>NC_134852.1:44452524-47217524 GCF_049852395.1 Peromyscus maniculatus bairdii | reverse complement strand
AACACACACGTGACTCCCCACCTAAAAAGAGTGCCTGCTTACAGTGGTATGCAGGGCTTTCGAGGTGAGAACATCTGAAATGTTACCAAATTTGGGGAAAGAACAGACCAGGAAACAGCTTAGTGAAAACAACTAGGCAGATTCTCCTTGGAGGCCTCCAGCTTGGATCCCAGAACACAGATGAAGATCAGACTCTCTTGTGGGGTACTGATTAACACAAAAGCTGCTACTTGAAGATTGTTCTAGAGAAAAGTCAATCAATCAAAACTCTGCCTCACACACAAGAAATGTTTGGGAGCGGTGGGGGTGGGGTGTGTGTGTTAACCTGTGTGTCCTGGTCAGTGTCAGAGTGTGTGCACAGGTGCCCACAGTCTATGACAGGTGTCCTTCCTCCACTGCTCTCCACCTTTACTTTTTCAGCCAGGGACTTGTACCAAACCTGAAACTCCTAAGAATCAACTACGTTGGTTACCAATGAGCTTTAATGATCCCTCTGTCTCCATCAAACCTTCCCTCCAGTGAAGGGGTGACAAGGAGTGTACCACAACCCCAACCTTTTTATGCAGGTTCTGGGGTTCTGAACTCAAGTCCTCTTATAAACTGGAGCAATATCTCCAGCCCAAAACTTCTTAACAATACTTAATTCTGAATTGTAAATGGTTAGCCAAAAGTCAACACCCAACAGAAAACATTCTTCAATATTACTGACAGTAAAAGGAAAAAGAAAAGAGGACGAGGGAAAACACATGAAATGACAATCTTTCAAAGGCAATCCAAATACTTTTTAGGGGAAAAAAATGCCAAGCATAGTGATGCATACCTTTTGTCCCACCACTCAGGAGGCATAGGCCAGTGGATCTCTCTGAGTTCAAGGCCAGCCTATTCTACACATGAATTCTAGGACATCTAGCGCTATATAGACCCTGTCTCAAAAAAAGAAAATAAGTTACCATGGAACAAGAACAGGATGATAGGCTGTTATAACAAAAGAACATTCAAAATACGGGGAGCTGGGGGAGCACCTTTGAAAATGAAAAATGATACATTTTAAAGATCAAGTAAGATCTAGTACCATGGAGGGAAAAAAATCCTTTGAAAGTTCCTGTTGGCAGGACTAGAAAGATGGGCTGATTAAAATCACTTGTTGCTCTTCCAGTACGCACATCGGGCAGCCAAACAACCTTCTGTAACTATAGCTCCAGGAGAATCTGATGCATCTGAGGGCACCTGCCTTTATGTGCATATTCACATGCAGACACATACACCTACACATAACTAAAAATAATAAATCTTAAAAAGAAAAAAGGTTCTATTGTCATTAATAAAGAAAATGCACAAACAAAACCAAATATCAAGCAGTCCAAAAAAGAACAGGAAACTAAGAGAAGCAGAGAGAAAAAAATAAATGCTAAGTCTTAATTCTAAATATATTAACAATTACATTAAATGTAAACAGTCCAAAAACAACTGAGAGAAATTGTCAGAATGGATTAAAAAGGGAAGTGGTATGCTGTGTACAAGAAATGCACTTTATTATTGCTATAATTAGCACAGATGTTAGGAATGGGAAACACACACAGCAAACATTAGGCAAGAAACCTATGTAGAAAGAATCAGGAATAAAAGAGAAAGTTATATGATCATGAAGGGGTGGTTCAGCAAAGCACAGAACTTTAACTGTCTGAAAATAAGCTTCAAAATACTTGAAACTAAAACTGACAGAACTGAGGAAGACATGCCACAGCCACAATTCTACCTGGAGAGTTCATTCTTCTCTCCACACTGAACAAACAAATGAGCAGCTGCAGAACAGAACACCATCACCCACACGCATGTGACTGCATTTGTGCAGTGCTTTTGTACCAAACAGCAAATGTATTCTTCTCCAGGGCAAAGCACTCAGGAAGATGGAACATATCCGAGTCCTACCTCCAGTCTTACTGTACTCTAAAACCTCCTATCATATACACATCCCATAACCACAAAAGAATAAAACTAGAAAGCAGCATCAGAAAAACCCTCCCAGCACTTAAAATCAAACATTTCCAATTCTGGAACTAGTAAACTTTCTCTGCAAAAAGCCAGAATGTACTTCCTTTAGATTTTGAGGGCTGTGCTTGGTCTCTATCTCATATTATTCTTTCCCCACCCGCTCTCACAATTCTTCTTTCATTGATTAGCTTACATTTATACATAAAAGCTGGAGTCAACCAGATGTGGCCCAAAGGTCACAGCCTGTCCTCCCCATCCTAAATGATTAGTGAGTCAATGAGCACATCCCATGACTTAGGAAAATTTACTCAACTGACAATGAAAATACAATGTGTCAAAACAATGCAGCACCACAGCAGTGCCTAAGTCAAAATGACAGCACCAACAGCCGAGAATAAGCACCACAAAAGAACCATAAAGTAAACCAAGAAGAACAGCAGAAGACATTTTAATAGCAAAGGGGGGATAATCATAGCAATAAAGCCAAAGGTTGGGTCCTGAGATCGCCAAGATCAATACACCCCTCAACCTCACCAGTCAGGAAGCTTTGGGGACTTAGCATAGTTAGAAACTGTTAGTTGCTATCAACTGAGTATCAATGACACTTAACACCTACCTGTGACAAAAAGTGTGTACTGATACATCACCAATCTCCTGGGAAATAAATAAAACTAATACCTGCCCACTTGAGGACCACTACATCTAGATATACAAAAGGAGCAAGAAGATACATGCTAACAAAAACAAAGTTAAAAAGAGTACTGTCACCCCATACACATTTAAAAGAAATGCTGTAAACAATTCTATTAGATAAATTTAAGAACTTAGGTAAAACCCTGCAATTCATGCCAGAAATTATCAAACTCTCTCTGGGGAAAATGATAGTCTACATAGTGTAGTACCTAGTAAAGAATTTTAGTTTGTAGTCAATTGTCTTCTGCCTTCAGGTGGCTTTATTGGTAAATATTACCAAATATTTACAGCACCAATTCTATGTTGTATGTTACAAAAACACAGGTGGATAGAACACTTCCCAAATCACTCATCAATCAACAAGCCATTAGCAAAATATACTCAGCAATATACAAAAATAATATACCATGACCAAATATGGATCATTTGGAGAAAGAAAATAAATCAATATAACCTACCACATTAACAAATTGAACACAAGAGCATATCAACGTAAGCAGAAAGAATACATCACAAGATTCAAGATCTATTCATTATTTTTAAAATTTTCACAAATTAGAAATAAACTTCCTTAATATGGTAGAAAGTCCTAATTTAAAAGAATAACAAAACAAAAAAAAAACAAAAACAAAAAAAAAAAAAAGAAACCATACAACCAACACAATATCTTGTAGTTAAAGACCAAATACCTTCCTTGGTAGAAAAAATGACAAGGCGAGGATGCCCACTCATAGCCAGTTGTAAGACCAACATGACTATTCTCAGCACTCCTGCTCAACCATAGTAGTGAGTGCAGTAAGACAAGAAAAAGTAATAGAGGCGTGAATATGGAAAATGAATTAAAACATGTCACTTTTTACAAGACACAAGTGTCTACGTTCCAAGTCCCAGGGCATTTATTTCAAAGAATTTCACACAACGGACAAGGGCTTACAAGCCACATGGTACAACATGAACTGATGTCTTTAAAAAGTCAAAGATGTCTTAAATACTGAGTAGGGTTTATATGCTTGGAAGACTTAGTATAGTTAAAATGTCAATTCTTCCTAAACTGATGTATAGATTTAGGGCAACTCCAGGCAAATATACCCAGGATTTGTTAGAGATAGAAACAAGCTGTTTCTAAAATGTAGACTGAAAGACAAAGAAACTGAAACAACCTGATCAAATTTCAGAAAGAACAAACTAGAACTCATTAAGTCTTGAGTCTGGATCCTAGCAAAGCACATACACAGTGCCTAATTTTAAAACACAGTATAAAGCTATAGTAATTGAAACATGGATAGACACAGATCAAAGAAACAAAATAGACAGTCTACAAAAATAACTATACAAAGAGCCAATAACCAATACTTCACTTTTTAATAATTTTAGTGAGATACAGTTTACATACCATAATTAATCTACTTAAATGTATAACTTAAGGTTTTTATATATGCCTGGGGCTATGCAGGCATCATTACACATGTATATTTTCGTATTCCAGTCTTAAACAATCCACTATACTAACTCACTTTCTATTTTATAAATTTGTCATAGTAAACACTGCACAGAAAGGAGTGGGGCCTGTGTAACTGGTTTCTTTCCCTTGGAATAATATTTTCAAGACCTATTTCTTTCATAATACTTTTCATAATATTTACCATAATACTTTCAAAACATGTCAAACTGCATTCCACTGCATGGAGACAATCCATTTTATCCATAGGTAATACTTGAGTTGTTTCTACTTTGGGCTACTATGGATAATGCTGCCACTAGCATCTGCAGTATTTTTGTATGACTGTACATTTTTATTTCATTTGCACACTATCTCTGCTGTCTCACGGTAATCCTGTGCTTACAATTTTTTGAAAAATTCTAATTTTCTAATATATACCAGTTTACATTCTTACCAGTAGCACACAAAGATTCTAAATTTTCCACATTTTTGTTACTATATGTTTTTTATTCTAACCATCCTGGTGGAGCACTTCCTGTGGTTTCAAATTACCAATTCATTCTGACAAGGTACAAAGTCAATTGTGGAGAAAGGATGTTATTTTCAAATACAATGTTAAAACTACTGTGCACTCACTCATAAGAAAAGTTAACCTTGACTTAAACCACATACCTAAAGCAAAATTAACTTAAAACAAGAGCAAAGTCATAGGTACTAAAGGTAAATGAAGAGCTCTTGGATATGATAACAAAGATAGGCCCTAAGAGAGAAAAGCAACAAACTGGACTTCAAAATTCAAACTGTTCTAGAAAAACACCATCAACAATTAATGAAAATACAAGATATAGACAAAAGACACAAGCATATCATATATTCCAAATAAGAGACATATTCAATATGTATAACAAACTCCCAAAACCTTTTCAAGTTTCAAGCACCCTTGGGGGTGCTGGAGAGATGACTCAGTGATTAAGAAAGAGCACTTGCTGTTCCTCCAGAGTAACCAGATTTGATTCCCAGCACCCATATAGTAGCTCCAACTCCAGTTCCCATGCCCTCTTCTGGCCTCTGTGGAAATGGCCCATACAAACATACATGCAAGCAAATAAAAAGCACATTTTAAAAAAAAAAAAATCAATCTAAAAAATTTTTAATAAATTAAAAAAAAATACAACCCCAATTTTTAAAAGTGGCTAAAAACTTCACCAGGTAAGAGGCTACAGATTGAAGATGAATTCATCCACCAATATTCAATATCACCAATCACTAAGGAGACAAAACTCTAACTCCTTTCCATCTCTCAAGTGGTTAGAAGGACACAAAAGCTCTGGAGCTCTCACTACTGCCAGTACAGAGAGAAAGGTGACGAAAACGGTGTGCAGACACTGGGTCTGCTGTTTCATTCTGACCCACAGAAACATTCTGGAAAAGTCTGGTCATTTCTGAAAACCTGAACAGACATTCACTATGGGCCCCAGCACAACAAGGAAGAACTGTGTGCAGGTTAAAGCCTATGTATGGCATTCTCCAATAACTCCATTTACACTTGCTCCAAGTGTCCTTCCAAAGCACTGAAAAAAAAACCTATGCATAGATATTGGAGGCTACTCAGCAACAAAACTCTAAAGAACTCTGATACAAACAGCAATTCAGATAGAGCATTAGAGCAAGTGAAAAAGCCATTCTCCAAAGAGACAGGAATCCATTTGCAAAACATTCTAGGGAAATGTATATTAACAGTAATGGAGAATAAATCAGTGATTGCCAAGCCTGAGAAGCTGGTATAGGTTGAGCTGATACACAAGTAAGCATGAGGGAACATATAGTATAATCCTGCGTCCTGACTTCAGTGTGTTCTATGTACACTCATAGTTGTGATGGTTAATTAGATCAATGCACATGTCATAGCTCAGAGAACAGTATACCAAACAAAATTTTAAAAGAAGTATGGGCAGGGTGGTGGTGGCACACGCCTTTAATTCCAACACTCGGGAGGCAGAGGCAGGCAGATCTCTGTGAGTTCAAGGCCAGCCTGGTCTACAAAGTGAGTTCCAGGAGAGCCAGGACTGTTATACAGAGAAACCCTGTCTCGAAAAAATAAAAAATAAAAAAAAATTAAAAAAAAAGAAGTATGAAAAGATGGTATGTTCTTATTAAATGGCAAAAAAAAAATAAGGTCAGCACAAAAGGAGGGTGCTGAGCTTGTTGTCCTCTTCCCACAGCCACTGTCTCTGAGTTGTGACTGTCAAGCCCATTCTGTTCCTCACCATGACTACCTTCTGGGGAGTAGGAGGGGGACCGAAAGTCAAGACCCACCCTGTCTCAACCCCTCAAGTGGTGGGACTGCAGATCTGTATCAAGAAGACAAGCCGTAACTTCTACATGCAAAGACCTCTTTCCACCTTGCCATTACCTGGTCAACAATGAAGAAATTGATTGTATGTTTAACTTGCTATTTATTTTGTTTTAAGAAAAATGGAGTAGTAGTCCTACTTACCTACAGTCTCGCATCACAATTCCAGTTATCCACCACCAAATATGAGATTGAAAACTCCAGAAATTAACAGTTCATAAATGTTAAATTGCATGCAGAGGCTGAGAAATGTGTTGAAATCTCATACTGAGCCACCCAAGCCACCAAGCCTCTCTATACAGAACACTCACTTGTCATCCGGTCTGCTTATCAGCTCAATGGTACAGGATAGCTGTGTTCAAGCACCCCTTGTTTTAATAATGGCTCAGAGGAAAAGAATAGTGATGCCACACAGTGGAAAGGCCAAAGAAGATCCATAAAGGGATTCAGTTAAGAAAAAAGATGAATGTTTTCATTTTAAATATGGAAGAAAAAGAATGATATGCTGAAGTTGCTAAAATCTATATGCAAAACTGCAAAGAAAAAAAACCCACATTGTTCCAGAGCCACATCTCCAACTGGGCAAACCCACCAGTCATGTTAAGAGACTAGTTAAGATGGAAGGTTTCCAGTGAAGGGACCTGGATCAGCCACCTGGGACTGGATCATATGCACCTTTTATTATTAAGTGTCAAATTTAACAATACATCTAAACATTTTCTTCAGCTATTATAAACTACCCTAAAACTGTGGATAAAAACCTCTGAATCCTCTTATCTTATTAGGCTCTATGCAGTTAAATATGTGCCCTGACAATTATATAAATATCTATCCTGAGTCACATGTTCAGTCACTTTCCAAAATTACATGGAACTGGGAAGTGATCAAAAAAAAAAAAAAAAAAAAATTCTTGTTTCTTTCCTCTAGAGCTCCAGTCTCTCAATCATTAACTGGTGTGAGAATCAATAAACAAACTTTTCCAAACTCCAGGTTGACTTTCTATGTGCAAACACCAGTCAACAAGCAAAGCCTCCGAGTGAGAAAGGCGTCTAAGAACCATGCCCACCATCTCCTATCTAGTGGACTGACTAATTTTAACGCAGCAAAACCCAGATTAATCACTGCCAGAAATTATATATAGGCCCAACAATAGGATTCTGATTAGTGTCACAAAAGATCAAAATGTAAACCAATTACAAACTTGGACTTGATTTGCAATTTGTCTCCAACCATAGTTTACAGAACTTCACAGAATAAATGAGTTCTCCAACTAATACCCACCTCTGGGTAAGCAAAAGTGTTTCAGCTTTAGAAAGGTCAGCTGTATTTAGTATGATATCACTTATATAGGAGGGTCCTCCAAAATTTATATTCAAACATATATTTCAACTAGAAGGTTGAAAGCAGGATGATATATCAATTTACACATGCTATTATAAAAATAAGAACAGATAAGAAATTAAATAAGCCTACTGTCAAAATGCAACTAAGCCAGAGTGCAAAGGTGTGTCTAGGTATGCATATAGAACAAGAAACTGGGTAAGCAAAAATAAAGTGGCCTTACAAGATGAGGCAAGACCTCAAGCTACCTACAAGGTAGCTCTCCACATCCGATCTCAATAAAATAAAAATGAGATTTCCTACAAACAAAAAGCACATTTAAGACTTCCTAACTTTTATAAAGAGGAATTTCTCTGATTCTATGACAAAGGAAATAAATTACTCCTGGGTCCCAGAATATTAAAAGCAAAATCTTATGAAGCAACAAGACATGTCAGTCACTAGTATAAAATGTCCCCAACTCCTGTCTCAAGGTCTATCCACTGAACAGCGTAATACCTGTGGTTCACACTTCATACCTTTGGACGAATGGCCAAGTAGGAAGTATTTCCAACCTGCATCATTCCATCTTCCATTTTCAAACGCTACTTTTCCTTAGATTACCTATAGTCCAGAACAGCAAACAGTCTGGACTAGCAAATCCTGACAACTGCTTGGGTCACCATCCCCAGCTAAGGAGCCTGCCACCTAACACAAACACAACAGAAAACATCTTCACAAGAGGTACCTACGTTCTTTCCGGTGCTCAACTAAACCCACAGCCTGCTTTGCCGAGCACTTTGCAAACCAGTTGTCCCCAAGTAAAACAGTGACTTCATTAGTGTGGACAAGTTTTCCTGGCATGAAGGCAAGTGGCCCAAATGGTACCTAATGGTTAAAAAAGAAAGAGAAAGGCAAAAATTTTAAACATTACATTTTAAAAATACTTACCATGAGAAACCCTACATTACTTAATTCTTACCTATGCACTGGGAAAAATAAAATGTCAATTTCACAAAAATTTAACATTATATTGAAATTTCACCAGGAAAATCTATAGAAAATTGTATTATGCCAATAAATCCATATTAAAACAGGAAAATAAATCCACAACATATGTCCATGACAGCTATTAGAGAAAGTAGTGCTGTCTCTGAATGTTTATACATTTCATTAATTCTAAAGTCTGAATGAAACCAAAACAGTAATGAAAACTATTGTCAGTATAACTAAAACCATGGTAACTAAAACTATGTTTTTAAGGTAGGAATTAGCAGTTTCATTGCCATCTACCTACCCATACCTAATCTAGTACAACAAAACAAATCCTCATGAAGCACACTGATGCAATAGAGGCTGTAGTCAAAGGCTTGGGACAGATTGTATGTCATGAGGAAGGTCATTCAAAAAGAAACTAATAGCACCTCTCATATAAAAAAAATCAGTGTTCTGGGTTTTAATTCTGTGAGTTACCAGACATTATGGATTGTTCTTGCTCTGGGTAACAGGAAATAACGGAATGTCATATTCCTATCATAATTACAGTTTATGTGTAAAAATATATTTGCATGCCAAATATGTCAGATTCTTGCTAATATGTCATTATACCACAATAATTATATACAAATTATTATATTATTTTGTTTTAAGGCTTAACAAAGCAAACCTTCCTTGCTATGGAATCAACTCTGACAGTGTATCAGCTAACAGTTTGTGAACTGACACTCACTATGATTTTGCCATTAGACTGTCTACAACAAACAACATGTGACTCTAAAAGAAACACAGCAAGCATACCATGACGTCGTAAGACAACTTGTCAGGCAAGGTCCTCAGTCTCTCTTGAAGAGCACTATAGTCACTGTCTACTTTCTCCCTGATGAGGAAAACACCAAACGCAAAATGAGTACACAGACCAGCAACAGTCGAGTCCGGTTGGCTTCGTCCAGCAGTTAATACCACTATAAAATGTGTTTAGGTCCAGCAATGGCATTGTTCTTCTATAAATTCCCTCAGAAATTAAAATCATTCTGAAACAGAACACTCACATCTTGAAAATTAGCTTCTTAAGGCAGAAGATGGCCTAGTCTAAATAAAATGTCAAAATTAAGGAAATGCCTCCAGAGTGGCTATGTTTAGAAGGAGGCAGGAACTCAAACTGAGAAGACATGTCATACAGCTTCTGAGTGAATAAACAGATTGTACAGTAGAGACTGTGAACAGAAGATGCAACTTCAGTCCTCATCAGAAATATTAAGCTAAAAGACCTGGTGTTATCAACTCTTCAACTAGTCATACGAATGTGAACAAGATAAGAAATCTGACCAAGGGCAGAAAAAAATTAGGCAGCAGAAGCATTTCAACTAGTGTCTGAAATCTGTTTCATGGTCTATCAAAACAGAACTATTCTGTTTTGGTGGTACATGCCTGTAACCCCCAACACTAGGGAGTAAGAGGCAGGAGGATGAGTAGTTCTAGGTCATTATTGGTTACATAGTGAGTTCAAAGCCAACCTACTGAATTACAGTGAGATTCTGCCTCAAAGAAAAAAGGAGAAAAGGGGTGGGGGATGGGCTGAAATGACAGTCATCCATTTAAACAATCCTAAGATGTGACTGTGCTAGAGCAGAGAGCAGCAGGTGTCCAAACTGCTCCTCCCCAGTACTTCAGCCTACTGGGAGTCAATCATCCCTTTCCTAAGCCCAAGCACTTGCCTATACTTGAGATGATACTACTTTGGAGGCCAAGTTTCCTAAGGACTCTTTGCTAGGATGGAGGCAATAAACAAATCTAGAGCACTGAACTATTCTGTTAAAAGATAATAAAAACAATAAGCTCACAAAGTCACCAAGTAATTTAAATGAACATATACTGTCAGACTAAAATTTATCCTAAGTGTCATGTAGGTAATCACCTAGATAATAAAAATGACTCTACTACAAGCCATAGAATTGGCATCAGTTTATTCCTTAGCTTCACTACAGCAGTAGTAGCATAATTAATAAAGATTATCCACTCAGTCTTAAGATCTAAGGGAATTTCACATGTGTTGCTATTTATCCTGAAAACACTCCTACAGGAATATCACTCAACATTTTTCTCTCATACAAGATAACACAGAAAGAAAATAGAAAACCAGCACTGTACAGAGTCAGATCTCCTGTGTCCTGTCGAGGTAGACACCCAGCTACTCTAGTTCTTCATCTTATCTCTCATACAAAAATCTCCTTTTCCAAAGTTCAAGTACTCTGTATAGACTCTTCCATAAATCCTTATCTGTAAACAAACACAAAATGTCTATTGTGGTATTTCTTTTGTGCATGTATGTGTGAGGATTGGAGGTAGTGCACAGGCACATATGTAAACTGGAGACCAACACTGGGAGTCCTCTGCAATCACTTTCCACCTTACTTTTGAGATAAGGTCTCACCAATTCAGCTAGAATGGCTGGCTAGCAAGCTCCAGGGATCTTCCTGTCTCTGCCTCCCCAGCACTGGGGTTATAACCATCTTTTCTATGTGGAGCTGGGAATCAGAACTCAGGTCCTCCCGCTTGAACAGCAAGCATTTTACTGACAACCATCTTCCTTTCTTAAGGAAATAAATTATCCTTTTGGGTACATTTTTATATGGACAAAATGGCAAAAACCTTCATGTACCAGGCCCAGGCCCAGAGGAACCATGGCTTTAAGGTCAAACCAAAAGGTAAATCCCAGCTTTCCTACTTTACTTACACAAATTAACTTAGCTTCTTCCATGCTAAAAACTGGAAAAATGCCTGTTCACAGAGCATTAAAGCATAATTTTCAGAAAAGATTAAGTACTAAGATAAGATCCATTTAACTTAGTCATTCAATTGGATAGTGTGACTTACTGAGAGATGACAGGACAGCTGAATGTCACCGCTCAGAGGCTTTGGAAACAGGGTCAATATGAGCAATAAACAGGATGATGTGATACAGTGCCAACATATCACAGACGCTCATTTGTCTATGGACTACTAACAGCCTCTGTGATTCAGACAGACTGTGTAAAAGCTCAAGGACTATCCATGACTTACGCTGGAAATCACACCTAGAAAGGAGGACTTAGAAAAAGAAAGCTCGTATGCCTTCAGAGAACAGAAAGTTCAACCAAGGTAATGTCAGCAATCAGTATTTCCAAATGAACGCTCAGCTTTAACCTTCATTAATAATTCTCTCTAAAACAAAAGTGTGGACAAACTAGAGAACAGTTTAAGATTAGAGTTGCTATTTCTACATTTTGAGTTATTTTCTAAAGACAGAAAAAGAAAGTGGAAGATGATTTAAAACACAGCAATGCAGAAATACTTTTTGAAGGAAGGAGAGCTATGTTCTTGAAGAAATCCCTGACTACCACTCTGGTCAAAATGTCTAGACCAAGCACTTAACTAAAACATGATCTCCACAGCCGCCTGCCTCTGCCCTCTAAGTGCTGGGATTAAAAGTGTAAGTCACCACACCTGGCTTTAAAATTTTATTTTTTACATGAATATTTTGCCTACATGTACATTTGTGCACCACATGCATGCCTAGTATCCTCAAAAGTCAGCAGAGGACACTGGATGCCCTGGAACTAGAGTTACAGATAGTTGTAAGCCACCATGTGGGTGCCAGGGATTGAGCCTGGTCCTCTACAAGAGCAACAAGTGCTCTAAACCACTGAGCCACCTCTCAAACCCCCAATACAAGTTGTCTTAAGAATAATGTTAAAGATTGGCCAAAGTATTAGCACCCCAATATTAACATATCTGTCAACTTTACTACTTGGAAACATAAATTTTAGGTGCCATAGTCTTACTAAAATATAGCAACCAAGAGAAAATCACCTAAACTACTATTTCTTCAAATAGAAAACAAAGCCCAGGTATAGTTAGAGTGAGCCTCTCCAATCCACTTACTCCCATGTTTGTCTTCACCGTATTTAACACAGATTAGATTCAGTCCCACCACCACTCCTTTCCTGGTATTACAGATTGAACATAGGGCCTTATGCATGCTAGGCAAAATCTCTACCACTGACTTACATCCCCCGCCCTCTTTTAATTTTATTTTATTTTTTTTTTGAGACAGGGTCTCACTAAATTGCCTAGGCTCACTAAATTCAACATGCCATCCTCTTACCTCAGCCCCAAGTAGCTGGTATAAATGGCCTGTGCCACCAAGCTTACAGTCTTCAATTCTTAACTCCAAAGTTTTATTCAAGAAGCGTTATTTCATACCAAATAGTTTCATACAACATTCCTCACAAAAATAAAAACTAGAGCCCAACTGAATGGCATATAAAAGCAAGCTTCTTTTGAACCTCACTGGCCATGTCTACATACCTGAGAAGCACTTGGTTTTAAAAAGGAGCAGCAATGAAGGCATAGAACACATCTATAAATAGTCCTAACCTTAAAGCATTAAGATCAGGACAGATCCTATGGGAAATATTTATTTTCACAGAAGTGTAACAAGTCTGAGAGAGCAAGCTAAATGAGGTGCGTGTGTGTGAGTATTTAAAGGTGAAGTATGCCAATGACTTGCTCTGAAATGCCTCAGAACAAAAGGGATTAATGAGTAAGACAGGGCTGGTGTATAATCAAGGTTCAGTCCAACTGTTCTATGTAACATTATTTAAAGGGGTACAGGAGAGCATGAAAAATAGTCTACGTATTTAATCTTTCTCTTATGGAAAAAAACACTTTGTTAAGAAAAAGTAAGCTCTACAATCCCTTGTTCCAAGCAAGTGATAGGCTCTCATCTCCATCTTTAAAGGGATGAAACAAAATCTCTGCTTAGAACAGCAGAATCTTCCAACTGTACTTAAGGAGGAAGACATAACTGGCAGAAAATACTAACACTAAACTGTCTTATTGGAGGAAGTCTCACATCATTCTCTTTCTCTTTTATTATCTAGCCTGCTAAACAAACAAAAAACCATGATATGTTTTAAAGGAAAGGGCTTTACATTAGTGCAAACTCTCAGGTTATTGTCTGTAGCCAGGAGTTGTTTCTAAGAAATGATGAAACTGAAGCTTCTGAAATGTACAGGAGTCAACAGCAGCTATTTTTAGTTCATTATCATCACTTTAGAACTATCCTATAAACATCTAAGAAAGCCTGCTTTCAATCCAAGTCACTAGCTATTCACCCACTCCTCTGCAACAGAGCCTTGAGCCACATCAGAGGCCATCACTCAAATCTAGCAGGCCTTTCTAAACTTTGCAATCCATCCCTGGGACACCTCTAGAGTTAAGAAAGTAAAGTTCAGTTCAGTTCAGGCAGAGAAATTCTCTCTCATTGCTACAGCAAGAAATGACAACTTTCTTCAGTGTTCTCTTAAGTCTAAGAAGTTTTTAAGTTACATGACAAAATATGAACATTCTTGAAAGGAACAATTCTTTCTGTGAACTGGTGGGCAAAGGAATGCTTCTCATTTACAATTTAAATATATTTGTATGAAATCAGTGGCATTACTTTTTTTCCCTAAAGTCACAGCAAAATGCTCAGTGACATCACTTAATTCAATAATTAAAATTACTAAAAATAATTTAAGGCAAAATGGATATATTCCTTTTTATAACTGTATCACACCTAAGAGCTCACTTCATCAGAATGATGATGACCTAATACATGTTCCTCATATTTTATTAGTCATCAGAAAACAAAAAAAAAAAAAAATAATCTAAAGATAAAAAGATAACCAAAAAGCCGGGCGGTGGTGGCGCACGCCTTTAATCCCAGCACTCGGGAGGCAGAGCCAGGCGGATCTCTGTGAGTTCGAGGCCAGCCTGGGCTACCAAGTGAGCTCCAGGAAAGGCGCAAAGCTACGCAGAGAAACCCTGTCTCGAAAAAAAAAAAAAAAAAAAAAAAGATAACCAAAAGTGGTGGCGCACGCCTTTGATCCCAGAACTCGGGAGGCAGAGCCAGGCAGATCTCTGTGAGTTCGAGGCCAGTCTGGTCTACAGAGTGAGATCCAGGACAGGCACCAAAACTACACAGAGAAACCTTGTCTCGAAAAACAAAAACAAAAACAAAGATAACCTATAATTTTACATCAGCTTAACAAATTATTGAGAGGCAGATCCAACTACCACTCCAATAGACTTCTTCCATTTAACTCTGCACAGTGGCTACAACACAAGGGACACACAGTGAAGCTTGAGGGACAATGTGTTCCCACATTATTTCTACAGCCAACCACATGGATATGTGACCTGAGATTTGTCAGTTATCTTAAATGCCTGTTTCTTCATTGATAATTAATATTTTGCTCTAAGAATAATCAGACGTGAATTAAAAGTGGAAGGGGAGAGTTCTAAAATTAGACAAAAGCATACTGGTCTTAGAAAGAAATCCTCAAGTAGCCAAGTTCAACTAAGTCTATGTGATAAATTTACCAGTAATTTGTATGCCCTTGTTTGTTTCCCTAATTTCATATAACTGATACATGTTCCTGTTATAAGTTAAAGGGAGGAACCGATCAACAGAGAGGGGAGTTTATCTCTCCATCTTTGAATGATTGTACCAGCTTCTACTTAAATCTACATAATATATAGCCTTTGCTACATCAATTTAGGTTTTCTATACTTCCAAAGTCAATTTTAGGAAACAGTACTTGTTTTGGCCACCTTGGATTTAGGTTGCTGTTCCTATGACACTGAGAAGAACTCATTTTCCAAAGTTTACAAACTGAGACCTTCTCATACTCTCAGAGGTCAAAGCTCCTATAGGAGTTTAAAAGAGGGGGTGGAGAGGGAAGGTAATACTGGTTCTTAATCTACTAAGTATTTAAAAATCCTCAAAATTATCTTTAACTCAGAAGTGAATAAAAATAATAGGAAAGCCTCACCATTTGGTTCATGTGAGTTATTAAAAAAAATAAATTACAAGTATGTCAATTTGTACAGCCTGCATTTTTCTGCATTAGGCAGACACTAACACATCATGCACTTTATAGAATGCTGGAATCTGGACTGCTATACTGCAAAAGCAGAAGCAACACTCTGGACTATGGGGATCCAGTTGTGAGCCACACACTGCAATCTTACATAGTAACTCTGATGAACGTTGTCATTACTGTGTATATTCTTATTTTTAAAGAATAAATGAAAAATGAAAAACTTTAAGGTATAAATTGTGGTTGTCTACTGATAAAATTTAAGGAAACCCTTGGCTGCCCCAGATGTTCACTGGACTTAAGTCAGTCCAGAAGTTGTGAACCAGACAAAGTACTTGGATCCTAGAAAAACATCATCAAAGGTAATATTCCAAAAAGTTATAAATGGGACTGTTAAAAAAAAACTTTTATTTGTGTGTCTATGTGTGCATATACAGATGGCCACAGAGACCAAAAGAAAATATCAGATCCCTAGAGATGGAGTTACAAGCTATTGGGACTTGACTTGGGTGTTGGGAATGGAACTTGTCCTCTGCAAGAGCAAGAAGTTCTCATACCTGCTAAGCCATCTCTCCAGGCCCCATAATTGGAGCATTTTAAATATTATAAACTCAGAGAGAGAGAGAAAATCCCACCTAAACATAAGTCTGTCATTTTTATCCCTCAAAATTAATTTTCTTACATCCAAAAATATGACAGAAAAGCTTGGAGACTACTAAAAGTAACAATTTCAAATTGTAAGTTAGAAATCATTAAAGAAAAAGAAAATGAAAATTTCTAACCTGACCTCCATAGCCCAAATACATACATTACCGCTAAGCTTAAAGTAATAAAATAAAATGTTTTTAAAATACTGGGAAAAAATTAGTTTCAACTATAAGTAAATTTATCTTTACTATTTTATTACAACTTTTCTATAATAACTAAGAATGTATTCACTTTATAGTCAGAAGAAAAATTTAAAAATTAATTCAGGATAGGGGAGCTGGATCAAATGGCTCAGTGGTTGAGTACTTACTGCTCTTACAGAGGACTCAGGTTCAGTTCCCAACATCCATGTCAGGTGACCACAACCATCTGAACTCCAGTTCCAGAAGGCCCAAGGCCTTCTTCTGGCCTTCAAAGGCACCAGGCAGATGGTGCACATACTTAAATGTAGGCACTTACCATAAAATAAAACAATTTGCTCTGAAACATTACATACAAAAATCCTCAAACACAACCCCCAACCTAGGGGGAGGTGGTGTTTGATAATGACAAAAACGACACTCCCCCCACCCCACCCCACCCCACAAAAAGGAACCTAGAAAAACAGAGAAAGAGATCTGTACCCACTGTACCTACTCTTCCTCCCCATCATTCCTTGAAAGTCATTCAGTGGTAACTGCCCAACTCCAAGAGCAAAAGCAGGTGAAATATCCAGACAATTGGGATTGCTCTCTGTTTCATTCAAAGGGATGGGAAAAGGGGGTAGGGGGATCCAATAGAAGGTTCTATACAAAACAGTGACCAAAACCATAATCTATTAAATAGGAACTCCGAAAAATTAGCTTCCCAATTCACCATACATTGAATAATAAAGTCATCGGTTGTAAATAAGTATTTCTACAAGTATGCAGACTACATAAAAGTAAATTTCATATACACACATATGAAGGTTGTAGGAAAACACAAGTATTCACAGGAACTGTTAGGAAGAAATATTCACTAATATCCAATGTGGTGGCTTATACTTGTAATCTTAGCATTTGGGGAGCTGAGGCAGGAGGATAACTGGGACTCTGGGGTAGCCTGGGTTCCATAGTAAAGTCTCACTCCACCCTGGGGTAGCAGGTAAGACTGGGGAAAAAAGATTTTATGGGACAGATTCTTCCCTTTCTCAACAACATCAGACAAGCTGATATGCTCTCTACATTTATATGTGTGTATAAGATACAAGCATGTGTGTGTGTGTGTGTGTGTGTGTGTGTGTGTATTTTCCTCTTTCCTAATAGTAAAGATGAGTTTTTAGAAAGACTTATGGTTTTCCCTATTCACATGTTTCTATTGCCCACTAATTATTATGACCATAAACTATAACAGAAACTAGTTTCCCCAAATAGTAATAAAAATTATCCAGTTTTCTTTTTAAAAAGTAACAAGTATCAAGCATTTGTTTCACAATTTCTCTCTCAAAACTCACAGGCTCACATTCAAGTTTGTCAAACTTTAAGCTACTTTTTGCAATATTAAACACATGCACAAATAAAATACTGTATTTTCATTTAAGTTGGCTTTGTGCAATTTAATACTAGATAGCTTCACTACCTAAAATCCTCTTACAAGCCTTAAAGAAACAAGGTATTTTTTCTTTTTAATTATATGTATGGTGGTTGTGCACATGAGCGCAGGTGCCCAAGAAGACCAAGGGCATTGGATATCCTGGAACTAGAGTTACAGGTATTGCAGCAGCCTGGTGTAGGTGCTGGAAAATCAACTTGGGTCCTCTGCAAGAGCAGTATGTGTGCTAACCACCGAGGAATCTTTCTCCAGCCCCCAAGCAAGCTATTTCTACTCCTCCATTGCATACAATTTACGGTTATGGACAAGGCCTCCGTGCATGAATTAACCATGCCCCATCCACAGGCACTACTTTATTCAATCCCACAAGCAACACAAAGTATTGAGTGTTTCTCATGAGACCTGGCCAACAGGTATCATCTGCCTTATACTAAAAATGGCCATGATTTGTTTTTTGTTCTAGCAAAAGAGAGCAGTCATTTCTTCACCTTCTGAATCTGTCTAGCTCTACAAGTTCCTCTGAACATCATAATGTGGCCTTGCAGTTTCCATGATGTCATATAAAAGGAAAGGATGCTGGGATAAATACCATAAAGACAGCAGGCTCAGCTAAGCCCATCCTTAGCCCAGGATATCCTTCACCTTGGGCAGTGGAATCCTGAGTACCATGATGCCAGGTCTATGCTACCAATGCTAGTCGAGCTGACAACTACTGACACTAAGTGATGGGTACCTACAGGCTGCCTACCCTGCTCTATCGCCTTTTGCTTAAAAAGCTTTGTCACAGAACTTACTTAAGACAGACACACACAGCTCTAAGAATATGCTGAGAACGCCAACTTTCTGCCTATGAAAAGATACAGCATGACTGGGCACGGTAGCACCTGTCTAGAATTCCAGTACTGTGGGAAGCTGAGGCAGGAGGACTGCCACAAGTTCCAGGCCAGCCTGGGACATAGTGGAAGACAAGACCCAGACAAACAAATAAATAAGATGGCATGAATACAAAACATTCACAAATACATACAAAACCATGAGATTTTTTTATTCTTTTTCCTTATTTATGTGGCATCTCCAGCATTCCAAAAAGATATAGTATCTACTCTTAGTTCTTGAGTGACAGGCAAGCACACACCGAAGACCTGCAAGTCTTCCTGGAAGAAAATTGCAGGTTCTTAGTGTAACCAGCTCCAGGCTGCAAATGACAGAAATCAAATGCAGGCCTGTGATTCCAAATGCTGTACAAGAATGTTAGAAAGAAGATGCAAATAAACCCCCCACATGATAACCAGCTCCAAGTGGACTAAACAGGAGACCTCACATTCACATTCAAGGAGAAAATAAGCCTACAGCATTTTATTTTCCTGTGTGAAGTAAAAATGAGAAGACAAAAAAGGCTTTGGGTTTGTTTGTTTGTTTGTTTGTTTGTTTGACTTTAGTTTTTCAAGACAGGGTTTCCCTGTGTCTTCCTGACTGTCCTGGAACTCACTCAGTAAACCAGGCTGAACTCGAACTCAGAGATCTGCCTTCCTCTGCCTCCCAATTGCTGGATTAAAGGTGTGCATCACCACCACATGGATTAAAAATTGTATTAATTAAAAAAAAAAAAAAAACTTAAATCTTGGCTAAACTTAAATCACTATTAGTGATTTTAACAGAATTGTATACAGTTCTTATCTGCTAGATTCAAATACTTCCTTTTTTAGTTGCTCTTAAGTGAACAAATACTATTAATTTCTTAATTCACCAGAGTCCTGGAATTTAATTTTCTCAGTAGGTCCTAAAACAGTCCCAGACTACTTTCACTCCTATTTTTCTACAAATACTTTTACTTTTTGTCCAACATCCAAAAAAAAGAGTATTTCAAAGCCTAGGATGTATTTTTTGTCTCTAAATAAAAGAACCCTTTTTAAAATACACATCAGCACCACTAGTAAAAAAGTTGCATCTTTGAAGTCATTTATTTTGCTCTTCCTTATATTATCAGACACCCATGTAGATGAGGACATTGCTACCCAAACTGCACTTTAGATTGGCTAATGCCATGAGGCAAAAAATGAAAAGCAATATGCTTTTAAAAATTGTATCTCGGGCGGCAGTGGCGCACGCCTTTAATCCCAGCCCTCAGGAGATAGAGCCAGGTGGATCTTTGAGTTCAAGGCCAGCCTGGTCTACAGAGCAAGACCCAGGACAGGCATCAAAACTACACAGAGAAACCCTATCTCAGGGGAAAAAGAAAAAAAAAAAATGTATTCAAGGCTCCAGTCTATGAACTTCCTCTATTCCATATGCCAGCAAATTGCAAAAAATTTGCTTTGATATCTCTGTTTAGGGTCCTACTAGGAACCTCTGTGGCTGGTTCTTTAGGTTGGAAACCTCAGCCTGCCAATGGCAGGAAAGTCTTCTTTGACAAAAGTTTGTGAGACATAATGATAGCACAAGATTGCCACAACCTCCGGATCCCTACTCTGGTAAGAAAGTGGACACTTTTGTTTCAATTTCTGAATATATTAAATGAGTTCAGAATTCACTGGTCATTTAGATTCTAGCAACATCATGATACTATAGATAGGCAAATAAAATAACTGTTTCCTAAATCCTGTCAGAAGTGATTCAGAGCAGAAAAAAATTAATGAAGGAAAAAGAATTGTAATTTTTAACATACAGACAAGGTACAATAAACTTTAAACTACTGTATAGGCAAATGTGCCAGTCTTCTTAGTTTAGAAGCCTTGTACACAGAAGTAAGACTGAGGGTCAGTCGATGAGCCTGCTCTGATCTATTGTCAGGATTCTGCCTGTTACTACTCTCCAGACTTGTACACTGTGGTGCTGTTTATAAATAAAATAGTGTAGCTAAAACAACTACAAATTTATCTTCACTTATTCAATATTCATTAAGGGACTATTCTGAGCCAAACACAGAAGTAAAAATTGCACAGACAAAATAAAAACATGTCCATTGTCTTCAAGAATTCTCCACCAGAGGAAGGATTTTACCAAGGCACCTAGAAGCAAGATGTTAATTCCAGGTTTGTGTATGCTGGAGTCTGTTCTGAGTGAATGCATCCTCTTATTTCTGAACCCCTTACCAAAAACAAGATGCACATGTCCAAGGAATGAAACTGCCTCTAAGGGTTACTGATAAATAAGTCACTTTGGCCAAATCGACAAAGGAAAAGCTTTCTCTGGCCAAAGGCTTGCATACACTTCGCATTTTAAGCTCAAATGAATGTACAGTGCAAAGTGAACAGTCTATTATGGAAATGTTGACAGACCTACACCACCAGTGGATGCAATTACAACGCTGCATTTATTGAAAATTAATGAAGTCCTGGATTTTTATTTATAAAGTGGGTATTATTAGTTTTAGATTGGTTTCCGCAAGCCAATAGTCCAAATTGAATAAGATGATGGGTACAGATTGCACAGATCTTCACTCTTATCCATTGCTTGCAGCCTATGTGCATTTAAACCAAAAACATTTGATATACACTAACTATAAATTATTTCCTTGGAGATCTCTCAGGCATGAAGAAAAAGTCTTTTAAAATAAATTTAAAATATTATATGCTTGATGGTGTATAACCAAAGGTTTAATCTCACCACTAAAGGGGCAGTTACGATGATTTTGCAATAACCCTGCAGACAATAATCAAGACAGCTCCTGTTGTTCTCTCAGTAAAATCTTCGTAAACACAGCATGGATAGACTGTAATTTGATATCTGTAAGATCAACAGCCATACCTCATGACAACTCCTAATATAAGATTTTATTCACCATTAAATTGAGCGTTTTCCTCAGAAGCGATAGAATAGAAAGCACATTATTTGCCAGGCATTGTCCTATTAACTATAGATTAGCACATCAAAATAGACATGCTTTCTTTCTCTCTAAAAAAGTACAGGCCATAAAGCAGGCTCTAAAATGCAGATTAATTAGCTTTTTCAAACTTGAGAAAAATATATCTATGCCCTATTTCCAATATTATTTTTTAAACTAGTTCCAATTATTTTCTACTACAAACATTAAGAAATATCCCCAAAACAAAGTTCAAAAACAATGTCTCGATTTCTACATCAAAATGAGATTAATATTATTCATTTTTTAATGAAAAGGCGGGATTAGAATCAACACAGATGGTGACAAAACTTTAGAAAATTGGTAAACATGTAACTCCAAGAAGGGTTAAAGACAATGTAAATTAGTATCAAAGGCATTCAAAATGGAGATCACCAGAATTCAATTACTGCTCTCTCACTCTCTCCCCCACACACACATGCACACAAACACACACATGCACACACTCACACGCATAACCCAGTGCACATCATTATTTAAATACAAGTAGGAGATTCCCATCATATTTCAGAATTATAATAAAAGCATCTTTCACTCACCAATGCTGGATTTTCTCTTGGCAGTTAGTGACCACCTGTCATGAAAACAGACAACTACTCATGAAAAAACAAGGCTAGGTACAGATGGAAAAATCAGCATCAGAAAACTACACATGTCTTTACAGATTTACTAACACCTTAGTGTACATTTTTATTTGTCAGAGGTACAGAGATGGGGATGTTAGTTTTTAAGCAATGCACTTTATCACAGCCCTCTAACGCAGGCTGATAACTGCAGAACAAATTACAGCTTTCCAATTCAGACTTTGGTACAAAACCTGCTTCATAACTATTAGATGACACATGATATAAGATAACTAGCATTTTGTACAATCTACAGACCATTTTCAATGTTACATATTTTCTAGAATATACAAATATTATAAATAACAAGAAATCAATGTAACATCCACATTTCAGCAGGAAAAAAAATGACAGTAGTGAAAATATTTTATTTTGTCAGCATATCTCCAAATGTTTCCACCTGTTATTTTTATTCTGATGTATTAAAAATGAATTCATTTTTCTACTGTTTCAAGAAAAAATACTTGGGATAAAGGGATACTCTGAACAGCTCATTCCCCCAACCAGTGAATTAGGACAAAATTGTATGCACTTGACACCCAGTTTAAGCTGTTTTTAATACTAAAAGAATGGAATTATGCATAAAAGTTACCCTTTCCTTTAAGATATTTCAATAGATTCTCAAATACTAAGAAAACAAAAATGTTAATCAGCACAGGAAAAAATACAATTAGAAAAACAGCAGTTAAGTAGAAATTTTTAAATTAATACTATTTTCACAAAATGCTAATCACCTATTTGAGTTCCCATCAATAAAAATGTTAAATGCCACAGTGCCATCTTAGAGACAGAGAAACTAAGGCACAAAAGGTAGAACGCAAAGGCCACCTGAGGAAGACAGCAGCATGGCCTAGTTTCAGCTCCAGGTTCTCAGAGCCAATCCTTTTTCTTGATTATGCAAAATGTTTCACCCTCCAAATCACAATTTTTTAGTTGTCACTAAATTCCTCTATTCTAACATTTAATTCCTCAAAAAATGTCCTCCCTTTTGGACATTTTAAATAGTAAGGCAGCAATCCTGAACCAAAATACATGCTGTAATCACATACTCAGCCATACTACACATTAACTCAGCATAACAAGTCTCTACCAAATGAAGATCTGCAGTAAGTATCAATCACACAGCAACACTTAATAACAGTGGCAATATATAATAGAACATTGACTTAACATCTGTAAGAGTTCACTAAAGCCACATCAGTTAATATCACTGTTTCTGATTTGGCAGTAATTATAAAAGACAAACAGAATTAAATGTAAACTGAAAAAGAAAAAACAAATCCTTGCAAAAAAATTTATGAAGTTTCTATTTAAGAACTCCATTAAGATGAGACCCCAAAACAGTCAGGATGTTTCCAGTCTTAGCGGGAGTGTTTCCAAGCATGAAGTGAGCCAAAAGCACAGAAAGAAAAGCCCTGCAACCCGTAAGAGCAGAGTGTTCATTAACCTCTACATGATAATCCTTTCGTAGCTGCATATTAACTAGTTACATATTCATAATCATTTACATTATTTAAAGGACCTTCGATGAAATTTTCTAGGCTATATCCATTAGTGATGGTGTTAAAGGTTATGGAAGATAGTCTACTTAATGTTTCCAGGAAGCTTTTTTAATTAGTAAATATGTAAATTTGGCACACACGCTTTTCATGTTTAAAAACAAGCCACTGGTAGTATGGCATGTGTTCTTGCCATCACCCACACAGCTCTTCTGCCTGGTTCTAGTCACGCTTCCTCACTCCCCACTGCTTTTCTTTCCTAAAATAGTCTCCCTAAGCAGATATTCAAAGACAGACCAGCAACAAAACTACATTTCATACTGTACAAGCAACATTCTCACTACCAAAATACTGCTTTACATGTACAGTCTTTCTGGGTTCCAAATAGCATTTAGAACACCAAACACACTGGACAAACATACACAACAGAAGTAGGACCCTGGAAATCAGAAGAAAGTATTGAAAGGAGGCAGATATGGAAATTCATGGAACAGTGGGTAATGAGTTTCCTGTGGCCAAAAGCATAATTATATATGCGCGCACACACAGACACACACACATATCATCAAAAAGTTATTTTTTCAGATGTTTTTAATTTAACTGCCAAGAGGAAAAAAATCTAAACAAGAAAAAAAAATCCAGATTCAAAGCTGAATGTACCTGAGTTTTAAAAACTGACTTTTCTGTGAAATTAACACCAAATTATCTAATTTCTTCTGCCAGGTAACTCATGCTAATTTCTTAAAATATTAAGTGAATGATAGTAAGACTGGGTCTGATTCTATAGGCAAGTCTCTAAAAACAAGCAAAACAACAAAAGGTGTTTCATCACCTTGCTGACCATAAAAAGAAGGTCCCTATAAAAGATGCCAACTTTTTGTTTTTTAAAAATTAAGCATCCAAACTTGCAAATATTATGCCTAAAGAGTCAGTATAATATTTTTTTAAAAAAAATAGCTACTTAGCAGGCTTGTACTACTAAAATAGGAAATTCTTTAATATAATAACTATACATTTATGAATATATGTTTACACAGTAATACAGCAGTAAGGCCACAGTAAAGAAAAGGGACCCTTACCTGACCCACCATTTAAACAATCATTAACAGCCCAGTAAACATACAATCATCTTTACATGTAGGTACTGACCTAAGATTTATAACAAGACTGCATATGACAGTCCACTCAAACACTCCAATGACAACCTCTTTGTAAAGAAAGGAAGCCTGTTTTCTGAGATGAAATAACTCATCCCAGAAGTGGCCACATAAAATGTTTTAAACCACAACTATCTGACCCCAAGTGCATGATGCCTTGGACAAGCCTGCCTCCAACCTGGGAAAGCATAATGATGGCAAGAAAGGCTGCTGCCTCTGCAGTTACTGCTGCCACTTCTCCATACCCTCCTCAGCACAGCACTCACATGTTCTGTTACAAAGGATCAAAATCATGCCTGGCAAATTGTGTACTATACAGAAAACAACAGCTTTGTTTCCCTTAGAAACTGCTTTTTAAACATTACTTTAAAGGAATGAGAAGGGAGGGTTTAACATGCAGTGAGCTCTCCTGTGCTTATTTGTTTATGCTATTTATTTTGATAACGGACCACAAGGGGGCATCAACCCATGCCATCTCCAAGTGCAGAACAGCAGCAGGGCCAAGTTGGACTGATGCAGAGAACCTGCAAGGTTAGGTGCACTTCTAACCTCTGATCCTTCACTCAGGAAGGCTTTGCTTCACTTCTAAAACTGCTTGCCCTACCTGCAACCTCAGTTTCTTCCTGCACAGGCTACTGTATCAAGAGTAGTTTGGGAACAGCTCTGCAGGCTGTCTATAAATTCATTAGGTCAGCTTCTCTTGCTGGACTGCAGCTTCAAGACATATCTCCCCATTAGGTTGTAAAACTGCTCAAAGTTCTCACTGCACTGGAGTCAGGGGATGCTAGGCAAGCATGGTCACATGAGAGCTTCCTAAACGAAAAAAGAACCTTTTTTTAAAATGGCAGTGTACTTTCAACAAAATCAGTAACAATTGCAACTTTTGCTGGGCTGGTGACACAAATTCTGTAATCCCAGTATTTAGGAAGCAGAGACAGGAGGATCAAAAGTTTCTGGCCAGCCTGGGCTAAAACAGCAAGACTTTGTCTCTAAAAACAAAAATTCAGAAAATCACTTATCTTTTAAACAAAGTCTTTGAAAGGAGCAAGTCAGGATGCAGTAAGCAATGGAGTAAAGAGCAATAGATTGACAGGTTGCTGTAGTAAAAGCAGCACGGGGGGGGGGGGGGGGGGGGGGGGATTCAACCTTAGACAACTTTATAATTGACATGCACCCAAAGTGAAACTATCACCAACTCTCTAAATGCCATTACACCACAGCACTTCTTAAAACACTTTAAACGATACTTAAAGCTCAGATAAGGTCAAAGAGAGTAAGGGTCAACCTTTACTCCATGACTTTGCCCAATTCTCTAACCCAGGACTGGGAGACATTCCCCCAGCACTCGCCACTCTCCTCACCTCTCCTGTCTGGTGCCTGTCTTGATCCCTTGTTTGTCTTCCTTACAGCTTAGGGATCTTTTCCCTTTTATGATTTATCACTCACAATCCCAAGTATTCTGGTAACACACACCTTTTTCCTACTGGAAATTTTGAGAGTGTTAACAATTACAATATGTAGCATTTCTAAGAATGAAGACACTGACATGTTCCCGGGATTATTTAAATTAGGTGTGCAGAATACTCCACCACTAGCTGGAAGCTCCAGGGGGGTAGAGGCCACATCGACACAGGCTGTGTGCAACAATCCTTTTAAAAGAAGTGTGGCTGGACTGGCAATGGTGGCACACTTTAATCCCAGCATTTGGGAAGCAGAGGCAGGTGGATCTCAGAGTTCGAGGCCAGCCTGGTCTACAGAGTGAATTCCAGGACACCCAGGGCTATGGAGTGTAGGCGGGTGGGGGGTGGGATGTGGCTCCATTACTACAAGCCAAAAGTTTCGGGAACAGGTTTTATTCACACTTAGAGGTTGTGTGTTTTAGAGTATGCAGATTTAACTTGGTAGAACATTTGCCTAGCATGAATGGGGCCCAAGATGCAATCTCCAGCCCAACAATGGGGGTACACACACCTGTAATCCCAGCACTGGGAAAAAGCAAATCAGAAGTTCAAGGTCATCGTCAGCCATTCAAACATAAGGCTCTATCTCCAAATAAGAAAAGAATCTGATATATTTTAGTACACAAAACACATACCCTGTTATGGAATGCCCCCTGTAAATATATCATTTGCAATGAAACCTGAGTATTACATGACCCATTATGTCAATGTGTGGCCATTTCACTGACCTAAGATAACTGTTCTCAATGCTTTGCAGGTTTCATGACTACAGAGGGGCTGAGCTATACTTCTGGAACTGAGGACTGTGTGACAGCTTGCATGCCTATTATTTGACTAGGAACATCTATTGTTCCCTGTCCATTTGCATACCTTCCTCTGGAAAACTACTCTGTTTCCACTAAAAAACAGACCCTTTACAGAACTCCTTTTGAGCATCTACAGCCTGAGTGGAGAAGGCCCATACATGCTCCTACCCAAACCAACAAGTGATCCATTTCAGATGTTAGGACCAAGGTAATCAGAAGGGGTAAGGCACTCCACAACCAGGAGACACCTGAGACTGCTGGTAACAAAGTGAATGTGCAAGAAAGCAAGCAAAACACACATACACACACACACCCTGACTTCACACAGTCAATTTTTACAGAAATCCCTTTCAAGAATTTCTGTGGTTTACAATTGACTTGAGAAAGCCAGTGTGGTGAAACTTGTCACACATATTAGGATAATAACATACCTGCAACACTCAAAGGAAATAATTCATTAAACAGTGACTACAAACAGTAAAAAAAAAAAAGGGGGGGGGGCTTAGTAGTAATACAAAAGCAAAATTAAAACACTCTAAAATACCATTCTGCACTTTAAGATACGCCACTGTCAGTCAGACTGTAGGAAAACTAAGTTAGCTATACAAGTTCAAAGCTCAATGAGAACTGTAAACACCAGATAAATAAGAAAAACACACTTTTAAAGGCAGCCAATCCCAGCACTCAGGAGGCAAAGGCAGGTGGATTTCTATGAGTTCGAGGCCAGCCTGGGCTACAGAGTGAGTTCCAGGAAAAGGCTCAAAGCTACACAGAGAAACCCTGTCTTGAAAAACAGAAGGAAAAAAAAAAAAAAAAAAAAAAAAAAGGCAGCCAAGAGTTGTCAAAGTAACAAAAGAGGAACTAGGAATTTAGAGGAAACTGGGAAATGAGAGCTGATCTTTCACGATGTGGTTTTAGGCAATTCTGCGACTAGGTGAGCATTATGTCAGGTCCTGAGCAGACAACTACAGCTGGGGACAGAAGCAGGCAAGAGAGTCTGACAATGCAAAGAAACAAAATGAGACCTGTGAACATGTAAGCTAGTTTCCATCCAAGGATGCCTGTCAAATCCTGAAGCTAAAAAGGCTAAAAAGCTAAACCAAAACTTTGGGAAGAGGTGGAAATAAAAACTAAGGAGTTCAGAAGCTTCAAAGAAATGTGAACAAACTATACTCTCAGACAAAGTCCAAAAGGAACCAAAAATAGCACACCACTCACTACAGCAGGCACTTGGCCCTCACTCCATTCAGCACCTGCCAGGAGGAGGCTAACCTTGGCCAGCTCACACTCTGCCTATCTAAGGGCAGGTGAGGCCTCTCCCAGAGGAAGACACCATCTTCAGATATATCTATCATGCCTACATTTAACCCAAAATGACTGCAATGCCACAAAACAGAAGCACATGATCCAACAGCAGGTAAAAAGAAAGCAAACAAAACACAAAGGCTATACAGTCTGAACTCTGGTGTCAATAAACCAGGGCAATACAATTACAGTGCACATGTGCAAGACGATACAAGAAAAGATGGAAAATTTAAGAAAAGACAGAAAATGTCACTGGAAATCTCTTTAAGAAAAAAAAAAAGAATTAAATGAAAATGCTATGGCTGTGGCTCTAGCTCAGTGGCAGAACATCTGTCAAGCAAGCGCAAAGCCCTAAATTCTTTCACCAGACAGAAAGAAGAGGAAGGGAAGGAGGGAGGCAAGCAGGCAAAAAGAAGAAAAATCATACAACTGAAGTTTCTAAAATTACCAGAGCCAACGTTAAACAGAGACCACACACAACATAAGTCAGTATTTCTTAACATCTGGACACAACAATGTAGTTAGTGATGAAAACCAAGGGAAAAAAGAAGTCTGGGTATAGCTGAAGGTGAGAGGCCAGAGAGATGACATACAGCTTTCAGAGGAGCCACAAAAGTTAAAGTTAGAGCTAACTTCTGAATAAAATGCCAGAAACTGGAAGACAACAGGATAAAATCTTAAAGTGCTGAAAAAAAATAACTGAAGAATCTATCATTAATATATATGCACAGCAAACACATCCACCAATATGAAGGAAAATCTGAAAGATTTTCAACAGATAACTGAGAATTTCACACCAGATTTTCATTCTTCATTAAAAGAAATACAAGCCGGGCAGTGGTGGCACACGCCTTTAATCCCAGCACTCGGGAGGCAGAGGCAGGCGGTACTCTGTGAGTTCGAGGCCAGCCTGGGCTACAGAGTGAGATCCAGGAAAGGCACAAAGCTACACAAAGAAACCCTGTCTTGAAAAACAAAACGAAAGGAAGGAAGAAAGGAAGAGAGGGAGGGAGGGAGGGACGGAGGGAGGGAGGGAGGGAGGGAGGGAGGGAGGGAAGGAGGGAGGGAAGGAGGGAGGGAGGGAGAGAAAAAGAAAGAGAAAGAGAAAGAAAGAAAGAAAGAAAGGAAGGAAGGAAGGAAGGAAGGAAGGAAGGAAGGAAGGAAGGAAGGAAGGAAGGAAGGAAGGAAGGAAGGAAGGGAGAAAGAAAGAAAGAAAGAGAAAAAGAAAGAGAAAAAGAAAGAAAGAAAGACAAACAGGCCTTCTTCAGCAGCACACATGCAGGGAGAACTCCAGAGCAACTTGCAATCATGCAGGTCACAGGGGTGGGTGTCAAGATGAGTACCAACCACATGCAACAATTAAATACAGCATTATAATGATCAAAATACACACCATCAAAATGTACTGAAGCAATAATCAATGTGGGTGGGAGCCACCGGAGCCTTGCACCTTTAATACCAGCACTCAGAATGCAGAGGCAGATAGATCTCTATGAGTTTCAGGCCAGCCAAAGCTATACAGTGAAACCTAATCTCAATCAATCAATATGAGGAGGAGGAGGGGAAAGGAAAAGAAAAAGAGGTAGGGTGAATTCATGCTGGACCTGGATGGTAGAAACCTAGTATAAATTTGTAGCACACAGTACACTGTACTAACAATGTACTTCAATGATCTATCATAAAGACATTAATAAGCAGAAGTAACAATAAAGTTATGTTTGATTAATCCAAAGTCAGCATAAAGGGGGAAAACAGCAAAGAAACAACAAGAAAGTAGGTAAAACAGAATAGTGAGAGACCACTTCACATATATCAGGCTGGCCATCATTTAAAAGATAAAACAGAAAATAACAAGTACTGTTGAGGATGTAGAAAAGTTGAAGCCATTGAGAATTGTTGCTGGGCAGATATAAGTGTAGAAGTCATATGGCAGCTCCTCAAACACTAAACACAGACTTACTCTATGATCTAGCATTTTAACTTCTGACTACACCCAAAGCACTCAAAGCTAACAGCATAAATTTGTACACATCATGTCTATAGCAGCATTATTCACAACCTTCAAAATGGAGGCAATACAGCATCCACTTATAGAAAAGTATAATATAAAACAACTTCTAATACACTATAGAATACAATGAAATATTACTTATCCTTAAGAAGGAATAGTAATTCTAGACCTGGGTGTGCCAGCGATAGGCTACTGTAAGACACAGAGTGAAACAAGTCTGGAGATGGGGGACTTCCTACCCAGATCTTGTCTTAAAACACAGGGCTGAAAAGATGGCTCCATTGGGTAAAAGTATTTGCCATACAATCATAAGGACCTGGGTTTTAATGCCTAGAATCCACATAAAATCCAAACACACACATATACACACACACACACACACACACACACACACACACACATCTGTAATCCTAGGCTCCTACAAGGAGTTAGAAGGCAGAGAAAGAAGAATCCCTGGAAATTCGAAGGCCAGCTCACCTAGTGTATGCAGCAGCTCACAACAGATGGACAGTCTCAAACAAGGTGGAAGGCAGGGACTAACACCTGAAGTTTTCCTGACCTCCACAAGTACACCATGGCATGTGCATAACCACATTCATAAACATATAGAAAACACATGGAAGTGTATACACAAGTACACATGCACACACACAACAAAGGGGGAGATTATGATAAGTGCTACAGCATGCATGCTTTGAACATATTACAGTAAGTCCAACAGGCCAGTGAAAACAGGGCAAAACTATATGACTGCTTCCATGAGCTACCTGGATTAGTCTAACTCTGAGACAGAAAAGGCAGAAGGGTGCTTGTCCATGGGTGGGTAGGATAAAAAACAGAGCTACTATTTAATACCACAGTCTAGCTTTTGTAGATTAAAAAAAAAAGTCGTGTCACACGCCTTTAATCCCAGCACTCCAGAGGCAGAGGCAGGCAGATCTCTGTGAGTTTGAGGCCAACCTGGGCTACAGACTGAGTTCCAGGAAAGGCTCAAAGCTACACAGAGAAATCCTGTCTTGAAAAACCAAAAAAAAAAAAAAAAAAAAAAAAAAAAGGCTTCAAGACAGGGTGATGTCTTTTTTTTTTTTTTTTTTTTTTTTTTTTGGTTTTTCGAGACAGGGTTTCTCTGTGTAGCTTTGCGCCTTTCCTGGAGCTCACTTGGTAGCCCAGGCTGGCCTCGAACTCACAGAGATCCGCCTGGCTCTGCCTCCCGAGTGCTGGGATTAAAGGCGTGCGCCACCACCGCCCGGCCAGGGTGATGTCTTTTACAACAAATTTTAAAAAGTAAAATCAAATAGAAAAGTGATAAATTTCAATAGTATTTAGACATAACTGCTCTAAAAGGAAAAGATGTCAACTGAAAATTAAAACCACAATTACATTATAAATATATAAGAAACATACTTCAAACACAAATACTGAAGTTAAAAATGACAGATCACAAAAAGCATACTAATATCTAATAAAGGCAATTTGAAGACAAGAACATCTTCAAAGATAGTAAAATAAAAATTCAAAATGGTTAAAAAAAAGTCAACTGACCAGAAGTTATGACAATCCTAAAATGTACACAATGAACATCACAGCTTTATAACCATAATGAAGGTGATAACACACATCTCTTGATAGCACAGAGCACTAGAAAAAATAGCCATAAAGTACTTGAACAAAACATTCAACAACTGGAGCTAGCAGAAGAGATGCTGAACTCAGAAACTAAGGAATTAAATTTATTTGCAAAAAAGAAAAAAAAATGAAGTATTTACTAAGAAAAAAACATATTTATCCATGAAACAAGAATCAAATTCCAAGTTTTCAATCATATGTTCTTTGACCACAGTAAAATTAAATATGTGAGCTACCTAAGGCAATAAAAAAATAAAATAAAATAAAATGCAAAATACATAAGAAAAAAGTAAATGTTAATGATCTTAAAAACAAGGGGGAAAACCTTAAAGGGAGAAAAATTTAAAGCAGAAATGAAGGAGAAAGCATATTTACAAAATAAAAAAATCAACAAAGCTAAAAGTTGATCCTGGAGACAATTTCATTGCCTGATAAACTCCTACAAAGACAAATCAAATTATAAATAACAGCCATTTTTAAAGACCACTAGCAAACTACTGGTTTTAAAAAGACAGGGAATATATATATATGATATTGACCATTCCATTAACAAATCTTAGACCATCCCATTAACAAATTTTTCCAAACACTTGTAATAAATCCTATTAATAACCCAGGCTGGGTGGTGGTGTCTTTAATCCCAGCACTCGGGAGGCAGAGACAGATGGATCTCTGGGAGTTCAAGGCCAGCCTGGGAGTTCCAGGAAGAGTTCCAGGGCAGGCTCCAAGGTACACAGAGAAACCCTGTCTTGAAAAAAAAATCAAAAAGAAAAAAAAAAAAAATACTACCAATAGGGGCTAGAGGTGACTCTGCAGGTAAGAGCATTTACTGCTCCTCCAGAGATCTCAATTCAGTTCCCAACACCAACACTGTCACAAATGCCTGTAACTCCAGTTCCAGGGGATCCAATAGCTTCTTCTGGCCTCCAGGAGCACCTAAATGTCTGTGGTACACATAAAACTCATGCAGACACACACATAAATAAACAAACAAATAAATAAATGAATGAATGAATAAATAAGTAAATAAATAAATAAATAAAATTTTTAAGAGAACAAACACTGGGGGGGGGGGCGGTAGGCATAGTTAGTGGGATTGTACATTAGTGCAGCCACTATAGGAATAATTATTGAGATTACACACACACACCAGAACATCATGTTTCAGCTATGCCACTTCTGGGTATGTAGCCAAAGAAATCAAAGGCAGCATACAAAAGATATGTGTACAGCCTTCCTTTACTGCTGCACTAGCTCCAACAGCCAAGATATGGAATCAGTGTGATCATCAACAGATGACTAAATAAAGAAAATGGGACATAAAAATACTATTCAGGTGTAAGAATGTGGCTCAGATGGTAAAGTGTAGTGGGTAGCCATTCCAGCTTTGATCTGGAAGTTTTAACCCCCATTGAGGCTTCGGCAACTGTCACGCCTAGGCGGGGCCAAGGGAGGACCCTGGAGACCCGAGATGAGCGAGCTCTCTCTCAGTTCCTGGACCCTGGACAGTGGAGGTTGACCGAGCAGAGCTCCAGAGAACACTGCTGGACTGCGATACACCTTCTCCAGACCCGGCAACCTACCTATCCCTTTATTTGTAAGTTACCCACTAAATAAATCTTCCTTGTAACTACGTGGAGTGGCCTTAATAATTTCACCAATATCTGGCGCCCAATGTGGTACTTGAACCCATGACCCTGAGATTTAGAGTCTCATGCTCTACCAACTGAGCTAGCTGGGCTAGTTTGCACCATGCACAAGGCAATGAGTTCAATGCCCAAGACACCATGAAACCAAGCATGCTGGCACAAACCTACAATAGAAGTGAAGAGGAGAATCAGAGATTGAAAATCATCCTTAGTCACACAGGCAGACCCTGTCTCAAAAAAGACACTATTCAGCACTAATGAAAAAAAGAATGTCGTCAGCAAGAAAATATACGGTATCATCATGTTAGGCAAAACAGGCCAGAGTCAGACAAATTTTACATGGTTTTTTGTTTGTTTGTTTTACTTTATTTATTTATTATGTACAGTGTTCTGTCTGCATGTACAAGTGCAGTCAGAAGAGGGCACCAGATCTCATTACAGATGGTTTCGAGCCACCATGTGGTTGCTGGGAATTGAATTCAGGACCTCTGGAAGAGCAGCTAGTGCTCTTAATCTCTGAGCCATCTCTCCAGCCCCTTTCTTTTTAGTTTTTTGCTTGTTTTTTTTTTTCATATAGAAACTACAAATTGGGGTCAGAGGAAGACATGAAAGCAGAAGGGAGACTATTGGGAAAGAGGAAAGGGATGGGAGCACACAAGAAAGTAGTAAAGGAGTCAGAGAAAAGTACAATATATACAGAAGGAAAATGGCACAGTGAAACTTGTTATTTTACAACTTTGTACAACAAATATTAATAACATGAATATTAAATTTAAAAGTTCAGTAACAAAAAATGATGATTACATATACGGTGGATTATGAGACAACTATAAAATAGGCTAAAGTATCTCTCAGAACTAGAAAAATCCCAGGTATTTCATTAAATAAGATAAACAAGAAGCAAAATGAACTATGCTACCTTTTGTGTAGGAGGCAGGATGGAGGTGAAGGGGCATATAATTACACTAGTTTAAAGGAGGAAACATAATGAGGTAATCAGAAATAAGTTAAAAATAGTTATCTATGTCAGGCATTGGTGGCGCACGCCTTTAATCCCAGTGCTCGGGAGGCAGAGCCAAGCGGATCTCTGTGAGTTCGAGGCCAGCCTGGGTTACCAAGTGAGCTCCAGGAAAGGTGCAATGCTACACAGAGAAACCCTGTCTCGGAGGGGGGGAAAAAAAAAAAAAAGTTATCTATAAGGGCAGACAGGAGCAGCAATGGGAATAAATTTCTTATATAGTTGTGATTTTGAGCTATGTAAATGTTTTATATTCACAAAACAAGAGTGAGAGATTAAAAAGTAAATATTAATAAATTTAACACAATTCAAAAGTCTACCTCAAAGGAGTTAATTCTGGAAGAGCTAAAGAAACTATGGAGAAAATCCTGCGTCTTAGGCTTTCAAGGTTCAATGGGTCAAGTTGTGCTTGATGAGCAAACCTGGCAACCCAAGTTCAATCCTCAGAACCCACAGAAAGAAAAGACTCCACAAAGGTATACTCTGACCTCCATGCACATACCACGGCACAAACACATACAAAGTAAATAAAAACTTAAAAGAAAATTTAAAACTGCTGTGCATTATAGGACATTATCAAAAACATACGCTAAGAAATCAGGAAAAATACGTAAAATATATATTAGACTTTAATATCCAGATATACAGAATTCTTGGAACTCAACAACAAAATGATAAACCAATTAAAATACGGGCATAGGACATGAATAGAAATTTCTCCAAGTATACACATAAATGGCCAATAGGCATGTGAAGAGTTGGGCAACATCCCTAGTCATTAGAGAAACAGCAGTCATAAGCTGTTTCTTCTTCAAGCCTTATTAAAGACAGCTATAACTGAAAGGTGGAAGAAATGTTGACAAAGGCGTGCAGAGACTAGCATTTTCATATACTGCTGGTGGGGACAGGACATGCAGCTCCTAGGAAAACAGTGCAGTGGTCCCTACTACTATACAATTCAACCACTCTATTCCCAGGTGCAAATGACAAAGAACTGAAAACAGAGACTCAGATGCTTACACAGTTCAGAATAACACTATTCATGACAGCCAAAAGGCAGAAAGAACCTAAGTGTCCATCAGATGAAAGCAAACCAAATGACCCACCGATGCACAATGGAATACCACTCAATGACCAGGGGATTAAGTTCTAACCCAACACAAACCTGGAGAAGGTGTCAAGAGAAATAAACCAAAGTCTTAGTACAAAATACATGATCTCAACTGCATGACAGACCTAGAATACATGAATCCTACAAGATAATATAAACTGGAGATTGCTAGAGAAGGAAGGTAGCATGGAGCAGCTATACTTTTGGCTACAGCCTCTATGTGCAGAGATCAAAGGGTTTGGGAAACAATGGTAAGAATCATAGATCAGTGAGTATCGCTGAAATATAAATGGTTTAGATGGTAAAACTATCCACAAGAAATAAGGTGATTGGAATGAAGATCTCTAAATTCTGCTACTTTTTTTGACAAGTTTTTAAGCTTCTTAACACCAAAGCTAGGGAAAACCCTAAAGACACAGGAAATGGGTTTGAAAGCAGGGAATCTGCAAGGGTTTATCTTGTATCACTAAGTACTAGAAATGACCATGACAATACAGGAAGAACTACAAATCTGGAGATAATGGATGTAGAATAAAAGTTGGCTGTCCTGAATGAGGAAGTTGGAGAAATAGCAATTGAGAGAACAGCATAGGCCTAAGAAGAGAAGGGAAGAGGGACCCAGTCACTCAAAGAAGACTTCTTCCTGTAGTAGCATTCAGATACCCAGACCACCTTTCTTCTAAAATGGTGCTGTATTCTTAAATATCTACTGCACTAATTTAAGTTTTATGCACTAAAACTTACATAGAGTGAGATGGTTCAGTTGAAGACCTAAGTTTGAAATACCTAAAACACACACTGGGAAGGCTGAAGCAGGAAGTGTTTGAGTTCTAGGCCAGCCTGGGCTACACTGGAAGATCCTGTCTCAAAACAAAGAGAAAACTTCAACATCAGAATTATCAAATAGACTCTTTTTAATAAGTTACTTGTAGTTTTTCAATTCAGAAAAAAGCATTAAAGCTCTCAGAAAGCTGTTATAATGAAATTTACTTTATCTAATAAGAGGCAAATATAAATTGGGAATATTGGTATATGTCTATAATCCACCTACTTGGCATAGACAGGAGGTGGAGATTGCAAGTTTGAAACCAGCCTGAGCTACCTAGCAAAACCCTCTCTCAAAACAGAAAATTAAAAAGCACTGAGGGATGTAGCTCAATAGTAAAACACATGTCTAGCAAGCACAAGACATTGGTTCCATCTCCAGCACCACCAAGTCAAAAAGCAGAAATACCCACAAAAACATCAGCTCAGTCTTTAATGGTTATTCTAGATAGTTATTCCTGAGGCCCACTATATAACTTACACTAGAGATCCTAACACTACCAAAGTCAGGAAAACAAACAAAAAAGCATAACTACTGGATGAGGCAAAGCAATCGTGAGTAACTACCACTACATTTATACTACCAGGTGTCAAGAGAACTTCTAGGGCCAGCAAGATGGCTCAGCAGGTTCCAGGCATTTACCAGGAAAGCATGACCACCTGAGTTCCATCCAGGAACCCACGTACACGAGAGAACCAACTCCACAATGGTGCTGATCTCAATACACATCAAAACATACATACGTGAACACATACAGAGTAATAATAAATAATTTGGGAGGGGGTAATTTAGGAAGCCATAATGAATGCAGCAGAATAATTCTGGCTACAAGAAGAGACAAGCCATCAGAACAGACTTCAGAAAGAAGTCACATCCATCACCTGTCATAACCAAGATGACAAGGAAGTGGAAAAAACAATCATCCCAGTGAATGGTGATGTGGCAACTAAACACCCAAATGCAGAAGGGAGACTGCCTCAATCCCCAAGTGTACCCAAAACACTAATGAACAGATTGCTCCTCTCGACATGCAAGGCAGTAAGTAATAAGAGGCTCTGTCCAGAACATGAGAAGAAATAGTGTCTTAAAAACAGGACTGGAACATAGCTCAGTAAATAGAAAAGGGATTGCCTACATGGGCACAGCCCAAACATAGACTACCACAAAGGAAATAAAATCAAGAATTCTACGTCATCAAAGGACAAGATTACAGAATAACTCAAGACTCAGACCCGCAAGAAATTTATAATCCATAACTGAAAATGCACTCATGTCAAAAATGTCTGAACAGGGGAGAGGAAACTGTGGTTGGTATGTAAAATAAATGAAAAAATAATAATAAAAAAAATGTATGAACAGTTACTATGAATCAACTAGACTATGACAACAATTCCCCACAGAAAGTGAAAAAGCGACCAGTGGCTATTTTCCTTTCAAAAAGTTAAAAGTTAAAACTGCTCAAAAACACTTGAAAAGATAATCAACCTTACTAATCACTAGAATGAGTATCGATGATGAAAGAGATGAACAACACCTAAGGTATTAAAGTAATTAAAATGTAGAGAAACTGGACCATGGACCACAGCTGGCAGGCCTATAAACTTGTATAACCACTTCTGAAAACAGCAATGTAGGCAGAACCAAAGACAGAAATACCCCATGAGAAGTCTAGACAAAAAATACAAACAGCCCAAATTATTCAACTGGAAAACTGACAGGGCTCATCCAACATGAACTGCATAAACATCCAGTCCATTGCTTGGCATAGACAGAACAGACTCCCTGAAATGGGAGCTTGATCCTCCCTTTTTTCACACATGCATTGACAAAAGGTACTTACAATGAAGATCAGTCTCAAATGTGTTTCAGTTGCTTCCCCTCTTGCAAAAGTAAAACTCAAAACCCTTAGTGAAGAGACCTGGCAGTGCTCTCAGCCTGACTCACTCCCATCTGCATAAAACTCTTCTCCAAAATGTCTTCCACACAGGCTCACGCCCACATACTGAGGTTTCTGATCTAATGAAACTGCAGGACACCCTGACACATTGCTTATATAAGGGGCATTCCCCACCAGTCCTTGCCTCCCTGTACTTTTCTGCTTATCCTCATCAATCATTATCATCAGACATGTAAATGTGCCTTCTGTATGTCTTCACAAGAGTGACCTCTTCATTTGAAACTGTGAGCTCACTAACTTACTGACAGTGTTAGGTGACTGAATCCTATGACTTAGATTCCAACTACTGGACTACCTGGCTGACAGAGTTCCTTAGACCAACAGGAATTCACCAAGACAAAAATGAAAATCTTCCATTAAGCTAAAGTAGATGTTCTACTTTAAGAAAAAATTAAAATTAAAATATTTACTACTGCTGCATTTAATTCTCCAAGCTTCTAGTATAAGAAGAGTATTAGCTAGTTCAAAATTCCAAGCGATAATTACTTCAAGCCCTCAGTGATAAAGAAATTACCCTACTGATCTTCCCAATCTTACCGCTGTCCTGAAAAATGAACCTATGAAGACACACTGCACCCCAGTTCTTTCAGATAATAAAATCTCACTACCTCTACTAGTAAAACGTAGTATTACCTAAAAATATGAAACAGCTATCTCAGAAATATGACCTTAACCAAAAAAGCAAAATTTCAACATAACGCCAATTCCAAAGAAGCAGATTTAACAAGCTTTTATGCAAGAAACCTGTGCAGAGTAGCCTGAAATACCTCATCATGGTCCTGTCACTGATGCTGGGAAAGTGTGGGGGTGGGGTGCAGTGTAAAGGAGCCTGAAATACTTCAACACACTGGAGAAGAAGGGAATCAGTCTGCATAAGCTCCATGGAGCAGACATCTTTCTACAAATGGCTCACAACACTAATCTACATGATGTGGTAGCACATACCTGGAATTCCAGCACTGGAGAGGCTGAGGCAGGAGGACTGCCACAAGTTCAAAGCTAGCCAGGGATACATACTAAGACCCTGTCTCAAAAAACAAAATAAAACAAAAAATAATCTGAGTTTCTCTCTTTTATATTTTGTCAGAAAGATTAAGGAAAATCTTTAAGGAGAAAAGGAAAAATAAAAACAAAGAAACTAGGAAATATTTTCAATAAATTAAATAACCACCAGAGTAAGAAACAAACCTATGTAACTAGGATTCAAAACCCAGCCAATGCTTACTTTTCATGCTTAGAAACTGGTTAGCAATTAAGGATATTATAACAAACTTGTTTGCACAAAAATTAAACTTCAACACCTTTACTGGAAAACTGAAATCTTCTAATTTTACAAATTTTTAGGTAAAATACTACCATTATCCTTCTACGGTAGTTTTTATATAAAGTGAATATTTATATAAGTGCCTAAGCAAAACAGGACTCACATCATACCTACTGTTCTACAGTTTGCATACCTGTTCAACATATGCATCATGATTTACTTACTAACTAATCCTCCAACAGATGACTTTCAGGTTTTTTCCGTTCTAAACAAAACCACAGAAACTCTTCTTACATGCCTTTCTGCCAGATCAATAAAGGATGGAGGGGAATGAAAGACAAAGAGGCAATAATGAAACCCATCATGACTTTGAATGCCAACCTAACAGTTTAACTTAAAAAATAGACTCCCTGGTTGCACACACCCTTAGTCCCAGCCCCTAGAGATGGAACAGGAGGAACAAAAGCCCCAGTGACACATGCCTGGGGAGGCTGGGGCAGCAGGATCATGAAGGAGTTCATGGCCATCCTAGTTTAAGGCCAGCATGGTTCATTGTCTTAAAGGAAAAAACAAAGGGGGGGGGGGGCTGACAGTGTTTTCACCACTGATTCCATACATGAAAGTGAAAAGAATATTAATATACTTGATCCTAACCCTGTCCATTTACCTCAGATGCTGTCACTCACTGACTGGGGTGGGACTCATTCATGCTGTAACCCTTTTCTTCAAGATGCCAACTTTTCATTCTCTGATTCAGTGCCCCAGTATCAACCAGGATCAATCCAGGACAGGATAAAACCTGGTCCACTTAGTGGGATTTCAAAGAAACAAGGTCAACAACAATTAAGCATTATCCACTGCCCTTCTCAAGCCACGTTTGGAGAACTGCTCCCTAAGCCTCTATGTAAGGAACTCAGGTAACTTTCCGCAGCTAAAAGCCAGCAAAGTAGATGCCACCATCAAAGCATTTTGTTGAAAGTTTAATTCCCTCTCATGGAACTCACACAGGGAAAGGCTAACATATCTGACTGACATAAAGGATACTAGATGTTCACTCATACAAAGCTATGACATTTTTCCCTTTACACTCAGAATGTTTCTACTTTCACACCTGAAACAGAACTGTTAAAACTGAGTTGGCTTTAAAACCTAAACAAAGTCCCTCAGAAAACTGATAATTCACAATTTACAAATCAAAGCTTTCCTGTGCTAACTCTAATTAAAGCACAGCTATCTAACCAGTGTATTTTGTTAAGGCCTTAGGAATCGCCTGTCCACACACACAGATTTTTCTAATAAGTAAATAGTCTGTTAAGTAAATACTGAAGGGCTTTATTATGAACTAGGTGGCATTTTACATAACCAAAACATATATGCACATTTATTTTATATGCCAAATTAATATTAATACAAGATAGGACTGTCAATGGCATTGAGGTTCATGTCCACTGAAACATCCAGACTCCCACTGGATTTAACAGCCACAGATATTCTCTCAAATATGATACTAACCACAACAGCAAGCTGTTCAGAACACCCCAAAAGCACCCTTCTTATTTCATTCACACTAACATCAGAATAAAAACCAGAATCTCCTTTTTAAAGATGACACATGGGAGGAAACATTGGTCAGCATTACTCACACTTTACACTATGAAGGCAAAAGTGTCTTTCATATGAACTAAGGCAGTGGCAACATCACCTACCCTGGTCCATTTCACATTTTCACAACAAGAAAGGTAAACTGTTTTATCAAAATAACAAGGCTTTATTTAGGGCTTTGTTTTGTTTTTTTTCCTTCTTTCCATCTATTTTCCTTTTTTAAATCTGTTTCTCTTTTTTAAAAGTTAAGATAAAGTCAGGTCTGATGTCACAGGTATGTAACCCCACCTACTTGGGAGACTGAGTCTAAGAGGGTCACAGCTCTAAGTCCAGACTGGGCTACAGTGGAAGTTCAAGGCCAGCCTGGGCAACTTAAAGAGACCTTGTTTCAAAAATTAAAAAGTGGGCTGATAACACAGCTCACCTAGAACCATACATAAGTAATAGGCAGGCAAATGTTTATCTTGTAATTTAAATTGCACTAAATCAGGTTAACTTTTAAACTCCCACCTTGAACTACAAGTTTAAAACTCAATAGTTGTATTGTATATTAGGGAAAAATGGAAAGTTAATACAAAAAAAAAAAAAAAAAAGCCAACCAAAGTAGGAAAGATTCCTACAATTTGTTAACAGGTGGTTTCCAAGTCAAGAGATTTCTTGGGATATAGGAAAACCTTCATGTAGTTAACCTCGTATATCTGCATAATCACATTTTGTAGACATTTGTTTACATAGGTCTATTATTAAAAGTTTGGGTTTCACAGCAAAAATTCAAGCTTAGATGGGGGAGGAGCACACAAGGCCCCAGCTCTAACTGAGGAGCTACTGGCAGCTGAGAGCAGTTAGGGAAGGAGGAATGACTCATGGGGGTTGTGGTCACTGACATGTTGCCCATGCTCCAGTGGATGGTCCTACCCATACACATTTGGGAAGCACTAGCTGGACTGGGTTATTAAAAAAGAAAAGAAAAGAAAAGAAAAGAAAGAAAGAGAGAGGGAGGGAGGGAGGGAGGGGAAGGAAGGGAGGAAGGAAGGAAAGAAAAACATTAAAGTTGGAAGGGGGACTTGGAGGGAATGGGAGTAAGTTGGAGGAAGGAAACAATTGATTGCATACATGTACGAAATTTTCAAGAAGTAAATTATAAATAAGGTTTATAAATAAAAATATTTAAATATAGAAAAAATGGAGCTTCTCAAATTCTGATGGTTTTGATGCAACTTCCTAAACTTTAATAATACATGATACTCTCTCAATACATGGGGCATTTTAAGCAAATTAAACGTCGGTTTTCAAAGAACTTCAAGGCACTTCAAGAGAGGTAATCAACCTGAAAAACTACAGAATCCACAGTATTCACATTGAACAATCAAGCCATAGTTCTTAACTCGAGCACATTTCCTTACAAAAAAAATCCCATTCAGAGTTGCAAAGCATGAGAGAGGGGGTGGGGAGGAGAGAGAGGAGAGAGAGGAGAGAGAGGAGAGAGGAGAGAGGAGAAAAGAGAGAGAGGAGAGAGAGAGAGGAGAGAGGAGAGAGAGAGGAGAGAGAGAGGAGAGAGAGAGTTGCAAGGAGAGAGAGGAGAGAGAGGAGAGAGAGGAGAGAGAGGAGAGAGAGGAGAGAGGAGAGAGAGGAGAGAGAGGAGAGAGAGGAGAGAGAGGGAGAGACTCGTTTATCATACGCTTGAGGTTAAAATTTAACAGAAAAGCCTCTCTCTTGTCGACTACTAAACCCCAAAGCTGGGAATGCACAGGAAGTGCATCATCACCAACGTAGTCAAACTTGGATGCTCAATCAAGTAAGAATAGTGTGTGCGTGCGTGCGTGCGCACGCGTGTGCGTACATTTTAGCAACATTTAAGCAATAGAGAGCTAAGGGGTAAAAGGAAGACTACGTCTGTTTACAGTACAACCCCACCACCACCACCACCAAAAATAAAAAGTCCCCACGCACTGGAACTCTATCTAGTCCCAACACTTGCTCTGTTACGGGTCAACAGACTATCTTATCCCCTGCATCCTCTGTATCCCCCGCATCCCTCTTCTGAAGGTCAAAGGGCTCTAGACAAAAGACAACAAATGCACGTGACAAAAGTTTCTCCCCTTGTTCCCCGCAGGCCCGAGGCTGCGCAGCTCGCGCGTGGGGATCTCCGGCGCACGCGGAGTGCTGTCCGCGTTAGAGGCTGCCTCAGTCGCGGCCACAGGCGGAAGTCAGCGAGGGCCGAAACCTAGCACGGCCTGTTACCTTTTCCTGCTCCTCGAGGAGCCGCGCCACCTCTGGGGCGCGCAGTGGCGCGGCGGCCGAGGCCTCTGAAATGGACTGGGGCTCTGGCTCCGGCTCGGGCGGGGGTTCCATGCCCGGTGCCGAGGCCTCACCGAGGCGAACAAGTCCTAAACAAGTGTTTATGGAGGCGGCGTGGCCGGCGACTGCCCAGCACCCGCACGCTCGCCCTCATGCACCGCGAGCCGCGGTCTGAAGAGGCCGCGTTGGCCTTCGCCGCTGCCCCGGGGGCCGCTGCTCGCGTCCGGGCTACCCAAGGCCTCATCTCACACGCGCATGCCGCCGCTGCCGCCGCCGCCTCGAAGCAGCAGGCCCTACACCAAGAGCGCCACGCTCTTCTCCCGCAGCGGGGCCCAGCCAGGCGTCCCGCAGCAGCCGCGCCTCCTCCGCGCCTCCGTGCACGCTCCGCCCCTCGCCCCGCCCGCGCAGCACGCCGGGAATCTCTCAGGCTCCGCCCTAGTAGGCGTGGCTGTGGTGAGGGCAGAGCCGCGGGGCGGGGCGGAGGCAGAGCGGCCCTGGGAACGTGCTCAGGATGAGGGAAGGCGGCGAGATTGCCAGTCCCCTCTCACTCAGCGCTGCCTGTGGTGGTAGGAACTTAATTCGTGCACTGAGGCTGTTTCATAAGCTCATTTAATTTTATCGAATTCAACTCTTTCCCATGCCTTTTTAATGAGCTAATGTGCTTTAATGAGCTAAAATGCACAATATACAACTTATTTTGCATATGTATTAATTACTGCACACATTACAATTTTTCCTTATATATATTAAGCTATATTAGCATTACTATGTTACTACATATGCACCGTTTAACATATTTTTCAAGGGTAGCTGCTGCTCTATCCCGCTTATTTTACGGTTCTGGTTTTTGTTGTTTAGCTGTGGAGACCGAACCCAGTGCTTTGGGCTTGCTAGTCAAGCACTCTACTAACTGAGCTAAATACCTATTCCTTGTTCCACTTACTATTTTAAAACTAGTAGGTTGCATGTAGTGGCACATGCCTTTAATCCCCAGCACTCTGGAAGCAGAGGCAGGTGAATATCTGTGTGTTTGAAGGCAATCTGGTCCACATAGCCAGTTCCAGGCCAGCCAGAGCTATATAGTGGAAGCCTGTCTGAAATAAAAAAACCTTGTCATAAATCTCTTGGGCCCACTTTGTCCTCCAGCCCTTTGTGCAGCTGGCATCTGTTTATGGTAGTCCTCTAATCAACCTCACTGAGTAGAACTGGCAGTATCCTAACTCTACTCCAAGCCCTAACTTAGGCCCATCACTGTTCATTCAACCTTATGTGTACAAGAACAGGCCCTCTGTGGGTCTGTTTGTCCTATCTCCCACTTGTCACAGTTCCCAAGTCCACATCCACCCTTTTTTCATTTGCATCAAAGAAGAAAAGACAGGGACAACTTGGGGAAGATGGTGAACGTAAATTCCTGACCTCTCCCTACCCCACCCCCCCCACCCCACCCCACCCCCACCCCCACCCCCACCCCCCTCCGCTTGCAGATGAAGCCACTTCTGAAACACAGTCAGAATCCAAACACTCTTCTTGCCTCCTGCCATCACCAGCATCCCTCCATCCTCAGCCACATCAGTAGCTCCTCCTCTTGTGGTATGCTTTGAATATGAGCTGACCCCATGTGTTTCAGTACTTGATCCCCAACTGGTAGAACTAATTGGGAAGACTGTTGAAAAGTTAGGATGTAGAACCTAAGTGGAGGAAGTGGGTCAAAGGGGGTGAGTCTTTGTGGGTATATCATCCCTAGCCACTTCCTGTCACTCTGCATCTTGTTCACTATGAAGTAAACTGAGACAAATACATCATGCCTCTCTGCTGTAATTGACTGAATCTTCTGAAATATACAGAAATAATATAATATACATAAAATGATCGATGACAGCTTTACTTTTTGAGTGAGTTTATTAAAAATGTATCAAGCAAAAGCAAAAGAACAAATAGCAAGAGGCAGATAGATAACAAAATACCAAATCAGGCCCTTACAACATCCAGCAGAACTAATTAGAGTAACCAGACTGGGAGAGCAAGCAAAAATAAAATAAGTAGCAAACAGCAGATAGATGACATGAAATTGAGTATTTACAATGTCTCCCAGAAAGACTGGGGAAGCCCTGCTGGGTCTGTCAGTCAGACTGGAGTTCAGTTTGGGATATTTCCAGCCAGAGCAGAGGGTTCTCTCCACTGATGAACCTCCCACTTCTCATTCCCACCACAGGCATTTTATATCACAGAATAAATAATAGTAATAATAGTTAGAAATGGATCACCTTTTATCTGTTCTCAAGGGTGCCATATAGCTATGTGTTCTCCTTTCTCCCTGTCACAGAAGCATGAGACCAGCCTGCCCCAGGAAAGTCCTCCTAGGACAACTGAGATAAACCTGGTTGAATCTGAGGTAAGGGGAGTCTGTCTTGCTCTCAGAGTCAGCTCTCAATGAGGGCACGTCACACTACACGAATACAGGTTTCTTTCTGGAGGCTTCTAAGAAAGTACATGACAGTTTACCACTTGTATTACAAATGGTGAACCAACACAATGCTCCCTTCCTTAAGCTGTTCTTGTCATGTCAGTCACAGCAACCCAAAAGTAAGAAATGTGTCTGGCATCACTGGTTCCACTCTGCCCTGAAATGGCCATAGGCAGCTGCCCACCCTCCACACCTCTTGGATGTGGTCAGCCCCAGATGACATAGAGCTTACACTATAGCAGGCTGACCCACCCTCTGGCTCCGGTCTAAGGGCAATGGATTAGTATTCAAAAGTGGTTGGCTCTAAAGAGGGCACGTCAGACTACACGAATACAGGTTTCTTTCCAGAGGCTTCTAAGAAAGTTCTCCCTCATCCTCTCAACACTTCCATAAGGAACCCAGCCATTGGCCCCAAAGTAGAAGGCAAGCAGCCATGTGTGTTTTGGGCAGCTCTTCTTGGTGGGGAAGGCATGACAGAGTTAATAGCGGCAAGAGCGTGGAACAAGATCATCACATCTCCACAGACCAGGATACAGAGAAAAGGAATTCTACCTCTCAACTGGCTTCACACTTTCTCCCTTCTCATTCAGTCTAGAACCCCAACCCATAGGATAGTGCCATCCACACTTAGAACAGATCTCATAGTTAAACCTCTCTGGAAACTTTCTCAAACATTCACTCCAAAATGGGGGTCCCTGGAGGCTAGAGAGATGTTTCCGAGGTTAATAGCACTTGCTGCTCTTTCAGGTGAATAGATTTCAATTTCGAGTACACACTTTTGTAGCTGGAGAGTTTTCTCTCCGGTCCCGCCAAACCCCAGCAGTCTGACAGCCCACTTATAAAATAAACACACAGACACTTATATTATTTAAACTGTTTGGCCTAATGGTTCAGGCTTCTAGCTATCTAGTTCTTACATCTTAAATTAATCCATTTCTTGGAAACACATGAACTATGAACCAAAGACTGAGGGGCTCCCAGCTGGATCAGGCCCTCTGAATAGGTGAGACAGTTGATTGGCTTGATCAGTTTGGGAGGCATTTAGGCAGTGGGACCAAGTCCTGTGCTCATTCCATGAGTTGGCTGTTTGAAACCAGGAACTTATGCAGGGACACTTGGCTCAGTCTGGGAGGAAGGGACTGGACCTCCCTGGACTGAGTCTACCAAGTCGATCACAGTCCTCGGGGGAGGACTTGTCCTGGAGGAGATGGGAATGGAGGGTGGGCTGGGGGTAAGGGGAGGGCGAGGGAGGGGGGAGAATAGGGGAACCCATGGCTGATATGTAGAACTGAATGGTATTGTAAAATAAAAAATATATATCACAAAAAAAAAAAAAAAAAAAAAAAATTAATCCATTTCTATAAATCTATACCTTGCCACGTGGCTCATGGCTTACCGGCATCTTCACATGCTGTTTGTCATGGAGGTGGCTGGCAGTGACTCCTCCCACCTTCCTGTTCTCTCAATTCTCCTCTCTGTTAGTCCCGCCTATACTTCCTGCCTGGCCACTGGCCAATCAGTGTTTTATTTATTGACCAATCAGAGCATTTGACATACAGACCATCCCACAGCACACTTTGGATCCTCCAGCTCTGGGGATCAAGCACCCTCTACTGGCCTCCATGGATACCTGCTCTCACATGCACATAACCCTCACACAACACATACACATCATACACACACACATAAAAATAGGTCTTGGGAGCTGGCTCAGTGGTGAAGAGTAATACTCTTCCAGGGGACTCAAATTCAGTTCCCAGCACCACAAAAGAATTATTTTTCAAAAATGAGGATCCCAAATGTTGTCTAGTTGACACAGCACACTGATCCCCATTCCTAGACACTGCCTTCTCTTGCCCTTAGACAGTGGAGGTCCTGACTCACACTGAATTGCCTTCCTGGTCCTCAGGGCTGAGGTGGCACATTTAGAGACTTTTCAGTCTCCATAACTTTAGAAGTTACTTTGCAGCCTTAGGAAGAAAGGGTTGGTTTGGACTCCTGGTCTCAGGGATTTTTTACAGTCCATCATTATGAGGACTACACAGAGGCAATTCACAGTAGTGGAAGCATGTGGCTACTCCATCCAGGTATAGAACGAACCTGAAGCTTTGGCCAGGGGTGGGAGTAGGTATCACCTTCAAAGGCCAACTCCTAGTGGCATGCTTCTACCAGCCAGGCTCCACCTCCTAAAAGCTCCAAGGCCTTCAAAATAGAACTACCAACTAGGGACTGAGCTATGAAAACATGAGCCTGTGGGAGACATTTCTAAGACAAACTGTAACCTTAACGGCCTGAGCCAATTCCCATTGTATACCCGTGGTTCTGCATCCACTTCCATGTCTCTGTATAAGACCTATCTGTCCTTTTTTTCTGGAGAATCTTATACGATGGCTGAGGTTAAAACCCTTACACCTCATACATATGAGAAGCGCTATCAGTGTTGAGTGTCAACTCACCAAAGCACAAGCTGGAGTCCTCTCCGGATCATGACTTCCTGGAAAGAAAGTTACATGAGCTTGAAAGAGCTGGCAAAAGTGTCAGGGAATTGGAAAGAATGTGGAAAACATTGACATCTGTGACACACAAGAGAATCCTAGAGTTCCAGAGACATGAAAATTCCAATGCTTTGCCTTTAGTGGGGACATGTAACCTGGCATTGCCCACTGTCCCTAGGATGGGAGACATCTCTAAATCTCCTTCACTCCCAGATCTGTGAAGTAGGAGAGAGATCATGTTGTTCGTGGATGAGAGCTATAGATTGCTCCCTAAACTCCATTTGCCCTCCCAAACTCTTCTCCCCAGTGCTAGGCAGGATAATATTACCTGCCCAACAATGAGCATGCTTATGGAAATTCAGACATGATTGATTCCATTTGTGTAGTAATACCATTCTAGGTCTAGGTAAGATACAGGGTGGAATCTGGGTGCTGCTTTGTGTCCATGCATCAGTCAGCTATTGCTGTACAACAAAACACCCAAAGCTCAATGACGTAAAAGAACAACAATGCATTCTTCATGACTTTAAAGGTAGACTGCAGTCCTGATGTAGACTGTTTATCTGGGGCAATTCCACAGATCTCATCCTCTCCCTAGAACCAGCTGGGTTATTATTCTCTTGAAGACAGTAATTCACAAGTAGATACACAAGTCTCTTAAATCAGCACACTGTCATTTCAGCCTTCTTCTGTTTCATGGCAACTTAGTGTCACAGTGAGAAGTATGTGTCAAACTGCATTGATCCAAAGAATGATAACGAATGGGCCAAGAATGCAGTCTACTTCCCAAGGATAGGCAGAGGTGATGGCAGGGACTACTGGACAGCTTTAATCAAGCTGGGCTGCAAGGACAAATCCAGGCTGCATGGGAATTCTGGGAGAGGAGCCAGACCTCGGCAAGCAGGCTCCAACAGGAACCAGAGACCAGGGAAGCAAGGAGCCACCAAGCTGGCTGGCTGGAAGTGGCCTGGAGCACGCTGATGGAGAGCAGGGTTCCAGCCCCTTCTCCTTGTGCCAAGAAAGAGCTATGACAGAGTGCCTGGGGCTATAGAGGACCACACCAATGCAGATCCATTCCAAACACAGAACAATTTTAGACATATCTGTTTTTAAAATAGTATATCTTGAGCTTCAACCATTCATATTACAACTTCACTGGGAACTTTTCAAGGAAGGGAGCTGTATCCTCTTGCTGCCTGCATTAATATTTACTTGATATTTTTGTTTCAATCTTACTAAAAGGATGTAATTTTAGCAGTAATATTCATGAAGTCATGGTCTTGGGTGTTATGGTTTTTTTTTTCTCTAATGCCACCGTAAAATGAATACAACATTCATGATTAAAACAAAAACATTCCTACTGTTGAAGAAAGAAAACAAATTGGAGCAGGGCATTTGCAGTACGAGGCCCAGTATGTAGAGACCACAGTCAAGCAAAACTATCCCGTGTGTCCGGTGTCAATTTAAAAAGACTTGCATCCATGATTCTGTATACAGGGAATGGTGAATGGAAATGTGACTGGTGCTAAAGGTCTTCAGCTAGGAAGCTGAGAGCTCACATACTGAACCATAAGCATGAGAGAAAACTGGAAGTAGGCAAAGCATTTTTAGTCTCAAAAGCCCATCCCCAATGACGAACTTCCTCCAGCATGGCCACACCTCCTAACCTCCCCCAAAACAGTGCTACCAACTAGGAACCAAATGTTCAAACATCTGAATTTGTGGAGGACATTCTCATTCAAACTACTATGCCCTCCCACAGACAGCATCAGGGCCTCCTTCTGAACAGCAAGTTCTTGGACCTGCTCCATCCCTCAGTCTCTTCTCACAAGTCATTTATGGGGAAGAGAGTGAGCAAAATCTAGACTCACACAGGTATTAGGTATTTGTCTGGGAAGAGAGGTGTTTCTAGAGTGCTTTCATGTAGTCACAGATAGTCCCTGATCCTCTATCAAGACTCATAAATAATCCTTTCTTAAAAGAATCATTTCTTCAGGGTGTAGAATCTAAGACTATACAGACCCTCATACTCTTATTCAGCTTCATCAGCCCACCTTGCACTGCACAGAGTGCACTTCAACTCTTGATCTTTTTGTACTTGGTGTGGTGGTTTGGATGAGAATGGCCCCTATATGCTCTGTTTGAATGCTAGGGCCCTAGGTGGTGGGACTGTTTGGGGGAGGATTAGGAAGTGTAGCCTTGTTGAAGGTATGTCGCTGGGGATGGGCTTTGAAGTATTAAAAGTTCACATCAAGCCCCCAGTCTCTGACTTTCTGTCTTTCCCTCTTTTGCTCCCTCCTTCTCTCTGCCTCCAACTTGTGGATCAGAGGCAAGTTCTTAGCCACTGACCAACGAATGTCATGCCTGCCTGCCTGCTGCCATGCTCCCCACCATGATAGACGTGGACTCACCCTCTGAAACTGTAAGAAAGCCCCCAATTAAATGCTTTCTTCTATAAATTGCCTTGGGCATGGTGTCTCTTTGTGGCAATAGAAAAAGTAAGACACCCAATATGCCAATCTCTGGCTTTCAATGAGTGTGCTTAGATCCTTTATACTTGACATCAACTTGGAGCTGTGACCAGAATGCCTGATAGAAGCAGTTTAAGGGGTGTTAGGTTTATTTGGGTCTGTTCCAGAAGTTTCAGTCCATGGTCACTTGGCATCATACACTTGGGTGGAACACTACAGAGGCAGGAGCATATGGCAGAGGAAGCTGTTCATTTCATCATCATCAGGAAGCAGAGGACAAAACAGGAGGGGCAGGGATGATGTACTGCCAGCCAATAACTCACTCATCTCCAGTGACCCACTTCCTCTAGCTGGGTCCCACCACCCAAGTTTTCAGAACCTCCCAAAATAGAACCACCTCTTAGGGGCCAAGCATGAGCCTATGGGAGACAGTTCAGACCCCAATGATAACACACTTAGTATACATATTCAGTGGTCAGCTTTAATCCACCATCTAATTGGCCCTTTTCAATTTGTTTCAGTGTTTGGTTCTATTTTCTTTTGATTTCTCCTCAGCTTTTGACTTAACTTCCTTAGATTACTTTTCTTTACTATTGCTTTATCATTTATTCCTTTTCTTAAAGGTTTGCAGGATTTGTCTGTTGTTTTTTGCTAACTATGTAGCTCTAGCTGTCCTTGAACTCATCACTATGTAGACTAGGTTGTCCTAAAAAAAACTCACAGCAATCTGCCTGCTTTATGCTTCCCAAGTGCTGGGATAAAAGCATGAGTCACCATACCTGGCCTTCTGTGATGGTTTGCATTATAAGTGTACACAATAGGCTCCTATTCTTGAATATTTAGTGGCACTATTTGGAGAGGCTATGGAAGCTTTGGGGAATGGTGTCTTCCTAGAGCAGTGGTTCTCAACCTTCCTAATGCTGTAACCCTTTAATACTGTTCCTCATGTTGTGGTGACCCCCAACCATAAAATTATTTCATTGCTACTTCATAACCGTAATTTTGCTACTGTTATTAATTGTAATGTAAATATCTGATTTGCAACCCAGGTTGAGAACCACTGTCCTAGAGGAAGTAGTTGAAGAAGTTGCTAGGAGAGGGCTCTGAGAGTTTGTAGTCCCACCCCACTTCCAGTTCACTCTCTCTGCTTCAGTCTTGCAGTTGAAGATGTGATCTTTCAGAGTCTTTCTCTGGCCACATGCTGCCTCACCATCATTGGCTCTTACCCCTCTGGAACTCTTCCTTTTGTGAGTTGCCTTGGTCAGGGTGTTTTATCACAGCAACAAAAAGTAACTAATACAAGCTCGCAAGTATATATTTAATCAATTACAGTCTTTCCTCAAACAATATTGTATCATTTCACTGGAATATGAAATTCTTACAGCAGCGTGCTCTGAATTTCTCCTGCCCATATTCTGTACCACCATATATCTATTTAATAACTATTGTTATCATACATTTTATTTTAATACTAAACTATAAACTCTCAATAAATAGCCATTATCATTTAACTAGGTGTAGTCAGTTATTATCTAAGTGATTATAAATAAGAAAAAAACTCTCCTATGTAAACCTTCCACTTTACTTTTCCTACAAAGCTCTTACTAGTAAAGAGCTAAGATTCTGTTTGGTGAAACTGCAGTTTCCCTAACACTAAATATGTGTCACCTTTCCACACCAGTACTGAGGCACCATCCAGTTCAATTCTGACATTCTGGTATTCCTAACCACTAAAACATCTCTCTGGTCCCTGCTTGCATGTCTTTGGAAACAGGATCTCACTATGTAGTACAGACTACCCTGAAACTCACGCTGTAGCCTAGCTTTGCACTTTCCCTGCCTCAGCCCCCTGAGTGCTATGGTTAAAGGCATGATCCACCATACCCAGTTGGATGGTGTTTCATGTGATCCTGAAAAAATGACTCCTATGGTACGGGTATGTCCCCCATAAATTCATGTGTTAACAACTTAGTCCTCAGATCCCCAGGTAAATGGTATTTTGGAGGTGGGCCTTTAGGGAATAATTGAGATTAAATAAATTCGTGAGGGTGAGGCCCTCGTAACAGCATTAGTGGCTTTCTCAGAAGACAGCTGTGTCAAACTTCCCCTGCACTGCTTCCCAGCAAGTATGCTTTCATTTCCTTTTCTAAATAAAACTTCCACTTCTTGTGAAAAAAGGACTGTAAGGAGGAGAAGGAGGAAGAAGAGAAGGAGTGCATTACGTGAACTTTTCCTGGGGAGATGCTGACAAATGTCTAATCACCAAAATAGAAAGCCAAGGAAAGACACAAGTAAGAATTCTCTCAAAGTCCAACTTGGAGAACCAATGAATTAATTGGGCTTACTTACCAGGGTATGGGTGAGGGGTTAACTTAAAGGAGCATGGATGACTCAAAGGTAATTGCATCACCAAAAACCCCACCCCAGCATGAGTGATAGCCCACAAAAACTACAGGCAGCTTGACTGCTCAGAGTCTCCTCCAGGCAACTCAGCAGATCACAGCCTCTCCACCGGTAATAATAGATGCTCTTCCTGGGGAGACAAGAACAAACATCTACTCACTCCAGACAGGGAGCTGACAGAAGATGTATGGGATTTATTAGCTTGGTATTTGTGATATGGACAGCAGTCCAACAATGGCTATCTCACTGCAGAACAGCTGAGAATCCAATGCTGTTCAGCCTCAGAAGCTGGATGTACCAGCAGCCCAAATCTGGTACCAGAGTCCAGAAGGGATCGCTGGAGCTCTCTGGTCTTCTGGCCTTCAATCTGCCCTGGAATCTAGAAGAAGTTCGATTTCTTACCGACTACAGCAACAGGATAAGAACTTCCCAGAAAGAGTGGCAGCCCAAATAAAAGTTTTGATTTGGAAGAAATTGCTAACCCACTTGCTCTGTCTCCCTGTGATACCCTTGCCATGTACTGATGCATTGAGGCCTTCACTGGATGCCCACACCAGATGCCCTCTTAGACGTCCCAGCTTCCTAGAACATTAATTAAAAAAAAAAAAAACAAAACTTTGTTTTCTATAAATTATTCAGTCCCAGGCATTTTGAAATAGCAACAGAAACTGAACAAAGACAGTTGCTAACTAATCCTTCTTGCCTGGGCCAGTATAGAATCTTCCCCTGGCTACGTGGTCTCCCTTAATCTTTCTCATAATCAGTACTGGTAATCCCTGGCAACTCTCCTAGAGTCTGCAGTACCGCAGAGCTCTGTGCTCCTGTGCTAGTCACACCCAGGCTCTAACAATTTGCTTTAAAAAATTGGCTAAGTTATGTTTCTTGCGTGCATGGCACCTGGAGTCTCTCATGACTCACCATAGGTGAAGTGGTACCCTGTGCTGTTCCTCTTTGGCGACACCTGGTCTTCAGGTTCTGTGCCATTTGGTTGCCCTGCAGTTTCCACTCCCCACTAAGGTCAAGACAAGGTTGGTTTTATAGCTTCCCTGTCTCTTTCTTGCTGTTAAGGTAAGAGAAGTGCATTAGTCATTTGGAAAATGAAGGTTTACTAAAGCTATGAAAAGGTTCCGAAAGCCATTTTATTGCATAACATCAAAAATGGCATCCTTGGGCTAGAGAGATGGCTTAGTAGTTCAGAGTACTGGCTGTGCTTCCAGAGAACCCAGGTTTGACTCTCAGTACCTACCTACATGGCAGCTCACAACCATCTGTAACTCCAATTCCAAGGGACCCAACACCCGCTTCTGGCCTCTTTAGGCACCAAGGATGCACGTGGTCCACAGACACACCTACAGGCAAAATGCTCCTGTGCATAAAATATAGAATAAAATAAATCTAAAAAATTATTTTAATCACATTCTTTCACATCACTGCTAATGTTTAACATCATCAGAAAAGTCTTTAAATATTGAGAGTCTGTCAAGCTCATAGTGGCAGATAAAAGGGTCCCCTAAATTGTAATGCTTGAGAGCTTGCTTTTAGTCGTCAGAGACAGGCACTGGCAGTTGTTCTCCTGGGAATGACAGGCTCATTTTGTTCATTTTAAAGAAAATGTCTGTTAAACACCTGTGATGATTAATCTTGTTTGCTGACCTTCCTGGCTTTCAATTCATGTAGGAGATGGTAAGTCACACCTCTGGAGGGGTCTGTGACCGTATTTCCAGAGAAGAGGAATTATGGGGAGAAAACATACTTTGAATGTGGGTGGCACCATCCCATGGGCTGGAGGCCCAGAGAAAATGAAGAAAAAAAAACGTTTTAGTTTGATCATCTGTCGCTGTGATAAAAGCCACGAGCAAAAGCAACTTGGAAGAGGAAAGGGTTTATTTCACTTCTTCATCATCGTCCATCATGGAGAGAAGTCACAGCAGAAACTCAAGCAGAAACCATGAAGGAACTCTGCTTATTGGCTCTGGCTCACTTACTGGCTTCTGCTCATCTAGCTTTCTTATACAGTAGGACCCAGCTGCCTAGGGATAGTTCTGCCTACAGTGGGCTGAGCCCAAAACAACATCAAGACAATCTCTCAGAGACATGGCCACAGGCCAGTCTGATCTTGATTATGCTTCACTTGAAGTTACCTCTTCCCGGGTGATTCTAGGTTGGATCAAAGTGATTATAAAAACTAATCTGGACATGGAGGAAAAAGGAGACACCCACATCCTCCCACCCCCTACCCCCACTTCCTGTATACCAGGATGTAAGTTGCTGAGTTCTGCCATGCCCTCCCTGTCATGACATCAGAAGCCAAACAAACCTTCCTTCCCTAAGTTGTTTCTGTGAGGTGTCTTGTCACTGCGACAGTAAGAGCGCAATATGTGCATTTGAATGACCACAGTTCAACAGACCGGGTCTATCAAGTAAAAACAGACGGAGGAGGGACTAGCAAGAAGGCTCAGCAGTTAAGGGTACATGTTTCTCTTGCAGAGAATGCTGGTTCAGTTCCCAACACCCACATGGTGGATCACAACTATCTATCACTCCAGTTCCACAGGACCCGATACTCTCTTCTGACCTTTCTGGGCATTAGGCATCTAAGTGGTACACTTACATGCAAGCAAAACACACATAAAATAACAGCTGGGACATAGCTAAGTGGTAGAGCACCTGCCTAGCACATACAAAATGCACACAGCCCTAGGGTCATTCCCTATCACTGAAAAAAAAAATAAGATAATAGTATTTCAACCAGTGTGGTGGTTCACAAGTTTAATCCCAGCACTCAGGCAGCAGAAGCAGATGGATCTCTATGAGTTCAAGGCCAGCCTGGGAGGGTTACATAGTGGGACCCTATCTCAAAACAAACAAATGTAACTAGTTCAGCTCACAGCTCATTGTGTTCAGCAGTGTGTTTCCCATCATCACACAGACATCTCAAAGGTATATCATTGTTAGAGATGCTCTGAAGTAAAAGTATATGAGTAACTGGTGACAAGGAATTCAATGACTAGTAATGTAGCCAAGTGTCACCGACACATTGATGCCAACATTTTACCCACACTGCTGCCTTTGTACTGTCACACAAATACCAAAGGTACTAACAGAAGGGCACTAGGAAATTAATATTTTTTATTTTAGAGTTTTAATTTTTATTTGATGTGTATAAGTGTTTTGCTTGCACGTGTGTATGTGTACCACAGGCATGCCTGGTGTCCACAGTGGATAGAAGAGTGTGCCAGCTCCCTTGGGACTGGAGTTATGGATTGTTGTGAATCATGATGTAGGCGCTGGGAACCAAAGCTAGGTCTTGTGCAAGAGCAACAAGTGCTCTTTACTGCCAAGCTATCTCTCTAGGCCCCTATAAAATAGTTTTACTTTGTTAACTACTGAATTTTGGACATCATTTAGAGACATGGTCCTGCTATGTAGCCTAAGCTAGCCTTAAATTCTTATCTAGTCGCAGCTAGATTCTAACTCATGATCTTCCTGCCTCAGCCTTTGGGGCAGTGGGATAATAGACATGTGCTCAGCTTGGAACCAAAAAATTTTGATCCCATGTGTTCTTCCCAGTTGAATGGCTGTTGAGTGATGTTCTATGCTAAAATTTTATGTCAGGAATCTTTTCTCAAAGTATGTCTGATTAATATATTTTTAAAGTTGTTTTCAGATTGGCTTGAAAACATGACCAGGGCCTGGCTAACTATTATACTGTTGTTTTTCTAAGTGGACATGTTCTCACACTGTCTTCTGAATATTTATGTTAATAGGTATAGATTAGTGAGACTTTCAACCTTGGTCAGAGAAGTTTCCTTTAGTAGTAGGCAGCAGCTAATGCAGAGAATCATAACTGGTCAGAGTCCTGAGAAGAGACTGTGGAGTGCTCAGTTCTAAATGGCACATCTATATCAATTCTACCGAGGCCAAAGAGGGAGCAGAGGAATGTAACAGCGGGAGGATGTGAGAAGTGCTGCGAAATGCTGTCACCTGTAGATGACATGGCCATTGTACCCATTAACTCATGGAAATTATGGTCACGTGCACAAATCTGTCAACAAGATCTATCAGGAGTCCAGTGAGTTGTCCAAATTGACTCCATGGGTGATCATAAATGAACAGGAGAGGACATGAAGGTAGGAGAGGAATGCTGGGATAGATATGATTGAGATACAGTATGTGCATCTATGAAATTATCGAAAAACAAAAGTATCCTTTTACATTTTTATTACAATTATTTACTTATTTTATTTATTTATGTGTATGTTCACATGCCACGGTATATGTGTAGAAGAAGTCAGAAGACAACTCACAGGAGTATATTCTCTCCTTCTACTATGTGGGTCCCAGAGATTGAACTCAGGTTATCAGGGTTAGCTTCAGGTGTCTTTGTCCCCAACACCAGCCCAAGAAAATGTTTTTTAAAAAGCAAACCGCCATGTACATTCCTGTAATGCCAGTACTTAGGAGGCTGAGGCAGGAAGATTGAAAGTTCAGGACCAGCCTGGGCTACATAGTAAGATGCTGTTTCAAAGAAACAGAGAGGGGCTGGAGATGGCTCAGAGGTTAAGAGCACAGACTGAGTTCAATTCCCAGCAACCACATGGTGGCTCACAACCATCTGGTGCCCTCTTCTGGCCTGCAGTCATACATGCTGCATACATAATAAATAAATAAATCTTAAAAGAATAGAAAAGAAAGAAACAGAGTGATATAGATATATAGGATATAGAGATGATAAGATAAGAGGGTAGATTAATGAACCTACTTTTAAAGAACAACTTGTTTAAAATGTTTTACATTGGTATAGATTTTAGTTTATGTTTAAAATGTTTTACATTGGTATAAATTTTAGTTTATTGATACAAACTTGAAGTTAATTTTGTTATACTATATATATATATATATATATATATATATATATATATATATATATATATATATATATAAATTTCTATTCTTGTTTGAGGTATTATGTTTATGTAACTCATTTAAAATTGTAATGGATAATTAAGAAATAGATTAATAATTAGTCATCTATGATAATCATATTTGTAGCCATGTTAGTTAAGTCTTCTAGGTATACATAGATATATTTCAGATAGATAGGTAATCTTCAAACACTTCATAGACCTAGAGAATATGGCATTTAAATAACTTAGAATTCTCTTGACATGAGACACAATTGCTCCTGGCTGCACCAATTTGATCCCGAGAGAATGTTGGGCTTCTAAGACATTTCCATTTGGAATTTTGTCTTCTTGGCACAAAATGGCCTACTGGGCAAAGAACTGCCCTTGCCTTGACGGCTGACAGTACGAATGCAATGCTGTCCTTCCTGGACAAGCGGGACACAAGGAAAGCGACCACTGTACTCTGCCAAGACAGGGTAAGATGGTCTTTCAGAATTCCTGCCTCTAAAAATGGTCTGTCAGATACTCTAGGCCTGTAGCCAGTTTGAATGCACCAACAATGCTAAAAAATATTAGGTGACTGTCCAGGCTGCCAGTTGTCTTGGTCTACTCTTGCAAGATTCCCAAAAGTTGTTTGCATCCATCTACCATTTCTCAGGTACCATTATGTTCCTTCTCAGGTCTTTGATGTGGTTAAAGACTAGATAGTTGTTTTTTTTTTTGTTTTGTTTTGTTTTTTTTTTTTTTTTGAGACAGGGTTTCTCTTGTGTAGCTTTGCGCCTTTCCTAGACTCACTTGGTAGCCCAGGCTGGCCTCGAACTCACAGAGATCCGCCTGCCTCTGCCTCCCGAGTGCTGGGATTAAAGGCGTGCGCCACCACCGCCCGGCGTAAGACTAGATAGTTGTAATTTCCTCAGTTATGATAAAAGATAAGTTAGATATAAAACCTTAAACTCACAAATATAAGATAGATAGGACATCTTCTTTAATATTGTAACTGTAATTCTTGCTCGATAATTGTTTTGTTATATGTAATTTTACCATGTTAAAGTTAAAACCTTCCTTTTTAAGAAAAGAAGAAAAGGGGAAGTGCTGTGGACATCACTCTATATAAATAAAACACTGATGGCCAGTGACCAGTCAGGAAGTATAGGCGGGACAAGGAGAGAGGAGAATTGGGGAAACAGGAAGAAGAGGGGAGAGACACTGCAGCCACCGCCAGGACAAGCAGCATGTAAAGATGCCGGTAAGCCACCAGCCATGTGGCAAGGTATAGATTTATAGGAATGGGTTAATTTAAGATATAAGAACAGTTAGCAAGAAGCCTGCCACGGCCATACAGTTTATAAGTGTCTGAGTGATTATTTTATACGTGGATTGTGGGACTGCAGGGTTTGGTGGAACCTGGAGAGAAGCCCTCCAGCAACACAGAGAAAGATGAGGCAAGAGATGCTTTCAGATTAGTGGGTCCCCAGGTTGCTGACTATAACCAAGTTGCTGACTATAACCAAGTTGAGAAAAACAGCTTAGGTTTCTGACTATAACCAAGTTGTTGACTATAACCAAGTTGAGAAAAACAGCTTAGGGGATAGAGAGATGGCTTAATGGTTAACAACACTTCTGCTCTTGCAGATTAGCTGGGTTTGGTTCCTGCACCCACACAGTGGCTCACAACTGCCTATGACTCCAGTTCCAAGGTGATCTGAAGGCCTCTTCTTGCTTCCATAGACACTGCATGCACATGGTGTGTATACACACACGCAGACAAATATTCATGCACATAAAAATAAAAGTAAATAAATCTTTTAGAGAATAGAAAGACAACCAAACTCTCCCAGAATTGGAACCCACCCTTGGGATCTTTCCCAGGGTGTCGGCAACCCATCTGTGATCAGGGTCAAGGTCAGGAGTTAGTGGCTCTGAGGCCAGTGCTATATGTTGGTCCTCCTTCTAACACCAGTGATCTTACATGCCCCAGCAATGGTTACATTGTCACTACCCTTCCATTGCTTTGCCTTAGGTATAGAAATGCAATGTGCTGGGCACTTTGGATAGGAAGCAGAATTAACCTCATCAATTGCACTTCCTCACCCTGATCCATAAGGAATGACCTCATAGTTTTCTAATTTGTCTTTCTCTTCTTGCTCATTTGGTCCTCCACAACACAAGTGGTCCAGCAGCGTTCTCATCATTTACATGCAAGCCAGAGCGTTTGAGTTCAGTCTTCTATTCTCAGGAGGAAATGAAGCTGATGCTCTCTCTAGCCAACTGCATATATTACTGACCTGAGGCATTTCCAACCCTAGGGGTTTCAAGATCTGCCCTCCCTATAAATGCACCCAAACATCCTGGCTGCTATGTCCTATGTCATCATTCTGTACAAAACTACCTCAGGGACTGAGGAATTGCTGTCCCCAGCTTCTCTCTAATCCTTCCAGCTATGCAAAGCCTCTGTTCAAGACCTGGCTCATAAGTTGGCACAGAATTTCACAGAGCACAGAGGAGCAGAAAGAGGTAAAAGAGGCTCAAAGAATCCCATTTTATACAGCATAAACTAAGCCTCTGCAATCTAAAAGTCCAGTCAAGCCAAAGCAGAACTTGTCTGCAGACATGCTTAGGGACAACACTGCTTCTTCTTATGTTTTTTAAAGTGTGTGTGTGTGTGTGTGTGTGTGTGTGTGTGTGTGTGTGTGTGTGTGTGTGTATGCCTCTGTGTGTTGGATAGAGGGTGTCCATGGAGGCCAGGAGAAGGTTTCAGACCCCTGAGGCTGGAGTTATAAATAATTGTTAGTACTGGGAGGTGGGTGCTGGGAACCCACTGGGTCCTCTGGAAGAACAGCAAGTGCTTGAACCACTGAGCTATCTCTTCAACTCAATGTAGCTATACTTTTTACAAGAGGTGAAATGTAGCTATACTTTTTACAAGAGGTGAAATGTAATCATAAATGCTATTAACTTAATTCTTTACCTAAATGTATCTGGAAAAACATATTTATAGATTCACTACCCAAAATAAACTGTAGAACTAAGCCTGATAAGAGCTGTGCAAAACTTACTTGAAGAAAACCAGTAATTTTTACATAAAATCATTAAGATAGAGCAGGAGATATGGCTCAGTGGTTAAATTCACTTGTTGCTCTTGTGGAGGTCCCAGGTTCTATTTCTAGCACTCACATCATGGCTTGCCACCATTCATAATTCCAGTTTCAGGGAATCTGATACCCTATTTTGACTTCTATAGTCACAAGGTGCACACATGGTACACAGACACACATATAGGCAAAATATCCATACACATAAAAATAATGAAATAAATCGCTTAAAAAGAAAAAAAATTAAAAGATATAAACTTCTAAACATCAAAGCATATATCAGTGCTATCAAAGTATGATTCTCGATTAATTAATCTATATGTTTGATGCAATCCCAACAAAATCCACATAGAATTTGTGATGAATTTGTTAATACTCTCAAGTTCATTTGGAAGAGTAAATGCCAAGAATTAAAAAAAAAGTTGTGTAAAGAGCAATTGGGAGTGCTTTGCCTGAAGACACAAAAATGTACTTTAAGACATCAGCAGTCAGAGAACACAGCATTGACACAATGCGTGGGAATCAGTGGACTAGAACAAAAACTCCAGAAACACCCTTAATTAAAATCTTGTTTAAGTTTGGCGTTTCAAATTAAAAAGAAGTAATGGAGTATTTGATAAACACTGTTGGAATAATTATCTATTGTTTTAGGGAAAGAATCTTTTACTTAAAATAAGTAGGGCTGGGGGCATAGCTCAGTGGTAGGGCACTTGTGCGTGAGGCCCTGGGTTTGAACTTCAGTACCACAAAATAAGTAAAAAACAAAATTGAAAATCAGTGTCAGAAGCTGCCTTTTCAGTGGGCAGCAGTCACATGCTGAGAATAAGAGACTGGGTGCTCAGACCTAAATGGGACATCTAAATCAAACAGTTCCCATCTCACCAAGGCTCCAGGAATATCTCAGAAGAGGAGCCTGAGAGAACATGGAGCCAGAGAATTTTAATAAGTGCTATGAAACACTGTCTTTTGTACTTGACCTGGTTACCACACTCATGAACTCACAGTCGCTGCAATTTCCTGCATGAGACCAGAACAAGATGAGGGTGTGGCCACCAATAGATTTCCCATACTCCAGTGGGAGGTCCCATCTCCCAGCACATAGGAGTACTAACTGGATTTAGTGACTTATTAAAAAAATTATGCTAAGCATGATCACTTGAGAGGCAGGCAGATTCCTGAGTTCAAGGCCAGCCTGGTCTACAAAGAGTGTTACAGAACATCCAGGGCTACACAGTGAGATACTGTCTCAAAATAATAACTGACTATAATGTAATGTAAAAAGTCATAGTTGATTTCAATAGTTTTGAATATAGCTGAGTGGGAAAATATTCTTAGGTAAACACAGATCCATAAAGAAAAAACATAAAACTATGAACCTTCTCTACAGTAAAAGGTAACTCAGTGGTACAGCACTTTTCTAGCTGCCTCAAAGTCCTGGGTTCCACCTTTAGTGTCACAGAAAAGAAGAAAAGGGAGGAGAGGGAGAGGAGGGGGGAAATGAAAGGAGTTGAAGAGATGGCTTGTTAGCACATACTGCTCTTCCAGAGGATCCAAATTCAATTCCCAGCGTCCATGTTGGGCAGCTGACAACTGTCTATAACACCAGGTACTGGAGATTGGATGACCTCTTCTGGCCTCCTTGGGTACTTGCACACATGTGTGCATACATGCATGTAGACATACACATACATACAAAATAAAAAACAAATCTTTTTTTTAGGAAAGAAAAAAGGAGAGCACCTCAAAATTAAAGAAAATGCAATGTTTTTAATAAATAAAAACCTAATATCCATATCATAAAAGAAATCTACAAATAATTGACAAAGAATAAAATCCCTGTTATGAAAAGAAACAAAGACTACAGTGGAGCAATTTGAATAAGAAGAAGACAAAATGATCGAGGACTGTATGGAAGATGATTCAATCTCTCTAATGCTCAGAGAAATGCAAATTGAAATCAATATTATATTTCATTTATTAGATTGATGACAACTAAGCATTTTAGCATTCAGTGTTGGGAAAATATGAAAAAAATAGATGCTTATAAACTGCTCATAAGAGTGGGAGTCAAGCTGGAGACAGTGGTGTGTGCCTGGAGCTCCAAACCTCAGGGTAAGAAAGGTGGGAAGATTAGCAAGACCCTGAGTTAGGAAGAAGAAAAAGGAAAAGAAGAAAGAGGAAGAGGTGGGGAGGAGGAAGCAGACAAGGAATGAAGGAGAAGAAAAAGGAGTGGAAAGGGAAGAGAAGGGAAATTTTTTTTAATGTGTCTAATGCACTAAGCTTACAGTGGCTATGTTGAGGATCAGAGGACACTAAAAGAGCAAAGACCTTGTGAAGCTCACAGCCATTAGGACAAGACCTCAATCCTATGAAGATATAAATGAATTTGGAGGCAAAGTCCCCCTCCCCCACCATCCTTGCCAGCACCTTCAGATAGGAGCCAAGGCCTTGACTTCATTCAGCCTTTTAAAATACTAAGTAAGCAACCCAGTTGATTTATCCCACATCCAGACTTCTGACTACAGAACTGTGAGGCATGTAGACATTGTTCTAAGCACTGAATCTATGTGATTTGCTATCATGGGGGAATGAAAACTAATATATGCCCAGAAGAATAGACTAGTGTACAGGAGTTGGAGAGAAGTCTCAACCATTAGGAGTACTTGCTATTCTTGTGGAGAACACAGGTTTGCTTCTCATCATCCACATGGCAGCTCACAACTACTATAACTCCAGCTTCAAGAAATCCTATGCCCTTTTCTGGCCTTCTCAGACAACTGCACATGAACACACACACACACACACACACACACACACACACACACACACACACACTAAAAATTAAAATAAAAAATAGACTTACACATAGGTGTGTTTTGTGGGGGACAGGGATGAAACTCAGGGCTAGACTCATGCACAAGTGTGTACTGTGGGGGGCAGGGATGAAGCTAGACTCATGCACAAGTGTATGTTGTGGGGGGCAGGCTGCACAAATGCTACAAACATGCTCTTCCCTGAGCTGTACCCTGGCCCCAGGTGTTCATTGTTTATCTCCAAACAAACAAAAACTGAAAACAGGGGTTCGGGTGATGCCTCAGCAGCTATCAGCACTGGGTGCTCTTCCAGAGGATCTGGGTTCAATTCCCAGCACCTACATTGTAGTTCATAGTCACCCATAACTCCAGTTCTAGGGAACCTGATGCCCTTTTCTGACTTCTGCAGTATTGGGCACACATTAGTGCACATGCAGACAAAACATCAAGATACATAAAATAAAAATAAATACTTTTTTTAAACCCTGAAAAACATCATAAATTACAATGCATCACGTAAATGAATTAAAAGTATATCATGCAACAGAAAACACCTTGATAGTGCATGTGCATGAGCCATATGGAAAAATATCAAAATAATGGTGCCATTTGAAAGATTTCAGACACCAAAGAATGAGGATTCCACTCACATGGGATATAAACGATACAAACACACCTCTGGGAGCAGAAAGCAGATGAAGGCCAGGCAGGGCCAAGCACTGAGAGAAGGAACGACTGCAGAGAAACAAGGAAGTAATGGTAATGTTCTGTGCCTCCATTGTGTTTTTGTTTGTAAGCCTAGCCTTTAATAGCTGAGTCGTTTTTCCAGTTAGTCCTTGTGCCTCCATTGTGACACTTTCAAGGGTGCACACATTTTCCAAGCTCATCACCATGTACAATTTAAATGGATGCAGGTTTTTGTATGGAAATTAAACCTCAATTAACTTGATTAAAAAAATAAAATTCAAAGGCATCAAGGGGGGCCTTCAGGAGTTCTTAAAAGAAAGGAATAAAATTTTTGATACAATGAGTTTCTCTCAGCTCTGATTGGAATTACACTAAGTTTGTAGACTGGTCCAGCGGAACTCACCATTGTTTCAATGACCAGTCTTTCCATATCTTGGGATAACTAGATCTGAGTCTTGGGCATCTAAGCATTGCAGCTATTGTCCAATATTCAAGGACTTGATAGACTTTACCTGTCAAACAATATTGTGGGAGAAGATGATATGGAGGCCGGGAAAGATTAATGTTTATGGTTTGGATGGGAAATGTCTCCAAAAGCTATGCCTAAGGATCAGAAGACATTCTTCAAGAGCAAATACCATGTGGTACTGACAGCCAGCAAGGACAGGACCTACCCCAGACCTCTCTAGACTGACCCATATCTTCTCAGCTCACCCTATGCCACCTCAGCCCATTCCATATCTTCCTAGCCTGCCTACCCCACTTCTCCTCAGCTCACTGTGTTTCTGTCTCCCTAGCCAACTTCGTATCTCTTCAGCCCACCCCACATCTCTAACCCACTCCATATCTCCTTAGCCCATTTGATATTTCCTTAACCCACCTCATATCTCCCTATCCTACTCCATATCTCCTTGACTGATGCCTGAATTCATGGATAGCTGGGGTGAACACTTCCCAAACATGCTAACAGATTTCCACTACCAGTTTTTTGTTCCTGAAACCTCAGCCTATGTGGAGGGCAGACCAGAGGTGTCAGGAAGCTCATATGCCAAGGGTGACTCTATTTTAAAAATGTTTTTGTTTTTAATTTTATGTATATGGATATTTTGTCTACATGATTGTCTGTGTACCACATGTGTGCAGTGCCCATAGAGGCTAAAAGGCAGCATTGGATCCCCTGGAACTTGAGTTATCTGCAGTGTGAGCCATAGTGTAGGTGCTGAGAATCAAATCTGGGTCCTCTGGAAGAGCAGCCTGTGCTTTTAACCAGTGAGCCATCACTCCAGCCCCCACCCCTAAGGCTGACCCTTCAATATAAACAAGACAGGAGGCAGGGGAAAGGATCTGTTTCCCCCATCCTAGCCAGGTATGGTGGTACACACCTGTAATCCCAGCACTGGGAAGGTTGAGGTAGAGGATGCTGAGTTCCTGGCCAACCTGGACTACACAGAGACCCTGTCTCAAATATATATTATTTGAGTAAGATGAGCCAGTCACTAAAGCATCCACTCTGTGTCCCGTTCCCTTCCCCTCTCATGCTTCCTGAGAATAAATAATACTTAAAATAACTTATGAACAATACAACCTTCTTGCTCTCACCCAAATATTAATTATGATATCCCCAGTGAGTGGCAATGTGATTAAACGTGCTTCATTATTTTTGACGATCTTGATTACACACTTTGTGGTGCAGCGATTTGAAAACCTCGTTCAAGTTCATTTTATCTGAATATCTGGTTTAATGGCACTTTGGAAAGATAGGTGGATCCAAATGCAGAAGGGGAGCTGGGTCTGCTGGCCATACCTATCTATGACCTTGGCACTCTGGAGGCTGAAGCAGAAGGATCTCATGCTAAGGCTGGCCTGAGACCTTGTTTCAAAACCTAAAGTGAGCCTCATGATATCACATTGTGCATTTTCCAGCGACTACACATAAACCCACCAAGTAGGCAATGAGGCAAAGATTTTAGTTAAATTCCAGGCAGTGAGATGGTTCAGTAGGTCAAAGGTGCTTACTGCTTAGGCCTGACTACCCAAGTTTGATCTCTGGAGCCCATGGATAAAAGGAGACCACTAACATCTGAGAATTATCCTCTGAACTGCATGTGCATGCTGTGGCACACACACACACACACACACACACACACACACACACACACACACACACACATTCAAAACAATAACAAATAAATAAAACAGTGGCAGGAGAGATGGCTCAGAAGTTAAGATTGCTTGCTGCTCTTGCAGAGAACCCAGTTTGGTTCCCAGAACTCATACAATGACTCACAGCCATCAAACACTCCAGTTCCAAGGGGAATCTAATGCCCATTTCTGGTTTTCACAGGTACTGCATACATGTGGTGCAAGACATGCAGACACTCAAACATAATATAATAAAATGTTTAAATGGTACTAAAATAATAAATAAGTAAAGTGAATTTTGATAAATTAATCTGGTCAGTTCTGGTCTTGGTAGCACAGGTCTGTCATCTCAGCCACTTGAGAGGCTGTAGCTGTAACTAAAGGAGCCAGAGTTCAAGGCCTACCTGGACTAGAGTCAAGTCCAACTTAGACAAAACACAAAATAAAAAGTAAAAAAAAGGCTGTGGATACAACTCAAAGATATAGTGTTTGTTCAACATCCTAAATCCCCAGCACCCAGGAGGTATGTGTTGGGGAAGGAATCCAACCACAAATAATACTTTTCCCTGATGCCAGTTTTTTTGATTACAGATAGACAGGTAGACAGACAGACAGACAATGATAGATAGATAGATAGATAGATAGATAGATAGATAGATAGATAGATAGATAGATAGATAGATAGATGATAGATAGATAGATAAACAGAGAGAGATTGATTGATAGTGATATATGTGTGTATGTATGTATGTATGTATGTATGTATGTGTTTGAGACAGAGTCTCACTGTGTAGCTCTGATTGTCCTGGAACACACTAAGTAGACCAGGTTGGCCTCAAACTCACAGAGATCTGCCTGCCTCTGCCTCACGAATACTAGGGTTAAAGGTGTACACCACCATGTCTGACTTGGTCACTGATTTTTCTTAATGATACACCTGCTTATTTTGAAATTTATTCTATTTTATGTGTATGAGTGCCTTGCTTACACATATTTCTGTGACCATTTGTGTGCCTGGTACCTTAGGAGACCAGAAGAGGGCTTTCGATCCCCTGGAACTGAAATTACAGATGGGTGTGAGCTGCAACACAGGTGCTAAGAATCAAATCCAGGTTCTCTGGAAGAGCAGCCAGTGTTCTTAACTGCTGAGCCATCTTTTCAGGAGCCATCGTTCCAGCCCTGATCAATGATTTTCAAATGTTGCATTTGAAAGAAAGAAGAGGTGGAGAGCAAGCAGACAGGCAGGTGTGGTGGCACTGCCTATAATTCTGGCACTCAGAAAATAGGCTGGAGGCTTAGGAGTTCATTCAAGGCTAGCCTTAGCTGCCACTGAGTTCCAGCTCACCCAGGGCGATATGGCAGCCCCGCCCCAAGTTGCAGGTTTATGTTTACAGTGGAGAGAACCCAAACGCACCCAAATTATATATTCTGGAAGATTTGAGGTTTGCTTAGGCCTGTAAACCTACTCACCAAAATTCTTCAAACTCCATTAAAACTTAGTACATTTCCTTGTGAGTTGGTTGCTTGATGTCTCCACTGCTAACAACAACAACAAAGTTCCGAGATGTTCTAGGAATCTGTGGAGAGGCTATAAAGCTTCCTGGGAAATCCATAGGTCCTGTGCAGGGGTCCCTTCTTTCTTGAGTGAAGTAGTCAGCATTTGGCTTCTGAGCTGGGTAAGATTTGCAGGGCTAGAGAGAAGGCTGGACCACCAGAAAGTCTAGAGCAGACATAAACCATCCTCCCAGAAGTGGAAGCATGGTCTTGTTTGGTGTGTCACCTGCCCTGACTCAGGTCCTCTGGAAGAGCAGCCACTGTTGAGTCATTGATCCAGCCCCCTACTTATTTTAATAATAATTATATGTTGATTACTATATAATACTTAATTATTGTATGCAATATAATAATTATTATATGTAATTGAAATAAATATAAATTTTATATATTTTTTTAATCTTTTAAGTCCAGGGTGCCAGGATGCCCTTGAACTCACAATTATCTTGCTCCAGCTTTGATTGTTGGTATTTCCACATGTCTACAATTTTGTTAAGGTTGTTGTTAATGTTCTTTGTTTGTTTGCTTGTAGGGTTCCCCAGGTTGACCCTGAACTGCTAGGCTCAAGTGATCCTCCTGTCTCAGCCTCCCAATTAGCCGGGACTACAGATGGGTGTGCACCACCATGCCCAAGAAAGAGATCTTCATAGTCTCACCACCACCACTCTCCCCAAAACACAGATAAATACCTAAGGGAGTTAGGTTCTGTTATTATACAATGGATGTGCCTTCAAAATGGTGACATACCCCTATAAATGGCAAAACTGTTACATGTGGAATCAAGAATAAAATTTTGAAGGGGAGGCTGGGGGCTGTAGGTTAATAGGAAAGTGCTGGCCTACCATGGGTGTGGTGGTTTCCGATGAGAATAGCCCCCATGGGCTCAGATGTTTGAATACTTGGTCCCCAATTGATGTTGCTGTTTGGGTAGGTTTAGAAGATGTGGCATTGCTAAAGGAAGGATGTCACTGGGGCGGCCTTTGAGGTTTCAAAGTCACTCACCATTAGTTCACTCGCTGCTTCTATCTTGTGGTTCAAGATACAAGCTCTCACTGGGTGGCCTTTAATTCCAGCACTCAGGAGACAGAAGCAGGCAGATCTCTGAGTTCCAGGCCAGCCTGGTCTACAGGGGGAGTTCCAGGACAGCCAAGGCTACACAAAGAAACCTTGTCTTAAGAAGAAGAAGGAGGAGGAGGAGGAGGAGGAGGAGGAGGAGGAGGAGGAGGAGGAGGAGAAGAAGAAGAAGAAGAAGAAGAAGAAGAAGAAGAAGAAGAAGAAGAAGAAGAAGAAGAAGAAGAAGAAGAAGAAGAAAAGAAAGAAGGAAGGAAGGAAGGAAGGAAAGAAAGAAAGAAAGAATGAAAGAAAGAAAGAAAGAAAGAAAGAAAGAAAGAAAGAAAGAAAGAAAGAAAGAAAGAAAGAAAGAAAGAAAGAAAGAAAGAAAGAAAGAAAGAAAGAAAGAAAGAAAAAGGAAAAGAAGCCGGGCAGTGGTGGCACACACCTTTAATCCCAGCACACGGGAGGCAGGCGGATCTCTGTGAGTTCAAGGACAGCCTGGGATACAGAGTGAGTTCCAGGAAAGGTGCAAAGCTACATAAAGAAACCCTGTCTCGAAAAACAAAACAAAAAAACAAACAAACAAAAAGATGTGAGCTCTTAGCTGTTTCTGCTGCTACAGTTCCCCACCATGAAGAACTCTTCCTTACCACTCTGGAACCATAAGCCAAATAAATCCTTCTTTCTATAAGTTGCCTTGGTCATGGTGTTTCATCATATCAACAGAGGGCAAACTAAGACTATGGGTAAGACGCTGGGTTCCACCCCAGCATTACCAAAGTGTGAGCAGAAAAGACAGATGCCCATCTGAAGCTGGAGAACGTGAACTAAATGGGAGATGGATGGCAAGCAGGCATGGCTTCGCTGTTCGATCTCCTAGCCGAGGCAGGGCCTGTCACAGGCCTGGGAGATACTCGTGTTTGTGGAGTGGAGGGACAGGTGGTTGAGTGGGTGGAGTGGTGACTCTTAGCTCCTCTGGGTCCTCCTTAGGAGGCCTGACTAGATCTAGGCCCAGGGCTGCAAGCCTGCTGGGTCCCAGAGCTGAGATTCCTGAAAGTATGATGAGAGCAGTGTCTGGGAAGGGCACTGGCGAGGGTGAGTAGGAAGGTAAAAATGAATTGGAAGGCCCCTTCCTGATGGAGGGAGGTCCTGGGGAAAATGAAGGCAGTGAACAAGCTGGGGTGCTGGGCTCTGGGGCATGACAACTGGATGTTGTTGGCTGGAAATAAAGCAGTGAATAGGCTTTGCTGAGGGGATAGATCCCCAGATCTGTGCTACCTTATGCTCTGTTCTGCTTCCAGACCTGTAATCTTCTAGACCAAGTCTCCTCCAAGGCCAAGGCTCCACCAGGCTCCCAAGACATTCAGTTTCTGCAGCTTCAATGAGGGAAGGAGTGGGTGCAGATCCATCAGGCAGCAGCTTCCCAGCCTTTTGTTCTTCATTGCTTTACCCTTGAACCTAGAAGTGGGAGGTGGAAGAGACTTTGGAAACCAAGTCCATAAACCCAGACAACTTCACCAGCTTTTCGAGGCCCAGAGACTCCAGCCCTGCTTCACAGGGGCCTTGAAAAAGTCAGAAAACAAAAGACTGAAAGAAGTCTCTGGATGCAAGACTCAAACATGGAGTCATGAATATGCAAAGTCATCTTGTTAGAATTTGCTGATTGATTGATTATAGGCTCACTAATCTCCTGGATTCAGATTTGCCCAAACAACGATGGAAAACTTGGGAATTCTATCAAATACCATAGGATAGTGTCCCACTTATGTTCTTTAAAGTGACTTATCCAGGGATCTTTGGCTTCCAGTTCACCATGAATATTTCATAAATACGCCATACATTTAATATTTTAACACTTTTACATCATATCTACAGTAGCGGTACCTGACTTGTATATTTATGTGACTATTGTTAGAAGTGACTAATTGGGTTTGATTAGTTCCATCATTAATATTCTGTCCATAATTTAACATGCTTCAATAAAATACCCTAAAGCAGTGTAATGATTAGATTTCAGGAATATGTGTTTTGCAATTAAGTTCCTCTTGATTTTGATATGCAGATGAAGAAATGGTGGTCTCATTTAAAAAAAAAAAAACTGCCCTTATTAACTCAGCAGTACACTCCGAAGATTAGGTAAGAAGCCCAAGATTTTCTCTTTGTATATGCTAGTTAAAATGTATTTCAATCAAGTCTATGTGGGCAAATCAGATTTGATTAGTTTAAGTTCACAGTCATTCTATCTAAATGAATAATGTGTCACCTAACATTGCAAAAATTTGATTAATAGTTTATCAGTTAATTAAAACCAAGGTTTAATTTTTCTTTTTTAGGAAAATGCAAGGTAGATATTCCTTGTGTTCATCATAAATGCAAATTATTTCAGCTTGAATCTATTGTTCTTATTCTTTCTTCATTATTTTTTCTTCTTCTTAGCCAACTGGCAAGAAAATAAAGCTTTTTAGGCATATCTTCCTGAGGGATGTGCACTGAAACTTTCCTTGGCTCCTACGGTAGCTGTCACTTGCATCTTGTTCTAGAAGGGACAACTGTTTGTCTGGCCTCAGTTTCTCCAAGTGCCCCTTGGCCTTGGCCAGTCCCCCACCAAAAGCTCCTGTAGTCCTTAGCCATGAGACATTTCTAAGTGGCAGGTAAGGCAACCTTGTTCTGTCTTGTCCATTGATCCATGGAGCTGGAACCAGGGAACAGAGGATCCTGTATTTTTGGGACACTGCAGCCCAGCATAAGAGCTGAAGCCCTCTGGTCCTCTCCTACCCTCCTGGTCCAAGAGATCTGCATCTGGGGGTGAGAATCTCAGAGAACACCTTCTTTGTGGAGCATGGATCATCCCTGAGAGGCTACTGTGCATGGAGCATAAAAGTGCTTCTCCTGGGCACAATGAAGAGGGAAGGCTGACAGGACTACGCTGAGCATGATGACTGAGTAGGGTATAGCATGAATCTTAACAGTTCTTATTAATAAAATCAAACCCGAGGCCAGTTATTGTGGTGAACGCTGGAAGATCAGAGAGACAGAACAAGCCACAGCTAACCTCACCTGGCCAGCTTCTCAGCTGATCTTGTTTCCTCAGACTGGAAGCCTCTGTGTCCTCATATCCGAATGGCTCTCAGTTGAACTGTGCTGCTCAAAACCTAAAAGCTTAACCAGCCAACTTAACCAGGCCAAATACTTCTAGTTCCAGGTTTTCATGCCTTATATACCTTTCTGCTTTCGGACATCACTTCTTGGGATTAAAGGCGTGTGTCACCATGCCTGGCTGTATCCTTGAACACTTGGATTTCTGCCTCTGGAATGCTAAGATTAAAGGCGTGTGTTACCACTGTCTATCTTCTATGTTTAATATTATGGCTGTTATGTTCTCTAACCCCAGATAAGTTTATTAGGGTGCACAATATTTCAGGGAACACAATACCACCACAGTAGGTCCCACACAGCAACCTCTGTGGGTACAAAACAGACCAGGCCTTGACCATCCTAAGAGCAAAGCAAGGGTGTCAGACTGTTTCTCCCTCCTTGGTTCCCTGAGACACTAACCTGGCCTTTCCCACACATTCTGTACACTAGCGCAGTGACCGCCCATGGTTACAGCTTGTCCCCAGAAAAAGGGGTAAGGACTTGCTTTGTTGTTTAGCTGCACCCGAGGCCACAGTGAGTACAGAGGCTAGGGGAGGGCAAATTCCACTATATGGGCTCTGTGCTGATGTGGTCAGTCCTGTGAACTCTACAAAATCCAACCTTAGCCTTCAAAGGAACTTACTGTCACTCAGTGGCTACCAAAAACATATGCTTACATGGGGATCCGACCCTGTCCCAGCAACACTGGTAGGTACTGTAGCAATTGCTATCAGTTTATAGTACAGAAGCAGGGAGTGGCACAGATGTGTCAAATGTAGGAAGTACAATGGAGCTAGGGTGTGGGGCACTCGGGCCTGGGTCAGGGCAAACCGTCTTCTCAACCTGAGATTTGAAAGGTGACAATCAACCTGCCAAGCAAAGATCTGGGGGGTGGATATTCAGGTGGAGAGTTGAGACTGAAACAGGTTTCAAGTGTGTGGGGGGGGATAGTATGGCCAGACTACAGGGAGGGAGAGGAGTAGAGATCAGGTGACTTTGGGACAGCAGTCAAGGACCAGGTACAGGGGATCTCAAAGTGTTCACGGAAGGATCCACACAGTGAAACCAGAGTTACTGGTAAAGGCTTTGGATCCCCCTCTAGGACAGTGTTTAGGCCTCACAGGTTCTCGTAGTAATAACAACAAAACCAAGACCAGAGTCTTGCTATGTAACCCAGGCTGATCTCCATGTTATGACCCCCCTGCCTCTGAGTCCTGGGATTATAGAAGTACTCCTGTATACCTGGCTTCCGTATAGCAAATTTTATGCATGTTTAAGTAAGAGACCCTTTACTCTGGACTGAAAATCAGAATTCAATTCCAGCTCACAAGCAGGGAGCAGAGAAGGGGAACGTGAAGAGCTCTAAGGTGCACCTGCCTGGTTCAGCAACAGAAGCAGAGCATCTTTCTCACCCAGTGTTCAAGAAAGTCCCCGTACATTGTCCAAGTCTTATGTCCCAGCAAGGCCTGGCCTGCTGCTGACTGTTAAAGCTTTAACTGGGATTGGGTCTACATGCTTGCTGTCATCTAGAAAGTTCTGGGAAAAAAACTCAGGCTATCTCTATCCCTTGCTGTGTGTGTCCCCAAGCTGGTATTTCTCTTCTACTGCACTAGAGGGCTAGACTTTAGATTTCTGCTCCAGACCATTAGGGAGAGATCTCTGACCTGGGTTTAGAATCTGGAGTCAAATAGGCATGCCTGGAACACAGATTGGGCCCAGACAGGTTGTTAATGCCATGGAGGTAGAAAGGTGAACCACAGGTTTTTATTTTTAGATAGACTTATTTGTTTTATTTTATGTGTATGGGTGTTTTGCCTACATGTATGTATGTGCACACATGCTTTCAGTGTCCACGGAGGTCAGAAAAGGGTGTCAGAATTTTTGGAATTGAACTTACAGATGGTTGTAAGCTGCCATGCAGGTGCTGGGAATCAAACATGGATGCTCTGGAAGAGCAGTCAGTGCTCTTAACCACTGAGCCTTCCCTCCAGCCCAGCCACTGGCAATTTAAAAATCCTGTACCAGGATTCTATAAATTACCAATAGACAAATATGGTGGTTCAACTCTTGGGAAGCTAAGGCAAGAGGATCCCAATTTTGAGGCCAGCCTGTGCTACTCAGTGAGTTCCAGGACAGTGTGTTGACATTCTGTCTCAAAACAAACTGCAAGTAACACACACACACACACACACACACACACACACACACACACACACACACACACACACACACACACACCAGTCCCTGGACAAGCCATCAGGGAGGAAGGACTGCTCAAGGAGACAAACCCAACAAGGAGGGCCTTGACTCCAGTGCATCACAGCCTCCCTCTCTCATACCCTCACAGTGCAGATGCCCACTTCCAATTCCCCACTTTCAAAGAGCTACAGGATTTTTGGCTCTTGGGTCCTGCTTTAGCAAGGCACCAAGGTGATTATTTCTGTCCCTCTTACTCCAAAGCAGACTGTTGCTGCTGTGCCTGGTGAGGGTTTCTAGAATCCTCCTGTGCATCTGTTAAAATGTTTATTTGCTATGTGTAATAGATTATGACCTTAGATATACCTTACTCTGGAATTGTGGGTGGTTTTTGTGGTTGTTTTTCTTTTTGTTTTTGGAGAGAGAGTTTCTCTGTGTAACAGTCCTTGGCTATTCTGGAACTTGCTTTGTAGACCAAGCTGGCCTTGAACTCACAAGGATCAGCCTGCCTCTGCCTCCCGAGTGCTGGGATTAAAGGCATGTGCCACCATACCCGGCTTAGCACTGCTTTTTTTTAATGATAATATATTAGAAGTAACTCTCCTAACCCTTCTGAGACCGAGTCAAGGGCTGGAGAAAAGACTTTGGATGATAAAAGGACCAGAGTCAGGCCATATCCTAGGCTTACCATATAGGGTACCACCTGTCAATGTGTCCTGCCAAACTCCTGTGAACTTTTTAAGACTCACAAAAATCCAAGTGTTCCATTTTGCAGATGTGGCAACTGAGGCTTGACTCCATCAAGGCCGAATGACCAGCAATAGGCAGCAGAAAATTCAAGCTCAGCTGACTTCAAGTGTACATGTTTCCTTTATGTGTGAGTTAGCTTTTCATCTCTGATTAAATGCCTGATTAAAATAGCTTAGAAGAATTGCTTTGGTTCATGGTTTCAGGAGTTTGAATCAATGGTGGACTGGCTCCCTTGCCACCATCCTGTGGTGAGGCAGAACATCACAGTGACAGGAACATGTGATGGGTGAGGCTGACTGCCTCATGGAGGCCAGAGAGAAAGAGAGAGAAAGGGAGGGAAGGAGGGAGGGAGGGAGGGAGGGAGGGAAGGAGGGAGGGAGGAAGGAAGGAAGGAAGGAAGGAAGGAAGGAAGGAAGGAAGGAAGGAAGGAAGGAAGGAAGGAAGGAAGGAAGGTTGGTTCTGGAAACAAGATCAACCTTTCAAACGTATGCCCCAGTGAGCTTCCTCTCCTAAGTAGTCCCTACCTTCTACCTAGTAGCTCATGCAGCCATGAGCTCATCAGCAGGTTAACACATTGAGGAAGTCACAACCCCCAGGATCCAATCACTTCTCAGTAGTGCCACCAGCTAGAGGCCAAGTTTGGGGGACACCATATAGCCATGCCATGATGCCCTTGGCACTGTGCACCCCTCAAGTCTGCATAGCCAGTCCAGAGTTTATTCAGCCCATGCGGAGAGTTTCACACTGGCAAGCAGTTTGGAATTGTGGCTTTTCTTTCACTGACCCATGGAGCACAGGGAAGCAGAGAGTCCTGCTGGAGTCCCTTAGGAAATTCAGAGCAGACTCTGAAAGTCCCGGAGCCGAACCACAGTCCTGGGCCTGGGTTGCTTCCCTGCCCTCTGCCTCTTGGCAGCTCTTAAAATGATGCCTCACTCTCCAGCATGCAGCAAAGGACTTACATATTCAAGAACCAGGCTCCCCTGCTGCTGGAGAGATGAGAGGAGGCAAGCTGTCAGTGATGCGTTCTTTTAAAAAGAAAAGAGGAGAAGAGAAAGAAAGATATCTACAGCCCACCAGGAACAAACTCCAAAGACAGCATCAATCAGGCAAGTTCAGCCCTCAGGAAGGGCTTTGAGCATTGTGACATCCATGGCTTTGTGGGGCTCAGTGGTGTGTGAATATCTGCATGAAGCCATATTTTGAGGAGCATGTGTTTTCAAATAAAAGCAATTAATTCCAAAGCAGGCATGGTGGCACAAGTCCCATATCCCAACTTTTAGGAGATAGAGGCAGGAAGATTGTGAGTTCAAGGCCAGCTAGGGCTATTTAATGAGAAACCCCACATCACAAAATAAAAAATAAAGTTTAGAATCCAGTAGTTAGGAGCACTGACTAAGCTTTTAGAGGACCTTGATTCTGCTCCCAGTACCCACATGGTGGCTTAAAACCATCTGTAACTCCAGCTCCAGGGGATCCAACACCCTCTTCTGATATCCTCAAGTACCAGGCATGCATATGTTGTATATACATACTTTTTGAAAAGAAAAAAAATCTTAAAAAAATTTTTAAAGATATCCTTAATGAGGCAGTACAAAAAATATATATAGGAAAGTTTAAAACTGGGTGATGGAATCCCCTAAAAATTAATCCTAAATGTTGGGGTCAGAGGTTGAATTTAGACTAAAAAACAAAACAAAGCAAAAAACACAAAAACAAAACCTTATCTGCAAATCAGGCAGACTGGACCAGACTGGACAGAGACGGATGGATCAGAAATGGATGATTTTAAATCCAAGCCTGAGATGCTGGGCTCCTGGTTGCAAGACTAACTAAGCTTGCTGGGTCTCTTGAATTCCCAGTGCTAGCCCAAATTTTCAGGCTGCAGGTGGGAAGACCAGAGATGCCTCTGTGAATCACTAACTCCGTGTCTGCTAGACATCTCAGAGGAGATTGAGGAAAGGTGAGGGGGCTCCTGCTGGCTGAGACCCTGCTAAGATGTGCTGCTGAAGGAGGGGCCAGGAGTAGCCGTGTGTGAGCATCTGAGGACACCATTAATTCTGCTTCTGGGATCCTCAGCCTCTACCTGGAGGGATCCCCAAGATTGTACGAGTTTCCTTCTCCTGCCAAGGGAGGGGTGGGATGCAGAAAACTCCCAGAAGTTAACAAACTGATTTGTTATTTTCATGAGTATTGGCTAGTGCCTATTAGTTTTGACACATCACTCAACAGATTTATTATTCATTACTTTTTATTTTTGGTTTTTTGAGACAGGGTTTCTCTGTGTAGCTTTGCACCTTTCCTGGAACTCACTTGGTAGCCCAGGCTGGCCCTGAACTCACAGAGATCTGCCTGGCTCTGCTTCCTGAGTGCTGGGATTAAAGGCGTGCACCACCACCGCCTGGCCAGGTTTATCTTTTTGTTTGCTTTTCACTGCTCAGGATAGAAACCCTGGTTCTGTGCATGCCAGGCAAGTACTCTACCACCTAGGAACATCCTCAACCCTAACATATGCCCTTTTGAATCTCAGCAATGCCCAAGGCAAGGTGGAGAGGAATGAGCACACTCTGCTAACATGGATATAAGGTAGCTGCCAGCTGTTTTGAGAGAGGCAAAGAGCTGCAGAGGTGGTGATGAACCTTCTACCTGTGGTCTGGGGCAGCCACCTAGAGAAGTACTGTTAGTCCAAGTGCCGTATGACCCTACAGCCCTCCTGAGTACTGTGGATGTCCATTCTCCCAGTTAGCCTGGGAAAGGCTAAGGGATTCTCTCACCCTGCTCACTGATGAGTCCCAATGCTGGGACCTGAACCCATCACTCATGTCCTACATCTCTTTTAGGACCTAAAGAACAAAAGGTCTACTCTGCATAACACAGGGACAACTGAGGTGAACTCTCGGTGTGAAAATGCTATTTCCTCTATTAGATGGACCCATGCCAGCTGAGTGCCAAGGAGTTTGCTGGGTTCCCTGTTTACCTCTCTCCCACCTCAGATTTGAAATTGAATATTGCACAGGAGACCTTTTGACATTACCTATGGGTGACGATGAGCATTTTTATTCATTGTCTTAGAGCCCTGTCCTGTGTTCGGATGATATGGGACAGACAAAAAAACAGTCCACCCCTGGGAACTAAAAATTCCACCTAGAAATTAAGCACCAGAAGATAAAGCAGGGGCATAGTGAGCTGAGCATTCTATAGATTTCCCATCTCCTCACTTCCTTATCACTCTTAAAGTTTCAGCCACAGACTGAACAGCACTCCGAGGCAGGCTTTGTATCCCCCTCTCCCATATTTGGATTGAGCCACTGATGCAAGTGGGAGATTTTGTGCCCCTGATTCCATAGCTCTCTGGAGACTTGCCTGCCCCACCCCATGCAGGAGATCTTGTGAACGGTAGCCACTAGCCTGCTTTCCACTCTGTTTCTCTCTTCTGCAGGTGCCTCCTTCTTAATTACACCCAGAGAGCACAGGAAAGTGGATGCCAGCGATATTTATTTTCTGCTCTGAGCCAAGCACAGGTAACTCACGAGGGGCATCTTTCTTAATGAGGGAAGAAAAATGTCAGAGCACTGATCAGCCATGATGTGCCCAATGGACTTAAAAATAAGCAAAAAATCACATGGAATTTCATTTTGCATTAGCTGGCTGCATATATGAGATTAGGAGAGTAGGAATTTTTTTGTAACTGGGTGAAAACTGATACTGGGAGTTATCCCAAAAGTGGACATGCCTCCTAAGACACTCTTCATTTGGGGGGATTTTGTTCCATTTAACACCAGCTGGATGAGAGCCTGAGGCAAGAAGATGGCAATTCAAAACACAGTTATGTCAAATCAAAGGCTTTGCCTTCTGCGGCTATGGGGTCAATGCCAGAGCCCTGGTGAAGTAATTACCCAGACTAACTGGTTGAATGATGGACTGACTGCATACTGACAGGATTCAGCTCTGGAGCTGGGCACACAGTAGGAGCTCACCATAAGGGCTTGGTGGTGCTCAGGGAGCCTGGGAGCTGGGAATGAACTCCTGATTGGTTTTCACTTAGAGCAACACGGAGGAGGTGTGGAGGGTATGACAGAAAAAGCCAGGATGTGGTGAGGTCCCTAGAGGGAGCTGCCTGGTTCCCTCTGTGTAAGGTGGGAGGTGGTGGGCAGACCTCCAGGTTGGGAACAGAGCTGCCAGAGTCTTTGCAGACTATCAGGAATCAGGCTGGAGCTCACAGGTGAAAGCGGAAGGCCTGTATGCCCTTCTGTATCCTTCTCTACCTGCTCTTTACACCTCCCTCCAAAAGCAGACACTCTCATGTGTGTCTTTCTGGATAGTTGGACCATATGAGTACCAAGAAGAGACTGGGGTAGGGGCAAGGCTGGAAGTTAGGCATTCCCTGGGCTCTAACTTTAGGGGTCATAGCTACTCCATGTACCCATTAGACCCAGAGTCTGCCCCTAATTTTCAAGTCCTCATCATGAGCATGCTTTCATTTCTGCTGGGTCCTGGAAGCTACAGGGACATCCTGGGCTTCTAACCCCCAAGAGGAAAAAAGGAGCCCTATTTGGACAAGAGAGGATCTTGTCTCTAAGAAGCACTACCCTGCCCAAATGTCAAAGGACACCCTCAGGAACAGAGCATGGCCTCTTTTGGAAGGCAGCAAGCAGCATAGACCTTAGTGGTCTCGCCTCTTCCATGTACCTGAGTTGTTTGATGAATGTGTCCCTAGGCTCGGCTGCAGCTGTCCCCAGAGGACAGCTCTCAAGATAAATAAATAAAGTCTTCTCTGATGGTACATGCCGGTGTCCGGGCTCCAAGGCCTATTTTTAGAATGTAGGGCAATTTTCTCCCAGAATAGACAAGACAGCTAATCCAGGAGGGAAGCTTGAGAGAGATGAAGACGTCGAGTCTAGATATGAATTAGTTGTGAGTATATTATTTGAAGAAATGTTGAACAGCTAAGCAAATATTTGATACCTTTGAATTGGAGCCGGCGTTTTCACAGGCTGAGCACTATGCACTGCCATTGCTGAGACATCCCCCTTCCTCCAGAATGTACCTGGCTGTCACACCCGGCTCTGTAGCCCTCCTCCTGCTACATGCTGAGGGCCATGGCGGCTGTGTGCCTGCTGGAACTGTGTGCAGCCAGCCTAGCACCTCTCTCTCTCTCTCTCTCTCTCTCTCTCTCTCTCTCTCTCTCTCTCTCTCTCTCTCTCTCTCTGCTCCAGCCTCAGCCTCTTGGATACTGGGACCACAGGCCTGTGCTACCACACCTGATCACTTTCCTTTTTTTTTTTTTTTTTTTTTTTTTTTTTGTGGTTTTTTCGAGACAGGGTTTCTCTGTGTAGCTTTGCGCCTTTCCTGGAACTCACTTGGTAGCCCAGGCTGGCCTCGAACTCACAGAGATCCGCCTGCCTCTGCCTCCCGAGTGCTGGGATTAAAGGCGTGCGCCACCACCGCCCGGCTTCACTTTCCTTTTTTAAGAGTAGTTTATTGCCCTTCAATTTATCATCTTTTAAACATTTTTATTATGTTTATTCATTGTTTGTGTGTATGCCACAGAGCATATGTGGTCAGAAAAAGGAAGTCTCTCCTCTCCTTCCATCATGTGGATCCTGGGTATCAAACTCAGATCATCAGGCCTGGTTGGCAAGCACCATTACCACCTGCGTCCTCTTACCATGTCTTATTAGAGGGAGTGCGGCAGCTGCTCCTGTAGGGCCACATTGAAAAGGGTTAGAGAAAATGATCTGTTCTATATTTGGACCTTTTAGTCTGTGACCTTGGAGAGAGGGTTTGGAGACAGAGAATAAGCTTTATCTTATTCTCTGTCTCCAATAAGCAGGAGGCAGAGTCTCAAGGTTTGGACACAGTTGTGAGAGCTTGCAAACTGGTTGAGAATCAGCTTATAGTTGGAAGGAAGACCTAGGAGACCCAGGACAACCAGTAGATCTGTCCTCAGAGTGGTAGAGCCATGTTATTAGTTAACCAACCTAGGGGTGGAAGCCAGCATTGGTATCCCCATTTTACAGATGGAAAAAGTGAAAATCCATGATATGACCAGTGAGCACACTCATCTAGTGTGTGTGTCTGTGTCTGTGTGTTTCATTCTGTGCCTTGCATATGCCTGCCATCTGCAGTCTACCCCAGTGTTTTATGTCAACTTGACACAAACTAGAGTTAACTAAATGGGGAAAACTTCAACGAGGAAAATGCCTCCATAACTTTCTGCTGTAAGGCATTTTCTTAATTAGTGATTGATAGGGGAGGACCCAACCCACTGTGGGTGGTGCCATCCTGTGGCTGTTGGCCCTGAGGTTTGTAAGAAAGCAGGCTGAGCAAGCCATGATGAACAAGCCGGTAAGCAGCACTAAGGCCCCCACCATGGTCTCTGCATCAGCTTCTGCCTTCAGGTTCCTTCCCTGGCTGAATTCCTGTCCTGAACTTCTTCAGTGCTTGACTGCGATGTGGAAATGTAAGCCAAATAAACCCTTTCCTCCCCAATTTGCTTTTGGTCATGGTTTTTCATCATAGCAATAGTAACTCTAACTAAGACACCCAATAACAGTTAGCATGCTTTGATCCGAGGCTTGACCTGAATCAACCCAGCTGATCATTACAAAGGCTTCAAAAGGCATGCAGTTCTATCAACTCCAACTCACAGAATAATAAAAGGGGTTCAGAGAGATGAAAGGCCCTGCCTCCTGCTACTTAGCTGGGGCATGCCAAGCTTGCCTCCCATGTCTGTACACCGACTATTGGGGATGCTTGCTTTCTCACTTTGCCAGAAGAATCCCAAGCAGGGAAAGAGGTGGCAGCGTGGACACTGCTGGCTGTGCTGTGTGGTTCGAGAGGCTCTGGGTGCAGGTATGAGCAGGGCCTGCAAGCGCTGATGCCGCACCTGCAGGAGCGCAGCCACCAGATGGCAGCAGATGCCTTGCGATCCAGTGACCGCGAGGGAGCGCTGCCCGGGCCCGACCTGCGGAGCCTACCCGCGGTGCACTCCCGGGAGCTGTGCTGCCAAGGCCAGCGGCTCTGCTGCCCCCGAGACTTCCTCGCGTCTCACCCCACCCGCCCTCAGCGGGCCGCCGCCTGCTGTTCGCGGCGCGCACACACTGATTGGCTTGGGCTGCAGCTAGGGAGCCCGACGAGCAATCAGCCCCTGCGGAGAACCAGCGTGGGCGAGCCCTGGGCTGCAAAAAGAGGCTGGATTTTCCTACCCAGGCGGGTTAGAACGTACCCTCCCGCCTGCCCATCTTACATCTCCCCGCAGGCGTCACCCATTCGACTTCCGACAATGGCACATGGCAGACCAGGGCCTGCCGGTTACAACGCCCATGTAGGCCATCACAGTTAAAACAGCCTAGGTCTGGCCCGCAGCGCGGTGAATGATGAACGGGACCAAATACATGTAGGTCCCAGGGCGCTTCTGAGATCACTATGGGTACTGGGCAAGGGGTGGGGGAAGTGAGGAGCTGCAGAAAGGGTAGATCAGGCTCACTCGGCGCCCCTGGAGATCAAACCATTGGCCATCCTGAGCCAAACACTATCAATGCAGAGCCAGAATAAAATCCTCTGCCCCAGAAGAACTGACTGAGAGTCATGCGTGCCCTGGACTCCATTCCACAGAGAGAGAAACTGAAAGCACGCAGGGAGGGGTAAGTCAGAGAAAGAGAAAGGGGCATAGAAGAAAAAAAAAGTGGACTAGAACCTTTTAGTCAGTGACATTAGAGATTTGTCACAGCTATAGTCTTTAAGGGGCTTTAAAAAAAAAGAGCTTCATCCTGAGCATTACAAACCTCACACTAATAAGACCCCTTCTGGCCATGCCATAAAAAGCCCACCTAGCCAAGAGTGCACATGTGCCCAACCCTCATGACTCCATGCAAGAGGGAGGCTGGGCTACAAGAAACTGGGGATCTGTCAGACCTGTACTAATTTACTCCACTGCCCACCTGGTTTAGGCCAACCTAGCCTAGGCCACCACTTTGGGGCAGAAGCTGGGGCTTCTCTGGTTGTAATTGGGGAGCCAACTGTACCAATTTTGCAGTATTCTGTGTGCATATTACAAGTCTTCTGTGGTCCTTAGAAAAGGAAGGGCTAGTTGAAATAAAACAAAATACCAGCCCTGAATGTGTGTGGTGCCTACAGAGTCCAAGAGAACAGATTCCCTAGAGCTGAAGTTACATGTAGTTGTAAGCTGCCCTATAGGTGCTGAGAATCAAACCTGTGTCCTCTGCAAGAACAGCAAGTGCTCCTAACGACTGAGACATCCCCAGTACCTGAGTCTATTTCTCTGGGCATATATTAGTTTTCTATCCCCACAATAGCAAATTAGCATGGATTCAGTGCTTAGAATGATATCTACCTGCCTCACAATTCCATACACAGAATTCTTACTTAGTATTTTAAAAGGCTGCAGTCAAGGCCTTGGCTCCTATCTGAAGGTGCTGGCAAGGATGGTCGGGGAGGAGGGACTTTGCCTCTAAATTCATTCATATCTTCATAGGATTGAGGTCCTGTCTTTGCTGGCTGTGAGTTCCACATGGTATTGCTTGTCAGTGGAGCCACAGAGAATTATATTTGCATGCAGGTGCTAAAGATTTTTTTAAATGGTTTTACATTTAAAGATGATTTGATAAGATTTTTTATCCCAAATAAATAGATCAAGATGAATGGCTTTTCTTGATAACCACAATAAATGGTCAGGGATGGAAATGCGGAGAGGAGTAATCCCCTACACAATGACCACAAAATCCAGAACTTAATAAACAATAATATTACAGACTAGAGCAATGGTGGTTAAATGCACTGGCTGCTCTTCCAGAGGAGCAAGGTTCAATTCCCAGCACCCACATGGCAGTATATAACTGTTGGCTCAGGAGATCTGATGTCCTCTTCTGGCTTCCACCAGCACCATACATGGCAGACAGACATACTTGCAGACAAAACATTCATACACTTAAAATAAAAAATAATAATACATCTTTAAATTAAAGAATATTAACCATAAAGGTTTAGCATTTGAAAGGAGACCACTTTCAGGCTTTCTTCAAAGAAGACTGAAGGAGTGACTTACAGATATACTGTGTCTGGATGGCAAACCATCTGTCACCATTCTGGTTTTTCTGATTCTTGGTCAGCTCTGATATAGTTACCAATCCTTCGAAAATGATCCCTTTTATTCCTGACTGTAAAGTTTGCTGCCATAGGCACACAGTTGTATGCGTACGCACATGCATACATGTGTGCTATAGCAGGTTTGTAGAGGTCAGAAAACGATTTTGTGGAGTTGGTTCTCTCCTTCCACCTGTACATGGGTTCCAGGAGCCAACTCAGTTTTCAGGCCTGTGGTGATGAGTGCTGTTACCCACTGAGCCGTCTTACAGACTCAGTTCACACACACACACACACACACACACACACACACACACACACACACACACACGAGAGAGAGAGAGAGAGAGAGAGAGAGAGAGAGAGAGAGAGAGAGAAACATTATTTGTATTCATTTGTCTTTATATTGTTTTCAGTTTTTCTAATTCTTTGAAAAATTTTGTATTAATTCACTCCTACTTTGTGTGTGGCCTTTGTGTGTGGCCTTCTCTACTCTTCTTTTTCTAATCTCCTAAATTATGTAAGCAGGTTGATTTTGGTGGCCCATGCCTGTAACACCAGGACTTGGAAGGCTGAGGCAAACCAAGAGTTAGAGACCAGGGATGGAGAGATGGCTCAGGGGCTAAGAGCACTTGCTTCTCTTCTAAGGATCTGGGTTCCATTCCCAGCACCTACACAGTGACTCACAACCATCTGTAATCCTAGTTCCAGGAAATCTGATGCCCTCTTCTAGCCTCCACTGGCATTGCACACACATGGTACACAGACAAACATGCAGGTAAAACAACATACAAATAAAAATATGAGAGAGGATAGAGAAAAGAGAGCCGGGAGAAGCCTAGGGCTGGAGAGACAACTCACCGGTTAAGAGCACAAGTTGCTCTTGCAGAGGACTGGATTCAATTCCCAGTTCTTACATGGTGGCTCACAACTGTAATTCCAGTCCCAAGGGATCCAACACCTCTTCTGGCCTCCACAGGCACCAGGTACACATGTGGTTCACAGACATACATATAGGCAAAACACTCATACACACACAGATAAATAAATAAAATGAAAAAAAAAGAAAAAAGTATAAGCCAACCTGGGCTATATAATAAGATCATCTCTAAAAACCTGGAAGGGGGAAAAACTGAAATATTTTTTCTGTTTGTATTATTTACTGTAAATTTCCCTTTGATTGAAACTTTGCCTGCATCTTTAGGTTTTTATGTAAAGTTGTCATTAATTCTTGTTGTGACTTAGATATTAAGGAAGCTGCTTAATTTTCAATGATCACAAGTTTGTTCTTCATGCTTGAGGAGGAGTCATTTTTTAAAAAACTTTTTATTTATTCTTCTCTCATACAACATATCTCCACCATAATTTCTCCTCCTCCACTTCACTCTCTCCCCTGTTCCTGCACATCCACTCCCCACCCAGTCTCCCCCAAGAAAAGAGCAGGTCTCCCCAGAACATCAGCCGAACATGGCACAAGATACAATAAGACCAGACACAAACCCTCACATCAATGCCAGGTGAGATAACCCAGAAAGAGGAAAAGGGTCATAAGAACAGGCAAAAAGAGTCATAGACACCCCCACTCTCGCTGTCAGGAGTCCCTCCAAGGTCCCAATCCAACAGCCATAGCATGTATGCAGAGGACCTAGTAGGACCTGTGTGGGCGGGCCCAGGGACTGCCGTTTCAGTCTCTGAGTCCCCACCAGCCCTGGTTACTTGATTCCGCAGGCTGTGCTCTCCAGGTGTTCTCGACCCCTTTGGGCACCACAATTCTTCCTCATCTACAGGGTTCCTCAAGCTCGAAGAGGACAGACACATTGAAGACTTCCAACCTGGGCTCTCTCTCTGCCTAATATTTGGCTGTGAGTTTCTGCATCTGCTCTCATCAGCTGCAGGAGGCAGCATCTCTAGGCACCAATCTATGTATATAGCAGAACATCATTATGAATCATTTCATTGATTTCTTTTCTTTTCTTTTCTTTTCTTTTTTTCTGCCAGTAGTGTTTGGTTCTACCCTAGGTCTCTGGACTATCCAGCCTCCAGTTTCTGGACATCCAGTGTGGGAGTCCAGCTCCCACTTTTTGAAGGGTTCTTAGGTAGAGGAGAGGGGAATGAGGAACTATCAGATAGAAAGAGAGACCTAGACCATGAGAAGAAAGACAGAGACACAGGATAGCTTCATGAAGGCCTGCATCAATGCCCAACAGTCTTGTCCTTTATTGAAAAGAGCTTTTTATAAATGCCAAGGGGAGAGGCAAAAGAACTCCTCCTTGCAAGATCAAAGAATACTGTACAGCCAAGTGTAGACCCTCCCAAACACCTGGTAAACAAACCCATGACCAAATCATCTCCCTACACAGTCCTGCTGGGTAAAGCAAGCTCAGATTCTCTGACCCTGAGTAAGGTCTCACTAGATAGCTTCTGTGGGTTCCAAACATCCAGGCAGTGTTGGACATGGGCTTCCTCTCATTGCTGGCACGGGCCTCGAACTAGACCACTCCCACAAGTTCTGCACCACTACTGCCTCAGCACATCTTGCAGGCAAGGCAGAGTGTAGGTCAAAGGTTTTGTGGCTCTGGGTTGGTGTCCCAGTCCCACCACTGGAAGTTGCCTGGTTACAGAAGATGGACAGTTTGGGCTCCGTATCCTCCATTACTAGGAGTCCTCGCTAGGATCACCTTCATAGATTCCGGAGAGTTTCCACTGCACTAGGTTTCCACATCACCCCACACAAATGCCCCCCAATTCTAGGCATCTCCCAGTAGTCTCCCCCTCTATCCCTCCCACCCCTACCTCATTCCACCTCTTCCCATCCTCATGTGGCCCCATTCCACCCACAAAATCTATTCTATTTCCTCTTCCCAGGGAGATACATGTGTTCCTCCTAGGGCCTTCCTTGTTACTTAGCCTCTCTGGGTCTGTGGATTGTAGCGTGATTATCATTTACTTAACGGCTAATATCCACTTATGAGTGAGCACATACCATGTTTGTTTTTGTGGGTCTAGGTTACCTAACTCAGGATGACTTTTTTCCAAATTCCATCCATTTGCCTATAAATGTCATGATGGCATTTTTAAAAAAACAACTGAGTAATACTCCATTGTGTAAAGAAACATTTTCTTTATCCATTCTTTGGTTGAGGGACATCTAGGTTGTTTCCAGTTTCTGGTTATTATGAATAAAGCTGTTATGAACATAGTTGAGTGAGTATCCTTGTGGTAGAACAGGACGTCTTTTGGGTAAATGCCCAAGAATGGTATAGCTGGGTCTTAAAGTAGATCGAGTCTCAATTTTCTGAGGAATCGTCATATTGTTTTCCATAGTTGCTGTACATGAGGAGCCATTTTTTAATCTGGCTCTTTCTAGTTTAACTGGAAAATGATCAGACAGTGTGGCTTTCATTCACACTGCCTAGGACTGTTCTTGCAGACAATAACCTGTTTGATGTTTAGAGATCCAGGGAGACAGAAAGGGACACAGCAGAATGGCGTTTCTCTAGTATAGAGTAAAGCTTACAATCTTAATTAATGTTAATCACTAACCTTAATTAAACTCAACTTCTAAATTAAGGTCCTAACTGCATTATTCAAATCCTACATCTTTGTCCACCAGAGTCTTCTACTTTCTAAAAGAAATAAAGGACACTGCCATTACCCAAGGCTGTTGTACTGAGAGACAAAGCTAAGATTTCTTGAAGTGAATCCACTTGGAGAGTTTCATACACAATGTAAATAAAAAATTTATTACCACTGAATGCCGAGAGATGAAACCAAATATTATGGAAAACATTTATAACCCAATGTTTACTAAAGATGATAACTTTTAATTTAAAAAATTTATGTTTATGAGCACTTTGGCTCCATGTATGTATGTACATCATGTGTGTACAGTGCCCATGAAGGCCAGAAGAGGGCATCAGATCCCCTGGAACTGGAGTTATAAATAGTTATGAGCTTCTTTGTGGTTGCTGGGAATCAAACTCAGGTTCTTTGTAAGTGCATTAAGTGCTCTTAACTGCTGAATCAGCTCTCTGGCCCCAAGACCCACTTCTTGAAGAGATCATCTAAGCATCTGAGGACCTATGTCAAACTAGACATAGATGGATCAATCCCTCCCTACAGTGTCCTGCCTTCAGGATGCTTCTCTTACCTTTCAAAGCCATTATCTTCTTTGCTTCCTTTCCCTTGGTGATGCTCTCTCCATCCCACCCTTTGGCGACTGTATTGTTCAGAACTGATCTCCAGGTCAGGATCTGGTCTCTCTCACCGAGTCCTCGTCCACTTCCCCAGCCTTGTTTCAGACAGAATACAGATTCAGCATGCTTTGAAACCTCTGGTGTCTTAGTTAAGTTTCTTTTCTTTCCTTTTTTTTTTTTTTTTTTTTTTTTTTGAGACAGGGTTCCTCTGTGTAGCTTTGTGCCTTTTCTAGAACTCACTCTGTAGCCCAGGCTGGCCTCGAACTCACAGAGATCCGCCTGGCTCTGTCTCTGGAGTGCTGGGATTAAAGGCGTGCACCACTACCGCCCAGCTCTTAGTTAGGTTTCTATTGCTGCGATAAAACACCATGACCAAAAGCAACTTGGGGAAGAAAGGGTATGTTTCACTTCCACTTCTACATCACAGTCTATCATCAAAAAAAGTCAGGGAAGGAACTCAAGTAGGTTCTGATACAGAGGCCATTGAAGAATGCTGTTTACTGTCTTGCTCTTCATGGTTTGTTCAGCCTGCCTTTGTTACAGAGTTCAAAACCACTGAGAATAGACCACAAACTCACTCCAAATTATAATTAGATCAATCTATTAATATTGCTAACAGGACAAGAGCCTTAAAGCCAAATCAAAGGTGTGCCACCCAGAAGGGGCTAAGAGAAGGGCTTTAAAGGTGGAGCTCATGATTACATCATCTCTGTGGAATTTGCAGCTGCATGAAAAACTGCTTTACCCCCTCAGCTGGTGAGTAGCTGTCTCTCTCCTCCTGGTACACAGCGATAAATGGGTTTACAAAACCCAGAGCAAGCAGTTAATTATCTCACAGCAGTTACATCATTCTGGGGAGGGGACAAGGGGAGCCAAGAGTCAGAGTTGCTTTGAACTTATTTTTAAGAAATTTAGAATGGATGGCTAGCACAAAAAATGGAGTTTTCCTAGCCATCACACCTTCTTATAACATCCAAGACCCCTGCCCAGGGGTGGCACCATCAACAATGAGCTGGGCCCTCACACATCAATCATCAACCAAGGAAATGCAGCACACGCTTTCCTACAGGCCAGCCTAGCAGGGGCATTTTCTCAATTCAGGATCCCTCTTCCCAAATGGTTCTAGCTTGTGTCAAGTTGACATAAAACTAGCCAGCACGTCTGGCAATCCATGTCCTGGTATGCAAAGGATGGATACCTTGTAAGGAGGGATGACTCTTGGGCCACTGTCCGTGTCACTCAGGAGTCTCATCAACCTGTTATTCCATCTTCCAGGGAAGCAGATGAGAAAGTCAATACTAACCTGATGTTTTTCCCTGTCTTGTTTTTTTCTCTTTTTTCCTTTTCTTCTCTTTCTTCCCCTTTTCTTTTCTAAACAAGATCCCACTAACTTGCCCACACTGGCTTCAAATTCACAATTCCTCTGCCTCAGCTCCCTAGGTACTAGGATTACAGATGTGTGCCACCACATTAGACCAATTTTCCTTTCCTTTTAAGTAGCCCCTCTTTTGTCTGAGAGTTTATAATTCTGGAATTACACCAGGGTCTGTCTAAGTATATGCCTTTCTTTAATTAATCCTTCCTGGAACTTTATCAGCCCCTTTAATCAAGTCTTTCTGAAGCTCAGAAAACACTCTTTAATTAATTGTTCAACTCTTGTTTTCCCTCTATACATTTCCCCTTTTCTCTTCTTCTAAAGCCCCTCTCCTTCCAGTGTTAGGTCCCAGGATGTGTCCTCCGTCTCTCTGTTGCGCTCTGGTGAGACTTTACTCCACATGAACCTCCAGGACACCTGCATTTCTCAGCACATCTCATTCTCTGAACTCACCGACTGTATTTGTATTTATTTTCATTTAGTTGGTCTTTTATTATGTTTTTGTTTGTGCTATGATTTGAATCTGGAATGCTCCCCCACAGGCTCATTTTGAGCACTTCGTTTCCGGCTGCTGGTGCAGTTTGTGGGGGAAGGGCTGTAGGACTTTAGGAGGTGAGGCCTTGCTGGAAGAAATGAAGGCTGGGCCTCCAGGGTATATTACTCCTGATTCCTCCCTTCCAGCTTCAGGGTGTGGCTGTTACCGACTCTCTGCAGCACCGTTCTTGCCTTCTCTTCCCTACTTGATGACCATACTCCTGGAAACTAAATTAAGATGAATCACTCCCTCCCATGGCTGCTGTTGATTGTAGGTCCCGTGGAATGTGGAGTGGAGCCTCTCAGCAGGACTGTAGAGAATTATCCTGATTGCGATTCGGTTGTAGTGGGAAGATCTGCCCACTCTGGGTGAGCACATTCCCTGTGCGGGGGATTCTGGACTGTGTAAGATGGAGAGTGTGTTAGGCAGCAGCAGGCATTTGTTGCTCTCTTCTGACCGTGGATGTGGTATAGCCAACTGCTTCAAGCTCTTGCTGCCTTAACTTCACTGCAGTAACAGGATACCTTAAACTGTGAGCTAATATGAACGCTTCCTCCTGAGTTGCTTTTGTCAGGGTGTTTTATCACAGCAAAAAGAAGAAAGACACTCCTATATGTGGTTGTTGTCAAGTACTCAGTCACAGCTACACAAAACACACTAATACAGTTAGGGTTTTGAGACAGAGTTTCGCTATGTAACAACTCTGGGTAGCCTCAAACACTGCACCCTCCGTCTGCCTCCAGGGTTACCTCCAGGTTGGGCTGGGCTAAATTTCAAATGGAGAGAAGGCTTCCTGTTTGCAGCTCCTTACTGTCTCAGCTTCCTTCTCGGTTGCTGTAATAAACACTATGGCCAAAAGCAACTTCGGGACGAAAGGGTTTATTTCAACTTACTCTTCAAGTCATATCCATCTTTGAGGGAAGTCAGGGTAGGAACTAAAGGCGGGTACCTGGAAGAGTGATGCTAACTCTGTATGTGTATGTGTCTGTGTCTCTCTTTGTGTCTGTCTGTCTGTCTCTCTCCCTCTGTGTGTGTATTTATGCATCTCTCTGTGTGTCTCTGTCTCTTTGTGTGTGTCTGCCTGTCTGTCTCCCTTTGTGTGTGTGTTTTTGCATCTCTCTGTGTGTCTCTGTCTCACTTTGTGTCTGTTTGTGTGTGTGTATGTCTCTCTCTCTCTGCATCTCTGTGTGTCTCTGTCTCTTTGTGTGTCTGTCTGTCTGTCTGTCACCCTCTGTGTGTGTGTTTCTGCATCTCTCTGTGTGTCTCTGTCTCACTTTGTGTCTGTTTGTGTGTGTGTATGTCTCTCTCTCTGCATCTCTCTGTATGTCTCTGCCTCACTTTGTGTCTATTTGTCTGTGCGTGTGTGTGTCTGTGTCTCTCTGCATCTCTCTCTGTGTCTCTATTTCTCTTTATGTCTGTCTATCTGTGTGTGTGTGTGTGTGTGTGTGTGTGTGTGCAAGCGCCTAGTGCTCAGCCTTGCCGTCACAAGCCAAGACAACCTGAGGTGGTGGTACAGCCCACAGAGAGCTAGGTCCTCCCACATCAATCAACAACCAACCATGACAGTTCCCCCCAGATACCACCACAGGCCAGTCTGATCTGGAAAATCCTTCAATTGAGACTTCTCAGGTCACTCTTCCTTGTGTTTAGTTGACAATGGAAATAGCAAAGGGCATTCACAGTCCTTCTGCAGGCACCCCCAAGGATCTCCATGAGAATTCTTACTTTTTGGAGACAGTTCACTTCCTTCCTCAGTGCTGTGCTCTCATCTGGGCTTTGGGATTGCACTTCCTCCTTGATCCTGGGCTCTTTGGGTCAGGTATTGTTGTTTGTTTGTTTGTTTGTTTGTTTGTTTGTTTGTTTTTGGGTGGGGGATGACTTGCCCAGACACCATGTAGGTAGGGTTGTTAATATTTATCTCCTAATGATGACAAATCTACACCACAGTCTTGGGCAGTCTAGCCCTTACAGGGCTGGCAATGAGCAAACTGGTATTGTTCTCTTCTGCCCAGGGCTGGCAGTGTCTTCTCAGGCCACACAATCTGCTAAATTCCATCTTCCAGGATTGAGGGGCACAGGGCAGGGTAGAGGAAAGTACCCACAGGCAGGAGGCCGTGGAGGCTAACGGGACCCTTCTCAAGCTTTCTACTGCAAGGGGCCTCCCTGGACTTTGTGGGAGAGGAAGGGCCATTTGGAAGGGAAATCAAAGAGAAAGTGTCGCCCCTCACATTCGTTTGCATGCCGGAATAGAGTCAAGAGGAGACCAGGAATTCTATCAGGAACTGGAAATCCAAACCAGAGGTTTCTGAAGCACATGAAATTGCCTGAAACCTTCTAAAATAGATTAGCACAGGCCGTATTCCATCCCAGTTAAACCAGGATCATCAAGCTGGAGGCTTCGATGTTGTTAGGTTTCAACCCTGGGACATCAAATGAATGAAAAAGGACAGACGGGAACCAGGTGCAGCAGCCAGGAGGCCAAAGGTACAAAGAAAGTGGGCAACCAAAATGGTTGGATTACACAGAAAAGAACAGCCCAGCCCCCTGGCCTGGAGAGTTCAGGGTAGGGAGCAGGTACTCCAGCCAGCAGGGTTCTGAAATAGGTAGGGACAGAAGAATGCAGGAGAGAACCTGACTTCAACGTCCGCTTTGATGTGTTAAGTAGGCACCTCTGCCTTTTGTCCCAGGGTTGAAATCTAGCAGGTCAGTATTTTCACTCTATGCAGGTGGATTCTTCCAGACAGTCAGGGCCAGAACTGTTAGGGATGCCTATTGAACCTGTCTGATTTGGTTCAGGAAGATGGTGTGATCTACCCTCTCCTAATATGCTGGGGGATTCACCTGTTGCTGTGGCTTGTATTTGGTTTATCCTTACCAAAACTGATGCGGAGACTTAAAAACTTAGCACAGCCTTGTTGGGAAATACGGCCCAACAGAAGGAAGGTGGGTAGTTAACGGAGGCTATGATCACTGGAGAAGGAGAGCGCCCTCTAGTGGTACTGGATTCGTTACCACCAAAGCATACAGACCACCAGCCCTGCCCTGTTCAGCCCTGCGGGGAGCAGCAAAGCCCTCACCAGAAGCCGCCAGATGCGACCAAACTTGGATTTTCCAGCCACCGAGGCTGTGAGCCATGGAACTGGGTTATAGCAAGAGAAAATGGATTAAGACGCTTCGTGTGTCTCTAAAAGAAGTAATCATACTTTTCTCTGTACCCCAGATCCTAGTAGGGTCTGACAACAGAGTGCCAATATAGAAATGAAGGAATAAAACTGTAGTTAGAAAGTCTGTAAAAATGCAAAACTGAGAAGCCCGGTTTCCTCATGAGACACTCACACATACTTTACCGGTGCAGAATTAAGGAGAAACAAAGATTAACACTGGCTAGAGTCTGGCTGAGAACCCATGAAGTCTATTTTTACTGTCTTCATTTTGGTCTCCTTCATGTTCCTTGCATGTCTGTGCATATGTGAGGAGAGATGAAATAGAGTGCCACAGGCTGGGAAGTGGGGATATCACTTCCCACCTTCTCCCCACAAATGCTGCTCATTCCAGGAGTCCGTGAATGGATCTGAATATGGACTGAATGTTGGCAACATTTGTACTTATCACCAAGTATTTATTGAATATCTACTGCATTAGGAAATAGTCCCCAGCATCCATTTTGTGGCTACATCAGTGAACAAAAGAGAGAAGAAAGAAAGAAAGTCATCCTGTCACGAAATAACTCTTGTAAAGTATAGCAGATGTCTCCAAAGATGTTGGCCAATTGTTCCAACCACAGCAGTCTGTGCAAGGTGTCCCTCCCATTAAAAAGTGAAATGCCCTGCCCCAATTTAAACTGCCTTTGACCAATAGAATGTCTTAGAAATGGGCTTGGGCCATTTCTGACTCTGCTCCTTAAGATAAGTGGCATCTTCTTTTTTTTTTTTAATGTATTTTATTTATTCATTTTATTTTATCTCTGTGTATGTGTGCTTGCCTGGGTTTTATGTGCACCAAGTGCTTGAAGGAGCTTGAGGAGGCCAGAAGAGGGCATTGGATCTTCCATTTAGGTCCATGAATATTATTCTTCTCAGCAAATATCCCCATACCCAGGACCTTCCCCACCTTGTCTCCCTCTTTGGGGCATAATCACATAATCAGAACTGTCCCCCATGAGTGGAGGCTTCGAACCTGCCCCCATCTCTCAGAGTATCTGGTGCACAGTGCTCTGTGCATTGGGCTGACTCTGGCAGACCCCTCTTCCTCTCTTCCAATCCACACTAGATCACTGCTCACATGGCAGTGCCTCCCATGAGGGGAATGGATGACTGATGATAATTCCAGTGCCTTTCCAATCATCTATCCATGGTACCTCCCTTCTTTCACTGGCCTTGCCTCCACATTCTGCATCTGGAGGGTACCTTCTGAATAGTAACATCCCCAGAGCAGGGAAGGCCCCTAGCAGTTTGTCATATGGTCTTCTGCTCACATCCATGTGAGGAGAAGCTACAGACGGGACCAGGCCACACACGGTGGCAGCAAGACCATGAAGGAGCTGCTTCTGCTCCACGTTGCTGGCTGCTTCTTACTATGTTGGTGGCGATGGTGGCGCTGCTACTAGAGACCAAGGGTTTAGTCGCTGCTTGTTCCGAGAACAATTGCCAGAACCATCGTGTTACAAGAAACCATCTGCAGGGAGCCATGACCACACCAAACAGAGACTTTAAAGTCTCCAAAAAGATGCCGTGGTCCCACAATGATGATTCCACACAGACTATGATAAAGCCATTTAGCTGATTAACACCAGCCAAAGATCAGCTTTGGACTACAAACTGCTCAGGACAATTTCAAGGTGGCTGGCTGAGATGGTCCAGCCTGACGGACTACTCTAGCCAGGACTTGAGACGAGCCCAGTACTTTTCCATTATGCAGAGACAGGATAAATGATACAGGACTTGACAGTTAACCCAAAAATTTTCTTTTCAAGATCCCCTAAAGATGTCTTTGCCCCCTGAAAGCAGGAAGTAAAACAATGCCCACATTTCCAAGAGGTGGGATGGGTGGTTTTTGGCCATTTGAGTTATGGATGTTGTCATTGTTTATGATGGTTGTTTACAAGTTGTTAATTGTTAATGGTCAGGGGGAAAAAAGATAAACAAAGGAGATTAGATTCAGGGTTCTTGTTTAAAAAAAAAAGAAAAAGAAAAAAGAGGATATAGATAAGAAGTAGATTATTGAATCTACTCTAAAAAAATAAAGAAATAATAAAATAAAAGGTATATTTTTGAATCTACTCAGAAAAGAAAAAAGAAAGAATATGGGTATGATAAGATAAAAAAGGTAGATTATTGAATCTACTTTTAAAAGGGAACTACTTGTTTAAAATAAGATAAGTAATGAATTTTTTTGGCTAAATTTGTCAAATGTTAATGGACTGGACATTGTTAGTGTAATTCTTGACTGTATATATTGTATATACTTATTGGGTATAGTTTTTTTATATTAGTTATAAGCTTTTTTAATTTTAGACCAAAAAAGGGGGGAATGTGATGATATTGTGTACCCTAATAAACTTATCTGGGGTCAGAGAACAGAACAGCCACTAGATAGACATAGAGACCAGAAAATAGTGGCACACATGCCTTTTATCTCGAGTTTGAGGCCACACTAGGAACAGAGCCAGGTGTGGTGGCACACACCTTCAATCCCAACACTTGAGATCTCATCTCTTTACTTGGGAAAGACACACGCCTTTAATCCCAAAAAGTGATGGCAGGAAGCAGAAAGGTATATAAGGCGTGAAGACCAGAAACTAAGCTTTTAGGCTTTTGAGCAGCAGTTCAGCTGAGATCCATTTGGGTGAGGACTCAGAAGCATTCAGTTTGAGGAAACAAGATCAGTTGAGGAATTGGTGAGGTGAGGTGGCTGTAGCTTGTTGTGTTTCTCTGATCTTTCAGCGTTCATCCCAATATCTGGCTCCTGGGCTTGTTTTTATTAATAAGACCATTTAAGATTCGTGCTACACATCCATTCACGCTTCCTGTGGGAATAGAGCCTTTACTTTGCTCAAGGAGCCACCACAATGAAAGGCATTTCAGTGTCTTACTCGACCCCCCCCCCCCAACCCATACTATTGGTGAATTTTTGTGACAGCCACATTGATGGTTTTAGGGATAGTGTACATAGCCAAAGCCCATCCAGTCAGAGTGGATTCTGGGACATCTGAGCTTCCAATGGGAAGGAAGTTCCTTCCTCCACTGAAACTTCCTTGTGTATGGCTATTGTCAACACGGAGTCCCTTTCTCCAGCAGGAAAACAACCAGAAACCCACAGAAGCAGAACCCAAGCAGAGAAAAGCAGCTCTGGAGAGTAGAGTGGACACAAGAAATGGTGACATCTTCAGAACCTGCAGTTCAAGCAGCCATCTGGTCTCCTTAGCAGAGGAGTAAGAAGTATCCTCCACTTAACTTCTCTCAGGCCAGTGGGGAGATGGCTCAGGAGAAAGGGCACTTACCACTAAGACCCATGACCCAACTTCCATTCCTGGAGCCCACATAGTAGAGAGAGAACCTCATCTTGTCCTCTGACCTCCACATATACTTGGAGTCATGGCTAGTATGCCTGCCCCCAAGTAAATGTTTTTTAAAAACCACAACTCTCCACTCTGAAGGACAGAGGACATATTCAGGGAGGCTAACTACACTTTTCTGGCAGGTATTATTTACAGCTAGATAACTGAAAGTCACTGGGCCTGATGACATGTTTGTCATCCCAGGAATAGGCTGAGGCAGGGGGACTGATTTGAAACCAGCCTAGGCTGCATAAGAGTTCAATATTTAGCCTGTGCTACATTTTGAGACTGGAAAAATAGTTCAGCAGTTAAGAGTGTCTATAACTCTTTCAAGGGACTCAAGTTCCATTCCCAGCACCAGCCCTGAGCAGCTAGCTTATAATTGCCTGGAATTCCTGCTCCAGTGGGATCCTGCACCCTCTTCAGGCCTCCGCAGGTATGGCACTCATGTGCACATGGACATACACATATAAACAAGTAATAAAATAAGTCTTTTTAGAAATGCCCCAGTAGCTACATTATAGAAAAAAGAAAAAAATCCCAGTGGAGAAAGGATACTTCATTCCTACTTGAAGCACAGATGTTCCAGGATCATGTTGATTAGATAGGTTTTGGTTGTGTGCCCATTTACTTTGTTTGTTTGGTGGATTAGTTGGCTGGTTTCAGTTTTTTCAAGACATAGTCTCACTGTGTAGCTCAGGCTGTCTTGGAACTCACTATGTAGATGCCAGGCTGGCCTCAAACTCACAGAGATCTGTCTGCCTCTGCCTCCCAAATGCTGGGACTAAAAGCCTATGCCACTACACCCAGTTCATATGTGTCCTTTCTAAAACCAATGTGTGTGTCCATAGTGAGAATTCACTGATAGGCTAGGCTTGAGGAGAGTGGAGTAAAAGAATGGAGTAAGACACAAGGGAAGAAGTTGTGGATCCCCAAGCAAGGAGATGGCACGATTTTCCTAGGGAGGGTGAGTGATATCTACTGAGGTAGGAGAGGAGGAAGCCAGGCCTGGTAGTACACACCTGTTATCTTGTACTTGAAGCAGGAGGATCAGAGTTCCAGGCCATCCAGAGTTAAAGAGTGTGTGTGTGTGTGTGTGTGTGTGTGTGTGTGTGTGTGTGTGTGTGTAAGGAAGGAAGGAAGGAAGGAAAAGAGAGGGGGAGGGGAAAGGAGAAGGAAGGATGGAGGAGAAAGGAATGGAAAAGGAGACCTGTTTGGGAAGCCATGGGGACTGTCTACAGCTCAGCCAGCTTGATGTCTAAACATGTACCAATGCCCAATCATGTGGTATCCTGAGTCTCAGAATTGGGCTCAAACTGAGTATCTCCCTTTCAGACAGAAGGACTGACCCCACTGTAGGGGGAGGGTGAGAACCTAGAGAGAAGGCTGGTTTGCTTTTGAATTATGCACAGTGGAATGTCTTGGTGGCTTTGATGGTGTTTAATTAAATATTTGGCACATTTAATTAATTAAATATTTAAACGTTAAATACAGAATCGGATGTGACTTGGTGGACATTATGTCTCAATAGCCATTAGTCATTCAGAAGCCCTGTGAATGGATCTCTGCATCCTGGGCCTCCCTCCTGGCTTGCAGAATGGCTCCACAAGACACTTGTAACCACCCCAAATTAATCTTCCCTCCCTGGCTGGGCTGCCCCGGCTCTGTTGTTTCACAGTATCTCACATCACTGGGCAGTGCACACAGCACATGTGCAGGAGAGGGGGTCCTGTTGTTTTTTCAGCATCTGCTCACCAAGTGGTGGAATAGGCCAGAAGCCCAAAGCTGCACCTGCCCCATGAGTGCACCTTCTCTTTCCAAAACAGTATAAATGTACCCCCTCCCCATAATCACGGCAGGATGCTTCCTCCCTTCCAGCACATCCTCACCCTTATCCTGTCATGTACCCAGAAGGTGTAAGAGACTCCTTGACAGCCATAAAAGGGGGTTCTACCCCATATCTGAGAACATGCTTCTCTAATGACCCAGCATGAGGTGTGGTGGTGACCTGCAACCCCTTGCTGCTGAGTAACCTAGGGACACTCTGAGGCACCTGTGTCCACCAGTGCCCAGAGCAAAGAGTAGGAACAGATGCCTTCGCGTAGCTTCTTTTTGCCCCTTCCTTTGAAATGGCAGAGTCACCTGCTACCTAACTATCCTTGGGTTCAAGGAGGTCCAGCTAGCTCATCCATGTGCATGCTCAGTGGCAGGCTCAGATATGTATATGGGGTGGGGAGACAAAGAAATGTCAGCAGACAGAATCCTTTCCAGGGGGTGGAAAGATAGTCCCTCAAAACAAAGTCCAGATTCCCCCGAAGCTTCCCCTGCCCGCTTTGCTGCCCCTATCCCAAGCACCATCTTGACTCTTCCTCAGCCGCTCTCCTTCCAATGTTTGACATACAGTCACACCAGGCAGGTCCTGTCAACTGTTAGGTTTCAAACCCAGGACAAATGGCTGAGTGCCTGCTTAACATATCAAAGCATCCTGGCAGCCAGGTTCTCCCAGCATCCCTCAGTCCTTACCCATTATGGGTCCTCTTGGCTAGCATATCCTGCTGCCTACCCTGAACTCTCCAGCCCAGGAACTGGGCTGCCCTTCCCTACATAATCCAACCATTTTGCATACCTGGTCTTTTGGGCCTCCTGGCTGATGCACCTGGTTCCCCTCTCTCCTCTCTCCCACCCCCTCCCCCCTCTCCTCATGTGACTCAGTCATGTTCACTCTGAACTCTCCCAGATCTCACTGCCTCTGACTATGTCTCCCTTTTATCTATAATAAACCTTCTCCTCCACCATACCTAAGGCCAGTCATGTTTGTTTCTCTTTTTCATTCATCAACTTTTTTTGTTTTTTGTTTTTTGGTTTTTCGAGACAGGGTTTCTCTGTGTAGCTTTGCGCCTTTCCTGGAACTCACTCTGTAGTCCAGGCTGGCCTCGAACTCACAGAGATCCGCCTGGCTCTGCCTCTCGAGCGCACGCCTTTAATCTCATTCATCAACTTTTAAAAGCTCCGGGATCTGGGTCCCTTCCCTTTCCTTAAGTCTTTTAGAGGAGTCACTTAAGATGACACCTCCTGCTCCTGGAAGACCCCGGCATTTAACACGGAACTAGGGGTGAGAGACTGAGTAGGCAGCCCCAGGAAGGGACAGCTGGCTGGCCACTAGACTGTCCTATCTAGCTTAGGTGCATCAGGGCCTGGATGCTGTCCACCCCACCCACCCTCAACCCCCAAGGCATCAGCAGAGCTTGTGTGACATATTACTGAAGACAAATGGAATCCTGGGGTGGAAAAGGAGGGTGGCCAAGAAGAAAGCTCAGAAGTGCCACCTACTGGCTATTGAGAGAAAGACCTGGGATTGGTCCTAGACCTAAAGGATATCGGGGATCTCCTCTTCCCACTTCTAGGCTGAGTCTGGCCAGGATTGGGAAAGGGGGAAACCAGCTACTTTGAGGTTTGCAGAATATCCTTTGAAATGAGTCAGGCGAGGAGGGAAAAAAAATCTAAAATAAGTTATAAAACTCAGAATTATTTAAAACAAATAGTAGTTTTTACACTGGAATATACAAGGATTTAAACAAACAAACAAACAAAAGTATCTACTACTGAAGCGACACAGGTGGTCTGGAAAGACAAGTTCTCCCCCCATCCTGTTGCACGGCGTTGGATTCTCCCGATAACCCCATTTGGAACCCAAAGTCTGGGGCAAGAGATGCGCTTGCTCCTGATCGGAGGAGAAACCCGAGGTTCAGCGCAGGCCCAGAGCAAGCACAAACACGCAGCGCCCTGCAGTGACCTCTTCCAGGCTCTGGGTCGGTTCCTCTGCACACCTCTCGGCCACCCAGTCTCACTTCCCTGCCCTTTATAAATATGCATGAAGCCTCAGAGACGGGGGGGGGGGGGGGGGGGGGCAGGCTTCCCCGTCCCCCCCCCCCCCGCGCCCCTTTTCTTTTTGAGGGAAAATTAAGCACAATGACAAATTTAGTTATTCATGCAAACCATGAGCCTGCTATCCTGATTATGCAGGACGCAAACTGTGAGTATCCGAGTGCCTGCGCTCTCATCAAAGGCGCCATCGGGCCGCACGCGCCCAGCCCTGTCCTCTTGGCCACTGCCTTTGTACTCACGTCACGACCAGAGAGGCCGGCCATCTCCTTCTGACTGTGCGCTCCAAACGCAGGGACCCCTCCAAGCTTTATTGTAAAGGATTAATTAACCTTGTGAGATTGGTGGGGGGAAACTCCACCTGGCTATCTGTGCATGAAAGCATCCGCTCACCAGAGTATTTTAAGCCCACGGTGAAGACCATATGGTATTTCAAAGAACAGAAGTTGAAAGTACGGTACATATTTATTCCTTCCACAGAGTGCATGAAAGGGTTTAAGTATTTTATTAAAGCCTATATGTGCAGGCATGTGTGCGCACGTGTCTCTCTCTCTCTCTCTCTCTCTCTCTCTCTCTCTCTCTCTCTCTCTCTCTCTCTCTCTCTCTCTGTGTGTGTGTGTGTGTGTGTGTGTGTGTGTGTGTGTGCTCATGAAGTGAACAGAAATCTACTTGACGCATGGAAAAAATAAATTACACAGATTTATTTTCATCTCTCTGCCAAGCCACCCCATAGCAACAGTGAAAACTTGGTCTATGTAAACTCGAGAAAACAAGAAATATTTTATCAAGTCGACTCAACTCATAGGGCTACTGCCAATTTTTCCTTTTCCATTTTTTTTTTTTTTTTTTAAATACCATCAGTCCCCTAAAGTCCTTGGGCCAGGCTGAGGGAAGGCAGCACAAGTTCAGGGCCACTGGATCACAGCAAAGCTGTGAGAACCTTGGTGCAACACTTCATAGGGTTGTCCCAAGACCAAAAAGAGAACTGTGTGGAAAGTACTCAGAACAGCAACTCTGGACACAGAGCAAGAAGCACAAGATTTCTATCTTGCAAACCCCTAGCTCTGGAATGTGAACAGGTCTGTGGATCTGATCCCACTCCCTTCTGCACCTAAAGTTCTATCCTAGTCCATCAGGAAACAAGGCTTCCTATTTAAGTAATTAGCTTGGGTTAGGTTAACACCATCCCTAAGGGGTCACCATGACAACTTCTGACCAACCAGAGTTCGGTATTTCCCTGGCCTCCAGGACCTGGTCAGGGAATGGTCAAAAGACCCAAAGCAGGCCTGCTCCTTGAATTACTGGGGAAAGAGGCTCTCCTATGGGGACAGACTTCTCAAGCCAGGAATGTATAGCTCTTTGCTAGCCTAGTTGTGGGTAAAAATCATATGTACTGGGGCTGGAGGGAGGGCTCAGCAGTTAACAGTGCTTTCACAGTGGACCTCAGTTTGGTGGCCAACACCCACATGGCAGTTTAGAATCATCTATAAACAACTCCAGTTCCCAGGGACCTGTAGCTCTCTTCTGGCCTCTGTAGGCACCAAGCACATGTACAGGCAAGACAACAGGGTTTCTCTGTGTGTAGCCCAGGCTGTCCTGGAACTTACTCTGTAGACCAGGCTAGCCTCGAACTCTCAAAGATCATCCTGCCTCTGCCTCCCAAGTGCTGGGATTAAAGGTGTGCACCACCACCACCCAAATATAGATAGATAGATAGACAGATATGTTGAATGACTGGTTGGTTGGTTGATTGATTGATTTTCAGTTCCTTTTGTATCTCTGTGACAAAATTCCTGACAGAAATGACTTAAGGAGGAAATGTTTAGCTGGCTCACTGCTTCCTTAACTTATCCATAAATCTGACCAACCTAGAGACAAAATAATAATAATAAAGAAAGAAGAGCCTGGCGGTGGTGGCGCACGCCTTTAATCTCAGCACTCAGGAGGCAGAGCCAGGCAGATCTCTGTGAGTTCGAGGCCAGCCTGGTCTACAGAGCGAGTTCCAGGAAAGGCACAAAGCTACACAGAGAAACCCTGTCTCGAAAAACAAAAGCAAAACAAAAAAATAATAATAATAAAGAAAGAAGGAAGGAGAGAGAGAGAGGACTAGAGGGGGAAGGGAGGGAGGGAGGGCAAAAGGGAGAGGGAGGAAGGAGGAAGGGGAGGAGGAGGGGGAGAGGGAGAGAGAGGAAACATGGAGAATACCAAACCACTCTGCTCTCTCCAACTGGGGTTCTGCCTGCAGTTCCCAAACTCGTCAGAGGGGGCGCAATGAGTCCAGCTCCTGAGATCTGACGGAGGTGCAAGTCTTTGGAGGAGTTTGAGGATTAGGAAGAGACCTCCAGAAGATGCACAATCCTGATGCACAATCCCAGGAAGGCATTTATGGCCTCATCAGTTCACTAAGAGCACACAGACTTTGAAATCCCCCAGACCTCCTTTTATACCAATACTCTAAAGATAAAGACTCCAGGCAGCCTCCAGCCGTCTATGTTTGCCTTCTTGACTTTGGGGGTGAGAGAGTTTATTCCAGTCATAAGATCTAAGTGGGAAAACGCAATTTTCTCTATGATTTACTTCCAGGTGCTTTGTTCAATTATGTCAGATTTCAACTCAGACAACTTTTCTTTTCACTGTTTGGGTTGTTTGTTGTTGAAACAAAGCTTCACTATACAGCCCAAGCTGGCCTCTAACTCAAGATCCTCCTGCCTCGGCCTCCCAAATGCTGAAATTACAGGTATGTGCCACCATGTGTGGCTCCCTCAGTCACCTTAGATTCTCCTCTCCACCTGCCTTTTCTTCCGAGTTCCTGAGGCCAACAGAGTCAGAGCTTGAGTGACACTGTCTTGGGAAGCATTTGTCTGGCCTATCCAGTTTCAGGCCTCGGAGGTCCTGCTCTGCTCACAGCTAAATAACACATAATAGTCACACACACAACAATGGTGAAATTGAATTTTCAACCACCATCCTCTGCAAGGGAACTGAAGCCACACATATAGTAAGAATTAAGCCAGGTTTAGTGCCCACTTAAACGTACTCTTCAGATTTGAATGTTGCCCAGAGTGCCAGCATGGTGGCCCACACTTGTAATCCTAGCACTGGGAGTCCAAGACAGGCAGATCAAAAGTTAAAGGTCAACCTGGGCCACAAAGTGAGTGGAGTGTTGTGGGAGATGATGGAAATACTGATGTCTATACAGTATATGTGTAAAATATGTTTGCACATAGCAAACATCACATTAAACACTGTAAATGTATACAATTATTTTCCAGTTGTCCCTTAAAAATAGACCTGCTGGGCTTGTAGCACACACCTTTAATCCCTGCACTCTGGAGGCAGAGGCAGGCAAAGCTCTGTGAGTTCGAGAGCAGCCTTGGTCCACGGTGCAAATTCCAAGAAAGCCAGGGCTACACAAAGAGACCCAATCTCAAAAAAAAAAAAAAAAAAAAAAGAAAAGAAAAGAAAAAGAAAAAGAAAAGAAAAAAGAAAAGAAAAGAAAGAAGGAAGGAAGGAAAAGAAAGAAAGAAAAGAAATTAATCAATCCTTGAGGTTATGTGGGAATTCATTAGCTGGGAGGTGCACAAACCTTTAATCCTAGTACCCAGATGGATCTGAGTTCAAGACCAGCCTGATTTAGAGAGGGAGTTCCAGGACAACCAGGGCTACACAGGGTCCTGGCTACACCTGTCTTGAAAAAACAAACAAAAAACACAGAGAAGGGGGTTCAATACTTCAATGCTCTCCAAATTCTACAAAGTCTCCAACACCTTGTGACAACATGGAAAAAAATAGGGAACTGCCTGACATAGGAAAACACAAGGCAACTCCAGAGAAAATAAATAGATACAAACACAATGTAGCTTTAGATGATGAAATTAGCCATTACTTTAAAATTTATTTTTATTTTGTGTTTGTTGAATGTTTTTCTTGCATGCATGTCTGTATACCATGTGAATGACTGTTGCCCAGGGAGGCCAGAAGAAGGTGTTGGATCCCCTGGAACTGGAATTAATAATAGTTGTGGCCAGGAGTAATGGTCCATGCCTTTAATCTTATGTATGGGAGACAGAGGCAGGCAATCTCTGTGAGTTCAAGTGCCTGGTCTACTTAGTGAGTCCCAGGACAGCCAGACCTACATAGTGAGACCCTGTTTTGAAAAAATAAATAACAAACAAATGAGAGAAGGAGAGAGGGGGGGAGGGAGAGGAAAAAGAAGAGAAAACAAAACCAAAGGACGGTGGTGAGCTCCATGTGCTGGAGACTGAACCCAGGACCTTTGCAAGAGCAGTCAGTTCATAGCCTCTGAGCCATTTCTCCCGTACCCTTTATTATTCTTTGAAAAATTATGTGTGGATGTGGGTGTCAGAGGAGTCCAGAAGAGGGTGTCAGATTCTCTGGAATTGAAGTCACAGGCTATTGCAAGCCACCACGTGGGTTCTGGAAACCAAACTCTAGCCCTCTGCAAAAGTAGCAAGTGCTATTAACCACTGAGCCATCTCTCCAGCACTAGCCATTAATGTTTAAAAACAGTTAACAGGTTGAATATTCCTTATCCAAAATGCTTCAAACCAGCAATGTCTTGGATTTTAGATTTTCCCCTTTTTTCCTTCCTTCCTTCCCTTCTTTTTCTTCCATTCTTTCCTCCTTCCTTCTTTCCTTCCTTCCTTCCCCTCTCTTTTTCTTCCCTTTTTTCTTTCTTGTGTGTGTGTCTGGAGAGAGAGAGAGAGAGAGAGAGAGAGAGAGAGAGAGAGAGAGAGAGAGAGGAGAGAGAGACAGACAGAGACATAGAGAGAAAGTGAGTGACCAGGTCCTTTAATAACACTGGCATTTGAAGATGGAATGGGAGACCCAACAGCAATGCACAGAACAAGGAAATGCCTCACATTTATAGACCTTAGGGGGAGCTTAGGAGGAGGGGTCTCTGAGCTTAGAGGGAGGGGTCCCTGGCCTTAGAGAAAGTGGTACCTGATCATAAAGAAAGGGGTCCTGGGTCTTAGAGGGAGGGGTCTCTGATTTTAGAGGGAGAGGTCGCTGAGTTCAGCAGTTTAGGGAAGGTACTGGATAGGACATAAGGTGTGGCTGATCCCTTTTTAGAGGCAGCCTCTGGGATTCCAGCCTTTTTGCTTATATACATAAAGAAGGATGACTTCATAGAACAGGGGTTAGAGGTAAGTGGGGTCCAGTTTATGGTTGTCAACTTTAATTTGGGCTACTACCTGCAGAAATTGGAGCATTGTGGGAGTTAAAGTCAAGCCCCTACCCTCTCCATTCTATGCCATTTGGTCCATTGGTGGTTCCTTAGTCAAGAGCTGAGGTCTCTCCTCAGGATTCTCCAAGAGTTACTCCTCTGAGATGGGATTCAGAATTGAACTCAGAGATGCCTCAGTGGTTATGAGTGCTTTGAGGGGACCCAGGTTCCATGCCCAGCTCCCACATCAGGTGACTTACTGTGACTCCGGTTCCAGGGGATGTTACCCCCTCTTCTGGTCTCCACAAGAAACTGCACAGAGATGCACCCCCCACCAGACACATAAGCAATATATATATATATATATATATATATATATATATATATATATATATATATATATATATATTTTTGCTTGGGTTGGAGAGATGGTTCAGTGGTAAGAGCATTTAATGCTCTGCCACAAGACCCAGGTTCCATTCCCAGCACCCACATGATCTCTGTAATCTAGATTCCAGGGGCTCCAATGTTCTCTTCTGGCCTCTGTGGGCACCAGATACGCATGTGGTGCACAGACATACCCTCAGGCAAAACACACATACATATAAAATAAAATAAAAATGAATTTTAAGGAAAATTAAGTAAAATTTTAAGTAAATTTTACTGACTGGAGGTGGAGCAAAGATCTGAGAAAAGTTAGAGGAAGAATTGGGTGAATATGATAAAAATACATTGGATACATGTATAAAATTCTCAAATAATTAATAAACTATGTATATGAAGATTTTTGTTGTTTGTTTTTTAAGACAGGGTCTTATTTATCCTGGAGATCACTATATAGACCAGGCTGGTCTCAAACTCACGAAGATCCTCTAGACTCTCCCTCCTGAGTACTGGGATTAAAGGCGTGCCCAGTATGTATATGTTTTTACAAAGAGCTGAACTCCTATCTGATTGAAGTGTAGGGTGTGTTGTCCTTGCATTCCAGGAGCTGGTTTTATCCTGGAAAAATGAACAGATACCTGATAGTTTGGTGAAAGTGGGGCTGATGAGGAAGACCAGAGGGGTCCTGACCATAGAGGCTGGAGATTTAAGATGTGGAAGCAGACCCAATCAATATTCTTGGTGGAGTCACAGGATGAAGATAAAGAAAATCCACCTGTAACAAGAGATGTCACCAGGGTCTCCTTTAAAAGTCCTGTAGCATCCAGGTCCTTGGTTCTCCAAGCTCTCAAGTGCCAGAGTTCTGCATCACATGATTTAAACAATAAGAATTCTTTGCAGGTTTATTAGAGTGATGCACTAAAATAGATTTCACATGATTGGGTCCTTCAATAACACCCCCAAACACAAGGCAAAGAAGCTAGGAGAGGAGATCTAACATCAACCTGCTGGATTTCATTAATGCACATGACTATACTAACATATGCATAATGAGCTCTTTGGAGTCAAGACCTAAGTCTGAGCACATGTATGTTTCATGTATACCATTTATATATAGCCTTAAGTAATTATATACAATATGTATAGCACTCCTATGTTTGGGCTGAGACCTGTCATAAAGTCAGGGCTAGAATTTTCCACTTGTTCCATCATGTGGGTGCTCAAAACTTTTGGATTTCAGGGTTGTGGATGTGGCTTATTTGTAGAAGGATGCTTATGTAGTATTTATGAAGCCCACAAAAAAAATTGAATTTCAGAGCATTTCAGATCTTAAGTTTTCAGACATGAGATATGCATATGTACAAGTGTGTAGGAAAACCCAACCCAATAAAGGGATAAATATGCTAAAGGAAATACAAATTGTAGGATGCTTAAGAATGATGTCACTTCCTCTTTGAAATCCACTGGTTACAGCTCATGCATCTGTACTTGTAGACATTAGTGTCTGCCTCCATCTGGGTCAGAGATATCAGAACACATGAGCCCCTCATGTTCATGTAGAATAGGAGATCCTCTCTTGACAAACATCTTCCCCTGATTTATTTGTTTGTTTATTTATTTATTTATTTAGTTGTTGTTGTTGTTTTTTCTAGACAGGGTTTCTCTGCATAGCTTTGCGCCTTTCCTGGAGCTCACTTGGTAGCCCAGCCTGGCCTCGAACTCACAGAGATCTGCCTGCCTCTGCCTCCCGAGTGCTGGGATTAAAGGCGTGAGCCACCACCGCCCGGCTATTTACTTATTTATTTAAGGGTTTCACTATGCTGCCCTGAGTATCTCTATGTAGACCAGGCTGGCATCAACTCAAAAAGTCCACCTGCATCTGCTTCCCTATTGCTGGGCTTGAAAGTGTGTGCCACTGTATTTAGTAGGTAGCGGTTCCAGCTTTGACCTGGAAGTACTACCCCCATTGAGGCTTCAGTAACTGTCATGCCTACAAGGCAGAGCTGAGAGAGGACCCTGAAGACCTGAGAGCCGGAGGTGCTGGCTCTTTTGGTTCCTGGATCCTGGATGCTGGAGGTAGACAGAGCAGAGTTCTCCAGAGAACACTGCTGGATGTGGTGGTATTGTGTTCCCTAAAATATTGTGCACCCTAATAAACTTATCTGGTGTCAGAGACAGAACAGCCACTAGATACAAAGGCTAGAAAATGGTGGCACTCACACCATTAATCCTAGAATTCCAGAGGCAGAAATCTCTCTGGATCTCTGTGAGTTCATGGCCACACTGGAAACAGCCAGGCATGGTGACACACGCCTTTAATCCCAGATAGTGAGTCTTTAATCCCAGGGAGTGAGGCAGAAAGCAGAAAGGTATATAAGGCATGAAGATCAGGAACTAGAAGCATTTGGCTGGTTAAGCTTTCAGGCTTTGGAGCAACAGTTCAGCTGAGATTCATTTGGATGAGGACTCAGAGGCTTCCAGTCTGAGGAAACAGGATCCAGCATTCACCCCAATAACTGGCCTCAGGTTTGATTTTATTAATAAGACCATTTAAGATTCATGCTACAGCTGGACTGCGCTTCACCTTTCCCAGACCCTGTAACCTATCCCTTCAATTGTAAGTTACCCTACAAAATAAACCTCCCTTTTAACTATGTGGATTAGCCTTAATAATTCTACCAATAACTGTGCCCAGCTGAGAAATCCATTCTTATCAGAGAGCATCTTCATAATGTTAACTGTCTTAGTTACTTTTCTATTGCTGTGAAGACACTGTCACCAAGGCAACTAATAGAAAAACAGAGTTTCTTTGGGGCTTACAGTTTCAAAGGGTTAGAGCCCATGACCAGCATTGGGGAGAACATGGAAGCAGTCAGGGAGCCATAGCACTGGAGCAGTAGCTAAGAGCTTACATCCTGATCCATAAAGCACTAATCAGAGAGAGCTAACTAGAAATGACTGTGGGCTTTCGAAACCTCAAAGGCCAGTGACACATCTCCTCCAACAAGGCCATACCTCCTAAGTTTTCCCAAACAGTTCTATCAACTGAGGACCAAGTATTAAAACATATGAGCCTAAGGGGGACATTCTCATTCAAAACTCCATACTAATATATATCACTGTTTTACTTCACAACTCATAATTAGGTATTTAATCTATTTCGTGTATATAAATATGTATAATATATATATATATATATATATATATATATATACACACATATATGGATAGATACACACACACACAGCTTGAAGATGTGTGGACACAACTTTACTTTTTCTCTACTGTGAAAAGCTCGGACCCCTAATGCCAACTGATAATTTAGGGTGTCTCACATCATAGCATTTCATCACCTAACATGACACATATAATTGATTTCTCTTGACACGTGTAATTTATTTCCTCTGGACTCTTACACTATTCTATTTGTCTGTTTCTACACAAAGATCTCTCACTATGCCACTGCAATTTGTGATAATACCAGTACAGTAAGACTTTCCTTTCTTCTTTTTCAAAATTGCCTTAGCAGATCATCGATTATTATTGTCCTACACCATAGATTGTTTCCCTAATTCCAATACAACTAGATTGGAGTTCTTGTAATAAAATTGTATTGAATATGTAGATCATCTGATACAAAGTTTACATTCTTTTAAAGGTTCTAGTTTGGGCCAGGCAGTGGCAGTGGCGCCTTTAATCCCAGCACTTGGGAGGCAGTGAATCTCTGTGAGTTCGAGGCCAGTCTGGTCTATAAAGTGAGTTCCAGGACAGTCTCCAAAAGCTACACAGAGAAACACTGTCTCAGGGGGAAAAAAAATTCTAGTTTGATTTCTGTTGCTGTGATAAAACATTCTGACCAAAAAAGAAATTGGAGAAGGGAGGAAAAGGGTTTGTTTGGCTTACAGGTTAACCCATCATTAAAGGAAACCAAAGTAAGAACCTGAAAGCAGGAACTGAAACAGAGGCCATGAAGGAACTCTGTTTCCTGACTTGCTCCCAGGTTCATGTTCAGTTACTTTTCTTGTACAGCCTAAATCCACCTGGGTAAGTATGACATTGCCCATAGTGAGCTGGGCCCACCTACATCAATTAACAGTTAAGACACCCCCCCCACTCCCACCCCGCAAACATGCTCACGGCCAATCCAATAGAGGCAATTCTTCATTTGAGGTTCCCTTTTCCCATGTGCATCAAGTTGACAACCCAGATTAGCCACTACAGTAAGACACTTCCTTTTTATTTACATATTCAAATCATTTTTAAAAGCTGTATATAGCCATTTCGGGATTTTCTGCTAGCTCACTGTCCAAATTCTTCAGTATTGCAAAGGATATTGTATTTTTATTACATTCTCAAGAATTATAAATGGAGAGAGACCCACTACTGACTATATTGTCATTTTAAGCAAACTATCCTGTTACAGTCTTCTTAGTTCAGCTGATCTGTTGTTTTCTATGTTGATGATCATTTGACAACAATAAAGGGTGGCCTTTTTTTTTTCTCCCCCTGAAACAGGGTTTCTCTGTGTAACAGCCCTGGTTGTCCTGGAATTCTCTTTGTAGACCAGGCTGGCCTGGAACTCACACAGATCCACCTGCCTCTGCCTCCCAAGTGCTGGGATTAAAGGTGTGCACCACCACCAAACGGCTTTTTTTTTAGACACGGTTTCTCAGTGTAGTTTTCTCTGAGACACGGCTGTCCTGGAACTCATGCTGTAGACCAGGCTGGCCTTAAACTCAGAGATCTGCCTGCCTCTGCCTCCCGAGCACTGAGATTAAAGGCATGCAACACTACCACCCCCAGAGGGAGCGGAGATTCTAAGGCATTTAAATTTCGGAGTCATCAAGACTGATTGTCTCTGTCTGAGGCTTAACCATCTGTGATGCCAATCACTGCAGAGATCAGGTGAGACACAAATTTTGAAGAAGAAAAAGACGGTTCCTCTTTATACGTGTTAGCTTAAAAGAGATTGTGATACACCCAGGGAGGAGTCTGATACTGGTAAAGATAGAAACACATGGTTTTGGAGCAGGGGGTCTACATAGGAAGATTTATGGAAGCTGGGCTTGACTGTAATATCAGCTATTTAGGAAGCTGAGGCAGAAAGATCACAAATTCGAGGTCAGCCTAGGCCTAATAGAGGGACTCACTCCAGGGCTAGCCTGGGTCTACCGAGAGATTTCAAGGCAGACCTGGGCAAACTTGGTTTCTAAATAGTAAAAGTGAAAATGGCCATTAGTGGGGCCAGTAGTAGGGCACATGCACAGCACACCTGAGGCCTAGGTTCAATCCCTAGTATAAAAGAGAAAGAAGTGGGAGTAAATAAAGGAAGAGAAAGAGAAATAAGGGGGGAAATAGCTGTAATGAGCCTCAATGGTATCACAAAGCCAAAATGGATGACGCATGAGGCCTGCACCGCACCAAGCCAGAAGAGCAGAAGAAATAGCAGGAGGGCAAGGGAAGAGAATGCCTACAGTAGCTCCAGGAAAGTAGGTCCCAAAGCAGAATGGTCCCGAGGCGCCTGAGCTTGTGCCGCACCCCGGCCCCACCCTCTTCAGTCCCGCCCACGCGATGCCCTTCCCGGGAGCGGGTGAGCACGCTTGGCCCCGCCCCCTCGCGGTATGCCGCGCAGCCACGCGGAGGCCCAGTGTTCTGCCTGCCCAAACAGCGTTCCGCTTAAGCTCAGCTACGTTATCGCAGCGGGTAGCGTTAGCTCACTACTGCGCAGCCGCACAGATGTGGGGCGGAGTCGAGGGGTGGAGCCGGCGCGGAGGCGGAGGCTGGGGGGGCGGGCTCTGAAGTCACGTGGGTAAACATGCAGCACGTGGAGTACAGTCTGAGCCAGGAGGGCGGGGCCGCGGGCTGCGAGGAAGGAGGCGGGTAGGCTCTGCGCGCGCAGGGAGGTCTTGGGCGGCAGGGGCGCGGGTGGCCTGGTTCTGGCCGAACTTCAGTTCCTCCATCCTATTGCACTGTGACCGCTGTGGCCAAGCCAAGCCCTAGAGGACGGAATCACCCTATATGATAACACCACACGGTGCGCTCTTTCCCATTTCACAGATGAGGTAAAGAAACTTGTCCCAAGCCACGTGGCTGGAGACTGGCACCACCAGAATTCGCCTTAGGCAGCTGAGCTTCTGGGGCTTGCTCAGTGGCTTGCGTTGCAGGGGCTCTGGGGTCTTGACTCCTGTGTCCTGCCATTGCCCCTGGGGCTGCATGTGGTTGGCCGACATGGCGAGGCTTGCTGCCCGTGAGCAATGAGGTGACTAGGGTGCCTGCTTCCCTAGCAGTCTAGAGGCGGGCGCATGCCAAACCGTCGAGATCGTTTCCGCCTGGGTGTGGCGGAGACACTGCGGTGGTCCAGACCCCTGGCCCCGCAGCGCTGCTTCCTGGACATCCCCTCCTCCATTTCTTTGCTCCTTTCTTCTCCCCGAGACACGCAGAAGTCCTTTCAGAGGCGACGCCCAATGATTGGGCTCCTACCCTTATGCCCCAAAGGGCCTCCTTCCTCTCCTCGTCCTCCTCCTCTCCCATCTGTGCCGCGTGACCAGGGGGAGGCGCCGTACAAGGCGCAGTCCAGGCGTGGGGCCCAGCCAAGCTGTCATCCCGGACTGGCGGGCCTGAGGAGGCCTAAAAGGGGGAGTCGAGGGCTTGGGACTGGTAGGAAGCATGCTCCAGGCAGAAAGGCTGAGCTGCCAAGAGTCCTGGGGAGGAATGCGCGCCCCCTGCAGGCTTAGGCGGCTAGGTCTTGTGGCCCTGAAAACCCATACCTGGGCCCCTCCCAATTTTGGGTTTGGGGGTTCAGGAACTTGTTAATAGGACATTCCATTAACCCGACCGAGGCTCCCGGCAGTTCAATGTAGCAGCAGGCCCTGAAGCCAGGCTCAGTGTCTGACCTTTGGCAAATTGCTGAACCTCTATTTTTCTGTTTCTCCAGATTCATTTACCCATATGCCAGCTTCTGTAATGTCCCTCTCTGATGATGTCTTTGTTTTCCCTTGTCCTCTAACCAGCATCCCCACATATTCAGCCACGCGTGTTCTCCCGGTGCCTCCCAGAACAGCCGTTGGGTGTTGGGCTCAAATCGTGTAGTACAAAGGCTTTCTGGAGAGAAATCCTAGCTTGGAGATTTGGCTAGGAAAGAGCCTCCTGGGCTGTTTCTTTCACCTGAGTGAGGCTGAGGAAGAGGAATATGGAAGCCCAAACTAGGACACAGCAAAAAGGAAAAATTAGCAGAACCCTGCCGGGTTGTGCCCAACCCTGAGGCTGAGGGGTGGACAGGTTTTCCCCAGGCCAGTCACGGAGACCAACATAATGGGGTTGTAACTCCATTATGAGGAATGGTTGAATATGGCTTCCCAGCTACAGCAAAAATCCTGCTGTGAAATGCAGGATGCAGCTGTTCCCGGGCTCATTTCTGCTGTGGCGCAGGCCTTAACCAGGTTCTGTGCTATTTCTGTATTTGCTGCTTTTGCCCGACCACTGACAACCCCCCACCCCCTTCTGTGGAATCAGGTAGTTCTGATGGGCTGACTCCAACCCCAGGGACTGATGCATGCCACATGCCTGGCCTGCCCCAGCTCTGCATTCCTTGGCCACAATGATTAGGGACTCTTCAGCTAGAGATTCTGAGAAGGAAGTTCTAGCTGGCAGGAATGTCAACCTTAAAGATAATGGAAAATACCAAGTAGAGAATGGACATCGGCACAGAACAAAGCCAAGCTGGCCAAGGGGGACTGCTTCTCAACACCCAGATGGAGGCACACCTGAAACATGTAGCATTATACCTTGGCTATTTTTCTTAATTCATAAATTTTGTATTTCTCCTCCTGGCAATTGTTCCACTTTAATTTTATTTCATCTGACTCTTTAGAGACCAAAGACCCCAGCTACTGCTTCTGAATCAAATTTGGGACTTCAGGTCACATGGTCCATCAGAGTTCAGTATGTCCACATGTCTTCCATGGTGTATAGGGCAGGTTGCCTGCTTTAACTTTTCCCCATCTGTTGAGCAGTGCTCAATAGATCACCCTGAGATGACCCTGAGGAGTGCTCTCTGGACTCCTTTCTGGGTCTGTCTTGATTTATAACTATAATCTTGGGGTGCAGAACCTTTGTTCTCAGCTAAGGGAAGGTGAACTAGCCATTGGTCTTCTTCCATGGCTGGCTGGGATTTGGTGTTGCCCTCCTACTCTTGGCTTGCACTAGTCTAAATGGCAGGTCCTTCTCTGCTCTTGTTGGTCACCTAACCCGTTCTAACCATTCTGCCTCTCCCTTGGGCCCTCTCATAGATACCGTATGACCAGTCTTGAGTAGTGACTGAGAGATGCATTTCAACTCTTAACTTTACTCCTCTAGATCCTGAATCCCACACAAACGCTTAGACACTCCGGGCACTTCTAAAATCACATCCAAAGGCCACAGCTGTTACCCACCAGCAAGCCAGAGGGTGGGAAGTGTGAACACACAGGAGGGGAGAGGGTGCAGTGCAGGGATACAGACGGTGCGCCTCCCAAAATGTGCTGCTGCACATCTGCCCAGAGAAAAAGGGAGGCTCAGAATCACCAGCTTTTTGTTATTTTTACTTTTTGGTTCGAGGGGCCATCTGTGCAGGTTTGAGCTTGTCTGGAGGCAACCGGGGTTGCAGATGAAATTCAAATACAGGCTTACTTCGCAGGCTGTCATGCAGAGACTTCCTCCAGGAGCTGGGATGGCAGTGCTGGGGTTTTTTCAATAGCATCAGAGCCTGCCAGGGTCCAGCAGCTGTGCACAAGGGACCTTCTACCAGCACACCAGCCACTTCAGCCACAGTCCTCTCAGCAAAGGCTCAGGAAGCCTGTGCTCACCAATCCAATGGAGGGAACAGGCTGGCAATGCCAGAGATGGGGTGGGGTGGATCTGATGCCCCACACTGGCACCGTGGTGCACCAAAAATGCCTCTGTGAACATGCTCTTGTGGGCTTGGCCTTTGCTTCCCTCCTCCTTGTAATCCTCCCTCCCTTCCTTTTTTGTGCTACTAGGAATTGAACCAAGGACCTCTGTGTATGCTAGACAGTCTGCTGAGTTACAGCCCCAGCCCGCTTTTTTCTTTTCTTTCTTTTTTTCCTTGTTTTTTCCAGACAGGGTTTCTCTGTATAGCTTTGCACCTTTCCTGGAACTCACTCTGTAGTCCAGGCTGGCCTTGAACTCACAGAGATCCGCCTGGCTCTGCTTCCCGAGTGCTGGGATTAAAGGCGTGCGCCACCACTGCCGGGCCTTCTTTTTCCTTTTTATTTTGAGACTTGCTGGGCTACCCAGGCCGTACCTGAACTTTCAATCTTCCTGCCACAGCCTCCTGAGTACTTGCGATTACAGGCTATGCCATCAGGCTCAGCAGGACCCTAATTTTATGGCTGCCAACTGCCTGGCACCTGTACCCCAACCCCCATCAGCCTATGCTGATGAAGTTCATATTCACTTAATAACACAGTCTCTGGTTGCTCTCATTTAGAGCAGAAAATGCTGGGTACAGGACGGATGCTTTCTTGAGGCCTCTCCCCTGCCCTGACTCCTTCATGGGGTTCTGCTCATTAGGGAAGGAAGAGAAGCACAGGCAAGTTTCAAAAGTCTTCCATGACATTCCTGACACCTCAACCTGGGGCTTGGGGTAAGAGGGCAATGACAGGTAGCCAGATAAATTCAGTGTAGTAACAGCAAGGACCAAGAGAATTCAAACCCCAGATTTCTTTCCTCCTTCCCTCTCGCTCCTTTTCCTTCCTTCCATCTCTCTGTGCCCCCCCTCGTCTGCTTCCTCCCATCCTACTGTCCCCCCTTGTCCTCTCCTCCCTCCTGCTCACTTTTCTCTGTTCCTTCATAAGGAGCCCTTGCTGGGGTGGGTACACACATTTAATTCTAGCTCTCAGGAAGCAGAGGCAAGCAGATTGCTGTGAGTTCAAAGACAACTGGTCTACATAGTGAATTCTAGGGACACACAGTAAGACTCTGTCTCTAAAAAAAGTCCTTTAATGTGTAATAGGATTGGAGGGTCACAAAGATCTCTACCACCTGAACAGTGTTCTCTCTCTCTCTCTCTCTCTCTCTCTCTCTCTCTCTCTCTCTCTCTCTCTCTCTCTCTCTCTCACACACACACACACACACACACACACACACACACACACACACACACCTGCTGTGGCTTCCAGAGACAAGGCTAGATTCCATTGTCAGAGGGCTTCCATGTGGGATTACAGAAGAGCATGGTGGAAGAAGGGAGGGCAGGAGGTTGAGGCCAGGCAGGACTGCTGCCTTCATTCCTAGGGTGCAAACATGATGGGGTGAAGGCATAGATAAGAGCTTCCAGGCCTCACTGGGCTCTGGGCTCACATGGTGAAGACTAGCTGGGCAAACCAACCTTTTTCCCAATCAAAACAAAAAGATAAATCATTAGTATCAACTGGGTATATTCAGAGTAAATTATTGAAGTGCCATTGTTATGAGGATAAAAGAAATATAATTGATAAGCCCCACCCACCCTCCTTTTGTGCTTGCATGAACCCTTAATGATGACTGCATCTATCTCATCCTGCAGGTGGGATGCCCCTTCAGGCTGTCTTGGACGATGTTGAAATGTACCCACATGGAGTCAGTCACTTTAGGATATAAAAGCAGACCTCTGACAGTACACGTCATCCCTAACCCTGCAAGCACACCTCGGAGGCGGTTGGTCTTCCACTGTGAGACAGAATGAAGAAGGGGTTCTTCCTACAGTTCAGTAGAGGAGCCAGTCCAGGAAGAACAAAGCCAGCCCCAGGGTAAAGGATTTTTTCAAGAGCCTCCTCTGCCTAGGATTCTTTTACGTGGTCACCCATCAGGGAAGCCAGAGGTATTAAGCTTCAGCCTTTCTTCATAGTGGGCACCATTTGAGGGAACAGCTGTGAGGTCTCACCTGCCTCACCTCTGGTCTTGACAGACCTTAGATGGGCTAAGGGTCAAAGATGACTCCAAAGATCTTAAGGAGACCAAGAAGGCCCAAGGAAGGTGGGGTCCACCTGCTTGCCTGAGTGACTTCTGTGCTGTAGACTGTTGTGGACCTCAGCCCCACCCACCCTGACCTTTAGAGAAATGAAACTACCTTTGCATGAGAGGAAGCAGGGGAATTGCTTCAAGTGTGATTGCAACCCCCCCCACACCCCAAACTAGTCCTTCATCACCATCTGGAAGAAGATCCCACAGGAAACAGCTGACGCTGAACTGTGCAAGAATATGCTGGGTCTGTGGAGAAACTGAGACTCAGAGCTGTCAAACAGCAGAGCCAAATGACAATAGAGCCAACTCCCCCATGAAACAGTAGCTTGCAGGCTCAGATGTTTTTGAAAGGCAGGTAAAAGACCATGTTTCTCTTTCTCTATGTTTAATGGTGTGTGTGTGTGTGTGTGTGTGTGTGTGTGTGTGTGTGTGTGTGTGTGTGTGTGTGTGTGTGTAAGGTTTCTTTATTTAGTTCATACTGGCCTTGAATTTGTAGCAATCCTCCTGCCTCTGCTTCACCAGTGCTATAATCACAGGCAGCTTGGATGCCAAGAGATTTGTATTAAATATTAGCAGTGGTCAAATGTGTACACTTTTAGGAAGAAATGTGTACTTCCTTTTTTTTAAATTTTTTTAATGTATTTTATGTATGTGGGTGTTTTGCTTGCATGTATGGACACCACATGTGTGTAATGCCAACAGAAGTCAGAAGAGGGCATTGGACCCCCTGAAACTGGAGTTATGACAGTTGTTGAGTCATCGTGTGGGTGCCAAAACTTGAATACAAGTCCTCTGGAGGAGAGATAGGGCTCTTAACCACTGAACCGTCTCTCCAGACTGTTTCTTCTTCTCCTTCTTCTCCTTCTTCTCCTTCTTTTTTTAAGTCTTCCACTTCTGCTGTTTTCATTTTGAAATCAAATTCTTTCCTGAAGACAAAGTCTAACTATCTTCCTTAAACTCCTAGAGCTCCTCTTGCCTCAGTCTCCAAGATGCTAGGCTTCCAGGAATTCAGCGGTCTACCCAGCTTGTGTTCAATGCACACTGGCACACTGAATTTTATTGTATGTACTGAGACAGAGTCTTATTGCCTAGGGTGGCCTTGAATACCTGAACTTAAGGTATCCTCCTGCCTCAGCCTCCTAAGTAGTTGGAACAATAAAGGCCTGCATGTATGCCTACATACACATTTTAAAATACTTAGATGTGATACAAAAGAATGAAACAGCCTTTTAGAAAAAAACAGCAACAATTTCCCTTTATAAATTCAGAATAAAATTTTAGGCCAATATAAAAAACTTTTTGGTGTTTTTTTTTTGTTTGTTTGTTTTGTTTTTGAGACATTGTCTCACTATATAGCAGTAGCTAGCCTGAAACTTGCTGTGTAGACAGGCTGGATCACTCGAAATGATCCACCTGCCTCTGCCTCATGAGTGCTGGGATAAAAGGTGTGTGCCACTATACCTACCCAAGGTAATATTTTAGCACTAGCACCACTAAAATGGCATTTCTAAGGGATTAGCACTTTCTGTATTTTCCATGTTTACAATATTCTAGCTTATTATAATGGGCACACTTTACTTTGACAATGAGAGAAAAACCAATAAAGCCAAATAATAGGAATTTTATTTTTATTTACTTAGGCTGTTTGAAAGATGGTCTTACTTTGTAGCTGAGGCTGACCTCAAGCAGAAGATCCTCCTGCCTCTGCCTCTCAAGTGCTGGGGTTATAGGCAGGTACCACCACACCTAGCAAAATGATAGTACTTTTAATGGGGAGAGAAAGAGGTGATTTGATGTTCAGGAACGAATGTGAGGAAGTGGGTGCTTTCCCTCCTCCCTCACTAAGAATGCACATTGGGGTAATTTGGAGAAGGAGCTGATTACAGGTGGGGAAGGTGCAGGGACTTGTGCTCTTTGTGGCAATCCCACAAGTAGCAATGTGACCTTGAGGAAGCACTCATCTGAGCTCCTCACTGGGGGAGCCTAAGCAAGCTTTCCACTGCTGAATCACACTGCCAGGTCCGTTGTTCCATTGTATTTCTTGACCAGTCCTCTGGTTCAGTGGTTGTCATCCCTCTCAATACTCATGACAGAACAGAGGAACACTAAACTGAGAGACACTTAGCATGGATCACTTCAGGAAGTGGCCCAGCCAGGTCCTAGCACAAGGTGTCTGCTTCCAGAGCCCAGTGGAAACATTCTTTAGTGGAAGTCAAAAAAGGGGTGGGCTCACACAGACAGCAAGGTACAAGCTGACCTAGAAGGGTGAACAGGCAGATTGCAGGACAGAAATAGCTCTGGCTAAGGAGAGATGCAGGTAGTCAATGTTGTTGTATAATCCTAGAACCTAGAAGGATGAGGCACGATTATGGGCTAGCCTGGAGTATATAGTAAGCCCCCGTTTCAGAAGGAGGGAACGGTAGATTAGTGCATTAGTGCTAGGGTGGTGGTGCACATCTGTAATCCTAGTTTCTTGGGAGGCAGAGGCAGGAAGGTCATGAATTTGAAGCCAGCCAGCCTGAGCAATTTAGCAAGATCACATTTCAAGGGGGACAGAAGACTGGGCTATTGCTCAGTGGGAAAAGCACTTAACATGCAAATATGAGGACTGAGTTCAGAACTCTAGAAGCAATGTAAAAAAACTCAATGCCATACCACACGTCTGTAATCCCTACTCTCCTTCAGTGAGATGGGAGGCAGAGAATCCTTGGACGCTTGTGGGCCAGCTAGCCCAAAGCATGCAGTAGTGAACAAGAGACCTAGTTCTCTGACCTACACACTTGCACCATGGTACATGTACCCATACCCACAGGAATGAACACACACACACACACACACACACACACACACACACTCAATCAATTAACTACAGTAAGTGTGAGAGCTGTTGGTTTCTAGATGTCCCTGTTACCTTCCCTTTATGGCCCTCATGTACTGCAGTTGTTTTCTTACAGTGCCACAGAGCCATAACAGAGCCACTTCCCTCGATGTCTACCTTCAAACCTGCTCTCAGCATGTCAGTCGTCACCCGTCCCTCCTTTCTAACCCCAGCTTCCTGCAGCTCAGGCCACCACACCCATCTTCAGTTTGATGTGCAGTCTCTGTCACCTTTTTTTGTCTCATTTTCCTCCACCCCATGTTAGGAACACTTTTTGCAGACTGCCAGAGAGAATTCAACAGCCACACCTAGCTTGGCATGGGGACACACACACACACACCTGTAAACCTAATACATGAGGCTGAGGCAGGAGCAATGCCTGTTTCAGGCCGGTGTGGGCTGCACAGCAAAACTGTCTCAAAAGACAAAAACCTCAACAGCAACAGGAACAATTGCTCCAGCCTGGTCCCTGGAGGCCACCCCGATCCTGAGTTGTTGTTTTTTCTGGACCTAGTCTCCAGCATTGGTGATACCCAGCACACAGTAAAGGACCCACCGGAAAGGACCTCATTCCTCCAAGTGGAAAAAGCTAGTGTTAGATTTGAACCTCTTGGGCCAGTCTGATGTTACACTTTTTAGAATTGGGATTGATGAGAACGACAACTTAAAGGGGTTATTTATTTAATAAGAGATGGCATTGTCCTCCCCAACCGAGGCTCCTTGGAAATAGTACCAGGTAAGTCAGTGACACTGAGTACATTAGAGTTTTCTGGAGTTAAATTCAGAATTAGGACAAGGTAGGAAAAATCTATGCTCATTGAATAGAAAATGCAATTGTCTGTCAGCACAGGAACTGAGTGTCTGCAGCAAATTATATTTAGGACTTTATTGTCGCGGGTATATTGGCTAATGCCTGGTTTTAAGTGTGGGCTTCTAATGCTGTTACTCCTGGTTAACTCTGCCTGCTAGGTAACCTTGTGGAACAAATGACTGCATTGCTTGAATAACATATTTGATCAAATAGGACAATTCTTTCAAAAATTGAGTTCTCTGTGGCAATTTGAGACCTGTAATCAGCAAATTAGATGATTACAGCAGGGATAAAAATAGTCTTCTAACAATGTCCAAGGTATAAATGTGATTTGAATTTCAAACTGCTGAACATGTGGTAGGAAAATGCACGGTTGGGTAAATAGGACGAGACATTATCAGACCTGATTTCCCTTCCATCCCTGCTCTGAGCTACAGCCTAATTTTGTCTGAATATCTTGCAATCTCCTATGCAGCTGAGTTGGAAGGAGGAGAGAGGTGGGTCAGGCACTGTGTTCATGTCTTAAAGGGCACACCTGTCTGCCTCAGAAACACAGTCCACATGACCTTAGTATCACTCATCTATCCACTTGGTATGAAAGGACCTCTAAAAGACAGTAAGCTGTTTTGCCACCTGGGGAAGATGGCACTGGAAAGCTTTCCATGCCAACATCTAAGTACCAATGTTTTAAGCAGTGGTTAGAGAAATGACAGAGACTCTGGTAAACTGTGAGCTGGGGAAGAGACTGGTGTGGTGGACCAATAGGCTACTGTGCCCCTATGTCAGATGCAAGAATATTGTTTCTGCTCTTGATTCTTCAACCAGTGACCTTCCTGATGATCACCTGGCCTCAGCTGCTTTTGGCTGAATGGTAGAACAGAAAGAATGCTGTAAACAGGTCTACAGAGGCATCAGCCACAGACTTGTTACCAGAAGATGGAAGCTTTGCTAAGGGACCTGTCACTCACTAGTGCTTCCCAGGGTTTTATGATGAGCCACAGGAATTACCAAATATTATAGATTTTATTCACCCATGAGGAATTCTGTTAGCACAGATGGCATTGGCATTTGACAAGCTCCATGCTAGGCATGATGGTGTACAACTATAATCCTAACACTAAAGAGGCTGAGACAAGAGGACTGTTTAAGGCCAGTATGGGTTACACAGTGAGACTCTGTATCAAAAATCTAACTACTTTTTTATTTGTTGTAATATAGGGTCTTTTTATGTAGCCCAGGCTGCCCTTGGTTGGACTCCCCTGCCTGAGCATCCTGGGTGCTAGGATTATAGGTATAGGCCACCATAGTAGCCTTTGCTTTTTAAGACAGGAGTGCTTCTGCTTGAGACTTGGCTGAGTGTGGTAGTGCACACCTTTAATCCCAGCACTCGGGAGGGCAGAAGCAGGGGGATCTCTGTAAATTTGAGGCCAGCCTGGTCTACAAAGCGAGTTCTAGGACAGCCAGGGCTGTAACAGAGAAACCATCTTGAAAAACACAACAAAAAGAGAAATAACTAATTAGGAATAATGCTATTTGGATAGATGTAGACTTGTTTTAAAAGTTTTATCTGTATGAATGTTTTTCTGCCATGTATGCTGTGCACCACATACATGCAGTACCAAAGGAAGTCAGAAAAGGCATTAAATTTCCTGAAACTGGAGTTGTAAAGATGAGCTGGGAATCAAACCTGGGCTCTCTAGAAGAGCAACCAGTGCTGTTAACCATTGAACCATCTTTCCAGCCCCAGGTTTAGGTTTCTGATACACTTACTAGGAAGACTATTAAAACTTCCAGAACTAGCCAGGTGGCAGTGGTGCATGCCTTTAGTCCCAGCACTTGGGAGGCAGAGCCAGACGGATCTCTGTGAGTTTGAGGCCAGCCTGGTCTACATGGCAAGATCCAGGACAGGCACCAAAACTATACAGAGAAACCCTGTCTTGAAATGCACACCCCCCCCCCCAAAAAAAAAAAAACCAGATTCAAATAACAAGTTGAAAATAAAAGTGGCACTTAATTGCTCAGTCATCTTCCTGTGTGTATACACAAACTGAGGCATTGGGAAAGTGAAATTATAATGACCAACAAAGGTGATCGAAATATACACACTAGGCCTAAAGTGATCATCAGCAGGGCTTTGGGTGTTTCTATAGCCTATCAGAAAATAAACTGCACTAAATGTCCTGACCTCACTTTAGCTATGTCATCTAACTTTGCACCCCATCCCCTTCCTGTCTTTTGAGACAGGGTCTTCCTAAGTAGCCCAGGGTAACCTAAAACTTTGGAACTTTCCACATGCTGGTTCTGTAGGTGTACCCCAATGTGCCTGGGTTCATTTTCTTAGCAGCGTTTCAGGCTATGTTAAATTGTTTAAACAAAATCTCTCATATTTTATTTAGATTTGGATAAGGGTAAAGAACATGAACTAGAGCTCTGTAATGACCTTTACCTGTCTGGAGAGATGACACTATTAAAATTCCCTGGGTATGGAATGGCTTCACTAGCACTGCCTACCACAGCTGATGACTCTAGTGTAAATAGACACCTGTCATTGTAGAAGAGTCTCATGGAAGTCTGGGCTACATGGCAAGCTCTGGGCCAGCATGGGTTGCACTGCAAGACTGTCTCAAAAGTCATGAAACCAAGAGAACTCGGTAGAACCATTCTGAAAGGCAACTTCTAGCTTCTGTTACAAGACAGCATAAAAACAGCTGCTTCAAAGATAGTATTATCTTTATTAAAAATTGATAGACATAGCAGCACTTACAAAACAAGAGTTCATGAAAGGCAGGACATGCTGTCAGCTGACAGTGGAAAAGGGTAGCCTAGCCCGGGCTGTGGGCTCTGCATCCCATGCTTGCTCACAACCACCTGTCCCACCCAATGCAACAGCAACCCAGAACACCCGAGCAGAGGCCAGCAAGACTGTGGCCTCCTTAATTTCAAGCTTTTGTCATGTGTGAAGAGTCCAGTGGGTCAAGTAGCACCCTCCTTTAGCAGCTTCTGGAGCACTCAGTGGTGTTCTGGAGGTGGCTGGTGTACTTGACCCTATTATTAAAACCCCTAGCATTCAATAAAAGCACTTCTGTCCAAGGCCATTTTGTAGACCCCTGCTGCTTTGGAAGAGATACACCTTTCTGCAGAGCATCTGCAGGGGCTCCCAACCTCCAAAGCAGCACAAGGAGCTCCAGGCAGCTGCTTCCACACCACTGTCTTTGGAGACGATGGCAGGTTCGGTCATTCTGTCCCCTGCTCACTGCTCTGCTTCTTACTGCTCTGTGGAGGTGTCAGGACCCCACTGGGAGGAGGAGAAATCCTGTTTTGTTCTGACAATATGGCTTTCTTTGCTTGGGCTTTGTCCTACATGAAATAAAAGGAAAAGTTGTCATCAACATTTAAAAAAGTGTTGTTTCATTTGATGTACATTTTTAATATGGAGGTGAGTGGGAAAAATAACAAAAATAAAAGTAAAAACTGATAAATCTAAAGTTAGGTATGGTGGCAAACTTGTAATCCTACCACTTGGGAGTAGAGGCTGACTTGAGTTCTAGGTCAGCCTGGGCTCTCTATTAAGACTTTGTCTCAACAAACAACCCCTCCCACCTAACGTCTATGGTCTGCAGATACCCAGACACAGGATCTGTGGACCAGAAACATGGAATTAGGAGAACTGGCCTTTCTGAGGCTCCTGGGGCCTGCCTGAAGAAAAGTGAGGTTGTTCAGGCAACATTGGTTAAGCACTTGTCTGATGGGAACAAGAGCATCACTGACCAGCAAATCCAAGCTGTTGGTATGGGTCTGGATGTTGTGGGAGGCTTCCATGGGAACTCCCCGGAAGTGCTTGAGCTTGGAACTTCCCATCTCCCGGATAACCATGGCAAATGGAACCATCCACTTGACACACTTCTCTACATCGCACCACTGATACCCTGCCAGTAGAGAAGTTAGAGGATAAGTCTAGCTGACAACTGGTCTCTAGGTTGAAGACACCTTGTCTGCAAACTAACAGGAAAAAACCCAACATACCTGAAACCTTCTGCATCAGTTCCAATGAGGAGAAATGATACAAGGCAGAAGCAGCAAGGACACCATAAGGAAATTCTAAGCAGCCAACATCCAGAACACACAGATCTAAGAGCTAAGGGAAGACAGGAGTGCTAAGACAGATGCCACATGAAGCTTCTAGAAGCCCCTGGTGAGTTGTGGTGTGCTTCCCCTTCCCCCAGCTCCCACACACACAGGATGGAGAAGCAGAAAGTCCACATACCTCTGCAATCTGCACAAAGACCTGCTGTGGGTACTGAGGCATCAGTACTTCACTTGTGTCATTGACATATGCTACTTGGACATAAACATTCAGCCAGGACACAATGGTCATAGGGCTTAAACGCCACTTAAGGGCCTAAAGGGAAAGAGATGATAGTTGTGAAAAGTTCCAAAGATACAGCTGTAGGCCTTGCCACCACATGTCTAGCTAGAGAAGACCCATTGGGTGCATCCACACCTCCCTATGAGAAAAGATAGATGTGTACACTTAGCTGATGTCTCTCTCTTACACATACACACACACACACACACACACACACACACACAGAGAGAGAGAGAGAGAGAGAGAGAGAGAGAGAGAGAGAGAGAGAGAGAGAGATTAATGTGTAACCTGCCTGCATCATCATTAATTCCATGGTAAGAATTTCATCTCCCGAACAAGCGCCGTCTGTAACATAAGCAAACTGGTGCAACTTTGGAGGGTAGATTTCCTAAAAGGGAACAGAAGGAAGGTGCTATTAGTAGGAAACCATTCCTGGCAGCTTCAGATTAGGCCATGCATCCAAAATGATTCTGGCATGCTGACACAGAAAGAGGATATACTAAAGGCCCAACACAGGTCCACTTCATCAACCCCAAATATATTAGTTATAAAGAAGTGAAACTGCCGGGTTGTGGTGGCACGTGTCTTTAATCCCAGCACTCAGGAGGCAGAGCCAGGCGGATCTCTTGAGTCTGAGGCCAGACTAGTCTACAGAGTGAGATCCAGGACAGACACCAAAACAACACAAAACAATAATAAAGAATGTTAAGGAGTTGTTTACCTCAAGTTTAGAAGCAATAAATAAGGCTGAAATCCCAATAAGCTGTAAAAGCGTTTTTAAGATATTCTGTTGTGACGCCATGTAACGATCAAAGAAGTCCTGCGCCAAGTAGAACGTCTCCCTATGAAGCTTATAGACCTCGCACACCTGGAAGAGGGTTCCATGTTAGAAGAGCTTCTTAGGGCACAGCAGGAGCAAACTTGCTGAGTTCTGACATAGTCAGAATGCTAACTGCTTTTCTGACAGAGAGCACTGTGACCTACACAACAGCGAGAGCCAATCAGACAGGCTCAGTCTGATCAAAGTGGCATTTTCATAGACCAATCCCTACCCTGCAAAGCCTACAGTGCTCAAAGAATGTAACCCCCATTTACAAGCTTCATTGTGACTCAGAGAAAGAACTAGTATATTTCTTCACAGCTGAGCAATACCAGTTACATTTCCTTTTTAAGACAGGGTCTCACTATATAGACCTGGCTTGAAATGGAACTTGCCCTGTAGACCAGGCTGGCCTGGAACTCAGAGGTCCACCTGCCTCTGCCTTCCAAATGCTGTGATTAAGACTGTGATTAAGTTATATTTCCTTTTGCAGTGGTGGGGACAGAGTCGTAGGATTATAGGCTTGTACCATGATACGTGGCCTATACAGTGTTTCCAGCCTGCATTACTCTGTGCTCAAAGCATTTCTAGGAGATACTAGAAACAAGAAAGGAGTTTTTGGGACTGGAGAAACAGCTCAATGGCTAATAGCAATTGCGGGTTCTCCAGGACCCAAGTTTGGTTCCCAGCACCCAGTGATCGGCTTACAACTGCCTATAACTCTAACTGACACCCTTTTCTGACCACCGTGGGCACCCAAATACAAGTGGCACACACAGATACATATAAGTCTTAAGAAAATAAAACAAAACCTGTAGTGGTATACATCTATAATCCTACTACTTGGGAGGTGGAAGTAGAAGTTTAAAGTTAACTTTGACTCCATAGCAAGTTCAAGGTCAGCCTGGGCTACATGAGAGAGAGAGAGCCTGTCTAATATAAAACTGAGACTCAAATTTAAGCAACTTGTCTGATTGAGGTTCATGGATGTACATGTCAGCAGAAAATGATTCTAAATCTGGTACCACCAGGATGCATGTAAACTCTGGACACTGGCTTTCCAAAGACTAGATGGCCCCATAATACAAGTTACTTATACACTCCCTCTACATACGTCTGAAGGTGAACCTGCCAAGATGATTCTTCCACCTCAAAGAAAATGCCATTTTTTTTTTTTTTTTTTTTTTTTTTTGGTTTTTCGAGACAGGGTTTCTCTGTGTAGCTTTGCGCCTTTCCTGGAACTCACTCTGCAGCCCAGGCTGGCCTTGAACTCACAGAGATCCGCCTGACTCTGCCTCCCGAGTGCTGGGATTAAAGGCGTGCGCCACCACCGCCCGGCCGAAAATGCCATTTCTTACTCACTGCAGATACCTAGAAAGCTCCTTGAAGTCAAGCACCATGAGTGATTCAAAGTTCATCCCCAGTAAGGTGTGTAGCACTAGTCAAATCTCACTGTCTGTTGGCAGTACTGGGGATTGAGCCTAGGGGCGCATGTGAGGCCAGTGCACCAAACACAGCCAGAGCTTCAGCCTTTAAATTTCCTTTTTAAAAAGTGTGTTTAATGATTATCTTGTTAGTCTGTCATACTTTTGAAAATAGGGCATTTTGTTTGTTTCTTGAGCTGCCTGAATGGAACCTAAGGCCTGGAATATGTAGTCAAGCTCCACTCCAGCCTCATGTACCTGCTTACTGATCAACAACTACACAGAAGTGGGGAAATGATTCAATTAGAACAGACAGTCTGTTAAGAAATCCTTCTGGGAGCAGGACTGTAGTGGCACACACCTTTAATCCCAGCACTTGGGAGGCAGAGGCAGGCAGATCTCTGTGAGTTCGAAGCTAGTCTGATCTACAGAGTGAGTTCCAGGACAGCCAGAGCTATTACACAGAAAAATCCTGTCTTCAAAAACAAAAACAAAAACTTTCTGGGAGGAAAGAATGGACCCAAGGAATTTAAAGTCACCTGTGAGATCTGACTGCTGCAGATAACCTGTCCATGTATGCCTACAATTCATGACAGTGACCACTGCACAGCTGATATGTACATTCCAGGAGACATCTTTAAAAACAATTTAGCACATATATAGATTGCAGTAGCACAGAAAGATCTAGCAATTGTGGTACTCTAGTGGCTAAGACAATCAAGCTCACCTCCATTAGCCAATCCAGAAGAACTGCTCGCATCCTTGCCTGCAGGAGAGGATGGCGCTGCAGAAAGTGCTCATCTCTTAGGTAGATCTTTTCCTTGTTTAACATGATCCTCCAAACCTCTTCTCTATTGCCCCAGCTGTAAAAAGAAAAAAAAAAAAAAAACCACAAAAACCTCAGATAGATGTCAGTCTGCATTCATACTAATGTGGACTAGAAAGACAAATGACATCTCAAAGCCATGGATCAAAGTCAACACCTACTTCAAGACTGGAAGTGGGGAGGCTCTGGGTGGTCTGATCTTCCGAGGCTGAAATGCAGTCTTGGGGTACTCAAGCTCATCATCCTCTTCTTTGTTAGGGGTAGGGATGAAAGAGCAGGGGTCCACAGATGCTGAATTATCATCCAAAGGCTGCCAACGAAACACATCGCAATGTGTTGGATGCAAACGTGCACCTTGTCTATTCATTAACTGGTAGATAAGCTGGGTTTGGCATACTAGCCTTTGTTAAGACGGAGACAGCGTGGATAAGCAAAAGCCACAGGCATGCCTCGAAGCTTCCATGTCACTTCTGTAACTAGTTTGGGTCACATGGACATCAAATTAAGTATTTGGGTGGCCAGCTGGACACAAGCGAGGTCAACTTACATTACAAAAAAGACTGGCCATATATATCCAACAACAGAAACCTCTGGTTCTACATAACTCAAGACAAATCACTACTTCATTAGAACCAAATCAAGTTGTCAAACTAATGAGTCCATAGAGATGATTTCATTTCCTAATAAAAAGCCCATATTTTGATTTTTAAGTTATAAAGCAGAGACCAGGGATTAGAGAGATGGCTCGGAGGCTTAGAATTCTGGCTGCTCTTGCAGGGGACCTGCATTTGGTTCCCAGAACCACATGGTGCTTATAACTGTAACTCTAGTTACAGTGCCCTCTTCTGGTCTTCTCAGGCACCAGCTACACACAGTGGTACACAGACATAAGATACTCACACATAAAAAACAAATTAATCTTAAAAAGAAAAAAAAAACCCACAGAGGTATTAAGCAGATAATGAATCTGCTAGTGTGGATGCCCTTTGAGTCTAAGACTTGCATCATTTTATGTACTGATTCATTCATTTGTTGACAGGTTCTTGCCTATGCAGTCCAGGTTGGTCTCTAATTCATGATCTTCCTGCCTCACTTCTTAAATGTTGATTAGAAGAACATACCACCTACCTACCACCAGCAAGGTACCTAATTTTAAGCAAAGGCCACTAATGTGGACAAGAAAACAAAACAGGTAACTGAGATGTCTACCTGAATTGAATGCCTCTCGAAGCTTTTGCAGCAGCCAGGCCACTTTTGCAGGAAGACCAGATTTTGAATCAGTGGGAAGAGCAAAGCTGCATATAGCTCCTCTGCTCAGTGTAAAGAGAATCAGGCTTACAAATTATCCACAACAGCTCCTGTCAGCTGTTCGAGAAAGGCAGCTTCCTTTCAGTTCTAGCTTTGCGTGTTTGGTAGCATCACTAGCACTGACTCAAAAGGTTCACATTACCACTATAGGAAGTTGCTCTTCATTCAAGAATAAGTCCTTCTGAAGGTACAAGTTAAGTGCCACCCTCCACAGCCTGATGGCTGGCACATCTGGAAACAGGCCTTTAGAGATAAATTCAGTAGTTTCCAACCTGCAGTTCACAAGACAAATGGGCTCCCAAGTTGGCTTTAGAAGCCAGTGGATAAGGCAGAATAATTAAGTTTGTTTTTGAGTGTATATCAAGTTTCACAAAATGCCAGATCAGCCTGACTTTGAGATCAACTGCAACTATGGCTCACCACCTTTTATCCTACTGCATATTTTTCTTATGCAAAACAAATGGAAAAGTAACTTTGACTAGTATTCAGCTTCAAATAAGAAAGCTATGTCTTGCCAAGCTCCTTAATCCCAGCACTCAGGAGGCAGAGGCAGAGGCAGGCGGATCTCCATGAGTTCAATGCCAGTCTGGTATACAGAGTGAGTTCCAGGACAGCTAAAGCTACAAAGAGAAACCCTGTCTCAAAAAACCAAAGGGGGAAAAATGTTTTGCTGGGTGTGGTGGGTCATGCCTTTAATCTCTGCACTCCGGAGGCAGAGGCATGCAATCTATGAGTTTAAGGACAGCCTGGTACAGAGTAAGCTCCAGGCCATCCAAGGCTACATAGTGGGACCCTGTCTCAAAAAATGGGACATATGCCAGGCGGTGGTGGTGCATGCCTTTAATCCCAGCACTCAGGAGGCAGAGGCAGGTGGATCTCTGTGAGTTCAAGGACAGCCTGGGATGCAGTGTGAGTTCCAGGAAAGGCGAAAAACTACACAGAAAATCCTGTCTGGGGGGAGGGGGGCATGCAAAATGGATTTTATTATAACAGCACATTCTTGTCATTTAGAATAACTCAGGTGGTAGGGTACATGTTTCTAATCCCAGCACTGTGGAGGCTGAGGCAGGGGATCACTGAGTTTGAGGTCAGCCAGGGTCACATATAGGGAGGGACCCTTTTCAAAAATAAAAATATAGTAGCTGAAGAATCAAAGATCTTTGTGGATGTTCAGAATCACTGAATTTAATACGACTATTCTCACTGGCCCAAAGTTGTTGGGCTGAACTTGACTCCACAGAAAAATTCTATGCAATTAAAACACACACACACACACACACAAAATCCACAAAATTACCTATACCCCAAATTCTAACTTCATGAATCTTCACAGAAAAGGAAAAATACTGTACATCAACAGTTGTTTTTAAGCTATCTACTCTACAAACTCTCTGGACAACCATGAAAATGCCTTCTCATAGGAAATGATGTGACAGTCTCAACTGGATCCTTGCTATTGCCCCATTCATGTGCTACAGCTATCATTTCCACAGTGCAGACAAGGAGCCAGTCCTTTCCTGGACACTCTAAGCACTGCTGTGGTTATTCCTGAGAGCAGAAGTGAGCCTGAATCTCCATAAAGCCAATATGGATGGCTTGGCTTCATTTTCCCTTGGAAATTTTTGTCGAAACATAGCTGGCAACATAAACAATCTTGAATTTTCCAAAGCATGGTTTATCTTTAATAATAATAATACCCAGCTTGCTGAAGGTTTTCTTTAAGGGGAGAAAAAAGAATGTGGGGTGCATTTCCTTTCTTCAGGGAATATTTTTTTTTTTCTAACAGGAAGAGAAACTGACCCTTTTTTAATGGCTAGTGGGGTCCTCCCAATGTCCCTATGGCAGGACATCGTTGCTCGGAAGGCATTATTCAGAACCATCTGCCTCTCCCTGCTCTACAAGTCGCTGCTAACCTCTTTGGGACAAGAGATGAGGTCAACAGAATATTGTTCCTGCTCAGCGTTATCTGTGATGAAGGCCGAAGGTCTCACCAGCCACTCTGAAGATAGGCTGTTTCCCCCATCGGAGCCATAACTATAGTCTCCAGCCATTTCTGGAGGCAAAGAGATAATACAAGCTCTCTCTGCAAGGATCTGCTGATATTATGATACCATGCTGCATTTGAAAGATCTGGCAGGCACAGGAAGGACAGAAGAAAATGGAGCAGCCAGTGAAATACTGGTTGAGACATACGTCATTACAGACCCTTGCTGAGGCCAGGCAAAGCCCAGACAGCAGTGATCAATGGAGTTAAGTGATGGTGGAACATTCTGGGCCACAAGAGGAGAAAAGTTTTAATTTTTGTTTTTCAACAGAATCTCACTATATGGTCTGTGCTGACTGGAACTCACTGTATGGATCAGGCAGGCCTGGAACTCACATCGCCTGCCTTTGTTTCCCTACTGCTGGGATTAGAGAGCTGTACCATCATACTTGGCAAGAGGATAAAAGTCTGAAATCTGACCTAAAGGGATGGAAGAAGTCCATATTTGACACAATAAAAGCCACACATGTGAATGAGGGAGAAGTAGTTGGGAGTCTACCCCCCAAGTCACTAGCCTTTGGCAATAAGGCTATAGGCCCAGCTCTGCTGGTTTGCAAAATTGCCTTCTGAGTCTCAGTTTCCTCCTGGGCTTAGAGAGGGCCAAATTATATGATGCTCGTTTGGTTCCTTCAGGTATCAGTACCTGTAACCTCAGAGGTGCTACTCAAGAAACACAAGCCCTTCCTACAACCCCAGGCCCATTAGAAGCCAGGCCACACTGACAGGCTCTGTGGTTCAGCCATGTGGCCTGCGGCTCAGGTTTGGGAAACTTGGAAGAAAGAAAGCATGGAACTCAAGAGGCAGAACTCATAGGCCAGCAGACCTACCTGACTGCTATCCTGGCTTTTCACAGTCTTGTCAATCTTGGAAATTTCTTCATCTGGATCTTGCAAAAACTAACAAAAACAAAAAAATCCCAATCCACCAAGGGAACACACGGAGCAACCCAGAGACAAAAACACGGAGAGAAAAGGGGGGGGAAAAGTTTGTTAGGTTCTGAGTTACATTTAACTAAAGGAAAACTCCCCGTCAACTAATTCTCTTCACTAGTAGGTGGGAAGACCCCAAACTGGTACCCAGGTAAGATGGAATGGTGGGGGGATCCTTCCCAACCTGTGTCCTTTGTACTCACAACGGCCACATTCGCCTTCCTTTTTCTGGAGCGGACGGAAAAGTCAGGGCCACCTTCTTCTTTCATGCTACTGTGGTCCTTCGCATTTCTGCAGAGGCATGGTGTCACGGAGGTGCTGCTCCCCAAAATCTCAGGCCGCCCCTCCCCCACCGCTACTCACCCTTCCCCTCCCGCAGCAGCGAGGCCACTCACCTCTCCTTCCTTTCCCTTGGCATGGCGCAAAGCTTGAGTTCCGAACTCAGACCTGGGGGCCGGGGGGACACCAAGCGGGCATCGTGGTGAGCACGGCCCGCAGAGGAGACCCAAGTCCGCCGGTCCGTCCCCGGCACCCCTCCCCCCTCCCGCGCGGGCGGCGGCGGCGGGAGCCTCCCGGGCCCGGAGGCCGGCCGGGAAAATGGCCGATGGGCCCGGGTGGCTTGTCACCCGCGGGCGCCTCTGGCAGCCTGCGATCCGGGGTCCGAACCTGAGGCTGGGGTGGAGGCCTAGACGCCCTCCCAGAGGACCCCCGATCCATCACTGCCTTCGGGGCCGGGGCTGCCTATGTCCCCTTCTACACCTCCCCCTAACCCGTCTCTCACAGCCACCCGGGCCAGGGCACCCCAAGCTGATACCTCAGGGGACCTGGCACCCCGGCCTCGCCCCACCCCCACCCGGGCCCAGCCCGGTCCGGTCCGACCCGGTCCGGACGCTCAGGGGTCGCGGGTGTCCCGGGAGTCTAGGTAGCCCGTACCCGAAGCTGTGTCCGCCGCAAGCAGGCGCGCTCAAGCGGGCAGGAGGCCGACGACGGGCGGGAAGCAGGAGGCGGGAGGCGGCGGCCGAGCGCGCGGCGCTGGCGGGATCCGCGCCTGCCCCCTACACCGCGCTGGCTGCCGAGCCGGCTGCTCCTGCGCCCGGCTTCGAGCGGGACATTTAAAAATCCCAGCGCGCGGCACCGGCCCCGGCCCGCCCTCGAGCCCCGCCCCGCGGGCTGCGAGCCCTTCAGCGGCCGCCGCAGGCCCGGGGCCCGCCCCGTCGCCGCGCGGGCCAGCGAGGCGCTCTGACAGGGGCGTGGCCTGTGGGTGGGCGTAGGTTTGCTGTGGGTGTGGTCTTAGAAAGGGGGCAGGAGTAAATGACAAGGCCTGCGCGCCAAAGGGGCGTGCCACGGGCGTGGTGGGCGGGGCCTGCGCGGGGCGGGACGCGGGAGAGTCGGCTGGCGCGAGCGGCTGCGGGGCGGGCTGGCGGACGCGGGAGAATCTTGGCGCGAGCGCTCGAGGTGTTCCGAGTGTGCGGTGCCACGAGGAGCCGCGCGGGCGGCGCGAGTGGAATGTCAGCTCGGCAGATCGCAATGATCCCCCGCCGGGTTTGGCGGGAGGGATGCACGAGAGGGCCGGGCGCAAAGAACCGCCGTCCGCCAGTCTCCCGCGCGCGCGCGCACTGTCCCTCCTGGCGCGTCTTCCCCGCCCCTGAGACGCAGAGTTCCGGGCCCTGAGTCCCGGGCGTGGGTGTCTCTCCAAGGTCACAACAGCGCGTGGCACCTGGGACCAGAATCAGGATTCAGGCTGCTGGTGTGGGGTCTCCTGTGGACCAGAAAGTATAATCTGTCAATGCCTCTTGGTTCATTCATTCAGCTATCCAAGCACCTTCCTGTGCCTCTAGCACACATTCGCCCAATCCGCATGCAATCAGGCCTCTTTGACCCCTCTCCACATGAAGTGAGGCGGTCTCCAGCCTAAAACTTTACTCCAAATGTTTTCATTAATCTCAGAATAAGCACATGCCTCACAACGTGAAGTGACCCTCACCCTCTCAGACCTAACCTTCAGTCAGCCTTCCTTCCGCCTGAGCTGCTGGACCAGGTGCCCTTTCTCACCCCAGGGCCTTGGAGCTTTCTGTACTCTGTCCTGACCCATACCGGCTGTTTGTGCTTCCGGAAAACGTGAAGGTCTTTGGTGACCACTTCATCTCAGCATACCTTTTCCCAGGACCTCCTCTCCAGTTCTGCTGTGGCAAACCACGTTTCCCTGAGTCCCTTTTTTTCCTTTTCTTTTCTCTTTTTCTTTTCTTTTCTTTTCTTTTCTTTTCTTTTCTTTTCTTTTCTTTTCTTTCTTCCTTCCTTCCTTCCTTCCTTCCTTCCTTCCTTCCTTCCTTCCTTCCTTCCTTCCTTTCTTTCTTTCTTTCTTTCTTTCTTTCTTTCTTTCCTTCTCTCTCTTTTGTTTTGTTTTTTCGAGACAGGGTTTCTCTGTGTAACAGTCTTGGCTGTCCTAGAATTCTTTTTGTAGACCAAGCTGGCCTCAAACTCACATTGATCCACCTGCCTCTGCCTCCCGAGTGCTGGGATTAAAGTCGTGTGCCACCACTGCCTGCCTTTCCCTGAGTCTCTTGTTCACTTTTTTTCTTGTCCCCTTCCTCTATCTTGTTCAGTGCTGGGCTCTGGACATAGTATCTGGACCAAGAGGGACACTTCCCTCATGCTAAGAGAGTGATACAAAAAACCCACGCTGACCCAGGTCTGTGGAGCATACAGGATAGTGAGAGAGACACTTTGAACAATGGCCAGTGGCAAAGAAAGACCCTTTGGCCAGGCAGTGGTGGCACTCGCCTTTAATTCCAGCACTCGGGAAGCAGAGGCAGGTGGATCTCTATGAGTTCAAGGCCAGCCTGGTCTACAAAGTGAGTTCCAGGACAGGCTCCAAAGCTACACAGAGAAACCCTGTCTCAGAGAGAGAGACACAGAGAGAGAAAGACCTTCCCTACTCAACTTGTAGCATGTATAATACCCCAGGGTAAGCCTGTCTCCTCTCCCTCAGTGACAGTCTTCTGGAAGTCAAAGCAAGGTGTGCCCTTCCCACTGGTCCTGACTAGCACACTGGTGATGTCATAGGCTGCTGAGATTATGTGTCAGGATGTCATATGCAAGTTGAGCCCAAGACCCTGTATTCTCCCTAAGCTGTTGGTTACTACAGCAGATGGTAAACTTACCAAAATGCAACTTTGGGTTAAGCCCTTTAAAGTTAAAGCCTATCCCCATGAATTTAACAACAATCCTTTCATGTTGGTTCCATAATGACCCTAGTTTACAGACCACAGCTATCTACTGTCTACACTCACTGTGCCAACCAAGGGAAACAGATGAATCAGTACCAGGCCTGGCATACAGTAAATGCTCAATAAATGCTCTACTGTAGCAGTGACAGAGTTTTCTATATGGTTGTATCAATATTACTTCATGTCCTAACAATAAAATAGATGAATTAAAGACTACACAATAAAAATCACAAATCAGTGACCCTTACAGCAGCACACAAGAATCCTACACTCAAGAAGGCAAAACACAGGTTGGGCGTGATAACACATTCCTTTAATCCCAGCACTGGGGAGTTAGAGACAGAGGCAGGCAGATCTCTGTGAGTTCAAGGCCAGCTTGGTTTACAGCTCGAGTTCCAGGACAGCCAGGACTACACAGAAAAACCTTGTTTCAAGGAGGAAAAGAAAATTTTTTTAAGCCTAGACCTTAATGGTGGCGCACACATTTAATCTCAGCACTGGGGAGGCAGAGGCAGGTAGATCTCTGTGAGTTTGAAGCCAGCCTAGTCTAGAGAGTGAGCCTATCCTGAGCTATATTTTTTTTCTGTCTTAAGAAAACAAAAATTAGCCAGGCAGTGGTGGCACACACATTTAATCCCAGTACTTGGGAAACAGAAGCAAGTCAATCTCTTTGAGTTCTGAGTTTGAGACCAGCCTGTTTACAGAACGAGTTCCAGAAAAGCCAGGGCTACACAAAGAAACCCTGTCTCAATAAATAAATAAATAAGAAAGAAAAGGGAAAAAGGAAAGGTTGGTGGTAGAGTACATGTGATTACAGGCACAGGCCCTGGGTTCAATTCTCAGCACCCCACAGTGGAGGAAAAGAATAGCCATGGAGTAGTAGTGAAAATAGGAGTTATGTCTGCAGTAAAGAATAATAACCAGGGAAGTGCCAAGGGAAAGTTCTGGGTTCTGGACATGCTTTACCTCCTGACCCGAAAAAACAAAAAACTGAAACAAAACAAAATTTGTTTCAGCCTCTCAGCCCAGCACTTTCTACAGCTTAGCCCAACTTTCCTTAGAGTGCTCTGGACACTCATGGGAACTCAGTGGGACACAGTACTCTAATACAGGCCTGTTTTTATTTTTGTTTGTTTGTTTGTGTGTGTGTGTGTGTGTGTGTGTGTGTGTTTGTGCCACATTTGTGCAGGTGCCCATGGAGGCCAGAAGAAGGCATTGGATCCCCTGGATCCCCTAGAACTAGAGTTACAGATGGTTGTTAGCTGCCCAACTTGTGTCTTAGCCAAATCGTTTCTTCAGTACCTGAAAGGTCCATTTTACAGCAAAATATTGATTAGCATATGTAGACTATTGTGCTGAACAGTGGGTTCGTGTTTCCTTGTGAAGTCAAGCAGTCTGCTGTATAAGATCCAGTCAGTGACACTTATAAACCATCAGTGAGTTTTTATATACAAATACAAGTAGTTGCCAGCCATTATGTGGGCAATGGGAATGAAACCAGCAGTCAGTACTCTGAACTGCTGAGGCTTCTCTCCAACCCCAGTATTGTTTTTAAAAGATCAAAACCAAGAAAAGCCAGATTTTAATTTCAGCTCATTTAGGAAGAGAGGCAGTCATGTGGATTGGCAGTTGCTATTCAGAGCAGTAATGACTGAGATGAGAAAATTCGGGGGACTATGACTGTAAGTGGGATGGATGCCTGGAGGGCTTTATGGAAGAAGAAATAGCCAATGAGTTGCCCACTGCTAGGAAAAGCTCTGTACTGACCTCCCTGTGCTCCACTGTTATCTGCAAATGGATGTGATTCTAACTGTCCAGCCTTCTAGAGTCACTGTGGGGATCAAGATATCCATGCCTACCAAGCTCTTGCAACAGTGTCTGACAAGATGGGTGCCCAGATTATTCACAAGGCAAGTCGGAGGCTATGGTTTAACTTCCTGTGTGACCCAGGCCCTGATCATGGTGGAGAGGTAGACACAGGAGCCAAAATATGAGGTTTACAGAAAAGGAAGACCAGAAAAAAATATCCTATTCTACATGGGGGCCTGGACAGGCTTAAGAGATAAAACTTTCACCAGCTCCTAAAAGCTCCCACTCCCCCCCACTCTCCCCTCCCCACTCCCCCCACCCCAGTGTCTGTGTGTGTTGTGCTTGTGCTGGAACCCAGAGCCTCACATATGCAAAGTAATCTCACCACTGAGGTATGTCCCCAGCCCACCTTCAATGTGTTTAAACAGAATATTAAGAGGCCCTGTTGTTCTGAGAAGTTTGCCCAGGGAAAGTGAGGCCCCAAATCTGTGCTCCCCAAGGCTTACTTGCTGTGCCTACATAGCTCACACTGCTATATTTGATCCTCACAGTGGGGAGGCTACAGCGGTGGTCACAGCTCTGTCCTAACTGTTATATGCTGTTTTAAGTGGGAAACTAGGATCAATGAAAAATACCAAGGAAAACTAAAATCACCCTTTCAGCCTAGTGTAGCAGAGAAGAGAGGTGACAGCTGATGCATATGGATTCTGAGCCAAACTCTGGTTTGCAAGGATCAAAGGCTAATTTGCAGATACTTCGAGAATTGAGGGTATGTAAGCTAGCTGGGTGTTTGGGGGTATATATGCAGCAATCACTTACTGCCTCAGCACAAGGGTGCTTTGTTCTGTATCCGAACTCCATATCCCCAGCTTTCAGTTAAAGCTCCTCATTTTGGGCTTTCTGAAGACAGACACAGCTGCAAAACAGAGGTGGGGCTTAAGAGAGAAGGCTCGGCTCGGCTCTCACTTCTGGTCAGAGATCAACATTTTTCTCTAAGCACCACCCTCTGAGGCACTTTGATGGGAGACAGGGCCTTGGCCAATCAGAGCACCACATTCCTGGTTGTTTGATTGGTGTATGCACAGGCCCATGGCCCCAGCCGAGCCAATGACATTCCTTAGGAGTTGCTAGGCTGACTGGAAGTGGGCTTGCAGCCACGAGGCCATCTTGCCACATAAGTTGACCTGCTTTGGAGTAAAAGTCTTACTGGAGAGCAGAGCTGGGGGTGCTGGGAGGCAGGTTTCCGATTTGTTGAGTCCCTGTGTCCAATCAAGCTTAAGACTGGATTGCTAGGAACTTCCTGGATGCTGGAACCAATCAATTATTTTCATGTATTGACTTAGCTAGTTGGGATTGGGTTTCTTATCGCATGCCGCTGAAAATCACGGTTGTCACGAGTGAGTGAGAGAGTGAGGAATGGCCAGTGAGACTCAGAGTCCCCAAAGCAGTGGTCCTCCCCAACAAGGTTTGCAAAGCCATAGATACTTTGCTCTGTGGATGCCAGGTCTAGGTACATAACATCCCTCAGTCACTGTCATAGTTACATTGGAATCCACTTACAATCAGCCTGGCAGCCAACAGAAGTCACACGCACAGACAGGTGCTGGCAGCCCACTGAAAAATAGCAAAATTTTGAATTCCTATATGCGTGAAGGTTTCAGAGTCATAGAACAATGGAATAATTTGGCCAAGTTGAGTGCACATCTGTGCACAACAACTGCAGGGAGCTAGCTCCCTGTGTGGAAAGTTTTTTTTCTCCACATCTTTATTATTATTGTTGTTGTTGTTGTTGTTGTTATCATCATCATCATTTTGCCTCATATCTTTATTCCTAATTTAGGGATCCACCTGGCCTCTTTGCATGTCTGGCTTTGAAACCCCACCTAGGAAGGAATTCAAGCTGACTCAGAGCCTGGAGGGATGAGGGAGGATCAAGAGTAAAGGAAGAAAGCATGGAGGAGGGCGAGACTAGAAGCAGCTAGGCCCATTCTTAAGTGTCTCTAGAGCCCAGCCTAGACTCTGGAAATCTGGCTTTGCTGTGCAAATAAATGGATCGATGAACGGATAGAGGACAACGGGATGCACTTCAGAATGCCATTCTAGGAGGTGATAGGAAGCCCAGGGAGGTCGGGTGTGTGGAGTGCAGTACCCAGCACATTCTTTTGCTGGTATTAGAGACACAAAGGCTAGTCCACATGTGAGGGCAGGGTTTCCCCCTCCCTCCTCCTCTGTTCTGGATTCCGAAGGCCTCTCCACCTTTGACCTCTCACTACAAATTACATTTCCTACTTCAGTCCACGTGTTTGCAAAGGAAAACCTCCTGTCTCTGCCCTAAATGGAAAGCCAGCACCCCTAGACACAAGGGAAGGAAAGCATCAAGATGTTTATGACTAAAGTAGACACATCCAGGCAGAGCCTGCTGCCTGCCCCAGGCTGTTTAAAGCAGGAGATGATTGTAAGATGCCACTTACACAAGGTTTCTGGGGTAGTCACATTCACAGGGACAGAAAGTTGAGTGCTGGCTGCCAGTGCCTGGGGAGAGAAGAGAAGAGAATCATTGTTTAATGGGGATCAAATTCCAGTAGGGCAAAGTAAAAAGAGATGTGGATGGACAGAGATAATGACAGTTCAAGAACATGAAAGTCCTGAAGGCCACTGAACTGTACATTTAAAAACTGTGAGAGTGGTGCTGGAGAGATGGCTCAGTGATTAAGAGCAGGTACTTCTCCTGAAAAGGATCTGAGTTCAATTCCCAACATCTACGTAGGGCAGCTTACAAAAGTCAAAACTTGAACTAAAGGGACACCAGATGCCTCTGGCATCTGTAAGAACTGGCACTCACCTGCATGTACCTCAACACAGACCTATACACATAATTAAAAATGTAAAATATAGTTACAAAAGGAAACAAAATTGTAGGCCAGGCATGGTGGCACAAATCCCAGTACTCACGAGGCAGAGATACACTGTCCAATATGAGTTCAAGGCCAACCTGTTTTATATAGTGAGTTTCAGGCCTGCTAGGGATATATAGTGATATATATGTATATAGATAACCCTATTTCAAAATAGACAAACAAAATAGGAAGGGGAGGGGGCACGGCTCAGCAGCAGAGTGCTTGCTTAGCTGGGGTTCCATCCCTAACACCACAAGTGATCAACTACAAAACACCCTCAAGCAAGCTTTAAAGTGAGCTTGTATGTCTACAATCTCAGCACTCAGGAATCTGAAACAGGAGAGTCATGAGTTCAAGGCTGGCCTGGGTTACATATTGAGACCCTGTCTTAAAATGAAACAAATCAAACACCACCAAACCAGTTATTCTGAATCTAAGGGAGGAAAGGACCAATGGTGGGTGGCGGTTCCAGAGGCAGTGTGTGACTCTGAATGAAGGCACTGGAGAAGGTGAATGCTTGACCAGCCCTGGCTACATAGTGACACCCCATTAACAAAACAAAACACATGGCGCTAGAGAGATGGTTCAGTGGTTAAGAGCAATTGCTGCTCTTGCAGAGAACTTGGGTTTGGTTCCCAGAACCCTATCAGGTAACTCCTGCCATCTGTAACTACAATTCCAGAGGAATCTGACACCTTCTTTTCATCTCCATGGGCATGCACACAGTGCAAAGACATACATGCTGGAAAACACTCAAACATATAAAATAAATAAATAATAGGGCTGGAAAAATGGCTCAGTGATTAAGAGCGTTCATTGCTCTTTCAGAGTACCCAGGTTTGATTCTCAGTACCCACATGACAGCTCATAACCATCCGTAATTCTGATTGTAGGTGATCTAATACCCTCTTCTGGCTTCCTCAGACACTGCAGTCACAGTGTACAGACACTCATGCAGGCAAAACACCAAACACATAAAATTTTAAAATATTTTTTAAGCCCTTAGGAAAGAGACTTGAGAAAGTTCACTCAGCCCCTCTGCTATGTGAGGATGGAGGAAGAAGACAGGTCCATGGACCAGGAAGTGAGCCCTCTTTGGACAAGGCATTCATGGGCATTTTTATTGTGGCTTCCTGTGGTGGTATTGTGTTCCCCAAAATATTGTGTACCTTAATAAACTTACCTGGGGTCAGAGAACAGACAAGCCACTAGTTAGGCAGTGATAGCACACGCCTTTAATCCTAGCATTCCAGAGACAGAAATCCCTCTGGATCTCTGTGAGTTCAAGGCCACATTGGAAATAGCCAAGCATGGTGACATACGCCTTTAATCCCAGAAAGCCAGCCTTTAATCCCAGGGAGTGGTGGTAGAAAGCAGAAAGATATATAAGGCGTGAGGACCAGAAACTAGAAGATTTTGGCTGGTTAAGCATTTGTCTGGTTAAGCTTTCAGGCTTTGGAGCAACACAGTTCAGCTGAGATTCATTCTGGATGAGGACTCAGAGGCTTCCAGTCTAAGGAAACAGGACCAGCTGAGGAACTGGCAAGGTGAGATAGCTGTGGCTTGTTCTGTCTCTCTGACCTTCCAGTATTCACCCCAATAACTGGCCTCGGGTTTGATTTTATTAATAAGAACTTTTAAGATTCCTGCTACAGCTTCCCAGCTTCCAGACCTGTAAAAAACAAGGCTTCCAGTGTTCAGAGCCACTTGGCTAATGTTCTTTTGTTAAAGCAGCCTGGACAAACTTAGACATTCATGGTGCCTCCGCCTCAGCAGCCTGGGATGGTTCTTTTCAGCCCTCTCTGGAGCAATGGATGTGGTCCATTTCTTTGAGGCTCTCAGCTTGTGGGATCTCTTTCCCAACCCTTGGTTGATATTTTACATTCCCCTGATCTTTCTCCTTTTTAATTTTTTTTTAAATTTTTATGTTATTTTAAGCCAGGTGGTGGTGGCACACACCTTTAATCCCAGCACTTGGGAGGCAGAGACAGGTGGATCTCTCTGAGTTTGAGGCCAGCCTGGTCTACAGAGTGAGTTTTCAGGACAGCCAGGGTTACATAGAAAAACCCTGTTTACAAAAAAAAAAAAAAAAAAAAAAAAAAAAATTGTTATTTTGACAGAGTCTCATTATGTAGCCTCCTTTAACCCAAGATCCTCTTGCTTCAATCTCCCCAATGCTAAGTTTTGGGGTATATACCACCACATCCAGCTCTCTCTCTCTCTCTCTCTCTCTCTCTCTCTCTCTCTTTCTTTCTCTGGCTTTGGGAGACTGTGTTTTTCTGTATAGCTCTGGCTGTCCTAGAACTTGATATGTAGACCTAGCTGGCCTCAGATCTTAGTGCCCATTAACTCCCTCTGCAGGAGCTCCTGATGCCCCAACCCCTGCCTCAGCCATGTCCACTACACATCTCCATTTGCCCCTAAGCAAATCCAACATAAGATGCCCAATGATGAGTGATCTCCCTACCCTGTCCCCACTCCCTTATCCTTATCCAGGGAAATCCCTGTGGCCATCATTCACCCACCTGCTCAAAGCCCAAACCTGACATTTAGCCGTGGTTTTCCCTCCCCCTCCCCCGCACCCCTACATGGCATGCCCCAATGCTCTCAGCCTCCCAAATATTTCTAGTCTGTTAGCTTTTCTCTTTCTTTGCTGCCATCATAGACCAAAGTAACTGTCCACTGACTGGAAGGCCACATTGTCTTCCTGCCTTCATGGCCATCTCTGCCATCTGCTGCAATGCCTGTTACCCAGCATTTAGGATCATCCTTTTCGGAAGTAACCCACACTAGATCTGCCCCTCTGAAAATTGAGGGATAGCTTCCAGCTGCTTTAGAGCAGTCACGTCCCTCCCTGGGGAAGCAGGACTGGAGGGCAGAGCCCTCTCCTCCCAGCATCCCTCTGTTCCTTCTCTGGCTGGCTCCCTGCCCCTTTCTCAGGCCTGTGGCTGCCTGGAGGGTTCACACCTGTTCTACACCCTTCCAGCCCTCCCTCCCTTCTCAGAGACTGGCCCCTTCTGATGGGGGCCGTTTATTCTTGGCAACATTTTCTGAAATTGTCTCTCTCTATCTTAGGCTGTTGTTTTTTTTTTTTTTTCACCTGTCACCCATGTCCTTGCAACATCCTACTTTTTTAATTATAAAAATATCCCAAAATGCAGGGTAGAAAGAAGACAGTGTGATGAGCCCTCATGGCCTTCCTTACCCCATATCCATAGTAATTAAAAATTTGCTTGTCTGCTGGGCCTGGTGACTCATGTCTTAATACCAGCACCCGGGAGGCAGAGGCAGGTGGATCTTTTCAAGTGTGAGGCCAGCCTGGTCTACTTTGTGAGTTCTGGGACAACCAATGCTACATAGTGAGACCCTGTTTTGAAACAAAACAAAACAACAGCAACAAAAAAATTGCTTGTCTATCTCCCTGAGTCAGTGCCCATCCTCTTGGGTGAAGTATTTTAAGGAAAATTCCAAACATGACATCATTTCGTTTTACACACTTGAGCAGGCATTTCTTTAAAAGTATGAGTGTTTGGACATAACCATAATATGAATAAAATACCCAAATAAAGCCAGGCATGAAATCAAGGGACTCAAGAAACTGAAGCAGGAGGATCTTCGGTTCAAAATCCAGCCTGGTACACAGTGAGATCCTGTCTCAAGGAAGAAGATGAAGACAAAGGTATCAGTTAGTTGAATGATTCTGGGACTGGAACTCAGGATCATTTGTATGCCAGGTAAGGGCTCTACCACTGAGCCACATCCCCAGCCTCTCAATGGTGCATTTTAGGCAAGCACTCTACAGCTGATTCACACTCTCAGTCCTGGTGGATCCTAGGCAAGTATTCTGCAGGTGAATCATGCCCCAACTCCTTACCGATAGATTCCAGTCAAGTACTGTATGGCTGAGCTAAATCTTCAGTCCCTCCCTCCCTTCCTCTCTCTACCACTTTATAAGTATTGTATTTTATAGGCATTATACTCTTATAGGTATTCCTTTCTTTTTATTTTCTATATGCAGTGTGTGTATTGTCTTAGGGTTTTTTATTACTGAGAAGAAACACCATAGACACCATGACCATGGCAACTCTCTCTCTCTCTCTTCCAAGATAGGGTTTCTCTGTGTAGCTTTGGTGCCTGCTGTGGATCTCACTCTGTAGACCAGGCTGGCTTCGAACTCACAGAGATCCTCCTGGCTCTGCCTCCTGAGTGCTGGGATTAAAGGCGTGTGCCACCACTGCCCGGCAACTCTTCTAAAGGAAATATTTAATTGTAGTGGCTCGCTTATACTTCTGAGGTTCAGTCCATCATGGTGGGGTGCATGGCGGCATGCAGGCAGACATGGTGCTGAAGCTGAGAGTCCTACATCTTGATTCAGAGGCAACAGGACATCGACTGTCACAATGGGTGGTATCCTAAGTATATGAAACCTCAAAGCCCACCCCCACAGTGACAGACTTTCTCCAACAAGGCCATACCCACTCCAACAAAGCCACACTTTCTAATAGTGCCACTCCCTATGAGATTATAGGATTATGGTATTATGGGGAACAATTGTATTCAAACAACCACATGTATGGTATGTACACATGTATGTAGTTGCGTGTAGAAGCTAGAGGTTGACATCAGGTGTCTCCTTTTAGCCTCTGTACCTTATTTTTATGTGTATGTGTACCACATGCATGCCTGGAGGCCAGAAGGGAGCATCAGATCCCAAAGCACTGAGTTATAGAGGATTGTGAGCTGTCACATGGGTGCTGGAAACTGAATCCAATCCTCTGTGAGAGCAGTAAGTGCTCTTCACCATTGAGCCATCTTTCTGCCCCACTACCTTTCTCTGAATGAACTTGGAGCTCACAGATTGGCTGGACATCGAATCCCCAGAATCCTCATCGGTCTGCTTCCATCGCACCGAGCTTTTTCCATCCTCAGGCTTCCATGCTGAGCACTCTGTTACTAAGCCATCTCTACAAACCCACAGGCTTCTCAGGAAGATCTTCTCCAGGAGTACATATGGATCTTGTTTGTTTGCTCTGTGTTTGTTTTTGTTTTCTTCTTGTGTCCCAGGCTGGTCTCAAACTGGTAATCCCTCTATGTCAGCCTCTCAAGGGTTCATCTTGACCTCTGTGGAATCGGTTGTCTGATGAGGTTGTGAACAATTTCTTCTTCATTCCAGGCATCTCCAGGGGGATGGTGTGTGGAAACCATCGACCCCGATGCAGATGCAGAGAAGGGGTGAGGAATGCAGTCTGTAATGAACTCGGAGGCGGTCATAAACAGCCTTGCAACCTTCTGCTTTCTATCAGTTCTAGGCCCCTGTGAGGCTAAGCTGTGCCAGTCCAAGAAGACTCCTCCTGGCTTCTCACCCTATTTCTGTGCCCTACTGTATGCAGTCTTCTGGAAGGGAATTTTCAGGCTGTTTGGTTACCTCAAAATATAGCTCACATGGTGGAATAAATCTCATGCTTTTGAAGAATCCTATTACTCTTTGTTTGTTTGTTTGAAACAGGGTCTCACTGTGTAGCCCTAGAGACCTGGAACTTGCTATGTAAACTAGGCTGGCCTTGGTCTTCCACAATCCTCCTGCCTTTACTTTCCAAATGCTGGGATTGCAGGCATATGCCACTGTACTTTTTTTGTGAAAAGGTTTCACTGTCTAGACCAGCCTGGCCCAGAACTCAGGTATGGACCACTACACCCAGATGATGATGATGGTGGTAGTGGTGATGGATGATGATGGTGGTGGTGATTACAGGGTCTCACCCTAAAGCCCAAAGAAACTTCAAACTTGCAATCCTCCTGTCTCAGTGCTAGTGCTAGGGTTACAGGCACATCTGTGGTACCACGTACCTGGCACATCTGAATGAAGAGGCATGAATGGATGGACAGGGTTCTGTGTAGAGTGAGCTGAAAGAACACTGCAGGGAGGAGACACAGAGCAGGCTCAGGTTGATGCCTAGGAGCCCAGGTGCCCCCCCAGGCTGTGTTTATGGAGAAATTGGCTCCTGCCCTGGGGCCAGGGTTCCACCTTCCCCTCCTCTTCTGGCTCCTTACTGAGACTTGTTTCTTCTGGGGCTTTCTTCCTGGTCCTAGGAAGCACTCTCATACCTGAGCATAGAGCTCATCCACAGTCTCAGCCAGTTCTGGCCTTCCCCCCTCCCTCCTTCTCTAATTGATGTTTTCCTTCCACTTCACAAGTGGGTTGGCTGGTAACACTGAAATCTGTTTTATATACATATAGATAGTTAGCAAACACAAAATGTGTGGCAAGCTACGTTCCATCTTTATGTTATTAACACACAAAAGCACGAGCACTCCAAGTTAGAGCCTGTGCAATTTAGCCGCTGCCAGCCATATGGCGTGAATGCGGTGCAAAAGACGATAGAGGCCTGCTGAGTCCTTCATCTAAAGCACCCTGGGCAAGCAGACACAGGGACAGGTTCTCCTGCGTACCCTCCCCCACCATATCCCATTGCCCTGGCCAGGATCAGCTGACCTTTCTCCCTCACTCAATGTTCAGATTCTTCTCACAAACCCAGGACTGCTTCCCCATCATGACAGGCAAAGACGGTTCTCAATAAGGGAAAAGGGTCAGGTCATAAGTAAGCCAGCTAATATATAAAAAAGATAAAATTCTTTCAGTAGCCTTTAGAACTCACTAGTGAATAACTGGGTAATGGGCTACAGAGTCAATACAGCTAGGCCTATCACTTGAGATAAGGTGGCTTAGACAAGCCTTTCACAAGAGGCTACATTTGACCTATGACCTGAGGCATGAGGAAAATCCAGCAAAAAAAGAAGGAGAAGAAAAAGAAGACGAACTACTGGGAAAGTATTGCAGACCAAGGGGATTGTATGTGTTAAGGCCCAGAGGCAGAAATGCATGAGTGTCCAGGCTAGCTGGAGTAAGGTTGGAGAGGCAGGCAGACTCATGGGCTGAACCAGAGTTTTAGTCAACTTCACCTAGATGCCTTGCGAGGGTTTGAAGGAGGCACGTGAGTCATCTGATTTTCAGGCTTAAAGGTCACTGTGCTGAAGGGAGCCAGAAGTGTGGGACACATGGTGGGGGATTCTATCTGTGGAGACCAGTGGGCCAAGCAGATAAAATAGCAACTTGGCCAAAGTTGGGCATGTGGGGTGGACCCTGGGGCCAGACATACTTGCAAGAGAGAGGAGACTGATCACCCATCCATAGCCTTCTTGGGGCCTCACAAGGTCTTTGGGTTGATTCCTCCTGTAAGGCTGCAGGATTTCGGTGTATGCTGCCTCTGCATGGGTGAGTAGGAAGTGAGTGGTATTTACTCTGATGAAGTTTCCCCAATCCCTCCAGGGCTCCAGGTGTCCATGCAACACCCTAGGCTTCTTAGGAGCTAGGTAATTCTGGAGGCTTAGCGCTCTACTGGCCTTTCCTTCTGACCTCATCCAGCATCCATCTTTATCAGTCAACATCACATTCAAGGACTAGCTCAAGTAGGTAGCTACAGGCTTCTTTCTCCCCCTCCTGCAGCGTGTCTCTGCAGGATCCCTATACTTATTGTAGGTACCAACATGGTGTTGGTGCTTCTGGGTATCTTGTGACTCTGGAAGACTGGACTCAGGCTTTGCTTCCTTCCTCTTTTGGTTTTTTGTTTTGTTTGTTTGTTTGTTTTGTTGTTTTTTGAGACAGGGTTTCTCTGTGTAGTCCTAACTCTCCTGGCACTCACTCTGTAGACCAGGCTGGCCTTGAGCTCACAGAGATCCGCCTGCCTCTACCTCCCGAGTGCTTGGGTTAAAGACATGTGCCACTACCACCCAGCTCTTCCTGCTTTCTGTGCTGAATTGATCAAATACAAAAACACATTTCCTGACTGGAGAGATGCTTAAGCAGTTAAGAGCACTGGCTGCTCTTCCAGAGGTCTGGAGTTCAAATCCCAGCAACCACATGGTGGCTCACAACCATCTGTAATGAGATCTGGTGCCCTCTTCTGGCCTGCAGAGACAAGTGCAGGCACAACACTGTATACCTAATATATAAATATCTTAAACAAACAAACAAACAAAAAACCCCACATTTCCTGGCAATTTTTTTCTGAAAAAAAGTTGTGGCAAGTCTTCAAGCATGTCTGGTTCCCAATCATGGTCCTCAACTGAGTCAACTGCTTGGTCTTGCTGTCTGTTAGGCCCTCTTGGAAGGCAGCAAGGCCATTCAGGTATCCCAGCAGAAGTCTAAGCTTGGCATCCATTAGTCTGGCTAGGTCATCTGCTGTCCCTGGCTTCACACTTCTGATTGGTCAGACTTGGATCATATACTCATTTAGGACTTGGGGTGTTCCTTTGGCCTAAGATCACCCCAGGGTGATCCCAGATATGGAATAGTCAAGAGAATAGGGTGTTCCCCGACACTTTCCTCTTTTCAGTTCCCCTTAGGGATCTGCAGGTTTTGATGCTACCTCTCCTCTACTCTGTTGTCCCTAATGCTCCAGAGGACAGCATCCTCCATTAGGGCCCTGGGGTAAACCTCACAACATCTCTGTCTACCAGTTCACCACTGTCCATGTTCCCTACAGCAGCCAGGAAAGGTCTTCCTAAAGCATGAGCCAACGGCAGCCTGCCTAACACCTTCCATAGCTCCTCATTGTTCCCTAGATGGAGTCTGTTCTTAAGACTATGTCTACTCTTTGATGACTTGATTCTGTCTCATTCCAGACCCTCCAACCTCTACTCTTGCTCCCCTCTGGGACTTGTTCTCTGCCTGGAATGCCTTTCCTAGCTTGTCTAAATGGCAAAGTTCCTCCTCAACATCCTACTCAGACATCACCCCCTCCAGGAAGGCCTCCCAGACTTCTTAAGCATTTAGAAGTGCCCTCTGCTGATAGCCTTCCTGAGATGATCCTATTTCTCAGCTCATTCTCTTCGTTCCTGTTTTTTTTTTTTTTTTTTTGAGGGTGAAGGTGGTTCTTTGTGCTCATGTGGTGCTAGGCCATGCTACAGCACCCAGTCAGAGAGTCTGTTGGCAGATTTTGTCTTGGGTGGGCTGAACCTGCTTTGGAGAAAACAGGGCTTCAGCACTCATCTTATGCCTCCTCCAAGCAGCTTGCCCTGACTTTCCAGCTGCCTTCTGACCATTTATCACAGGTTCCATTCCCTTCTGGCACTTAGCACAGCTGTCTTTACCCTGTTCACTTATCTGATGTCTTTCTTGAAGTTTGCCCACACCCATGACCCTGTCAGGCCACAGGAACAGACGCTGCCAACCCCACACCCATGACCCTGTCAGCCCACAGGAGTAGACACTAACTAGCACTGTGCCTACAAGCAAAGGGGCTCAGTGAAGAACAGCTCAGTGAATGACCCAGGGCTCTCCCCAGGCTGCCAGATGCATTAGAATTGCCTTTGGGAAGATCTGTTGCAGTTTCGTGTGTGTGTGTGTGTGTGTGTGTGTGTGTGTGTGTGTGTGTGTGTGTGTATGCGATCATGAAAATAGAAGAATTTTGTAAGGTTTAAAAAAATGGGATTATGCCAGGCGGCAGTGGCACACACCTTTAATTCCAGCACTCAGGAGGCAAAGCCAGGCAGATCTCTGTGAGTTCGAGGCCAGCCTAGTCTACAGAGCAAGATCCAGGACAGGCACCAAAATGACACAGAGAAACCTTGTCTTGAAAAAAATAAAAATAACCCCCCCCAAAAAAAATGGGATTATAATAAGTAGATAAATAAATAAAAAATACAAAACAACAACAAAAAAAAATTTTAAGCTGGGCAGTGGTCACACACATCTTTAATCCAGCACTTAGGAGGTAGAGGCAGGCCAATCTCTGTGAGTTCAAGGGCATCCAGGACTGCATAGTGAGACCCTGACTCAAAAAACAAACAGGCCAGGCAGTGATGGTTCATGCCTTTAATCTCAGCACTTGGGAAGCAAAGGCAGGCAGATCTCTGTGAGTTTGAGGTCAACCTAGTCTAAAGAGTGAGTCAGAACTCACACAGAGAAACCCTGTCTCTAAAAACAAACAAACAAACAAACAAACAAAAAATAGGATCATGAGGAATAGAGTGATGGCTCTGCAGTTAAAAGCATTTACTGCTCTTGCTGAGGACCCAGGTTCAGTTCCCAGCACCCACAATGGGCAGCTCACAACCACCTGTAACTCCAGCTCCAGGGAATTTGATATCCTCTAGAGGCATCTGCACTCACATGTGCTCAAACTCTTCTGTACACACACACACACACACACACACACAAACACACAAAATTAAAAACAAAACAGGTTCTATTGTGTATATGCAACTATTTAGTTAAAAAATTTAAATCTATCTATCTATCTATCTATCTATCTATCTATCTATCTATCTGTCTGTCTGTCTGTCTGTCTGTCTGTCTATCTATCTATCTATCTATCTACCTTATTTGTGTGTGTGTGTGTGTGTGTGTGTGTGTGTGTGTGTGTGTGTGTGTGTGCATCTGCACCACGATGCCAGTGTGGAGGTCAGGGGACAATGAAGCCAGTTCTCTCCCTCTAGCATGTGGGCCCTGGTGATGACTTTGTTAGTCTTGGTGGCAAGCATCTTCATTGGTGCTTCAGACCCTGATCAACTAGGGTCTTTTTGTTTTTGCCACAGAATCTTGCTGTGTAGCCAGGGGAGGGCTGGAATTCGAGACCCTTCTGCCTTAACCTGTAAGTACTGTGATTACAGATGGCTCACACTGGGCTGAGACTATCTGAGATCCAGGATGGTCCAGAGCTGCCCAGAAAAGCACCTGTCCCTCCTATGTGGTGTGGTGTGGCCAGAATGCCTGTCTCCTTGGCTGGCTTTGTGTGAGTTCTGGGGATTCAAACACAGGTCCTTGTGTCTTTACCCATATATCCCCAGCCCTCTGCTGGTACTCATTCTCATGAGGGCGGGCTTCTTGTAGCCTCCTCTGTGCAGGCACACACCTCACTTTTTCCGTTACTACTGTTGAAGATGGTGATACCTCCTCACATCACTGTGTTCCTGGGTCATACACTGATGTGGCTGTCACTTTCATGATGACACCCTTCCTAGTGACACTGCTCACAGCCACCCACTCCCACTCAGTGGCAGTGAAGCAGAGGCCCGGCTGGGGCTCAGTGTCACATGAAGGGTCTCTCTGTGAAGTAAGGGTCCTGCAAGGCCTTGATCAGAGGGAGTGAGGAATGCTCTAGACTCTCAGGACTCCATTACCCTAGAGAGGCAGCAGGCATCCTGTGACCTCAGCCCCTTGTGGCACTGCCTGTCTGCATAGACAGCATGAAGCAAGCTGCACTACCACCTGTTCCTGTCAGCTCTGGGCTGCAAGCCTGCGGGCAGGACTGGGTGGACAGCTGCCAATTGGGGCCTGGAATGAGTAAGAGATTCTCATGGAACACAAAACCAAGGCCTGCCCCACCATCCCTGGCCCTCTGAAGTCCAGCACAACCCAGGATGATCCAGGGCCACCTGAGAGAATGCCTGCCCTGCCTCTGCTACCATCTCTGAACAGCATCTCAGATTGTGGCGGACACCGCGGGTGGCATCATCCTCCTCCGGCATGCATGCGTGCTCAGCACAGGTGCGAGCTGTTATTCACTCTCCAGCTTCCATTTCCACAGTTCGGCACCTGCAAGCCAGGCAGAGCCTGCCAACAGGGCCATGGCTGTGTGTGTGCCCACCAGCATCAGCCCCGGCTGCTGGTGCTTGCAAGCAGCCACAAGGGAAATTTTCAGCACAAAGACCCTATGCCCGAGAGAGAAAGGGGAATTGCTCAGCAAACTTCAGAAGCGATCAAAATGTCCTTTTTATAAAGTCCCGGCTTTAAAAATGTTAGCAGGTGCATGTACAATAGCGAGCCAGCAGGGACTGGTTCTTGCACAGCCATTTCCGCCCTCACCATGTTAGGAATTTGAAGCAGCATTTTCTTCAAAATTGTCATTCTTGCCTGGTAAGGAAAGCTGATCTCCCCCCTATGGGGGCACTCCAATCTCCTGGGCTCCTTGGAAGAGCATCCTGTCAAGCTCCCCACATCCGTTTGTGACTGCCTGAGTCTCCCAGACCACCTGCAGTATTCCATTATGAACAGGGAGAGCTTTGGGGGACAATTGGGAAGGTTCCTGATCATTTGGAGATGGTGGCTCACGCTTGTAATCTCAGCAAATGGGAGCCAGAAGCGAAAGGATCATGATTTGAAGCTAGTCTGGGCTACATGGTGAACCCCTCTCAAACAAAACAACCAAAAGACTCAAGATAGTGGTGCTAGAAATGGGAACTGAGGAGGGTTTTATGAAGATGAGGTGCACATGGCCAGGAGGTGGCAACTGGCCAGAAGCTGAGTCTTTCATTAGTTCACCCACTCACTCATCCATAATTCAATATGAGCTTTATTTGTTTATTATCTTTACTTGAGACAGGGTCTCTCTACATTCTACATAGCCCTGACTCTCTTGGAACTCACTATGGAGACCAAACTCACAAACTCACAGTGATCTGCTTGCCTCTGCTTAAAGGCATGTGTCACCATACCCACCTGCGTTATTTGATTTTTAATCCTGTGTATATGTGTGTGTCTGTGTATGGGTATGTGCACATGAGTGCAGGTGCTCTTGGAGTCCAGAAGAAGGCTTCTGGTTCCCTGGAGCTGGAGTTAGGGGCAGTTCTGAGATGTATTATGTGAGTACTAGAAATTGAAGTAGGGTCCTCTGTAAGAGCAGTATGTACTATTAACTACTGTGCCATCTCTCCAGCCCCAAAGGTTTATTTTTACTTTAAATGATATGTATGTATTTGTATCTCGGTGTGGATATGTGTGTGTGATTATAGGTACCCACAGAGGCCAGAGAGAGTTTCTCGTTTCCTGCAGCTGGAGTTACAGGCAGTTTTAAGCTGCCTAATGTGGGATCTGGGAACTAAACTCAAACCCTGCAAGAGCAATGCACTCTTGACCTCTCCACTATCTCTCCAGCCCTTCAACATACGTTTTTGAGCATGTTCTATATAAGGCCCCCTCCCCTGCTTGGATGGCATAGCAATGCAGAAAGTTCCCTTCCTTTGGAAGAGAGAGCAGAGGAGGAGGAAGGACTGTTTGGGGGAAGAGCCTAGGGGAGGTGCCTTAGGACTCAGTCTTCAGAGAAAGAAGGAAAGAATCAGCCAGGGGTAGTCAGTGGAACTTTGCACTCCAGCTGGGCACAACCAGAAGCCAGGCAGTCTGATGTTCAGTGAGAGGGAAGTCCGGATAAATCAGCTAAGTCAGAAGTGAGGATTCAGGGGATGTGGGGTGTCCAAGCTGGGACAGCAGCACAAATAACTGAGTGTTTTTAGAACTCACCCAATGGGTGGGTTCTAAGTATGGGGAGATACTAATGGTTTGCAGTAGAGACCCCTGGGATACACAACAAGTTCCAGACTAGCCTAGGCTATACAACAAGACCCTATCTTAAAATTCCAAGGGCTTGAGGCTGGAGAGAGGGCTCAGTGGTTAGGAGTAATTGTTGCTCTTGCAGAGGTTCAGAGTTTGAGTCCCAGCACCCAATGATGGCTCATAATCATCTGTAACCCCAGTTCCAAGGGATTTAATAGGCACACAAGTGCATAATGCATGCAGGTAAAATATTCATACACATAAAATAAATCTTTAAAAAAAATTCGAGGGCTTGATATATGGCTCAATAGTGGAGTGCTTGTTTGGTAACTTCAAAGGCTTTGGGGTTTATCCCCAACATGAATAATTAACCCACTGTCTCTATCACCGGGCTTAGGCTGACAACATGGGAAGCTGCAGAGAAGTGGGCCAGGAGGCCTGAACTCGGCTTCCCTAAGGGTGGTCTTTAGCCTTAGCCTTTCTTCTCACTGGGCCCCAGACTCACCTGTAGACTTTAGAGATGTGGGATTGCCTAAAGCTCTAAAATTCTGTCTCTGTTACTGGTGTCCTGGCTCAGTGCCTCCCCACGTGGAGGACAATGGAGAGAATGAGCGATGGAAAAGGTTGACCACATTCCTGGGGCCTTCAGAAGCAGATGGGGTTCGGTCTGGCTATCTGCCTGCTGCCCACTCTTTCCACCCAGGGCACAAGAGCGAGCCGCATCCTCAGTAGCCATTGTGAGACCGTGGGGTCCTGCTCATGAGCTCTGAGTATCACTAGAAAGGCACCAGGAGCTCCAAGGTACTTTATTATTATTGACTGTAAAATATTTTTGACAAATGATAGCACTATCTGTGTCTGAGGAGTTGCTCTTGCTGGGGATAGATTTTTGGGTGGTTTAAGAGTCTTTTGGAGCCAAGAGCCCCAGATCGGGAGGATCTCTCAGAAACCTTTAAGAGTGGGATGCTCGGGACTGGGAAGTCTTTGATTACCTTACATCTGGTTTTATGGAAACTTCTGGGAGCAGTGAGGGAAGCAGAACTGTAAACAGCGCAGTCTGAGTGGCCTCTGCACCAGACTGCTAATGGGAAATGGCCTACGAGGCTCCCCTGCCACGCGGCTTGGGGCACATGCAGGAGTTATTAAATAATATGGCCGCTTGGAGAGCAGGATCGAGCCCCAGAAGGGGAATCAGTGTTTTATGCCCTTCGGTTCTGTGCAGTAAAAGAAAATATCCCCGTTAAGTGCAAATTAATTGGCTACCGTAATTGGCGCATGGTGCTGCCTCTAGCCTCTGGATGGGTTGCAGCCGGGATGTGGAGACCTGGCTGTGGTCATGGCTCCGGCACCGGTGGGAGTCCACTCGACTCACTCTGCTGATGAATAGCTTCCTGTTGTTCTGCAAGGGGTATGCAGCAGGCATGCTGAGCTGCCTCTTATCTAGCACCTGGGGAGGGGCATGACCCCCTTCTTGCTGCAGGATGCTGGGTCCCAGTCAGGCACTGTGAGTCACATGTGAGCACACACTATTCACTTCCAGAGAGGGACCTTATGTTGCCTAGTCCAAGAGTCCAAGATGTCAGGCTGTTATACACAATGGGTATGTTGTGCACTGCACAGAGGGGTCTGGCCAACAGCATCCTACACTGTAGGTACCAAACCGTGTTTGGGATGGTGCTAATCCATAAAGAAAGCTTTAAGTTTGTTTGGATTTGTTTCATTTTGAGATAGGGACTCACTCCGGTGGGTGCACATGTGTAGAGGTCAGAGGTCAACCTTACTTGTCACTCCTCTGTTGCCATCCACCTTCCCCACCCCCCACCATTTTCTTTTTTCATGTATATGTGTGTGTGGGGGTGCCTGCAGAGTCCAGAAAAGGACATCTGGTTTTCTGGAACTGGAGTTCTATGTGTTTGTGAACAGCCCAAGATGGGTGCTGGGAACCAAACTCAGGTTCTCTGAAAGAATAAGTGCTCTTAACTGGAACTCACCATGTAGGCTAGACTTGCTGGCCAGTGAGGCAAAGGGATCTTCTTGCCTCTACCTCTCCAGTGTTGGAATTACAAAGCCATACCAACATGTACTGGCTTTTTATGTGGGTGCTGGGATTGAACTCAGGGCCTCAGTGCTTTACTGACTGAGCCATTTCCCCAGCCCCTCAAGTCCTCTCCTTGAAAAGCCTTTCTGCAGTGCAGCCACAGCTTGAGATCCTGGGCTTCAGCATGAGTCTGGAACATAATTCAGGCTACAGAGGAGCTGGCTGTGCATGACATGTGTGTGCGAGCCCCCATCTCTAGCTGTCACAGGTTCCTACAAGCAGGTGACTTCTGTGATGCCGACCAAACTCCCTTAACCCTGAGGTACATACATAATATTATTTACCTTCATTTACTTTCATGGAATGTGAATCTAGATGCTGACCATGTGCTGAGAGAAATCTATGTTCTGAGCTTTGGGCCCCCTTGTGACCATGCAAGGCATTGCATGTTTTCTACACAGCCCTAAATTTAGGGGTCCCTTCCAGGGGAATGGTTTTGTGCAACAGATCAGCACCCATGAAACTCTTCTATCCTGTTTGTTCCTTCCACTTCTGCATGGATCTGGGGGTCTCCCCTGCATCTTCCCTGAGGTTCTTCCAGGCCCCGAGGAACATGTCCATGGATGTGGTGCTGGAGTACCCTCATGTCCCATATTCTGCAGACTCAAGAAAGTCTTCCTTATTTTTCTTGCTCTCACTTTTTCAGATGCCCTGAGACACTCAGCAGCTGAGACACAGAACCTGCAGGTGACCTACTCTGTCCCTCTCTGTGGCAGGGAATGGGACAGTGGTGGCATTGAAGCATGGGCCCCTCTAGTGGTATCACATGGACCTCAAAAGGACCAGCATCATTCACATTCTAAGTTTCTCTGAGAAGCAGAGACTTTAGTTTTAATGCCACTTCTAACAGTTTTAGTGGTTGAAAACTGTTCCAAATTCTTTCAGAACACTATCACACAATAAACTTTACCCAATTAGATGCAGTCTGGCCTCAGTTTGAGCACAGAGGGAAGAAATGTAAGTCTACAGCCTGAGAAATCAGGGGAACTTCTGCTGGACAGAGAAGGGCCCACAGTGTTTTACAAAGAACCCACTAAGTGTAATGTTTGAACACCTGTGGTCCCAGCACTCTGGATACTGAGCCAGAAGAATTAGGGGTTCTGGGCCAGGGGTTGGAGAGATGGCTCAGCAGTTAAAGGTATTGGCTGCACTTGCAGAGGACCTGAGTTCAGTTCCCAGCACTCACCTGGTAATTCACAAATGTCTGTAACTCCACTTCCAGTAAATATAACTTCCTCTTCTGGCCTCCTCAGGCACCAGGCATGCATGCGCTATACAGATAGACATATAGGCAAACACTTATACATGTAAAATAATAAAACAAAATAAGGAGTTCCAGGCCAGCTTGAGCTGCATGTCAAGAACTGGTTCCACCTTTGCCCAAATAAGCAAAATCAACCAACCAACCAAACAAACAGCCAGAAAAGATTTGAGAGCAGGAATTTGGAGACACCCAAAACCATTGGTGGTGTCAAAATCCTCTCCCCTGACTGAAGAGGAACCTGAGGCAGGTTTTGTCTGGAGCTCTGACCTCAGACTTTATGTCGTGGCTATATTGTGTAGAGAACAGTGGCCCCATGTCCTGTCAAAGGAGCCCAAGTGTTGGGTGGCATAAGGGTGGGGCCAAGTGGATCCCTGTGGCAGACACCTCTAGGTGAGAAAGGAGTGTGATTCATGTCTTTGTGACCCCATAGTTAGGGAGTGAATGGAGAGATGCATAAGTGAATTCATGGAGAGATGGATGAATTGATGAATTGTTAGTGGATAGAGAGATGAATGATAGATGGATGAATGGGTGATGGATGTGTGGGTAGGTGGGTGGATATATGTATCAAGAAATGGATGGCTGGATGAATAGAGAGGTCAATACATATTTAGATGGATATATGCATGCACTGATGTATGTATATATGTATATGTGAATGGATGACAGATGCCTTTGATGAATGTGTGGATGAATGAATGGATGAATGGAGAGATGAATGGATAAATAAATGTATTAATGGGTGGATTATTGACAGATATATTTATGAATGGGTAAATGGATAGAGAGACTGATGGATTAATGGGTGGAAAGATGAATGGGTGGATTGATCAATATGTTGATGAATGAATGAAGAGCTGATGGATGGATGCATGATGAGACATGGTCTTGGGCAATTAACAACTCTGATATATCAGGATAGTATTTACAGGTAGAAATATTAAGGTCTCGTCCAGGCTTAGGACTCTAGTGGACAACCAGAATCCATTTCTCCCCAAAAGCTATATTTTATGCCTGGGCTGTTTTCCTTAGAACAAAGGAGGCAGCTGTGAGCTGGGTGGTTGGCTTGGTCTCTTAACAGGGGGTTTCAGTCAAATCCTTGTTTCTCTGGGGTTGGGGTCCTCTTTTGTTGTCCTAGGCTGCTTCCTTACAGAGTGGGAGAGGTCACATGTTATTGCTTTGATAAGTTCAGTGTCAACTTACAGACCTGTATGTCGAAAGAAGTAGCTCAATCATGTGTGCTGGAGGTCTGCGTGGCATCACAGGTCATATATGTATATCTGTCAGTCATCTGCCTCTCTATTTTAATACCTCATCAATCTATCTACCATCTACCAATCCATCTAGCACTTGTCTATCTATGCATCTTCCACTGATATCTATTTTTATTATCTATTCCTTTGTTTGTTTTGTTTTTTCAAGACAAGGTTTATTTGTGTAACATCTCGGGCTGTCCTGGAGCTCACTTCATAAACAAGGCTGGCCTCGAACTCACAGAGATCTGCCTGCCTCTGCCTCCCAAGTGCTGGGGTTAAAGGTGTGTGCCACCACCACCTACCTATTATCTATTTCTTAGTCAATGATCTGAATCTATTATCTACTGTCTAAAGATCAATTTCTCTGTCTGTCTATCATCTCTATAACTACCCCACATAAGAGGTTCACCCTATATTGAAGAAACTCCATAGGGAGTTTTCTTTCACTGTGGCAAGATTAGCCATTAGGGCAGGAAACTGCTTTTGCCTTGACTGCTTGACAGTGTGGTGTATAAATTGGTCATGCAGGACCGACAGGAAAGTGACTGCTGAACTTGCCAAAACAAGGCAGAACAATCCTTCAGGGTTCCTACTTCATGGAAGAGTCTGCCAGACATTCTGCAGGAAACAGAGGAAAGTGACTGACAAAACTTTGTCAATACAAGGCAAGACAGTCCTTCAAGTTTCCTGCTTCACTGAAAAGTTTGCCAGATACTCTAGGCCTGTAGGCTGAATATGGGTACCCCAACATTATAGAGGAACTTTGGGTGACTGTACAGGCAGCAAGAGGTTTCTGTTGATAGGTAATATTACATCCTTCTGGGTCTTTGATGGAGTTAAAGACTAAATAATTAGAGTTATAGTTTTCCTTAGTTATGATAGAAAGTAATTTGGCTATAAAGCTTGGAAATCACTAAGATAAGATAGATAATGGAGTATTTTCTCTGAATTTGCTAAACACAAATGGACTGAATATTGTAAGTGTAATTCTTACTTGATAACTCTTTTTGTTGTATGTAGTTGTGCTTTGTTAAAGTTAAAACCTTTCATTTTTTATTTAGACAAAAAGGGGGAAATATTGTAGAATATTGTTTTAAGATGTGTTACATTTGCTTATGCTGTGGAACATTTGTTTAATGATGGAAAAAGAAAAGAAAAAAAAAAGCCCTATTGAATAAAGGACCGGGCAGCTGGGTACTGATCCAGGGCCCTCCTGATGCTAAGAGAGAGAGAGAGAGAGAGAGAGAGAGAGAGAGAGAGAGAGAGAGAGAGAAGTTCATCCTAGAGAATAAAGCCATGGCACTATGTGTGGCTTTGGCCTGATTCTGAGTCTTCGTTCCACCTGGCTAGCACAGGCATAGGTGGGGAGCTTCAGAGAGCATTGCCACTTCCCTGGGTCCTCTCAACGGGACCTTGGTGTCTTGCTGGCATGAGCACCTGACGGAGCTGGGTGTCACTGTTGGCACCCAGTGCTATCCTTTCCCAGGAGTGACCCACTGGCTGGTGAGGATGCTGGAGTGTTTGTAAAAATACCAGCCCTGGTGCTAAAAACTGTTCATCTGGGAGCTGACCTGGGTGCCTGACTCATTTGTGGGGGGACAGTGGTGACTAAAGTAAGCCTTGCTACTTGTCACAAGAATTTTTTTTTCCCTGGGGGATGGAGAGGACTCACAAAGCAGTGCTTAGCGCCTCCTTCTAAGGTCCCAATGACAAACCAAAGTATGATTCCACCAAAGTTCTCCCCATGGAACTGATGAGTTGATTAGTCTTTCTGACAGAGTGTGAGTGTGGGGTTGTGGGCAGGAGTGTGGGTACCCTAAAGCAGCCACACTGAATAGTCTGCATCCAGCATGCATGATAGCTTCCCCATGGCAGCTTGAATGGAGCCCTGGCCCCTAGTCCTCCCTAGCCTAGCTGCTCTAGCCCCTCCGGAGGCCCCAAGGCCCTGTGCAATTAGAGTCAAACTGCATACAAATGTCTGAGAGGAGTGGCTGGTACTAAGGTGAGGACCTCATGACCCCCCAGCTCCCTCCTTATAGAAGGGAGTGTCAACAGTCCACAGGACTGATCTTGGTTGGCTTTTGCAAGTGACATCACTCCCACCAGGCCTAGCACAAGGGCCCCAGGGTCCACTCTGACTCTCTTTTCTTCTTGCCGGCCTTGGTTATCTTATCTGCCTTATGGCACATACATGACACATACATGTGTTCTTTTTGGAAATAAAGCATTAGCATTAAGCAACGATAGACAGGCAGTTTGTCAGTGCCTCCTGGAACCATCTCAGGGCTCCAGCCTCTAGGCATCATCTTAAGCTAAGGCTCTCTGGGCCCAGCACTGCTAGCATTCGGGGCTGGCCTGTTTGGTGTTGTCTGTCTGTGAACCAGAGGATAGTGAGCTATTGGCTTGGCGCCCACTACCATTTTTTTTTAATTTTTTATTTTTCGAGACAAGGTTTCTCTGTGTAGCTTTGGTGCCTGTCCTGAATCTCGCTCTGTAGACCAGGCTGGCCTCAAATTCACAGAGATCTGCCTGGCTCTGCCTCCCAAGTGCTGGGATTAAAGGCGTGCGCCTTCACTACCCGGCACCATTCTTTTCTAATTGGGCAACCAGAATGCCTGCAGACATTGACACATGTCCCTGAAGGGTAGAACCACTTCCCCGTGGGACCCTCTGCCCAGATAATCAGCATTACTCTATGCAATGCTTTTGCTAAAATGTAAAAGCAAACACACAAAAACCTGCTAGTGTAACCTGCATGCCATTCTTTCATTTTGTTTGTTTGTTTTGCTTTTTGAGACAGGGTTTCCCCCTGTGTATCCCTGGATGTTCTGGAATTCACTCTGTAGACCAGGCTGGCCTCGACCTCAGAGATCCACCTGCCTCTGCTTCCCAAGTGCTGGGATTAAAAGTGTGTGCCACCTCCGCGCCGCCGCCGCCACCACCACTGGCTTCATGTCATTCTCTCATTGTCCTTCAGCCCATTCATCATAAGTCCAGGAAGGTGCTTCCTTGGTTGGTTGTTTCAAGACAGGTCTCACTATGTAGCCCTGGTTGGCCTCACACTCACAGAGATATTGTTAATCCCATTGGTTGAGACCACTGTCACAATTTAAAGTCAAATTTGAAGCAAGTTTTAATTAAATACTGACCAGATTGGTGGACTCTGACCAGGTGCATATCTGGGTTCTCAGAAAATGGCCATGAGTCATGTTTGGAGAGGTTTAAAAAGGTAAAACCATCCAGCCATCATATTTCCCATTAGGTCCAATCAGGGGCAAGTGTACATCCTGATATATTTCCTGCCCAGTACATTCTACCTATATGCGATCAAGCACATCCAATGCAGTTGGGTCAAACAAACTTGTTTAGGAGAGTGAAAACATGTGGCTAGTTATCTCCCACTAACAGTAGCCACCAGCATTTCAGAAAGTATCTATCCTTGGGCAAGGGCTTACAGGTTAGAGGTGTTTTTGTTATATGGATCTCTTAGGCACACTAATTAAAACTTAAAACATAGCTTTGGCTCTTACAATGTCTGCCTGCCTTTGCCTCCTAGGTACTGAGGTTGGAGGTGGGCAACACAAATTGTACTTGATGTGAACAAAAAGAAGGATAAAGCTCAAAGTTGGGTTGGACTCAATGGGAGGGTAGAAGGGTGGTTACGGGAGGAATTGAAGGGAGTAAATATGTCCAAATTACACTGTATGAAATTCTCAAAGAATTAATAAAAATATTGCTTTAGAGGGAGGGAAAGCCTTGTGCCACCACACTCAGTTGTTTTTCTTTGTAATGCTAGGGCTTTGAACTGGAGCCAAGCACTCTACCTCCCAATTACAGTACTAGACCCCCAGCTCCACTCTGGCTGGCCTTAAACATCTTATGAATCCTTGGCCTCGTGCATACTAGGCTATCACTCTACCAGCTGAGCTAACTCCCAGTCCCTGTTTTTTATTTTTATTTATTTATGTTTTGAGGTAGGGTCTTATGTAGCCCAGGCTGGCCTTGAATTTACTACATAGCTGCTATATGGCTTTAAACTCTTGATCCTCCTGCCTCAGCCTCTGAGTGCTGGGATTATAGTTAAGTACCACTATATTCAGCTCCAGCCTTTCTGTTTAAGAATTTTCCACAATGAGTAGGTAGAATGAAACTTGTAGGGCATAGGAGATATGTGTTTAAAGCATTTAAGCAGGCCACAGCTTGTGCCAACACTAACAGTTACACACAGACCAACTTATGGGTAAAGCTTGACATCATTCATAAAGCCTGATGTCACGTGACTTCGTCTTGCCTCTCTGAAGTCACAGGCAGCAGATGCTAAAGGCCAGAAAGACAGATAGCTGAGGGCAGGCCCTCTAGGATAGGCAGCCTGTGGTGTAGGAATGGAGGTGGGAGAGGATGGGCCAGGACCGACAGGTGGAGTGCCCTGGGGACACTGTGACCAGTCAGCAAGGCTGCAGCAAAGGGAGCACGTGTGTCCCCAGGAGCAGAAGTCCTAGGAAACTTCATAGGCCAGGAGTCCCAGGAAAGCCTGGGTGGGGAGCAAGGGCAGATGCTCCGAAAGCTGAAACAGACATGTCAAGGTCCTGAGACGGTTGAGGACTGTGGTGGCCTAGGACAGCAGGATGTGCTCCCAGCTGTGGAGGCTAAAGTCCAAATCTGAGGCATCAACAGCCCTGGGGGAGCAGCCTTCCTGCCCCTCCTACCTGTTGGCAGATCTAGGTCTTGGCTTGTGGCTGCATCCCTGAATCTCCACCCACATCATCGTATTACCACAATCTTACTCTTATTTTATTTTATTTTTTTAAGGTGGGGGATTTGCTATGTAGCCCAGGCTAGCCTCAAACAAATTATCCTCCTGACTCAGCCTTTTGAGTGCTAAGATCACCATGCCCTGACACACAGCTTTCTGTTTATGAACCACATGCTTGTCTCTGACTCATCGTAAGATTCTTCCCTTTGTTACAGCTGCAAATCCTTTTAACAAACAGTCTCTGGGACTTGGATATGACATTTCCTTCTCTTATACCCAATAACCCTCCTGTTGCTCCCCGCTCCCCACCAAGGTCACCCATTTACATTTATATTTTATATTTATATATATATTACATTTATATATATATTACATTTTATATTTAGATCCTGCACATGAGAGAAAATGCCCAACATCTGTCTTTCAGGGTCTGTCTGACTTATTTCCCTTAACGTGATGACCCCTATGTCCATCTAGCCTTCTGCAAGCAACATTTCAATCTCTTCTATTCATTTTTACTTTATGTGTATGAGTATTTGTTCTTCATGTATGTACACACACCACATGCATGCAGTGTCCATAGAAGCGGGAAGAGGATGTCAGCCCTCCATTCAACCCCCATCCTGAAATTACAGACAATTGCGACCTGCCATGTGAGTGTTGAAAATCAAACCCAGGGCCTCTGGAAGAGCAGCCAGTGCTCTTAACCACTGAGCTGTCTTTTCAGCCCCTAATTTCAATCTCTTTATGCCTGAGTAAAATCCCATTTTGCATATGCAACACATTCTCTCTATCCATTCATCAGTTGATGGACATCTGGGCTGGGTCCACTTCCTGGCTTTTGTGAATAGAGCAACACTGAGCACGGTTGTGTATATTGACTTAGACTCCTTTTGTTGTTCTATTTTAGCTTTTAGAGGTACCTCCATGTTGATTTCCATAATGGCTGCACCAGTTTACATTCCCACCAGCAGTGAATATAGGTGAATATAGGTTCTTCTTTCCCCACATCCTCACCAGCATTTGTGGTCATTTGTTTTCTTTTTTAAAAGATTTATTTGTACTTTGTGTGTGTGTGTGTGTGTGTGTGTGTGTGTGTGTGTGTGTGTGTGTGTGTGTACACGCACAAACATGCATGCACACATGTGTGGGTGACCATGGAGGCCAGAAGACGGTTTTGGATCCCCTGGAGCTGGAATTGCAGGTGATTGTGAGCCTCTCTCTCATACACACACACACACACACACACACACACACACACACACACACACACACACACGCATACATACAAACACAAGCATACACACAGAGACAGAGACAAGAGAGACAGAATCATAAAGAGAGAGAGACGCACACATAGGCAGAGACAGAAGCTTCATCACAATAGAGCACATACTGGGATACAAAGCATCTCTCTTTTTAAATTAATTAACTTGTTTACATTAAATCCTGGTCATGTGCAGGACCTAAATATAAATGTAGATGGGTAACCTTGGTGGGGAGGGGGTGACAATTGCTGTCAACCCCTGAGCCATCTCTCTGTGTTTCCCTGATGGCTAAGGATGCTGAACATTGTTTAAGAGCTGTCTGTTAAAGTCGGGCATGGTGGTGCATGCCTTTAACCTCAGTACTTGGGAAGCAGAGAATGGTGGATCTCTGTGAGTTCATGGCCCGCCTGGCTTACAGAACAAGTTCCAGGACAGCAAGAGCTGTCACACAGAGAAACCCTGTCTCAAAAGCAAACAAACAAAAAACTGTCTGTTAAATTCATTTTCCCATTTATCCATTGGTTTATTTGCTTTTGAGTGTTTAATATTTTAAATTCTTTATAGATCCCAGATAGTAGCCTCCTTTCACATTTATAGCTAGAGAAGATTTTCCCCATTCTGTAGGCTGTCTCTTGGCTCTGCTGTTGTTTTCTTTGCTGGACAGAACCTTTTAAATGTCATAGGATCCCATTTGTCAGTTCTTGCTATTATTTTCTAGACTTCTGGAGCCCTTTTCAGAAGCCCTTCTCCTTGTTTGGAAGGAATCTGGTGGAAGATCCACCTCAACTCCCCTCCCCTATCTTTTTCCCTAAATCTGCCCCTTCAAATCCCACCAAACCCAGCTCCTCCCCCAGAGAAGCTCAAGACCACTCCCACAGGGTATATTAGCTGCATCCCAGAAAACAGACATGTGGTTCTTCAGGTCTCCTCCCTGAGAGGCTGGAGAGTCACCCAGGAACACTTTAGCAATTAAACCTGGGCTCTTCCAATTCTGTGTGATTCAGTTTAATTCAGTTTGGATTGCTGCATCAGCAGAGAGGCCTTCAGGGTGCAAAGACTTATCATCTGGAGGTTCCATTAAGAGGGGTTTGATTCCCCCCCCCACTGGACCAGGGCCCCGTGGTGGGAAAACACCCCTCTCCCCCACATCTACTCTCTGCCAGACTGAGATCGGCTCTTAGCTGGGTAAGTTGCCTTTTCCAAGTCCTTGCCTAGGAGGCCCAGGGCCTCTTCATTTTTCTGGGTGTCTTGCCCCCAACCCGTTCCAGAGCACGGGGCTGCCTTTGCTATGCCCCACCCATTCTGGAGCAAAGGGCTGCCTTTGTTCTGTGGGACCCCTTCTCCAGAAAATGTTCTATTGAAGGGAATTTCCCACTCCCAACCCCATTTTTGATCCAAGACTTACCACAGTGGACGCATTGTGCTAGGCTCCAGGTCCCAGGCATAGATTTGAGAAACGACACTTGCCATCCAAAGTCTGATCCCCAAATGGCCCTGTGGGGTCTTTTACAAAATCTATTCAAATTGGGGCTGATGCAACTGGACAGAACTGCCCTATGTCCACGGTTTTTGGGTTCTACATTCCCACCCTCTCTACTCTGCATTCCAGACCTCCCTACAGAAACCAGCACCAGTCCATTCAGGGCTGGAGACACTGACACCTTCCCCACTTCCCCCAAGCTCTACCTACCCAACCTCCTCCTCAGGGGCCACAAATCTAAGATCAAATTCCTCCTCCTTACCCTCCTTCCTGTCCTCACCTCCCCCTACTGCCCTCCCATCTCTCAATTCCTCAGCCTACACACTGGCCTAACGCCTCCAAATCTTCCCCAGTTTCTTCTTAGACTCGGTCTTGCCAGACTCCTGCCTTCCAACCTATTTCACTTCTCAGTCAGCGCCAGATACTAGAAAAAAATTTAAAAAGGCTGAGGAGGATCCCCAAACTCCCCTACAGGAATTGGTGAAAATGGCTTCTAAAGTTTTTAATGCTCGAGAATGACAGCCGAGTCAACCCAAGGCTGCAATAGAATACGCTCCAAGACCAAGCCTTAGCAGCTGATCTGAGGCTACAAGGGGTACAAGGGAAGTACAAGGCCACGAGGCTCCATCCTGCTGGAGCTCAGCTCAAGTCAACTCCACGAAAAACTTGCTTCAAATGCAGCGAGCAGGGCCACTGGTCACAGTATTGCCCTGATCCCCATGCCCTGTCTGCCGACAGCCTGGGCACTGGAAATTGGAATGCCCCCCATGCAGGCTCATCCTCTATGTCATGCCATGGAGGTCCAGCTTCACCAACTCTGGCAACTGAGAACTCCTAAGCCTGGTGGAGAACTGACCTGGCCTAGACCTGCTGACTCCCATTGCCCTCTCTGAGCCTGGGGTGACGCTGCAGGTACGGGGTAAGTCCATTGACTTTCTTTTTTTGTTTGTTTGTTTGTTTTGTTTTGTTTTTTTGTTTTTCAAGACAGTGTTTCTCTGTGTAGCTTTGGAGCCTGTCCTGGAACTTGCTTTGGAGACCAGGCTAGCCTGGAACTCACAGAGATCCGCCTGCCTCTGCCTCCCTCGAGTGCTGGGATTAAAGGCGTGCACCACCACCGCCCGGCTCCATTGACTTTCTTTTGGACACGGGAGCTACCTATTCTGTTTTGACATCTCACTCGGGTCCTACAGTTCCTTCGCCAGTTTCTGTCATGGGAGTGGACTGGATCCCTTTCTTCCCACCTAAGACCCTGATACTTTTCTTCATTCTTGCAGCGAGATTTTTCTCACACTTTTTTTCTGGTTATATTTGCTTGCTCTGCACCTCTGCGTGGTTGCAATATTGTCAGCCTTTTTGAGACCACACTCACCTTTGCCCCCACACTCTCCTGAGTATTTCTTTTTTTTTTTTACTTTTTTTTTTTTTACAGTTTTTTTTTTTTAAGATTTATTTATTTATTATGTATACAGCATATGTGACTGCAGGCCAGAAGAGGGCATCAGATCTCATTACAGATGGTTGTGAGCCACCATGTGGTTGCTGGGAATTGAACTCAGGACCTCTGGAAGAGCAGTCAGTGCTCTTAACCACTGAGCCATCTCTCCAGCCCCCTCTCCTGAGTATTTCACAGGGGCTCTCCAGATATGTCAGCCTCTGCACCAGCTTCGAGGACACCAACCAGGCGAGGATTGGCAGGTGAACTTCACTCACATGCCCACACCTAAAGAAATCCGTTACCTCCTAACTATGGTTGACACCTTTATCCTCAAGAAAGGTTGAGAAGGCCAATGGACTCATCAAATACAGCTCACCAAGCTCTCCATTGAACTCAGGTTATCTTGGCCCTCCTTTCTCCTCATTGCTCTTACCCACCTCTGGGCCACCCCACACTCTCCTACAGGTTTGAGCCCTTTTGAGCTCCTTTACAGAAGGCCCTTCCTCCTTAATCACCACCTCCCAGCCCAAACTCCCCCACTGGCCAGGTACCTCCCCTACTTCTCTCTTCTGTGGTCTCTTCTTCATTCATACTGTGATCCTCACTACCCCTAGGCTGCCAAGCTCCTGGGACATCCATTCTGGTACCACCTCTCCAGGCTCAACCAGGCACCTATTCAGGATACATGATCTGTCTAGCAGCTGGGACCCTCCGCCCTCCAGTTTTCCAAGATGTCCCCCAAAAGGGCCTATCTGCTCTTCTGCTCCGTATAGTCATCTTTACAGTACAGCTAGGGCAGATGTTAACGATCTATTTTTTCCTAGTTGCTTCCTCAAGAAACAGATGCCCTGAGCTAGGCAGTGGTGGCCTACGCCTTTAGTCCCAGCACTCGGGAGGCAGAGGCAGGCAGATCTCTGTGAGTTCAAGGCCAGCCTGGGCTACAGAGTGAGTTCCAGGACAGGCTCCAAAGCTACACAGAGGAACCCTGTCTTGAAAAACAAAACAAAACAAAACAAAAACAAAAACAAAGAAAAGAAAAGAAAAAAAAAAACAACAGATGCCTGAGGTCTCCAGGATGACAATTAACTAGATGCTCCTCCACTCACACCTCCTGTTAAATGTGAGCTTACCGATTCCCGACTCCTCTTCTCCACATTGCCCCATGCCCACAGGAAGTAGTCAGACTTGAACCAGCGTCCCTATACCCAAGGAGCCCGGAATGTTTGGGTAGGAGCTCCACCTCAACCCCTGACACCCTGGCATCCCTATACCCAAAGAGTCTGGAATGTTTGGAAGGAGTTGGTGGAATCCACCTCAACTCCCCTCCCCTATCTCTTTCCCTAATCCCGCCCCTTCAAAGCCCGCCAAATACAGCTCCTCCCCCAGAGAAGCTCAGGACCACTAGCACAGGGTATATAAGCGGCATCCCAGAAGACAGACATGTTATTCTTTTGGTCTCTCGTTCCTGTCTCCTCTCTGAGGGGCTGGGAATCACCCAGGAATGTTTTACCCATTAAACCTGGACTTTTCCAATTCGGTCTGATTCAGTTTGCTGCGTCAGCAGAGAGGCCTTCAGGAGACCTAAAACATATCACTCCTGCCTATGCCTAATTTTGATATATTTCCTCTGTATTTTCCTCCAGCACTTTCAAGGTTTTAGGCCTTACTTTGAGGTCTTTGTGGAGAGAGAGAGAGAGAGAGAGAGAGAGAGAGAGAGAGAGAGAGAGAGAGAGAGAGAGAGAGAGAGAAGGAGAGAGAGAGATCATTTCATTTCTTGGCTTGTAACTACCCAGTTTCCCCCAGCACATTGCAGAAGAAATTATCTTCTCCCAGGGTATGTTTTAGCTTTTTTTGTCAAAAAATTGGTGTTTGTAGCCATGTGGTTTCATTTCTAGGTCCTTTATTCTATTCCATTGGTCTGTGCGCATGTGTGGTAGCTTGAAAAAAATGGCCCTCAAAGGGAGTGGCACTATTAAGAGGTGTGGCCTTGTTGGAGTAGGTGTAGTTTTGTCAGAGGAAGTGTATCACTGTGGAGGCAGACTTTGAGGTCTCATATATGCTCAAGATACCGCCCAATGTCTCAGACCACTTCCTGCTGCCTGCAAGTCAAGATGTAGGCCTCACAGCTCCTTCTCCAGCACCATGTCTGCCTCATGCCACCTTGTGTCCCACCATGATGGTAATGGACTGAACCTCTGAACTGTAAGCAAGCCACTCTATTAAATGTTTTCCTTTATGAGAGTTGCCATGGTCATGGTGTTTCTTCACAGCAATAGAATCCCTAACAAGGACAGCATGTTTTGGTGTCAAAGGCTTTGTTACCATGGTTCTGTAGTGCAGTTTCAGGTCAGGCACTGTGATACCTCCAGCACTGTGAATTAGGAACTGAATGCCCAAAGGCTGTACAATTCCTGGGCTTATTAATCAACCAAAGAAGGTATTGGCAATTCTGGGATGACTTACTCGACAGTTGTTACATGGTTTGTAGGGCCACATGTGCTTCCTGTAGACCTTGTGTGCTTGCTGTTGTGTGCATCTGAGGCTTCCTGGCTTGCTACCTCACAGGGCTCTTTGAGGTTCTTAGGGCTACAGTGCTCGAGTTAGTACCCTGAAACCAACCATGTGCTATTCATAGAGAAGATGTCATTATGAGTGTGCTTGGGGCGACTCTATTCCCAATCTTAGTCTAGAAGAAGACCTTTAAGGACCACAGCTCTGATATCTTCTCACCTTCTTCTTAATGTTCTCAAACATCAGGCATATAGGAGAGGGACTAAATTTTCAGATGCAAATGTCTCCCTCAATGGAAAAAACCCTTAAAGCCAACAGATGAAGTATGGAAAGAACGTGACAATTTCTTTAAGAATCTTCATTCTCTGGGTTATAACATCACGCGGGAGTATATGTGTGTGTTGTGTGTTTTTTTAATCTTGCTATCATGAGCAGCAGGTAGCAAAATGTTGATCTTTAATGTGTTAGTAAAACAGCATACATTTGAATATTGGCTTTTTCTGCCATCTGCACCAGTTGACACTGTTTTTCATACCAGCTTATTACATTTCTTGTACAAACATACTTTTGGGTGTCTGTTGATTTATGCTATAGTTGCTCTGGGATTTGTGTTAAAATAGCATTTTAAAACTTATAAAACATTGCTATTTTTTCCTTGCTTGATTCGTTGTCACTTGAAAAGCTCTGGAGTGGCACAAATTTCCCAAGGATGTAGTTGTCAGTCCTGCTGCTCTTGAGGGGGTAGAAGATTGGGACAGACTGATTCAGAATGTTCTAGAAGGCCCAATGGTGCACCCCGCAGGGTACTGAACTCAGGTCCCCTTGGGGCACAGTGCAGGTTCTCCAGGGCTATTTTGAACCTCCAAATGAGAACAGTAAAGATGAGATGATGCAGGGCTGGAGAGATAACTGGGAAGTTACAAGAGTGCATTGCTCTCACAGAGGGCCTGAGTTCGAGTCTCAGCACTCATGTCTGACAGCACACAACCTCCAAAGGGATCCTACACCTCTGGCCTCCTTAGGCAAATACACATACCCACACATAGGCCTGACACACATACATAATTAAAAAATAAAACAAATCTTTTAAAAATGAAAAGAGTGTGTCTTTATAAAGCTTTTTTTTTTTTTTTCAGGACAGGGGCTTGAACCAGGGTCTTCCACATGCTAGGCAAGTGCTCTGATACTGAACTGCAGCCCCAGCCCTTCTATTTTATTTTGTTCTTTTGGGACAGCTTTGGAGCCTGTCCTGGAATTTGCTCTGTAGACGAGGCTGCCCTTGAACTCAGAGAGATCCACCTGCCTCTGCTTCCTGAGTGCTGGGATTAAAGGCATGCGCCACTATCACCTGGCAACCCCAGCCTGCTTTTATCTTTTTATTTTGAGACAGGTTCTTACTCAGTTGCTGTGGCTGGCCTTGAACTTACACTGTAGCCCAGAATGACCTTGAATTTGTGATCCTCCTGCCTCAGCTTCACAAGAGCAGAGAATATAGGCCTGTACCACTATGCCCTGGTCTGTTTTACTTCTCAAATAGCTTTAACAAAATCATAAGCTAATCTCCCTGAGATGGCTTGGTATGGGGGTAATTTTGCTGATCTGCAGACCTGCAAATCTGGGGCTCCCTCATACAGAGTTAGGGAGAACATCCTGGCTTTTGGCAGTGTTGGGCTGGAGCACAGCTGGATTATGGGGTCTGAAATAGGATTCCTCAGAGCCCTGGGGGAGGCTTCTCCCCAGAGGATGGTGTCTGCAGCAAGCTGGTGCCGAGGCAGGCGAGGCATTCTGACACTTTAAAAAAAACCTGTGTGAACTGCCACAGATGGAGGAAAGAGCCCAGATTCAAATTGGAGGCTGTTTTCTAACACGTTAAAGATTTGTGTTTTTACTCACTGCTGAGCACGGCAGCAAGATGAGTTTTCTTGTTGTAAAGACTGAGCAGGCAGCAGACTCGGCCCTCTAAGCAACAGGGCCAGTGTTGGGTGGCACACCCCTCTCCCTGTGTCTGAGACAGCCCAGTTCAGAAACTCAGGCCATCTCCTACTCCTGGGATTCCATCCAATCAGACTGTCCCTAACCTGTGCCCCCTTCTTGCTGCCAGGCAGATTCTGGCCCCCCTTGTTTTGTTTGTTTGTTTTGTTTTGTCTTGTTTGTTTTTTTGAGACAGGGTTTCTCTGTGTAGTTTTAGTGCCTGTCCTGGATTCTGGTCCCTCTTATTAAGGCTCAGCCCAGTACTGAAGACAGTGCTGAGAAGTAAGATTTGACATTCCAGCTCAGTGGTCCTCAACCTCCGTGACGCTGTGACCCTTTAATACAGTTTCTAACGTGTTGACCCCAAACCATAAGATTATTTTCACTGCTATTCATAATTGTAATTTTGCTACTGTTACAAATCAGAATGTAAGTATCTGTGTTTTCTGATGGTTTTAGGGAACCCCTGTGAAAGGGTCATTTGACCAATTCGTCCTCAGTGCACAGGATCTCCCCACTCCTGTGGGTTCCCACATGCTCCATGTTTCCATACTCAGCTCATGTTCTTTTGTCTTTCTTGAATCTCAGCCCAGGCCTAGGGAAATAGCAAGGGCTCTGTGGGTCTAAAATGAGGAGGGAAATTCTTTCGAAAAGCAAAAAGGTGTGTGTGTGTGGGGGGACGGTGGTGGGGCCCACACTATATAGCTCAGGCTGGCCTCAAACTCATGTTCCTCCTGCCTCATCCTCCTAAGTGCTGGGATTATGAGTGTACGAGGTCATGTTCAGTTTATTACCTATTTTTATTTTTGCAAAATGAGGCCCATGGTGGGGACCTGGATAGGAAGGTTTAACACATGACCAAAGTATTGGGAAAGAGTCGCAAACAGAACACACAGCTCAACTCTGCAAGTGTGTGGTCTATGGGAAGGCTATTCACAGGCCGGAGGACCAGGAAGGGCTGCTTGTTTTTTCTGATACTTGGAGCAGGCTGTGTGGAATGAAGGCTTTCCCTGGCTTGCACTTGGTCAGCCACCTTCTAAAGGAGCCGTGGGGCTAGGCGCCCTCTGCTGGCCAGAGCTGGTAACGACTGTAGAGGAACTCAATGGCAAGAAGGGCCTGTAAGAGGTAATAAGCGAGAGAAAGGCTAGGAGAGGGCACCTCCCCCCCCCCTTGCTGGGAGTAAAGCCCCTGGTGAGCTCCCACATTCCCTCTGAGAGTAAAGGCTACCTCGCTCAGGGGAAACAGAACCAGGAAGGAACTTCTGACATTCCAGAATATAGTTATGGGAGCCCTGGGGTACATATACTCACACAGGTGCACACACATACATATAAATAAAAATAGAGAGTGACCGTCCATCAGCAGAGCCTGTGGGAGTGGCCAGCCCCTCCATGCTCTCTCTGCCCATGGTTGGTATGCTCTGGACTTACAGTGTTCTTCAGAACTCATGATCTGAAGGCTTGGCTTCAGGCAGTGGGATTCAGAGGCTGGTCCTTCTGTGGGTGTGTGGATCAAGAGGACCTGACTACCCTCTCTGAGTTAATCCTTTGGTGGATTCATAGTAGCTGATTGGGTTTGAGGAAGGGGCTTGCCATGAGATCAAGCTCACTCTTGTCTTCTTCACCACTTGTGAGCAGATCTTCACTCCTTCCTGTTCCTGTCATAATGCTCAGAAACAGCACAGCCAGCCAGCAAAGCCTCTGCAACATGAGCCAACAGTAATCCTTCCATCATTTAAGCAGATGTTCTCGGGTGTTCCTGTGCAAACTGGGGATCTCTCCTCTCTGCTCTGTGACACAGTGTTGGGTAAGCTTTACCTGGGGAGACATGAACAAATTAAACCCCCCAAAGAGGGCCCAGCAGCAGTATAAGTGTGATTCTCCCTAAGTCTAGCTTGGGAACCAATGAGTTTACTGGATTTACATACAGGAACATGCTGAGAAGTTACTTACAGGAGCATAGGCAACCCCCAAACAACCATACCACCAAAAAAACCTTCCCCCAATACAGATGAAGACTTCTTTATAGATAAATAGACAGAGGGTCTACCCCACTCTCCACCCACTGTGTGCTCTAGCATCCTCTGAGACCAAGAGACCATAGGCATCTGGGCAGAACTACATACAGAGGAGTGCGCGACACAGGACAGAGTGGCTAGAATCTCAGAGGAGGGTCTAAGGATCCCCTCCACTGCTTCCTCCTATAAGGGAATGCCAACAGGCCCCATCCTGAGAGTCTCTTGAGAATAGCCACAACTGCCCTCCTGAAGAGGATGCTGTCTGTCTGGTGTGCACCTCACAACCGACACACTGCTCATCTCCAAGGCTGCTGGTTTTTTGTGTGTGATCTCAGACACCAGAGATCTTGAGAGGGGAAGATCTTGGCAGTGTCCAAGATTAAGATGGAAAGGGAAGTCCACATGTGAACACAGGGGACATCAAGCACTCATGAGTCTGATGTGGCCTGAGCGTGCTCTGGGCACTCACAGCACTATGCTGAAGGCTCTCAGTGACCCAAGACAGTCATCTTCACTGGTCAGTCTGGTTCTGGTCTCCCTATGAGCATCCCCAGACCCAGCAAGCTGCCTGCACATCTGGGGTTTCTTGCAGGCCTGCTAAATGAGCCCTAGCTGCCATACATCTTTCCCATCTCCCATGCAAGTGGGTGTGTATGTCCCTGACTATAGCCAGACCTCTACTGTAGAGGGGTGGGGGTGGGCTATGGCCTGGCCCATCCCTGCCCTCCCACTACTCTGTCTTCCATTGTCCCCTTTTGTGTGAGGACAACCCTGGCTGTGTGTCCAGGTTCTTCCTCTACCTCCCTCAACACAGCCTTCCAGCTGTTGTGACCTGGAGCGGGTTTCTCAGATTCATGGCTGTTGATCTCTGACCCTGTCGTTCATCACGGGGCCGCCCTGCACATGGCAGACTCTGTTAGCTTCTTTGATCTGATCCAGCCATATACCAGGAACACCTGTCCTGCTCTGAAAACCAAAAGTGTCTCCAGGCACTGCCAAGTAAGTGTCCCTCGGAGAGCAAAATTGTCCCCTTGTTCCCATTTACCAGCGGTTGCACAATTCAGAGACCTGTGGAGGTGCCAAGAGCAGGCCTGGAATGTTAGGAAAGGGGACTCCAGGGTTCTAGGTCCCCAGAGTGGCATCAGGAGGGGCTCAGGCTTTAGGTAGGGACAACCCCCTGGCCAGGTAGAGAATCCTGTCCAGGGGCTGCACTACCTGCATGCACACTAGGCTCTGGGGGCCCACACAAAACAACGTGACTAGCTCTGACTATTCAAAGGGCTTTCAAGACAGCTGTAGTTTGGTGTTGGTGGCAGGAGCATGGAGAGTTCCAGGCCAGCCTAGGTTATACAGACCATACTGAAAACAAACAAAAATCCATGCTTGGTACAGGGAAGAGTGGGGTATATACTTGTAATCCCTCTACCCAATGTGGGAATCAAAGCGTGGGCGTGGGGGACGTGGGAGGTGGAATTTTGAGTTCAAGGTCAGCTTGCATTGCATAGTAAGACTATCTCAGAAAGACCTGAATGAAATAGAACATTAATTACAAAACAAAGCACTCCATCACCCAGATGTGGTGATGCACACCTACAGTCCCAGCACATGGGAAGCTGAGGCAGGAGGATCAGTGTGAATTTGAGGGCAGCCTGTAGCTACATGTTACAAAAGTGAGTTTGAGGCCCTGTGGAATACATAGTAAAACTCAGAGTGAGATCAAGTGTGGGTGAGGAGAGAAGGGGGGAGGAACTGAGGGAGGGAGGGAAAGAAGAAAAGAAGGAAGGAGGGAGAGAGGGAAGAAGCCTCACAGCTGCCCCAGTGATATTCTGAGAACTAGCAGAAATCTTTCCTAAACACAAGTTCTAGGAGTCCAGCTTCTACAGCATCATAGCACAAAGACCCCAGCAGATGCCAGCACCTTGATGTTCACCCCTGAAAGAGTCTTACTATGCAATGCAAGCTGACCTTGAACTCAGCCAAATAAACTTCCATTCTTTGTAAATGAACCAGCATCAGGTATCCAGTTGTAGTAACAGATAACAAAGACAAGGGTTCATTTCTCTACTTACTGGCCAAAGAATGGCTGCAGCAAGTTGAAATAAAATATTCTTAAATTCTGGATTCTTTTTTTTTTTTTTTTTTTACATGAGCTATGAATGATGCTTTATTTGCCTTTCCGGGCTTTGATCTTCCTCAGATAGAACTCCAGCTCCTTGCCTTCTAGCACGCAGCTGTCTGCCCGGCCACATTGGCCTGGTCTCGAGGCGATGCAGGCAAGAAGCTTGCCCTGCTGGAACTGCTCCTCCAGAAGACTGCTGATTTTAGCGTTCTTTTTCCTTTCATCATATTTCTTTTGGATTTTCTTTGATCGTTTTTTGTTTAATATTTCTTCCTCTTCAGGAGTCAGCTTGGCCCCCTTCTTGCGGCCCAGGGGCAGTGCATAGTGAGACTCATACCACAGTCAGTATGGTGTGCTGTCAATAAGCACAATGCAGTTCTTCACCAAGGTCTTGGTGCAGACCAGCTCATTATTGGATGCATTGTAGACAACATCAATGATCCTTGTTTTCCGAGTACAACACTCAGAGCCCCAGGAAAAGTTCCCCACATCCAATCTTAGGGCACGGTACTTCTTGTTGCCTCCTTGGACTCGGACTGTGTGTATACGACGAGGGCCAATCTTCGTGTTGGCAGCGGGCCGTCCCTTCTTGTAGTAGGGCTTTCTCTTACCCCCCGGTCTTGCGGCGCTTGTGCCAGTTGTCTAGAGAGATCCCCTTGGCTTGGCGCTGGCTGGAAAGAGGAAGCGCAAAGCTTCACGGGCCGGTTTCTAAAACGCTGCCCCGCCTCAAATTCTGGATTATTTATTTATTTATTTATTTATTTATTTATTTATTTATTTATTTATTTATTTATTTTGGTTTTTCGAGACAGGGTTTCTCTGTGTAAGCTTTGCGCCTTTCCTGGAGCTCACTTGGTAGCCCAGGCTGGCCTCGAACTCACAGAGATCCGCCTGGCTCTGCCTCCCAAGTGCTGGGATTAAAGGCGTGCGCCACCAACGCCCGGCCAAATTCTGGATTCTTAAGGAAAGTTCCTGAGCCAAGCACCACAGGCTTTGGAGTTTGCCCTGGGACCTCCAGGTTTATGCCAGGTGACTCTTCGCGCTCTCTTCGCTCTCAGGACTGTCCTAGGAAGTTATGGGATAATGAGTGAAATGGTCATCCAGTCTTGGCATGGTGCAGGCCACTCACTCATTACTTGAAGCATGGAGAACTGGGGCACGATCTTGGTGTTTAGGCCACTCTCTGAGCCAAACCAGACATGTCTCAGGAGCAAAGCCAGCTCTCAGGGACTTGGCACATTACAGAAGTGTCAGGGCCTCCCTCAGGCAGGACACTGCTGAAGAGTGAAGAGGTAGGATTCTATGCCTTGGAGTGAGCATGAGGTCTCCTATACTCTCCACCCACAACAGCTCTCTCCTTCATGACACTTGTGGCTCAGTGCTCCCTCTCTAATGTTCACATATAATATGATCAAATATAAAAGGCAACATCCAGGATCCAAACTCAAGTGCATGACAGGGCAAGGCCAAGCATGGGTAACAGAGTGCATGAAAACTTCAATGTTGGATGGTCACTCGGCACAGCAGCCAGTGTGGATCTACAGAGAGACAAGGGCTGACAGGAGATGCAGTGCTCAATTTGTTTGTATCAACAGCAGAACCATGTTGAAGACAAGGGAGGAAAACTCTCTTTGTCCAATAGACTCCACCAAACACTCAGGTACTGTCTGTACATCTGGGGAAATCTAGATTCTTATGGTGTTGAAGTGACATGATGGACAAGGGCCGAGAAACACTGGAGTTATCTTGCCTCATGGGATGCAGCAAAAGGAACAGGAACCACCTGTGAGCTGAAATAGGAGCCCCAGACTGACTACTAAGAAGAAAGAAGGGTGTAAGAGGGTCTTCCAGGAGCAGCTCCTGGGTTCTCCTAAACCACCGCAGGCACAGGATCCAGGTATGACACTGTCTTTCCTGTGTCTAGGGATGGAGAGCTCCTGCTGGGAACTGTCAGAGATAGGGTCTTGCTGTGTAGCACAGCCTGGCCTGGAACTCTTACTTTAATTGGTGCTGGAGACTGAACCCAGGACCCCACACGTGGTAGGCTTCTTAGCTGCTCTTCTGTTGCTATGATACAATACTGTGACAGAGGTAACTGAAGGATTTACCTGGGCTCACCATCCAAAGTATAGTCTGTCATGCTGGGGAACTCACAGTGGCAGGAACTTGAAGCCCCTGGTCACATTGCATCCAAAGCCAGGAAGAAGACAGCAATGACAGCTCACTTTCTCCTTTTTATATAGTTCAGGACCCCAGCCAAGAGAATGTTACCACCCGTAGTGGGAAAGTATTCCTGCATCCATGAATCAAGATAATTCCCCACAGGCATGCTCAGGGGCCCATCTTCCAAGTGATTCTAGATTTCATCAAGTTGGCAGCTGAGACTGACCCTTCTACCAGGCAGACCCTGTGCTCTGAGCCACACCCCCATTCCTCTTTCCACTTTTTTTAAAAAAAATTAAGACTTGGTCTCGCTAAGTTGTTCAGGTTGGCCCTCCTGCCTCAGGCTTCTGATCACTGGGCTGACATACAGGTATCACATGCCTAACTCCTCCAGGTGAGTTTGTCGTGTACCCAGAGTCCTAGGGCAGCATCCTAACTTTACCCCATACCTCATCCCCACTGGGTCTGGGGTCTGAGAACATGGTCTCCTGGTCACTTCATCCATATCAAGAGCCTGTCAAGCCTGCTCTCCTTCCTGCCCCTTATCCCAGCAGGGGAGGGCTCCAGTATGCTCCCCATCTTGGGTTCCTTGGGGATCCTTTAGACTTGTACCTCCCTCTTCTGAATCCCAGGTGTCAGGCCTGAGAGGAGGCCTATACAGCTGCCACTTGCAGACAGGGCCTGGGGGGACATATTTGCTCTGGGGAGCCCCACCATAAGCATCCTGGGGACGATTATGATTTCTGTTGTTAAATTAATTTTCAAGCTGTTGGAGAGTATGGTTAGTGAGTTCAGATGTTTGTTTTAAATTGTCATCCTGCTGAACAACAGAAAGTGAGTGGATACCTAATCCACACAGAAGGAGTAGATGGAAGGCAGGGGAAGCAGGAGAACTAAAACTGGCACCCTGAGGCAGAAGATCAGTACCCAGACCCTAAGTCCACCCTCCAGTCTCCAACCTTGACTCATGACCCTTGACCCACAGCCAGGTTGAGGTGTGCAGGCTAGAGAAGGACCACACAGGTCCTATCAGACCCACAACCCAGCCCGCAGGCAAAGCCTTGTATTGGGACAAGCGGAGACTAAACCTCCTCAGCACTACTCTCTTAAGAGATTCATTTTATTTTTAAGATTTATTTAACTTTTTTATGTGCACATGTGTGTGGGTATATGCATGTGAATGCAGTGTCCTTGGAGGCCAGAAGAGGGCATCAGAGCTACTGGAGCTAGTCACCATTGTGACTTCATGTGGGTGCTAGAACTGAACCCATGTCTTCTGTAAGAGCAGCAAGTGCTTTTAATCACCGAGTCATCTCTCCAGCTCACTTTTTCTTGTTTTACTTTTCCTTCTTTTACCTTCCCCCTCTCCTTTTGGGGGCTGATGAACAGGGTCTCTGAGGAGTTTCTCAGGCAAGCCTCAAACTCCTCATCCTTCTGTCTCAGCTTCTTGAGAGTTGGGCTTACAAGCAAATGCCACCATGCCCAGCTTCTTGGATGTTCCTGTAGCAGTGACACGGGGTACCCTTTATGTGGCAACTGTGTTTAAGAGATACTCTGTGTCACCTAGATGTGTGACAATATCTGATTTGGGAGAATGCAAGAAATGAGATCAGGTATACATCATGTAAGTGAATTTCAGCATGGAAATAGCCTCCCTGCTAAAGATTGTACTGTGGGTCACCCGCAAGAGCCCAGCTCAGCAATCCAGAGTGCTGGGATGACAGGCATTCATCACCAATATGATTTCTGTTTTACTTGAATGTCAGTGTCATTTGGACTTTTTAGTTTGTGAGAACATTCTGAGCTGGGCTGGGTCATTGGCCTTCAGGAACCTCCTTCCGAATCTTGCTGGAAACCAGCCTTAGTTTTCTCATCGGCAAATGGGCCTGATGACAGGACTCTGCAGGAGCTCTGCTCTGCTTGGGGGGGGGGGACACAGGAAGGGCTGCAGACACCCACAGCCCCTGCTCATCCCACCCACCGCCAGCATGAGGCATGACTCTGGAGCCAAGATGGAGAGGGAATCCCTGGATTCGAGCTGCTGCGAGTTTCCAATAATTTATCAAGAATCAAGAGCCAGATTTCCTCTGGGAAATATTAGTCCTCAGGTTTAGAAAGTGCCTTGACTGTAAATACCCATAAAAATGACAATTTGTTGGGCCATATTTATTCTGAAGCCGGTCAAAAGATATTAGCACATTGAGACTGGATAAATCTGTCAGTTCCTGAGTTCCCTGGTGCTCCCAGCATGCTCTCCTGCCTAGGCACAAGCAAGAAATATGCCAGGCTGGCCTGGTGTTCCCCACCCTGAGGCAAGCATAATCCTGGAGCTGAAACCACAGGTGGAGGGCAGACCGGTCCCAGCCTCGGGAAAAACCTAGGTGGAGAGAGTGAGAGACCATGCTCCTGCACTATACCTTAAAAAGGAGAGCTTCCCCTCCCCTCCCCTCCCCTCCCCTCCCCTCCCTCTTCATCCTCTTCCTCCTCCCAGACACCAGCTGCTGTAGATTAGCCTTTGTGCCTTGATGGTAGCCACACGATGGCACTATGAGGAAGGCAGCTTCTGGGGCCCTAGCCTTTCCTCTTGTCTTTTCTTCCTGACCAAGGGAAAGCCGTTTACTCCCCTCCTAGCTCCCCAGTATTGCCAGAATCCCCACCAGAGGCCCCCAAAGCAACACCTCCAGCTGATGGGTCATGGATTCTCTAAGACTATGAAACACAGTGAACCTGTTTTTCTCTGAGTTAATTCATGCATTTTGTCACAGTGACAGAAAGCTAACACCTAGTCTATGACCATTGCTGCCTGCAGGCTTATGGCTGGTCTGGGCTGTTGGAATGTTCTTTGCTCTGTCCATCTTGATTGCTCACAGGTCCCAACTCATGCACTTGGAGAACACTGACACCATACACCATTTCCTCCTTATATTTGAGGACAAGAGCAGAGGCTTCTTCACCTTTCAGTGAAGCCTGGATTCAGCTCCCTGAAGTCTTGGCACACCCACAGCTTTAGCTGAGCATACAGCCCGCCTGCTGGTCGGTGAAGAAACATAGTAGTGAGTGGTACTCCCTATTACTGCCTGACAGGGTCTCTGTGTATTGGCCAGGTTGGCTGTGAACTTAGGGTAATCTTCCTGTTTCAACCTTATGAGTGTTGAGAATGCACTTGTGGGCACATCATGCAGGTTGCTGAGACACCACCCTACTGCAAACTGAGCATCTGCTGGCATGGTCCATGCCACACTGAGCTCTGGATAAAGGCTTGGACAAGGTAGAGGTCAGCAGACAGTACCCATGGACTCAGAAAATCATTTGTGCTACTAGGTGGGTCAAAGGTGGAGATTTTAAGTCCAAGGAAGAGCATTGGAGAAAGCGTTTGTGGGGGTGGTGGGAATAGTGGCCCCAAAGCCATCAAGAGCTATGGTCAAGCCAGGCTTCTGCCAGAGGCTCCTCACTGGCCTCTTTGTACTGAGCATCCTGCCATCATCCTACCGTGGACTCTGCTTTCATTCCATACAGCTCACAGGCAGCACTGACAGATCCCCCAATGCCCATTTCCCTTACCATTTATCTCCTTTGATCAGAACATGGAGGGCAGGGCACCCTAGGTAAATCAAGCATTTCCTGTCTCCTAAAATGGGTTTGCAAAAGCTTATTTCATGCCATTACCATTTTTCTGCTTTGAACAGTAAATCAAAAAACTATCGCCCATTCATCCACTTTAAAAGTAATGTCTTTCTTATGCATAATTACTCGGACCCAGTGGAGATCTGTGCACAGTAAATCTGCTCCTTTAAAAGGTTCCTCCAAAGTACATCGGTGACATTAAATTGGTGTAGAGCAAATTTATTTATTTAATAGGTTTATTCTTTTAACTGGTCTGATAACCATTACTGATCACTGTTTGGTTTGTGGGGTGGAGGGAGTCCGTATTAATTTATCCGATGTATTTCCACGGCAGGTATTTATGTAAAAGACTTCTCTGGAAATAAGGGTGAATGAATTTATTGGCTTAGCACATTGACTCTTAAGTGGCCTTCAGGGGAGCCACCTGGTGCTCACAGAGATCAGGGGAGTGTCTTAAAATAATTGAAGGTAGGGAATGGGTGGGGTGGACTGCAGGGAGAAAATGTGCAAGGCTGCATTTGAGTGAAACTTTCTTCCTTCCTTCTTCCTTCTTCCTTCTCCCTCCTCTTCCTCTTCTCCTCTTTCTTCCTATAATATGAAAATAAAGGGATGTAAGTCAAAAACCGGATTATAGGAAAAAGGAGGGGAATGAGGAGGCAGAGAAGAAAGGAAAGAAAATGTGGAGGGAGGAAGGAAGGACAGAGGGAGCAGCTTCAGTATCTGCTCCACAGTGTTTGGGAGAATTGAGTTTGAAGAAAACCTGCCGGTCGGGCCTTGTAAAGTTGCTCGCTTTATGTCATCTTGTTTGTAACTCCTGATGGTGTTGGAGGGAAAGCAGACAGGCCCAGCTGGTGGAGGCGAGGGAGAGAAATGCTGAATTTTTAGCAGTTCGTGTTTATTTTTAGGCCTTTAACGGTATCTTTAGCTTCCCAGTAAATGAGCCCATCAGAAGACCACAAGTGAAATCATTAGAATGTAAAAATACAGGACAGAACCTGAGGCACCCCAGGACCAAACTGTGCCAATGGGCTCCCCTGCCTGGCACAGATGGGCCAGGCAAGCTCATAGCACCATGTTGCCCAGGCTATCCACACCCATCTTGAGAGGGACACAGGGTCTAGGGCTCATGCAGTCAGTTACCAAGCACCAGGGTCCTCTCCCTTTCCTGGCTCCAGGGCTGGTCAGGCCTGGCCCTCGCTCAGGGGCAGTGAGCCCGGAATGAAGGCTGGTGGGTAGTGACCTGGGATTTGAGATCTTGGTCTGTTGGGGATAAGGGAGAGGGCTGCTGGAGAGGGTGGGCCTGAGGACTTGGCATTTTAGAAGGAAGGGCTGGTCTTGGTCATTCTTGGACTCTATCAAGACACTGAGATGGGCTTAGCAAGCAACATGTGGCCTTCACTCATTCTAGAGCCTTCCAGGAGGGCCCAGGCATGTGCACTGCAGTCTCCTGGGAGTCACAGTAGACACATGCCCTCCGTTCACATGTCTGTAACATCGGCAAGTTCTTTAGAGACAAAATCAATATTCAGAGGACTGTTATCAGTCCCTGTGCTGGCTTGGAAGGTGAGTCTTCTCCCTTTCTTCTCTTATCCTTCTCCTTCCCCTTCCTAGATCGGCCTGGTGCTTTTTGTAAGGTAGCCAGGTGCTAGTCTACCACTGAGCCACACCTCCAGCCCCTCACTGGGGGATTCTAGGAAGGGGCTCTACCACTGAGCCACACCCCAGCCCCCTCACTAGTTAGGAATGCTATTCCTAAGCCCACCTCCAGCCCCTGCAGCATAATAATGTTCTTCAACTGAGCTCCATCAGTCTCTACCCTCAAAGTGGCCTATGTCCCAGAGGAAACAGGCAGATTGATGGTGACACGTGTAAAGACCTAGCACATAGTAGGTGCTGCTGCAAACATTTCTCTTGAATGTTAAATGGGATAGGTAAGCAGTGATGCCCTGATTCACAAGTGTGCAGAGGGTGGCATTAGGCTCCTGAGCAAGACCACCTGCAAAGCAGCCCAGCCCAGCTGCCATCTGCCTGTAATGCTGCCAAGCCCCTGCCCTGGGGACCATAGCTGCTGACCAGGGCCAGATTCCCAGTTGGCATGGGACTGACAGATGGCAGTCAGCTGTTAGACATCTCTTGCCTTACCAGCCCCAATTGCTGCTGAATGCTCCAAAGTCTTGGTTACATCTTAATAATAACACCACACTGGAAGGGACCTGAGGACATAGCCCAAATCCCTCCAGGTGTCAGGATGTGTGCATGGATTAAGTGGCTGTGGCCCTGAGTGTTCAGAGGGGCAGTGGACCTGGAGAGGAGAAGCCAGAAGCTTGCAGGAGGTTCTGGGAGCACCTGGGGCCCTCCCAGTCCACCTGGTTTGTTCAAAACTCTGTTCTGAGGACTGTATCATTCTGGACAATGGTAGTGGAGGTTCTGCTTTCATAAGCTAGCTTCTGATTTATCTGCCATCCCTCCGTTCATTCATCATTTATATGTGGTATGTATGTTATAACTCAGGGTTCTCTAAAGAGAACTGGTAGAATCTATCTATCTATCTATCTATCTATCTATCTATCTATCTATCTATCTATCTATCTATCTGTATATATACATATATACATGTATTTATATACATATATATAGAGAGAGTGGGAAGACAGAGGGAGAGAGAGAGAGAGAGAAAGGGGATTTATTAGAATGGCTTACAGTTAGTCCAATAATGGCTGTTTACCAACAAGAAGTCTAAGAGCCCTGTAGTTGTTCAGTCCATGAGGCTGGATGTCCCAACTGGTATATGCCAGAATCCTGAAGTAGATTCTAATGCCAGTTAAGGAATGGACTTACCAGCAAAAACTGAGGACAAGCAGGCAAAAAGAGAGAACTTCCTTCTTCCATGTTCCTTATAGAGACTGCTACCAGAAGGTGTGGCCCAGATTAAAGATGGATCTTCCCACCCTAAAAGATACAGATTTAGGGTGGATCTTCCCACTTCAAATAATTCAATCAAGAAAAATCCCCCACAGGGCATGCACAGTCTCTTAGGTTTCAGTTAATTGCAGAGGTAGTCAAGAATAGCCCTCACACGATCTTTCACCTGTCCATCTATCTTATCTACTTACCTAAGAATCCTCAAGACCTGTCTCCCCACAATCACCTCACTCTTGCCTCTCACTGGGAGTCTGGCTCTGCCAGATCCTCCCTTCTCTTAAGTTACACAGAGAGAATGGACCAGACACCTCAGTCCTGCCCTATGCAATGTTCTAGAACATTATGCTGAGCCAGCTGGGTTCACAACGTCTCACTGGTTTATTGTTTGACAACTTCAAACTCTGCCCCATAGCTTGGCACAGGGGTGCACAGTGCACACTTTAGGAGGCGGGAGCAGCAGGACTGCTGTGAGTTTTATGATTTCTTGGTCTACATAGTGAGCTCCAGGATCACGGTGTCCAAAAACAAACAAGCAAACAGAACACCCAAACCCAAACAAAAAGAACCAATAAATAAATAAATTCCACTTTTTCGGTCATGTGGGGGAACACATACTGTAACCTCAGAACTCAGGAAGCTGAATCAGAAGGATGACAAGTTCAATCCCAGCGTACCCTACACAGGCTGTCTCAAAAAACTAATAAGCAAACACTCTAAACAAAGTCCACTTGTTTTTGAGACAGAGTTTCTCTGTGTAGCTGTGGCTGTCCTGGAACTCACTCTGTATAGCAGTCTGGCCTCAGACTCACAGAGATCCGCCTGTCTCTGCCTGCCAAGCACTGGAACTAAAGGCATGTGCCACCACCGCCCAGCAAAGTCCACTTTCTTGTTTGTACAGTGACTATGCAATGTTTATTCTTGGGGTGGTTTGAGCTTTCTGGAAAGTTCAGATGAGCCAGCCCAGCCTCTTCCTCTGGTCCCCATGAACCATGTGCTGAGGACCCCAGGTAGGGTGGCTCACTGAGACAAGCCCACAGGCTCCCAGGTGCTTAGTGCACCAGCTCTCCAGCCTCTATTTGCTGTCGCTGGTCTCTCTGTCTCAACGCTCTTTTCAAGTTCTCTCCTGACCTGGCTCATCTCACTTTCCTACTTTCCAGAGAGTATATGCCAAGCAGGATCTGAGTCCCCGGCCTTCCTTCTTGACAGTGGCTGTCTCCAGTAGAGCCTGGGCTGTGGGAGCAGGGCCTTCACTGAGGCCATGGCCCCAGCACTGAGGATAACAGCTTGGCACCGGCACCCACACCCACCTGTGCAGAGCAGGAGTGAGAATGAGCAGTCACTCAGAGACTGGTCTTGCTCAGTGCCTGCCCCAAACAGGATACAGACTCCTCCAGCAGATACACAAAGGACTGTCCTCTTTGGTCCTCATGCTCAAGAGACACTTATCCTAAGCGATCTGGACAAGTCTTGCCCTAACAAATCTAGATAACTGGGGCCTGGAGTAACGGTTCAGCAAACAGTTAGCGCTGCCTGCTCTTGCAGAAGACCTGGGTTAGTTCCCAGCACCCACATGATGGGTCACAATTATCTGTAACTCCCATTTCAGGGGATCTGATGCCCTGTTCTGGACTCTATGGGTACCAGGCATGCATGTGGTGCATTTACATTGTTGCAGCCAAAATACTCATGTACATTTTAAAAGTCTAGATGGGTGGTTCTCAACCTATGGGTCCCAACCCCTCTGGGGGTTACCACATCAGATATTTACATTATGATTCATAACATAATTCAGTAGCAAAATTACAGTTATGAAGTAACAACAAAATAATTTTATGATTGGGGGTCACTGCAACATGAGAAACTGTATTAAAAAATTGCAGCATTAGGAAGGTTGAGAACCACTGTTTAGATCATTAAAGCTAAGCATTTGTTGGTTCCGGGCATCGAACTCTGGCCCTTGTACATTGTAAGCATGTGCTGTAGCACTGAACCCCACCCCCAATGCAGTGAACATTATGTCATTATTATTTGGGGACAATATTATTATATTGTCACATAATGTAGCCCAGGCTGGCCTGGAATTCATGATTTTCCTACCTTAGCCTCCTGAATTCTGGAATGACAGTAGCGCATAGCCACAGCCTGCTCCCGTAAATATATTTAAAAAAAAAAAAACTGTAACCTGGGTGTGGTAGTGCAAGCATATAATCCTAGACTTGGGAGCCTGCAGCAGGAAGATAATAAATCTGAGGCCAGCTACACCAGCTGCATAACAAGATTCTGTCTTAAACAAATAAAAATGTTATTGCAGGAACCTTAATCTCCAGTTTTCTTCACTGTTGTGGACCTGCTTTCTCTGTTCTGAGTTTGTGGCTGCCTCCTCTCCTTTCTGGTGGTGATATTCAGCGAGCCCCTGGTCACACACTAGGCCCTTTTCTTCTCATTTCTTAATCTTATCCCTGAATAGGGCGTCTTCTCCCCTCTCACCATGTAGTCCTGCTTTTTAAAAAATATATTTTTAGATTTATTTATTTGATTTTAACTTATGGAATTTTGAAGGAACTGCTTGCTGTTTGTGTGCATGCTTGTTTTGAGACAGGAGTTCAGTATGTAGCCCAGGCTGGCCTTCAGCTCTCAGACTTCTGCCATAGCTTCCCCAGCCAGTGCTGAAATTAGAGAATGCACCACCACACCTGCTGTGATGGGTCATTTCAGCCCAGACCAGTCAGGGATGGAGGCTTTTCTGAATCAAAGGCATTTGTCTAGTAATTCCTTGTTTGCTTCATTTTGGTCACTCACCATAAAACGACACAACCAAAAGAATGCTTCTCTACCCCTAAAGGGAAGTAGCTCCCAGGAAGGATGGCTTTGTGGTGGTTGCTGGACTTTTGTTTTAATTCACCCAAGCCTCAGGGGATGGTGAGAGGCAAGAGAGCCCCAGTGCAGACCAGCTGCTGTGTACTACCCAAGTGTGCTTGTCTGGGCTCAGCTGGACTTCTGAGCCTGAGGGGTGTGGACAAGTCCCAGCAAAGCTGGAGTGGGTGGGAAAAGGTTACAGGTAAAAGTTCAAACTGGATCTAGCTTGAGCCTTAGACCAGCAACTTAGCTAGCCTTGTGCCCCTGCAGTCTCCTCTTTCTTTAATTTTCAGTTCTGTCACTTAACACAAGGGATTAGAATCAGAACCAGGTATGTGGCTCAGTGGTGGAATGCTTGCTGAGCATCAACAAAGGCCTGAGTCCCATCCCAGCATTGCAAAAATTAAAATCAAACCATCCAACCTGGAATTGTGAAGGATGAAGATTGTGAAGATGAAGATTGCTTTAACATTCTCAAGGACATTAAAGAGCAATTACCAAGCTCTCTCTCTCTCTCTCTCTCTCTCTCTCTCTCTCTCTCTCTCTCTCTCTCTCTCTCTTTCTCTCTCTCTTTCTGTGTGTGTGTGTGTGTGTGTGTGTGTGTGTGTGTGTGTGTGTGTGTGTGTGTGTGTGCATGGGCGGTTGTGATGCAGGAGGTGATCCCCCCAAAAAAACATATCATAATGAGTCATAGAGACCACAGTGCCTCTGGGGACCAGCAGCCCCTCTGCCTGGGTGCTTGTGGCCTCAATGTTTGTACAGACCTCTTCAGAGGGCTTGGCACATGTTCCAGTGAGCCAGGCACACTAGACATGGTGACAAGGACATTGTCTGTGTCTGAAGGTGGAAGACACTGGAGCACCATGTTGGGAGACTGGATAGGATTGTATGGAGCAGTCTGGAGGAAGAATGGCCAGGCTCAGTCTCACCTCACCTCCCTTAGCCTTCAGAGAGCTCACCTGGAAAATAGTGGGTCCTGAGGCTCCTGGGGATGGGACAGAGAAGGCAGAGGGCAGAGCCCTAGGGGTAGGATAAGTAGGTAAAAGAAAACAAGATATGGACATGTGGTGTGGCCACAGTGGGCTCAAATTGCTCCTGAAGAGGGGACTTTGGGCACAGAAGGGACCAAGGTGTTGTGATGCACTGTTCTCTACAGAAACTTCACTAGGAACCTCAATATCACAGGACTGAGCTAGTCAGGCAAGTCCATCCTTGGTAAAGTTAGAAATCTTACTTTTTCCCCATCACCGATAAGAGGTAGTTGCAGAGACAGAGTTCATTGCCCAATGTGTGCAAACTCAAAGGAAAATGATGGCTGTAATTATTTTCTCTGATTTCAAACACTGACACCTCTTTTTAAAGCCTGCCCCAACTCCCCACCTTCACTTAACACTCACTATCTTGAACTCTAAAATCTAAAAATCAAAAGATTTCCCAGGAGCTAGAGAGGAAGCTCTCACTATGAAACTGGAGCCTTTAGATCAAAGACCTGGCTGGCTTTTCACACGTCTCCAGCTCTTGCCTATGACCTTCCAATCACAGCACAGGCCCCAGACCTCAGGGAGACCTGATTCTAGAGAGACCTGATGAGCCAGGTTCTAGGGAGGAAAGGCTCTCTTGGCCAGGTATTTCACACTCAGGGCTGCTCCGAGAAAGAGCAGGTCCCTTGAAGCAAGTGTCCGATGGTCACACAGCAGGAGAAACACAAGCCACTCAAACTCCTCTTTCTTCCTAAAACCAAACTCCTTCTAGATTTACTGTATCTGTGTGGCTGTGGTGGAATGCCCGACGAAGGGAGGAAATGTGTGATTTCAGAGGTGTTAGTCCATCATGGTGGGCAGGGTTTGATGAAGCAGAGCAGTCCACATGGCAGCCAGGAAACAAAGACAGTGCATGCAGGTAGGGACAAGACAAGATCTAGTCTCAAGGGCACTTCCTCTGTGACTTCCTTCTTCCAGTAAGTCCCTCCCTTTCACCACCTTCCGGTAATGCACTGTGTCCATCAAGAGGTTGCTCCATTGATCAGGTCAGACCCCTCATAGACACACTCAGATGTAGGCTTCACATCTGAGTGCAGCTGATGGACTCCATAACCAGAGCTGCCTGCATCCAGTGTGAAGCCCTGGAACATCTGGCTGGCTGAGGCCAGACAGGCCAAGGGAGAGAGGAATGGAAGCTAATGATGTAATTTCACAAGGACGCCATCTCTGAACATTGCAGGCATAGCCTCAGGTGCACTCAGAAGATAATCACAATGTGGAGGCCACCAGTAAACTTGATATGACACCACAGAATGACATCACACTGTCTTTAGAAAGGTAGCAATTATCACTTCCGCTTTAGTTTAATTCAATCAAAAATTGAAAATAAACTGATTTTCAGTAGTTTTCAGGTACAATTTGGGGAGAAAAATGACCAAGTCATGTCATCCATTTTAAGCGGATTCTGACTGAGATTTTTGTGCATTTATTTTTTAATTTTTAAGCATTTATTTACTTATTTATTGTGGGAGGGAAGGGTGCATTCACCATTGGTACACATGCAGAGGTCAGAGAACATCTTGTAGGAGTGGGCTCTCTCCTTCCACCATGTAGGTCTGGGGATCAAACTCAGGTTGTCACATTTGGTGGCATGCACCTTTACCCCCTGAGCCATCTTTATGGCTCTTTTGTTCTCTTCTTGTGGTAACTAAAACCATCATTTTTCTTCAAGGACTTGAATTTCTTCTTTGTGCTTTTGTTCGTCTGAGACAAGAGCTGTCTGTGTAGCCAGAGATAGACTGGACCTCTCAGTCCTCCAGTCTCAGCCTCCTGATAGGACTGTGACTGGGCATTTCTGTGCCTGGTTTAACTTTTCTTGTTGTTTTTGATGACATTGACTAATTTGTGACCGATTCAATGGCTAACTAAAAAATGTAAGGCTTCCATTTCATTTTAAAATAACTTAAGCTTTATTGAAAAGCTGTAAAAATAGGACAAAGAAACTAAAGATACAGAGGGAGAATGATATGCTTAAAAGAGAAAAGAGGGGGCTCAGTTCATTCGCTATAAACCTTGAGGCACTGGAGAGGTGGCTCGGTGGTTAGGGGGGCACTGGAGAGATGGCTCGGTGGTTAGGGGGGCCCTGGAGAGATGGCTCGGTGGTTAGGGGGCACTGGAGAGGTGGCTCGGTGGTTAGGGGGGCACTGGAGAGGTGGCTTGGTGGTTAGGGGGCACTGGAGAGGTGGCTCGGTGGTTAGGGGGCCCTGGAGAGATGTCTCGGTGGTTAGGGGGGCACTGGAGAGGAGTCTCGGTGGTTAGGGGGGCCCTGGAGAGGAGTCTCGGTGGTTAGGGGGGCCCTGGAGAGGAGTCTCGGTGGTTAGGGGGGCCCTGGAGAGGAGGCTCGGTGGTTAGGGGGCCCTGGCTTCTCTTGCAGAGGACCTGGGTTTCATTCCCAGAGTCTACATGACAGCTCACAACCATCTATTACTCCACTTCCTGCGGACCTGATGCCCTTTTCTGGCTTCTGTGAGCACTACACATGTGTGGTACACACACACACACACACACACACACACACACACACACACACACACACACACACACACAAGCACTCATGCAGACAAATGTTCATACACATAAAAGTAATAAAGAAAAAGAAACGGGCGGTGGTGGCGCACGCCTTTAATCCCAGCACTCGGGAGGCAGAGCCAGACAGATCTTTGTGAGTTCAAGGCCAGCCTGGTCTACAGAGCGAGATCCAGGAAAGGCGCAAAGCTACACAAAGAAACTCTGTCTCGAAAAACCAAAAAAAAAAAAAAAGAAACAAATATTTCCTAAAGGACTAAGATTTTCTATATACATGAAACTTCCGTGATCCCTGAATGCTCGTCTTCACATGAGTGTTTTATCATTTTCTCTTGCTTGTAGCTAGAGTTTTCCGCCTTGCCCACAGTCAGGACAAATCTCTGCTATTCACCAGTCCCACAGCCGCTCAGACCCAACCAAGTAAACACAGAGACTTATATTGCTTACAAACTGTATGGCCGTGGCAAGCTTCTTGCTAACTGTGCTTATAGCTTAAATTAATCCATTTCCATAAATCTATACCTTGCCACGTGGCTGGTGGCTTACCGGCATCTTCACATGCTGCTGGTCATGGCGGCGGCTGCAGTGTCTCTCCGCCTCAGCCTTCCGCTTCCCCGAATTCTCCTCTCTCCTTGTCCCACCTACTTCCTGCCTGGCCACTGGCCAACCAGTGTTTTATTTATTGACCAATCAGAGCAATTTGACATACTGACCGTCCCACAGCACTTGCTAGGAAGGTAGAAGACGATTTCTTTCTGGAAATGAGAATAAGCACATAATCTTCATTCTGTTATCACCAAATTCTTCACTACCTCATTGGGATTTTAGGGACTTGCAGGTGACAGTTCTGTCATCTGAGATGTGGATGTTGTTCATGGCTCTCCATGGTTTGGACTCAGTGGACCTGCTCTACCTGCATCTACCAGCAGCTCGGGATTCACCTGTCCTCCTGACCTGTCCACACAAAACCAGGCATGATGCTGGGCCTGTGACCAGCAGGAGGACTCTGTCAGACTAATGAACTAATGCCATGAAGATGTGACCTTTTCTCATTCTTTCTTCCAATGCCTCAGCTTACTTCTCTACTCTGCAGCTTTTGTGATACAGAAAGATTTCACTCGTTATGACTTCTAGAGTCATTTCTCCAGTGCAGCCACTTCTGAGAACATGCTCTGTCACAATGTAGTCAGCATGGCACACTCTGTACTGTGTGGAGCTGCTCTTGGGCCTGTGAGCAGGTGAGGGAAGGATGCTGGGGGACTGGCAAGGCATGGAGGGTCTTGGTGTTTGGGGATAGGCCAGGTAGACCCAGCTGTGGGGAGGCTAGTGAGCATCTGGAGTTTACTATGAACCTTGGGACTCTGGGTCACGGGTGTTCAATACATTTGTGTGTTGGCATGGGCAAAGAGCAAACTGCTGCTACAACTCATCTCTATGATCCTTTGATCAGGAGCCAACATGGCCGGGGCAGGAGTGATCATGCAAGCCTTTAATCCCAGCACTCAGTGGGGCAGAGGCAGGCAGACGCCGGCGTTTGAGGTCAGTCTGATCTTCATAGTAAGTTCCAATACATAGTGAGACCCTGTCTGAAATCAGACCAAAAAAAATGTTAATTTTGTACTTTTAAAGTTAAAGCAAGTAAGGATAAGAAGCAAAATATCAAAATTTTCAAACTGAAGTGGGATCGATCAGTAAGGAGCACAGAAAAGGAGTTGTGATGCTGGGTGACAGAGTGGATCCTGTGTGCCACCCAGGATTTGTGTGAGGCCAAGCAGCTCTTAGCACTGGGTGTATGTGCAGGTATGTTCTCTGAGTGGAGTGGCTATGAGGCAGAATGCAAGCCGAGCCCCCTCTTAGCAGGCTGGGCCTGGCTACTGTCCTCCTGATGCTGTCTCTACAGAGACCAGGCAGCCCCTGACAGAAAGGCCACTACCTCGGACACCTCCACAGACAGCCAGTCCTCATGGGCACTGACAGCTACACTAGATATGGGTTCATACCTTCTGGTACCCTCAGTCCTATCTGATTGATGGGCCAAGGATGTGAACAATGTTGCCACAGCCACGGGATCTATTTTCTAGTAATTAGGGCTCACAACCACAGACTCATCCAGGACACTGGAAGAGCCCACTTTAAGTCTTACACTGCTGTGCTATGGTAGAAGGGACCATACCCTGTAAACTGGAGTGCTATGTTCTAAACTACAGTGTATGAGCCTCGTCCACAGTGGATATGCCAGAAGCCTTGTGTTTCAACTGCAGAAACACATGCTGGAAGCTAGACTGCCCCCTCCATACTACCCTCAGAGTCTCTCTGGAGAAACCTGTGTTTCCTACCTCCACGGCTGCAGGCCGACACCCTTGTCCTTGAGTATGAGGGACTGAGGTGGGCCCTTCCATTAGAGAATGCCACACATTCTACTGAGCAGGGACAAGTAAGGAAGAGAAGGAAAATGAGAGGGAGGAAGAGAAAGATGGAAAAAGAGAAGGACGGGGAAGAGGAAAAAGAAGGAGGAAGAAAAGAAGGGAAAGAGGAAGAGGAAACAGTACAGGCCTGCAATCCTAGCATTTGGGAAGCTGAAACAGGAGGGTTCCAAGTTCCAGGTCCCAGACCAGCATGGGCTACACAAGGAGACTGTCTCAAAAGAACAAAATAAAGCAGACAAACCCATGCAAATACAACCTTATGGAATGGGGGAAATATTTGTAAATCATTTATTGGATAAGAGTTTAATATATAAAATATATAAGGAAGGACTACAACATAATAATAAAGACAAATCAGGCCTTGCAGTGCACATCTGTAACTCCAGCTACTAGGCAGAGGGATTGCACATTCAAGGCTACCTTGAACTATAAGATGAGTTCAAGGTCAGCCTGGGAAAACTATGTAAACTGGGTTCAAAGTAAAAAGTAGACACAGGGCTGGGATATAACTCAGCGGTGTAGTGCCCGCCTGGGCTCAGTACCCGCCTGTTGTGGAATATTAGCTGAAAATGTGTTACACTTGTTTATGCTGTGGAATATTTGTTTAATGACACAAAGATGTGTTGCATTCTTTTTATGTTACATTTGTTAACGCTGTGAAGCTTTGTTACTATGCCTGTCTAAAGCACCTGATTGATCTAATAAAGAGCCAAACAGCTAATAGTGAGACAGGAGAAAGGATGGAAAGGATGGGCAGAGCTGACAGGTAGAGAGAATAAAAGAGGAGGAGAAATCTAGGCTACAGAAGAGAAGAGGGAAGGGGGGGCGCATGCCTTTAATCCCAGCACTCGGGAGGCAGAGGCAGGTGGATCTCTGTGAGTTCGAGGACAACCTGGACTACAGAGTGAGTTCCAGGACAGGCTCCAGAGCTATAGAGAAACCCTGTCTCGAAAAACAAAACAAAAAAATGAACGAAAGAAAGAAAAAGAGAAGAGGGAGGAGTGAGAAAGGGAGGAGAGAGGACACCAAGGGCCAGCCACTCAGCCACACAGCCAGCCACGTAGTAAGAAGGAAAGAAAGGAATGGAGAATAGAGAAAGGTAAAAGCCCAGAGGCAAAAGGTAGATGGGATAATTTAAGCTAAGAAAAGCTGGCTAGAAACCAGCCAAGCTAATGCTAGACATTCATAAATAAGAATAAGCCTGTGTGTATTTATTTGGAAGCTGGGTGGCAGGCCCCCAAAGAGCAAAGAGTAAAAAAACCCAACTATGCCTTTCTGAGTGCAGTGCCTGCCTGTGTGCAGTGCCTACCTAAGTGCTGTGCCTGCCTGGGTGTAGTACCTACCCTAGGTGCAGTGCCTGCCTGGGTGCAGTGCCTGCCTGGGTGCAGTGCCTACCTGGGTGCAGTGCCTACCTGGGTGCAGTGCCCACCTGGGTGCAATGCCTGCCTGGGTGCAGTGCCCGCCTAGGTGCAGTGCCTGCCTGTGTGCAGTGCCTACCTGGGTGCAGTGCCCGCCTGTGTGCAGTGCCTGCCTTGGTGCAGTGCCTACCTGGGTGCAATACCTGCCTGGGTGCAGTGCCTGCCTAGGTGCAGTGCCTGCCTGTGTGCAGTGCCTACCTGGGTGCAGTGCCTACCTGGGTGCAGTGCCTGCCTAGGTGCAGTGCCTATCTGTGTGCAATGCCTACCTAGGTGCAGTGCCTGCCTGTGTGCAGTGCCTGCCTGGGAGCAGTGCCTGCGTGGGTGCAGTGCCTGCCTTGGTGCAGTGCCCACCTGGGTGCAATGCCTGCCTGGGTGCAGTGCCTGCCTAGGTGCAGTGCCTATCTGTGTGCAATGCCTACCTAGGTGCAGTGCCTGCCTGTGTGCAGTGCCTGCCTGTGTGCAGTGCCTGCCTGGGAGCAGTGCTTGCCTAGGTGCAGTGCCTGCCTAGGTGCAGTGCCTGCCTAGTTTGCAAGCACTTGATCTTCAGCTCAATGCCCAGTACCACCCAAACCCAAAATCAAGCACAATGAATGAAGGACTGGAATAGTTATACCTCCAACAAAAATATGTAATGACCACATGAAAATACTCTCAGCCTCACTAATTAGGGACACACAAATCAAAACCAGAATGAGACATCATCGCACATCCGTTAGACCGCCTACTGTGAGCTAAAGGACAAAATAAGACAGAAAATGATGTGTGGGATGAGAAGCTGGAAGCTTCGAATAGTGTTAGTGAGACTTTAAAATGAGGAAGCCACTGTGGAAAACAATGTGGTGGGTTTTTTTTCTTTTTAATTTTTGATTTAAAAATATAATTTCCACATAGCCCAGAAATGTCAGTGTAGGACTAGAGCCCAAAGAATTGACATCTGAGACTCAGACAGATATTACTACACATGTTCTTCTGAGCTTTGTTTGCAACAGCTGAAAGGCAAAAACAACCCATGTCCATCAGCTGATGGACGGATACGATGAGGTCCACATGTAAGAAGGAGCATCATCCAGACAGAAGAATGGCAGTTCTGATTCAAGCTAACACTAGGAGGAGCCCTGAAGGCATCGTGCTGGTGCAGAAACCAGCTTCAAAGGGATGAACACATGATTCTACTGATAGGAAATCCCAGAACAGGCAAATCCACAGAGACAATGCTAAATGGCCGGTAAGTGCAATAGGGTTGGGGGTGAGGGGTGAAGAGTGGGGAGCAGTTGCTTAATGGATATAATATTTCAGTTTGAAGTAATGAACAAGTTATTTAATTCATGTGTGTGTGCATGTGTGTGTGTCACATGTGTATAGGAACCCAAGTAGGCTAGAAAAGAAGGTATTGGGTCCCCTGGAACTGGAATTCCAGGAGGTTGTGAGCTGTCCATTGTGGGTGCTGGGAACAGATCTCAGGTCATCTCCAAGAGCAGTATAAGCTCTTAAATGCTGAGCTAGCTCTCTAAGTCCTAAAGTTTTGAAAGCAGTAATCATGATTAATACAAATAATGCTACTGAATTTAGGACTTAAACTGATTCAAGTAGAAAATATGGGGCTAGACACATTTTACCAAAATAACAAAGAAGGCAGTAATAATACCAGCAGAGAAAACTAATGACTGGGTGTGGGGGGAGACAGAGTCATGGCTCTGTATCAGTGAGAGGTAAGGAAGTTTGGGGCTCAGGCTGTGGGAATAACTGATATGTCCCTCCGTAAGTCAATGACTTTGCAATAATAATAAATGAGCAGCCTCAGCAGCATGGGCCAAGGGTGACAAAGTGACTAAGGACTCAGACCCCAGAAGGGTGAAAGTGTGCTTGACTGACTGTATACAACCCAGACAAGTCAGGGTGGTGGCCATCAGTGAGAAACTCCTGGAATGATTGGAATCAGCGGGTGTATCAGTCAGCTCTGCATGACTACAGTGAAATACCTGAGGCTACTAACATGACCAAGATAAAAGTTTACTCGACTCACAGTTTGGAGAGGTTTAAGGTTCCAGACCATGGGGCTGGAGAGATGGCTCAGTAGTTAAGAGCACTTGCTGAGCACATAACAGATACATGCGCACACACACACACACACACATACACACACAAATAAAAATAAAATCTTTAACATTCAAGATCAGGAAGCTCCACAGATTTGGCTTCTGGGGAGGGTGGAGGATAGCTTTGTAGCTGAAGTTTTTGGCCCGCCTTGGCCCAGCTTGGCCTAGGCCCTAGGCCTGACCAACTGTAGCTACAAGTGGTTACCCGCAGCTGGAGCTACTTGTAGCCAGATTGCCAACTCAAGCGGCTCAGGCTTTAAAAAAAAAAAAAAAAAAATTGGGCCTCAAAGACACTCTATATGGAGTTTGTCTTCTTCTTGGCAAAAATAGCCATTTGGGCAAGAAACTGTTCCTGCCTGGACTGCTTGATTGACTGGACATGCAGGACACATGGGAAGGTGACCACTGAACTTGGCTTGGTGAAATGGTCCTTCAGGTTCCTGCTTCATGGAGGAAACTGTCAGACATTCTACAGAACACAGAAAGAAGTGACTGAGAGACTCTAGGCCTGTGGGTTGAAGACAGATGCCACAACTTTATAAAGGAACTTTGGATGACTGTCCAGGCTGCCAGCTGTCTGTCTACTCTCACAAGACTCCCAAAAGTTGCTTGCATCCGTCTCCTGTTTCTCAGGTAATAGTATATTCTTCTGAGGTCTTTGATGTAGTTAAAGACTAGATAGTTATAATTTCCTTAGTTATGATAAGAGATAAGTTAGACATGAAACCTTAGACTCACAAATATAGAATAGATAGGATATCTTCTTTAATTTTGCCAAATACAAGTAGACTAGATATTAAAAATAGACTAGATATCATAACTATAATTCTTGATTGATAATTGTTTTGTTATATGTAATTTCACTATGTGAAAGTTAAAGCCTTCCTTTTTGAAAAAAAGAAAAGGGAAAGTGCTGTGAATATCGCTCTGTATAAATAAAATGCTGATTGGCCAGTAGCCAGGCAGGAAGTATAGGCAGGGACAAACAGAGAAGAGAATTCTGGGAACAGGAAGGCTGAGTCAGGAGACACTGACAGCTGCTACCATGAGTACCAACATGTAAGATACCGGTAAGCCAAGAGCCATGTGGCAAGGTATAGATTTATAGAAATGGGTTAACTTAAGATATAAGAACAGTTAGTAAGAAGCCTGCCACGGCCATACAGTTTATAAGTAATATGAGTCTCTGTGTGTTTTCTTGGTGGACACGAATGGGAGAGATTTGTCCTGACTGCCAGCAGGCCAGGACACAGGAAGACTTCAGCTACATAGCTTATCATGGCAGGAAGCATGAGGGCTCAAGAGGTCACTGTGTCTGTTGAGACAGGCATTGCTTGGTAGTGCAAGCGGGCCTTGAACTTGTGATCTTCCTGCCTCAGCCTCCCAAATGATGTTGTTATAGATGTTTGACATACCTGGCTTAAATAATTGTATCCTTTAAATTTTTATTTTATTTTTATGTATATGTGTGTGCATCTGTGTATGAGGGTGCCTAGGAAGGACAGAAGAGGGAGTCAGATCCCCTTGAGCTGGAGTTACAGCCTGATGTGGGTGCTGGGAACTGAACTGGGATTCCTGGAAAGAGTAGTGAGTGTTCTTAACCATTGAGCATCTCTCCAAGCTCAAGCAATGGGGTGTGTGTGTGTGTGTGTGTGTGTGTGTGTGTGTGTGTGTGTGTGTGTGTTTGGTTTTTCTTTTTTTCTTCTCTCCTTCTCTCTCTCTCTCTCTCTCTCTCTCTCTCTCTCTCTCTCTCTTTCTCTCTCTCTCTTTTTTTTTTTTTTTGGTTTTTCGAGACAGGGTTTCTCTGTGTAACAATCCTGGCATCCTAGCTGTTCTGGAACTCAATTTGTAGACCAGGCTAGCCTCGAACTTACAGAGATCCACCTGCCTCTGCCTCCTGAGTACTGGGATTAAAGGCGTGCGCCACCACCCAGCCAGCCATAATCACATCTTCAAAGAAGTGTTTTAGATTGGTTTATTTTATTTTACATGTATGAGTGTTTTGCCTGGACATATGTCTGCACTGTGTACCTGGTGCCCAAAGAGGTCAGAAGAAGGCATCATGATCCTCTGGAAATGGAGTTGTGGATAGTTGTGAGCCACCTTGTAGATGCCAGGAACAAAATCCTCTGCAAGAGGCTAAGTGTCCTTAACTGCTGAGTCATCTCTCCAACTCCCAAGAATCATTTCTTGAATAGAAGTTCTCACCAGGTAACTAGGGAACAGGGCTTAAGGAAGACTTCATGTCACCTTCCTCCCAATGCTTTCATCACCTCCTACAACACCACCCCGAGGACCACAGCCTTGGATATCCAAGCCAAACCCATTGCCAATGCACAGAGTTGTTGAACACCGTGATGGTTTCAAGAGCAGTCGCAATAGGGTTGTGTCTGGTTTCTGCCTTGAAGGCTTGTGACAGAACAGCTCTGGGGATCTGAGAGGCTGGAGAGATAGACACACTGTCAATCACCATGCCTCAGCTGGCTGTGGTTGCTATGTGCAAAGTCTGCTTACTTTGCCCGGGGAAATGCTCGATTTGGCACTGTGGTTTTCCTAATGCTATGGCATGGCATGGCTGAGCACACATGCAGACAGGCAGCCAATGTGCCCTGTAAGTGGGGAACATGTACGGAATTCTGTGAGGGTTTCTATGGAGTCCTCAGAAGTCTGCAGCTGAGGCCCTAGCTGCCCACAGCAGTGAGCAGCCTTGTTAATGATCCTGTTTATCTCCAGGGACTGCCTCCCAGCTCCAACTGCCTTGGAGATAACTGGGATGACCGATCTGATGGAGACAACAACGCAATGAATGTAACACATGGTCACTCAGATCTGTTGTCCCAAGACAGTCTGGGCATCCCATGTAATCATCGTTACGTGAAAATTTCAAACATTGTTACAGAAAATTTTCAAATTTGAAATATCTAGAATAGTTCCATCACACAAAATTTGGGGAAAGCACAAGTCATTTGCTGTGTTTTTTTGACCAACGTGGGAAAGACCAGAGAGAGGATCTTGTGCCTTCTGCAGTAGCAATGGCTCGTGGATTTCCTGATCTATAGCGCCCCCTAGTGGTATTTTTGACCCATAACCTCCCGGTTCTGAGAAAAGCCTGAAATTGAATCTCAGCAAGAAACTATGGCTCACAGTTCCTTTCGTTGTTTGTTTCGTTGTTTGTTTAAGTCTTTGGAAACTAAATTTTGTGTCAGCCTTATGTTTAAAATAGAGAAGGCACAGAGCTTTGCATGTGGTTCCAAATGAAAATGCCCACGTTTTCACCACAGGAGGCAGCTAGACAATGTCTCAGAGAGAAGTCGTCTTCTAGTGTGTGAGGGATACACATGTCCTGTCTGAATCCCGCCATTCCACTTGGCTGGGAAACAGATCCAGAAAGTGTCTGCTCTTTTTATAGTTTGCCCCACAATCGACTTCAGAGCATCTGTGTAGGGTGGGGAAAATGGCCTAATCATTTCCCCAAATAAAGCTTTCTTTGCCTTAGTTGGGTCTCATAAGCTCTACAGTACGTGGCATAAAGGCTTTGACACACTCCACTGTGGGGTCTAGTCTTCTACACTTTGGTTAATTTGTATGCATGAGAATACAGATCGTTTTGGGTGTAGTTTTCAAAGCAAGTATTAAGGGCAAGAATTTGATTTTAAGTGATGGGAAGGAAAAAAAAGTGTGAATTTAGTTCCAGACTCTAGAGAGGAGGAAAGAAGATGTTATATTCCTGTCTGAAACATAAATCACTCTAGGATGGCCCCCAAACTTCTTACTCTGTCCACCTGTTCACAAAATGGCAGGAATTTCTCCATTGTGCTCAGATTCCTGAGAACACAAAATCTCAGAAATGCACTCAAGCCCCTGTGTGGATACAAAATTGTGCAAATTGGTGGGGTTTGATACATCAAAAACACCCTAAAGGTTAATTTTATTTATTTGTTGTTTTTACATGTGTATGAGTGCACTTATGCATGTTTTTGTGCATTATGTGTGTGCAAGAACCCAAGGAGGTCAGAAGAGGGTGTCAGATGCCCTGCAACTGAAGTTACAGACAGTTGTGAGCTATCGGATGAAGGTTTAAGGAACCAGATCCTGGTCCTTTGTTGCAGGATATTTTCTTACACTGTGTGAAGATGTGGCTGTTTAATAAAGAGCTGAATGACCAGTAGCTGGGCAGGAGAGGTTAGGTGAGACTTCTGGGCAGAGAGAGGAACCCGGGAGAATCTATGCATGTGAAAGACGGTGAGACAGGAGAAAGTTGAATATACAGAATGGAAGAGAGGTAAATAGCTACTTGGCAGAATGTAGACTAATAGAAACAGTAAATTAAGTTATAAGAGCTAGTTGGGAACAAGCCTAAGCTAAAGGCCAACCTTTTGTAATTAATGTCTCCATGTCATTACTGGGGAACTAGCGGTCCCAAAGAAAGTCCTACTATAATCCTTTGTGAAAGCGTTAAGTGCTCTCAACTGCTGAGCCATCTCCCTCACCCCATCAAAATATCTTTGTGTTGTTTTGTTTTGTTTGTTTTTTTGAGACAGGTTTCTCTGTGTAATAACTCTGGCTGTCCTGGAACTCAATTTGTAGACCAGGCTGGCCTTGAACTCACAGAGATCTGCCTGCCTCTGCCTCCCAAGTGCTGGGATTACAGGCATGCATGGGCCACCACCTCCCAGCTGTGCCACCACTGTCTGGTGAAACTATCTTAAAGAAAACAAATTCTATTAAAAAAAAGAAAAGAAAAGAAATTCTAGGTTTATATTCTTGAGGATGGAGAGATGTCTTAGCAGTTAACAGTATTTGTTGCTAGCCAGGTATGGTGGCATATGTCTTTAATCCCAATATTCCAGAGGCAGAGGCAGAGGCAGAGGCAGAGGCAGAGGCAGAGGCAGAGGCAGAGGCAGAGGCAGAGGCAGAGGCAGAGGCAGAGGCAGAGGCAGAGGCAGAGGCAGAGGCAGAGGCAGAGGCAGAGGCAGGAGGATCTCTGTAAGTACATGGTCAGCCTGGTCTATATAGTGAATTATAGGACAGCCAGGTAGAGGCTGTATAGAGGTTCAGTCCGTTATTATCATGGTGGAAGCATGGCAGTATGCAGGCAGACACGGTGCTGGAGAAGTAGCTGAGAATCCTATATCTTGCAGGCAACAGGAAACTGACTGAGACACTGGGCGGTATCCTGAGCATAGGAAACCTCACAGCCTGCTCCTACAGTGACACACTTCCTCCAACAAGGCCATACCCACTCCAACAAAGCTATACCTCCTAATAGTGCTACTCCTTATGAGATTATGGGGGCCGGTTACATTCAAAGATTCACCTTAAATATAGATTTCTTGAGATGGGAAGACCCACCTTAAATCTGAGCCACACTCTTTCATGGCAGCCTGTGTAAGGACATAGAAGAAGGAAGCATTTGCTCTTTGCCTGCTTGCCCTCACTTCCCTGGCATTCTGATTTATACTGCAAACCAGTTGAAACAGCCAGTCTCATGAACTGAACAGCTATTTGGGTATTTGGACTTTCTTATGGAAGACAGCCATTGTTGGACTAGCTGGACCACAGCCTGTAAGCCACTTTAAAATTTCCCCTTTAGATTCATTCTATCAGTTCGGTTCTCTAGAGAACCCTACTACACTGTCTCAAAACAAAAATGGTTTATATTCTCAAGGTCAGGTTTTTTTTTCCCATCAGCCATGAGGAGATGAGTGTATACCTATGTGTAGCTGGGATGACAGATATCATCCAAAACTAGACAGTTTGCCATCCTGCTTGTCCAAGCCTGAAATCTCAGCTGCTAAGGAGGCAGGAGGATTACAGGTTCAAGGATGCCTGGGTGACACCATGAATTCAAGGTTAGCCTGAGACCCTGTCTCAAAATCAAAAGAACAAAGAAGGCTTGGAATGTAGCGTAGTGGCAGAGTACTTGCCTAGAACCTATCAGTGAGAGGTTGGGAGCATGGCTCAGCAGTAGAGCCTTCCCTAGAATCCCCCAGTGAGGGGCTGGGGCGTGGCTCAGTGGTGGAGCCCCTGCCTAGAATCCCCCAGTGAGGGGCTGAGGTGTGGCTCAGTGGTAGAGCCCCTGCCTAGAATCCCCCAGTGAGGGGCTGGGGGCATGGCTCAGTGGTAGAGCCCCTGCCTAGAATCCCCCAGTGAGGGGCTGGGGGCATGGCTCAGTGGTAAAGCCCCTGCCTATATAAAAATTCTTACTTTGAATGGAGATATTTGACTTCTAGAGAGGAAGGGCATTGCATGACTTGCTTGGCTAGAGCAAACTTTTGTTCCCACTGCATCATTATGTAGAACATAAGGCATCATTAAGCCATATTGAGGGTCAATAGAGGATAAGCATCTTGCTGATACTGGCTATGGGAAACAGGAGCCCAGTGTGACTGTGAAACTGAGTTGGAGGCTGGATCATTAGCAGAGCTTAGTTGGAGGCTCAGTGAGAGGCATCTGGCTTTCCCAAGTGACTTTCCTTTTTTATTTTCTCTCCCTTTCTTTCTTTCTTTCTTTCTTTCTTTCTTTCTTTCTTTCTTTCTTTCTTTCTTCCTTCCTTCCTTCCTTCCTTCCTTCCTTCCTTCCTTCCTTCCTTCCTTCCTTTCTTTCTTTCTTTCTTTCTTTCTTTCTTTCTTTCTTTCTTTTTTCTGTCTTGTAAGTGATAGATGAGTGTCTATCACTGAGCTCTATCCTCAGTAGGACCAAATGACTTTTAATAACAAAATTTGAGGGCTGAAGAGATGGCTCAGTGATTAAGAGCACTTGATGTTCTTATAGAGGACCCAGGTTGGGTACCCAGTACCCACATCAGGTGACTCACTACCACCTGTCACTCCAGTTCCAGGGAATTCAGTGCCCTCTTTAGGCTCTGAGGGTACTAGGCAGGCATGTACATGGTATGCATAAACTCTCTCTCTCTCTCTCTCTCTCTCTCTCTCTCACACACACACACACACACACACACACAAAACAAAACAAAAAAAAGATAACTTGTTTAAAAAAAAAAAAAGGCCACTGCAGGTAAAAGTTTGTAGAAGGTCTGTTGCAGCAAGCACTTTTTTTTTATTGTTTAAAATTAATTAATTAATTTATTTTTCTATTATCATCTTGATAGAGTATGTATTCTTATCTTAATAGTGAGATGTTTCATTGAGGCTTGCTCAGTAATTGAGTAAAACTGAAATTTATTATAAGCCACAGTCGTCCTAGGGACCTAGGTTCTGTGGGTTGTAGTCTGATTGTTCTTTATTTTATATCTAGAATCCACTTATGAGCAAGTGCATACCATGACTGTCTTTCTGGGTTTGGGTTACCTCACTCAGGATGATTTTTTCTAGTTCCATCCATTTGCCTGCAAGTTTCATGCTTTCATTGTTTTTCTGTGCTGAGTAGTACTCCATTGTGTATATGTACCACATTTTTTTTTTTTCATCCATTCTTCTGTTGATGGGCATCTAGGTTGTTTCCAGGTTCTGGCTATTACAAATAGTGCAGCAAGCACTTTTATAAGTAATTCCTTGGGGACTCACCCCAGCAAGATCCTGATCCTTCAAGCTGGACACTGAGCAGACAGAGAATACCAGAGCTGAGGAGGAGAAGAGCTGGCAGCAGGAAAAGCCAGGCTGCTCTGATTCTGGGCAACCATAAGTGCCCTGAGGGCTGAGTCTCTGTAAGACCTCAGTCTCCTGGTGTTTTGTGTTCTGTTTCCCAGTCAGTCCCTATATTTTGAGAGGATGCAGGACTTTTGGGAGTTAGGGCGGTTTCCTCTGAAAACGTGACCTTTTTATTATTATTTTTTTAAATTTTTTATTAAGCACCTGACCTTTACTAGACCTTTCCTTAGGGTAAAGTTGGAAAGGAAAAGAAAAATGAAAAAAGTCAAACCAGAACAAGCATCTAAACAACCGCTAAACCAATAGGCAGACACCAAGATGTTCCCACTGTTACCAAGTGTATTTTTCAGGAACTTTACAGCTCTGTTAGTATAGATGCAGATCTGCAATGTACTTGCTGCAAGTGAGATAACTCACCGGCAGCACTTGCTTGGCACAGGATGAGCTCTTATTTCGTTATTTATTATTTGAAGTCCATACCATCCACACCCTTCCCTGCTTTCTTCTTTCCCAGCTCTATGAAGGTAAGCAGCATAGCTCCCTTCTTGCTCCCAAGGACTAGCTGTTCTGAGGTCAGAGGTGTTAGAACAGCCCTCAGCCCTGGGAACTTCATTTCAGATTCTGCGCAGGAAAACGTGACCTTTAAAAAACAACACGAATCCTTTGTAACAGTTTGTTTTGCAAATATAACTTCAGAGAGGCAGGCCCCTTCCCGACTGCTTTCCAGTTCCACTCATTCCTCTCCCCAACCCTTTAATTGCTTTGTTGCCTCTCTGTCCCCCTTGCAAAGAAATTCTGGGCCCTAAGAAAGTTCAAGCCAGGTGGGGAATGAACTCTCACCCTAGCCCAGAAGAGAGGAAGTTGGTGTCTGGCTCGCCTGTGCATCCTGGCAGGGTGATTATCTCAATAATAAAGGACAGAAAAAAATTTATTTCGTGTAAATAAAACAAAAACCCGGCCGTGATTCATTAATGTCATTGAAACGGCATGCAAATGACAGGATGAAACTTAGCAGAAAGCAGCTTGGTGCAAACAACAGGCATTGTTTGGGAACGTGGTCCTCATTCGTTTCAAATCCACAGACACGATTTCCTGGGTGTATAATTGTCCCCCTCTCCGCCCCCGAAAGCGAGGCTGGGCCCTTTGTTTCCCAGGCTCGCTGAGTGGAGCGGGTGCTGCGCGTGTAGCCCCCGGCACAGATGCCGCCCGGCTTTTGTTTTAGAGGCCTAGAGACAGAGAGCAGGGCGCACCTGTGTCGGGCGCCCCTGGGCACAGTCTCCCTCCTTCCCACCCGCCCCATTGTCTACCGCCTGGCTGCAAGTCGCTTTGCTACCATTGTGCAAATGGTGAGTGCAGATATTTCAAGGAGCTGTTTAACATATATCACTTGGCTTGCAGAGGTCGGTCTTCTTCGAGCCCCCAGTACAACAGCTTGTAAAGTGTGTGCCTCTGGTCCCTAGAGCAGTGTCAACCTGCAGAGGGGATTTAGGCCTTAGAGAAATCAATGGGGTTAGGACTGGCACACACCAAGAAGGTAGTTCCTCCCCACAAAGGAATCGCAGGGTGTCCTGTTCCAGACCTGAACACACGGAGTCCCAGCAGCAGGGATGGCAACATGGGAGGGGACTCTGGGCCTTGATGTGTGAGAGAGGTTTGCCAGTACCGACTAGGTAAAGAATGGCACAGGAAGCCTGCACACATGAGGTGGCTGATGTGTTTCAGTCATGAGGCCGGATGTAGGCCAGGGAGGGATGGAGGAAAGTCAGGGGAAAGAGCCCCTGCTGGTCACATCAAGATGACCTCAACAGCTGTTGGTTCACTGTTGCCCCCAGGGACCCTGCTCTGGACATGGCCCTTGCAAATTCCAAAGCTTTCCTGTACCCAGAGCACACTGTTTGCTCTCCAGGGTCCTTTCCCAGCCCCCACTTGAGCTGGTGTGATGAGAAGAGCAGAGTACCAGGAGGCACTGCTCTGCTTTGATTCTGTTCCTAGCAGTGTGACAATGGGTACCCCTCCTTCTATTCACTGAGCAGCCTAAAAAGGCACCTGCATGGGCTGGAGAGATGGTTGAGCAGTTAAGAACACAGAAATCAGGTGACTTGAGCCTAGTACCCACATAGGGTGGTTCATAATCACCTATCACTTCAACTCCTGGGGGTTCCGAGGCCTCAGGGGCACCTGCATTCATATGCACACACACTCCATGACCTCCCACTAATGTTATTTGCAACTGGCGGGGAGGGGGAGCTCTGTGCTTCCCAGGACCTAGAATCTGGCCCTCCAGCTGCATCTCTTGATTTTGCCTGCAGTGGGTTCCACCAGGGACAGTGTGTGAATGGCATAAGGTAAGTGACAGCTTTTTAGAGTGTAGTACTGATGTGGACAGATATTTGGGGACTTTCCACAGTCCTTATTCTCTTGTGGGAAGGATGAATGGGCTAAAGACAGAGTGTGTCATCCAGGATTTGAGGCTCTTCCTTCCACTGGCACCTGTGATGGTCAGTTTGAACTGTCAGCTTTACTGGTCTAAGAAACACCTAGTGAAGTGGGCACGGTGTGGGGGCCTGTGCACAAGAGAATTGAAGCCTTTAGTTTCTCTTTTACTAATGACAATAGAGGCTCACATGTGGCAGCAAACAGCCCCTCAATCTTAACACAACCAGACATTCCCCCCCCACCTAGTTTTTAGAGACAGGGTCTCTCTGTAGCCCTGGTTGTTCTGGAACTCACTTTGTAGACCAGGCTGGCCTCGAACTCAGAGATCCATCTGCCTCTGCCTCCTGAATGCTGGGATTAAAGGTGTGCACTGCCATGACTGGGATGTACTTTTATTTTTTTATTCAAACTATACTACAAAGCAGGGCCTGAGGGTTTGCGTTATTGATATTCTTAGTCCTGGGGAGGCTGAGGCAGGTGGATCTCTGTGAGTTTGAGGACAGCCTAGTCAACATAGTGAGTTCCAGGCTGGGACTTCATAGTGAGACTCTAGGGAAAGAGAGGGGTTGGGGAGAGAAGAGAAGGAGGAGGAGGAAGGGAGAAGGAGGAGGGGAAAAGAGGGAGGGACAGGCAGGCCTGATGATGGGGGGTGGTTTTAGTGAGGCAGACTTCTGGGAGTGTCTGTAATGGTATTCTCAGAAATATTTGTATTCTGAGGACTCTGACCTAGTTACTGGACCAGTCCCTCAATGGCATTATTAGGAAGTGGCGAAAGGCAGAGCAAATAGATGGAAGAAGTGGTCCCGAGGGCATTTTATCTTGCCCTGGCCCCTCCCACTATTTCCTCTGCCCCTTATTCAGCAGAACCTGAAGATCAACCTCAGCCACCTGTTCTCCCACCATTGTGGTGATATTGTGTTCCCCAAAATATTGTGCACCCTAATAAACTTATCTGGGGTCAGAGACAGAACAGCTACTAGATACAAAGGCTAGAAAATGGTGGCACTCACACCTTTAATCCTAGCATTCCAGAGGTAGAAATCCCTCTGGATCTCTGTGAGTTCAAGGCCACATTGGAAACAGCCAGCCATGGTGACACACACCTTTAATCCCAAGAAGTGAGCCTTTAATCCCAGGGAGTGATGGCAAAAACAGAAAGATATATAAGGTGTGAAGACCAGAAACTAGAAGCTTTTAGCTGGTTAAGGTTTCAGGCTTTGGAGCAGCAGTTTAGCTGAGATTCATTCTGGATGAGGACTCAGGGGCTTCCAGTCTGAGGAAACAGGATCAGCTGAGGAATTGGCAAGGTGAGGTGGCTGTGGCCTGTTCTGTCTCTCTGATCTTCCAGCATTCACCCCAATACCTGGCTCAGGTTTAATTGTATTAATAAGAACTTTCAAGATTCATGCTACACACCATGATTGCCCAAAGACATGGGGCCAAGTGACAAGACTGAGCACTCCAAAACCGTGGTCCCAACATGCCCTTCTTTAAGTTTTTCTCTTTGTCACAACAACCCAACACCTGGACTAACAATTCATCCCGGCAAGGAGACCTACTTCCAAATCCTGGTTTAAATCGTTAGCCCCAGCTCTTCTCTAATCTGGGCCACCCTGTGAAAAGGGTGGGTGTTGCCTACTCTGAGAGCACTTCTGACATTGCTATGTCTCTATTGTCACTAATTGTTTTCCTTCTCAAATACAGCTTTTAGTCTTCATTTATTCCAAGGGTGGTGGACATCTCTTTAGCAATACTTCTGAAATTATGCAGCGTGCTGGGTGTGCTAGCACATGCCTGTAAGTCCAGCTATTAGGAAGTAGAGGCAGGGAGATCATGAATTCAAGGCCAGCTTGAACTACATATGGAGTTTATGCTTCAAAAATACCACACACAGGACCTGGAGAGATGGTTCACCAGCTAAGAGCATTGACTACTCTTCCAGAGGACCTGGGTTCAATTCCCAGCACCTAGATGCTGTCTTACAACTGTCTGTAAAAGTCCCAGGAGATATGACACCTCCTTCTGGCCTCAGGCATCTGCAGTCATGTGCACATACTCACACACAGACTACATATAATTAAAAAAATAATAAATATAAGCTTTAATATAAAAACACACATATATATAACCCACACACAGACACAGACACACACAGAAGAGGTACATAATTGATCTAGATGAACCAGAAACTTTATATTATTTATTTTATGTGTATGAATATTTCACCTGCATAGCCTTCATGCCTGGTGACGGAGTTGGTCAGAAAAGGCCATCAGATCACTGGGAACGGGGATTACAGGTGATTATGAGTTGCACCAATGGGTGCTGGGCATTGAGTCCAGGTACTCTATGAGAGTAATAAGTGTTCTTGATTGCTAAGTCATCTCTCCAGCACCCACTAGGTGGAAAAAAAAATTAAAGCATACTGGCCAGGACGACTAGCAAGTAAATACCATGTGTGACCTCACAGTATGTATCTGAAGCAAAAGAAAGCATTCTGCTATTGAAGAAATTCTCAAACCAACTAGGGTTAAAAAAAAATGCACCCATTGCAGCATTAAAGTAAAACTACTTAGGAAAAAAAGGATTTCATCCTATGAGCAATTTGAAAGAAAAACTTCAGAATCGTAAGAGTGACTCTACCATAATTTTCTGTAATAAAACATCTATTATAACGGATATAGCAATACAATAAAAGTCCCATTGTTCCAGAGACTGTATCATAACTGAAACAGGATAATTATAGAAATACTTGTGTGAGAATTGCATGTTCAACAGAACCATTGAAACTCATTGTTCTCAGACTGAAAATAAGTCTTCCGAGTGGGAAACTCTCCTGCACCCTCTGAGAGGAAGGCAAGGTGGGTTCCCCCCGCCCCCCCCAAATCTTTTACAGCATTGTAATCTTCCCAAGTCCCCTCAGGTCCATCTGTGATACATTCCCTGGGGCTCATCTAGGAGTCAGCTCTCTGCCATATTTGGAAAGCTAAAATTTATTACTGGGATTTGAAGTGGGGTCTAATTCTTTTTCCATTCTTTAGAAAAAAAATACTAGCTGGGTGTGATGTTGCATGATTTCAGTCCTAGGACTTGGGAGGAAGAGTCAGAAGGATAATTACAAATTCAAGGCCGCCCTGGTCTATATAGTGAGTTCTAGGCCAGCTAAGGCTACATAGTGAGACCTGTCTCAATCCCCACCAAATAAAACAAATTTACTAGTATATATTTACTGTATGAAGGGCTATGTTTTGTGACATTTTTGTTCAAGAATATCATATACTTGAACCATATTCACCCCATTATCCTCTCTGGTGCCCATGCTGTTCTGGTTCCTTGTCTCAAATAGTATCCTTTCTACTTTCATAAAGTATGGTTCTTATTTTAAGTTTAATTTCATTTTATGTGAATGGGTGTTTTCCCTAAATGTCTGTGCACTACTTGTGTGCCTGGTACACACAGAGGCCAGAAGAGAGCATCAGATCCCCTGGAACTAGAGTCACAATGAGTTGCCATGCCGGTGCTAGAAATCTAACCCAGGTCTTCTGGAAGAGCAGCTGTTGCTCTTAACTGCTGAGCCATCTCTTCATGCCTTCATATCCCCCCCCCCTTTTTTTTTTTTTGCAAGATAGAATCTTTCTGTGTAGCTCAGGCTGGCCTCAAAGTTGTTTTTGTTTGTTTGTTTGGTTGGTTAGTTAGTTGGTTTTTCAAGACAGGGTTTTTCTGTGTAGTTTTGGTGCCTGTCCTGGATCTCGCTCTGCCTCCCAAGTGCATGCACCACCACTGCCCGGTCTGGTCTCAAAGTTTTAATGATCCTTTTACCTCTGCCTCCCAAATGCTGAGACAGTAGGCACATGCTACCACTGCCTGGCACTCTACATTCCTTCATCAGACAGATTCAGGTGCAACAGAGCTCTATTGAGTTCATTTGTAAGTTCTCCCTTGGAATCCTCAAGATGCCTTGTAGACACCGGTCATTGACAGCACGCTGGTGCAGCTGGTCTCCTGTTCTTAGTGGGCACAGCACTTTTTGTCTCTTTCTTCATTTAGTTGCCACAATAAGCCAAGCTTGTTGAGAGCCTGGGTCCTTGTCTTCATTTCATACTTGAGGACAGTAAGGATGAGTTGGGAGCCAGCCTAGGGCTTTGTCTGGAAGCTGTATTTGCACTTGTGTTTTCACTGAGTTTTGCTGTTTCTTTTTAAATGTGACTTTGGGGAAAGTGATAGGAATTAGAGAGGAATAAGGGGTTATAGAGTCTGCAAGTCATCTCCTCTCTCCACTAATGATTTTTAATGTCCCACCTTGGGTAAGATGGCACTTGAAAGGCTGGGGACCTGGAGGAGATTCAGGTGGTAATGATGGCTGAGGGAGTCATGGCTGTGCAGGGAGGGAATAACAAAAATCCTGGCAGTGATGACAGCGCACGGAATGCCACAGCAAACATGCAGACTGATGCTAAGTGGTGGAAAAAGGGATGTGATAACTGTCTATGGAAAGCTGAAGGATGAATGATGAATTAACCTTTAGAAGAGTCATGGAGCCCAAGGTGAGACTGTCATCAGTCTCCAAACCATCTTGACTCTGACAGCACTTTCAAGGTCAAGGTCTCCCAAGACTAGAGCGTCAGCGGTCCTAACGCACACATCAAGCTTGACTTAGGCCTGGCCTGAGGATTCTGTCTGTGTCCTCTCGTGGAGTGGATACCTATCTGTCAGGCACATGCGCAGAAGCAATACTCACAGCTGGCATTTTGTGAGTTCCTGGTGTTATGGGTTTGTCTTACTCTTCTATTGCTGTGATATAACATCATAACCCAGACAACTTGTAAAAGAAAGGGTTTTTATTGGGCTTACAGTTCCAGAGAGTTAGTGTTTATGACGGCAGAGTAAAGGCGTGGTGGTAGATGGCTGGAGCAGCAGCTGGGGGCTCATCTTTTTATTTATTTATTTTAATTAATTTTTGTTTATGTTTGTGTGTATGCATCTGAATGCAGTTGTGGGTGGAGGCCAGAGACATCAGATTCCCTGGGACCTGGAGTTAAAGGTGGTAGTGAGTCACCAACATGGGTGCTGGGAACAGAACTAAGGTCCTCTGGAAAAGAAGGAAGTTCTCCTAGCTACTGAGCCATTCCTTCAGCCACAGAGAGCTCCTACCTTGGTCCATAAACAGGAAGCAGAGAACACATGGAATGTGTTAACAGTCTTCTGAAACCTCAAAGCCTGGCCCCAGTGACACACCCCCATCAACAAGGTCACATCTCAGAACAGTTCTACCAACTGGGGACCAGGTATTTAAACATGAGCCTATGGGTGCCGTGTTTATTCAGCTACCAGACTGAACTGTCATCTTCCTACACAGACATGAGGTCCCAATTCTGTCACTGTATACATAACCTTATTTGAAAGTAGGGTCTTTATGGATGTAATCAAGTAAAAATGAGGTCATGAAAGTAGGCTCTTAGTCACCATAGTTTGTGTCCTTATAAGGACAAGGGAATGGAGGACTGAGGAGATGGCCCAGTGACTAAGTGCTTTCTGGGCAAGTACGGGGACCTGAGTGTGAATCCTAGCACCCATGTAAAGAGCCAGTCATGGCTACATATGATAGGGGCTCCAGCATTGGAGGTGTGGACAGAGACAGGCAGATTCCAGGAACTGCCTTGTTGAAACAGCAAGACAATGGCTATTCAGTAGGAAACCTCAACTCAATGTAATAAGGGAGAGTGCCTTAGATAGAGTTTCTATCACTGTGAAGAGACACCATGATCATGGCAACTCTTATAAAGGAAAGCATTTAATTGGGTGACTTACAGTTCATTGGTTTAGTTCATTATCATCATGGCAGGGAGCCTAGTGTTCGGCAGGCAGACATGGTGCTGGAGAGGTAGCTGAGAGTTCTACATTTTGCACAGGCAACAGGAAGTGGTCTGTCTCTGAGTGGCTTGAGCATATATGAGATCTCAAAGCCTGCCTTCACAGTGACACACTTCCTCCAACAAGGCCACACCTACTCCTACAAGGCCATACCTACTCCTATAAGGCCACACCTCCTTATAGCACCCCTTCCTTTGGGGGCCATTTTCTTTCAAACTACTACAGAGAGCAATAGAGGAAGAACTCTCCACGTCTTATTCTGGCCTCTTCATGTACACACAGGTGCACCAACTCACATGCATGTATATGTGTGTCTGGTGCATGCATGTGAGTGTGCACCTATGTGCACCACGTAGCAACATAGAAGATTAGCACTGTAAGCCAATGGTTATCGAAGACTGGTGACTTTACCAGAAGCTAAGAGAGACAGAGGTCTTTCCTATAGGCTCATGGGAAGTGCCTTAGTTCCTTCAAGCTGCTGTAAAAATAGCAAGGATAGGGGACTTAGGAACAATTGAACTGATTTCTTAGTTCGGAGACCAGGAAGTACAAGATTAAGGTACCAGCAATTTCCATGTCTAGCGAGACCAAGCACCTCATAGTTGAAGGAAGGGGACAACAAGCTCCCTGGGCCTCTTATATGAGGTCACTAGTCACCGCCATTCTTAGAATCACTAACAAAAGCTTTCCATGTGCGAATCTGGGGTTGGGAGAGGAGAGGGTTGAGACGGGGTCTCCATATTCAGCCTAGGTTGTCTCAAACTGTTGTTTTTTGTTTGTTTTGTTGTTTGAGACAGGGTCTCACTTATGTAGCCCTGGCCCATTTGGAACTCTCTATGTAGTTCAGGCTGGCCCCAAACTAAGAGATCTGCCTGTCTTTGCCTCCTGAGTGCTGGGATTAAAGATGGGTCCCAAGTGATGGGACTATGGATGTACACCACCTAGCCTTCACAGCCTCAGCCGCTAGTGAGCTATGTGTGACATCTCTAGCCTTCAGCGTGATCATTTTATGACTTCGTTCGTCATTTGTGTGAATGTCTTATATCCTAGCCTCTCTTCTCCACTGAGCTTTCTTTGCTGCTCCCTGAATTCTTAGGCCAAGGAGACAATAGTCCGGTTCTCTAACATGCCACCAGAGGGCGCTGCCCGCGGGGGACACTGGAGCAGCGAGCTGATCTATTAACCTCAGTTAACTTTGGTTCTTGAAAGTAACCCAAATTCAGGCACGAAGACGGACAGAATTTTCCACTCCAGCCAGGAGAATCTTGGTATTAAAAGGCTTTCCAAGATTTCTCACAAGAAGACAAAAAAGGATACAAATAGGGGTTGGAGAGATGGCTCAGATGGCTTAAGAATACTGGCTTGAGGTCCTGAGTTCAATTCCCAGCAACCTCATGGTGGCTCACAACCATCTGTAGTAAGATCTGATGGTGTGCAGGCGTACGTGTATATATAAAATGAATAAATCAATCTAGACTTTTCATGGGAAACAGCCGGTCATCTGGAGGCTCGCTACATTCCCCAGGCAGAGAGTACAGACTGGAGTCCACACTTCCAATTGGGTGGCAGCCCAGCCCAGCCCCACTGAATCGTGCCTACTCAGCAAGACTTCGCTCAGGGTTACAGTTCACAGTATTGGGACAGCTCAGACCCCTGCTGCTGCATCTTCTACCCAGGAATCCGGGGGAAAGGCCCTACAGGTCACAGACCCAGCGCAAAGGGTGCTCAGAGAGGACCTTCCAGGAGCTACCCGGGTTCCTAGACAGGTATAGGGCGGGGTAGCCGGGGTGGGGGTGGGGCGCAGCGGGTCCTCGGGACACAAAGTCCTCTCCAGGGTCACCGCAGGGTTCCCGCTTCCAAGTCATGGTCTCGGTCTCGGTGCCAGCCAACCAGACACTGGGGCGGGGTGGCTGCGGGGGAGTAAGGGACTCGCTCCTGCGCCCCGAGGGTCCTTCCCCAAAACTGGCCCAGCTTGGGGACCCGGACCCGCGGGGACCCAGAGCAACAGCGACCCGGAAGGCCCGCGGAGCCGGAAGGCGGGAGGGCGGAGCCAGGGCGGCAGTGGCCTGTGAGCTCCTCTCTGGCGCTAGCGGAGCGGAGCCGGCAGAGAGGAGCGGGCTTCTTGTCCCCGCGGTCCCAGGCACCAGCACGGTAAAGGTGCGCTCAGAGAAGCTAGGGTCTGCGGAGCCGGTCGGGCACTCCACGGTGTCGGGCACACTGCTGTTCGTCTTCATGCAAGGAATTGAGGCCTAAGCTGAAGTACTGAGGTTACCAGCTCCGCGCAAAGCCAGCACGGGTGTGCGGGAGGGCGCGTGCGCAGTGCCGGGAGGGGACCTGAGCACTAGCTTGGAGATAGTCAGGAAGGGATGTCAGGGGCTCAGAAGGCCAGATTAGTTGGAGTTGCGGTTGAGAAGCGTTCTGCTATGACTAAGTAAGTAGATAAAGTGCATGTAGGCAGGGGTGGAGGCCCGGGCAGAGGGCATTGCGCTGCGGAGTGCACGAGTGCCTGGTGTCAGCCCCTGGCCAGCCCAGTCTGAGAGCTATAGGTGAACCTACCACTGACGCCTTCTCATCTTTCAACTTCTGATTTTTGAACTGTCAGTCCTCCTACCATATCCTTTGCAGCACGTGTGCCAGCATGCCCTCGATGTCTTATTTTTAAATACCAACCGTCAAGTAATTTAAAAACAACTTTGTGTGGTGGAAGAACTGGATGATGAACTTTACAGAGGCCAGACTGCAACCTGGAGTCTGCAAATTCCAGAAGGGGGAACAAGATAGTGACTTCTGGCCAAGGGCCTGTTCTCCATTCACTTTCTGTTTCGTTTCTCTCCCAGCACACATCCGGAATTGGAATCCCAGCTTTGTCTAATATTGAGGTCCCTGTTAGCTCTGAAGCCTTCTCCCTTGTCCCTCACAACTTAATTGAACTCAAATCAGGCTGCTGTCCAAAGGTTTGACTTTTCACCTCCTCTGTGTATGTCCAGAGCCCTACTGTCACCTTCCACTAGTCAGAGCTCTGTGTTAGTATCTGCTTTCCCTATGGCTGGCAGGTGGACTTCCAGTGATCAGGACCTGGTTTGAGGACAGCATTATTGAAATAGTTGTACTACTGTAGAAAGGTCCTGTCTCCTGCATCCTCATCTCTCCCCATCACTTACAGACACAGGTGGCCCTGGTCTGGGAGGAGGAACAGGGCATGTTTCCTTTCAATTTCTTGAGCCTGAAGAATGAAGGAAATGAAACACTTTCACAGAGACTTGGGAGCCGGGGTCGCAAACCTTTCTTTCACAACAAATGCCTGTTGCTGCTGTAACTTCTGATGTTATTCTTCCAGAAATTTAAACCAGCCTTGCCTTGCAGCCACAGACTGCAGAAGCCCAGCTAGAGTGGAGCTTTCCGTGCCCAGCTCCCCTGCTCCCTGGCACAAGCTAAAGAGCTTGTCCTCTTGCACTGACTTAGCTGGGCTGGGTGGAGATTGGGAACAACATGTGCATGTTGGTACCTTATCTGCTCCATAGGTTTTGACTTAAAGTTATCCAGAACAGGTTGGAGCTGCCTCTGAGTAGATAATCAAGGGTGAAATGGGTAGGTACATTAGCCTGCTCCCCTTGTCCACAGTTTTACCTTCTGTAGTTTCAACTAACTGCAGCCAAAGATTAGGTGAAAATTTTCAGAAATAATCAATTCATGAGTTTTAAATACCTAGTAAGTTTTAAATCATGCGTTTTCTAAGTAGTTAGAAATTTCATGCTGTCTAAATAGTGTCATGAAATCTCATGCAACCCTGCTCTATTCTGCCTAGGATGTGAATCTTCCCTTTGTCCAGTATATCCACAGGGTGTACCCTACCCACATGCTAGTCACTCAGTAGCCCTCTGCTGTCACATTGTGGGTGCCCAGTGCTTGTGCTCAAATAATTTCGTTTTACTTAATAAAGGCTCCAAAGCCTTAGAGTTACAATGCAAAGGAACCAGGGCATAAAAGCTGGAAGAACAGATTAATCAAGCTTATAGCATCTACTGATGTCTCAGAATGTATTCTTTATGGATGAGGGGGCACTACTGTATGCATCTCTGCCCTACCTCTTTCACATGCATTGTCTTGTTATGCAAAAACCATTTTGAGAGTGCAAATCCATTATTCTGCAGAGAAATGATATGTGGAGTGGTTTTTGTGTGCTGATGCTGTAGGACCGGAATGGCACAAGCCTTGTGCTTCTGAGCATGGGTGGTGTCCAGCTGTCTTCTGAAACCTGGGCTGCACCTGACTTTTTCCACTGTAACTGACAGATCAAACAAAAAGCTGGATCTGCACCAAAGCTAAACTAGGAAGTGGTTAGGTACTTTACAGGATAGGAGTGGGGTGTTAGTCTTTTGAAAGGAAGGCATTCATCTAAAGTTTATCAAACCGGATAAAGAAGCCAGAAACGGTGGTTTCAAACCTATAATACCAGCGCTTAGGAGGCTGATGCAGAAGTACCATGAGTTCCAGGCTAGCCTTCTTACAGCAAGTAAAGTCTCAAAAGGGGGTGGAGGTGAGAAAAAGGAACATTTCTAGGGGCTGGAACACAGCATACTTCTTTCTCTTGGGAGTGTTTAGGAGTTCTGAAAAATAGCCTTTGTGACAATGTGGTGGCTCCATGGGTTCCTTAAAGGGCTCAGAACTTCCAGAGCCAAGGGGGCAATTTTACATTGAGAGATTCTGATTCTGCATACTTCTTGGCCATAGAGAGAAATCAACCCACTGACCAAAGCCCAGTATAACCCAAGGCTATTGACAGTAGCCCAGAACTTCATCAGCAAGGTCCCTTACCTGACAGGTCCCTCAGCCTCATGGGAACAGGAGGTGTGGGAGTCAGAAGTGTCAGCTCTGCTGCCTTTTCTCCCCAACCTTGTGAAGTGGCCTGTCAGTGTGTGGGCTCTCCTTACCCACCAGTCCCTCTGTGGGGCACAGTGCACCTTACCTATGGCTATGCCTCTGCCTATCACTTCCCAGCTGGCATGGCAATGTGTCCTGATTCTAGCAAGTTGTTTACAATCATTGTTCTTAAGGGTTCTCTGTCTATCATTTCATGTACCTTGCAAGCCCCTGGAAGTCTCTTGTTATTTTGAGACAGGGTCTTGCTCTGTAGTGCAGGCAAACCTGGATCTTACTATGTAACCCAGGCTGGCCTCAGACTTGTCCTGATCTTTCTTCTACTTCCTAAATGCTGAAATTGCAGCCGTGAGTGAGCCACCATGCCAATTGCCAAGTCCCCAGAAATCTGATTTATTTTGTTTTGTAATGGCTTCATCTTGGTAAATCATATTATTCCTGGTTTTCTTTATTTTTAATTAACAAGTCATTATTTTATTTTGGCAGAAAAATCTAGCAATCTAATCCATGCTGGCCATGGGTTCATAACTCCCCTGCTTTAGCTTCCCCAGTATTGAGTGTATAGCCTGTGCTAACATACCTAGGTCTTGTCTCTGCTCACAATGTCTCCACAGGGTCTGCACTGCCCTCGGCTCTTCGCAGTCAGTCATTCTGCATCCCTTCTATGGACCCCTTACAAGGTCCACCCTCTTTTTTTCACTGGGGCTCAAATTCAGAGCATTTTTCATAAAGAACTACTTTTTCAGCCCCATTTTAATTCTGTCTTAAAGCTAAGTATCCATCTAACTCCTGGCTCTGGGTTACCCAGCAGGCACATGCCAGTGTGGCCTCAGAATCTAGTCCGTTTCCCCCCTTTCTGGCTTGGCTCAGATACCTTGTCACATGCAAGAGGCCATATGGCTGGGAATTTCCTGTCCCTGCCAGACTTTATATGTTGAAGGTTGCAAGGAGCCACTTGAAAGGCTGTTGGTGTGAGAGAGGTCAGGCTTAGCTTGCTAGAGGACTGGTAAAGCCTGTGGCTGAGGTTGCTTCCTCATTTGTCAGGGGAATCAGAGGGCAGAAAAGACCTTTCATCCACTCTGCTGCTCCCATTTACTTGTTAGTTGATGCCCAACTTCTTGGCGACAAAGGGCTGTGTGCCTGTCTGGCATGCACACGGCCAAGCAACTCTTCTTTCCAGAAGGTGGATGCTCTTCCGAAGATGTTAGAAAGTGATACATTTGGGTCAAAATACTCATAAGCTCATTAAAATTCCCCTGTTCAGCCATAGAGAACAATGGTGTTCTGCCTGGTATCCTGAGGCAAAAGCCTGAGGCAGAAGGATTATGGTCTGGAGTGTGTAGCAAGACATTATCTCAAAATAAATGAATAAACTGAATAGATTGGTCTGGAGTATGTAGCAAGGAAGGCCTTATCTAAAAAATAAACAAAATAAAACAAACAAACAAACAAAAAAAAAAAAACGGTGGCTGGAGAGAAGACTCAGAGGCTAAGAGCACTGGCTGCCCTTTTAGAGGATTCGGGCTTGTTTACCAGCACCTGCATGTTATCTCACAACTGTCTGTAACTCCAGTTCCAGGGGATCACTGGCCTCCAAGGGCACTGCACACATGTGGTACATAGGCATACATGCAGCAGAACATCTGCATACAGTTTTTTTTTTTTTTGGTTTTTCGAGACAGGGTTTCTCTGCGTAGCTTTGCGCCTTTCCTGGAGCTCACTTGGTAGCCCAGGCTGGCCTCGAACTCACAGAGATCCGCCTGGCTCTGCCTCCCAAGTGCTGGGATTAAAGGCGTGCGCCACCACCGCCCGGCCAGTTTTTTTTTTTTAAGTACACAATTGAGCAAACACTAAAACCACTTATCGCTTTGAATTGTCTTTTAAGGTCTGACAAGATGCCCATCTTGGTAGATGACATCATGAAGCTTCTATGCTCCATTTCCCAAGAGAGGAAAATGAAGGCGGCTGTCAAGCACTCTGGGAGGGGTGCCTTGGTTGCGGGGACAGTGGCCTTTGTCGGTGGTTTGGTTGGTGGCCCACCAGGAATTGCTGTTGGTGAGTGGGGGTGTCTTCACATGTATAGCCAGCCTTGGTTCAGGCCTATAATCCCTGCCCTGGGGAGGCAGGAACATGGAGAGTTCAAGGATAGCCTAGGCTACATAGTATGTTCCAGGCTTCTGGCATGTTTGAGGAACCACAGGGAAGAATGACCTGGTAAATAAGAATGGTACCTACCACATACCCCATGTGGGGAGTTTCTAAGGCCCAGTTGCTTCTGTGTGTAGTATGTTCTGTCAGAACCACAGCTTCCATGTGATACAGGCTTCCCTTGGCCTTGGTGTTTGAATCTGTTAGACCTGGGAGGCACCTTTCCTCCAGGAACCCACTGGTTCTGCCCTTTCCCTAGAGATGTGTCCTTGAGTATAAAGGTATTGAGGTGTCTGGGTCCTCCAGATGTCCCCTCCATATGTCACTGTTACCATGTTACCTCAGAAGGGAGCCAGAGAAACTACATTTGCCAAGTTCCTTCTATGATCAGTTGCTCACAGCGTGACTGTGTCTTAGTTTGCTTTCTATTGATGTGAGAAAATACCATGACTAAAAGCAACTTGGAGAGGGAAGGGTTTATTACAGCTTATAGTCCATTATGAAGAAAAGTCAGGGTGGGAACTCAAGGCAGGAACTGAAGCAAAAGCTATAGAACGCTGCTCGTTCACTCTGCTTGCTTTCTCCTGAGATGGCCACCACGGACTGTTTGATACAGTTTAGCTGGCATCCCCACCACAGGATGGGCACCTGCCATGTGCACTGGGTCTTTACTGACTACTGTTGTGTGCTGACAGCCTAGGGTACAGTCCTTCCATGAACCCAGTCTTCTAGAAGCTTTTGCTAGGTGATTTTCAATCCTCACATGGTAACAGGCTGGGCAGAGGGAATATCTTTAGCACTGAGTGTTTCCTTGCTTGCTGACAAGTGTGTCCACCCCTCCCCCCCAGCAGAACATTGCATTATATGAAAGCAGCATTTCATGGAAATGGAAATGTATGGATGGCCCAAACCTTCACCTTTTGTGTTTGCAAATTCTGTGAATTCAGGAGTCCGGACTTCAGCTTCTTCCCACAAAAGGAGAAGACAAGCCCATTTCTTGTTTCCCCAGTGACACTCTTGCATTCCCACTCCTAGCTAAGTGCCCAGGGGAAGCCTGATTGGGGCTAGTTTATTACATAGCTGTGTGCTGTCTCTGTTGTGGGAGACTATGTTTTATTCACATTGAGTAATGGCAGATATTAGAATATATAGGGACTCGCTGCTTCTGGTCCCTGGTCATGGGTGGTTGCTTCATTTCCCATGAAAAACGCAGGAATTCTCCTTTGTGCATCGATGTCCTGATAATCCTCTGTATTATGTGCTGTTGTAAATCAAATATTGGTGTTCTGTGAAGAGTTAATGCAGATGTGTGTAGTACAGTCAGCTCAAGAGGCTCACTGGTGTCAGGAGGAAAAGTTCAGTCAAACTTGTGAGTGAATTGGTTTCCTTCCTTGGAATGCCTCTTTCTTTTAGAGATTGGCTCCCTCCCCCCTGCCCCCGCAACAGTATTGGGAGCCAGAGGAGCTGTCTGCTTCTAGGGCAACCCTGCTTGGAGTCAGAAAACATGGGTGTCACTCTCTGTCTTCTGAGTCCAGCCTACAAGTGGGTTCTCACTAAGCTGTGTTGTCTGTTTACTTAATTAAATATTTATAAGGTTATTTTTTTATTTTATGTGTATGGATGTTTTGCTTGTCCATACACTATATGCATGCAATACCCACAGATGCCAGAAGAGGGCATCAGGTTCTTTGAAACTGGAGTTAAGAATGGTTGTGAGCCTCCTTGTGGGTGCTGGAAATCAAACATCAGTGCTCAGCAAGAGCAGCCAGTGCTCTGCTCTTAAGCACCAAGCCAACTCTCTAGTCCCACCCACTTTTTTTGAGCTATGATCTATGTACCTCAGGCTGGTCTGAAACTATGTATTCCAGATTGGACCTCAAAACTGAGATCCTAATGCCTCAGCCTCCAGAGTGCTGGAATTACAATCATGGTGTCCCTAGCATTAAAACAAACATTTCATCTTGGAATACTATTATATACATGTAGAAGTTGCAAAAATTATACAGAAAATCCCCATGTGTCCCTCTCCCACATTTAGTTGCGGTGGGAATGTTTCATGGTACGCTGTGGGGACCGAGCAGCCAGCACTAAGGCAGTACTTGGAGCCATTTCTGTGTGACCAGACCTTGCACAATGGCCTTGTTTTTCTTCCAGTTGCCACTTTTTTTTTCTTCAAATTTTGAGACAAGGTCTTATTATGTAGCACTAGCTGTCCTAGAACTCACTATGCAGACCAGGCTGGCCTCAAAGTCACAAAGATCCCCTTGCCTCTGCCTCCCAAGTGCTGGGATTAAAGGAATGCACCACCACACCCAGCTGACACTTTGTTTTAATGACCCCATTTTCCTTAGTCTCTTCTGGCATGTGACAGTTTCTTAGGCTTTCCTTTTCATAGTTGGTGTGGGGGAGTGGTTGTCAGGTGTTTTATAAAATTCTCAGTTGTATGATGTGCTTCTCATGAGTCTTGGGAGGGAGCACCTCAGAGGTGACATGTCTTCTTTATCAGTCCAGGAGTACATGACATCCTGTGGCATCTCCAGTGAGGCTGACTGTGGCAACTTGGTCAAGGTCATATATGCTGGGTTTTTTTTTCCACTCTAAAGTTTCTGTTTCTCATCCCATATTCTGTTCTTTAGAAATGACTCACTAAGTCCAGCCAGGCTCATCTGTGACTATCTGATTGCTAATACATACAATTCATGGGATGCTTTAAAGATGCAGATCTGATGTTTCCAGTGGCAGCAACTGGTTGGCATACAATAGCGGGTGTTCCTTCAGGCAGGAACCTAGCTTCCCAGACCACCACAGACCCTTCTGCCCTCTCTACACTTGTTATTTTGAGAAAGAGTCTTACTATTTAATCTTGGCTGTCTTGGAACTCCCTCTGTAGACCAGGCTGGCCTCCAACTCACACAGATCCACCTGCTTCTGCCTCTCAAGTGCTGGGATTAAGAGTGTGCCACTACGGGCTGAAGAGATGGCTCAGTGGTTAAGACCACTGGTTGCTTTTCCAGAGGTCCTGAGTTGAATTCCCAGCAACCATGTGGTGGCTCAGAACCATTTACAATAGGATCTGATGCCCTCTTCTGTCATGAAGATACAGAAGACAGAACACTCACACACAAATAAATAAATAAATAAATAAGTAAATAAATAAATAAAAAAGAATGTGCCACTAAATCCAATGTTCTTCTCATCACTTTGGATCACTTCACCTGGTCCTTGAAGGTTCTTTAGTTTGACACCTCTTCCCCTAGAGGACCTCCCCTCACCTTGGGTCATGCAACATGGCCAGGGGACATGGAATTTTCCATCCTACAAGATCTTCAGGTTCCATAACAGCATGACTTAACTTTGGCCAGAAAGTTGCATTTAAAAACAGTATTTCTTTCCGGGCAGCGGTGGCCCATGCCTTAATCATGGCACATGCCTTAATCCCAGCACTCGGGAGGCAGAGCCAGGCGGATCTCTGTGAATTCGAGGCCAGCCTGGTCTACAGAGTGAGATCCAGGACAGACACCAAAACTACACGGAGAAACCTTGTCTCGAAAAACCAAAAAACAAAACAAAACAAAAACAAACAAACAAACAAACAAACAAACAAACAAAAAAACCCACCAATATTTCTAAACTGGTCATCCACACCTTAAATCCCAGCATTTGAGAGGCAGAGGCAGATGGATCTCTGTGAGTTTGAAGCTAGCATGCTAGCCCTCTACAGAGTGAGTTCCAGGACTGCCAGGGCTGTACAGAGAAACCCTGTCTTGAGAAAAAAAATTACAAGTAAAAACTGAAAACAATGTTTCTATCTGAGGATGTATCTCAGTGTTAGAGCACTTAGCAGGATCTCTTGAGCCACCCTCCCACTCCCACCCTACAATATCAAGCACCTGGAAAAAATGAAAGCAGAAATCTAAAAATAGTGTTTCTAGCTGGTTTTGGTGGCTGGCACACACTTGTGATTCTCAGCTGGGATGCTGAGGCAGGAGGAGCAAGAGTTCTAGGCTACCCTGGGCTAAGCAATAAGACTTTGTCACTAAAAAGCAAAGCAAGAGAAGGTAAAAGTGTTTCCATTTTTGGAAAGAGTAATTATATTAGCTTTTGTCTTGTTTTTATTTTTTAAAAATGGAATCAAAGGCAGTCTCCAAGAGAAACAACTGGCTTACCTCCAGGGTCATTTCTCATGTGAGTTCTCTGGGAATTTTCTAAGCTCAAGGGCATGTTTCTTATCAGCCACTGATTTTTTATCGACTTGAGACAAGCTTGATTATTTTGGAAGGGGGAACCTCAATTGAGAAAATACCCCCACTAGACTGGCCTATGGGCAAGCTTGTGGTGCATTGTCTTGATGATGATTGATGTGGAAGAGCTTGGCTCATTGTGGACTGTGCCATTCCTGAGCTGCTGGTTCTGGGTATTTTAAGAAAGCAGACTGAGCAAGCCAGTAAGCAGCACCTCTCCATGGCCTCTGCATCAGCTCCTGTATCCAAGTTCTTGCCCTATTTGAGTTAGTTCCTGCCCTGACTTTTCTCAATGATCCAGTGTGTCCCGAGAGTTGTAAGATGAAATAAACTTTTTCCTCCCCAAGTTGTTTATTGTTTGGAAACAGCTCAACCTCTCTGCCTCTCCAAGCAAGTGGTTTCCCAGAAGACTGACTTCCCTCTCAGCCCTTTCTTTGTGGAGACAGATTGTTCTGGGAGTCGCAGGGATGGGAGTGTTCAGTGAGGTGGGGAGGGTGTAAGTGGAGGTCATGGGGAGGGACATGCATGGGTGCCAATTACTTGGGCCAAATGGACTAGAGACCGCATAAACCTTTGCCCTGCTGACTGCCTGGCAGAAACTGAGCTTGCTGTGACCTGCTCATGAATGTGCCCACTTGTCATGACAGAGGCTTCATTCTCCACAAGAAACCAAGGCCATTGTTGGAGAATGAGGCTCACTAATTGAACCTTTCCTTGTTTTCCAGGGGGGACTGTTGGGGGCCTGTTAGGTGCCTGGATGACGAGTGGACAGTTTAAGCCGGTTCCTCAGATCTTAATGGAGCTGCCCCCTGCTGAACAGCAGAAACTTGTTAACGAAGCCACGGCCATCATCAGGAGCTTGGACTGGACAGATGCTGTACAGCTCACTGCTCTGGTCATGAGCAACCAGGCCATGCAGCAGAAGCTCTTGGCCATGCTCACCACCTATGTCACCAAGGAGCTGCAGGCCGAGATCCGCTATGATGACTAGGCTACTCCCCATGGGGGATGGGCTTTCACTTGGATGATTCTATGGCTCCCAGAAGGTGACCAGGGAATGGAGGATGCCTGGCAGGTACCTCTGCACATCATCAGCATTGACTGTATGCTGGAGTACAAGTACATCCTGTTGGACTGTCCCCTGCTGAAGAGGCTTTGGCTATGTGACATGGGCTGTGTGTGTTATGGAAAGGTACAGGCTGTTGGCATCCACAAACAGCTTGGGAGTCCTCTTGATCCTGTAGGTCTAAAACAAGTTCTCTTATATTTTTGGTTGTGAGCCTAGTCTTTAACGGCTGAGCCATCTCTCCAGCCCAAGAAGTTCTCTTGTTGGCTGGCCAACTGTGCTGGATGATCCTCTTCCTATGAAGGTACCTCTAAGTATCTGTCACAGGATTGGACCCCCTTAGGCTCTAGGGTCTTGGGGTTTAGAGCCAGCTCTTGCCAGGATTGTGCTTACCTGCTGAGTGTTCCCCTTTTTCACCCAGGGACTTCCCAGTGGTCTCACAATGATAGTGGTTCCTACTTTGAGTGAAGCCACAGATACCAGGCAGTCTCCATACTCCACCATTGTTTATGCCCCAGGGTCTCTGGTTAAGCTTCTAGAGTCTTTTGACTTCTTATGGAAAATCATGGCACTTATTTATCTTTTACTTTTATTGTCAATTCTGGACCCTTCTTATTCTCTACACTTTTGTAGTCTAAGTTAATTAAACTCCATTTCTTACTATGTTACCTGGGCTGGCCTTAGACTCTTGGGCTCAAGTGATCTTGCCACATAGCTGGGACTGTAGGCTTGTGCCATCATACCCAGCTTTACCTCAAAGACTGTTCTCCATGCCACTTTATCTGTTAGTTCTTCCATGTTCTCTATCCCAGCTCAGTTTCCTCTGGGCACTGGCTGCAGTCTACAATTTACTTGTATGAAAAGACAAAATTAACAATGAATGCAGTTCAAAGATCCTGGCTGAGCTAGGTGCTGTGATGCACACACCCACAGTCCCAGAGAAGTGAAAGGCCAAAGCAAGAGCGTCATTGAGCCCAGGAATTCAAGACCAACCTGGACAACATAGAGGAGGCCAGGAGATAGAAGGTGGGGACATACCTCACCACCTTACTTGGCCTTCATTTGCAGTCACAGAATGGAGATGCAGTGAATGTTCTGATGTGCTAGAGAGAGGAGGCTGACAGAGGAGGCCAAGGGAAAGCAGAAACAAAAGCACTAAGGTTAATTAACCCACGGGTAGGCAAGCACCTTATCGCCCTGGATGAAACTGTCTGTTTAGAGATTTGGCTAGTCTTGCCTAGATTTCCCCAAGTGACAATGGCTCAAACCTGACAAGTAGCAGAAGCTGGTATTTTTTTTTCTTGTGGTGCTGTGGATGGAACCCAGGATCTTGCATAAGCTAGGTAAATACCACCAGTGAGCCCTGCTCCCAGCTCTCCTGTGGTAGAGCCAAGGCAAGTGCTGTCTGTACTGCTAAGCCTGGTCCCAGCCCTTGAGGGGCTCAATTTTGGTTTGGCCAATTGGTCCTAGTGCTGGAGCTCAACCAATGACATCATATACATTTTATTAAACATTTGATACTTCTTTTTATCCCCTATTGGAGATGTGCACTCAGGGAGGGAAGGAGTTGTGTGTCTTTTTTTTTTTTTTTTTTGGTTCTTTGAGACAGGGTTTCTCTGTGTAGCTTTGCACCTTTCCTGGAACTCACTCTGTAGCCAAGACTGGTCTCGGACTCACAGAGATCCACCTGGCTCTGCCTTGCGAGTGCTGGGAATAAGGGTGTGCACCATCACATGTCTTGATCACCCCTCCAATCTCCAGCTTGTTCCTGCTTGGGACCATGGCTTTCATGGGGTGGACCCTCAATAAATATTTATTTTTAAAGCTATATACTTTATGTCTTTCTGCTTTATTTATTTGTTTGTTTGTTTGTTTATTTATTTTACTTGGTTTGTCTGCATTTATGTAAGCACAGTATGTATGTGTGTGATTCCCACAGAGGCCAGAAGGGGGCACTGGACCTCCTAGAACTGGAGTTACTGACAGTTGTAAGCTGTCCTGTGGGAGCTGGAAACTGAACCCAGGCTAAACCATCTCCCTACCTCTAAGTGTTGTTTTTTCAAAGCAGGGTTTCTCTATGTGGTTCTGCTTGGTTTCAAATTCATGATCCTCCTGTCCCAGGCTCTTGAGCCATGAGATTACAGGCAAGCACCACCAAGCCAAGATCTATAATTTTTTTTTTGTTAGAAGTCTTTAAATTCTTATTGTTTTTGTTTTATTATTTTGAGACAAGATCTCATGTAGCCCAGGCTGGCCTCCAGTTCTTTGTAAAGCCAAAGATAACCCTGAACTCTTGATCCTTCTTCCTCCACACCCACTAAAGATTGGGATTATTGGGGTATACCCCTATGCCAGGCTTCAGTAAATATTTTGGGGAGCCATTGTTTTGAAATCACTTGCTATGGAACCTCTCCAGGAAGAAAATGTGACAAAGGAAACCTGGAATCAAGTTTCAAGCTTCTTTAAGCCCCTGAGCTACTAACCGTAGAAGCCAGAGCTTGGTCTGGTGCCCCTAGAACCCAGAGTCCTCCGTCAAACACAACATGGGAGCCCCCCAGTTTTCACGAACAAGTTTTGAGACATGTTTTCCACATGGAATATTTTTAGTAAGGTGTTTGCTGTCTCTGAAGTGTCGGGGGAGGGGTTGTCCCAACCATGGACAAACAATATTTCTATCCCCAGGTCTTCCCTGATGTTATCTTTTCTGCTTTCAAAACCACAACCCGAATGTCATCAAATTACTAATAAATTACTTTCCCCTGAAAAGCCATTTTCCATGTATTTTGTGTAAACCACTTTTGAGAATTGAAGCTTTAACATAAAAGGGAAGGTTGTTTGATTTGTGACTTTATAGGTGGGTAAAAGCTGCCCAGCCCAGCTCCTGATGACTGACAGCTGACTCAGGCCAGCTTCAGCCGTGTTCTGCATGTCATGCTTAGTCCCCTCCAGCCGTCTCTGCCCAAGTGTGCCTGGGACCCAGATTCTGTTCATGGCTACAGCCCAGTTCCCGCAGAGAGGCGGGTGCTGGACTGAGGGCCAGCTGAGAGTGCAGCCCCTTTGCATGTGTTAAGGAAGCCTCCTGTGGACTTCACCCCATGGGAATGGAGGGGGCAGAGCCTTTGTATCAGAGTACCTTAACTGGCACTGGTCAGATGCTCTAGCCCAGGGCCTACCTGGAGCTCATGGAGTCAGAGACTGGGCACAGGGCAGGGCTGGGAGCGGATGCTGTCTTTGGAGAGACTGTGGCTGTTCTGGTTCAACCGACACTTTCTGTTCTTCCTGTTAAACAGTAAGTGACTCTCAGGGCCTCTTGAACTAGAAGTCTAAGTCAGGACCACACCCCCAGTTGCTACAGCTTCACTGGGCTCCAAAGTGGCCCTTTTAGTGTAGAGGTGAAGACATTGGTTGGCAGATGCATGGCAATGAAACCGCAATTAAGATTTTTTTTTTTTTTTTTGGTCCACTGCTTCAGGTTAGGGGATACTTTCTTGTTTCATTATTTTGACCAGTGTCTCACTGTATTGCTATGCAGTCAGGCTGTGGAACTCAATAACCCTCCTCCCTCAGCCTCCCAAGTGCTGTGAGTGGAGGCATGTGCCCCATTTTGAACAGTATGTCAAATTCTGTAATTGCTTACATTCATGCATTTAGAAAAGTCAGGTTGTAATAGAATGCCATTTGCTGGGCAGTTGGACCTACCCTTCTATGCTCCCGCATGAGGTCCCACCCCACTGTGTGCCTGATGGAGCAGCCCTCAAGTGAGGGCACCTTGACGGCCAGTCTTGCTGTGATTCAGTGGCACCAGGCCCAGCAGGGTACCTCCTACCGTCCTTTCCAGAGCTGAAAGCATTTTCCTGGATTTCCTTGGTGATTGCTTCTCCTGATCTAAAAGTATTGTAGCCCTGTATCTTTTTTTTTTTTGTTAAACTTTATTTTGAGTAGCCTGGCACAAAATTTAAAGGGAGCCAGAGGAAGTAAACTGTGAAAGAAAGTAGCCTGGACATGGCAGACTCATGTCCAGCCACTGTTACCAGTTTCAATTGTGCTTAGCTCTCCTGGGTTTGCCTCGATTTGGTTGGTTTGATTTAGTTTAGTTTAGGGTTATTTTTGAGACAGGGCCTCATTGTGTATTTAGAGGCTATCCTCAAACTCATGATCCTCCTGCCTCAGCCAGCTGAATATTAAGATCACAGGCATGTGCCACCTCTAACTCTGTTTTTAAAAACAGTTCTTAGAAACTGCTCATTTCCTTTCATTTGTCAATGATTTTTGCTGAAAACTTAGGAAAATCCAGAAAAGTGAATTACTTCTGCCTCAGTGGCATGCACCAACAAATTCATTCCTTTTAAAAAATGTATATATTTATTTGTACCTGTATGGGTGTTTTGCCTGCATGTATGTCTGTGCACTATAGGTGTGCCTGATGTCCACATATGCCAGAAGAGGGCATCAGATTTCCTGGAACTGGAATAATGGACAGTTGTGAACTACCATAGGGGTGCTGGGAATTGAACCTGTGTCCTTTGGAAGAGCAGGCCTCTTAACCACTGAGCCATTTCTCTAGCCCAGCTTCATATTTTTTTAAGGTAATTTCAAACTCCTCGGAAATACTGGCAATGGTTATACAGTATCCTTTATATCATTGCATTGGGTGGGGGGTGTCTTTTAGGCAAGTTCTTATCAAAGCATTGCAGTGAATATGCTTTTGTTACTATCTCCATAATTTGGATTTTGATAGTCTTTGGATTATAACAGATTCCTCCGGAGGGAAATGGCTGGATTTAAAAGTATGTTGTTCACTCAAAATTTCTCATTAATTTATCCTCCAAGGTTTGGCATGCAGATCTTGTGGCATCCTCTCCGGCATACCGGCTATCTGTTTAATCTGGGTCCAGGCCTCCCTGGTTGAGAGGGGCTCCCTGCAGGCTGTGTCGCCACCAGTAGCTGGTGGCAGCAGGTGGCAGGGCACACGCGGGGGTGTGACACCCACCTGCTCCTGCTGGGGAGGAGGCAAAGGGGAGCAAGCCGAGGCGGGGACCCAGTAATTATAAAAAGCGGCCATCTGCTCGGAGGCTGGTTATTAACCTGCATCGGGTGCTGACGTGACAGCACCAGAGATTTTTTTTCCACAGGCAGATGGTGTATTTTCAGCTAGACTTGACTTTGATTCTGTGTTTGGAGATGCAGCCGGAGCCTGGAAGGAAGTGCGCCTGGAGTGATGCAGGGCACTGTGGCTAAGGATGAAGGGCAGAGGTCCTGTGGCCAAGGATGCAGGATCAAGGAAGGAGGCAGGGAGGCTAGAGCCGGCTGCGACCGCTCAGCGGAGATTATGAGGTGCCATCTAGCGGCAAACCGCCCACTTTTCCTCAGCTCGGATCGCAGCGCCCTCTCGTGGTCACCGTTCAAAGCCCAGGATGCAGCCACATTGGGGTCTGGTTTATGAGCTGGGGTGCAGAGGGCTTGAGGACTTCCTGAGGTTTTAATTAGCCTAGAGCAGAACATGGGCTGGGTCTCCTGCAGCCTTTTTTGCATACAAAACCGGATGTTCTCCATTCTAAGCAATCAACATATGGCGATTAAGAAATGCCAGGATTCATCTCATCCTGGGTCTGTCTGGTGTCTCCAGTTTGTTGGGAGGAGATAAGTGGCTTCATTAGCCAGAAGAGGCTTCTGAGGCCGTTATGATAATGGTGGCTTGGCTAGCTGAATCACAGCCTTCAGTTTAGCTCTGGCTACCCCCAATCTTGGCAAATGAAATGGGGAAAAGGTGTTTTTCTGCTATTGATGTGATAGCCATTTGTCCTATTATTTTGAGTTTAATTTTTTTTTCACCTTTTCACTTTTTTTTGTTTGTTTTTTAGAGACAAGGTTTCTCTGTGTAGTTTTGGTGCCTGTCCTGGATCTCGTTCTGTAGACCAGGCTGGCCTCGAACTCACAGAGATCGGCCTGGCTCTGCCTCCCAAGTGTTGGGATTAAAGGCGTGAGCCACTACTGCCCGGCTCTTTTACTATTTTTTAAGACTTTATTTTTATGTGTATGAGTGTTTTGCTCACATGTATATCTGTGTCTTGTGCATTCTGGAACTGGAGTTATGGGTGGTTATGAGCTGCTATGTGGATGCTGGGAATTGAACTTAGGTCCTCTGCAAAAACAAGTGTTTTAACTGGTGAGCCATCTCTCCAGTCCCCTTAACTTTTACTTAAAAAAATATTTAGTTTCGTTAGGTGCAGGGGCACATACCTTGAATCCCAGCACTCTGGAAGCAGAGGCAGGCAGATCTCTGAGTTTGAGGCCAGCCTGATCTACAGAGTGAGTTCCAGGACTTCTGGGGATATATGATGAGACCCTGTAACAAATAATGCAATATGAATCAATAATAACAAATACAATTTTATACATACATATTTAAAGGTTTATTTTCATTTTTAGTTGTGTGTGCTTACTGATGTCTGTGTATGTGTACGAAGTTCATGAGCCCTTGGGAAGGACACATGAGAAGGCATCAGATCCCCTGGAACTGGAGTTACAGATGGTTTGAACTGCCATTTGGGTGCTAAGACTTGAACCTGGGTCTTCTGGAAGAGCAGCCAGTGCTCTTTACCCTCAGCACCATTTCTCCAGCCCTATGATTTATTTATTTATTGATTGATTGATTGATTGAGACGGGGTCTCATTATGTAGCCTGCTTGGCTTGGAACTCACTACGTAATCCAAGATGGCCTTGAGCTCACAGAAGTCCTCCTACCTCTGCCTCTTGTATGCTGGGATTAACGGTATGGACCACCATACCCAGCATAACTGCATTTTATTTTAAAAGTAAGAATAGTGGGCCAGTGAGATGGCCCAGTGGGTAAAGGTGCTTGCTGCGAGGCCTGATGACCTGAGTTTGGTCCCTGAAACCCACATGGTAGAAGGAAAGAACTGACTCCTGCAAATTGTTTTCTGACCTCTCCACACACTGTGGTATATGAGTGCATGCACATACAACACAACCCACACACATAAATTAATTAATCAATCAATCAATTAATTAAAAAAGCCGAGTGTATTGGTGATATCTGTGATCCTAGCACTCAGGAGGCTGAAGCAGGAAGACTGCATCATCTTAGGATTGTTCTAGAAGCAGTGGAGTTATAGATTTTAAAGAAGCGGCATGCCTATGGTTTGGAAGGCTTTCGTCCCCAGCTGGTGGTGCTGTCTGGGAGGTTGTGGAACCTTTAGGAGGTGGGTAGGGCAGAGCTGGCCCTGAAGGTTACACTGTCCTCTGGTTCCAGTTAGTGAGCCTTCTCCTCACTTAGCCAAGGAGAAGAAGGACCCCTGCAGGCTATGCACAGTCTCTCCTGTTTATCCACCACCAGGATGGTCCTCTGAAACAGGAGGAAAAGTAAACTCCTCCTTCCCTAGTTGGGTTCAATTGGGTATTTTGTCACATCGTGGAAGTAGGTGGGTTTTAGGAGGTGGGTTTTACATCTCAATAAGACTGTTAAGGGGACTGAGAGATGATTCAGGAGTTCAGAACACTGGCTGTGCTACTTGAGGAGTGGGTTCTTAGCACTCACATTGTGGCTCATAAGAGTCTGTAACTCTACCTCCAAGAGATCAGATGCTCTCTTCTGACCTTCATGGGACCAGTATGCACGTGATGAAGAGACATATATGCAGGTAAAATAAGTATTTTTTTAATTAAAAATTAAGGCTGTTAAAATACTACACAAACTTCCTCTGGCCTCTCTGGCCTCCAGCCACTCACTGCCTGTCTCTGTTCTTCTAATTGTGATAGGATTCCTCAGGGGCATTTCCAATGCTCGCTATACCAGGTCTGTCTCTTCCAATCCACAGTTCTTCCCAGCAGCCATCTTACCAGACACCCCATCTCTGGCCTCTATGTTATTAAACCTGGGCTAGATCTCATTTTCACTTTCCTTGGCTGGTGGGGTGGGGGTGGGGCATGGTTGCACCATGCACAGTTAATAATGCCATAATCAATCACTTGACTTTTTGGACACTTGCTCTGTTTTTTTGTTTTTTGTTTTTTTTTTAAAAACAAAACAAAACAAAACAAAACAAAACAAAACAAAACAAAACAAAACAAAACAAAACAGGGTTTAGTGGCCCTGTTGACTTAAAACTTGCTATATAGACCAGGCTGGACTCGAACTTACAGAGGTCCACTTGCCTCTGCATCCTTAGTGCTGAAGTTAAAGTCATGTGTCACCACACCTGGCCTCTCTGAAAGGATTAAAAAAAAAAAAAACGAGGCAAAGTGGGTACCTTTTGGTGGGCCCTGCCAAGGTGTGCCACTCAGCAAACATGCCACATGCAACAGAATTAGTGCAAGAGGTTTTGGGGGGGGGGCGGCGGCGGTGGTGGCGGTGGCACAAGCCTTTAATCCCAGCACTTGGGAGGCAGAGGCAGGTGGATCTCTGTGAGTTTGGGGCCAGCCTGGGCTACAGAGTGAGTTCCAGGAAAGGCACAAAGCTACACAGAGAAACCAGTCTCAAAAAAAATTAATTAAAAAAAAATAATTGGAGCTGGAGAGATGGCTCAGAGGTTAAGAGCACTGACTGCTTTTCCAGAGGTCCTGAGTTCAATTCCAAGCAACCACATGGTGGCTCACAACCATCTGTAATGAGATCTGGTGCCCTCTTCTGGCCTGCAGTCACATATGCTGTATACATAATAAATGAATAAATCTTTAAAAAAAAAAAAAAACTTTAAAGAAAAAAAAAAAAGAAAAGAAAAAAGAAATACTCAGGAGAGTGTGGGGGCAAAGGTGAGTGTGGTCCCAAAAAGGCTGACAATATTGTGACCAAGCAGAGATGCAGAGCAAGCAAGTATAACCAGAAAAAAAGTGTGAGAAAAATCTCGCTGCAAGAATGAAGAAAAGTATCAGGGTCTTAGGTGGGAAGAAAGGGATCCAGTCCACTCCCGTGACAGAAACTGGCGAAGGAACTGTAGGACCCGAGTGAGATGTCAAAACAGAATAGGTAGCTCCCGTGTCCAAAAGAAAGTCAATGGAGCTGGGCGGTGGTGGTGCACGCCTTTAATCCCAGCACTCGAGGGAGGCAGAGGCAGGCGGATCTCTGTGAGTTCCAGGCTAGCCTGGTCTCCAAAGCAAGTTCCAGGACAGGCTCCAAAGCTACACAGAGAAACAGAAACACTGTCTTGAAAAACCAAAAAAAAAAAAAAAAAAAAAAAAATAGAAAAGAAAAGAAAGTCAATGGACTTACCCCTTACCTGCAGGGTCACCCCAGGCTCAGAGAGGGCAATGGGAGTCAGCAGGTCTAGGCCAGGTCAGTTCTCCACCAGGCTTAGGAGTTCTCAGTTGCCCGAGTTGCTGAAGCTGGACCTCCATGGCATGACATAGAGGATGAGCCTGCATGGGGGGCATTCCAATTTCCAGTGCCCAGGCTGTCGGCAGACAGGGCATGGTCTCCTGGGTGGCTGGGGATCAGGGCAATACTGTGACCAGTGGCCCTGCTCGCTGCATTTGAAGCAAGTTTTTGGTGGAGTTGACTTGAGCTGAGCTCCAGCAGGATGGAGCCTCGTGGCCTTGTACTTCCCTTGTACCCCTTGTAGCCTCAGATCAGCTGCTAAGGCTTGGTCTTGGAGCGTATTCTATTGCAGCCTTGGGTTGACTCGGCTGTCATTCTCGAGCATTAAAAACTTTAGAAGCCATTTTCACCAATTCCTGTAGGGGAGTTTGGGGATCCTCCTCAGCCTTTTTAAATTTTTTTCTAGTATCTGGCGCTGACTGAGAAGTGAAATAGGTTGGAAGGCAGGAGTCTGGCGAGACCGAGTCTAAGAAGAAACTGGGGAAGATTTCGGGGTGTTAGGCCAGTGTGTAGGCTGAGGCATTGAGAGATGGGGGGGGCAGTAGGGGGAGAGGAGGACAGGAAGGAGGGTAAGGAGGAGGAATTTGATCTTAGATTTGTGGCCCCTGAGGAGGAGGTTGGGTAGGTAGAGCTTGGGGGAAGTGGGGAAGGTGTCAGTGTCTCCAGCCCTGAATGGACTGGTGCTGGCTTCTGTAGGGAGGTCTGGAATGCCGAGTAGAGAGGGTGGGAATGTAGAACCCAAAAACCGTGGACATAGGGCAGCTCTGTCCAGTTGCATCAGCCCCAATTTGAATAGATTTTGTAAAAGACCCCACAGGGGCATTTGGGGATCAGACTTTGGATGGCAAGTGTCGTTTCTCAAATCTATGCCTGGGACCTGGAGCCTAGCACAATGCGTCCACTGTGGTAAGTCTTGGATCAAAAATGGGGTTGGGAGTGGGAAATTCCCTTCAATAGAACATTTTCTGGAGAAGGGGTCCCACAGAACAAAGGCAGCCCTTTGCTCCAGAATGGGTGGGGCATAGCAAAGGCAGCCCCGTGCTCTGGAACGGGTTGGGGGCAAGACACCCAGAAAAATGAAGAGGCCCTGGGCCTCCTAGGCAAGGACTTGAAAAGGCAACTTACCCAGCTAAGAGCCGATCTTAGTCTGGCAGAGAGTAGATGTGGGGGAGAGGGGTGTTTTCCCACCACGGGGCCCTGGTCCAGTGGGGGGGGGGGAATCAAACCCCTCTTAATGGAACCTCCAGATGATAAGTCTTTGCACCCTGAAGGCCTCTCTGCTGATGCAGCAATCCAAACTGAATTAAACTGAATCACACAGAATTGGAAGAGCCCAGGTTTAATTGGTAAAGTGTTCCTGGGTGACTCTCCAGCCTCTCAGAGAGGAGACCTGAAGAACCACAGTCTGTTTTCTGGGATGCAGCTAATATACCCTGTGGGAGTGGTCTTGAGCTTCTCTGGGGGAGGAGCTGGGTTTGGTGGGCTTTGAAGGGGCAGATTTAGGGAAAAAGATAGGGGAGGGGAGCTGAGGTGGATCTTCCACCAGACTCCTTCCAAACAAGGAGAAGGGCTTCTGAAAAGGGCTCCAGAAGTCTAGAAAATAATAGCAAGAACTGACAAATGGGATCCTATGACATTTAAAAGGTTCTGTTCAGCAAAGAAAACAACAGCAGAGCCAAGAGACAGCCTACAGAATGGGGAAAATCTTCTCTAGCTATAAATGTGAAAGGAGGCTACTATCTGGGATCTATAAAGAACTTAAAATATTAAACACTCAAAAGCAAATAAACCAATGGATAAATGGGAAAATGAATTTAACAGACAGTTTTTTGTTTGTTTGCTTTTGAGACAGGGTTTCTCTGTGTGACAGCTCTTGCTGTCCTGGAACTTGTTCTGTAAGCCAGGCTGGCCTTGAACTCACAGAGATCCACCATCCTCTGCTTCCCAAGTACTGAGGTTAAAGGCATCCACCACCATGCCGGTCTTTAACAGACAGCTCTTAAACAATGTTCAGCATCCTTAGCCATCAGGGAAACACAGAGAGATGGCTCAGGGGTTGACAACAATTGTCACCCCCTCCCCACCAAGGTTACCCATCTACATTTATATTTAGGTCCTGCACATGACCAGGATTTAATGTAAACAAGTTAATTAATTTAAAAAGAGAGATGCTTTGTATCCCAATATGTGCTCTATTGTGATGAAGCTTCTGTCTCTGCCTATGTGTGCGTCTCTCTCTCTCTTTATGATTCTGTCTCTCTTGTCTCTGTCTCTGTGTATATGCTTGTGTTTATGTATGTGTGTGTGTGTGTGTGTGTGTGTGTGTGTGTGTGTGTATGAGAGAGAGGCTCACAATCACCTGCAATTCCAGCTCCAGGGGATCCAAAACCGTCTTCTGGCCTCCATGGTCACCCACACATGTGTGCATGCATGTTTGTGCGTGTACACACATACACACACACACACACACACACACACACACACACACACACACTACAAATAAATCTTTTAAAAAAGAAAACAAATGACCACAAATGCTGGTGAGGATGTGGGGAAAGAAGAACCTGTATTCACTGCTGGTGGGAGTGTAAACTGGTGCAGCCATTATGGAAATCAACATGGAGGCACCTCTAAAAGCTAAAATAGAACCACAAAAGGAGTCTAAGTCAATATACACAACCGTGCTCAGTGTTGCTCTATTCACAAAAGCCAGGAAGTGGACCCAGCCCAGATGTCCATCAACTGATGAATGGATAGAGAGAATGTGTTGCATATGCAAAATGGGATTTTACTCAGGCATAAAGAGATTGAAATTAGGGGCTGAAAAGACAGCTCAGTGGTTAAGAGCACTGGCTGCTCTTCCAGAGGCCCTGGGTTTGATTTTCAACACTCACATGGCAGGTCACAACTGTCTGTAATTTCAGGATGGGGGTTGAATGGAGGGCTGACATCCTCTTCTGGTCTCTATGGACACTGCATGCATGTGGTGCGTGTACATACATGAAGAAAAAATACTCATACACAAAAAGTAAAAATGAATAGAAGAGATTGAAATGTTGCTTGCAGAAGGCTAGATGGACATAGGGGTCATCATGGTAAGGGAAATAAGTCAGACAGACCCTGAAAGACAGATGTTGGGCGTTTTCTCTCATGTGCAGGATCTAAATATAAATGTAAATGGGTGACCTTGGTGGGGAGGGGGGAGCAAAGGGAGGGTTAATGGGTATAAGAGAAGGAAATGTCATATCCAAGTCCCAGAGACTGTTTGTTAAAAGGATTTGCAGCTGTAACAAAGGGAAGAATCTTACGATGAGTCAGGTGGGTTCATAATCCAGAGACAAGCATGTGGTTCATAAATAGAAAGCTGTGTGTCAGGGCATGGTGATCTTAGCACTCAAAAGGCTGAGTCAGGAGGATAATTTGTTTGAGGCTAGCCTGGGCTACATAGCAAATCCCCCACCTTAAAAAAATAAAATAAAATAAAATAAAATAAGAGTAACATTGTGGTAATATGATGATGTGGGTGGAGATTCAGGGATGCAGCCACAAGCCAAGACCTAGATCTGCCAACAGGTAGGAGGGGCAGGAAGGCTGCTCCCCCAGGGCTGTTGATGCCTCAGATTTGGACTTTAGCCTCCACAGCTGGGAGCACATCCTGCTGTCCTAGGCCACCACAGTCCTCAACCGTCTCAGGACCTTGACATGTCTGTTTCAGCTTTCAGAGCATCTGCCCTTGCTCCCCACCCAGGCTTTCCTGGGACTCCTGGCCTATGAAGTTTCCTAGGACTTCTGCTCCTGGGGACACACGTGCTCCCTTTGCTGCAGCCTTGCTGACTGGTCACAGTGTCCCCAGGGCACTCCATCTGTCGGTCCTGGCCCATCCTCTCCCACCTCCATTCCTACACCACAGGCTGCCTATCCTAGAGGGCCTGCCCTCAGCTATCTGTCTTTCTGGCCTTTAGCATCTGCTGCCTGTGACATCAGAGAGGCAAGGCGAAGTCACGTGACATCAGGCTTTATGAATGATGTCAAGCTTTACCCATAAGTTGGTCTGTGTGTAACTGTTAGTGTTGGCACAAGCTGTGGCCTGCTTAAATGCTTTAAACACATATCTCCTATGCCCTACAAGTTTCATTCTACCTACTCATTGTGGAAAATTCTTAAACAGAAAGGCTGGAGCTGAATATAGTGGTACTTAACTATAATCCCAGCACTCAGAGGCTGAGGCAGGAGGATCAAGAGTTTAAAGCCATATAGCAGCTATGTAGTAAATTCAAGGCCAGCCTGGGCTACATAAGACCCTACCTCAAAACATAAATAAATAAAAATAAAAAACAGGGACTGGGAGTTAGCTCAGCTGGTAGAGTGATAGCCTAGTATGCACGAGGCCAAGGATTCATAAGATGTTTAAGGCCAGCCAGAGTGGAGCTGGGGGTCTAGTACTGTAATTGGGAGGTAGAGTGCTTGGCTCCAGTTCAAAGCCCTAGCATTACAAAGAAAAACAACTGAGTGTGGTGGCACAAGGCTTTCCCTCCCTCTAAAGCAATATTTTTATTAATTCTTTGAGAATTTCATACAGTGTAATTTGGACATATTTACTCCCTTCAATTCCTCCCGTAACCACCCTTCTACCCTCCCATTGAGTCCAACCCAACTTTGAGCTTTATCCTTCTTTTTGTTCACATCAAGTACAATTTGTGTTGCCCACCTCCAACCTCAGTACCTAGGAGGCAAAGGCAGGCAGACATTGTAAGAGCCAAAGCTATGTTTTAAGTTTTAATTAGTGTGCCTAAGAGATCCATATAACAAAAACAGCTCTAACCTGTAAGCCCTTGCCCAAGGATAGATACTTTCTGAAATGCTGGTGGCTACTTTTAGTGGGAGATAACTAGCCACATGTTTTCACTCTCCTAAACAAGTTTGTTTGACCCAACTGCATTGGATGTGCTTGATCACATATAGGTAGAATGTACTGGGCAGGAAATATATCAGGATGTACACTTGCCCCTGATTGGACCTAATGGGAAATATGATGGCTGGATGGTTTTACCTTTTTAAACCTCTCCAAACATGAAACATGGCCATTTTCTGGGAACCCAGATATGCACCTGGTCAGAGTCCACCAATCTGGTCAGTATTTAATTAAAACTTGCTTCAAATTTGACTTTAAATTGTGACAGTGGTCTCAACCAATGGGATTAACAATATCTCTGTGAGTGTGAGGCCAACCAGGGCTACATAGTGAGACCTGTCTTGAAACAACCAAGCAAGCACCTTCCTGGACTTATGATGAATGGGCTGAAGGACAATGAGAGAATGACATGCAGCCAGTGTCGGTGGCGGCGGCGGCAGCGGCGGCGGCGGCGGCGGCGGCGGCGGCGGCGGCGGCGCGGAGGTGGCACACACTTTTAATCCCAGCACTTGGGAAGCAGAGGCAGGTGGATCTCTGAGGTCGAGGCCAGCCTGGTCTACAGAGTGAATTCCAGAACATCCAGGGATACACAGGGGGAAACCCTGTCTCCAAAAGCAAAACAAACAAACAAAATGAAAGAATGACATGCAGGTTACACCAGCAGGTTTTTGTGTGTTTGCTTTTACATTTTAGCAAAAGCATTCCACAGAGTAATGATGATCATATGGGCAGAGGGTCCCACGGGGAAGTGGTTCTACCCTTCAGGGACATGTGTCAATGTCTGCAGGCATTCTGGTTGCCCAGTAAGAAAAGAATGGTGCCGGGTGGTGATGGTGCATGCCTTTAATCCCAGCACTTGGGAGGCAAAGCCAGGTGGATCTCTGTGAGTTTGAGGCCAGCCTGGTCTACAGAGCGAGATTCAGGACAGGTACCAAAGCTACACAGAGAAACCTTGTCTCGAAAAATAAAAAATTAAAAAAAAAATGGTAGTGGGCGCCAAGCCAACAGCTCACTATCCTCTGGTTCACAGACAGACAACACCAAACAGGCCAGCCCCGAATGCTAGCAGTGCTGGGCCCAGAGAGCATTAGCTTAAGATGATGCCTAGAGGCTGGAGCCCTGAGATGGTTCCAGGAGGCACTGACAAACTGCCTGTCTATCGTTGCTTAATGCTAATGCTTTATTCCAAAAAGAACACATGTATGTGTCATGTATGTGCCATAAGGCAGATAAGATAACCAAGGCCGGCAAGAAGAAAAGAGAGTCAGAGTGGACCCTGGGGCCCTTGTGCTAGGCCTGGTGGGAGTGATGTCACTTGCAAAAGCCAACCAAGATCAGTCCTGTGGACTGTTGACACTCCCTTCTATAAGGAGGGAGCTGGGGGGTCATGAGGTCCTCACCTTAGTACCAGCCATTCCTCTCAGACATTTGTATGCAGTTTGACTCTAATTGCACAGAGCTTTGGGGCCTCCAGAGGGGCTAGAGCAGCTAGGCTAGGGAGGACTAGGGGCCAGGGCTCCATTCAAGCTGCCATGGGGAAGCTATCATGCCTGCTGGATGCAGACTTTTCAGTGTGGCTGCTTTAGGGTACCCACACTCCTGCCCACAACCCCACACTCACACTCTGTCAGAAAGACTAATAAACTCATCAGTTCCATGGGGAGAACTTTGGTGGAATCATACTTTGGTTTGTCATTGGGACCTTAGAAGGAGGCGCTAAGCACTGCTTTGTGAGTCCTCTCCATCCCCCAGGAAAAAAAAAAAATTCTTGTGACAAGTAGCAAGGCTTACTTTAGTCACCACTGTCCCGCCACAAATGAGTCAGGCACCCAGGTCAGCTGCCAGATGAACAGTTTTTAGCACCAGGGCTGGTATTTTTACAAACACTCCAGCATCTTCACCAGCCAGTGGGTCACTGCTGGGAAAGGATAGCACTGGGTGCCAACAGTGACACCCAGCTCCGTCAGGCGCTCATGCCAGCAAGACACCAAGGTCCCATTGAGAGGACCCAGGGAAGTGGCAATGCTCTCTGAACCTCCCCACTTATGCCTGTGCTAGCCAGCTGGAACGAAGACTCAGAATCAGGCCAAAGCCACACATAGTGCCATGGCTTTATTCTCTAGGACGAACTTCTCTCTCTCTCTCTCTCTCTCTCTCTCTCTCTCTCTCTCTCTCTCTCTCAGCATCAGGAGGGCCCTGGATCAATACCCAGCTGCCCAGTCCTTTATTCAATAGGGCTTTTTTTTTCTTTTCTTTTTCCATCATTAAACAAATGTTCTACAGCATAAGCAAATGTAACACATCTTAAAACAATATTCTACAATATTTCCCCCTTTTTGTCTAAATAAAAAATGAAAGGTTTTAACTTTAACAAAGCACAACTACATACAACAAAAAGAGTTATCAAGTAAGAATTACACTTACAATATTCAGTCCATTTGTGTTTAGCAAATTCAGAGAAAATACTCCATTGTCTATCTTATCTTAGTGATTTCCAAGCTTTATAGCCAATTTACTTTCTATCATAACTAAGGAAAACTATAACTCTAATTATTTAGTCTTTAACTCCATCAAAGACCCAGAAGGATGTAATATTACCTATCAACAGAAACCTCTTGCTGCCTGCACAGTCACCCAAAGTTCCTCTACAATGTTGGGGTACCCATATTCAGCCTACAGGCCTAGAGTATCTGGCAAACTTTTCAGTGAAGCAGGAAACTTGAAGGACTGTCTTGCCTTGTATTGACAAAGTTTTGTCAGTCACTTTCCTCTGTTTCCTGCAGAATGTCTGGCAGACTCTTCCATGAAGTAGGAACCCTGAAGGATTGTTCTGCCTTGTTTTGGCAAGTTCAGCAGTCACTTTCCTGTCGGTCCTGCATGACCAATTTATACACCACACTGTCAAGCAGTCAAGGCAAAAGCAGTTTCCTGCCCTAATGGCTAATCTTGCCACAGTGAAAGAAAACTCCCTATGGAGTTTCTTCAATATAGGGTGAACCTCTTATGTGGGGTAGTTACAGAGATGATAGACAGACAGAGAAATTGATCTTTAGATAGTAGATAATAGATTCAGATCATTGACTAAGAAATAGATAATAGCTAGGTGGTGGTGGCACACACCTTTAACCCCAGCACTTGGGAGGCAGAGGCAGGCAGATCTCTATGAGTTCGAGTCCAGCCTCGTTTATGAAGTGAGCTCCAGGACAGCCCGAGCTGTTACACAAATAAACCTTGTCTTGAAAAAACAAACAAAGGAATAGATAATAAAAATAGATATCAGTGGAAGATGCATAGATAGACAAGTGCTAGATGGATTGGTAGATGGTAGATAGATTGATGAGGTATTAAAGTAGAGAGGCTGATGACTGACAGATATACATATATAACCTGTGATGCCACGCAGACCTCCAGCACACATGATTGAGCTACTTCTTTCGACATACAGGTCTGTAAGTTGACACTGAACTTATCAAAGCAATAACATGTGACCTCTCCCGCTCTGTAAGGAAGCAGCCTAGGACAACAAAAGAGGACCCCAACCCCAGAGAAACAAGGATTTGACTGAAACCCCCTGTTAAGAGACCAAGACAACCACCCAGCTTACAGGTGCCTCCTTTGTTCTAAGGAAAACAGCCCAGGCATAAAATATAGCTTTTGGGGAGAAATGGATTCTGGTTGTCCACTAGAGTCCTAAGCTTGGATGAGACCTTAATATTTCTACCTGTAAATACTATCCTGATATATCAGAGTTGTTAATTGCCCAAGACCATGTCTCATCATGCATCCATCTTCATTCATTCATCAACATATTGATCAATCCACCCATTCATCTTTCCACCCATTAATCCATCAGTCTCTCTATCTATTTACCCATTCATAAATATATCTGTCAATAATCCACCCATTAATACATTTATTTATACATTCATCTCTCCATCCATCCATTCATTCATCCACACATTCATCAAAGTCATCTGTCATCCATTCACATATACATATATACATACATCAGTGCATGCATGTATCCATCTAAGTATGTATTGAGCTCTCTATTCATCCAGCCATCCATTTCTTGATGACTCAAGCTTGTGTCAAGCTGACAAACAGTAAAAAGCACACTGTCCCTCCACCAAATGAAAGGATTTGTGGGGAAGACTATTGAGATAATCTCTTCAATTTAACAAGCTATAAAGCACACCAGCAAGGCTGAATTCATATGGACAGGCATGTGCTTTACAAACATCATGGCCCCTCTTTGCAGGAAATCTTAACACTGGAGAAGCTGCCGGAGATATGAGATTGTAGTGAAGGCAAAAGGAGATCACTTCAGCCCTCTCCACAAGGCTCCCTGGAATGAAATGAAAAGAGACTGATACGCAGGGACAGTCACAGAAGCGTGGTGACCTAAAGCCAGTGTGGTGCTGATACCTCTGTGTCTTTCTTTATGGAGACCCGGAGATGGGAGGCTGTGGAAATGAGAGCAACCAAAACAGTGATCAACTCTTTGGAAACTGAATGAAACTTGGGAGAAGAACCATTGCTGACAATCTGTCCAGGCACTGTCGCTTCCTCTTCTCTTGGTGTGTGTGTGTGTGTGTGTGTGTGTGTGTGTGTGTGTGTGTGTGTGTGTGTGTGAGTGTGTTCGTGTTCACTGGAGCTCAGGGGATGACCTAAAGTCTTTTATTCAGCTGGGAAGCCTCCCCCAGTATCTCCTGCTTGCCAAGGGCCTTTACTTGATACTAATCCTCAGGGTACACAGTTGTTTGGGGGTGAAATTCCCTAGATTCCTTCAGTAACAAGATTTCTAACTTGTTTCCTGTCTATTGCCCAGCACCAGTAAGCTCCAGGAGAGAGCTTTGCCTGTTTGGGTCTGTGAGACCAAAATGAGCCATCTTAGAAATAAGACCAAAATGCTTTCACCCAAAAACTAAGGCCTAAGATTTCTCCTTCTAGGAATAGGACAATAGTTACTGAAACAAGTCAGTCCAGATTCCAGAAACCAGGAAGTATAAAAGTACAGAGTCACAAGGTAGTCACGAGGTAATGACTGCCAGACTATAGAATGTTCCAACCCTAATTTCCAGGGTAACTGACCATAAAAGTGTCCCCACCTGAGGGCAGCCAATGAGAAATGGTGGCGGGTAACAGCTCCCTTAGAAGTAAGATTAAGCCATGATTTCTAGAAGCCCCTAGAAGCAAGCCAATCAGAATTGTATCTGTACTAGCACCCCTAAATGATGTAACCTTGTGATTTTTCCCTTTAAAAATTGAGCTTGCAGATAGGTGGGCACTTCCTCTAGCTTCCACTGCATTGGTTGTATTGGACGAAGTCCCTGCCTAGGCTTATATTGCTTTTGGATATCCAGAATTAAACCTTGCTTTTGCATTCTGGCATGCTCATCTTTGGTCTCTCTAGGGGTCATGATCTGGGCACAACAGGTCACAGCTGTAGTCCCAGTTCTTGGAGGCACTCAGCAGATATTTGTTGAATGAATAAACAAAAGATGAAAAAGACAGGAGGCAATCTGCTTCCTTCTCCTGTGGTTTTAGTGCCTCCAAAATATTCACTGTCCCTTTGCAGGCAGGCCTCTGGCCCTAGCATGACCTTTGGCTCAGATAGATACCCATGGGGGAGTCATTTACCTCCCAGTAAAGGAAGGAAGCCAGACCATCGCAGCACAAGGTCTGAGGCCAGAGTTCCAAATACAACCAGAATGGTCATCAGGCAAAGGACTGCAGTACCGTGGTATGGTGGTTTGAATGATAAATGTCCCCCATAGGCTCAGGCATTTGAACATTTTCCCAGGTGGTGTTGCTGTTTGGGGAGGTTTATAAGGTGTGACCTTGCTGGAGGCAGTATGTCGTTGGAGGCAGTATGTTGTTGGGGGTGGACTTTGAGAGTATGTTCTTCACCTTGCTTCCAGTTTGCTCCATCTGCTTCATGCTTTGGTTAAGATGTGACCTCTCAGCTTCCTGTTTCTTGCTCCATGCCAGCCATTTGCTACCATGCCTCCCTAGCATGATGAACACTCATTTTTCCAGATAATTCTAGTACTCAGCAGGGAGAGACAGGTAGGTAGATCTCTGTGAGTTTGAAGCCCGCCTGGTCTACATTGTGAGTTCCAGACCAGCTAAGGCTATAGAATGAGACCTTGTCTCAAGAAACAGAAACAAAACAAAAAGTGTTCTTACGCTGGAAAGATGGTTCCATGGCTAAGAGTGCATATTAGCTGGGTGTGGTAGCCTATGCATTTAATCTCAATACTTGGGAGGTAGAGGCAAGAGGATCTTTGTAATTTCAAGGCCAGCCTAGACTAGACTACATAGTGAGTTCCAGGCCAGCCAGTGAGATCCTGTCTCAATAATAATAAAAAAAAAAGTACATACTCCAGAGGACCTGGGTTCAGTTCCCATGGCAGGCATCTCAGAACTGCCTATAACTCCAGCTCAGGGGATCTGATGTCTTCATCTGGCCTCTAAAGCAACTGCACTCATGGGCATATGCCCTATACCCCATAATTAAAAATATTAAAAATAAATCATTAAAAAGATGTATGTGCTTCACTAGAGGGAGGTTATAGAGCAGTTAAAAGAGAAAGTGTGAGAGGGGAAAAATTAAACTGAGTGGTTCAGATTTGGAATCCCAGCTCCTCAGGAGGCTGAGACAAGAGGGTCACAAGTTTGAAGCTTGCCTGGGCTACAGAGTGAGTTCATTGCTATCCTGGGCAACTTACTGAGCCCTGATTCAAAATAAAGTAGAAAAAGGGCTGCGGATGTAGCTGGGTGGTACATCGCTCACTTGCTTTACATGTGTAAGACTCTGGGTTCCATCTCCAGCACTGCAAAGAGAACAGAAACAAAATCAACCCCAAGCATGGTGTGGTGGTACAAACATGCCATTTCAGCCACTGAAGTGGGAAGATGACAAGTTCAGGGCCTATGTAGTGAGTCCCAGGCCAGCCTCCTCCTCCTCCTCCTCCTCCTCCTCCTCCTCCTCCTCCTCCTCCTCCTCCTCCTCCTCTTCCTTCTCCTCCTCCTCTTCCTTCTCCTTCTCTCTCTGTCTCTGTCTCTCTCTCTCATCTCTCACTCTCTCTCTCTCTCTCTCTCTCTCTCTCTCTCTCTCTCACACACACACACACACACACACACACAAATGAAGGAAGCTGGGGGCATGGCTCAGTGGTAAAGAGCTAGTCTAGCATGGGCATAGGCCTAAGCTCAATGCCCAGCTCCATCAAAAGAATAAAGAAACTTTTCAAAGAAGGAAAAAGGAAAGATGAAGGGAGTGGGGAAGAAAGAGGAAGAGTGGGATGAACTGAACTTCTTGTTCTGTAACAGGCCTCCTGTTAGTCTTCCCAGGACTCTTTGGGAGACACAGATTTCCCTCTCCTGCTTCATCTCTGTGGAATCAAAGTACACAAGTACAGGGGGTCTCAGGCTCTGTGACTGACAGGTGGCTCAGGCTGCTGTGACTGACAGGAGGGCTCAGGCTCTGTGATTGACAGGAGGGCTCAGGCTCTGATTGACAGGGGGTGCTCAGGCTCAGGCTCTGTGATTGACAGGGGGGCTCGGGCTCGGGCTCTGTGACTGACAGGGGGGCTCAGGTTGCTGTGATTGATGGGGGGCTCAGGCTGCTGTGTCACAGCGGGTCTGCCAAAAGGTCTTCCAACATTAGTATTTTTCTAAGTTGAAGAGGACTGGGAGGCCTTTGTACCCCAAATCAAATTGTATCTGAATTGTGTTTCTTTCTGGGTTCTGACTCATGGTAACTATCTCAGGAGGCAAAAGACTGGCTTGTTTGTGACTTGAATAAAGGGATCATTGTGTCCATTGTGGTTTTGGACACACTGTTATTCATCTATTTGTCTTGAGCTGTTTATTGCTGGATGATTTCTTTGCACAGGGCTGAAGAGATGGCTCAGTGGTTAAGAATATTACATGATCTTCTAGAGGTCTCAGGTTCAATTCCCACTATTCACATGGTGGCTCACAATCAGCTGTAACCCCAATTCCCAGGGATCCAATGTCTTTTTCTGGCTTCCATGGGAACTAGGTAAGCAAGTGGTACAAATACATACATGCAAGCCAAACACCCATACACAGGAGAGAGAGAGAGAGAGAGAGAGAGAGAGAGAGAGAGAGAGAGAGAGAGAGAGAGAGAGACAGAGAGACAGAGACAGAGAGAGAGAGAGAGAGAGAGAGACAGAGACAGAGACAGAAACAGACACAGACACACAGAGACAGACACAGAGACACAGAAAGAGACAGACACAGAAAGAGACAGAGACAGAGAGGTGAATCTAGACCCTGAGGCCCCCAGCTCATTGCTTTCTGGGAATGTCCCAAGAACTATGGTGACACCTGCTGGTGTGACTTCAGGATCACGCCTCCCTGACACAGGTAGGTGAGGTGAGGTGAGGTTGATCTTGAAGACTGAAGATTGTTCTGGTTGTCAAGACTCAAGTCAGGAGGCTGTTTCTAAAGCCAGGATATGGGTGAGGTCATCCATGACAAACCAAAAGGCTCGGGGAGGAAAGAGGGCCCTCAGGGGTGACCTTCTGAAGAGTTCTGGTGCTCAGGGGGGCCTCCACCCTGTTGTACACTCTCACTCCCAGCAGAGACAGGCAGGGGCGGTGGGCAGGGAATGTTTCCAGTTAAGAGTGTAGGAGTGAGTGGGAGGGAGCCTTGCACTGGTCCCTCCTGTGTAACCCGTACCCTTCAGCACACTGGAAAGTGCCTTGTCAGCCCACCAAGGCTGATTTAGGACGGGGCACTTGCACAGCTGCCTTCCCTGGGAACTCTCCTGCTAGGAGGCTCTACTTCTCACTCTGGCTCCAGGAGACACTCAGGAACTCCTCCTCCAGGCCAGCAAGAGGATGATTGGCTGAGAGCTGAAAAAGGTCAAAGGCTTTGCTCCTTGTGGGTAGGAGTGGGGCCTCCCAGAAGGCTTTGTTGCTATTTGGAACCCAGAAGCCATTTGGGTGTGTTTAGGATTTTGGTGATTTGCAAGCTTTGGAAGTTTTCATAGCCAGGTATTACAGTGGATAGTTAGGAGCTATGAAGAGTGTGGCTATGCAGAGGGACTGTCACCCTGGGGGGACTCCTGCGCAGTGGACAACTGGTTCAGATGCCAGGTTCACTTCCTGCCAGCTTGGGAGCCACTTTGTGCCAGAAGGGCATTCTGGAAGGCCTGATTTTTGGAATTAGAATCTTCCAGAATCCCCATGAAGCTCCAATGATTGAAATTTCCCCTTGCTTTTCCCCAGAACTGTCTGGCACCTCCACCCCATGCTGTCTCTCTGTTGGCCTGGGAGACTGAAGTGGGAGATAGCAGGGGAAAGGAGGGGCTTGGGAAGACAGAAGACAGCCCTGGTCTGGCTCATCCTGTCTTGATCCTAAGTGGCGGGGGGGGGGGGGGTGTTGAGTGTCTGCTCCCTAAGCCTTGTTTCCTAACCCTAAAGATGAAGAAGGGTGAGAGGAGGCCTGGAGGTCACTGGGATTTTCATTCCTTTTCCTGGGCAAGAGCTCCCTAGAGAGGTTGTGTGTGTGTTGGGGTGGGGGTGGGGACTTATATGGAGAGGTGTATGGAGTGTGTGTGTATAGAGTTCCTCTCCTTTAGGATATGGACTCCACCTACACAGCCTGGCCTATGTTCACCCCTGATAACTTGCTGGTAGGGCTTCCACTCTGCCCAAAGGAAGGGTGTTTCAATGTACAGACCCCATTCCTGTGCAAATTTCCCTGTGTACTGGTGTGTGACAGAGTCCTGAACCCAGGGCATCCACAGATATGGTATTGCTGGAAGGGTGAGAGAAGAAGTAGAAACAAGGGCAGAGCTGGGAGACCCAGGAGTGTCTGGATGGATGCCCAGTGCAGGGCAAGTGGGTAGGCAAAGCTGATGGAGTCAGCTCACAGTGCACACAGCCTTTGACAGTGTCTTAGTCACTGTTCGATTGCTGGGAGGAGACACCATGACAAAAGCAAGTTAGAAGAGAAAAACTTTTAATTGGGGGCTTGCTTACAGTTTCAGAGTATGCTGGCAGGGGGAGAGAGAGAGAGAGAAAGAGAGAGAGAGAGAGAGAGAGAGAGAGAGAGAGAGAGAGAGAGAGAGAGAGAGAGAGAGAGACTGGTTGTATGGGCTTTTGAAACCTCAAAATCCACCCCCAGTGACACACCCCCTCTGAGTTTCACTCCCTGGTGACTAAGCATTCAAATATATGAGCTATTGAATGATGGTGGTGCACATCTTTAATCCCAGCACTCCAGAGGCAGAGGTAGGAGGATCTCTTGAGTTTAAAGCTAGCCTGATCCACAGAGTGAGTTCCAGGACAGCCAGGGGTACACAGAGAAGACCTGTGTCAAAAAACAAAACAAAAAAAATCAAATACTTGAGCCTAGGGGACCATTCTCATTCATACCACCACATTTTCCCACAATGCCCCAGAAGCTAGGGGAGGTACCGATGTCACCTTCAAAGGAATCATCTGCAATTGCCCAATACTTCACAGGGTACCAAATGGGATAGTTTGTAGAAAGGTGAGGAAGCCAGAGTAGGGGAACAGAGATAGGCAAGCACATCATCCAGGAAGGCTGCAAAGAAACCTCAGGTGGTGTCTGTGCTAGAAGGGCTAAACATCCTGGGCAGAACAGGGGAGTGGTGGGCAGTCAGAAAGCAGCCCTGGGAAGCTGAGGCAGACTGGCAGGGTTGGCTAGGCAGACCCCCTCTTCACTGCCCTAGGCCCTTCTTTTGCCCTCTGAGCACAGTTCCTAGCAAGCCTGCTTGGAGACAGAGCATATACAAGGAGGATGTGGGTTTTCACAAGTCAGGACTCTGCAGACAGTGGCAAGGGCTGAGGCTTAAGCTTGGGGGTGGTCAGAACCTGATAATTTACCATGTGAAAAGTTCCACAGCCAGAGATAGCCATGCCCCTCCCCACAGACCCTGTCTGGGTAGGTCACATCCTGGAGGCCTCAGTAACAAGCAGGCCAAGAGGAAGTGGCTGCCCTTGTTTTGTACCTGTCCCAAGACTTCCGATTCTGACTGAGAATTGGGTCAGCCTTTGAGTCGCTCTTACAGGGTCCCAGTCCCAATGGGTGATCTGAATTCCCCCAGCAGCCATTTTACAGTGGTGTTTAAAGGAAAGACAGCGAGGCAAGGGAGAGGCAGAGAGGCAGTCAGGCATCCACTTAGATAACAGCTCCATGCAAGCCCTCAGTGGAACAGATGCAATCTCTCCAGAAACTTCTCTTTGGTATAGTGGGCACTTCTGCCCCAGCCTGTGAGGCCAACTCACAGTGGGTGTCAGGAAGATCTTGCCCTGCTTCTGGGACCCCATGTGTGAATTAGCTATTGTGACTTTGCTGTCAAGCCCATCCATGGTATGTGGGCACATTTTCTGGTATGCTGGTGTCATTTTCTTTGATGAGACCCTGAGGTGGGAGAGTTGGCTCAAGTGTCAGATCTCCCATTCAGCTGAGGACCCCCTCACACTGTTATAGAATGGCTGACCTTGTTCACTTGCCCTGCCAACAGTGTGTGTGGCTCCTTTGACCCACAGCCTTACAGCAGGGACTTTTATTTTTTAAATAGTAAACATTCTAACTGGGGTGAAATGACAGGTCAATGAAGTTTTGATTTATATTTCCCTGATGGCCAATCATACTAAGCATTAATATATATTAGTTATATATATTACAATATAGAATTATATATAAATGCTTGGTATTAATATATATATATGGAAAATATGTAAGTAACATATATTTCATTTCTTCTTTTGAAAAGTGTCTATTTGCCCAATTTTACAACTAGCTAGAATTTTCTTTTGTTGTTTGGTTTGTTTATCTGAGGTAGGATCTCACTATGTAGCCCAGACTGGCCTTTAACTCATGAACTGTTGCCTCAGCTTCCCAAGGATTACAAGTAACGCCACCCTATGACTCAGGGGGCAAAGGCAGCTGGGTCTCTGTGAGATCAATGCCAGCCTGGTCTACATAGCAAATTTCAAGTCAGCCAAGGTGAAAGTGAGATCCTGTCTGTTTTTCTTTTTGCTGCTTGTCTGTCCACTCTTTTCAGTTGACTATGGCCCTCCTGTCTATTTTTGCTTTTGGTGTCATATGGAAAATCATTGTCTATAGAAGCCTTATGGAAGTCTGCTGGTGTCTACATAGCAGAGAGAGAGAAAACTGACTCCTACAAGTTGTCCTCTGGCCTCCACATGGCATATGCCTCCCATACCTACACAAGCAAATGTAATATACTTTTTATTTATTTATTTATTTATTTTTTTTTTTTTTTTGGTTTTTCGAGACAGGGTTTCTCTGTGTAGCTTTGCGCCTTTCCTGGAGCTCACTTGGTAGCCCAGGCTGGCCTCGAACTCACAGAGATCCGCCTGGCTCTGCCTCCCGAGTGCTGGGATTAAAGGCGTGCGCCACCAACGCCCGGCTATTTATTTTTTTGAGACAGGGTGTCTTAGTGTCTATTGCTGCAATGAAACACCTTGGCCAAAAGGCAAGTTGGAAGAGGAAAGGCTTAATTTCTCTTACACTTCCACTTTGCTCTTCATCACTAAAGGCAGTCAGGACAGAGACAGGAGCTGATGCAGTGATGCAGAGGCCATGGAGGGGTGCTGCTTACTGGCTTGCTTCCCATGGCTTGCTCAGCCCACTTTCTTATAGAACCCAGGACCAGCAGTCCAGGGATAGCACCACCCACCATGGGCTGGGCCCTCCCCCATCAATCACTAAATGAGAAAATGCCTTACAGCTGGATCCCAAGGAGGCATTTCTTCAACTGAGGCTCCTTCCTTTCTGATGACTCTAGCTTGTATGTCAAGTTGACACACAAAACCACCTAGTACACAGGGTTTCTCTGAGTAACCCTGTCTGACTGTCTTGGAACTTGCTCTATAGACCAGGCTGGCCTTGAACTCAGAGATTCACCTGCTTCTGCTTCCCACGTGCTGGGATTAAAGTTATGTGCCACTATGACTGGCCACTTTTTTTTTTATTAAAAATTAAAAAAAAAAGAAAATTTAACAAAACAAGTAAGAATCAGTATTCTAGACCTCACAGATACCAAGATAAAGCCTGCTGAGGCACCTCATTTTGAGGTGCCAACAAACGTCACCTTTTCTAGGAAGCTCTCCTAAGGCCATCCTCTTTGAGCCTCAAGAAGGCTTTGTGTGACCTGCCCTTTGTCTCTGCTTCAAATACAGACAGACCTTAGTAAGGCAGGCCCCTCTTTGAGAACAGCCTGAATACCATGCCTGCAAGCCTTGATTCCAGTCTGGCTGACCATGCTGCCTTAACAAGGGACTGAGGACAATCTCCCACACAGTTCCTTCCCTTCTCAGGCTCCATTCTATGGCCACATGCTAGAGGTTTTTGTTTTTTGTTTTTTTGTTTTTTTTTTGTTGTTGTTTTGTTACATTTACACATATTTATCAAACACTTTGATCATATTCACCCCATTTCTCTCTCTTGCTCCCTCACTAGTCCCCTCCCTTTTCTTAAATCATACCCTTATACTTTCACATTTTTTTTTTTTTTTAAATTAGACACTGCCTATGAGAGAAAGCATGTGATCTTTGAGTCTGGCTTGTTTGATTTAACATGGCCATCTCTAGTTCCATCTATTTCTCCACAAATGACACAATTTCCTTCTCTTTGGTGTCTGAATAAATCTCCAGTGTATGTTACATTTTCTTTATCTGTTCATGTGCTGATAGACACCTAGGTTAGTGCCATATTGACTGTTGTGAGTACTGCTAGGTACCCAAGTGGTACCCGAGTGTATGCTGACTACCCAGATTGAACTGGGTCATCCCCAGTTCTGTTTTGTTTGCTGGGGGGCCTGCACAACGCCTTCAATAGTGACTGCACTATTACATTAGGGCACAGGTTTCCTCTTCCAAACATCCTCACCATTTTCTTTTTCTTTTTTAAAGATTTATTTATTTATTATGTATACAGTGTTCTGCCTGCATGTATCCCTGCAGGCCCAAAGAGGAAACCAGATCTCATTACAGATGGTTTTCAGCTACCATGTGGTTGCTGGGAATTGAACTCAGGACCTTTGGAAGAACAGCAAGTGCTCTTAAGCTCTGAGCCATCTCTCCAGCCCCCACTTTTGTTTCTTACACATCTTATTTCAAGGCTTTCATTCCTGCAGTCTGTTCCCCTCTAACAAAAGCTTCAGCAGTTGGGGGATACTGGGTATCACTTGGTCTTGCACAGGGGTCCCACAGTCATTTGGCTCCTGGGAGTTCCCTCAGTATATCAGTAGAAAAGAGTCAGGGACAGAAGGAAGGCCATGGAAGCTTCCTGCCTACCATCATAGGCAGAAAGAGCAGAGGATGGACTTTTCTTAGATTCCCCCTTGGAAATCCCAAGCTAGCTTCTGTGCACACAGTCCCCATGCCTGCCTACCTCCCCACACTCCAACCATCTGCTGACAAGTCAGAACAAAGTCATCAGAGCAGAGAACAGATTGCTGCCTGTACAAGCCTCTGTGGTCCTGGGGGGGTCTATTGTCATTTGGCCTTGACCTCATCATGTTTCTCCAGGACATGGACCCCTTCCTCTTCAGGGCCTTGACACAAGTCATTGCCAATACCTGGAGGGTTGTTTCTCCACTGGCACGGCTCACTCTCTTCACCCGGGGTGTGCCTCTATGCACCTAGTACCAGCCTCAGCCCACCTGCGAGAATGTAGTTTCCCCTCTCAAAACTGAGAGCCAAGTCCATCTTATTCACAGCAGTGTCCCCAGCATCTGGCAGGGAACACAGCAAATCTCAGTAGCTTTGAATAAATGAACACCTTCCCAAGGTTGTTGACAACCTTGGGCCCTTGTGGTCTCTGACATGTTGGGGCTTAGGGAAGTAACATCCTTGTCCTAGGTCTGAGCCCTAGGCTGAGTGAGGGATGAGTCAGCTCCTGTCTCTACTTACCAGTGCCACATGGTCCTCCACAGCCTGCCCCAACCACCCAGATTCCTGCACCATGCTCATTTTGTCAGGCGATAAGGACAGTGGCTAGACCCAGGCTCAGCCTCAGGCAGTTCCTTCTGTCCACAGGAACTGCTGCTGCCTTTTACACCCTGAAGGTTTCTAGGAAAGGAAGGTTCCAAGGGAGTGAGGTTTGTGAGTCACCAGCCATGGGTGGAAAGGATGGGACTACCTGGTCTGGACTGCTGAAAAGACACTAGATCTAGGTTCAGGAAGCCACTCCTCACCTAGGAACCTGCCTGGTCCTGGGCCCAAACAGGAGAAGCAGCCTGAACCAGTCTGTGTGCTGACAGAGGCCACCAAGTGAAAGGGGCTGCAAACAAACACATCCCAATCCTCCCCAGCCTGTCACTGCCAGTACAGGAAGGGTCACAGGCAGCTCCTGGGTGCTCCATATTCTACAGCACTCTTTAGAGGGTGACCGACCACATGTCTGTCAACTGTAGACTTTGGGGCCTGGACCCAACCTACAGAACCAGAATATAGACATGGAAGACAACATTATATTGGGGGCATGGAGATCCCTGATAATAGGGGTTCACTATATTAGAGTTGAAGGGAAGTTTTCTTAGCACCAAAGTCCCACATGCACCTGACAATGACCCCACTCTATACACAGGGGCTCCATTCAAGGACAGCCAGGTACTGGGCAAAGACTGATAAATACCTGCAGAAAGCATGGTTTTTCAAGACAGGGTTTTTATCTAGCTAGGGCTGGCTTCAGACTCACAATCTTGGGATTACAGGCATGGACTCCGTGAACAGCTTTAAAGAAGGCTTCTGAAGGGCCCTGAAACTTTCTAGTCTACACGCAAAGCTAGTGGCTTGCTCCCCAAATCATAGACACCATCTGCAGGGGCTGAGCAGAGACTACACAGGAGTCTTTTTACCCCAGAAGGATCAGGCTGAGCCAGACAAACACCTATTTTCCTTTACCACCCATTTAGACAGCCCACACCAATAAGCTGGGTATAGTGGTATATGCCTGTAATTTCAGCACTGGGGAAGTTGAGGCCAGAGGATCTCAAGTTTGTATCAGCCCTTTGTAACAAGTCCCTGTCTCAAAGGAAAAGGAAAGAAGGCAGGCAGGCAGGCTGGCTATCAAAGCAGCAGAATGGGGCTTTGTTCTTGGGGAGCCAGCCACAGTGTGGCATGAATGTCTTACTGGGTGGGAGGCATTTCCAGGAATGCCCAGTGTGGCAGTATCAGTGATGGCTGTCCCTACCCGTGGCTCCTACCACTGATTGAGTAGTGTCTGAAGCTGGGGTATTCTTAGACTTAGCAATCAAGAGTTTTTTGTTGTTGTTGTTTTATTGGTAAGTCAGTCTGGATAGGGTTTCTGTCCTTGAAATCCAGAGTCCTAAGGGAAAACATTGCTTCTACTGACTGCAGATAGAGATGGGGACAGGACAGGCACCAGATATTTGGAGGGTGGTGACAGGGCAGAGACCTTGATGGGCTGCTCTGGGTGGGGGGGGGCACAGGCTGCAGCTCACCTGGGCCCAAAGGCACACACAGTGCATCTGGGGTCTAGCTTGGCAAGGACTCAGCCAGTGGTCAGGTGGTGATATCTGCATGGTGGTGGGTGTGCAGGCCTTCTGTGCTGGCATGGGCTGTGCCTGTTAAGGGGTGGAGGTGGGAATGGGGTCTGAAGCTCAAGCTTCAGAGTGGAGTGGACCTCCACTCTGGTCTGGTCTTCCCTTTGCCCTCTTCCACCCTGGTCTTTTAATGCTTGGGACACCTGGCCTGGTCTAACCCCAAGGGCTGTAGTAGCCTGGTCACCAAGGACTTTATGTTCTGGGCCTTGTGAAATGGAAAGGCAATTATCTGACCAGAAGTAGAAGAAGGCCTAGGATGCTGCTGTCTAGCAGAAAGGCACTATTAATAGCTCCGGAACAGCTACCTGTCATATGCCTACTACCATGGGCTTGGGTCCTAGCAAAATCAGACAGTTCAGGACCTGCACTCTTGGGGCTGTGGGCAGTGGACTGGCTTGATGCAGACACTCTGAAGGTGAGGGTCAACTGTGGAAGGCTGACCAGGAGACATCAGAAGCATAGAATTCCACCTGGCTGGGCCAGTCACCATCTCCACTGCCTTCTCTGTCCTCATCGGAGTCATCATCATCACCACTGGATGCACCACAGACAGCACCGCCTAGGTGGGTTGGCTGCCCTGGAGAGTCCCTGTACCTCTCCTTGGCCTCCTCCCTTCGCTTTTGGGCGGCCAGCTCATGGTAGCAGAGGCTGCAGACACGAAGGGGTTTGGGGGAGAGACGTGGCAGCAGAAAACGCTCCTTGGAACACTCAGCACAGACCACAAACCCACATTTTCGGCAGTGGTGACGCCGGGTAAGTGCCGAGAAGCGTGTCTGTGTGCAACGCATGCAGATGTCCGTGGCCTTGTCAGGGATCCAGGGTGCTGCATGCTCAGTGGTGGGCTGGCGGCCTGTGGCCAGCAACTGCCTCCGCACACACTCTTCAATGTGGCTAATCCATTCCTGGCGCTCCGTGGTAGAGGCTGCGGACACCACAAAGGACTTCTTGGCTGTCTTGATCATCCAGCGGTTCTTGGCCTGTGGGGTCCCTGGCAGTGGCTCCAATGTTACCTCTTCCAGGGGAATAATATGCTGGCTGCGGTACTTGCGCTTGCTAAGCACAATACTGCCATACACCAGGATGTCATTGAAGAGGAAGAAGATGCGTGGCTTGGCCTTCTTTCGGCACTCTTTGGTCAGCACCCCCTCGCCCAGGAGCACACGGCCAGGCAGGGCCAGCGGCTGCCCTGATGCCCCAAAACAGCTCTCCACTGCTGCGATCCGCTGGCTGTTGATCTCTGTGTTTGCCAAATGGTCCACCATCTTCTCAGTAGCTAAGCTGTAGGAGGCAGAAAGGAAGGCCATCAATTTGCCCATGAAGTCAGAACCACACTGCTCATCGCCCCCTACACCAGCTCACTCATGCATCAAATCTATTATCCCCAGCCTACCTTGCCTCCCAGGCACAGAAACATAGAGCTCCAGAGGCTGACTTGATACAAGGAGTGGAAGATTATTGGGGGTGGGGTGGGTGATGGGGATTCTCCTGTAGGAGGCATATGGGAGGCAGCTGGTGGTGGGAAGACAGCCATGAGGAGTTAATGCAAGAAATAAGAGACTCAGTGGTCCTAGGAGCCTTGGAAGTAGAGCATAACTCAGGCATGCATCAGGAGCAAGGAAACTGGAATGGTGAGCCTCCAACTCCCATCAGCTGTTTGGGACAGTCTGTTATTGGAAGGATGGGGGTGCACACACTGAACAGTGTATGTTGGACAATATGAGTGTCTGGATCCAAACTGATCACCGACTCTTCGATCCTTCATCTGCCCAAGGTAGCCAGCTGTTCTGGGTGGCTGAACAGGGGCCACACTGCCATCTCAGGGGCCATGTGCTGAGTACTAACTCTCAGGCAAGGGCAGCTTTACTTCATTTAGTCCTCACACAAACCCTAGCAGGTTAGAAAACCCTCTGCCCCCATCTTACAGGAGGGAAACAGACTCTGGTAGTTAGTTGGAGGGAATGCAGCTCAGAAGACAGAGCCTCCTCTGTGGAGTGCACTTGGGTTCTCTGTTGATATACTAGGCAGTAAACACTGGTAGCCTCACAGCATACCCTAGCTACCTCCTGATATTCATACCCACCCTTCTAAGCCCAGCATACTCAAAACTGAAGGATACACAGATGTGGCCACTTCCTGATCCAAGCTTCCAGGCCTGGCATCTCAGGCCTGGCATCTCTACTAAGCTCTAGGTATGGATAGCCACTTGCCTACCCAGTCATCAAATTAGCTTCTTATACTCAACACTGAACCCAATGTTTCCTGGGCCCTCTCCTCTTAGCTCTTCTCCATCATCAGAAACACCATGCACCCACCCAGTGGCTCAAACTCCAAATCTAGTCTTCATCCTTGAGCCTCCTCTTTCTCAGCATGCAACTCCACCACCGTACAACAGCAAGGTGCCATCTTGCCTCACCTGGAACAGGCCATCCCATGTTGGCCCTGGCCCATGACCAGCTTAGAAAGATCCTTTGTTCCTCATCTCAGGAAGCTTCTCCCAGTGATGGCAAACTGGCCAGAGGTCAAATGTAGCCCAGAGCCCATTTTTATAAATAAAGTTTTATTGTAACATGTCTGTGCACATTCATGTATAGGGTATGGCAGAGTTAAGTGGTGACAGGAATCATTTGGTCATAAAACCTGAAATACTGACAGGTTCCTGCCCTGTTTGCGTTCCTGTCCTGACTTCCTTCAATGATGAACAGTGCTGTTAAGTGTAAGACAAATAAACCCTTTCCTCCCCAACTTGCTTTTTGGTCATGGTATTTCCTCTCAGCAATAGAAATTCTAACTAAGATATCACTCATACATATATACCTATGACTAAAAGTTAAATGAATCTTTAAAAAACCAAGGTGGACAGCAATTGAGGAAGACACCAGACATTAATCTTTGGCCTTAACACACACACACACACACACACACACACACACACACACACACACACACACACACACAAAAAAAAAAAAAAAAAAAAAAAAAAAAAAAAAAAAAAACCCTGGTATTTTCCTGTCTAGTTACTGCATGTGACCTTCTATTGCCTCCACTCAATCCTTAGTTTCAACAGAACAGAAGCCTTTTCTTGTTAATAGCTATATCAACAATTCTTTTTTTTTTTTTTTTTTTTTTTTTTTTTGGTTTTTTCGAGACAGGGTTTCTCTGTGTGGCTTTGCGCCTTTCCTGGAACTCACTTGGTAGCCCAGGCTGGCCTCGAACTCACAGAGATCCGCCTGGCTCTGCCTCCCGAGTGCTGGGATTAAAGGCGTGCGCCACCACCGCCCGGCTTATATCAACAATTCTTAAAACTGTGCCATGCCAGTGGGACCAAGTCCTGTGCTCATTCCATGAGTTGGCTGTTTGAAACCTGGAACTTATGCAGGGACACTTGGCTCAGTCTGGGAGGAAGGGACTGGACCTCCCTGGACTGAGTCTACCAAGTTGATCACAGTCCTCAGGGGAGGACTTGTCCTGGAGGAGGTGGGAATGGAGGGTGGGCTGGGGGTAAGGGGAGGGGGTGGGAGGGGGGAGAATAGGGGAACCCATGGCTGATATGTAGAACTGAATGGTATTGTAAAATAAAATATATATATATAAAAAAAACCAAAAAACAAAAAAACTGTGCCATGCACACAGTAAGGTATCATGTACATGAATCTCTCTTTGACACTCAGTTTTTACTTGTTAGGAGGAAGCAGGAGTGATTTGACCTCTTACCACATACAAACATCTGCTGACACACACACACACACAAAGTGCTGCCCACACCACCTGATATAATAACTATTTTTAGTTTGCTGATCTTGGCAGCAAACTTTGCAACCCCAAGCCATTCTGCTAACTGATCACCAGTTCTTGGCTGAGGGACAATCTGACTGCTGTGGATATCACTCTATATAAATAAAACACTGATGGCCAGTGACCAGGCAGGAAGTATAGGCGGGACAAGGAGAGAGGAGAATTGGGGAAACAGGAAGAAGGGGGAGAGACACTGCAGCCACCGCCAGGACAAGCAGCATGTAAAGAGGCTGGTAAGCCACCAGCCACGTGGCAAGGTATAGATTTATAAAAATGGGTTAATTTAAGATAAAAGAACAGTTAGCAAGAAGCCTGCCACAGCCATATAGTTTATAAGTAATATAAGCGTCTGAGTAATTATTATTATTATTTTTTGTTTGTTTGTTTTTTTTCGAGACAGGGTTTCTCTGTGTAGCTTTGGAGCCTTTCCTGGAACTCACTCTGTAGCCCAGGCTGGCCTCGAACTCACAGAGATCCGCCTGGCTCTGCCTCCCAAGTGCTGGGATTAAAGGCGTGTGCCACCACCGCCCGGCGAGTAATTATTTTATATGTGGATTGTGGGACTGCAGGGCTTGGTGGAACCTGGAGAGAAGCCCTCCAGCAACAAATGGCGCCCAACAGCTCGAGTTTCCACCTTAAACCTGAGAATATTTAATAACCAATTCTAAACAGAGCCAAAAACAGGTTCCTGCTTCATGTCTCATAAGGGCAGCTAGACACCACAAAACGCGGGTTTGAACTACTGGCGGGTTCCTGGCATTTGCGCAGTATAGTGGTAATGAGGTGTCTGCCAGTGGCACATTACGCTGTGTGGTAGATTTAGTCTTTACTAGTATTAAAAAAAGGTTTCTGGCCTACACGCTGCTTTGATAAAAGCTTAGACCCACTATTTCTGAGACTTGATGACTCACAAAACTGGTGGAAAACGCCATGTTGGTAAGCTGAAATGGGCGGAGCCAGCAGCCACAGCACCATTTCAGTCTTAGAATACTGCAGTTTAAAGCAATAGATTCACAATATGTAGGCTTGAAAGAGACAAAAAAAAAAATAGATAAATTAATATAAAAAGCCACATAAAGATGAATATTACACAGACAATCTGCATTGTGTTGTCTTTGGGATTTTTAACTGTAAAAAAAATTTGATCGATAAAGATGTTTAATTAAACCAATATGTATATTTTAAAGGTACCTTGACTTCAAAATTTGGATTTAAGGATATGTTGCTTTGGAAAAGAGGTTCTGCTTTTGTTTCCACAGAAAGCCAGAGGCTGTGGATTTGTTCCAGATTAAGATACATCAGGTTTCACCAGCCAAGACCCCCTGAAAGGTCTCCGATGACACCATGGCCCAGTGATCTAACATCCAGAGTGGTTTCAAGGCAACTGGTTCACACAATACAGTCTCATGGACTACCCCATAGGCCTAAAATTTTCTTTGCGTCCCCATAAGATACAGTGCCCCCCTCCAGCAGGAAGTAGTAAGAGATGCTATGCCCAAATTCCCAAATATACCAAGCTGGCTTTAGAGGTGGAATTGGCTCACTCCCCCTCTAAACCCAGACATATTGCTTTAAAAAAAAATGGTTAAGAGATTCTTGTGTCCCAAATCAGAAGAGCCCTCTGGTGTAGGACAGAGATAAACCAATATTTTTATTTAAAACAGTTGATTATAAATGTGATCTCTTTCTAAAAAACAAAAGGGGATATGATAATAGATATATAGGAGGATATAGAGATGATAAGATAAAAGGGTAGATTAATGAACCTACTTTTAAAGAACAGCTTGTTTAAAATGTTTTACATTGGTATAGATTTTAGTTTATGTTTAATATGTTTTACATTGGTATAAATTTTAGTTTATTGATACAAACTTGAAGTTAATTTTGTTATACTGTATATATATATTTCTATTCTTGTTTGAGGTATTATGTTTAACTCATTTAAAATTATAATGGATAATTAAAAATAGATTAATAATTAGTCATCTATGATAATCATATTTGAAGCCATGTTAGTTAAGTCTTCTAGGTATACATAAATATATTTCAGATAGATAGGTAATCTTCAAACACGTCATAGACCTAGAGAATATGGCATTTAAATAACTTAGAATTCTCTTGATGTGAGACACAATTGCTCCTGGCTGCACCAATTTGATCACGAGAGAATGTTGGGCTTCTAAGACATTTCCATTTGGAAGTTTGTCTTCTTGGCACAAAATGGCCTACTGGGCAAAGAACTGCCCTTGCCTTGATGGCTGACAGTACAAATGCAATGCTGTCCTTTCTGGACAAGTGGGACACAAGGAAAGTGACCATTGTACTCTGACAAGACAGAGTAAGATGGTCTTTCAGAATTCCTGCTTCTGGAAATGGTCTGTCAGATACTCTAGGCTTGTAGCCAATTTAAATGCACCAACAATGCTGAGAAACATTAGGTGACTGTCCAGGCTGCCAGCTGTCTTGGTCTACTCTTGCAAGATTCCCGAAAGTTGTTTGCATCCATCTACCATTTCTCAGGTACCATTATATTCCTTCTCAGGTCTTTGATGTGGTTAAAGACTAGATAGTTGTAATTTCCTCAGTTATGATAAAAGAAAAGTTAGATATAAAACCTTAAACTCACAAATATAAGATAGATAGGACATTTTCTTTAATATTGTAACTGTAATTCTTGCTTTATAATTGTTTTGTTATATGTAATTTTACTATGTTAAAGTTAAAACCTTCCTTTTTAAAAAAAGAAGAAAAGGGGAAGTGCTGTGGATATCACTCTATATAAATAAAACACTGATGGCCAGTGACCAGGCAGGAAGTATAGGTGGGACAAGAAGAGAGGAGAATTGGGGAAACAGGAAGAAGGGGGAGAGACACTGCAGCCACCGCCAGGACAAGCAGCATGTAAAGAGGCTGGTAAGCCACCAGCCACGTGGCAAGGTATAGATTTATAAAAATGGGTTAATTTAAGATAAAAGAACAGTTAGCAAGAAGCCTGCCACAGCCATACAGTTTATAAGTAATATAAGCGTCTGAGTAATTATTTTATACGTGGACTGTGGGACTGCGGGGCTTGGTGGAACCTGGAGAGAAGCCCTCCAGCAACATCTGACAAACCCAAACTGTGTCCCTTAATGTGCCAGCATGCTACCTCCATGACCACCAGGCACTATGCTGGGGGCCAATGTGGATAACATCTTCCTGGGGAGAGACCAGAATGGCCCACAGGCAGTAGAGCCAAAGGTGCAGCGGCTTCTGGGTAGCAGAGGCAACTGAAACACTTAGGAGCAGAGGATCTAATAAGAAACAGGGTTTGGGGCTGGAACGATGGCTTGGCGGTTAGGAGCACTTTCTGCTCTTCTGCTCTTCCTGAGGACAGAATTTGGATCCCAGTACCCACATTGGGTGCCTGGCTTACAACTGCCTGTAACTCCAGCTCCAGGGGACCTGATACACTCTTTCTGGCTTCTGAGGCATTCACACACATGTGGCATTCAGTCACGCAGACACATGGATAAAAATAAAAATAAATCTTAAAAAAATACCCAACAGGTTCTTCTCACCTCACATAATGGATAAATGGACCAACAGGAGTAATGAACACTGAGGTGAGCAGCCCTAGGATGGCACATACAACTGACTATCACCTATGCAGAAACCACACAACTTTCCAAACTATTCAAGAAACCCATCTACAAGTAAAAACAGGAGATCCCATACCCATTGGAAGGCTCCTATCAAAGAAAATACAGTAAGTGCCAATGTGGGAAAAGCAAAAAAGGTATGCACGGTTGCTGGAAATGTAAAATGCTATAGCTATGGGCTGGAGCTCAGTGGTTTCTGATGCTCTTGCAGGGACCCAGGTTGAGTTTTCATTACCTACATCAGGTGGCTCACAGCCTTCTGGAACTCCAGTTCCAAGGGATCTGCATGTATGTGGTGCACATACATAGATACACCCATAAAATAAACAAATACATCTTGAGAAAAAGTGACATAGCTACTATGGAAAACAACCCAAAGTTTCCTCAAAAAATTAAAAATAGAATTACCGTACACCCACCTTTCCCACTATGGGTCTGTCTCCAAAGGGACTGGAAGGAATATCTATATTCTTGTGTGTTTACTAAAGCCAAGAGGCAGAAGCAACCCAAATGCCCATCACTGAGAAACATGTGACAGACAGCCAAGGAGGAAATGTGATCTACAACCAGGAGCTAAAAATCCAGACCCAATCTGGCCCACTGCCAGCTTTCCTAAATGCAACCTTAGTGAAATACAATCACATTCAAGATAACACAACCTAAAATACATTTACTCTCTGGCCCCTTATAGAAAAGGTTTGTTGACCCTTGACACATGCAAAATGCACAAGGCACCTTACTCATGGATACTGGCAACGCTATCTGTCCCGATGGAACCCATCATATCCTGTTGCCCACTGTGGTACAGCCTCTATGAGAGAGAGGTCAGGAACCTGGACCTCAGGAGGAGGGAGTAAGGCACCCCCCGACAAGAGGTCAGGTTACAGGGGCAGGTAGGGTCACCTTGCCAGCTCACAGGCCAGTGTGAGCATTCCTGAGTTATTACAAGGGTAGTGAGTCACTGAAACTTTCTGGAATCCTCTTCCAGGAGAACAGAAAAAGTAAAACGAACTCTTAGGTGCCACTTTCTCAGCACCTGCTGCTAGCTAGGTATAAAATGGAGCACATAGCATGTTTGATCTAATTTAGTCACCCAAAATGCTCACCTGGAGAAAGCACCACAGCCACCCTTCACAGCCACCACCCCAGAACCTCAGCTAGTGGCCAAACTTTCAAAGAAGCTCTGAGGCAAGGAAGAGAAACTTTGGCCTAGGGCGCATACCTGTAATCCAGTACCTGAGAAGATGAGGCAGGAGGATAGAGAGTTCTAGGTCAATCTGGACTATATAGTGAGATCTTATCTTAAAAAAACAAAAACAAACAAACAAACAAACAAACAAACAAAAAACAAAAACAAAACCTAGTTGGGTAAGATAGCTCAGAGGATAAAAGTGTTTGTGGCCAAGACTGACTGAATTCCATCCCGGGGACTCACATGATGAAAAGGAGAGAATGACTCCTGAAAGGCGTGCCCTATTCATATTAAACAAAAAACTCCGCCCCCCCAGCCCGATCTTCGTGACTTCTCTTACCACATACACACAGGGTGGCCTGTCCCACCCCGCAGGCCACAATGCCAACCCCCTCCTTTCTTGGCGCGTCTGGGTTGGCCAGGTCCCAGTGCTCAGGCAACTGGCCTGGCCCCTCTAGGCAGCTCTGAGAGCTGACGTGGGCAGGACGCACAGCAAGTGAGGCACTTCAGTTTACACAAACCGCAGGGATCTTGACCCCGGCACTGATCGCCCCTCCTCCTCGGCCTCTAACCCTGTGGAATCTGATATCAGCTGTGTTCAAATTCCAAGGCCTGCTCCCTCTAGGCGTGTGCACGCGTTCCAGACTGACTCGGAACTGCCGTTTTTCCTCCTACTGAGGCCTGGTGACGGGGCTTCTGCACTTCAGGTGTTCCCTAGGAGAGTCCGGGCCGGGTCCCACCCACCTCAGTAACTTCCTTTATGAACAGTCGCTGACTCAAACTCTTCAGGGTCTCAAATCAGAGGCCGGTGAGAACCGCTCCTCCCACCCTTAAGATATCACAGGCCAAATAATGACTCCCGGAACCTAGTGGGACAAGGTGCGGACTGAAACCCTGTGGAGGACCCTCCCCCGGCTCACAGCTCTGGCACACCTCGGGGACTCAGTGGCTCCGGAGTCCCCGCTGTCAACCGCTTCCCAAAGGAGCCCTCACAAGTCAGCAAGTAGAGAGCACTCTGCTCCGGTGGAATCCCAGATGTCGATCTCCCCGGCCACCTCGACCCACGGCTGCAGGCGGGAGGGGAGCGCTTCCGGTGCCTAGCCTGCTTACCTCCCGTGGAGACCCGCTTACCCCGCACAGCCGGTCTGCGTATGGTCACCGCTCCCACCCGCCAATCCTCGCGCCGCCCACGTCTCCTGGTTCCAGCTCCCTGGCTATGCCCTTTCGAGGGTCACTTGGCCAATCGGAGCCCTAGCACGCAGGCGGGGGCGGAGCCGGAGTGAGCCCAAGTTCCCCAGAAATGTGCGCGGGTGGAGTTGAACCGCTGGATGGCAAGAGGGTCAGCTCTTTTTCTGCGTGTGGTTGCGGGACGGATCCTTAGTTTGGAGTGCCGTCCCCGACTTCTCTGGCCGCCGTGCTGAAGGCTGAGTCGGCGCGGGTTCGGGGGACGGTCCACCACTGAAGCACGCGCGACAGGATGATGGGACTGTGGGCCCTCAGATGCCCCTGTTATCATGATGTCTATCTATTTTCGGCGATGGTGACACGCCTTTTATTAAAGACCAACAGAACTTTATAAAAATTTCCTAGTGGAAAATGGCAAAAACACACGGGAGGAAATGAGTCTAGTTGACCCCACGTTCTTATCACATAGCTCCAACGTGAATAGGTTAAGTACCCCTTGCTTGACTCCACCTGGCTGGTGGTGATACTCAGAACTCAATTCCAAGCCTGCCTTCCTGTCTAACCGGCCTCCACGCAATCTTCTTCCACTGTCTTCTTCTGGTTCCTCAAAACCACTGGGCTGGTTCCACTCTGACGCTTTGCACTTCCCCCTCCTTTGTCATTTCAATGTCACCCCCTCAGGGAGGTCTCTTTGGCCCCAAAGCATCAGTGCTCTACTTCGTCCATTTTTTTTTTGTTGTTGTTTGTTTGTTTTTCATAAAAACAGGGTTTTACTATGTATGGTCAGAAACTGTGTAGATCAGGCTATCCCTGGCTTGCTTTTGTCTCTAGAGTGCTGGGCTAATGTCTGTTGTATAGTGTCAGTTTGTGTTGCCAAACTGGTTACATTGAAGAGGTTCTAGCTCTGGTTAGCCTGGTGCCTGCTGACCAGGACCAAGGCCAGAGGGGACTAGAGGGTTTCAAAAGGGCTAATGTCCTTGTCCCCCACTCCCACCCCCTGCGGTGTTGGTGTTAGGGACAGACCCTTACCTAAGCTGGGTCTCCAGCCTTCTGTCCCTTAATCTCTATCAAATTCCTATGGTCACCCACACCACCCCCATCAGCATTTATTAAGCAGCCATACTTTAAGAACATTTCTTTTTGACTTGAAATTTGTGTAAACATTTACAAAATGCACTTCTGTGAACATTTCAGATTAGAAGAAATCACATAAAATTTGAGACTTTTAGTCTCCTCTTATCACATCCCTACCCAACCAATACTGGGATTTGAATCCAGGGCCTTACACACTAGACAAGTGCCAAATCAATGAGCTATATCCTCAGCCCAGATTTTTAGCTTATCTAAGATTTGGGGGCCTGGGTGGCACATGCCTGTGATCTCAGCACTCAGAAGCTGAGGCAGGAGGATTGAGTTTGAGGCCAGCCTGGGCTACATAATCAATCAATCAGTCAAAGATTTGGAAATACTGGTCTACTTCTCCACAGCACACTGTCCCCTTTAGATGGGGCTCATGTTCTTTCATCTACCATGGACCACACCACTTTTTATGGTTTTACTCTAGGCCTCCCCTACCCATGGATGTATCCCATTTGGGTTTTTGGTTGGTGGTATAGCCAAACTCTCCACTGTCTAGAGCAAAAGACAGGGTCTGAAGTCCCACAGGCTAGCTTGTAACTATTGCAGATAATGGCTGCCAGGTTCTCTGGCCTTTCTTAGATTCTGTTACAGAGTCATCTTGACTTGCATACCTCACCCCCTAGCTTAAATTCTCCAGCCCAGTGACTGGGCTGGGCTTACCTGTTGTCTCTCAGCTGCTTTTGGTTTTGACTTCTGGCTCTCCCCGCCCCCCACCCCCACCCCTCTTCTCACATGGCCTGGTTCAGTCTGCCAGCTATTCCACTGTGGACTTTTCCATAAGACTCCGCCTATGCTCTTCCTCACAGCTACAGTTACCTTCTTCTCCACCATACCTAGCAGTGTCATGTCCTCATTTCATCTTCTCATTCACAGACTTCTGTGACGTCCGGAGTTAATCTTCGGAGCACTGACACAAGCTTTAGGTTTAAATAGATGAAGAATTTGGGCAGGGGGGTGAGAGGATGTCAGAGACCATTGTCTTAAGGTGGCTGGGGTGGGGGTGAGGTGATAGGCCAGGAGGCTTTGCCATTTCCAAAATCCATTAATTTGAGACAATGACTACAGAGCTCATGGTGTGTTTGGAGACTTTGGAACAGGACATTATAAAAGTTAAAGGTCAGATGCTTTCTGTGTGAACACCATGAAAGCCTTTAGATTTCTCTTGTTTTCAGACATGCAGGCTTTTGGTGAGTGACATGCGTATGTCTGGGGTAAGCAGGAGGAGTGACAGATAAAGAGGCACAGACAGACATGCTGGGCTCTCATTCTTCTTTTGCCTCCCTGGTGGGCACAAGTGAGGAGTCTGCTTTTTCACAGAGGTAGTATCCCAGTCCCACCAAGAGGCTCAGGTAGGGGTTGTCCAGCTGTGTCTTCAGGGTTATGTTTCATGGCTGCCTCAATCCCCTGATCTCCCTCCCTCACCTCCTTAGCAAAGGTGGACTTTTCAGGGAGAAATGAAGGTGGCTAGGATGAGGATGGTCCCCTGTGAGGGCATCTTGGCATCCAACACAGTATCTGGCAGAGAGTGGCTGTCTAAAGAAGGAAGTCTAAAAGACCAGAGGAAGGAATGAATACCTGTTGATTCTGGAGTCAGGAAATGCCTCCAGCTTTGATCTACTGGTGAGGCAGGGCCCACTTAGCACTCAGTCTCCACTGTCTCCTTCTAGCCCCAACATTCCATGCAGCTGAAAGGAAGGGTGGGAATTCCCCTATAGCTGCATAAACTGATCATCCAGCTACCCACCCCTTCCCAGCAGGGCCTGGTGGTGGGTGGGGAGGCTTGAGTGAAGGCTCCCTCCCTCCTCTAAGGAAGAGGACAAACTTGTGACTCAGGGAAAGGCAGAAGTTGAGTCAGCCAAACCACAAGCTATGGAAAAAATGAAGTTTCCTGGAGGCCTTTTCTGCTTCCTTGGCTAAAAATCCTTTCTGGGAAAAGCTGGTTTCCAGACTACAGGAACCAGGGAGAGAGGGAAGACTCAGGATCAGCAGGTCCAAGCTAGTTTTTTGTTTTTTAAAAACCTTGTGTGAAAAAATGCCTGGAATTTTCATTGCCATGTTTATTGAGTTCTGTCTACACACCAAGCACAGTGCACCTAACATTTCATTATCTTGTCTCTCCTCACTCTAAGCCTGCTATTTCCTGTGTTGGCTGAAGAAGCAGAGGGCTGGGGATGTCACCCAGGGGCAGAGGACCTGCCTTGAATGTTCAAAGTCCTGGGTTCCATCCCAGAAAAAAAAAATGTAAAAGAACCATTACCATACTTAGGGGTAGAAGCAGCAGAAAATCTTAACTCTTGAAGAGCTGGAGAAAGGTCTTGTCTGTGTAATGCTTCTCTGCAAGGCCCTGGGTTCTATCCAAGAACCATACAAAAGACATTTAATAATTGGTAGATCTAAGTCAGGTGTTGGCAAACTTTTTGTAAAAAGAATTCAAATAAGTATTTGGGGCTTAGCAATGGGTCTCCAGGACCACCACTGCAGAGTGAAAGCCATCATGGGTAACATGGAAACAAGTGGTAAATGATATGAACACTGATATTTGACTCTCCTATAATTTTAAGGTGTTATGAAACATTCTTCCCTCTTTTGTATTTTTGTTCTAACCCCTTAAAAATGTGGAAGCTAGGAGGTGGAGAAATGGCTCAGAGGTTAAATGCACTCGCAGCTTTCACAGAGGATCCTGGTTTGGTTCCCAGGCCACAATGTGGCTCATACCAGCCTGCAACTTCAGTTAAACACTTTTACATATAAAATGAAAATACATAAATCTTTAAGGTGGGTGTGGTGGTGCATGCCTTTAATATCAGCACCCGGGGACCAGAGGCAGGCAGATCTTTGTGAATTTGAGGCCATTCTGGTCTACAGAGTGAGTTCCAGGACAGCCAGGGCTACACAGAGAAACCCTGTCTTAAAAAAACAAAACAAACAAAAACGTGGAAACCACTCTCAGTTTGTGGCTTATATAATGGGACTTGATTGCCTGCATTTTTACAACTCTGGGTCAGTAGAAAAAGTTCAAAACAAAATGTTGGGAAAACAAATTTTTTAAAGTGGGTATGGTGGCTCATACCTAATAATCTCAATACTTGGAGGACCGAGGCAGGAGGATAGTAAGTTCTAGGTCAGCCTAGGCTACATAGTAAAACTATTTGAAACAAACAAACAAACAAACAAACAAACAAACAAACAAACAAACAAGCAAACCAGGGGCTAAGGCATGGCTCAGTGTGCTTGCCTAGCATGCACAGGCCATAAGGCCCTGAGTTTTGTCCCTAGCACAGGGGTAGGATGAAGAGAAGAGAAAAAGAAAGGAAAGAGAATAAAAACAGAGACCACACTGTTATAACAACAGATCATAAAGCTGATTACAAGTATGTAGTAGGGGCCAGGACACTGAGAAACTGCCTACTCATGTCCCTTTATCTCAGGGAACTGTGTTAGTTACTTTTATAGTTACTGAGACAAGATACGTGCCAGAAGCAGCTTAAGCGAGGATGTATTTATTTTAGTGCATGGTTTTAGGGCATCCTAGTCCATCATAGCAGACAAGCATGTCAGCAGGAGGAGCTCTCAGTCTGTGGTGCTGGGAAGCTCACAGCTATGGCTTATTCATATCATAGCCATCTAGAAAGCAAAGAGCAAGACAGGAAAAAGCCAGACACAATGTCCACAATAGCCTGCACTCAGTGACTTCTTCTGACTAGGTTCTATCTTTCAAAGTTGCCCTATTCTGCCTACACAGCACACCACCAATATACATGAACCTATAATAAGCATTTTGGATCCAAACCATAAGAACCATCTTAGCATTGGAGAGTCAGTCTTGGGTATTTAACTGTTAAAAAAAACTCACCTGCTGTGTTGAAGGCAAGAAGAGGAATTTCAGAGGCCATGGGCAAGCAAGCATGAGAGAAAGGCTTAGCACACAGTATAGAGCAGCTCTTAACCTTTGGGTCAAGATCCCTTTGTGAGGTCAAAAGACCTTTTCACAGGGGTCACCTAAGTTACAATTTATAACAATAAAAACTACAGTTATGAAGTACCAACAAAAACAATCTTACAGTTTGGGGTCACCACGACATGAAGAACTGTATCAAAATGGTAGTTGAATGTAATTGGCACTATTAGGAAGTGTGGCTTTTGGAGCAGGTATGGCCTTGTTGGAGGAAGTGTGTCACTGTGGGGGTGGGCTTTGAGGGGGCTATGCTCAAGATATCACCCAGTGTCTGAGACCACTTCCTGTTGCCTGCAAGATGTAGGACTCTCAGTTACTTCCCCATCACCATGTCTGCCTGCATGTGGCCATGTCCTACCATGATGATAATGGATTAAACCTCTGAACTATAAGCAAGCCACCCCAATTAAATGTTTTCCTTTATAAGAGTTGCCGCGAAGGCCTGGGGAGATGGCTCAGAGGTTAAGAGTCCTGGCTACTCATTCAGAGGACCTGAATTCAGTTCTCAGCACCCACATGGCAGCTCACAATTGTCTGTAACTCCAATTCCAGGGGATCTGACACCTTCACACCAATGCACATAAGATAAACTTAAATAAATTATATTAAAAAAAAAAAAGAGTTGCCCTGGTCATGGTGTCTCTTCACAGCGATAGAAACCCTAATGAAGACAGGGTTGCAGCATTAGGAAGGCTGAGCAGCACTGGTAGAGAAGGAAGAGAGCTGAGGGAAGAATGTGGCAGGAGGGCTGGAGCGGTGGCTCAGTGGTTAAGAGCACTTGCTGTTTTTCCAGAGGACCAGTGTTCAGTTCCCAGCACATATACTAGGCAGCTTACAATCACATGGAATTCTAGAAACTCCAGCTCCAGGAGGTCCTGTACCTTCTTGGACACCTGCACACACACACACACACACACACACACACACACACACACACACACACACACACACACACATACATCTTTTAAAAAGAAGTGGCTGGAGTAGCCTACAAAAACAACCAGACAATATATATAAATGATATTACATTTTAAATTACTTGTTCAGCTTCCAGAGATCCTAGCACATTACCAATTCTTTGCTGGGAGGGAGCATAAGTTGTTATAAGCAACCTTTGTGAAGGGCAACATGGATCACGGTGGGGGTGAGGGGGTGGGGTCCACGTCTAGGAATTTATCTTTGATATGCTTATGCCTGTGCAAAGGACTATGAGAACCTGTTAATTCAGGGCAACATTGCTTACAATAGACAACTGGAAGCAATCCAATTAGGCACCCATGGGGAGGGTAAACTGACTTACGGCATGTGTGCACATGGGAATGGCCCACTGCAGCAAAAGAAGGGTCAGTTACTGTGTTCTGACATGGGAAGACTTACTTCCAAGACATGGAGTGAAAAGATATACTTATGGGTGAATGCAATTGTGTGTGTGTGTCTATAAAATTCTACTGGGAGCTGGCAAGATGGCTCAGTGGGTAAAGGTGCTTGCTGCATCAAGCCTGAGGACCTCAGTTTGATCTTTGGAACTCACATGGTAGAAGAAGAGAATCAACTCTCGAAAGTTGTCCTCTGACCTCTCTATGCATGCTGTGGCATGTGCACCACCCTGAAAAAGAAAATCAATAAATAAATGTTTAAAAAAATTACTACTGTTCTGAGTGGTTGTCTCTGAAAGGACAAATAGGTGTGGCTTGAACCTGGCAGAAGAATAACCATATTTTAATGTGTGCCTTGTGGCAATCATTATAGTACCTTATCACACTGAATGATAGTAGCTCATGTAACCTGAGGAATTAATGTGGAAGTGACAGGGTGTGGCTTTTCAAAATTACTTTATATTTTATATGTATGGGTGTTTTTGCCTGCATGTCTGTCTGTCTATGTATCATGTGTATCCCTGGTTCCTTAGAGCCCAGGAGAGGGTATTTGGTCCCCTGAAACTGGAGTTACAGTTTTCAGCAGTCCTGTAGTTTCAGGTTCTCTTAACTGCTGACACAGCTCAATTGTCAATACAAAACACAAAAGGGTGTGGCTTTTAAGGTGAGGTTACAAAAGTCCCCTTGGCTCTTGCCTTGCTCTCTTAGCTCTGGGGTAAGATGGCTTCTTTGTCATGACAATTCCAAGGAGTTTTATAGAGAGGCCCATTTGGGAGAAAGAGGGGCCTCATGCTAATAGCCAGCATCCCCTGCCAGCTATGTGAACTGGCTACAGTTCTGTTAATTTTTGTTATCAATTTGATACAACCTAGTTACCTGGGAAAGAGGAACTTCAGTTGAAAAATTGCCTCTATCAGATTGGCCTGTAACCATGTCTGTGAGAAACGGTCATGACTGATGATTGATACGGGAGATTCCAGCCCACTATGGGCAGTGATGTAAAAAAGCTAGCTGAGTATGAGGCATTGGGTAAGCCAAAAAGCAGCATTCCCCAGTGGGCTTATGTCCCTGCCCTGACTTCCTTCAGTGATGGACTATGTATGACCTGAGACTGTGAGCAGTGGAGTTGTTTTTGGTCATGGTGCTCATCTCAGCAACAGAAATCAAACTAGAACAGGCACCTTGAAGGAACACAGTCCAGTCCCAGTAAGTTTTGTCTAACTGCAGTCCAGATCAGCATCTTAATGGGGATCTTGTGAGAGAGCCATTGTGATAGAACTAAGCCACTAAGTGCAGCTAAGCCACTCCCCCTTTCCTGACACACAGAAACCATGCTCATCAGTCCTTGCCTCTCAGTTTTAAGGTAATTTGTTCTGTAGCAACAGTTGGCTCATATCCAGTCTATTCTTCGAATATTATATCTTTTGTGTTTGTTCATGCTCAAGTGCATTTGCTAGTAAACACAGTATTAACTCAATATATGCTGTAACTGTGTGGCTATTATAACAGGATATCTGAAGTACAGATGAAATTCATCATAGGAGCTATGAGTTCTGGTCTAAGGAGAAATTCCACTCAAGGACTTGGAGCTGTGAAAGAAGATGCTGACTTCCGTGTGTGTGTGTGTGTGTGTGTGTGTGTGTGTGTGTGTGTGTGTGTGTATGTGTTTGTGTCTTTGTGAGGTGAACCTGTGCAGCAGATAGATACAAGCCTAAGGTTTATACCTAGCTGGCAGTAGACCTCACATACTTTTTCTTTTTGCTAGTGCTTTGGATTTTAAAAATCTGAACTTAGCACTTATCAGAATCACTGCAATTTTAATATTGATGATTCCAAGTATCAAAGGCATATAGAGGAGTTGTGCTCCTAGATGTTTCTTGAGGAAGTGTACAGGGATACAAATACATTGGAAAAGCCTTGTGGTAGTATCTACTTGAACTTAACTCACTTTCAGAAACTGCTGCTTAGAAAAAAAATTCAATTGGGTAATTGTATTATTCAAATGTAATTAATATCATGAGTGTAATTAATGAATATCATGAGTATGATTAATATCTTGAATGTAATTCATGCTACTGAATTGTGAACTTAAAAATGGTCACAATTGCAAATATTATGTTCATTAAAAAATAAGGTGGAATGTAATCACCATATGTTATATATGTATATGAAATTGAAGACAGCAATGTTCTAAAATAGAAAGTGGTGATGGTGTCATGGGAGGATGCTGGACTAAAGTCCATCAGATTGTGCAAACAGGCAAATTGTATATTATGTGAATTATTTGTCAATAAAGATTTTATAAAGTGTATTTATAAAAATAATAAAGAAAAAATTCAAAAGAGGCGAGAATGGAGCTGGAGAGATGGCTGTCAGTGGTGAAGAGTACGGGCTGATTTTCTAGAGGACCACGGTTCGGTTTCCAGCACATAAAAGGTGACACACGACTATTTTTAATCCAGCTCCCGGGCACCCTATGACCTCTTCTGGTCTCCATAAGCACCAGGTAAACAAGACATAGATGAATACAAAACACCTAAACACATAAAATAAAAATAAATAATATTCTATATGTCAGTAACAAAAACTTGGGAATTAAAATTTTAAAATAGTGTCATTTACAATACTATTATATGAAATATTTAATAAGTCTGATAACAAAATATATTCTAGATTTACATCTTAAAAACCAAAAAATACTGATAAAAGAAATCAGAGAAGAAACAAGTAAATTGGAGAGCTGTCATACAGTATAGACTAGAAGGCACCGCATTGTTAAAATTTCTGTTCTTCTCAACTTGAATGGTAGATCCATTAAATATCAACTTTACCCAAATCCTCAGCAGGGTTGTTTTTTATGGGAACACCAGTTGACTCTAAAATATGTGGAAAGTAGAATCACCAAAAACAATTCAAAAAAGAAGAAAGAAGGGCCAGAGAGACAATTCAGCTATCATGAACACTTTCTGCCCTTGCAGGGGACCTGGGTTTATTTCCTAACTCTCACATGGAAGCTGTCTGTTACTTTAGTTCCAGGGGATCCAACATATATGTTGCTGGGGGTTTTTACTCTTTTGGGGGCTCCACCACCCAGCTCCCAAATAAATCACACATGGAGGCTTATTCCTAATTATGAATGCCCAGCCTTATCTTGGCTTGTTTCTAGCCAGCTTTCTTAACTTAACTTATCCTATCTACCTTTTGCCTTTGGGCTTTTACCATTCTCTTACCCTGTAAATCTTACTCTTACTCCATGGCTTGCAGTGTAGCTGGGTGGCTAGCCCCTGGAATCTTCCTCCTTCTCTGGCTCCTTCTTTTCTCCTCCCTCCTCCATGATTTTTTCTATTTATCCTCTCTGCCTGCCAGCTCTGCCTATCTTTTCTCCTACTTTGCTATTGGCTATTCAGGTTTTTATTAGACCATCAGGTGTTTTAGACAGGTACAGTAAGTAACACAGCTTCACAGAGTTAAACAAATGGAACATAAACAAAAGTAACATACCTTAAAATAATATTGTACAACACATATACAACTTATACATATAATTTTTTTAAAGAAACCTTTTTAAAGAAAGAAAGAAGGTTGCATGGGAGATGCACACTGACTTTTCTCTAAGATAGTGTGATTATTATTCCCCCCTTCTCTCTTTCTTTTCTTCCTCTTCCTCATTTTTTTGAGGTAGTTTTTTTTTTTTACTGGCTATCTTGGAATTGTGTATGTAGTCCAGGTTGGCTTCAAACTCACAGAGATCCATCTTCCTCTGCCTCCTGAGTGCTGGTATTGAAGCCATGTACTACTACACTCAGCCCTGTGATGTTTTGAAAAGGTTCATTGTCCACAGAACAGACTCAGGCCCAAAGACAGATAGATCTTCATGAACATGATCAATTATTTTCAACAAAATTATGATGTATGTGTCATACTTTATATGAAAATTGTCTCTAAATGGATCATTGAGGCATCACATGTAATTTTTTAAAAATGTATTTTATTGCTAGCTGAACTGAGTGTGTGGCTGGATTTCTTAAAGGACAGTGGTTGTAGATCTATGAACTGGACAAAGTTGGAAATTATGGCAGGTCCAGAAACTGGTATTAAAAGTATTTCAGCCCTCACGGTCAGAATGATTTGTGCATTAGCGACTATGGAGGCATTCCTAAAATTGGTCTTATGCTTCGAGTTAAGGACAAAAATTCTCCAACTCTGAAAGCAACATAAATGTATTCTGAAATGTCTAACCACATGTGTCAATTCCAAGGCCTAGAGAAGCTGATGTTAATTCATCATGTAATACTCAATTTGTACAATAAATTATGAACCTGGGAGAATATGATTTATGTTATACAATATTTTGTTTCTGCTCTGACAAATAAAGCTTGCCTGGAGATCAGAGAGTGGAGCTAGCCACTAGTTAACTATACCAGCTAGTCAGTGGTGGCACACACTTTTAGTCTCAGCACTTGGGAGACGGAAGCAGGAAAATCAGGAGTTCAAGGACACCCTGGGCTACATGAGACTGAACCAGTCTAAAAGAGAATTAGAGCCATTTGGTGGTGGCTCACACCTTTAATTCCAGCACTTGGGAGGATCATGCCTTTGATCCCAGCACATGGGAGGCTCATGCCTTTAATCCCAGCACTAGGGAGGTGGAGACAGGAATATAAGGAGGGTTGTGACAGGATCTCAGCCCCCATTCAGTCTGAGGATTTGTAGAGACAGGATCCTCCTCATTTGTTCTGAGATTTCATAGAGGTAAGATGTGGGCGCCATGGGCCCTGGCCCCCCGACTGGGAGTGGCTGCGGCCTTGCTTGCTGACCTCGATCAGATGTCCTCCCTATTCAGATTCCCTGCCGGTATCCACCCTTCTGAATGCTTAAGAGAAGTTCCTTGTTTGTGTATCCTGCATTTTGGGCGTTAACAACTTAGATGCAAGAATGTAGAACATTGGGTCTGGAATGTAGACCATTGGTAGCGAACTTCTGCCCTCCGGGGGTTCCTCCATTTGTGCTGTAAGCCTGTATGTATTTAAGGTTTCTTCCCTCTTTCAATAAACGGCATTCGACATCCAATCGTACAAATGACTCGCTGTCTCTTGTCTCTATTTTTTAATCCGCAGCCCTTTGCTCAGACATGGTAAATGGGTATTGGTAATGCTGGCGTTACCGCTACAAATGGAGGTTCCTACCGAGATCTGAGAAAGAAAGGACCAGCTGACACTCTTGGAAGGCCGGCCGGCATTTTAAAGGTAAGAGTGAATTGAAATGGGTGCAATTAGCTCACAGTCAGTTAATTGGACTGTTGAAGCAGGAAGGCACCAAAGTTAAGTAAGGGCAAGACAGCTAAAGATTTTAAATAAAAAGAAGGAAATCTTCCCAAAAGAGAAGAGGGAAGGAAAGGAAATTTCCCGTTAAAAATGGGAGAAAAATTTTAATCAAGAAAAAAGGATTTTCCCGGTAAAAAGGGGAAAAATTTTTGAAACTAGGCTTAATGATTGGGGCCCTGTAGAGAAAGGCTGAAGGAAAGAGAGAAGCCTCTTCCCAGTGGTAATGGAAACTGTAAAGACTTTTTCCAGTTGTAGAGTTTTCAGGATAGCTGAAACTCTGAGCTCTTTCTCTCTGCCAGTTCCGAGCGGCAGCATCTGAATTACAAAGAATCGGCAGGTAGGCCTCATTGCTGCTGGCTGAATAGCAAGGGAGCCCAGAGCTTAAAGTTTTGCTGTCTGTTTGCTTAATTTTGGCTCAAATGTTTTTTATTTTTCCCTCAGAGTGGGAATAATTCAAAATTTAGGATCCCTTGGGAAATGTTTTTCTGTTTCTCCCTTATGGTGGGAATAACTCGTTATTAGGTAGTCCCTTCATGGGAGTAGGAAGTTTAAATGTGTTTGTGTGTGCGGGGCGTGCCCAGCAGCTGTGGCGGACAAAGGCGTGCACGAGATAGCCTGAAGCAGCAGCGGGCAGACAGGTACACGCCAGTGGGAGGCAGAGCCGTGATGGAGTGCGGCCCAGGTAGGCGCTGGCAATAGAGCCTGAGCACTGGGCAGAGCTAGCGAGCTGGGGCTGGAAAGGGACTAGCACTAAAAGTTTAAACTGGGCCTAACTTCTGGTGAAAAATGGTTTCGGTCAGGACATTGAATGCTAAGTCAATGCTGTTTGAATAAAGGATGTTCTGTTCTTTTGATTGTCTTGATAAATGTTTGGATGAATGTTTGATTCTCATGGTAGATAAACTAAAGGAACAGGATTCATAATTTTGAACTATATATATTTGGTATGCTCTTGTCTGTTGATCATTACTGAAAATTTGGCTCTGCAATTTAAGTTGCTTTCTAGAAATTCTTGGTTTAGTTCTATAAAAATATAACACCTAAAATGGTTTGGGTTGTTAGCTTATTAAATAATGTTGCTAAGATAAACCCATAAATGATAATCTCTTACTGATAAAGAAGTTACAAAATTAATTTTCCAGTAAATAAAATACAGGTAAATTGTTTGGTCCACGTTGTTAATAATTGGCTATTTGTGTTAATGTGTTACTTGAAATCTATAAAAAAGAATCCTCTTTTTAAGATTTTATAAAATAGTCAAGAGTATTACCTAAAGTTTACCTTTTCAAATCTTATAGAGATTGTATTTAATGCTTTTATAATTGGCATATGTAAAAAGGACCATAGAAATAGAAGCTGGTGATAGAATTGCTCAATTATTATTGCTTTCATATTTTAAATTCAAAATGGCGCCAATATATAAAACTGGAGGCTTTGGTAGTACAAGATTAAAAAAAAAGGTGTTTTGACAAACAGTTATCAATGATAAACAGCCTAAATTAAAAATAAAATTATATGGGATTGAGATTGGAAGATTATTGGATTCTGGTACTGGATATATCTGTAATTTCACAAGAATCCTGAGGTCCCAATTGGCCCCTTAAAGATTCTACCTCTAACCTACAAGGTATCAGCACAGCTCAGATGCCATTGCAGAGCAGGCTACTTTTAAATTGGAAGGATGAGGAAGGTCATGCAGGAACTTTTCAACCATTTGTGCTACCTAACATTCCAGTGAACTTGTGGGGACGGGATATGTTAGATGGTATTGGAGCTGTACTTACTACACAGCCTGTACAACAGATGCTAAAGAGTCAGGGCTACTGCCCGGGCAAAGGCTTAGGGAAAATGTTGCAAGGAGACCCGCTCCCTGCGGCAGACAAAAACTATGTCACTAGGGGTCCTGGCGATACTAGAGGATTAGGGTCTTTTCCATAGGGGTCACTGCACAGCAGCCTTCAATAATACAACCGATAAAAATCACTTGAAAGAGTGATGACCCTGTATGGGTGGAGCAGTGGCCCCTTGCTAAGGAAAAATTGGAGGCTGCGTATGCATTGGTTAAGGAGCAGTTAGATGCTGGACATATCATTCCTTCCACTTCACCTTGGAACTCACCTATATTTGTTATTAAAAAGAAATAAAAAAAATGGAGGCTGTTACAGGATCTTAGAGCTGTAAATAAAACCATGCTTCTCATGGGAGCAACACAGCCTGGCTTGCCTGCCCCTGTGGCAATTCCTAAGCATTGGCACTTAATTGTGGTTGACTTGAGGGATTGTTTCTTCACCATTCCTTTGCATCCGGAGGACAGTCCTCGCTTTGCTTTCAGTGTTCCTTCAGAAAATCTTAAGGAACCTTATGAGAGATATCAGTGGGTGGTATTACCTCAAGGAATGGCCAATAGCCCTACTATATGTCAAATTTTTGTGTCTTTGGCCCTAGCTCCAGTTTAAAAAGCTTTTCCAGGTGTTTATATAATTCACTATATGGATGATATATTAATGGCTGCTAAAGATAAAAAACTTGTTTTTGATGCCTTTTCTTATTTACAAGAGGTTCTTAGCTTGGCTAATTTACAGATAGCCCCAGAAAAGGTACAGGTATCTTTTCCCTATCATTATTTAGGTCATGAATTGTTACGCACGGGCATACGCCCACAAAAGATTACTCTGCGTATGGATCAGCTACGCACACTTAATGATTTCCAAACCTTTCTGGGAGATATTCAATGGCTTCGGCCCACTTTAAAAATTCCAACAGGTCAGCTTCGCCCCTTGTATGATGTCTTAAAGGGTGACCCTGACCCTTTATCTCCCCGTAAATTAACAGCTGAAGGACGTGTAGCCCTACAACGTGTGCAAGAGGCCCTGAAACAGGCTCACGTACAGTATATAGATCTTAATTCTCCCTTATTGTATTTGTGTAAAGAATCATTGTCTTCATGCTTTTGCTTACATGGGAGTGCCAAAATGCATAAAAACTGATAATGGTCCCCCCTACAGTAGTACGGGATTTTCAAAATTCTGCCAAGATTTTTCTATTGTTAATAAGACTGGTATTCCTTATAATCCTCAAGGGCAGGCTATAGTAGAACGCTGCCATCGTACCTTAAAAACTTATATTACTAAAGTAAAAAGGGGGGAGCTAGGGGCTCATCTTTCCTCTCCACATTCTATTCTTTCCCTTGTTTTATATATTTTAAATTTTTTATCGGTGGATTCTGCTGGAGTATCTGCTGTAGATAGGCACTGGAGGGCTCCTGTTGCAAATCATCCTCTGGTGCGATGGAAAGATCTTTCTAGTGGCACTTGGAGGGGACCCGATCCGGTGTTGGTGTGGGCCCGGGGATCTGTTTGTGTCTTTCTGCAGGACAATGAAGTTCCTCTTTGGGTTCCGGAATGCTGTGTGTGCCCTGTGGCTGCTGCTGAATCCCAACATGGCAGAGACCTATTTGGCCTTTGTAAAAAACTCTCCCCTTCTGATGCCAATGGGGATTGAGAGCCCAATACGGCCAGCCTTGGCAAACATTATTGTAAGCCTAGGAACTGTAGCCATGTGGTTGGATTCCTCAGAAGGTAATGTATAGTAACTTTTTTCAAAAAACATTGAGAATGTATCACACCTTGGAGATTAAGGATAACTCTAAAGGTCAATAAACTTCATTTGCTAACAGTAGCATGCCAGCTAAGCCTTTTTCGCATTTTGCAACCCCCCTCAAGCTGGTGTAGTACCTACTTTTCAGGAATGGCTCTGTGCAACATTTATTGGCCTCCTGAAATTCATCTAGCCTTTTTGAAGATATCTAAAAATTTGTGAGCCTGAATGTAGCCATTATTGAGGCCATTAGTTCTGCTCCTTGTTTGCTGTTTTTGTTTTCTGTTTTCTTTATGTTTCTCAGTTGTTCTCTTGCAGACCTGCCAGCCTAAGTAGTGCTGGGATCAAGAAAAATGGGCCTTGGTGGTTCGTGTTCCTGGAGCCGTGTCCATGCCAGTGGACCATGGCAGCTAGACACAGATGATGCTCACACGCTCCAGAAGAGACTCTGACATCACTGTTGCCGTTGTTGCTGTTATAGCAGTGGTGGCCACTGCTGCTATTGTTTCTGGGATTGCTATTTCATAATTGGTTACTACAGCTAGCACAATGGAGACCCTGGCAGCAAAAGTAGCTACCACAGTTAGTTAATCTTTCTTCTTATTGGGCATGATAAATTTAATTCCACTTCTATACATTATAATTGGCTTTGTAAGTTATAAAAAATTATTAAAACTCAAGTTCCATTTGCTTATGGGATACCACCTTACAAAGACTCCAATTTACAGTAAGGCTCATTTAAGAAGGGAATGGTTCAATTGCCTTTAGCCTCCTGACTATGGGTGGGTTCGGACTTCTGTTGGTCTTTTCTGTGTCGCACAGATTGCAAGCCCAGTGCCGCTTTGAGATCTTTGGCATCAGTCACTCTACAGCTCACGTGGTTGAGTCTGTATGATAATGAGTATTCAGAGACGGGTAATGCTTGGGGGGCTGCCATCAACCTAAGACAGAGCACTTGTGTGGCCTGGGCAGGTGTCTCTATGACGGGTAAGGTGGTCTGCTGGTCCCATGCAACCTAAGTCAGAAGCTCATTTAATAAAAAGGGGGGACCTGTGGGCGCCATGGGCCCTGGCCCCCGACTGGGAGTGGCTGCGGCCTTGCTTGCTGACCTCGATCAGATGTCCTCCCTATTCAGATTCCCTGCCGGTATCCACCCTTCTGAATGCTTAAGAGAAGTTCCTTGTTTGTGTATCCTGCATTTTGGGCATTAACAACTTAGATGCAAGAATGTAGAACATTGGGTCTGGAATGTAGACCATTGGTAGCGAACTTCTGCCCTCCGGGGGTTCCTCCATTTGTGCTGTAAGCCTGTATGTATTTAAGGTTTCTTCCCTCTTTCAATAAACGGCATTCGACATCCAATCGTACAAATGACTCGCTGTCTCTTGTCTCTATTTTTTAATCCGCAGCCCTTTGCTCAGACATGGTAAATGGGTATTGGTAATGCTGGCGTTACCGCTACAGTAAGAAGTCTCTAGCAGCTGACTGCTCTGTTTCTCTGATCTTTCAGCTTTCACTTTTGATATCTAACTTTGGGTTTTTTATTGTTAAGACTAATTAGGATCATGCATCATATTTATTTATTTATTTTATGTATCTGTGTGTATGTCTATGTGAATGCATGCATGCATTTTACTGGCTAGGCTGGAAGCTGGCAAGCCCAGCTATTCTATCTCTTTCCCCAATTCCTCTGCTGAGGTTATAGACAAGAGAGGGATTCTAGGTTTGGGTTTGAATAGAATGGCCCCCATAGGCTCATATGTTTGAATAGTTGGTCACAGTTGGTGAAATTGTTTGGGAAGGATTAGGAGGTGTGGCCTTGTTGGAGAAGGTGTAACACTGGGGCTGGACTTTGAGGTTTCAAAAGCCCATACCACTCCCAGTTACTTCTCTCTACCTAGTGCTTGTAGATCAAGATGTAAGCTCTCAGTCACCGCTCCAGTGCCATGCCTGTTTGCCTGCTGTAGTGTTCCCTGCTATGATAGTCATTGACTTTAACCTCTGAAACTGTAATGAAACACTTTCTTTGATACATTTCCTGGGTCACTGTTTTTCACCAAAGCAATAGAAAGGTAATTAAGACACTTGCTTGTTACATAGAAGCAGGGATCCAAACTTTGGATTTCATAAATGTATGGCAAGGGTTCTTAACTCCTGAGCCATCTCTCCAGCCTTTTCTTGTCATCTGTAATGTTTCAAATGTCATAGACGTAAAGCATAGCTCTTGCTTCAAAAGGAAAGATTGGCAGTTTGTTCTGAGCCAAATACTAGTTACCTTAGCCCCAAAACATAGATTCAGTCTGGAATGACATGTTCCCTTATGAAAGTCAATGTAACACATTTCATTCTGATTCAAGGGTGAAGACTCAGAGATAAATCAACATATTCAACCTGAAGTTTCCCTGAATTCTAGGAACAACAACAACAACAAAAAAAACCCTTGATAAACCTGGACAATTGTTCACAGAATGGAGGCTGTACCCTGGAGCAGAAGTGATTGTCTCCCAGGAGCCAGAAAAATCTCTCTGGAGGTTTGACAAGATAGTAGTGTCAGGAGATAAGGATTTCTTTGACTCTGGTAGAACCAGAATTGAGGCAAGGATCAACCAGACCATACCAACACTGGGTCGATTAATCATGCAGATCTCTCATCCTCTGCCCCAGTTCACATCCATATCCTGAAGATGGATGCTGTATTACTGGGCCCCTTTATCTGTTCTTCCCAGTGTAGCCATGTTAATAAATCTCTTCTCTCTGCTTTTCAAAATTTCTTTGTCTTTAACATTTTCACATTTATATATTTATTGTATGTGTGTTGGCGTGTGTGTGTGTGTGTGTGTGTGTGTGTGTGTGTGTGTGTGTGTGTGAGAGCATGTGGAGATCAGTCAACAACTTGCAGGAGTCAGTTTTCTCCCTGCATCACATGGGTTCCAAGGATTATACCCAGGTCCTCAGAGTTGGTGGAAGTGCTTTGACTTGCTGTAGTAGTTTAAAGGACACATTCCTCATAGGCTCATGCATTTGGACACTTGGTTCCCAGTTGGTGGCAGTTTTGGGGGGAGCTTATGAAACTTTTAGGGCCAAGGCTTTGCAGAGAAAGTACATTATGGGGGTGGGCTTTGAGAGTTGACAACCTTGCCCCATTCCGGTTTGGCATCTCTGCTTCCTGTGTGAGGTTGGAGTGTGATCTTTCAGCCTCATGCTCCAGCCACTGGCTGCCACTCCTCCTCTGCCATTATGGTACTCTTCTTCTGGAACTGTAAGACAAAATAAGTTTTCTGCCTCTCCTTGCTTTTGGTCATGGTCAGCACAAGATAATTTGGTTTTCAGTCTGCATGATTCCATTGCTTTGTAGTCACAGAGTTTTCGTCAGTCATCCATCCAGTCTGCATGACTTAACATGTCATAGCTTTCACAAGCTAAGCTCAGCTATCTCTCCTCAGTGAGCCATTTAAAGAGACAAGTAATAGTGAAAAGCAGAGAAAAGAGATGTGTTCAGTGTAACACACTGGGCAGAGAAACAGAGGTCCAGTCTCCCAAGACCATCATCCACAAGTCCCAAAGTCAGGTTGATATTTAAATAGAGGGCAAGAGGCATGCATAACTAAGCAGTCCTGGTCAAGAATCCCATCCATCATTGATTCATCATTAGCTCATTTTGGATCTTCCTGCAAGGTGGTCTCATATGTTGTAGGAACTGTTCAAAATCTCTTTTTAGGAGGCAAATTCCTCTTCTGGTGGGTCCAGGCTTTGGCCTTCCTTCCTCCAAGATGAGAGTCTGAGGGAAATTCCAGTTGCTTGGAGTATTTTGTTTCAATACCTGATAGCAAAGGGAGAGACATACATGGCTCTCTTGACTGTCTTAGCTCCTGCCAGGATGGGTACAAATACAGATGTGGCTTCTTCAGAGTTCCTTATGCTCCCACGGCAGGCAGCACTGACCCTGTGACCACTCTACTGCTAAGCATCATGATTTTCTTTATGGTTCAGCTTCTATGGAGATTGTGAGGCCAGAACACAGAGACTCAGATGTGGTTCCCATTATGCATGCCTATAATATTATAAATAGCTGCTAAAAACTGTTTTTTTTTTTAAAGATTTATTTATTTATTATTATGTATACAGTGTTCTGCCTGCATGTGTCCTTGCAGGCCAGAAGAGGGCACCAGATCTCATTACAGATGGTTATGAGCCACCATGTAGTTGCTGGGAATTGAACTCAGGACCTCTGGAAAAGCAGTCAGTGCTTTTTTTAAATTTTATTTTATAATTTAATTTTACATATCAGCCACGGATTCCATTGTTCTCCCCCCTCCTGCCACCCCCCATTACCCCCAACCCAACCACCATTCCCATCTCCTCCAGGGCAAAGACTCCCCTGGGGATTGAGTTCAGTCTGGTAGATTCAGTCCAGGCAGGTCCAGTCTCCTCCTCCCAGGCTGAGCCAAGTGTCCCTGTATGAGCTCCAGGTTCCAAACAGCCAGCACATGTACTGAGGACAGGTCTCACTGCCTGGATGCCTCCCAAACAGATCAAGCTAATCAACTGTCTGACTTATCCAGAGGGCTTGATCCAGTTGGGGGCTCCTTAGGTATTGGTTCATAGTTCATGTGTTTCCATTCGTTTGGCTATTTGTCCCTGTGTTTTTTCAATCTTGGTCTCAATAATACTCGCTCATACAAACCCTCCTCTTTCTCGCCAATTGGACTCCTGGAGTTCTACTTGGGGCCTTGCCATGGATCTCTGCATCCGGTTTCCACAGTTATTGGATGAGGTTTCTAGCACGACAGTTAGGGTGTTTGGCCATCCTATCACCAGAGTAGGTCAGTTCGGGCTTTCTCTTGACCATTGCCAGTAGTCTATTATGGAGGTATCTTTGTGGATTTCTGGGGACCTCTCTAGCACTTTGCTTCTTCCTATTCTCATGTGGTCTTCATTTATCACGGTCTCTTATTCCTTGTTCTTCCTCTCTGTTCTTGATTCAGCTGGGATCTCCCGGTCCCCTAATCTCTCTTTCCCTCGACCCTTGCCCTTCATTCCCCCCACTCAAGTCCAGGTTGTTCAAGTAGATCTCATCCATTTCTCTGTCATTGGGCAATCCCTGTGTCTTTCTTGGGGTCCTGTTTTCTAGGTAGCCTCCCTGGAGTTGTGAGTAGCAGTCTATCATCTTTGTTTTATATCTAGTATCCTCCTATGAGTGAGTACATACCATGTTTGTCTTTCTGAGTCTGGGTTACCTCACTCAGGATAATTTTTTTCTAGATCCATCCATTTGCCTGCAAACCTCATGAAGTCATTATTTTTCTCTGCTGAGTAGTATTCCATTGTGTATATGTACCACATTTTATTTATCCATTCTTCAGTTGAAGGGCATCTAGGTAGTTTCCAGGTTCTGGCTATTACAAACAATGCTGATATGAACAGAGCTGAGCAAGTGCCCTTGTGGTGTGATTGAGCATTCCTTGGGTATATGCCCAAGAGTGGTATAGCTGGGTCTTGGGGGAGATTAATTCCCAATTTTCTAAGAAAGTGCCATATTGATTTCCAAAGTGGCTGTACAAGCTTGCATTCCCACCAGCAGTGGAGGAGAGTTCCCTTAGCTCCACATCCTCTCCAGCATAAGCTGTCTTCAGTGTTTTTTATCTTAGCCATTCTGACAGGTGTAAGGTGGTATCTGAGAGTCATTTTGATTTGCATTTCCCTGATGATTAGGGATGTTGAGCAATTCCTTAAATGTCTTTTAGCCATTTGAGCTTCCTCTGTTAAGAATTCTCTGTTTAGTTCTAAAGCCCATTTCTTAATTGGCCTGTTGGGTGTTTTGATGTCTAATTTCTTGAGTTCCTTATATATTCTAGATATCAGCCCTCTGTCACATGTGGAGTTGGTGAAGACCTTTTCCCATTCTGTATGCTGTCGCTTTGCCTTGTTGACCGTGTCCTTTGCTCTACAAGCGCTTCTCAGTTTCAAGAGGTCCCATTGAATGATTGTTTCTCTCAGTGTCTGTGCTACTGGTGTTATATTTAGGAATTGGTCTCCTGTGCCAATGTGTTCAAGACTACTTCCTACTTTCTCTTCTATCAGGTTCAGAGTAGCTGGATTTATGTTGAGGTCTTTGATCCACTTGGACTTAAGTTTTGTGCACGGTGACAGATATGGATCTATTTGCAGCCTTCTACATGTTTATATCCATTTATGCCAGCACCATTTGTTGAAGATGCTTTCTTTTTTCCATTATACAATTTTGGGTTCTTTGTCAAAAATCATATGTTCATAGGTGTGTGGATTAATGTCAGGGTCTTCAGTTCGATTCCATTGGTCCACATGTCATTTTTTATGCCAGTACCAAGTTGTTTTTATAACTATAGCTCTATAGTAGAACTTGAGGTCAGGGATCGTGATGCTTCCAGAGATTGCTTTATTATACAGGATTCTTTTAGCTACCTTAGGTTTTCTGTTTTTCCATATAAAGTTAAGTACTATTCTTTCCAGGTCTGTGAAGAACTGTGTTGGTATTTTGATAGGGATTGCATTGAATCTATAGATTGCTTTTGGTAAGATTGCCATTTTTACTATGTTAATCCTGCCTATCCATGAGCATGGGAAATCTTTCCATTTTCTGACATCTTCTTCAATTTCTTTTTTCAGGGACTTAAAGGTCCTTCACTTGCTTGGCTAGTGTTACCCCAAGGTATTTTATATCATCTGTGACTATTGTAAAGGGTGATGTATCTCTGATTTCCTTCTCAGTCTGTTTGTCAATTGTATATAGGAGGGCTACTGATTTTTTTGAGTTGATATTGTATCCTGCTATGTTGCTGAAGGTACAGTCAGTGCTCTTAACCTCTGAGCCATCTCTCCAGCCCTGACCAGGGAATTTTTTCTTTTTTTTTTGTGGTTTTTCGAGACAGGGTTTCTCTGTATAGCTTTGGAGCCTGTCCTGGAACTCGCTTTTTAGATCAGGCTGGCCCCAAATGAATGCTGGGATAAAAGGCATGCGCCACCACTGCCTGTAAAAACTGTTTTGTGCAATTTGAATTGAGTTTCCCTTTGGGAAAACAGGAAAGCTATTAAGTGCATGATATTCTGATACTAAAAAGGATAATTCTGTCTGAAGTTTTATCTACATTTGTTCCATTCACAAGTTGCTTTTGGTCTGAGGTGTCTCCCTTGACTGTTAGTTGATGACACACATGCATTAAGAAAGGCTCAAATGTGCCTACTGGTTATGGAGTCTCTTTCCCTTTGAAGTTTTCTAGTGGAGAATAAAACTTAACCCTAGATTTCTCTTGTGTCTACTCATGAAACACATAGGACATCCTGGTAAGCATAGGACAACCACTACCAGAGGAAAAAATATTTATTTTTGCTTTTTCAAGACAGGGTTTCTCTGTGTAGTCCTGTCTGTCCTAGAACTCACTCTGTAGGCCAGGCTGGCCTGAAACTCAGACATCTGCCTGCCTCTGCCTCTGGAGTGCTGGGATTATAGGTGTGAGTCAATACTGCCTGCCAGGAGGAAAAACTCTTAAAGTGATTTATCAGGATGGGAACACAATTGGGGAAGAGAATGCCTAGGAATGGTGGTTCAGGCCTGTAATCCCAGCACCGGGGAGGCTGAGGCAGGACCATAGCCTGGGCTACATACATAATTTCAGGCCAGCCTGGATTCTATAGGGAGACCCTGATGTGTGGGAGGTGAAAGGGTTGGGGGTGAAGGTGTGGGAAGAGTGTGTGCTTTAATCTTCAAAAACTAAATAAAGTTATAAAAGAGTTTATTTTAACAATATATTTGCAATTATTCAAAACCCTTAGGAACTACAAAAATGTTTTCAGAGAAAAGTATGTGACAGCTTGATAATTCATCCTCCTGGCATTTGATTTTTGCTACATGAATGTAACAATCAGGTTTGCAAAAGCAAACATTGGATCAATTTTCCTAAGTCAGTGAGGTTCAAATCCTTCTCTTTGGAAGCTCTAATCTGGCTGATTTTGTAACCCTTAGCCTATGACATTTCTTACCACACTGTTCCTTTGGTTAAAATGAAATACTTTCCCATGCTTTGCTTGAACTTGAGTTTTTCTCTGTGGCTGAGACTCTTTGGAACTTAGAGTTGTCTGGCCTTGGACTCCAGAGTAGTTAGGATCATAAGCATGAAGCACCACCAGGTCCAGACTTCTCTGCCCCCCACCCTCTGTGTGTGTGTGTGTGTGTGTGTGTGTGTGTGTGTGTGTGTGTGTGTGTGTTATGCATTTTGGGTATTTTCATTCACATATATTAAGGTGCACGTGTATCATGTATGGGCATAAGTGCACATGTGTATATAAGCATGTAGAGGCTGGAGCTGACTTCAGGGACCTTCTAGGATGGCTATCCAATTTATTTGTAGAGGTATTGTCCCTTGATGAACCTGGAACCTGTTAATTCTAACTAGTGTAGCTAGCCAGCTGACCCAGAGCACCCTCTGTCCCATCTCTTGCTTCCTGAGTGCTAGGATTACAAGTGGCTGCCATGGTCTGATGATACAAGGTGAGGTCCTTATGCTTGTATGGGAAGCACTTTATGTAGTGAACATCTCCCCAGTACCTTGAACTCTATTTTACAATATTTAGACCATTCATTTTCCATCCCTATAGTTGTTGCTGTCTGAGTACCCTTAAAACACATACAGATTACCCTTGCAGTTTTTCTTTATCATTTTGTTTTTCCAATTCTGAATGTTTTTTCTTACTTTACAGATTCTTTGGATTTCTGATTTCAAAGCCTCCATATTTAACCACAAAACAGATCCAGGAAAGAAAGCTTCTGCATCCACCCATCTTCAGAAAGACCAGAAGAGATATGTACCTTTGTGGGCACATACACTTGACTTGCATATCAGTGTTTGGGGCCCTTGAGAAAAGTTGTTTGGGTGGGCATGGTGGTGCAGGCTGTTTTCCTACCATTTGGGAGGATGAGGCAGATGAGGCAGGGAGATTGTAAACTCCGTAGCTAGGCTCCATCTCAAAAGAAAAGCGAGTATGATGGTCTCAGAGCACTTGCTACTCTGAATTAGCTGTAGTGGAACAGTGGCTGAATACGCATTTATTGTTCAATAAACTGTGCATGTTCAGTGTTTTATAAATACTCATGAGAGCCTTGAAATATTCTTATTAATTCAGCTTGGTGATTCAACATTTTGCCTGAGACAAGAGAGATGCGGGCTGAGCACCTCTCCCTCACCCAGCTGTAGTGGCTGCATGGGGATACCCACACAGGTCTGTGGTTTACTGCTCTTGCCTTACAGTCTGGTGCCTCTGGGGGACTTGCCTCTCCTGGACCCATCTCTGCTTCCGGTGCCACTCAGTTCTGCTTGCAGTGAAGCCAACCCAGATTCTCTCTGTCCTTCCTCTGCCCCTGCTGCCTTCCTAACCTGTCATCCTTGTCAGTTAACCCAAATACAACTTGGGTCCTAAGAAGCAGAGGTGCCAAAGAAAATGAGTCCTGGATCACAAAGGCTTTTAAACTTACGTAGTTTGAACTACTTATAAATCTGTGCTTAGTCATTCAAAATGTCACCTGATTAATACACACTTAAGGCGCAGCGAAGGCTTAACTGCCCTTTTCTCCATGGCTCCTGCTCCCTTCTCCTAAGACAGCAACAACAATCTCTCTTGCCCAACACATTCCTTTTTGTGTGTGTTGTTTTGTTTTGAGACAGGGTCTCACTATATAGTCCTGGTTGGCCTGGGACTCCTTATGTAGAGCAGGCTGGCATGGTACTCAAAGAGATCTGCCTGCCTCTGCCTTCTGTGTGCTTGGAATAAAAATGTGAGCCTTTTGCCCAGGCTCCTCTCCATTCTAGTGGTCTAGTCCCCCTGGTGCTCAACCAGGGCTAATGTAATTTACTCCCCATCTTTCCCCATAAAAGCTATTTTTCCTTTGATCCTTTGTTCCTTTATTTATTTATTTGGAGACAGTGTCTTGATGTGCAGCCCAGGCTGGCCTTGAACTCATGATCTTCCTTGCTTCGGCCTCCTAAGTGCTGAGACTGACAGGCCTGGCACCACACCCAGCTCCATCTCAGCTGTTTTGTGGGGGTAGCTACTATGTGCACGCGCACACACATACACACACATTTATCTTCATCTGTTTTATAGATTCAGCATGGTCAAGGATAGGATAGCACCAGACCTAGACAACAAAGCTCTTTCCCCTGGAAAGCTAGAGGGTTCTTCTGAGAGACAATGGTGTAGACTTGCCATCCCAGCTATCTAGGAGGTCAAGGCAGGAGGATCAAAGTTCAAGGCCAAAGCAACAGAGTGGTTTAAGAGCTCCTGGAGAAGTTGACAAGATCTTGTCTCAAAATGAAGCGTCCATGAAGCTTTTGAGTTTCATTTCCAATACTGCAACCAATCGTCAGAGAGGGAAGCCTCCACTCTATGCAGCATTAAGGAGATGGAGCTTCCCAGTGAACAGGGATGATTTCTAGGCAGGACAGGAGAAAGTATGCTTAAGGGAGATTCCTATACCTATTTCCTTGGCTCTCTATTGTAACATCTCATTTTTGTGTACATGCTCCTCTTCATTTAATGAAGTTAACCTCTGTTCAGCTAGATAGCAGCCCATATGCTCCCACAGAGTAGATGAAAACAGGTGCCTAGTTGCAGATCAGGCCTAGCATCCCCTGTTGGCATTTGCCTCTTCTCTAAGCAGTGAGCAGCAGCCTCTAGTGCCCGAGGACTTTCACTCCTATAGTAGGACAATGCTGGGAAAGCTCATCTTACATTAACTCTGGGAAGTAATCATGTAATCACATTCTGGACTGATTTGAGGCACTTGTGTGGACTGAATTCATCCCACCACCCCAGGAACGGCTTTATGAGGTGGCAGCCAGGTCCCATCAAGTTTTATTGCTTAATTAAAAACAAATTCCCAAGTAATTTTTTTGTGTTTTATTTATTTATATATTTTTACTTTGCCATAAAACCCGCTACTCTCATAAGCAGAGTCTAGATTTAAAAGATAACAACATTAAGAAATAAATGTAGAAGAGGGACTATTTATAAAGAGGAAGGAGACCAGTGGGATGGATGTGAGGGGTATGTAAGGATAATGGGGTGAAAATAATCAAAAGGCATAATATAAATTTATTAAAATACAGTAATGGGACCCACTCTTTGTTGGGAGAGTCCCTTGATGAAATCTCCCAACCTACCTTTGTCCCACAGTAGGTCAGAAAGCCCTCTCATTCCACAGCATCCCGTCTCACCCCTGAGGGTAGAGATGCTGCAGAGAGGCCAAGCAGGATGCTGAAGTCCACAAAACTTTCTGTTGCTTTTTTCCTGAGGAGTTTTGTGCAAGGCTTCTGTCTGCTTCAAATTGTTTCTGTTTTTCATTTTAGCCATTTCTGTGGGTCATAAGTAGTATCATGTTAATTAGAGTCTCATCAGTGATTAATGCCACTGATTATTATCTATTGGGATCTTTTGTCCATTTTTTCTATTGTCTTATCTGTTTTTTCCTTATTATTATTATTTTTATTTTTCCAGACAGGGTTTCTCTGTGTAGTTTTGGTGCCTGTCCTGGATCTCACTCTGTAGACTAAGCTGGCCTTGAACTCACAGAGATCTGCCTACCTCTACTTCCTGAGTGCTGGGATTAAAGGTGTGCACCACTGCCACCTGGCTGTTTTTTCCTTATTGATTGTGAAAATTTAAAACCTACACCTGGATAAGAGTCATTGGTGTATATATTACTAATCTATGTAATATCTGTCTTATTCTGTGATATCTTTTCTCTAATTTAGGGCAGTAAGAGTCTTGCCTGGTTTTTGTTTTGATTAATATATATTAAAAGATTTAACTTATGTGTGTGAGAGTTTTGCTGCATGTGTGCATGTATGTATGGTGCATGCAGAGGCCAGAAAAGGGTGCTAGGACCCCTGGAGTCACAGATGGCTATGAGCTGCTATGTGGGTGCTGGGAACTGACCCCACATCAATTGCAAGACCAGCAAGTGCTGTTAACTGTTGAGCTATCTCTCTAGCCTTATGCTTTATTTTAATGAGAGGCAAGGGACTCATTAAGTAACCCAGGCTTCCAAGTAGATGGGCTACAGACCTGTACTACTGAGCCTAGCAAAGAAGTTTTATTGTTATTTACTTATTTTCTATTTGTTATTTGGCTTACCATTTAACTCAGGTTGGCCTTGAGCTCACAGTCCTCCTGCTTCAAGCTCCTGAGTGCTGGGGTTACAGATGTGTGTTACCATACTTGCCTAACAAGGTAGTATTGAATGAACACAAGTTCTTAGTTTTAATTTTGGGTTCTGCATTTTTTTTAAAGTCAAACTAAAAATACACACAAAGACTATTGGCTGTAATGTGTGTTTTTTATTTCCATACTGTATCATTCCCTGAAGACTCCTTAAAATGACACATAAGCGGCTGGAGAGATGGCTCAGTGGTTAAGAGCACTGTCTGCTTTTGCATAGGACCCAGATTAAATTCACAGCATTCACATCAGGTGGCTTATAACCATCATTAACTCTGGTTCTAGGGAATCTGGTGCTCTCTTCTGGACTCTGCAAGCACCAGACATACATACAGGCAAGGACATACATACAGACTGAATGAGAAGTGAAATAAAAGGAGGACATGACTACTAAAGTATAGAGAAGCTTTTTCTTGTAGATATAAGGGAGAAAGTAAGCAGAGGAGAGTTCATGTTGAACATGGCTGTGTAGATGTAACCAACCGTCTTATTAAATAAGAAACACAGAAGCAGTGCAAAGAAGAAAGCCAAGAGATCAGAGCTAAGAGCCTTACCCACCTGCTGCAGCTAGCCTCTTCAGCCAAGAGACCTCTCCGAAAGAGACCTACTTCCTGTGTGTTTGTCTTTATATAGACTTTCTGTTGTGCCTTCTCATTGGTTGTAAAACCAACCACATGACTGCCTCATCACTGTCTGTTGTACAGCCCTCCAGGTCTTCTATGGTATTGAGATTAAAGGCGTGTGTCTCCAATGCTGGCTGTATCCTTGAACACACAGAGATCTACCTAGCTCTGCCTACCAAGTGCTGGGATTAAAGGCGTGCACCACCAATGCCCAGCTTTTGCTATGGCTCTAATAGCTCTGACCCCCAGGCAACTTTATTTATTAACATACAATTAAAATCATATTTCAGTACAAATAAAATACCACCATATGGCTGGCTGACTAAATAGGACCACAAGAGGAAAGATGGAGATAGAGAATGTCATGAGCTGATGACCAAAGCCACCCAGGCCAAGAGACCAAGAGACTGGCATAGCCAAAACTGCTGAGTTACACAAGGATCAGGCTGGAGGAAGGGAAGCAGAAGCCCAGTCCCTGGGAGGGAGCAGTTTAGGATGGGGTGGGGTGAGAAGTGCTGGGAGGAACCACAGGTACTGAGTAAAGTTTGTTCTGGCTTTGTGACCTAACATTTCAGTCTGTTGTTGATGATAAGGGGTGATGTAATCTCTTCTAAAGCTACTTCCTGCTGAAATTGGGGCATGGTTGTCATGTTCCAGGAAGGCTGGAATAATGGGAAGAGGGAGGAGTACAGGCTGTTTGCCTTGCAGCCTGGGGTCTGTGGGACCACCTGGGGCTAAGGAAGGACATGCTGCTTTGGAACAGTCTGTGTTGCAGAGGCTCAGGCTGGTCAGAAATTCAGTCAGAAGCACCTGGAGCTGCCACATTTGCAGCAGTTTGTAGTCTTCAGTTGATTGGAAATATGTTGGGACAGATATAGACTAGGGACAGAAGGTAAAATAAGTAATTCATGGGGAAATTTTTATCTTGGGTATATATTTGTAATTTCCAGGCCCATGGTCAGACAGTGGGGAGGAGAGTCCCAAGACCAGGGGAGAATAAAAATAAATCTTAAAATAAATCACACACAATATAATTTCTACTCAAGTCACATTTTCCCAGTTTAAGAACTGGAGTTGAGGCTTCTGGAAATTATTTCATTCCAATGATGAACTAAAGTCATGAAGGAAAAGTGGCATATCTTTACATGACAAGACCCTGTCACACAGGAAGGAGGGTGGCTTATGTGGGAATGACTAGGGATAACTTGTTCATTGCACTGAAAAGAAAAGAGTTCTCTTCTCTCTTGTTCCAATTCTGACTGTCTTAAATCTTGCTTCCTGCGACTGCATGTTCTGTTGCAGTGCTAAGCTCAAATGCTTCCCTTCTTAGCTGCGTTCTCTTCCCATTCTTATGAGCACAGCAGAATTAAGAGCCAAGTGGCCCAAGTCAGTTCTTTAAGGAGTGCAAACAAAAATGAGATCTGAAGCTACTTAAGAAAGCGGCTGAGCCTGGCTCAGGAAGTTGGAGGGTCATTCATTAGCATCTTAAGAAGAACACCCTGGGGAAGTGACTGCAGACCACTGTGGTCATTCAAGGGAAGACATTGACTGCTGGCTGCTTTGGACACCCATGGGGTGACAGGACCAAGGTCTCAGAGTGTGGCCATCAGCCTTCTTTGCAGCTGAACTTCTTGCAGACACTTGGTTTTTTAAAATTTATTTTTACTATTTATTTATTTGTTGGCCTAAAACTCCCCTGCTAATGTGTGACCTGTTGGTTTGTGGGGAAAGCAATGGCTTCGGCACTAGAAACCTGGGTTCAAATCTCTGTGTTTCCATCTTGCCTGCTGAAGGCAAGTCCCCCAGGCTCCTATGCACACTTGGATGTTGGTAATTGTTGAAGTTCAAAGGGGTCCTTGGAAAGCACTCAGTGCCAGCCCACTTCCAAAAAATTGAAGTTCAACAACCATCTCTGCATCTGCTTACCTGAGGGCATCCTCTTGGACTCCAGGACATCTGTGTCTACTTGTGTGGTCATCCAGGGAGCCATCATCATCTTCTGATTCAACCACCAACTGCCCTTGGTGGATATACTGCCTTCTTCCATCTGGTGAGATGTTGTGAAATACTTTACACTGTGTGAAGGTGTATTACAGTGATTGGTGTAATAAAAAGCTGAATGGCCAATAGTTAGGCAGGAGGTATAGATAAGTAAGACTTTGGAGACAGAGAGGACCTGGGAAGATGAAAGGCAGAGTGGTCAGCCAGACATGGAGAAGAGACAGGAGGTGCAAGATGGAAGAGAGGTTATGCCACATGGTAAATTTAATATAAATGGATTAATTTAAGTTATAAGAACTATTTGAAATAAGCCTAAGCTATAGGCCAAGCTTTCAAAATTATTAAGTCTGTTAATGTTGTGAAATGACACATGAGAGGCCTTGGCGAGTTTGGACCAAGGTGCCCCACAGTAGGTGAGACATGCCATGTAGGCATGGTGGACAGTGTCGAGTTGTGGTAGAAAGTTACTCACACAGCAGACATAAAATACACATGGCAAGTTTTATTATTAAAGGGAGAGAGGAAAGAGGAGAGAGACAGAGACAGAGACAGAGAAAGACAGAGAGAGAGAAGAAGGAGGAGTTTTTCTTAAAGGAACTTAGGATGTCATGAGGATGTTGGGTAGGTCCCCAAGGGGTGGGTCAGAATACTAACATCCCTCCATTTGGGTTATAATAAAAGGTGAGTTATGGATAGCAAGTTGGGGGAATGAGGGCACCAAATTCTCCCGCTGCTTCCTGCTTACAAGGGGTGAAGTGGGGAGGGGGAAATTGGGAGTCCTGCACAGTGGGAGGTTTGAGTGAAGAAGCATTCTTTTAGCTGTCATCATGGAGGGCTCAAGTGTGGAGATCTCAGGCATCTGTTCCTTGAGGGAGATGAGAAGAAAGGTTGCTGCAGTGATGTTCCAGGTGCTTGAGAGAATGGCATGCCAAATCAGTACAGGAGCCATCACATCTGCTGTGTCTCTGGAGGGGGAAATGCCTCTCTTCATCCTGTAAAAAGTGTCAACGAATTAGGAGATAACAGATTTTATGAGTGGGCATGTGGGTGAAGTTAACCTGTCAGTATTTGACTGGTTGGCATCCTCTGTTGGTGGTTGGCATTCTCAGAGCTGGTGCAGGGTTACCATATCTGAAGGACCCCCTGGGGATTGGCCTTGGTAAGAGTCTGGCAGGAGGAGTGAAACTGCCAAACATGCTCGAAAATGGGTGGGGTCAAAACGGGCTCTGGAGACATCAGTTTTCATCAGACCAGATTTCTGGATACAGTAGCAGAAATTTTTTTTCCAGGAACCTGCAGGTATCTGTAAGATAGCTGGAACAAATTTACATCTTGGTGTCACAGCAAAAGGCTTTGGGCTAAAAGGTATGACTATTTCATGGCTTCAGCCCAATAAAACATATCTTTAAGTCTATAACCAGAGGAAATTTACTGAATGGAAGTGGTTGAATGAGTGAAGAAGGAGGGAGGCTTCCCTAACCATCATCAGATCTGAGAAGGATATGTAAGTGAACACAAGTGAGACAGCTTTTTTATCTTCATATAAATGAACCTTAGCTGTTTCTTTTATCTAATTCTCCAGGAGATACTGAGAGAAGTCATTGTAAAAAGTTACATTGAAATGTGTTCTGTAAGTTTATCTGATCTGGTAACAAGAAAAATTGTGTCTAGACTTAGTAGTAGCCATAGAAGAGGGAGACCTGTGAATTCTATATAGAGAACTGAGAAGGCAGCTAAAGCAAAGCCTGGTCATCAAATGGAATCAGAGATCTGAGAAGAACAAATTATAAATGAGTACAGGCCAAGCAACTTTCAACTCTATTAAAAATTATAGGGACCAGTCCACACCATCTAGCCACATCCACATCTCCACATCTTTGGAGGCAGAAGTATCAGAACAGCATCAATCTTTGGCCACCAGGCTGATAAGGTGGGAGTTTTTCTCGTGGAAGAGGGAGGAAAGCCTGATCTTATTTTGTCTAGGCAAAAGGGGTGCAATCAATTCTCCAATGTCCTGCTGTTTGTCCACAGTCTGGGCCAGGTCCTGGTGGCATTGGGCCATCTTGCCCAGAGGTCAGCATTGCCATAATACAGGTAGAGATACTGCCGTGCCTCATAATGTTCTTCAGAGACCTTGGGTCACTGTTAGGATCTGGGAGTCTCTGTCTGATATAATAAGCTCTTTGATCAACATTTTTCTTTTCTTTTCTTTTCTTTTCTTTTCTTTTCTTTTCTTTTCTTTTCTTTTCTTTTCTTTTCTTTTCCTTTCTTTTCTTTTCTTTTTGAACTGAGGATCGAAGCCAGGGCCTTGCGTTTGCTAGGCAAGTGGTCTACCACTGAGCTAAATCCCCAACCCCTTTGATCAACATTTTAAGTGCCATATTATACAGATCTCTGAGCATTTGAGGACTGCCTGTCTATTAGGTATAAATTGCTGACTATCAGCTTATAGTCACCAAGACTTCTTAAGCCATGGCTTGACATTTGGGAAAGTCCTTGACTTTTCCAAGTAGTAGCTTTTATGATAGTAGCTGAGTTCCATTACATTTTCCTGGTGAAGGAGAAAGCAGACTTGTTACAGGCAGGAGGGAGCAGATCTTCCATGAGTGGAGGCAAGTAAGTGGGTACATTTGGCTGGCCCTGCCAAGGTATGTCACCAAGCAAACCCCCCACGCACAGCAGAAGTAGTGGAAGAGGTTTGGGGAAGGAGGAAAGGAAAAGAGTGAAAGACTGAGTCAGAATGAGGGCTTGGGAGGGGCAGGCCCTGATCGCTCACCCACCTTAGCCATAAATGTAAAAATACAGCACAGGCATGGTTCCCATGGATTATTGGTGAAATTATTAAGGCTACTCCCCGTAGTTAAAAGATTTATTTAATGGCATAACTTACAAATGAAGGAATAGGTAGGTTGAGGGTTCTGGGAAAGATGCAGCAGTAGTCGGCGATGTTCTCTGGAGAACTCTCCTCCGTCCACCTCTAGCGTCTGGGCCCCCAGCATCAAGACAGCACCGCACGTCCCGATCTCAGGACTTCAGGCCTTCCCTTGGCCCCGCCTTGTGGGCATGATAGTTACCAAAACCTCAATGGGGGTTGGAACTTCTAGACCAAAGCTGGAATGGCTACCCACTACAATGGATGAGAGGGAAAAAAGGCTCACTACAGCCTGTAACCATGGGCATCCCTAGGGCTAAAGGAAGGGCAGTCATCACACTCAGCAGGGATTGGGCTAAGTCAGAGGTGTCTTGGCACCTAGTACTAGGATTTTCGAGGAGGCCAGCAAGAATGAAAACCAAGCTCTGAGAAATGGGTGGGTCCCCAATGGGAGAGTCAGAATACTAACAATGTCTCCATGTCATTATTTGAGAGCTGGCTGGTGTGACAGAGAACAACTTGTTACAATGAGATAACTGCATAGGGGTCATTGGAGTGATCAGTACTTTGGGTACATCACATACCTTTCCAGAATACTTCTTGAGGTCCAGTTTCTGTGGCCTGCAGTAACCAGCTTGACAGCACCCCCTTCTTCTCTCACCTCCCCTCTATACTTGATATGACAAAACAGTCTGTCCAAAAGCAACTTAAAGAGGAAAGGATTTATTTGGCTTACATATCTAGGTCACAGTCCAATACTGAGGGTGTCAGGGCAGGAACTCCAGCAGGAGGTTGAAGCAGAAACCATGGAGGAATGCTCATAGGCTCTCCCTTAGCTAGCTTTCTTATACAACACAGGGCCACTCACTTAGGGATGGTATTGCCCACAGTAGGCTGGGTCCTCCTGCATTAAGTGATAGTAAGAACAATCTCCTAAAGATATGCCCACAGGCCAAAGTGATCTAGGCAGTTTCTCAATTGAAGCATTCCTCTCAGAATTCCTCAAGTCTGTGTCAAATTGACAATTAAATTAGAGTTAACTAGGACCATGTCCCAGGCTCTTGTCTGGCACTATTGAAAAAGAGATATCTTTTACCCTGGGAAGCTGAGCTGGTCAAAATGGAGACAAATGCTTCCTAGGATCAATTGGCAAGAAATCCCAACTGAGATCAAAATGTAGTTGAGCTACCTAGGCATGGTGGCTCACATCTATGATCCCAGCCCTAGGGAGTCTGAGGGAGGAGGATCATGAATTCTAGGCCAAGCTGGGATATAGAGAAAGAGCTTGTCTTAAAAAGCAAAGCAAAACAAAAATAAATAAAATAAAGTAAAAGGAAAATGTAATTAAGATAGAGAAAGGTAGATTAATAACTTTTCCGTTAACATTTCCTTAGAATTATGGCTGCTTCTATTGTTTCCACCTATAGGAACAAACTCCTGTACTGCTGTTTTTAAAGCGTAGGTCAATTTTGAGTTAGTTTTTTGTACTTCAGTCTGGCTGATCCATCTTTCAGTCTCGATAGTGTTCTGATCAGGAGGAGGGATGTGCTCTCCTAGCTGAGGCTTTGCACTTGAGTGTAGTTTCTTGCTAGTAAAGTTGGGAAACCAATACTTCCAATGGTTGCTTGTGGAGGAAACATGTTCACACCCATTCATCGGTTTGGATGTTTTTAGTCACAAGTAGCAGAAATTCTAAGTTAAACTGGCATAAGTAAGAGGCAACTTTGAAGCCAGGTGTGGTGCGACAGGTTTATAATCCCACAGGGGAGACAGAGGTGTGGGGGGGGATCATGAGTTTGAGGTCAGTTTTACATACATAGTGGATAAAAAAGAAAAATAATTTGTTTCATACAGCAGGGAGTTCAGAAGTCAGAGCAGTTCAGAGCTGACTGATTCAATGGTTTGGCTACACCCTGAAAATTTTCACTTCTTTTCTTTTTAGATGTATTTATTTTGTTTAATGTGTATGAGCATTTGTCTGCATGTATGCATGTGCACCATGAGTGTGTCTTGTGCCCACAGAGGACAGAAGAGGGTATCATATCCCTTGGGACTTGAGTTAAGGATGGTTGGGAGCTTTCATGTGGGTTCTGGGAGCTGAACAGAGGACTTATGCAAGAACAAGTGCCCTTAACTGTTGAGACATCTTTCCAGTCCCAGGATTTCACTTCCCTCAGTCTTGCTGCCATTTTTTGTCTGTGGTTTCCTTTGGGTAGTGGCTTTTCTTCATACTAGCTTCTAATATTGAGGTAGGGGCTGAATCCCAGGGTTTTACCTACTTTTCTATTGTTGTGAAGAGACATCATGACCAAGGCAAGGTATAAGAGAAAGCATTTAATTGGAGGCTTGTTTCCAGTTTCAGGAGGTAAGTCACTGACTACCACAGCAAGGAGCATGGCAGCAGCTAGGCAAGCACAGTGCTGGAGCAGTGTTTGAACACTTACATCTCACCAAAAGCAAGAGGTGTAGACAGAGAGAACTGGGAATGCTGTTGGCTTTTAAAGCCTCAAAGCCCATACCCAGTGACACAGCCACTCCATCAAGACCATGCCTCCTAATCCTTCCCAAATAGTTCTGCCATCTGGGGACTAAGTACTGAAAGATATGAGCTCATAGGCATCATTTTCATTAAAAATATCTCCTCCAGGGTTCTCATCCTGATATGACACTTCTTAGAGGAAGACAAGGGACTTACTTATATGCTCTTATTTTATATTTTACTCTTAAAAACAAAGGAACTAGGATTTTGGCTGGTTAAGCATTCAGGCCTTTGGGCAGTAATTCAGCTGAGACCCATTCCGGATGAGGACTCAGAGGCCTCCAGTCTGAGGAGACAAGACCAGCTGAGGATCCGGCGAGAACGCAGTGACCTATAATGATGTGCATGTTGGCTTCACTTGGGAAGAGTAGACTTTGCTGAATCCTTTCCAGAAGAATCTCTACAAAGATGTGATGCTGGACACCTACTGGAACCTCGCTACTATAGGGTACAGTTGGAGAGACAATACTACTGATGAACATTTTCAAAGTTCCAGAAGATGTGAAAGGTATATCATTTTCGCTCTGGATACAAGACATATGAGCACAGGAATACGGAAAAACATTATACCTCTTTCTCAGACCAATTAGAAGATATGTAGCAGTCCCCACATTGAATATATTGGTTGAATTTGATGCAAGTATACAAGTATGAAAGAAACCAAACTGGAGAGAAACCTTTTGTATATTTTCAATGTGGTAAAGCCTTTGCATATGAGAGTCATCTTCACAGGCATGAAAGAACACATACTGCAGAGAAAATCTTTGAATGTAATCAGTGTGGTAAAGCCTATACTCATCAGAGTAGTCTTCAGATGCATAAAAACACTCATAGTGGAGAAAAACCCTCTGAATGTATTCAATGCAGTAAAGCCTTTGTTTATCACAGTAGCCTTCAGATGCATAAAAAAACACGTACTGGAGAAAACCCCTATGAATGTAACCAATGTGGTAAAGCCTTTGCACAGCATGGTAATCTTCAAAGGCATGAAAGAACACATACTGGAGAAAAATTATACAATTGTAATCAGTGTGATAAAGCCTTTTTAAAATACATTAGTCTTCAAATACATAAAAGAAAACATAGTGGAGAGAAATGTTATGAATGTAATCAATGTGGTAAAGCCTTTGTTCATCACAGTATTCTTCGAAGGCATGAAAGAATACATACTGGAGAGAAACCCTATGAATGCAATCAATGTGGTAAAGCCTTTGTTCATAACAGCGGTCTTCAAGTACACAAAAGAAGACATACTGGAGAGAAACCCTATGAATGTAAGCAATGTGGCAAAGCCTTTGCACAATATGGTCATCTTCAAAGGCATGAAAGATCTCATACTGGAGAGAAACCCTATGAATGTATTCAATGTGGCAAAGCCTTTGTGCATCAGAGTCATCTTGAAATGCATAAAAGAACACATACTGGAGAGAAACCGTATGAATGTATTCAATGCGGTAAAGCCTTTGCACAACAAAGTAATTTTCAAATGCATGAAAGAACACATACTGGAGAGAAGCCCTATGAATGTATTCAATGTGGTAAAGACTTTGCAAAGCGTGGCAGTCTTCAAATGCATGAAAGAACACACAGTGGAGAGAAACCCTATGAATGTAAACAATGTGGTACAGCCTTTGCACAGCGTAATAATCTTCAAATGCATGAAAGAACACACAGTGGAGAGAAACCCTATGAATGTAAATAATGTGGTAAAGCCTTTGCACAACAGAGACATCTTCAAATGCATGAAAGAACACATACTGGAGAAAGAATCTAATTAACGGGGTAAAGCATTTGTATCACAGTCATCTTCAAATTCATGAAACAACACATACTAGAGAGAAACCCTATGAATGTATTCATTATCATAAAATCTTTGCCTATCACAATCATCTTCAAATGTATATAAAAAACATACTGGAGAGAAACCTTATGAATGTAATTAGTGTTATAAATTCTTTGTATGTATCAGTAATCTTTGAAATCACGAGAAAAAAAGACATATTGCAGAGAAACATTAAAAATATAGTCTGTGTGATAATGTTTTGCATATTACACAGGAGAAAACAAAACAAAACAAAACAAAAAAACAAAGGAACTACTCTATTGCCCTACTTGTTTGTAATAGTCTGGATAAACTAGGTTATATATCAGTAACAAAACATCCTAAAGCCTCAGTGACCAAATAAGTCTGTTTTTCTCTGTTGTGTGTAATGGTATGTCAATAAAGGGGCTGTCTTAGTCCCTTTTCCTGCTGCTATAATAAAATGCTCTGAAAGAAGTTAAGGCAAAAGAGGTTTATTTTGGCTCACAATTCAAGGGGACAGTCCATCAGGGTGTGAAGTCATGGCAGCAGGAGCTTGAGACAGTTAGTCACACTGCATCTCCAAGCAAGAAATAGAGTGACGAATGCTTGTGCTCAGCTAGCGTTCTCATTTTTTTTTTAGTTTTTATTTTATTTTATTTCATTTCATTTTATTTTATTTTATTTTAGTTTACAATACCATTCAGTTCTACATATCAGCCATGGGTTCCCCTATTCTCCGCCCTCCCACCCACTCCTCTTACTCCCAGCCTACCCCTCCATTCCCACCTCCTCCAGGGCAGCGTTCTCTTCTTTATACAGTCCTGTACCCAAGGCCAGAAGAGCTGCCCACTTTAAGTGTGAGTCTTCCCACTTCAATGAAGCTAATCAATATAATTCTTCACAATCCTTCCCAGAGGTTCATGACTGCAGGCTCATCTCCTAGGTGATCCCAGACCCTGTCAAGTTGACAATGAACACTATTAATCACAGGAACTCATTCTCCCTCGGGTCACTCAGGGTTTCTATGAAGGAACAGTGCCATTTAGAACACTGTCAGTGAGTGAGCAGAGGGAACATAGTCCTGGAGAGTCTCCCACTGGCCTCCAAATGCTGCAGTTTTGAAATGACACACATGGCTTCTTGCTGTGGGATGTTCTGTATGGCAAATGTGTTGCTCTGATTGGTTAGTAAATAAAACACTGATTGGCCAGTAGTCAGGCAGGAGGAAGTATAGGCAGGACAAGGAGGAGAAGAATTCTGGGAAGTGGAAGGCTGAGTCAGAGACACTGCCAGCCGCCACCATGACAAGTCACATGTGAAGATGCCAGTAAGCCACGAGCCACGTGGCAAGGTATAGATTTATGGAAATGGATTAATTTAAGCTATAAGAACAGTTAGCAAGAAGCCTGCCACGGCCATACAGTTTGTAAGCAATATAAGTCTCTGTGTTTACTTGGTTGGGCCTGAGTGGCTGTGGGACTGGTGGGTGAGAGATATTTGTCCTGATTGTGGACCAGGCAGGAAAACTCTAGCTACAGCTTCTGCTCATGCATCAGATAGGGTGTTATGACCCCACTCAAACACAAAGGGACCAGAAAATTTGGGCTAACAGTGCTAAAAAGTGCTATAGCTGTTCTCATTGTCATGTGTCCATTTTAAACCTAATCCCTGGCAGGCAGTCTAGGATAGCCAGGACTGGTTTACAGCAACCTTTGGAAGGTGTGAGTGGTGACTGAGGTAGCACAGAAACCTCCACAGCCTGTGAATGGAGCTGAGCTAGTGGGACACTGTGGGAATTCTCTGACAGTCTTATGCCACTAGGAGACTCTGAGTCAGGTTTTCTTTGCCTCTCTTTCCATTCTTCCTTCTTCCTTCCTTCCCTTATTTTTTTAGAGTGTAATTCTTATTAATTGATAATGTACATATAGACAATTATGTGGATAATAAGGGGACAGCTTGTGAAGTTCTATAATATGAGCATGACCCGGTAAGTACCCTTTCTTTTTCTTATTTTTTTTTAAAACAGACTCAATTCACTTTATTTTTCTTAAATAAAAGCCCTTATATGATGACCACAGCTGGAGCCTGGGTCCTCTGAACAGAGACTCTGGTATGGGTTTGCAAAAGATGGTCAGTGAATTTCTGATAAGGAGCCTTGGTGAACACAGTCTTTCCAGAGATTGGAGGTCAGGTAGCTGTAGTTCTTAGAGATGGCATCAATGGTGGCCTTGGAAAAATTTCCCAGGGTGGCAGTGCAGACCCTGGTTAATGTGTAGTCATCAATACTGGGCATCATCAGTTGCTTCATGGGCAAGGGGCAGAGATGATGCCAGTGCATTGTGGGCAGGAATGAGATACACCAAAACAGAGCCACAATGGCCTGCTACTTTACATGGAACAGTGTGGGGCTTGCCAATCTTGTTCCCCTAGTAGCCTCTCCACACAGGGACAATAGAGGCTTGGCCAAGATGATGGCCCCTTGATGGTAATGGCTACTTCCTTGGAGCTATCAACACCAAAACCAACATGGCCATTTGTTGTCGCCAATAGTGACAAAAGCCTTGAAGCTGGTCTGCTGCCCAGCCCAAGTCTGTTCTGCACTGGCACAAACTTTAGAACCTCATCCTTTAGGGATGCACAGAGGAAAAAAATCAATAATCTCAGATCCCTTAATGAGAACAGGTAGAATTCCTCCAGGGACTTGATCTTCATGTCCTTAACTAGGCAGGCCAGCTTGGTGGATCCACTCCTTGTCTTTGACTTTACCTCCATAAGCCCCGAGGCCTCAACCATGGCCACAGTCTCGACCACTGTGGGGGTGCCCCAAACAGCTTGACCATACAAATGCCATGACAGGCTTATGCCCAGACACGGCTTCTGTAACAGGTTTACTTGCATGTAATACCAGGATCCATAAAAAGCCATGAGCTGACCCCACCAGGGAGGGCCTGCATCTAAGGAAAATACCTGACATTTCAAATATCCCCTATACCCTCAAACAAATGTCAGCCAATCAGGGTCCTGAACCCTGGAAATGCCCTCACCCCAACCTCTGCTATGATAAAAAACCCATCCTGCCTGGGCTTGGGGCTCTCTTCTCTCACCACTGCATTGGACAGAGAGTCCAAGCTGTAAGCTTGAAATAAAGACTCTTTGCTCTTACATATGGGATTCAGTCTCCATTGGTGGTCTTTTGGGGTCCCTGTAATCTTGGCATAACAACCACAACTGCATAATCCTGGGCCTCTGGGTCCTGAACTCTCCTGCTGCACTGGTGTCATCCACCATTTGGTGTTTCTTCAAAGAAGATTTTTTTTGTTTTGTTTTTTGAGACAGGGTTTCTTTGTGTAACAGCCTTGGCTGTCCTGGAACTTGCTCTGTAGAACAGGCTGGCCTCCATCCCACAGAGATTGGCCTACCTCTGCCTGTTGAGTGCTCAGATTAAAGACCTACACGACCACTACCTGGCCCTACTCTGATATTTTATCACATAGTCTATGTCATTTCTTTAAAAATGTGTTATTGTCCCTGCTATCTTTTTTTTAAAAAAAGGTTTGTTTATTATTTGTATGTTTGCATGTATGGTTGCATGAATTTGTGCGTCATGTACATAGAGGTCAGAAAAGGGTGTCAGATCCCCTGGAACTGGAATTATATACAGTTGTAACCCACTCATCATGGGTGTTGAAAACTGAACTTGGGTCCAGTTGGAATCAGAGTAAGTTCTCTTAACCATGGTGCCATCTCTCCAGCTTCCTCCTCTGTTATCTTAATGACAAGGCATGGTGAAATCATGATACCTACTTTGAAGGCATTAGCCCATGGCACTCTCACTTCAAGGCATGCTGAGACAGACATATCCTAGTTGGGTGGTCAGTGAAACTTCTGTGAAGGACAGGGTGGCAAATTGATGGCACCTGAAGTGACCCACTAGTGCCTGATCACACCAGCTTTGTGGACTTTCTCGAAACACCTACACAGAGCTAGCCTCTGTGCTAAGCCCTAAGACTCTTGTAGATTCTCAGAGTTCAAGTCTATAACATATCATGGAAGGTCATTACACATCTAAACCCCTGCTATCTGGGCTTTGGTTGGAGGGGCCTCTGGTCCTGTCTATGCCCCCAGTGTGTTGCTGTGGTTATCTTGGGACTTAGAGGACATTCTTAGGATGGCAAGGCACAACTGTTCTCAGAAAAAAGAATGAAAACAGAAAATTTAATGAATATCTACTTGGGCTTGACCCTGTTCCTTTCCTTCCTCTTTGTCATAGTTGTCGTCATCCCTTCTCCTTCTTCTCCTTCTCCTCCTCCTCCTTCTTCTTTTTCTTCTTCTGTGATGGGGGTGGAACCCATAACCTTGCCATATTCCCAGCTTTTGGTTTTTAGAAACAGCATCTCACTATGTAGCCCAGGCTGGCCTTGAATGCATGCTCTCAGTCTGTCAAGCTTTGGGATTACAAGCATGCCCCACACCACAGCCTCTCAGAGGTGAATGGTTTATGAAGATTGTGTTAATTGAAAGAATGTAGATGTTAGGGTTCATGTCCCAGTAGTTCTGAATTATTTTTGGAGATGCAGTGATGCCTGAAATTTGGCATTGTTCTGGGCACTCCCCAGTGATTCTAACTACAGGTTTGAGCTGGGCATGGGTTCTTCCTGAGACAAGCCAGCCCCACACTTTCTTTTATTTTCTTTTCTTTTTTTTTTTTTTTTTTTTTTGAGACAGAGTTTCCTCTGTGTTAACAGTTCTGGCTGTCCTGGATCTTGCTTGGTAGACCAGGCTGGCCTCGAACTCACAAAGACCCACTTGCCTCTGTGTGGTGATACATTATTTTCCCCCCAAAATATTGTACACTCTAATAAACTTATTGGGGTCAGAGGACAGAACAGCCACAATATTAAACATAGAGATTAGGCAGTGGTAGCACACGCCTTTAATCCTATTACTTGGGAGGCAGAGATCCATCTGGATCTCTGTGAGTTTAAAGCCACACTGGAAACAGCCAGACATGGTGACTCACACCTTTAATCCCGTGAAGTGAGTCTTTAATCCTAGGAAGTGATGGCAGAAAGCAGAAAGGTATATAAGGCATGAAAACCAGGAACTGGCTGGTTAAGCATTTAGGCTTCCGAGAAGCAGTTCAGATGAGATGCATTTTGATAATGACTCAGAAGCTTCCAATCTGAGGAAATAGGATCAGCTGAGGAACTGGAGAGGTGAGGAAGCTTTGGCTTGTTCTGCTTCTCTGATCTTCCAGCATTCACCCCAATACCCAGCTCCAAGTTTGATTTTATTAATAAGACCTTCTAAGATTCATGCTACACCTCTGCCTCCCAAATGCTGGGATTAAAGTTGTGTGTTGCTGCTGCTGCTGCCACTGCCACCACCACCCGGCTAGCCCCATACTTTCCTGTGAGCACCATATGTGAATAGAGGGGGTGGAGTGGGACAGTTGCTGCAAGGCCCAGCCTTCACCCATGACTGAGAGTAGATTGGCCATCGAATGTCAGTTTCCAAGAGAAGGGGACAGGCTGAGTTAGACGGGATGGCAAGGTCTCCCTAAAATGTGACACCCAGCATCCATTCCTCTGAGGCACTGACAGAAGCTAGACAGACTGCTGAACACTGAATACTTGTGTTCCCTCAAAACTCACATGTCAAAGCCAGTCCCCAAATCGTCTTGGTTTGTTCTTGTCAATGGTGTTTAAACTCAGGGTGAGTTTAAGTTCTAGAGACACAGATGATTTGGGGGAGAGAGGTCCAGCCATGTGACTCACCCGCTGTTACATTGGTTCAGGTAGATGTATTTGTGTCCTCAACTAGCAAATGGACCACCAGTGTGGACTTCTTAGGGCCAGCTCTAGTTTGCTGTGACAGGGACAGCTTTGGAAAGTGCCTGGTCCCTGGTTTGGAAGACAGTGCTGAAGATCCATGACTCTGGGGTGAAGCCACACACAAGAACTTTATCCCTTACACACGTCACTCATAGTTTTTATTTTAAAAAATGATGCTGAGATACCAGGAGGACCATGGTGGCTTGCCTAAAGTCACAAAAACAAGACAGGCAAGGACCCACTTTTCTGGTACTGCTCAGCTGGGCCCACCTTGATTCCGATCTTTGGGATGTAACAGGCTTCTCCTGCCTCCCTTTCTACACCCATTTTCTCTGAGCCTTTTGGTTGCAGACCTGTCCGCACCCCTTCAGTCCTCATGGCAGTAGGCCCCAGCTTCTCTATCCACCAGCCTTTATTCATGTCTGCCCTAGTAAGCCCATCCTCCTTTGGGCTACCTGGTTGTGGATACAGGAGGTTTAAAGAGGCAGAGATTGCTTGTAAGTGTTAATTTCATGCCTCATAACTGTTTCTAAGATGGCTGTGATGGAATATGCCCATAATCCTAGCATTTGGGAAGCTGAGACAGGGAGAGCTAGTGTTCCCCAGAAAGCCTGATCTATATAGTAAGTTTCAGGCCAGCCTGGGCTATCAAGGGAGAGATCCTATTTACAGAAAATGAAATAAAAACCAATCAACAATCAAACAGGCAAAAATCAAAAAAGACTGGGAGTATAGGTCATGGGTACAGTGTTCACCTCTAGGGTTAAGGCTGTGGGTTTTGTCTCCAGCATTGCAAACAAACAAAGAAATCCATGATTCTGTGTGCTTCTGTACTGGCTAGTTTGTGTGTCAACTTGACACAAGTTAGAGTCATTGAAGAGGAAGAGGCTTTGGCTGAGGAAACACCTCCAGGAAATCGGATGTAAGGAATTTTCTCAATTAATGATCAATGTGGAATGACCCAAGCCATTGTGGGTGGTGCCATCCCTGGGCTGGCCTTCCAGGGTTCCACAAGAAAACAGGCTGAGTAAGCCAGAGTAAGCAAGCCAGTAAGCAGCACCCCTCCATGACTTCTGCATCAGCTCCCTGCCTCCAGGTCTCCTGCCCTGTTTGAGTACCTGTTCTGAATTCCTTCAGTGTTGAACAGCAAAGTGTAGGTGTAAGCCAAATTAACCCTTTCTTCCCCAACTTGCCTTTTGGTCATGGTGTTCTGTTGCAGAAAAGAAACCCTAACTAAGACAGCCTCCAATGCTAACCCAGGTCTAGGCTACAGATATCCATCCCTCAGAGGTGTAGCCATCTCCTCACTGGTCTTTTATGGTCCTTGTCCTGGTCTCTCTGGTCCACCCCTCCACTCTTGTTCACTTTTCCCTGGCTTCTTCCCAGGCCACTCACAGCCTGAAGCTTCCAATTTCACCTTATCTGGGTACCTCCTAGGTCCTACCCCATGCCAGTTTTCCTGCCTGCCTTACTCTAGTGTAGATTTCTGGCCTCATCTTAAGGTCGGTTCCCACAGGACATAGGCATGTGTCAAGTACTCTATCTGTAGACTATAAAGCTATTATTATTATTATTATTATTATTACTACTACTACTACTACTATTATTGCACAGGACTAGCCTCTGAGCCAAAGTTCACCCATCTTCAGGAGTTTAACTGGGTTTGCTCTCCAAAGATCATCACAGCTGGCCTATTGGCTGTTGATGTTCCCTCTAGGAAGAAGGGGCTAAGAGAGTCAAGGGATCCTCATCTGACTATCCACATCTTCTTTAGTAGTTGTCTGCAACTCTTCCCATGTGGACACTAGGTCTTTGAAAAGGGCTAGAAGATATATGTCCTCTTAGATATATATCCTATAGGTAGGGAAGGAGTCAGGAGAAAGGCTGTCCTGGTTGTTGTTTTTTCAACTAAATACAAGCTATAATTATCTGGGAAGAGGAACCTCAGTTGAAAAAACATGCTTCTATTGGATTGTCAGTAGGGCATTTTCTTTCTTAAAGATTGATGTGGGAGGGTCTAGTTTACTGAGGGTGGTACCACCCCTGGCGACCTGTTCCTGGATGGTTTAAGAAAGCAGAGTAAGCAACCTATGAAGAATAAATCAGTAAGTAACATTCTTTTCTGTTTCCCTGCTTCTGTTCCTGCCTTAAGTTCCTGCCCTGACTTCTCTTCATGATTATCCATGACCTAATGTGGGTTGTTTTAGTTAGTGTTTTTATTTCAGCAACAAAACACCATGACCAAAAGCAAGTTGGGGAGAAAAGGGTTTAATTGGCTTGTACTTCTATATTGACATTTGTCATTGCAGGAATTCAGGACAAGAACTCACACATGGCAGGCATCTGAAGGCAGGAGTTGATGCAGAGGTGATGGAAAAGGAATACTTACTGGCTTCCATTCCATGGTTTGCTGAGCCTGCATACTTACAGAAGTCAAGACCACAAGCCCAGGGATGGCACCACCCACAGTGGGCTGGGGCCTCCCATATCAATCACTAATTAAGAAATTGTCTTACACCTGGATCTTATGGAGGCATTTTCAATTCATGTTTCCTCCTTTCAGATGATTCTGGTTTGTGTCAAGTTGACATAAGACTAGCCAGCATAGGAGTGAAATTAAACCTCCTCTTTCCCAAGGTGCTTTTAGTCATGGTGTTTTATCAGAGCAATAGAAACCTAAGTAAGACAAGGGGACTCCATGCCCATAGCTACGGAGGAGTTCTCATCCATATTGGCTGCAGACCTTCCATCCTTTTAAAGTCAGCCATTGCTCTGTAAGTAAGTCTGCCAACTCACTGGTTCCCCAGAGTAAACTCTGCTCGAATCACGACTTGCTTTGTTATTGGCACCTTAGGAGGAGGAGATAGACATTATCTACATCTGGTTGGAAGGAACTATAGCAAAAACCCGCAACTTTCTTTCTTCTTTTCCTTTTAACAGAACAGTGGTGAAGTCTTCCAGGCTGGCTTTGAGCTCTTGTGGTATCATAGGTTGGCCTTTCACTTGTGATCCTCCTCCCTAATTCTCCTCCAGGCATGAACTACCTGGTCTGGTTAACATTTTTTATTCAAGTATGTATACATTTTCTTGTGGTTACAAAATGCTTGACAGAAGCAACTTAAGGTAGAAAGGATGCTTTGTCTCACAGTTTCAGAGGGCTCTGTCTATCATGGCAGGAAAGGCTTGCTGTTTGTTCCAATGGAGACAGGCAGGAGCCAGAGAAAGCACAAACATTAAGTTTATAATTGTCTCCATTACTGGTCAGCACATATACCCATATTTTCAGCTCCTGGACTGTAGTACTGTGCCTTCCGTGGGGCTAGATCTGAAGGCAACCTTTCAGGCCCCAAGCAGGAAGGGCATGGCAGAGGCTGACCCAGGGTCTTTGGGGCTGCTGCTCTTGGCTTGCCCTTGTCACTCCCTCTGCTGAGGGCAGGGATGCACCCCTATTTCCAAGCAGTGGCATCTTGAAGGAGCCCCATTTGTTCTTGTGATTTGCAATGTGGAAAGGTCCTGCCATGTCAATTCCATGCTGCCACCACAAACATGGTGTCAGGAAGAGATGCATGCATCTTTAGAATGAGTTTATGTGGCCTGTGTTGTCATGGAATACAGTATAATCATATACTGGTGGAGAAGACTGAGGCAGCCAATGGCTCTGCACCTCATGGTCCCTGCAAGGGAAGCTTTCTGTGGACAGAGGTGTGGGGGCCCAAATTACCCAAGGTCAGAGAGTCTGAGCTTGCTTTACCTAGCAGGGATGCATAATGGGATGGTTTAGCTATGGGCATGGTTACCAGGTGTTTTGAAGGGTCTACACTTGGCTGTACATTATGCTTTGGTCTTGATAGGGGAGGTCTTTTGCCTTGCCCCTTGCCACTGTACAAAAAGCCCTTTGGAATAAACCTCAAGGTGACTGGGTATTGGCCCAGGACCCTCCCAAAGCTATCCTGTGTCTGTCTTTCTTATTGTCTCTTTCTATCTTTATAATTTCCTCATTCCTCTCTACTTCCCCCAAGAACTCTTTGAAAGATGGGAGTAGGTCAGAGCTGGACTCTGAAAGACTCCCAAACAGAGGGCCACTGGAAGCATTATATGTGACAATTTCTTTCTCCCTTACTTTTGGCTGAAAGTCCAGTTTTTGTACCTGTATTAAATGCTTCAGTATTAGACACTGCTCCTTATTCCATCTTCTGTTGCTGAAACTGAGGGCTGAGAGTGAGTTGGGCCTTGATCTCCGATTTCCTGACTCTCAAAGACAACAGCACAGAGGCTCACACTCTGTGCTTCAATGGGTGAAACTAAAAAGGCACAGTAGTGCTGGGTTAGCTATATGTTCCTGCTGTTTGTGGACTGTGGACTTGTGCTTCTGTGTGTGTTGGGGGCAGGTTCTGATGACACAGAGCAGTTCTGGCACCTGGGCTCTTGCTGGATGCAGTGCCCACTTGTGTGGTAGGGTAGGGCAGCATATGAATCTTCTGTGGACAAGTCACAAGGGCACTGATGGAGTCACTGCTGTCACCATGGCAGCTGTGTGAACCAACGCCCACCCATCACAGTCACACCCTTGGCTTGCTCTCTCTCTTTTTAATGGGGCAATACAATATACATTGTGTGTGTGTCTGTTTGTGCTGGCTGCTGGCCTGGAACTCACTATTGACTTTGAAGTCATGGCTATCCTGCCTCAGTCTCCCAAATGATTGGTTTACTAGTATGAGCCATTATGACTGGATAAGCAACAAATATTTATGAACACGTGTTTTCCTGTGGAGAGGATGGGTCCTAGGGCTTTGAGCATGTTAGGCAAGGCTCTCTACCAGGAGCACTACACTTTGATGTCTTCCTTGTGGTGTTTTTTGAGACAGATTTTTCTATGCAGCTCAGGCTGGCCTGGAAATCATGATCCTTCTGCCTCAGAGGCTTCCTGAGTGCTGAGATTACAGGTGTGTGCCACCATGAATCCTAAACCCTTTCTATGCAAAGCAGTATTCTGCACCATATGGGGATATTTAGGTTCTGTTCTAATGGCAAATAGGTAGGCAAAGTCCCAGTTGAGAAGGGCTGTGGGACATAAAAGAAATGATAGAGGTTGGTGGAGGAGGGGCTGCTGAGCTAGGAAGGTGGAGATGAGCTGGGAAGGCCATGAGGGAACCTTCCATTTGAACAGAGACAAATGCAGAAGATGAGGCTGACATGAGGTTAAACGATGAGGGAAATAATGTCCCACAAAATAATAACTCAACTGCAAACACTGAGAGTGGAGCAGAGGCACATTTGAGGAGTCTTAGTGGACAAGACTGGGTAGGGGAAGCCTAGGGCCATCATGGAATTCTTGTCTGGAGCATGACTTAATATCAAGTTAGGGGAAAGTTACTTGTAGGTTTTAAAGTGGAAGGATGGCACAGTCATGTTCCAATGGTCACCTTGTCTGTATGTGCCCAAGTATGGAGTCAGGGAAACCATGGGATAACTGGGGCTGTGACTGGGCAGTTGGTATATGGGAGGATGAGGTCGAGAGATAGGACTGTGAGAAGAGCTGGGAGGAGAGGAGCCTTGAGTTCCTATGTAAGTTGACACTCAGTAGGACTTCAAGAAATGTTGGATGGGGTTGTGGATAAAAGAGAGGAAGCAACACAGAAGCGGACCTTGTCCCTGTGTTACAGAGACAATAAGACAATTCCATGAGATGGGTGTAGATGTACTTATGTGGAGAGGTCAAAGGATTGTGTTTTCATACCACTATTCAATGAACCTTTACCTTGGGTCAGGATTGCTCTAGATAATTGGGGATCTAGAATGATCAAAACAGTCTTTGTTCTTGATGAGCTTTTACTCTAACTGGAAGAGGAAGACAATGAAATCATACATCCTCTCTTGTTGACAATATGATTTTGAGAACTTTAGGTCTACCTGGGGCTGTGGCCATGTGATCAGACATGGAGAGAAGTTAGAGAGAAGTCCAAAGATGGGGCTGAGGGCAACCCAACATTTCCATGTCTGGGATATGAAGATCCATTGATGGACTCTAAGGAGTGGCCAGGAAGTTGGTGAAGGTTAGGACGGTGGGGATAAGAGGGTTCCTGGGTGAGAAGTAGTTACTTACCCATGTTAAGTGCTGACTGGAGGGAGGTCAGAAGAGATAAATATGAAGATAGCCTTCAGCTTTGCAAAGATGCATCACTTGAGTGAGCTGGTGAGTGGTTGGTGGAGGCAGAAGCAATGTAGTATTCTACATCTCATCCCATTCAACACACCATCCCAACCAATGTGCTTTATCCTATTGAGTCCCACTGTGCCTGGTCTATGGCCCAATGTCATGACCCTCCCCTCTCTTTTATACTTCTCTCTTCCTCCATCCCTTTCATTTTCCCCATCTCCTTCCCTTCCACACTTCTCCTTTCCTGGGAGCTCAGCCAGGTGGAACACAAAGAGAGAAAATATTTTCTGTAATGCATATATATGCTGAGGCCTTTGCTCATGAGTACCATCTTGGTTGCTGGGAAACATCTTTCTTTGTCAAAACCTCTTGAGACACAAAATGGTGAACGCTCAGGGCCTTGTCTATTCTGGATTTCCTACTGCTCCAACATTTTTTCTTTTGCAGTCATCTCTGTGTTTGCCTACTTAGCAATGCTTGTCCTTCACAGCTCATGAGAAATTACCAAGAATGTTATTGACTCTAATTTTAATTTGTCTAGTACTCTTGTTAATCATGTCTATTTAAGACCTCCATTAAAGGCCTATGAGGTTGATTAAATAGACAATTCAATACAGTTCTATTGGAACCCCCTCTATTAAATTAATATTATAGACATTTAACAGATGTCTTAATGAGACATTGTAGTTAAGGAATGCAAACTAAATTAATGTAAAAGCCATTGTCCAGAAAGTGAGCCTTTTACCCTAGTTGATGGATTTGGGGAAGAATCATGTTTATTCTTCAGAACCTGAGAGACTGGTCATTGGGTGATCCTTTTCAGCATTCAGAAAAGCCTGGCTCAAGCCTGGTCAAATCAGACATCAGGACTGGAAGAGACTTCGATGCCATCTGGAGTGTACCATGTTCAAATACTGGTGAATGGAGGAAGCAGATGGGGTGTTACACAAACATACAGATGTCTGGGTTCCACTCCTGGAGTCTGACTCAATATGGCTGAAGTATGTAGTGGGTAGCCATTCCAGCTTTGATCTGGAAGTTCCAACCCCCATTGAAGCTTCAGTAACTGTCACGGCTACAAGGTGGGGCCGAGAGAGAGGACCCTGAAAACCCGAGATCTGGATGAGCCGTCTCTCTTGGTTCCTGGACCCTGGACACTGGAGGTAGACTGAGCAGAGTTCTCCAGAGAACCCCCCCGGACTACACTACATCTTTCCCAGACCCTGTTACCTATCCCTTCACTTGTAAATTACCCCACAAAATAAACCTCCCTTTTAACTACGTGGAGTGGCCTTAATAATTTCACCAATAGAAGTGTAGCATAGGATCAGCTGCTGCAGACATATGCCGGCTTATTCCGGTGTAGGAATCCCAGGAGCCTGATTTTGGAGGCCTTCATGCAGTCAAGTTATCCCATTTGACCCTTGGAGACCCTGAAAGATTTCAGGTGTTCATAAACTGATCAGAATTTTGTATCCTGCTCCATGATTTTGAAAGTTAGTAGAAGTTCCTGCCATCTCTCCCCACCACTAATGAGTTGGGTGCAATCTAAGGTATGTCTTATGGGATTGAGACTGGTGGCCGCATGTCCCCTTTCCACTTCCCTTGGTTGGTGGGGAGAACAGTAGCAGACCTTTTCATGCTGTTTTGATTTCCTGGGTTCTTTATGATGGTTCTGAACCTGGGTGTGATTAGATTCTTGATATCCCATGGCTCCCCTCAGGGGCCAACTCTGCCCATCCTATATGTTAGACTTTTTGTCCCTGTGATAAAATAACTGACATAAATGACATGAGGAGGCATTATTTTGCTCTGAGCTTCAGTTATCACGGCAGAGAGGACACAGTGGAAAAGGACATATAACAGACAAGAAGCAGAGACAGCAAGGATGCCTGTTCTGTAGCAAGCTTTCTTTTCTTGTATCCAGCTCCTGACCCTAGGGAATGAAACTTCCCATGTATAGGATGGATCTTCTCCTTCAATTAATCTCTGCAAAGTTCTCAGAGCCACAGCAAGAAGTGTACTACTTCTTAAAGCTTTTTTCAATCCAGTCATGTTGACATTAACCACCCCATCACTCCACACATCTACAATCAGACTGTGCTGTTTCCGGTGGAACAAGGAGGGAGGAGTTTAGCTGCTGATAACTCCAGGAGTCTGGATACTGTACATGCTGCCAAAATAAAGGAGCTTGGAGTCTAGCAGTTAGGTTGAGCTGGCTGGTGGCCCACACATACCATACACCAAAGAAACACCAGAGACCCAGGCCATTCTGCATATGGGGTCCAGAGTGGATATTGCTACCTTTCTGGAAGGTATAGCCAAGCTTTTCTAATTAGGAACATTTCACAGTTGTTACTGAGGTGTACACTACCCCTCCTCAAATTCCTATGTTGAAGCTCTAACCTCCAACATGACTATGTTTGGAGCTAGGATCTTTAAGGAAGTAACTAAGGATAAATGGGTCATAGGATGAGATGCTAATTCAATGGCCCAGTATCATTATAAGAGATACACTAGAGCTCCCCACTCTTGAGGATAGACTATAGGACAGCGAGAGGTGGCTGTTGACCAGTCAGTAGGAACCCTTAGCACAAAGTAATCTCGATAGCATTCTGAGTCCTTTCTTGAGGTGCCAATGGCTTTTACCATTGGCTTCTGGGACCAATGTTTCTGTAGTGCATGGTTTACATTCAACAGAGCTGGTTGTCACATGTGGCTCTCTACACCCTAAATCTCATTTCTACCATAGTTCTGTTCCTTGGAGACAGAGTCACGAGTGCCAAGTACCATGAAGGTGTGGGGACTTGGCTAGCCATACTCTATGTAGTACCAAGTGCAGTTTCCTTAGGACCAGTGCCTGGGAGGATGCTGTGGACCTTGGTCCCCTGGGAAGATCAGGGAGACAATAGCAGCACATCCCAGACAAGGCAAAGAGCAGAGACTCTGTGGCAGGTGCACATCACATTGTCTCCCCTGAGAGAGTGTGTCCTTAGTCAATGTAAACTTGAGTTGGGGCCAGCAGAAAAAACGTTTCAGTTGGCAAGTGGCACCAGCGGTTTTTCTGGGAAGCAACTATGTTTATGCAACATAGTGTGCCCTTTACATCACAGGGATGAACAGGTCTGCTCCAAATTTGTAACACCCATGCACTTTTCGCTGGCTAGAACAGCAGTCTCTACACAGAAGACAGAGTTCCTTGGTAGAGAGCTAGGTAAATAAGGAACATATACATACGTTTAGCAGTCTCCTTTACATCTCTGTAGCTGTCCTGCTGGGAAGAACACAACTCTGGACCCAGGCTTTCTGGTTCAGATTTCCCAGTCCATGAGACCTTGGACAATTATCACTTTCAGGCTGAGGGCTCATGTGTGCCCTGAACCTGGGTGGCAAGGACTATGTGATAACATGAGGGTCAGTGCCATGAAGAATGTCTAGATGATGTAGATAAAACCAGGGCCTGGAGAGTCTCTAGGACTTAGGGGTGCACTTTGATTTCTGGGAGAGAGTAGGCTTTCTGTTTTCCTGTCATATAAAGAACATCAGGCTCACTCATTCCTCTTCCATCCAGTGTAGTCTGAGTGGGAGGCACCAAGGAATTGACTACCAGCACACTGCTTACTTGGGGTGAGTGGTTGGATCAGTTTTGTCACTTATTATTGACAGGGCGAGTTTTTGAGCTGGCCAGCAGACACTTCTTACAAGCAAGGGACAACTGATGCCTCTGAACCAGGTTTCAAGGACAAGGTCTCCCTAATACTGGCACTGAGTGGCTGGACCCCGCCCCCCCATTTCTCATGCTGGCCCTGACCTGCAGTTCCAATTGCCTTGTGCAGAAAGACCTCATCTGGCCTTACACTGTAGAAAAGTTATAATTTCAGCAGCAAAAATGGAACTAAGATGCCAAAGGTATCATTGCTGGATACATTGGCCAATCTATCCAAATAGTAGCCAACAGGTACTGGCAGACCTGCCTCTCTGCTCCATTCTGACTGCTGCAGTGAAGCCCTGAGCCATCTAGCAAGCTCACTATGCCTCTGTGTGAGAGCAGCAAACTGTAGGCAGTGCAGAGTTTGGAGCAGGACTGACTTCCAGTCAGATCCATGATGTTCCACACTGTGAAAGCAATGGGAGGTGGTAGATGGCCATGGGATGAGGAGTCACAAAAGCCCCTTCCCTTTCAACCCAGAAAGTCAAGAATGATTCTTTTGTTTGAGCCCATTTATGCCTGTTATTAACTGAATAACTGATTCAGCACAGAATGTATGAAACACAGGAAAGTATGAAGGATAGAACCTAACGGTGCCCTTCCTCAAATCACCCAGGGTTAGTCCTGGTGCATTTTCTGCTAGTCTTTCCTCCCTGGAGAGGCAAATCTCTACCCCTGACTTCTTCTTGTGTTGCTCAAAGTTCTTCAGCCAGTCTGCTTTCCCTGGACAGAAAGCTTTCATGGAAAAGTGGGTATTTAAAGTATTTCCAGTTTTCAGCTGCCAGGGACTTCTGTCTCCAGTGGCAGAGTTCACAGGTCAATCGTTCCCTTTACTTTGAACTTCTTGGCAGACCTCTCTCTTGAACAAAGTTGGAATTTGCTTCCATAAATGTAGGAAATGAAGCCATCCATTTCTATGGTGAACACACAATTTAGCTTGGGGATAACTAAAAAGAAAAAGGATGAGGAACAACACAGCCGGTGCATTCATTTTCAGGTAGAGCATTATTCATACACGTTTGTACAAGGTAAGTGAGATGGCCACTTTGTATTGTCAGCACTTAGGAGACAAAGGCAGGCAGCAGGCAGATCTCTGAGTTCAAGGCCAGTATGGTAGACATAGCAAGTTCCAAGCTAGTTGGGACTACATAATGAGACTGTCTTTAAAAAAAAAAAAAGTGTATAGGAATGAGGAGACCCAAGCCAGAAGTACCCAAGAAGACCTAGGCTATCTGATTCACAGTCTATAACCCATTGCCTAATTTCCAGGATCTGTGGTTATTAACTCAACTACTAGAAGTTAGGCTCCCAGACCTGTTTCTAGACTGTTTCCCATACAGTTTTGCACTAGTTCTTAGATTTGTGCTCAGTGGGGAAACTTCTACACTACTTTCTTAGAGTTGTAATGTGAGCAGAAGAACATACAGGGAAATGGAAAAACAATGAAGCAGGGCTGTGGGGGTAGCTCAGGCCCAGAGCACAGGATTAACAGAGAGGTCCTAGGCTTGATCTCCAGCATCAACAGATGAATGAGTACAAAACCCTCCAACTGTTGTTTCAATCTTGGATTTGTGGGCAAGGTCAGTTACTGGGATCTTGGAAGATTCAAAAGTACCCGCTGGAGCAGCGCTAACCATGTTAAGACTCAGAGTGTCTCCAGCAAGGGTACAGTTCTCAGCACTCCAGGGGCAGGCTGTTTTGGGTCCTGCTGCCTGTCTTTTAGTTACTCATTTGACCTTGGCAGGTAGGGATCTCAAACAGATCTGGGCCCAAGACCCAGCCAAGCAGTTCTTCTGTTCTGTTTATGGACAGGCTGCTGACTGTGTTCATAGATGTCTCCTGGGAACCAGAGGGGCAGGAGCCTCTCTCTGGAGTTCATAACATAGCAAGCACCTGCAGCCTGTTTGACTCCACAGCCAAGTGGAACCTGGGAGCCTCAGGAAGGGGGATATATATCCGACACCCTAGGGGCACAACACACACCTTTCAGGTGGTCTTCTTTGGTGATGATCTTGAAGACATGCTTGGTCTCCTGCAGAAGGATTCCTGTGACCCCCACATAGGAGGGGCACTTGGATTTCGTGACTACAAAGGAGAGAAGCAGTTGAGGGTAAGGCCTGGGTAGTGCTGGCAGTCACAGCCTGGCCTTAGGGACTGGGAACCTGGTCCTTCTAAGCTGAGGAAGAGAGTACCTAGAGGATAGTGGCTCTGTAGCTGGGCAATGACCAAGCCAGCAAGAGCCCAGGATTCCCAACACCTTGTCCTGGGCTTTGCAATCTCTGGGCTGTTCTTAAATGTTTTTTTGGTTTTGGCCAGGGTTTTGGAGCCAAGAGGTCATATACAGAACCAACAAAGACCAGACTTGTTGCTTTGATGGAGCAAGTGTCATGGGCAGGACATCCATTATTCACTTCTGGGCTCCCTGAACTGTTCCTGGAATGTAGTCCTTTTAGAGGGCTGTCCAGCAATGAGGGGTGAAACTCCTCACAAGCAGTCTCCTCTCTGCCTCAAGGAAGTCAGCATTTGGAGCGAACTATGTGCCTATGTGGGTGCTGGAGCAGGACACTAAATGAGATGGCCTGTATCCTGCTCCTGTGGAGCTGAAGCTCTCGTGGAAGACAGTGTATAGCAAAACATGGGCAATTCTGTTTCTTGATACTGATAATGGCTATGAGGAAAATAAGAACAGAATAATGAGAGTGAAGGGGAAACTTTAGTGGTGGTAGGCACCCAGGAAGTGACATGAGGAAAGGTACCTGAGTTGCAGCAAGAGTCATTGAATGAACCTGCAAGGGTTCTTTCAAGGACCAAAAGCAAGGGTACCTGGTATTCAAGTCACACAGAGGCCACCCAAGGACACCAAAGATTTTTACTCTGAGTGGATCTGAAGCTGCTAGAGGCTTAGAACAGGCAAGCGGCAGTTGGTAGTCTGATGACAGCTTTCATTCTGGGTATTTAATCTGGGGTGCATGTTGGAATAAAACAGTATGTTAGCTGGGGCAGGGTGAGAAAAATCTTCCACAGCAACTTGAGTGAGTTGGAGGTAGGTTAGATTCAGGAACTAGGTGTGGTAATTGACTTGAGGTGGAGGATTAGGAGGTAATGTGAATGTATTTCCTTGGTTTCTAGCCTGAACAAACTGGATATGGAGATGCAACAGTATTGGAGATGAGGAATCCAGGTCAGAGAGAGCTGACCTCAGGGGAGACCAAGAGCTCTGTGTTAGATAGGTAGCTTGAGGTACCTCCTGGATGTCCAGATAGCTGTTGGGTGCCACAGGGTGACTGAGTCTGGCAGTCACAGGAAAGGTCTTTGCTGGTGATGGAATCCTGGAAACCATGGTGAGTGGGAATCTGTCCCCAACAGTCTCAGCTCGAGGCTAGGTGCCAACAGTGTGAGCTGATGACATGCAGAGAGCACTTAGTGTGTATTTAATAAGGGTCCAGGATAGGTCAGGTCACATCCATGTTAGATTCTCATTGTTTGTAACATAGAGATACCTCAGGAATGCCAAGTGACAGAAGAGAGGCTGAATACTGCCCCTGAGTAACAGTTCCCATATGCTCTCATAGAAATTACCTGAAATAACAGCACCGTGAAGATCTGCCTTTAGGAGCTTGGCCTGAATCATCTACAGCCGCCTAGTAGGTGAACGCCACAAAGATGCGTTGGTAACAAAGCAAACAGGATTTCAAATACCCACAGCCAACTGGTTTCTCAGGCTGCATCTCTAGTGCCCTCAAGACTTGAGGTCTAATCCCATGGCAGGCTTCAGAAATAAACTCACGTGTCTGGCTTAAGCCCACTGCACAGGTCACGAATGTACTGCTTCCAGAGTTCATGCAGAGGAGGAAGAGACTGTATCTGTCATAAAGTCAGGAACAGGTACAAAGTCAGAAACATGAGCTTGGGATTTCTAGTGTTCAGCACAGCTGGGCTCAGGGCTGAGAATGAGCATGAGGGAGCACTTGAGACTGCGTGTAAGCCTCAATGACAATGTGGCCAAGGTCAAGTACATTCCCCTCCTCGAATATCAATTTCTTCCCTGGTAGAACCTTCTCAAGGCTAAATTTCTGCTCTTGAGAAGGGAAGAGGTGGCCCTTTCCTTGATGCCCTTCCTGCTGGCCAGTTGCAGGTGTGATGGTGGAGCCCCTGGTTCAGAGCAGGAAGAGTGTCTGAAGGTGGCAATGTAGCATCAGCCATAACAACCCAGGTGCTGTTCACTCAAACTCCTTTTCCCAAGAGAAATGAACATCAGTCTTGTTTAACCTACTGTTACAGGAGGTGCAGGTGGCCAGGTAGGTGTTTGTGTAAGGTAGCAGGATTGTCTGGAAGGTGAGGGAGAGGACCAAAGTTTTTCTCTGAGGTTGTTACCATTTGTCTTGGTGCCCTTTCACACAAAGCCAGGGTCAGAGAGTCAAGAACACCAGGCTCAAACTTAAAGCAAGCATTTCCTGCAAGGACCCCAGGGAGACAGACCCAGGGTAAAGTGACACTCTCATGCTTTCTGGGACATGGAAGGCTATGTGGCTATAGAGTGTTATACAAAGCCTATAAATAGCAGCTGTAAACACAAACTCAGAATTATCTTGAGGGAGACATCCGCCCACAAGAAAGTGATACATTCCTTTCAGAAACTTTGGAAATGTGTAGGCAGGACCTCTCCTTGGCAGTAACCTTTGAGTGGGTGATTCTATCTAGTGTTTATAAAAGCTACAGGAAAGTATATATTAAGGAATATCAGTTCCTCTTTTCTAGAAAACTAAAAGACAAACAGCCTGTTGCCAGGGGCAACAGACTCACTTATTAGTGAGGCTAGGAGAGATGCTAAATGATGAAAGTCCTCAGGCTCACCAATGCCTGCCTTTTAGAGGCCAAGCTGGGGGACACAAGAGAATTGGTAGGGGAGCCTGCCCCCTTGTGGCAGAAGGAGGAGCAGACCCTGAGACTAAGGGGGCATGGCTGCCCAGTGAGCCCCTGGAATCCCTGTCCACACTCTGAACAGAAAGACTAGGCAATGATGAGTGGCAAGGCCTTTAGGAAAGAAGGGGGTACCTCTGTTGCTCTGGGTTAATGTCAAGAGCCTCATGTCTCTCCTCTGTTTGGCAGTGAGGCCTTTGGATTTCTTTTGCTGCTGCTTTGGCTTCTGATGAGTGAAGTATTCCAAGACCACAGCCTTGCGTTGCAGATGGCTCTCACAGTCTTGCTGGCTCCAGTGAGGTATGCTTTGCTTCAGGAAAGCCCTCACAAAGGCCTCAGCCCGCTGGCTCCCCAGCTCCTGCTCAGAGATAGGTGGTGTGGTTTACTATTCTGCTCTCAGACTCCAGGGCCCTCAGACCCGGTTCCTGAGAGTCACCAGCTTTGCTGATCTAGGCTACAAATCCCTTGTCTTCCAAGTGTTTGCTACACACAACTGCCAAGATGTAAAAGTAACACTCACATGCTAACTGTGACACTGTCCTACACTGCAGCCAGGTCAAACACTGACTTCCTGTCCTGTTTCTCTGAGGTAACTCTATTTAGCATTCAAAATCCTTTGTAATGCAAGGCTTCTCTAATCCTTGTGGGGAAGGAAGCTTGAGAAAAGCATGATACAGGTTATTTAATAAGTCATGACCACAAGACTAGCTTGAAGTGGAAGGGAACTGGGGTTGTTAGGGAAATGAGCCATTCTGGAACTAGGGGAAATTGCCTGGGGGTTCCAGGCAGGTCAAGGAGGAGGAAATCTGACACTGAGCACCACAGTCCCCTTTCCTTGCTTTTCCGCCTTGTGGCCTCCATGTGGCTGCTGTTGGAGAGGTCTGTTCCAGTCCTCCTTGAGGCAGAAAGCATGAAGGGCATCTCGGGGTCTACTCACTCTTATCCACAGGACTGTAATACCCCTGGCAAGGGAGGGTAAAACCACTTCACTGTTGCACCCAGTCCTGAGACACTCTAGTTTCAGCACCCCTCAAGTTGGGGCAGCAACAGTCTATTCTTCACTGGGCAGCAGGCACCTCACTCGGCTTTCATCTGCTGCAACCCGGGCAGTGCTCGTTCCTGAGGACCTACCTCTTGACTGGGCCATTTGCTGGGCTCTTTTGGCACTAACTAGACAGTAAAAACAAGTCTGAGGCTAACTGCCAGATTTAGGTTAACATCAACCTAAATCAACGGTTGCTGATACCCTCTCTCTGATAAAGCAGGGGTAAAAAGACAGAATACATAATCTTTGAGGTAGTCAAGGCAGGGATGGCTAAACAATCTATCATTGATATAGGACAATTTGGTTCTTTTAAACACATATGTGGTCTCTCTTTCATGGGGAAATAAAATCAAGGCCTTAAAAATCTTGATTTCAAGTATATTCCCTGCCCCTGTTTTTTACGAGACAGGTTTTCTCTGTGTATCCCTGGCTGTCCTTGACCTCAGAGAACTATCTGCCTCTGCCTCCCAAGAACTGATTAAAGGCATGCACCACACAGCCTGGTAGGACATGTGCTCTTTATGAGCCACAGGTGACACTTCTACCCAACTGACAAAGCATGCTCAAGCATCCAGATAGAATTTGTAACACTCACTTATGAAATGGCCTGAGTACTGAACACAGAAGCAAGAGCAAGACATGTTTGGAGTGGGAGATGACATGAAATCTAGGAGTCCAAGTCCCTCAGAGTTGACTCTGGTACCCTAAGAAAGGAGCCTGGTACAAGAAGACATCAGCACAAAAGACCTCCATGGGGCCTAATATGCTGACTGTAAAGGTGAAGAGTAATCCATGGGAGAGGACAGCTAGACCAGTCTTAGAAGCCATTGAATCTTCTTTGCTCTCAAGTCTACTGCTCCCAGCCCACCTTTGAAAGTTGTACCTGTACATCATGCTCCTCGGCTTCTTTATGAGAAAAGGCATGGTAAATCACAGCTGGGGGATAAAAGACAAAAACAGAAGACTACTTCCTGTTAGGAATGAGTGTAATATCCAAGGCTCTTCTAAGGATGACCTACATTTATTTAGAGATGGAATACTTGGTTAATATGAAAAGACAAAGCTTTCTTGGATGATCCTTTTATTTTACTCTGCAGTGCTAGGGGATTAAACTCAGTGGGTTTTAATGCATGCCAGGCAAGTGCTTCACCATGGATCCATGTCCCTGGTCCTACTGAATGTTGCTTATTTACACATTTATTTAAAGACACAGTCTCACTTTGCTGACTTAGAATTTGCTACATAGACCACAATGGCCTTAAACCCTAATACTCCTGTCTCAGCATTCCAAGTGCTAGTTCCTGGGATTACAGACATGTACCACCACAACTATCTTAGATACTTCTTAACTCTTCCCTCTGGCCAGATTTGTCCTAGTAATTCCCAGGTTGAGGTTTAAAAAAAGTACCTCTCAGCCAGGCAGTGGTGGCCCACGCCTTTAATCCCAGCACTCGGGAGGCAGAGACAGGTGGATCTGTCTGAGTATGAGGCCAGCCTGATCTACAGAGCAAGATTCAGGACAGGCACCAAAGCTACACAGAGAAACTCTGTCTCAAAAAACAAACAAACAAAAAAAAAAAAAAAAAGTACCTCTCAAAGCTTAATGTGTTTTAAGAATCTCTGGAATCTTATTAAAATATGGGGTTTTAGTTCCTACTCTCCAAACTCTGAAGGTTAAAAAAATTCCTCATTGGAATCACACTTAGAGCAGTTCTGATTTAAAATACAAGTTATAATTATGCTGGGGCAGTTGCTCACTAAGGAATAAAGACACTAAAACTGAGGTGACATTAATGGTTAGGGGGTGCTTGGTTGAAACACTACATTTTGCTGACTACAAGAAGTTTAAAACAGATTTTTTTTTTACTGTTTAGAATCTATAAAATTGGAACACATCCTGACAGATAAAATACAACAGTCTTTCTTCAAATTCTAAATATGACCACCATGATGCCAAAATCTCTCTAAACCTCCATGCTTCTGTTTCTTATTTGTTTGGAGGAAACCATCACGGTGGCACTGAGGGACAGAGTACAGTTGTAAATGTGGTAAGAAAGGGCAAACGACCAGAAAACGTAGCTCAGACTACACTCTATACATTTAGTCCCTGAGTTGAGTGTGGTAGCGCACACAGTTGATCCCATCACTTCAGAGGGAGAGGCCAGCCTCGTTTACAGTCTGTTTCCAGCTCAGTCAGAACTATATAGCGTACCTTATCCCAACAGCAACAGTAATAACAAGCAAAGAAACAAAAACCCACCTCTGTTCTCCTGTGCTTCCCTGAGTACATGTTTGACCAAGCAAACAAACCAAGTAAGTTACCAGTTTTACATACAGAATCTAGTTCTCAGTTGAATTGCAGCTTGAGATTCTAGTTTGTTTATTGAGATTAATGTGCAGGGCCTGGGACCCTAGGAATAACTTTGTTTTACCTACCCCAGATGCCTAGAATCAGAGTTGGAAATGTTTTTGCAGCAGTACACTTGTAATAGCTCTGATACACTCACTGCTTGTCAAGTAGTTGATTTAAAACGACACAAATATACACTCATAGGTGTGTGTACACATTTATTTTAATCTCATTAACCTTTCTAAACAATTTTAAATATAGTTATTCCTAGTTGAGCATGTAATAATAGTGAAACTGAGATATTCCAAGGTACTTGATCTCTGATAAAAGGACATGGCAGGAGTGTAAATCAACAGATCAGAGGTTTAATCTTTTTTTTTTTTTTTTAAGATTTATTTATTTATTATGTATATAGTATGTAAGACTGCAGGCCAGAAGAGGGCACCAGATCTCATTATAGATGGTTGTGAGCCACCATGTGGTTGCTGGGAATTGAACTCAGGACCTCTGGAAGAGCAGTCAGTGCTCTTAACCTCTGAGCCATCTCTCCAGCCCAGAGGCTTAATCTTTACAGTATCCCCTCTCTCTCTAATACTGCTCCGGTGCTTGCTTCCATTCCTGGCACATCTCTTTTCTGATCTAATACCAACAACTTAGGTTTGTGAGACTGCGCCTAACAAGGTTTCTACATGATGAGTGGTGAAAAGCCAGGTGGTAGAGGGGAGCAGGTCCTGTCAGCAGTTATCTGGGCAGGTAGTGGCTAAGTCCCGCCAAGGCCTTGGATCCACCTCTTCTAGTTCCCCTGAGCGGCCCTAGCTCCCCTAGGGAGAACACACTGGACCTTGACTTCTATTCCTAGCTTAGAGACTGTGTCCGGCCAGTTCACACTCTGCGCCTCGATTTCTTTTGTGTACTATGAGTCAATAGTACACGGTTTCCCTGGAAACTGTCTTGGGACTCTGTTGCGACAGGTATCCTTGACTCAGCTTCCTGTTCCAGACCCTCTACACTGTCATCCCGGCCCAATTTCGTGTCTCTCATCCCGCTTACCCTTCATTGTGGGACGCTTCCGGAGCGCTTTAGTGACGTCTCCGTCAGGTCTCACTCACTCTTTCCCTTTCTTCACTTCGTTCAGCAGCTTTCAGCCACCAGGACTCTTTCTTGTTTACATTTCCGCTGGAAAAATCCGTTGTGCCCAAGAAACAACATAGGCACAGTACACAAACAGACTTGCTCCAGGCGGCATCAATGGATGCGACCAGATTTCGGATACGGCGCCTTGCGTGACGCCATTAAAGCGCGACGGGCTCTGGCGGTGCATGCGCCTTGGGTTTAGCTCTGCTGCCGAGGGAGGGGCTCGCTAAGCGCCGGTTTTGTGGCCGGAGGAGTCTGTTATTTGTGGCCTCTTCAGTTTATGGCTCTCGTGGCCGAACATTTGAATCCAGTTGCGCGTCAGGATTAATGAAGTGTAGCGAGGCAAGCTGTTATGGAGAGGATGCGAGGGAGATTGGGACTAGGGAGGGCAGAAATGGGCTTGAAGTAGTGAACATAATGGATGTAGTGAGGTATTAGGATTTCTTTTGAGGTTTTTCTTTTTTGAGACAGGGTTTTCTTTGTAACAGCCCTGGCTATCCTGGAACTCACTCTGTAGACCAGGTGGCCTCAAACTCAGAGATCGGCCTGCCTTTGCCCACTGTGTGCTGGACATGAGCCACCAACATCCTGATTCTTCTTCCCCCTCTCCCCCCAGGGGACTGGTGTCCCTGGCTGGCCTAGAATTCACTCACAGGATTACTAGTTACCTTTTGTAACGGTGGTCGGGATTTGCTTCTATTTATGCTACTATGTAATTTTTATGACCTCGTTTAAGGGTCTCTTTCCTATGAGTAAAATAGAGTAGCTTTAGCTGGCTTTGGGGTTTTTTTAATTTTATTTTTTCCTTCCGAAGACAAAGTCTCCCTGTGTAACCCAGACACTTGCTACATAGTCTAGGCTGAGCTCCTAAGTATAATCAATATTCCTGCTTCAGCTTCTGAGGCATTTAGATTTCTCTTACTGAATCCAACCCAGAAAGCATTCTTGAGACTTGGAGCATTAGTCTCTGTCAATATGATAAAAGACAAAAAGTGATTCTCGTGGCTGCAGATCTGGGACACAAAGGCCCAGCCCAGCCTTCTCAGCCTGCCTGGGTTCTGTCCAGACACCGCCCTTAATTTCTGATGAGTGCTGGATCTAACTTGGATGGTGGGTGAGAGAAAGCAGAATTATGGTACCTGTGCTCTCTTTAGTCAGTGATTTTTTAATATTGAATACTGTGTGACCTCCTTTTAAAGAGGGAAAAGAATTTTCAGAGAAACTTGGGCAAAGAGCATCACATTCTTGTTTAAGAAACATAGGCTTTATTTGTCTTTGGGTGATAACTGTGTGCCATTTTGATCTTTAGCAGTACAGGGCCATGGTAACACACATATGCTTTAGACTTTGAGGCCAGCCTGACAACAGGATGGACACCATATGTGTTGCATTTGCAAAGGCCTGACACTAGTTTAGCATGTACAAGACTGTGTGAGAAAGTGCCCTTGGGGACTTATAAATGTGAACTCAATAATGAACACTTGATTTTTTTTGAGATAGGCCTCCCTTTATAGGCCTGGCTGTTGTGGAACTGGCTATGTAGATCAAATTGGCCACAAACTCACAGAGATCCACCTGCCTCTGTCTTAAAAGTGCTGGGATTAAAACATTGTAAAAGATTACTTGACAAAAATTGTATATATTTATGCATTTAAAATAACACTTTGAAATGTGTATGTTGTGAAATGGCCAAATCAGTCTAATTAACTCAATAACTTCATATAATTGTTTTTTTGTGAGACCTTTAATATTTTAGTAATGTTTTCCAAGTATATGCTGCTACTATAGTAACTATGACATACATTAGATTATTATATATAAACTTTTGGTCTTCTTTAAAAAGTTATTTAATTAATGAATTTATTTATTTATTTTTAGTGCTTAGGATCAACCCAGGACCTAACTTTTGCTCTGTGTCACTGAGCTATTCCTCCTTCACAATTATGAACTTAGATAAGCATAAGACAATAGTGGTAGAACACTTGCTTTGTACATTGAGGCCCTGAGTTTGATTCACAGAGTAGCAGGTGGTGGGGGTGGGGTTAGACAATTGAAAATACAGGAGTCATTTGTGGGTTGTAGATTCAAAAGTAGCATGGCTTCTGTGGCTATAGTGACAGAGGCAAAGGCCAGCCTCTTTCAGGTAATTAGGAGTCTCTCATTTTGAAAAGAATGATTTTTATTTTATGAGTGGTTTTTCTTTTTGGTTTTCTGAGACAGAGTTTCTCTGTGTAACAATCCTAGCTGTCCTGGAACTCACTTTGTAGACCAGGCTGGTCTGAAACACATAGAGATCATTCTGCCTACCTCTTGAGTACTGGTATTAAAGGCATGTGCTACTATGCCCAGCTCTGTTATAGTGTTTTGACTGTATGTAAGTATGTGCATTGTGTATGTGGCTGGTGCCTGCAGAGGCCAGAAGAGGGTGACAGATTCTCTGGAACTGGACTTACAGAAATGGTTGTAAGCCTTCATGTGTTCAATGTGTATTGAACCCTGATCCATGGCAAGAATAGTAGGTGCTCTTAGCTACTGAGCCTTCTTTCTAGCCCAGTTATTAGGAATCTCTTAATGAATCCTTTTCAAATAGCAAGCATAGCTTTGGATATCTGACAGTGTTCCCTGTGATTCTCAGATTACAGTAGGGCGTTATGTTCCCTAGAGCAAGAGTGACCACAGTTGCCTGCTTACTAAAATATTTATTTTTTAAGGAGATCTGCACCCCTTTATCATCTTTAGAAAACAGTGTATGGAGATACCTATTAGAGTTTTTGTGATTATTATTTATGATAGCAAAGTACTCAGAACAATATTTGACAGGGATAAACTGAGGAAATGAAGTATGTGCTGATTTATTTAGTAAATAAAGTTTATTACATGGGTGATAGAGTGCACACCTATAACTACAGCCCTCAGAAACCTGGGCCAGGAGGATAGAGAGTCCTCTAGGATACACAGTGAGACCCTGTCTGAGAAAGCAAACAAATTAAAGGTTTCAAAATTTCTGATTCCTGGGCATCTCTTAGAGTTACCTAGCAAATGAATACCTAGAATCTATGTTTTTAAAAAAAGATTTTAAAAGTGTGTATGTATCTGTGTGTGGGCCTGTGCTCCTGCATGCACACACATCAAAGTGTGAGTATACATGTGCATGTCTGTGTGTGCACTATGCATGTGCCTGTAGCCACAGAGGCCAGAAGAAAACTCCACTGGATCTTGAGGTACATGTGGTTTGGAGCCACCCAATGTGGGTTCTGGGACCTCTGGAAAAGGAGTAATTGCTCTTAACCCCTGAGCCATCTCCCCAGCTTCCAGAATCTGTATCTTTAAAGAATGTTCTCAAGTGAGGGTTTTTGTTTTTTTTGAGACAGCGTTTCTCTGTGTAGTTTTTCTTACCTGCCCTGAATTTCACTCTGTAGACCAGGCTGGCCTTGAACTCACAGAGATCTGCCTGGCTCTGCCTCCCAAGTGCTGGGATTAAAGGTGTGAGCCACTTCCGCCTGGCAAGTAAGGTTTTCTTATATTCAGGTATTTAGTAGGGTCTCATTATAGGTTAGATAGTTACAATTTTTAGGATGGTTATAGAAATATTAGTAAATAAAACCAAATCTGTACAGAAAAATATACAAATACATTGGAAGATTTTATAAAGGAAACTTTTTTGCTTATTTAAAAAATTCATTTTATGAATGTGACATCTTAATTTTTTTCTCTTTGTAGCAATGAATGGTAAACTTTGCATCATGGATATTCATGCATTTTCCCATGAGTGAATCTATGAAAATTCTGAGAATTTGAGGTTCAATGGCATGATGGTGACTCCACCCACCTCCAACAACTTACTATGGAAAACTTGAAGTAGGATTGGTGAGATGGCTCAGCAGGTAAAAGTATTTGCCATCTAAATCTGACCACCTGAATTTCATCACCAAATTCCACCAGGACAGACATGGACTGACTCCAGAGAGTTGACCTTTGACCTCCCCACACATGCTGTGGCTCGTGTGTACCACACTCACACACATCTACTCCAGTCAGTACCAGCATACTTCTATAGCTGACATCTTGCTACATTTGTGCAGATTATGTTGGCTTGCTGTCTTAAGACCTTCAGGCTGTCATATCAAAGACAGAAGAAGCACATTTTCGTACAGAAACTCAAGAATAACTTCAGTTATTAAACACATGAATATTTGAAAATCAGGCCATAATTTGGATTACTTTCTTTTTCTCCTTATTTTATTATTGTTTTTTTTCATCTCTGTGAATTGGTGTTTTCCCTGCTTGTATATCTATATGAGTGTGTCGGGTACCTGGAACTGGAGTTATAGACAATCGTGAGTGGCCATGTGGGTACAGGGAATTGAACCTCTGGAAGAACAGCCAGTGCTCTTAACCACTGTGCCATTTCTCCAGCCTCCCCTTTTCTATTACAGTTACTATGTGTGTCTGCGTGTGTTGGCATGTGTGTGCCACAGCATGTGTGATGGCCTAAGGAGAGCTGAAGGAATCAGTTCTCATGCTGCACTCTATGTGTCCCTGAAATTGAAGTCCTGTCATCAGGCTTGGCAGCCAGCACATTTACGAAACCCTAAGACCAAAAGCAACTCGGGGAGGAAAGGGTCTATTTCTCTTATATATCCCCAGTCACAGTCCATTGAGGGAAGTCAAGGCAGGAACCCAAACTGTGAAGGAATCTGGAGGCAGGAGCTGATGCACAGGCCATGGAGTGATGCTTACTGACTTACCCCTCATTGTTTGTTCAACCTATTTTCTTACAGAACCTGGGACCACCAGCCCAGGTGGCACCAGCCACAATGGGCTGGGCCCTCCCACATCAATCCCTAATTAAGAAAGTTCCTTGTAGTTTTGCCTACAGCCTGACTTTCTGGAGGTATTTTCTCAGTGAAAACCTCCATTTCGTCTGCTCTCAGGTGACTTTAACTTGTGTCAAGTTGACACAAAACTAGACACCACACCCACAGAACCATCGTGCCAGCCCCTTAGTTTACTTCTTGCTGCAATTGACACTATGCATACAGAAACAAGGGTGGAAAGGTATGTTTGGCGCAGGGTCAATGATCTGCAGTCTATCACAGCAGGGTGGGCATGGTGTAGTGGCTCAGTCCATGGCAGCAGAAGTGTGTGGCAGTGTTACTCATGTCATGGCTGACCAGGACAAGCAGAATGACCAGAACTATGTCTGGGCTGTAACCTTAAAGGCCACTCCTAATAATCTACTTCTTCCAGGAAGCAGGGCTTCCTGAAGGTTCCATTGCCTTCCCAGATAGTGTCACCAGCTGGGGAACAAGTGGTCAAAACATGAGCCTCTGGGAGACACTGCAGATTCAAACCATGTGTTCCATTAGTGAATGAGATCCATTTATCTAATAACTTCTGGTGACAGTGGGAATTACTTTCTGTAGCCCACTTCACTTTTGGATTAAGGAAAAACATTTCTGCTGGAGTTTCCCGTCACCACTTAAAAAATTAGTGATTAGAAAGAAATTACCTCCAAGCATGCAATTAGAACCAGAGGCCCTTGTTAATCATGAGAGCTGGAAACTGTTTCATTACTCTTTTATTTCATTTGTTGTATGAAACATGTATACACACATGCATACTTGTGCCTCCGCCTGCCCAGTGACAGGACTATAGGAGATCACTATCAGGTCCAGTTCTGGTTCTTTCCAAAGGTTATTTGTATGTGAGAGAGTCAGGCCTTTTTGGGCTTTCACACAAGAAAGCCCTGTGTGAAATACTATGAGAACAGCAGAGGGTGTGGTGATATATTGTGCCCCCCAATATATTGTGCATCCTAATAAACTTATCTGGGGTCAGAGGACAGAACAGCCACTAGACAGACATAGAGACCAGAAAATGGTGGCACAAATGCCTTTAATGCTATCACTTGGGAGGCAGAGATTCATCCGGATTTCTGTGCATTTAAAGCCACACTAGAAACAGCCAGGCATGGCAACTCATGCCTTTAATCCTAGGAAGTGATGACAGAAAGCAGAAGGGTATTTAAGGCATGAGGACCAGGAACTAGAGCTTTTTAAGCTTTTAGGCTTTTGAGCAGCAGTTCAGCTGAGATTCATTCAGGATGAGGACTCAGAGGCTTCCAGTTTAAGGAAACAGGATCAGCTGAGGAATTGGCAAGGTGAGGTGGCTATGGCTTGTTCTGCTTCTCTGATCTTTCAGCATTCACCCCAATACCCAGCTCCAGGATTTTTTTTTATTAATAAGACTCTTTGAGATTGATGCTACATCAGGGTGAGTATTTCTCATCTTATCCAAAATATTTGGGACCAGCAGTGTCTCATACTTTGGAGTCTTCTGGACTGTGGCAATGTTGGCATGGATTTGCTGATTGAACAATGCTAATCTGAAACTTAAAGCTGTAAATTAATCTGAAATCTGAAGGTTTTTCTGGACACTTTGGGTTCTGGGTCATTGCATTTCTTGAATTGTGGGTTCTCCTGTGCTTGCTTCATAGGCTGGCTTGGACTACTCTGCAGGACAGCACTGCTTGACATTAGATACCAGCTTTATCCATGCCCTCAAAAATGCAAGGCACAGATTATGAACTTCCTGACCCTGTTTTGCACTTGATCCAAACTCTGGTGTCAGTACAGAGGACTGGCAAGCAGAACTACAGGTGTTGATTTAGGAGAACATGGACCCAATGGCACCAGCATTCTTCAGGTTGGTTGGTTATTTAGTGTGTGTGTGTGTGTGTGTGTGTGTGTGTATGTGTGTGTGTGTGTGTGTGTGTGTGTGTGTGTGTGTATGTGTGTGTGTGTGTGTATGTGTGTATGTGTGTGTGTGTGTTTGTGTGTTCACCATGCCATTTATGTGTAGCTCAGAAGATAACTTAAAATAGTTGCTTCTTTCCTTCTATCATGTAAGTTTAGGATACTGAACTCAGGTTGTCAGGCTTGGAAACCAGCTTCCTTAGTCACTGCCTCATTTTGCTGGCTCCGTTGTTCTAGTTTAATAATGTCATCAGAGGCCACTGGAGAATAAAGAGACTGCCATTAGACTTTACTTCTCTGACTTTATTTTGTGATGGAACCCAGGTTTCCCACTTGCTAGGCAACAGATCTACTGTTGAGCTCTACCTCATCTCAGCATTGGGCATTTCTGCAGGGCAAATCATTTTCTACATTGAATAAGTTAACATATTGGCAATAGAAATCACAGGCATGATCACATGCATTCCCCTGGTCAACAGATGGCACCATATTTTAATTTTTGGAATTATCAACAGTAGAGACTATGACACATACCATGTGTAGGCAGCCCAACATCAGTTTTTCAAATGCAATTCCCTAGTCTCTTAACCTGTGAAAGTTACTTTTTAGGCTATCTTGACTTCATGTTGTATACTATACGGCTTCATCTATTTTCTTGTCTGAGGCAGTGTCTCACTATGTAGCCCTGGCTGTCCTGGAACTCACTCTGTAGACCAGGCTGGCCTTGAACTCAAGAGATTCACCTGCCTCTACCTCCTGAGTGCTGGCATTAAAGGTGTGAAACACTATACCAGGTTTTCAGTAGATCAAGTTGCTGTGAGCCTATTCCATCGAGTACAACTTGGTTTGGTTTCTATGAGGGGCTCACATGAATTTGAGGCTCTTTGGATTTAGGAGTTATTCCTGAGACCCTGGTGGAGTTTCTAAGGGTCCTCACTGTAGGCTGCAAGGCCATGCACTTAATTCGTACTTGTACTCTCCTTTCTGACATGTTCAGTCTCAGAGAAGTAGATGTTGGCTGCAGGCCTCATTTTCCCCTGTGCATGCCTCCATGGTGGTTCCTAATACTGGGAAGTGAGAGAGAGAAAGGAGTGCAAGCAAATACTGAAGTTTGGCTGTGTTGCTTGTGTCCTATCACCTAGCTGGAAGGAAGAGACCTACCTTGCCTTCAGGCCACAGCAGACTTGTAGCAAGGAAGAAGAGAGCCCCTCAGCACAGCTGCTTGCAACAGTTTAAAAGGCACATGCTTTGTGAAAGGCAGAAATACCTTTAGCTTCTAATGTCTCTTCTGTTCTTTAATATGCAACATGCAGCTTAAACTATAAAAAGCAGCATAGAAGAATATATGCAAAAGCAATGTATAAGAAAAAAATGCGCTGGGTGGTGGCGGTGGTGGCGCACGCCTTTAATCCCAGCACTTGGGAGGCAGAGGCAGGCACATCTCTGTGAGTTCAAGGCCAGCCTGGTCTACAGAGTGAGTTCCAGGAAAGGCGCAAAGCTACACAGAGAAACCCTGTCTCGAAAAACAAAAACAAAAACAAAAACAAAAACAAAAACAAAAACAAAAACAAAACAAAACTTAATGGCCAGGCAGTGGTGGCGCATGCCTTTAATCCTAGCACTTGGGAGGCAGAGCCAGGAGGATCTTTGTGGGTTTGAGGCCAGCCTGGTCTACAGAGCGAGATCCAGGAAAGGTGCAAAGCTACACAGAGAAACCTGTCTCGAAAAACCAAAAAAAAAAAAAAAAGCAAGCAAGCAAGAAAGAAAAATATGCAGATGCAGTAAACTACAGGTTAGATCGAGTGGATATTGCTATCAGAAGCAGGAAACGGTAGGCTAGACCAGGAGAGGACAGAGCTATGGACATCCTAGCTACCTGAACTGGAAGAAAAGACCCATAAGATACTATAACAGATACATCAAACAGTTTAGAGGAAAGGATGGAGTCAGTAGGTGAACAAATGATCCACAATAAGAGCTATAAAGACCATGCTCATGGTTCTCACTGGCAGCTTCATGTATAAAGTAAGCACATGGATAATTACTGAACATCAATCCACCCCAAGGTCACAGACACACTTCCTGCTTAGTTGTCTGATAAACAGTTACATGTAAGATGACCTTAGCAGCTGAGGAAAGTGTTCTGCCACTGAGCCCAATCACTACCCTCCTTTTTGCATTTTATTTTGAGCCCAGGGTAGGGTGCCCAGGCTAGCCTTGAAGTTGTGATCTCCCTGCCTCAGCCACTCAAGTAGGTGTGATAGCAAGTTTGCATCACCAGGCCTAGCAACACTCATCTTCTGCCAGCTCTGAAATCTTTCCCTGGAGATCTTGGACATGGAAGTGGCCAGCTGCAGTGGGTCTTCAGAATGATATCTTAGTTTCCCACTAGATGTCAGTGTAAATCCTACACTGACATCTAGTGTAGGCACCTTCTTCCTGAGTCAAGGAGTGATTTCCCTCCATGCCTGTTAAAAGTCAGGATTACCCACTACTTCTGGGGATCACAGCTGGTTTTTGTAAGAAGGAGCTGGGGACATTCCGGATCAGAGTTATTTCTCTGTAAACACTGTAGCTGGATTTTGATTTAATATCTCAACAGAGCCAGGGGGCTTCCATGAGACAGAGGTTAAAGGGAGAGAGAAAGAAGAGGTGTGGTTGCAGATGACATTCCTGGATTGGTGGTTGCTCAAGAGGGTGGAAGGGCAGGAGGCTGGCCATCCCAGTTTACAGGATGCACAGGTAGATTTTAGTGAGTCTAATACAGGGCTGCTCTGATGAATGCAAGGGGGTTGACTTGTCATTTGGACTTTATTTTATGTCTATTATTTATTTATTTTTGAAGGTATTCTTTCCTCTTTTTCCATGAAAGGATTTTCTGCCCAGTGACCTTGTTATGGCTTTGGAGGGACATTCATATCTGCAGAGTGTCTGTGCATTATATATGATCATGAGCTCACAAATTTAAGGTGCCAGTGTCATTTTCCTGTAACAGGTAGAAATCAGACAGAGGGAGCTGAAGTCACTTAGGAAAATTGTTTCTAATCGTGATTATTGATCTATTTTGGCACTTAGTGTGTGTTTGATGACATTTATCGGTTCATCTCCTCAGGATTTAGATTTTACCTCTTCTTCAAAGTGGGAGAAAAGTTCTTGTAAGAGGGGCTTAAGGCAGGTGGGATGGCAGGACTCCACAGTGCTGAGGTGTGTATGTGGGGTGCAGACAGCATTTGTCAAGGAATGCAGCAATGACTGAGCAGCTGGTCCATGCTTCCTAAGTGGTGTGATTCCAGGGAACACCATAACATGCCACATCCCCTGTCACTGTCAGTGGAGTTACAAGCAAGCTCTTGTTCCAGGGGACTGCAGGGCCCAAGATCCAAATGACAGAGAGGAGAGTCCTTCCATCAGCAGAGGTTACCAGCTTTCTTCAGGGTCATATTCTGGAATGCAAATGCCCCTGGAGAGGCTACTAACTAAACCCTGCCATCTCTCAAGGTACATCTGTAGCCTGTGTCTCTGAAAGAGTCATGATTTGAAGGAGAGCAAGGGAGTAGGTAAAGATCAAAATTTGGGGATAGTTTGGGTTGTGGATTAGACTAACTGCATACACTGGTTCCACTTTCCCTTCTAATGATAGTAAGATTTCATCTGATGGGCTGGAGAGATAGCTCAGCGGTTAAGCTGCTCTTCCTGAGGTCCTGAGTTTAATTCCCAGCAACCACATGGTGCCTCACAACCATCCATAATGAGATAGGTTGCCCTCTTCTGGCCCGCAGGGATACATGCAGGCAGTACACTATATACATAATAATTTTTTTTTTTTCATCTGACTAGGACAGAGTCTCTGGGATTTTGACTTTATCTCTGGTGGATGTAACTAGGGACAAGTAGCTTGTTTCCTTTCATTATCCCTTGGGCCCCACCCACCAAGGTTCCCCATAGAGGGTTTCAGGAAGGCAGTATGTGAGGGGACACAGTGTGAGGAGCTCACCTCTGTTTGTCACTTCCCTGAACTGACCTCTTAGTTTTGCCTGGCTGAGGCAGGCCTGCTGAATTCTGTCTTTTCTAAACTGAGTTCTGTCTGTCCCAAGCACTGTGATTTTTCAAAGCATTCTCCTTTCTCTGGAGATGCATTCTCTTCTGGAGCCACAGAGCACACAAGCATTTCTCACTGTTCTTGCAAAGTGGTCCCTGTTAATGCTAAATCTCCAGCAGAGAGCCATCCCCAATGGATTGAGAGCTGCACATAAATTCACTCTGATGGCCAGAGAGGTCCTTCCTTCTCTTTAATTAGGAAATTGATCAGTAACATTGATCAAAAAATTATGCCTGTTGACCATATTCCTGGATGATAATCAATGATGTTAATTTTCAGTACATGAGTTCTGGACTAGACATTAATTAGAAGGGATAAAGCTGTGTGATGGATCACAGTATGAGATCTAGGACAGACATACACTCAAAGGGTGCCCAGGAGATTTTCTTTTACCCACTGGTTAACAGATAATGAAGTGGGAAATCATCCCTGGTAGCTGAGCCCTGAAGATAAATGTTTAAAAGCTGCTCCCCAATGTCACATGTTACCATCTATGCTCTCTAGGTTCCAGTGACAAGAAAATGACAGTGCAGAGCTTGCAGGACACGCTGCCCCTTCTGATGCAGATGGGAGCCACCCCCTCTTTCCACCCAGTGTAACCTTTCTTTCCCAATCCATATATTTTGTCATCATTGAGAGGAAACTTTAAGTTGAAAGGTGTCAAGTCTAGAAAGTCAGAAATAGCAGAAATAGTTCAACAGCAAAGGCAGCATCAGGGGTTTAGTCTGAGTGCTGACCAACCTTGTGTGTGTGTGTGTGTGTGTGGTCTGAGAGAGGGTTCCATAACTGTCACCTTCATGATGAACACTTATGGCCTGAAGGCAGATGTGGGATGTTTTGACCGCTGGTCAGGAAGTAGATGGGGAAGGCCTATTACTCAGGTGCAATGGTCTGGATCTTGAATGTCTCTCTAAGGCCCATGTCTTAAAGGCTTGGTCCTTGTGGGGAGGGCTCTAAGGGGAAGCAATGGAACCATTAGGATGTGGGGATGTGGGAAAAGTTAGGTTGTAAAGAGGAGTGTAAGACCCTGGCCCTTCCTGACTTTCCTTGCTTTTTGACTTATGAAATGAGCAGTGCTTTCTGTCTCTGCCACTCGGCACACCTGCCATAAACCCAAAGCAGTGGGGCCATGTGACCTGGAATGAGAGCCTTTAGAACCCTGAGCTTCAGTGTCCTCTGCTTTGGACTCTGTGTTCCAGGGCTGGCAGGGCCCTGGCTATGTGTAGCCTTTAGGCTCCCTCCTCCTGATTGGCAAGTGCTTTTTCTTTTTTCCTCTTCTGGGATTCATTAGCTTCCCAACTCTTGTGGCTCTTGTTTGTGTACTGTAGCCTTCCTATGGCTGTCATTCTGACTATAGCAAAAAGTTGTCACTGATACCAATCATTGCTTGAAGAATAATGGTGTACTATTCACACACAGGACCTTGTAGCATTCAGGGTCCAGCTTCTGGTCTGCCACTCCACGTTTGGAATGGCTGCAGCATCTGCATGCACATCTTCATGTGATATGCTTATTTTCCACCAGGAAGTAAAGTGGCAACATTGAAGTGCTCACTCACCAATTTGTTTTCATCACCTTGGCTTTCCAGAGGCTTGGTGTAGATGGAGTCCAGCAGCATTGGGCATGTGCTAAGGTTACCACTTGGTTGACAATGGTCCTGGCTGCCTGCCATTGAATCTGAAGGATCTCCTGCTGGCAGGCTAAAATCAGCTTTTCCCTCTAGATGCTATGTGGCAGATGCAGCTTCCCTTGTACAGCTTCCTGTAGCAAGCTTTCTTGTGGGACTGTCTTTGGATTGCCAGCCCCTAATAATGACAGGGAGATTTCTTATTAATAAAGAAAGCTTGACCTTTAGCTTAGGCTTGTCCAACTAGGTCTTTTTTTATATGAATTTAAAAATCTGATTTTTTATTAAGGAATTTTTTATTCATTTTACATATCAACGACAGATTCCCCTCTTTTCTCTCCTCCAGCCCCTCCAGCCTTCCACCCCCAACCCACTCCCCATTCTCTCCTCCAACAAGGCATGGCCTCCCATGGGGAGTCAGCAGAGCCCAGTACATTCAGTAGAGGCAGGTCCAAGCCCCACCACCTGCATCAAGGCTGTACCATATAGGTAGTGGGCTCCAAAAAGCCAGCTCATGTACCAGGGATGGAACCTGATCCTACTGCCAGGGAGCCCCTTAAGTAGATCAAGCTATACAACTATATGGCTTATGCAGAGACCTAGTCCAGTCCCACAGAGGCTCCATAGCTATTGGTCCACAGTTCATAGTTCCCACTAGTTTGATTTGGTTGTCTCTATATGTTTCCCCATCATGATCTTGATGCCCCTTGCTCATAGACTCCCTCTTCTCTCTCTTTGACTGGAATCCTGGAGCTCGGCCTGGTGCTTGGCTATGGATCTTTGCATCTGTATCTATTAGTTACTGGATGAAGGCTCTATGATGATAGGGTATTCACCAATCTGATAATTTGGGTAAGCCAGTTCAGGTACCCTCTCTACTATTGCTAGCAGTCTAAGCTGGGGTCATCTTAGTGGATTCCTGGGAACTTCCCTTGTACCTGGTTTCTCTATTATGGTATCTCTTTCATTGCTCTTCCACTCCATCCCTGTTCCAGCCCAACCATCCCATTCCTTTATGTTCTAATCCCCCATCCACTATCCTCTATTGCCCCCCTAATCCCCAGTTTACTCATGAGATCTCATCTATGTCTCCTTCCCAGGGCAATCAATGCATCCCTCTTTGAGTCCTCCTTGTTATGTAGCTTCTCTGGAGCTGTAGGTTGTAGTCTGGTTATTATTTGCTTTACATCTAGTATCCACTTATGAGTGAGCATACCATGCTTATCCTTCTGAGTCTGGGTTACCTCACTCAGGATGATATTTTCTAGTTCCATCCATTTGCCTGTAAATTTCATGATATCATTTTTTTTTTTTACTGCTGAGTAGTACTCCATTGTGTATATGTACCACATTTTCTTTATCTATTCTTCAGTTGAGGGGCATCTAGGTTGTTTCCAATTCTGGTAATTATGAATAATGCTGCTATGAACATAGTTGAGCATGTGTTTTTGTGGTATGATTGAGCATTCCTTGGGTATATGCCCAAGAGTGGTATAGCTGGGTCTTGAGGAAGACTTATTCCCAATTTTCTGAGAAACCACCATACTGATTTCCAAAGTGGCTGTACAGGTTTGCACTCTCTCCAGCAGTGTAGGAGTGTTTCCCTTGCTCCACATCCTCTCCAACTTAAGCTTTCCTCACTGTTTTGATCTGAGCCATTCTGACAGGCATAAGATGGTATCTCAGAGTCATTTTGATTTGCATTTCCCTGATGACTAAGGACAGTGAGCAATTCCTTAAAGGTTGTTTGGCCATTTGAGATTCTTCTGTTGAGAATTCTGTTTAGATCTGTATCACATTTTTTTTTATTTGATTGGTATTTTGATGTCTAGTTTCTTGAATTCTTTATATATTCTGGAGATCAGCCCTCTGTCAGATATGGGGTTGGTGAAGATCTTTACCCATTCTGCAGGATGTCTTTTGCCTTATTTACTATGCCCTTTGCCTTACAGAAGCTTCTCAGTCTTAGGAGGTCCCATTTATTAATTGTTGCTTTCAGTGCCCATGCTACTGGTGTTATATTTAAAAAGTGGTCTCCTGTACCAATGCATTCAAGGTTACTTTCTACTTTCTCTTCTGTCAGGTTCAGTGTACCTGGATTTATGTTGAGGCCTTTGATCCACTTGAATTTGAGTTTTGTGCATGGCAATAGATATGGATCTATTTGAAATCTTCTACATGTTGATACCCAATTATGCCAGCCCCATTTGTTGAAGATGCTTTCTTTTTCCCATTGTACAGTTTTGGTTTCTTTGTCAAAAATCAGTTGCTCATAGGTGTGTGGATTAATGTCACGGTCTTCAATTCTATTCCACTGGTCCACATGACAATTTTTATGCTGATACCAAGCTGTTTTTTTTATTACTATAGCTTTATGGTAAAGCTTGAAAGCAGGGATGGTGATGCCTCCAGAAGTTGCTTTATCATACAGGATTGTTTTAGCTATCCTGTTTTTTTTCCATATGAAGTTGAGTATTATTTTGAGGTCTGTGAAGAATTGTGTTGGGATTTTGATGGGGATTGCATTGAATCTATAGGTTGCTTTTGGTAAGATTGCCATTTTTATTATGTTTGTTCTACCTATTTATGAGCATGGGAGATTTTTCCATTTTCTGAAATCTTCAATTTCTTTCTTTAAGGACTTAAAGTTCTTGTCATACAAGTCTTTCACTTGTTTGATTAGAGTTACCCCAAGGCATTTTATATTATTTGTGGCCATTGCAAAGGGTGATGTTTCTCTGATTTCTTTCTCATCCCATTTATCATTTGTATATAGTAGGGCTACTGATTTTTTTGAGTTAATCTTGTATCCTGCCACATTGTTGAAGGTGCTTATCAGTTGTAGGAGTTTCCTGGTAGAATTTTTGGGGTCATTTATGTATACTGTCATTTCATCTGCAAATAGCAAAAGTTTGACTTCTTCCTTTCCAATTTGTATTCCCTTAATCTCCTTTTTTTTGTCTTATTGCTCTAGTTAGAGCTAGAACTTCGAGTGCTGTATTGAATAGATGGGGGAGAGGGGACAGCCTTATCTTGACTTGATTTTAGTGGAATTGCTTTGTGTTTCTCTCCATTTAATTTGATGTTGTCTGTTGGCTTGCTGTAAATTGCCTTTATGATGTTTTGATATATTCCTTGTATTCCTGATCTCTCCAAGACCTTTATCATGAAGGGGTGTTGAATTTTGTTAAAGGCTTTTTCATCTAATGAGATGATCATGTGTTTTTTCCCCTTCAGTTTGTGTATATGATGGATTACATTGATAGATTTTTATATGTTGAACCATCCCTACATCTCTGGAATGAAGCCTAATTAATCATGGTGGATGATTTTTTTTGATGTGTTCTTGGATTTGTTTTGCCTGTATTTTATTGAGTATTTTTGCATCAATGCTCATGAGGGAGATTGGTCTGTAATTCACTTTCTTTGTTGCATCTTTGTGTGGTTTGGGTATTAGGGTGACTGTAGCCTCATAAAAAGAGTTTGGCAATGTTTCTTCTGTTTCTATTGTGTGAAACAATTTGAGGAGTATTGGTATTAGCTCTTCTTTGAAATTCTTTTAGAATTCTTTGCTGAAATCATTTGGCTCTTGGCTTTTTTTGTTGTTGTTGGGATACTTTTAATAGCTGCTTCTATTTCCTTAGGGATTATAGGTCTATTTAAATTATTTATCTGGTCTTGACTTAATTTGAGTATATAGAATTGTCCATTTCTTTTAGATTTTCCAATTTTGTGGACTAAAGGTTTTTGAATTATGACCTGGTGATTCTCTGGATTTCCTTGTCTGTTCTTATGTCTCCTTTTTCATTTCTGATTTTGTTAATTTGAATATTTTCTCTCTGCCTTTTGGTTAGTTTGGACAAGGGTTTGTCTATCTTTTTGATTTTCTCAAAGAACCAACTCTTTGTTTCATTGATTCTTTGTATTATTCTGTTTCTATTTTATTGATTTCAGCCCTAAATTTGATTATTTCCTGGCATCTATTCCTTCTGGGTGAGATTGCTTCTTTTGTTCTAGAGCTTTCAGGGGTGCGGTTAAGTCACTAGTGTGAGATTTCTCCAGCTTCTTTATGTAGGCACTTAGTGTTATGAACTATCCTCTTAGAACCGCTTTCATAGTGTCCCATAAGTTTGGGTATGCTGTAATTCATTTTCATTGAATTCTAGGAAGTCTTTAATTTTTTTCTTTATTTCCTTCTTGACCCAGTGGTGATTCAGTTGAGAATTATTTAGTTTCCATGTGTTTGTAGGCTTTTTGTAATTTATGTTGTTGTTGAATTCCAACTTTAAGGCAAAATGGTTATCCGATAAGATACAGGAGGTAATTCCAATTTTTTTTTGTGTGTTGAGATTTGCTTTGTTACTGAGTATGTGGTCAATTTTAGAGAAATTTCCATGGGGTGCTGAGAAGAAGGTATATTCTCTTGTGTTTGAGTGAAATATTTTGTAAATGTCTATTAAGACCATTTGAGTCATAACATCTGTGATTTCCCTTATTTCTCTGTTAAGTTTCATTTGGAAGACCTGTCCATTGGGGTTGAAGTCTCCCACAATTAGTGTGTGGGGTTTGATGTAAGATTTAAGCTTTAGTAATGTTTCTTTTACATATGTGGGTGCCCTTGTATTTAGGGCATAAATGTTCAGATTGAGACTTCATCTTGGTAGATTTTTCCTGTGATGAATATGTAATGTCCTTCTTGACCTCATTTGATTAATTTTAGTTGAAGTCTATTTTGTTAGATATTAGGATAGCTACTTCAGCTTGCTTTTTAAGTCCATTTGATAGGAAAGACTTCTCCCAGCCCTTTACTCTGAGGTATTTTCTGTCTTTGAAGTTGAGGTGTGTTGTTGTATGAAGCAAAAGGATGGGTCCTGTTTTCATATCCATTCTGTTAACCCTTGTCTTTTTATAGGTCAATTGATTCCATTGATATTAAGGGATATTAATGACCAGTGATTGTTAAATCCTGTTATTTTTTGGTGATAGTGTAGTGCATTTCCCTTCTTTGGAATTTGTTGGGATTATGTATTGCCTGTGCTTTCATGGGTGCATCTAACTTCCTCAGGTTGGATTTTTTCTTCTTGTGCTTTCTGCAGGGCTGGATTTATGGATAGATATTGTTTGAATCTGGTTTTATCATGGAATACTTTGTTTACTCAATCTGTGGTGATTGAGAGTTTTGCTGGGTATAATAGTCTGGGCTGGCATCCGTGATCTCTTAGTGTTTGCATAATGTCTTTCCAGGACCTTCTGGCTTTAAGAGTCTCCATTGAGAAGTCAGGTATTATTCTGATGGGTCTCTTTGTATGTTACTTTGCCTTTTTCATTTGTAGCTCAACATTTTTCTTTATTCTATATGTTTAATGGTTTGATTATTATGTGGCAAGGAAACTTTTTTTGGGTCCAGTCTATTTGGTGTTCTGTAACCTTCTTGTATCTTCATAGACATTTCCTTCTTTATGTAGGGAAAGTTTTCTTCTATGATTTTGTTGAATATATTTTCTGTGCCTTTGAGCCTTCATCTATCCCTATTATTCTTAGGTTTGGACTTTCACGGTATCCCAGATTTTCTGGATGTTTTGTGTTATGACTTTGTTGGCTTTAGTGTTTTCTTTGACTGATGAATCTATTCCTCTATTGTATTTTCAATGCCAGAGATTCTGTCTTCCATCTCTTTCATTCTGTTGGTTATGCTTGCATCTGTAGTTCCTGTTTGTTTACTGAGATTTTCCATTTCCAGTATTCCTTTGGTTCATGTCTTCTTTATTGCCTCTATTTCAGTCAAGTCTTGAACTGTTTTCTTCACCTGTTTGATTGCCTTTTCTTGACTTTCTTTAAAGGATTTCTTTCTTTATTTCATTTTTTGTCTTTTCCTCAGTTTAAGGGAATTTTTCATTTCCTCTTTAAAGGCCTCTATCATCTTCTTAAAGTCATTTTTTTTAAATTTATTTTTTAAATTACACTCATGATATTCATTACTTACACTCATGATATTAATCACATTTGTGGTATTCATAGATTACATTTGCAGTATTCATTCAATTATATATATTTTAATTTTAAATGTCGAATGTCATTTCTTGAAGGGAGTAGGAGGTCTTAAATACAGGCTTACAGCACAATGGGAAGACCCCAGAGGGCAGAAGTTCGCTACTGATGTTTTACAATCTTGCATCTAAGCTGTTAACGCCCATTGTTCAGGATACACAGCAAGGAACTTCCCTTAAGCATTCAGGAGGGTGGAACCTGGCAGGGAATTAGCATAGGGAGGATATCAAGGTCAAGGTCCGCAAGCAAGGCAACAATTACCCAAAACAGGGGCCCTTCAGGTCCCCCTTTTATTAAAAAATGAGCTTCTGCAGAGAGCTAGGGAGGCCCACGGAGATCCACAAAGATACCCCCGCAAAAGACTGCTGGCAATGGTCGCGAGACGGCAGGAACTGACCTACTCTGGTGATGGGATGGCCAGACACCCAGATAGTGGTGCCATAAACCCCATCCAAGGACTGAGGAATCTGAAGGCAGACATCCACGGCTGGGCCCCTGGTGGAGCACTGGGAGTCTAATTAGTGAGAAAGAAGAGGTTTTATATGAGCGAGAATTGTTGAAGCCAAGGTTGGATAAAGCACTGGGACAAATAACCAAATGAATGGAAGCACAGGATCTATGAACCAAAGGCTGAGGGGCCCCCAACTGGATCAGGCCCCGTGAACGGGTGAGACAGTCATTTGGCTTGATCTGTCTGGGAGGCAGCTGTGCATTGGTGCCAGGTCCTGGGCTTGTTGCATGAGTTGGCTGTTTGAATCCTGGGACTTATGCAGGGACACTTGGCTCGGTCTGGGCGGGGGGAATGGACCTGCCTGGACTGAGTCTACCAGGTCAACCCCGGTCCTCGGGGGAGACCTTGATCTGGAGGAGGTGGGGATGGGGGGTGGGCTGGGGGGAGGGGTGGGCGAGAGGGGGAGAACAGGGGAATCTGTGGCTATTATGTTGAACTGAATGGTGTTGTAAAATAATAATAATAATAAAAAAAAGAAAAAAAAAAGAAAAAAAATGAGCTTCTGACTTGGGTTGTGTGGGACATCAGCAGGTCACCTTACCTGTCATGGAGATGCCTGCCCAGGCCACACAGGAGCTCTGTCTTAGGTTGGTGAGTGCCCCCCCAGGCATTACCCATCTCTGAATACTGATTATCATAACGGCTCAATTGTGTGTGAGCTGCATAGTTAATTGCTGCCAAAGATCTCAAAGTGGCACTGGGCTTGCAATCTGTGTGTTCAATACAGAAAAGACCAACAGAGGTCCTATCTCACCCATAGCCAGTAGGCTAAAGGCAACTGACCCATTCCCTTCCTTAACAAGCCATACTGTATGTTGGAATCCTTGTAAGATAGTATCCCAAAAGCAACTGGAACTTGAGTTTATAAATTTATAATTTTCAAAGCCAATCGAGATGTATATAACTACTGAATTAAATTTATAATGCCCAATAGAATGAAAGATTTACTAACTGTGGTAGCTACTTTTGTTGCCAGGGTCTCCACTGTGCTAGCTGTAGTAAGCAATTATGAAATGGTAATCCTAGAAACAGTAGCAGCAGTGTGCGCCATTGTTATAACAGCAACACCGGCAGCAGCAATGTCAAATTCTCTTCTGGATTGTGTGGACATCCACTGGCATGGATACAACTCCAGGAACATGAACCACCAAGGCCCGTTTTTCTTGCACCCAGCATGACTTTAGCTGGCAGCTCTTCTGGAGAATCCAATCTACAGTTCCTAGGCTTACATTAATGCTTGCCAAAGCTGTCCATATTGGGCTCTCAATCTCCATTGGTATCAGAAGGGTAGATTTTTTTTCATGAAGACCCACTAGGTCTCTGTCATGTTAGGCTTCAGCAGCAGCCACAGGGCATGTTCAGTGCTCAGGAATCCAAAGAGGAACCTCATTGTCCTGAGGAAAGACATAAACCAAACTCCGGGGCCACACCAACACTAGTGCTAGTAGAAAGATCTCTCCATCGCTCCAGAGGGTGATTTGCAACAGGAGCCCTCCAGTGCTTATCTGCATTGGATCGTCCAGCAGGATCCACCAATAAACTCCAGCAGAACCCACCGATAAAAAAATTTAAAATATATAAAACAAGGGAAAGGATAGAATGTGGAGAGGAATGATGAGTCCCTAGTTCTCCCTTTTTTTAACTTTAGTAAAATGTTGTTTAATATTTCAAATTTTTCTTTTATTTTTATTTATTTTTTATTGTTTAAAATTAATTTATTTATTTTCTATTATCAGCTTGATAGAGTATGTATTCTTATCTTAATAGTGAGATGTTTCATTGAGGCTTTCTCAGTAATTGAGTAAAACCGAAATTTATTATAAGCCACAGTTGTCCTAGGGACCTCCATGCTATATACATATATATATATATATATATATATATATATATATATATATATATATATATATAGCCTCCATGGTTCTGTGGGTTGTCGTCTGATTATTCATCATTTTATATCTAGAATCCACTTATGAGTGAGTACATACCATGGCTGTCTTTCTGGGTTTGGGTTACCTCACTCAGGATGATTTTTTTCTAGTTCCATCCATTTGCCTGCAAATTTCATGCTTTCATTGATTTTCTCTGCTGAGTAGTACTCCATTGTGTACCACATTTGTACTCCATATGTACCACATTTTTTTTTTTTATCCATTCTTCCGTTGACGGGCATCTAGGTTGTTTCCAGGTTCTGGCTATTACAAATAGTGCTGCTATGAACATAGCTGAGCATGTATCTCTATGGTATAAATCAGCATTCCTTGGGTATATGCCCAAGAGTGGGATGGCTGGGTCTTGAGGTAGTTCGATTCCTAATTTTCTGAGAAACCGCCATACTGATTTCCACAGTGGTTGTACAAGATTGCATTCCCACCAACAGTGGAGGAGTGTTCACTTTGCTCCACATCCTCTCCAACATTGACTGTCATTGGTGTTTTTGATCATAGCCATTCTGACAGGTGTAAGGGGGTATCTCAGAGTTGTTTTGATTTGCATTTCTCTGATGATTAAGGATGTTGAGCACTTCTTTAAATGTCTTTCAGCCATTTGTGATTCTTGTTTTGTGAATTCTCTGTTTATCTCTTTAGCCCATTTTTTAATTAGACTGTTTAGTATTTTGATGTCTAGTTTCTTGAGTTCTTTATATACTGTGGAGATCAATCCTCTGTCAGATGTGGGGTTGGTGAAGATCTTTTCCCATTCTGTTGGCTGTCTTTATGTCTTATTGACTGTGTTTTTCACCCTGCAAAAGCTTCTCTATTTCGAGAGGTCCCATTTATTAATTGTGCTCAGGGTCTGTGCTATTGGTGTTATATTTAGGAAATGGTTTCCAGTGCCAATGCGTTCAAGAGTACTTCCTACTTTTTTTTCTATTAAGTTTAGTGTAACTGGATTTATGTTCAGGTCTTTGATCCACTTGGACTTGAGTTTTGTGCATGGTGACAGATATGGATCTATTTGTAATCTTTTACATATTGACATCCAGTTATGCCAGCACCACTTGTTGAAGATACTTTCTTTTTTCCATTGTATAGTTTTGGCTTCTTTGTCAAAAATCAGGTGTTCATATGTGCATGGATTAATGTCAGGGTCTTCAATTTGATTCCATTGGTCTGTATGTCAGTTTTTATACCAGCACCAAGTTGTTTTTATTACTATAGCTCTATAGTAGAGTTTGAGGTCAGGGATGGTGATGCCTCCAAAGGTTGCTTTATTGTATAGGATTCTTTTGGCTATCCTGGGTCTTTTGTTTTTCCATATGAAGTTGAGTATTTTTCTTTCTAAGTCTGTGAAGAATTGTGTTGGGATTTTCATGGGGATTGCATTGAATCTGTAGATTGCTTTTTGATAAGATTGCCATTTTTACTATGTTAATCCTACCTATCCATGAGCATGGGAGATCCTTCCATTTTCTGATATCTTCTTCAATTTCTTTCTTTAGAGATTTAAAGTTCTTTTCAAAAAGGTCCTTCACTTGTTTAGTTAGTGTTATCCCAAGGTATTTTATATTATTTGTGGCTATTGTAAAGGGTGATGTTTCTCTGACTTCTTTCTCAGCCCTTTTATCATTTGTGTATAGGAGGGCTACTGATTTTCTTTTGAGTTGATCTTGTATCCTGCCACTTTACTGAAAGAGTTTATCAGATGTAAGAGTTCCCTGGTAGAGTTTTTGGGGTCACTTATGTACACTATCATATCATCTGCAAATAGTGAAAGTTTGACTTCTTCCTTTCCAGTTTGTATCCCTTTGATCTCCTTTTGTTGTCTTATTGCTCTAGGTAGAACTTCTAGTACTATATTGAATAAATATGGGAGAGTGGACAGCCTTGTCTTGTTCCTGACTTTAGTGGTATCGCTTTGAGTTTCTCTCCATTTAATTTGTTTAATGTTTTCTGTTGGCTTGCTATAAATTGCCTTTATTATGTTTAGAAATGTTCCTTGTATTCTTGATCTTTATCATGAAGGGGTGTTGGATTTTGTCAAAGGCTTTTTCAGCATCTAAGGAGATGATCATGTGGTTTTTTTCTTTCAGTTTGTTTATATGGTGTATTACATTGATTGATTTTCGTATGTTGAACCATCCTTGCATCCCTGGGATGAATCCTATTTGGTCGTGATAATTGTTTTGATGTATTCTTGGATTCGGTTTGCCAATATTTTGTTGAGTATTTTTGCATCAATGTTCATGAGGGAGATTGGTCTGTAGTTCTCTTTCTTTGTTGCATCTTTGTGTGGTTTGGGTATCAGGGTAATTGCAGCCTCATAAAAAGAGTTTGGTAGTGTTCCTTCTGTTTCTATTGTGTGGAACACTTTGAAGAGTATTGGTATTAGTTCTTCTTTGAAATTCTGGTAGAATTCTGCACTGAAACCATCTGGTGCTGGGCTTTTTTTGGTTGGGAGACTTTTGATGACTGTTTCTATTTCTTTAGGGGTTATTGGTCTATTTAAATGGTTTATCTGGTCTTGATTTAATTTTGGTATGTGGTATTTATCTAGAAAATTGTCCATTTCTTCCTGGTTTTCCATTTTTGTGGCGTACATGTTTTTGAAGTATGATCTGATGATTCTCTGGTTTTCCTCGTTGTCTGTTGTTATGTCTCCCTTTTCATTTCTGATTCTGTTAATCTGGGTGCTCCCTCTTTGCCTTTTGGTTAATTTGGCTAGGGGTTTGTCTATCTTGTTTATTTTTTCAAAGAACCAACTCTTTGTTTCATTGATTTTTTGTATTGTTCTCTTGTTTTCTATTTTGTTGATTTCAGCCCTCAATTTCATTATTTCCTGGCGTCTATTTCTCCTGGGTGAGTTTGTTTCTTTTTGTTCTAGAGCTTTCAGCTGTGCTGTTAATTCATTGGTATGGGATTGCTCCATCTTCTTTATGTGTGCATTTAGAGCTATGAATTTTCCTCTTAGCACTGCTTTCACATAAAGCACTGTTTGTCCCATAAGTTTGGGTATGTTGTACTTTCATTTTCATTGAATTCTAAGAAATATTTAATTTCTTTCTTTATTTCTTCCTTGTCCCATTGATGTTTCAGGTGGGCATTATTCAGTTTCCATGAGTTTGTGGGTTTTCTATAATTTTTGTTGTTGTTGAGGTCTAACTTTAAGGTATGGTGGTCTGATAAAATACAGGAGGTTATTCCATTTTTTTTGTATCTGTTGGGATTTGTTTTGTGTCCAAGCATGTGGTCAATTTTTGAGAAGGTTCCATGCAGCGCTGAGAAGAAGGTATATTCTTTTGTGTTAGGATGGAATGTTCTGTAGATATCTATTAAGTCCATTTGAGACATAACATCTGTTAGGTCCTTTATTTCTTTGTTAAGTTTCAGTCTGGTAGATCTGTCTTTTGGTGAGAGTGGTGTGTTAAAATCTCCCACTACTAATGTGTGGGGTTTGATGTGCATTTTAAACTTTAGTAGTGTTTCCTTTATGAATGTGGGTGCTTTTGTATTTGGGGCATAAATGTTTAGAATCGACACTTCATCTTGGTGGATTTTTCCCGTGATAAATATGTAATGACCATCCTGATCTCTTTTGATTGATTTTAGTTTGAAGTCTATTTTATTAGATATTAGGATAGCTACACCAGCTTGTTTCTTAGGTCCATTTGCTTGGAAAGCCTTTTCCCAGCCCTTTACCCAAAGGTAGTGTCTGTCTTTGAAGTTAAGATGTGTTTCTTGTATGCAGCAGATGGATGGGTCCTGTTTTCTTATCCATTCTGTTAGCCTGTGTCTTTTTATAGGTGAGTTGAGACCATTGGTATTGATGGATATTAATGACCAGTGATTGTTACTTCCTGTTATTTTTTGTGGTTGTGTTGTGTTGTCTTTCTTTGGTGTATGTTGGTGTGGGATTATCTATTGCCTGAGTTTTCATGGATGTGTTTAGCTTCTTTGGGTTGGATTTTCCCTTCTAGTGCTTTCTGTATGGCTGGGTTTGTGGACAGGTATTGATTAAATCTGGTTTTATCCTGAAATAATTTGTTTACTCTGTCTATGGTGATTGAGAGTTTTGCTGGGTATAATAGTCTGGGTTGGCATCCGTGGTCTCTTAGTGTCTGCATAAGATTTGTCCATGATCATCTAGCTTTCATAGTCTCTATTGAGTAGTCTGGTGTTATTCTGATGGGTTTGCCTTTATATGTTACTTGGTCTTTTTTCCTTGTGGCTCTTAATATTTTTTCTTTGTTCTGTGTGCTTAGTGTTTTGATTATTATGTGGCAAGGGGACTTTTTTTTTTTTTGGATCCAGCCTATTTGGTGTTCTGTAAGCTTCTTGTATCTTCATAGGTATTTCTTTCTTTAGGTTGGGAAAGTTTTCGTCTATGATTTTGTTGAATATATTTTCCGTGCCTTTGAGTTGGTATTCTTCTCCTTCTTCTGTCCTTATAATTCTTAGGTTTGGTCTTTTCATGGTGTCCCATATTTCTTGGATGTTTTGTGTTATGACTTTTTTGTCTTTAGTGTTTTCTTTGACTGACGAATCTATTTTCTCTATTGTGTCTTCAGTGTCAGAGATTCTCTGTTCCATCTCTTGCAATCGGTTGGTTATGCTTGTTTCTGTAGTTCCTGTTTGTTTAGTCAGGATTTCTATTTCCCGCATTCCCTCAGCATGTGTTTTCTTTATTGTCTCAAATTCATTTTTCAGATCTTGGAATGTTTCTTTCATCTGTTTAATTGCTTTTTCTTGGCTTTCTTTGATTTCTTCCCATTTTTTTCTTCCCATTTTGTTTTTTCTTCCATTTCTTTAAGGGAATTTTTTTTTTTTTTGGTTTTTTCGAGACAGGGTTTCTCTGTGTAGCTTTGCGCCTTTCCTGGAGCTCACTTGGTAGCCCAGGCTGGCCTCGAACTCACAAAGATCCGCCTGGCTCTGCCTCCCGAGTGCTGGGATTAAAGGCGTGCGCCACCACGCCCGGCTCTTTAAGGGAATTTTTTATTTCCTCTTTAATGGAGTTTTTTTATTTCATCTTTAAAGGAATTTTTTATTTCTTCTTTAGGGGCCTCTATCATCTTCTTAAAATCATTTTTAGGATTGATTTCTTCTGTTTCTTCTGTCTTGGTGTGTTCAGGTCTTGCAGGTGTAGAATCACTACATTCTGATGTTGCCATATAGGTCTTTATGTTGTTGCCTGTATTTTTGCACTGGCGTCTACTCATCTCTTCCTCTGCTCAGTTCAGGTGGTGTCTGTGTCTGACAGTGCCTCTCTTGTTCTAATTTTTAGTCTTGGTTTAGTAGGAGTTCTTGGTTAAATTGGTGCTATTGGGCTGTTTTTTCAGGGGCAGCTGATCTCAGTCGGTGAAGTACATACTTATGATTCTGGTGATCTGGTTTGGTGGCTGGGCAGTGCCTTCTTCTGTGTTCCCAGGTCACGTTTTGTTCATTCGTCAACTCCTCAGCTGATCTTGTTTCTTCAGACTTCAAACTGTAGGCATCTGAATCCTCTCCCAGATGGGTTTCAGCTGAGTGGGGTAGTCTCACCAACACCTCCAAGTTATTGGGTTTTGCAGGGTCAGCAGCTGGGCCCTGGGTTGTCCTCAGATTAGTTCTGGTTCCATCCCACAGAGATAGCTTCTTCCCCGGGTGTTGGGGTTAGAGGCGTCCCTGTTCCAAGCTGCGTCTGCTTGTCTCCGTTGCTGGGCCTGTCTACCTTTGTGGGCCGCTGCTGGGCCTGTATGTCCCTGTCAGCTGCCGCTGGGCCTGTCTGCCTCTGCAGGCCACCACCAGGCCTGTATGTCTCTGCCAGCTGCTGCCAGGCCTGTATGTCTCTGCCGGCTGCCATCGTGCCTTTATGTCCCTGTGGACCGCCGCTGCCGGGCCCGTCTACCTTTGTGGGTCGCTGCCGCAGGCCTACCTCTGTCAGGCCTGTATGTCTCTGCCAGCTGCTACTGGGCCTGTATGTCCCTGTTGGCCACCGCCACTGGGCCCTTCTACCTCTGTGGGCTGCCGCTGGGCCTGTATGTCTCTGCCAGCTGCCGATGCCGGGCCCGTCTACCTCTGTGGGCTGCTGCCGGGCCTGTATGTCTCTGCCGGCTGCCACCGCGAGCCTACCTACCTCTGCTTGTCACTGCTGCTGGGCCTGTTTACCTCTGCGGGCCGCTGCCAGGCCTGTATATCCCACAAATCTCTTTAATTCCTTCTTTACACAAATTCTTGCTGGCCAGCCATTTCAGCTTCAGTCACATGTCTTACTTTGATTAGCCGCAGCCATATAACATCATAGATAGCTTTTCAGCAATACTGCCCCATACATGCTCCTCTTAGTGACTGCAAATCGTGCTCTAGTCAATGAACCTCATCAAGAAGGTAAAAAAATTCATACTACATAAAGGTGGTGGCTCAGCCTTAGTTGTATGTTGTTCTACCCTGAGCAAAGGCTATGCAACTGCAAACATAGCAAGGCACACTGCCACATGCCATGTGGGGAATGGTGGCCACATTAGGATTTCCCTGCAGATGCTCTACCTTCAGACAGTTCAGCTTCAGTTGAGGGCTTTGTCATTCAAAGCAAGGTCGATGAAATCACAACTCCCAAATGCATCCTTTCATTTTTATTACATTTATTTATGTGCATATGTGCACATGCATGCGCACATAACTGAATATGACACAGTGCACACGGGGAAGTCAGAGGACAACTTGTGAGAGTCTGTACTCTCCTTATCACTCCATATGGGTCCCTGGAATTTGTCCAAGGTCATCAGGTTAGATGGCAAGAACCTTTACCCATTGAGCCAACTTACCAACTCCCCCAAAGTCATCTCTGGTGCTGTCCTCTTCCACAATGGACCCCAATTTGTTGCATTAACTTATCTGGAGGAGATATGAACAAATATGTGTTTTCCCTATGTAGGGCACCTACTTACCAAAATAAGGTTTCCTTTCACCAACATCCAACTTGGTGAACCAATGAATTTATTTATAAATAAGAGCATGAGTGTTCCCCAAATGGCTTTCTCACTGCAAAATCCCACTCCATCATGGATGCTGGCCTCATGGAAGCGACATCACCCAGTCCTACTTTCAGTTAACCTTCTGCTTCTATGTAAAGTATCTTCTGTATATATCCAAAGATCACTGGTAGCTGAGTAGGAGATCAGGATAAAGTAATGGCTGCAATCCCTGTTGAGAGTCCTATGATCCTCCCTTCCATCTACTAAAGAGTGTTAATAACTCCATTACCATTACCATTACCATTACCATTACCATTACTATTTCCATATACTAGCTACCACTATAATTTTTCTGTTTAGTTAGTTGCCATGGCTACCAGAACAGAGTAATCTAACTGGAAAATGGCAATGAGATAATCCTGTTAAACCATACTATAACAGAGAGATGCGAAGGACAGAGCTAGCACACTGAATTGACATTGGATATTAAATAAAGGAGGAATCAATTTGGAGGAGAAGGAGCTAAATGGGAGTATAGAATCTCAGTTGCTGATTGTTTCTTGCAGCCTAGATGTCTTCTCAGGCTCCCAGATACCTGTTACAGCCCTGGGTAGCCCTTTGTGAGGCCAAGTCACACATGCAGGTCCAGTCACTTGATGGTCCTTCATGGGCTGGATTGCAAATGCCTTTCTTGATTATGAGTAGTTTCTGTGGGATTAAGATCAGGTCATAGATACTGGTCCCATTGGTGAACAGTCCTTCATGAGATAGGTCACAGATACAATGTCATCACCAGGTGGTCCTTCAGGAACTGTTTGTGAATGTCAGTCCTGCTTCTAGGTAGTCCTTCCCACATCATTGAGGACCTGAGTCTGTTTCCGTGAAGACTGTTTCTGCCCAGGTTTCTACCTTACTGCATTGCAGGGTTGTGATGCAAAGATTCTTCCCTGCAGTCTAGATATTCTGTTTGCCTGATCTCAACACATACTCACATGACTCACATATTCACATAAATTATTGCTCTGAATTTCCCAAGAGTATAGTTCATTGAGCGTCTAGAGCTGGCAAGCCTCTGACTCAGTAAGGGGATTTTTTATATTTATTTTTATTTTTATTTTGGTTTTGGTTTTTCAAGACAGGGTTTCTCTGTGTAGTTTTGGTGCCTGTCCTGGATCTCTCACTGTAGACCAGGCTGGCCTTGAACTCACAGAGATCCACCTGGCTCTGCCTCCTGAGTCCTAAGATTAAAGGCATGTGCCACTGCCGCCCAGCTGAGAGGCTTTTTTTTAATGATGTGTCTTGAGGGGCTGGAGAGATGACTCTGTAATTAAGAATGCTTGCTGTACAATCATGGGGACCAAATTTATCTGACAAAACCAGTTGCATCTTGATTAAAAAACAAGTAATAACACTAAGTAAATTCATTCAGCCGGGCTGTGGTGGTACACACCTTTATTCTCAGCACTTAGAAGAAAGAGGCATATGGATCCCTATGAGTTTGAGGCCAACCTGGTCTACAGAGTGAGTTCCATGACAATCAAGGCTACATAGAAAAACCCTGTCTTGAAAAAAATAAACAAAAAAATATTGGCCAGTCTTTCTAATGAACATGGAAATAAAAATTCTCAATAAACTGGCAAACCAAATTTAATGACATATCAAAAACACCATCCACCATTATCAACTTGGCATCATTCCAGAGATACAAGGTTGGTTCAACATATGTAAAACAATAAATATAAAATATCACATAAATCAACTCAAGGATAGAAACCACATGACCATATCAAAAAATTCAGAAAGGTCCTTTGACAAAGTCCAACATCATTTATGATTTAAAAAAAAAAAGCACCAGGTGGTGGCATGCACCTTTAATCCCAGCACTCAAGAGGCAGAGCCAGGTGGATCTCTGTGAGTTCAAGACCAGCCTGGTCTATAGAGCAAGATCCAGGACAGGCTCCAAAACTACAGAGAAATCCTGTCTCAAAAAAACAAAACAAAACAAAAAAAACTACTAAAGATCCTAGAAATAAAAAGAACATACCTCAACATAATAAAGGCTACAAAAGTATAGCCACTATTATACTAAGTAAGAAAAAAAGTATTTCCACTAAAATCAGCACTTTGGTTACATTTTGACCTTTTTTAATATAGCACTTGAAGTCTTAGAACAGTAAGAGAGAAAGAAATAAAAGGCCTGACCACCACCATACACCACAAGACCCTGTAACCTACAAGCCCCACTTCACCACCCAAACCCACCCATCCAACAAATATTGCAAATGCTTCCTGAGACACAGACTCCAAGAGCCCCAATTGGACCAAGAGTTCACTTGATGGTCCTTCATGGGCTGGATTGCAAATGCCTTTCTTGATTATGAGTAGTTTCTGTGGGATTAAGATCAGGTCATAGATACTGGTCCCATTGGTGAACAGTCCTTTATGAGATAGGTCACAGATACAATGTCATCACCAGGTGGTCCTTCAGGAACTGTTTGTGAATGTCGGTCCTGCTTCTAGGTAGTCCTTCCCACATCATTGAGAACTATAAGAGTGGCTCCCTGGGACAGAGACACCATTGGCACTGATTGGAGGAAGAGATGAGTAGATACCAGTGCAAGAATACATTCAACAACATAAAGAGCAACATGGCACCACCAGATCCTAGTGGTTCTACATCAGCACGACCTGAACATCCAAACATAGAAGAAGCAGAAGAAAATGACCTTAAAAATGACTTTAAAGAGGCAAACAGGCCCAGCGGCAGCCCGCAGAGGTAGACAGGTGCGGCGGCGGCAGGCAGAGACAGGTAGGCCCAGCGGCAGCCGGCAGAGACAGACAGTCCCGGCGGCCCGCAGAGGCAGGTAGGCGCGGCGGCGGCCCACAGAGGTAGACAGGCCCAGCAGAGGCAGACAGGCCCGGAGGCAGGCAGGCCCAGCAGGCGGCCACTGAAACACAGTTGCAATAAAGACCAGAAACTGAGCTATTACCCACTGAAGAGCTACTAAAAACAAGCTCCTTTTTTTCATTTTTTAAATTTATTTATTAAATTTAATTTTACATATCACCCACGGATTCCCTTGTTCTCCCCACTCCCACCCCACCCCAACCCCCGCCTTCCTCCCAGCCCACCCCCCATTCCCATCTCATCCAGGGCAAAGACTCCCCCGAGGATTGAGTTCAACCTGGTAGATTCAATCCAGGCAGGTCCAGTCCCCTCCTCCGAGACTGAGGCAAGTGTCCCTGTATAAGCCCCAGAATCCACACTGCCAATTCATGCACTGAGGACAGGACCCGGTCCCACTGTCTGGATGCCTCCCAAGTAGATCAAGCTAATCAACTGTCTTATTTATCCAGAGGGCCTGATCCAGTTGGGGGCTCCTCAGCTATTGGTTCATAGTTCATGTGTTTCCTTTTGTTTGTATATTTGTCCCTGTGCTTTTTCCAACCTTGGTCTCAACAATTCTCGCTCATACAAACCCTCCTCTTTCTCACCAATTGGACTCCTGGAGCTCCACCTGGGGCCTGATCATGGATCTCTACATCCGGTACCCTCAGTCATTGAATGGGCTTTCTAGCATGACAATTAGGATGCTTGGCCAGGTGGCCTTCGAATACTTCAGAGATCTATTCAGAGGGCCTGATCCAGTTGGGGCCCCTCAGCCTTTGGAAAAACAGGCTCTTAATCAAGAGCTTGGAACAGGGATGCCTTTAATCCCAACATCCAGGGAAGAACCTATTTCCATGGGAAAGAACCAGAATGAGTCTGAACACTCCGTCTGAGGACAACCCAGGGCCCAGCTGCTGACCCTGCAAAACCCAACAACATGGAGGTGTTGGTGAGATTACACTTCTCAGCTGAAATCCATCCAGGAGAGGATTCAGATCCCTACAGTCTGAAGTTCGAGGAAACAAGATCAACTGAGGAGTTGACGAATGAACAAAAACGTGACCTGGGAACACAGAAGAAGGCGCTGCCCAGCCACCAAACCAGATCACCAGAATCATAAGTATGTACTTCACCGACTGAGATCAGCTGCCCCTGAAAAAACAGCCCAATAGCACCAATTTAACCAAGAACTCCTACTAAACCAAGACTAAAAATTAGAACAAGAGAGGCACTGTCAGACACAGACACCACCTGAACTGAGCAGAGGAAGAGATGAGTAGACGCCAGTGCAAAAATACAGGCAACAACATAAAGACCTATATGGCAACATCAGAATGTAGTGATTCTACACCTGCAAGACCTGAACACACCAAGACAGAAGAAACAGAAGAAATCAAGCCTAAAAATGATTTTAAGAAGATGATAGAGGCCCCTAAAGAAGAAATAAAAAATTCCTTTAAAGATGAAATAAAAAAACTCCATTAAAGAGGAAATAAAAAATTCCCTTAAAGAAATGGAAGAAAAAACAAAATGGGAAGAAAAAAATGGGAAGAAATCAAAGAAAGCCAAGAAAAAGCAATTAAACAGATGAAAGAAACATTCCAAGATCTGAAAAATGAATTTGAGACAATAAAGAAAACACATGCTGAGGGAATGCGGAAAATAGAAATCCTGACTAAACAAACAGGAACTACAGAAACAAGCATAACCAACCGATTGCAAGAGATGGAACAGAGAATCTCTGACACTGAAGACACAATAGAGAAAATAGATTCGTCAGTCAAAGAAAACACTAAAGACAAAAAAGTCATAACACAAAACATCCAAGAAATATGGGACACCATGAAAAGACCAAACCTAAGAATTATAAGGACAGAAGAAGGAGAAGAATACCAACTCAAAGGCACGGAAAATATATTCAACAAAATCATAGACGAAAACTTTCCCAACCTAAAGAAAGAAATACCTATGAAGATACAAGAAGCTTACAGAACACCAAATAGGCTGGATCCAAAAAAAAAAAAGTCCCCTTGCCACATAATAATCAAAACACTAAGCACACAGAACAAAGAAAAAATATTAAGAGCCACAAGGAAAAAAGACCAAGTAACATATAAAGGCAAACCCATCAGAATAACACCAGACTACTCAATAGAGACTATGAAAGCTAGATGATCATGGACAAATCTTATGCAGACACTAAGAGACCACGGATGCCAACCCAGACTATTATACCCAGCAAAACTCTCAATCACCATAGACAGAGTAAACAAATTATTTCAGGATAAAACCAGATTTAATCAATACCTGTCCACAAACCCAGCCATACAGAAAGCACTAGAAGGGAAAATCCAACCCAAAGAAGCTAAACACATCCATGAAAACTCAGGCAATAGATAATCCCACACCAACATACACCAAAGAAAGACAACACAACACAACCACAAAAAATAACAGGAAGTAACAATCACTGGTCATTAATATCCATCAATACCAATGGTCTCAACTCACCTATAAAAAGACACAGGCTAACAGAATGGATAAGAAAACAGGACCCATCCATCTGCTGCATACAAGAAACACATCTTAACTTCAAAGACAGACACTACCTTTGGGTAAAGGGCTGGGAAAAGGCTTTCCAAGCAAATGGACCTAAGAAACAAGCTGGTGTAGCTATCCTAATATCTAATAAAATAGACTTCAAACTAAAATCAATCAAAAGAGATCAGGATGGTCATTACATATTTATCACGGGAAAAATCCACCAAGATGAAGTGTCGATTCTAAACATTTATGCCCCAAATACAAAAGCACCCACATTCATAAAGGAAACACTACTAAAGTTTAAAATGCACATCAAACCCCACACATTAGTAGTGGGAGATTTTAACACACCACTCTCACCAAAAGACAGATCTACCAGACTGAAACTTAACAAAGAAATAAAGGACCTAACAGATGTTATGTCTCAAATGGACTTAATAGATATCTACAGAACATTCCATCCTAACACAAAAGAATATACCTTCTTCTCAGCGCTGCATGGAACCTTCTCAAAAATTGACCACATGCTTGGACACAAAACAAATCCCAACAGATACAAAAAAAATGGAATAACCTCCTGTATTTTATCAGACCACCATACCTTAAAGTTAGACCTCAACAACAACAAAAATTATAGAAAACCCACAAACTCATGGAAACTGAATAATGCCCACCTGAAACATCAATGGGACAAGGAAGAAATAAAGAAAGAAATTAAATATTTCTTAGAATTCAATGAAAATGAAAGTACAACATACCCAAACTTATGGGACAAACAGTGCTTTATGTGAAAGCAGTGCTAAGAGGAAAATTCATAGCTCTAAATGCACACATAAAGAAGATGGAGCAATCCCATACCAATGAATTAACAGCACAGCTGAAAGCTCTAGAACAAAAAGAAACAAACTCACCCAGGAGAAATAGACGCCAGGAAATAATGAAATTGAGGGCTGAAATCAACAAAATAGAAAACAAGAGAACAATACAAAAAATCAATGAAACAAAGAGTTGGTTCTTTGAAAAAATAAACAAGATAGACAAACCCCTAGCCAAATTAACCAAAAGGCAAAGAGGGAGCACCCAGATTAACAGAATCAGAAATGAAAAGGGAGACATAACAACAGACAACGAGGAAAACCAGAGAATCATCAGATCATACTTCAAAAACATGTACGCCACAAAAATGGAAAACCAGGAAGAAATGGACAATTTTCTAGATAAATACCACATACCAAAATTAAATCAAGACCAGATAAACCATTTAAATAGACCAATAACCCCTAAAGAAATAGAAACAGTCATCAAAAGTCTCCCAACCAAAAAAAGCCCAGCACCAGATGGTTTCAGTGCAGAATTCTACCAGAATTTCAAAGAAGAACTAATACCAATACTCTTCAAAGTGTTCCACACAATAGAAACAGAAGGAACACTACCAAACTCTTTTTATGAGGCTGCAATTACCCTGATACCCAAACCACACAAAGATGCAACAAAGAAAGAGAACTACAGACCAATCTCCCTCATGAACATTGATGCAAAAATACTCAACAAAATATTGGCAAACCGAATCCAAGAATACATCAAAACAATTATCACGACCAAATAGGATTCATCCCAGGGATGCAAGGATGGTTCAACATACGAAAATCAATCAATGTAATACACCATATAAACAAACTGAAAGAAAAAAACCACATGATCATCTCCTTAGATGCTGAAAAAGCCTTTGACAAAATCCAACACCCCTTCATGATAAAGATCAAGAATACAAGGAACATTTCTAAACATAATAAAGGCAATTTATAGCAAGCCAACAGAAAACATTAAACAAATTAAATGGAGAGAAACTCAAAGCGATACCACTAAAGTCAGGAACAAGACAAGGCTGTCCACTCTCCCATATTTATTCAATATAGTACTAGAAGTTCTACCTAGAGCAATAAGACAACAAAAGGAGATCAAAGGGATACAAACTGGAAAGGAAGAAGTCAAACTTTCACTATTTGCAGATGATATGATAGTGTACATAAGTGACCCCAAAAACTCTACCAGGGAACTCTTACATCTGATAAACTCTTTCAGTAAAGTGGCAGGATACAAGATCAACTCAAAAGAAAATCAGTAGCCCTCCTATACACAAATGATAAAAGGGCTGAGAAAGAAGTCAGAGAAACATCACCCTTTACAATAGCCACAAATAATATAAAATACCTTGGGATAACACTAACTAAACAAGTGAAGGACCTTTTTGAAAAGAACTTTAAATCTCTAAAGAAAGAAATTGAAGAAGATATCAGAAAATGGAAGGATCTCCCATGCTCATGGATAGGTAGGATTAACATAGTAAAAATGGCAATCTTATCAAAAAGCAATCTACAGATTCAATGCAATCCCCATGAAAATCCCAACACAATTCTTCACAGACTTAGAAAGAAAAATACTCAACTTCATATGGAAAAACAAAAGACCCAGGATAGCCAAAAGAATCCTATACAATAAAGCAACCTTTGGAGGCATCACCATCCCTGACCTCAAACTCTACTATAGAGCTATAGTAATAAAAACAACTTGGTGCTGGTATAAAAACTGACATACAGACCAATGGAATCAAATTGAAGACCCTGACATTAATCCATGCACATATGAACACCTGATTTTTGACAAAGAAGCCAAAACTATACAATGGAAAAAAGAAAGTATCTTCAACAAGTGGTGCTGGCATAACTGGATGTCAATATGTAAAAGATTACAAATAGATCCATATCTGTCACCATGCACAAAACTCAAGTCCAAGTGGATCAAAGACCTGAACATAAATCCAGTTACACTAAACTTAATAGAAAAAAAGGTAGGAAGTACTCTTGAACGCATTGGCACTGGAAACCATTTCCTAAATATAACACCAATAGCACAGACCTTGAGCACAATTAATAAATGGGACCTCTCGAAATAGAGAAGCTTTTGCAGGGTGAAAAACACAGTCAATAAGACATAAAGACAGCCAACAGAATGGGAAAAGATCTTCACCAACCCCACATCTGACAGAGGATTGATCTCCACAGTATATAAAGAACTCAAGAAACTAGACATCAAAATACTAAACAGTCTAATTAAAAAATGGGCTAAAGAGATAAACAGAGAATTCACAAAACAAGAATCACAAATGGCTGAAAGACATTTAAAGAAGTGCTCAACATCCTTAATCATCAGAGAAATGCAAATCAAAACAACTCTGAGATACCCCCTTACACCTGTCAGAATGGCTATGATCAAAAACACCAATGACAGTCAATGTTGGAGAGGATGTGGAGCAAAGTGAACACTCCTCCACTGTTGGTGGGAATGCAATCTTGTACAACCACTGTGGAAATCAGTATGGCGGTTTCTCAGAAAATTAGGAATCGAACTACCTCAAGACCCAGCCATCCCACTCTTGGGCATATACCCAAGGAATGCTGATTTATACCATAGAGATACATGCTCAGCTATGTTCATAGCAGCACTATTTGTAATAGCCAGAACCTGGAAACAACCTAGATGCCCGTCAACGGAAGAATGGATAAAAAAAAAATGTGGTACATATGGAGTACAAATGTGGTACACAATGGAGTACTACTCAGCAGAGAAAATCAATGAAAGCATGAAATTTGCAGGCAAATGGATGGAACTAGAAAAAAATCATCCTGAGTGAGGTAACCCAAACCCAGAAAGACAGCCATGGTATGTACTCACTCATAAGTGGATTCTAGATATAAAATGAAGAATAATCAGACCATAACCCATAGAACCATGGAGGCTATATATATAGCATGGAGGTTCCTAGGACGACTGTGGCTCATAACAAATTTTGGTTTTACTCAATTATTGAAAAAAAATAGCCAAATGAATGGAAACACATGAACTATGAACCAAAGGCTGAGGCCCCCCCCCCAGCTGGATCAGGCCCTCTGAATAGGTGAGACAGTTAATTGGCTTGATCTGTTTCTGAGGCAACTAGTCAGTGGGACCGAGTCCTGTGCTCATTGCATGAGTTGGCTATTTGAAACCTGGAGCTTATGCAGGGACTCTTGGCTCAGTCTGGGAGGAAGGGACTGGACCTGCCTGGACTGAGTCTACCAGGTTGATCACAGTTCTCGGGGGATGATTTTTCCTAGAGGAGGTGGGAATGGGGTGTGGGCTGGGGGTAAGGGAAGGAGGTAGGAGTGGGGAGAATAGGGGAACCCATGGCTGATATGTAGAACTGAATGGTATTGTAAAATAAAATAAAATTAAATTAAAAAAAAGAGATTTGTGGGCTGGAGAGATAGCTCAGAGGTTAAGAGCACCGACTGCTCTTCCAGAAGTCCTTAGTTCAATTCCCAGCACCCACATGGTGGCTCATCACCATCTGTAATGAGATCTGGCACCCTCTTCTGTACATAATAAATAAATCTTAAAAAAGAAAGACTTGTGGCTAGTATCTTCCATGTTATCTTCTCAAGAGACGAGTAATTGGGTAAGAAAGAGAACAAGAGAGAGGTGTTCACTTGATGTTTCTTACTGCTGAAAGCAGGAAGGGAAAGAGAATCCAAACTAGATTGGTATTAAAGAGCCCATCCTGGGATCCCAGTACTTGGAATGTATGAGAAAAGAACAAGGTAAAGGTGACAGAGGATACTCCTCCTGTCTGATGCTGAACACAGGGAAGGGAAAAATCCATGATTCATCATTCCGACGGAGGCCTTTATTAATGGCCAGGTGAAAGCTGGAGAGATAGCCTAGTGGCTAGGAGCTCCTACTGCTTTTGCAGAGGACTCAAGTTTGGCTTTCAGCTCCTATACAGTAGCTCAGTTATCTGTAACTCCAGTTTCAAGATTCTTGTCCCCTCTTCTGGCCTCAATGGGCATTGCACCCATGTGAAGTACATACAGACATGCAGGCAACACATGTAAAATTAAAAATTCCCAAACAGTGAGGCATTAAATGTTTTTTTGTAAATTTCTACAGCTAATTCTGAGTTCATGTTTCTGTTTGTAAAATCCAAGGTTTTGAGGTAAAATTTATTTTAATCATTCTTATTTGATGATAGAATACTTCTGCATGATTGTGATTTTTTTTTAACATTCTTTTTTTTTATTTTTTATTTTATTATTATTATTATTATTATTATTATTATTATTATTTTACAACACCATTCAGTTCAACATAATAGCCACAGAATCCCCTGTTCTCCCCCTCTCGCCCACCCCTCCCCCCAGCCCACCCCCCATTCCCACCTCCTCCAGATCAAGGTCTCCCCCGAGGACCGGGGTTGACCTGGTAGACTCAGTCCAGGCAGGTCCATTCCCCCTTCCCAGACCGAGCCAAGTGTCCCTGCATAAGTCCCAGGATTCAAACAGCCAACTCATGCAACGAGCCCAGGACCTGGCACCAATGCACAGCTGCCTCCCAAACAGATTTTTTTTATTAAAGTATAATATCTGTGTTGTGCAGACTAGTTGTCACATTAACTTTACACAAGATAGAGTCATCTGATAGGAGGCAACCTTAATTGAGAAAATGCCTCCATAAAGTTGAGCTATAGGCAGGCAAACGAACAGTGCATTTTTGTAATTTTTGATTTATGGGAGAGGGCCAAACCCACTCTAGGTGCAGGCATGTCTGGGCTGGTGGTTCTGGGTTTATAAGAAACCCAACTGAGCAAGCCAGTAAGTATTTTTCCTCCATGGTCTCTGTATCAGCTTCTGCTTCCAGGTTTCTGCCTTGAATGCCTGCCCCAACTTCCTTTAATGGTGGACTGTGATATGGAATTGTAAATGTAACGTTCCTCCCAAATTGCTTTTGGTTCTAGTGTTTCATCCCAGAAATGGAAACCCTAAGTAAGACATGCATGTTCCACATTTCACCATAAAACTCTCTCTCTCTCTCTCTCTCTCTCTCTCTCTCTCTCTCTCTCTCTCTCTCTCTCTCCAAAAACCAAGTGGCCAGATGCATAAAACCATGATAATCAGGGAGTATTTATTCTGCCTCTAAAATGATTGAGTTGGGAAAGGTTTTTATTTTTGCTTTTTTTGCCTCCCTCCAAATTATTCAGTGAAATTCCCTTCATTTGTGGAAATTGCTGAGGCTAGCACATCCCAAGTTCAATGGATATGCTTTGCCTTGGAAAGAACACTTTCATGGTCATGGTATCTCCCCTGTCAACTAAGTATGAAGGGGAAAGAATTTAAAGCAGGAAATGAAATGCTCTCTTACATCCTGGCTGGTGAGGCTGTGAAACACAGGGACTTGATGGAATCAATCTGGATGTGATGGCAACATGACATCTCCAAAATTACTGTTTCCACAATAATGCCCTCTACTGATAATTAAATAAGTGAAATCTCAGATAAAGAATTCAAAAGAATACTTATAAGTATTTTTAAAGAACTCAAAGGACACAAACAACTTCTGAGTGTATTCCAGTAGACACAAATGGGAGCTAATAGAGGTTATGAAAATGTAATTCAATAAAGAGAAGTACTGAGTAACAATCAAACCAACAAAAAAAGCTCTTTGGAAAGCTTCAGCATGAGAATGAGTCAGGGAGATCACTACATCAGGGAGGAAGTGAGACTTGCAGGTGAAGATAAGTAGGTGAGATGATAAAAACAGAACACTTGGGTTCCATGAGATGGGAAAGCAGAAAGTTTGAGGTCTATAAGTTGGTACAAACAGGACATTTGAGGGCTATGTGATGATATGCAACACCCACTGTCTTGGTTAGGCTTTTGTTAATTTATCACAAGCAAGAGTTATTGAGGAAGAGAAACCTCAATTGAGATTTCCTTAGGCAATTCTGTGGGGATATTTTCTTGATTAATGATTGTTGTGGGAGGGACCAGCTCACTATGGGCATTACCACTCCTTGGCTGGTAGTCCTTGATGCTGTAATAATGCTCATTGGGTAAGCTAGTAAGCACCATTCCTTCATGGTCTCTGCTTCAGTTCCTGTCTCCAGGTTCCTTCCTTGAGTTCCTTTGCCCTGTCTTCTTTTAATGATGGACTGTGAGCTGTAAGATGAAATAAATCTTTTTCTACCCATGTTGCTGTGGTCATTGTCTTAGTTAGGGTAACTCTAGCTATGATGAAACATTGTGCCGAAAAGGAGGTTGTGGAGGGGAGGGTTTATTTGACTTACACTTCCATATCATAGTCCATCATTGAAGGAAGTCAGGCCAGGAACCTGGAAGAGCCTCCTCCCAGATGACTTTAGTTTGAGTAAGGTTGAGATAAAACTAGTCAACTCAATTGACCCCTTGTCTTGAGACACAAACACATCAGTTTAAAGCTATAACTTTTCCTTTCTTATTCATCCCCAAGATCTTGCATTAATATTAATATCACAATATAAAATATTCCAAGTTTTAAGATTTCCTTGGTTCTTTAAAACTTCAAATAAAGTATCTTTAAATATCCCAATTTTCTTTTCCAAATCCAGGTTCTTTGTAAAACTCCAGGATCTCTTTAAAATTTTAAAGTCTCAACTGTGGGCTTCTGTAAAATAAAAAAATTATTACTCTTTTACTTTAAGAAGGAAGAACTAGGGCACAGTCACAACCAGACCAAAGCCAACCAAACTCTGCATAAATATCACAATGTCCAATGTCTGGGATCTAATGATGGTCTTCTGGGGTTCTCCCAAAAGGCTTATGTCACTTCTCTGGCTCTGAAATCTGCATCATACATAGCTTGTCTTCTAAGATCAGGCTAGTTCTGCTGCACCACTGCTGCTGTTTTTGGTGGTGGTCTCATAGTACTGGTCTCAAAAATACTGGCATCTTCTTCTGCAAGTGGGCTGCAGTTTCTCCAATAGCTTCTTCTGGGCTCTTGTCATGGTGCAAGGTCTCAGCTTTTCTCCATGGACCCCTTCATGCCTTTAAAACCAGTACCGCCCAGGAGACTCTTACACTAACGTTTGGCTGCCAGCATGAGGTTCAACCTTGTTTGCCTCTAGAACACAGCTTCTGTGTGCTGACTCTGAGGAAACACTTACCTGGAGATTTCACTTCAATGGTGCAATCACTGATAATTTCTGAGCTCCAGATAAACAGCATCAATTGTTCCAGTAAAGAAAATGTTTACATTAGTGGTTCTGATCTCTTGTTAATCATAGCTGATTTTCAGTTCCAGCTGACCAGACATCACAGATTCTTCATACAAATGACTTTGAAAAGTCTTTATTTCCCCCCAAAACTTCACAAGTCAGGACTCCATTGTTTATATTGCTGTCAAAATTCTTATTTCCCATCTCGCACGAAACAGCCAACTGAGTCCTCAATATTCAAAGGCTTTTCTAGCCCATAGTTCTAAAGTTATTCCACATTCCTCCCCAAAACAACATGGTCATGTCTGTCACAGCAATACCCCATGATCATGGTACCAACTTCTCTTGTGATGCTGAACACCATGACTAAAAGTAGGTCAGATTGGAAAGGTATTATTTGGCTCACACTTCCACATCATTGTCCATCACTGAAGGAAGTCAGGGAAGGAACCTGGAGGCAGGAGCTGAAGTGGAGGCTGTAGAGGAGTGCTACTTACTGGCTTGCTCCTCATATATTGCTCAGTCTGCTCTCCTGTAAATTGCAGGACCACAAGCTTAGGCATAGCCCTATCCACAGTGGACTGGGCACTCCTCAATCCATCACTAGTGAAGAAAATGCCCTACAGCTTGCCTATAGCTTGATCTTATGGAGGCATTTTCTTTCTTTTGCTTTCTTGGAATCAGTGTTTTAATTGTTTTTTTTTTTAATATTTTGAAGACATGAATGAATCCAGCACATTCATTAACGATATGCCAAAAGGAAGGATATTTGAAAAATGCGGAGGCATTTTCTTAATTGAGGTTCCCTCGTCTCAGATGTGTGTCTGAGTATTCCCTCTTTAGCTTGTGTCAAGTTGACATAAAACTAGCCAGTACAATCATATTCTTTATCACACCAATAGAAACCAAACTAAGACTGCAACTCTATGAATCATGAGCATGGAAAAAAGGCAAGAATTCTGTTCTAAAGGCATTTTCAATAAACTCATAAAAAACTTTCTCAAATCTTGGGGAAGTTATTCCCAATTTATGTACAGGAGGTATTTATTACTACGAGTATCAAAGAAATAAATGCAATGAAAGTTCTCCCCAGGTAACCATATATTCAAAATACTAGCTATATGAAACATGTGACATTGAAAGATGCAAGAGAGAAATACCAAGTGGTATATAATGGGAAACCCATCAGAAGAACATACTATTGAAAAGTCTGGTGAGCTAGGAATAATATATTTCATACTCTGGAAGACAACTTGTGACCTATTGAACTGTAGCTAGCAAGACTCTGCCATAACTAAAGTAGAAAGAAAAACTTTCCACGATAGAAACTGGCAAAAGTCATTCATGGTCACTAAACTAACAACATAGAAGATACTAGAAGGCTAAAAACTGCCATACTTATAATGGCAAGAATTAATATTATGAAAATGGCTATCAAGTCAGTCTGCAAGTTGAACAGTGATCTCCACCAAAATCCAAATGCCAGTCTTCCCATGTGTAGGAAAAAACTCTGAATAGTCACATATGGACCCGCAAAGCCCCCCAGATAACTTAATTAAGACTGGGCAAAAACATTAATGCTGGTGATATTGCCTGTCCTGACATGAAGTAATATTACAGAGCAGCAGTAACAAAATCAGCACAGTACTGGCAGAAAAACAGACACATCCATTAATGGTGTGTAGAGGACTGAGATATAAATCCACACAGCTAAAGAGAACTGTTTTTGGACAAAAATACCAAGCATAGGCTATGCAGAAAAAACAGAATCAGCACTTTTTTTTTTACTGGGAAAAGTGGATGTTCACTTGTAGAAGAATAAAACTAGATTCCTATCTCTTACCCTGTATTAAACTTAAGTCCAAATGCTCCTAAGAATTTAATGCAATAATTGAAACTGTTAGAGGAAAAAGTAAACACTTAATACAGAACCAAACAATGACTGATAATAACCTCTGTCATTCAGAAAGTGATGCCTACTATTAACAAGTGGAACCTCATAAACTCAAAAAGCTCCTGCCAAGCAAGAGAAACAGTGAGGAGGCAGCCCATAGAATGGAAGAAAGTCTTTAGGTCTCTACATCTGATAGAAGATTACTATCTAGGGTGCAAGGAACTAAAAAGTTAAGAGAAAACATCCTAGTTAATAACTCATGAATTAAAAGATACTTCATAGCCGGGCAGTGGTGGCGCAAGCCTTTAATCCCAGCACTCGGGAGGCAGAGGCAGGCAGATCTCTGTGAGTTCGAGGCCAGCCTGGGCTACCAAGTGAGTTCCAGGAAAGGCGCAAAGCTACACAGAGAAACCCTGTCTCAAAAAAAAAAAGATGAAATTCACCTGGCCAACACACACACACACACACACACACACACACACACACACACACACACACAAAATGTTCAACCTCACTGGTTATCAGAGAAGTCCAAATTAAGATTACATTACATTCATTTTACTTCAGTTAGAATGACACTAATTAAGTCAAGAAATGACAAACTGTGTCAAGAACACAAACTGAAGAAAAACATGTCACTGGTGAGGAGATAAGTTAGCAAGTACAGGAGTTGTAACAGGCCCCCAGACCTTAGCACAAGGGACACCATGTTGGAGGCATCATTCTGACTTCAGAACCTAGCATGTAGGCCCCAACACCTGCTAAAATGGGAACAAAGTCCTAATCCTCAAAGACAAAATCAATAATTCTAGGGTCTAGGAAAGCCCCTAAATGTACAAGTCTCGCCTGTTTTTGGGCTTCTGTACTTCTGCTTCTTGCAAACTGTTCTTGCTCACTAAAGCATGTCAATCCAGGACATAGTTTTTGTGCTTTAAAGACCAGAGGCAGTGAGGCTCAGGGCTGCATGGTTTGTGCAGGTTGAGGCTCAGGGCTGCATGGTTTGTGCAGGTTTCCCATGCAGCTGCTGGCCAGAAATACAGACTTTCTATTCAGCCATAAGAGTGTCCACGTGTGCTTTTTGCTAGAGTCACAACACAACAGAATCACAATGGAGGTTCTTGAAAAATTAAAAACCAATCTTCCACATGATCCAGTTATACCACTCCTGGATATTTACAAGAAGGATTTCAACTTATTATATTAGGGACATATCTGCACATCAATATTGATTACAGCAGAATTATATTAGTCAAGGTTCTCTAGAGGAATAGAACTGATAGAATCATTCAATCTATCTCACTATATATAGAAAGGGGATTTATTAGAGTGACTTACAGGCCATGGTCTATCAAGTCTAACAGTGACTATCTACCAACAGAAAGTTCAAGGGTAGAGTAGTTGTTCAGTCCATGAGGCCAGATATCTCAGTTGTTCTTCAGTATGCTCTGGAATCCTGAAGAAGTAGGATCTAATGCCAGTGAAGAAATGGATATGCTAGCAAGAGCAAGGGCAAGCAAGCAAAGAGCAAATAGCTTCCTCCTTCCATGCCCTTTATATAGGCTGCCACTAGAATGTATGACCCAAATTAAAGGTAGATCTTCCCATCTCAAAAGACTTCATATGATTTAATAAATTTTTTAATGAAGAAAAATCCCTCACAGGTGGACCTAATCAACCAATTCCACATGTATTCAGGTTGACACCAAATACAGCCTTTGCAACAGTCCACAGCAGCAACATTAGGGAAATAGCCTGGGTGTCAACAACAGAGAAAGGTATAAAGAAAATGTGATGTATTAACATGGTGGAAAATTATTAATTCATAAAATGAATGCAATTATGTTTTGTTCAGGAAAAAAATCTGTAGAGATTATCATATAAATTAACCAGGCTCAGTAAACTCTCCATGTTTTCTTTCATATGTTTCCCCGACCGCGCAGCTGGAGCGTGAAATCTGGGGAGGGACTCCGAGGTTATGCCGAGGTTAAACAGCACTCTAGACACCCAGTTTCAGTTCATCAGGGAAGCAGCTCTCTTTATTCATACCAACATGGGTTTATATACCCCTCTAACAGCCGGAGTCAAGGAATGGTTACTCTGTATCCGTAGGCAAGCCGGATACTGTTTTCCAAACAGGAAAAACCACAGGAGAACTGATCCCCAGCACCCTCCAGAACCCAACTGCACATTTTTCACACAAACAACTTAACTGGGACAGGACAAAAAAGGGCATTTAAAATTAAGGCAGCAAACTTACTGCTGCCAACAATATGTGATTCCTAGATTATATTTACATAAATGAAATCCTATGTGTGTATGTTTCATGAAATTAGAGGCAAAGCTCTGTAGAAGAAAAATGTTGTCTAAGGGCTATGGGGAGAGGTAAGAAATGGTCAGACTGTGGATATGGAGGAGGTGTGCTCAATACTCAGTATGTGCTTCAAGACATACCATGTCCAGTGAATGAAAAACTCCAGAATAATAATTTTAATACAACTAGAACATTTAATTGATTTAATATTTAAAATATTTTGAGTTTTATTTAATATAGAATATGATATTATACTTAGAAAATGTAAAAATTAAATTATCAAAGTTAAGGTAAATATTGAAAGATATATTACTCACAAATGAAATAACAGACTTAAGACTTTTTAGGGAGTTTTACTAAGTACTCAAATATATGTGAATATAGACATTTTGTATATCCATCTATATCTACATAGTCATCTGTATTCCTACATTTGGACCCGTGTATCTATACATTTCATTTAAGTCTTTAAACCCCATGTGTACATGTGTATCGTATTTATGTCTCTTCTTGTCCACATTGAAAAGCACTTTGCTCCAAAAACCTGGCCTGCCCTTACATTGCATAGCCATAATATCGAGAAATTTCCATATCCTTCTCCCTCTGAAGGAAAAGCTGCCGTTTGCCCAGAGAAGTGTACTTGGCGGCATTCTCTCTCTCCTGTTGAGCCCGCCTTTTCATGGCCTCCCTCTCTGGCCTCTGCTCTTCTGTGATGGGCTGTGAGATGACTGGCCCTGGAATGTCAACTTGCCTCCATGGAATTGGTTGGCGGCTGAAGTCTTGCAGCAGATACTGGATTTGAGGTTTGGGAGGTGATGGGGCCTTGTTCTTGTCAGCAGAGGCAAGCTCCCTCTGTAGTGAAGGGTGAGATGATGCCCTGTAGGATACTGGCCTACGGACAGCTGGCTGAGGCCCAGGGCAACACTGGATGGGGTTGGTGATGTTATCTTGTGTGGCACTGGTAGCAATAGGCAGAACTGGCTTGTCAGAGGCCATCAAAGAAGTTCTGGCCGGAGCTGGTTGGGATGGCTTGGGTATGGTAGACTGAGCCAAGTAGGAATGAGGCCTCACAGGGTAAACTGTAGTGGGTCTGCGTGAAGCCAGGGAGAGAGGCTTTCTAGAAACAGGTCTGGCTTGAGGCTTGTCCAGGGCTGGGAAAGGCAGTGGTACTAACTTGACCTTCCCAGGTGGGGGCAGCTCATAGTGGGATGGCGATGGACACTCCTTGTGAGCACTGCTTTCTGGTCTCTGAGCATCACCCAGGGCCTTAATAGGGCCTTGGCCATCACATGGCACATCCAGAAGTGATGTGTTGACTGGGCCTGTTCTGGGATCTTTGTTGCTACTGAAGTTTAGCCGAGCCCGGGAGGAAGAGATGCCAGTTTTGTCCTCACTCTTCTTTCCCAGTGGGTGAAAGACCTGCACAGATGCCAGCATGTGCATGCCGAGGTGAGTTCGAGGTTTTTTAAAGCTGTTGTGGCTGAGCTCAGGTGGATTCCTCTTCCTCTTGTTCTTTGGCATGGTGGTCTTTTCTTCTGCCTTGACTCTGTTTCTTGACTGCTTAAGCTCCTCTGTTTTCTTGCAGTTGTTTTCTCTGGATCTCTTGGTCTTGTCTTGCCCCTGAGCCCTAGCTCTGCTGGGCCTGCTGGCTGTGACTTTCTGGGCTTTGCTCTCCAAGTGCTTGGGCATGTTGTCAATAGCCCCTTCACTGGACCCAGCACTGCCCACAGCCTCTTCTCCCTCCACCAGGTCCTGGAGCTGGATTCTGGCCTGAGGAGACCCATCAAGCATCTCAGAGGCTTTCTGACCATTCTTTCTCACTTGGTCCATGGGTACACTGATGGTGCTGGAGCTTTCCTGGGCCTGATCCATCCTGATGTTTTTGGATTGGGTTGCTGTGGGATCTTGGAATAGGTTCAGTTCAGTGAGGGAGTTGAAGAGTTGGGGAAGGTGAATGTCTGCCACCAGTGTAGTCATGTCTGCAAAGTCCATGCTGGAGCCCATCACATGCTCTGCAGGCTCATCCTGATCAAGGCTGCTGCTTCCCAAGGTGGCATTGTCAGGAGAAAGCTTCTGCCTAAGGCCCCCAGAATCAGTGTAGTTCAGGGCCTGCTGCATGTTGGCATGTGCTAAAGGGAGAAGTGAGGGGTCTTGGTTTTCTTTTATGCCCTCATAGGCATCCAGAGAAGTTGATAGATCATCTGTCATCAAATCCAAGTCATTATTCTCTGTTTGTTCCAAGCTTGGAGCAGAAGGCAAGGGCAGGAATTCTGAAGAACTGTCAATGGGGGCAGTTAATGACCTGTCCCCAATGACAGGTGGTGTCTTCATCTGGACATCCTGGGTGCAGGCATTGCAGAGGTCTGGACTCTGCAGCAGACAGAGTGTCTGGCCTGAAGTTGTAAATCCCAGAGATGTCTCCATTTTCATCACTGAAAAAGAGTCAAGGAAGAAGTCAGTGCCTGGTAAGTGAGGTGCTCCTCACTTTCAGTGCACCTCAGTACTCAGACCCCTACTGCAGTGGGAAAGGCATTCCCATGAGCTCTCCTTGAGTAGCATCTCTGTTGGGAGACTTGTGACCACTCTGATATTTCTGGTAACCATGTGATATCATGTTTTCTCTGATGTTTGTGTTTTCCTCAGTGTTTGTATGTTGTGTGCATGCATAGTGATCATGGGGAGGTTAGAGAATTCCCTTGCTGTGTGGTTCTCCCTTTCCTTTCCCATGTTTTTGAAAGAGTGACCCTCATTTCCTTGGAAGTTTGCTATTAGGCAGCTTGTCTGGTCCATAATTTTCAAGAACTTCCTTGTGTCTGCCAACTTCTTGCTATAACTCAAATGCCCCCAGTAGCCTGGCTTTTTAAGTGGGTTAAGGTATCCAAACCCAGTTCCTCACTCCTGCAAGGCAATCCTTTCAACAGCCCTGGATTTCCTCCAGCCTCACATTTTACAACCTTGTTATTAATGATGTGAAAATTGGTTTAAGAAGGTGAAATCTTTGGGTTTGAGTGTGACTGTGTAGTAGAGAACATGTCCTAATGATCATGCATAGCCTTGGCTCACCTCTGAATAACCATAGCTAAAGAAAAGGAAAGAGAGCAAGAGAGTGAGAGAGTGAGAGAGTGAGAGAATGAGACAGAGAGACAGAGAGAGAGAGAGAGAGAAGAGAGAGAAGCTTTGCCCAACTTAGCAGTTGTACTCTGGTACACCAGGTATACTGGACTCTCAATGTACTTATATTTGTAAGAGAATGGCAGGGCCAGCACTTGGAATCTGGCAGTAATACTTCTTCTGGGACAGATTTGGAGTTGCAATGCTCTAGAGTCAAAATTCAACACAGAGAAAATAAAGTGTTATCAAACAGAAATGCCTTGGTGTCCTCTAAATCCCTGAGCAATAGATTAGGAAGGAGGTGATTGCTGTGTAATGGTGCAAGGGACTGATTAGCTAGGTCAGTGATGTGTGTGTCTGTGGTGTGCTCCATGGACATGTCTTAATGGAGGATGGATGCCAGTCATTGCCCTGCATTGTCAGTCATCATAGAGACTGAAGATGGTGAGCCAGAACAAGGCTGAGCTCTCAGGACTCCCATTTTTCTCCCATGTGGAAATCCACTGATGAAAGGTAGAGCTGTGTCTCCTTTGAGTGCTGATGTCACTCACTCACCTCTTGGCTCTACTCACCTTGAAGACTGGTGTCTGGCATGTCTTGAGCAGGTGTGGGATAGTAGATGGCAGAGGTGGAGAAGGGTGTTTGGACATTTGTTGGCTGAATCTCCTTTAGCATCATCACCATCTCTGGTTGCAGGGCAGGGGCTTGACATTCAGAGTATGACACAGAGCCACAGGCCTGCAGGCACTGCCCAAGTTCTCCAGCCATCAGAGGGCCCAGGCTGTTGAGGTCATAGTAATAGACTTGGCTACCCTCCTGGTGGGAAGGTGCCAGGCTGTATCCTTGATTTGGCACCTGTGGTGGTGTGGCCTGAACAAGGTTGGCAGAAAGTGGACAAGTTGGACAGGCAAGGACTAAGGCATTGGGATCTAAAATATTATCACCCTGGGCTGTCCTAGAGAAGGAGGAGAATGTGGTATTCTGGTCAGTGATAGTTACAGTGAAGTCCTGGAGTGCAGCTCCCCTCTGGTCAGTGCTTCCCGTGGGATCCCACTGGAGAACACCTGGATAGGAGAGTTCTGAGGCAGAGCTCTGGCCCTGGTCAGTCAGTGCAGTCACCATGGTTGTGCCAGCTGGTAGGTAAGGGTAGGCACTGTCCATGAGCTGCTGGCAACAAGTGCTGGAGTCTGATGGCAGGAGCCATGCTGCACTCACAGCTGGGGTGGAGACTCTGGAGAAGTTGCACACACTTCCTGATAAGGGCGTGGCATTCCTCAGCACAGGCACAGAGGGCTGCAGAGCACATTCTGTCCCAAATAAAGGTGCACTTTGGAAATTTTCTGTAGGAAGCAAGAGGACAGTAGGAAAAATGGTGAGAAGGAATCCTTCTAGTTTCCTGTGGGGAGCTGTGTTATCATCAGTTTGTACTGTCTGGGAGAGTCTAAGACCTATGTTCCCTTACATATCCCAAACAAAATGGTTAAGAATGATTCTTGGTAATGGATAGGATGACACTCATTTAATGAGCTGCCTGTTCTTCCTGTGTGGGCATGGACTTCCTAGTTGATCCATGTTGACTCTTGCTCTGACCTAGACAACACCCTTCTTTGCCCTGCTTTGTCTTGTTCTTGTACCTGCTGTGGTACTGTGTCACACCTGTATCCCAGAACAGAAGTGTTTAAAGTAGGAGAACCTTAGACAGCTTCTCAAGCCTGTGCCTTTGTCTTGTTCTGTGCCAATCTTCCTCTATGTAGAGAGATAAGGTCAGTCTGGTTTTGAAATCACACAGACTGGCCTGCCTCTGTATTGTAGATTTTTTCCATGTCCACCAGACTTGTATCTAATCTGAGCTTTCTTAAGGAAATGATGTATCAGGAATTTCATAGATATGTACTGTATTTAGCTAAGAATTCATTCCTCCTCTAGCTCTTCCTGTTCCCCTCTACTCCTTGTATAAGTCATTACTTCTTGTTTTTATATAACCATTAAGCACATATGCATATATGACTACATGAATATAACCTGATGATAACATTTCATGTTGATTGCCTATGTTTCACATGACATCTTGGGACTAATAATATAGTATGGCGTTCATCTCTGAATAAGATTGTTTCATAATTTAATAGTTGGTTAAATTGATTCTTCAATGAACACTTCCTCAGTAATTGTTAATTTCTTGTAACTCTTCTATTTCAGAATCCTTGTGAGAATTCCTGCACATACTGGTGTGTCAGTTCTGTCCAGAGAACAGCTGATTGTGGAGTACCCAGCCCATGTTGATAACATCCAACATAACCAGTGCTCAAAAGATGTGGAGAATGCTGTGGAAGATAGGCTGGATAGACTGTAAGAGCCAGGGATCAGAGGAGGATGTTGTTTTCTATATGTGACAGGTTACCTTTACCTAGACTATCTCAACAGTGTGGCTGCCTAACAATGGCTTGGGATATGATAATGTCTTGTGCCTCTTTATTTAATCTGTGGTTATCTGTAGCATTCAGTTCCAAACAGCCTTTGTGTACCTCCAGAGTCACCTCTGTAGTTTGTCTTCTTTTATTTCCATATTTTCTAACCCCAGTAGGAACCAAATCTAAATGTGACATTCAATTCCAGCTATCTCTATCAGCATCAATAGTATTCCTGTTAATCAAAAATTTAAAAGTATAGTAAATATAAGGGAGAAGTGATCAAAAGAAATGTTTTAAAGTTTCTTTCCTTACCTGCCATGGTTGGAGGAAGAGTATCAGCAACCCACAGTACAATGGAGGAAGATAATTGGTTGTCCTTGTCTGATCAGCTGACCTGAGTGGCAAATGTGTCCAGTATCAGACAGCACTTACTGTGCTGTCTGTGATGATCTGTGATGATCCAAATTTGTTTATAGGCATCTCTATGGCAACCACAAGAACCTACCAGGTGGTAGTAGGGCTGGAGGGAGATTGATGTCATAAATGGGGCAGCAGCCAATGGGAATTCTGAGCTAAAAGATGGGATTGGTTGGAGAGGATGCCAGGAGACCAACTGTAGCCATGGAAGCTGAGGTGTGGAGTAGTGAAAGGAGGCAATCCTGGCATGCATGGAAGTCCCCTTTCCCATAAGGTTTAGTCCAGGGTATTGGCAGTGCTTCATATAAGGTTCCCTGATGAAGCTGTGTCTACTGTTCCTATGAGGTGTCACCTTCCAAGCAGAAAGTGTTCCATCAGCATACACTATAATACAGTCAGTAGCTTTGGGCAGCATGGAGAGGAACACCTAGGTAGAGGGACCTCAGGTGAGAAACAGTTTCAGTTGATCTGATTTATGAGCTGTCAGCATCTGTCTATGACCCAAAGAAGAGATCAAAGGGCTCCTTTGTGGCTGTGTTGAAGGACAGGACTGAGAGTATTGAGAGCACCTTGGAGATGAACTCCAAGACTCTTTATTTGTCTTATCCTAGAGGCCTTCCTTAGTCTGTGTCAGCCCAGGTACTACTCACATCTCTCTTCTCTGCTTTTCATCCCTTTTTGGTAGGGTTTGATTCTTGGACTGGCATGACCTTGTATCCTTACAGTGGTAGTGGTGGGCAGTATCATGGTGAACTTCCAGAAGCAACGGTCTTCTGTTCATCGTGAAGATGCTTATAATTGGATGCTGCTGGTAGAAGCAAGCACCTGAGGGGATTATGGTGAGCCTGGCTGCACATGTTACCTCTTTCAAACTTGTTGCTGTTTTGCTGCCCAGACACATCTACCTCTGGATGTTTTCTCTTCTTCTGGTCTTTTGTTTTCCTGAGATAGGCAAGTCTCTGTAGCCCCTGTTGTTTGAGAACTCACTGTGTATCTCACTCTGGCTTCAGACATGTGGGCATTCTTTTTATCTTGCCTCCCATCTTATATTATAGTGGTTATTAGGCATTGAGTCTGGCTGCCTTCTCTCTTCATCCACAAGTATAATGAGTGTGGCAGTTACTGAACCTTCTTCCTCCTGGCAACAGTCTTTGCAGAATTCCGGGCTTCTAGCATCCTCCACCATGCTTTTTTTTTCTGAGAAAAGGCTAAATAGAGATGGAACACCTGGAGCAGGAAGGCATTTGTTGGTGTGTGGTATTGGGTTACATGAAAAAAAGCAATGTAGGTGTTTTTGTAAGTGTTGCAGCTGGGTGGAATGGGATCCTGGCAGTTGAGAGTCAAGGAATACTACAAAGTCAACTTATGCATAGCAGCTTACATGCTTGCTCCAGGGAAAGGTTTCTCCAATGTAACAACTCTGGTTTACTACAGGAAGGTTTCCCCAGCGAAAGTGTTACAGTTCTGTTCTGCTCTGCTCCCACTCTGGCTAATGTTACTTCTCTGAGCTGCTCCATTCTGGCAAAAGAAGGTCTCACCCAAACCTCATTCAAGAGATTTATTGGGAGGGAAGATTTGAGGAGGGTACCTGCCTCCACCAGGGTGGAAAAAGGCAGTTCCCAACTGAACAAGTACAAGGGCTTATGTAGGGCTTCTTAGTGGGACAGTTTTCACAGGAGGAAGCTTCTCAGATTTTAACTCCCTAGTTTGGAAAATCTGGAGATTGGTTAGATTTTGTGCTCAGGGATTGGTTGGTTTTTGTGCTGAGTCAGGGGCAGAGTGTGTTTCTTTGGCTCTGGTTTCAGGGTCAGCATGTTTCTTTGGCTGGCTCTTTTATCCTACAATTTTGCTTTATATTTGAAAAAAAAAAAAAAGAACAGCCCATTTCCCATCTCAGTGTATCTTCACAGATAGGAATGAGGCATTTTGTTGAAATATGGGGAAATCTTGTGTGTTTCCTCATTTTGGATTTTGATTGTTATTCTTTTCAATCATTCACTGGTGGGTTCATAGGCTGTATTATGGCATAAGTGTAGTATGCATTCATATACATTTCTTATTATAACTGCCTCAAAAAGCACTAATATGTCAGTCTTTATTGAAAATGACCCTGGAGACTGTTTAGCTCTCCTCCTGCATTCACATGAGCTGTCAGCACTTTCTCTTGGGACCTCTTTTACACTGAGCCAGTGCTGTAGCTTGCAACTACACGCCCAGCTCAGTAGACCTGTTCCTCCATGCAGATTGTTTTATATTTTGTAGTGCTTGGCAAAACTGCAATAATAATGTCCTTTTTTATAGGCCAGATGACTGCTTCTGTCCTTCCCCTTCCAGTTTTCTTCATGACTCATGACTTGTCAGGTAATGTGAAACATTCCAAGTGGCAATGACTGAAAGTCTCCTTTCAGTCCAGGCTCCTGGTTGTAGACTTCTCAGAAAAAACACTTGTCCTCCTGTAGCAGTGTAGACACAAGTGAGTAGAATGTCACTGGAACTGTGTTATTGAGATGTTTGAGAGTGGAGAGAAAATGATAGATGGGTAGATAGATAGATGATAGATGAATAAGAAAAACTATGTTCTGTTTTTAATTTTCATCTTTTTTTTTTTTTTTTTTTTTGGTTTTTCGAGACAGGGTTTCTCTGTGTAGCTTTGCGCCTTTCCTGGAACTCACTTGGTAGCCCAGGCTGGCCTCGAACTCACAAAGATCCGCCTGCCTCTGCCTCCCGAGTGCTGGGATTAAAGGCGTGCACCACCACCGCCTGGCTTTTGTGTTTTTTCTTTTTCACTTTTCCTAATTAAGAAATTTTCTACTCACTCTATATACCACCCACAGATCCAACCTCCTCTCTGCTCCCACCCCCTAGCCCTCCTTCCCAAGCCACCTTATATACTCCAAATCAAGGTCTCCCATGGGGAGTCTGCAGAGCCCAGCACATTGAGCCTAGGCAGGTCCAAGCCCCTCCCCACTGCACCAAGGCTGCGCAAGGCACCACAGTGCAGGCACCAGGCTCCCAACAGCCTGCCCATGCACTGGGGATGGATCCCAATCCCCCTGCCTGGGTGTCTCCCAAACAGTTCGAGCCAAACAACCGTCTTCTGTTTGCAGAGGGCCCAGTCTGGCCCATGGGGAGCTCCACAGCCACTAGTCCACAGTTTATGGGATTCCACTAGTGTGACCAGTCATCTCTGCACATCTTCCCATTATGATCTCGATGTCCCTTGCCTGCAGAATCCTTCCTCTCACTCATCGATTGGGTTTTCAGAGCTCAGCCTGGTTGCCTGGCTGTGGATCTCTGCCTCCATCAGTCACTGGACAAAGGCTCTATGATGACAGGGTATTCACTAGACTGGCCACCAGAGTAGACCAGTCCAGGCACCTCTGGACCACTGCCAGCAGTCCAAGATGTTGTCATCCTTGTGGATTCCTGAGTGCCTCCCCAGCCCTCTTCCTATTTCTTCCCCTGTCTCTTCCTATTTCCATGATCTATCATGGTATATCCCTCCCTCCCCTCCCACTCTGTCCCTGTTCCAGCTTGACCCTCCCATTGCCCTATGTTGTAATCCCCCCTCCTCACCCTATGCCAACCCCCCCACTCCCAGTCTGCTCATGTAGATCTCATCCACTTCTCCTTCGCTGGGCCATTCGTGTTAGCTAGCCTCTCTGAAGCTGTGGGTTGCAGTCTGGCCATAATTTCCTTCACATCTAGTATCCACTTATGAGTGAGTACATACTATGTTTGTCCTTCTGAGGGTTACCTCACTCAAGATGATATTTTCTAGTTCTATCCATTTGCCTGCAAATTTCATGATATCGTTTTTTTTTTTTTAACTGCTGAGGAGTAAAAAACACTCCATTGTGTATATGTACCACATTTTATTTATCCATTCTTCAGTTGAGGGGCATCTAGGTTGTTTCTAGGTTCTGGCTATTACAAACAATGCTATAAACATAGTTGAGCATATGTCTTTGTGGTAAGATTGAACACTTCTTGGGTATATGCCCAAGAGTGGAATAGCTGGGTCTTGAAGACTTATTCCCAATTTTCTGAGAAACTTGTATTGCTTTCCGGAGTGGCTGTACAAGTTTGCATTCCCACCAACAGTGTAGCAGTGTTCCTCTTGCTCCACATCCTCTCCCACATAAGCTGTCTTCTTCAATGTTTTTTTTTTATCTAAGCCATTCTGACAGGTGTAAGATGGTATCTCAGAGTTGTTTTGATTTGCAATTCCCTGATGATTAAGGATATTGAGCAATTCCTTAAATGTCTTCCAGCCATTTGAGATTCTTCTGTTGAGAATTCTCTGCTAAGCTCTGTAGCCCACTTTTTAATTGGACTGTTGGGTATTTTGAAGTCTAGCTTTTTCAGTTCTTTATATATTTTGGAGATCAACCCTCTGTCAGATGTGGGGTTGGTGAAGATCTTTTCCCATTCTGTAGGCTGTCATTTTGTCTTATTGACCATGTTCTTTGGTCTACAAAAGCTTCTCAGTTTCAAGAGGTCCCATTTATTAATTGTCGCCCTCAGTGTCTATGCTACTGTTGTTATATTTAGGAAGTGGTCTCCTGTACCAATGCATTCAAGACTACTTCCTACTTTCTCTTCTATTAGGTTCAGTGTAACTGGATTTATGTTGAGGTCTTTGATCCACTTGGACTTGAGTTTTGTTCATAGTGACAGATATGGATCTATTTGGAATCTTCTGCATGGTGACATCTAGTTATGCCAGCACCATTTGTTGAAGATGCTTTCTTTTTCCCATTTTACAGTTTTGGCTTCTTTGTCAAAAATTAAGTGTGTATACACGCGTGCAGATAAATGTCAGTGTCTTCAATTTGATTCCATTGGTCCACATGTCATTTTTATGCCAGTTCCAAGCTGTTTTTTATTACTGTGGCTCTATAGTAGAGCTTGAGGTCAGGGATCATTATGCCTCCAGAGGTTGCTTTATTATACAGGATTCTTTTAGCTATCCTATGTTTTTTTTTTTTTCCATATAAAGTTGAGTATTGTTCTTTCAAGGTCTGTGAAGAATTGTGTTGGTATTTTGATGGGGATTGCATTGAATCTATAGATTGCTTTTGGTAAGATTGCCATTTTTACTATGTTAATCCTGTCTATTCATGAGCATGGGAGATCTTTCCATTTACTGATATCTTCTTTGATTTCTTTCTTCAGAGACTTAAAGTTCTTATCAGACAGGTCTTTCACTTGCTTAGTTAGAGTTACCCCCAAGGTATTTTATATTATTTGTGGCTATTGTAAAGGGTGATGTGTCTCTGATTTCTTTCTCAGCTCATTTATCATTTGTAATTAGGAGGGCTACTGATTTTTTTGAGTTAATCTTGTATCCTGCCACCTTACTGAAGGAGATGATTAGCCGTAGGACTTCCCTGGTAGAATTTCTGGGGTCACTTAATTATACTATCATATCATCTGCAAATAGTGAAAGTTTGACTTCTTCCTTTTTATTTCGTATCCCCTTGATCTCCTTTTTGTAGAAATAACCGTCATTTTCAATAAGAAATACAGAACCAATGCAAAGATGAAAGCCCAAGAAGTCAGAGCTAAGAGCCTTACCCTTCACTCTGCTTCAGCTATCCTCTTCAGCCAATAGAGCTACTTCCTGTGTGTTCGTCTTTATAAAGACTTTCTATTCTGCCTTCTCATTGGTTGTAATCCCAACCACATGACCGCCTTGTCACTGCCTGTCTGTACAGACCTCCAGGTCTTCTATGGTTGGTATTGAGATGAAAGGCATGTGTCTCCATGCTGGCTGTATCCTTGAACACACAGAGATCCGCCTAGCTCTGCCTCCCAAGAGCTGGGATTAAAGGCATGCGCCACCAATGGCTCTGCTATGGCTTGCTATTAGCTCTGACTCCTGGGCAACTTTATTTATTAACATACAAATAAAATCACATTTCAGTACAAATAAAATATCACCGTATTTCCCTTTTTCTATTTTAATAAAAAAGGAAAAAGATGATAACTAACATAAGAAAAGCTATATACAAAAGTACAATAACTATATACCATATATATAAGTAATAAATACCTAAACCATGTCTAGTCCATTTGTATTTGACAAATTCAGAGAAAATAATTCCATTATCTATCCTATTTTGGTAAATCAAAAATATACCTAATTCACTTTCTATCCTAACTAATCTTCAACTATAACTAACTAATCTTTAACTCCCTCAGAGATCCAAGAAGGAAAATAATATTACCTAAAAACACAGGAAATGCATGCAAGCAACTTCCAAAAAATTTGTGAGTTGACAGAAATAGCCAGCTGCCTGGATAGTCACCAAGGTTTCTCCGTAGTGTTGTGGCATCACCTTCAGCCTATAGGCTTAGCGTATCTGACAGACTCATTTGTGAAGTAGGATGTACACAAGGTCAATAGTTCAACCTCACATTGGGTAAGAGCAAGTACATGTACCAGAAACACCTGAATTCCACTAGTGTCTTGTCATGATTCAGGATTTTAAATTCTGGAAATTGTTGATTTTTTTTTTTAAATTCAGCTGTCCATTCTTCTTGGCTATGTGTGTGTGGCTTCATCTCAGCATCCTCTTCTTCTTCATATCCCTCTATTAAATGCCAGTCTACTATTGAGAGTTGTGAGTTTACTTTTCAAGAATAACTGATTTAGCTTCAGGGATGGTGCCATATTGTCCTGGCCTCAGAAGATGCCTTTTGATAAAGCCATAACCACACTTGTTTTGGCAAGAATCAAGAGTCCTTTGTTTCATGTCTTGTCTGTCCTGTTTGTCAGCAGTTGATTCGAGGATACTTTGTTGTCCAGTGGCTAACTTTTGCCACAATGAAAGTTAACTCCATATGCAGTTTCTTCAATGCCAATATTTTCTCTGAAGTAGATTGGTACTGCCAGGAGCCGACATGTCTCAAAAAAGAAAAATTTTCTAAGTTATTAAAACATTTTAAATGCCATATTCTGTAAATCTCTGAAGGGTTTGAAGATGACCTGTCTATCTAAAATATATCTGCTTAATTTTGAAAACATACTAATATTACTACAAGTTCTATTATAATGTCTAACTACTAACTTTCATTTCTTTATATCCTAATAGTTGGTAATAATAACATTTAAGGATCAGAAAATTGCATTACATTGTTAAATGAACGATATAAGTACAATTAGAAATATATATATAGCATTTTCTAACAATATCAATTTCAATATATATAATTTGTACAATCCAATCCAATGTAAAGTATTTAAAACTAGTAATTATCTTTTTCTTTTCTTTCCTTTCATTTCATTTCTTTCTTTCTTTCTTTCTTTCTTTCTTTCTTTCTTTCTTTCTTTCTTTCTTTCTTTCTTCCTTCTTTTTTTAAAACAAGAACCTTAAATATAACCTCCTTTGCTTAGCCCTTTTTCTAACCCTTGACAACAACTTGTAACCAACTTCGCTAAACAATGAAAATTATCCCAGTCCTCAAAACCATTAAAAGACCAAAAAAACTACCCACCCCACATCACATTTGGGAATGTGGGCATTGTATTTTTATTTATTTATTTATTTATTTATTTATTTATTTATTATTTATTATTTATTTATTTATTTATTTTATTTTACAATACTATTCAGTTCTAGATAACAGCCACAGATTTTCTTGTTCTCCCCCTTCCTGTCCCTCTCCCCTTCCCCCCAGCACACCCCCCTTTCCCACCACCTCCAGATCAAGGCCACCCCCCAGGACTGAGATCAACCTGATAGACTCAGCCCAGGCAGGTCTAGTCCCCTCCTCCCAGATTGAGCCAAGCGTCCCTGTATAAGTCCCAGGTTTCAAACAGCTATCTCATGCAGCGAGCCCAGGACCTGGTACCACTGCCTAGATGCCTCCCAAACAGATCAAGCCAATCAATTGTCTCACCTATTCAGAGGGCCTGATCCAGTTGGGGGCCCCTCAGCCTTTGGTTCATAGTTTATGTGTTTCCATTTGTTTGGCTATTTGTCCCTGTGCTTTATCCAACCTTGGTTTCAACAATTCTCGCTCATATAAACCCTCCTCTTTCTCACTAATTAGACTTCCAGCGCTCCACCAGGGGCCTAGCTGTGGATGTCGGCATCCAGATTCCTCAGTCCTTGGATGAGGTTTCTGGCACAACTATTAGGGTGTTTGGCTATCCCATCAAGCAGAGTAGGTCAGTCCCAGCTGTCTCTCGGCCATAGATCCATATCTGTCACCATGCACAAAACTTAAGTCCAAGTGGATCAAGGACCTCAACATAAATCCAGCTACTCTGAACCTGCTAGAAGAGAAAGTAGGAAGGAGTCTTGAACGCATTGACATAGGAGATCACTTCCTAAATATAACACCAGTAGTACAGGCACTGAGAGAAACAATCAATCAATGGGACCTCTTGAAACTGAGAAGCTTTTGTAGAGCAAAGGATACAGTCAACAGAGCATTGTATTTTTAAAATTGCTTCCTGCTGGGTATGAGCGAAGGTATCTCTATCCTGAAAAGAAAAAATTTAGGTTAATTGTCAAATTCTAGGAAAGGTAACTATATCCTTCATTATCCAGTCTCTGTATAATGCCAAAGTTCAGGGTTTATCTCAAGTCCTTATTCAAGTAGTCTTTGAGACTGGATCATCTCAGCTAGCCCTCTCAAAATTGCTCTGAGCACTTTGTATTTTAAAGCTGGTCTGTAGGTGATGTTTGTCAGCTTAGTGATATTATTATTGTCCATGTGGAATTGTTGTGGGGCCCCATCTTCTTTCTGGAGACTTCAGTTGATGTTAGGCCTGGCCTTGATTTCCTGCAGAAAACTGATAAGAGACTCGAACACAAAGACTTATATAAGCAGCTAATTGAAGCCTTTTTTCTAGAATTAGTTAGTACTCTATATGACCATTCATATCTTAACAAAGTTTAAAATGTATATAATATATTAATCTTGTAAATATTGATGTAAAATTCATACTTTAAGAAAAGTTTAAAGAATCAGAATACAATCAAAGAGTTGATATTAGTAATAGAATAATCCTTTAATTAATTTGGTTTTTCTCATGTTCCATAGCAGAAGATGGCTCTTTTATTCTGGCATGATACAGGGAGTTTGCATTTTCCTTTTAACAACATGCTTGAGTTTAAAAAAGAGAGCTATTCTCCAACACCAGCTTTAAATTTTAATTGAACTGGGACTATTAGAAGACCAATAGTGTTAAATTTCATTAGAGAAGAGCAGAAACAAGCATTTAGGAAGTCTTATAAAAATTTTTAGATGATATACCCATATGCCATTTCACTCTGTTTCCTGGGATAGATGATTTGTCCCTTTTCTTCAGTTGTCTCATTTGTCCAGTGTTCTTCAGATTCCTTAACCTTCATTCCCCTAAAAGACAACAAAAACCTTTCCCCAAGACTAATTTTGGGGATGTTCCTTTTTGGTAAGTTATTATCTGATTAAATGAAAAGGCATGTGTTACTGGTTAATTTAAATTGGATGTTCATGCTGGTTGATGAACTATCACCTCCTCTAATTAAGGTTCAAATCAAACCTTTATCAATTTTGATAGTACCCACATCTTATCTTCTCCTGTGGTGGTATTCTAATTGTACTGAAATGTGATTTTGATTGTTAATAAATAAAGTTGCCCGGGGGTCAGAGCTATTAGAGCCATAGCAAGAGTGTGGCAGTCGTGGCACACGCCTTTAATCCCAGCACTTGGTAGAAGAGCTAGGTAGATCTCTGTGTGTTCAGGGATACAGCCAGCATTGGAGACATATGCCTTTAAGACCTGGGGGGCGGGGGCTGTACATACAGACAGTGATGAGGCAGTCATGTGTTTGGGTTTACAACCAATGAGAAGGCAGAACAAAAGACTATGAAAAGACATACACACAGGAAGTAGCTCTCTTTCGGGAAGCTAGGAGCACACAGAAGGAAGGGTAAGATTTTCACTTTGAGCTCTGACCTCTCATGTTTCTCTTTTACATTGGTTCTGTGTTTCTTATTTAATAAGACGGTTGGTTACATTTACATCTGGTGCTCAACGTGACAAGAATCCATTAAAAACCGCTTGGCTTGGAGGCAGGTCCAGTTTCCCACAAGGGCGGCTGGCTCCCTAGCCTGGGTGGTTGGCTTCCTAGTCTGAGCAGCCAGCTCCCTAGCCAGGCCCAGGTCTGCTTGGCCTCAGGCCAGACTAACCGTGAGCTGCTTGCTTAAAGATGGTGCTACAAACAACTCAGGCCTGCCCTGCCAAACAGGGCCCCTGCCTGTAAAGCCAATGCATGTGGTGGGAGCTTAAGGAAGCCAGATCCAAGCCTTGACTCGGCTCAAGAGGGAACACATGGCTGGATTTAAGCTTTAGCCAGCTACATTTTCTTGCTCTTTCTCTCTCTCTAGATTCACACCTCGGACACTAGGTGGCTGTTTTGAAATTTCCTCGGATTTCTACTGTCCTATGCAGATTTCATAAGTCATAACATATCAGATATTTTAAAGGAAACTATTTAAAAGAGAATTTTTTTCCACATTAAAAAAATGGGTTTTATGTGTACATTGGAAGAAAATTGGGTTTTGTTTGAAATTTTAGGCAGTCTGACAATGGAACAACTATGTGAGAAGATTAGTATTGTTGGAATTATGCAGTTTATCACTATGCTTATCCTCATTTTACAATTTAAAAAGACAGTCAATTTAAGTGCCAGGATGACAGCTTTAGAAAAACTTGTTAAACCTGTAAAAATTCAGACAGAAGAAATTAACAGTGAAGTTGTTTCAAGTTTGGATCATAAGGTTACAGAAAGAAAGCCTGTTTTCACACAATCACCCTTAATTTATCCTGTAACCGTACAGCAGTTGCCTGATCAAATGACTACACAAAATATTTGGGCTCCAATTGAAATGTTAGATTTAAACAGGTTTAAGGAGGCAATATATCTTATGGCATGCATTCCCCATATTTAAAGCAAATGTTAAACTCTTGGTCAACCTATTATAGAATTGTACCACTGGACTGGTGGGAACTGGCACAAGCTGTTCTTGAACCCAGCCAGAGGCTTCAATTTCTAACTTGGTTCAAGGATGAAGCTAAAAACATAGAAAAACAATGGAGGGATAAAGAAATACAAGTTTGCCAGGATCAGCTTATTGGAGAAGGCCAATATGCTTCAGTACAAACACAATGTTTATATGATGTCCAAACCCTAATTTTATGTAGAACAGCAGCCTTGAATGCATGGGACAGAGTTGAGGAACAAGGAAAAAAAACTGAGTCATTTACAAAGGTTATGCAAGGCCCAAAAGAATCTTTCACAGATTTTTTTTTTTTTTTACAAAGACTGGCTTCAGCAGTAAAGAGAATGGTCCCAGATTCAGAAGGTAGTCAGATAATAATTGAATCTTTGGCCTTTGAGAATGCGAATGCAGCATGCAAAAGAATAATCAGGCCATTAAAGGCAAGATCTGCACCTTTGGAATATTGGATTAGAGATATAGTTAATGTTGAGGCTCATGACCATGATGATATATGATATGTGTGTAGGAGAAGCAATTTCAAAAGGTTTGAGGAATATTAGATGTTTTGGATGTAGAAAGCAAGGACATTTGAAAAGGGACTGTAAACAGGTCATTCCTAGAAACATTGTTTTTTCAAGGAACAATGGCAACAGAATGCCCCTTCCTTCTGGAGTATGCAGAAGGTGTGGTAAGGGAAAACACTGGACCAAGGAATGTTGATCAACAAAGGACAGACAGGGTAATCCTTTGCTTCAGTCTTCGGGAAAATCCTCATTCAGGCCCCCATAGCAAATACAGTTCAAACCTTTCCTGCAGCCATAGAGGAAACCCCTGCTCAGAGTCATTAAATAACCAAATGCCTATTGGAATAAATCATGCTGGTCAGGATGATGAAACAGAGAGAATAGAAAATTAAGGAGAAAACATAAAGAAAATTTTTTGGCAAACTTCTATTAATGAACAGAGACCAAAATTAATGATAAAAATAAATGGTGTTTTGTTGTCTGGTCTGGTAGACACAGGTGCAGACATTACCATAATTGCACCAGAATTTTGGCATCCAACTTGGCCTCTTTAGGAGGTAAACGTTCAACTGTTAGGAATTGGGACATTATCTCAAGTGAAACAGACTGCAAGATGGCTGGAATGTATAGGTCCAGAAGGACAGAGAGGAAAATTAAAACCATATGTGGCTAACATAGCTATGAACCTGTGGGGTCGAGACTTGTTGCTACAATGGAATACTCAGATTAACATCCCTCCAACCTCACAAACAAATCATAAACTAGCACATGTTTCTGAGAGAAATATTAGAAGATACTGTTTTAATGAGTCACTAGCCATCCATAGTATACAAAAACAGGGCACAACAACTGATGATCTTCCAAAGACACCAACAGCTCTACCTTTAAAATGGTTAACAGACAAGCCTGTATGTGTTCAGCAATGGCCCTTAACAACAGAGAAACTGCAGGCTTTAGAAGAGCTGGTAGAAGAACAGTTAAATGCTCAGCATATTCAAGAATCAAATCTCTGACTTGATTTGGAAAGGAAAATTGAGACTTCGTCAATTAGCAGGAATAGACACAGCAGAAATTGTTGTACCTTTAACTAAGGGGGACATTGAAAAATTATGGACAGAAAGTGATCCTTGGTAAAGAGCTTGCAGTAATTTTTTGGGAGAAATTAACAGCAAATATCCCAAAAGTGATAGATTTGATCTTATAAAGAGAGCTGATTGGATCTTGCCTCAAATTGTACAGGAAAAACCCATATCTGGAGTTTGTACATTTTATACAGATGACAACAAAGAAGGAAAGGCAGGTTACAAATCAGAAAATTTAAGTAAAGTGGTTCAAAGTCCTTATAATTCAGTTCACAAATCAGAATTGTATGCTATTCTGGTGGTATTAATGGATTTTTCAGAACCTCTCAACATAGTAACTGACTCTCAGTATGCTGAAAGAGTGGTATTACATATTGAGATTGCAGAATTTATCTCTCATTTTTCAGAATTAACATCATTATTTATTCAATTACAAGATACAATCAGGAAAAGGATTCATCCTTTATATATAACTCACATTCAATCCCATACTGGTCTTCTAGGCCCTCTAGCACAAGGCAATGATGAGATTGATAAATTATTGATAGGAAATGTGTTGGAGGCCTCAGAATTTCTTAAAAACATCATGTCAATAGGAAAGGTTTCAAAAAGGATTTTTTCCATAACCTGGCAATAAGCCAAAGAAATAGTAAAGAAATGTCCTACTTGTCCCCTCTACAATCAAACGCCATTACCAGGAGGATATAACCCAAAGGGTACTCAGAGCAATGAATTCTGGCAGATAGATGTGTTTCACTTTGCAGAATTTGGAAAATTGAAATATGTACACCACACCATCGATACTTATTCAGGATTTCAATGGGCAACTGCTTTGAGTTCTGAAAAAGCTGATTCTGTAGTCACTAATTTGCTAGAAGTTATGGCCATCATGGTATACCTGCTCAAATCAAAACTGACAATGCTCCATCATATGTCTCTGTTAAAATGAAACAGTTTTTGCTTATTATAATATAAAGCATATTAGAGGTATAAAACATAACCTGACAGGTCAAGCAGTTATAGAAAGATCAAACAGAATTCTAAAGGATATGCTAAATAAACAGAAAGGGATAACAACCCCCCCATAAATAGACTGCATAATGCTCTATTAATTTTGACTTTTCTCAATGCCAATGAGAAAGGAACAACGGCTGCAGAGAGACATTGGATAATAGAAAAAAACTACAGAATTAAATCAGCCTATATACTTTAAGGATGTGATGACCTCAGAATGGAAACCAGGGTATGTATTACATTGGGGATGAGGTTTTGCTTTTGTTTCTACAGGAGAAGAAAAGCTGTGGGTACCATCAACATTGATGAAGGTTCGATTTGATCAAGAGAAACCTCTTAATTAGAGGATGTGATAGTTCATCAACCAGCATGAGCATCCAATTTAAACTAACTTGTACCAGTAACACATGCCTCTTCATTTAAGCAGATAATGACATTTAAGCAGATAATAAGCTTCTCAGTTTCAAGAGGTCCCATTGATTGATTGCTTCTCTCAGTGTCTTTGCTACTGGTGTTATATTTAGGAAGTGATCTCCTATGCCAATGCGTTCAAGACTCCTTCCTACTTTCTCTTCTAGCAGGTTCAGAGTAGCTGGATTTATGTTGGGGTCCTTGATCCACTTGGACTTAAGTTTTGTGCATGGTGACAGATATGGATCTATTTGCAGCCTTCTACACATTGATATCCAGTTATGCCAGCACCATTTGTTGAAGATGCTTTCTTTTTTCCATTGTACCCTTTTGGCTTCTTTGTCAAAAATTATAGGTGTGTGGGTTAATGTCAGGGTCTTCAATTTGATTCCATTGGTCCACATGTCAGTTTTTACGCCAATACCAAGCTGTTTTTATTATTGTAGCTCTATAGTAGAGCTTGAAGTCAGGAATTGTGATGCCTCCAGAGGTTGTTTTATTGTACAGGATTCTTTTGGCTATCCTGGGTTTTTTGTTTTTCCATATGAAGTTGAGTATTATTCTTTCCAGGTCTGTGAAGAATTGTGTTGGTATTTTGATGGGGATTGCATTGAATCTGTAGATTACTTTTGGTAAGATTGCCATTATTACTATGTTAATCCTGCCTATCAGTGAGCATGGGAGATCTTTCCATTTTCTGACATCTTCTTCAATTTCTTTTTTCAGGGACTTAAAGTTCTTGTCATATAGGTCCTTCACTTGCATGGTTAGTGTTACTCCAAGGTATTTTATGTCATTTGTGGCTATTGTAAAGGGTGATGCATCTCTAATTGCCTTCTCAGCTTCTTTGTATATTGTATATAGGAGGGCTACTGATTTTTTTGAGTTGATCTTGTATCCTGCTATGTTGCTGAAGGTGTTTATAAGCTTTATCAGTTCCTGGGTGGAATCTTTGGGGTCACTCAAGTATACTATCATATCATCTGCAAATAGGGAAAGCTTGACTTCTTCCTTTCCAATTTGTATCCCCTTAATCTCCTTATGTTGTCTTATTGCTCTGGCTAGAACTTCAAGTACTATATTGAATAAGTATGGGGAGGGTGGACAGCCTTGCCTCGTTCCTGATTTTAGTGGAATTGCTTTGAGTTTCTCTCCATTTAATTTGATGTTGGCTGTTGGTTTGCTGTAAATTGCCTTTATTATGTTTAGGTATGTTCCCTGTATTCCTGATCGCTCCAAGACTTTTATCATGAAGGGGTGTTGGATTTTGTCAAATGCCTTTTCTGCATCTAGTGAGATGATCATGTGGTTTTTTTCTTTGAGTTTGTTTATATGGTGTATTACATTGATGGACTTTCATATGTTGAACCACCCTTGCATCTCTGGGATGAAGCCTACTTGATCATGGTGGATAATTGTTCTGATGTGTTCTTGGAGTCTGTTTGCCAGTATTTTATTGAGAATTTTTGCATCAATGTTCATGAGGGAGAAAGGTCTGTAGTTCTCTTTCTTTGTTGCATCCTTGTTTGGTTTAGGAATCAGGGTAATTGTAGCCTCATAGAAGGAGTTTTGTAATGTTCCTTCTGTTTCTATTATGTGGAACAATTTAGAGAGTATTGGTATTAACTCTTCTTTGAAGGTCTGGTAGAATTCTGCGCTGAAACCATCTGGTCCTGGGCTTTTTTTGGTTTGGAGACTTTTGATGACTGTTTCTATTTCCTTAGGGGTTATTGGACTATTTAAGTAGTTTATCTGGTCTTGTTTTAACTTAGGTATGTGGAACCTATCCAGAAATAATTTCCATTTCTTTTAGCTTTTCCAGTTTTGTGGAGTAGAGGTTTTTGAAATATGACCTTATAATTCTCTGGATTTCCTCAATGTCTGTTGTTATGACCCCCTTTTCATTTCTGATTTTGTTGATTTGGATTCTCTCTCTCTGTCTTTTGGTTAGTTTGGATAAGGGCTTGTCTATCTTGTTGATTTTCTCAAAGAACCAATTTTTTGTTTCATTAATTTTTTGTATTATTCACTTAGTTTCTAACTTTTTAATTTCACCTCTCACTTTGATAATTTCCTGGCGTCTATTCTTCCTGGGAGACTTTGCTTCTTCTTGTTCTAGAGCTTTCAGGTGTTCTGTTAAGTCACTAGTGTGGGATTTCTCCAACGTCTTTATGTGGGCATTTAGTGCTATGAATTTCCCTCTTAGCACTGCTTTCATAGTGTCCCATAAGTTTGGGTATGTGGTGTCTTCATTTTCGTTGATCTCTAGGAAGTCTTTCATTTCTTTCTTTATTTCTTCCTTAACCCATTGGTGATTTAGTTGAGCATTATTCAGTTTCCATGAGATTGTAGGTTTTCTGTAGTTTTTGTTGTTGAAATCTAACTTTAAACCATGGTGGTCTGATAGAACACAGGAGGTTATTCCAATTGTTTTGTATCTGTTGAGATTTGCTTTGTGGCCAAGTATGTGGTTGATTTTAGAGAAAGTTCCATGGGGTGCTGAGAAGAAGGTATATTCTTTCTTGTTAGGATGGACTGTTCTGTAGATATCTATTAGCTCCAATTGGGTCATGACATCAGTTAAGTCCTTTATTTCTCTGTTAAGTTTCGATTTGGGAGATCTGTCCAGTGGTGAAAGTGGGGTGTTGATATCTCCCACTCTTAATGTGTGGGGTTTTATATGTGGTTTAAGCTTTAGTAATGTTTCTTTTACATATGTGGGTGCCCTTGTGTTTGGGGCATAAATGTTCAGAATTGAAACTTCATCTTGGTGGATCTTTTCTGTGATGGGGATATAATGCCCTTCTTGATCTCTTTTGATTGATTTTAGTTTGAAGTCTATTTTGTTGGATATCAAGATGGCTACACCCGCTTGTTTCTTAAGACCATTTGATTGGAAAATCTTTTCCTAGCCTTTTATTCTTAGGTAGTGTCTGTCTTTGAATTTGAGATTTGTTTCTTGTATGCAGCAGAAAGATGGGTCCTGCTTTTGTATCCATTCTGTAAGCCTATGTCTTTTTATAGGTGAATTAAGTCTGTTGATATTAAGGGATATAACGACCAGTGATTTTTTTTATCCCTGTTATTTTTGGTGGTAGTATGTGTGTACTTCTCTTCTTTGGGGTTTTCTGTTGTGGCTTTATCTATTGCCTGTGTTTTCAAATGTGTATCTGACTTCTTTCGGTTGGAATTTTCCTTGTAGTGCTTTATGTAGGGCTGGGTTTATGGATAGGTATTGCTTAAATCTGGCTTTGTCTTGGAATGTCTTGTTCCTTCCGTCTATGATGATTGAAAGTTTTGCTGGGTATATTAGTCTGGGCTGACATCCATGGTCTCTTAGTGTCTGCATTACATCTGTCCAGGTCCTTCTGGCTTTCAAAGTCTCTATTGAGAAATCGGGTGTTATTCTGATGGGTTTACCTTTATAGGTCACTTGGCCTTTTTCCTTTGCTGCTCTTAATATTCTTTCTTTATTCTGTACATTTAGTTGTTTAATTATTATGTGTTGATGAGACTTTTTTGGGGGGTCTAGTCTGTTTGGTGTTCTATAGGCTTCTTGTATCTTCATAGGCATTTCCTTCTTTAATTTGGGAATGTTTTCTTCTATAATTTTGTTGAATATATTTCCTGTGCCTTTGAGTTGGTATTCTTCACCTTCTTCTATCCCTATAATTTGTAGGTTTGGTATTTTCATGGTGTCCCAAATTTCTTGGACATTTTGGTTCATGACTTTGTTGGCTTTAGTGTTCTCTTCAACTGATGAAACTATTTCTTCTACTGTATCTTCAATGCCAGAGATCCTCTCTCCCATCTCTTGCATTCTGTTGGTTATACTTGCATCTGAAGTTCCTGATCTTTTACTCAGGTTTTCTATTTCCAGCATTCCCTCTGTTTGTGTCTTCTTTATTTTTTCAATTTCCCTTTTCAGGTCTTGGACTGTTTCCTTTATTTGTTTCATTGCTTTTTCATGATTTTCTTTCAGTACTTAATTGTTTTCTTCCAGTACTTTATTGTTTTCTTCCAGTACTTTATTGTTTTCTTCCAGGATTTTATTGTTTTTTTCCAGGACTTTATTGTTTTCTTCTAATTTGTTTGCCCTTTCCTCTAGTTGTTTACAGCGTTCTTCCCATTTTTTTGTCTTTTCCTCTACACAAGCCTCTACCTTCTTCATAATGTTACTCATATTCTTCTCCTTCTTCCAATTTTTGATGTTCAGGTCTAGATGTTGGAGGCTTGCTAGGTTCTGGTGATGCTGTATTCTTCTTCATTTTGTTGTATGTACTTCTGCCTTGACGTCTGCCCATCTCCTTGTGGTTCCTTCTTGGTCTTATCAGTGTACTTGGTTCAGAAAGAGCTGACAGATTCAGGAAGTCTCTCTCTCTTGTCCAGATGGGAGTTCTCTTGTCCAAATGGGAACTCTGGGGCAGAATGGAAGCTCTTATCTGGACCGGAAGTCTGGTGAAGATTGTGAGCTTTTTTCCAGACAGGAAGTCTGGGATAGGATGTGCGCTCTTGTCCAGAAGGGAAGTCCAGTTCAGGATGTGAGATCTTGTCCAGGAGGGAAGTCCAGTTCAGGATGTGAGATCTTGTCCAGGAGGGAAGTCCAGGGCAAGATGGGAGCCCTCTCTCTCTGGTCCAGAAGGGAAGTCGGGGGCAGCATGGGAGCTGGGGGCCGGTCTCTAAGTCTCAAGAAGTGGCTGGGGTCTCGGGCAGATCAGCGTGGGTGCAGGGCGTGGAGATTGCAGGGGCTGTTGGGGGGCTTGGAAAAGGGGATCCCTTCCAGTGGGGCTAGAAGGAGACCTGCCCGGTGGCCAGAACCTGGGGCCAAGTTGGGCAGGTCTTCCTGGAGTGGCTGTTGTCCAGGGATGGGGTCCGGGTTGGGCCCGGATACTCACCTCTGGTCCGGAAGGGAAGTCGGGCTAATCTCAACTCTTTGATTGTATTCTGATTCTTTAAACTTTTCTTAAAGTATGAATTTTATTTCAATATTTACTATATATATATATATATATATATATATATATATATATATATTTACACATTTTAAACTTTGTTAAGATATGAATGGTCATATAGAGTACTAACTAATTCTAGAAAAAAAGGCTTCAATTAGCTGCATATATATGTCTTTGTGTTTGAGTCTCTTATCAGTTTTCTGCAGGAAATCAAAGCCAGGCCTAACATCAACTGAAGTCTCCAGAAAGAAGATGGGGCCCCACAACAATAACAATTCCACGTGGACAATAATAATATCACTAAGCTGACAAACATCATGTACATATCAGCTTTGAACTATAAGGTGCTCAGAGCAATTTTGAGAGGGCTAGCTGAGATGATCCAGTCTCAAAGACTACTTGAATAAGGACTTGAGATAAACCCTGAACTTTGGCATTATACAGAGACTGGATAATGAAGGATATAGTTACCTTTCCTAGAATTTGACAATTAACCTAAAATTTTTCTTTCAGGATAGAGATACCTTCGCCCATACCCAGCAGGAAGCAATTTTAAGAATATGACGCCCACATTCCCAAAGAGGTCGTGTGGGGCGGGTGGTGTTTTGGTCTTTTTAATCGATTTTGGGTCTGTGATAATTTTCATTGTTTCAGGGGGTTGGTTACAAGTTGTTGTCAAGGGTTAGGGAAAAGGCTAAGCAAAGGAGTTTAGAGTTAAGGTTCTTGTTTAAAAAAAAAGAAAAGAGCCGGGCGGTGGTGGCGCACGCCTTTAATCCCAGCACTCGGGAGGCAGAGGCAGGTGGATCTCTGTGAGTTCGAGGCCAGCCTGGACTACCAAGTGAGTCCCAGGAAAGGCGCAAAGCTACACAGAGAAACCCTGTCTCGAAAAACCAAAAAAAAAAAAAAAAAAAAAAAAAAAAAGAAAAGAAAGAAAAGAAAAAGACAATTACTAGTTTTAAATACTTTACATTGGATTGGACTGTTTTATATTGTATACAAAATTGAGATTGATATTGTTAGAAAATGCTATATGTATATTTCTAATTGTATTTATACCATTCATTTAACAATGTAATGCAATGTTCTGATCCTTGAATGTTATTATTACCAACTATTTGGATATAAAGAAATGAAACTTAGTAGTTAGATATTACAATAGAACTTGTAGCAATGTTAGTATGTTTTCAAAATTAAGCAGATATATTTTAGATAGACAAGTCATCTTCAAACACTTCAGAGATCTACAGAATATGGCATTTAAAATGTTTTAATAACTTAGAAAATTTTTCTTTTTTGAGACATGTCAGCTCCTGGCAGTACCAATCTACTTCAGAGAAAATATGGGCATTGAAGAAACTGCATATGGAGTCCACTTTCATTGTGGCAAATGTTAGCCACAATGGGAAATGAGGATACTTGACAACAAAGTATCCTCAAATCAACAGGACAGAATTGACAGACAGAACATGAAACAAAGGACTACCGATTCTTGCCAAAACAAGTGTGGTTATGGCTTTATCAAAAGACATCTTCTGAGGCCAGGACAATTTGACCCCATCCCTGAAGTGGCCTTCGCAATCCAGAAAAGGTACAGTGCCCTTTTCTTCGAAGGCAGCTGAACAGGCAGTGGGTCATGGCTTCTGTTGTGCAATGGAACAGCAGCTGAAAGCTCATGCCTCTCGATAGTAGACTGGCATTTAATAGAGGGACGTGGAGAAGAAGGGGATGCTGAGATGAAGCCATATATACACAGCCAAGAAGAATGGACAGCTGAAATAAAAAACCGTCAACATTTTACAGAATTTAAAATCCTGAACCATGACAGGACACTAGTGGAATTCAGATGTTTCTGGTACATGGACTGCTTTCACCCAATGTGAGGTTGAACTGTTGACCTTGTGTATATCCTACTTCACAAATGAGTCTATCAGATACGCTAAGCCTATAGGCTGAAGATGATGCCCCTACACTTCGGAGAAACCTCAGATGACTTTCCAGGCAACTGGCTGTTTCTGTCAACTTACAAATTTATTGGAAGTTGCTTGCATGTACTTCCTGTTTTTATTTTTGTTATCTAATATTATTTCCTTCTTGGGTCTCTGAGGGAGTTGAAGATTAGTTAGTTATAGTTGAAGGTTAGTTATAGTTGAAGATTAACTAGGATAGAAAATGAATTAGATACATTTTGGACTTACCAAAATAGGATAGATAATGGAATTATTTTCTCTGATTTGTCAAATACAAATGGACTAGACATTGTTTAGGTATTTATTACTTGTATATATTGTATATAGTTATTGTACTTTTGTATATAGTTTTTCTTATGTTAGTTATAACCTTTTGCTTTATTTCTTTTTATTAAAATAGAAAAGGGGAAATGTGATGGTATTCTAATTGTACTGAAATGTGATTTTGATTGTATGTTAATAAATAAAGTTGCCTGGGGGTCAGAGCTATTAGAGCCATAGCAAGAGTGTGGCGGTCGTGGCACATGCCTTTAATCCCAGCACTTGGTAGAAGAGCTAGGTAGATCTCTGTGTGTTCAGGGATACAGCCAGCATTGGAGACATATGCCTTTAAGACCTGGGGGGCTGTACATACAGACAGTGATGAGGTAGTCTCATATTTGGGTTTACAACCAATGAGAAGGCAGAACAAAAAGACTATGAAAAGACATACACACAGGAAGTAGCTCTCTTTCGGGAAGCTAGGTGTACACAGGAGGAAGGGTAAGATTTTAGCCTTGAGCTCTGACCTCTCATCTTTCTCTTTTTCATTGGTTCTGTGTTTCTTATTCAATAAGACGGTTGGTTACATCTACATTCTCCTGTAGAAACAAAAGCAAAACCTCATCCCCAATGTAACACATATCCTGGTTTCCATTCTGAAGTCAGCACATCCTTAAAGTATATAGGCTGATTTAATTCTGTAGTTTTTTTCTGTTATCCAATGTCTCTCTGCAGCCGTTGTTCCTTTCTCATTGGCACTGAGAAAATTCAAAGTTAATAGAGCATTATGCAGTCTATTTCTGGGGGGTTTTGTTACCCCTTTCTGTTTATTTAGCATATCATTTAGAGTTCTGTTTGATCTTTCTATAACTGCTTGACCTGTTGGGTTATATGGTATACCCGTAATATGCTTTATATTGTAATAAGCAAAAAACTGTTTCATTTTAACAGAGACATATGATGGAGCATTGTCAGTTTTTCATTTGTGCAGGTATGCCCATGATGGCCATTAACTTCTAGCAAATGAGTATGGTGGTATTGTGTTCCCCAAAATATTGTACACCCTAATAACCTTATCTGGGGTCAGAGACAGTAGAAAGGCTAGAAAATGGTGGCACTCACACCTTTAATCCTAGCACTCCAGAGGTAGAAATCCCTCTGTGAGTTCAAGGCTGTGGGCCCTGGTCCCCCCACTGAGTGGCTGCCACCTTGCTTGCTGACCTTGACCAGATATCTTCCCTATGCTGATTCCCTGCTGGTTTCCTTCTTACTGAATGTTCACTGGAGGTTCTTTGTTTGTGTATATGTATCTTGCATTTGGTGTAAACAGCTTAGATGCAAGAATGTAGAATTTTCGGTAGCGAACTTCTACCCTCCGAGTTTCCTCCATTGTGCTGTAAGCCTGTATTTAAGGTTTCCTCCCTCTTTCAATAAACGGCATTTGGCATTCGGCATTCTGCTGTGGCGAATGACTCAATGCCTCTTGTCTCATTTTTTAATCCATAGCGCCCCCCCCCCCTGCTCAAACATGGTGAATGGATGGTAGTAGTGCAGGCAATACCACAACAAATGGAGGTCCCACTGAGATCCGAGAAAGAAGGGAAAAGCTGATGGATATTCTTGGAAGGCTCTCAGTAATTTAAAGAAAAAAGAAAAAGGTAAGAGGGAATTGTCATGGGTGCAAATAGGGCACCACTGTGGTTAAGAAAGGGCAAGACAGCTAAAGAGTTTAAATAAAAAAGGAAATCTTCCCAATATAGAAGAGGGAAGGAAAGGAAATTTCCCATTAGAAAATCGAGAAAAAAATTTAATCAAGAAAAAAGGATTTTCCCGGTAAAACGGGGAAAAATTTTGAAACTAGGCCTAAAGATTGGGACCCTGTAGAGGAAGGATGAACAAAAGAGAGAAGCCTCTTCCCAGTGGTAATGGAGGAAGAAAGGACTCTTTCCAATTGAAAGATCAGTTTCAGGATAGCTGAAACTCTGAGCTCTTTCTTCCTGCCAGTGCAGAGCAGCAGCATCTGAATTACAAAGAGTCGCCAGGTAGGCCTCATTGCTGCTGGTTAAATAGCAAGTGAGCTCAGAGGTTAAAAGTTTTGCTGTCTGTTTGCTTATTTTGGTTTAAATTTTTCCCTCAGAGTGGGAATAATTCCATATTTAGGATCCCTTCATGGGAAATGTTTTTCTGTTTTCCCCTGATGGTGGGAATAACTCATTATTAGGTAGTCCCTTCATGGGAGTAGAAAGTTTAAATGTGAGTTTGAGTTTGTGTGTTTGAGTATGCTGAGCTGTGGTGGTGGCAGTGGACAAAGTCATGCACGAGATAGCCCAGAGCAGCAGGTGGACAGGTCCTCGCTGGTGGGAGGCAGAGCTGCGATGGAGCATGGCCTGGGCAGCTGCCAACAATAGAGCCCAAGCACTGGGTGGAGCCAAAGCTAACGCCACAGCCTCAGCCAAGTAAGCAGAGGCCAGGAAGGGACTAGAGCTAAAAATTTAAATGGGCCCAACTTCTGGTAAAAAATGGTTTTGGTCAGGACATGGAATGCTAAGTCAATAATGTTTAAATAAAGGATGTTCTGTTCTTTTGATTATCTTAATAAATGTTTGGAATTTCATGGTAGATAAACTAAAGAAACAGGATTTATTATTTTGAACTATATATTAGGTATGCTCTTGTCTGTTGATCATTACTGAAAATTTGGCTCTGCAATTTAAGTTGCTTTCTAGAAATTCTTGGTTTAATTTTCTAAAAATATAACACCTAAAATGGATTGGGTTGTTAGCTTATTAAATAATGTTGCTAAGATAAACCCATAAATAATAATCTCTTACTGATAAAGAGGTTACAAAATTATTTTTCCAGTAAATAAAATACAGGTAAATTGTTTGGTCCACATTGTTAATAATTGGCGATTTACATTAATGTATTATTTGAAATCTATAAGAAAGGATCTCTTTATAACATTTTATAAAAATACTCATAAATATTACCTAAAGTTACCTCTCAAATCCTATAGAGATCGAATTTAATGCTTTTATAATTGGCATATGCAAAAAGGACCATGGAAACAAAAGCTGGTGATAGAATTGCTCAATTATTATTGCTTTCATATTTTAAATACAAAATGCCACCTATATGTAGAACTGGAGGCCTTGGAGGTACAGGAAAACAGGTGTTTTGACAAACAGTTATCAATGATAAGCAGTCTAAATTAGAAATAAAATTATATGGGATTGAGATTGAAAGATTATTGGATTCTGGTGCTGGATATATCCATACTTTCACAAGAATCCTGAGATCCCAACTGGCCTCTACTAAAAGTCAGAAAAATGGAGACTTTTATAAGATCTTAGAGCTTTAAATAAAAACATGCTTCTCATGGGAAGACTGGCTTGCCTGCCCCTGTGGCAATTCCTAAACATTGGCATTTAATTATGATTGACTTGTATTTTATTGGCTGCTAAAGATTAAAACTTGTTTTTTGATGCCTTTTCTAAATTACGAGAGGTTCTTAGCCTGGTTAACTTACAAATAGCCCCCCCCAAAAGGTACAGATATCTTTTCTCTATCATTATTTAGGTCATGAATATTTGGTTTTTCTCATTCACCTACTGGAGTGTTTTGACAAACAGGTCCTATTCTATGGGTACATTCCCCAGCTTCTCCAGCAAAAACCATTACTCCTTATCCTCAGGCTGTTGCTCAGATTATATTTAAGGGAATCAAGATCAGTGTTCAAACCTTTAGAAAGATGACCCCATATACCCAGTCTCAAATAACATGGTTACAAGCTAATGATAATGATTGGACCATATTGACATGCTCCATACAGGGTTGGTTTGATACTCACTACCCCTCTAATGATGTGTGTCAATTTTTTAAATTGAATCCTGTTATATTTCCCAAGATAGTAGAGATGACTCCTATTCCTCAGGCCTGTGTGGTATTTACTGATGGCACTTCACGTGGTTTTGCTGTGGTGGTTTCTGGCAATATAATGAAGAGAATGAAAGTCCAGGACACTTCTGCCCAGATGACAGAGGTACAGACACTGTTGCATTAGATGTTTTCTGATGAGGGTGTAAATATTTATACTGATAGTCAATATGTGGCACATGCTATTATGGCTTTGTAGACAACAGCCTACATACCATCCATTTCTCCCATTCACAAATATTTATTACAAGTACAAGGACTCATATGGTCCTGCTCACATAACCTTTATGTGGGCCATATTAGAGCTCATACCCAATTGCCTGGACCTCTAAGCAAAGGTAATCAGAGGGCTGATGCCATTACCCGTATGGCTGTCACATTAATTTTGTTCTGCCTTTAAAAAGGCTACTCAGTTACATCAACGTTATCATCTTAATGCTGGATCTCTTCGTCATCATATGGACATAACCTGAAAACAAGCCATCCAGATAGTTAAATCATGTCCTATTTGTGCTGAATTTTTACTTGTTCTTCATTGAGGAATTAATCCCGAAGACTTTTACCTAATCATGTGTGGCAGATGAATGTCACACACGTGCCTTCCTTTGGAAAATTACAATATGTCCATGTATCTATTGATACATACATATTCTTCTCTAATTTTTGCTTCTGACCACTCAGGAAAAAAGGTTAAAGATGTAAAAAAATCATTGTCTTCATGCCTTTGCTTATATGGGAGTACCAAAATGCATAAAGACTGATAATGGTCCTGCCTACAGCAGTACAGGATTTTCAAAATTCTGCCAAGACTTTTCTATTGTTAATAAGACTGGTATTCCTTATAATCCTCAAGGACAGGCTATAGTAGAAAGCTGCCATCATACCTTAAAAACATATTTTGCTAAAGTAAAAAGGGGGGAGCTAGGGGCTCATCTCTCCTCTCCACATTCTATTCTTTCCCTTGTTTTATATATTTTAAATTTTTTATCGGTTGATTCTGCTGGAGTATCTGCTGCAGATAAGCACTGGAGGGCTCCTGTTGCAAATCATCCTCTGGTGCGATGGAAGGATCTTTCTACTGGCACTTGGAGGGGACCGGATCCGGTGTTGGTGTGGGCCCAGCGATCTGTTTGTGTCTTTCTGCAGTACAATGAGGTTCCTTTTTGGGTTCCTGAGTGCTGTGTGCACCCTGTGGCTGCTGCTGAATCCCAACATGACAGAGACCTATTGGGCCTTTGTGAAAAACTCTCCCCTTCTGATGCCAATGGGGATTGAGAGCCCAATATGGCTAGCCTTGGCAAACATTAATGTAAGTCTTGAAACTGTAGCCATGTGGTTGGATTCTTCAGAAGGTAATATATGGTAACTTTTTTCAAAAATGTTGAGAATGTGTCACCCAGACACCTTGGAGATTAAGGATAACTCTGAAGGTCACTGACCTTCATTTGTTAACAATAGCATGCCAGCTAAACCTTTTTCATTTTCACAATTCTCTTCAAGCTGATGTAGTACCTACCTTTTCAGGAGTGGCTCTGTGCAACTTCTATTGGCCTCCTGAAATTCATCTAGCCTCCTTTGAAGATACCTTAAAATTTGTGAGCCTGAATGTAGCCATTATGAGACCATTAGTTCTGCTCCTTGTTTTTTGTCTGTTTTTCTTTATGGTTCTCAGTTTTTTTTTCCAGAGCTGCCAGCTTAAGTCATGCTGGGATCAAGAAAAATGGGCCTTGGTGGTTCATGTTCCTGATGTTCCTGGAGCTGTGTCCATGCCAGTGGGCCATGGCAGTTAGACACAGATGCTGCTCACACGTTCCAGAAGAGAATCTGACATCGCTGTTGCCATTGTTGCTGTTATAGCAGTGGTGGCCACTGCTGCTACTGTTTCTGGGATTGCTATTTCATAATTGGTTACTACAGCTAGCACAATGGAGACCCTGGCTGCAAAAGTAGCTACCACATTCTTTTGGGCATAATAAATTTAATTATACAATTATACATTTGAATTGGCTTTGAAAGTTGTAAAATTTATAAAACTCAAGTTCCACTTGCCTATGGGATACCACCTTACAAGGACTCCAATTTGCAGTAAGGCTCATTAAATGAAGGAATGGCTCAATTGCCTTTAGTCTCCTGGCTATGGGTGGGTTAGGACTTCTGTTGGTCTTTTCTGTGTTGCACAGATTGCAAGCCCAGTGCCTCTTTGAGATCTTTGGCAGCAGTTAACTCTACAGCTCACGTGGTTGAGTCTGTATGATAATGAGATTCAAAGATGGGTAATGTTTGGGGGGTGCTAACCAACCTAAGACAGAATACTTGTGTGGCCTGGGCAGGTGTCTCCTTGATGGGTAAGGTGACCTGCTGATGTCCCATGCAACCTAAGTCAAAAGCTCATTTTCTAGTAAAAAGGGGGGACCTGTGGGCCCTGGCCCCCCACTGTGAGTGGCTGCCGCCTTGCTTGCTGACCTTGGCCAGATATCTTCCCTATGCTGATTCCCTGCTGGTTTCCTTTTTACTGAATGATCACTGGAGGTTCTTTGTTCATGCATCCTGCATTTGGTATAAACAGCTTAGATGCAAGAATGTAGAATTTTTGGTAGCGAACTTCTACCCTCCGGTGTTCCTTCATTGTGCTGTAAGCCTGTATTTAAGGTTTCCTCCCTCTTTCAATAAACGGCATTTGGCATTCTGCTATGGCGAATGACTCACTGCCTCTTGTCTTTTATTTTTTAATCTACAGCCCCTTGCTCGGACTTGGTGAATGGATGGTGGTAGCACAGGCACTACCACAACACAAGGCCACATTGGAAATGGCCAAGCATGGTGACACACACCTTTAATCCCAGAAAGTGAGCTTTTAATCCCAGGGAGTGGTGGTAGAAAGCAAAAAGGTATATAAGGCATAAGGACCAGAAACTAGAAGCATTTGGCTGGTTAAGCTTTCAGGCTTCTAGCAGCAGTACAGCTGAGACCCATTCTGGATGAGGACTCAGAGGCCACCAGTCTGAGGAAACAAGATCAGCTGAGGAATTGGCAAGGTGAGATAGCTGTGGCTTGTTCTGCATCTGATCTCCTAGCATTCATACCAATAACTGTCCTCAGGTTTGATTTTATTAATAAGAACTGTTAACATTCATGCTACAAATGAGTGATTACAGAATCAGCTTTTTCAAAACTCAAAGCAGTTGCCCATTGAAATCCTGAATAAGTATCGATGGAATCGTGTACATATTTCAATTTTCCAAATTCTGCAAAGTGAAACACGTCCATTTGCCAGATTTCATTCCTCTGAGTACCTTTTGGGTTACATCCTGCTGGTGATGGTGTTTGATTGTAGAAGGAACAAGTAGGACATTTCTTTACTATTTCTTTGGCTTGTCACCAGGTTATGGAAAAATCCTTTTTTAAACCTTTATTATTGACATGATGTTTATTTTTATGAAATTCTGAGGTCCCCAGCACATTTCCTACCAATAATTTATCAATCTCATCATTACCTTGTGCCAGAGGGCCTGGCAGACCAGTATGGGATCGAATGTGAGTTATATGTAAAGGATGATTCCTTTTCCTGATTGTATCTTGTAATTGAATAAATAGTGATGTTAATTCTGAAAAAATGAGAGATAAATTCTGCAATCTTAATATGTAATACCACTCTTTCAGCATACTGAGAGTCAGTTACTATGTTGAGAGGTTCTGAAAAATCCATTAATACCAGCAGAATAGCATACAATTCTGATTTGTGAACTGAATTATAAGGACTTTGAACCACTTTACTTAAAATTTCTGATTTGTAATCTGCCTTTCCTTGTTTGTTGGCAACTGTATAAAATGTACGAACTCCAGATATGGGTTTTTCCTGTACAATTCAAGGCAAGATCCAATCAGCTCTCTTTATAAGATCAATTCTATCGCTTTTGGGATATTTGCTGTTAATTTCTCCCAAAAAATTACCGCAAGCTCTTTGCCAAGGATCACTTTCTGTCCATAATATTTCAATGTCCTCCTTAGTTAAAGGTAAAACAATTTCTGCTGTGTCTATTCCTGCTAATTGACGAAGTCTCAATTTTCCTTTCCAAATCAAGTCAGAGATTTTTTTCCCCATAAGTTTTTAATTTTTATTTGGTTTATTTGGTAAAAATATCCATTCCAATATAATATCTTCCCTCTGCATTAATATTCTTGTAGGAGAATGCCTAGAAGGTAAAATAACCAAAATGCAATGCAGCTTTGGATCAATACGATCCACATGCCCTTCATGTACTTTCTTTTCTACCAAGGCCAATTCTTTCTCAGCTTCAGGTGATATTTCTCTTGGACTATTTAAGTCCTTGTCACCTTCTAAGGTTTTGAACAAATTAGTCAGTTCATCATTTTTTACCCCAACAATAGCTCGTAGATGAGAAATGTCTCCAAATAATCTTTGAAAGTCATTAAGAGTCTGTAGTCGATCTCTCCTAATTTGCACCTTTTGGAGTCTAATTTTTTTGTAGCTCTATTTTATATCCTAAATAATTAATAGAATTTTCTCTTTGAATCTTTTCAGGAGCAATTTGTAATCCCCAGCAAGGCAAAATTTTCTTTACTTCTTCAAACATTCTTTCTAAAGTATCTGCATTTGAGTCAGCTAATAAAATATCGTCCATATAATGATAAATTATAGATTTAGGAAATTTTTTACATATCACTTCCAAGGGCTGTTGTACAAAATATTGGCACAGAGTTGAGCTATTCAACATTCCTGATGGGAGGACCCTCCATTGAAATCTTTTAACCAGTTGAGAACTATTATAAGTAGGCACTGTGAAAGTAAATCTTTCTCTGTCTTTTTTTTTGTAAGGGTATTGAAAAGAAATAGTTTTTTAAATAAATAACTATGAGAGGCCATTCTTTTGGTAACAGAGTAGGCAAAGGAATTCCAGATTGTAGAGAGCCCATTGGCTGAATTACCTTGTTAATTGCTCTAAGGTCTGTTACTATTCTCCATTTACCAGATTTCTTTTTAATAACAAATACAGGAGAATTCCAAGGGCTGGTTGTTTTTTCAATATGCTGAGAATTTAACTGTTCTTCTACCAGCTCTTCTAAAGCCTGGAGTTTCTCTGTTGTTAAGGGCCATTGCTGAACCCATACAGGCTTGTCTGTTAACCATTTTAAAGGTAGAGCTGTTGGTGTCTTTGGAAGATCATCAGTTATTGTGCCCTGTTTTTGTATACTATGGGTGGCTGGTGACCACTCATTAGAACAGTATCTTCTAATATTTCTCTCAGAAACATGTGCTAGTTTATGATTTGTTTGTGAGGTTGGAGGGATATTAATCTGAGTATTCGATTGTTGCAACAGGTCTTGACCCCACAGGTTCATAGCTATGTTAGCCACATATGGTTTTAATTTTCCTCTCTGTCCTTCTGGACTTATACATTCCAGCCATCTTGCAGTCTGTTTCATTTGAGATAATGTCCCAATTCCTAATAGTTGAACGTTTACCTCCTGAAGAAGCCAAGTTGGATGCCAAAATTCTGGTGCAATTATGGTAATGTCTGCACCTGTGTCTACCAGACCAGACAACAAAACACCATTTATTTTTATCGTTAATTTTGGTCTCTGTTCATTAATAGAAGTTTGCCAAAAATTTTTCTTTGTTTTCTCCTTAATTTTCTATTCTCTCTGTTTCATCATCCTGACTAGCATGATTTATTCCAATAGGCATTTGGTTATTTAATTGCTCTGAGTAGGGGTTTCCTCTATGGCTGCAGGAAAGGTTTGAAATGGATTTGCTATAGGGGCCTGCCTGAGGCCCCTCTGGGAGTTTTCTGATGACCAAGGCAATGGATTACCTTTCCTGTCCCTTGTTGATCTACATTTGTTGGTCCAGTGTTTTACCTTATCACACCTTCTGCATACTCCAGAAGGAAGGGGCATTCTGTTGCCATTGTTCCTTGAAGAAACATTGTTTCTAGGAATGACCTGTTTATAGTCCCTTTTCAAGTATCCTTGCTTTCCACATCCAAAACATCTAACATTCCTCAAACCTTTTGAAATTGCTTCTCCTACCCACATATCATCATGGTCATGAGCCTCAACATTAACCCTGTCTCTAATCCAGTTTTCCAAAGGTGAAGATCTTGTCTTTAATGGCCTGAATATTCTTTTGCATGCTGCATTCACATTCTCAAAGGCCAAAGATTCAATTATTATCTGACTACTTTCTTAATCTGGGACCATTCTCTTTACTGCTGAAAACAGTCTTTGTAAAAAAAAATCTGTGAAAGATTCTTTTGGGCCCTATATAACCTTTGTAAATGACTTAGTTTTCTTTCCTGGTTCCTCAACTCTGTCCCATGCATTCAAGGCTGCCATTCAACATAGAATTAAAGTTTGGATATCATATAAACATTGTGTTTGTACTGTAGCATATTGGTCTTCTCCAACAATCTGATCCTGGAAGAGATATATTCCTTTATCCCTCCATTGTTTTTCTATGTTTTTAGCCTCCCCTTTGAACCACATTTGCCACTGGAGCCTCTGTCCTGGTTCCAGAACAGCATGTGCCAGCTCCCGCCAGTCCTGTGGTATAATCCTCTTATAAGTTAACCATGTGTTTAACATTTGCTTTACATATGGGGAATGCATCCCATAAGATACTATTGCCTCCTTAAACCTTCTTAAATCTAACATTTCAATTGGAGCCCAAATATTTTGTGTATTCACTTGATCAGGTAACTGCTGTATGGTTACAGGATAAATTCAGGGTGATTGTGTGAAAACAGGCTTTCTTTCTGTAACCTTATGATCCAATCTTGAAACACCTTCATTGTTAATTTCTTCTGTCTGAATTTGAATTTCTCTATAATTCATTAAAACAGGTTTAACAGGTTTTTCTAAAACTTTTATCCTGGCACTTAAATTGACTATCTTTTAAAATAGTAAAATGAGGATAAGAAAGGTAATAAAGTGCATAATTTGATCAACTTTAATCTTCTCATATAGTTGTTCTATTTTCTGACTGCCTAAAATTTCAAACAAAGCCCAATTTTCTTCCAATGTATACATAAAACCCATTTTTTAAATGTGGAAAAAATTTCTCTTTTAAATAGTTTCCTTTAAAATATCTGATATCTTAATTGACTTACCAAATCTGTGTAGAACAGTAGAAATCTGAGGGAATTTCAAAACAGCCACCTAGTGTCTAAGGTGTGAATCCAGAGAGAGAAAGAGAGAGCGTGAGTGAGAGAGAGAGAGAGAGAGAGAGAGAGAGAGAGAGAGAGAGAGAGAGAGAGAGTGAGCAAGAAAGCATAGCCACAACTTCTGGCTAAAAGCTTAAATCCAGCCACATGTTCCCCCTTGAGCTGATTCAAGCCTGGGCTCCAGCTTCCTTAAGCTCTGACTACATGTGTTGGCTTTACAGGCAGCGGCCCTGTTTGGCAGGGCAGACCTGAGTTGTTTGTAGCACAGGCTTTAAGCAAGTAGCTCTAGCTGCAGCTAACCACTTGGGGCTATGGTCAGCCTGTCCTGACACCAAGCCCACCTGGGCCCAAGCTAGGGAGTCAAGCCACCCAGGCGGGAAACCGGACCTGCCGCCAAGCCAAGTGAAGTGGTTTTTAATGGATTCTTGTCATGTTGGGCACCAAATGTAGAAATAACTGTTTTATTCAATAAGAAACACAGAACCAATGCAAAGATGAAAGCCCAAGAGGTCAGAGCTAAGAGCCTTACACTTCACTCTGCTTCAGCTATCCTCTTCCAAGAGAGCTACTTCCTGTGTGTTTGTCTTTATAAAGACTTTCTGTTCTGCCTTCTCATTGTTGCAACCAATGTTTTACAACACCCAACTACATGACTGCCTTGTCACTGCCTGTCTGTACAGACCTCCAGGTCTTCTATGGTTGGTATTGAGATTAAAGGCATGTGTCTCCATGCTGGCTGTAATCTTGAACACACAGAGATCTGCCTGGCTCTGCCTCCTAAGAGCTGGGATTAAAGGCATGAGCAACCAATGCCCTGCTCTGTTATGGCTTGCTATTAGCTCTGACCCCCAGGCAACTTTATTTATTAACATACAAATAAAATCACATTTCAGTACAAATACAATATCACCATACCTTTTGTTGTTTTTTTGTTCTATCTAGGACGTACTATGTTGAATAAGTATGGGGAGAGTGGACAGCCTTGTCTTGTTCTGATTTTAGTGGACTCCCATTGCGTTTCTCTCCATTTAATTTGATGTTGGCTGTCGGCTTGCTGTTAATTGCCTTTATTATGTTTAGGAATGTTCTTTATATTTCTGATCTCTCTAGGACCTTTATCATGAAGGGGTGTTGGATTTTGTCAAAGGCTTTTTCAGCATCTAATGAGCTGATCATGTGGTTTTTTCTTTTAGTTTGTTTATACAGTGTATTACATTGACGGATTTTTTGTTTGTTGAACCATCCTTGCATCCCTGGGATGAAGCCTACTTGATAATGGTGGATAATTTTTTGATGTGTTCCTGGATTCAGTTTGCCAATATTATTGAGTGTTTTTGCATCAGTGTTCATGAGAGAGTTTGGTCTGTATTTCTCTTTCTTTGTTGCATCTTTGTGTGGTTTGGGTATTAGGGTTACTGTAGCCTCATAAAAAGATTTTGGTAATGTTCCTTCTGTTTCTGTTGTTTGGAACAATTTGAAGAGTATTGGTATTAGCTCTTCTTTGAAAATATGGTAGAATTCTGCACTGAAACCATCTGGTCCTGGGCTTTTTGTTGGCTGGGAGTCTTTTAATGACAATTTCTATTTCCTTGGGGGTTATTGGTCTATTTAAATAGTTCATCTGGTCTTGATTTAACTTTGGAATGGGGTAACTATCCAGAAAATCGTCCATTTTATTCAGATTTTTCAATTTTGCGGAGTACAGGTTTTTGAAGTATGACCTGAAGATTCTCTGGACTTCCTTGTTGTCTGTTGTTATGTCTCCCTTTTCATTTCTGATTTTGTTAATTGGATACTCCATCTCTGCTTTTTGGTTAATTTGGATAAGGGCTTGTCTATCTTGTTAATTTTTCTCAAAGAACCAACTCTTTGTTTCATTCATTCTTTGTATTATTCTCTTTGTTTCTATTTTATTGATTTCAGCCCTCAATTTGATTATTTCCTGGCATTTGTTTCTCCTGGTGAGTTTGCTTCTTCTTGTCCTAGAGCTTTCAGTTGTGCTGTTAAGTCACTAGTGTGAGATTTCTCCAACTTCTTAATGGGGACATTTAGTGCTATGAATTTTCCTCTTAGCATTGATTTCATAGTATCCCATAAATTTAGGTATGTTGTACATTCATTTTCATTGAATTCTAGGAAATCTTTAATTTCTTTGTTTCTTCCTTGACCCATTGGTGATTCAACTGGACATTATTCAGTTCCCATGAAATTGTAGGCTTTCTTTGATTTTTGTTGTTGTTGAAATCTAACTTTAAGCCATGGTGGTCCAATAAGATACAGGAAATTATTTCAATTTTTTTTTGTATCTGTTGAGATTTGCTTTGTGACCAAGCATGTGGTCGATTTTGGAGAAGGTTCCATGGGGTGCTGAGAAGAATGTATATTCTTTTGTGTGAGGGTGGAATATTCTGTACATATCTATTAAGTTTATTTGGGTCATTATGTCTCTTAGTTCCCTTATTTATCTGTTAATTTTCAGTCTGGCAGACCTGTCCATTGGTGAAAGTGGGGGGTTGAAGTCTCTCCCTACTAGTATATGGGGTCTGAGTGCAATTTAAGCTTTAGTAATGTTTCTTTTATGAATGTGGGTGCCCTTTATTTGGGGCATAAATATTCAGAATTGAAACTTCATCTTGTCAGATTTTCCCTGTGATGAATATATAATGTCCTTCCCATCTCTTTTGATTGATTTTAATTTGAAGTCTATTTTATTTGACATAAGGATAGCTACACCATCTTACTTCTTAAATCCATTTGATTAGAAAGTCTTTTCCCAGCCTTTTATTCTTAGATAGTGTTTGTCTGAAGTTGACGTGTGTTTCTTGTATGCAGCAAATGGATGGATCTTGTTTTTGTATCCATTCTGTTAGCCTGTGTCTTTTTATAGGTAAATTGAGTCCATTGATATTAATGGATATTAATGACCAGTGATTGTTAATTCCTGTTAGTTTTTGGTGGTAGTGTTGTATATTTTCCTTCTTTGGTATTTGTTGGTTTGGGACTATCTATTGCCTGTGTTTTCATGGGTGTATCTAACTTCCTTAGGTTGGATTTTTCCTTCTAGTGCTTTCTTGTAGGGCTGGATTTGTGGATAGATATTGTTTAAATCTGGTTTTATCATGGAATATTTTCTTTACTTCTTCTATGTTGATTTAGAGTTTTGCTGGGTATAATAGTCTGGGTTGGCATCCATAGTCTCTTTGTGTCTGCATCTGTCCAGGACCTTCTGGATTTTAGAGTCTCCATTGAGAAATCAAATGTTATTCTTATGGGTCTGCCTTTATATGTTACTTGACCTTTTTCCTTTGCAGCTCTTAATACTTTTTCTTTATTCTGTATGTTTAGTGGTTTGATTATTATGTGGTGAGGGGACTTCTTATTTTTTTTTATCTAATCTATTTGCTGTTCTGTAACCTTCTTGTATCTCTGTAGGCATTTCCTTCTTTAGGTTTGGAAAGTTTTCTTCTATGATTGTGTTGAATATATTTTCTGTACCTTTGAGTTGGTATTCTTCTCCTTCTTCTACCCCTATTATTCTTAAGTTTGGTCTTTTCATGGTGTACCCAATTTCCTGGACATTTTGGATCATGGCTTTGTTCGCTTTAGTGTTTTCTTTGACTGATGAATCTATTGTATCTTCAGTGACAGAGATCCACTTTTTCATCTCTTGCATTCTGTTGGTTATGCTTGACTCTGTAGTTCCTGTTTGTTTACTCAGATTTTCCACTATCAGCATTTCCTTAGTTTGTGTCTTCTTTATTGTCTTGATTTGTTTTCAAATCTTGAACTGTTTTCCTCACTTGTTGACCCATCCAGCAGGCCAGGTTATTAGGTAAGACTCGAGGAGGCTCCTCCTAAAAAACCAATGGGGGTGAGAGAGAAAGGAGACCAAGCGCGTAAAGAAAACAGAGTCAGTCTGAGTTGCGTCAAGGTCTCGTTTATTGCAAGGGGAAGCAGGTTTATATATGCTGGTAGATAGGAGAAATGAACAGGGGAAAAGGGGGGGAATGAAAGTTTGAAGAATAGAATAGGGTCCGGGTGAGGTCTCCTCTGAAGAATAGGATCGCAAGGTCTCTTTGGTCCAAAGCTTGTGCAACCGACCAACCTGAACATGTTCAAGGAAGTTATTCTAAAAGTATATTAATCTAAAGGTACATTTTGTGGTTTTTTCCGGGAGTTATTGTTTTTTGTAACTTAGTAACGGTTGTCAAGGGTGTAGTTATGTCAGATCATCCAAGCAAGAAAGGTCAGAGCGAAGTCATCCATTTTTTGGCTCCCAAAATGACCAAAAGTGGGTTTTGGTCATAACTCAAGAGGGCCCCTGTCTTAGGCTATATGGAGTGCATCCTGTGTCTGGCAACGTGCTATCTTAAGCCGGTCTCGATGACCTCTGTATGTTGTGCCCCCAGCACAGGCTCCATACTAATCCCATCATTGAGTACCCTCTAGCCTTTAGTTGTAGGGGCTTTTTAGGGTAGTAGGACACTGAACCTGAACCTTTCACTTGTTTTGATAGTTTGATCTTGAGTTTCGAAATGATGGTAATGTACTGAGACAGTTTTTGATAGAGCTGAATCAATCTGATTTTTTATGAATTGTGTTAGCCGTTGAAAAGCCCAAGGACAAAAGGTGAGGAGGAGAAGGAAAATAATCGGGGGGGGGGGCGCAGGAGGGTGAGGATCAGGGTAGAAAGCCAAGGGGATTCTTTTAGCCAGCCCTTAAACCAATTGTGCTGATTTTTAAAATCATGTTTTTTGGGGGCCAATCTTTCTCTTAGTTTATCCATTGATTCTCTGACTATCCCAGTATGATCTGCGTAAAAGCAGCATTCCTCCTTTAAGGCTGCACACAAGCCTCCCTCCTTTAAAAATAGCAAATCCAGACCTCTTCTGTTTTGTAACACTATCTCAGAGAGTGAGGTTAAAGATTTCTCAAGAGCAGAAATGGATCTCTCTAGGGCCTCTAGGTCAGTAGTCATAGCCATTTGTAACTGCATAAGGTGGTTGCTTTGTACGAGGGCAGTAGTTCCTGTACCAATTCCTGCAGCAATGCCCCCAATACCTAGCAAGAGACACAGGTTCTCAAGTGTATCTGCCCCTCTGCTCAAAGAATTCCATCACTGATCTCTCTTCATGATAGGTGACATGAGGCCATAGCTGGACCATCACACAAAATTCATGAGAATCATTAAATATCTGAGCAGACATGCAAGGGGTCAATCCTGTATTGCAGGCCCAGTAGGACCCGTTGGGTGCCTCGAGATAATAGCTTCCTTTATAGGGTGTCAGTGTTTGGGTACAGAGGTGGCGATGGGTCGGTGGGACCTTGCCCAAACAGGAACCTTGTCTGGAGACCTCAGGGAGTGTCAGTTTATGGGGCTTAGTCTGACACCTACTGCTTGGGGAAGTGAGGTTGTTGGCAACAGACTGAAAGGCGATTCCCTCATAATAAGGAGGACTGGAGGTAAGGCCGAGCCAACAACCCAAGGTTTGGTCTGGATTTGTGGTGTTTAGGGCCAGATAGGCTCCCTGGACCAAATCAAACAATCTATCTCTTGTTCCCCCAAAAGGGGTAAGGAGAGTGCCGTTACTGGAGTCTATGATGGTAGTCACGGTGCTTGGTGTAGGGTTGGGGAAGGTCTGGGTACAGAGTGATCACAGAGGGGGTACAGTTACATCAACAGGTACATTCTTCCTGAAACCTCAAGGGGGGATATCAGGGTGGGAGTGGAGTTTACACAAAGGTCACAGTGGTCCTTCCTGGAACACCTGCAACTATCCCAGTCACCATTGCCATATCATAATTTGCAGGCAAGATAGATTGTAGGTCAAAGGGTTTGTGGCTGTTGGTTTTTATTTTTTATTTTTTCTGGAGCTGAGAACCCAGGGCCTTGCGCTTGCTAGGCAAGCTCTCTACCACTGAGCTAAATCCTCAACCTGTGGATGTTGGTTTTTATATTTCTCTTTCATCACCATGCAGAATACCTTCCCACACCAATGACACTAGAACTTAGGTGTTAAGATTACATGTTGACCTCTCCATGTTCAGTGAATCTGTGGGTTGTTTTCTTAGGCAATGGAGCTCTCTCTGTCAGTTTGCAGAGAGAAACTCTATATCTTAGCAACAGCCTATATTGTTTGAGGGATTTCCATGGGTCCCCCTTGGATAATACCTCATTTGAATGCAATCAAGTACCACCACTGGAAGCCTTGCCTGGTGAGAAAAATGTCCCGATGAGACTCAATATCCCTTATTATTAGGAGTTCTCAATTGGATTGCTTTCATAGATTCCAGAAAGATTATACTGTACTAAGTTTGCACTCTAAACCCTGAAATGCCTTCCCCTTAAGTCAAGTGGTCTCTTTCTTCACTCTCTCTCACCATCCCTTTTGCCATGCCACCAAATCCTCCCACTCTTAATTTAAAAAAAAATTATAATTAATTTAATTTTACATATCAGCCACGGATTCCCCTGTCCTCCCTCCTCCTACCCCCCCTCCCAATCCACCCCCTATTCCCAACTCCTCCAGGGCAAGGACTCCCCTGGGGATTCAGCTCAGCTTGCCTCAGTTGAGGCAGGTCCAGTTCACCTCTTCCCTTCACCCAGGCTGAGGAAAGTGTCACAGCATAGGCCCCAGGCTCCAAAAAGCCAGCTCATGCACTAGGTCCACTGCCTGGGTGCCTCCCAAACAGTTCAAGCTAATCAACTGTCTCACCTATTCAGAGGGCCTGATCCAGTTGGGGGCCCCTCAGCCTTTGGTTCATAGTTCATGTATTTCCATTCATTTGGTTATTTGTCCCTGTGTTTTATCCAACCTTGGTTTCAACAATTCTCGCTCATATAAACCCTCCTCTTTCTCATTAATTAGACTCCCAGCGCTCCACCAGGGGCCTAGCCGTGGATGTCTGCATCCAGATTCCTCAGTCCTTGGATGGGGTTTCTGGCACAACTATTAGGGTGTTTGGCCATCCCATCAGCAGAGTAGGTCAGTCCCGGCTGTCTCTCGACCATTGCCAGCAGTCTTTTGTGGGGGTATATTTGTGGATTTCTGTGGGCCTCTTTAGCTCTTTGTTTCTTCCTTTTCTCATGTGGTCTTCATTTACCATGGTCTCCTATTCCTTGTTCTCCCTCTCTTGATGTTAGATGTGGAACAAGGATGACTGGACTGCTACTCACATCACCAGTGAGGCTACCTGGAAAACGGGACCCCAAGAAAGACACGGAGAAATGGATGAGATCTACATGAACAGCCTGGACATGAGTGGGAGCAATGAAGGGCAAGGGTCGAGGGAAAGAGAGCAGGGGATCCTAGCTGGATCAAGAAAAGAGAGGGAGATCAAATTGCCATTTTTACTATGTTAATCCTACCTATCCATGAGCATGGGAGATCTTTTCATTTTCTGACATCTTCAATTTCTTTTTTCAGGGACTTAAAGTTCTTGCTGAGCCATCTCTCCAGCCCCCTCAATTTTTTAAAAGGAATTTTTCATTTCCTCTTTGAAGATCTCTAATATCTTCTTAAAGTCATTTTTATGGTAGATATCTTCTTTTTCTTCTGTGTTGAGATGTTCAGGTCTTGCTGATGTAGGTTCTGATGGAGCCTTATTGGTCTTTATGATGTTGACTATATTTTTGCACTGGCATCTGCCCATCTCTTCCTCCACTTGGTGCAAGCAGTGTGTGTCTGAGGGAGTCTCTCTTAGTCTGCTTGATACTTTTGATCCAGTGGGAGCTCTTGGTATAGTCAATGCTGATGGACTCGTTGTCTCAGGGAACAGCTCTTAGTCCAATGGCACTAGTGGGCACTGTCTCAGGGAGTAGCTGCAGTCTTAGGGTGTGGTAGATGGTGGTAGTCTGACTTGTTTACAGGAGGTCTGCCTGCCAACTGGCCTGAAACTGGAACTGCAATGGGTGGTGGTGTAGGGACGCAGGGTTGTTCCCCTGGGCCCAAAGAATAGGGGCTGAGCCTTTCAAGTATGAGGATAAATACTTACCTCTTAGTTGGTCGGGTGCTGGCAGGCTTTGTCTCAGGGAACAGTTGCAGTCTCCGAGGGTAGGTGGGATTTGGGGGAGGTGGGGTTTGGGTTACAGGGTCTGATGGGGGATGTTGGTAGCCTGACCTGTGTGCAGGTCTGCCTGCCAACTGGCCTGAAACTGGAACTGCAATGGGTGGTGGTGTAGGGACGCAGGGTTGTTCCCCTGGGCCCAAAGAATAGGGGCTGAGACTTTCGAGTATTGACCCGTCCAGCAGGCCAGGTTATTCGAGGGTCTCGAGGTGGGACCACCTGTGAATCAATGGGGGGCGAGAGGGAAAGGAGACCAAGCGCATGAAGAAAGACAGAGTCAGTCTGAGTTGCGTCAAGGTCTCGTTTATTGACTGGGTGTTAGAGCTTATAAACAGGGCTTCAGGTAGGGAGGGGGAGCAGGAGGAGTGAGGAGAGGACAAAGAAAATTCCTGAGGGAGGGTCAGCAGGAGGTCGCTTTGGTCCCAGGCCCCTGCAGCTAGCTGATTTAGTACAAGCTCCAAGAAGTTTATTTAATTGTACATTCCTAGGTTAGACTAAAAGCCTCCTATTTACACGAGGCTTGATAAATCGTGGAAGGTAACACAGGTTCAAGACACAGCTGTCCGGAGTCGGTCCCTAACAGTTCCCCCTCTTTTCTCAAAAATGGACCAAGTCCATGTGATCGGGGTTGTGGAGGTCCGAGAGAGCCTCTGTCTTAGGCTATACAGGGGGACTCCCACGCATGGCAGGTGCCATGTTGAGCCGGTCTCAATGACCTCTGTATGCTGTTGTCTCCTGCGTGGGCCCTGTACTATTCCCGTCATTGAGTACTCTCTAGCAAGACCATGGGGACTTTAGGGCTTTAGGACACTGAATCTGAGTCCTTGATGGGGCTCCTGGCTGGCCTCCTAGGAATCTACTCTGTGATAATGAATCGAGACGTGTCGTGGTAAGGCCAAATCAATCTGATTTTTGATAAACCGAGTCAACTGCTGAAAGGCCCAGGGACCAAAGGTAATGAGAAGGAGAAGGAAAATAATCAGGGGTCCAGGAGGGTGGGGATCAGGGTAGAAAGCCAAGGGGATTCTTTAAAGCTTCTATATAGAAGGGCAAACCCTGCTCCTAAGAGCAAGAGCCGCATCTTACTGAAGCCCCATAAAGGCTAATAAAGGAAAAACCCACAAGATTACAATTCCCATACAATTTCGTTTCACAAGATCATGGTCTGGGTACAGAGTGATCACAGACGGGTAATTTGCATCAACAGGTACATTTTTCCTGAAACCTCAAGGGAGGGGTATCAAGGCGGGAGTGGAGTTTACACAAAGGTCACAGTGGTCCTTCCTGGAATACCTGCAACTATCCCAGTCACAGTTGAGCACATCTCTTAGCAGAAATCTCTTTACATTGTTATATGGTTGCAGGGGAGATTGAACAATGGCTAAGTCAGGTTGCTCTTGGAACTAGATTTTTAGTTTCTCATTTCCTGGTGCTTGAAGTTTTCTCTTTTCCTGAGGCTTGGGGGTGTAAGCCTGAAGGGCTAGGGTCTTTCACTCCCCCATTTCTTTTTGGCAAATTTTAATCTTAAAATTATGGCATTACATTTGGTACCTCATGGCCTATTTTAGTAACTCATGGCCTGTAATGGCCATGCATAGTTCATGTATAATTAGCCATCTGGTCTCTATGCCAGGGAGTTTTCTTTTGACCCAGCATTTCAGCCTTTTTTGAACAAGGAAAATGGGACGATGTATTTTCTTTCTGGAACTGCTTCAAGCTGGCATTGGGGCGTCGTTATCAGGGCCCCTCCCCCAAAAGGCTGAAAACCTGGTCAAAGACTGGGCAGGGGGCATTTGTCAGTAGCATGTAGCTGCCTGACACCATAGTGACAGAGAAGAATCATGTTAGCTGGGCTGGTCCACGTTAGCCTTTAGCACGTCCGGAGTCCACAGTCGTCTGGAGTGGTGGAGTCAGCAACTGAAACTTGGAGGTGTCTGCCAGCCAAGTAGAAATCTGTTGAGACAGATTTGAACTAGGAACAGAGGTTAAAATTTATGAATTTATTTGGAACCCTTAGGTTTATACCCTTATTAATAGGAAAAGCACTAATCCCAAGACCATGAGAGAGGAAAAATACCATCTTTAGGAATACTTATCTGGGTTCTTTCGACCTCTGTGGAGTGGGTCTATGTTTTTATGGCTCTTTTAATCCTTTAAGGCCTTTTTGCAGAATGACATAAAAGTTTTAGATACATTAGTATTACCAATCTGTACTGAAATCCATATTGTAGACAAAGCAGATAATGGGTATCTGTAAAACAGCAGAAGTAGACTTATACCTTTGAGTCCCAACAAGAACTACAGATTTGGGCATTTTTCTTCTGTCCAGAAAGCTAGGTATAAATTAGACAGAGATTTTTGGCCTGGTGAGAAGCACTTTTAGGTTTACATTTAGACATATCTAGATCACATGTAAAACAAATCCAAAAAGTTGAGCTTGAGACTGAACAGTATGTGGTCATTGCTCTATCAGCTCATCAGGACTCCTAAATGTTAAGCTCTGAACCATAGAACAGGAGAGTAATCTGAAACATATCTTATTTTATACTCATACCCAAACCTTTATGATTTATTTAAATTTTTACATCTTAGAACATTTTCTTTTAAAATGAGCTAAAAGGCTAGCTATGGCCTTGCAGAAGGATCTGGCTGATGGTGCCATGCTGACAAAGTTAGAGCTAGCCATCAGTACTATCAGAAATCTGAGAAGGATAAACTATATCTGAGTACAGACCAAGAAGCTTCCAATTCTATAAATTACAGTGATCAATCCCTACCCAGGTCTCTATAGCATTGGAGGTACCAGTCAGAACAACATCAATCTTCTACCACCATCAAGCCCATAAGGCAGAGTACCTTTTCTGTGGAATAGGGACATGGAAGACTGACAGTGTCCTACTACTTGTCCATAGTCTGGGCTGGGTCCTGGAGGCAGGCATTGCATTGGGGCATCTTGCCCTGTGGTCAGTGTCGTTTGCAATTCAGGTGGCGTCTTCTTGTCATTCCATATCTTCTTTGGAGACCTTGGGAGTCATTGCTAGGATCTGGGGAGCTGGGAGTCTCTGTTTCCGATAGTAAGTTTTTAATCAAATAATTTAAATGTCATGTTCATCAGATCATTGACAGGTTTGAGGACCATTATCTATTAAATGTATCTGAGCCAAACAAATAATCTTGAAAATATCTCTAAGTTTGGTAATAATGACCAGGCTAATTTGTTCTCCTATAGATATATTAGTCAAATATACCTCTCAGTTTGTTTTTATTTAAATCGAACCATTTATGCTTTAAACTAGTATCTGGATAGCCAGATGACTAGTATTAACTTGTATTCCTTAACACAGAAGGACATTCATGCAAACTCAGACATTCAAAACCAAACATACATGTGGCCACATTTTCATTCATACCTGTAGAATAGACAGACATTTTTAAAACTATGACCCTTTGGAGTCTCCATGTAACAGCAGAATAACAAGAGAAAGAAATCTGAAACATGTTTACTTAAACTTTAAAGTTAGACCTTAAAGTTTCATTATATTTTTTTTTCAAACCCTCATGACATGCTTAAGCCTTTAAATTTTTATATCTTAAACTGCTTCCTTAAGTCAAAAAATCATTTATTTAAACTTTTATCTTAACCAACAATAATTTGAAACCAATTTTCTTAAATGATGGCAAGTATTTGTAACACATTGAACTCAAATGACCAAAACCCATGTAAATTTTTATTTTTCCTGTGGAAACAAAAGCATAATTTTCCTAGTATCTTGAACTGGTGATTTAACATTTCTTTTTCAAGCAATATCAGTGTTATGCCCAGATCGAGTCCCCAAAGAAGCTACTGGAGACCTCAGGTACAGAATGCAAAAGCAAGGTTTATACAAATGAAGTTTACAAGCCTCGGCAGGGGGGCTCGTTCCAAACCTCTCACACACAGCAGGGAGGTTGGAAGGAGCACATGCCTTTCTTTGTGAAGCTAATACAGACCACATAATTTATCTCCCACCGCCCGTGTCCCTCTTTAGGTTCATATCAGTAGTTTTTTATGTTATCTTTATTTCTCGTTTGTTTAGCAACCGTGTTTAGGAGTTTTATGAGCTGTCTCCCGGGTTTGGGGAGTTTGGGGAGTTTGGGATGTTTTATGACCACTTAGTCTCTGTCAGATGGTCATATATCCTAACTCTGTGTTTTCTTAAGTTTCTGTAGTTGATAAAGCCACCTGGAAAAAGGCGTCTAAGTTCTTATCTACATTTAAGAATCCTGGTTTTAGCTTCTCTTTGTCTGTAGGGGATGAAGTTGGGGGGTGGTTACTGAGGTTTCACAATCAGGACAGAAAAAGGTTAACAAGAGAAATTCCTGGCTGGCAGAAGAGACTTTGAAGTTATCACAGTAAAGGAAGGGAGGGAGAGCAGTGGTCATAAAGTATCTCCTTGGCTGCCAGTGTTCCTGAAAAAAAGTTTTTGTTAACTCCTCTGACTAAAGTCAGATTCTCTGTTCAGTGTTCACACAGTTTTGTCAGTTGCAGGCAGCCATTGTCCTGTCCAGAGCAAGACATGAGAATCTTAGCCCGCCTGTACTGAGAGCAGCCAGATGCCTGCAGTCCTGATAGCAAGAGAGCTAGGGAGGGAGGGAGGTGGCCCTTGCTGTGCCTCTCTTTCCTTCTCCCCAGAAAAATAAGGGAGGCGAGTAGCAGAAACAGATGACATTTACACAGACAATCCAAGTACTGGCACATCAGCACTGAGATGATGATGGCCTCACTCACAGCAAGTAAGCCCCTCGATTGTGGCTCGCACATCCCTCCAGTGGGCTAGGCAAAGGTCTAGTGGAGAAGGGGACTGTCCCATAGCGTCTGTCACAGTCAAGTCAACAATGAGAACAGTTAACACACTACACACAAGACCAAGGGCACACGAAAGAAAAACTTTGCCCCAACGAGACAACCAACAAAGCTCCAAGAACAATGACAGCCTGATGTGCTCTGTGGAGAGTGACCCTCCAGGCTCAATCACACCAAAAACAATCCACACTCTAGGATCTCTGTCCTTGATCAAACAGACATCAGGGGGCTTTCATATCCCTGTCAGTCAGACATGTACCTTATTTCTTGGAAGAGAAACAGAGTGTAAAGTAACAATGACCACAATAAAACATACACCCCCCCCCACAAAATGGCTCTAAATTTTTCCCGGAACAAAATACAAAGTGGCACTTCCTCCCACCATGGGGAAAGGTACCCAAAGATGCTCCTCTCCTGAGCACTCCCTGGAGGAGACTCCTAAAATCAAATGGTCACCTCTGAGGTGGCCCCAAATGGCTTGGGACTAGGGGGTCCCTTGCCCAAATCAGGGAATGAGACGTCTCTCTTTCCCTCCCAGGATCACTGTCCGGACACGTCTGTCCCAGTGAGAGCCTGCAAAGTACAAATCGAGCCTGCAAAGTACAAATCAGACGACTGGCACAAAACGTAACGAGACAAGACAGAGACAGAGACAAGACAGAGAGCGCTCTTACCGGTAGATGTCAATAATCCTCTGGACCCTTGAGGGTCACGGTGGGGTCTTTTGGTCTTTTGTTCAATGTGATTTGTGGCAACCTCACTCTTAGCGTCTTCTGGGACGGACACATCGTTTAATAGGTCCTCAGCAAGTGCCAGAAGATGTGACACCCTACTATCTTTTTCTGAATCCTTTAAAACATCTCTGACTACTCCATAGAAACTAAAGAATGCATCAAGGATGTTCTCTCAGTCCTTAAGTAAGCTATTGATATCCTTTCCAACTTTATTCCACGTCAAAGGGTGGATGCCCGGGCCATTAATAACCAGCCAGGGACATTTTTCTTCCACGAAACAGAAAAACTTAATTAAATCTTTTTTCTTTCTTTCTTTTTGACTCTTATTCCCCTCTCCCTGAAATCTTCATTTCCTTAATGAAGAAAGCCTCTTTAGAGAGTACTTTACCCATTGATTGATGAACGGCACTTACCTCAAGGTTGCCCATGGCGCACGAGTGATGCTGTTGGGGCACCTCTACCCTAGTGAGTCTGGCCAGACCCCGTTTTCTCTTTGCCGTCCAGTAGTGAGCCACCATGCCTCGAGCCCCACGTTCGGGCGCCACTTGACCCGTCCAACAGGCCAGGTTATTCGAGGGTCTCGAGGTGGGACCACCTGTGAATCAATGGGGGGCGAGAGGGAAAGGAGACCAAGCGCATGAAGAAAGACAGAGTCAGTCTGAGTTGCGTCAAGGTCTCGTTTATTGACTGGGTGTTAGAGCTTATAAACAGGGCTTCAGGTAGGGAGGGGGAGCAGGAGGAGTGAGGAGAGGACAAAGAAAATTCCTGAGGGAGGGTCAGCAGGAGGTCGCTTTGGTCCCAGGCCCCTGCAGCTAGCTGATTTAGTACAAGCTCCAAGAAGTTTATTTAATTGTACATTCCTAGGTTAGACTAAAAGCCTCCTATTTACACGAGGCTTGATAAATCGTGGAAGGTAACACAGGTTCAAGACACAGCTGTCCGGAGTCGGTCCCCAACAGAGTATGAAGTTTAAGAAAGTTTAAGACTCACCTTTTAGTCCAGTTGGGTGCTCTGGATGGGAGACTTTTAATGACTGCTTCTGTTTTCTTAGGGTCTACTTATGTTGTTTATCTTGTCTTGATTAGAATTGTCAATTTCTTTTAGATCTTCTCTGTTTGTGAAGTGCAGGTGTTTGAAATATATACCTAATGATTCTTTGGATTTCCTCATTGTTATATCTCCCTTTTTATTTCTCATTTTGTTAATTTGGATATTCTCTCTGCCTTTTGGTTAGTTGCATAAGGGTTTGTCTATCTTTTTGATTTTCTCAAAGAACCAGCTTTTTGTTTCATTGATTCTTTGTATTATTCTCTCTGTTTCTATTTTATTGATTTCAGCCCTAAATTTGGTTATTTCCTGGCATCTATTCCTCCTGGGTGAGTTTGATTCTTTTGTTTTAGAGCTTTTAGGTGTTCTGTTAAGTCGATAGTGTGAGATTTCTCCAACTTCTTTAAGTAGGCATTTAGTGTTACGAATTTTCCTCTTAGTACTGCTTTCATAGTGTCCCATAAGTTTGGGTTGTAATTCATTTTCATTGAATTCTAGAAGTCTTTAATTTCTTTATTTCTTTCTAGACCCAGTGGTGATTCAGTTGAGCACTGTTAATTTTCATGAGTTTGTAGGCTTTCTGTATTTTTTGTTGTTGTTGAATTCTGACTTAAGCCATGGTGATCTGATAAGATACAAGGAGTTATTCCAATTTTTTGTAACTATTGAGATTTGCTCTGTTACTGAGCATGTGGTCAGTTTTCAAGAAGGTTCCTTGAGGTGCTGAGAAGAAGGTATATTCTGTTATTTCTGATGACTAGGCAATATCATGTTTTCTCAGATGGTTGTGAGTTTCTTTATGGGTGTATGGTTGTTCATGCACAGTGATCATGGGGAGGTTACAGAATTACCTTGGTGTGTGGTCCTCCCTTGCTTTTCCCTTTGTCTTTCAAAGAGTGACCCTCATTTCCTTGGAAGTTTTCTATTAGGCAGCTTGTCTGGTCCATAATTTTCAAGAACTTACCTGTGTGCCAACTTATTGCCATTACTCAAATGCCCCCCAGTAGCCTGGCTTTTTAAGTGGGTTCTGGTATCCAAACCCAGTTTCTAACTCCTGCAAGGCAAGCATTTCAACAATCCAGTATTTCTTTCAGCTCTACTTTTCACAGTTTTGTTATTAGTGAAATCTTTGAGCTTGGTTGTGACTGTCTACTAGAGAACATGTCCTAATGATCATGGCCTTGGCTCACCTCTGAAGAACCATGGCTAATGAAAAGCAGAGAAAGAGAGAGAGAGAGAGAGAGATAGAGAGAGAGAGAGAGAGAGAGAGAGAGAGAGAGAAAGAGAGAGAGAGAGAAGGTTTTCCCATCTTAGTGATTGTACATGGACTCTCAATGCACTTATAATCAACTTATAATCATAAGAGAATGCCAGGACTAGCACTTGGAACCTGCGAGTAGTATTTCCTCCAGGACACATTTAGAGTTGCATTGCTCTGGAGTCAGAATTCAACACAGAGAAAATCAGGTGTTGCCAAAACAACATGTGTCCTCTAGAGCCTTGAGCAATAAATTAGGAAGGAGGTGATTGCAGTGTACAATCACATGGGACTGATTAGCTTGGGTCATGACATGTGTGTTTGTGGGGTGCTCATTGGACATGACTCAATGAAGGATGGATGCCACTCATTGCTCTTCATTCTTTTTCTTTATAGAGACAGAAGATGAGGATGGCAAGCCAATAGGCAAACCTAACCTATCAGGACTCACATTCTTCCTCTATATGGACTGTCCACTGCTGAAAGGTAGAGCTACATCTCCTTTGAGTGCTGATCTCAGTCCTTCCCTTCCTGGCTTTACTCATCTTGAAGACTTGTGTCTGGCATGTCTTGAGCAGGTGTGGGATAGTAGTTGACAGAGGTGGAAAAAGGTATTTGGACATCCATTGTTGAATCTCCTTTGGCATCATCACCATCACTGGTTGCAGGGCAGAGGCTTGACACTCAGAGTAGGACACAGAGCCACAGGCCTGCAGGCACTGCCCAAGTTCTACAGCCATCAGAGGGCCCAGGCTGTTGATGTCATAATAGACCTGGCTACCCTCCTGGTGGGAAGGTGCCAGGATGTGTCTTTGATTTGGCATCTGTGGTGGTGTGGCCTGAACAAGGTTGGCAGAAAGTGTTGGACAGGCAAGGACTAAGGCATTGGTATCTAAAATATTAGCACGCTGGGCTGTCACAGACAAAGAAGATGTAGTACTTTGGTCAGTGATAGTTACGGTGAAGCCCCAGAATGCAGCTCCCCTCTGGTCAGTGCTTCCAGGGACCCCAATGGAGAACACCTGGATAGGAGAGTGCTGAGGCAGAGATCTGGCCCTAGTCAGTCAGTGCAGTCATCATGGTCCTGCCAGCTGGTAGGTAGGGGTAAGCACTGTCCATGAGCTTCTGGCAACAAGTGCTGGAGTCTGATGGCAGGAGCCATGCTGTACTCACAGCTGGGGTGGAGACCCTGGAGAAGTTGCACACACTTCCTGATAAGGGCGTGGCATTCCTCAGCTCAGGCACAGAGGGCTGCAGAGCACATTGTGTTCCAAAGAAAGGTGCACTTTGGAAATTTTCTGTAGGAAGCAAGAGGACAGTAAGAAAAATGGTGAGAAGGAATCCTTCTAGTTTCCTGTGGGGAGCTGTGTTATCATCAATTTGTACTGTCTGGGAGAGTCTAAGACCTATGTTCCCTTACATATACCAAACAAAATGGTTAAGAATGATTCTTGGTAATGGATAGGATGATACTCATTTGATGAGCTGTCTGTTCTGTGTGGGCATGGACTTCCTAGTTGATCCATGTTGACTCTTGCTCTGACCTAGACAACACCCTTCTTTGCCCTGCTTTGTCTTGTTCTGATTCCTGCTGTGGCACTGCCTCGCACCTGTGTCCCAGAACAGAAGTGTTTAAAGTAGGAGAACCTTAGACAGCTTCTCATGCCTGTGCCTTTGTCTTGTTCTGTGCAGATATTCCTCTATGTAGAGAGATATGATCTCTCTACCTAGATCAGTCTGGCCCTGTCTATCACACAGATCGTCCTGCCTCTGTGTCTAGAGTGCAGATGTCATAGTTACTTGCCATGCCCACCATGTTTGTCTTTATTGTGAACTTTCTTAATGTAATGATGTATCAGGAAGTTTAAGATAAGTAGTGTATTTTGCTAAGAATCCCTTCCTCCTCTATTTCTTCCTGTTCCTGTCCCATGCTTTGTATAATTAATGACCTATTGTAACTTATATAGCTATTAAACCCATATGCATACATGACTTCTTGAATAAAACCAACTGGTAAAATTTCTTGTTGTTTACACCTGTGTACTGTGACTTCTTAATATTGCTAATGGATTGTGGAGTTCATTCTGAATAAGATTATTTCTCAATTTAACTGTTGGTTAAATTGTTTCTTTACCAGTTCCTCATCTAGTGAGGAGTCCTTGTGAGAATTACCCCCACACAATGGTGTGTCAGTTGTTGTTGTGCAGCCCACAACTGACTGTGGGAGTGCCCAGCCTCAGTTGTCAATATCTGACACCACTATGACACTGGGAATGCTGCATAATTGGGCTGGATGGCATGTAAGTGCCAGAAAACAGAGTGGGATATTGTTTTCTATATGTGACATGGAACCTTTTCTCAGACTGATCTTAACAGTGTGGCTGCTTATACATGGCTTGGGAAATACACATTACACACACACACACACACACACACACACACACCATATACAATGTGTTGTGTTATTTTGATTTAAAATCTGTGGTTGTCTGCAACATTCTGTTCCAAACTACCATTGTGTGCCTTCAGGGTCACCTCTGGAGTGTGCCTTATATTTCTATATTTTTTAACCCCTCATACTTTGTTTTCTTCCTCCTCCATTTCCTGTAGGTCTGTCTTTCAATTAACTGTCTCAATATTTCTTCCACTACAATAACTGCCTTCTCAGAACCCACAGTCTTCTAAGTATTTCCTAGTTTCCTTTTTTAATTTGTGAAGTCCAATTAACTCCAAAAAATGGCAGCAATTCTCTTTGTCTATGTTTAATAATTATTTGGTGAATGTGGAGAAAGGCCAGCGTAGACCGTGTAAGACTTGAACTGAACTTCAACCCTTCAATCTCTACAACCTGTGATTACAGGTGTGTTGCACAGTTCCTGGTGTGAATGTTACTTTTAGAGCAACCTTAAACTTGAAACAATAAGGGGAAACAGTAATAGAGGGAGTCTGTCCCATTCTTGGTAAGGAGTGCTAGATCTCTGCACATCCTGTTCATGTTCCTGTGTCTCTTGAGTTTAGCATAATCAAGAAGGGCCTGATCATATTCTCTGTTTGCTTGCCTCTTAAGACTTGACAGTACAGAGCCCAGAGCATAGTGCCATGCTCGTCTCCCTGAGGTTGATGGAAAACACTTGAGAGTAAACTGTCTGTCCAAGCTCACATACATAGTCAAAACCAAACATAAATGTGACATAACATTGAGATATCTCTATCAGCATTAATAGTATCCCTGTTAAACAAAGATTTAAAAGTTTAGTCAAAATAAGGGAGAAGTGATCAAAAGAAACATTTTAATGATTCTTTCCTTACCTGCCATGGGCTGAGGGAGAGTATCAGCAAATCACAGTACAATGGAGCAAGAGAATTGGTTGTCCTTGTCTGATCAGCTGACCTGAAGTGGCAAGTGTATCTGGTATCAGACAGCAGTTACTGGTCACTGGTCACAGGTGACCTGTGATGATCCAAATTTGTTTACAGGCATCACCATGGAAACCCCAAGATCATACCAGGTGGTGGTAGGGTTGGAAAAAGAATGATGTCATAAATCAGGCATCAGCCAATGGGAAAGTTGGATTCTGAGCTAAAAGATGGGATTGGTTGGAGAGGATGTCAGGAGACCAATAGTAGCCATGGAGGCTAAGGTGTGTGCTAGTGAAAGGAGGCAATCCTGGCATGGAAGTCCCCCTTCCCATGAGGTTTAGTCCATATAAGGTTCCCTGATGAAGCTGTGTCTACTGTTGTTATGAGGTGTCACCTTCCAGCAGAAACTGTCCCATCATCATATACTGTCCATACAGTCTGTACCCTTGGGCAGGAAGGAGAGGAACACTTAGGTAGATGGATCTCAGGTGAGAAACGATTTCAGTTGATCTGATTTATGGGCTATGAGCATCTGTCCATGACCCAAGGAAGAGATCAAAGGGCTCCTTTGTGACTGTATTGAAGGACAGGGCTGAGTGCATTGAGAGCACCTTGGATGATGAACTCCAAGACTATTTTCTTTGGGTTCCTTCTCCTAGAGGCTTTCCTTAGTCTGTGTTGGTCCAGACATGACTCACATCTCTCTTCTCTGATTTTCATCCCTTTTTGGTAGGGTTTGATTATTGGACCAGCGTGACCCCGTGTCCTTACAGTGGTGGGCAGTATCATGGTGAACTTCCAGAAGCAGTGGTCTTCTGTTCATCATAAAGATGCTTATAATTGGATGCTTCTGGTAGAAGCAAGCACTTGAGAGGCTTATGGTGAGCTTGGCTGCATATGGTACCTCTTTCAAACTTGGTGCTATTTGCTGCCCAAACTCATCAAGCTCTGGATGTTTTCTCTCCTTTTGGTCTTTTGTTTTCCTGAGACAGGCAAGTCTCTGTAGCTCCTGTTGTTCGGGAGCTCACTGTGTATCTCACTCTGGCCTCAGACATGTGGGCATTCTTTTTATCTTGCCTCCCTTCTTATAGTATTGAGGTTGTTAGCCATTGAGCCTGGCTGCTTTCTCTTTTCATCCACAAGTATAAAGAATATGACACTTACTGAAGCTTCTTCCTCCTTGCAACAGTCTCTGAAGAATCCTGGGCTTCTAGCATTCTCTGCCAAGCTTGAGTCTGAGATCAGGATGAATAGAAAGTAGAATACCTGGAGAAAAAAGGCATTTGTTGGTACTGGGTGCTGGGTAACATGAATGAAGCAAAGTAGGTATTTAGCTTTATATGTATAAAAAAGAACAACCCATTTTCCATCTCATTGTAACTTCTCAGACAGGAATGTGATCTTTTGTTGAAATATGAGGAAATCTTGTGTGTTTCCTCATTTTTGTTTAGACTGTTATCATTCTTTTCTGTTATTCACTGGTAGGTTCTTAGACTGTAATATGATATGTGTGTAGTATGCATTTATATACATTTCTTATTCTAACTGCCTCAAAAATCACTAATATGACAATGTCTGTCAGTCATTATTGAAAATGAACTTGGAGCCTGTTTAACTCTTCTGCTGCATGACATGTCAGAACTTTCACTTAGGACCTCTTTTATACTGAGCTAGTGCTGTAGCTTGCAGCTACATGCCCAGCTCAGTAGAACAGTTCCTTTATGCAGATTATTTCATGTTTTGTAGTACTTGGGAAAATTCTGCAATAAGACTGTCCTTTTTCATAGGCCAGTAGGCTGCCTCTCTCTTTCACCCTTGCAGTTTCTTTCATGACTGACCACTTGTCAGATAATATGACACATTCCAAGTGGCAATGACTGAAAGTCAGAAAGTTCATCCAGGCTCCTAGTTGTAGACCTTTCAGAAAAAAAGTGTCCTCAAGTGAGTAGAATATCACTGGGTCTATGTAATTAAGAAGTCTGAGAGGGGAGAGAAAATGAGTGATTGATAGATAGATAGATAGATAGATAGATAAAGAAAGAAAGAACTGTGTTGTTTTTAATTCCCATTATTTCTTTCTTTTTATCTTTAAACATTTGCACATTATTTTTCTTTTAGTGTAATGATGAACATATTTCCTCCAACAACCTATATGATTTTCGTTTCCTCATCCTCTACTTCTTTTAATTCTTTTCCGAGTCTCCACTTCTCAGTACCTACTTCCTTTATTTCCCTCTTTAGAAAAGGAAAGGCTTTCAAGAGGTAGCAACCAAATGTGATGAAATAAAGTAAAATAAAATGAAGGCACACCTATTATAAGCAAATTGAACAGGGCTACCCAGTGGGAGGAAAGAGTTACTTCTGCTGGCTCAAGAGTCAGAGATCCACTTGTTTTCAGAGTTCAGACTACAATAAAATTCTAAGCTAACAGCTCTAATATATACAGAGTGGTATTTTTTTTAACTTATATTTAGATGAATAGTGTTTGTCCTTAGCTTAGGACTCTGGGCTGTCTAGTTTCTGGTTCTTGGTTAGACAAGTGGTATCAGTAATGGGTTCATTCTTGTGGAATGGGTCTTAAATTAAATCAGACTTTGGTTGGCTCCTCCTACATGTTCTGTGTCACAATTGCCTTACCGAAATTTTCATGCAAGACAGAATGTAGACCAAAGAGTTTGTGGCTGTGTTGATTTTCTGATTTCTCTTTCATTAGTCTGCAGAATACCTTCTCACACAAAAGACACTAGATTGTATGGGTTAAGGCTCCATGTATATACCAGGTCAAAATCTCCCTGTTAGTTTGTGTGTGGGTTTTTGTTCTAAGGTAGTGGAGCAGGGATGAGGCTGGGAAGATTGGATCTCTGAGAGAGTTCTTTCTTATGCCTACTTGTTGTTCAAGGAATATATCTGTGGGATCTACCATAGAGGGTAGCAATGGAGCAAAAAACAAGGCTTGCAAAGTGTGTTCTGTTACAGAGCTTGAGATGAGTTTGTGGGACTGGATCCAGACATTAGAGGGAGAAGATAATGTCTATAGGTAGTCTACATGGTTTTCCATCAGTCATAGCCTTGACGCTTTTCATAGATAGTTGACCTCATTTTCATTCAGAGTTCAGGTTAGTGGGTGAGTGTTGATTTTTGTGAATGTTGCAGTGTTTGTCCATGCCCAGTCATTTGCTTCTTTACCCTTTAGTGCAATCTACTTCTTCCTGTGGCCTCATAGGTGTATTCTTCTTTCTCCTCAGTGCATAGGTCATCTACTCAAGTCGTAACTGAGGGCGTATTAAATCCTGTAGTGTGTGTGTTCAAGGCAAGTTCTACTTTATCCTTCAACCAAGGGGTTATTTGTGGTAGACATACTAATGTAGGTGAGCTGTCTGTCTCCTTATGTGTTTAAATGGATTATTCTATGCCTTCTTGGTATTTACATTGAAGTTGAGGATTCCATTCTTAATGTAGCACATTAGAATGCATGAGAATTTGTGTTTTATTGTGTGTGTATGTGTGTTTGTGTGTGTTCTATGTTGCTTCTCCATGACTATGATAAAGCACTGAGCAAAATTAAATTGGGGCAGGATTGAGTGTCTTTCTTCATATACTTTATAGCCCATTGTCTAGGCATCCAAACCAGGAAACCAAGGCAGGACTTTGAGGCAGGAACTGAAGCAGAGACCACAGAGGATTGTTGCTTACTGATATGCTTCTTTAGGCTTGCTCAGTGACCAATCTAATATTACTAGTCCAACTGTGTTTGTGTAGTATTGCTCAACATATACTTGGCCCTTGTCTATCAATTATTATTAAAGATCACATTCCACAGTCAGTCTCAGAAGCTCAATTCAGGGAGACAACTGCTAAATTGATTTTTTGTCTTTCCTCAGGATTCTTTTTTTTTGGTTTTGTTTTGTTAAGTTAACAAAACCTCACTAGGACAGTGTGCATTGGCAGTAGTCAGTATGGTCCCTCAGTTTTGTTCAAAGTAACATGACAATGTAAGCATTTTCTGGTTTATTTGTTTATTATTCTTCTTGTTTTGGGGTTCCTGTTAAAACCAGGTTCTGAAAAGATAACAGTAGATAGAGTTATTGATGAAAGAGTTCATTGTGGGTGGTTTCCAATGTCTAGTTCCCAGAAATGGATGTGCCTGTGTTCATGCTAGTCTTAGGATTGAGATTAATTCAGCAGGGACACTGGGAGTGGTATGGGTCTTTAGTATCTTTGCTGATCCTGTTTGTTATATTCATTAGAAGCTATGAGTGGCCTTGGTAATTGTGAACGATTCAAACCAATATGCACATTGATGATGTAAAGAGGTAAAGCAACGAAGAGTAGCAAAGAGAGGGAAAGCCAAGAAAAGAGCCCCATCCCTGTTTGTTAAATAAAAGTTTCCTCCATGCTGAAGCTTTCTTTATGGGGGATGAGGAGTCTATGAGAATCAAAGCAGGTAGAATTCCCAGTTTTAGGAAAACTGAAGTGCTAAGTGCACAGGACTCCTCTCCAGGCTCTTAGAGTTTTTTGTGCATTACTGGGGAGACACTTTTTACACCTCTCCATACCTACCCCTGTTCTGAATTCTGTTCTAGTGAGGAATCAGTAGCTCCATGTGATGTGATCTTTTCCAGCTGTAGAGGACTAGACTTGCCCTCATTTTCTAGAGAATCTGCTTAGTGTGTCTGTCAGAATAGGCAGTGGTAGGTTATCACAGACCCTTGTCAACTTGTATAGGAAATCTTTCCTTTCCTGTATGGTATCATTGTATCCTCTCAGTGCCTGAAATATTTGGGACAGCATTTCCCAGAAGAATAAAAGTTAGTTAAAGAATTTGAAAGATGGTATCCTGCATGGGTAGAAAATGAAACTGCCTGAAGTCATATGCCTGCTAAATGCTAAGTGCCAGAAGTGTTCTTAAGCCTCAGGAGACATTGGCCAAGAAGGTATTTAGTATCTTCCAAAATATGAAGACTATTTCAATCCTGTTTTAGTTATGAGCCAGAAGTAGAATAGCACCAATCTGATTTAGTTGCCAGATGTGTAGTAGTCAGACTTGCATCAAGCTGGAATCCCCCTTTCAGATAGCAGGTTGGCTTTCATAGACCAAGCAGTCTCTTCCATCATTTTGTGGGAGGATGCTCAGAAATTGTCCTATTAGGTTGTTGGCTGTCTCGCTCACACTACTAAAATATCATGAGAGATTTATACACTGGTGCAAAGAAGGCACATTTGTTAGATACATTACCAGTTGTGGTGATATTGTGTTCCCTAAAATATTTTGCACCCTAATAAACTTATCTGGGGTCAGAGAACAGAACAGCCACTAGATACAGAGGCCAGAAAATTGTGGCACACACACTTTTAATCCTAGCATTCCAGAGGCAGAGATCTGGATCTCTGTGAGTTCAAGGCCACACTGGAAACAGCCAGGGTGTTAACAAGAGCCTTTAATCCCAGGGAATGATGGCAGAAAGCAGAAAAGTATATAAGGAGTGAGAACTAGAAACTAGAAGCTTTTGGCCTGGTTAAGCTTTTAGGCTTCTGTGAGTTCAAAGCCATGCTGGAAACAGCCAGTCATGGTGACTCATGCCTTTAATCCCAGGAACTGATGACAGGAAGCAAAAAGGTATAAAAGGCGTGAAAACCAGGAACTGGTCAGTTAAGCTTTTAGCTTTTAGCTGCAGTTTGGCTGAGATTCATTCTGGATGAGGACTCAGAGGCTTCCAGTCTGAGGAAACAGGATCAGCTGAGGAATTGGTGAGGTGAGGAAGCTGTGGCTTGTTCTGTGTCTCTGATCTTCCAGCGTTCACCCCAATACCCAGCTTCAGGTTCTATTTTATTAACAAGACCTTCTAACAATTCGTGCTACAACCAACAACTCTCTAATTTGAATTGGGTACAAATGCACAGAAGGGAATTCTTATCTTGTAATTCGATCCTCCGCAAAATCTCCTGTGACTGAAGAGGTCCCAGGTCCCAGGTCCCATTGGGAAGACAACTGCTATTGTTTTGTTAAATGGAAGTGATGGGTCTCTACATTTTCCTTCTAAACCTTTGTGTTTTTGCAGATTAGTGTATTGTAGGTACAGATGAAACTGTTACTGTCTGCCTCCTTGCTGGCCTTCTTTTGGCATTGTTTTTGTTGCTGATGGAGAGAGTTGTAATTGTTTCAGCTGCTGAGACTCTGTGGCTGCTGTTCTGGTGAGATGGCTGCCTGGTACTCAGAAATGGATCATGCACAAAGCAGTAATCAAAAGCTCAGTGACTGTAATTCAAGTAGGAGTACAATCTAATTGAGAGCTAGAGCAGTGGGGTAGAATAGTGTAGCATGGCTTTTTACTCCAAAATCAAACTAACATCCCATTGTGTTATTTTAGCAGTGTTTACCTTGAATGGATGGAGAACTTAAGAGGTATTTGAACAGATGGATGCATTGATAGCTAAATCTGTGACAGAAGCTTAATTGTACATAGTAAAAGGAGACAGGGTGAGTGATGATAACTTGACTTGTCATTGTAGACGTTACTTGCATTTTTACCCCAGGCCCTGTTGGAAAATGTTCTTCTAGATGCTAGAGAATATATGAACTGGAGAGTTAAATGAAAGTAGGGGATTTCCAATTATTGCTTCCACAGAAAGCACTAATAAGTTGGTGGGTATAAAGTGAAGTATTCTAACCATCTCTGTATTTCATTACGGAGTGTGTTGAAACACCAACACCAGGTCTACCACATATCCCATCCATACTGTTCCAAGGAATTGAACGTGTTAGTGCTTTGCAATCAGTAGAGATTGAAGCATTTCTTAGGAATATCTGTGTGATGGCCTGATCATGATGTCCAGTAACAGAGCAATGGATAGGGAATATGTGATGTCTACACACCATAGAACTCATTTCACCTAAAGTGATGAATGCAGTCAAGGTGATTGCAGGATAATTCTTGTAACTTGAGATAATCATATTGTACCAAACATTTCCAGTCCCAGACAAATATCTCCTGTCTCTCTCTATGGATCCTAGATTACACATATCTACCTGTTTCCATTTGTGACATTGGAGGCAATGCTCTGGAGCAGGGGAATAATGCCTAAGATTTATAGTGAGAGGTTAGAAATGGGTAGTTATTGATTACAGCGTTACTGGGCTCAGTATACAATATACAGTTTACAAAATACTGTTCATTCAATAGTATAATGAGAATTAAAGTCAGTGAGAAGGATTCAATATGAGTATATTATTTTGTTAATTGCTTTAATATGAAAAATACTTCCCTAGCTTTGTTTAGTAAATATTATTGTATGAGACACTTAATTTGAAAACATAAAGATTAAAATAATATTATCAAGGTTAGGTTATATCCACCCAAATGCATTTCTATTGCTCCTAAGGTGTAAAGTAAAGCATAGTAGTCACATGGAAGTGCTTCAATGTGTAGTTAAAGCAGTACACATAGAGTGATAAAACCAGAGAACTCCCTAAGCTATTGATTTCCATCATTCACTTGTACCCAAACTTCTTACTATGAGGATTATTGGATATAGGTCATTGGATCTTTTTATGTTGGCCTTGTTAGCATTTTCTAGATGGGGGACTCTCACAGCAAATAATTCTTCTTATATTGGATCATATTGACCCTGCACAGCAGTTGACGTGTAAATATTGTGAAAATAGATGCACTATGAAAATCTATGGACTGGTTGAATACAATCCCTCAGTAAAATTCTGATGCCATACTTCCTAGAAGCAGACAAGCAATTTTAACTTTACCACTAAAGTACAAAATACTCAGGATAGCATAAGCATACCTCATATGAGGTCAGTATATCACAAGCATTTTAGCAAGTACAGCTTACAACTGAAACAAAGCAGATTATTAGAAAAATGAATCTGAGTTGAGTTCCAGTTGTAATTACAAGCAGTTAATTCTGTTGGGGTGTTAGGTAGGTACTGAAAATGAACCTTGGCTTGCACATGGCCTCTTTATCAAATCATGCTTGGAAACCTGGATATCCACATGTACAGAAAGAAACTTGATTCCACCTGGCTTGTTGGAGAATTCCTTTATTTCCCACACTCCAGAGGCATGGACACAGGCAGAGGAAGAGGCATTGCCTGAGACATGCAGATTTATTGTGAGTTCAAAGCTATCCTGGTCTTTGTAGTTAATTCCAGAACATGAATGGCTATGTAGAGAGAACCTGCCTCTAGAAATTAAAAGTAAGTTAATATATAAATGAATTCTATTTACTTTCTGTTGCCATGTACAAAGTCAATGCCAAATGCCTCAGAGGCCAAAGTGTTACAAACACTGACACTAAAAGCACAGTGTAGCACAAAGAGTTGAAGGTTAAGGAGATGCTAGTTTTCTCATCTTTCTTGGCCAGTGGGTGAAATACTTGCATGGATGCCAGCATGTGCATGCTGAGGTAGATTCAAGGCTTTTAAAGCTGTCATGGCTGAGAGCTCAGGTGGATTTGTCTTCCCCTTGGACTTAGGGATGGTGGACTTATCTCCTGTAATGACTCTGTGACTTGATGACTTCACCTTTTCTGTTTTCTCAGCATTGTTTTCTCTGGTCTTCTTGATCTTGTCTTGCCCCTGCATCCTAGCTATGCCTGGCCTGCTGGGTACATATTCCATGGCCTCCATGTGCTGGTTGTATTGTCAAAGCTTCTTCAGTGGCCTCATGATTGGCCTCAGGCTCTTTTTTCCCCACCAAGTCCCATTGCTGTATTCTGTCTTGAACAGCTTCATGAGTAGATCAGATGTTGTATGGTTTTTCTTCTTCACCTGTTCAGATAGTCCAATGATGGTACTGGAGCTTCCCTGGGTCTGATCCCTCCTGATGACTTTGGAGTCTTTGCATTTGGTTATTGTGGGATTTTCTCAGTGGTCTAGGTCAGTGAGGGAGTTTAAAAGTTGAAGAAGGTGAATATATGACACCATTGTAGTCATGTCTTCCAAGTCAATGCTTGAGACCATGACACTCTGTGGAGACCCTGGCTCTTCTAGAACAAGGCTATTGCTTCCGAAGATGGCATTATCAGAAGCTGGCTTCTGCCTCAGGCTCCTAGCATCAGTGTAGTTCAGTGGCTGCTGCCTGTCAGGGTATACTAAAGGGAGGAGTGATGCACCTTGGTTTCCTTTTGTGCTCTCATAGGCATTCAGAGGTGTTGATTGCTCACCAGTCTTCTCATCAACATTGTTATTCTGTTTGTTCCAGACTTGAAGCTGGAGACAAGGCCAGGAATTCTGAAGGACTGTGAATGAGGTCAGTTAATGACCTGTCCCCATCAATAGGTGGTGTCTTTACCTGGGCATTGTGGGTGTAGGCATTGCAGAGGTAAGGACTCTGCAGCAGACAGAGTGCCTGACCTGAAGATGTCAATCCAAGGTATGTTTCAATTTCCACTACTGAAAAAGAGTTAATGAAGAAGTCAGTGCCTGGTATGTGAGATGTTCCCTTTCTTTCCATGCATCTCTGCACTTGGACCCCTGCAGCAGTGGGGAAGCATCTTGACTTACACATGGCCTCATCATCAAATCTTTCTGGGAAACCTGGACATCCACATGTACAGAAAGAAACTTGATTCTACCTGGCTCATGTAGCTGGGCTACAGGCCCGGTTCAGGAGAACTATTCCTCCATGCAGATGGTTTCATGTTTTGTAGTTCTGGACAAAACTCCACAATAAGAATGTCATTTTTTTTTTTTTTATAGAACAGCAGACTGCCTCTTACTTTCACCCTTCCAGGTTCCTTCATGACTCACCACTTGTCAAATAATGTGACACATCCCAAGTGGCACTGACTGAAATTACAAAGATTCATTCAGGCTCCTGGTTGTAGACCTTTCAGAAAAAATACTTCCTCCTGTAGCAGTGTAGGATTGTGTAAGCAGAATATCACTGGGACTCTGTAATTAAGAATTCTGGGAGTGGAGAGATAGTGAGAGATGATAGATAGATAGATAGATAGATAGATAGATAGATAGACTTAAATGTGTTCATTTTTTTTTTTTTTTTTTTTTTTTTTTGGTTTTTCGAGACAGGGTTTCTCTGTGTAGCTTTGCGCCTTTCCTGGAGCTCACTTGGTAGCCCAGGCTGGCCTCGAACTCACAGAGATCCGCCTGGCTCTGCCTCCCGAGTGCTGGGATTAAAGGCGTGCGCCACCAACGCCCGGCCAAATGTGTTCATTTTTAATTCCCATTATTTTTATTTTTTAAACATTTGATTATTATTTTCCTTTTATTGAAAAGAACTTGTTTTCTCTAAAAACCTATAGTGATTTTAGTTTCCCTACCCTCTACTGTGTCTAATTCATTCCTGCATTCCTACTTCTCAATATCTACTCTCTTTCTGTCTCTCTTTAGAAAAGAACAGGCTTTCAAGAGACAACCAAGTGTGAAAAAAATAAAGTATAATAACATGATACCTATTATAACCAAATTGAACATGGCTAACCAATTTGAGGAAGGGGTCCCAGCCCCTGGCACAAGAGTCAGAAGCCCACTTGTTCTCAGAGTTCAGAGTACCATGAAATTCTAAGCAAATAGCTATAATATGTATACAGTGGCCTTAAGGTAGACTGTAGGCTACTGCAGCTTCAGTCTTTCTGAGTTTATATTCATTGGACTTGTTGATTCAGAGGGCTTTGTTATTTTTTAGTCTTCTAGCCCTGTGGCTCTTTCTGCCTTCTATTCCATGTGATTCCCTTACCTTTTAGAGGATGGATTTGATGGAGGCCTCCCATGTAGACTCTCTTTACCATAATGTCTGGCTCTGGGTTTCTACATCTGATTCCATTTGCTGCCAGTTGAGACCTCTCTGATGATGAGTGTATAAGGCACTGAGACATGAAAATGCAGTATACCATCGGGAGTCATTTTAATGATTTTTTAAAAAAATTTATATTTAGACCAGTAGTGTTTGGTATTAGCCTGACTCTGAGTTATCTAATTTCTGGTTCTTGGTTACAGAGGCAGTGTTGGGTATGTGTTTCTCCTTGTGGCATGTGCCTTAAATTAAATCAGACATGGGTTGACAACATAACCTGTCACCATTGCTCTATCATAATTTGCAGGCAAGACAGATTATTGGCCAAAAGTTTTGTCACTATGTTTGTTGGTTTTTCACATTTTTCTTTCATCAGCCTGCTGAATACCTTCCCACACCAAAGGCACTGGATTGTAAAGATTAAGTCTCCATGTAGGCACCAGGTTGACATCTCCATATTTAGTTGGCATGTGGGTTGTTGTCCTAAGCAATGTGGCCTTGTCAGTTTGCAGAGTGCAACACTTTTCTTAGGAACAGTCTGACTTATTTAGGGATTTTGATGGGTCCACCAGTCTTGCGGGCCACAAGAGTGTATTACAGAGATTCATCTGGATATTAAAGCTATACCTAGAATGGGGAATACTGTATGTGACCTATAAGCAGATGGCAGAGAACTGGCCTGAGCTTCTCAGACCTCAAAGTCTACCACCTAATGAAGCACTTTCTCCAAACAAGCCACCCCTACTCCAAAGGCTATAGCTCCTAATGATGCTATTCTCTATGGACCTGTTGGGGCCATTTTTCCTCAAAATACCACATTCCACTCACTGGCTCCCATAGGCTTGTCCCCTTTTCATAATTCAAAATGTATTTAGTCCAACTTCAAAAGACCCATCGTGTCCACACTGTTTAATACTCCAAAGGTCAATATTTCTTCTGATTCTCATGGCAATCTCCTAACTGAAACCCTTGTGAAATCCAAATGAAATAACAGATCTCATACTTCCAGGATATAATGATATACATTACTGTTCCAAAAGTAAGCAAAGTGAGGAAATATTGGATAAAAGAGTGATGAAAGTACCAACTGGGAAACTCCAAACTCTGCAACTCTATGTCTATTGTCAAAGTGTACTTGAGAATCACCAGTTCCTTTCATGCTTTGTTAACTGTACTGTGGGGGGTGCTACCCACCACCCCCACATGTCCCCAGAGTGCTCTTGAGTAGGAGCAGTAGGAAATATGAGATAGAAGGATTAGAGGGGGAGATAAAGATAGAAAATACTGGAGAGCCTTAAAATGGCTTGGAACCCATTCCATCGGGCCCTGCCTGTGTCTGCCTTAGGGTATTTATAGAAATGCCAAGGAGTGGAACAAAAGATCTCCCCCTCAGTGCAGCTGAATACAGACTATCTCAGACACCTGCACTCAGGCCCATGGTCCAATCACCCTCTCTATGCAGACCTGCTGGGTAAAGCCACTAGGAAACCTGAAAATGGGCTCCCATAGGTCCCCCTTTGTTATTATATAAAACAACTCCTTATTAATAGCTCATAGTTATCTCCATAGTTGTCACATCTCCCAGTATGGGAGTAGAGGATGATAAAGATGGCATTTCTTTTTTGTATTGGGTCCAAGGTGACTACAGCAGTCTTAGCTGCATCTCTTAATGCAATTGCAAACCTAAAGATACCCTTAGCTTCATCATTAACATTAGTAGGTTAACATAAACATTGCTATGCTTAGTTATAATTCTTTCAGTCATACATCTCAAAGCAACCTTGTAACAGAACCATTTGAATTTCTTGCTAACAGAACAGAGGAAAAACTTCTGATGTATTCACATCAAACTTAAATATTTTCTTAACTTCAAACCAGGGTGCATTAATATCAATACACTCAACCTTAATTCACTCATAATCTCCTCCTTTCTTTATAAATCTTTTCAAAACAAAATCTCAAACCTAGTTAGAAGAAAACCCAAACTTTTCCATTTAAACAGTTCGATTTGTAACACAAAACCAGTTCCATAAGTAATTCCATTTTTACATAAATAGTTCCAAAAAAGTTCCATTTTGAACACAAAATTCATGAATCACTACAGTTAATAAAACATATGCATATGCAAAACTGCATCTTGAACCTAGGTAGAAACAATAAATTACTTCATTTAAATGGTCTATTTTAACACAAATAATTCCAGAAAACAGCTCCTGGATCATCACCATAAGTAAATTCAAAATTTTCCCATTGCAATGAAAACACTATTGTTCATTTCTTAAGTCCCAAAATTTAAATAATAAATTCTAGTACCAGCCTTCCAAATATGAAGAAAAGTTTTACAACCAAAAACTTTTTGCAGCTAACAATTTTAGTTCAAACAAGCATCTCTGCAGCATTTGTTCTCAAGCCAAAGACATTTTTAGTTACAGTAACATTTTAAATTGCACCATTGTTGCTGCTAGCTCAGGTTTTTCTATGTTGCATTGATTTTCCAATGGGTCTTAGTAGTGGATGCCTGTCTGAGGTTGTTATACTGGTTCTGGTGTCTGCAATTCTTAGCTTCTTAGCAGCTTCTAGAGCTACTGAAAACACTCAGACTGCCAACTTGATATATTAAGCATAGACTCACATTCAAACATTTACACTTTTCACCATATACATTAAGCATAGACTCATACTTAACATTTACACTTTTTCTTTCTTTCTTTCTTTCTTTCTTTCTTTCTTTCTTTCTTTCTTTCTTTCTTTCTTTCTTTCTTTCTTTCTTTTTTTTTTTTTACAAAATTATATATCAACTTATTTGTACTTCTTATTTTTTAAAGAAACTCTATAGGACTACCTTAGCAAATATATTTATTTATTTACTTCTTACAAACTTATTACTACATGTCTTAAAGAAATTCTATAGATCTATTAGCATATATCTAACTTAGCAAAAATCTAAAAGAGTTCTACCAAACTTATACTATAGAACTATTAAAAAGACTCTCTTATAGTCAGCTTTGATATACAACACTGGGATTTAGTGAGTGTTGTTATGGAGTTATAACATCCCAAAGTTGCTGAGTTCTTTCAGCTGTTCAGGAAGTAGCATAGATGCACTCTCAGTGGTAAATGGTTTTTATCTAGAGGCTGTCCCTTTACCCAAATTCATAATAGCTCCCCTAAGGGCTTCAATTCAGACATTTCTATTACAGCAGTACTTTTTATTTGCTCTACCAAAGAGCTTTGCTTCAGGCTGAGGGTGAAATTACCATATTGAATGGCCATAAAGCTCTTAGCAAAAATTCTTGCACAGCTATTAAGCAATATAAAGTATTTTCCCAAAGGAGCCAGTAAAGCCAAAAAGCAGCATAGCTCCTAGCTCCATTTCCTTACTTGGTGGTGTTGGGAGGGTGCTTCCCGCAGGAGCCCTGCCTTCTGGCTGGCAACTGGGGCCAAGTTGGGCGGGTGTTCTTGGGGGAATGACTGGGGCCCAGGAATGGGTCCTAGGGGCAGGACTCACTGGGTATGAATAGAGTCACTCACTTCTAGGCCTGCTGAGAGCTGTGGGTTGATTTCCAAGCCTCAGGAAGTGGCTAGGGTCTTGGGCGGATGGGTATGGGGGCAGGGTGTGTAGATTACAGGGGCCTCTGGGGGGTCTTGGTGAGTGGGGGGGCCTTCCCGCAGGAGTCCTGCCCGCTGGCCGGCAACAGGGGCCGAGTTGGGCGGGTGTTCCCAGTTTCATTTATTTATCTTCCATTCTTTTTTGTGTGTTTTGGATTTGTTCACACCTTCCAATTATTTTGTCCTGGACTTGGTTAAGGGATTTATTTGAGGACCTCTATCATCTTTGTATATTTTTATTCAACAGTTTTTTATTGTTTGTTTACTTTTTGTTTTTGCATGTACATAAGCTATGTTTGAATATTCAGTGCCTTCTGTGGAAGAATAGTTGGAATCTAGTGGGGACCCATCACCCTGACTGTCATTCTCTGTGTCATTCTGCTGGCCTTTAAGCATCTGGGTTTGAGATGAGTATAAGTTCTAGGTGCAGATTTCTGAATTTGTTTTTTTAAGTGGATGATTTGTTCCTTGGTTTCTTTTTCCTCTCTGGGGTTTCAGATATTGCAATTTTTGCCAGTTGCCTGTTTTCCTAGCCTGCTCACTGGAGTGTTCAGAGGGAATGTCTGGATATTGGGCTACTGGGTTGATTTTTGGTTGGAAGGTTAGTAGAGGTCCTTGTTATCTCTTGAGGATGGGGTCAGAGAGGAAAGGGAGACCACAACAGGTTTTCTGTTACACAGCTGGAGAAGAGACTTGGGGGATTGGATCTCTGAGAGTTGTGGGTCTCCTTTCTGCCTACTTGTTGTCCAAGGGTCATATCTGTGGGAACCACAGGAAATGGTAGCAGGGGGCAGAGGCAAATCTTGCAAGTGTGTTCTGTTACAGAGTTAGGTATGAGTTTATGGGATTGGAACGGGGGATTAGAGAGAGAAGAGAAGGTCTGCATGCAGCCTACATGCTTTTCCATCAGGCGAAGTTTTTCATAGATAGTTGAGCCCATTATTAATCAGATTAATCAGATTAATGGGTGAGTATTAATTATTGTGAATGTTGTGGTATTTCTCAATGCCCAAACAGTTATTTGCTTCTTTATTCTTGTAATACAGTTTATTTTTTCCTGTGGCTTCATGGGGGTGTTCTTCTCTCCCCTAAGTGCATAGGTCATCTTCAGGTCATTTTCTCAAGTGATGACTCAGTGGGTATTAATTCCTGCAGTATGTGTGTTCCAGGAAAGTTCTACTTTTCCTTTAACTGAGGAGGTACTTGTGGTGGATATACTAATGTAGGTTAGCTATCTGTCTCTTTTTGTGTTTAAATTGATTATTCAATACTTTCATGGTGTTTACAATCTAGGCTGAGGATTTCATTCTTAATGTGATGCATTTGAATCGAGAAATTCTCTTTTGATGTATGTGTGTGTGTATGTATGTTCTCATTCGCCTCTCCACAACTATGATAAAGCACCGAGTAAAATTAAGTTGGTGAAGGATTCAGTGTCTTTCACCTTATACTTTATAGACAATTGTGAGATAATACAAAACTGGGATCCAAAGCAAGAAATTGAGGAAGAAAGTGAAGTAGAGATCACAGAGGATTGTTGCTTACTGGAAGGCATCTTTAGACATGCTCAGCAAATGTTCTTATATATTCCAGTCCAATGGCATTTATATGGTACTACTCTCAAATTGGATCAGTCTTGTTTAGTCTAGGTGACCTTGAACTCTTGATTTTCCTGCTTCCTCCTCCCAAGTCCTGGGATTAAAGGTATTTGACACCACTGCCTTGCCTTTATTGTTAACTAGTGGCTAGCTCTACCCCCTGATCTCCAGAAAAGTTTTATTTGTAAGAACAAAAACAAAATATCATATAACTTCCCCCCCTTTTTGTCTAAACAAAAAATGAAGATTTTAACTAATATAGAAAAGCTATATACAATAAGTACAATAACAACATGCAAGTATAAACAGGTAATAATTATATTAACAATGTCTAGTCCATTAGCATATGACAACTTCAGAGAAAGTACTCCATTGTCTATCCTATCTTGGTGAGTCTAAAGTGTTGTACCTAATTCACTTTCTATCCTAACTTGCATTACCAACCCAAAACTATCTTTAGATGTCTCTCAAACTTATACACTTTACACCTCTTTTGTGAGTGTCTTTATGAATTTATTAAAAAGGAAAACTATAAATATAAAGTCTTCAACTCCATCAGATACCTAAGAAGGATATAATATTACCGGAGTAAACTGGAAGTGTAGAGCAAATGACTTACAAAACTAAGAAATGACAGAAACTTCTGGCTTCCTGAACAGTCACCCAATGATCCTCTGCAATGTTGGGACATCCACCTTCAGCCCATAGGCCTAGAATATCTGACAGACTTTTCTGTGAAGCAGGAATTTTGAAGGACTGTCCCATATTGTATGGCAAATTTTGGCAGTCACTTTCTTTTCTGTCCTGCTTGTCCAATTTGGATGGCAACTGTCAGCAGTTGAGGCAAGGGCACTTTTTTGCCCAATGGCTAACTTTTGTCACAAAGGAAGTAAACTCCATATGGAGTTTCTTTGATACCCATCATCTTCTCTGAAGCAGATTGATGCTGCCAGGGGCAGACGTGTCTCATTGTCATAAAAAACCTTATGCTATTAAAACTTCTTAAATGCCATTTTCTGTAGATCTCTGAAGTGTTTGAAGATCACCTGTCTATCTAAAATATATCTGATTGACCTTGAAAACACACCCAACATGACTACAAGTTTGATTGTAATAGGTGACTAATTACTAACCTGCATTCCATTATTATCTTAAATAGTTTGTAATAATAACTTTCAAGGACTAGAAATTCACATTACATTGTTAGATGAGCAGTATAGGTACAATACCATGAACAAGAATAGGAACATATCTACAGTATGTTATAACCAAAATAACCTTAAATTTGTATCAATATACAAAAATCCATACCAATGTAAAATATTTAATGCTAGTAATTGCCTTTTTGGATTCAAAGTATATTCAATAATGTATCTTTTTTTTTTTTTTTTTTGGTTTTTCCGAGACAGGGTTTCTCTGTGTAGCTTTGCGCCTTTCCTGGGACTCACTTGGTAGTCCAGGCTGGCCTCAAACTCACAGAGATCTGCCTGGCTCTGCCTCCCAAGTGCTGGGATTAAAGGCGTGTGCCACCACCATCCAGCTCAATAATGTATCTTTTTATCCTATCATTTCTATTATACATATACATATATATTATAACAAAAATAACCTCAAATTTGTATTAATATACAAAATGTAAGCCAATGTAAAATATTTAAAGTTAGTAGTTACTTTTTGGTCTAAAAGTAGATTCAATAATCTGCCTTTTCATCCTATTCCTATATGCCCCTTGTTTTTTTAGAACAAGATCCCTGAATCTAATCTCCTTTGTTCATTTTTTTCCTGATTATTACCCATAACAACTTGTAACTAACTGAACTAAAGGATGGCTGATATTCATAACCCACTGAACAATAAAAAAAATTTCAATCCATGTCTTTGGAATGTGGGTGTCATATTCTTAAAATTACTTCCTGCTGTTTGGAGTCAACAGCATCTTGAAGGGACCCTAAAAAAATTGGGATAATTGTCAAGTCCTGGGAGAGTATGCTGTATTATTTGTTGTCCAGTCTCTGTGTAATGGAAGAGTGAAAGGTTTATCTCAAGTCCTGGGTAGAGTAGTCTATGAAGCTGGATCATCTCAGCAGTCACCTTGAAATTGTCCCTAGTAGTTTGTAGTCCAAAGCCAATATTTAGGTAGTGTTAGTAAATTAGTGTTGTTACCATAGTCCAGGTGGAATAATCATTGTGGGTTGCCATTAGCTTTGTGGAGACTTCGGAGATCATATTAGGTCAGATTATTCCTTTTCTTGGTAATTTTATCCAAATAGTTCTCCCTTCTTTGGATGTTTATTTTTCCAAAGGTCTTTAAATTCCTCAAGATGCTTGTTTTTATTTTCATGGAAAGACAAAAACAAAACACTCCCCAAGCCTAAATTTGGGCAGTTTCCCTTTTGGCAAGCTGTATCTGATCAAATGAGAAGCAATTTGTTAGTTTTATAGGTTAGTTAGATTGAATGGACATACTGGTTGATGAACTGTCACCACTTCTAATCAAGAGTTCTCTCTTATTCAAATCTAATCTTTATGATATTTGTTTTATGCTTTCTTCTGAAAGTTTTCTTTTGGCATCTAAAGATTTTCTATCGTCCAGAGCAATATGGTTGTTTTACATATTTAATTTTTTTAGTTTAATTTTTAAATTTCTTTTAATTGCTCTTGGAAAGAGTTTCCACCATAGTGACTGAACCAAATTTCACATGGGGGCCTGTGAGAGGCCCTCCCAAGATGTTTTATAATGCCTAAGGGTTACCCTTCTGTTCCTTGTTAATATGCATTCATTGGTTCACTATTGGCTTTTGCCACACCTTCTGTATACTCCAGAAAGGAGGGCCCCTCTATTTGGATTATTCCTAGAAAAAAATATCGTTTTGAGGATTGCCTGTCTGCAGTCCATTTTTAAGTGACTTTGTTTGCCACGATTAAAACAGCTGACATTTTGATTTTTTTTAAAAAAAATTAATTTCATAATTTAATTTAATTTTACATATCAGCCATGGATTACTCTGTCCTCCTCCCTCTCCCTCCCAACCCCAATCCCCCCCCCCCCCCCCGCCTTCCCCCTAGCCCAACCACCATTCCCATTTCCTCCAGGACAAAGACTCCACTAGGGATTCAGCTGAACCTGGTAGATTCAGTCCAGGCAGGCTCAGTCCCCTCCTCCCAGGCTGAGCAAAGTATCCCTGCATAAGCCCCAGGTTCCAAACAGCCAGCTCATGCACTAAGGACAAGTCCAGGTCCCACTGCCTGGGTGCCTCCCAAAGAGTTCAAGTTAATCAACTGCCTCACTTATCCAGAGGGCCTGATCCAGTTGGGGGCTCCTCAGCTATTGGTTCATAGTTCATGTGTTTCTATTAGTTTGGCTATTTGTCCCTGTGCTTTTTCCAATCTTGGTCTCAACAATTCTCACTCATACAATCCCTCCTCTTTCTCACCAACTGGACTCCTGGAGCTCCACTGGGGCCTGGCTGTGGATCTTTGCATCCACTTCCCTCAGTCATTGGATGAGATTTCTAGCACAACAGTTAGGGAATTTGGCCATCCTATAACCAGAGTATGTCAGTTTGGGCTTTCTCTCAGCCATTGTGGAGGTATCTTTGTGGATTTCTGGGGACCTCTCTAGCACTTTGCTTCTTCCTATTCCCGTTTGGTTTTTATTTATCATGGTCTCTTATTCCTTTTTCTCCCTCTCTGTTCTTGATCCAGCTGGTATCTCCTGCTCTCTTTCCCTTTACCCTCACCCTTCATTACTCCCATTCACGTCCAGGTTGTTCATGTAGATCTCATCCATTTCTCTGTCATTGGGCGATCCCTGTGCCTTTTTTGGGGTCCTGTTTTCTAGGTAGCTTCCCTGGAGTTGTGAGTAGTAGTCTAGTCATCTTTGATTTACATCTAGTATCCTCCTATGAGTGAGTACATACCATGTTTGTCTTTCTGAATCTGGGTTACCTCACTCAGGATGAAATTTTCTAGATCCATCCATTTGCCTGCAAACCTCATAATGTCATTGTTTTTCTCTGCTGAGTAGTACTCCATTGTGTATATGTACCACAATTTATTTATCCATTCTTCAGTTGAAGGGCATCTAGGTTGTTTCCAGGTTCTGGCTATTACAAATAATGCTTCTATGAACATAGCTGAGCAAGTACCCTTGTGGTGTGATTGAGCATTTCTTGGGTATATGCCCAAGAGTGGTATAGCTGGGTCTTGTGGGAGATTGATTCCCAACTTTCTAAGAAAGCGCCATATTGATTTCCAAAGTGGCTGTACAAGCTTGCATTCCATCCAGCAGTGGAGGAGAGTTCCCCTAGCTCCACATCCTCTCCAGCATAAGCTGTCTCCAGTGTTTTTGATCTTAGCCATTCTGAGGGGTGTAAGGTGGTATCTCAGAGTCATTTTGATTTGCATTTCCCTGATGATTAGGGATGTTGAGCAATTCCTTAAATGTCTTTCAGCCATTTGAGCTTCCTCTGTTGAGAATTTTCTGTGTAGTTCTATAGCCCATTTCTTATTTGGACTGTTTGGCATTTTGATGACTAAATTCTTGAGTTCTTTATATATTCTGGATATCAGTCCTCTGTCAGATGTGGGTTGGTAAAGACCTTTTTGTGTTCTGTAGGCTGCTACTTTATCTTGTTGATTATGTCCTTTGCTCTACAAATAAGCTTCTCAGTTTCAAGAGGTCCCATTGATTGATTGTTTCTCTCAGTGTCTGTGCTACTGGTGTTATATTTAGGAACTGATCTCCTATGCCAATGTGTTCAAGACTACTTCCTACTTTCTCTTCTATCAGGTTCAGAGTAACTGAATTTATGTTGAGGTCCTTGATCCACTTGGACTTAAGTTTTGTGCACGGTGACAGATATGGATCTATTTGCAACCTTCTACACACTGACATCCAGTTTGCCAGCACCATTTGTTGAAGATGCTTTCCCTTTTCCATTTTACAGTTTTGGCTTCTTTGTCAAAAATTGTATGTTAATAGGTGTGTGGATTAATGTCAGGGTCTTCAATTTGATTCCATTGGTCCACATATTGGTTTTTATGCCAGTATCAAGCTGTTTTTATTACTGTAGCTCTATAGTAGAGCTTGAAGTCAGGGATCATGATGCCTCCAGAGGTTGTTTTATTGTACAGGATTCTTTTAGCCATCCTGGTTTTTTCGTTTTTCCATATGAAGCTGAGTATTATTCTTTCCAGCTCTGTGAAGAATTGTGTTGGTATTTTGATGGGGATTGCATTGAATCTGTAGATTGCTTTTGGTAAGATTGCCATTATTACTATGTTAATCCTGCCTATCAGTGAGCATGGGATACCATATTGCTCTGGATGATAGAAAATCTTTAGATGCCTAGAGAAAACTTTCAGAAGAAAGCATAAAACAAATATCATAAAGATTAGATTTGAATAAGACAGAACTCTTGATTAGAAGTGGTGACAGTTCATCAACCAGTATGTCCATTCAATCTAACTAACCTACAAAACTAACAAATTGCTTTTCATTTGATCAGATATAGCTTGCCAAAAGGGAAACTGCCCAAATTTAGGCTTGGGGAGTGTTTTGTTTTTGTCCCTGAAAAAAAGAAATTGAAAAAGTATTGCAGAGCTCCGGAGAACACTGCTGGACTGCATTACACCTTCCCCAGACCCTGCGACCTACCCATTATTTAATTTGTGAGTTACGCCATTAAGTAAATATCCTTTTAACTACGTGGAGTGGCCAAAATAATTTCTCCAATACCTTTTCAATTTCTTTTTTTCAGGGACTTAAAGTTCTTATCATATAAGTCCTTCACTTGCTTAGTTAGAGTTACCACAATGTATTTTATGTTATTTGTGGTTATTGTAAAGGGTAATGTATGTCTGATTTCCTTCTCAGCCTGTTTGTCAATTGTAAAAGGAGGGCTACTGATTTTTTTGAGTTGATCTTGTATATTGCTATGTTGCTGAAGGTGTTCATAAGCTTTATCAGTTCCTTGGTTGAATTTTTGGGGTCACTCATGCATACATACTATCATGTCATCTGCAAATAGAGAAAGCTTGACTTCTACCTTTCCAATTTGTATCCCCTTAATCTCTTTACATTATCTTATTGCTCTGGCTAAAACTTCAAGTACTATATTGAATAAGTATGGGAAGAGCAGACAGCCTTGCCTTGTTCCTGATTTTAGTGGAATCGCTTTGAGTTTCTCTCCATTAAATTTGATGTTGGCTGTTTGCTTGTTGTAAATTGCCTTTATTATGTTTAGGTATGTTCCCTGTATTCCTGATCGCTCCAAGACCTTAATCATGATGGGGTGTTGGATTTTGTCAAATGCCTCTTTTCTGCATCTAGTGAGATGATCATGTGGTTTTGTTCTTTGAGTTTGTTTATATGGTGTATTACATTGATGGACTTTCATATGTTGAACCACCCTTGCATCCCTGGGATGAAGCCTACTTGATCATGGTGGATAATTGTTTTGATTTGTTCTTGGAGTCTGTTTGCCAGTATTTTATTGAGAATTTTTGCATCAGTGTTCATGAGGGAGATCGGTCTGTAGGTCTCTTTCTTTGTTACATCTTTGTTTGGTTTATGAATCAGGGTAAATGTAGGCTCATAGAAGGAGTTTGGTAATGTTCCTTCTGCTTCTTTTGTGTGGAACAATTTAAAGACTATTGGTATTAACTCTTCATTGAATATCTGGTAGAATTCTATGCTGAAACCATCTGGTCCTGGGCTTTTTTTTTTGGTTGTGAGACTATTAATGACTGATTCTATTTCATTAGGGGTTATTGCACTATTTAAATAGTTTATCTGGTCTTGATTTAACTTATGTATGTGGTAGCTATCCAGAAAATTATCCATTTCTTTTAGATTTTCCAGTTTTGTGGAGTACATGTTTTTGAAGTATGACCTGATGATTCTCTGGATTTCCTCATTGTCTGTTGTTATGTCCCCCTTTTCATTCCTGATTTTGTTAATTTGAATGCTCTCTCTCTGTCTTTTGGTTATTTTGGATAAGGGCTTGTCCATTTTGATTTTTATCAAAGAACCAACTCCCTGTTTCATTAATTTTTTTGTATTGTTCTCTTTGTTTCTATTTTATTGATTTCAGCTCTCAATTTGATAATTTCCTGGCATCTATTCTTCCTGGGAGACTTTTCTCCTCCTTGTTCTAGAGCTTTCATGTGTGCTGTTAAGTCACTAGTGTGAGATTTCTCCAACTTCTTTATGTGGGCATTTAGTGCTATGCATTTCCCTCCTAGCACTGCTTTCATAGTGTCCCATAAGTTTGGGAATGTTGTGTATTCATTTTCATTGATCTCTAGGAAGTCTTTAATTTCTTCCTTAACACATTGGTGATTCAGTTGAGCATTATTCAGTTTCCTTGAGATTGTAGGTTTTCTGTAGTTTTTGTTGTTGTTGAATTCTAACTTTAAACCATGGTGGTCTGATATAACACAGGAGGTTATTCCAGTTGTTTTGTATCTGTTGAGATTTGCTTTGTGGCTAAGTATGTGGTCGATTTTAAAGAAGGTTCCATGGGGTGCTGAGAAGAAGTAATATTCATTTTTTGTTAGGATGGAATGTTCTGTCCATTAAGTCCATTTGAGTCATAACATCAATTAAGTCCTTTATTTCTCTGTTAAGTTTCAATTTGGGAGATCTGTCCCATAGTGAACGTGGGGTGTTGAAGTCTCCCTCTATTAATGTGTGTGGTTTTATGTGTGATTTAAACTTTAGTAATGTTTCTTTTGCATATGTGGTTGCCCTTGTGTTTGGCGCATAAATGTTCAGAATTGAAATTTCATCTTGGTGGATCTTTCCTGTGATGTGTGTAATGCCCTTCTTGATCTCTTTTGATTGATTTTAGTTTGAAGTCTATTTTGCTGGATATTAGGATGGCTACACCAGCTTGCTTCATAAGATCATTTGATTGGAAAGTCTTTCCCCAGCCTTTTATTCTTAGGTAGTGTCTTTGAGGTGTGTTTCTTGTATGCAGCAGAAAGATGGGTCCTGCTTTTGTATCCATTCTGTTAGCCTGTGTCTTTTTATGGGTGAATTAAGTCCATTGATATTAAGGGATATTAATGACCAGTTATTGTTCATTCCTGTTATTTTTTTTTGGTGGTAGTGTCTATGTACTTCTCTTCTTTGGGGTTTACTGCTGTGATGTTATCTATTGCCTGTGTTTTTGAGGGTGTATCTGACTTCCTTAGGTTGGAATTTTCCTTCTAGTGCTTTCTGTAGGGCTGGGTTTGTGGATAAATATTGTTTAAATCTGGCTTTGTCTTGGAAGGTCTTGTTTACTCTGTCTATGATGATTGAAAGTTTTGCTGGGTATATTAGTCTAGGTTGGCGTCCATGGTCTTTTAGTGTCTGTATTACATCTGTCCCGGCCCTTCTGGCTTTCAAAGTCTCTATTGAGAAATCGGGTGTTATTCTGATGGATTTGCCTTTATAAGTCACTTGGTCTTTTTCCTTTACTGCTCTTAATATTCTTTCTTCATTCTGTATGTTTAGTTGTTTAATTATTATGTGGTGAGGGTACTTTTTTTGAGGGTCTAGTCTGTTTGGTGTTCTATAGGCTTCTTGTATCTTCATAGGTATTTCCTTCTTTAAGTTGGGAAAGTTTTATTCTATGATCTTGTTGACTCTATTTATTGTGCCTTTCAGTTTGTATTCTTCTCCTTCCTCTATCCCTATTATTCATAGGTTTGGTCTTTTCATGGTGTAACAAATTTCTTGGACATTTTGTGTCATTACTTTGTTGGCTTTAGTGTTTTCTTTGATTGATTAATCTATTTCTTCTACTGTATCTTCAACGCCAGAGATACTCTCTTCCATCTCTTGCATTCTGTTGGTTATACTTGCATCTGAAGTTCCTGTTCATTTACTCAGATTTTCTATTTCCAGTATTTCCTCTGTTTGTGTCTTCTTCATTTTTTCTATTTCCCTTTTCAGGTCTTGAACTGTTTCCCTCATCTGTTTCATTGTTTTTTCATGATTTTCTTTCACAGATTTATTGTTTTCTTCTGCTTTATTTGTCCTTTGCTCTAGTTTTTTTCCTGTGGATGTCACTTTATATAATTAAAACACTGATGGCCAGTGACCAGGCAGGAAGTATAGGTGGGACAAAGAGAGAGGAGAATTGGGGAAATAGGAAGAAGGAGGGAGAGAGTCTGCAGCCACCGCCAGGACAAGCAGCATGTAAAGATGCCGGTAAGCCACCAGCCATGTGGCAATGTATAGATTTATAAAAATGGGTTAATTTAAGATATAAGAACAGTTAGCAAGAAGCCTGCCACGGCCATACAGTTTGTATGCAATATAAGTCTCTGTGTTTACTTGGTTGGGTCTGAGCGGCTGTGGGACTGGTGGGTGACAAAGATTTGTTCTGACTGTGGGCAAGGCAGGAAAACTCTAGCTACATTTTTTTAATAGTGTTCTCTACAATTTTTGTTTGTCTGTTCCTCCATTTCATTTTTGATTTCTTCTTTATAAGCCTCTAGCCTCTTCATGATGTTATTCATAAGGTTGCTTTCTTCTGCTTCTTCCATTTTGTGATGTTCAGGTCTAGCTGCTGGAGGAGGGCTAGGTTCTGGTGATGCTGTATTGTTTTTTATTTTGTTGTATGTTCTTCTGGCTTGGTGTCTGCCCATCTCCTTGTGAGTTCATTTTTGCTCTTATCAGTGCTCTTGGTCCAGACAGTACTGACAGATTCAGGAAGCCTCTCTCTGATCCAGATGGAAGCCCTGGGCCAGATGGGAGCTGGGGACTGGTCTCTGAGTCTCAGACAGTGGCTGGCATCTCCGGCAGATGGGTGTGGGGGCAGGGCGTGGAATTGCAGGTTCTGATGGGGGTTCTTGGAGAAGGGGAACCTTGGGGGGGGGTCATGCCTGATGGCCAGAACCTGGGGCCAAGTTGGGCAGGTCTTCCCCAGAATGGCTGGTGCCCATGGATGGGATCTAGGGGCAGGCCTCTTTGGGTATGACCCCAGACACACACCTCTGGTCTAGATGGGGCAGGATGGGAGCTGGGAGCTGGTCTCTCCATTTTGATTTTTCTAAAAGCTTCTGGAAATCACCTCTCCTATTCAAGCATCATCATGGTTATGAGATTCAATATTGACTGTATTATGGATCCATTCTTCAATGGGTGCTGATCTTGCCTTTAAAGACCCAATTAATCTTTTGCATTGTGAATTAGCATTTTCAAAAGCCAAAAATTCAGTTATTATTTGTCTAGCTTCTGAGTTTGGTATAATTGTATTTATAGGTGAGGACAGTTATTATAGTGTGAAAGAAAAACTGCAGGGCAGGGAAGCTATTAACTACCTGGAGAAGGGAGATAGAGGAGGAAGACAACTTGCCATGCGGTTTGTAAGCAGTCATATGGCAGACAAGCAGTTCTGTGGTGGGAGGTGGAATAGGGAGGCAGCTTCTACAAAACAGAGTGAGAAAGCCCAAAATATCCGGAAAAGCACACTTTCTTAGGGTTTTTAATTGAAGAGACACCATGACAGCAGCCACTTGTGTAAGGAAAATATTTATTGGGGTGGTGGCTTACATGTTCAGAAGTAAGTCCATTATCATTATGATGGGCAGCAAAGTGGGGTGCTGGCTACATCTTGGCTTGCAGGAAATAGGAAGTCCACTGAGACACACCAGGTGGTTTCCTGAGCACAGGAAACCTGAAAGCCCACCCCGTCAGTGACATACTTCCTCTAACAAGTCCATACCCACTTTAACAAAGCCATACCTCCTAATAATGCCATACTCTATAAGCTTCTGGGGGCCAATTACTGCCAAACCACACACGCTAAGGCTGTGATCAGCACCTAAAAGAAAAGGAGATGGAAAGAAGAAAAAGTTGGTTTTTCTGAGTAACTCAGAAAAGTGGGTTGGCTGAGGTGGTGACTGACAAGTGCCTGCACTGAGGAGGAGGCTTCTGCGAAGGGGCAGCCATTGCCTCACAGGGGTGTTAGTCATCCTCCTGTCAGTGCTGGGAGCTGAGCTGAGTCATCATCCTCCCCCCCCCCAGATAAAATAATTTTTAGAAGAAGAGAAAGTCAAACCCTCTATTCTTTGATATTATAGCTCTCCCCAGTTCCCTATTCTGCTGTTTCAATTCCAGCCTGTTCTACCTGGTTAAAGGCTGGATATCAAATCTCCTCACTCCATTTATATTTTTCCTAAATTTATCACCTAATGCATGAGACAATTTCTCAGTGGGCAGAGCTCCATCTAACTAAATCCCGGGTGTGTTTATGACCTTTTGGTTCAGAATCTCACCGAGTTCTCAGCTTTGAAGCTGCCTCTTGGGGCCATTATACACAGTTGAGCAAGTTTTCAGCTGAGAAGGCCTGAACTGCAGGTTTCTCTCTACTGAGAAAGCTGTGTCTTGTTAAACAGGCCAGTTAGAAATAAATATGTTCCTTATGCTCCCACAGCAGGCAGGACTGACCCTGTGATCACTCCAATGCTAGGCATCATGATTTTCTTTATGGTTCAGCTTCTGTGGAGACTGCCAGGCCAGAACACAGAGACTCAGGTTTGGTGCCCATTATGCATGCCCATAATATTATACATAGCTGCTAAAAACTGTTTTATGCAATTTGAATTGAGTTTCCCTTTGGGAAAACAGGAAAGCTATAAGTGCATGACATTCTGATACTAAAAAGGATAATTCTGTCTGATGTTTTATCTACATTTGTTCCATTCACAACTTGCTTTTGGTCTGAGGTGTCTCCCTTAACTGTTGGTTGATGACACACATGCATTAAGAAAGGCTCAAATGTGCCTACTGGTTATGGAGTCTCTTTCCCTTTGAAGCTTTCTAGTGGAGAATGAAACTTAACCCTAGATTTCTCTTGTGTCTACTCATGAAACACATAGGACATCCTGGTAAGCATAGGACAACCGCTACCAGAGGAAAAAATATTTATTTTTGCTTTTTCAAGACAAGGTTTCTCTGTGTAGTCCTGTCTGTCCTAGAACTCACTCTGTAGGCCAGGTTGGCATGAAACTCAGACATCTGCCTGCCTCTGCCTCTGGAGTGCTGGGATTATAGGTGTGAGTCAATACAGGAGGAAAAACTCAAAGTGATTTATCAGGATGGGAACACAATTGGGGAAGAGAATGGCTAGGAATGGTGGTTCAGTCCTGTAATCCCAGCACCGGGGAGGCTGAGGCAGGATCATAGCATACATAATTTCAGGCCAGCCTGGACTCTATAGGGAGACCCTGATGTATGGGAGGTGAAGGGGTTGGGAGTGAAGGTGTGGGAAGTATGTGTGCTTTAATCTTCAAAAACTAAGTAAAGTTATAAAAAAGTTTATTTTAACAATATATTTGCAAATATGTTCAAAACCCTTAGGACCTACAAAAATGTTTTCAGAGAAAAATATGACATCCTCCTGGCATTTGATTTTGCTACATGAATATAAGAATCAGGTTTGCAAAAGCAAACATTTGATCAATATTCCTAAGTCAGTGAGCCTCCAAATCCTTCTCTTTGGAAGTGCTAATCTGGCTGATTTTGTAACCTATGGCATTTCTTACTGCACTGGTTTTTTTTGGTTAAGATGAAACACTTTCCCATGCTTTGCTTAAACTCTATTTTCATTTAATTTAAGTTTTTTAGATTGAGTTTTTCTTTGTGGCTGAAACTCCTTGGAACTTACAGTTGTCTGATCTTGGCCTCCAGAGTGTTAGGATCATAAGCACGAAGCACCACCAGGTCCAGACCTCTCTGCCCCCAACTCTCTCTCTCTCTCTCTCTCTCTCTCTCTCTCTCTCTCTCTCTCTCTCTCTCTCTGTGTGTGTGTATGTCTTATGCATTTTGAGTATTTTTATTCACATATGTTTAGGTGTATGTGTGGCATGTGTGGGCATAAGTGCACATGTGTATACAAGCATGTAGAGGCTGGAACTGACTTCAGGGACCTTCTAGGATGGCTATACAATTTATTTGTAGAGGTATTGTCCCTTGATGAACCTGGAACCTGTTAATTCTAACTAGTGTAGCTAGCCATCTGACCCAGAGGACCCTCTGTCCCATCTCTTGCTTCCTGAGTGCTGAGATTACAAGTGGCTGCCATGGTCTAAGATTGTCTCCCTTTACTCATGTGCGGCACTGGTTGAGAAGCCCCCTTGAGCGGTATATTTTGGTGAGTAGGACCCTCTACATTGTGTAAAATTGGTCCCTTCAGTAGATAAATGCTGGGACCCCCACTTTCTTCTTCTTTATTTTTTTTTTATTTTTATTTTTATTTTTTTTTTGGTTTTTCAAGACAGGGTTTTTCTGTGTAGCTTTGCACCTTTTCCTGGAACTCACTTGGTAGCCAAGGCTGGCCTCGAACTCACAGAGATCTGCCTGGCTCTGCCTCCCGAGTGCTGGGATTAAAGGCGTCCGCCGCCACCACCCACCCCCACTTTCTCTTTTTGTTTGTCTTGTTTGTGAGTCTGCACGGTAGGGTGGCATATACTTTTGTTCAGACTTGCCTGGTATTTCCATATAAGGGCTGGACCCTCAGGAAACAGAACCACACTCTGACTATCTTTAGTCGTGTATGTGTGTATGTATGTATATATGTATGTATGTATGTATGTATGTATGTGTTTATGAATGCCTGTGTGTGCTTGTGGGTTGTGATGCCTGGAGAGATGGACCAGTAGTTGGTAATGCTTGCTCCATAGATCTTTTCAGAGAACATGTGGGAACCTGATCTTTGGATAAGAATTCTGTTCCTGGCCAGAAAAAAGGGTAGTGGCCTCAGGAGTAACTCTCCAATTGCTTGTTATGCCCATTTTGTTGACTATAATTCCTGGCCTAAAGTTATCCTCTACTGAGGCCCACAATAAGCACTACCAAAAACAATGTAACACTAACTTATCTATTGCCTTCATTCTATCCATGACTGATATTTCCTCTGCCTCTGCTGACAAAGAAGGGCATAAGAATAGGCGTAAAGTGAAAGAAAGGGATGGAAAGAGAGAAAAAAATGCTTACCGCAGCACCCAAGCCTATACTGGCAGCCCCTCTCTTTGTTTTCCCCATGCCTCGAGTGGCTATCCCCTTACTGCAGTGTCCACAGAGTGATTTGCCTGGATGTCTGCCTGCTGAGCCAGCTGCTCCGAATACCTCCCAGCCTATTCCACCTATGATACTGCACATGCCCACCATGGCATTTCCAGATAATGTGGGCCCTGATGTGGCTAACCAGCCATGGATCCCTGCCCCTCTTGCAGACCTGTCTTTGGTCCGTAAGGCTCCTAATGGATCAGGTCCTGACTCGATGTATTTTGAGCAAGTCCTATGACAATGGGCAATACATTTACAGACTTATTATGACTGGCACCATTTGATGAAGGCTGTGTTGGAGCTTGCGGTCTTCCTTAACTGGCAAGCTGCCTATGATGACCAGGCTGAGGCTCAGGCTCATTTTACTATGCAGATCAACATCAGTATTTCTCTTGAGATGCTTACGGGCTGAGGACCATATGTTAACCCTGACACACAAGACCAAATTGGATAACACACTTATTTACTTGACTTGGGAGACACCATTGCCCTTGGGATCCCATTACCCTTCAGTGACAACACTCTGTTCCTCTATTAAGCCAGGGGAGAAGGTATGCTTGCATTTTCCCCCAGAATACCACCACACTGATATGGATACCCTCCAGAGATGTGTGTCTGGCAACAGACCAAGAGACTTTGGACAAAGAAGAAGCTTCAGAAGGGTAATGTATGGTTTGACCTGCTACTGTGGTATTAGTAAAGGTCATGTCATCACTGGCATGTGACCCTAAATATTAAGAAATTGCCTCAGCCCCTACAAGGTCGCTAATGCATCACCAGAAGGACTTCAACTGGTGTGATAAAAATGACTGGGGTCCCATCCATGTCCTTAAGATTGATATTTTTGACTAATCCTTCTCTTGTTCAAATATCTTGTACAACAGATTCACCAACAGAAGGTGGTCACAAAGGCGACCCTTCAGGTTTTATTGGCTCTCAGACACCTAGATCAGAGTCCTCCTAGAGCGATAATGCATATATGGCTCACTGAGATACAGAAGGCTACTGCCTCAAGCCCACCACCCAGACAGCTCTCCAGGACTGATGCTCTTCCAGGGCTGGTAGTCAATGATGGATACGAGCTTGTTTGGCAAGCCAATCTGAGACAGGCACAGTCTATTATGCTGAGCTCTCCTGAGGTGGGGTCAACAAGGTTAGGGCAATGTACCCTAGCTCCCACTGAACATGTCCTATAAAATAATGAGGGGAGATGGATATGTGGGATGACTCATCCCTAATGGGCTTGAGGGCCAGATGACCCAAACAAGTAAAAAAGATACTTTCTGAGAGCCAGCCTGGGTCTGCCTGATGGTCTTAGCAACAGCAGCTAAACCATGATCTGGAGATGGCCTGGACCAATGAGAGGCAGCCATGTCACATCAGCAGATGCAAATTCATCAGACCTCCCCTGAGGTGGGGTGGAGGGTATATAAGGCTTGCCTCTTCCTGAATAAACTGAGCTTGTTGTTTTGACATTCTCCCTGAGTCTGTGTGGTTTGACTGTGCCTACTTGGCCCCTGCCCCCAAAAGGAACAACAGCAAGGACCCTGTTACAGTATGGGAAGCACTTTATGTAGTGAACATCTCCCCAGCCCCTTGAACTCTATTTTACAATATTTAGACCATTCATTTTCCATCCCTATAGTTGTTGCTGTTTAAGTACCCTTAAAACACATACAGATTACCCTTGCAGTTCTTCTCTATTACTTTGTTTTTTCTATTCTGAATGTTTTTTCTTACTTTACAGATACTTTGGATTTCTGATTTCAAAGCCTCCATATTTAACCACACAACAGATCCAGGAAAGAAAGCTTCTGCATCCACCCAACTTCAGAAAGACCAGAAGAGATATGCACCTTTGTGGGCACATACACTTGACTTGCATATCAGTGTTTGCGGCCCTTGAGAAAAGATGTTTGGGTGGGCATGGTGGTGCAGGCTGTTTTCCTACCATTTTGGAGGATGAGGCAGGGAGATTGTAAACTCCGTAGCTAGACTCCATCTCAAAAGAAAAGTGAGCATGATGGTCTCAGAGCACTGGCTACTCTGAACTAGCCGTAGTGGAACAGTGGCTGAATACGCATTTTGTTCAATAAACTGTGCATGTTCAGTATTTTATAGATAGCTCATGAGAGCCTTGAAATATTCTTATTAATTCAGCTTGGTGATTCAACATTTTGCCTGAGACAAGAGAGATGCGGGCTGAGCACCTCTCCCTCACCCAGCTGTAGTGGCTGCGTGGGGATACCCACACAGGCCTGTGCTTTACTGCTCTTGCCTTGCAGTCTGGTGCTTCTGGGGGACTTGCCTCTCCTGGACTCATCTCTGCTTCCGGTGCCACTCAGTTCTGCTTGCAGTGAAGCCAACCCAGATTCTCTCTGTCCTTCCTCTGTTCCTGCTGTCTTCCTAACATGTCATCCTTGTCAGTTAACCCAAATACAACTTGGGTCCTAAAAAACAGAGGTGCCAAAGAAAGCAAGTCCTGGGTCACAAAGGCTTTTAAGCTACTTATGTAGTTTGAACTACTTATAAATCTGTGCTTAGCAAAACTTAAGTCCAAGTGGATCAAGGACCTCAACATAAATCCAGTTACCTTGAACCTGCTAGAAGAGAAAGTAGGAAGGAGTCTTGAACACATTGGCATAGGAGATCAGTTCCTAAATATAACACCAGTAGCACAGACACTGAGAGAAACAATCAATCAATGGGACCTCTTGAAACTGAGAAGCTTTTGTAGAGCAAAGGATAAGTCAACAAGGCAAAGCAACAGCCTACAGAATGGGAAAAGGTCTTCACCAACCCCACATCTGACAGAGGACTGATATCCAGAATACATAAGGAACTCAAGAAATTAGACATCAAAACGACCAACAGTCCCATTAAGAAATGGGCTATGGAACTAAACAGAGAATTCTCAACAGAGGAAGCTCAAATGGCTGAAAGACATTTAAGGAATTGCTCAACATCCCTAATCATCAGGGAAATGCAAATCAAAACAACTCTGAGATACCACCTTACACCCCTCAGAATGGCTAAGATCAAAAACACTGAAGACAGCTTATGCTGGAGAGGATGTGGAACTAGGGGAACTCTCCTCCACTGCTGGTTGGAATGCAAGCTTGTACAACCACTTTGGAAATCAATATGGCACTTTCTTAGAAAATTGGGAATCAATCTCCCCCAAGATCCAGCTATACCACTCTTGAGCATATACCCAAGAAATGCTCAATCATTCCAGAAGGGCACTTGCTCAGTTATGTTCATATCAGCATTATTTGTAATAGCCAAAACCTGGAAACAACCTAGATGCCCTTCAACTGAAGAATGGATAAATAAATTGTGGCACATATACACAATGGAATACTACTAAGCAGAGAAAAACAATCATGAGGTTTGCAGGCAAACGGATGGATCTAGAAAAAAATCATCCTGAGTGAGGTAACCCAGACTCAGAAAGACAAATATGGTATGTACTCACTCATAGGAGGATACTAGAGGTGGAACGAGGATGACTGGACTGCTACTCTCATCACCAGGGAGGCTATCTGGAAAACAGGACCCCAAGAAAGACACGAGGATTGCCCAATGATGGAGAAATGGCTGAGATCTACATGAACAACCTGGACATGAGTCGGAGTAAGGAAGGTCAAGGGTCTAGGGAAAGAGAGCCTGTGGGAGTAGGAGATCCCAGCTGGATCAAGAACAGAGAGGGAGAACAAGGAATAGGAGACCATGGTAAATGAAGACCACATGAGAAAAGGAAGAAACAAAGTGCTAGAGAGGCCCACAGAAATCCACAAATATACCCCCACAATAGACTGCTGGCAATGGTTGACAGACAGCTGGAACTGACCTACTCTGGTGATGGGATGGCCAAACACCCTAATAGTCCTGCCAGAAACCCCATCCAAGGACTGAGGAATCTGGATGCAGAGATACACGGCTAGGCCCCAGGTGGAGCTCCGGGAGTCTAATTAGCAAGAAAGAGGAGGGTTTATATGAGCGAGAATTGTTGAAGCCAAGGTTGGATAAAGCACAGGGACAAATAACCAAATGAATGGAAACACATGAACTATGAACCAAAGGCTGAGGGGCCCCCAACTGGATCAGGCCCTCTGAATAGGTGAGACAATTGATTGGCTTGATCTGTTTGGGAGGCATCTAGGCAGTGGTACCGGGTCCTGTGCTCATTGCATGAGTTGGCTGTTTGAAACCTGGGGCTCATGCAGGGTCGCTTGGCTTGGCCTGGGAGGAGGGGACTGGACCTGCCTGGGCTGAGTCTACCAGGTCGATCTCAGTCCTCAGGAGAGGCTTTGGCCTGGAGGAGGTAGGAATGAGGGGTGGGCTGGGGGGAAGGGGAGGGAGGAGAACAAGGAAATCCATGGCTGATATGTAGAACTGAATGGTATTGTAAAATAAAATAAAAGGAAAAAAAATAAATCTGTGCTTAGTCATTCAAAATGTCACCTGATTAATACACACTTAAGGCTCAGCAGAGGCTTAACCACCATTTTCTTCCTGTCTGCTATTCCCCTCTCCTAAGACAGAAACAGCGCTCTCCCAACACATTCTTTTTTTGTGTGCATTGTGTTGTTTTGAGACAGGGTCTCACTATGTAGCCCTGGCTGGCCTGGGACTCCTTATGTAGAGCAGGCTGGCACGGTACTCAAAGAGATCTGCCTGCCTCTGCCTTCTGAGTGCTGGAAGTAAAAATGTGAGCTGTTTGCCCAGGCTCCTCTCCATTCTAGTGTTCTAGTCCCCCTGGTGCTCAACCAGGGCTAATGTAATTTACTCCCCATCTTTCCCCATAAAAGCTATTTTTTCTTTGTTCCTTTATTTATTTATTTGGAGACAGTGTCTTGATGTGCAGCCCAGACTGGCCTTGTATTCATGACTGCCCTTTCCTCAGCCTCCCAAGTGCTTAGATTGACAGGTCTGCTACCCTACCCAGCTCCATCTCAGCTGTTTTGTGGGGTATCTACTATGTGCACACATATTTATCTCCATCTATTATCCAGATCCAGCATGGTCAACGATAGGATAGCACCAGACCTAGACAGCAAAGCTCTTTCCTCTGGACAGCTAGAGGGTTCTTCTGAGAGACAATGGTGCAGGCGTGCAAACCCAGCTATCTAGAAGGTCTAGGCAAGAGGATCAAAGTTCAATGCCCAAGCAATAGAATGGTTTAAGGAGAAGTTGACAAGATCTTGTCTCAAAATGAAGCATGAAAGAAACTGAGTTTTATTTCCAATCCTCAGAGAGGGAAGCCTCCAGTCTCTGCAGCATTAAGGAGATGGAGCTTCCCAGTGAACAGAGATGACTTCTAGGCAGGACAGGAGAAAGTATGCTTAAGGAAGATTCCTATACCTATCTCCTTGGCTCTCTATTGTAACATCTCATTTCTGTGTACATGCTCTTCTTTGTTAAATGATGTTAACCTCTGTTCAGCTAGATAGCTGCCCATGTGCTTCCATAGAGCAGATGAGGACAGGTGCCTAGAGGCAGATCAGGCCTGGCATCCCCTGTTGGCATTTGCTACTTTTCCAGTGAGCAGCAGCCTCTGGTGCCCAAGGACTTTCATTCATATAGTAGCAAAATGCTGAAAAGCTCATCTTGCATTAACTCCAGGGAGTAATCGTGTAATCACATTCTGGACTGGTTTGAGGCACTTGTGTGTTCTGAATTCATCCCACCATTCCATAAAGGGGAGGCAGCCAGGCCCCATCAAGTCTTATTGCTTAATTCAAAACAAATTCCCAAGTAATTATTTTGTGTTATTTATTTATACATTTTTACTTTGCCATAAAACCAGCCACTCTCATATGCAAAGTCTAGGTTTAAAAGATAACAACATTAAGAAATGGATGTAGAAGAGGGACTATTTATGAAGAGAAAGTGGACCAGTGGGATGGATGTAAGGGGCAAGTAAGGATAATGGGCGAATATAATCAAAGGGCATGATATAATTTATTAAAATACAGTAATGGGACCCACTCTTTGTTGGGAGAGTCCCTTGATGAAATCTCCCAACCTACCTTTGTCCCACAGTAGGTCAGAAAGCCCTCTCATTCCACAGCATCCTGTCCCACCCCCGAGGGGAGAGATGCTGCAGAGAGGCCAAGCAGGATGCTGAAGTCCACAAATCTTTTCATTGCTTTTCCCTGAGGAGTTTTGTGCAAGGCTTCTGTGTGCTTCAAATTCTTTCTAAGACCTGGCATTGTTTCTATTTTTAATTTCAGCCATTTCTGTGGGTCATAAGTAGTATTATGTTAACTAGGGTTTCCTCAATGATTAATGCCACTGATTATTATCTATTTGGGCCTTTTGTCCATTTTTTCTATTGTCTGTTTTTTCTTATTGATAGTGAAAATTTAAAACCTACACCTGGATAAGAATCATTGGTGTATATATTACTAATATCTATGTAATATCTGTCTTATTCTGTGATGTCTTTTCTCTAATTTAGGGCAGTAAGAGTCTTGTCTGGTTTTTGTTTTGATTAATAGATGTTAAAATATTTTTTTGTGTATTTTGCTGCATGTGTGCACCGTGTATGTACCTGGTGCATGCAGAGGAGAGAAAAGGGTACTGGGACCCCTGGAGTCACAGATGGCTGTGAGATGCTATGTGGGTGCTGGGAACTGACCCTACATCAACTGTAAGACTAGCAAGTGCTCTTAACTGTTGAGCTATCTCTCTAGCCTTATGCTTTATTTTAATAAGAGGCAAGGGACTCGTTAAGTAACCCAGGCTTCTAAGTAGATGAGCTATAGAGTCTAGCAAAGAAGTTTTGTTGTTATTTACTTATTTTCTATTTGTTATTTGGCTCAACCATAACTCAGGTTGGCCTTGAGCTCATAGTCGTCATGCTTCAGGTTCCTGAGTGCTGGGGTTACACATGTGTGTTACCATACCTGGACAAAAAGGTTGTATTGGATGAATAAAAGTTCTTAGTTTTAATGTTGGGTTCTGCAATTTTTTTTTTGATTTTTCGAGACAGGGTTTCTCTGTGTAGCTTTGCGCCTTTCCTGGGACTCACTTGGTAGCCCAGGCTGGCCTCGAACTCACAGAGATCTGCCTGCCTCTGCCTCCCCAGTGCTGGGATTAAAGGCATGTGCCACCACCACCCGGCGGGTTCTGCATTTTATTATTATTATTATTATTATTATTATTATTATTATTATTATTATTATTTTACAACACCATTCAGTTCAACATAATAGCCAGAGAATCCCCTGTTCTCCCCCTCTCGCCCACCCCTCCCCCCAGCCCACCCCCCATTCCCACCTCCTCCAGATCAAGGTCTCCCCCGAGGACCGGGGTTGACCTGGTAGACTCACTCCAGGCAGGTCCATTCCCCCCTCCCAGACCGAGCCAAGTGTCCCTGCATAAGTCCCAGGATTCAAACAGCCAACTCATGCAACGAGCCCAGGACCTGGCACCAATGCACAGCTGCCTCCCAAACAGATCAAGCCGAATAACTGTCTCACCCGTTCAGGGGGCCTGATCCAGTTGGGGGCCCCTCAGCCTTTGGTTCATAGATCCTGTGCTTCCATTCATTTGGTTATTTGTCCCAGTGCTTTATCCAACCTTGGCTTCAACAATTCTCGCTCATATAAACCCTCTTCATACTCACTAATTAGACTCCCAGTGCTCCACCAGGGGCCCAGCCGTGGATGTCTGCCTTCAGATTCCTCAGTCCTTGGATGGGGTTTATGGCACCACTATCTGGGTGTCTGGCCATCCCATCACCAGAGTAGGTCAGTTCCTGCCGTCTCGCGACCATTGCCAGCAGTCTTTTGTGGGGGTATCTTTGTGGATCTCCGTGGGCCTCCCTAGCTCTCTGCTTCCTCTCCTTCTCACCTTCTCATGTGGTCTTCATTTACCATGGTCTCCTATTCCTTGTTCTCCCTCTCTTTTCTTGATCCAGCTAGGATCTCCCACTCTTTCCCTCGACTGTCGCCCTTCATTGTTCCCACTCATGACCAGGCTATTCATGTAGATCTCGTCCATTTCTCCGTGTCTTTTTTTGGGGTCCCGTTTTCCAGGTAGCCTCACTGGTGATGTGAGTAGCAGTCTAGTCATCCTTGTTCCACATCTAGCATCTTCCTATGAGTGAGTACATACCATATTTGTCTTTCTGAGTCTGGGTTACCTCACTTAGGATGATTTTTTCTAGATCCATCCATTTGCCTGCAAACCGTGTGATGTCATTGTTTTTCTCTGCTGAGTAGTATTCCATTGTGTATATGTGCCACAATTTATTTATCCATTCTTCAGTTGAAGGGCATCTAGGTTGTTTCCAGGTTTTGGCTATTACAAACAATGCTGATATGAACATAGCTGAGCAAGTGCTCTTGTGGTATGATTGAGCATTTCTTGGGTATATGCCCAGGAGTGGTATAGCTGGATCTTGGGGGAGATTGATTCCCAATTTTCTAAGAAAGCGCCATATTGATTTCCAAAGTGGTTGGTTGTACAAGCTTGCATTCCCACCAGCAGTGGAGGAGAGTTCCCCTAGTTCCACATCCTCTCCAGCATAAAGTGTCTTCAGTGTTTTTGATCTTAGCCACTCTGACAGGCGTAAGGTGGTATCTCAGAGTTGTCTTGATTTGCATTTCCCTGATGATTAGGGAAGTTGAGCAATTCCTTAAATGTCTTTCAGCCATTTGGGATTCCTCTGTTGAGAATTCTCTGTTTAGTTCTAAAGCCCATTTCTCAATTGGACTGTTGGTCCTTTTGATGTCTAATTTCTTGAGTTCCTTATATATTCTGGATATCAGTCCTCTGTCAGATGTGGGGTTGGTGAAGATCTTTTCCCATTCTGTAGGCTGTCGCTTTGCCTTGTTGACCGTATCCTTTGCTCTACAAAAGCTTCTCAGCTTCAAGAGGTCCCATTGATTGATTGTTTGTCTCAGTGTCTGTGCTACTGGTGTTATATTTAGGAAGTGATCTCCTATGCCAAGGTGTTCAAGACTATTTCCTACTTTCTCTTCTAGCAGGTTCAGAGTAGCTGGATTTATGTTGAGGTCTTTGATCCACTTGGACTTAAGTTTTGTGCATGGTGACAGATATGAATCTATTTGCAGCCTTCTACACGCTGATATCCAGTTATGCCAGCACCATTTGTTGAAGATGCTTTCTTTTTTCCATTGTACACTTTTGGCTTCTTTGTCAAAAATTATATGTCCATAGGTGTGTGGGTTAATGTCAGGGTCTTCAATTCGATTCCATTGGTCCACATGTCGGTTTTTATGCCAATACCAGGCTGTTTTTATTACTGTAGCTCTATAGCAGAGCTTGAAGTCGGGGATTGTGATGCCTCCAGAGTTGTTTTATTGTACAGGTTTCTTTTAGCTATCCTGGGTTTTTTGTTTTTCCATATGAAGTTGAGTATTGTTCTTTCCAGATCTGTGAAGAATTGTGTTGGTATTTTGATGGGGATTGCATTGAATCTGTAAATTGCTTTTGGTAAGATTGCCATTTTTACTATGTTAACCCTGCCTATCCATGAGCATGGGAGATCTTTCCATTTTCTGAGATCTTCTTCAATTTCTTTTTTCAGGGACTTAAAGTTCTTGTCATATAGGTCCTTCACTTGCTTGGATAGTGTTACCCCAAGGTATTTTATGTCATTTTTGGCTATTGTAAAGGGTGATGTATCTCTAATTGCCTTCTCAGCTTCTTTGTCCATTGTATATAGGAGGGCTACTGATTTTTTTGAGTTGATCTTGTATCCTGCTATGTTGCTGAAGGTGTTTATAAGCTTTATCAATTCCTGGGTGGAATCTTTGGGGTCACTCAAGTATACTATCATGTCGTCTGCAAATAGGGAAAGCTTGACTTCTTCCTTTCCAATTTGAATCCCCTTAATCTCCTTATGTTGTCTTATTGCTCTGGCTAGAACTTCAAGTACTATATTGAATAAGTATGGGGAGAGTGGACAGCCTTGTCTCGTTCCTGATTTTAGTGGAATTGCTTTGAGTTTCTCTCCATTTAATTTGATGTTGGCTGTTGGTTTGCTATATATTGCCTTTATTATGTTTAGGTATGTTCCCTGTATTCCTGATCGCTCCAAGACTTTTATCATGAAGGGGTGTTGGATTTTGTCAAATGCCTTTTCTGCATCTAGTGAGATGATCATGTGGTTTTTTTCTTTGAGTTTGTTTATATGCTCTATTACATTGATGGACTTTCGTATGTTGAACCACCCTTGCATCCCTGGGATGAAGCCTACTTGATCATGGTGGATAATTGTTCTGATGTGTTCTTGGAGTCTGTTTGCCAGTATTTTATTGAGTATTTTTGCATCAATGTTCATGAGGGAGATCGGTCTGTAGTTCTCTTTCTTTGTTGCATCCTTGTTTGGTTTAGGAATCAGGGTAATTGTAGCCTCATAGAAGGAGTTTGGTAATGTTCCTTCTGTTTCTATTATGTGGAACAATTTAGAGAGTATTGGTATTAACTCTTCTTTGAAGATCTGGTAGAATTCTGCACTGAAACCATCTGGTCCTGGGCTTTTTTTGGTTGGGAGACCTTTAATGACTGTTTCTATTTCCTTAGGGGTTATTGGACTATTTAAGTAGTTTATCTGGTCTTGATTAAACTTATGTATGTGGTATCTATCCAGAAAAATGTCCATTTCTTTTAGGTTTTCCAGTTTTGTGGAGTAGAGGTTTTTGAAATATGACCTTATAATTCTCTGCATTTCCTCAATGTCTGTTGTTATGTCCCCCTTTTCATTTCTGATTTTGTTGATTTGGATTCTCTCTCTCTGTCTTTTGGTTAGTTTGGATAAGGGCTTGTCTATCTTGTTGATTTTCTCAAAGAACCAACTCTTTGTTTCATTAATTTTTTTGTATTATTCTCTTAGTTTTTAATTTATTAATTTCACCTCTCACTTTGATAATTTCCTGGCGTCTATTCTTCCTGGGAGACTTTGCTTCTTCTTGTTCTAGAGCTTTCAGATGTGCTGTTAATTCACTAGTGTGAGATTTCTCCAACTTCTTTATGTGGGCATTTAGTGCTATGAATTTCCCTCTTAACACTGCTTTCATAGTGTCCCATAAGTTTGGGTATGTGGTGTCTTCATTTTCATTCATCTCTAGGAAGTCTTTAATTTCTTTCTTTATTTCTTCCTTAACCCATTGGTGATTCAGTTGAGCATTATTCAGTTTCCATGAGGTTGTAGGTTTTCTGTAGTTTTTGTTGTTGTTGAAATCTAGCTTTAAACCATGGTGGTCTGATAGAACACAGGAGGTTATTCTGATTGTTTTGTATCTGTTGAGATTTGCTTTGTGGCCAAGTATGTGGTTGATTTTAGAGAAAGTTCCATGGGGTGCTGAGAAGAAAGTATATTCTTTCTTGTTAGGATGGAATGTTCTGTAGATATCTATTAGGTCCAATTGGGTCATGACATCGGTTAAGTCCTTTATTTCTCTGTTAAGTTTCGATTTGGGAGATCTGTCCAGTGGTGAAAGTGGGGTGTTGAGATCTCCCACTATTAATGTGTGGGGTTTTATATGTGGTTTAAGCTTTAGTAATGTTTCTTTTACATATGTGGGTGCCCTTGTGTTTGGGGCATATATGTTCAGAATTGAAACTTCATCTTGGTCGATCTTTCCTGTGACGAGGATGTAATTTCTTTCTTGATCTCTTTTGATTGATTTTAGTTTGAAGTCTATTTTGTTGGATATCAGGATGGCTACCCCTGCTTGTTTCTTAAGACCATTTGATTGAAAAGTCTTTTCCCAGCCTTTTATTCTTAGGTAGTGTCTATCTTTGAATTTGAGATGTGTTTCTTGTATGCAGCAGAAAGATGGGTCCTGCTTTCGTATCCATTCTGTAAGTCTATGTCTTTTTATAGGTGAATTAAGTCCATTGATATTAAGGGATATTAATGACCAGTGATTCTTCATCCCTGTTATTTTTGGTGGTAGTGTGTGTGTACTTCTCTTCTTTGGGGTTTACTGTTGTGGCTTTATCTATTGCCTGTGTTTTCAAGTGTGTATCTGACTTCCCTCGGTTGGAATTTTCCTTCTAGTGCTTTCTGTAGGGCTGGGTTTGTGGAGAGGTATTGTTTAAATCTGGCTTTGTCTTCGAATGTCTTGTTCCTTCCGTCTATGATGATTGAAAGTTTTGCTGGGTATATTAGTCTGGGCTGACATCCATGGTCTCTTAGTGTCTGCATTACATCTGTCCAGGTCCTTCTGGTTTTCAAAGTCTCTATTGAGAAATCAGGTGTTATTCTGATGGGTTTACCTTTATAGGTCACTTGGCCTTTTTCCTTGGCTGCTCTTAACATTCTTTCTTTATTCTGTACATTTAGTTGTTTAATTATTATGTGTCGAGGGGACTTTTTTTGGGGGTCTAGTCTGTTTGGTGTTCTATAGGCTTCTTGTATCTTCATAGGCATTTCCTTCTTTAAGTTGGGAAAGTTTTCTTCTATAATTTTGTTGAATATACTTTCTGTGCCTTTGAGTTGGTATTCTTCACCTTCTTCTATCCCTATAATTCATAGGTTTGGTCTTTTTATGGTGTCCCAGATTTCTTGGACATTTTGGTTCATGACTTTGTTGGCTTTAGTGTTTCTTTTGACTGATGGAACTATTTCTTCTACTGTATCTTCAATGCCAGAAATCCTCTCTTCCATCTCTTGCATTCTGTTGGTTATACTTACATCCGAAGTTCCTGATCTTTTACTCAGGTTTTCTATTTCCAGCATTCCCTCTGTTTGTGTCTTTTTTATTTTTTCAATTTCCCTTTTCAGTTCTTGGACTGTTTCCTTTGTTTGTTTCATTGCTTTTTCATGATTTTCTTTCAGTGCTTTATTGTTTTCTTCCAGGACTTTAATGTTTTCTTCCAGGACTTTATTGTTTTCTTGGAGGGCTTTATTGTTTCCTTCTAATTTGTTTGCCCTTTCCTCTAGTTGTTTACAGCGTTCTTCCAATTTTCTTGTCTTTTCCTCTACACAAGCCTCTACCTTCTTCATGAAGTTACTCATAAGGCTACTTTCTTCTGCTTCTTCCAATTTTTGGTGTTCAGGTCTAGATGTTGGAGGCGAGCTAGGTTCTGGTGATGCTGTATTGCTCTTCATTTTGCTGTATGTACTTCTGCCTTGACGTCTGCCCATCTCCTTGTGGTTCCTTCTTGGTCTTATCAGTGTACTTGTTTCACAAAGATCTGACAGACTCAGGAAGACTCTCTCTCTTGTCCAAAAGGGAGTTCTCTTGTCCAACTCTTTGGTCCAGAAGGGAAGTCAGGGGCAAGCTCTGGTCCATAATGGCAGTCGGGGACAGGCTGGGAGCTGGGGGCCGGTCTCTAAGTCTCAGGAAGTGGCTGGGGTCTTGGGCAGATGGGCGTGGGAGCAGGGCGCAGAGATTGCAGGAGCTTCCGGGGGGGCTGGAAAATGGGATCCCTCCCGGTGGGGCTAGAAGGGGAGCTGTCCGGTGGCCAGAACCTGGTGCCAAGTTGGGCAGGTCCTCCCGGAGTGGCTGGTGCCCAGGGATGGGGTCCGGGCTGGACCCAGGCACTCACCTCTGGTCCAGAAGGGATGTCGGGGCAGGCTGGGAGTAGGGGGCCGGTCTCTAAGTCTCAGGAAGTGGCTGGGGTCTCGGGCAGATGGGCGTGGGGGCAGGGCGCGGAGACTGCAGGGGCTGTCGGGGGGCTTGGAAAAGGGGATCCCTCCCGGTGGGGCTAGAAGGGGAGCTGCCCGGTGGCCAGAACCCGGCGCCAAGCTGTGCAGGCCTCCCCGGAGTGGCTGGTGCCCAGGGATGGGGTCCAGGTTGGACCCGGGTACTCACCTCTGGTCCAGAAGGGAAGTCGGGGGCAGGCTGGGAGCTGGGGGCCGGTCTCTAAGTCTCAGGAAGTGGCTGGGGTCTCGGGTAGATGGGCGTGGGGGCAGGGCGCGGAGACTGCAGGGGCTGTCGGGGGGCTTGGAAAAGGGGATCCCTCCCGGTGGGGCTAGAAGGGGAGCTGCCCGGTGGCCAGAACCCGGCGCCAAGCTGTGCAGGCCTCCCCGGAGTGGCTGGTGCCCAGGGATGGGGTCCGGGCTGGACCCAGGCACTCACCTCTGGTCCAGAAGGGAAGTCGGGGGCAGGCTGGGAGCTGGGGGCCGGTCTCTAAGTCTCAGGAAGTGGCTGGGGTCTCGAGCAGATGGGCGTGGGGGCAGGGCGCGGAGACTGCAGGGGCTGCTGGGGGCTTGGAAAAGGGGATCCCTCCCGGTGGGGCTAGAAGGGGAGCTGCCCGGTGGCCAGAACCTGGCGCCAAGCTGTGCAGGCCTCCCCGGAGTGGCTGGTGCCCAGGGATGGGGTCCGGGTTGGACCCGGGTACTCACCTCTGGTCCAGAAGGGAAGTCGGGCGGGTTCTGCATTTTTTAAAGTCAAACTATAAATACTCGCAAAGACTATTGGCTGCAATGTGTGTTTTTTATTTCCATACTGTATCATTCCCTGAAGACTCCTTTAAATAACATATAAGGGGATGGAGAGATGGCTCAGTGGTTGAGCACTGTCTGCTTTTGCATAGGACCTGGATTAAATTCACAACATCCATATCAGGTGGCTTATAACCATCATTAACTCTAGTTCCTGGTGATCTGATGCTCTCTTCTGGCCTCTGCAAGCACCAGACATTCCTATAGGGAAGGACATAGATGCAGAGTGAATGAGAAATGAAATAAAAGGAGAACATGACTACTAAAGTATAGCTAATCTTTTTCTTGTAGATATAAGGGAGAAAGCAAGCAGAGGGAAGGGTTCATGTTGAACACAGCTGGCTGACTGAACAGGACTATGAGAGGAGAGATGAAGAGAGAGCAAGTGATGAGCTGCTGACCAAAGCCACCCAGGTCAAGAGACCAAGAGACTGGCATAGCCAAAACTGCTGAGTTACATAAGGATCAGAATAAAAAAGAATATTAAGAGCTGTAAAGGAAAAAGTCCAAAGTGACTTATAGAGGCAAATCCATCAGAATAACACCCAATGTCTCAATGGAGACTTTGAAAGCCAGAAGGACCTAGACAGATGTAATGCAGACACTAAGAGACCATGGATGCCAGCCTAGAATAATATACCCAGCAACATTTTCAACCATCATAGATGGAGTGAACAAGACATTCCAAGACAAAACCAGATTTAAACAATACCTACCCACAAATCCAGCCCTACAGAAAGCACTAGAAGGAAAATTCCAACCTAAGTAAATTAGATACACCCATGAAATAAGTGATCCTACAGCAATAAACCCCAAAGAAGAGACGTACACACACAGTACCAACAAAAGATAACAGGAACTAACAATCACTGGTCATTAGTATCCCTTAATATCAATGGACTTAATTAACCTATAAAAAGACACAGGATAACAGAATGGATACAAAAGCAGGACCCATCTTTCTGCTGCATACAAGAAAAACACCTCAAATTCAAAGATAGACACTACCCCAGAAGAAAAGGCTGGGGAAAATCTTTCCAATCAAATGGTCTTAAGAAGCAAGTGGGTGTAGCCATCCTGATATCCAGCAAAATAGACTTCAAACTAAAAATCAATCAAAAGAGATCAAGAAGGACATTACATACTCATCACAGGAAAGATCCACCTAGATGAAGTTTCAATTCTGAACATTTATACACCAACACAAGGGAACCCACATATGTAAAAGAAAGTTTAAATCACACATAAACCCACACACATTAATAGCAGGAGAATTCAACACCCCACTCTTCAAATTGAAACTTAATAGAGAAATAAGGGACTTAACTGATGTTATGACTCAAATGGACTTAATTGATGTTACAGAACATTCCATCCTAACAAAAAGAATATACCTTCTTAGCACCCAATGGAACCTTCTCTAAAATCGAGCACATGCTTGGCCACAAAGCAAATCTCAACAGATACAAAACAATTGGAATAATATCTTGTGTTCTATCAGACCACCATGATTTAAAGTTAGAATTCAACAAAAACAAAAATTACAGAAAGCCCACAATCTTATGGAAACTGAATAATGCTCAACTGAATCACCAATGGGTCAAGGAAGAAATAAAGAGTGAAATTAAAGATTTCCTAGGCATCAATGAAAATTAATATACTACATACTCAAACTTATGGGACACTATGAAAGAAGTGCTAAGGGGGAAATGCATATCACTAAAAGCCACATAAAGAAGATGGAGAAATCTCACACTAGTGACTTAACAGCACACCTAAAAGCTCTAGAACAAGAAGAAAAAAACTCACCGAGGAGGAGTAGATGCCAGGAAATAATCAAACAGAGCTGAAATCAATAAAATAGAAACAAAGAACAATACAAAGAATCAATGAAACAAAGAGTTGGTTCTTTGATAAAATCAACAAGATAGACAAGCCCTTATCCAAACTAATCAAAAGGTAGAGAGAGAGAGAGCGCATCCAAATTAACAAAATCAGAAATGAAAAGGGAGACATCACAACTAAAAATGAGGAAATCCAGAGAATCGTTAGGTCATACTTCAAAAACATGTACTCCACAAAACTGGAAAATCTAAAAGAAATGGATAATTTTCTGGATAGGTACCACATACCTAAGTTAAATCAAAATCAGATAAACTATTTAATAGACCAATAACCACTAAGGAAATTAAAACAGTCATTAAGTCTCCCAACCAAAAGAAGCCCAGGACCAGATGTTTTCAATGCAGAATTCTACCATATTCTCAAAGAAGAGATAATACCATGACTCTGTAAATCGTTCCACACAATATAAACAGAAGGATGTTACCAAACTCTTTCTATGAGGCTGCAATTATCCTGATTCCCAAGCCAAACAAAGATGCCACAAAGAAAGAGAACTAGTAGACCAATCTCCCTTATGAACATTGATACAAAAATAATAAAATATTGGCAAACAGACTCCAAGAACAAATCAAAACAATTATCCATCATGATCAAGTAGGCTTCATCCCAGGGATGCAAGGATGGTTCAACATAGGAAAGTCTGTCAATGTAATACACCATATAAACAAACTGAAAAAAAAAAAACAACCCCAAATGATTATCTCCCTAGATGTTGAAAAGTTCTTTGGTAAAATCCAACACCCGTTCATGATATATGTTTTGGAGAGATCAGGAATACAGGGAACATACTAAACATAATAAAGGCAATTTACAGCAAGTCAACAGCCAACATCAAAGTACATGGAGAGAGACTCAAAGCAATTCCACTAAAATCAAGAACAAAACAGGGCTGTCCACTCTTTCCTTACTTATTCAACATAGTACTTTTAAGTTCTAGCCAGAGCAATAAGACAACATAAGGAGATTAAGGGGATACAAATTGGCAAGGAAGAAGTCAAACTTTTACTATTTGCAGATGACATAATAGTATACATAAGTGACCCCAAAAATTCATCCAAGGAACTAATACAGCTTATAAACACCTTCAATAATATAGCAGGATACAAGATTAACTCAAAAAATCAGTAGCCTTCCTATATACAACTGACAAATAGGCTGAAAAAGAAATCAGAGAAACATCACCCTTTACAATAGCCACAAGTAATATAAAATGCCCTGGGGTAACTCTAACTAAGCAAACAGAAGACCTGTATGACAAGAACTTTAAGTCTCTGAAGAAAGAAATTGAAGATGTCAGAAAATGGAAAGATCTCCCATGCTCATGGATAGATAGGATTAACATAGTAAAAATTACAATTCTACAAAAAGCAATCTGGATTCAATGCAATCCCCTTCAAAATCCCAACACAATTCTTCACAGACCTGGAAAGAACAATACTCAACTTCATATGGAAAAACAAAAAACCTCGGATAGTCAAAAGAATCTGGTACAATAAAACAACCTCTGGAGGCATCACGATCTCTGACTTCTACTATAGAGCTACAGTAATAAAAACATCTTGGTACTGGCATAAAAACAAACATGTGGACCAATTGAAGAGAACTGAAGACCCTAACATTAATTCACACAGCTATGAACATATGATTTTTGACAAAAAAGCCAAAAGTGTACAATGGAAAAAAAAAGAAATCATCTTCAACAAATCTGGCATAACTGGATGTCAACGTGTAGAAGACTGCAAATATATCCATATCCATCACCGTGCACAAAATTTAAGTCCAAGTGAATCAAAGACCTCAACATAAACCCAGTTACTCTGAACCTGATAGAAGAGAAAGTAGGAAATAGTCTTGAATGCATTGACAATGGAGATCACTTCCTAAATATAACACCAGTAGCACAAACACTGAGAGAAACAATCAATGGGACCTCTTGAAAGTGAGAAGCTTTTGTAGGGCAAAAGACACAGTCAATAAGAAGAAATGAGAGCCTTTAGAATGGGAAAAAAATCTTCACCAACCCCACATCTGACAGAGGGCTGATATCCAGAATATATAAAGAACTCAAGAAATTAGACCAAAATGCCCAACAGTCCAATTTAAAAATGGGCTACAGAGCTAAACAGAATTCTCAACAGAGGAAGCTTAAATGGCTGAAAGACATTTAAGGAATTGCTTAACATCCTTAGCCATCAGGGAAATGCAAATCAAAATGACTCTGAGATACCATCTTACACCCATCAGAATGGCTAAGATCAAAAACATCAAGGACAGCTTATGTTGGAGAGCATACCTCCACAATAGACTACTGCCAATGGTTGAGAGAGTGCCTGAACTGACCTACTCTGGTGATTGGATGGTCCAACATCCTAACTGTCATGATAGAACTCTCATCCAGTGACTGATGGAAGCAGATACAGAGATCCATGACCAAGCCCCAGGTGGAGCTCCAGGAGTCCAATCAATGAGAGAGAAGAGGGATTATGTGAGCAAGAGATATTGAGACCATGACTGGAAAAAGCACAGGGACAAATAGCCAAACTAGTGGAAACACATGAACTGAACCAGTACCTGAGGAGGCCTCATGAAACTGGACCAGGCCCTCTGAATAAGTGAGACAGTTGATGAGCTTGAACTGTTTAGGAGGACCCTAGGCAGTGGAACTGGGACCTTTCCTTGGTGAATGAGCTGGCTTTTTGGAACCTAGGCCCTATGCTGACACACATTGCTCAGCCTTAGTACAGGGAGGATGGGACTGGACCTGCCTCAACTGAGTCTACCAGGCTGACTCCCCAGGGGAGACCTTGCCTTGGAGGAGGTGTGGATGGGGGTAGTGAATTCAGGGAGAAAGCTGGGCAGGTGTGAGGAGGTAAAACAGGGGAATCTGTGGCTTATATGTAAAATTAAATTAATTATAAAATAAAAATATTTTTAAAAAATTTCTAAACATTCATTCAAAATAAAAAAAAATACAATGCACAAGACAACAAAAGAGCTCTTCTGGCACCTGGAGTCAAAACCAAAAGGAGGACACTGGCCTCATGACATCCCCATCTATACAAACTAAATTCAAATACAAATCAACCAAAGGGATCCAAATCCATCCAAAGAACATTCTGCAGGCACTAACAAATTTTGGGCTCACTTACAAAAGAATATCCAACAGGCCAAATGCCCACTTAAAATGGATATCCAAAAGTCCATTTACAAAAGGATGTCCAAGTGAAAATAAGCATAGAAAACACGAACATAAACACAGACATACAGAAAACATACTAGCTGGCTTCAGGCTCTTTGGGCTGTAGTCCTGATGGGCTTGGGGGATCCTGGGACAAGCCCCCAAATTTTATGCCCAGATCACGGGGACTCCCAAAAGACCACTAATGGAGACTGAATCCCATATGTAAAAGCAAAGAGCCTTTATTTCAAGAGTGTTTATTTCAGCTTGGAGTTTGTACTCTCTGTCCAAAGCAGCAATGAGACCAGAGAGCCCTGAGCCCAGGCAGAGTGGGCTTTTTTTTCTAGGTTTCAAAGGTTAAAGTGAGGAGATTTCCTGGGTTCAAGTAACTGATTGGCTGACATTTGTCTAGTGACATATGGAATATTTGGAATGTTAGGTATTTCCCCTTAGATGCAGGCCCTCCTTGGGTGGGGTCAGCTCATGGCTTTTTCTGGATCCTGGTGTTACCTGCCAGTAACCCTGTTATAGATGCTGTGTCTGGGCCTAAGTCTGTCATGGCAGTTATATGATCAAAATGTTTTGGGCACCCCCACAGTGTTTAGTGTGGCTATGGCTGAGGCCTCAGGAGTGTGGAGGTAAAGCCAAAGACAAGGAGTTGATCCCCATCACCAAGCTGGGCTAGCTAAGGACATGAAGATCAAGTCCCTGGAGGAGGTCTACCTGTTCTCCCTTCTCATTAAGGAATCTGAGATTATTGATTTATTCCTGGGTGCATCCCTAAAGGATGAGGTTCCAAAGTTCATGCCAGTGCAGAAGCAGACTTGGGCTGGGCAGCAGATCAGCTTCAAGGCTTGTCACTATTGAGGACCACAAATGGTGATGTTGGTCTTGGTGTTGAGTGCTCCAAGGAAGTAGCCATTGCCATTGAGGGGCCATCATCTTGGCCAAGCCTCTATTGTCCCTGTGTGGAGAGGTTACTAGGGGAACAAGATTGGCAAGCCCCACACTGTTCCATGTAAAGTAGCAGGCCGTTGTGGCTCTGTATTGGTGCGTCTCATCCCTGCCTGCAATGCACTGGCATCAGCTCTGCCCAAGAAGCTATTGATGATGCCCAGTATTGATGACTACACATCAACCAGGGTCTGCACTGCCACCCTGGGAAATTTTTCCAAGGCCACCATTGATGCCATCTCTAAGACCTCCAGGTACCTGACTCCCAACCTCTGGAAAGACTGTGTTCACCAAGTCTTCTTATCAGGTTTCACTGACAATATTGTGAAAACACACAGCAGAGTCTCTGTTCAGAGGACCCAGGCTCCAGCTGTGGTCACCCTATAAGTGTTTTTATAAAAAAATAAAGTAAATTAAGTCTGTTAAAAAGAAAGAAGAAAAAGAAAGGGTACTTACTGGGTCATGCTCATATTGTAGAACTTCACAAGCTGCCCCCTTATTATCCACATAATTCTCTATATGTACATTATCAATTAATAAGAACTACACTCTAAAAAAAAGGAAGGAAGGAAGAAGGAAGAATGGAAAGACAGGCAAAGAAAACCTGACTCCGAGTCTCCTAGTGGCGTAAGACTGTCAGAGAATTCCCACAGTGTCCCACTAGCTCAGCTCCATTCACAGGCTGTGGAGGTTTCTGTGCTACCTCAGTCACCACTCACACCTTCCAAATGTTGCTGTAAACCAGTCCTGGATATCCTAGACTGCCTGCCAGGGATTAGGTTTAAAATGGACACGTGACAATGAGAACAGCTATAGCACATTTTAGCACTGTTAGCCCAAATTTTCTGGTCCCTTTGTGTTTGAGTGGGGTCATAACACCCTATCTGATACATGAGCAGAAGCCATGTGTGTCATTTCAAAACTGCAGCATTTGGAGGCCAGTGGGAGACTCTCCAGGACTATGTTCCCTCTGCTCATCCACTGACAGTGTTCTTGATGGCACTGTTCCTTCATAGGGACCCTGAGTGACCTGAGGGAGAATGAGTTCCTGTGATTATTAGTGTTCATTGTCAACTTGACAGGGTCTGGGATCACCTAGGAGATGAGCCTGCAGTCATGCATGTGAGGGATTATTTAATCTCTGGGAAGGATTGTGGAGAATTATATTGATTAGTTTCATTGAAGTGGGAAGACTCACACTTAAAGTGAGCAGCTCCATTCTCTCGCCTTGGGTACAGGACTGTATAAAAATGAGAACACTAGCTGAGCACAAGCATTCATCACTCTGTTTCTTGCTTGGAGATGCAGTGTGACTAACTATCTCAAGCTCCTGCTGCCATGACTTCACACCTTGATGGACTGTCCCCTTGAATTGTGAGCCAAAATAAACCTCTTTTGCCTTAACTTCTTTCAGAGTATTTTATCATAGCAGCAGGAAAAGGGACTAAGACAGCCCCTTTACTGACCTACCATTACACACAACAGAGAAAAACAGACTTATTTGTTCACTGAGGCTTTAGGATGTTTTGTTACTGATATATAACCTAGTTTATCCTGACTATTATAAACCAGTAGGGCAATAGAATAGTTCCTTTGTTTCTAAGAGTAAAATATAAAATAAGAGCATATAAGTAAGTCCCTTGTCTTCCTCTAAGAAGTGTCATATCAGGACTAGAACCCTGGAGGTGATATTTTTAATGAAAATGACCCCCATAGACTCATATATTTCAATACTTAGTGCCCAGATGGCAGAACTATTTGGGAAGGCATGGTCTTGGTGGAGTGGTTGTGTCACTGGGTATGGGCTTTGAGGCTTCAAAAGCCAACACCATACCCAGTTCTCTCTGTCTACACCTCTTGCTTTTGGTGAGATGTAAGTGCTCAGACACTGTTCCAGCACTGCGCCTGCCTAGCTGCCGCCATGCTCCTTGCTGTGGTGTTACCTCCTGAAACTGGAAACAAGCCTCCAATTAAATGCTTTCTTATACCTTGCATTGGTCATGATGTCTCTTCACAACAATAGAAAAGTAGGTAAAACCCTGGGATTCAGCCCCTACCTCAAAATCAGAAGCTAGTATGAAGAAAATCCATTACCCAAAGGAAACTACAGACAAAAAATGGCAGCAAGAGTGAGGGAAGTGGAATCCTGGGGCTGGAAAGATGTCTCAACAGTTAAGGGCACTTGTTCTTGCATAAGTCCTTTGTTCAGCTCCCAGCACCCACATGGAAGCTCTCAACAATCCTTAACTATCTTTCTAAGAATCTGATACCCTCTTCTATCCTCTGTGGGCACAAGACACACTCATGTTGTACATGCATGCATGCATGCAGACAAATGCTCATACACATTAAACAAAATAAATATATTTAAAAAGAAAAGAAGTGGAATTTTGCAGGGTGTAGTCAAACCATTGAATCAGCCAGCTCTGAACTGCTGAGTTATAAACTCCCTGTTGTGTGAAATAAATTATTTCTCTTTTTTACCCACTGTGTATCTAAAACTGGCCTCAAACTCATGATCCCCCCACCTCTGTCTCCCCTGTGGGATTATAAACCTGTAGCACCACACCTGGCTTTAAAGTTGCCTCTTACTTAAGCCAGTTTAACTTAGAATTTCTGCTACTTGTGACTGAAAACATCCAAACTGATGAATGGGTGTGAACATGTTTCCTCCACAAGCAACCATTGGAAGTAGTGGTTTCCCAACTTTACTAGGAAGAAACTACACTCAAGTGCAAAGCCTCAGCCAGGAGAGCACGTCCCTCCTCCTGATCAGAACACTATTGAGACTGAAAGATGGATCAGCCAGATTGAAGTACAAAAAAACTAACTCAAAATTGACCAAGCTTTAATTTAATTTAATTGACCAGCAGTACAGGAGTTTGTTCCTATAAGTGAAAATGATAGATGCAGCCACAATTCGAAGGAAAAGTTAATGGAGAAGTTATGAATCTGCCTTTCTGTCTTAATTACATTTTCCTTTTATTTATTTTTGTTTTCTTTGCTTTCTTTTTAAGACAAGCTCTTTCTCTTTATCCCAACCTGGCCTAGAACTCATGATTCCTCCGATTCCTTAGGGCTGGGATCACAGATGTGAACCACCATGCCTAGCTCAACTACATTTTGATCTCAGTTGGAATTTCTTGCCAGTTGATCCTGGGAAGCATTTGTCTCCATATTGACCAGCTCAGCTTCCCAGGGTAAAGGATATCTCTTTTTCCATAGTGCCAGACAAGGTCCTGGGACATGGTTCTAGTTGTTTTGTCAATTTGGCACAGATTAGAGGCATCTGAGAGGAATGCTTCAATTGAGAAATTGCCTAGATCACTTTGGCCTGTGGGCATATTCTGTAGGGGATTGTTTTGACTATCACTTAATGCAGGAGTGTCCAGCCTACTGTGGGCAATACCATTCCTAAGTAAGCAGCTCTGTGTTGTATAAGAGAGCTAGCTAAGGGAGAGCCTGTGAGTGATACAGCAAGCAGCATTCCTTCATAATTTCTGCTTCAACCTCCTGCTAAATTTCCTGCCCTGACCATCCTCAGTATTGGACTGTGACCTAGATATGTAAGGCAAATAAATCCTTTCCTCTTTAAGTTGCTTTTGGACAGATGGTTTTTATCATATCAGTTATAGAGGGGAGGTGAGAGAAGAAGGGGGTGCTGTCAAGCTGGTTACTGCAGGCCACAGAAACTGGACCTCAAGAAGTATTCTGGAAAGATATGTGATGTACCCAAAGCACTGACCACTCCAATGACCCCTCTGAAATTATCTCATTGTAACAAGCCTTTCTCTGTCCCACCAGCCAGTTCCCAAATAATGACATGGAGAAATTGTTAGTATTCTGACTCTCCCCTTGGGGACCTGTCCAGCTCTTGGAGCTTGGTTTTCATTCTTGCTGGCCTCTTCAAAATCCTAGTACTAGGTGCTGAGACACCTCTGGCTTAGCCCAATGCCTGTAGCGTGTGGTGACTGCCCTCTTTGCCTGTTTGATCCTTGTTCATCTTCCCTTTAGCACTGGAGACACCCATGGCTACAGGTGGTAGTGAGTCCTTTTCCCCATCTCATCCACGGGAACCATGCTTGTGTTGTATTTTTACATTTCTGGCTAAGGTGAGTGATCAGGGTCTGCCCCTCCCAAGCCCTCACTCTAACTCAGTCCTTCACTCTTTTCCTTTCCTCCTTCCTTGGACCTCTTCCCCTAATTCTGCTGCATGTGGGGTGTTTGCTTTGTAACATACCTTGGCACGGCCCACCAAATGTACCCACTTACTTGTGTCCACCTATGGCAGATCTGCTGCCTCCCACTGTAACAAGTCTTTCTCCTTCACCAGTGGCTTTGCCTTCCATAATACTGCCACTTGGGTCTCTGGCAGACCAACCTGCCTCTGACCATGGCCCTGGATGTGAGACTGGCCTCAGTATTTCTTGGGCAGGTGCAGTTGGGGAACTGTAGATGTAACCAACCGTCTTATTAAATAAGAAACACAGAAACAATGTAAAAGAGAAAGCCGAGAGGTCAGAGCTCAGAGCTAAAATCTCACCCTTCCGCCTGCGGTGTCCCAGCTTCCCGAAAGAGAGCTACTTCCTGTCTATAAATCGATTTTCCAGTCATTCTGCCTTCTCATTGGTTGTAAACCCAAACACGTGACTGCCTCGTCACTGTCTGAATGTACAGCCCCCTAGGTCTTAAAGGCATATGTCTCCAATGCTGGCGGTATCCCTGAACACATAGAGATCTATGGGATTAAAGGCGTGTGCCACCACCGCCACACTCTGTCTATGGCTGTAATAGCTCTGACCCCTGGGGCAACTTTATTTATTAACATACAATCAAAATCACATTTCAGTACAATTAGAACACCACCACATTTCCCCTTTTCTATTTTAATAAAAAGAAAAAAAAGCAAAAGGTTATAACTAACAAAAGAAAAACTATATACAAAAGTACAATAACTATATACAATATATACAAGTAATAAATACCTAAACAGGTATTTGACAAATCAGAGAAAATAATTCCATTATCTATCCTATTTTGGTAAATCCAAGATGTATCTAATGCACTTTCTATCCTAATTAATTTTCAACTATAACTAACTAATCTTCAACCATAACTAACTAATCTTCAACTCCCTCAGAGACCCAAGAAGGGAATAATATTAGCTAACAAAAATAAAAAACAGGAAGTGCATGCAAGCAACTTCCAAAAAATTTGTGAGTTGATAGAAACAGCCAGCCGCCTGGGCAGTCACCTGAGGTTTCTCCACAGTGTTGGGGCATCATCTTCAGCCTATAGGCTTAGTGTATCTGACAGACTCATTTGTGAAGTAGGATGTACACAAGGTCAACAGTTCAACCTCACATTGGGTGAGAGCAGTCCACGTACCAGAAACACCTGAATTCCACTAGTGTCCTGTCATGATTCAGGATTTTAAATTCTGGAAATTGTTGACAGTTTTTAAATTCAGCTGTCCATTCTTCTTGGCTGTGTATATATGGCTTCATCCCAGCATCCACTTCTTCTCCACATTCCTCTATTAAATGCCAGTCTACTTTTGAGAGGTATGAGCTTTCAGCTGCTGTTCCATTGCACAACAGAAGCCATCGGCCCACTGCCTGTTCAGCTGCCTTAGAAGAAAAGGGCACCGAACTTTTTCCGGATGCGAAGGCCACTTCAGGGATGGGGCCATATTGTCCTGGCCTCAGAAGATGCCTTTTGATAAAGCTATAACCACACTTGTTTTGGCAAGAATCAGTAGTCCCTTGTTTCGTGTTCTGTCTGTCCATTTTGTCCTGTTGATTCGAGGATACTTTGTTGTCCAGTGGCTAACTTTTGCCACAATGAAAGTTGACTCCATATGCAGTTTCTTCAATGCTCATATTTTCTCAGAAGTAGATTGGTACTGCCAGGAGCCGACATGTCTCAAAAAAGAAAAATTTTCTAAGTTATTAAAACACTTTAAATGCCATATTCTGTAGATCTCTGAAGGGTTTGAAGATGACCTGTCTAAAACATCTCTGCTCACTTTTTAAAACATATCTAATATGACTACAAGTTCTATTGTAATGTCTAACTGCTAACTTTCATTTCTTTATATCCTAGTAGTTGGTAATAATAACATTCAAGGATCAGAAATTTGCATTACATTGTTAAATGAATGGTATGAATACAATTAGAAATATACATATAGCATTTTCTAACAATATCAATTTCTAATTTGTATACAATATGAAACAATCCAATCCAATGTAAAGTATTTAAAACTAGTAATTGTCTTTTTCATTTCTTTCTTTTTCTTTTTTTTAAAACAAGAACCTTAAATCTAATCTCCTTTGCTTAGCCTTTTTCCTAACCCTTGACAATAACTTGCAACCAACCCCCCTAAACATTGAAAATTATCCCAGAACCAAAACCCATTAAAAGGACCAAAAAACCACCCACCCCACACCACCTCTTTGGGAATGTGGGCGTCGTGTTCTTAAAATTGCTTCCTGCTGGGTATGGGCGAAGTTTTCTTAATCCTGAAAGAAAAAATTTAGGTTAATTGTCAAATTCTAGGAGAGGTAGCTATATCCTTCATTATCCAGTCTGTGTATAATGCCAAAGTTCAGGGTTTATCTCAAGTCCTTATTCAAGTAGTCTTTGAGACTGGATCATCTCAGCCAGTCATCTCAAAATTGCTCTGAGCACCTTGTAGTTCAAAGCTGATCTGTGGATGATGTTTGTCAGCTTAATAATATTATTATTGTCCACGTGGAATTGTTGTTGTTGTGGGGCCCCATCTTCTTTCTGGAGACTTCAGTTGATGTTAGGCCTGGCCGTGATTTCCTGCAGAAAACTGATAAGAGACTCGAACACAAAAACATATATATGCAGCTAGCCTTTTTTCTAGAATTAGTTAGTACTCTATATGACCATTCATATCTTAACAAAGTTTAAAATGTATATATATATATTAATCTTATAAATTTTGATATAAAATTTATACTTTGAGAAAAGTTTAAAGAATCAGAATAGAATCAAAGAGTTGAGATTAGTAATAGAATAGTCCCTTAATTAATTTTGCTTTTGTCCTGTACCATAGCAGAAGATGGCTCTCTTATTCTGGCATGATACAGGGAGTTTGCATTTTCCTTTTAACAACATGCTTGAGTTTAAAGAAGGAGAGAGCCATTCTCCAACTCCAAAGTCAGCTTTAAATTTTAATTGAACTGGGACTATTAGAAGACCAGTAGTGTTAAATCTTTAGAGAAAATCAGAAACAAACATTTAGGAAGACATAAAATTTTTTAGATAATATATACCCATACACCGTTTCATTCTGCTTCTTGGGATAGATGATTTGTCCCTTTTCTTCAGTTGTCTCATTTGTCCAGTGTTCTTCAGATTCCTTAACCTTAATTCTCCTAAAAGACAAAGACAAAAACCTTTCCCCAAGACTAATTTTGGGGATGTTTCCTTTTGACAAATTATTATCTGATTAAATGAAAAGGCATGTGTTACTGATACAAGTTAGTTTAAATTGGATGTTCATGCTGGTTGATGAACTATCACCTCTTCTAATGAAGAGGTCTCTCTTGTTCAAATCGAACCTTTATCAATTTTGATGGTACCCACAGCTTATCTTCTCCTGTAGAAACAAAAACAAAACCTCGTCCCCAATGTAATACATACCCTGGTTTCCATTCTGAGGTCAGCACATCCTTAAAGTATATAGGCTGATTTAATTCTGTAGTTTTTTCTATTATCCAATGTCTCTCTGCAGCTGTTGTTCCTTTCTCATTGGCATTCAGAAAATTCAAAGTTAGAAGAGCATTATGCAGTCTATTTCTGGGAGTTTTTGTTACCCATTTCTGTTTATTTAGCATATCCTTTAGAGTTTTGTTTGATCTTTCTATAACTGCTTGACCTGTAGGATTATGTGGTATGCCTGTAATATGCTTTATATTGTAATAAGCAAAAAACTGTTTCATTTTAACAGAGACATATGATGGAGCATTGTCAGTTTTGATTTGTGCATGTATACTCATGATGGCCATAACTTCTAGCAAATGAGTGATTACAGAATCAGCTTTTTCAGAACTCAAAGTAGTTGCCCATTGAAATCCTGAATAAGTATCGATAGTGTGGTGTACATATTTCAATTTCCCAAATTCTGCAAAGTGAAACATGTCCATCTGCCAGATTTCATTTCTCTGAGTACCCTTTGGGTTACATCCTGCTGGTAATGGCGTTTGATTGTAGAAGGAACAAGTAGGACATTTCTTTACTATTTCTTTGGCTTGTTGCCAGGTTATGGAAAAATCCTTTTTTAAACCTTTACTATTGACGTGATGTTTTTTATGTAATTCAGAGGCTTCCAGCACATTTCCTATCAATAATTTATCAATCTCATCATTGCCTTGTGCAAGAGGGCCTGGCAGACCAGTATGGGATCGAATGTGAGTTATATGTAAAGGATGATTCCTTTTCCTGATTGTATCTTGTAATTGAATAAATAGTGAAGTTAATTCTGAAGCATCAGGGATAAATTCTGCAGTCTCAATATGTAACACCACTCTTTCAGCATACTGAGAGTCAGTTACTATGTTGAGAGGTTCTGAAAAATCCATTAATACCAACAGAATAGCATACAATTCTGATTTTTGAACTGAATTATACGGACTTTGAACCACTTTACTTAAATTTTCTGATTTGTAACCTGCCTTTCCTTCTTTGTTGGCATCTGTATAAAATGTACGAACTCCAGATATGGGTTTTTGCCGTACAATTTGAGGCAAGATCCAATCAGCTCTCTTTATAAGATCAATTCTATTGCTTTTGGGATATTTGCTGTTAATTTCTTCCAAAAAATGCAATCCAGCTTTGGATCAATACGATCCACGTGTCCTTCATGCACTTTCTTTTCTACCAAGGCCAATTCTTTCTCAGCTTCAGGTGATAATTCTCTTGGACTATTTAAGTCCTTGTCACCTTCTAAGGTTTTGAACAAATTAGTCAGTTCATCATTTTTTACCCCAACAATAGTTCGTAGATGAGAAATATCTCCAAATAATCTTTGAAAGTCATTAAGAGTCTGTAGTCTATCTCTCCAAATTTGTACCTTTTGGGGTCTAATTTTTTGTAGCTCTATTTTATATCCTAAATAATTAATAGAATCTCCTCTTTGTATCTTTTCAGGAGCAATTTGTAATCCCCAGCAAGGCAAAATTTTCTTTACTTCTTCAAACATTATTTCTAAAGTATCTGCATTTGAGTCAGCTAGTAAAATATCGTCCATATAATGATAAATTATAGATTTAGGAAATTTTTTACGTATCACTTCCAATGGCTGTTGTACAAAATATTGGCACAGAGTTGGGCTATTCAACATTCCCTGTGGGAGGACCCTCCATTGATATCTTTTAACCGGTTGAGAATTATTATAAGTAGGCACTGTAAAAGCAAATCTTTCTTTGTCTTTTTCTTGTAAGGGTATTGAAAAGAAACAGTCTTTTAAATCAATAACTGTGAGAGGCCATCCTTTTGGTAACAGAGTAGGCAAAGGCATCCCAGACTGTAGAGAGCCCATTGGCTGAATTTCTTTGTTAATTGCTCTAAGGTCTGTTACCGTTCTCCATTTACCAGATTTCTTTTTAACAACAAATACAGGAGAATTCCAAGGGCTGGTTGATTCTTCAATATGCTGAGCATTTAACTGTTCTTCTACCAGCTCTTCTAAAGCCTGGAGTTTCTCTGTTGTTAAAGGCCATTGCTGGACCCATACAGGCTTATCTGTTAACCATTTTAAAGGTAGAGCTGTTGGTGTCTTTGGAAGATCATCAGTTATTGTGCCCTGTTCTTGTATAATATGAATGGCTGGTGACCACTCATTAGAACAATATCTTCTAATATTTCTCTCAGTAGCATGTGCTAGTTTATGATTTGTTTCTGAGATTGGAGGGATGTTAATCTGAGTATTCCATTGTTGCAACAGGTCTCGACCCCACAGGTTCATAGTTATGTTAGCCACATATGGTTTTAATTTTCCTCTCTGTCCTTCTGGACCTATACATTCGAGCCATCTTGCATTCTGTTTCACCTGAGATAATGTCCCAATTCCTAACAGTTGAACGTTTACCTCCTGAAGAGGCCAAGTTGGATGCCAAAATTCTGGTGCAATTATGGTAACGTCTGCACCTGTGTCTACCAGTCCAGACAACAAAATACCATTTATTTTTATTGTTAATTTTGGTCTTTGTTCATTAATAGAAGTTTGCCAAAAATTTTTCTTTATGTTTTCTCCTGAATTTTCTATTCTCTCTGTTTCATCAACCTGACCAGCATGATTTATTCCAATAGGCATTTGGTTATTTAATTGCTCTCCAGAGCAGGGATTTCCTCTATGGCTGCAGGAAAGGTTTGAACTGGATTTGCACTGGGGGCCTGCGCAAGGCCCCTCTGGGAGTTTCCCGAAGACTGAGGCAAAGGATTACCCTGTCTGTCCTTTGTTGATCTACATTCGTTGGTCCAGTGTTTTCCCTTACCACACCTTCTGCATACTCCAGAAGGAAGGGGCATTCTGTTGCCATTGTTCCTTGAAGAAACATTGTTTCTGGGAATGACCTGTCTACAGTCCCTTTTCAAATGTCCTTGCTTTCCACATCCAAAACATCTAACACTCCTCAAACCTTTTGAAATTACTTCTCCTACCCATGTATCATCATGCTCATCAGCTTCAACATTAATTGTTTCTCTAATCCAATCTTCCATAGGTGCAGATCTTGCCCTTAATGGCCTGATTATTCTTTTGCATGCTGCATTCACATTCTCAAAGGCCAAAGATTCAATTATTGCCTTACCAGCTTCTGAATCCGAGACCATTCTCTTTACTGCTGAAGCCAGTCTTTGTAAAAAATCTGTAAAAGACTCTTTTGGGCCTTGCATCACCTTTGTAAATGACTCAGATTTTTTTCCTGGTTCCTCAACTCTGTCCCATGCATTCAAGGCTGCCGTTCGACATAAAATTAGGGTTTGGACATCATATAAACATTGTGTTTGTGCTGAAGCATATTGGCCTTCGCCAATAAGCTGATCCTGGCAAACTTGTATTCCTTTATCCCTCCATTGTTTTTCTATATTTTTAGCCTCCTCCTTAAACAAAGTCAGAAATTGAAGTCTCTGGCTGGGTTCCAGAACACCTTGTGCAAGGTCCTGCCAGTCCTGTGGTACTATCCTATTATATGTTGACCAAGAGTTTAACATTTGCTTTACATATGGGGAATGCATGCCATAAGATACTATTGCCTCCTTAAACCTTTTTAAATCCAACATTTCAATTGGAGCCCAAATATTTTGTGTAGCCATTTGATCAGGCATCTGCTGTATGGTTACAGCATAAATTAAGGATGATTGTGTGAAAACAGGCTTTTTTTCTGCAACCTTATGATCCCGACTTGAAACAACTTCACTGTTAATTTCTTCTGTCTGAATATTTACAGGTTTAACAAGTTCTTCTAAAGCTGTTATCCTGGCACTTAAATTGATTATCTTTTTAAATATTAAAATGTGGATTAGTATAGTGATAAGCTGCATAATTCCACCAATACTAATATTATATAGTTGTTCCATTATCAGACTGCCTAAAATTTCCAACAAAAACCAATTTTCTTCCAATGTACACATAAAACCCATTTGTTTTTTAATGTGGAAAAAATTCTCTTTTAGATAGTTTCCTTTAAAATATCTGATATGTTATGACTTACCAAATCTGCGTAGAACAGTAGAAATCCGAGGGGATTTTCAAAACAGCCACCTAGTGTCCCAGGTGTAAATCCAAAGAGAGAAAGAGAGAGAGAGAGAGAGAGAGAGAGAGAGAGAGAGAGAGAGAGAGAGAGAGAGAGAGAGAGACAACAAGAAAGCGTAGCTGGCTAAAGTTTAAATGCAGCCACGTCTTCCCTCTTGTGCCGAATCAAGGCTTGGGTCTGGCTTCCTTAAGCTCCGACCACATGCGTTGGCTTTACAGGCAGGGCCCTGTTCGGCAGGGCAGGTCTGAGTTGTTTGTAGCACCAGCTTTAAGCTAGCAGGCTTTAAACAAGCAGCTCAGTAAGTCCGGCCTGAGACCAAGGACTAGGGAGCCGCTGCTCGGACTAGGACGCCAACCGCCCGGTCTGCCGCCCTTGTGGGGAAGCGGACCTGCCGCCAAGCCAAGTGGTTTTTAATGGATTCTTCCCCACATTGGGCGCCAGATGTAGATGTAACCAACCGTCTTATTAAATAAGAAACACAGAAACAATGTAAAAGAGAAAGCCGAGAGGTCAGAGCTCAGAGCTAAATTCTCACCCTTCCGCCTGCGGTGTCCCAGCTTCCTGAAAGAGAGATACTTCCTGTCTGTAAATCGATTTTCCAGTCATTCTGCCTTCTCATTGGTTGTAAACCCAAACACGTGACTGCCTCGTCACTGTCTGAATGTACAGCCCCCTAGGTCTTAAAGGCATATGTCTCCAATGCTGGTGGTATCCCTGAACACATAGAGATCTATGGGATTAAAGGCATGTGCCACCACTGCCACACTCTGTCTATGGCTCTAATAGCTCTGACCCCCGGGAAACTTTATTTATTAACATACAATCAAAATCACATTTCAGTACAATTAGAACACCACCACAGGGAACCAAGAAAAAAATTTCTCCACTTTCTTCTCCCTTCCTTATGTCTTAGATTTACCTATTTGGGAAAAAAACAAACCAACCAAAATACAAAACATGTTTTGAGCAGCAACCACACGGCTCTCCTCTATCTTGGCTGGTAACATCATCATGATGCAGATGGCCACATGATTAGCAGCCATCTTTTACTAAGGCTTACTAAGATTAAAAATACATTTAGTTTTGATGACCTCTCTGTTCATTTTATCTCCTTATAGAGTAAGGATGCAACAAGCCTCAATTATCTGGATTAGTATGGACTTTTTGTATGATGATAGAGAGGTAAAGCCATATTTGATTCAACACTAGTTTTTTTTTTTTTGGTTTTTTTTATTATTATTATTATTATTATTTTACAACACCATTCAGTTCAACATAATAGCCACAGAATCCCCTGTTCTCCCCCTCTCGCCCACCCCTCCCCCCAGTCCACCCCCCATTCCCACCTCCTCCAGATCAAGGTCTCCCCCGAGGACCGGGGTTGACCTGGTAGACTCAGTCCAGGCAGGTCCATTCCCCCCTCCCAGACCGAGCCAAGTGTCCCTGCATAAGTCCCAGGATTCAAACAGCCAACTCATGCAACGAGCCCAGGACCTGGCACCAATGCACAGCTGCCTCCCAAACAGATCAAGCCAACTGACTGTCTCACCCGTTCAGGTGGCCTGATCCAGTTGGGGGCCCCTCAGCCTTTGGTTCATAGATCCTGTGCTTCCATTCATTTGGTTATTTATCCCGGTGCTTTATCCAACCTTGGCTTCAACAATTCTCGCTCATATAAATCCTCTTCATACTCACTAATTAGACTCCCAGTGCTCCACCAGGGGCCCAGCCGTGGATGTCTGCCTTCAGATTCCTCAGTCCTTGGATGGGGTTTATGGCATCACTATTTGGGTGTCTGGCCATTCCATCACTAGAGTAGGTCAGTTCCTGCCGTCTCGCGACCATTGCCAGCAGTCTTTTGAGGGGGTATCTTTGTGGATCTCCGTGGGCCTCCCTAGCTCTCTGCTTCCTCCCCTTCTCACCTTCCCATGTGGTCTTCATTTACCATGGTCTCCTATTCCTTGTTCTCCCTCTCTTTTCTTGATCCAGCTAGGATCTCCCACTCTTTCCCTCTACTGTCGCCCTTCATTGTTCCCACTCATGACCAGGCTATTCATGTAGATCTCGTCCATTTCTCCGTGTCTTTTTTGGGGTCCCGTTTTCCAGGTAGCCTCACTGGTGATGTGAGTAGCAGTCTAGTCATCCTTGTTCCACATCTAGCATCTTCCTATGAGTGAGTACATACCATATTTGTCTTTCTGAGTCTGGGTTACCTCACTCAGGATGATTTTTTCTAGATCCATCCATTTGCCTGCAAACCGTGTGATGTCGTTGTTTTTCTCTGCTGAGTAGTATTCCATTGTGTATATGTGCCACAATTTATTTATCCATTCTTCAGTTGAAGGGCATCTAGGTTGTTTCCAGGTTTTGGCTATTACAAACAATGCTGATATGAACATAGCTGAGCAAGTGCTCTTGTGGTATGATTGAGCATTTCTTGGGTATATGCCCAGGAGTGGTATAGCTGGATCTTGGGGGAGATTGATTCCCAATTTTCTAAGAAAGCGCCATATTGATTTCCAAAGTGGTTGGTTGTACAAGCTTGCATTCCCACCAGCAGTGGAGGAGAGTTCCCCTAGTTCCACATCCTCTCCAGCATAAAGTGTCTTCAGTGTTTTTGATCTTAGCCACTCTGACAGGCGTAAGGTGGTATCTCAGAGTTGTCTTGATTTGCATTTCCCTGATGATTAGGGAAGTTGAGCAATTCCTTAAATGTCTTTCAGCCATTTGGGATTCCTCTGTTGAGAATTCTCTGTTTAGTTCTAAAGCCCATTTCTCAATTGGACTGTTGGTCCTTTTGATGTCTAATTTCTTGAGTTCCTTATATATTCTGGATATCAGTCCTCTGTCAGATGTGGGGTTGGTGAAGATCTTTTCCCATTCTGTAGGCTGTCACTTTGCCTTGTTGACCGTATCCTTTGCTCTACAAAAGCTTCTCAGTTTCAAGAGGTCCCATTGATTGATTGTTTGTCTCAGTGTCTGCGCTACTGGTGTTATATTTAGGAAGTGATCTCCTATGCCAAGGCGTTCAAGACTATTTCCTACTTTTTCTTCTAGCAGGTTCAGAGTAGCTGGATTTATGTTGAGGTCTTTGATCCACTTGGACTTAAGTTTTGTGCACGGTGACAGATATGGATCTATTTGCAGCCTTCTACACGCTGATATCCAGTTATGCCAGCACCATTTGTTGAAGATGCTTTCTTTTTTCCATTGTACACTTTTGGCTTCTTTGTCAAAAACTATATGTCCATAGGTGTGTGGGTTAATGTCAGGGTCTTCAATTCGATTCCATTGGTCCACATGTCGGTTTTTATGCCAATACCAGGCTGTTTTTATTACTGTAGCTCTATAGTAGAGCTTGAAGTCGGGGATTGTGATGCCTCCAGAAGTTGTTTTATTGTACAGGTTTCTTTTAGCTATCCTGGGTTTTTTGTTTTTCCATATGAAGTTGAGTATTGTTCTTTCCAGATCTGTGAAGAATTGTGTTGGTATTTTGATGGGGATTGCATTGAATCTGTAAATTGCTTTTGGTAAGATTGCCATTTTTACTATGTTAACCCTGCCTATCCATGAGCATGGAAGATCTTTCCATTTTCTGAGATCTTCTTCAATTTCTTTTTTCAGGGACTTAAAGTTCTTGTCATATAGGTCCTTCACTTGCTTGGTTAGTGTTACCCCAAGGTATTTTATGTCATTTTTGGCTATTATGAAGGGTGATGTATCTCTAATTGCCTTCTCAGCTTCTTTGTCCATTGTATATAGGAGGGCTACTGATTTTTTTGAGTTGATTTTGTATCCTGCTATGTTGCTGAAGGTGTTTATAAGCTTTATCAATTCCTGGGTGGAATCTTTGGGGTCACTCAAGTATACTATCATGTCGTCTGCAAATAGGGAAAGCTTGACTTCTTCCTTTCCAATTTGAATCCCCTTAATCTCCTTATGTTGTCTTATTGCTCTGGCTAGAACTTCAAGTACTATATTGAATAAGTATGGGGAGAGTGGACAGCCTTGTCTCGTTCCTGATTTTAGTGGAATTGCTTTGAGTTTCTCTCCATTTAAATTGATGTTGGCTGTTGGTTTGCTATATATTGCCTTTATTATGTTTAGGTATGTTCCCTGTATTCCTGATCGCTCCAAGACTTTTATCATGAAGGGGTGTTGGATTTTGTCAAATGCCTTTTCTGCATCTAGTGAGATGATCATGTGGTTTTTTTCTTTGAGTTTGTTTATATGGTGTATTACATTAATGGACTTTCGTATGTTGAACCACCCTTGCATCCCTGGGATGAAGCCTACTTGATCATGGTGGATAATTGTTCTGATGTGTTCTTGGAGTCTGTTTGCCAGTATTTTATTGAGTATTTTTGCATCAATGTTCATGAGGGAGATCGGTCTGTAGTTCTCTTTCTTTGTTGCATCCTTGTTTGGTTTAGGAATCAGGGTAATTGTAGCCTCATAGAAGGAGTTTGGTAATGTTCCTTCTGTTTCTATTATGTGGAACAATTTAGAGAGTATTGGTATTAACTCTTCTTTGAAGATCTGGTAGAATTCTACGCTGAAACCATCTGGTCCTGGGCTTTTTTTGGTTGGGAGACCTTTAATGACTGTTTCTATTTCCTTAGGGGTTATTGGACTATTTAAATAGTTTATCTGGTCTTGATTAAACTTAGGTATGTGGTATCTATCCAGAAAAATGTCCATTTCTTTTAGGTTTTCCAGTTTTGTGGAGTAGAGGTTTTTGAAATATGACCTTATAATTATCTGGATTTCCTTAATGTCTGTTGTTATGTCCCCCTTTTCATTTCTGATTTTGTTGATTTGGATTCTCTCTCTCTGTCTTTTGGTTAGTTTGGATAAGGGCTTGTCTATCTTGTTGATTTTCTCAAAGAACCAACTCTTTGTTTCATTAATTTTTTGTATTATTCTCTTAGTTTCTAATTTATTAATTTCACCTCTCACTTTGATAATTTCCTGGCGTCTATTCTTCCTGGGCGACTTTGCTTCTTCTTGTTCTAGAGCTTTCAGATGTGCTGTTAACTCACTAGTGTGCGATTTCTCCAACTTCTTTATGTGGGCATTTAGTGCTATGAATTTCCCTCTTAGCACTGCTTTCATAGTGTCCCATAAGTTTGGGTATGTGGTGTCTTCATTTTCATTGATCTCTAGGAAGTCTTTAATTTCTTTCTTTATTTCTTCCTTAACCCATTGGTGATTCAGTTGAGCATTATTCAGTTTCCATGAGGTTGTAGGTTTTCTGTAGTTTTTGTTGTTGTTGAAATCTAGCTTTAAACCATGGTGATCTGATAGAACACAGGAGGTTATTCTGATTGTTTTGTATCTGTTGAGATTTGCTTTGTGGCCAAGTATGTGGTCGATTTTAGAGAAAGTTCCATGGGGTGCTGAGAAGAAAGTATATTCTTTCTTGTTAGGATGGAATGTTCTGTAGATATCTATTAGGTCCAATTGGGTCATGACATCAGTTAAGTCCTTTATTTCTCTGTTAAGTTTCGATTTGGGAGATCTGTCCAGTGGTGAAAGTGGGGTGTTGAGATCTCCCACTATTAATGTGTGGGGTTTTATATGTGGTTTAAGCTTTAGTAATGTTTCTTTTACATATGTGGGTGCTCTTATGTTTGGGGCATATATGTTCAGAATTGAAACTTCATCTTGGTCGATCTTTCCTGTGACGAGGATGTAATGTCCTTCTTGATCTCTTTTGATTGATTTTAGTTTGAAGTCTATTTTGTTGGATATCAGGATGGCTACCCCTGCTTGTTTCTTAAGACCATTTGATTGAAAAGTCTTTTCCCAGCCTTTTATTCTTAGGTAGTGTCTATCTTTGAATTTGAGATGTGTTTCTTGTATGCAGCAGAAGGATGGGTCCTGCTTTCGTATCCATTCTGTAAGTCTATGTCTTTTTATAGGTGAATTAAGTCCGTTGATATTAAGGGATATTAATGACCAGTGATTCTTCATCTCTGTTATTTTTGGTGGTAGTGTGTGTGTACTTCTCTTCTTTGGGGTTTACTGTTGTGGCTTTATCTATTGCCTGTGTTTTCAAGTGTGTATCTGACTTCCCTCGGTTGGAATTTTCCTTCTAGTGCTTTCTGTAGGGCTGGGTTTGTGGATAGGTATTGTTTAAATCTGGTTTTGTCTTCGAATGTCTTGTTCCTTCCGTCTATGATGATTGAAAGTTTTGCTGGGTATATTAGTCTGGGCTGACATCCATGGTCTCTTAGTGTCTGGATTACATCTGTCCAGGTCCTTCTGGCTTTCAAAGTCTCCATTGAGAAATCGGGTGTTATTCTGATGGGTTTACCTTTATAGGTCACTTGGCCTTTTTCCTTGGCTGCTCTTAATATTCTTTCTTTATTCTGTACATTTAGTTGTTTAATTATTATGTGTCGAGGGGACTTTTTTGGGGGGTCTAGTCTGTTTGGTGTTCTATAGGCTTCTTGTATCTTCATAGGCATTTCCTTCTTTAAGTTGGGAAAGTTTTCTTCTATAATTTTGTTGAATATATTTTCTGTGCCTTTGAGTTGGTATTCTTCACCTTCTTCTATCCCTATAATTCGTAAGTTTGGTCTTTTTATGGTGTCCCAGATTTCTTGGACATTTTGGTTCATGACTTTGTTGGCTTTAGTGTTTCCTTCGACTGATGGAACTATTTCTTCTACTGTATCTTCAATGCCAGAAATCCTCTCTTCCATCTCTTTCATTCTGTTGGTTATACTTGCATCCGAAGTTCCTGATCTTTTACTCAGGTTTTCTATTTCCAGCATTCCCTCTGTTTGTGTCTTTTTCATTTTTTCAATTTCCCTTTTCAGATCTTGGACTGTTTCCTTTGTTTGTTTCATTGCTTTTTCATGATTTTCTTTCAGTGCTTTATTGTTTTCTTCCAGGATTTTAATGTTTTCTTCCAGGACTTTATTGTTTTCTTGGAGGGCTTTATTGTTTTCTTCTAATTTGTTTGCCCTTTCCTCTAGTTGTTTACAGCGTTCTTCCAATTTTCTTGTCTTTTCCTCTACACACGCCTCTACCTTCTTCATGAAGTTACTCATAAGGCTACTTTCTTCTGCTTCTTCCAATTTTTGGTGTTCAGGTCTAGATGTTGGAGGCGAGCTAGGTTCTGGTGATGCTGTATTGCTCTTCATTTTGCTGTATGTACTTCTGCTTTGACGTCTGCCCATCTCCTTGTGATTCCTTCTTGGTCTTATCAGTGGACTTGTTTCACAAAGATCTGACAGACTCAGGAGGACTCTCTCTCTTGTCCAAAAGGGAGTTCTCTTGTCCAACTCTTTGGTCCAGAAGGGAAGTCAGGGGCAAGCTCTGGTCCAGAAGGGAAGTCTTCGGGGGCAGGCTGGGAGCTGGGGGCCGGTCTCTAAGTCTCAGGAAGTGGGTGGGGTCTTGGGCAGATGGGCGTGGGGGCAGGGCGCGGAGACTGCAGGGGCTGCCGGGGGCTTGGAAATGGGGATCCCTGCCGGTGGGGCTAGAAGGGGAGCTGCCCGGTGGCCAGAACCTGGTGCCAAGTTGGGCAGGCCTCTCAGGAGTGGTTGGTGGCCAGGGATGCGGTCCGGGTTGGACCCAGGCACTCACCTCTGGTCCAGAAGGGAAGTCGTCGGGGGCCTCAACACTAGTTTTAACTACTCTATATGAAATAAATTTATAAAAATCTATGAAGATTAACAACAGCTAATTTAGAGATTTATACCTATTTCTTCTAGAAAATTTAAATAAATGATGTCATATGTTTGATAAATGGGGTATCTGATAAACAAGATACATATTTTATGATGGAGTTTCTGGTATCCATGAAAGGGTCCTTTTCTCAGAACTGGGCCACACCCTGGTTGGCAAGCCTCTTTCCTCTTTTTCCCATCTGTCCCTGGTATTTTTACCCTGTCCTACTTCTTTGCCTTCTTGGTGAAAGGATGAATGGTGCTGGTGGGTCATCAGGCGAGGCAGAAAACTTATGAGCCATGGCTATGACAACTAGAGTTAGAAAGAGCTTTATTAGAAAGAAACCAGGCATGGAGAAACATAAAGATGGCTAAAGCAGAGAGGAAACAGAAAGAGGAGAGCAGAGAGAGAGAGAGAGCATGGGGGCCTTTTAAGAACGGTATGCAGCCCATTTTTAAAAATTGGGTTGTTCAGTATTTTGAAGTCTAGCTTTTTGAATTCTTTATATATTTTGGAGAACAGTCCTCTGTCAGATGTGGGTTTGGTAAAGATCTTTCCCATTCTGTAGGCTGTCATTTTGTCTTATTGACTGTATCCTTTGCTCTACAAAAGCTTCTCAGATTCAGGAGGATCCATTTATTATTTGTTACTCTCAGTTATATATATGTTTCTCTGATTTTTTTCTCAGCCCATTTATCATTTGTATATAGGAGGCTACTGATTTTTTTGAGTTAATCTTGTATCCTGTCACCTTACTGAAGGAGTTTAACAACTTTAGGAGTTCCCTGGTAGAATTTTTGGGGTCACATGTATACTATTATGTAATCTGCAAATAGTAAAAGTTTGACTTCCTCCTTTCCAATTTGTATCCCCTTAATCTCCTTATGTTGTCTTATTGCACTAGCTAGAACTTCAAGTACTATGTTGAATAAGTATGGGGAGAGTGGACAGCCTTGCCTTGTTCCTGATTTTAGTGGAATCTCTTTGAGTTTCCCTCCATTTAATTTGATGTTGGCTGTTGGCTTGCTGTAAATTGCCTTAATTATGTTTAGGTATGTTCCCTGTATTCCTCATCTCTCCAAAACATATATCACGAAGCGGTGTTGGATTTTGCCAAAGGCTTTTTCAGTGTTCAATGAGATGATCATGTGGATTTTTTCTTTCAGTTTGTTTATATTACATTGACAGATTTTTGTATGTTGAACCATCCTTGCATCCCTGATATGAAACCTACTTGGTCATGGTGGATACATGTTTTGATGTGTTCCTGGATTGGGTTAGCCAGTATTTTATTGAGTATTTTTGCATCAATGTTCATGAGGGAGATTTGTCTGTCATTCTCTTTCTTTGTGGCATCTTTCAGTGGTTTGGGTATCAGGGTAGCCTCATAAAAAGAATTTGGTAATGTTCCTTCTCTTTCTCTTGTGTGGAACATTTTGAAAAATATTGGTATTAGCTCTCCTTTGAAAATATGGTAGAATTCTGCACTGTTAACATCTGGTCCTGGGATTTTTTTGGTTGGGAGGCTTTGATGACAATTTCTATTTCCTTTTTGATTATTGGTCTATTTAAATAGTTTATCTGGTCTTGATTTAACTTAGGTATGTGGTACCTATCCAGAAAATCATCCAATTATTTCAGATTTTTCAAATTTGTGGAGTACAGGTTTTTGAAGTATGACCTGATGATTCTCTGGATTTCCTCATTGTTAGTTGTTATGTCTCCCTTTTCATTTCTGTTTTTGTTAATTTGGATGCCCTCTCTTTGCTTTTTGATTAATTTGGATAAGGGCTTGTCTATCTTGTTGATTTTCTCAAAGAACCAACTCTTTGTTTCATTAATTTTTGTATTGTTCTCTTTGTTTCTATTTTATTGATATCAGCCCTCAATTTATTATATCCTTGTGTCTATTTCTCCTGGGTGAGTTTGCTTCATCTTGTTCTAGAGCTTTCAAGTGTGCCATTAAGTCACTAGTGTGAGATTTCTCCAACTTCTTTATGGGGCATTTAGTGCTATGAATTTTCCTCTTTCTGCTTTCATAGTGTCCCATAAATTTGGGTATGTTGTACTTTCATTTTCATTGAATTCTAGGAAATGTTTAATTTCTTTCTTTATTTCTTCCTTGACCCATTGGTGATTCAACTGGGCATTATTCAGTTTCCATGAGATTGTGAGCTTTCTGTAGTTTTTGTTGTTGTTGAAATCTGACTTTAAGCCATGGTGGTCCAATAAGATACAGGGGGTTATTTCAATTTTTTTTGTATCTGTTGTGATTTGTTTTGTGACCAACTATTTCATCTATTTTGGAGAAGGTTCCATGGGGTTCTGAAAAGAAGGTATATTCTTTTATTTTAGGGTGGATTATTCTGTAGCTATCTATTAAGTTCATTTGAGTCATAATGTCTGTTAGTTCCCTTAGTTCTCTGTTAAGTTTCTGTCTGGCAGACCTGTCAATTGGTGAACATGGGGTGTTGAAGTCTCCCACTACTAGTATATAGGGTTTGATGTGTGATTTAAGCTTTAGTAATATTTCTTTTATGAATGTGGGTGCCCTTTATTTGGAGAATAAATATTCAGAATTGAGACTTCATCTTGTTGGATTTTCCGTGATAACTATGTAATGTCCTTCCCATCTCTTTCGACTGATTTTAGTTTGAAGTCTGTTTTTATTAGATATTAGGATAGCTACATCAGCTTGCTTCTTAAATCCACTTGAATGGAAAGTCTTTTCCCAGCCTTTTATTCTGAGGTAGTGTCTATCTTTGAAGTTGAGATGTGTTTCTTGTATGTAGCAGAAGGATGGATCTTGTTTTTGTATCCATTTTGTTAGCCTGTGTCTTTTTATAGGTGAATTGAGACCATTGATGTTAATGGATATTAATGACCAGTGATTGTTAATTCCTGTTATTTTTTGTTGGGAGTCTTGTATGTTTCTCTTCTTTGTTATTTGTTGGTGTGAGACTATCAATTGCCTGTGTTTTCATGGGTGTATCTAACTTCCTTAGGTTGGATTTTTTTCCTTCAAGTGCTTTCTGTTTGGCTGGATTTATGGATAGATATTGTTTAAATCTGGTTTTATCATGGAATATTTTGTTTACTCCTTGTATGTTTTTTTTGGACTTTTGCTGGGTATAATTTTGTGGTTTGATTATTATGTGGTGAGGGGACTTTTTTTTTGGATTCAGTCTATTTGGTGTTCTGTAACCTTCTTGTATCTTTATAGGCATTTCCTTCTTTAGGTTGGGAAAGTTTTCTTCTATAATTTTGTTGAATATATTTTCTGTGCCTTTGAGTTGGTATTCTTGTCCTTCTATACCTATTATTCTTAAGTTTGGTCTTTTCATGGTGTCCCCAATTTCCTGGACATTTTGGGTCATGACTTTGTTGGCGTTAGTGTTGTCTTTGACTAATGATTCTATTTCCTCTATTGTATCTTCAACGCCAGAGATGCTTTCTTCCATCTCTTACATACTGTTAGTTATGCTTGCATCTGTAGTTCCTGTTCATTTACTCAGATTTTACACTTCCAGCATTCCCTCAGTTTGTGTCTTCTTTATTGTCTCAATTTCAGTTTTCAAGTCTTGAACTGTTTCCCTCACTTGTTTAATTGCTTTCCCTTGGCTTTCAAGGGATTTACTGATTTTTTTCCCTTTTTTGTTTGAATTTCCTCAGATTCTTTAAGGGAATTTTTCATTTCCTCTTTAAAGATCTCTATCATATTCTTAAGGTCAATTTGAAGGTCCATTTCTTCTGTCTTGGGATGTTCAGGTCTTGCTGATGTAGGCTCTGTGGAGCCATATTGGATTTATGTTGTTGACTCTATTTTTGCACTAGCGCCTACCCATCTCTTTCTCCACTTGGTGCAAGCAGTGTCTTTCTCTGAGGGAGCCTTTCTTGGCCTGATTGATTCTCTTGGTCCAGTGGGAGCTCTTGGTTTAATCAGTGCTGATAGACTCTATGTCTCAGGGAATAGCTGCAATCTTGGTATGTTAGTGGGTTGGGAAGGGTGGGGCTTGTGGGTTACAGGGTCTGCTGGAGGTTGGTGGTAGTCTGACCTGTCTGCAGGAGGTCTGCCTGCCCACTGGCCTGAAACTGGGACTACAATGGCTGGTGGTGTAGGGCACAGGGTTTTGCCCCTGGGCCCAAAGCCTAGGGGGTGGAGTGTTTGGGTATGAGGTTAAAGACTCACCTCTTAGTCCATTTGGGTGATGGCAGGCTCTCCAACGGCTTTTCTTATATCCAATGTAAAATACTTGCTAACCCAGATGTGAGTTTTATTTCAAGTGAGGATATGAACATGAGTGGAACAGTGACTTTGCTTAATGAAGAAGCACTCTTGTTGCTAGGACAAGAGGCAGCATATGGTTAAACTGCATTTAAGAAAGGGAATTCACTCTGTGTTCCCATACAAGAAACACACTTTGTTTTCAAAAAGAAGAACTCTATTTACAGTATTATCAATTCAACTACAAGAGTGCCTTTGCTGAGAAGAAAAGCACTGTGCTTTCTAGGAACACAGGTAATATCTATTTCAACTTTACTGGAGGACTTTATAAGAACAGTGGCCTCACTTACATCCAATGCACTGTACTTTCTAGGAACAGACATGAGTTGATTTTCAACTGTGTGTAGGAATATGACTGAAACAATTTCTTTGCTTACCAGAGAAGCGCTCTTGTTTCTTGTGCTTAACCTGCATTTATGGAAGGGAATTAACACTAAGTTCATGTACAAGAATCACACTTTCTTTTCAAAACAGGGGCATTTCTCTCTTACTGTATTTAACAAAGCCACTAGAAGTGTGAGCTCACTAAGAAGAAAATCATAGTACTTCCTAAAAACACAGGTGATATCTCTATCAACTCTTCTCATGAACATTATGAGAACTGTTGCTTATCTTACATCCAATGTACTGTACTTGCTAAAAACAGATGTGAATTGTCTTTCAACTGTGTATATGAATATGAGTAGCACAGTGACTTTGCTTACCAGAGAGGAACTGTTGTTTCTAGGACAAGAAGCAACAATAGGTTAAACTGCATTGATGAAGGGGAATTACAACTCTGAGTTCCCTTACAAGCAACACAAGTTGTTTTAAAAAAGCATTCTCTCTTTACTGTATTCAGCAATGCAACTAGAAGAGTGAGCTTGATTTTTTTTTTAAAAAAAGCACTGTACTTTCTAGAATCTCAGGCAATATTTCTTTCTGCTTTGCTCAGGAACTTGATAAGAACAGTAGCTTCTCTTACATTTAATGCACTATACTTGCTAGGAACAGACTCAAGTTGTCTTTTATTGTGTATATGAATGTGAGTGGAACACTGACTTTGCTTACCAGAGAAGCACTACAATTTCTAGGACAAGAGGCAACATGTGATTAAACTGGGTTCTTGAAAGGGAATTAAACACCAAGTGTTCTTAAAAGTAAAACACGTTGTTTTCAAGAATTAAGCACTTCTCACTTTACTGTGTTTATCAATGCAACTGCAACAGTGAGCTTGATTAGAAGAAAAGCACTGTGCTTCCTAGAAACTCAGGCAATATCTCTTTCAACTTGGTTCAGGAACTTGAAAAGAACACTGACTATTCTAACTCCAATGCCTTGTACTTGCTAAGAACAGATGCGAGTTTTATTTCAAGTGTGTATGTGAATGTGAGTGCAAAAGTGAGTTGATTACCAGTGAAGAACTATTGTTTTTGTTACAAGAGGCAACATGGGCTAAAACTGCATTGATGAAAGGCAATTCAACATTGAGTTCCCTTACAAGAAACACACTTTGTTTTAAATAAAGAAGTACTTCTCTCTTTCCTGTATTATCAATGTGACTAGAACTGTGAGGTTGCTCAAAAGACAATCACTGTACTTCCCAGAAACAGAGGCAGTATCTATTTTATATCTGCTGAGATACTTGTTAAGAAAAGTAGCCTCTCTTACATCTAATGCACTGTACTTGATAGGAACAGATGAGAGTTTTATTTCAACTGTGTATATGAATGTGAGTGGAACAGTAAATTTGCTTACCAGAGAATCACTGTTGTTTCCAGGACAAGAGGCAACATGTTAAACTGCATTAATGAAAAGAATTCAATACAGAATTCCCCTTATAAGAAACACACTTTGTTTTCAGGAAAAAAGCACTTCTCTCTTTCCTATATTATCAATTCAACTAGAAAAGTGAGCTTGCTCATTAAAAACCAATGTGCTTTGTAGAAACTCAGGCATTATCTCTTGCAATTCTGATCAGGAATTTGATAAGAACAGTGGCTTTTCTTATACCCAATGCACTGGACTTGCTAAGAACAAATGTGAGTTTTATTTCAACTGTGTATATGACTGTGAGTGCAACAGTGACTTTGCTTACCTGAGATGAGCTGTTGTGTCTAGGACAAGAGGCAACATGTTGTTAAACTGCATTTATTAAAGGGAATTCAACACTGAGCCCCCTTACAATGAACACACTGTTTTTCAAAAAAGAAGCCCTTGTCTCTTTCCTGTATTATAAAGGTGGCTAGAATTGTGATCTTCCTCAGAAGACAAGCCTTGTACTTCCTAGATACTCAGTCATTATCTTTTTTAACTTGGCTCAGGAACTTGATAGGAATAGTGGCTACTCTTACATTCAATGCACTGTATTTGCTAGGAACAATCATGAGTTTTATTTCAATTTTGTATATGAATGTAAGCACAAGTGAAGATCTGTTGTAAATAGGACAAGAGGCAGCATGTGATTAAACTGTGTTAATTAAAGGGAAATCAGGAGTGCCTGGGGTCATACCCAGAGAGGCCTGCCCCTAGTTCCCATCCGTGGGCACCAGCCATTCTGGGGGAGACTTGCCTAACTTGGCCCCAGGTTCTGACCATCGGGCAGGACCCCCAACCCCCACTGGGAAGGTTCTCCTTCTCCAAAGACCCCTGGCAGACCCTGCAATCTCCACACCATGCCCCCACACCCATCTGCCAAGACTCCAGCCACTTCCTGAGACTTATAGACCAGCACCCAACTTCCATCCTGCCCCAGATCTCCCATCTGGGCAAGAGGTAAGAGCCTGGGGTCATACTCGAGAGGCCTGGCCCTAGGTCCCATCCCTGGGCATCAGCCATTCCAGGGATGATCTGCCCAACTTGGCCCCGGGTTCTGGCCATCAGGCAGGATACCCCCCACCCCCACCAGGAAGGTTCCCCTTCTCCAAGAACCCCAGCAGACCCTGAAATCTCCATGCCCTGACCCCACACCCATCTGCCACTGACCCACACCCATGTGCCAAGACCCCAGCCACTTCCTGAGACTTAGAGACCAGATGCCAGCTCCCATCCCTCCCGGAGCTCCTATCTGGACAACATCTCCCTTCCTGCCAGGAGTCCTCATCTGGACCAGAGCCCTGAACTCCCATCTGGACCAGAGAGCGTCCATCTGGACCAGAGAGAGGCTTCCTGAATCTGTCAGCTCTATCTGGTCCAAGAGCACTGATAAGACCAAGAATGTAGCCGGGCGGTGGTGGCGCACGCCTTTAATCCCAGCACTCGGGAGGCAGAGCCAGGCGGATCTCTGTGAGTTCGAGGCCAGCCTGGGCTACCAAGTGAGCTCCAGGAAAGGCGCAAAGCTACGCAGAGAAACCCTGTCTCGAAAAACCAAAAAAAAAAAAAAAAAAAAAAAATCAAAAAAAAAAAAAAAAAAAGACCAAGAATGAACCCACAAGGAGATGGGCAGACATCAAGGAAGAAGTACATACAACAAAATAAAGAATAATACAGCATCACCAGAACCTAGCCCTCCTCCAGCAGCTAGACCTGAACATCACAAAATGGAAGAAGCAGAAGAAAGCAACCTTATGAATAGCATCATGAAGAGGCTAGAGACTTATAAAGAAGAAATCAAAAATAAAATGGAGGAACAGACAAAAAATGGAAAGAACGCATTAAAAAACTAGAGGAAAGGACAAATAAAGCAGAAGAAAACAATAAATCCATGAAAGAAAATCATGAAAAAGCAATGAAACAAATAAGAAAAACAGTCCAAGACCTGAAAAGGGAAATAGAAAAAATGAAGAAGACACAAACAGAGGAAATACTGGAAATAGAAAATCTGAGTAAATGAACAGGAACTTCAGATGCAAGTATAACCAACAGAATGCAAGAGAGGAAGAGAGGATCTCTGGCTTTGAAGATATGATAGAAGAAATAGATTCATCAGTCAAAAAAACACTAAGCCAACAAAGTCATGACACAAAATGTCCAAGAAATTTGTTACACCATGAAAAGACCAAACCTATGAATAATAGGGATAGAGGAAGGAGAAGAATACCAACTCAAAGACACAGAAAATATATTCAACAAGATAATAGAATAAAACTTTCCCAACTTAAAGAAGGAAATACCTATGAAGATACAAAAAGCCTATAGAACACCAAACAGACTAGACCCTCAAAAAAAGTCCCCTTGCCACATAATAATTAAACAACTAAACATACAGAATGAAGAAAGAATATTAAGAGCAGCAAAGGAAAAAGGCCAAGTGACTTATAAAGGCAAATCCATCAGAATAACACCCAATTTCTCAATGGAGACTTTGAAAATTAGAAGGACCTAGACAGATGTAATGCAGACACTAAGAGGCCATGGATGCCAGCCTGGACTAATATACCCAGCAAAACTTTCAATCATCATAGACGGAAGGAACAAGACATTCCAAGACAAAGCCAGATTTAAACAATATTTATCCACAAACCCAGCCCTACAGAAAACACTAGAAGGAAAATTCCAACCTAAGGAAGTCAGATACACCCTCAAAAACACAGGCAATAGATAACATCACAGCAGTAAACCCCAAAGAAGAGAAGTACACACATACTACCACCAAAAAATAATAGGAATGAACAATAACTGGTCATTAATATCCCTCAATATCAATATGGTGATATTTTATTTGTACTGAAATGTGATTTTATTTGTATGTTAATAAATAAAGTTGCCTGGGGTCAGAGCTAATAGCAAGCCATAGCAGAAGCTGGGCAGTGGTGGTGCACACCTTTAATCCCAGCTATTGGGAGGCAGAGCCAGGCAGATCTCTGTGTGTTCAAGGATACAACCAGCATGGAGACACATGCCTTTAATCTCAATACCAACCATAGAAGACCTGGAGGTCTGTACAGACAGGCAGTGATGAGGCAGTCATGTGGTTGGGCTTACAACCAATGAGAAGGAAGAACAGAAAGTCTATATAAAGACAAACACACAGGAAGTAGGTCTCTTGGCTGAAGAGGATAGCTGCAACAGTGAAGGTTAAGGCTCTTAGCTATGACCTCTCAGGCTTTTATCTCTGCATTGGCCCTGTATTTCTTATTTAATAAGATGGATACTTCTACATTTGGTGCCCAATGTGGCAAGAATTCATTAAAAAACCGCTTGGCTTAGTGGTGGGTCCGGTATCCTGCCTGGGCAAGCCTGGCTCGCTAGGGCCCTGCTCCCTGGCTCTGCTTAGGACTCAGGGCTGCTGGAGCTACCACTAATTGCAGTGGCTACATGGAACTGCAGATGGGCTGGTCTCAGCTGAAACACCAACGCACATGGTCGTAGCTTAAGGAAGCCGGAGCCCAGGCTCGACTGGGCTCAAGTGGGAACACATGGCTGGATTTAAGCTTTTAGCCAGAACTCATGGCTATGCTTTCCTGCTTGTTTGCGCTCTCTCTCTCTCTCTCTCTCTCTCTCTCTCTCTCTCTCTCTCTCTCTCTCTCTCTCTCTCCCTCTTTCTCTCTCTTTGGATTTGCACCTCGGACACTAGATAGCTGTTTTGAAATTCCCTCAGATTTCTACTGTTCTATGCAGACTTAGTAAGTCAATTAAGATATCAGATATTTTAAAGGAAACTATTTAAAAGAAATTTTTTTCACATTAAAAATGGGTTTTATGTGTACAATGGAAGAAATTTGGGCTTTGTTTGAAATTTTAGGGAGTCTGACAATGGAACAACTATATGAGAAGATTAATGTTGATCAAATTATGCACTTTATTACTATTCTTATCCTCATTTAACTATTTAAAAAGATAGTCAATTTAAGTGCCAGGATAAAAGTTTTAGAAAAACCTGTTTAAATGAATTGAATTACAGAGAAATTCAAATACAGACAGAATAAATTAACAGTGAAGTTGTTTCAAGATTGGATCATAAGGTTACAGAAGGAAAGCCTGTTTTCACACAATCACACTCAATTTATCTGGTAATGGTACAACAGTTACCTGATCAAGTGAATATACAAAATATTTGGACTCCAATTGAAATGTTAGATTTACAAAGGTATAAGGAGGCAATAGTATCTTATGGCATGCATTCCCCATATGTAAAGCAAATGTTAAACACCTGGCCAACTTATAATAGGATTGTACCACAGGACTGGTGGGAGCTGGCACATGCTGTTCTGGAACCTGGACAACAGCTCCAGAGGCAAATGTGGTTCAAAAAGGAGGCCAAAAAAGATAGAAAAACAATGGGGGGGGGGATAAAGGAATAAAAGTCTTCCAGGATCAGCTTGTTAGAGAAGGCCAATATGCTGCAGTACAAACACAATGTTTATATGATATCCAAACCTTAATTCTATGTTGAATGGCAGCCTTGAATGCATGGGACAGAGTTGAGGAATCAGGAAAGAAAGCTGAGTCATTTACAAAGGTTATAAGGGCCCAAAAGAATCTTTCACAGATTTTTTTTAAAAAAAAGACTAGCTTAAGCAGTAAAGAGAATGGTCCTGGATTCAGAAGCTAGTCAGAATCTTTGGCCTTTGAGAACATGAAAGCAGCATGCAAGAGAATAATCAGGCCATTAAAGGCAAGATCTGCACCCTTGGAAGATTGGATTAGACACACAGTTAATGTTGAGGCTCATGACCAAAATGATAAGTGGGTAGAAGAAGCAATTTCAAAAGGTTTGAGGAATGTTAGATGTTTTGGATGTGGAAAGCAAGGACATTTGAAAAGGGACAGTAAGCAGATCATTCCTAGAAACAATGTTTCTTCACGGAACAATGGCAACAGACTGCCCCTTCCTTCTGGAGTATGCAGAAGGTGTGGTAAGGGAAAACACTGGACCAATGAATGTAGATCAACAAGGGACAGACTTTGGGAAACTCCCAGAGGAGCCTCAGGCAGGCGCCCACAGCAAATCCAGTTCAAACCTTTTTCTGCAGTCATTGAGGAAACCCCTACTCAGAGCAAATAAATAACCAAATGTCTATTGGAATAAATCATGCTTGTCAGGATGATGAAACAGAGAGAATAGAAAATTCAGGAGAAAACATAAAGAATTTTTTTGGCAAACTTCTATTAATGAACAAAAACCAAAATTAATGATAAAAATAAATGGTGTTTTGTTGTCTGGTCTGGTAGACACAGTTGTGGATGTTACCATAATTGCACCAGAATTTTAGCATCCAACTTGGCCTCTTCAGGAGGTAAATGTTCAACTGTTAGGAATTGGAACATTATCTCAAGTGAAACAGAGTGCAAGATGGCTCAAATGTATAGGTCCAGAAGGACAGAGAGGAAAATTAAAACCATATGTGGCTAACATAGCTATGCACCTGTGGGGTCGAGACCTGTTGCAACAATGGAATACTCAGATTAACATCCCTCCAACCTCACAAACAAATCATAAACTAGCACATGTTTCTGAGAGAAATATTAGAAGATATTGTTCTAATGAGTTTTCACCAGCCATCCACAGTATACAAGAACAGGGCACAACAACTGATGATCTTCCAAAGATACCAACAGCTCTACCTTTAAAATGGTTAACAGACAAGCCTGTATGGGTTCAGCAATGGCCTTTAACAACAGAGAAACTCCAGGCTTTAGAAGAGCTGGTAGAAGAACAGTTAAATGCTCAGCATATTGAAGAATCAACCAGCCCTTGGAATTCTCCTGTATTTGTTATTAAAAAGAAATCTGGTAAATGGAGAATGGTAACAGATCTCAGAGCAATTAACAAGGTAATTCAGCCAATGGGCTCTCTGCAATCTGGAATTCTTTTGCCTACTCTGTTACCAAAAGGCCTCTCATAGTTATTGATTTAAAAGACTGTTTCTTTTCAATACCCTTACAAGAAAAAGACAGAGAAAGATTTACCTTCATGGTGCCTACTTACAATAATTCTCAACTGGTTGAAAGATTTCAATGGAGGGTCCTCCCACAGGGAATGTTGAATAGCCCAACTCTGTGCCAATATTTTGTACAACAGCTATTGGAAGTAATACATAAAAAATTTCCTAAATCTATAATTTATCACTATAAGGATGATATTTTTTTCAAGACAGGGTTCCTCTGTAGCTTTGGAGCCTGTCCTGGACTAGCTCTGTAGCCCAGGCTGGCCTGAAACTCACAGAGATCCACCTGTCTCTGCCTCCCAAGCACTGGGATTACAGGGGTGTGTTACCAACGCCCAACTATGGATGATATTTTACTAGCTGACTCAAATGCAGATACTTTTGAATGTTTGAAAAAGCAAAGAAAATTTTGCCTTGCTGGGGATTACAAATTGCTCCTGAAAAGATACAAAGAGAAGATTCTATTAATTATTTTGGATATAAAATAGAGCTACAAAAAATTAGACCCCAGAAGGTGCAAAATAGGAGAGATGGACTACAGACTCTTAATGACTTTCAAAGATTATTTGGAGACATCTCTAATCTATGAACTGCTGTTGGCATAAAAAATGATGAACTGAATAATACATTCAAAACCTTAGAATGTGACAAGGACTTAAACAGTCCAAGAGAATTATCACCTGAAGCTGAGAAAGAATTGGTCATGGTAGAAAAGAAAGTACATGAAGGACATGTGGATCATATTGATCCAAAGCAGGTTATTTTACCTTCTAGGCATTCTCCTACAGAAATATTAATGCAGAGGGAAGATATTATATTGAAATGGATATTTTTACCAAAAAAATAAAAAATTAAAAACTTATGTGGAAAAAATCTCTGACTTGATTTGGATAGGAAAATTGAGACTTCGTCAGTGAGCAGGAATAGACCCAGCAGAAATTGTCATACCTTTAACTAAAGAGGACATTGAAAAATTATGGATAGAAAGTGAACCTTGGCAAAGAGATTGCAGTAATTTTTTGGGAGAAATTAACAGCAAATATCCCCAAAGCGATAGAATTGATCTTATAAAGAGAGCTGATTGGATCTTGCCTCGATTTGTACAGGAAAAACCCATATCTGGAGTTCGTATATTTTATACAGATGCCAACAAACAAGGAAAGGCAGGTTACAAATCAGAAAATTTAAGTAAAATCATTCAAAGTCTTTATAATTCAGTTCAAAAGTCAGAATTGTATGCTATTCTGTTGGTATTAATGGATTTTCCAGAACCTCTCAACATAGTAACTGACTCTCAGTATGCTGAAAGAGTGGTGTTACATATTGAGACTGCAGAATTTATCCCTGATGCTTCAGAATTAACTTCACTATTTATTCAATTACAAGATACAATCAGGAAAAGGAATCATCCTTTATATATAAATCACATCTGATCCCCATACAGGTCTGCACAAGGCAATGATGAGATTGATAAATTATTGATAGGAAATGTGCTGGGGGCCTCAGAATTTCATAAAATAAATATCATGTCAATAGTAAAGGTTTAAAAAAAGATTTTTCCATAACCTGGCAACAAGCCAAAGAAATAGTAAAGAAATGTCCTACTTGTTCCTTCTACAATCAAACACCATTACCAGCAGGATATAACCCAAAGGATACTCAGAGGAATGAAATCTGGCAGATGGACATGTTTCACTTTGCAGAATTTGGAAAACTGAAATATGTACATCATACCATTGATACTTATTCAGGATTTCAATGGGTAACTGCTTTGAGTTCTGAAAAAGCTGATTCTATAATCACTCATTGCTGGAAGTTATGGCCATCATGGGTATACATGCACAAATTAAAACTGACAATGCTCCAGCATATGTCTCTGTTAAAATGAAACAATTTTTTGCATATTACAATACAAAGCATATTACAGGTATGCCTACAGGTCAAGCAGTTATAGAAAGATCAAACAGATCTCTAAAGGATATGCTAAATAAACAGAAGGGGGTAACAAACCCCCCAGAAATAGACTGTATAATGCTCTATTAACTTTGAATTTTCTCAATGCCATTGAAAAAGGAACAATGGCTGCAGAGGGACATTGGATAATAGAAAAAACTACAGAATTAAATCATCCTATATACTTTAAGGATGTGTTGGCCTCAGAATGGAAACCTGGATATGTGTTCCATTGGGGATGAGGCTTTGCTTTTGTTTCTACAGAAGATAAGCTGTAGGTACCATCAAAATTGATAAAGGTTCGATTTGAACCTTAATTAGAGGAGGTGATAGTTCATCAACCAGCATGAACATCCAATTTAAACTAACTTATACCAGTAACACATGCCTCTTCATTTAAGCAGATAATAACTTGTCAAAAAGGAACATCTCCAAAATTAGTCTTGGGGAAAGGTTTTTGTTTTTGTCTTTTAGGAGAATAAAGGCTAAGGAATCTGAAGAAACTAGACAAATGAAGAAAAGGAACAAATCATCTATCCTAGGAAACAGAGTAAAATGGCCTATCTGTATATCATCTATAAAATTTTATAAGTCTTCCTAAATGTTTGTTTCTGCTCTTCTCTAAAGACAGTTAACACTATTGGTATTCTTGTAGTCCCAGTTCAATTAATATTTAAAGCTGACTTTGGAGTTGGAGAATGGTTCTCTCCTTCTTTAAACTCAAGCATGTTGTGAAAAGGAAAATGCAAACTCCCTGTATCATGCCAGAAGAAAAGAGCCATCTTCTGCTATGGGACAGGAGAAAAACCAAATTAATTAAGGGACTATTCTATTACTAATCTCAACTCTTTGATTCTATTCTGATTCTTTAAACTTTTCTTAAAGTATGAATTTTATATCAAAATCTACAAGATTAATACAAACACACACACACACACACACACACATATATATATATATACATTTTAAACTTTGTTAAGATATGAATGGTCATATAGAAACTAATTAATTCTAGAAAAAAGGCTTCAATTAGCTGCATATATATGTCTTTGTGTTTGAGTCTCTGATCAGTTTTCTGCAGAAAATCAATTGAAGTCTCCAGGAAGAAGATGGGGCCCCATAACAACAACAATTCCATGTGAACAATAATAATATCACTAAGCTGACAAACATCATCTACAGATCAGCTTTGAACTACAAAATGCTCAGAGCAAGTTTGAGAGGGCTAGGCGAGATGATCTAGTTTCAAAGACTACTTGAATATGGACTTGAGATAAACTCTGAACTTTGGCATTATACAGAGACTGGATAATGAAGGATATAGTTACCTTTCCTAGAATTTGACAATTAACCTAAAATTTTTCTATTCAGGATAAAGATACCATTGCCCATACCCAGCAAAAAGCAATTTTAAGAATACGATGCCCACATTCCCAAAAAGGTGGTGTGGGGTGAGTGGTTTTTTGGTCTTTTAATGGACTTTGGGTTAGGGATAATTTTCATTGTTTAGGGGGGTTGGTTACAAGTTGTTGTCAAGGGTTAGGAAAAGGGCTAAGCAAAGGAGATTAGAGTTAAGGTTCTTGTTTAAAAAAAGAAAAGAAAAAGACAATTACTAGTTTAAAATACTTTACATTGGATTAGATTGTTTTATATCATATACAAATTATATATATTGAAATTGATATTGTTAGAAAATGCTATATGTTTATTTCTAATTGTACTTATACCATTCATTTAACAATGTAATGCAATTTTCTGATCCTTGAATTATTACCACCTATTAGGATTAAAGAAATGAAAGTTAGTAGTTAAACATTATAATAGAATTTGTAGTCGTATTAGGTATGTTTTCAAGGTTGAGCAGATATATTTTAGATAAACAGGTCATCTTCAAACCCTTCAGAGATCTACAGAATATGGCATTTAAAATGTTTTAATAACTTAGAAAATTTTTCTTTTTTGTTATGACTATGAGTCATGTCCACTCCTGGCAGTACCAATCTACTTCATAGAAAATATGGGCATTGAAGAAACTGCATATGGAGTTAACTTTCATTGTTGCAAAAGTTAGCCACTGGACAACAAAGTATCCTCGAATCAACTGCTGACCACAGGACAAAATGGACAAACAGGACATGAAACAAAGGACTACTGATTCTTGCCAAAACAAGTGTCAAAGACAAGGACAGAATCTCTAGTTAATGGAAAAATACAGACGCCGATAAGACAGGGAACTAGATCAGCTTACAGTCAGGTTGTCTAGCAACAGGACATTGAGTCAGAGCCCTTGACCCTTTCACTCTGCAAACATCCTATACAAACATCCTGTTAGCTTGCCCCACCTTATGCAGATGACAGCTTCGTGTTCCGCCCACCCTGCAGGAACTATATAAACCTTTCTGGAAGGAAATAAAGTTGCACCTTGATCAGAATCTAAACTTGGTGTATTTTCCTTTGTATCTCCTGTCCCTACATTCCCTCCTTAGGGTGCTCGAGAACCCATTGTAGCCCTGCAGGTGGGGCAAACAAGTGTGGTTATGGCTTTTTCAAAAGGCATCTTCTGAGGCCAGGACAATATGGCACCATCTGTGAAGTGGCCTTCACAATCGAGAAAAGGTATAGTGCCCTTTTCTTTGAAGGCAGCTGAACAGGCAGTGGGTTCTGATGTGCAGTGTAACAGCAACTGAAACAGTTATTTTTTGAAAAGTAACTAAACTCACAACTCTCAATAATAGACTGACATTTAATAGAAGGATATGGAGAAGAACGGGAGATAAAACCATACACACACATAGCCAGGAAGAATGTACAGCTGAATTCAAAACACATCAACAATTTCTAGAATCTAAATCCTAAATCATGACATGACACTAGTGGAATTCAGGAGTTTCTGGTACATGGACTGCTCTCACCCAATGTGAGGTTGAACTATTGACCTTGTGTACATTCTTCTTCACAAATGAGTCTGTCAGATACGCTAAGCCTATAGGCTGAAAATGATGCCCCAACACTTCGGAGAAAACTCAGGTGACTGTCCAGACAGCTGGCTGTTTCTGTCAACTCACAATTTTTTGGAAGCTGCTTGCATGCACTTCCTGTTTTTATTTTTTATTAGGTAATGTTATTTTCCTTTTTGGATCTCTGAGGGAGTTGAAGATTAGTTAGTTATAGTTGAAGATTAGTTAGGATAGAAAGTGAATTAGGTGTATTCTGTACTTACCCAAATAGGATAGATAATGGAATTATTTTCTCTGAATTTGTCAAATACAAATGGACTAGACATGGTTTAGGTATATATTACTTGGATATATGGTATATAGTTATTGTACTTTTGTATATAGTTTTTTATGTTAGTTATAACCTTTTTTCTTTTTATTAAAATAGAAAAGGGGAAATATGGTGATATTTTATTTGTATTGAAATGTGATTTTATTTGTATGTTAATAAATAAAGTTGCCTGGGGGTCAGAGCTAATAGCAAGCTATAGCAGAAGCTGGGTGGTGGTGATGCACAACTTTAATCCCAGCTATTGGGAGGCAGAACCAGGCAGATCTCTGTGTGTTCAAGGATAAAACCAGCATGGAGACACATGCCTTTAATCTCAATACCAACCATAGAAGACCTGGGCAGGCAGTGATGAGGTGGTCATGTGGTTGGGTTTATAACCAATGAGAAGGCAGAACAGAAAGTCTATATAAAGACAAACACACAGGAAGTAGGTCTCTTGGCTGAAGAGGATAGCTGCAGCAGTGAAGATTAAGGCTCTTAGCTCTGACCTCTTAGGCTTTCTTCTCTGCATTGGTTCTGTATGTCTTATTTACTAAGATGATTACTTCTATATCAATGGACTTAATTCACTTATAAAAAATACACAGGCTTACAAAAAGTATATGAAAACAGGACACATCTTTCTGCTGCATACAAGAAACACACCTCAAATTCAAAGATAGACACTACCTAAGGATAAAAGACTGGGAAAAGCCTTTCCAATCAAATGGTATTAAGAAGCAAGCTGGAGCCGGGCGGTGGTGGCGCACGCCTTTAATCCCAGCACTCGGGAGGCAGAGCCAGGCGGATCTCTGTGAGTTCGAGGCCAGCCTGGGCTACCAAGTGAGCTCCAGAAAAGGCGCAAAGCTACACAGAGAAACCCTGTCTCGAAAAACCAAAAAAAAAAAAGAAGCAAGCTGGTGTAGCCATCATAATATCCAGCAAAATAGACTTCAAACTAAAATAAATCAAAAGAGATCAAGAAAGGCATTATACACTCATCACAGGAAAGATCCACCAAGATGAAGTTTCAATTCTGAACATTTATGCCCCAAACCCAAGGGCACCCACATATGTAAAAGAAACATTACTAAAGCTTAAATCACATTATAAAACCCTACACATTAATAGTGGGAGATTTAAACACTCCATGTTCACCATGGGACAGATCTCCCAAATCGAAACTTAACAGAAAAACAAAAGACTTAACTGATGTTATGTCTCAAATGGACTTAATCAATGTCTACAGAACATTCCATTTTAACAAAAAAAATATACCTTCTTCTCAGCACCTCATGGAACCGTCTCTAAAATCGACCAGATACTTGGCCACAAAGCAAATCTTAACAGATACAAAACAATTGGAATAACCTCCTGCGTCCTATCAGACCACCATGGCTTAAAGTTAGATTTCAACAACAAAACTACAGAAAACCTACAATCTCATGGAAACTGAATAATGCTCAACTGAATCACCAATGGGTGAAGGGAGAAATAAAGAAAGAAATTAAAGACTTCCTAGAGATGAATGAAAATGAATACACCACATTCCCAAACTTATGGGACACTATGAAAGCAGTGCTAGGAGGGAAATGCATAGCACTAAATGCCCACATAAAGAAGTTGGAGAAATCTCACACTAGTGACTTAACAGCACACATGAAAGCTCTAAAACAAGGAGGAGCAAAGTCTCCCAGGAAGAATAGATGCCAGGAAATTATCAAATTGAGAGCTGAAATCAATAAAATAGAAACAAAAAGAACAATACAAAAATTAATGAAACAAAGAGTTGGTTCTTTGATAAAATCAACAAGATAGACAAGCCCTTATCCAAACTAATGAAAAGACACAGAGAGAGCATCCAAATTAACAAAATAAGAAATGAAAAGGGGGACATAACAACAGATATTGAGGAAATCCAGAGAATCATCAGGTCATACTTAAAAACCTCTTTTCCACAAAACTGGAAAATCTAAAAGAAATGGACAACTTTCTGGATAGCTACCACATACATAAGTTAAATCAAGACCAGATAAACTATTTAAATAGTCCAATAATCCCTAATGAAATAGAATCAGTCATTAAAAGTCTCACAACCAAAAAAAGCCCAGGACCAGATGATTTCAGCACAGAATTCTACCAGATATTCAAAGAAGAGTTAATACAAGCACTCTTTAAACTGTTCCACACAATAGAAGCAGAAGGAACATTACCAAACACTTTCTATGAGGCTACAATTACCCTGATTCCTAAACCAAACAAAGATGCAACAAAGAAAGAGACTTACAGATCAATCTCCCTCGTGAACACTAATGCAAAAGTTCTCAATAAAATGCTGGCAAACAGACTCCAAGAACACATCAGAACAATTATCCACCATGATCAAGTAGGCTTCATCCCAGCGATGCAAGGGTGGTTCAACATATGAAAGTCCATCAAGGTAATACATATAAAAAAACTCAAAGAACAAAACCACATGATCATCTCACTAGATGCAGAAAAGGCATTTGACAAAATCTAACACCCCTTCATGATTAAGGTCTTGGAGCGATCAGGAATACAGGGAACATACCTAAATATAATAAAGGCAATATACAGCAAGCCAACAGCCAACATCAAATTAAATGGAGAAAAACTCAAAGCGATTCCACTAAAACCAGGAATGAGGCAACGCTGTCCACTCTCCCATACCTATTCAATACAGTACTTGAAGTTCTAGCCAGAGCCATAAGACAACATGAGGAGATTAAGGGGATACAAATTGGAAAGGAAGAAGTCAAGCTTTCCCTATTTGCAGATGACATGATCATCACCTGACTGACCCTGAAAATTCAACCAAGGAACTGATACAGCTTATGAACACCTTCAGCAGCATAGCAAGATACAAGATCAACTAAAAAAAAAGAAACAGTAGCCCTCCTTCATACAATTGACAAAAAGGCTGAGACAGAAATCAGAGATACATCACCCCTTTCAATAGTCACAAATGATATAAAATACCTTGGGTTAACTCTAATTAAGCAAGTGAAGGACCTATATGACAGGAACTTTATGTCCCTGGAAAAAGAAATTGAAGAAGATGTCAGAAAATGGAAAGATCTCCCATGCTCATGGGTAGGCAGGATTAACATAGTAAAAATGACAATCTTACCAAAAGCAATCTACAGATTCAATGCAATCCCCATCAAAATACCAACAGAATTCTTCACAGACCTGGAAAGAATAATACTCAACTTCACATAGAAAAACAAAAAAACCAGGATAGCCAAAAGAATCCTACACAATAAAAAAACCTCCGGAGGCATCACGATAGCTCTACTATAGAGCTACAGTTAAAAAAAAAAAGCTTGGTACTGGCATAAAAACTGAAATGTGGCCAAAGGAATTAAATTGAAGACTCTGATATTAATCCACACACCTATAAACATATAATTTTTGACAAAGAAGCCAAAACTGTACAATGGAAAAAAGAAAGCATCTTCAACATATGGTGCTGGCATAACTGGATGTCAATATGTAGAAGACTGCAAATAGATCTGTATCTGTCACTGTGGACAAAACTTAAGTCCAAGTGGATCAAAGACCTCAACATAAACCAAGTTACTCTGAACCTGATAGAAGAGAAAGTAGGAAGTAGTCTTGAACACATTGGCACAGGAGATCACTTCCTAAATATAACACCAGTAGCACAAACACTGAGAGAAACAATCAATAAATGGGACCTCTTGAAACTGAGAAGCTTTTGTACAGCAAAGGACATGGTCAACAAGACAAAGTGACAGCCTACATAATTGGAATCGATCTTCACCAACCCACATCTGACAGAGGGCTGATATCCAGAGTATATAAAGAACTCAAGAATTTAGACACAAAATTGCCCAAAAGTCCAATTAAGAAATGGGCTATATCCAAAAATGACATAAAATACCTTGGGGTAACACTAACCAAGCAAGTGAAGGACCTATATGACAAGAACTTTAAGTCCCTGAAAAAAGAAATTGAAGAAGATCTCAGAAAATGGAAAGATCTCCCATGCTCATGGATAGGCAGGGTTAACATAGTAAAAATGGCAATCTTACCAAAAGCAATTTACAGATTCAATGCAATCCCCATCAAAATACCAACACAATTCTTTACAGATCTGGAAAGAACAATACTCAACTTCATATGGAAAAACAAAAAACCCAGGATAGCTAAAAGAAACCTGTACAATAAAACAACTTCTGGAGGCATCACAATCCCCGACTTCAAGCTCTACTATAGAGCTACAGTAATAAAAACAGCCTGGTATTGGCATAAAAACCGACATGTGGACCAATGGAATCGAATTGAAGACCCTGACATTAACCCACACACCTATGGACATATAATTTTTGACAAAGAAGCCAAAAGTGTACAATGGAAAAAAGAAAGCATCTTCAACAAATGGTGCTGGCATAACTGGATATCAGCGTGTAGAAGGCTGCAAATAGATCCATATCTGTCACCGTGCACAAAACTTAAGTCCAAGTGGATCAAAGACCTCAACATAAATCCAGCTACTCTGAACCTGCTAGAAGAGAAAGTAGGAAATAGTCTTGAATGCCTTGGCATAGGAGATCACTTCCTAAATATAACACCAGTAGCGCAGACACTGAGACAAACAATCAATCAATGGGACCTCTTGAAACTGAGAAGCTTTTGTAGAGCAAAGGATACGGTCAACAAGGCAAAGCGACAGCCTGCAGAATGGGAAAAGATCTTCACCAACCCCACATCTGACAGAGGACTGATATCCAGAATATATAAGGAACTCAAGAAATTAGACATCAAAAGGACCAACAGTCCAATTGAGAAATGGGCTTTAGAACTAAACAGAGAATTCTCAACAGAGGAATCCCAAATGGCTGAAAGACATTTAAGGAATTGCTCAACTTCCCTAATCATCAGGGAAATGCAAATCAAGACAACTCTGAGATACCACCTTACGCCTGTCAGAGTGGCTAAGATCAAAAACACTGAAGACACTTTATGCTGGAGAGGATGTGGAACTAGGGGAACTCTCCTCCACTGCTGGTGGGAATGCAAGCTTGTACAACCAACCACTTTGGAAATCAATATGGCGCTTTCTTAGAAAATTGGGAATCAATCTCCCCCAAGATCCAGCTATACCACTCCTGGGCATATACCCAAGAAATGCTCAATCATACCACAAGAGCACTTGCTCAGCTATGTTCATATCAGCATTGTTTGTAATAGCCAAAACCTGGAAACAACCTAGATGCCCTTCAACTGAAGAATGGATAAATAAATTGTGGCACATATACACAATGGAATACTACTCAGCAGAGAAAAACAATGACATCACACGGTTTGCAGGCAAATGGATGGATCTAGAAAAAATCATCCTGAGTGAGGTAACCCAGACTCAGAAAGACAAATATGGTATGTACTCACTCATAGGAAGATGCTAGATGTGGAACAAGGATGACTAGACTGCTACTCACATCACCAGTGAGGCTACCTGGAAAACGGGACCCCAAAAAAAGACACGGAGAAATGGACGAGATCTACATGAATAGCCTGGTCATGAGTGGGAACAATGAAGGGCGACAGTCGAGGGAAAGAGTGGGAGATCCTAGCTGGATCAAGAAAAGAGAGGGAGAACAAGGAATAGGAGACCATGGTAAATGAAGACCACATGAGAAGGTGAGAAGGAGAGGAAGCAGAGAGCTAGGGAGGCCCACGGAGATCCACAAAGATACCTCCTCAAAAGACTGCTGGCAATGGTCGTGAGACGGCAGGAACTGACCTACTCTGGTGATGGGATGGCCAGACACCCAGATAGTGGTGCCATAAACCCCATCCAAGGACTGAGGAATCTGAAGGCAGACATCCACGGCTGGGCCCCTTGGTGGAGCACTGGGAGTCTAATTAGTGAGTAAGAAGAGGGTTTATATGAGCGAGAATTGTTGAAGCCAAGGTTGGATAAAGCACCGGGACAAATAACCAAATGAATGGAAGCACAGGATCTATGAACCAAAGGCTGAGGGGCCCCCAACTGGATCAGGCCCTCTGAATAGGTGAGACAGTCATTTGGCTTGATCTGTTTGGGAGGCAGCTGTGCATTGGTGCCAGGTCCTGGGCTCGTTGCATGAGTTGGCTGTTTGAATCCTGGGACTTATGCAGGGACACTTGGCTCGGTCTGGGAGGGGGGAATGGACCTGCCTGGACTGAGTCTACCAGGTCAACCCTGTCCTCGGGGGAGACCTTGATCTGGAGGAGGTGGGAATGGGGGGTGGGCTGGGGGGAGGGGTGGGCGAGAAGGGGAGAACAGGGGATTCTGTGGCTATTATGTTGAACTGAATGGTGTTGTAAAATAATAATAATAAAAAAAAAAGAAATGGGCTATAGAACTACACAGAGAATTCTCAACATAAGAAGTTCAAATGGCTGAAAGACATTTAAGGAATTGCTCAACATCCTCAACCATCAGGGAAATGCAAATCAAAATGACTCTGAGTTACCACCTTACACCCCTCAGAATGGCTAAGATCAAAAACACTGAAAACAGCTTATGCTGGAGAGGATGTGGAGCAAGGGGAACTCTCCTACACTGCTGGTGGGAATGCAAGCTTGTACAACCACCTTTGAAATCAATATGGTGCTTTCTTAGAAGACTGGGAATCAACTTCCCTCAAGACCCAGCTATACCACTCTTGGGTATATACCCAAGGAATGCTCAATCATACCACAAGGGCACTTGCTCAGCTATGTTTATAGCAGCATTATTTGTAGTAGCCAGAACCTGGAAACAACCTAGATGCCCTTCAACTGAAGAATGGATAAATAAATGTGGTACATATACACAATGGAGTACTACTCAGCAGAGAAAAACAATGACATTATGAGGTTTGCAGGCAAATGGATGGAACTAGAAAAATTCATCCTGAGTGAGGTAACCCAGATTCAGAAAGACAAACATGGTATGTACTCACTCATAGTAGGATACTAGATGTAAAACAAAGATGACTAGACTGCTCCTCACAATCTAGGGGGGCTACCTAGAAAACAGGTCCCCAAGAAAGACACAGGGATCACCCAATGACAGAAAAATGGATGAGATCTACACGAACAACCTGGAAGTGAGTGGGGGTAATGAAGGGCAAGGTTTGAGGGAAAGAAAGCTTAGGGGAGTGGGAGATTCCAGCTGGATCAAGAACAGAGAGGGAGAAAAAGGAATAAAAGACCATGATAAATGAAGACCCCATGGGAATAGGAATAAGCAAAGTGCTAGAGAGGTCCCCACAAATCCACAAAGATACCTCCATAATAGACTACTGGCAATGTATGAGAGAAAGCCCGAATTGACCTACTCTGGTGATAGGATGGCCAAACACCCTAACTGTCATGCTAAAAATCTCATCCAATGACTGAGGGAAGCAGATGCAAAGATCCATGGCCAGGCCCCAGGTGGAGCCCCAGGAGTCCAGTTGGCTGAAAGAGGAGGGATTGTGTGAGCGAGAATTGTTGAGACTAAGATTGGAAAAAGCACAGGGACAAATAACCAAGCTAATGGAAACACATGAACTATGAACCAATAGCTGAGAAGCCCCCATCTGGATCAGGCCCTCTGGATAAGTGAGGCAGTTGATTAGCTTGAACTGTTTGGGAGGCACCCAGGCAGTGGGACCGGGACCTGTCCTTAGTGCATGAGCTGGCGGTTTGGAACCTGGGGCATATGCAGGGATACTTTTCTCAGCCTGGGAGGATGGGACTGGACCTGCCTGGACTGAATCTATGAGGTTGAGCTGAATCCCCAGGGGAGTCTTTGCCCTGGAGGAGATGGGAATGGTGGTTGGGCTGCAGGAAAGGCAGCGTGGGGGGACAGCATGGGGGAGGACAGGGAAATACGTGGCTGATATGTAAAATTAAATTAAATTATAAAATAAAAAAGTAAAAAAATAAAGGGAAATCAACAATGAGTACCCTCACAATAAACACACTTTCTTTTTGACAAAGAAGCACTTATCTCTTTCCTGAAATATCAATGCAACTAGAACATTGAGCCTGCTCAGAAGGAATGCCCTGTGCTTCCTAGTAAAACAGGTGATGTCTCTTTCATCTCTGCTCAGGAACTTTCTAAGAACAGTTTCTTCTCTTACATCCAATTCACTGTACATGGTAGGAACAGATGCCAGTTGTATTTCAGCTCTGTATGTGAGTGTAACAGTGACTTTTCTTACTCAAGAATAACTGTTGTTTTTAGGACAAGAGGCAACATGGGTCAAACTGCATTGATGAAAGGTAATTCAACACTGTGTCCTCTTACAAGAAACACACTCTGTTATAAAGAAAGAAGCACTTTTCCCCTTCCTGTATTATCAAAGCGACTAGAAGTGTGAGCTTGCTTAGAAGATAATCACTGTGCTTCCTAGAATCACAGGCAGTATCTATTCAACTCGGTTGAGATACTTGCTAAAAACAGTAGCTTCTCTTACATCCAGTGCACTGTACTTGACAGAAACAGATGTAAGATGTGTTTCAACTGTGTATTTGAATATGAGTGCAACAGAGTATTTGCTTACCCAAGAAGATCTGTTGTTTCCAGGACAAGAGGCAACATGTGGTTAATCTGCATTTATTAAAAAGAATTCAATACTTCACTCTTTCTTGTATTATAAAAGCAACTAGAGTGTGATCTTGCTCAGAAAATAAGCCTTGCACTTCCTAGATACTCAGAAAATATCTGTTTCAACTTGGCTCAGGAACTTAGTAAGAACAGTGGATTCTCTTACATCCAAAGCACTGTACTTGCTAGGAACAGATGCGAGTTGTATTTCAACTGTGAGAGCAATAGTACTTTGCTTACCAAATAAGAAATGTTTCTAGGACAAGAGGCAACATGTGGTTAAACTGAATTTATTAAAAAGAATTCAACACTGAGTTCCTTTAAAGAAACACACTTTGTTTTTTAAGATAAAAGCAATTCTATCTTTCCTATATTATCAATGAGACTATAACAGTGGTCTTGCTCAGAAAAATCAATGTGCTTCCTAGAAACTCTGACATTATCTCTTTCAACTTGGCTCAGGAACTTGATAGGAACATGGCTAATCTTACATTCAATAAACTGTACATGCCAGGAACAGATGTGAGTTGTTTCAACCATGTATGTGAACATGAGCACAGCAATGAATTTGCTTACCAAGAAGAATTGTTGTTTCTAGAACAAGAGGCAACATGTGTTTAAACTGCATTTGTGAAAGGGAATTAAACACAGAATTCTGTTACAAGGAACACACTTTGTTTTTATGAAAGAAGCACTTCTCTCTTTCTTGTATTTTCAATGCAAGTAGAACAGTAAGCTTGCTCAGAAGAAAGCACTGTGCTTTGTGGGAAATGTGGTGGTATTGTGTTCCCCAAAACATCGTGCCCCCTAATAAAGTTACCTGGAGTCAGAGACAGAACAGCCACTAGATATAAAGCCCAGAAAATGGTGGCACTCACACCTTTAATCCTAGCATTCCAGAGACAGAAATCTATGAGTTCAAGGATACAGACAAGCATGGTAACTCATACATTTAATCCCAGAAAGTGAGCCTTTAATCCCAGGGAGTGATGGTAGAAAGGAAAGATATATAAGGCATGAAGACCAGAAACTAGGAGCATTTGGCTGGTTAATCTTTTAGATTTTGAGCAGTATAGTTCATCTGAGAGCCATTCCGACATGAGGACACAGAGGTTTCCAGTCTGAGGAAACAAGATCAGCTGAGAAGTTGGCCAGGTGAGGTTAGCTGTGGCTTGTTCTGTCTCTCTGATCTTCTGGTGTTCACCCCAGTAACTGGCCTCAGGTTTGATTTTATTAATAAGATTCTAAGGTTCATGCTACATCTGGCACCCAACGTTTGTGGTATGAATTCACAAAAAAGCTGCTTGCCCATGGCCTTGTGGGCCCCTGCTCAGACCCGAGCTACCCTCAGCCAGTAGTGGTGAAGCACACTGGTAGGATTTACTGAAGGAGGCAGAGGCAGGAGGATCCCGAGTTTGGGGCCATCCTAGAAGACTTGCTAAGGAGAAGCTTCGACCCAGCCACAAACGGTGGCAGTGGGATCATGGAGGCAGCAGCTACTGCTCTAAGTTGCTGGCTTCTTCTCATCGTGTTGGTGACTGCAGTGATGCTGCTACCTGGGACAAAGGTTTTATTGCTGGTTGTTCAGAGAAGAATTGCCAGGACCATCGTGTTACAAGAAAGCACCAGCAAAGGTCTGTTTGGAAAACTTTGGCAAGAAAATGATGGGGAGAAATTGCTGTGAAGATATTCTCTTCTAGGGAAGAACATTCGTGGTTCCAAGAGACAGATGTTTATCAGACTGTGATTACTCCAAACCACAGAGGAGGCACAAAAAAAGAAAAAAGTCTGCAGTGAACCATGACCACGCCTAACAGTGACTTTGAAATCTTCAAAAAGAAGACAGGACTCCACAAATATGACTCCGCATGGACTATGATAAAGCCATTAAGCTGATTAACACCATGGAAAGATGGACTTTAGACTAAAAACTTGTCAGGACAATTTTGAGATGACTAGCTGAGATAATCCAGCCTGGCAGACTACTCGAGCAGGACTTGTGACAAGCCCTGAACTTTTCCATTATGCAGAGACTGGATAAATGATACAGGACTTGACAATTAACCCAAAATTTTCTTTTCAGAATCCCCTGAAGATGCCTTCATCCTAGAAAGAGGAACTAATTTTAATAAAATGATGCCCACATTCCCAAGAGGTGGGATGGGAGGTTTTTGGTCGTTTAATGAGTTTTGGATATTGTCATTGTTTATGACGGTTGGTTACAAGTTGTTAATTGTTAATGGTCAGGAAAAAAGCTGAACATGGAAATTAGATTCAGAAGTTTTGTTAAAAAAAGAAAGAAAAAAGAGAAAAGAATACAGATATGAGGTAGAACACTGAATCTATTCTGAGAAAAAAGATAAAGAGTAATAGGATAAATGGGTAGATCACTGAATCTACTGTAAAAAGAAAAAGGGGAAGATATAAAAATGACAAAAGGTAGACTACTAGATCTGTTATGAAAAGTAAAAAGATAGAATGTGGATATGATAAGATAAAAAGGGAGATTTTGGAATCTACTTTTGAAAAGGAATTACTTGTTTTAAATAAGATAAGTAATGCAATTTTTTGTCTGAATTTGTCAAATGTTACTGGACTGGGCATTGTTATATATTAATGGAGTTTTTTTGTCTGAATCTGTCAAATGTTAATGAACTAGACATCATTAATGTAATCTTGACTGTGTATATTGTATATACTTACTGAATATAATTTTTCATGTATTAATTATAAGCTTTTTTATTTTTAGACAAAAAGGGGGAATGTGGTGGTATTGTGTTCCCCAAAACATTGTGCACCCTAATAAAATTATCTGGGGTCAGAGACAGAACAGCCACTAGATACAAAGGCCAGAAAATGGTGGCACTCACACCTTTAATCCTAGCATTCCAGAGGCAGAAATCCATGAGTTCAAGGATACAGACAAGCATGGTGACTCACACCTTTAATCCCAGAAAGCAATCCTTTAATCCCAGGGAGTGATGGTAGAAAGGAAAGATATATAAAGCATGAAGACCAGAAACTAGAAGCATTTGGCTGGTTAAGCATTTGTCTGGTTAAGCTTTTAGGTTTTGAGCATTACAGTTCAGCTGAGAGCCATTCCAATATGAGGACACAGAGGTTTCCCATCTGAGGAAACAAGATCAGCTGAGAAGTTGGCCAGGTGAGGTTAGCTGTGGCTTGTTCTGTGCTGTGCTTATCACTCTGAATAAATAAACACTGATTGGCCAGTAGCCAGACAGGAAGTATAGGTGGGACTAACAGAGAGGAGAATTGGGGGAACAGGGAGGCAGAGGGGGGAGAGGGCTAGAGCAGCCACCAGGACAAGGAAGATGTAAGATACCAATAAGCCACGTGGCAAAGCATAGATTAATAGAAATGGGTTAAATATAAGAGTAAGAGCTAGACAATGGTAGGCCTGAGGAAATGGCCAAGTTTAAATAGTATAAGTGTCTGTATCTTTATTTTATAAGTGGGCTAAGGGACTGCAGGGTTTGGCAGGACCCAGAGGAAAAAACTCCAACTACAAATGGTGTCCAACATGTTGGCAAGAGTTTCCACCTAAAACCTGAGTAAAAAGATTCTAAAACAGAGCTAAAAGCAGTTCCTAGTTGTCTCTTTCAAGTTAGTGACAGCCTGTGTGTTTGAGCTACTATCTACTATGGCCAGTTCCTGGCGTGCCCACTCGACCTGCAGTATGGTGGGAATGAGGCTTCTACAAGTGGCACATTAAGCTGCATGGTGGATTTAGCCTTTGCTAGTACAAAACAAAAAGAGGTTTCTGGGCTGCTTTGATAGAAGCATAGACCCACTATTTCTGAGAGTTGATAGCTCCCAGAGCTGGTGGAAAATGTACTACTACCATGTTGGAAAGCTGAAGTGGGTGGAGCCAGCAGCCACAGTGCTGTTTCAGTCTTAGAATGCTGCAGTTTAAAGCAATATGTTCACAATAAGACTAATTCAGATGGAATAGTTTACAATGTATGTAGAAGTGTACATAGGCTTGAAAGAGAGAGAAAAATAGATATATACAATTATATAAACAAGTAGATAGTTTTAAAAAATAAAGTCTTTAAAGAAACAGTTAAGGTAATAAGCCACATAAAGATGGCTATCACATAGAGAATCTGGATTATGTTGTCTTTGATATTCATAACTGAAGAAAAACATTTGATTGTAAAACCTGTTGAGCTATGCCAAAAAGTATCCTTCAAAGGTACTTTGACTTCAAAATTTGGATATAAGGATATGCTGCTTTGGAAAGGAGGCTCTGCTTTTGTTTCCACAGAAAGCCAGAGGCTATGGATTTGTTCCAGATTAAGATACATCAGGTTTGACCAGCCAAGACCACCTGAAAGGTCTCCAATGACACTATGGCCCAGATAATCCAACATCCAGAACTGTTTCAAGACAACTTAGGTATACATCTGAAATATATCTATATTTCAGATAGACAGGTAATCTTCAAACACCTCAAAGACCTATAGAATATGGCCTTTAAAATATTTTTTAAAATGTAGACTTTCTGGACAGTGAAACATGTCTGCTCCTGGCAGCACCAATTTACTTCAGACAGGAGGATGGGCATCAAAGACACTCCATATGAAATTTATCTTCACCTTGACAAAAGTAGCCATTTTGGTAAGAAACTATTCTTGCCTGGACTGCTTAAAAATGTATCCACTGGACATACAGGACCCATGGGAAGGTGAGCACTGAATTTTGCTTGCCAAAATGGTCCTTTAGGTTCCTGCTTCGCAGAGCAAACTGCAAGACATTCTACAGGACACAAAAAAATGACTGAGAGACTCAAGGCCTGTGGGCTGAAGACAGATGCCCCAACTTTACAAGAAAACTTTGGATGACTGTCCAGGCTGTCAGCTGTCTCTGTCTACCCTACAAGACTCCTGAACGTTGCTTGCATCCTCCCATTTCTCAGGTAATATTATATCTTTCTGAGGTCTTTGATGTAGTTGAAGCTAGATAGTTACAATTTGCCTTAGTTATGATAAAAGATAAATTAGATATAAAATCTTAAACTCACAAATATAAGATAGATAGGATATCTTCAATATTGTAACTGTAATTCTTGCTCGATAATTGTTTTGTTATATGTAATTTTACTATGTTAAACTTAAAACCTTCCTTTTTGAAAAAGAAGAAAAGGGGAAGTGCTGTTGATATCACTCTGTATAAATAAACACTGATTGGCCAGTAGGCAGATGGGAAATATAGGTGGGACTAACAGAGAGGAGAATTGAGGGAACAGGAAGGCAGAGGGGGAGAGGGCTGGAGCAGCCACCAGGACAAGGAAGATGTAAGACACCAATAAGCCATGAGCCACGTGGCAAAGTATAGATTAATAGAAATGGGCTAAATATAAGAGTAAGAGCTAGACAATGATAGGCCTGAGGTAATGGCCAAGCAGTTTAAATAATATAAGTGTCTGTATGTTTATATTATAAGTGGGCTAAGGGACTGCCAGGGCTTGGTGGGACCCAGAGAGAAAACTCCAACTACAGTTCTATCTCTCTGATCTTTCAGTGTTCACCACAGTAACTGGCCTCAGGTTTGATTTTATTAATAAGACTCTCTAAGATTCATGCTACAGTGCTTCCTCCTTGATACATATTTGATATCGCTTTCAGCTCTGCTCATGAACTTAATAAGAACAGTGGCTTCTCTTGCATCTCTTGCCCTGTACTTGCTAGGAACAGATGCTGGTTGTATTTCTTCTGTGTGTATGAATGTGAGAGAAACAGTCATGTTGCTTACCCAGGAAGAGCTTTTGTTTCTAGGACAAGAAGCAACATGTAGTCAAACTGCATTTATGAAAGGGAATTCAACACTAAGTTCTCTTACCAGAAAAATACTTTGTTTTCCAGAAATAAGGACTTCTCACTTTTTAGAAACACAGGCAATATCTTTCACTTCTGCTCAGGTACTTGCTAAGGACAATGGCTTCTCTTACATCCAATGCACTGTGCTACCTAGCAACAGACATGAGGTATACTTCAACTGTGTATATGAAGGTGAATGTCACAGTGACTTTGCCTACCTGAGAAGAACTGCTGTTTCTAGCATAAGAGGTAACTTGTGGTTAAATTGCATTTATGAAAGGGAATTCAACAATGAGTTCTCTGCAAGAAACATACTTAGTTTTAGATAAAGAAGCACTCCTATACTTCCTGTTTTATCAATGTTCCAAGAATAGTAAGCTTGTTCAGAAGAAAATTACTGTGCCTCCTAGACATACTGATGAAATCTCTTTAAACTCTGCTCAGGACCTTGATGAGAACAGTGACTTGTCTTACATCCAATAATTTTATTTGTTAGGAAGAGATGCAAGTTTTATTTCAACTGTGTACATGACTGTAAGATCTAAAGTGAGTTTACTTACCAGAGAAGAACTGTTGTTTCTAGTACAAGAGTCAACCTGTTGATAAACTGCTTTTATGAAAGGGAATTTAACACTTAAGGCTGATCTCTAAAATATATAAAGAACTCAAAAAGCTAGACTTCAAAGTACTGAGCAATCCAATTAAAAAATAGGCTACAGAGCTTAACAGAGAATTCTCAACAGAAGAATCTCAAATGGCTGAAAGACATTTAAGGAATTGCTCAACATCCTCAGCCATCAGGGAAATGCAAATCAAAATGACTCTGAGATACCATCTTATGCCTGTCAGAATGGCTAAGATCAAAAACACTGAAGACAGCTTATGTTGGAGGGGATATGGAGCAAGGGGAACACTCCTCCACTGTTGGTGGGAATGCAAACTTGCCCAGTCATTCTGGAAATCAGCATGGCAATTTCTCAGAAAATTTGAAATAAGCCTTCCTTAAGACCCAGCTATACCACTCTTGGGTATATGCCCAAGGAATGCTCAATCTTACTTACCACAAGGGCACATGCTCAACTATGTTCATATCAGCATTATTCATAATAGCCAGAACCTGGAAACAACCTAGATGCCCCTTAGCTGAATAATGGATAAAGAAAATGTGGCACATATACACAATGGAGTACTACTCAGAAGTAAAAAAAAAAACAATGACATCATGAGATTTGTAGGCAAATGGATGGAACTAGAAAATATCTTCCTGAGTGAGGTAACAAAGACTCAGAAGGATAAATGTAGTATGTACTCACTCATAAGTGGATACTAGATGTGAAGAAAGGGATGACCAGACTGCAACCCACAGCTCCAGAGAGGCTATCTAACAGGGAAAGACCCTAAGAGGGACACACAGATGGCTCAGAAAAGGAGAAATGGATGAGATCTAAATGAGTGGACTGGGAGTGGGTAGTGGTGGCAGAGGGTGAGGAGTGGGAGATGAGAACATAGGGGAATGGGAGGGTCAAGCTGGAACAGGGGCAGAGTAAGAGAGCAGGGAGGGAGATACCATGATAGATGAGGACATCATGGGAGTAGGAAGAGGCAGGGTGCTGGAGAGGCTCTCAGGAATCCACAAGGATGACACTACCTTGGACTGCTGGCAGTGGTGTAGAGGGTTCTTAGACTGGTATACTCTGGTGACCAGTCTAGTGAATACCCTAACTGTCATCATAGAGCCTTTGTCCGGTGACTGATGGAGACAGATGCAGAGAATCATGGCCAGGCACCAGGCTGAGCTCCAGGAATCCAATTGACGAGAGAGAGGAGGGATTCTCCAGGTGGGCGACATCAAGATCATAATGGAAAGACATGCAGAGATGACTGGCCACTTCCATGAACTGTAGATTAGTGGCTGTGAAGCCCTCATGGGATTAGACTAGGCCCTCTGGATGTGGAAGATGGTTGTTTGACTCTAACTGTTTGGGAGGCACCCAGGCAGGGGGATCGGGATCCATCCCTGGTGCATGGGCAGGCTTTCAGGAGTCCGGTGCCTGTGGTGTGACACCTTGGTGCAGTGGGAAGGGTCTTGGACCTGCCTAGGCTCAGTGTGTGGGGCTGTGCTAACTCCCTATGGGAAACCTTGATGGGGAATGTGGGGTGGCTTGGGAGGGAGTGCTGGTGGGTGGGAGGAGGTAGGAGATGGGATCTGCTGTTGGTGGTATGTGTTGTGAGTAGAAATTTCTTAGTAAATAAAAATGAAAAAAGGAGGGGACACAATCGCCTGTGCCCCCTTGATGATGTAAGACATTAGACCTGGAAGAGTAAGGGCAGGATCCTAACATTCCTGACTTTTGCTTGTTATAAAAAAGCAAGTAAATAGGAATAGGGGTATTGTTTCTCCCAGAAAAACTGCTTCCAGTTGACTTTGTGGGTGTCAGTTGGCTCCTTATGGGGAATAGGGAAAGGGGTCTCCTGAGGACAGGTGTTGGGAGATGATGTGCTGTCTTGGTGCTCTGAAGCCATCCATCCCTCTTGGCTTGGCACCCTGGCTGCTTTTGTGTCTGTCAGGATGCTGATGAGTCAGAAAACGGCCTGAAGTAGATCTGACCTGTCCAGATGGATTTAAGCTGGTTTCTGGAGCTTGGGAAAATTTTTGAACATGTTAAGAAGCAGCCATGAGAAAATTAGTGACCATTTGTGGTGTTTAGTACTCTGCTTGTATTGGTTAGTGTTAAAGGGAGAGACAGAGAGACTGGAACATGTTAAGCTTTATCAGAGACGGATTTTTGTTTTTCAAGACAGGGTTTCTCCATGTAGCTTTGTGCCCAGGCTGGCCTTGAACTCACAGTGACCACCTGCCTCTGCCTGGAGAGGTGACTCAGCCATTAAAGGCTAGGCTCACAACCAAAAATATAAGAGACAGATTATTTTAAGGCACCTGTTTCCTTTACTAGTTTGGCATCCAGGAGACAGGTGATCAATTGTTAAAAAGCATTTAACAGTAATAAATGGTTATATTAAAGTCTGTTTTTGCAGAGCCCAGACGCTTTTGGGTCTGGGGGTATAAATACCTTTTAGCTGTTACAGTTTCTTATTTGATGATCTCTGGACTCCAGTTCTGTGGTGATCCTGTAACCATTAGCTGAGCAGTGAGTTAGAACAGGGAACTGGGAAGAGAAAAGCTTGTGGTGCATGAGAACTTATTTCTTTGGAATTAGGGACAAGGCAAATATCAGGGCTCTGTCTGTGTGCACAAGGAGAAGCACAGGCTGGTGGGTCTGGAGTGAGGCACATGGGAATCTCCACTGGAAATCTTTTCCCATTAAATAATCCTGAAAGTGCAATTAAATCTGGTGATGTGGGTAAGGCTGTCCTCCCTACCCTGACAATAGAGAAATGAGGAGAGGTGACATCCCAAAACTCCCAGGACTGGGTCAGTGGCTCTGGTGTCCAGGAGGAAAGAAACAGATCGCTTCCCTGCTGTGTTCTGGGTTCCCTGCAAGCCTGTAGCCAAGTCTAGGTCTGATGGAGGTCTTAGTTTGATATTCCCATGGCATCTTTCTTCCTGGGGGCAGACAGCTGACCAGTTGTCTTTCTAGGCAGCACTTTCAACAAGGCTATTGATGGCCTGGCAGAGCACTTTCTAGCCTGTGGCCTTTTTCCTAACTTGGAATTTTTGTCCCCAGGCTTTTTAATCTCTTCCCTAGCACACCACGAATGACACAGATGACACTTTCACCTGTGGGGTCAGGAGCCTTGCTCTCCAGATGGTTAAGTTTTAGTTGGGGAGGTCTGGGGAACAAGATGGATTTTATTCCATGTCTTTAATTTTTTTTGTGGTCTGATTGTTCTTTATTTTATATCTAGAATCCACTTATGAGTGAGTACATACCATGACTGTCTTTCTGGGTTTGGGTTAGCTCACTCAGGATGATTTTTTTCTAGTTCCATCCATTTGCCTGCAAATTTCATGCTTTCATTGTTGTTCTCTGCTGAGTAGTACTCCATTGTGTATAAGTATCACATTTTTTTCCATCCATTCTTCCGTTGATGGGCATCTAGGTTGTTTCCAGGTTCTGGCTATTACAAATAGTGCTGCTATGAACATAGCTGAGCATGTATCTTTATGGTATGAATCAGCATTCCTTGGGTATATGCCCAAGAGTGGGATGGCTGGGTCTTGAGGTAGTTTGATTCCTAATTTTCTGAGAAACCACCATACTGATTTCCACAGTGGTTGTACAAGTTTACATTCCCACCAACAGTGGAGGAGTGTTCCCTTTGCTCCACATCCTCTCCAACATTGACTGTCATTGGTGTTTTTGATCATAGCCATTCTGACAGGTGTAAGGTGGTATCTCAGAGTCATTTTGATTTGCATTTCTCTGATGATTAAGGATGTTGAGCATTTCTTTAAATGTCTTTCAGCCATTTTTAGTTCTTGTTTTGTGAATTCTCTGTTTATCTCTTTAGCCCATTTTTTAATTCAGTATTTTGATGTCTAGTTTCTTGAGTTCTTTATATACTGTGGAGATCAATCCTCTGTCAGATATGGGGTTAGTGAAGATCTTTTCCCATTCTGTTGGCTGTCTTTTTGTCTTATTGACTATGTCTTTTGCCCTGCAAAAGCTTCTCAGTTTCAAGAGGTCCCATTTCCATGTCTTTAATTTTTTTCCTTGATGTTTGCTGGCTTGAGGACAGCTTTTGGAAGACTTGCCTGAAGGCAGGCTATATACTGATCTCTGGCTCAAGAGCCATCCTGACTATTGTAAACTTATTTGCATGGATCTTATCCCACCCCCAGACCTGTCTGTGCCTCTCACGGCAGCTTGAGAATGAGTGGGAGGAGTAAAGGTAAGTTAGGGTGAGAGTCAGCAGAAGCAGCTCACACAACAGTAGAGAGTCCACTCAGCCTTGCAGGAGTTAAGGTGAGGTGGGCTAAAGCTAACTCACTATCAGAGTAGAAAGTGGAGGTCAGATAGACAGAAATGTTAGCACCTGGCAGAGAAAACATCAGAAATTGGGTAGGAGAAGGGTTCAGAGCTTAGCAGAAAGCTTGTGGATAAAGTAACTCTTTATTTGCCCATTCACTGGCAGAGGTTTCTGCAAAGCTGTTATGCAGCCAGATTTACTGGTTTCCACCCCTTTGTCTCATGGCTGCAGCTGAGAGAGAAAAATTAAAAATTAAAATAACTAACCAGATCATAGGCTGCTCTCCCAAGTGTCCCCAAGGTAGAGGAAGGATCTATGAATCAGGACAGGTTACTCCTGCCTCGTCAAGAGAGGAATAAGGAAGGACTGGGAGTGTACACAGCACGTGGACTACCTGGTGGTTTGACAGCACAAACCTCCTCGTGAGAGAGAAAATGTGTCATTGCCAGTGCAGCCTGAGGACCACCCCTGGAGGGTCCGGTGTGTGAGGAATATAGGTCAGGCTGCAGCCATGGGAAGAGACTCACCAATCTTGGGGAGATGTGGTGGCTACTGGACATAGCCACGGCAGGACATGGCTGCAGTGACAGTTGCATGAGCACAGTCAGTGGCGGCAATGGGCAGTCACAGGCCATTGGTACAGGGGCTCCCCACAACACTCAGCCCTAGACACTGGGCATGAAGAAAACTTCTTATCCGAGAGCCTAGTCTTATGAAAGCTGATAAAATATTGGAGACTGTGAGCTCATAGCCATTTGTACCTAATAAACAGGCAATCCTTAGATGCTCAGAAATCTGTAGAATATGCCACTTAAAATGTTGATCAAAAAGCTTACTATATCATACAGAGACTCCCATATCCTAACAGTGACCCAAGGTCTCTGAAGAAGATTATAAGGCACCACAAGGTCTCGACTTGGATTATGGCAATGCTGACCTCTGGGCAAGATGGCCCAATGTGACACCTGCTGCCAGGACCTGGCCCAGACTGTGGACAAACAGCAGGACATTGGAGAATTGATTGCACCCCTTTAGCCTAGACAAAGTAAGGTCAAGTGTCTCCATGTCCCTCTTCCATTAGAAAAACTCCTACAGAATCAAGCAAAGATTGATGCTGTTTCTGATGCTTCTGCCTCCAAAGATGCGGAGACCTGGGTGTGGCTAGATGATGGGGACTGGTCCCTGTCATTTTTGATAGAGTCAAAAGCTGCTTGGCCTGAACTCAGTTATAATTTGTTCTCAGATCTTTGATTCCATTTGATGATCAGGCTTTGCTTCAGCTGCCTTTTCAGTTCTCTATATAGAATTCACAGGTCTCCCTCTTCTAGGGCTAAGTCTAGACACAATTTACCTTTTTACTAAATCAGAGAAACTCACAGAACACATTTCAATGTAACTTTTTACTATTGACTGCTGTCAGTATCTCCTGGAGAATTAGATAAAGGAAACAGCTTTAAGGTTTGTTTATATAAAAATAAGAAAGCTGTCTCACTTCTGTTCACTTACACATCCTTCTCATATCTGATGATGGTTAGGGGAGCCTCCCTGCTCCTCCACCATTCATTCAACAATTTCCATTCAGTAAATTTCCTCTGTTTATAGACTTAAAGATATATTTCATTGGACTGAAGCCAGAAAATGTCCATACATTTTAACCCAAAGCCATAGCCTTTTGCTATGAAACCAAGATGTAAATTTGTTCCACCTGTTTTACAGACACCTGCAAGTTCCTAGGAAAAGTTCCGCTATGTATCCAGAAATCTGGTCTGATGAAAACTGATGTCTCCAGAGCCCGTTTTGACCCCACCCATTTTCGAGCATGTTTGGCAGTTTCACTCCTCCTGCTAGACGTATCCCAATCCCCAGGGGGTCCTTCAGATACACTAACCATGCACCAGCTCTGAGAATGCCAACCACAAACAGAGGATGCCAGCCAGGTGAATACTGACAGGTTAACTTCACCCACATGGCCACTCATAAAATTTGTTATCTCCTAATTCGTTGACACTTTTTACAGCATTTCCCCCTCCAGAGAAACAGCAGATGTGATGGCTCCTGTACTCCTGATTTGGCATGCCATTCCCCCAAGCACCTGGAACATCACTGCTACAACCTGTCTTCTTGTAGTGGGTAGCCATTCCAGCTTGGATCTGGAAGTTCCAACCCGCATTGAGACTCTGGCAAATGTCACACCTATGAGGCGGGGCCAGGGGAGGTGCCTGGAGACCTGAGATCTGGATGGGCAAGCGCTCTCTCTATGCCAGGACCCTGAACGGTGGAGGTGAACCAAGCAGAGCTCCAGAGAACACCCCTGGACTACTGATACACCTTCCCCAAACCCTGTGACCTACCTTTCCCTTTCTGTAAGTTACCCACTAAAGAAATCTTCCTTTTAACTAAGTGGAGTAGCCTTAATAATTTCACCAATATCTTCTCATCTCCCTCAAGGAACAGATGCCTGAGATCTCCACACTTGAGATCTCCATGATGACAGCAAACTGAATACTTTTTCACTCACATCTCCTACTGTGCAGGACTCCCAATTACCCCCTCCCCACTTTGTCCCTTGTGAGTAGGAAGCAGGTGGAGAATTTGGTGCACTCATTCCCCCAACTTGCTATTCATAACTCACCTTTTAAAATAACAGAGAGATGTTAGTATTCTGACCTGCCCCTTGGGGACCTTCCCAGCATTCTGATGTCATCCTAAGTTCCCTTTAAGAAAAACTCCTCTCCCTCTCTCCCTCTCTCTCTTTCTCCTCTCTCCCTTTAATAATAAAATTTGCCACATGTATGCCATGTCTGCTGTGTGAGTAACTTTCTGCCATGACTTGCCACCATGTGCCATGCCCACAAGGCATGTCTCACTGTCAGGCACCTTGGTCCAAACGCACCAAGGCCTCTCATGCACCATTTCACAACATTAACAGACTTCTTATTAATTTTGAAAGCTTGGCCTATATCTTAGGCTTATTTCAACTAGTTCTTACAACTTAAATTAATCCATTTATATTAAGTCTACCATGTGGCATAAACTCTCTTCCATCTTGCACCTCCTGTCTCCTCTCCATCTCTGGCTGGCCACTCTACCTTTCATCTTCCCAGAGTCCTCTCTGTCTCCAATGTCTTACCAATACCTCCTGCCTAACTATTGGCCATTCAGCTTTTTATTACACCAATCACTGTAATATACTTTCACACAGTATAAAGTATTTCACAACATCTCACCAGATGGAAGAAGGCAGTATATCCACCAAGGGCAGCTGGTGGTTGATCCAGAAGATGCTGGCACCCTGGATCACCACACAAGTGAACAGAGATGTCCTGGATTCCAGAGGGACGCCCTCAGGTAAGAAGATGCAGAGATGGTTGTTGAACTTCAATTTCTTGGAAGTGGGCTGGCATTGAATGCTTTCCAGGGACCCCTTTTAACTTTAACAATTACCAACATGCAAGTATGCATAGGAGTCCCAAGGACTTGCCTTCAGCAGGCAAGATGGAAACACAGAGATTTGAACCCTGGTTTCTAATGCTGAAGCCATTGCTTTCCCCACAACCCCACAAGTCACACATTAGCAAGGGAGTTTTAGGCCAACAAATAAATAAATAATAAAAACAAATAAAAAAAAAACCCAAGTGGCTGCATAATTCCGCTACCAAGAATACTGATGGCCATGCTCTGAGACATTTGTCCTGCCACCCCATGGGTGTCCAAAGCAGCCAGCAGTCAAGGCCTTTGCTTGAATGACCACAGTATTCTGCAGTCTCTTCCCCAGGGTGTTCTTCCTTTTTAAAAATATTTTTATTTTATAATTAATTTAATTTTACATATCAGCCATGGATTCTCCTGTCCTCCCTCCTACTAACTCCAGCCTTTCCCCCAAATCAACCCCCCATTCCCACCTCCTCCAAGGCAAGGTCTCCCCTGAGGAGTCAGCATAGCCTAATAGATTCAGTTGAGGCAGGTACAGTCCCCTCCTCCTTACACCAAGGCTGAAGCAAAGTGTCTCAGCATAGGGCCTAGGTTCCAAAAAGCCATCTCATGCATCAAGGACAGGCCCAGGTTCCACTGCCTGGGGTCCTCCTAAACAGTTCAAGCTCATCAATTGTGTCACTTATGCAGAGGGCCTGGTCCAGTTTCATGAGGCCTCTTCAGCTACTGGTTCACAGTTCATGTGTTTCCACTAGTTTGGCTATTTGTCCCTGTGCTTTTTCCAGTCATGGTCTCAATATCTCTTGCTCATATAATCCTTCCCCCCCCTCTGATTGGACTCCTGGAGCTCCACCTGGGGCTGGGCCATGGATCTCTGTATCTGCTTCCATCAGTCACTGGATTAGAGTTCTATCATGACAGTTAGGGTGTTGGACCATCCAATCACCAGAGTAGGTCAGCTCAGGCACTCTCTCAACCATTGGCAGTAGTCTATTGTGGAGGTATCTTTGTGGATTTCTGGCTACCTTTCTAGCACTCTGCTTCTTCCTATTCCCATGAGGTCTTCATTTATCATGGTATCTCTTTCCTTGTTCTCCCACTCTGTTCCTGATCCAGCTGGGACCCCCCACTGCCCTAAGATCTCTTTCCCCTGACCCTTGCCCTCCATTACCTACCCTTATTCCTAGTTTGCTCATGTAGATCTCATTCATTACTCTGTTGCTGGGGGATCCCTGTGTCTTTCTTAGGGTCCCCTTTACTAGGAAGCCTCCCTGGAGTTGTGAGTTGCAGCCTGGTTATCCTTTGCTTTATATCTAGCACCAACTTATGAGTAAGTACATAACATGTTTGTCTTTCTGAGTCTGGATTACCTGACTAAGGATGATATTTTCTAGTTCCATCCATTTGTCTGCAAACCTCATGATGTCATTGTTTTTCTCTGCTGAGTAGTATTCCATTATGTATATATACAACATTTTATTTATTCATTCTTCAGTTGAAGGGCATCTAGGTTGTTTCCAGGTTCTGGCTATTATGAATAATGCTGATATGAACATAGTTGAGCATGTGCCCTTGTGGCAAGATTGAACATTCCTTGGCTATATACCCAAGAGTGGTATAGCTGGGTCTTGAGGGAAGTTGATTCCCAGTGTTCTAAGAAACCGCCATATTGATTTCCAAAGTGGCTGTACAAGCTTGCATTCCCACCAACAGTGTAGGAGTGTTCCCCTTGCTCCACATCCTCTCCAGCATAAGCTGTCTTCAGTGTTTTTGATCTTAGCCATTCTGAGGGGTGTAAGGTGGTAACTCAGAGTCATTTTGATTTGCATTTCCCTGATGGTTGAGGATGTTGAGCAATTCCTTAAATGTCTTTCAGTCATTTGAGCTTCTTATGTTGAGAATTCTCTGTGTAGTTCTATAGCCCATTTCTTAATTGGACTTTTGGGCATTTTGGTGTCTAAATTCTTGAATTTGTTATATGTTCTGGATATCAGCCCTCTGTCAGTTGTGGGGTTGGTGAAGATTTGTTCCAATTATGTAGGCTGTCACTTTGTCTTGTTGACCATGTCCTTTGCTGTATAAAAGCTTCTCTGTTTCAAGAGGTCCCATTTATTGATTGTTTCTCTCAGTGTTTGTGCTACTGGTGTTATATTTAGGAAGTGATCTCCTGTGCCAATGTGTTCAAGACTACTTCCTACTTTCTCTTTTATCAGGTTCAGAGTAACTGGGTTTATGTTGAGGTCTTTGATCCACTTGGACTTAAGTTTTGTCCATAGTGACAGATACAGATCTATTTGCAGTCTTCTACATATTGATATCCAGTTATGCCAGCACCATATGTTGAAGATGCTTTCTTTTTTCCATTGTACAGTTTTGGCTTCTTTGTCAAAAATTATATGTTTATAGGTGTGTGGATTAATATCAGGGTCTTCAATTCAATTCCATTGGTCCACATTTCAGTTTTTATGCCAGTACCAAGCTTTTTTTTTTTTTTTTTTTTTTTTTTTTTTTTTTTTTTTTTTTTTTTTTTACTGTAGGTCTACAGTAGAGCTATCGTGATGCCTCCAGAGGTTGTTTTATTGTATAGGATTCTTTTGGCTATCCTGATTTTTTTGTTTTTCTATGTGAAGTTGAGTATTATTCTTTCCAGGTCTGTGAAGAATTGTGTTGGTATTTTGATGGGGATTGCATTGAATCTGTAGATTGCTTTTGGTAAGATTGTCATTTTTACTATGTTAATCCTGCCTACCCATGAGCATGGGAGATCTTTCCATTTTCTGACATATTCTTCAATTTCTTTTTTCAAGGACATAAAGTTCCTGTCATATAGGTCCTTCACTTGCTTAATTAGAGTTAACCCAAGGTATTTTATATCATTTGTGGCTATTGAAAAGGGTGATATATCTCTGATTTCTGTCTCAGCCTGTTAATTGTATAAAGGAGGGCTACTGTTTTTTTAGTTGATCTTGTATCTTGCTATGTTGTTGAAGGTGTTTATAAGCTGTATCCGTTCCTTGGTTGAATTTTTGGGGTCACTGCAAATAAGGAAAGCTTGATTTCTTCCTTTCCAATTTGTATCCACTTAAACTCCTTATGTTGTCTTATTGCTCTGGCTAGAACTTCAAGTACTGTATTGAATAGGTATGGGAGAGTGGACAGCGTTGCCTCATTCCTGGTTTTAATGGAATTGCTTTGAGTTTCTCTCCATTTAATTTGATGTTGGCTGTTGGCTTGTTGTAAATTGCCCCTATTATGTTTAGGTATGTTTCCTGAATTCCTGATTGCTCCAAGACCTTAATCATGAAAGGGTGTTGAATTTTGTCAAATGCCTTTTTCTTTATCTAGTGAGATGATCATGTGGTTTTGTTCTTTATATGTTTGTTTATATGGTGTATTACATTGATGGACTTTCATATGTTGAACCACCCTTGCATCCCTGGGATGAAGCCTACTTGATCATGGTGGATAATTGTTTTGATGTGTTCTTGGAGTCTGTTTGCCAGTATTTTATTGAGTATTTTTGCATCAATGTTCATGGAAGAGATTGGTCTGTAGTTCTCTTTATTTGTTGTGTCCTTGTTTGGTTTAGGAATCAGGGTAATTGTAGCCTCATAGAAGGAGTTTGGTAATGTTCCTTCTGTTTCTATTGTGTGGAACAATTTAAAGAGTATTGGTATTAACCCTTCTTTGAATATCTGGTAGAATTCTGTGCTGAAACCATCTGGTCCTGGGGTTTTTTTTTTGGTTGTGAGACTTTTAATGACTGATTCTATTTCATTAGGGGTTATTGGACTATTAAATAGTTTATCTGGTCTTGATTTAACTTAGGTATGTGGTGCCTATCCAGAAAATTATCCATTTCTTTTAGATTTTCCAGTTTTGTGGAAAAGAGGTTTTTTAAGTACAACCTGATAATGCTCTGGATTTCCTCATTGTTGTTATGTCCCCTTTTCATTTCTGATTTTGTTAATTTGGATGCTCTCTCTCTCTGTCTTTTGGTTAGTTTGGATAAGGGCTTGTCTATCTTGTTGATTTTCTCAAAGAACCAACTCTTTGTTTCATTAATTTTTTGTATTGTTCTCTTTGTTTCTATTTTATTGATTTCAGCTCTCAATTTGATAATTTCCTGGCATCTATTCTTCCTGGGAGACTTTGCTTCTTCTTGTTCTAGAGGTTTCATGTGTGCTGTTAAGTCACTAGTGTGAGATTTCTCCAACTTCTTTATGTGCTATGAATTTCTCTCTTACACTGCTTGCATAGTGTCTCATAAGTTTGGGTATGTGGTGTATTCATTTTCATTCATCTCTAGGAAGTCTTTAATTTCTTTCTTTATTTCTCCCTTCACCCATTGGTGATTCAGTTGAGCATTATTCAGTTTCCATGGGATTGTAGGTTTTCTGTAGTTTTGTTGTTGAAATCTAACTTTAAACCATGGTGGTCTGATAGAATGCAGGAGGTTATTCCAATTGTTTTGTATCTGTTAAGATTTGCTTTGTGGCCAAGTATCTGGTCGATTTTAGAGACGGTTCCATGAGGTGCTGAGAAGAAGGTATATTTTTTTTTGTTAAAATGGAATGTTCTGTAGACATTGATTAAGTCCATTTGAGACATAACATCAGTTAAGTCTTTTGTTTTTCTGTTAAGTTTCGATTTGGGAGATCTGTCCCATGGTGAACATGGGGTGTTTAAATCTCCCACTATTAATGTGTAGGGTTTTATAATGTGATTTAAGCTTTAGTAATGTTTCTTTTACATATGTGGGTGCCCTTGGGTTTGGGGCATAAATGTTCAGAATTGAAACTTCATCTTGGTGGATCTTTCCTGTGATGAGTATGTAATGTTCTTCTTGATCTCTTTTGATTGATTTTTAGTTTGAAGTCTATTTTGCTGGATATTAGGATGGCTCTACCCACTTGCTTCTTAAGACCATTTGATTGGAAATATTTTCCCCAGTCTTTTATGCTGAGGTAGTGTCTATCTTTGAAATTGAGGTATGTTTCTTGTATGCAGCAGAAAGATGGGTCCTGCTTTTGTATCCATTCTGTTATCATGTGTCTTTTTATAGGTGAATTAAGTCCATTGATATTAAGGGATATTAATGACTAGTGATTGTTAGTTATCTTTTGTTTGTACTGTGTGTGTACTTCTCTTCTTTGGGGTTTACTGCTGTGGGATTATCTATTGCCTGTGTTTTCTTGGGTGTATCTGAATTGCTTGGCTTGGAATTTTCCTTCTAGTGCTTTCTGAAGGGCTGGATTTGTGGGTAGGTATTGTTTAAATCTGCTATTGTCTTGGAATGTCTTGTTCACTCTGCCTATGATGGTTGAAAGTGTTGCTGGGTATATTAGTCTAGGATGGCATCCATGGTCTCTTAGTGTTTGCATTACTGGAAGCTGGAAGTGTGTCCACATCCTTCCAGCTTTCAAAGTCTCCATTGAGAAATCAGGTGTCATTCTGATGGGTCTGCCTTTATAAGTAATGTGGCCTTTTTCCTTTGCAGCTCTTAATATTCTTCCTTTTTTTGTAGGTTTATGTGTTTAATTATTATGTGGTGAGGGGACTTTTTTGTGGTCTAATCTGTTTGGTGTTCTATAGACGGAGACAGTTATGGTGATACATACCTTTAATCCCAACACTTGAGTTCTTATGCCTTTGCTTGGGAAACACACATGGCTTTAATCCAAGGAAGTGATGGCAGGAAGCAGGAAGGTATATAAAGCTTGAGGACAGGAACTAGAGGCTTTTAGTAGCAGTTCAGTTGAGACCCATTTGGGTGAGAACTCAGAGGATTTCAGTTAGAGGAGACAGGATTTTCTGAGAACTTGTTGAGGTAAGGTTGGCTATAGCTTGTTCTGTCTCTCTTATCTTTCAGTCAATATCTGGCTCTGGATGTTTCCTATTAATAATACCTTTTAAGATTTGTGCTACAAGTAAAAATAACCTTTTGTTTGCATGGTGGGTGTTGTCTCCTCCCATTCTGATGGGTAGGCTTCCCAAGACCTGCCCAGGGGACTGCTGACCAAACTTGACCAAGACTTGGCTCCAAAATGTAAAGTCACTGCTTGTGGTTGCTAAGCTTTGGTGGCTATGTTATAATGCTGTAGGCAGGGCTGCTTTGATCATTTAGATCCAATAGACTGTAAATATTTGTCATCATCTAGAGGGGTTTATTATGAATTATTATTGGTTAAAAAAGAGGGAAAAACCCTACTGCTAGTTTCAGATGCTTCACATTTGTACAGTGTTGATACGAATTTAGTTATTCTTGTTATATTATATGCATGTCTTTCTGTTATTGTTTAAAATATTGTAGCCACAGAAACCAAACAATGCCCAAATGAATCACCAATAAGTCAAGGAAAAAATAAAGAAAGAAAGTAAAGATTTCCTAGAATTCAATGAAAATGAAAGTACAACATACCCAATCTTAAGGGACACCATGAAAGCAGTGCTAAGAGGAAAATTAATAGCATTAAATACCACATAACAAAGATGGAGAAATCTCACACTAGTGACTTAACAGTACACCTGAAAGCTCTAGAACAAAAAGAAGCTAACTCATCCAGGAGGAATCATTGCCAGGAAATAATCAAACTGAGGGCTGAAGTCAATGAAATAGAAACAAAGAGAACAATATAAAGAATCAATATAACAAAGAGTTAGTTCTTTGAGAAAAACAACAAGATAGACAAACCCTTATCCAAATTAACCAAAAGAAAGAGATAGAGCATCCAAATCAACAAAATCAGAAATGAAAAGGGATACATAGCAACAGACAATAAGGAACTCCAGAGAATCATTAGGTCATACTTTAAAAACCTGTACTCCACAAAATTCTAAAATCTGAAAGAAATGTACTATTTTCTGGGTAGATACTATATACAAAAGTTAAATCAAGACCAGAAAAACTATTTAAATAGGCCAATAACCCCTAAGGAAATAGAAACAGTCATTAAAAGTCTCCCAACCAAAAAAAGTTCAAGACCAGATGGCTTCAGTGCAGAATCGTACCAGAATTCCAAAGACGAGCTAATTCCAATCTCTTCAATTTGTTCCACACAATAGAAATAGAAATAACATTACCAAACTCCTTCTACGAGACTACAGTTACCCTGATTCCCAAACCACACAAAAATGCAACAAAGAAAGAAAATGACAGATCAATCTCCCTCATGAACATTGATGCAAAAATATTCAATAAAATATTTGCAAACCAAATCTAGGAACACATCAAAAAATTATCCACCATGATCAAGTAGGCTTCATCCCATGGATGCAAGGATAGTTCAACATACAAAAGTCTGTCAAAGTAATACACTATATAAACAAACTAAAAGAACAAACATGTGATCATCTCAAATGCTGAAAAAGCCTTTATAAAATCCAATACACCTTCATGATAAAGGTCCTAGACAGATCAGGAATACACGAACATACCTAAACATAATTAAGGCAATTAACAGCAAGCCGATGGCCAACATAAAATTAAATGGAGAGTAACTGAAATTGATTCCACTAAAATCAGGAACAAGACAAGTCTGTCTACTCTCCCCATATTTATTTAATATAGTACTTAAAGTTCTAGCTAAATCAATAAGACAACAAAAGGAGATCCAAGGGATAGGAATTAGAAAGGAAGAATTCAAGCTTTCACTATTTGCAAATGATATGATAGTGTACATAGGTGACCCCAAAAATTCTACCAGGGAACTCCTACAGGTGATAAACTCCTTCAGAAAGGTGGAAGGATACAAGATTAACTCAAAAAATCAGTAGCACTCCTATATACAAATGATAGAAGGACTGAGAAAGAAATCAGAGAAATATCACCCTTTACAATAGCCACAAATAATATAAAATACCTTGGGATAACTCTAATTAAGCACGTGAAGACCTATATGATGAGAACTTTAAGTCCCTGATAAAAGAAATTGAAGATGTCAGAAAATGGAAAGATCTCCCATGCTCTTGGAAAGGTAGGAATAACATAGTAAAAATGGCAATTTTACCAAAAGCAATCTACAGATTCAAAGCAATCCCCATCAAAATCCCAACACAATTCTTCACAGACATGGAAAGAACAGTACTCAACTTTATATGGAAAAACAAAAAACCCAGGATAGCTAAAAGAATCCTGTACAATAAAGCAACCATCAAGATCTCTGACTTCAAGCTGTACTATAGAGAGCTACAGTAATAAAAACAGCTTGGTACTGGCATAAAAACCAACATGTGGACAAATGGAATCGAATTGAAGACCCTGACATTAATCCACACATGTATGAACACCTAATTTTTGACAAAGAAGCCAAAACTGTACAATGGAAAAAGAAAGCATCTTCAACAAATGGTGCTGGCATAACTGGATGTCAACATGTAGAAGATTGCAAATAGATCCATATCTGTCACCATGCACAAAACTTAAGTCCAAGTGGATCAAAAACGTCAACATAAGTCCAGTTACTCTGAACCTGATAGAAGAGAAAGTAGAAAGTAGTCTTGAGTGCATTGGCATTAGAAATCACTTCCTAAATATAACACCAGTAGCACAGACACAGAGAGCACCAATTAAGAAATGGGACTCATTGGAACTGAGAAGCTTTTGTAGGGCAAAGGACACAGTCAGTAAGAGCCTGCAGAATGGGGAAAGATCTTCACCATATCTGACAGAGGGCTGATTTCCATAATATATAAAGAACTCAAGAAACTAGACATCAAAATACCTAACAGTCCAATTAAAAATGGGCTATAGAGCTAAACAGAATTCTCAACAAGAATCTCAAATTCTTCTGAAGACATTTAAGGAATTGCTCAACATCCTTAGCCATCAGGGAAATGCAAATCAAAATGACTCTGAGATACCATCTTATGCCTGTCAGAATGGCTAAGATCAAAAAGCACCACAAACAGCTTATGTTGGAGAAGATGTGGAGCAAGGGGAACACTCCTACACTGTTGGTGGGAATGCAAACTTGTACAGCCAGTTTGGAAGTCAGTATGGCAGTTTCCCAGAAAATTGGAAATCAATCTTCCTCAAGACTCAGCTATACCACTCTTGGGCATATACCCCAGGAATGCTCAATCTTACCACAAGCGTACATGTTCAACTATTTGCATAGCAGCATTACTTGTAATAGCCAGAACCTGGAAACAACCTAGATGTCCCTCAACTGAAGACTGGATAAATAAAATGTGGTACATATACACAACAGAGTACTACTCAGCAGTAAAAAATAAAAATGACATCATGAGGTTTGAAGGCAAATGGATGGAACTAGAAAATATCATTCTGAGTGAAAAAACCCAGACTCAGAAGGGCAAACATGTTATGTACTCACTCATAAGTTGGTACTAGAAATAAAGCAAAGAAAACCAGGTGGCAACCCACGCCTTCAGGGAGGCTAGATAGTACGGAGGACCCTAGAAAGGGCACATGGATCACCTAATGATGGAGAAATAGAGGAGAGCTACATAAGCACACTAGGGGTGAGGGGGATAATGGAGGGCAAGGAATGGGAGGTGATAGCTTAGAGGATCAGGAGATTTGAACCTTAACAGAGCAGAGTGGGAGAGCAAGGAAATAGGTACCATGATAAATGAAGGCAGCATGCAAATAGGGAGAAGCAGAGTGCTAGGGAGGTTCCCAGGAATCCACAAGGATGACTCCACCATAGACTACTGGCAATAGTCAAGAGGGTGCCTGATCTGGCCTACTCTGGTGATGAGATGGCTGAATACCCTATCTGTCATCATAGAACCCTCATTTAGTGACTGATGAAATCAGATGCAGAAATTTAAGGCCTGGTACCAGGCAGAGCTCCAGGAGTCCAATCAATGAGAGCAACTAGGGATTCTATGAGCAAGGGATATTGAGACCATGACTAGAAAAAGTACACAGACAACTAGCCAAACTAGTGGAAACACATGCACCGTGGACCAATAGCAGAGGACCCCATGTTACTTAGGCCCTCTGGATAAGCTAGACAATTGTTTAGGCAGTGGGATCAGGACCTGTCCCTAGTGCATGAATTGGCTTTTTGGAGCCTAGAGCCTATGGTGAGACACTTTGCACAGTCTTGGTGCAGGGAGAAGGGCGTTGGACCTGCCTCAACTGAATGTACCAGGCTCTGCTGACTCCCCATGGGAGATCTTGCCTTGAAGGAGGTGGGAATGGTTGGTGGGTTGGGGGTGAAGGCTGGAGGGTGGGAGGAGTGAGGACAGGGAAAGTTGTGGTTGGTATGTAAAATGAATAGAAAAATCTCTTATTAAAAATAAATAAAAATATTGTAGCCATACAATATATTCTAGACTACTGAGGGGAACCAAAAGGAAGACAAAGTTTCTGTGTTTAAAAAATAAGAGAAAAAGCAGAGGACTGGAATAATAAAGAGAAGCAAAGAAAAAGAGGAATTCATCTGAAGTCTGAGGAATCAAAGGTACTTAGAAGGTTGTAGAAGACCAGATGGGATGTGAACTATGTTGTGGTTTTTCATACTTGCAAAACCTGAATTTAAAATTTGACTATATTAGGTTAATTCTGTCTGTTTTTCATTTTATAAATAGCTGATGATTCTTCACTGCAAAATGTTTATGTTAAAAATGGAGATATATTCATATGTATGTATGTGGACATATATGTGACTTGGATAACTCTTTATATCTGAGCTTTTAACTCTGTGTGAATGTGTATGTAACTTGGATCCAACTACACATATGTGTGCATGTAATTATTGTCTAGAAAAACATGTTTTAAATGTAACCATATGATGTTTGGCAGCCATCTTTTAAAAAAGTTATAAAGATCTATTCAGATTAACAAAAGCTAACTTAGAGATTTACACCTAAGTACTCACATCTTTGCCAAGTGTTCAACAGCAATCTTCTAGAAAATTTAAATAGTTGGCTACATGTGTTTAATAAATAATGTATTTGATAAATATCAAAGTTGTATCGCAATGCTCTTATACACAAGAATGTACCTTACTCTGACAGCTAAACTTTGTAATTTCAGAGTCACCCAGGTAATAACCACCAGAAACTGAGATAGTCATTTCTTGTGATGCAGCAAGACCATGACCCAAGCAAAGGACATGGAACAGCTTCTGACTACATGAGTCTCAACCCTTTGGGGATTGAAATACCTTTTTACATGAATAGCCTAGGACCACCCATATGTCAAATGTTTGTATTGATATCCATAACAGTGGCAAAACTTCAGTTATTAAATAACATTAGGAAAGTTGAAAACCAATGGCTTGGTTTCTCCTTGCTCAAGGTCTATTCAGGCTTAAGAGTATATGTCTAGCCTCTTTGTCTTTGCTAAATTTGTTAAGCTTAAGCTATTTGGATAAACTGAGTCACATAAATGTTTTATATTGATACTAAAAGGAGCTTCAATTGAGAAATTGTTTTTTTAAGACTCATACTTAACAGAGATAAAACTACAGTCTCCTTCCCAAGGTCAGGCATTTAAATAAAGCTCCCATTCCCTCAGGAGCTTGGAGAAAGTTCTTGCCTGCTAAAAAGGAGTCACCCTCCTTATCTCTGGCAAAAGGAACTGGTTGACCTTTTATTAACATATGGCTATTCTGTTTTGGTTTCTCTACTGAACCCATATTTGATTCTAGGAGAGCTTCAATTGAAAATCATTGCTTTTAAGGCTACTTATTGTAGACTGTTAGAGAACACAAGTAAATAGTCAGTTATATTATAAATAATCAAGTTCTTTATTTGTAGTTATGCTAAGTACTGATGTAATTAATTACAGAAATAAGCTTTAGTTAGACCCTTGTATATGTTTTTAGGGTTGAACTTAAAACAAGTAACTAAAAACTAAGTTTGTCTATTCAGATATACTTGAACAGAATTCATACTTCAGAGATATGCAGAACATGACATTTAAAATGTTGATCTAAAAGCTTATTGTATCATACAGACTTCCAGATCCTAGCAGTGCCCCAAGTTCTCCAAAGAAGATTATGGGGTACCACGATGTCTCCAGCTAGATTATGGTAACACTGACCACAGGATGAGATGCCCCAATGCAACCTGCTACCAGGACCCAGCCCAGACTGTGGACAAGCAACAGGACAATGGAGAATTGATTGTACCCCTTTTGCCTAGACCAAGTCCAGACTGTGGACAAGCAACAGGACACTGGATAATTGATTGTACCCTTTTGCCTAGACCAAGTAAGTTCATTCTTTCTCATGTCCCTCTTCCATAGGAAAAACTCTTCACTTATAGGCCTGATGGCTGAAGAAGATTGATGCTATTCTGATACTTGTGCCTCCAACACAATGGAGACCTGGGTATGGGCTGGTCCCTGTAGAATTGGAAGCTGCATGGTCTGCACTCAGATATAATTTATCCTCCTCAGATCTCTGATAGTATTGATGGCTAGGCTAGCTATAACTCTGTCAGCTTGGTAGCATCAGACAGCGAGATCGTTCTGTAAGGCTATGGATATTGGCAGCCTGTTAGGTCATTTTTAATAAAACATTCTAAGAAATAAAAGTTTAAACAAGTCATAAAGGTTTAAATATAGGTCTGAAAAAAGGTCTGAGGATATGAAAGCTTATAAGCTTTGAGGATCTCAAAATATGATTTAAGATATACATGCAAATTGTGCAGATTTCGATGAATGCTTTAAATTTTGAAAAATGTTCTAGATGACGTTCCCCTTCTATGATATAAAAGTTCAGAGCTTGACATTATAATAGAGTTCTGATAAGCTGGTAAAGCAGTTGACCATCGTTCAGTCACAAGTTCACAATTTTCAATTCATTTTGGTTGTCATCTAAATGTAAACTTAAAAATGCTTCTCATCAAGCTAAAAAAATCTCTGTCCAATTTATACCTGGCTGTCTAGACAGAAGGAAAATGCACATGCTTTTAACCCAATCTTTAGTTCTTTCTAGGAGTCAAAGGTATGAATCCATTTCTGCTGTTTTACAGACACCCATCTCCTGCTTTATCTATGATATGGATTTTAGTACAGATTGATAATATTAATGTATCTAAAACTTTTATGTCATTTTGTAAAATAACTCATATAGGCCTCAGAGGATTAAAAGAGTCATAAAACTTGGATCCACTTCACAGAGGATGGAAGGATTCCAGATAAGTTCAGCTTAAATTTTCCCTATTCATCTATTTCTAAGGATGGTATTTTTCTCTTTCCTGGTCTTGAGACTCCTGCTCTTCCCAATAACTAAGACTATGGGCCCCAAAGTTCCAAATACATTCATAGATTTTAACTTCTGTTCCTAGTTTAAAATTTTCTCACCAGGTTTCCTCTCGGCTGACAGCCACCTCCAAGCTTCAGTTGTTGACTATACTGCTCTGGACAACTACAAGCTCTGAACTTCCTGAAAGCTGATGTGGACTAGCCCAGTCAATGTGATTGTTTCCTGTCTCTACAGCTAAGTCAGATAGTCACATGCTTCTGATAGATGCCCCATTGCCCCATTGACTAGCCTTTCAGCCTTTGTCTAGCCTTTGAGCCTTCCTTGGGTCCTGACAGCAATGCCCCAATATCAACTTGAAGCAGTTCCAGAAGAGAACATCATCCCATGTTCCCTGCCCAAAATTGGTTGAAATGCTGTGTCATAAAGAAACTTTCTAGCACAGGGGACAAAATGACTAACTATAAAGCCCAGTGATATACCAGGAATATTGGTTCAGAGTTGTCAATTGATAAACTTATTAACTAAAATGGTTCTGCAATAAGATTAGATACTTGGCCTTCTTTATGCAGCACCAAAGAGGTATTATATGACCTTAAAATTATTATTCAAGATTACAATCTGGTTGTACTCAAAGATCAGAACTATGGGGCCTTAAGAATGGCAATAGATACAAATGTCACTGACCAGGAAAAATCTGTTAGCTAATGGTTTTTAGGTCCCAATATCCTTGAACTCCTGGACAGATAGTCCTGTCATTGGTATTTGTAAAGGGGGGAATGTGGGAGTGGGGCAAAGCAGCTTGACTATACAATTGCCATGACAGGATTAGAGGCTCAGACACAGCTTCTGTAATAGGCTTACTGGCAGGTCACACCAGGATTCAGAAAATGTGATGAGCTGACCCCACCCAGGGAAGGCCTGCAGCTAAGGGAAATACTTGACATTCCAAACATTCCCTATGCCCTTAAACAAATGTCACCCAATCAGGGTCTTGAACTCTGGAAATCCCATCACCCCAACCTCTGCTATGCTAAAAGCCCCATCCTGCCTGGGCTCTGGGCTCTCTGCTCTCACCCCTGCATCAGACAGAGAGTCCAAGCTCTGAGCTTGAAATTCAGACTCTTTGATTTTACATATGGGATTCAGTCTTCATTGGTAGTCTTTTGGGGTTCCCTGTGATCTTGGCGTAACAACCATGACAGCATAATTCTGGGCTCCTGGGTCCTCTGGGCCCTCCTGTTGCACTGATGTCATCCATCATTTTGTGTTTTCTCAAAGGAAAAGGTCTTTTTTCTTGTTTTTTGAGATGGGGTTTCTTTGTGTAACAACCTTGGCTGTCCTAGAACTTGCTCTGTAGAACAGGCTGGCCTCCAACCCACAGAGATTGGCCTACATCCACGGCTTGAGTGCTTGGAATAAATCTGTGCAAGACCACTGCCTGGCCCCACTCTGATATTTTATCACATAGTCTATGTCATTTCTTTAAAAATGTGTTATTGTCCCTGCTATCTTTTTTAAAGGTTTGTTTATTTTTTGTATGTTTGCATGTATGGGTGCATGAATTTATGTGTGCCACGTACATGGAGGTCAGAAAAGGGTGTCAGATCCGCTGAAACTGGAATTACATGCAGTTGTAACCCACTCATCATGGGTGTTGAAAACTGAACTTGGTTCCAGTTGGGACCAGACCAAGTTCTCTTAACCATGGAGCTATATCTCCAGCTTCCACCCCTGTTATCTTAATGACAAGACATTGTGAAGTCATGATACGTAGTTTGAGGCATTTGCCCATGGCACTCTCACTTCAAGGCATTATGAGACAGACACATCCTAGTTGGGTGGTCAGTAAAACTTCTTTGAAGGACAGAGTGGCCAATTGATGGCCCTTGAAGTGACCCACTAGTGCCTGATCACACCAGCTTTGTGGACTTTCTCCAAACACCTACACAGAGTGCTAAGCCTTAAGACACTTGTAGATTTCTCAGAGTTCAAGTCTATAGCATATCATGGAAGGTCATTACACATGTAAACCCCTGCTATCTGGGCTTTGGTTGGAGGGGACTCTGGTCCTGTCTATGCCCCCAGTGTGTGGCACATCTGCTTTCAGAAAAAAAATGAAAACAGAGAAAATTCAATGAATGTCTACTTGGGCTTGACTCTGTTCCTTCCTCATTATTATAGTTTTCTTCTTCTTCTTCTTCTTCTTCTTCTTCTTCTTCTTCTTCTTCTTCTTCTTCTTCTTCTTCTCCTCCTCCTCCTCCTCCTCCTCCTCCTCCTCCTCCTCCTCCTCCTCCTCCTCCTCCAGTGCTGGGGGTGGAACCCATAATCTTGCCACATTCCCAAGCTTTTGGTTTTCAGGAACAGCATCACACTATGTAGCCCAGGCTGGATATGAATGCATGCTCTCAGTGTGTCAAGCATGCATTACAAGCATGTCCCACACCACAGGCTCACAGAGGTGAATGGTTTATGAAAGCTGTGTTATTTGAAAGAATATAGATGTTAGGGTCCATGCCTCAGTGGTTTTCATTTAATTTTGGAGATGCAGTCATGCCTGGAATTTGGCATTGTTCTGGGTATTACCCAGTGATTCCAACTACAGATTTAAGCTGGACATGGGTTCTTCTTGAGAGAGGCCACCTCCACACTTTCCTGTGAGCACCATATGAGAATAGAGGGGGTGGAGTGGGACCATTGCTGCAAGGCCCAGCCTTCACTTATGGATGAGAATAGATTAGATTGGCCATAAATGTCAGTTTCCAAAAGAAGGAGACAGGCTGAGTTAGAGGGTATGGAAAGAGCTCTCTAAAATGTGATATCCAGTGTCCTTTCTTTGAGGCACTGACAGAAGCTAGATAGACTGCTGAACACTAAATACTTGTGTTCTTCCAAAACTCGCATGTCAATACCAATCCCCAAATGTGACAAATGACTAGTTACCTTTATATGATTGTGACCAGGATACCTGACAGAAACACTTAAAGGGTAGGATGGTTTGTTTTACTTCATGATTTGAATTTATTTCACAGCAATATAGTGGGGGAGAAAAGGCCAGCTTGGTGTGTGTGATGGGAGTTATTGGCTGTTACTTCACATGGTGTAGACCTGGATGCAGACAGCACAAGATGGAAGCAAAGTCAGGCTATAAAGCTCAGATCTCCCAAAATAGCACCTCCACCTGGGAACTGGTAATCAAACACATGATCCCATGGGGCACTTTTAAGATCCAAATTAATAGATGATACTCTGAGACTGGATTGTTTGTGGTGCTTCATGCCTTGATACTCAGGTGAGGCAGGAGTATTGATACTAGTTTCAGGCCATTTTGGATTGCATAGCAAGTTACAAGTCAAGTCAGAATTCCATTGCAAAACCCTGTCTCAAAAACAAACAACAAATTAGGGTGTAGTGCCTTTAGGAGTGATTGGGCTGTGATTGGTGAGCACTGTGTTTTTTTTGGAAGAGTACTCAGAGACCACATTGGCCCTTTGTCATGTGAGATCTAAGCCAGACAGCTGTCTTAAAGAATGGGGCCCTACTCCTATCAAATCTTTCAAAACTTTGACCTTGCCAGCATCCAGAGGCATGCAAAAGTCTTTTATAAGCTACCTGATCTGTGATCCTTTTGTGACAGCATCCTGAAAAGATGAAGACATAGGCCCATGGCAGGAAGAAATCCCTGGCTCATGTTTGGAACCAAGCTGAAGCTAGTGTTGCTGAAGTAAGATGACCAGTCACTCTGGTTGTTTGAGGACTCTGGCAACCCTGATGACTTCAGCAGCTTCATCTGAGCCAAAGGATAAAAGGAAGCCTGGCATGAGGAAGGGAGGGAAGGCACTGAGCCAGATGTGCAGACCTGTGGAATTTGGGGGAGAAACACTTTTGTTGTTTGCCCCAAAGGGGAACATGACCACATGTATTTTGAGGGGCAGCTTAGACTGCATCAGAAAGAAAAGAGCCAGCATAGGACTGAGCTTCCTCGAGATTCCAGACTCAGCTTGAGATGCCCTACTCCAGGAGCCCCTGAGTTGCCTTGTCTTCATTATTTAAGGCTAATTTATGTCTTACTCAAGACAGCCAAGGAAGTGCTGCCACCATAAAAAGCTCCTGGAATGGGGCCTAGGCAACTGTCACGGCCTTCTCAGAGTAACATAAACTTCAGTGAGTGGACTGCAACTATCTGTTACATTAACTAGGGTACTGGATAATACAGCATTAGATGGTTATTGCAGTCTGTAAATCCTGTAGCAAACATAGCCTGGAGTTGGCAGAGGTTCTGCCTTGCAGAAAATAGACTTGGTTTTTTCTTGTCAGTGGGGGTTTAAATTCAGGGTGAGTTTAAGTTCTGGAGACACAGATGATCTGGGAGAGAGGTTCAGCCATGTGACCTACCCACTGTTTCACTGGTTATAGGTAGATGCATCTGTGTCCTCAACAAGCAAATGGGCTACCAGTGTGGAATTCTTGGGGTAAGCTGGAGTTTGCTGTGACAGGGACAGCTTTGGAAAGTGCCTGGTCCCTGGTTTGGAAGACAGTGCTGAAGATCCACGACTCTGTGGTGAATCCATGCAGAAGAACTTTATCCCTTACACACTTCTCTCATAGTTTTTATTTAAAAATGATGCTGAGATACCTATAGGACCATGGTGGCTTGCCTAAAGTCACAAAAACAAGAGAGGCAAGAACCCATTTTTCTAGTATCACTCAGCTGGGCCCACCCTGATCCTGATTTTTGGGATGTAACAGGCTTCTCCTGCCTCCCTTTCCACACTCTTTTTCTCTGAGCCTTTTGGTTGCAGACATGTCTGCACACCTTCAGTACTGATGGCAGTAGGCTCCAACTTCTCCATCCACCAGCCTTTATTCATGTCTGCCCTAGTAAGCTCATCTTCCTTTGGGCTACCTGGTTGTGGGTACAGGAGGTTTAAAGAGGCAGTGATTGCTTCTGAAACCTTGCTCATAAGTGTTAATTTCATGCCTCATAACTGTTTCTAAGATGGCTGTGATGGAATATGCCTATAATCCTAACATTTGGGAAGCTGAGACAGGGAGAGCTAGTGTTCCCCAGACAGCCTGATCTATATAGTAAGTTTCAGGCCAGCCTGAGCTATCAAGGGAGAGATCCTATTTACAGAAAATGAAATAAAAACCAATCAACAATCAAACAGGTAAGAATAAAAAAAGACTGGGAGTATAGGTCATGGGAACAGTGTTCACCTTTAGGGTTCAAGGCTGCAGGTTTAGTCTCCAGCACTGCAAACAAACAGAAATCCATGATTCTGTGTGCTTCTGTACTGGCTGGTTTGTGTGTCAACTTGACACAAGTTAGAGTCATTGAAGAGGAAGAGGCTTTGGCTGAGGAAACACCTCCATGAAATTGGATGTAAGGAATTTTCTCAATTAGTAATCAATGTGGGATGACCCAGCTCATTGTGGGTGGTGCCATACCTGGGCTGGTCTTCCAGGGTTCCATAAGAAAACAGGCTGAGTAAGCCAAAGTAAGCAAGCCAGTAAGCAGCACCCCTCCATGACTTCTGCATCAGCTCCCTGCCTCCAGGTCTCCTGCCCTGTTTGAGTACCTGTTCTGAATTCCTTCAGTGTTGAACAGCGAAGTGTAAGTGTAAGCCAAATTAACCCTTTCTTCCCCAACTTGCCTTTTGGTCATGGTGTTCTGTTGCAGAAAAGAAACCCTAACTAAGACAGCCTCCAATGCTAACCCTGGTCTAGGCTACAGATATCCATCCCTCAGATGTGTAGCCACCTCCTCACTGGTCTTTTATGGTCCTTGTCCTGGTCTCTCTGGTCCACCCCTTTACTCTTGTTCACTTTTCTCTGGCTTCTTCCCAGGCCACTCATAGCCTGAAGTTTCCAATTTCACCTTATCTGGGTACCTCCTAGGTCTTACCCCATGCCAGTTTTCCTGCCTGCCTTACTCTAGTGTAGATGTCTGGCCTCATCTTAAGGTCGGTTCCCACAGGGCATAGGCATGTCTCTTCCCTGTCCCACTTTATGGTCTCATGGCCCCATCTCTAGTAGTCACTGCCTCACTCACTAAATTGGAGATGACCTATGTGGTGGGGACCAGCAGATTCAAGGCAACCATACCCTAGTGACTGAGACATTGTTGAACTCCTGGTCTCCACAGGTCCAGGGTATAAAAAGAGCCAATATTCTGAGAGGTGGCAGGAGATCATGTATTTGGGGAACATACTGCATTCCTTTGGACTTGGTGTTTTCTTGCTTTAAAATTGCAGTTCTTAGGCAAAGGCACTTAGTACCCTGGGCCCTAACATGTGGCATAAGATAACCAAGGCAATGGTTTAATTATTTCAGATATCTGCTAAGCATGGGCTTAGTAGGATTATTCATGGTTCTTCTATAGTATCTCAGAACATAGTATCACAGAACCTAGGCAAGCTATTATTATTACTATTGTTACTATTATTATTGCACAGGACTAGCCTCTGAGCCAAAGTGCACCCATCTTCAGGAGTTCAACTGGGTTTGCTCTCCAAAGATCATCACAGCTGGCCTATTGGCTGTTGATGTTCCCTCTAGGAAGAAGGGGCTAAGAGAGTCAAGGGATCCTCATCTGACTATCCACATCTTCTTTAGTAGTTGTCTGCAACTATTCCCTACATCATGTGGACACTGGGTCTCTGAAAAGGCCTAGAGGATGCATGTCCTCTTAGATATATCCTATAGGTAGGGAAGGAGTCAGGAGAAAGGCTGTCCTGGTTGTTGTTTTTTTCAACTTAACACAAGCTATCTGGGAAGAGGAACCTCAGTTGAAAAAACATGCTTCCATTGGATTGTCTGTAGGGCATTTTCTTTCTTAAAGATTGATGTGAGAGGGTCTAGTTTACTGAGGGTGGTACCACCCCTGGCCAGCTGTTCCTGGATGGTATAAGAAAGCAGAGTAAGCAACCTATGAGGAATAAGTCAATAAGTAACATTCTTTTCTGTTTCCCTGCTTCTGTTCCTGCCTTAAGTTTCTGCCCCGACTTCTCTTCATGATAAACCATGACCTAATGTGGTTGTTTTACTTAGTGTTTCTATTTCAGCAACAAAACACCATGACCCAAAGCAAGTTGGAGAGAAAAGGGATTAATTTGCTTGTACTCCTATATTGACATTCATCATTGAAGGAATTCAGGACAAGAACTCACACATAGTATTGGGGACTATGGGGGTCCAGCCCCTCGATAGTCCCCTCCCAGGGTCCGGGAAGAATCTACAACCAGCTGATAATTAATCTTTGATGAAAAGAAATGAATCTATGTATATGAAACTCCTTAGTTCATACACTTTATTATTCTGTGATAGTTCTCTCTCTACACAGCTTCTATTCTGCTCTCATGTCTAGCTCCTTTCTTGCCTGATTTCTCTATATTTATCTACTGTCCCCTCTAGGTTCTATCTTAAATCCTTCATCAAGTTCTGTCCCTTCTAGGTTCTCATCTATCTAGTTCTTTCCCCTCTCCCGTCTCCTCTCTCATCTGGCTCTTCCTCATCTTGTTCTTCCCCATCTGGCTCTTCCTCATCTTCCATCTCATTCCTCTAGTCCTCTCTTTTAGCCCTTAAATCTAGTTCTTCCCCATCTCATTTTGTTCCTCTCAAGTTTTTACCCATCTAGAATGGAAATTCTCTTTTCTCTTCTCTGTCTTGTGCCCTGGAAGTCCCGGTATATAAAAGGGAGGGTCCAAGCTAAATTGTGTAAAGCTATTACTTAACGTCCACCTCTCCTAGGTGGTGTCTCCTTGTGGAATTTACCATAATGATAACAATGTTATCATTGTTAGTCCACCTGGGACTAACCATGGGTGCCCACCTGAGTGGTGTTTCCTGTAGTCCTTGAAAGTGGCTAAGGGAGATAATCTGATTCCAGAGAAAGCCTTTCCTAAGGCTGTTCTCCAAATACCTGGAATGCGTATGTCCAGAGAGTGATCAGTCTACACTGTTAGTCCTTCTTAGGGGAAAGTCAATTGGAAAAACTAAGAAGGCACAAATGATTTTCATAACAGAATACAGCTGATATATAACAAGCCAAGTAACACCAAAAACTCCTTGGAATTTGGCTTCCTCTGGAGGAATTCCCTGATCCCTCCAGGTAGTGACTTTGCCATAACCAGCTGAGTTCTTATGATATATTCCTGTGGCCTGCAGCAACATGGCAGGCATCTGAAGGCAGGAGTTGATGCAGAGGTGATGGAAAAGGAGTACTTACTGGCTTCCTTTCCATGGTTTGCTGAGCCTGCATACTTACAGAAGTCAAGACCACAAGCCCAGGGATGGCACCACCCACAGTGGGCTGGGGCCTCCCACATCAATCACTAATTAAGAAATTGTCTTAAAGCTGGATCTTATGGAGGCATTTTCAATTCATATTTCTTCTTTTCAGATGACTCTGGCTTGTGTCAAGTTGACATAAGACTAGCCAGCATAGGAGTGAAATTAAACCTTCCCTTTCCCAAGGTGCTTTTAGTCATGGTGTTTTATCAGAGCAATAGAAACCTAAGTAAGACAAGGGGACTCCATGCCCATAGCTACGGAGGAGTTCTCATTCATAATGGATGCAGACCGTCCAGTGTGGCTGCTTTAAAGTCAGCCATTGCTCTGTAAGTAAGTCTTCCAACTCACTGGTTCCCCAGAGTAAACTCTGGTCGAATCATGACTTGCTTTGTTGTTGGCACCTTAGGAGGAGGAGGAGGAGGAGGAGGAGGAGGAGGAGGAGGAGGAGGTAGACATTATCTACATCTGACTGGAAGGAACTATAGCAAAAAACCACAACTTTCTTTTTCCTTTTCCTTTTAACAGAACAGTGGTGAAGTCTTTCAGGCTGACTTTGAGCCCTTGTGGTATCATAGGCTGGCCTTTCACTTGTGATCCTCCTCCCTAATCCTCTTCCAGGCATGAACAACCTGGTCTGGTTAACATTTTTTATTCAAGTATATATACATTTTCTTGTGGTTACAAAGTGCTTGACAGAAGCAACTTAAGGTAGAAAGGATGCTTTGTCTCACAGTTTCAGAGGGCTCTGTCCATTATGGCAGGAAAGGCTTGCTGTTTGTTCCAATGGAGACAGGCAGGAGCCAGAGAAAGCACAAACATTAAGTTTATAATTGTCTCCATTACTGGTCAGAACATATACCCATGTTTTCAGCTCCTGGACTGTAGTACTGTGCCTTCCGTGGGGGCTAGGTCTGAAGGCAACCTTTCAGGCCCTAAGCAGGAAGGGCATGGCAGAGGCTGACCCAGGGTCATTGGGGCTGCTGCTCTTGGCTTGCCTTTGTCACTCCCTCTGCTGAGGGCAGGGATGCACCCCTATTTCCAAGCAGTGGCATCTTGAAGGAGCCCCATTTGTTCTTGTGATTTGCAATGTGGAAAGGTCCTGCCATGTCAATTCCATGCTGCCACCACAAACATGGTGTCAGGAAGAGATGCATGCATCTTTAGAATGAGTTTATGTGGCCTGTGTTGTCATGGAATACAGTATAATCATATACTGGTGGAGAAGACTGAGGCAGCCAACGGCTCTGCACCTCATGGTCCCTGCAAGGGAAGCTTTCTGTGGACAGAGGTGTGGGGGCCCAAATTACCCAAGGTCAGAGAGTCTGAGCTTGCTTTACCCAGCAGGGCTGCATAATGGGATGATTTGGCTATGGGCATGGTTACCAGGTGTTTTGAAGGGTCTACACTTGGCTGTACATTATGCTTTGGTCTTCATAGGGGAGGTCTTTTGCCTTGCCCCTTGGCACAGTACAAAAAGCCCTTTGGAATAAACCTCAAGGTGACTGGGTATTGGCCCAGGGCCCTCCCAAAGCTATCCTGTGTCTCTGACTTTCTTTTTGTCTCTTTCTATCTTTATAATTTCCTCATTCCTCTCTCCTTCCCCCAAGAACTCTTTGAAAGATGGGAGTAGGTCAGAGATGGACTCTGGAAGACTCCCACACAGAGGGCCACTGGAAGCATTATATGATTTCTTTCTCCCTCACTTTTGGCTGAAAGTCCAATTTTCGTGTGTGTATTAAATGCTTCAGTATTAGACACTGCTCCTTATTCCATCTTCTGTTGCTGAAACTGAGGGCTGAGAGTGAGTTGGGCCTTGATCTCTGATTTCCTGACTCTCAAAGACAACAGCACAGAGGCTCACACTCTGTGCTTCAATGGGTGGAACTAAAAAGGCACAGTAGTGCTGGGTTGGCTATATGTTCCTGCTGTTTGTGGACTGTGGACTTGTGCTTCTGTGTGTGTTGGGGGCAGGTTCTGATGACACAGGGCAGTTCTGGCACCTGGGCTCTTGCTGGATGCAGTGCCCACTTGTGTGGGAGGGTAAGGCAGCATATGAATCTGCTGTGGACAAGTCACAAGGGCACTGATGGAGTCACTGCTGTCACCATGGCAGCTGTGTGAACCAACGCCCACCCATCACAGTCACACCCTTGGCTTGCTCTCTCTCTTTTTAATGGGGCAATACAATATACATTGTGTGTGTGTCTGTTTGTGCTGGCTGCTGGCCTGGAACTCACTATTGACTTTGAAGTCATGGCTATCCTGCCTCAGTCTCCCAAATGATTGGTTTACTAGTATGAGCCATTATGACTGGATAAGCAACAAATATTTATGAACACGTGTTTTCCTGTGGAGAGGATGGGTCCTAGGGCTTTGAGCATGTTAGACAAGGCTCTCTACTAGGAGCACTACACTTTGATGTCTTCCTTGTGGTGTTTTTTGAGACAGATTTTTCTATGCAGCTCAGGCTGGCCTAGAAATCATGATCCTTCTGCCTCAGAGGCTTCCTGAGTGCTGAGATTACAGGTGTGTGCCACCATGAATCCTAAACCCTTTCTATGCAAAGCAGTATTCTGCACCATATGGGGATATTTAGGTTCTGTTCTAATGGCAAATAGGTAGGCAAAGTCCCAGTTGAGAAGGGCTGTGGGACATAAAAGAAATGATAGAGGTTGGTGGAGGAGGGGCTGCTGAGCTAGGAAGGTGGAGATGAGCTGGGAAGGCCATGAGGGAACCTTCCATTTGAACAGAGACAAATGCAGAAGATGAGGCTGACATGAGGTTAAACGATGAGGGAAATAATGTCCCACAAAATAATAACTCAACTGCAAACACTGAGAGTGGAGCAGAGGCACATTTGAGGAGTCTTAGTGGACAAGACTGGGTAGGGGAAGCCTAGGGCCATCATGGAATTCTTGTCTGGAGCATGACTTAATATCAAGTTAGGGGAAAGTTACTTGTAGGTTTTAAAGTGGAAGGATGGCACAGTCATGTTCCAATGGTCACCTTGTCTGTATGTGCCCAAGTATGGAGTCAGGGAAACCATGGGATAACTGGGGCTGTGACTGGGCAGTTGGTATATGGGAGGATGAGGTCGAGAGATAGGACTGTGAGAAGAGCTGGGAGGAGAGGAGCCTTGAGTTCCTATGTAAGTTGACACTCAGTAGGACTTCAAGAAATGTTGGATGGGGTTGTGGATAAAAGAGAGGAAGCAACACAGAAGCGGACCTTGTCCCTGTGTTACAGAGACAATAAGACAATTCCATGAGGTGGGTGTAGATGTACTTATGTGGAGAGGTCAAAGGATTGTGTTTTCATACCACTATTCAATGAACCTTTACCTTGGGTCAGGATTGCTCTAGATAATTGGGGATCTAGAATGATCAAAACAGTCTTTGTTCTTGATGAGCTTTTACTCTAACTGGAAGAGGAAGACAATGAAATCATACATCCTCTCTTGTTGACAATATGATTTTGAGAACTTTAGGTCTACCTGGGGCTGTGGCCATGTGATCAGACATGGAGAGAAGTTAGAGAGAAGTCCAAAGATGGGGCTGAGGGCAACCCAACATTTCCATGTCTGGGATATGAAGATCCATTGATGGACTCTAAGGAGTGGCCAGGAAGTTGGTGAAGGTTAGGACGGTGGGGATAAGAGGGTTCCTGGGTGAGAAGTAGTTACTTACCCATGTTAAGTGCTGACTGGAGGGAGGTCAGAAGAGATAACTATGAAGATAGCCTTCAGCTTTGCAAAGATGCATCACTTGAGTGAGCTGGTGAGTGGTTGGTGGAGGCAGAAGCAATGTAGTATTCTACATCTCATCTCATTCAACACACCATCCCAACCAATGTGCTTTATCCTATTGAGTCCCACTGTGCCTGGTCTATGGCCCAATGTCATGACCCTCCCCTCTCTTTTATACTTCTCTCTTCCTCCATCCCTTTCATTTTCCCCATCTCCTTCCCTTCCACACTTCTCCCTTCCTGGGAGCTCAGCCAGGTGGAACACAAAGAGAGAAAATATTTTCTGTAAATGCATATATATGCTGAGGCCTTCGCTCATGAGTACCATCTTGGTGGCTGGGAAACATCTTTATTTGTCAAAACCTCTTGAGACACAAAATGGTGAACGCTCAGGGCCTTATCCATTCTGGATTTCCTGCTGCTCCAACATGTTTTCTTTTGCAGTCATCTCTGTGTTTGCCTACTTAGCAATGTTTGTCCTTCACAGCTCATGAGAAATTACCAAGAATGTTATTGACTCTAATTTTAATTTGTCTAGTACTCTTGTTAATCATGTCTATTTAAGACCTCCATGAAAGGCCTATGAGGGTGATTAAATAGACAATTCAATACAGTTCTATTGGAACCCCCTCATTAAATTAATATTATAGACATTTAACAGATGTCTTAATGAGGCATTGTAGTTAAGGTATGCAAACTAAATTAACACAAAAGCCATTGTCCAGAAAATGAGCCTTTTACCATAATTGATGGATTTGGGGAAGAATCTTCATGTTTATTCTTCAGAACCTGAGAGACTGGTCATTGGGTGATCCTTTTCAGCATTCAGAAAACCCTGGCTCAAGACTGGTCAAATCAGACGTCAGGACTGGAAGAGACTTAGATGCCATCTGGAGTGTACCATGTTCAAATACTGGTGAATGGAGGAAGCAGATGGGGTGTTACACAAAATACAGATATCTGGGTTCCACTCCTGGAGCCTGATTCAGTATGGCTGAAGTATGTAGTGGGTAGCCATTCCAGCTTTGATCTGGAAATTCCAACCACCATTGAAGCTTCAGTAACTGTCACGCCTACAAGACGGGGCCGAGAGAGGACCCTGAAGACCCGAGATCTGGATGCGCCGGCTCTCTTGGTCCCTGGACCCTGGACACTGGAGGTAGACTGAGCAGAGTTCTCCAGAGAACACCATCAGACTATGGTACACCTTTCCCAGACCCTGGTACCTATCCCTTCACTTGTAAATTACCCCACAAAATAAACCTCCCTTTTAACTACATGGAGTGGCCTTAATAATTTCACCAATAGAAGTGCAGCATAGAATCAGCTGCTGTAGACATATGCCTGCTTATTCCTGTGCAAGAATCCCAGGAGCCTGATTTTGGAGGCCTTCATGCAGTCAAGTTATCCCATTTGACCCTTGGAGACCCTGAAAGATTTCAGGTGTTCATAAACTGATCAGAATTTTGTATCCTGTTCCATGATTTTGAAAGTTAGTAGAAGTTCCTGCCATCTCTCCCCACTACTAATGAGCTGAGTGCAATCTAAGGTATGTATTATGGGATTGAGACTGGTGGCCGCATGTCCCCTTTCCACTTCTCCTGCTTGGTGGGGAGAACAGTAGCAGACATTTTCAGGCCTTGCTTTGATTTCCAGGGTTCTTTATGATGGTTCTGGACCTGGGTGGGATTAGATTCTTGATATCCCATGGCTCCCCTCAAGGGCCAACTCTGCCCATCCTATATGTAAGAATTTTTGTCCCTGTGATAAAATACCTGACATAAATGACATGAGGAGGGCATTATTTTGCTCTGAGCTTCAGTCATCACGGCAGGGAGGACACAGTGGAAAAGGACATATAACAGACAAGAAGCAGAGACAGCAAGGATGCCTGTTCTTTAGCAAGCTTTCTTTTCTTGTATCCAGCTCCTGACCCTAGGGAATGAAACTTCCCATGTATAGGATGGATCTTCTCCTTCAATTAATCTTCTAAGAGCCACAGCAAGAAGTGTACTACTTTTAAAGGCATTTTTCAGTCCAGTCATGTTGACATTAACCACGCCATCACTCCACACACCTACAATCAGACTGTGCTGTTCCTGGTGGAACAAGGAGGGAGGAGTTTAGCTGCTGATAACTCCAGGAGTCTGGATACTGTACATGCTGCCAAAATAAAGGAGCTTGGAGTCTAGCAGTTAGGTTGAGCTGGTTGGTGGCCCACACATACCATACACCAAAGAAACACCAGAGACCCAGGCCATTCTGCATATGGGGTCCAGAGTGGATATTGCTACCTTTCTGGAAGGCATAGCCAAGCTTTTCTAATTAGGAACATTTCACAGTTGTTACTGAGGTGTACACTACCCCTCCTCAAATTCCTATGTTGAAGTTCTAACCTCCAACATGACTATGTTTGGAGCTAGGATCTTTAAGGAAGTAACTAAGGATAAATGGGTCATAGGATGAGATGTTAATTCAATGGCCCAGTATCATTATAAGAGACACACTAGAGCTCCCCACTCTTGAGGATAGACCATAGGACAGTGAGAGTTGGCTGTTGACCAGTCAGGAGGAACCCTTAGCGCAACCTAATCTCGATAGCAGTCTGAGTCCTTTCTTGAGGTGCCAACGGCTTTTCCCATTGCCTTCTATGATACTCTCCCTGGGGCTAATGTTTTTGTAGTGCATGGTTTACATTCAACAGAGCTGGTTGTCACATGTGGCTCTTTACACCCTAAATCTCATTTCTACCATAGTCCTGCTCCTTGGAGACAGAGTCACAAGTGCCAAGTACCATGAAGTTGTGTGGACTTTGCTAGCCATACTCCATGTAGTACCAAGAGCAGTTTCCTTAGGACCAGTGCCTGGGAGGATGCTGTGGACCTTGGTCCCCTGGGAAGATCAGGGAGACAATAGCAGCACATGTCAGACAAGGCAAAGGGCATAGACTCTGTGGCAGGTGAGCATCACATTGTCTCCCCTGAGAGAGTGTGTCCTTAGTCAATGTAATCTTGAGTTGGGGCCAGCAGAAAAAAACGTTTCAGTTGGCAAGTGGCACCAGGAGTTTTTCTGGGAAGCAACTGTGTTTATGCATCATAGTGTGCCCTTTACATCACAGAGAGATAGGAATGAACAGGTCTGCTCCAAATTTGTAACACCCATGCACTTTTGGCTGGCTAGAACAGCAGTCTCTACACAGAAGACAGAGTTCCTTGGCAGAAAACTGGGTAAATAAGGAATATATACATACATTTAGCAGTCTCCTTTACATCTCTGTAGCTGTCCTGCTGGGAAGAACACGACTCTGGACCCAGGCTTTCTGGTTCAGATCTCCCAGTCCATGAGACCTTGGACAATGATCACTTTCAGGCTGAGAGCTCATGTGTGCCCTGAACCTGGGTGGCAAGAACTATGTGATAACATGAGGGTCAGTGCCATGAGGAATGTCTAGATGATGTAGATAGAACCAGGGCCTGGAGAGTCTCTAGCACTTAGGTGTGCACTTTGATTTCTGGGAGAGAGTAGGCTTTCTGTTTTTCTGTCATATAAAGGACATCAGGCTCACTCATTCCTCTTCCATCCAGTGTAGTCTGAGTGGGAGGCACCAAGGAATTGACTACCAGCACACCGCTTACCTGAGGTGAGTGTTTAGATGGGTTTTGTCACTTATTATTGAAGGGCGAGTTTCTGAGCTGGCCAGCAGACACTTCTTACAAGCAAGGGACAACTGATGCCTCTGAAGCAGGTTTCAAGGACAAGGTCTCCTTAATACTGTCACTTAGTGCCTAGACCCCCCCATTTCTCATGCTGGCCCTGACCTGCAGTTCCAATTGCCTTGTGCAGAAAGACCTCATCTGGCCTTACACAGTAGAAAAGTTATAATTTCAGCAGCAAAAATGGAACTAAGATGCCAAAGGTATCATTGCTGAATATATTGGCCAATCTATCCAAATAGTAGCCAACAGGTACTGGCAGACCTGCCTCTCTGCTCCATTCTGACTGCTGCAGTAAAGCCCTGAGCCATCTAGCAAGCTCACTATGCCTCCGTGTGAGAGCAGCAAACTGTAGGCAGTGCAGAGTTTGGAGCAGGACTGACTTCCAGTCAGATCCATGATGTTCCACACTGTGAAAGCAATGGGAGGTGGTAGATGGCCATGGGATGAGGAGTCACAAAAGCCCCTTCCCTTTCAACCCAGAAAGTCAAGAATGATTCTTTTGTTTGAGCCCATTTATGCCTGTTATTAACTGAATAACTGATTCAGCACAGAATGTATGAAACACAGGAAAGTATGAAGGATAGAACCTAACGGTGCCCTTCCTCAAATCACCCAGGGTTAGTCCTGGTGCATTTTCTGCTAGTCTTTCCTCCCTGGAGAGGCAAATCTCTACCCCTGACTTCTTCTTGTGTTGCTCAAAGTTCTTCAGTCAGTATGCTTTCCCTGGACAGAAAGCTTTCATGGAAAAGTGGGTATTTAAAGTATTTCCAGTTCTCAGCTGCCAGGGACTTCTGTCTCCAGTGGCAGAGTTCACAGGTCAATCGTTCCCTTTACTTTGAACTTCTTGGCAGACCTCTCACTTGAACAAAGTTGGAATTTGCTTCCATAAATGTAGGAAATGAAGCCATCCATTTCTATGGTGAACACACAATTTAGCTTGGGGATAACTGAAAAGAAAAAGGATGAGGAACAACACAGCCGGTGCATTCATTTTCAGGTAGAGCATTATTCATACACGTTTGTACAAGGTAAGTGAGATGGCCACATTGTATTGTCAGCACTTAGGAGACAAAGGCAGGCAGCAGGCAGATCTCTGAGTTCAAGGCCAGTGTGGTAGACATAGCAAGTTCCAAGCTAGCTGGGACTACATAATGAGACTGTCTTAAAAAAAAAGTGTATAGGAATGAGGAGACCCAAGCCAGAAGTACCCAAGAAAACCTAGGCTATCTGATTCACAGTCTAACTATAACCCATTGCCTAATTTCCAGGATCTGAGGTTATTAACTCAACTACCAGAAGTTAGGCTCCCAGACCTGTTTCTAGACTGTTTCTCATACAGTTTTTCACTGGTTCTTAGATTTGTGCTCAGTGGGGAAACTTCTACACTACTTTCTTAGAGTTGTAATGTGAGCAGAAGAACATACAGGGAAATGGAAAAACAATGAAGCAGGGCTGTGGGGGTAGCTCAGGCCAAGAGCACAGGATTAAGAGAGGTCCTGGGCTTGATCTCCAGCATCAACAGATGAATGAGTACAAAACCCTCCAACTGTTGTTTCAATCTTGGATTTGTGGGCAAAGTCAGTTACTGGGATCTTGGAAGATTCAAAAGTACCCGCTGGAGCAGCGCTAACCATGTTAAGACTCAGAGTGTCTCCAGCAAGGGTACAGTTCTCAGCACTCCAGGGGCAGGCTGTTTTGGGTCCTGCTGCCTGTCTTTTAGTTACTCATTTGACCTTGGCAGGTAGGGATCTCAAACAAATCTGGGCCCAAGACCCAGCCAAGCAGTTCTTCTGTTCTGTTTATGGACAGGCTGCTAACTGTGTTCATAGATGTCTCCTGGGAGCCAGAGGGGCAGGAGCCTCTCTCTGGAGTTCATAACATAGCAAGCACCTGCAGCCTGTTTGACCCCACAGCCAAGTGGAACCTGGGAGCCTCAGGAAGGGGGATATATATCTGACACCCTAGGGGCACAACACACACCTTTCAAGTGGTCTTCTTTGGTAATGATCTTGAAGACATGCTTGGTCTCCTGCAGAAGGATTCCTGTGACCCCCACATAGGAGGGGCACTTGGATTTTGTGACTGCAAAGGAGAGAAGCAGTTGAGGGTAAGGCCTGGATAGTGCTGGCAGTCACAGCCTGGCCTTAGGGACTGGGAACCTGGTCCTTCTAAGCTGAGGAAGAGAGTACCTAGAGGATAGTGGCTCTGTAGCTGGGCAATGACCAAGCCAGCAAGAGCCCAGGATTCCCAACACCTTGTCCTGGGCTTTGCAATCTCTGGGCTGTTCTTAAATGTCTTTTTGGTTTTGGCCAGGGTTCTGGAGTCAAGAGGTCATATACAGAACCAACAAAGACCAGACTTGTTGCTTTAATGGAGCAAATGCCATGGGCAGGACATCCATTATTCACTTCTGGGCTCCCTGAACTGTTCCTGGAATGTAGTCCTTTTAGAGGGCTGTCCAGCAATAAGGCTTGAGCCATCTCACAAGCAGTCCCCTATCTGCCTCAAGGAAGTCAGCATTTGGAGCGAACTATGTGCCTATGTGGGTGCTGGAGCAGGACACTAAATGAGATGGCCTGTATCCTGTTCCTGTGGAGCTGAAGCTCTCGTGGAAGACAGTGTATAGCAAAACATGGGCAATTCTGTTTCTTGATACTGATAATGGCTATGAGGAAAATAAGAACAGAATAATGAGAGAGAAGGGGAAACTTTAGTGGTGGTAGGCACCCAGGAAGTGACATCAGGAAAGGTACCCGAGTTACAGCAAGAATCATTCCATGAACCCGCAACCCCCCCCCCCCTCGTTGAGAGAAGGACTCAACAAAGGTACCTGGTATTCAAGTCACACAGAGGCCACCCAAGGACACCAAAGATTTTTACTCTGAGTGGATCTGAAGCTGCTAGAGGCTTAGAACAGGCAAGCGGCAGTAGGTAGTCTGATGACAGCTTTCATTCTGGGTATTTAATCTGGGGTGCATGTTGGAATAAAACAGTATGTTAGCTGGGGCAGGGTGAGAAAAACCTTCCAGAGCAACTTGAGTGAGTTGGAGGTAGGTTAGATTCAGGAACTAGGTGTGGTAATTGACTTGAGGTGGAGGATTAGGAAAGAGGTAATGTGAATGTATTTCCTTGGTTTCTAGCCTGAACACACTGGATATAGAGATGCAACAGTATTGGCGATGAGGAATCCAGGTCAGAGAGAGCTGACCTCAGGGGAGACCAAGAGCTCTGTGTTAGATAGGTAGCTTGTGGTACCTCCTGGATGTCCAGATAGCTGTTGGGTGCCACAGGGTGACTGAGTCTGGCAGTCACAGGAAAGGTCTTTGCTGGTGATGGAATCCTGGAAACCATGGTGACTGGGAATCTGTCCCCAACAGTCTCAGCTCGAGGCTAGGTACCAACAGTGTGAGCTGATGACATGCAGAGAGCACTTAGTGTGTATTTAATAAGGGTCCAGGATAGGTCAGGTCACATCCATGTTAGATTCTCATTGTTTGTAACATAGAGATACCTCAGGAATGCCAAGTGACAGAAGAGAGGCTGAATACTGCCCCTGAGTAACAGTTCCCATATGCTCTCATAGAAATTACCTGAAATAACAGCACCGTGAAAATCTGCCTTTAGGAGCTTGGCCTGAATCATCTACAGCCGCCTAGTAGGTGAACACCACAAAGATGCGTTGGTAACAAAGCAAACAGGATTTCAAATACCCACAGCCAACTGGTTTCTCAGGCTGCATCTCTAGTGCCCTCAAGACTTGAGGTCTAATCCCATGGCAGGCTTCAGAAATAAACTCACGTGTCTGGCTTAAGCCCACTGCACAGGTCACGAATGTACTGCTTCCAGAGTTCATGCAGAGGGAGGAAGAGACTGTATCTGTCATAAAGTCAGGAACAGGTACAAAGTCAGAAACATGAGCTTGGGATTTCTAGTGTTCAGCACAGCTGGGCTCAGGGCTGAGAATGAGCATGAGGGAGCACTTGAGACTGCGTGTAAGCCTCAATGACAATGTGGCCAAGGTCAAGTACATTCCCCTCCTCGAATATCAATTTCTTCCCTGGTAGAACCTTCTCAAGGCTAAATTTCTGCTCTTGAGAAGGGAAGAGGTGGCCCTTTCCTTGATGCCCTTCCTGCTGGCCAGTTGCAGGTGTGATGGTGGAGCCCCTGGTTCAGAGCAGGAAGAGTGTCTGAAGGTGGCAATGTAGCATCAGCCATAACAACCCAGGTGCTGTTCACTCAAACTCCTTTTCCCAAGAGAAATGAACATCAGTCTTGTTTAACCTACTGTTACAGGAGGTGCAGGTGGCCAGGTAGGTGTTTGTGTAAGGTAGCAGGATTGTCTGGAAGGTGAGGGAGAGGACCAAAGTTTTTCTCTGAGGTTGTTACCATTTGTCTTGGTGCCCTTTCACACAAAGCCAGGGTCAGAGAGTCAAGAACACCAGGCTCAAACTTAAAGCAAGCATTTCCTGCAAGGACCCCAGGGAGACAGACCCAGGGTAAAGTGACACTCTCATGCTTTCTGGGACATGGAAGGCTATGTGGCTATAGAGTGTTATACAAAGCCTATAAATAGCAGCTGTAAACACAAACTCAGAATTATCTTGAGGGAGACATCTGCCCACAAGAAAGTGATACATTCCTTTCAGAAACTTTGGAAATGCGTAGGCAGGACCTCTCCTTGGCAGTAACCTTTGAGTGGGTGATTCTATCTAGTGTTTATAAAAGCTACAGGAAAGTATATATTAAGGAATATCAGTTCCTCTTTTCTAGAAAACTAAAAGACAAACAGCTTGTTGCCAGGGGCAACAGACTCACTTATTAGTGAGGCTAGGAGAGATGCTAAATGATGAAAGTCCTCAGGCTCACCAATGCCTGCCTTTTAGAGGCCAAGCTGGGGGACACAAGAGAATTGGTGGGGGAGCCTGCCCCCTTGTGGCAGAAGGAGGAGCAGACCCTGAGACTAAGGGGGCATGGCTGCCCAGTGAGCCCCTGGAATCCCTGTCCACACTCTGAACAGAAAGACTAGGCAATGATGAGTGGCAAGGCCTTTAGGAAAGATGGGGGTACCTCTGTTGCTCTGGGTTAATGTCAAAGAGCCTCATGTCTCTCCTCTGTTTGGCAGTGAGGCCTTTGGATTTCTTTTGCTGCTGCTTTGGCTTCTGATGAGTGAAGTATTCCAAGACCACAGCCTTGCGTTGCAGATGGCTCTCACAGTCTTGCTGGCTCCAGTGAGGTATGCTTTGCTTCAGGAAAGCCCTCACAAAGGCCTCAGCCCGCTGGCTCCCCAGCTCCTGCTCAGAGATAGGTGGTGTGGTTTACTATTCTGCTCTCAGACTCCAGGGCCCTCAGACCCGGTTCCTGAGAGCCACCAGCTTTGCTGATCTAGGCTACAAATCCCTTGTCTTCCAAGTGTTTGCTACACACAACTGCCAAGATGTAAAAGTAACACTCACATGCTAACTGTGACACTGTCCTACACTGCAGCCAGGTCAAACACTGACTTCCTGTCCTGTTTCTCTGAGGTAACTCTATTTAGCATTCAAAATCCTTTGTAATGCAAGGCTTCTCTAATCCTTGTGGGGAAGGAAGCTTGAGAAAAGCATGATACAGGTTATTTAATAAGTCATGACCACAAGACTAGCTTGAAGTGGAAGGGAACTGGGGCTGTTAGGGAAATGAGCCATTCCAGAACTAGGGGAAATTGCCTGGGGGTTCCAGGCAGGTCAAGGAGGAGGAAATCTGACACTGAGCACCACAGTCCCCTTTCCTTGCTTTTCCGCCTTGTGGCCTCCATGTGGCTGCTGTTGGAGAGGTCTGCTCTAGTCTTCCTTGAGGCAGAAAGCATGAAGGGCATCTCGGGGTCTACTCACTCTTATACACAGGACTGTAATACCCCTGGCAAGGGAGGGTAAAACCACTTCACTGTTGCACCCAGTCCTGAGACACTCTAGTTTCAGCACCCCTCAAGTTGGGGCAGCAACAGTCTATTCTTCACTGGGCAGCAGGCACCTCACTCGGCTTTCATCTGCTGCAACCCGGGCAGTGCTCGTTCCTGAGGACCTACCTCTTGACTGGGCCATTTGCTGGGCTCTTTTTGCACTAACCAGACAGTAAAAACAAGTCTGAGGCTAACTGCCAGATTTAGGTTAACATCAACCTAAATCAACGGTTGCTGATACCCTCTCTCTGATAAAGCAGGAGTAAAAAGACAGAATACATAATCTTTGAGGTAGTCAAGGCAGGGATGGCTAAACAATCTATCATCGATATAGGACAATTTGGTTCTTTTAAACACATATGTGGTCTCTCTTTCATGGGGAAATAAAATCAAGGCCTTAAAAATCTTGATTTCAAGTATATTCCCTGCCCCTGTTTTTTACGAGACAGGTTTTCTCTGTGTATCCCTGGCTGTCCTTGACCTCAGAGAACTATCTGCCTCTGCCTCCCAAGAACTGATTAAAGGCATGCACCACACAGCCTGGTAGGACATGTGCTCTTTATGAGCCACAGGTGACACTTCTACCCAACTGACAAAGCATGCTCAAGCATCCAGATAGAATTTGTAACACTCACTTATGAAATGGCCTGAGTACTGAACACAGAAGCAAGAGCAAGACATGTTTGGAGTGGGAGATGACATGAAATCTAGGAGTCCAAGTCCCTCAGAGTTGACTCTGGTACCCTAAGAAAGGAGCCTGGTACAAGAAGACATCAGCACAAAAGACCTCCATGGGGCCTAATATGCTGACTGTAAAGGTGAAGAGTAATCCATGGGAGAGGACAGCTAGACCAGTCTTAGAAGCCATTGAATCTTCTTTGCTCTCAAGTCTACTGCTCCCAGCCCACCTTTGAAAGTTGTACCTGTACATCATGCTCCTCGGCTTCTTTATGAGAAAAGGCATGGTAAATCACAGCTGGGGGATAAAAGACAAAAACAGAAGACTACTTCCTGTTAGGAATGAGTGTAATATCCAAGGCTCTTCTAAGGATGACCTACATTTATTTAGAGATGGAATACTTGGTTAATATGAAAAGACAAAGCTTTCTTGGATGATCCTTTTATTTTACTCTGCAGTGCTAGGGGATTAAACTCAGTGGGTTTTAATGCATGCCAGGCAAGTGCTTCACCATGGATCCATGTCCCTGGTCCTACTGAATGTTGCTTATTTACACATTTATTTAAAGACACAGTCTCACTTTGCTGACTTAGAATTTGCTACATAGACCACAATGGCCTTAAACCCCTAATACTCCTGTCTCAGCATTCCAAGTGCTAGTTCCTGGGATTACAGACATGTACCACCACAACTATCTTAGATACTTCTTAACTCTTCCCTCTGGCCAGATTTGTCCTAGTAATTCCCAGGTTGAGGTTTAAAAAAAGTACCTCTCAGCCAGGCAGTGGTGGCCCACACCTTTAATCCCAGCACTCGGGAGGCAGAGACAGGTGGATCTGTCTGAGTATGAGGCCAGCCTGATCTACAGAGCAAGATTCAGGACAGGCACCAAAGCTACACAGAGAAACTCTGTCTCAAAAAACCAAAAAAAAAAAAAAAAAAAAGTACCTCTCAAAGCTTAATGTGTTTTAAGAATCTCTGGAATCTTATTAAAATATGGGGTTTTAGTTCCTACTCTCCAAACTCTGAAGGTTAAAAAAATTCCTCATTGGAATCACACTTAGAGCAGTTCTGATTTAAAATACAAGTTATAATTATGCTGGGGCAGTTGCTCACTAAGGAATAAAGACACTAAAACTGAGGTGACATTAATGGTTAGGGGGTGCTTGGTTGAAACACTACATTTTGCTGACTACAAGAAGTTTAAAACAGATTTCTTTTTTACTGTTTAGAATCTATAAAATTGGAACACATCCTGACAAATAAAATACAACAGTCTTTCTTCAAATTCTAAATCTGACCAGCATAATGCCAAAATCTCTCTAAACCTCCATGCTTCTGTTTCTTATTTGTTTGGTGGAAACCATCACGATGGCACTGGTGGACAGAGTACAGTTGTAAATGTGGTAAGAAAGGTCAAATGACCAGAAAACGTAGCTCAGACTACACTCTATACATTTAGTCCCTGAGTTGAGTGTGGTAGCGCACACAGTTGATCCCATCACTTCAGAGGGAGAGGCCAGCCTTCTTTACAGTCTGTTTCCAGCTCAGTCAGAACTATATAGCGTACCTTATCCCAACAGCAACAGTAATAACAAAGAAACAAAAACCCACCTCTGTTCTCCTGTGCTTCCCTGAGTACATGTTTGACCAAGCAAACAAACCAAGGAAGTTACCAGTTTTACATACAGAATCTAGTTCTCAGTTGAATTGCAGATTGAGACTCTAGTTTGTTTATTGAGATTAATGTGCAGGGCCTGGGACCCTAGGAATAACTTTGTTTTACCTACCCCAGATGCCTAGAATCAGAGTTGGAAATGTTTTTGCAGCAGTACACTTGTAATAGCTCTGGTACACTCACTGCTTGTCAAGTAGTTGATTTAAAACGACACAAATATACACTCATAGGTGTGTGTACACATTTATTTTAATCTCATTAACCTTTCTAAACAATTTTAAATATAGTTATTCCTAGTTGAGCATGTAATAATAGTGAAACTGAGATATTCCAAGGTACTTGATCTCTGATAAAAGGACATGGCAGGAGTGTAAATCAACAGATCAGAGGTTTAATCTTTTTTTTTTTTAAGATTTATTTATTTATTATGTATATAGTATGTAAGACTGCAGGCCAGAAGAGGGCACCAGATCTCATTATAGATGGTTGTGAGCCACCATGTGGTTGCTGGGAATTGAACTCAGGACCTCTGGAAGAGCAGTCAGTGCTCTTAACCTCTGAGCCATCTCTCCAGCCCAGAGGCTTCATCTTTACAGTATCCCCTCTCCCTCTAACACTGCTCCGGTGCTTGCTTCCATTCCTGACACATCTCTTTTCTGATCTAATACCAACAACTTAGGTTTGTGAGACTGCGCCTAACAAGGTTTCTACATGATGGGGAGGTGAAAAGCCAGGTGGTAGAGGGGAGCAGGTCCTGTCAGCAGTTATCTGGGCAGGTAGTGGCTAAGTCCCGCCAAGGCCTTGGATCCACCTCTTCTAGTTCCCCTGAGCGGCCCTAGCTCCCCTAGGGAGAACACACTGGACCTTGACTTCTATTCCTAGCTTAGAGACTGTGTCCGGCCAGTTCACACTCTGCGCCTCGATTTCTTTTGTGTACTATGAGTCAATAGTACACAGTTTCCCTGGAAACTGTCTTGGGACTCTGTTGTGACAGGTATCCCTGACTCAGCTTCCTGTTCTAGACCCTCTATACTGTCATCCCGGCCCAATTTCGTGCCTCTCATCCCGCTTACCCTTCATTGTCAGACGCTTCCAGAGCGCTTTGGTGACGTCTCACTCACTCTTTCCCTTTCTTCACTTCGTTCAGCAGCTTTCAGCCACCAGGACTCTTTCTTGTTTACCTTTCCGCTGGAAAAATCCATTGTGCCCAAGAAACAACGTGCGCACAGTACACAAACAGACTTGCTCCAGGCGGCATCAATGGATGCGACCAGATTTCGGATACGGCGCCTTGCGTGACGCCATTGAAGCGCGACGGGCTCTGGCGGTGCATGCGCCTTGGGTTTAGCTCTGCTGCCGAGGGAGGGGCTCGCTAAGCGCCGGTTTTGTGGCCGGAGGAGTCTGTTATTTGTGGCCTCTTCAGTTTATGGCTCTCCTGGCCGAACAGGAGAATCCAGTTGCGCGTCAGGATTAATGAAGTGTAGCGAGGCAAACTGTCATGGAGAGGATGCAAGGGAGATTGGGACTATGGAGGGCAGAAATGGGCTTGAAGTAGTGAACATAATGGATGTAGTGAGGTATTAGGATTTCTTTTGAGGTTTTTCTTTTTTGAGACAGGGTTTTCTTTGTAACAGCCCTGGCTATCCTGGAACTCACTCTGTAGACCAGGTGGCCTCAAACTCAGAGATCGGCCTGCCTTTGCCCACTGTGTGCTGGGCATGAGCCACCAACATCCTGATTATTCTTCCCCCTCTCCCCCGAGGGGACTGGTGTCCCTGACTGGCTTAGAATTCACTCCTAAATTTACTAGTTACCTTTTGTAATGGTGGTCGGGATTTGCTTCTATTTAAGCTACTATGTAATTTTTATGACCTCGTTTAAGGGTCTCTTTCCTATGAGTAAAATAGAGTAGCTTTAGCTGGCTTTGAGTTCTTTTAATTTTATTTTTTCCTTCCGAAGACAAAGTCTCCCTGTGTAACCCAGACACTTGCTACATAGTCTAGGCTGAGCTCCTAAGTATAATCAATATTCCTGCTTCAGCTTCTGAGGCATTTAGATTTCTCTTACTGAATCCAACCCAGAAAGCATTCTTGAGACTTGGAGCATTAGTCTCTGTCAATATGATAAAAGACAAAAAGTGATTCTCGTGGCTGCAGATCTGGGACACAAAGGCCCAGCCCAGCTTTCTCAGCCTGCCTGGGTTCTGTCCAGACACCGCCCTTAATTTCTGATGAGTGCTGGATCTAACTTGGATGGTGGGTGAGAGAAAGCAGAATTATGGTCCCTGTGCTCTCTTTAGTCAGTGATTTTTTAATATTGAATACTGTGCGACCTCCTTTTAAAGAGGGAAAAGAACTTTCAGAGAAACTTGGGCAAAGAGAACCACATTCTTGTTTAAGAAACATAGACTTTATATGTCTTTGGGTGATAACTGTGTGCCATTTTGATCTTTAGCAGTACAGGGCCATGGCAACTCACATATGCTTTAGACTTTGAGGCCAGCCTGACAACAGGATGGACACCAAATGTATTGCATTTGCAAAGGCCTGACACTAGTTTAGCATGTATAAGACTGTGTGAGAAAGTGCCCCTGGGGACTCATAAATGTGAACTCAGTAATGAACACTTCATTTTATTTTATTTTTTGAGATAGGCCTCCCTTTGTAGGCCTGGCTGTTGTGGAACTGGCTATGTAGATCAAATTGGCCCCAAACTCACTCACAGAGATCCACCTGCCTCTGTCTTAATGTGCTGGGATTAAAACATGGTAAAAGATTACTTGACAAAAATTGTATATATTTATGCATTTAAAATAACACTTTGAAATGTGTATGTTGTGAAATGGCTAAATCAGTCTAATTAACTCAATAACCTCATATAATTGTTTTTTTTGTGAGACCTTTAATATTTTAGTGATTTTTTTCTAAGTATAATGTGCTACTATAGTAACTATCATATTATTATAGTAAACTTTTGGTCTTCTTTAAAAAGTTATTTAATTAATGAATTTATTTATTATTTTTAGTGCTTAGGATCAACCCAGGACCTAACTTTTGCTCTGTGTCACTGAGCTATTCCTCCTTCACAATTATGAACTTAGATAAGCATAAGACAATAGTGGTAGAACACTTGCTTTGTACATTGAGGTCCTGAGTTTGATTCACAGAGTAGCAGGTGGTGGGGGTGGGGTTAGACAATTGAAAATACAGGAGTCATTTGTGGGTTGTAGATTCAAAAGTAGCATGGCTTCTGTGGCTATAGTGACAGAGGCAAAGGCCAGCCTCTTTCAGGTAATTAGGAGTCTCTCATTTTGAAAAGAATGGTTTTTATTTTATGAGTGGCTTTTCTTTTTGGTTTTCTGAGACAGAGTTTCTTTGTGCAACAAACCTAGCTGTCCTGGAACTCACTTTGTAGACCAGGCTGGTCTCAAACACAGATATCATCCTGCCTACCTCTTGAGTACTGGCATTAAAGGCATGTGCTACCATGCCCAGCTCTGTTACAGTGTTTTGACTGTATGTAATTATGTGCATTGTGTGTGTGGCTGGTGCCTGCAGAGGCCAGAAGAGGGTGCCAGATTCTCTGGAACTGGACTTACAGAGATGGTTGTAAGCCTTCATGTGTTCAATGTATATTGAACCCTGATCCTCAGCAAGAGTAGTAGGTGCTCTTAGCTGCTGAGCCCTCTTTCTAGCCCAGTTATTGGGAATCTCTTAATGAATCCTTTTCAAATAGCAAACAATAGCTTTGGATATCTGACAGTGTTCCCTGTGATTCTCAGATTACAGTAGGGTGTTGTGTTCCCCAGAGCAAGAGTGACCACAGTTACTTGTATACACACACTTTGATGTGTGTGCATGCAGGAACACACTAAATATCTATTTATTAAGGAGATCTGCTTACTAAATATCTATTTTTAAGGAGATCTGCCCCCCTTTATCATCTTCAGAAAACGGTGTATGAAGAGAGATACCTATTAGAGTTTTTGTGATTATTATTTATGATAGCAAAGTACTCAGAACAATATTTGACAGGGATGAACTGAGGAAATGAAGTATGTGCTGGTTTATTTAGTAAATAAAGTTTATCACATGGGAGATAGAGTGCACACCTATAACATCAGCCCTCAGAAAGCTGGGCTAGGAGGATAGAGAGTTTGAGGTCCTCTTAGGATACACAGTGAGACCCTGTCTGAGAAAGCAAACAAATTAAAGGTTTCAAAATTTCTGATTTCTAGGCATCTCTTAGAGTTACCTTGCAAATGAGTACCTAGAATCTATGTTTTTAAAAAAGATTTTAAAAGTGTGAATGTATCTGTGTGTGGGCCTGTGCTCCTGCATGCACACACATCAAAGTGTGAGTATACATGTGCATGTCTGTGTGTGCACTATGCATGTGTCACTAGCCACAGAGGCCAGAAGAAAACTCCACTGGATCTTGAGTTACATGTGGTTTGGAGCCACCCAATGCGGGTTCTGGGACCTCTGGTAAAGGAGTAATTGCTCTTAACCCCTGAGCCATCTACCCAGCTTTCAGAATCTGTATTTTTAAAGAATGTTCTCAAGTGAGGGTTTTTTTATGAGACAGGGTTTCTCTGTGTAGTTTTCTTACCTGCCCTGGATCTTGCTCTGTAAACCCGGCTGGCCTTGAACTCTGCCTCCCAAGTGCTGGGATTAAAAATGTGTGCCACTGCCGCCTGGCAAGTAAGGTTTTCTTATATTCAGATATTTAGTAGGGTCTCATTATAGGTTAGATAGTCACAATTTTTAGGATGGTTATAGAAATATTAGTAAATAAAACCAAATCTGTACAGAAAAAAATATACAAATACATTGGAAGGTTTTATAAAGGAAACTTTTTTGCTCATTTAAAAAATTCATTTTATGAAAGTGACATCTTAATTTTTTTCTCTTTGTAGTAATGAATATTAAATTTTGCATCATAGAAATTCATGCATTTTTCCATGAGTGAATCTATGAAAATTCTGTGAGAATTTGAGGTTCAATGGCATGAATTGAACCACTCACCTCTAACAACTTACTATGGAAAACTTGAATTAGGATTGGTGAGATGGCTCAGCAGGTAAAAGTATTTGCCATCTAAATCTGAGCACCTGAATTCCATTACCAAATTCCACCAGGACAGAAAAGGACTGACTCCAGAAAGTTGACCTCTGGCCTCCCCACACATACTGTGGCTCGTGTGTACCTCACTCACATACACCTACTCCTGTCAGTACCACTCTATAATTCTATAGAGTGACTATAAGTACTATAAGTCAGTACTTCTATAGTTGATATCTTGCTACATTTGTGCAGATTATGTTGGCTTGCTGTATCTCAATGGGAGCCCAATAGTGTCTTTGCTTACAATAAAAAACTGATGATCATAGGACAAAGACTAAACTCTGTTTATGAAGGGGAATTAAACATAGATGTCCATTACAAGAATCACAATCTGAGTTTGAGAAAGAACTCTTCTACTTTACTGTGTTTCCAATACAGCCATAAAAGTGAGTTTGTTCACAATAAAAGAACTGTGCTTCCTACACACATGGGACATATCCATTTCAACTCTGATTATGAAACTGATGACAATAGTAGCTTCTCTTACTTCCAATGCACTGCATTTCTGGGAACACATGAGAGTGGTATTTCCACTACAGATGTCATCATGGAGCACAATAGTGACGTTGCTTATCAGAAAATAACAGATGCTGGCAGGATAAGAGACAGCATGTGATTAACCTCCATTCATGAAGGGAAAATGATACTGAGCTCCCTTATAAGAAATACAGTCTGCTATTTTGCAAGAAGCACTGTTCTACTTTGCTGTGTTTCCATTTCAGCCAGAACAGTGAGCTTGCTGAGAAGAGATGTGTGCTTCCTAGACACATGGGCCATATCAATTGCAACTCTGCTTAGGAAACTGGTAAGAACAATAGCTTCTCTTACATCCAATGCACTGCACTTGCGGGGAACAGACATGAGTTTTTTTTTCACTGTGTATCAAAATAGGAGCCCAATAGAAACTTTGCTTACCAGAAAAGAACTGATGCTTTTAGAAGAAGATACAGCAGGTGATTAAACTCCATGTATGAAGGGAATTCAACACTGAGTTCCCTTACAAGACATACTCTGCTTTTAAGAAAGAAGCACTGTTCTACTTTACTGTGTTTCCAATATAGCCAGAACAGTGAGCTTACTCAGAACAAAAGACCTGTGTTTCCTACACATATGGGCCATATCTATTTCAATTCTGCTTTGGAAACTGATCAGAACAATAGCTTTTCTTACATCCAAAGCACTGTACCTGCTGGAAACAGACATGGGTACTATTTTCACTGTGTATCTCAATGGGAGCCCAATAATGACTTTACTTATCAGAAAAGAACTTATGTTTATAGGACAAGATACATCATGTGATTAAACTGCATTAATGAATGGGAATTCAACACTGAGTTCTCTAACAAGGAAGACACTCTGCTCTTGAGAAAGAAGCACTTGTCTACTCTACTGTGTTTCCAATACAGCCTGAACAGTGAGCTTGTTCAGAACAATAGAACTCTGCTTCCCACACACAGCCCATATCTATTTGAACTTTGCTTAGAAAACTGGTAAGAATGCCGGGCGTTGGTGGCGCACGCCTTTAATCCCAGCACTCGGGAGGCAGAGCCAGGCGGATCTCTGTGAGTTCGAGGCCAGCCTGGGCTACCAAGTGAACTCCAGGAAAGGCGCAAAGCTACACAGAGAAACCCTGCCTCAAAAAAAAAACAAAAAAACAAAAAAAAAAAACCAAAAAAAAAAAAAAACTGGTAAGAACAGTAGCTTCTCTTACATCCAATGCACTGCACATCCTGGGAACAGACGCGAGTGCTATTTCTACTGTGTATCTCAATGGGATCACAATATTGACTTTGCTTATTAGAAAAGAACAGATGCTGGTAAGACAAGAGAAAGCATGTGATTAAACTCCATTTATGTATGGGAATTCGAAGCACTCTTCTATTTTATTATGTTTCCAAAACCGCCGGAAGAGTGAGCTTGCTCAAAACAAAAATTATTGTACTTCCTATACACACAGGCTATATCAGTTTCAACTCTGCTTCAGAAACGGATAAGAACATGAACATTTCTTTAGTCCAATGCACTGCACTTGCTGGAAACAGATGTCAGTGTTTTTTCCACTTTTTCAAAATAAGAGCCCAATAGAGACTTTACTTACCAGAAAAGAGCTGTTGCTCAAAGGACAAGAGACAGCATATGATTAACCTCTGTTTATGAAGGTGAATTGAAAACTGAGTTCCTTTACATGACACACTGTGCTTTTGTGAAAGAAGCACACTTCTACTTTGTTTCCAATACAGCAGGAACAGTGAGCTTCCTAAGAACAAAAGAACTATGCTTCCTACACATGGGCCATATCTATTTTAACTCTGCTTAGGAAACTGATAAGAATAGTAGGTTCTCTTACATCCAATGCACTGTACTTGCTGGGAACTGAGGGGAAGACTATTTCCCCTGTATTTAATTGGGAGCTCAATAGTGACTCTCTTTACCAGAAAACAAGGACAAGAGACATTATGTAATTAAACTCCGTTTATGAAGGAGAATTCAAAACTGAGTTCCTTTACAAGAAACACAATCTGCTTTTGAGGATGAAACACTCTTCTACTTTATTGTATTTCTAATATAGCTAGATCAGTGAGCTTTCTCAGAACAAAAGAATTGTGCTTCCTACACTCACTGGCCAACCTATTTCAAATCTGCCTAGGAAACTGATAAGAACAGTAGGTTCTCTTATCCAATGCACTGTACTTGCAGGGAACAGATGTGAGTGGTATTTCTACTGTGTATCTCAATGGGAGCATAATAATGACTTTCCTTACCAGAAAAGAACTGTTGCTTGTAGCACAAGAAACTGCATGTGACTCAACTCCATTTATGAAGGGGAATTGAACACTAGCTTGCCTTATAAGGAAAACACTCTGCTTTTGAGAAAGGAACACTCTTCTACACTACTGTGTTTCCTATACTGCCAGAACAATGAGCTTGCTCAGAACAAAAAAAATGTGCATTCTACAAACACTGGTTATATATCTTTCAACTCTGCTTACTTAAGTGACAAGAACAGTAGGTTCTCTTACATCCAATGCACTGTACTTGCTGGGAAAATATGAATGGTATTTCCACTGTGTATCTCAATGGGATCCCAATAGTGAGTTTGCTTACCTGAAAAGAACTTATGCTGGTAGGACAAGAGACAGCATGTTATTAAACTCTCTTTATGATTCAATGCTGAATTCCCTTAGAAGAAGCACACTCTGCTATAGAGAAATAAGCACTTTTTTTTACTTTACTGTGTTTCCAAACAGCTGGAACAGTGAGATTGCTGAGAACAAAAGAACTCTGCTTTCCACACATGGGCCATATCTATGTCAAGTCTGCTTAGGAAACTGATAAGAATAGTAGCTTCTTACTTCCAATGCACTGAAATTCCTGGGAACAGATGCAAGTCGTATTTCTACTGTGTATCTCAATGGGAGCCCAATAGCTGCCTTGCTTACCCGGAAATATTTGTTGCTCATAGGACATGGGACAGCATGTGATTCAACTCTCTTTATGAAGAGGAATTCAACACTGAGTTCCCTAACATGAAACACACTCTGCCTTAGAAAAAGGAGCACTCTTCTACTGTACTGGGTTTCCTCTACAGCCAGAACTTTGAGCTTGCTCTGAACCAAAGAACTCTGCTTCCTATATACACAGGCCATATCTAGTTCAACTCTGCTTAGGAAACTGAGAAGAACAGTGCTTCTCTTACATCCAATGCATTGTACCTGCTGGGAACAGACACGGGTGCTATTTCCACTGTGTATCTCAAAGGGAGCCCAATAGTGACTTTGCTTACCAGAAAGAACTGTTGCTCATAGGACAAGAGGCAGCATGTGATTCAACTCCATTTTAGAAGCAGAATCTACAAAAAACTGTTCTTTTCTGGTAAGCAAAATCACTGTTTGGCCCCATAGACATACACAGTGGAAATGCCACTCATGTTTGTTCTCAACAAGTATAGGGCATTGGATATAAGAGAAGCTATTGTTCTGATCATTTTCCTAAGCAGAGTTGAAAGCTATTATGTCTGTTTGTTTAGGAAGCAAGTTTTTTTGTTGTGAGCATGCTCCCTATTTTGCTGCATTGTAAACACTGTAAAGAGATGAGTGTTTCTGTCTCAAAAACAGAGTGTGTTTTTGTAAGGAAACTCACTGTTGAATTCCCCTTCATAAACTGAGTTTAACCAAATGCTTTCTCTAGTCCTACGAACAACAGTTCTTTTCTGGTAAGCAAAGAAACTGTTGGGCCCCATTGCCTTCCACAGTGAAATACTACCCACATCTGTTCCAAGCAAATACAGTGCTTTGGATGTAAGAGAAGCTTACATTCTTAACAGTTTCTTAAGCAGAGTTCAAAGCAATACTGCCTGTGTTTGTTTGAAGCACAGTTCTTTTGTTCTGTACAAGTTTTCTCTTCTGGCTACATTGGAAACACAATAAAGAGAATAGTGTTTCTTTCTCAAAAACAGAGTGTGTTTTTTGGAAGGAAACTTGCTGTTGAATTCCTCTTCATAAGCTGAGTTTAACCACATGCTGTCTCTTGTCCTGCGAACACCAGTTCCTATCTTGTAGCAAAGTCACTGTTGGTCCAGATTAACATACCCAGTGGAAGTAGCACTCATGTCTGTCCCAGCTAGTACAGTGCAGTCAATGTAAGAGAAGCAACAGTTCTTATCAATTTCCTTATCAACAGAGTTGAAAGTGATATCGCCTGTGTGTGTGGGGGGGGAGGCACAGTTATTTTGTTCCAAGAAAGCTTCCTCTTCTGGCTGAATTGGAAACACAATAAAGTGAAGAGTCCTTCTTTCTAAAATTCTAGTCTGATTCTTGTAAGGAAACTCCCAGTTGAAATTGCCTCCATAAAGTGAGATTAACTACATGCTGTCTCTTGTCCTATTAACAACAGTTCTTACCTGGTAAGCAAAGTCACTGTTGGGCCTCTTTCAAATACACAGTGGAAATACCACTCAGTCTCTTCCCAGCAAGTACAGTGCAGTGGATGTAAGAGAAGCTCCCTTTCTTTATCAGTCTCCAAAGCAGAGTTGAAACCAATATAGCCCATCTGTGTAGGAAGCACAGTTCTTTTGTTCTGAGCATGCTCTCTCTGCTGCCTGCATTGGAAACAGAGTAAGAGATGAGGGCTTCTTTCTCAAAAACAGACTGTGTTTCTTGTAATGGAACTCGCTGTTGAATTCTCTTTCATAAACTGAGTTTAAGAACATGACATGTCTTGTTGTATTAACATCAGTTATTTTCTGGGAAGCAAATTTACTGTTGGTCCTTATGGACCTACACTATGGAAATAATATTCACGTCTGCTTTTAGCAATTACAGTGCATTGTATGTGAAGAAAGCTATTGTTCTTTTCTATTTCCTAAGCAGAGGTGAAAGTAATATAGCCTGTGTGTAGGATGCACAGTTCTTTTTTTCTGAGTAATCTCCCTGTTCTGGCTGCATTGGAAACACAGTAAAGAGAAGAGTCCTTCTTTCTCAAAAACAGAGTGTGTTTCTTTTAACAGAACTCTCTGGTGAATTCCCCTTCATAATCTGAGTTTAACCACATGCTGCCTCTTGTCCTTCGAACAACAGTTCTTTTCTCATAAGCATAGTCACTGTTGGTCCCTTTTGAAATATAGAGGAAATAACACTGACATCTGTTACCCAGCCAGTCAAGTGCATTGGATGTAAGAGCAGCTACTATTCTTAGCAGTTTCTTAAGCAGAGTTGAATGAGATATTGCCTGTGTGTGTAGGAAGCACAGTTGTTTTTTCTGAGCAAGCTCCATCTTCTGGCTGCATTAGAAACACATTAAAGAGACGAGTGCTTCTTTTTCAGAATCAGAGTGTGTTTCTTGTAAGGGAACTCACTGTAGAATTCCACTTCATAAACCGAGTTTAAAAAATGCTGTCTCTTGTCCTGTGAAAAACTTTTTTTAAGCAAAGTCCTTGCCAGTCCCCATTGAAATACACAGTGGAAATAACAGTCATGTCCATTCCCAGAAAGTATGGTGCATTGGATGTATAAGAAGCTATTTTTCTCATCAGTTTCCTAAGCACAGATGAAAGCACTATCACGTGTGTGTGTAGGCAGTACAGTTCTATTGTTCTGAGCAACTTTCCACTTTTGGCTGCATTAGAAACACAGTAAAGAGTCCTTCTTTCTCAAAAACTGAGTGTGTTTCTTGTAAGCCAACTTGCTGTTGAATTCCACTTCATAAACTGAGTTTAACCACATGCTGTCTCTTGTCCTATGAACACCAGTACTTTTTTGGAAAGCAATGTCACTGTTGGGCACCATTGACATACTCAGTGGAATTCCACTCGCATCTGTATGCAGCAAGTACAGTTCACTGGACTTAAGAGAAGCTATTGTTCTTATGAATTTCCTAAGCAGAGATGAATTTGATATGGCCTTTGTGTGGAGGCAGCACAGTTCCTTTGTTCTGAGCAAGCTCCCTCTTCTGACTGTATTGGAAATACAGTAAAGAAATGAGTGCTTCTTTCTCAAAAACAGAATGTGTTTGTTTGAAGGGAACTTACTATTTAATTACCCTTCATAACCTTAATTTAACCACATGATATCTTGTCCTAAAAACAACAGTTCTTTTCTGGTAAGCAAAGTCACTCTTGGGCTCCTTTGACATACGCAGTTGAAATAAAACTCACTTATGTTCCTAGGAAGTACAGTGCATTGAATGTAAGAGAAGCTACTGTTGTTATCAGTTTCCTAATCATAGTTAAAACCGATAATAGCTGTGTGTGTAGGAATCACAGGTATTTTGTTTTGAGCAAGTTCTCTCTTCTGGCTGCATTGAAAAAATAAAGAGAATAGTGCTTCTTTCTCAAAAACAGAGTGTGTTTCTTATAGAGGAATTTGCTGTAGAATTCCACTTCACACACTGAGTTTAACCACATGCTGTCTCTTGTCATATGAACAACAGTTATGTTCTGGTAAGCAACATCACTGTTGGGTCCCATTGACATACACAGTGGCAATACCACTTATGTCTGTTCCCAGCAACTACAGTGCATTAGATGTCAGAGAAGCTACTGTTCTTATTAGTTTCCATAGCAGAGTTGAAAGTGATATGGCCTGTGTGTGTAGGAAGCACAATTCTTTTGTTGTGAGAAAGCTCCATCTTCTGGCTCCATTGGAAAAACAGTAAAGAGAAGAGTGCTTCTTTCTCAGAAATAGAGTTTGTTTCTTGGAAGGGAACTCACCATATAATTCCCCTTCATAAACTTAGTTTAACCATTTGCAGTCTCTTATCCTATGAGCAAGAGTTCTTTTCTGATAACAAAGTCACTGCTGGTGCCTATTGACATACACAGTGGAAATACCCCTCACTTCTGTCACAACAAGTATAGTGCATTGGATGTAAGAGAAGGTATTGTTCTTATCAGTTTCCTATGCAGAGTTGAAAGTGATATCGCCTGTGTGTGTAGAAAGAACAGTTCTTTTGTTTTGAGCTGTGGAATTCCCCTTAATAAACTGACTTTAACCACATGCTGTCTCTTGTCCTACAATCAAAAGTTCTTTTCTGATATGCAAAGTCACTGTTGCACACCATTGACATACACAGTAGAAATAACTTCATGACATCCCAGAAAGTACAGTGCACTGGATGTAAGAGAAGCAGAGAAGCTACTGTTCCTATCACTTTCCTGAGATAACTTGAAAGCTGTATTACCTGTTTTTGTAGGAAGCATAGTTCCTTTCTTCTGAATAAGCTTTCTCTTCTTGCTGCATTGAAAACACAGTGAAGAGAAGAGTGCTTCTCTCAAAAACAGAGTGTGTTTCTTGTAAGGGAACTCACTGTATAATTTCCTTTCATAAACCGAGTTTAACCACATGCTCTCTCTTATCCTACGAACAATATTTCTTTTCTGTTCAGCAAAGTCACTGCTGGACCTCACTGAGATACACAGTGTAAATACCCCTCAAGACTTTTGGGAGCAAGTACAGTGCATTGAATGTAAGAGAAACAACAGTTTTTAATCAGTTTCCTCAGTAGAGTTGAAAGCGATATTACCTGTGTGTTTAGGAAGCACAGTTCTTTGGAATGAGCAAGCTTTCTCTGTGGCTGAATGGAAACAGTAAAGAGAAGAGGGTTTTTTGTCAGAAACAGTGTGTTTGTTGTAATGGAATGCCCTGTAGATTTCCCCTTCATATACTGAGTTTAACCACTTGCTGTCTTTTGTCCTATGAACAATTATTTTCTGGTAGGGAAAAGCCACTGTTTGCCACTTCAACATAAACAGTGGAAATACCACTCAAGTCTGTTCCCAGCAATTACAGTGCATTGGACTTAAGAGAAGCTACTGTTCTTATCAGTTTCCTAAGCAGAAATGAAAGTGATTTGGTCTTTGTGTGTTGGCAGCACAGTTCTATTGTTCTGAGCAAGCTTACTCTGCTGGCTGCATGGGAAAAACAGTAAAGAGAAGAGTTTTTCCTTTTCAAAAACAGTGTGTTTCTTGTAAGTGAATTGCTGTATAATTTCCCTTCATAACCTAAGTTTAACCACATGCTGTCTCTTATCCTATGAACAATAGTTCTTTTCTGTTCAGCAAAGTCACTGCTGGGCCTCATTGACATACACAGTGGAAATACCTCTCATGTCTCTTCACAGCAAGTACAGTGCATTGGATGTAAGCAAAGCTATTGTTCTTCTCAGGTTTCTAAGCATAGTTGAAATCAATAACACCTGTGTATGTAGGCAGTACAATTATTTTGTTTTGATCAAGCTTTCTCTTCTGGCTGCATTATAAACACAGTAAAGAGAAGAGTGCTTATTTCTCAAAAACAGAGTGTGTTTGTTTTAAGGGAACTCAGTGTTCAAATCCCCTTCACACACTGAGTTTAAGCACATGCTGTCTCTTGTCCTATGAACAACAGTTCTTTTCTTGTAAGCAATTGGGCCCCATTGACTGTTGGGCCCAATTGACACATACAGTGGAAATAATACATCTTATCTCAGCAAGTATAGTGCATTAGATGTATAAGAATTAACTCTTCTGATCAGTTTCCTAAGCACAGTTGAAAGAGAAAAGGCCTGTATATGTAGGAAGCACAATTCTTTACTTCTGAGCAAGCTCCTTATTCTGGCTGCATTGGAAAAACTGCAAAGAAAAGAATGCTTCTTTATCAGAATCAGTGTATTTCTTCTAAGGGAACTCACTGTTGAATTCCCCTTCATAAACTGAGTTTAACCACATCCTTTCTCTTGTCCTATGAAAAACAGTCCTTTTCTGGTAAGCAAAGTCTCTGTTGGGCCCAATTGACATACACAATTGAAATAACACTCATGTATGTACAGTAACACTCCCTGCAAGTACAGTGTATTGGATGTAAGAGAAGCTACTGTTCTTATCAGTTTCCTAAGCAGAGTTGAAAGCAATAATGCCTGTGTTTTTAGGAATCACAGTTCTTTTGTTCTGAGCTACCTCCCTCTTCTGGCTGCATTGGAAAAAAATTAAGAAAAGAGTGGTTCTTTCTCAAAAACAGAGTGTGTTTCTTGTAAGTCAAATCACTTTTGAAATCCCTTTCATAAACTGAGTTTAAACACATGCTGTCTCTTGTCCTATGAACAACAGTTGTTTTCTGGTAAACAAAGTCACTGTTGGGCCCCATTGACATACACAGTTGAAATAATAGTCACATATGTTCCCTGCATGTACAGTACATTGGATGTAAGAGAAACTACTGTTCTGATCAGTTTCCTAAACAGAGTTGAAAGCAATAAGGCCTGTGTGTTTAGGAATCACAGTTCTTTTGTTCTGAGCAAGCTCAATCTTCTGGCTACATTGGAAAAAAATAAAGAGAAGAGTGCTTCTTTCTCAAAAACAGACTGTGTTTCTTGTAAGCCAACTCGCTCTTGAATTCCTTTTCATAAACTGAGTTTAACCACATGCTGTCTCTTGTCCTACCAACAACAGTTCTTTTCTGGTAAGAATAGTCATTATTGGTCTTTTTTGAAAAATAGGGGAAATAACACTTACGTCTGTTCCTAGCAAGTGAAGTGCATTGGATATAAGAGAAGCTACTATTTTTTATCAGTTTCCTAAGCCAAGTTGAAAGCAATACCACCTGTGTGTGTAGGAATCACAGTTCTTTTTTTCTGTGCAAGTTCCCTCTTCTGACTGCATTAGAAACACAGTAAAGAGAAAAATGCTTCCTCAGAATCAGAGTGTGTTTCTTATAAAGGAACTCGCTGTAGAATTCCCTTTCATAACTGAGTTTAACCACATGCTGTTTCTTGTCCTACAAAAAAAAAAAAAAAAAAAAAACAAAAACAAACAAACAAACAAAAAAAACAGGAGGCCCGGCGACAGGACCAGCGGTGGTCAACAGAGGTAGACAGGCCCAGCGGCAGAGACAAGCAAATGCAGGTAGGCCTGAGGTGACCCGCAGAGGTAGACGGGCCTGGTGGCGCAGCCGACAGGGACATTCAGGCCTGGCGGCAACCGGCAGAAACATACAGGCCCAGTGGCAGTCCACAAAGGTAGACAGGCCTGGCGGCAGAGACAAGCAGACACAGGTAGGCCCACAGCGGCAGTGGCCCGCAGAGGTAGACGGGCCCGGCGGTGGCCGACAGGGACATACAGGCCCGGTGGTGGCCCGCAGAGGTACATGGGCCCGGCAGCAGCGGCATCTGGCAGAGACATACAGGCCCTGCAGTAGCTGGCAGAGACATACAGACCCGGCGGCGGCCCACAGAGTCAGACAGACCTGGCGGCAGCTGTCAGGGACATACAGGCCCAGCGGCAGACCTCAGAGGTAGACAGGCCTGGCCTCGGAGACAAGCAGACGCAGCTTGGAACAGGGACGCCTCTAACCCCAACACCCGGGGAAGAAGCTATCTCCATGGGATGGAACCAGAATGAATCTGAGGACAACCCAGGGCCCAGCTGCTGATCCTGCAAAACCCAACAACTTGGAGGTGTTGGTGAGACTACCCCACTCAGCTGAAACCCATCTGGGAGAGGATTCAGATGCCTATAGTTGGAAGTCTGAAGAAACAAGATCAGCTGAGGAGTTGACGAATGAACAAAACATGACCTGGGAACACAGAAGAAGGCGCTGCCCAGCCGCCAAACCAGATCACCAGAATCATAAGTATATACTTCACTGACTGAGATCAGCTGCCCCTGAAGAAATAGCCCAATAGCACCAATTTAACCAAGAACTTCTACTAAACCAAGACTAAAAATTAGAACAAGAGAGACACTCTCAGACACAGACACCACCTGAAACGAGCAGAGGAAGAGATGAGTAGACACCAGTGCAAAAATACAGGCAACAACATAAAGACCTACATGGCAACATCAGAATGTAGTGATTCTACACCTGCAAGAGCTGAACATACCAAGACAGAAGAAACAGAAGAAATCAACCCTAAAAATGACTTTAAGAAGATGATAGAGGCCCTTAGAGAAGAAATAAAACATTCCCTCAAAGAGGAAATAAAAACTTTCCTTAAAGAGGAAATGAAAAACTCCCTTAAAGAGGAAATAAAAACCTCCCTTAAAGAGGAAATGAAAAACTCCCTTAAAGAGGAAATAAAAACTTCCCTTAAAGAGGAAATGAAAAACTCCATTAACAGGAAATAAAAAACTCCCTTAAAGAAATGGAAGAAAAAACGAACAAAAAATGGGAAGAAATCAAAGAAAGCCAAGAAAAAGCAATTAAACAGATGAAAGAAACATTCCAAGATCTGAAAAATGAATTTGAGACAATAACGAAAACACATGCTGATGGAATTCTGGAAATAGAAATCCTGACTAAATGAACAGGAACTACAGAAACAAGCATAAAAAGCCGATTGCAAGAGATGGAACAGAGAGTCTCTGACACTGAAGACACAATAGAGAAAATAGATTCATCAGTCAAAGAAAACACGAAAGACAAAAAAGTTGTAAGACAAAATGTCCAGGAAATTTGGGACACCATGAAAAGACCAAACCTAAGAATTATAAGGATAGAAGAAGGAGAAGAATACCAACTCAAAGGCACAGAAAATATATTCAACAAAATCATAGAAGAAAACTTTCCTAACCTAAAGAAAGAAATACCTATGAAGATACAAGAAGCTTACAGAACACTGAATAGGCTGGATCCAAAAAAAAAGTCCCCTCGCCACATAATAATCAAAACACTAAACACACAGAACAAAGAAAAAATATTAAGAGCCGCAAAGGAAAAAGACCAAGTAACATGTAAAGGCAAACCCATCAGAATAACACCAGACTACTCAATAGAGACTACCAAAGCTAGAAGATCATGGACAAATCTCATGCAGACACTAAGAGACCAGGGATGCCAACCCAGACTATTATACCCAGCAAAACTCTCAATCACCATAGGCGGAGTAAACAAAATATTCCAGGATAAAACCAGATTTAATCAATACCTGTCCACAAACCCAGCCCTACAGAAAGCACTAGAAGGGAAAATCCAACCCAAAGAAGCTAAACACATCCATGAAAAAATCAAGCAATAGATAATCCCACACCAAATACACCAGAGAAGGACAACACAACACAACCACAAAAAATAACAGGAATTAACAATCACTGGCCATTAATATCCATCAATATCAATGGTCTCAACTCACCTATAAAAAGACACAGGCTAACAGAATGGATAAGAAAACAGGACCCATCCATCTGCTGCATACAAGAAACACACCTTAACTTCAAAGACAGACACTACCTCCGAGTAAAGGACTGGGAAAAGGCTTTCCAAGCAAATGCACCTAAGAAACAAGCTGGTGTAGCTATCCTAATATCTAATAAAATAGACTTCAAACTAAAATCAATCAAAAGAGATCAGGATGGACATTACATATTTATCACGAGAAAAATCCACCAAGATGAAGTCTCGATTGTAAACATTTATGCTCCAAATACAAAAGCACCCACATTCATAAAAGAAACACTACTAAAGTTTAAAATGCACATCAAACCCCACACATTAGTAGTGGGAGATTTTAACACACCACTCTCACCAAAAGACAGATCTACCAGACTGAAACTTAACAAAGAAATTAAGGAACTAACAGATGTTATGACTCAAAAGGACCTAATAGATATCTACAGAACATTCCATCCTAACACAAAAGAATATACCTTCTTCTCAGCACCCCATGGAAACTTTTCAAAAATTGACCACATGCTTGAACACAAAACAAATCTCAACAGATACAAAAAAATTGGAATAACCTCCTGTATCTTATCAGACCACCATACCTTAAAGTTAGACCTCAACAACAACAAAAATTATAGAAAACCCACAAACTCATGGAAACTGAATAATGTCCACCTGAAACATCAATGGGTCAAGGAAGAAATAAAGACAGAAATTAAAGAGTTCCTAGAATTCAATGAAAATGAAAGTACAACATACCCAAACTTATGGGACACGATGAAAGCAGTGCTAAGAGGAAAATTCATAGCTCTAAATGCACACATAAAGAAGATGGAGCAATCCCATACCAATGAATTAACAGCACAACTGAAAGCTCTAGAACAAAAAGAAACAAACTCACCAAGGAGAAACAGATGCCAGGAAATAATGAAATTGAGGGCTGAAATCAACAAAATAGAAAACAAGAGAACAATACAAAAAAAATCAATGAAACAAAGAGTTGGTTCTTTGAAAAAATAAACAAGATAGACGAACCCCTAGCCAAATTAACCAAAAGGCAAAGAGAGAGCACCCAAATTTCACAAAATCAGAAATGAGAAGGGAGACATAACAACAGACAACAAGGAAATCCAGAGAATCATCAGATCATACTTCAAAAACCTGTACTCCACAAAAATGGAAAACCAGGAAGAAATGGACAATTTTCTGGATAAATACCACATACCAAAATTAAATCAAGACCAGATAAACCATTTAAATAGACCAATAACCCCTAAAGAAATAGAAACAGTCATCAAAATTCTCCCAACCAAAAAAAGCCCAGGACCAGATGGTATCAGTGCAGAATTCTACCAGACTTTCAAAGAAGATCTAATACCAATACTCTTCAAAGTGTTCCACACAATAGAAACAGAAGGAACACTACCAAAGTCTTTTTATGAGGCTACAATTACCCTGATACCCAAACCACACAAAGATGCAACAAAGAAAGAGAACTACAGACAAATCTCCCTCATGAACATTAATGCAAAAATACTCAACAAAATATTGGCAAACAGAATCCAAGAATACATCAAAGCAATCATCCATCATGACCAAGTAGGATTCATCCCAGGGATGCCTGGATGGTTCAACATATGAAAATCTGTCAATTTAATACACCATATAAACAAACTGAAAGAAAAAAAACCACATGATCATCTCCTTAGATGCTGAAAAAGCCTTTGACAAAATCCAACACCCCTTCATGATAAAGGTCTTAGAAAGATCAGGAATACAAGGAACATTTCTAAACATAATAAAAGCAATTTATAGCAAGCCAACAGCAAACATCAAATTAAATGGAGAGAAACTCAAAGCGATACCACTAAATTCAGGAACAAGACAAGGTTGTCCACTCTCCCCATATTTATTCAATATAGTACTAGAAGTTCTAGCTAGAGCAATAAGACAACAAAAGGAGATCAAAGGGATACAAACTGGCAAGGAAGAAGTCAAACTTTCACTGTTTGCAGATGATATGATAGTATACACAAGTGACCCCAAAAACTCTACCAGGGAACTCCTACAGCTGATAAACTCCTTCAGTAAAGTGGCAGGATACAAGATCAACTCAAAAAAATCAGTAGCCCTCCTATACACAAATGATAAAAGGGCTGAGAAAGAAGTAAGAGAAACATCACCCTTTACAATAGCCACAAATAATATAAAATACCTTGGGATAACACTAACTAAACAAGTGAAGGACCTTTTTGATAAGAACGTTAAATCTCTAAAGAAAGAAATTGAAGAAGATATCAGAAAATGAAAGGATCTCCCATGCTCATGGATAGGTAGGATTAACATAGTAAAAATGGAAATCTTACCAAAAGCAATCTACAGATTCAATGCAATCCCCATCAAAATCCCAACAGAATTCTTCACAGACTTAGAAAGAAAAATACTCAACTTCATATGGAAAAACAAAAGACCCAGCTAAAAGAATCCTATACGATAAAGCAACCTTTGGAGGTATCACCATCCCTGACCTCAAACTCTACTATAGAGCTATAGTAATAAAAACAGGTTGGTACTGGTATAAAAACCAACATATGGACCAATGGAATCGAATTGAAGACCCTGACATTAATCCATGCACATATGAACACCTGGTTTTTGACAAAGGAGCCAAAACTATACAATGGAAAAAAGAAAGTATCTTCAACAAGTGGTGCTGGCATAACTGGATGTCAATATGTAAAAGATTACAAATAGATCCATATCTGTCACCATGCACAAAACTCAAGTCCAAGTGGATCAAAGACCTGGACATAAATCCAGTTACACTAAACTTAATAGAAAAAAAAGTAGGAAGTACTCTTGAACGCATTGGCACTGGAAACCATTTCCTAAATATAACACCAATAGCACAGACCCTGAGCACAATTAATAAATGGGACCTCTCGAAACTGAGAAGCTTTTGTAGGGCAAAAGACACAGTCAATAAGACAAAAAGACAGCCAACAGAATGGAAATAGATCTTCACCAACCCCACATCTGACAGAGGATTGATCTCCACAGTATATAAAGAACTCAAGAAACTAGACATCAAAATACTGAACAGTCCAATTAAAAAATGGGCTAAAGAGCTAAACAGAGAATTCACAAAACAAGAACTACAAATGGCTGAAAGACATTTAAAGAAATGCTCAACATCCTTAGTCATCAGAGAAATGCAAATCAAAACGACTCTGAGATACCACCTTACACCTGTCAGAATGGCTATGATCAAAAACACCAATGACAGTCAATATTGGAGAGGATGTGGAGCAAAGGGAACACTCCTCCACTGTTGGTGGGAATGTAAACTTGTACAACCACTATGGAAATCAGTATGGTTGTTTCTCAGAAAATTAGGAATCGAACTACCTCAAGACCCAGCCATCCCACTCTTGGGCATATACTCAAGGAATGCTGATTCATACCTTAAAGATACATGCTCAGCTATGTTCATAGCAGCACTATTTGTAATAGCCAGAACCTGGAAACAACCTAGATGCCCATCAGCGGAGGAATGGATGGAAAAAATGTGGTACATATACACAATGGAGTACTACTCAGCGGAGAAAAACAATGAAAGCATGAAATTTGCGGCAAATGGATGGAACTAGAAAAAATCATTCTGAGTGAGGTAACCCAAACCCAGAAAGACAGTCATGGTATGTACTCACTCATAAGTGGATTCTAGATATAAAATAAAGAACAATCAGACCATAACCCATAGAACCATGGAGGCTATATATATAGCATGGAGGTCCCTAGGACGACTGTGGCTCATAACAAATTTCGGTTTATTCAATTATTGAAAAAAAAATAGTCAAATGAATGGAAACACATGAACTATGAACCAAAGGCTGAGGGGCCCCTAACTGGATCAGGCCCTCTGAATAGGTGAGACAGTTGATTGGCTTGATCAGTTTGGGAGGCAACTAGGCAGTGGGACCAAGTCCTGTGCTCATTGCATGAGTTGGCTTTTTGAAACCTGGAGCTTATGCATGGACACTTGGCTCAGTCTGGGAGGAAGGGACTGGACCTGCCTGGACTGAGTCTACCAGGTTGATTGCAGTCCTCGGGGGATGATTTGCCCTGGAGGAGGTGGGAATGGGGGGTGTGATGGGGGTAAGGGGAGGGGGTGGGAGGGGGTGGGAGGGGGTGGGAGGGGGGAGAATAGGGGAACCCGTGGCTGATATGTAGAACTGAATGGTATTGTAAAATAAAATAAAATTAAAAAAAAAACAGTTCTTTTCTTTTAAGCAAAGTCACTGATGCACCCCATTAACATAAACAGAGGAAATAGCACTCACTTCTGTTCCCAGCAACTACAGTGTCTTGGATGTAAGAGAAGCTACTGTTATGAGTTTCCTAAGCAGAGTTGAAATCAATATTGCCTGGCTGTGTAGGAAGCACAGTTCTTTTGTTGTGATCAAGCTATCTCTTCTGGCTGCATTGGAAAAACAGTAAAGAGAAGACTGCTTCTTTCTCAGAAACAGAATGTGTTTCTTGGAAGGAAACTCACTGTAGAATTTGTTTCATAAATGGAATTTAATGGCATGCTGTCTGTTATCCTACAAACAACAGTTCTTTTTTGGTAAGCAAAGTCACTGCTAGTGCCCATTGACATAGACAGTGGAAATAATAGTCATGTCTGTTCCCAGAAAGTACAGTGCATTGGATGTATAAGAAGCTATTTTTCTTATCAGTTTCCTAAGCACAGATGAAAGCACTATCATGTGTGTGTGTGTGTGTGTGTGTGTGCGTGTGTAGGCAGTATAGTTCTATTGTTCTGAGCAAGTTTCCACTTCTGGCTGCATTGGGAACATAGTAAAGAGAAGAGTCCTTCTTTCTCAAAATCTGAGTGTGTTTCATGTAAGCCAACTTGCTGTTGAATTCCACTTCATAAACTGAGTTAACCACATGCTGCCCTTTGTCCTATGAACAATACTTCTTTTCTGGTAAGCAATGTCACTGTTGGACCCCATTGACATACACAGTGGAATTCTACTCACATCTGTATGCAACAAGTTCATTGGACTTAAGATGCTGTTGTTATGAGTTTCCTAAGCAGAGATGAATTTGATATGACCTTTGTGTGTAAGGCAACACAGTTTTTTTGTTCTGAGCAAGCTCCCTCTTCTGGCTGCATGGGAAGCATAGTGCCACAACAACTCCAGTGTCGCCCTTGTGACATGAACAATTATGTTCATAATAGTGGATGGGAGATACAAGACTCATGGGACTAAGCTCTCTGGAGGTCCCTGGCAGAGTGCCTGTGTTATGCTTCCTTCTCAAAGAAGATGTACTTCACAAATCATGAGCTCCCTGGGCTATGGGTTCTGTGTAACTGCTTTTCTGATAATGTTCTAATTAATCTATGAGGCACAGCCAAAATTAATGAATGCTTGGGTTGTGAACTATGAAGGAAAGGGGAAGCTGGACATGGATCTTAATCAGATATAGCAGAATGAGCTATTTCTTAAAGACCCCAAGCCACTAGATAAAGAAAGTATAATAGTTTAGGCACTTCTAAGGAATGAACACTCACCCACTAGGAATCCTTTAGGAATCCTAACTAAAGTGATTTATGGTAGAAAACATTTTTGCATAGGAGGCAAATGGTGGACCCCTCTGTTGAGGAAGTTCAGCATGGGAAATAAAGACTACAGCAGAACCCCTCCCCCTTATAGGTGAAAAAGTACAAGAGTCCATATACCAGCAGGTAAAAAGGTTTTATATTAGAAGAGATATGTGGTGGAAGAACTGAAGAAAGACTTAGAGAGGGTCTGCAGCATAAAATTGGCTAAGAGGGTAATGAGAACCAGGAAAGTAGAAGTGGATAATAAACTAGAAAACTGCTGAGATAAGATAAAGGACACAGCTACAACCTCAAGAAGTCTACACAAGTCTAGGAACTGTATTGTTTAGAAATGACAGACCGCTCTTTGGGTCATAAAGTTCTTGTGGGTAAAGGGATATGTCTAGCATCAATTAAAATTGTGTGTTTGCTGTCTTTTTAAAAGATGATGTAATTGAATTATTGCCAAGCTCTTGTTGTTCCTTGTATGACTTGATAGTTTTCTGTATATAATCTACTGATTTGCAGAAGTAAAATTTCAGCCGATTCAAACCACTTCTGAGTGTGTTGTCTGTCTGTCATTCACCAAATCCTTGCCTTCCTGACTACCCAAGCCCTGGTTCTTGAATGGTTGTGGTACCTCCGGGAGACCAGTCCATGGCAGCATAGTTAAGAGACAAGTGATTCTTTCTCAAAAACAGAGTGTGCTTGTTTTAAGGAAACTTGCTGTAGAATTCCACTTCATAAACTGAGTTTAACCACATGCTGTCTCTTATCCTACAAACAACAGTGCCTTTCTGGTAAGAAAAGAAACTGCTGGTCCACATTTACATACGCAGTGGAAATACCACTCACATCTGATCCCAGCAAGTACAAGGCATTGGATGTAAGAGAAGGTATTGTACTTATTAGTTTCCTAAGCAGAGTTGAAAGTGATATTGTCTGTATGTAGGAAGCACATTTCTTTTGTTCTGAGCAAGATCACTGTTCCTGCTGTATTGAAAACATTGGAAAGAAGAAGAGTTCTTCGTTCTCAAAAACACAGTGTGGTTTTTAATGAAACTTAGTGTTGAATTCCCCTTCATAAACGGAGTTTAATCACATGCTGTCTCTTGTCCTACTAGCAACAGTTATTTTCTGGTTAACAATATCCCTGTTGGGTTCCCTTTGAGATACACAGTCGAAACACCACTTGCATCTCTTTCCAGCAAGTGCAGTACATTGGATGTTAGAAAAGCTACTGTTCTTATCAGTTTCCTAAGCAGAGTTGAAAGAGATAAGGTCTGTGTTGTAGAAAGCACAGTTCTTTTGTTCTGAGCAAGTTATTTTTTCTGGCTGCATTGGAAATACAGTATAGAGAAGAGGGCTTCTATTTCAAAAACAGAGTGTGTTTCTTATAGGGAAACACGCTGTTGAATACCCTTTCATAAACTGAGATTAACCACATGCTGTCACTTATCCTGCAAACAGCCATTTTTTTCTTGTAAGCAAAGACAATGCTGGTCCCCATTACATACTCAGTGGAAGTAACACTCACGACTGTTACCAGAAAGTAGAGTGCATTGGATGGAAGAGAAGCTACTTTTCCTATCTGTTTACTAAGCAGAGTTGAAATTGATTTGGCACGTGTGTGTAGGAAGCACATTTCTTTTGTTCTGAGCAAGCTCACTGTTTCTGCTCTATTGGAAACAGTGTAAAGAAGAGTGCTGCTTTTTGAAAAGCAGAATGTGTTTCTTGTAATGGAATTCAACGTTGAATTCCCCTTCATAAATAGAGTTTAATCACATGCTGTTTCTTGTCCTACGTGCAAGAGTATTTTTCTGGTAAGCAATGTCACTTTGGGCTCCCATTAAGATACACAGTGTAAAAACCACTCACGTTTTTTCCCAGTAGTGAAATCATTGATTGTAGTCGAAGGTATTTTTCTTATCAGTTTCTGAGCAGATTTAAAATAGATATGACTATTGTGTGTAGGAAGCAAAGTTCTTTTGTTCTGAGCAAGCACACTGATCCTGCTCTATTGGAAACACTGTAAAGCAGGAGAGTGCTTTTTTTCTAAAAAGCAGACTGTGTTTCTTGTAAGGAAACTCAGGGTTGATCCACTACATGAACAGAATTTAATTATTTGCTGTCTTTTGTCCTAAAAAGCTACAGTTCTTTTTATGGTAAGCAAAGTCACTAATGGGCTCCCATTGAGATACACAGTGGAACTAACAAGCATGTTTGTTCCCAGTAAGTGCAGTCTATTGGATGTAATCGAAGCTACCATTCTAATCAGTTTGCCAAGGTAGAGTTGAAATAGATATAGCCCATGTGCATAGGAAGAACAGTTCTTATGTTATGAGCAAGCTCAATGTTCCACCTTAATTGGAAACACTGTAAAGCAGAAGAGTGCTTCTTTATCACAAGCAGAGTGTGTTTCTTCTAAGGAAACTAAGTGCGGAATTCCCCTTCATAATTGGAGTATAATCACATGCTGTCTCTTGGAATATGAGCAACAGTTCTATTCTGCAAAGTAGAGTCTGTATTGGGCTCCCATTGAGATAATCAGTGGAAATACCACTAGCATCTTTTATCTGCAAGTACACTGCATCATATATAACAGAAGTTACTGTTGATATGCATTTCTTAAACAGAAATGAAAACAATATCACCTGGGTATGTAGGAAGCAGAGTTCTTTTGTTCACAGCAAGCTATCTCAACTGGCTGATTTGGAAAAACAGTAAAGACAAGAGTGCTTCTTTCACAAAAAAGAGTGTGCATCTTGTAAGGGAGCTTGGGGCAGAATTTCCCTTCAAAAACTGAATTTAAGCACATACTGTCTCTTGTGCTATGAACAGTTTTCTTCTGGTAAGCATAGTCACTGATGGGTGGCTTTGATATACACAGTGGAAATACCACACATGTCTGCTCCCAGCAAGTACAGTGCATTGGATATAAGAAAAGTTACTGTTATTATCAGTTTCCCAAGCACAGAGAAACTAGATATGGCCCATGTGTGTAGGAAGCACAGTTCTTTTGTTCTGAGCCAGCTCCCTGTTCTGGCCTTATAAGAAAGAGTAGAGTAGAAGAGTGCCCCATTCTCAAAAGCAGAGGATGTTTCTGGGAAGGCAAGCTAGGGTTCAATTCCCCTTCATAAATGGAGTTGAATCACATGCAGTTCCTTGCTCTACCAGCCAAAGTTCTTTTCAGGTAGGCAAAGTCACTATTGAGCTCCCATTGACAAACTCAGTGCAAATAGCACTCGTGTCTGTTCTCAGCAAATACAGTGTATTAGACTGAAGGGAGACTCCCATTCTAGTCAGTTTCCTAAGCAGAGTTCAACTAGATATGGCCCATGTGCAGGAAGCACATTTCTTTTGTTCTGAGCCAGCTCCCTATTCTGGCCTTATAGTAAAAACAGTAGGTGAAAAGAGCGCACATTTTTCAAAAGCAGAGTATGTTTCTTGTAAGGCAAGCTAGGGTTCAATTCCCCTTCTTAAATGGAGTTGAATCACATACATGTAGTTCCTTATTCTACCAGCCAGAGTTCTTTTCGTGTTAGCAAAGTCACTATTGAGCTCCCATTGCCATACACAGTACAAATAGCATCTCCACTGTTGCCAGCAAGTACAGTGTATTAGACTGAAGGGAGGCTCCCATTCTAGTCAGTTTCCTAAGCACAGTTGAACTAGATATGGCCCTTAGTGTAGGAAGCACAGTTCATTTGTTCTGAGCCAGCTCCATGTACTGGCCCTATAGAAAACAAACAGGAGTGGAACAGTGGCCCTTACTCAAAAGCAGAGTGTGTGTCTTCTAAGGCAAGTTAGGGTTCAATTCCCTTCCTAAACAGAGTTGAATCACATGCAGTTCTTTGTTCTACCAGACACAGTTCTTTAAGGGTAAGTAAAGTCACTATTGAGTTCCCATTGCAATACACATGTAAATAGAATTGGCTTCTGTTCCCAGCAAGTCGAGTGTATTGGACTGAAGGGAGGTTCCCATTCTAGTCAGTTTCCTAAGTGGAGTTGAACTAGATATGGCCCCTGTCTGTAATAAGCACAGTTCTTTTGTTCTGAGCCAGGTCCCTGTTCTAGCACTATAGGACACAGTAGAGTAGAAAAGTGCCCCCTTATGAAAAGCAGAGTCTGTTTCTTGTATTACAAGCTAGGGTTCAACTCCCATTCCTAAATGGAGTCGAATCACATGCAGTTCCTTGTTCTACAAGCCACAGTTCTTTTCAGGTAAGCAAAGTTACTATTGAGCTCCCATTGCCATACACATGCAATTAGCACTGGCTTCTGTTCCCAGCAAGTACAGTGTATTGGACTGAAGGGAAGCTCCTAATCATGTCAGTTTCCAAAGGAGAGTTGAACTAGATATGGCATGTCATGTGTATATAAAAAGCACAGTTCCTTTGGTCTGAGCCACCTCACTGTTCTGGCTATGTAGGAATATGAGTAGAGTAGAAGAGTGCCCCTTACCCAAAAGCAGAGTGTGTTTCTAGGAAGGCAAGCTAAGGTTCAATTCCCCTTTCTGAACGGAGTTGAATTACATGAAGATCCTTGTTCTACCAGCCCCAGATCTTTTCGGTGAGCAAAGTCAATATTGCGCTCCATTTCCATACACATGCAAATAGCACTGGAATCTGTTCCCAGCCAGTACAGTGTATTGGAATGAAGGAAGACTCCCTTTCTATTCAGTTTCCTAAGCGGAGGTGAACTAGATATGCTCAGTTTGGGTAGGAAGCACAGTTCTTTGTTCTGAGCCAGCTCCCTGTTCTGGCCCTGTAGGAAACACAGTAGAGATGAAGAGTGCCCCTTTTTCAAAAGCAGAGTGTGTTAATGGAAAGGCAAGTTAGGGATCAATTCCCCTTGATAAACAGAGTTGAATCAAATGCAGGTCCTTTTCTACCAGCCAGAGTTATTTTTGGGTAAGTAAAGTCACTATTGAGCTCCCATTGTCATACACAGTACAAATAGCACTCTCCTCTGTTTCCAGCAAGTACAGTGTATTGGACTGTAGGGAGGCTCCTTTTCTAGTCAGTTTGCTAAGAGGAGTTGAACTAGATATAGCCCCTGTCTGTAGGAAGCACGGGTCTTTTGTTCTGAGCCAACTCCCTCTTCTAGCCCTATAGGAAACAAGGTAGAGTGAAAAGTGTCCCTTTTTAAAAGCAGAGTGTGTTTCTTTTAAGGCAAACTAGGGTTCAATAACCCTTCCTAAACTGAGTTGAATCACATGCACTTTCTTGTTCTACCAGCCAGAGTTCTTTTCAGGTAAGCAAAATCACTATTGAGCTCCAATTGCCATACATAGTGCAAATAATACTCTCCTCTGTTCCCAGCAATTACAGTGTATTGGACTGAAGGGAGGCTCCCATTCTAGTCAGTTTCCTAAGCGGCATTCAACTATATAAGGCCCTTATGTAGGAAGCACAGTTCATTTCTTCTGAGGCAGCTCACTTTTTGACCCTATAGGAAAAACTGTAGAGTGGAAGAGTGCATCTTTCTCAAAAGCAGAGTGGGTTTCTGGAAGGCAAGGTAGGGTTCAATTCCCCTTCCTAAATGGAGTTGAATAATATGCAGTTCATGGTTCTACCATCTACAGTTCTTTTAGGGTAAGCAAAGTCACTATTGAGATTCCATTGCCATGCACATGCAAATAGCACTGACATCAATTACCAGCAAGTACAGTGTATTGGACTGAAGGGGCGCTCCCATTCTATTCAGATTCCAAAGCGGGGTTGAAATAAATGTGCTCCTTGTGTGTAGCAGCACAGTTCTTTGTTCTGAGCCAACTCCCTGTTCTGGCCCTAAGGAAACCCAGTACAGTGGAAGAGTGTCTCTTTCTCAAAAGCAGAGTGTGTTTTTTGTAAGGCAAGCTAGGGTTCATTCCCCTTCCTAAATGGAGTTGAATCACATGCACTTCCTTGTCCTAACAGCCAGAGTTATTTTCAAATAAGCAAAGTTGATATTGTGCTCCCAAAACCATACACAGTGCAAGGAGCACTCTCCTCTGTTCCCAGCAAGTACAGTGTATTGGAATGATGGGAAGCTCCATTCTAGTCAGTTTCTTAAGTCGAATTGACTGCATATGACCTATGTGTGTAGGAAGCACAGTGCTTTTTTTTTCTGAACCAGCTCCATGTTTGGGAAATATTCAAAACAACGTAGAGTGGAAGAGTGCCCCTTTCAAAAAAGCAGAGTGTATTTCTTGTAAGTCATGCAACGGTTCAATTTTCCTTTACAAACTGAGTTGAATCAACTGCATTTCCTTCTTGTACCAGCCAGAGTTCTTTTCAGGTAAGAAAAGACACTATTGAGCTCCCATTGCCATACAGAGTATGAATACCACTCTCCTCTGTTCCCGGCAAGTACAGTGTTTTGGACTGAAGGGAGGCTCCCATTCTAGTCAGTTTCCTAAGCCAAGTAAACTACATATGTCATGTGTTAGAAGAAAGCACAGTTCTTTTGTTCTGAGCAGCTCCCTGTTCTAGCTCTAGAGAAAGCACTGTAGAGTAGAAGAGTGACCTTTCTCAAAAGCAGAGTGTGTTTCATGTAAGGCAAGCTAGGGTTAAATTCCCCTTCCTAAATGGCATTGAATCAAATAAACTTTCTTGTTCTACCAGACAGAATTCTTTTTGGGTAAGTAAAGTCACTATTCAGCTCCCATTGCCATCAACAGTGCAAATAGCACTCGAGTCTGTTCCCAGCAAGTACAGTATATTGGACTGAATGGAGGCTCCCATTCTAATCAGTTTCATACGTGGAGTTGAACGACATATGGCCTGAGTGTTTAGGAAGTATAGTTCTTTTGTTCTGAGATAGCTCAATGTTTTGACCCTATAAGAAACACTATGGAGTGGAAGATTGTCCCTTTCTCAAAAGCATAATGTGTTTCTTGTAAGGCAAGCTATGGTTCAATTCCCTTTCCTAAATGAAGTTGAATCACATGCAGTTCATTATGCTACCTGCAAGAGTTCTTTTCTGGTAAGCAATGTCACTATTGAGCTCCCATTGACATACATTAAACAAATAGCAGTTGTATCTGTCCCCAGCAAGTACAGTGTATTGGACTGAAGGGAAGTTACCATTCTAATTAGTTTCCTAAGTGGAGTTGAATGACATATGGCTTTTGTGTGTAGGAAGCACAGTTCTTTTGTTCTGAGATATCTCCCTGTTTTGGCCCTATAGGAAACACTCTAGAGTGGAAATTACCTATTTCTCAAAACCAGAGTGAGTTTCTTGTAAGGCAAGCTACGGTTCAATTCCCTTTCCAAATGGAGTTGAATCACATGCAGTTCATTGTTCTACCAGCCAGAGTTCTTTTCCGGTAAGCAAAATTACCTTTGAGCTTTCTTCGCCATAAACAGTGCAAATAGCAGTCGCTTCTGCTCCCAGCAAGTACAGTGAATTGGATTGAAGGGAGATTCCTATTCTAGTCAGTTTCCTAAGCCGAGTTGAACTACATATGCCATGTGTGTGTGGGAAGCACAGTTCTTTTTTTCTGAAACAGCTCCCGGTTCTGGCACAATAGAAAATACTGTAGAGTGGATTAGTGCCTCTTTCTCAAAACCAGAGGGTGTTTCTTGTAAGGCAAGCTAGGCTTCAATTCCCTTTCCTAAATGGAGTTGAATCCCATGCAGTTCATTGTTCTATAAACCAGAGTTCTTTTCGCAATAGCAAAGTCACTCTTGAGCTCCCTTTGCCATACACAGTGCAAATAGCACTCGCGTCTGTTCCCAGCAAGTACAGTGTATTGCACTGAGGAAAGGCTCCCATTCTAATCAGTATCTTAAGTGGAGTTGAATGACATATGGCCAGTGTGTGTAGGAATCACAGTTCTTTTGTTCTGAGCCAAGTCCCTGTCCTGGCCCTATAGGAAACACTGTAGAGTGCAAGTGTGCCCCTTTCTCAAAAGCAGAGTGTGTTTCTTGAAAGGCAACCTAGGGTTTAATTCCCAATCCTAAACAGAGTTTAATCAGATAAAGTTCCTTGTTCTATCAGCCAGAGTTCTTTTCGCATATGCAAAGTCACTATTGACCTCCATTGCCATATACGGTGCAAATAGCACTTTCCTCTGTTCCCAGCAAGTACAGTGTATTGGACTGAAGGGAGGCTCCCATTATAATCAGTTTCCTATGTGGAGTTGAATGACAAATGGCCCGAGTGTTTAGAAACTACAGTTCTTTTGTTCTGAGATAGCTCCCTGTTTTGACCCTATAAGAAACACTGTAGAGTGGAAGATTGCCCCTTTCTCAAAAGCATAGTGTGTTTCTTGTAAGGCAATCTAGGGTTAAATTCCCTTTCTTAAATGGAGTTGAATAAAATGCAGTTTATTGTGCTACCTGCAAGAGTTCTTTTCAGGTAAGTAAAGTCACTATTGAGCTCCCATTGCCATACAAAATACAAATATCAGTGGCATCTGTTTCCAGAAAGTACTGTGTATTGGACTGAAGGGAGGCTCCCATTCTAATCAGTTTCCTAACTGGAGTTGAATGACATATGGCCCATGTGTAGAAAGTACAGTTCTATTGTTCTGAGATAGCTCCCTCTTTTGGCCTTATAGGAAACAGTGAAGAGTGGAATATTACCCCATTCTCAAAAGCAGAGTGTGTTTCTTGTAAGGCAAGATAGGGTTCAATTCCCTTTCCTAAATGCAGTTGAATCACATGCAGTTCATTGTTCTCCAGCCAGGATTCTTTTCCAGTAAGCAAAGTCACCATTGACCCCCCATTGCCATTCACAGTGAAAAAGCAGTCCCATCAGTTCCCAGCAAGTACAGTGTATTGGAGTGAAGGGATGCTCCCATTCTAGTCAGTTTCCCTAGCCTAGTTGAACTACATATTGCACGTGTGTGTGGGAAGCACAGTTATTTTTTTCTTAAACAGCTCCCTGTTCTGGGACAATAGAATACACTGTAGAGTGGATTAGTACCTCATTTTCAAAAGGAGAGTGTGTTTCTTGTATGGCAAGCTAGGGTCAATTCCCTTACCTAAATGGAGTTGAATCACATGCAGTTCATTGATCTACCAGCCAGAGTTCTTTTCATGTAAGCAAAGTCACTTTTGAGCTCCCATTGCCATACTCAGTGCAAATAGCACTCTCGTCTGTTCCCAGCAAGTACAGTGTATTGGACTGAAGGGAGGCTCCCATTCCAATCAGTTTCCTAAGTGGAGTTGAATGACATATGGACCATATGTGTAAGAATCACAGTTCTATTGATCTGAGCCAGATCGCAGTACTGGCCCTATAGGAAACACTGTACAGTGGAAGAGTGCCCCTTTCTCTAAAGCAGACTGTGTTTCTTGTAGGCAACCTCGGGTTCAATTCCCCTCCCTAAACGGAGTTGAATCAGAAACAGTTCCTTGTTCTAACAGCCAGAGTTATTTTCAAATAAGGAAAGTCACTATTGAGCTGCCATTGCCATACAAAGTTCAAATAGCCCTCGCTTTTGATCCCAGAAAGTACAGTGTATTGGATTGAAAGGAGGCTCCCATTCTAATTAGTTTCCTACATGGAGATGAATGACATATGGCGCGTGTATGTAGAATGCACATATCTTTGATTCTGAGACAGCTCCCTGTTTTGGCCCTATAGGAAATACTGTAGAGTGATAGATTGCCCCTTTATCAAAAGCAGAGTGTGCTTATTGTAAGGCAAGCTAGGCTTCATTCCCTTTCCTAAATGGGGTTGAATCACATGCAGTTCATTATTCTATCAGCCAGAGTTCTTTTCGCATAAAAAAGTTACTATTGAGCTCCGAATGCCATTAACAGTGCAAAAAGCAGTCGCATATGTTCCCAGCAGGTACAGTGTATTGGACTGAAGGGAGGCTCCCATTCTGGTCAGTTTCCTATGTGGAGTTGAATGAGATATGGCTTTTGTGTGCAGGAAGTACATTTCTTTTGTTCTGAGATAGCTCCCTGCTTTCTCTCTATAGGAAACATTGTAGAGTGGATCATTGCCCCTTTCTCAAAAGCAGAGTGTGTTTCTTGTAACGCAAGCTAGGGTTGATTTCCATTTTCTAAATGGAGTTGAATCACATGCAGTTCTTTGTTCTACCAGCCAGACTTCTTTTTGGATAAGCAAATTAACCATTGAGCTTCTTTTGCCATACACAGTACAAATAGCAGTCGCCTCTGTTCCCAGCAAGTACAGTGTATTGGACTGACGGGAGGCTCCCATTCTAAACAGTTTCCTACGTGGAGATGAATGACATATGGCTTTTGTGTGTAGGAAGTACAGTTGTATTTTTCTGAGAGAGCTCCCTGTTTTGTCCCTATAGAAAACACGTTCGAGTGGATTAGTAGCTCTTTCTCAAAATCAGAGTGTGTTTTTCATAGGACAAGCTAGGATTCAATTCCCATTCCTTAATGGAGTTGAATCATATGCAGTTCATTGTTCTACCAGCTAGAGTTCTTTTCACCTATGCAAAGTCACTATTGAGCTCCCATTGCCATAAACAGTGCAAATAGCAGTTGCATCTGTTCCAAGCAAGTACAGTGTATTGGACAGGAGGAAGGATCCCATTCTAATCAGTATCCTACCTGGAGTTGAATGACATATGGCTTTTGTGTGTAGGAAGTACAGTTCTTTTGTTCTGAGATAGCTCCATGTTTTCTCTCTATAGGAAACACTTTAGAGTGGATCATTGCCCCTTTCTCAAAAGCAGAGTGTGTTTCTTGTAAGGCAAGCTAGGGTTCAATTACCTTTCCTTAATGGAGTTGAATCACTTGTAGTTCATTGTTCTACCAGCCAGAGTTCTTTTCACGGAAGCAAAGTCACTATTTAGCTCCCATTGCGAAAAACAGTGCAAATAGCAGTCGTGCCAGTTACCAGCAAATACAGTGTATTGGACTGAAGGGAGGCCCCCATTCTAATCAGTTTCCAATGTGGAGTTGAATGATATATGGCCTGTATGTGTTGGAAGTACAGTTCTTTTGTTCTGAGATAACTTCCTGTTTTGGCTCTATAGGAAACACTGTAGAGTGGATCATTGCCCCTTTCTCAAAAGCAGAGTGTGTTTCTTGTAAGGCAAGCTAGGGTTCACTTAGCTTTCCTTAATGGAGTTGAATGACATGCAGTTCATTGTTCTACCAGCCAGAGTTCTTTTCAGGTAAGCAAAGTCACTATTGAGCTTCCATTGCCATAAACAGTGCAAATAGTCCTTTGGTATGTTCCCAGCAAGCAGAGTGTATTTTACTGAAGGACGGCTCCCATTCTAATCAATTTCCTATTGCAGTTGAATGACATTGGCTTTTGTATGTAGGAAGTATTGTTCTTTTGTTCTGAGATAGCTCCCTGTTTTCTCTCTATAGGAAACACTGTAGAATGGAAGAGTGCCCCTTTCTCAAAATCAGAAAGTATTTCTTGTATCACAAGTTAGGGTTCATTTTCCTTTCCTAAATGGAGTTGAATCACATGCAGTTCATTGTTCTACCAGCCATAGTTCTTTTCAGGTAAGCAAAGTCACTATTGAGCTCCCATTGCTATAAATAGTGCAAATAGCACTCTGTCTGTTCCCAGCAATGTCAGTATATTGGACTGAATGGAGGCTCCCATTCTAGTCAGTTTCTTAAGCAGAGTTGAACTACATATGGCATGTGTGTGAAGTAAGCACAGTTCTTTTTTTCTGAAATAGCTCCATGTTTTCTCTCTATAGGAAACACTGTAGACTAGAAGATTGCCCCTTTCTCCAAAGCAAGGTGTGTTTCTTGTAAGGCAAGCTAGGGTTCAATTAGATTTCCTTAATGGAGTTACATCACATGCAGTTCATTGTTCTACCAGCCAGAGTTCTTTTCAGGTAAGCAAAGTCACTATTGAGCTCCAATTGCCATAAACAGTGCAAATAGCAGTCGCATCTGATCACAGCAAGGACAGTGTATTGGACTGAAGGGAGGCTGCCATTCTAGTCAGTTTCCTAAGCAGAGTTGAACTACATATGACACATGTGTGGGCGAAACACAGTTCTTTTGTTCTGAGATAGCTTCTTGTTTTGGCCCTATAGGAAACACTGTAGAGTGGAAGAGTGCCCCTTACTCAAAAGCAGATCTTATTTCTTGTAAGGCAAGCTAGGGCCCATTACCCTTTCCTAAATGGAGTTGAATTACATGCAGTTCATTGTTCTACCAACCAGAGTTCTTTTCGGGTAAGCAAAGACCCTGAGCTTCCTTTGCCATACAAAATGCAAATACCAGTCACGTCTGTTCCCAGCAAGTACAGTGTATTGAACTGAAGGGAGGCTCCCATTCTAGTCAGTTTCCTAAGCAGAGTTGAAATACATTTGGCACGTTTGTGATGGAAGCACAGTTCTATTTTTCTGAAACAGCTCCTTGTTCCAGCACTATAGACAACACTGTAGAGTGGATTAATGCCTCTTTCTCAAAAGCAGAGTATGTTTCTCCTAATGTAAGCTAGGGATATATTCCCTTTCCTTAATGGAGTTGAATCAAATGCAGTTCATTGTTCTATCAGCCAGAATTCTTTTCGGGTAAGCAAAGTCTCCATAGAGCTCCTATTGCCATAACCAGTGCAAAAAGAACTCTCGTCTGTTCCCAGCAATGTCAGTGTATTGGACTGAATGGAGGCTCCCATTCTACTCAGTTTTCTAAGCAGAGTTGAACTACATATGACACGTGTGTGAAGGAAGCACAGTTCTATTTTTCTGAAACAGCTTCTTGTTCCGGCACTATAGACAACACTGTAGAGTAGATTAGTGCCTCTTTCTCACAAGCAGAGTGTGTTTCTCCTAATGTAAGCTAGGGATCAATTCCCTTTCCTTAATGGAGTTGAATCACATGCAGTTCATTGTTCTACTAGCCAGACTTCTTTTCGGGTAAACAAAGTCACTATTGAGCTCCTTTTGCCATAAACAGTGCAAATAGCAGTGGTGTCAGTTACCAGCAAATACAGTGTATTGGACTGAAGGAGGCCCCCATTCTAATCAGTTTCCAATGTGCAGTTGAATGACATATGGCCCATATGTGTTGGAAGTGCAATTCTTTTGTTCTCAGATAGCTCCCTGTTTGACCCTAAAGAAACACTGTAGAGTGGAAGAATGCTTCGTTCTCAAAAGCAGAGCGTGTTTCTTGTAATGCATGCTAGTGTTCATTTCCCTTTAATAAATGGAGTTGAATCACATGTAGTTCATTGTTCTACCAGCCAGAGTTCTTTTTGGGTAAGCAAATTAACCATTGAGCTTCTTTTGCCATACACAGTGCAAATAGCAGTCGCATCTGTTCCCAGCAAGTACAGTGTATTGGACTGAAGGGAGGCTCCCATTCTAATCAGTTTCCTACCTGGAGTTGAATGACATATGGCTTTTGAGTGTAGGAAGTACATTTCTTTTGTTCTGAGATATCTCCCTGTTTTGGCCCTAGGGCAAACACTGTAGAGTGGAAGAGTGCCCCTTACACAAAAGCAGAGTGTGTTTCTAGTATGGCAAGCTAGGTTTCGTTTCCCTTTCCTAAATGGAGTTGAATCACATGCAGTTCATTGTTCTACCAACCAGAGTTCTTTTCACATAAGCAAATTCACTATTGCGCTCCCATTGCCATAAACAGTGCAAATAGCAGTCGCGGCAGTGCTTTGCAAATACAGTATATTGGACTGAAGGGCTGCTCCTATTCTATTCAGTTTCCTATCTCGAGTTGAAAGATAAAAGGCCCGTATATGTTGGAAGTACAGTTCTTTTCTTCTAAGATAGCTTCCTGTTTTGGCCCTAAAGGAAACACTGTAGAGTGGAAGAATGCTTCTTTCTCAAAAGCAGAGCATGTTTCTTGTAATGCAAGCTAGTGTTCATTTCCCTTTCATAAATGGAGTTGAATCACATGCAGTTCATTGTTCTACCAGCCAGAGTTCTTTTTGGGTAAAAAAAAATTAACCATTGAGCTTCTTTTGCCATACACAGTGCAAATAGCAGTCACGTCTGTTCGCAGCAAGTACAGTGTATTGGACTGATCGGAGGCTCCCATTCTAATCAGTTTCCTACCTAGAGTTGAATGACACATAGCTCTTGCGTGCAGGAACTACAGTTCTTTTGTTTTGAGATAACTCCCTGTTCTGGCCCTATAGAAAACACTGTCAGTGGGAGAATGCTTCTTTCTGAAGAACAGAGCGTTTTTCTTGTAAAGCAAGCTGGGGTTCATTTCCCTTTCCTAAATGTAGTTGAATCACATGCTGTTCATTGTTCTACCAGCCAGAGTTGTTTTTGGGTAAGCAATTTAACAGTTGAGCTAATTTGCCATACACAGTGCAAATAGCATTTAGGTCTATTCCCAGCAAGTACAGTGTATTGGACTGACGGGAGCTTCCAATTATAATCAGTTTCCTATGTGGAATTGTATGTCATATGGTTTTGGTGTGTAGGAAGTATATTTCTTTTGTTCTGAGATAGCTCCCTGAATTCTCTCTCTAGGAAACACTGTAGAGTGGAAGATTGCCCCTTTCTCAAAAGCATAGTGTGCTTCTCCTATGATAAGCTAGGGTTCACTTAGCTTTCCTTAATGTAGTTGAATCACATACCCTGCATTGTTCTACAACCCAGAGTTCTTTTCAGTTATGCAAAGAAACTATTGTGCTCTCCTTGCCATAAAGGGTACAAATAGCAGTCGTGTCTGTTCTCAGCAAGTACAGTGTATTGGACTGAAGGGAGGCTCCCATTCTATTCAGTTTCCTATATGGAGTTGAATGACATATGGCTTTTGTGTGTAGTAAGTTCTTTGGTTCTGAGATAGCTCCCTGTTTTCTTTCTATAGGAAACACTGTAGAGTGGAATATAGTCCCTTTCTCAAAGCAGAGTGTGTTTCTCCTAAGGTAAGCTAGGGTTCATTTCCCATTCCTTAATGGAGTTGAATCATATTCCCTTCATTGTTTTACCAGCCACAGTTCTTGTGGCATCAGCAAATTCACTGTTGAGCTCCCTTTGCCATATGCAGTGCAAAAAGCAGTCGTGCCTGTTCCCAGCAAGTACAGTGTATTGGACTGAAAGGACCGTCCCATTCTAATCAGTTTCCTACCTGGAGTTGAATGACATATGGGTTTTGTGTATAGGAAGTACATTTCTTTAGTTCTGAGATAGCTCCCGGTTTTCTCTCTATCAGGAAACACTATGGAGTTGAAGATTGCCCCTTTCTCAAAAGCAGAGTATGATTATCCAAATGTAAGCTAAGGTTCATTCCCATTCCTTAATGGAGTTGAATCATATGGAGTTCATTCTTTTACCTGTCAGAGTTCTTTTCGCATAAGCAAAGTCACTATTGAGCTCCCTTTGCCATAAAGAATGCTAATAGCATTTGTGTCTGCTCCCAGCAAGTATAGTGTATTGGACTGAAGGGAGGCTCCCATTCCAATCAGTTTCCTACCTTGAGTAGAATGACCTATAGCTTTTGTGTGTAGCAAGTACATTTCTTTTGTTTTGAGATAGCTCCCTCTTTTCTCTCTATAGGAAACACTGTAGAGTAGAACATTTCCCCTTACTCAAAAGCAGAGTGTGTTTCTTGTAAGGCAAGCTAGGATTCAATTAGCTTTCCTTAATGGCGTTGAATCACATGCAGTTCATTTTTCTACCAGCCAGAGTTCTTTTCGAGGAAGCAAAGTCACTATTGAGATCCCATTGCTATAAACAGTACAAATAACACTCTCCTCCGTTCCCTGCAAGTACAGTGTATTGGACTGAAGGCAGGCTCCCATTCTAATCAGTTTCCAATGTGGAGTTGAATGATTTATGGCCCGTATGTTTTGGAGTACAGTTCTTTTGTTCTTAGAGAGCTCCCTGTTGTGGCCCTATATGCAACACTGTAGAGTGGAAGAATGCTTCTTTCTCAAAAGCAGAGCATGTTTCTTTTAACGCAAGCTAGGGTTCATTTCACTCTCTTTAAGGGAGTTGAATCACATGCAGTTAATTGTTCTACCAGCTAGAGTGCTTTTCGGGTAAGCAAATTAACCCTTGAGCTTCTTTTGCCAACATAGTGCAAATAGAGATCGAGTCTGGTCTCAGCAAGTACAGTGCATTTGAATTACAGGACACTCTAATTCTAATCAGTTTCCTACGTGGAGTTGAATAACATATGGCAAGTGTGTGGGGGAAACTTAGTTCTTTTGTTCTGAGATAGCTCCCTGTTTGGGCCCTATAGGAAACACTGTAGAGTAGAAGATTGCCTCTTTCTCAAAAACAGAGTGTGTTACTTAGAAGTCAAGCTAGGTTTCAGTTAGCTCTTTTTAATGGATTGAGTCACATGGAGTTCATTATTCTACCAGCCAGAGTTCTTTTCGGGTAAGCAAAGTCCCTATTGAATTCCCATTGTCATAAACAAGTGCAAATAGTAGTCACGTCTGTTCCCAGCAAGTACAGTGTATTGGACTGAAGGGAGGCTCCCATTCTAATCAGTTTCCTACCTAGAGTTGAATGACATATGGCTTTTGAGTGTAAGAAGTACATTTCTTTAGTTCTGAGATAGCTCCTTGTTTTGGCCCTAGGGGAAACACTGTAGAGTGCCCCTTACTCAAAAGCAGAGTGTGTATCTTTTAACACAAGCTAGGGTTCATTTCCCCTTCCTAAATGGAGTTGAATCACATCCAGTTCATTGTTCTACCAGCCAGAGTTCTTTTCGCATAAGCAAATTCACAATGGAGCTCCCATTGCCATAAACAGTGCAAATAGCAGTCACGGCAGTTCCCTGCAAATACAGTGTATTGGACTGAAGGGCGGCTCCCATTCGAATCAGTTTACTACCTAAAGTTGAAGGATATATGGCCTGTATGTGTTGGAAGTACAGTTCTTTTGTTCTAAGATAGCTCCCTGTTTTGGCCCTATAGGAAACACTGTAGGGTGGAAGAATGCTTCTTTCTCAAAAGTATAGCATGTTTCTTTTAATGCAAGCTAGTGTTCATTTCCCTTTCATAAATGGAGGTGAATCACATGCAGTTCATTGTTCTACCAACCAGAGTTCTTTTCGGGTAAGAAAAGTCACTATTGAGCTCCCATTGCCATAAAGAGTGCAAATCGCAGTCGCGTCTGTTCCCAGCAAGTACAGTGTATTGGACTGAAGGGAGGCTCCCATTCTAATCAGTTTCCTACCTTGAGTTGAATGACATATAGCTTTTGTGTGTATCAAGTACAGTTCTTTTGTTCTGAGATAGCTCCCTCTTTTCTCTCTATTGGAAACACTGTCGAGTGGAACATTTCCCCTTAGTCAAAAGCAGAGGGTGTTTCTTGTAAGGCAAGCTAGGGTGGAGTTGAATGATATATGGCCCGTATGTGTTGGAAGTACAGTTCTTTTGTTCCAAGAGAGCTCAGTTTTGGCCCTATAGGAAATACTGTAGAGTGGAAGAATGCATCTTTCTCAAAAGTAGAGCATGTTTCTCCTAACGCAAGGTAGGGTTCATTTTACTCTCTTAAATTGAGTTGAATCACATGCAGTTCATTGTTCTACCAGCCAGAGTTCTTTTCGGGAAAGCAAATTAACCATTGAGCTTCTTTTGCCATACACAGTGCAAATAGAGGTTGAGTCTGGTCCCAGCATGTACAGTGCATTTGACTGATAGGACGCTCCAATTCTAATCTGTTTCCTATGTGGAGTTGAATGACATATGGCAAGTGTGTGGGGGAAACACAGTTCTTTTGTTCTGAGATAGCTCCATGTTTGGGCCTTATAGGATACACTGTAGGGTGGAAGGTTGCCCTTTTCTCAAAAACAGAGTGTGTTACTTAGAAGTCAAGATAGGGTTCAGTTAGCTTTTTTTAATGGATTTGAATTACATGCAGTTCATTGTTCTACCAGCCAGAGTTCTTTTCGGTTAAACAAAGCAACCATTGAGCTTCTTTTGCAATACACAGTGCAAATAGCGGTCGCGTCTGTTTCCACCAAGTACAGTGTATTGGACTTTAAGGAGGCTCCCATTCTAGTCAGTTTTCTACCAGGACATGAATGATATATGGCTTTTGTGTGTAGGAAGTACTGTTCTTTTTTCTGAGATAGCTACCTGTTTTTTCTCAGTAGGAAACACTGTAGAGTGGAACATTTCCTCTGACTCAAAAGCAGAGTGTGTTTATTGTAAGGCAAGCTAGTAATCAATTAGCTTTCATTAATGGAGTTGAATCATATGCAGTTCATTGTTCTACCAGCCAGAGTTCATTCTGCATAAGCAAATTCACTATTTAGCTCCCAATGCCATAAACAGTGCAAATAGCAGTTGTGTCTGTTCCTAGCAAATACAGTGCATTGGACTGAAGGGCGGCTCCCATTCTAATCGGTTTCCTAGCAGCAGTTGAATGATATATGGACTGTATGTGTTGGAAGTACAGTTCTTTTTTTCTAAGATAGCTCCCTATTTTGGCCCTATAGGAAACACTGTAGAGTCGAAGAATGCTTCTTTCTGAAAAGTAGAGCGTTTTTCTTGTAAAGCAAACTAGGGTTCATTTCCCTTACCTAAATGGAGTTGAATCACATGCACTTCTTTGTTCTTCCAGCCAGAGTTCTTTTCGCATAAGCAAAGTCACTATTGAGCTCCCATTGCCATAAACTGCAAATAATACTCCCGGCAGTTCCCTGCAAATACAGTGTATTGGACTCAAGGGCGACTGACATTCTAATCAGTTTTCTATCTCGAGTTGAAAGATATATGGCCTGTATATGTTGGAAGTACAGTTCTTTTCTTCTAAGATTGCTCCCCATTTTGGCCCTATAGGAAACAATGTTGAGTAGAAGTATGCTTCTTTCTAAAAAGCAGAGCGTGTTTCTTATAATGCAAGCTAGTGTTCATTTCCCTTTCATAAATGGAGTGGAATCACATGCAGTTCATTGTTCTACAAGCCAGAGTTCTTTTCCGGTAAGCAAATTTATCATTGAGCTTCTTTTGCCCTACACAGTGCAAATAGCAGTCGCGTCTGTTCGCAGCAAGTACGGTGTATTGGACTGATTAGAGGCTCCCATTCTAATCTGTTTCCTACCTATAGTTTAATGACATATAGCTTTTGTGTGTAGGCAGTACAGTTATTTTGTTCTGAGATATCTCCCTGTTTTGGCCCTATAGAGAACACTGTGGTGTGGGAGAATGCTTCTTTCTCAAAAGCAGAGCTTGTTTCTTGTAACGCAAGCCTGGGTTCACTTCCCTTTCCTAAATGGAGTTGAATCACATGCAGTTTATTGTTCTACCAACCAGAGTTCTTTTCGGGTAAGCAAACTAACCATTGAGCTTCTTTTGCCATACACAGTACAAATAACAGTCTTGTCTGTTTCCAGCAAGTACAGTGTATTGGACTGAAGGGAGGCTCCCATTCTTGTAATTTTCATACCTGGAGTTGATTGACATATAGCTTTTGTGTGTAGGAAGTTCATTTCTTATGTTGTGAGATAGCTCCCTGTTTTCTCTCTATAGGAAACACTGTAGAGTGGAAGATTGCCCCTTTCTCAAAAGCAGAGTGTGTTTCTTGTACGGTAAGCTAGGTTTCATTTTCCTTTCCTTTTGGAGTTGAATCACATGCAGTTCATTGTTCTACCAGCCAGAGTTCTTTTCGGGTAAGCAAATTAACCATTGAGCTTATTTTGCCATACACAGTGCAAATACAGGTCGAGTCTGGTCCCAGCAAGTATAGTGCATTTGACTGACAGGACGCTCCATTTCTCATCAGTTTCCTATGTGGAGTTGAATGACATATGGCGATTGTATGTAGGAAGTACATTTCTTTTGTTCTGAGATAGCTCCCTGTTTTCTCTCTATAGGATACACTGTAGAGTGGAAGATTGCCCCCTTCTCAAAAGCAGAGTATGTTTCTTGTAAGGAAAGCTAGGGTTCAATTAGCTTTCCTTAATGAAGTTGAATCACATGCAGTTCGTTGTTCTACCAGCCAGAGTTATTTTTGGGTAAACTGTTGCGGTAACACCCTCATTATTTATACCCGTTCACCATGTCTTAGTGAAGGGCTGTGGATTAAAAATAGAGATAAGAGACAGCGAGTCATTCGCCATGGCTGAATGCCGAATGCTCTTTATTGAAAGAGGGAAGAAACCTTAAATACAGGCTTACAACACAAATGGAGGATCCCTGGAGGGCAGAAGTTCATTAGCAATGGTCTGCATTCTAGACCCAATGTTCTACATTCTTGCATCTAAGTTGTTTACACAAAATACAGGATACATATAAGTTGTTTACACCAAACACGGGATGTAGGAATAAAGAACCTCAGGTAAGCGCTCCGGTGATCCTTAGGTGAGAAGGAGACTGGCAGGGAATCTGAATAGGGAGGACATCTGGTAAAGGTCAGCAAGCAAGGCGGCAGCCTCTCACAGTCGGGGGCCAGGGCCTCGGGGCCCACAGGACCCCCCATTTTATTAAATGAGCTTCTGACTTAGGTTGCGTGGGACGTCAGCAGACCACCTTACCCGTCATAGAGACACCTGCCCAGGCCACACAAGTGCTCTGTCTTAGGTTGATGGCCGCCCCCAAGCATTACCCATCTCTGAATACTCATTATCATACAGACTCAACCACGTGAGCTGTAGAGTGACTGCTGCCAAAGATCTCAAAGTGGCACTGGGCTTGCAATCTGTGTGACACAGAAAAGACCAACAGAAGTTCTAACCCACCCATAGCCAGGAGGCTAAAGGCAATTGAACCATTCCCTTCTTAAACGAGCCTTATTGCAAATTGGAGTCCTTGTAAGGTGGTATCCCATAAGCAAATAGAACTTGAGTTTTAATAATTTTACAACTTTCAATGCCAATTTTAATGCATAATTGTGGAATTAAATTTATCATGCCCAATAAGAAGAAAGATTAACTAACTATGGTAGCTACTTTTGCTGCCAGGGTCTCCATTGTGCTAGCTGTATTAACCAATTATGAAATAGCAATCCCAGAAACAATAGCAGTAGTGGCCACCACTACTATAACAGCAACAATGGCAACAGTGATGTCAGAGTCTCTTCTGGAGTGTGTGAGCATCATCTGTGTCTAGCTGCTATGGTCCACTGGCATGGACACGGCTCCAGGAACACGAACCACCAAGGCCCATTTTTCTTTATCCCAGCACTACTTAGGCTGGCAGGTCTGCAAGAGAACAACTGAGAAACATAAAGAAAACAAAAAACAAAAACAGCAAACAAGGAACAGAACTAATGGTCTCAATAATGGCTACATTCAGGCTCACAAATTTTAAGGTATCTTCAAAAAGGCTAGATGAATTTCAGGAGGCCAATGAATGTTGCACAGAGCCATTCCTGAAAAGTAGGTACTACACTAGCTTGAGGGGGGTTGCAAAATGCGAAAAAGGCTTAGCTGGCATGCTACTGTTAGCAAATGAAGTTCATTGACCTTCAGAGTTATCCTTAATCTCCAAGGTGTGATACATTCTCAACGTTTTTGAAAAAACTTACCATACATTACCTTCTGAAGAATCCAACCTCATGGCTACAGTTTCTAGGCTTACAATAATGTTTGCCAAGGCTGGTCATATTGGGCTCTCAATCCCCATTGGCATCAGAAGGGGAGAGTTTTTTACAAAGGCCCCATAGGTCTCTGCCATGTTGGGATTCAGCAGCAGCCACAGGGCGCACACAGCATTCAGGAACCCAAAGAGGAACTTCATTGTCCTGCAGAAAGACACAAACAGATCCCTGAGCCCACATCAACACTGGATCGGGTCCCCTCCAAGTGCCAGTAGAAAGATCTTTCCATCGCACCAGAGGATGATTTGCAACAGGAGCCCTCCAGTGCTTATCTGCAGCGGATACTCCAGCAGAATCCACTGATAAAAAATTTAAAATATATAAAACAAGGGAAAGAATAGAATGTAGAGGAGAGATGAGCCCCTAGCTCCCCCCTTTTTACTTTAGCAATATTAAGATTTTAAGGTACAATGGCAGCGTTCTACTATAGCCTGCCCTTGAGGATTATAAGGAATATCAGTCTTATTAACAATAGAAAAATCTTGGCAGAATTTTGAAAATCCCGTATTACTGTAGGTGGGACCCTTTTCAGTCTTTATGCATTTTGGCACTCCCATGTAAGTAAAAGCATGAAGACAATGATTCTTTACATCCTTAACCTTTTCCCCTGAATGGACAGAAGCAAAAATTAGAGAAGAATATGTATCAATAGACATATGGACATATTGTAATTTTCCAAAGGCAGGCACGTGTGTGACGTCCATCTGTCACACATGATTAGGTAAAAGTCCTCGCGGATTAACTCCCAAATGAGGAACAGGTAAAAATTCCACACAAATAGGACATGATTTATCTATCTGGATGGCTTGTTCCTGGGTTATGCCTGTATGATAATGGAGAGATCCAGCATTAAAATGATAACGTTGATGCAACTGAGTAGCCTTATCAAAGGCAGGACAAACAAATGTGACAGCCATACGAGTAATGGCATCAACCCTCTGATTACCTTTACTTAGAGGTCCAGGCAATTGAGTATGAGCTCTAATATGGCCCACATAAAGGTTATGTGAGCGGGACCATATAAGTCCTTGTACTTGCAATAAGTATTCAAGAATGGAAGAAATGGATGGCATATAGGCTGTTGTTTTTAAAGGCATAATGGCATGTGCCACATATTGACTATCGGTATAAATATTTACACTCTCATCAGAAAACATCTGTAAAGCAAGCAACAGCGCCTGTACCTCTGTCACCTGGGCAGAAGTGCCCTGGACTTTTATTCTCTTTACTATGTTACCAGAAACCACCACAGCAAAACTACGTGAAGTGCCATCAGTAAATACCACACAGGCCTGAGGAATAGGAGTCATTTGTACTATCTTGGGAAATATAACAGGATATAATTTAAAAAATTGACACACATCATTGGAGGGGTAGTGAGTATCAAACCGACCCTGCATGGAGCATTGTCAATATGGCCCAATCATTATCATTAGTTTGCAACCATGTTATTTGAAATTGGGTGTATGGGGTCACCACAATATCTGGCTCCTTACCAAAAGTTTGAACACTGATCTTGATTCCCTTAAATATAATCTGAGTGACAGCCTGTGGATAAGGAGTAATGATTTTTGCTGGAGAAGCTGGGGAATGTACCCAAGAAATAGGACCTGTTTGCCAAAACACTGCAGTAGGTGAATGAGTAAAACAAAATATCAAATACAATAAGGGAGAATTAAGATCTATATATTGCACATGAGCCTGTTCTAGGGCCTCTTGCACACGTTGTAGGGCTACACGTCCTTTAGCTGTTAATTTACGGGGAGATGAAGGGTCAGGGTTGCCCTTTAATACATCATACAAGGGGCGAAGCTGACCTGTTGGAATTTTTGAAGTGAGCCGAAGCCATTGAATATCTCCCAGAAAGGTTTGGAAATCATTAAGTGTGCGTAGCTGATCCGTATGCAGAGTAATCTTTTGTGGGTGTATGCCCATGCGTAACAATTCATGACCTAAATAATGATAGGGAAAAGATACCTGTACCTTTTCTGGGGCTATCTGTAAATTAGCCAGGCTAAGAACCTCTTGTAAATTAGAAAAGGCATCAAAAACAAGTTTTTTATCTTTAGTAGCCATTAATATATCATCCATGTAGTGAATTATATAAACACCTGGAAAAGCTTTTCGAACTGGAGCTAGTGCCAAAGACACATAAATTTGACATATAGTAGGGCTATTGGCCATTTCTTGAGGCAATACCACCCATTGATATCTCTGATAAGGTTCCTTAAGATTTTCTGAAGGAACACTGAAAGCAAAGCGAGGACTGTCCTCGGGATGCAAAGGAATGGTGAAGAAACAATCCCTCAAGTCAACCACAATTAAGTGCCAATGTTTAGGAATTGCCATAGGGGCAGGCAAGCCAGGCTGTGTTGCTCCCATGAGAAGAATGGTTTTATTTACAGCTCTAAGATCCTGTAATAGCCTCCATTTTCCTGATTTCTTTTTAATAACAAATATAGGTGAGTTCCAAGGTGAAGTGGAAGGAATGATATGTCCAGCATCTAACTGCTCCTTAACCAATGCATATGCAGCCTCCAATTTTTCCTTAGTAAGGGGCCACTGCTCCACCCATACAGGGTCATCACTTTTCCAAGTGATTTTTATCGGTTGTATAATCGAAGGCTGCTGTGTAGTGCCCCTATGCAAAAGACCCTAATCCTCTAGTATCCCCAGGACCCCTAGTGACACAGTTTTTGTTTGCCGCAGGGAGCGGGTCTCCTTGTAACATTTTCCCTAAGCCTTTGTCCGGGCAGTAGCCCTGACTCTTTATCATCTCTTGTACAGGCTATATAGTAAGTACAGCTCCCATACTATCTAACACATCCCATCCCCACAAGTTTACTGGAATGTCAGGTAGCATAAAGGGTTGAAAAGTTCCTGTATGACCTTTCTTATCCTTCCAATTTAAAAATAGCCTGTTCTGCAATGGCATCTGAGCTGTGCCAATACCTTGTAGGTTAGAGGTAGAATTTTTAAGGGGCCAATTGGATCTCAGGATTCTTGTGAAATTATAGATATACCCAGCACCAGAATCCAATAATCTTTCAATCTCAATCTCATATAATTTTATTTTTAATTTAGGCTGTTTATCATTGTTAACTGTTTGTCAAAACACCTCTTTTCCTGTACTTTAAAGCCTCCAGTTCTATATATCGGTGCCATTTTGAATTTAAAATATGAAAGCAATAATAATTGAGCAATTCTATCACCAGCTTTTGTTTTTATTGTCCTTTTTACATGTGCCAATAATAAAAGTATTAAATACAGCTATGTTCATAGCAGCACTATTTGTAATAGCCAGAACCTGGAAACAACCTAGATGCCCATCAACGGAAGAATGGATGAAAAAAATGTGGTACATATACACAATGGAGTACTACTCAGCAGAGAAAAACAATGAAAGCATGAAATTTGCAGGCAAATGGATGGAACTAGAAAAAATCATCCTGAGTGAGGTAACACAAACCCAGAAAGACAGTTATGGTATGTACTCACTCATTGGTGGATTCTAGATATAAAATGATCAATCAGACCACAACCCATAGAACCATAGAGGCTATATATATAGCATGGAGGTCCCTAGGATGACTGTGGCATATAATCAATTTCAGTTTTACTCAATTATTGAAAAAAAATAGCCAAATGAATGGAAACACATGAACTATGAACCAAAGGCTGAGGGTCTCCCAGCTGGATCAGGCCCTCTGAATAGGTGAGACAGTTGATTGGCTTGATCAGTTTGGGAGGCATCTAGGCAGTGGGACCAAGTCCTGTGCTCATTCCATGAGTTGGCTGTTTGAAACCAGGAACTTATGCAGGGACACTTGGCTTAGTCTGGGAGGAAGGGACTGGACCTCCCTGGACTGAGTCTACCAAGTTGATCACAGTCCTCGGGGGAGGACTTGTCCTGGAGGAGGTGGGAATGGAGGGTGGGCTGGGGGTAAGGGGAGGGCGTGGGAGGGGGGAGAATAGGGGAACCCATGGCTGATATGTAGAACTGAATGGTATTGTAAAATAAAAAATATATATCACAAAAAAAAGTATTAAATACAATCTCTATAGGATTTGAAGAGGTAAACTTTAGGTAATACTCTTGAGTATTTTATAAAATCTTAAAAGGAGGATTCTTTTTTATAGATTTCAAGTAACACATTAATGCAAATAACCAATATTCACAATGTGGACCAAACAATTTACCTGTATTTTATTTACTGGAAAATTAATTTTGTAACCTCTTTATCAGTAAGAGATTATTATTTATGGGTTTATCTTAGCAATATTACTTAATAAGCTAATAACCCAATTTATTTCAGGTGTTATATTTTTTATAGAATTAAACCAAGAATTCCTAGAAAGCAACAAATTGCAGAGCCAAATTTTCAGTAATGATCAACAGACAAGAGCACACCTAATATATAGTTCAAAATTATGAATCCTGTTCCTTTAGTTTATCTACCATGAAATTCCAAACATTCATACAAACATTTATCAAGATAATCAAAAGAACAGAACATCCTTTATTCACACAGCATTGACTTAGCATTCAATGTTCTGACCGAAACCATTTTTTACCAGAAATTAGGCCCGTTTAAAATTTTAGTGCTAGTCCCTTCCTGGCCTCAGCTTGCTGGCTCTGCCCAGTGCTCAGGCTCTATTGCCAGGGCCTGTCTGGGCCGCACTCGCACTCTATCATGGCTCTGCCTCCCACCAGCGCATACCTGTCCGCCTGTTGCTTCGGGCCATCTTGCATGCGCTGCACACGCCTTTGTCCGCCACCACTGCTGGGCACGCCCCGCATACACAAACTCACATTTAAACTTCCTACTCCCATGAAGGGACTACCTAACAATGAGTTATTCCCACCATAAGGGAAAACAGAAAAACATTTCCCATGAAGGGATCCTAAATATTGAATTATTCCCACTCTGAGGGAAAAAATAAAAAAAACATTTGAACTAAAATAAGCAAAAAAACAGCAAAACTTTAAGCTCTGGGATCGATTGCTGTTCAGCCAGCAGCAATGAGGCCTACCTGCCAATTCTTTGTAATTCAGATGCTGCCACTCTGCACTGGCGGGAAGAAAAAACTCAAGAGTTTTTAGCTATCCTGAAAACTCGACAACTGGAAAAAGTCTTTACATCCTCCATTACCACTGGGAAGAGGCTTCTCTCTTTCCTTTATCCTTCCTCTACAGGGCCCCAATCTTTAGGCCTAGTTTCGAAAAATTTTCCCCTTTTTACCAGGAAAATTTTTTTTTCTTCATTAAATTTTTTTCTCTCTTTTCTAACGGGAAATTTCCTTTCCTTCCCTCTTCTCTATTGGGAAGATTTCCTTTTTCATTTAAAATCTTTAGCTGTCTTGCCCTTACTTAACTTTGGTGCCTTCCTGCTTCAACAGTCCAATTAACTGACTGTGAGCTAGCTGCACCCATTTCAATTCACTCTTACCTCTTTCTTTTTTCTTTGAAATGCCGGCCGGACTTCCAAGAGTGTCCATCAGCTCAGTCCTTCTTTCTCAGATCTCGATAGGAACCTCCATTTGTAGCGGTAACGCCCGCATTACCGATACCCGTTCACCATGTCGGAGCAAAGGGCTGCGGATTAAAAATGGAGACAAGAGACATCGAGTCATTCGCCATGGCTGATTGCTGAATGCCCTTTATTAAAAGAGGGAAGAAACCTTAAATACAGGCTTACAACACAAATGGAGGACCCCTGGAGGGCAGAAGTTCGCTACCAATGGTCTACATTCTAGACCCAATGTTCTACATTCTTCCATCTAAGTTGTTTACACAAAATACAGGATGCATCTAAGTAGTTTACACCAAACACGGGATGTAGGAATAAAGAACCTCCGGTAAGTGCTCCGGTGATCCTTAGGTGAGAAGGAGACCGGAACAGGGAGGACATCTGGTAAAGGTCAGCAATCAAGGCGGCATCCACTCAGAGTCGGGGGCCAGGGCCCACAGGGCCCACAGTAAACAAAGTCACTAGTGAGCTCCCATTGCCATAAACAGTGCAAATAGCTCGCTCATCTGTTCTCAGCAAGTACTGTGTATTGGACTGAAGGGAGGTTCCCATTCAAATCAGTTTCCAATGTGGAGTTGAAGGATATATGGCTCATATGTGTTGGAAGTACAGTTTTTTTATTCTAAGATAGCTCCTGTTTTGGGCCTATAGGAAAAACTGTAGAGTCGAAGAGAGCTCCTTTCTCAATAGCAGAACATGTTTCTTGTAACGAGAGCTAGGATTCATTTCCCTTTCCTAAATGGAGTTGAATCACATGCAGTCCATTGTTCTACCAGCCAGAGTTATTTTCAGGTATGAAAACTAACCATTGAGCTTCTTTTGCCATACACAGTGCAAATAGCAGTCGTGTCTGTTTCCAGCAAGTACAGTGTATTGGTCTGACGGGAGCCTCCAATTCTAATGAGTTTCTTATGTGCAGTTGAATGACATATGGCTTTTGTGTGAAGGAAGTACAGTTCTTTTGTTATGAGATCGCTCCCTGTTTTCTCTCTATAGGAAACACTGTAGAGTGGAAGATAGTCCCGTTCTCAAAAGCAGAGTGTGTTACTTATAAGTCAAGATTGTGTTCAGTTAGCTTTTTTTTAATGGAGTTGAATCACATGCAGTTCATTGTTCTACCAGCCAGAGTTCATTTCGGGTAAGCAAAGTCCCTGTTGAGCTCCCATTGTCAAACACAAGTACAAATAGCAGTCACATCTGTTCCCAGCAAGCACAGTGTATTGGACTGAAGGGAGGCTCCCATTCTAATCAGTTTCCTACCTGGAGTTGAATGACATATAGCTTTTGTGTGTAGGAAGTACAGTTCTTTTGTTCTGAGATAGCTCCCTTTCTTGGCCCTATATAAAACACTGTGGAGTGGGAGAATGCTTCTTTCTCAAAAGCAGAGCTTGTTTCCTGTAATGCAAGCTAGGGTTCATTTCACTTTCATAAATGGAGTTTAATCACATGCAGTTCATTCTTCTACCAGCCAGAGTTCTTTTCGGGTAAGCAAAGTAACCATTGAGCTTCATTTGCCATACACAAATAGCAGTCGCGTCTGTTCGCAGCAAGCACAGTGTATTGGACTGAAAAGGAGGCTCCCATTCTAATCAGATTCCTACATAGAGTTGAATGACATATAGGTTTGTGTGTAGGAAGTACAGTTCTTTTGTTCTGAGATAGCTCCCTGTTTTCTCTCTATAGGAAACACTTTAGAGTGGAAGATTGCCCCTTTCTCAAAAGCAGATTTTGTTTCTTGTAAGGCAAGCTAGGGTTCAATTAGCTTTCTTTAATGAAGTTGAATCACATGCAATTCATTGTTCTACCAGCCAGAGTTCATTCTGCATAAACAAATTCACTATTGAGCCCCCAATGCCATAAACAGTGAAATAGCAGTTGTGTCAGTTCCCAGCAAATACAGTGGATTGGACTGAAGGGCGGCTCCCATTCCAATAGGTTTCCTATCTGCAGTTGAATGATATATGGACTGTATGTGTTGGAAGTACAGTTCTTTTATTCTATTATAGCTCAATGTTTTGGTCTTTCGGAAACACTGTAGAGTGGAAGAATGCCCCTTTCTTAAAGCAGAGCATGTTTCTTGTAAGGGAAGCTAGGGTTGATTTCCCTTTCCAAAATGTTGTTGAATCACATGCAGTTCATTGTTCTACCATCCAGAGTTCTTTTTGAGAAAGCAAAGTCACTATTGAGCTCCCATTTCCATGAACAGTGCAAATAGCTCTCTCGTCTGTTCCCAGCAAGTACAGTGTATTGGACTGAAGGTAGGCTCCCATTCAAATCAGTTTCCAATGTGGGCTTGAATTGTATATGGCCCGTATGTGTTGGAAGTACAGATTTTTATTCTAGGATAGCTCCCTGTTTTGGCCCTATAGCAAACACTGTGGAGTGGAAGATTGCTTCTTTCTCAAAAGCAGAGCGTGTTTCTTGTAACACGAGCTAGGGTTCATTTCCCGTTCCTAAATGGAGTAGAATTACATGCAGTTCATTGTGCTACCAGCCTGAGTACTTTTCGGGTAAGCAAAGTCACTACTGAACTCCCATTGCCATAAACATTGTAAATCGCACTGTCGTCTGTTCACAGCAAATACAGTGTATTGGACTGAAGTGAGGGTCCCATTCTCATCAGTTTCGTACCTGGAGTTGAATGACATATGACTTTTGTGTGTAGGAAGTACATTTCATTAGTTCTGAGATAGCTCCCTGTTTTACCTAAATAGGGAAACACTGTAGAGTGGAAGATCTCCCCTGTCTCAAAAGCAGAGTATGTTTCTCCTAAGGTAAGCGGGGGTACAATTCCCATTCCTTTATGGAGTTGAATCATATGCAGTTCATTGTTTTACCTGCAGGTGTGCTTTTCGCATAACCAAAGTAACCATGGAGCTTCTTTTGCCATACCCAGTGCAAATAGCGGTCGCGTCTGTTTCCACCAAGTACAGTGTATTAGACTGAAGGGAGGCTCCCATTCTAGTCAGTTTTCTACCTGGAGTTGAATGACATATGGCTTTTGAGTGTAGGAAGTACATTTCTTTTGTTCTGAGATAGCTACCTGTTTTCTCTCATCAGGAAACACTGTAGAGTGGAACATTTCCCCTTACTCAAAAGCCGAGTGTGTTTCTTGTAAGGCAAGCTAGGATTCAATTAGCTTTCCTTGATGGAGTTGAATCATATGTAGTTCATTGTTCTACCAGCCAGAGTTCATTCTGCATAAACAAATTCCCTATTGAGCTCCCAATGCCATAAACAGTGAAATAGCAGTTGTGTCAGTTCCCAGCAAATACAGTGAATTGGACTGAAGGGCGGCTCCCATTCTAATCGGTTTCCTATCTGCAGTTGAATGATATATGGACTGTATGTGTTGGAAGTACAGTTCTTTTATTCTATTATAGCTCAATGTTTTGGTCTTTAGGAAACACTGTAGAGTGGAAGAATGCTTCTTTCTGAAAAAAAGAGCGTTTTTCTTGTAACACACGCTAGGGTTCATTTCCCTTTCCTTAATGGAGTTGAATCACATGCATTTCATTGTTCTACCAGCCAGAGTTCTTTTTGGGAAAGCAAATTAACCATTGAGCTTCTTTTGCCATACACAGAACAAATAGCAGTCGTGTCTGTTTGCAGCAAGGACAGTGTATTGGACTGAACGGAGGCTCCCATTCTAATCAGTTTCCTACCTAAAGTTGAATGACATATAGCTTTTGTGTGTAGGAACTACAGTCCTTTTGTTCTGAGATAGCTTCCTGTTTTGGCCCTGTAGAAAACACTGTCAGTGGGAGAATGCTTCTTCTCAAAAGCAGAGCGTGTTTCTTGTAACACAAGCTAGGGTTCATTTCCTTTTCCTAAATGGAGTTGAATCACATGCAGTTCATTATTCTACCAACCAGAGTTCTTTTCGGGTAAGCAAAGAAACCATTGAGCTTCATTTGTCATACACAGGACAAATAGCAGTCGTGTCTGTTCCCAGTAAGTAAAGTGTATTGGACTGACGGGAGGCTCCAATTCTAATCAGTTTCCTATTTGGAGTTGAATGACATATGGTTTTGAGTGTAGGAAGTACATTTTTTTTTTGTTCTGAGATAGGTCCCTGTTTTCTCTCTGTAGGAAACACTGGAGAGTGGAAGATTCCACCTTTCTCAAAAGCAGAGTTTGATTCTTGTAAGGCAAGCTAGGGTTCAATTAGCTTTCCTTAATGGAGTTGAATCACATGAAGTTCATTGTTCTACCAGTCAGAGTTCTTTTTGGGTAAGCAAAGTATCTATTGAGCTCCCATTGCCATAAACAGTGCAAATAGCACTCTCATCTGTTCCCAGCAAGTACCTTGTGTTAGACTGAAGGGAGGGTCCCATTCTAATCAGTTTCGTACCTGGAGTTGAATGACATATGGCTTTTGTGTGTAGGAAGTACATTTAATTCTGAGATAGCTTTCGGTTTTCTCTCTATCAGAAAAACTGTAGAGTGTTAGATTGTCCCTATCTCATTTTGCACAGTGTGTTTCATGTAAGGCAAGCTATGGTTCAATTATCTTTCCTTAATGGTGTTGAATCACCTGCAGTTCATTGTTCTACCAGCCAGAATTCTTTTCGGGTAAGCAAACCAACCATTGAGCTTCTTTTGCCATACACAGTGCAAATAGCTGTCGCGTCTGTTCCTACCAAGTACAGTGTATTGGACTGAAGGGAGGCTCCCATTCTACTCATTTTTATTCCTGGAGTTGAATGACATATGGCTTTTGTGTGTAGGAAGAACTGTTCTTTTGTTCTGAGATTGCTATCTGTTTTCTCTTAATAGGAAACAATGTAGAGCCGAACATTCCCCTTACTCAAAAACAGAGTGTGTTTCTTGCAAGGCAAGGTAGGATTCAATTAGCTTAACTTAATGGAGATGAATTATATGCAGTTCATTGTTCTACCAGCCAGAGTTCATTCTGCATAAGCAAAATCACTATTGAGCTCCCAAAGCTGTAAACAGTGCAAATTGCAGTTGCATCAGTTCCCAGCATATACAGTGTATTGGAATGAAAGGTGGCTCCCATTCTAATCAGTTTCCTATCTGCAGTTGAATGATATATGGACTGTATGTGTTGGAAGTACAGTTCTTTTGTTCTAAGATAGCTCCTTGTTTTGGCCCTATAGGAAACACTGTAGAGTGGAAGAATGCTTCTTTCTGAAAAGCAGAGCATTTTTCTTGTAACACAAACTAGGGTTCATTTCCCTTTCAAAAACGAAGTTGAATCACATGCAGTTCATTGTTCTACCAGCCAGAGTTCTTTTCGTTGAGCAAATTAACCATTGAGCTTCTTTTGCCCTACACAGTGAAAATAGCAGTCCCTTATGTTCGCAGCAAGTACAGTGTATTGGACTGAACGGATGCTCCCATTCTAATCAGTTTCCTACCTAAAGTTGAATGACATATAGCTTTTGTGTGTAGGAAGTACAGTTCTTTTGTTCTGAGATAGCTCCCTGTTTTGGCCTTATAGAAAACACTGTCAGTGGGAGAAGGCTTCTTTCTCAAAAGCAGAGTGTGTTTCTTGTAACACAAGCTAGGGTTCATTTCCCTGTCCTAACTGGAGTTGAATCACATGCAGTTCATTGTTCTACCAACCGGAGTTCTTTTCGAGTAAGCAAAGTAACTGTGAGGCCAAAATGAGCCATCTTAGAAATAAGACCAAAATGCTTTCACCCTAAAATTAAGGTCTAAGATTTCTCCTTTTGGGAATAGGCCATTAGTTACTGAAACCAGTCAGTAAAGATTCCAGAAACAAGGAAGTGTAAAAGTACAGAGTCACAAGATAGTCACGAGGTAATGCCTGCCAGACTATGGAATGTCCTCTCCCTGGTTTCCAGGGTAACTGACCACAGAAATGCCCCCACCTGAGGGCAGCCAATGAGAAATGGTGGCGGGCAACCACTCCCTTAGAAGTAATTTCTAGAAGTCTCTAGAAGCGAGCCAATCAGAATTGTACCTGTACTAGCACCCCTAAATGATATAACCTTGTGTCTTTTCCCTTTAAAAACTGAGCTTGCAGACAGGTGGGTGCTTCCTCCAATGGAATGTCACCAACAGTTTGTTTGGGGTACAGTGCTGATGCAAATTGAGTTTTCTTGTTATGGTGTATGCATGTATTTCTGTTCTTGTTTAAAATATTGTAACTTTACAATATATTCTAGAGTACTGAGGGAAATCATATGAAAGACTTTGGTAAGAGTTTCTGTTTTAAAGGAAAAGAAAAAAGTGAAATTTGTCTAGAGTAAATGTCTGAGGGATCAAAGGAACAGACTGAGGGTACATGGAAGGTTGTAGAAGGTCAGAGGGGATGTGATGTAAACTGTTTGTTATGGTTTCTTATACCTGCAAATACTGAATTTAAAAGTTGATTCTGGTTGGTTTTCATCTTAAGAATGGCTAATGATTCTGCAAACTGCTTATGTGTGTATGTATACAGGTATGTGACTTGAAAATGAAAGCAAGCTTTAACTGTATGTATGTATGTGTGTAACTGGGATCCAACTGTGTGTATGTGTACAAGTAATTTTTGTTTAGAAAAATGAGCTTTAAACAGCAACCACATGGCTCCCTCCATCTTGGCTGGTGACCTCATGGGCAGCCATGTGGCTGGCAGCCATCTTTTACTAAGGTTATAAAGATCTACTTGGGTTAACACCTAATACTTATGTCTTTACCAAGTGTTCAACAGCAAGTTTCTAGAGAATTTAAATAGATGGCAACATATGTTTATTTGATTACTATTAAAGCTGCACATCAATGCTTTTATTCACAGGAATATACCTTGCTCTGGCAGCCAAACTTTGCAACATAAAGGAATCATAGGAAACAGCTGAGGTTTGCAAATGTATGGCAGGACTAGAGTTCCAAAAAGAGTCTAGTTGCAGTGGTGGAAGACATTTGAGAGATCTCAGGCTTTTAAGAACAGTTTTTATAGTTAAAAACCAATGGCTTAAAAAATGTTTCTCCTTATATTGATATTTTGTTTTGGTTTCTTTACTGAACCTGTATTTGATGCTAGAAGAGCTTCAACTTAAAAGCATTGTTTTTAGGCTACTTTTGTAGACTGTTAGAGAACATAAATAGTCAGTCATAAGTAATCAAGTTTTTTAATTGTAGTCAGGGTAAGTAAGTACTGATGTAAGTTTACTCATTTACTCAGTCTCTTGCATATGTTTTCAGGGTTTAGCTTGAAACAAGTAATTAGAAACAAAGTTTGTCTATTCAGATATACCTGAACAGCCCTCATACTTCAGTGATCTGCAGAATATGGCATTTAAATGTTGATCTAAAAGCTTACTATATCAGACAGGCTTCCAGATCCTAGCAGTGACCCAAGGTCTCCAAAGAAGATTACGTAAGAGGCACCACAACGTCTCTGCCTGGATTATGACAACGCTGACCACAGGGCAAGATGCCCCAATGCAACGCCTGCCGCCAGGACCCAGCCCAGACTGTGGACAAGCAGTAGGACACTGGAATTGATTGCACCCTTTTGCCTGATCAAGGTTAGTCTTCCATGTCCCTATTCCACAGGAAAAATACTCTGCCTTATGGACCTGATGGTGGAAGAAGATTGATGCTGTTCTGACTGGTGCCTCCAACGCTATGGAGACTTGGGTAGGGTTTGGTCCCTGTAATTTATAGGATTGGAAGCTTCTTGGTCTGCACTCAGATATAGTTTATCCTTCTCAGATCTCTGACAGTACTGATGGCCAGGCTAGCTCTAACTTTGTCAGCATGGCAGCATCAGACAACCAGATCGTTCTGCAAGGCCATAGCTAGCTTGTTAGCTCACTTTTAGGAAAATGTTCTAAGATATAAAAGTTTAAGTAAGTCATAAAGGTTCAGATATGAGTCCAAAATGAGATAAGTTTCAGATTACTCTCCTGTTCTATGGTTCAGAGCTTAACATTTAGGAGTCCTGATGAGCTGGTAGAGCAATGACTACTTACTGTTCAGTCACAAGCTCAATATTTTGGATTTGTTTTAGATGTCATATTTAAATGTAACTTGTTGGGACTCAAAGGTATGAGTCCACTTCTGCTGTTTTACAAGATACCCATTACCTGCTTTGTCTATAATATGGATTTCAGTACAGATTGGTAATACTAATGTATCTAAAACTTTTATGTCATTTTGTAAGTAGGCCTCAAAGGATCAAAAGAGCCATAAAAACCTAGACCCATTTCACAGAGGTTGAAAGGACCCCAGATAAGTATTCCTAAAGATGGTATTTTTCCTCTCTCCTGGTCTTGGGACTACTGCTTTTCCCATTAATAAGGGTATGGACCTAAGGGTTCCAAATAAGTTCATAAATTTTAACTTCTGTTCCTAGTTTAAATTTGTCTCAACAGATTTCTACTCAGCTGGCAGTCACCTCCAGGTTTCAGTTGCTGACTCCACTGCTCCAGACGACTGTGAGCTCCAGACTTGCTAAAAGCTGACGTGGACCAGCCCAGTTAACAAGGTTCTTCCCTGTCCCTATGGGGTCAGGCAGCTACATGCTTCTGACAAATGCCCCCTTGCCCAGTCTTTGACAAGCTTTTCAGCCTTTTGGGGCCCCCTGACATCGGCGCCCCAATGCCAGCTCGAAGCAGTTCCAGAAGAGAACATCACCCATGTTCCCTGTTCAGAAAAGGCTGAAATGCTGGGTCAAAAGAAAACTCCCTGGCATAGAGACAAGATGGCTAACTATACATGGCCATTATTAGAGAGGGATACTTAGGAACTAACTGTCCAAAACCCATGATTGGGTTCCATTAGGCACATGAGAAGGGGGAAATGTGAGACCAAAATGAGCCATCTTAGAAATAAGACCAAAATGCTTTCACCCTAAAATTAAGGTCTAAGATTTCTCCTTTTGGGAATAGGCCATTAGTTACTGAAACCAGTCAGTTAAGATTCCAGAAACAAGGAAGTGTAAAAGTACAGAGTCACAAGATAGTCACGAGGTAATGCCTGCCAGACTATGGAATGTCCTCTCCCTGGTTTCCAGGGTAACTGACCACAGAAATGCCCCCACCTGAGGGCAGCCAATGAGAAATGGTGGCAGGCAACCACTCCCTTAGAAGTAATTTCTAGAAATCCCTAGAAGCGAGCCAATCAGAATTGTACCTGTACTAGCACCCCTAAATGATGTAACCTTGTGACTTTTCCCTTTAAAAACTGAGCTTGCAGTCAGGTGGGCGCTTCCTCTAGCCTCCACTGCGTTGGATGTATTGGACGAAGTTCCTGCCTAGGCTTGTATTGCTTTTGGATATCCAGAATTAAACCTTGCTTTTGCATTCCGTCATGCTCGTCTTTGGTGGTCTCTCTGGGGGTCACGATCTGGGCACAATAGTAACCATTGAGCTTCTTTTGCCATACACAGTACAAATAGCAGTCGCGTCTGTTCCCAGTAAGTACAGTGTATTGGACTGACGGGAGTTTCCAATTCTAATCAGTTTCCTATGTGGAATTGAATGACATATGGCTTTTGAGTGTAGGAAGTACATTTCTTTTCTTCTGAGATAGGTCCCTGTTTTCTCTCTGTAGGAAACACTGTAGAGTGGAAGATTGCTCCTTTCTCAAAAGCAGAGTTTGTTTTTTGTAAGGGAATCTAGGGTTCAATTAGTTTCCTTAATGGAGTTGAATCACATGCAGTTCATTGTTCTACCAGTCAGAGTTCTTTTTCGGTAAGCAAAGTCACTATTGTGCTCCCATTGCCATAAACAGTGCAAATAGCACTCTCGTCTATTACCAGCAAGTACAGTGTATTGGACTGAAGGGAGGGTCCCATTCTAATCAGTTTCATACCTGGAGTTGAATGACATATGGCTTTTGTGTGTAGGAAGTACATTTCTTTAGTTCTGAGATAGCTCCCGGTTTTCTCTCTATTTGGAAACACTGTAGAGTTGAAGATTGCCTCTTTCTCAAATGCAGAGTATGTTTCTCCTAACATAACCTAGGGTTCAATTTCCATTCCTTATTGGAGTTGAATCATATGCAGTTCATTGTTTTACCTGCCAGTGTTCTTTTCGCGTAAGCAATGTCACCATTGAGCTCCCATTGCCATAAAGAGTGCAAAGAGCAGTCACATCTGTTCCCAGCAAGTACAATGTATTGGACTGAAGGGAGGCTCCCATTCTACTAAGTTTCCAACCGTGAGTTGAATGACATATAGATGGTGTGTAGTATGTACAGTTCTTTTGTTCTGAGATAGCTCCCTCTTTTTCCTCTATAGGAAACACTGTAGAGTGGAACATTTCCCCTTACTCAAAGCAGAGTGTATTTCTTACAAAGCAAGCTAGGATTCAATATGCTTTCCTTAATGGAGTTGTATCAAATGCAGTTCATTGATCTACCAGCCAGAGTTCTTTTCGGGGAAGCAAAGTCACCATTGAGCTTCCTTTGCTATACACAGTACCAAGAGCAGTTGCGTCTGTTCACGGCAAGTACAGTGTATTGGACTGAAGGGAGGTTCCCATTCTAATGAGTTTCCAATGTGGAGTGGAAAAATACATGGCCAGTAAGTATTGGAAGTACAGTTCTTTTGTTCTAAGATAGCTCCCTGTTTTGGCCCTATAAGAAACACTGTATAGTTGAAGAATGCTTCTTTCTCAAAAGCAGAGAGTGTTTCTTGTAATGCAAGCTAGGGTTCATTTCCCTTTCCTAAATGGAGTTGAATCACATGCAGTTCATTGTTCTACCTGCAGTGATCTTTTCGGGTAAGCAACTTAATCATTGAGCTTCTTTTGCCACACACAGTTCAAATAGCAGTTAGGTTTATTCCCAGCTAGTACAGTGTATTGGACTGACGGGAGCCTCCAATTTTAATCAGTTTCCTATGTGGAATTGAATGACATATGGCTTTTTCTGTGTAGGAAATACATTTCTTTTGTTCTGAGATCGCTCCCTTTTTCTCTCTATAGGAAACACCGTAGAGTGGAAGATTTCCCCTTTCTCAAAAGCAGAGTGTGTTTCTCCTATGATAAGCTTGGGCTCACTGAGCTCTCCTTAATGGAGCTGAATCACATACACTTCATTGTTCTACCACCCAGAGTTCTTTTCAGGTATGCAAAGTCACTTTTGGCTCACATTGCCATAAACAGTGGAAATAGCACTCGTGTATGTTCCCAGCAAGCATAGTGTATTGGACTGAAGGGAGGCTCCCTTTCTAGTCATTTTCCTACCTGGAGTTGAATGACAGTTGGCTTTTGATTGTAGGAAGTTCTTTTGTTCTGAGATATCTCCCTGTTTTCTCTCTATAGGAAACACTATAGAGTGGAAGAGAGCTCCTTTCTCAATAGCAGAGCATTTTTCGTGTAATGCAAGCTAGTGTTCATTTCCCTTTCATTAATGGAGTTGAATCACATGCAGTTCATTGTTCTACCAGCCAGAGTTCTTTTCGCATAAGCAAATTCACTATTGAGCTCCCATTGCCAAAACTGTGCAAATAGCAACCAAGGCAATTCCCTGCAAATACAGTGTATTGGACTGAAGGGCAGCTCTCATTCTAATCAGTTTCTTATCTCGAGTTGAAAGATATATGGCCTGTATGTGTTGGAAGTGCAATCCTTTATTTCTAATATTTCTCCCTGTTTTGGCTCTATAGGAAACACTGTAGAGTGGAAGAATGTTTCCTTCCCAAAAGCAGAGCATGTTTCTTTTAATGCAAGCTAGTGTTCATTTCCCTTTCATAAATGGAGTTGAATCACATGCAGTTTATTGTTCTACCAGCCAGAGTTCTTTTCCGGTAACCAAATTAACCATTGAGCTTCTTTTGCCATACACAGTGCAAATAGCAGTCGCTTCTGTTCGCAGCCAAGTACAGAGTATTGGACTGAATGGAGGATCCAATTCTAATCAGTTTCCTACAAGTGTTGAATGACATAAAGCTTTTGTGTGTAGGAAGTACAGTTCTTTTGTTCTGAGATAGCTCCCTGTTTTGACCCTATAGAAAACACTGTGGAGCAGGAGAGTGCTTCTTTCTCAAAAGCAGAGCATGTTTCTTTTAACGCAAGCTAGGGTTCATTTCCCTTTCCTAAATGGAGTTGAGTCACATGCAGTTCATTGTTCTATCAGCCAGAGTAATTTTCAAGTAAGCAAACTAACCATTGAGCTTCTTTTGCCATACACAGTGCAAATAGCAGTCACGTCTGTTCCCAGCAAGTACAGTGTATTGGACTGACAGGAGGCTCCAATTCGAATCAGTTTCCTATGTGGAGTTGAATGGCATATGGCTTTTGTGTGTAGGAAGTACAGTTCTTTTGTTATGATATCGCTCCCTGTTTTCTCTCTATAGGAACCACTGTAGAGTGGAAGATTGCCCCTTTCTCAAAAGCAGAGCCTATTTCTTGTAATGCAAGCTAGGGTTCATTTCTTTTTCCTAAATGGAGTTGAATCACATGCAGTTCATTGTTCTACCAGCCAGAGTTCTTTTCTGGTAAGCAAAGTAACCATTGAGCTTCTTTTGCCATACACTGTGCAAAGAGCAGTCGCATTTGTTCACAGCAAGTACAGTGTATTGGACTGAAGGGAGGCTTCATTCTAATCAGTTTCCAATGTGGAGTAGAAATATACATGGTCCGTAATGTTGGAAGTACAGTTCTTTTCTTCTAAGGTAGCTCCCTGTATTGGCCCTATAAGAAACACTGTAGAGTTGAAGAATGCTTCTTTCTCAAAAGGAGAGCATATTTCTTGTAACACAAGCTAGGGTCATTTCCTTTTTTAAAATGGAGTTGAATCACATGCAGTTCATTGTTCTACCATCCAGAGTTCTTTTCAGGTAAGCAAATTAACCATTGAGCTTCTTTTGCCATACACAGTGCAAATAGCAGTTGCTTCTATTCCCAGCAAGTACAGTGTATTGGACTGACAGGAGCCTCAAATTCCAATCAGTTTACTATGTGGAGTTGAATGACATATGGCTTTTGTGTGTTGGAAGTACATTTCTTTTGTTCTGAGATAGCTCCCTGTTTTCTCTCTGTAGGATACAATGTAGAGTGGAAGATTGCCTCTTTCTCAAAAGTAGAGTTTGTTTCTTGTAAGGCAAGCTAGGGTTCAATTAGCTCTCCTTAATGGAGTTGAATCACATACAGTTCATTGTTCTACCAGCCAGAGTTATTTTTGGGTAAACAAAGTCACTATTTAGCTCCCATTGCCATGAACAGTGCAAATAGCTCTCTCGTCTCTTCCCAGCAAGTACAGTGTATTGGACTGAAGTGATGCTCCCATTCAAATCAGTTTCCAATGTGTAGTTGAATGATATATGGCCCATATGTGTTGGAAGTACAGATTTTTATTCTAAGATAGCTCCCTGTTTTGGCCCTTTAGGAAACCCTGTGGAGTGGAAGAATGCTTCTTTCTCAAAAGCAGAGCGAGTTTCTTGTAATGTGAGCTTGGGTTCATTTCCCTTTCAAAAATGGAGTTGAATCACATGCAGTTCATTGTTCTTCCAGCCATAGTTCTTTTCAGGTTTAAAAACTAACCCTTGAGCTTCTTTTTCCATAAACAGTTCAAATAGCAGTCAGGTCTGTTCCCAGCAAGTACAGTGTATTGGACTGATGGGAGGCTCCAATTCTAATCAGTTTCTTATGTGGAATTGAATGACATATGGCTTTTGTGTGTAGGAAGTATTGTTCTTTTGTTCTGAAATTGCTCCCTGTTTTCTCTCTATAGGAAACACTGTAGATTGAAAGATTGCTCCTTCCTCAAAAGCAGAGTGTGTTTCATGTAAGGCAAGCTAGGGTTCAATTAGCTTTCCTTAATGGAGTTGAATCACATGCAGTTCATTCTACCAGCCAGAGATCTTTTCGGGGAAGCAAAGTCACCATTGAGCTAACTTTGCCATACACAATACAAAGAGCAGTTGCGTCTGTTCACAGCAAGAACAGTATATTGGACTGAAGGGAGGCTCCCATTCTAATTAGTTTCCAATGTGGAGTGGAATGATTCATGGCCCGTATGTGTTGGAAGTACAGTTCCTTTGTTATTAGATAGCTCCCTGTTTTGGCCCTATAAGAAACACTGTAGAGTTGAAGAATGCTTCTCTATCAAAAGCAGAGCGTGTTTCTTGTAACGCAAGCTAGGGTTCATTTCCCTTTCCTAAATGGAGTTGAATCATATGAAGTTCATTGTTCTACCAGCCAGAGTTCTTTTCAGATAATCAAATTAACCATTGAACTTCTTTTGCCACACACAGTGCAAATAGCAGTTGTGTCTATTCCTAGCAAGTGCAGTGTATTGAACTGACGGGAGACTCCAGTTCTAATCAGTTTTCTATGTGGAGTTGAATGACATATGGCTTTTGTGTGTAGGAAGTACATTTCTTTTGTTCTGAGATAGCTCCCTGTATTCTCTCTATAGGAAACACTGTAGAGTGGAAGATTGCCCCTTTCTCAAAGGCAGAGTGTGTTTCTCCTATGGTAAGCTAGGGTTCACTTAGCTTTCCTTAATGGAGATGAATCATGTACACTTCATTGTTCTACCACCCAGAGTTCTTTTCAGGTTTGCAAAGTCACTATTGTGCTCCCATTGCCATAAACTGTGCAAATAGCAGTCATGTGTGTTCCCAGCAAGTACAGTGTATTGGACTGAAGGGCGGCTCCCATTCTAATCAGTTTCCTACCTGGAGTTGAATGACATATGGCTTTTGTGTGTAGGCAGTTCTTTTGTTCTGAGATATCTCCCTGTTTTCTCTCTATAGGTAACACTGTAGAGTGGAAGAGAGCTCCTTTCTCAATAGCTGAGCATATTTCTTGTAACACGAGCTAGGGTTCATTTCCCTTTCCTAAATGGAGTTGAATCACATGCAGTTCATTGTTCTACTAGCCCGAGTTCTTTTGGGTAAGCAAAGTAACCTTTGTAGATGTAACCAACCATCTTATTAAATAAGAAACACAGAAACAATGTAAAAGAGAAAGCCGAGAGGTCAGAGCTCAGAGCTAAAATCTCACCCTTCAGCCTGCCGTCCCAGCTTCCCGAAAGAGAGCTATTTCCTGTGTTTAAGTCGATTTTTAGTCATTCTGCCTTCTCATTGGTTGTAAACCCAAACACGTGACTGCCTCGTCACTGTCTGAATGTACAGCCCCCTAGGTCTTGAAGGCATATGTCTCCAATGCTGGCTGTGTCCCTGAACACAGAGATCTGTGGGATTAAAGGCGTGTGCCACCACCGCCACACTCTGTCTATGGCTCTAATAGCTCTGACCCCCGGGCAACTTTATTTATTAACATACAATCAAAATCATATTTCAGTACAATTAGAATATCATCACATTTCTCCTTTTCTATTTTAATAAAAAAATAGCAAAATGTTGTAACTAATAAAAGAGAAACTATATATTAAATTGCAATAACTATATACAATATATACAAGTAATAAATACCTAAACAGGTATTTGACAAATCAGAGAAAAAAATTCCATTATCTATCCTATTTTGGTAAATCCAAGATGTATCTAATGCACTTTCTACCCTAATTAATTTTTAACTCTAACTAACAAATCTTCAACCATAACTAACTAATCTTCAACTCCCTCAGAGACCCAAGAAGGAAATAATATTAACTAACAAAAATAAAAAAACAGGAAGTGCATGCAAGCAACTTCCAAAAATTTGTGAGTTGACAGAAACAGTCAGCTGCCTGGGCAGTCACCTAAGGTTTCTCGCCAGTGTTGGGAAATCATCTTCAGCCTATAGGCTTAGTGTATCTGACAGACTCATTTGTGAAGTAGGATGTACACAAGGTCAACAGCTCAACCTCACATTGGGTGAGAGCAGTCCATGTACCAGAAACACCTGAATTCCACTAGTATCTTGTCATGATTCAGGATTTTAAATTCTGGAAATTGTTGACAGTTTTTTAATTCAGCTGTTCATTCTTCTTGGCTGTGTATATATGGCTTCATCTCAGCATCCCCTTCTTCTCCACATCCCTCTATTAAATGTCAGTCTACTTTTGAGAGGCATGAGCTTTCAGCTGCTGTTCCATTGTACAACAGAAGCCATCGGCCCTCTGCCTGTTAAGCTGCCTTCGAAGAAAAGGGCACCGTACCTTTTCCGGATGCGAAGGACACTTCAGGGATGGGGCCATATTGTCCTGGCCTCAGAAGATGCCTTTTGATAAAGCCATAACCACACTTGTTTTGGCAAGAATCAGTAGTCCCTTGTTTCGTGTTCTGTTTGTCCATTTTGTCCTGTTGATTCGAGGATACTTTGTTGTCCAGTGGCTAACTTTTGCCACAATGAAAGTTGACTCCATATGCAGTTTCTTCAATGCCCATATTTTCTCTGAAGTAGATTGGTACTGCCAGGAGCCAACATGTCTCAAAAAAGAAAAATTTTCTAAGTTATTAAAACATTTTAAATGCCATATTCTGTAGATCTCTGAAGGGTTTGAAGATGGCCTGTCTAAAACATCTCTGCTCAATTTTTAAAACATATCTAATATGACTACAAGTTCTATTATAATGTCTAACTACTAACTTTCATTTCTTTATATCCTAATAGGTGGTAATAATAACATTCAAGGATCAGAAACTTGTATTACATTGTTAAATGAATGGTATAAGTACAATTAGAAATATACATATAGTATTTTCTAACAATATCAGTTTCAAATTTGTATACAATATAAAACAATCCAATCCAATGTAAAGTATTTAAAACTAGTAATTGTCTTTTTCTTTTCTTTCTTTTTTTTCTTTTCTTTTTTAAACAAGAACCTTAAATCTAATCTCTTTTGCTTAGCCTTTTTCCTAACCCTTGACAAGAACTTGTAACCAACCTCCCTAAACACTGAAAATTATCCCAGACCCAAAACCCATTATAAAGACCAAAAAACCACCCACCCCACACCACCTCTTTGGGAATGTGGGCATCGTATTCTTAAAATTGCTTCCTGCTGGGTATGGGCAAAGTTTTCTTTATCCTGAAAGAAAAATATGGGGTTAATTGTCAAATTCTAGGAAAGGTAACTATATCCTTCATTATCCAGTCTGTGTATAATGCCAAAGTTCAGGGTTTTTCTCAAGTCCTTATTCAAGTAGTTTTGAGACTGGATCATCTCAGGTAGTCATCTCAAAATTGCTCTGAGCACCTTGTAGTTCAAAGCTGATGTGTGGATGATGTTTGTCAGCTTAATGATATTATTATTGTCCACGTGGAATTGTTGTTGTTGTGGGGCCCCATCTTCTTTCTGGAGAATTCAGTTGATGTTAGGCCTGGCCGTGATTTCCTGCAGAAAACTGATAAGAGACTCAAACACAAAGACATATATATGCAGGTAATTGAAGTCTTTTCTTTTTTCTAGAATTGGTTAGTACTCTATATGACCATTCATATCTTAACAAAGTTTAAAATGTATAAATATCTATATATATATATATTAATCTTGTAAATTTTGATATAAAATTCATACTTTAAGAAGAGTTTAAAGAATCAGAATAGAATCAAAGAGTTGAGATTAGTAATAGAATAGTCCCTTAATTAATTTGCTTTTGTCCTGTACCATAGCAGAAAATGGCTCTTTTCTTCTGGCATGGTACAGGGAGTTTGCATTTTCATTTTAACAACATGCTTGAGTTTAAAGAAGGAGAGAGCCATTCTCCAACTCCAAAATCAGCTTTAAATTTTAATTGAACTGGGACTATTAGAAAACCAATAGTGTTAAATCTTTAGAGAAAAGCAGAAACAAACATTTAGGAAGACATAAAATTTTTTTAGATAATATATACCCATACACCGTTTCACTCTGTTTCTTGGGATAGATGATTTGTCCTTTTTCTTCAGTTGTCTCATTTGTCCAGTGTTCTTCAGATTCCTTAACCTTCATTCTCCTAAAAGACGAAAACAAAACCCTTTCCCCAAGACTAATTTTGGGGATGTTTCCTTTTGGCAAGTTATTATCTGATTAAACAAAAAGGCATGTGTTACTGGTACAAGTTATTTTAAATTGGATGTTCATGCTGGTTGATGAACTATCACTTCCTCTAATTAAGAGGTTTCTCTTGTTCAAATCGAACCTTTATCAATTTTGATGGTACCCACAGCTTATCTTCTCCTGTAGAAACAAAAACAAAACCTCATCCCCAATGTAATTCATACCCTGGTTTCCATTCTGAGGTCAGCACATCCTTAAAGTATATAGGCTGATTTAATTCTGTAGTTTTTTCTATTATCCAATGTCTCTCTGCAGCTGTTGTTCCTTTCTCATTGGCATTCAGAAAATTCAAAGTTAGAAGAGCATTATGCAGTCTATTTCTGGGAGTTTTTGTTACCCATTTCTGTTTATTTAGCATATACTTTAGAGTTCTGTTTGATCTTTCTATAACTGCTTGACCTGTAGGATTATGTGGTATGCCTGCAATATGCTTTATATTGTAATAAGCAAAAAACTGTTTCATTTTAACAGAGACATATGATGGAGAATTGTCAGTTTTGATTTGTGCAGGTATACCCATGATGGCCATAACTTCTAGCAAATGAGTGAGTACAGATTCAGCTTTTTCAGAACTCAAAGCAGTTGCCCATTGAAATCGTGAATAAGTATCGATGGTGTGGTGTACATATTTCAGTTTTCCAAATTCTGCAAAGTGAAACACGTCCACCTGCCAGATTTCATTTCTCTGAGTACCCTTTGGGTTACATCCTGCTGGTAATGGCGTTTGATTATAGAAGGAACAAGTAGGACATTTCTTTACTATTTCTTTGGCTTGTTGCCAGGTTATGGAAAAATCCTTTTTTAAACCTTTACTATTGACGTGATGTTTTTTATGAACTTCTGAGGCCTCCAGCACATTTCCTATCAATAATTTATCAATCTCATCATTGCCTTGTGCTAGAGGGCCTGGCAGACCAGTATGGGATCGAATGTGAGTTATATATAAAGGATGATTCCTTTTCCTGATTGTATCTTGTAATTGAATAAATAGTGAAGTTAATTCTGAAGCATCAGGGATAAATTCTGCAGTCTCAATATGTAACACCACTATTTCAGCATACTGAGAGTCAGTTACTACGTTGAGAGGTTCTGAAAAATCCATTAATACCAACAAAATAGCATACAATTCTGATTTTTGAACTGAATTATACGGACTTTAAACCACTTTACTTAAATTTTCTGATTTGTAACCTGCCTTTCCTTCTTTGTTGGCATCTGTATAAAATGTACGAACTCCAGATATGGGTTTTTGCCGTACAATTTGAGGCAAGATCCAATCAGCTCTCTTTATAAAATCAATTTTATTGCTTTTGGGATATTTGCTGTTAATTTCTTCCAAAAAATTACTGCAAGCTCTTTGCCAACGATCACTTTCTGTCCATAATTTTTCAATGTCCTCCTTAGTTAATGGTACAAAAATTTCTGCTGTGTCCAAAACTTCTTACACTCCTCAAACCTTTTGAAATTACTTCTCCTACCCATGTATCATCATGCTCATCAGCCTCAACATTAATTGTCTCTCTAATCCAATCTTCCATAAGTGCAGATCTTGCCCTTAATGGCCTGATTATTCTTTTGCATGCTGCATTCGCATTCTCAAAGGCCAAAGATTCAATTATTGCCTTACCAGCTTCTGAATCCGAGACCATTCTCTTTACTGCTAAAGCCAGTCTTTGTAAAAAATCTGTAAAAGACTCTTTTGGGCCTTGCATCACCTTTGTAAATGACTCAGATTTTTTCCTGGTTCCTCAACTCAGTCCCATGCATTCAAGGCTGCCGTTCGACATAAAATTAGGGTTTGGACATCATATAAACATTGTGTTTGTACTGAAGCATATTGGCCTTCTCCAATAAGCTGATCCTGGCAAACTTGTATTCCTTTATCCATCCATTGTTTTTCTATGTTTTTAGCCTCCTCCTTAAACCAGGTCAGAAATTGAAGTCTCTGGCTGGGTTCCAGAACACCTTGTGCAAGTTCCCGCCAGTCCTGTGGTACTATCCTATTACATGTTGACCAAGAGTTTAACATTTGCTTTACATATGGGGAATGCATGCCATAAGATACTATTGCCTCCTTAAAACTTTTTAAATCCAATATTTCAATTGGAGTCCAAATATTTTGTGTAGCCATTTGATCAGGCATCTGCTGTACAGTTACAGGATAAATTAAGGGTGACTGTGTGAAAACAGGCTTTCTTTCTGTAACCTTATGATCCAGACTTGAAACAACTTCACTGTTAATTTCTTCTGTCGGAATTTTTACAGGTTTTACAAGTTCTTCTAAAGCTGTTATCCTGGCACTTAAATTGACTATCTTTTTAAATATTAAAATGAGGATTAGCATATTGATAAGCTGCATAATTCCACCAATACTAATATTATATAGTTGTTCCATTGTCAGACTGCCTAAAATTTCTAACAAAAACCAATTTTCTTCCAATGTACACATAAAACCCATTTTTTTATGTGGAAAAAAATTCTCTTTTAGATAGTTTCCTTTAAAATATCTGATATGTTATGACTTACCAAATCTGCGTAGAACAGTAGAAATCCGAGGGGATTTTCAAAACAGCCACCTAGTGTCCCAGGTGTAAATCCAGAGAGAGAGCGAGCGAGCGAGAGAGAAACAGAGAGAGAGAGAGAGAGAGAGAGAGAGAGAGAGAAGAGAGAGAGAGAGAGAACACACAAGAAAGCGTAGCCGGCTAAAGCTTAAATCCAGCCATGTGTTCCCTCTTGTGCCGAGTCAAGGCTTGGGTCTGTCTTCCTTAAGCGCCGACCACGTGCGTTGGCTTTACAGGCAGGGCCCTGTTCAGCAGGGCAGGTCTGAGTTGTTTGTAGTACTGGCTTTAAGCAAGCTGCTCACAGACCTAGGCCCGGGCTAAGAAGCCGCAGCTCGGACTAGGAAGCTGACCGCCGCATGCCACCCTTCCGGGAAAGCGGACCTGCCGCCTAACAAAGAAGTTTTTAATGGATTCTTGTCACGTTGGGCGCCAGATGTAGATGTAACCAACCATCTTATTAAATAAGAAACACAGAAACAATGTAAAAGAGAAAGCAGAGAGGTCAGAGCTCAGAGCTAAAATCTCACCCTTCCTCCTGCCGTCCCAGCTTCCCGAAAGAGAGCTATTTCCTGTGTGTAAGTCGATTTTCAAGTTATTCTGCCTTCTCATTGGTTGTAAACCCAAACACGTGACTGCCTCGTCACTGTCTGAATGTACAGACCCCTAGGTCTTAAAGTCATTTGTCTCCAATGCTGGCTGTATCCCTGAACACACAGAGATCTATGGGATTAAAGGCATGTGCCACCACTGCCACACTCTGTCTATGGCTCTAATAGCTCTGGCCCCCGGGCAACTTTATTTATTAACATACAATCAAAATCATATTTCAGTACAATTAGAATACTACCACAAACCATTGAGCTTCTTTTGCCATACACAGTTCAAATAGCAGTGGTGTGTGTTCCCAGCAAGTACAGTGTATTGGACTGACGGGAGTCTACAATTCTAATCAGTTTCCTATGTGGAGTTGAATGACATATGGCTTTTATGTGTAAAAAGTACAGTTCTTGTGTTATGAGATCGCTCCCTGTTTTCTCTCTATAGGAAACACTGTAGAGTGGAAGATAGTCCCTTTGTCAAAAGCAGAGTGTGTTTCTCCTAAGGTAAGCTAGGGTTCATTTCCCATTCCTTAATGGAGTTCAATCATATTACGTTCATTGTTTTACCAGCCACAGTTCTTGTGGCACCAGCAAAGTCACTATTGAACTCCCTTTGCAATATACAGTGCAAAAAGGAGTTGCGACTGTTCTGAGCAATTACAGTGTATTGGACTGAAGAAAGGCTCCCATTCTTGTCAGTTTCATACCTGGAGTTTATTGGCATATAGCTTTTGTGTGTAGGAAGTACATTTCTATGTTCTCAGATAGCTCCCGGTTTTCTCTCTATCGGGAAACACTGTAGAGTTGAAGATCGCCTCTTTCTCAAAAGCAGAGTATGTTTCTCCTAACGTAATCTAGTGTTCATTTCCCTTTCATAAATAGAGTTGAATCACATGCAGTTCATTGTTCTCCCAGCCAGAGTTCTTTTCGGGTAAGCAAATTAACCATTGAGCTTCTTTTGCCCTACATAAGTGCAAATAGCGGAGGCGTCTGATCGCAGCAAGTACAGAGTATTGGACTGAACCGAGGCTACAATTCTAATCAGTTTCCTATCTAGAGTTGAATGACATATATCTTTTGTGTGTAGGAAGTACAGTTCTTTTGTTCTGAGATAGCTAACTGTTTTGGCCCTATAGAAAACACTGTGGAGTAGAAGAATGCTTCTTTCTCAAAAGCAGAGCATGTTTCTTGTAAGGCAAGCTAGGGTTCATTTCCCTTTCCTAAATGGAGTTGAATCACATGTAGTTCATTATTCTACCAACCAGAGTTCATTTCGGGAAAGCAAATTAACCATTGAGCTTCTTTTGCCATACACAGTACAAATAGCAGTCACGTCTGTTCCCAGCAAATACAGGTATTGGACTGACGGGAGGCTGAAATTCTAATCAGTTTCCTATGTGGAGTTGAATGACATATGGCTTTTGAGTGTAGGATGTACATTTCTTTTGTTCTGAGATAGCTCCCTGTTTTCTCTCTGTAGGAAACACTGTAGAGTGGAAGAAGGCCCCTTTCTCAAAAGCAGAGTTTGTTTCTTGTAAGGCAAGCAAGGGTTCAATTAGCTTTCCATAAAGGAGTTGAATCACATGGAGTTCATTGTTCTACCAGTCAGAGTTCTTTTCGGTAAGCAAAGTCACTATTGATCTCCCATTGCCATAAACAGTGCAAATAGCACTCTCATCAGTTCCCAGCAAGTACAGTGTATTGGACTGAAGGGAGGTTCCCATTCTAATCAGTTTCGTACCTGGAGTTGAATGACATATGGCTTTTGTGGGTAGGAAGTACATTTCTTTAATTCTGAGATAGCTCCCGGATTTCTCTCTATCAGAAACACTGTAGAGTAGAAGATTGCCCCTTTCTCAAAAGCAGAATATGTTTATCCTAAGGTAAGCCAGGGTTCAATTCCCATTCCTTAATAGAGTTGAATCACACGCAGTTCATTGTTCTACCAGCCAGAGTTCTTTTTGGGTAAGCAAATTAACCATTGAGCTTCTTTTGCCATACACAGTAAATAGCAGTCGCGTCTGTTCCCAGCAAGTACAGTGTATTGGACTGAAGGGAGGCCACCATTCTAGTCAGTTTTCTACCTTGAGTTGAATGACATGTGGCTTTTGTGTTTAGGAAGTACTGTTCTTTTGTTCTGAGATAGCTACCTGTTTTCTCTTAATAGGAAACAGTGTAGAGTGGAATATTTCCCCTCACTCAAAAGCAGAGAATGTTTATTCTAAGGCAAGCTAGGATTCAATGAGCTTTCCTTAATGGAGTTGAATCATATGCAGTTCATTTTTCTACCAGACAAAGTTCATTCTGCATAAGCAAATTCACTATTGAGCTCCCATTGCCATAAACAGTGCAAATAGCATTTGCATCATTTCCCAGCATATACAGTGTATTGGACTGAAGGGCAGCTCCCATTCTAATCGCTTAAGTATATGCAATTGAATGATATATGGACTGTATGTGTTTGAAGTACAGCTCTTTTGTTCTAAGATAGCTCCCTGTTTTGGCTCTATAGGAAACAATATAGAGTGGAAGAATGCTTCTTTCTGAAAAGCAGAGCGTTTTTCTTGTAACTCTAGCTAGGGTTCATTTCTCTGTCCTAAATGGAGTTGCATCACATGCAGTTCATTGTTCTGCCACCCAGAGTTCTTTTTTGGTAAGCAAATTAACCATTGAGCTTCTTTTGCCATACACAGTAAATAGCAGTCGCGTCTCTTCCCAGCAAGTACAGTGTATTGGACTGACAAGAGGTTGCAATTCTAATCAGTTTCCTATGTGGAGTTGAATGACATAAGGCTTTTGTGTGTAGGAAGTACATTTCTTTTGTTCTGAGATTGCTGCCTGTTTACTCTTTATAGGAAACACTGTAGAGTGGAAGATTGCCCCTTTAGCAAAAGCAGAGTATGTTTCTTGTAAGGAAATCTAGGGTTCAATTAGCTTTCGTTAATGAAGTTGAATCACATGCAGCTCATTGTTCTACCAGCCAGAGTTATTTTTGAGTAAACAAATACACTATTGAACTCCCATTGCCATAAACAGTGCATATATCTCTCTCCTCTGTTCCCAGCAAGTACAGTGTATTGGACTGAAGGGAGACTCTCATTCTAATCAGTTTCCAATGTGGAGTTTAATGTTATATGACCCTTATGTGTTGGAAGTACAGTTGTTTTATTCTAAGATAGCTCCCTGTTTTGGTTCTAGAGGAAAAACTGTAGAGTGGAAGAATGCTTTTTTCTGAAAAGCAGAGCATTTTACTTGTAAGGCAAGCTAGGGTTCATTTCCCTTTCCTAAATGGAGTTGAATCACATGTAGTTCATTATTCTACCAACCAGAGTTCATTTCGGGAAAGCAAATTAACCATTGAGCTTCTTTTGCCATACACAGTACAAATAGCAGTCACGTCTGTTCCCAGCAAATACAGGTATTGGACTGACGGGAGGCTGAAATTCTAATCAGTTTCCTATGTGGAGTTGAATGACATATGGCTTTTGAGTGTAGGATGTACATTTCTTTTGTTCTGAGATAGCTCCCTGTTTTCTCTCTGTAGGAAACACTGTAGAGTGGAAGAAGGCCCCTTTCTCAAAAGCAGAGTTTGTTTCTTGTAAGGCAAGCAAGGGTTCAATTAGCTTTCCATAAAGGAGTTGAATCACATGGAGTTCATTGTTCTACCAGTCAGAGTTCTTTTCGGTAAGCAAAGTCACTATTGATCTCCCATTGCCATAAACAGTGCAAATAGCACTCTCATCAGTTCCCAGCAAGTACAGTGTATTGGACTGAAGGGAGGTTCCCATTCTAATCAGTTTCGTACCTGGAGTTGAATGACATATGGCTTTTGTGGGTAGGAAGTACATTTCTTTAATTCTGAGATAGCTCCCGGATTTCTCTCTATCAGAAACACTGTAGAGTAGAAGATTGCCCCTTTCTCAAAAGCAGAATATGTTTATCCTAAGGTAAGCCAGGGTTCAATTCCCATTCCTTAATAGAGTTGAATCACACGCAGTTCATTGTTCTACCAGCCAGAGTTCTTTTTGGGTAAGCAAATTAACCATTGAGCTTCTTTTGCCATACACAGTAAATAGCAGTCGCGTCTGTTCCCAGCAAGTACAGTGTATTGGACTGAAGGGAGGCCACCATTCTAGTCAGTTTTCTACCTTGAGTTGAATGACATGTGGCTTTTGTGTTTAGGAAGTACTGTTCTTTTGTTCTGAGATAGCTACCTGTTTTCTCTTAATAGGAAACAGTGTAGAGTGGAATATTTCCCCTCACTCAAAAGCAGAGAATGTTTATTCTAAGGCAAGCTAGGATTCAATGAGCTTTCCTTAATGGAGTTGAATCATATGCAGTTCATTTTTCTACCAGACAAAGTTCATTCTGCATAAGCAAATTCACTATTGAGCTCCCATTGCCATAAACAGTGCAAATAGCATTTGCATCATTTCCCAGCATATACAGTGTATTGGACTGAAGGGCAGCTCCCATTCTAATCGCTTAAGTATATGCAATTGAATGATATATGGACTGTATGTGTTTGAAGTACAGCTCTTTTGTTCTAAGATAGCTCCCTGTTTTGGCTCTATAGGAAACAATATAGAGTGGAAGAATGCTTCTTTCTGAAAAGCAGAGCGTTTTTCTTGTAACTCTAGCTAGGGTTCATTTCTCTGTCCTAAATGGAGTTGCATCACATGCAGTTCATTGTTCTGCCACCCAGAGTTCTTTTTTGGTAAGCAAATTAACCATTGAGCTTCTTTTGCCATACACAGTAAATAGCAGTCGCGTCTCTTCCCAGCAAGTACAGTGTATTGGACTGACAAGAGGTTGCAATTCTAATCAGTTTCCTATGTGGAGTTGAATGACATAAGGCTTTTGTGTGTAGGAAGTACATTTCTTTTGTTCTGAGATTGCTGCCTGTTTACTCTTTATAGGAAACACTGTAGAGTGGAAGATTGCCCCTTTAGCAAAAGCAGAGTATGTTTCTTGTAAGGAAATCTAGGGTTCAATTAGCTTTCGTTAATGAAGTTGAATCACATGCAGCTCATTGTTCTACCAGCCAGAGTTATTTTTGAGTAAACAAATACACTATTGAACTCCCATTGCCATAAACAGTGCATATATCTCTCTCCTCTGTTCCCAGCAAGTACAGTGTATTGGACTGAAGGGAGACTCTCATTCTAATCAGTTTCCAATGTGGAGTTTAATGTTATATGACCCTTATGTGTTGGAAGTACAGTTGTTTTATTCTAAGATAGCTCCCTGTTTTGGTTCTAGAGGAAAAACTGTAGAGTGGAAGAATGCTTTTTTCTGAAAAGCAGAGCATTTTACTTGTAAGGCAAGCTAGGGTTCATTTCCCTTTCCTAAATGGAGTTGAATCACATGTAGTTCATTATTCTACCAACCAGAGTTCATTTCGGGAAAGCAAATTAACCATTGAGCTTCTTTTGCCATACACAGTACAAATAGCAGTCACGTCTGTTCCCAGCAAATACAGGTATTGGACTGACGGGAGGCTGAAATTCTAATCAGTTTCCTATGTGGAGTTGAATGACATATGGCTTTTGAGTGTAGGATGTACATTTCTTTTGTTCTGAGATAGCTCCCTGTTTTCTCTCTGTAGGAAACACTGTAGAGTGGAAGAAGGCCCCTTTCTCAAAAGCAGAGTTTGTTTCTTGTAAGGCAAGCAAGGGTTCAATTAGCTTTCCATAAAGGAGTTGAATCACATGGAGTTCATTGTTCTACCAGTCAGAGTTCTTTTCGGTAAGCAAAGTCACTATTGATCTCCCATTGCCATAAACAGTGCAAATAGCACTCTCATCAGTTCCCAGCAAGTACAGTGTATTGGACTGAAGGGAGGTTCCCATTCTAATCAGTTTCGTACCTGGAGTTGAATGACATATGGCTTTTGTGGGTAGGAAGTACATTTCTTTAATTCTGAGATAGCTCCCGGATTTCTCTCTATCAGAAACACTGTAGAGTAGAAGATTGCCCCTTTCTCAAAAGCAGAATATGTTTATCCTAAGGTAAGCCAGGGTTCAATTCCCATTCCTTAATAGAGTTGAATCACACGCAGTTCATTGTTCTACCAGCCAGAGTTCTTTTTGGGTAAGCAAATTAACCATTGAGCTTCTTTTGCCATACACAGTAAATAGCAGTCGCGTCTGTTCCCAGCAAGTACAGTGTATTGGACTGAAGGGAGGCCACCATTCTAGTCAGTTTTCTACCTTGAGTTGAATGACATGTGGCTTTTGTGTTTAGGAAGTACTGTTCTTTTGTTCTGAGATAGCTACCTGTTTTCTCTTAATAGGAAACAGTGTAGAGTGGAATATTTCCCCTCACTCAAAAGCAGAGAATGTTTATTCTAAGGCAAGCTAGGATTCAATGAGCTTTCCTTAATGGAGTTGAATCATATGCAGTTCATTTTTCTACCAGACAAAGTTCATTCTGCATAAGCAAATTCACTATTGAGCTCCCATTGCCATAAACAGTGCAAATAGCATTTGCATCATTTCCCAGCATATACAGTGTATTGGACTGAAGGGCAGCTCCCATTCTAATCGCTTAAGTATATGCAATTGAATGATATATGGACTGTATGTGTTTGAAGTACAGCTCTTTTGTTCTAAGATAGCTCCCTGTTTTGGCTCTATAGGAAACAATATAGAGTGGAAGAATGCTTCTTTCTGAAAAGCAGAGCGTTTTTCTTGTAACTCTAGCTAGGGTTCATTTCTCTGTCCTAAATGGAGTTGCATCACATGCAGTTCATTGTTCTGCCACCCAGAGTTCTTTTTTGGTAAGCAAATTAACCATTGAGCTTCTTTTGCCATACACAGTAAATAGCAGTCGCGTCTCTTCCCAGCAAGTACAGTGTATTGGACTGACAAGAGGTTGCAATTCTAATCAGTTTCCTATGTGGAGTTGAATGACATAAGGCTTTTGTGTGTAGGAAGTACATTTCTTTTGTTCTGAGATTGCTGCCTGTTTACTCTTTATAGGAAACACTGTAGAGTGGAAGATTGCCCCTTTAGCAAAAGCAGAGTATGTTTCTTGTAAGGAAATCTAGGGTTCAATTAGCTTTCGTTAATGAAGTTGAATCACATGCAGCTCATTGTTCTACCAGCCAGAGTTATTTTTGAGTAAACAAATACACTATTGAACTCCCATTGCCATAAACAGTGCATATATCTCTCTCCTCTGTTCCCAGCAAGTACAGTGTATTGGACTGAAGGGAGACTCTCATTCTAATCAGTTTCCAATGTGGAGTTTAATGTTATATGACCCTTATGTGTTGGAAGTACAGTTGTTTTATTCTAAGATAGCTCCCTGTTTTGGTTCTAGAGGAAAAACTGTAGAGTGGAAGAATGCTTTTTTCTGAAAAGCAGAGCATTTTACTTGTAAGGCAAGCTAGGGTTCATTTCCCTTTCCTAAATGGAGTTGAATCGCATGCAGTTCATTGTTCTACCAGCCAGAGTTCTTTTCAGGTAAGCAAATTAACCATTGAGCTTTTTTGCCATACACATTACACATAGCAGTCACATCTGTTCCCAGCAAGTACAGTGTATTGGACTGACTGGAGGCTCCAATTCTAATCAGTTTCTTATATGGAGTTGAATGCCATATGGCTTTTGTGTGTAGGAAGTATTGTTCTTTTGCTCTGAGATTGCTCCCTGTTTTCTCTCTATAGGAAACCCTGTAGAGTGAAAGATTCCCCATTTCTCAAAAGCAGAGTGTGTTTCTTGTAATTCAAGCTAGGGTTCAATTAGCTTTCCTTAATGGAGTTGAATCACATGCAGTTCATTGTTCTACCAGCCAGAGTTCTTTTCAGGGAAGCAAAGTCACCATTGAGCTCCAATTGCCATAAACAATGCAAATAACACTCTTGACTGTTACCTGCATGTACAGTTTATTGGACTGAACGGAGGGTCCCATTCTTATCAGCTTCGTACCTGGAGTTGAATAACATATGGATTTTGTGTGTAGGAAGTACATTTATTTAGTTCTGAGATAGCTCCCAGATTTCTCTCTATATTTAACACTGTAGAGTGGAAGATTACCCCTTTCTCAAAAGCAGAGTATGTTTCTCCTAAGGTAAGCAAGGGTCAATTCCCATTCCTTAATGGAGTTGAATCATATGCAGTTTATTGTTTTACCTGCCAGTGTTCTTTTTGCGTAAGCAAAGTCACTATTGAGCTCCCTTTGCCATAAATAGTGCAAATAGCAGTCTTGTCTCTTCCCAGCAAGTACAGTGTATTGAACTGAAGGCAGGCTCCCATTCTAATCAGTTTCCAATGTGGAGTTGCATGATATATGGCCCGTATGTGTTGGAAGTACAGTTCTTTTGTTCTAAGAGAGCTCCCTGTTTTGGCCCTATAGGAAATACTGTAGAGTGGAAGAATGTGACTATCTCAAAAGTAGAGCATGTTTTTTGTAACACAAGCTAGGGTTAATTTCACTCTCTTAAATGGAGTTGAATCACATGCAGTTCATTGTTCTACCAGCCAGAGATCTTTTCGGGTAAGCAAATTAACCATTGAGCTTCTTTAGCCATACACAGTGCAAATAGAGGTCAATTCTGGTCCCAGCAAGTACAGTGCATTTGACTGACAGGATGCTCTAATTCTAATCAGTTTACTGAGCGGAGTTGAATGAAAAATGGCAAGTGTGTGGGGGAAACACAGTTCTTTTGTTTTGAGATAGCTCCCTGTTTGGGCCCTATAGGAAAAACTGTAGAGTGGAAGATTGCCCCTTTCTCAAAAACAGAGTGTTTACTTATAAGTCAAGCTAGGGTTCAGTTAGCTCTTTTTAATGGAGTTGAATCACATGCAGCTCATTTTTCTACCAGCCAGAGTTCTTTTCTGGTAAGCAAAGTTCCTATTGAGCTCCCATTGTAATAAACAAGTACAAACAGCACTCACCTCTGTTCCCAGAAAGTACAGTGTATTGGACTGAAGGGAGGCTCTCATTCTAATCAGTTTCCTACCTGGAGTAGAATGACATAAGGCTTTTGAGTGTAGGAAGTACATTTCTTTTCTTCTGAGATATCTCCCTGTTTTGGCCCTAGGGAAAACACTGTAGAGTGGAAGATTGCCTCTTACTCAAAAGCAGTGTGTGTATCTTTTAACACAAGCTAGGGTTTATTTCCTTTTCCTAAATGGAGTTGAATCACATGCAGTTCATTGTTCTACCAGCCAGAGTTTTTTTTTTCGCATAAGCAAATTTACTATTGAGCTCCCTTTGCCATAAACAGTGCAAATAGCAGTTTCCGCAGTTCCCTGCAAATACAGTGTATTGGACTGAAGGGCAGCTCCCATTCTAATCAGTTTCCTATCTCGAGTTGAAACATATATGGCCTGTATGTGTTGGACGTACAGTTCTTTTTTTCTAAGACAGCTCCCTTGTTTGGCCCTATAGGAAAAACTGTAGATTAGAAGAATGCTTCTTTCTCAAAAGCAGAGCATGTTTCTTGTACTGCAAGCTAGAGTATATTTCCCTTTCATAAATGGAGTTGATTCACATGCAGTTCATTGTTCTACCATCCAGAGATCTTTTCCGGTAAGCAAATTAACCATTGAGCTTGTTTTCCCCTACACAGTGCAAATAGCAGTCACGTCTGTTCGCAGCAAGTACAGTGTATTGGACTGAACTGAGGCTCCCATTTTAATCAGTTTACTACCTAGAGTTGAATGACATATAGCTTTTGTGTGCAGGAAGTACAGTTCTTTTGTTCTGAGATAGTTCCCTGTTTTGGCCAAATAGAAAACACTGTGGAGTGGGAGAATGCTTCTTTCTCAAAAGCAGACAGTGTCTCTTGTAATGCAAGCTAGGGTTCATTTCCCTTTCCTAAATGGAGTTGAATCACATACAGTTCATTTGCTCTACCAACCAGAGTTCTTTTTGGGTAAGCAAATTAACTATTGAGCTTCTTTTGCCTTAAAAAGTGCTAAAGCAGTCACGACTGATCGCAGCAAGTACAGTGTATTGGACTGACTGGAGGCTCCAATTCTAGTCAGTTTCCTACTGGAGTTGAATGGCATATGGCTTTTGAGTGTAGGAAGTACAGTTCTTTTGTTCTGAGATAGCTCCCGGTTTTCTCTCTGTAGGAAACACTGTAGAGTGGAAGATTGCCTCTTTCTCAAAAGCAGAGTTTGTTTCTTGTAAGGCAAGCTAGGGTTCAATTAGCTTTCCTTAATGGAGTATAATCACATGGAATTAATTGTTCTACCAGTCAGAGTTCTTTTCGGATAAGCAAGTCAATATTGAGCTCCCATTGCCATAAACAGTGCAAACAGCAGTCTCTTCTGGTCCCAGCAAGTACAGTGTATTGGACTGAAGGGAGGCTCCCATTCTAATCAGTTTCGTACCTGGAGTTGAAAGACATATGGCTTTTGTGTGTAGGATGTACATTTCTTTAATTCTGACATAGCTCCCAGATTTCTCTCTATGGGAAACACTGTAGAGTGGAAGATTGCCCCTTTCTCAAAAGCAGAGTATGTTTCTCCTAAGGTAAGCTAGGGTTCAATTCCCATTCCTTAATAGAGTTGAATCACATGCAGTTCATTGTTCTACCAGCCAGAGTTCTTTTTGGGTAAGCAAAGTAACCAGTGAGCTTCTTTTGCCATACACAGTGCAAATAACTGTCTCGTCTTTTCCCAACAAGTACAGTGTATTGGAGTGAAGGGAGGCTCCCATTTTAGTCAGTTTTCGACCTGAGGTTAAATGACATATGGCTTTTGTGTTTAGGAAGTACAGTTCTTTGTTCTGAGATAGCTACCTATTTTCTCTCAATAGGAAACACTGTAGAGTGGAATATTTCTCTTTACTCAAAAGCAGAGTGTGTTTCTTGTAAGGCAATCTAGGTTTCAACTAGCTTTCCTTAATGGAGGTGAATCATATGCAGTTCATTGTTCTACCATCCAGAGTTCATTCTGCATGAGCAAATTCACTATTGAGCTCCCAATGCCATAAACAGTGCAAATAGCTCTCTCGTCTGTTCCAAGCAAGTACAGTGTATTGGACTGAAGGGAGGCTCCCATTCAAATCAGTTTCCAATGTGGAGTTGAATGATATATGGCCTTTATGTGTTGGAAGTACAGTTGTTTTATTCTATGATAGCTCCTTGTTTTGGCCCTTTAGGAAACACTGTAGAGTGGAAAAATTCTTCTTTCTCAAAAGCAGAATATGTTTCTTGTAATGCATACCAGGGTTCATTTCCCTTTCCTAAATGGAGTTGAATCACATGCAGTTCATTGTTCTACCCGTCAGAGTTCTTTTCGGGTAAGCAAATTAACCATTGAGCTTCTTTTGCCATACACAGTACAAATAGCACTCTCGTCTGTTCCCAGCAAGTACAGTGTATTGCAATGACGGGAGGCTCCAATTCTAATCAGTTTCTTATATGGAGTTGAATGACATATGACTTTTGTGTGTAGGAAGTATTGTTCATTTTTTTCTGAGATTGCTCCCTGTTTTCTCTCTATAGGAAACACTGTAAGGTGGAAGATTGTCCCTTTCTCAAAAGCAGAGTGTGTTTCTCCTATGGTAAGCTAGGGTTCATTTAGCTTTCCTTAATGGAGTTGAATCACATACACTTCATTTTTCTACAACCCAGAGTTCTTTTCATGTATGCAAAGTCACTATTGTGCTCCCATTGTCATAAACAGTGCAAATAGCAGTCATGTCTGTTCCCAGCAAGTACAGTGTATTGGACTGAAGGGAGGCTCCCATTCTAGTCATCTTCCTACCTGGAGTTGAATGACATATGGATTTTGTTTGTTGGAAGTTCTTTTGTTCTGAGATATCTCCCTGTTTTCTCTCTCTAGGAAACACTGTAGAGTGGAAGAGAGCTCCTTTCTCAATAGCTGAGTTTATTTCTTGTAACGGGAGCTAGGATTCATTTCCCTTTCCTAAATGGAGTTGAATCCCATGCAGTTCCTTGTTCTACCAGCCAGAGTTCTTTTCGGGTAAGCAAAGTAATCATTGAGCTTCTTTTGCCTTACACAGTTCAAATAGCATTTGCGTCTGTTCCCAGCAACTACAGTGTATTGGACTGATGGGAGTCTCTAATTCTAATCAGTTTCCTATGTGGAGTTGAATGACATATGGCTTTTGTGTATAGGAAGTACAGTTCTTTTGTTATGAGATCGCTCCCTGTTTTTTCTCTAGAGGAAACACTGTAGAGTGGAAGATTGCCCCTTTCTCAAAAGCAGAGTGTGTTTCTACTAACGTAAGCTAGGGTTCATTTCCCATTCCTTAATGGAGGTGAATCACATTCCGTTCATTATTTTACTAGACACAGTTCTTCTGTCATCAGCAAAGTCACTATTGAGCTCCCTTTGCCATATAATTTGCAAAAAGCAGTCGTGCCTGTTCCCAGCAAATACAGTGTATTGGACTGAAGGGAGGCTCCCATTCTAATCATGTCCTACCTGGAGTTGAATGACATATAGTTTTTGTGTGTAGGAAGTACAGTTCTTTTGTTCTGAGATAGCTGCCTCTTTTCTCTCTATAGGAAACACTGTGAAGTGGAAGATTTCCCCTTTCTCAAAATCAGAGTGTGTTTCTTGCATGGCAAGCTAGGTTTCATTTCCATTTTCCTTAATGGAGTTGAATCACATTGAATTCATTGTTCTGCCAGCCAGAGTTCTTTTCAAGGAAGCAAAGTCACTTTTGAGCTCCCTTTGCCATAAACAGTGCAAATAGCACTCTCGTCTGTTCCCAGCAAGTACAGTGTATTAGACTGAATACAGGCTCCCATTCCAATCAGTCTAATTTGGAGTTGAATGATATATGGCCCGTGTGTGTTGGAAGTACAGTTCTTTTGTTCTAAGAGAGCTCCCTTTTTTGGCCCTATAGGAAATACTGTAGAGTGGAAGAATGCTTCTTTCTCAAAAGTAGAGGAGGTTTCTCGTAACACAAGCTAGGGTTCAATTCACTCTCTTAAATGGATTTGAATCACATGCAGTCCATTGTCTTCCGCCAGAGATCTTTCCGGGTAAGCAAATTAACCATTGAGCTTCTTTTACCCAACAAAGTGCAAATAGCAATCGCGACTGATTGCAGCAAGTACAGTGTATTGGACTGACTTGAGGCTCCAATTGTAATCAGTTTCCTATTGGAGTCGAATGACATATGGCTTTTGAGTGTAGGAAGTCCAGTTCTTTTGTTTTGAGATAGCTCCCTGTTTTCTCTCTGTAGGAAACACTGTATAGTGGAAGATTGCCCCTTTCTCAAAAGCAGAGTTTGTTTCTTGTAAGGCAAGCTCGGGTTCAATTAGCTTTCCTTAATGGAGTTGAATCACGTGCAGTTCACTGTTCTGCCAGTCAGAGTTCTTTTCATGTAAGCAAAGTCACTACTGAGCTCCCATTGCAATAAACAGTGCAAATAGCCCTCATGTCTGTTCACAGCAAGTTCAGTGTATTGGACTGAAGGGAGGGTCCCATTCTAATCAGTTTCCTACCTGGAGTTGAATGACATTGCCTCATGTGTGTAGGAAGTACATTTCTTTAGTTCTGAGATAGCTTCCGGTTTTCTCTCTATGGGAAACACTGTAGATTGGAAGATTGCCCCTTCTCAAAAGCAGACTGTGTTTCTTTAAGCCAAGCTAGGGTTCAATTATCTTTCCTTAATGGAGTTGAATCACATGCAATTCATTGTTCTACCAGCCAGTGTTCTTTTGGGGTAAGCAAAGTAACCATTGAGCTTCTTTTGCCATACACAGTGCAAATTTAGTTCGAGTCTGGTCCCAGCAAGTACAGCGCATTTGACTGACAAAACGCTCCAATTCTAATCAGTTTCCTATGTGGAGTGGAATGACATATGGCAAGTGTGTGGGGGAAACACAATTCTTTTGTTCTGAGATAGCTCCCTGTTTGGGCCCTATTAGAAACACTGTAGAGTGGAAGATTGCCCCTTTCTCAAAAACAGAGAGTGTTACTTATAGGTCAAGCTAGGTTCAGTTAGCTTTTATTAATGGAGTTCAATCATATGCAGTTCATTGTTCTACCAGCCAGAGTTCATTTCGGGTAAGCCAAATCCCTATTGAGTTCCCATTGTCATAAACAATTGCAAATAGCAATCACGTTAGTTCCCAGCAAGTACATTGTATTGGACTGAAGGGAGGCTCCCTTTCTAATCAGTTACCTTCCTGGAGTTGAATGACATATGGCTTTTGATTGTAGGAAGTACATTTCTTTTGTTCTGAGATATCTCCCTGTTTTGGCCCTGGGGAAACACTGTAGAGTGGAAGAGTGCCCCTTATTCAAAAGCAGAGTATGTATCTTTTAACACAAGCTAGGGTTCATTTCCCTTTCCTAAATGGAGTTGAATCACATGCAGTTCATTGTTCTACTAGCCAGAGTTCTTTTCTCATAAGCAAATTCACTATTGAGCTCCCATTGCCATAAACAGTGCAAATAGCAATCGCGACAGTTCCCTGCAAATACAGTGTATTGCACTTAAGGGCGGCTCGCATTTTAATCAATTTCCTATCTCTAGTTGAAAGATATATGACCTATATGTGTTGGGAGTACAATTCTTTTGTTCTAAGATAGTTCCCTGTTTTGGCCCTATAGGAAACATAGTAGAGTGGAAGAATGCTTCTTCCTCAAAAGCAGAGTGTGTTTCTTGTAATGCAATCTTGTGTCCATTTCCCTTTCATTAATGGAGTTGAATCACATGCAGTTCATTGTTCTACCAGCCAGAGTTCTTTTCGGTTAAGCAAATTAACCATTGAGCTTCTTTTGCCCTACAAAGTGCAAATAGCAGTTGCGACTGATTGCAGCAAGTACAGTGTATTCGACTGACTGGAGGCTCCAATTCTAATCAGTTTCCTATGTGGAGTTGAATGACATATGGCTTTTGAGTGTAGGAAGTATAGTTCTTTTATTCTGAGATAGCACCCTGTTTTCTCTCTGTAGGAAACACTGTAGAGTGGAAGATTGCCCCTTTCTCAAAAGCAGAGTTTGTTTCTTGTAAGGTAAGCTAGGGTTCAATTAGCTCTTCTTAATGGAGTTGAATCACGTGCAGTTCATTGTTCTACCAGTAAGAGTTCTCCAGGTAGAAAACTGACTAAAATGGGAGCCTCCCTTCAGTCCAATACACTGTACTTAGGGGGAATAGATGCGAACGCTATTTGAACTGTGTATGGCAAAAGAAGCTCAATGGTTAATTTGCTTACCCAAATAGCAGTCGTGTCTGTTCCCAGCTATTACAGTGTATTGGACTGAAGAGAGGGTCCCATTCTAATCAGTTTCCTACCTGGAGTTGAATGACATATGGCTTTTGTGTCCACGGAGTATATTTCTTTAATTCTGAGATAGCTCCCCGTTTTCTCCTTTTCTGAAAAACAGTAGAGTGGAAGATTTCTCCTTTCCCAAAAGCAGAGTATGTTTCTCCTACGGTAAGGTAGGGTTCAATTCCCATTCCTTAATGGAGCTATATCACATTCAGTTCATTGTTCTATCAGCCAGAGTTATTTTCGGGTAAGCAAAGTAACCATTGAGCTTCTTTTGCCATACACAGTACAAATAGCAGTTGCATCTGTTCCCACCAAGTACAGTGTATTGTACTGAAGCGAGTCTCCCATTCTAGTCAGTTTTCTACCTGTAGTTGAATGACATATGGTTTTTGTGTGTAGGAAGTACTGTTTTTTTGGTCTGAGATAGCTACCTGTTTTCTCTCAATAGGAAATACTGTAGAGTGGAACATTTTCCCTTACTCAAAAGCAGAGCGTGTTTCTTGTAACACAAGCTATGGTTCATTTCCCTTTCCTAAATGGAGTTTAATCACATACAGTTCATTGTTCTACCAGCCAGAGTTCTTTTCTGGTAAGCTAATTAACCATTGAGATTCTTTTGCCATACACAGTGCAAATTGCAGTCGCGTCTGTTCCCAGCAAGTACAGTATATTGGACTGATGGGAGGCTTCAATTCTAATCAGTTTCCTATGTGGTGTTGAATGACATATGGCTTTTGTGTGTAGGAAGTACCTTTCTTTTGTTCTGAGATCGCTCCCTGTTTTCTCTCTATAAGAAACACTGTAGAGTGGAAGACTGCCCATTTCTCAAAAGCAGAGTGTGTTTCTTTTAAGGAAATCTAGGGTTCAATTAACTTTCCTTAATGGATTTGAATCACACGCAGGTCATTGTTCTACCAGCCAGAGTTCTTTTCGGGTAAGCAAAGTCACCATTGTGCTTCCTTTGCAATACTCATTGCAAAGAGCAGTCTTGTCTGTTCACAGCAAGTACAGTGTATTGGACTGAAGGGAGGCTCCCATTCTAGTCAGTTTCTAAGGGGAGATGAACTACATATGGCACGTGTGTGGGGGAAACACAGTTCTTTTGTTCTGAGATAGCTCCCTGTTTTCTCTCTATAAGAAACACTGTACTCCCCCCTTGGAGTGCCACAGTGGTGTGTGGAACCAGAATGGAGCGCTCATTCCGGGCGCTTCCTCTCTCTGCCTCTGGCCTGCCCTCCCTCCTCCCCTCCCTGTCCTCTCTCCCCTCCTCACGCCAGCGTGTCTTCCTCCTGAAAGTGATGTCCTTAGCCTAGTGCTGGCAGGTTGAGCCTTCATCGTGCCTCAGGCAGCGGGGCGAGTGTGACCCTGCTAGGCGCTCCAGGCACTGGCGAGGAGCATACCACCGGCCCCTGAAGAGTGGGCACAGCCGGCTGCCCTGCCACCTGCCCCTAGGCGACCTTGCGGGGCTGAGGTGATGCCGAACGGGCAGCCTGAGCACACAGCCGGCCTTGACCCAGAGCTCCGAACCAGGAGCGCCGCGTCTGCCGCTGGCCCCACCCATCCTGACCGCGGCCATCGCCAAGACCGAGGAGCGGAGCCTGGACAACTTCTTCGCCAAGCTGGACAAGAAGAAGAAGAAGAAGAAGAAGAAGAAGAAGAAGAAGAAGAAGAAGAAGAAGAAGAAGAAGAAGAAGACGAAGAAGAAGAAGAAGAAGAAGAGGAAGAAGAAGAAGAAGAAGAAGAAGAAGAAGAAGAAGAAGAAGAAGAAGAAGAAGAAGAAGAAGAAGAAGAAGAAGAAGAAGAAGAAGAAGAAGGAGCGGAACAGTCGGGCGGCCAACGGGGCGATCGGCACGGTTGGGAGCAGCTTGGCGCCGGCCGCCAGGCCAGGCGATGGCGGGAGCTCGGGTTCCAGTGCCAGGCCTGGCGCCGGCGGGAGCTCGGTCTCAGGTGCCAGATCGGGCGATGGCGGGAGCTCTGGCTCATGTGGCAGGTAGGGCGACGGCTGCACCTCGAGGTCAGGCGACGGCGGGAGCACGGGCTCCGCCGGCAAGGCCATAACAAAGGATGAAGATGAGTGGAAAGAATTTGAGCAAAAAGAGGTTGATTACAGCGGACTATGTAAGAGTTCAGGCAATGCAAATAAGTGAAAAGAAAGATGATGATAATGAAAAGAGAGAAGATCCAGGAGATAACTGGGAAGGAGGTGGAGGTGGTAGTGGAGTAGAAAAATCTTCAGGTCCCTGTAATTAAACATCTCCGGTACAAGCACCTCCTGCTCCAGTAATAGTTACAGAAACCCTGTAGCCAGCAATGCCTAGTGGTGTATATAGGCCTTCTGGGGCCAGGCTAACCACAACAAGGAAAACGCCACAAGGACCACCAGAAATATACAGTGACACACAGTTCCCATCCCTGCAGTCCACTGCCAAGCACGTAGAGAGCTGGAACAGGTACTTAAAATGAATGCTACCTGAAGTTAAATGACCACATATGGCACATCTACATCTTATTTAGGGACATGAATTTTCAAAAGTAAATAAAATGGGAAGAAATGTAAATGGCATCAGATGGAAACATTTTTGGGTGGCTTTAAAGTAAATCCCAGCCTTTTCGCCTCATTGAGAGCACAGCTGGCTTGAATTTAGACCTTCAATTGGACTTGCTTCTCTCCTCTGTCCTCAGATGTGTGGGAGACTCTGAGAGGACAGTGACGTGCCACACACATCTTTCTTTACCTGATCTAATCAGACCACTCCCCCAAAGCAAAAGGGAGGAGAAATTGTTGAATGATGAGAACATTACTTGAATGAGAAAATTGTTACTCTTATGCATAAAGATGTATTATCTACTAACTGCTAAAACTTAGAAGTGAGTCTTAGGAGGAATGTCATTATACAGCTTCTTTCTGGTTGTCTTCAAGTTGGTCCCAAAATACTCTGTTCAGAAGATGGGACCTCAGAACTTCAGTACAGTATTACAGGTTTTCTGTTCAATTGAAGCCTTAAAATGGTTTGATAAAGGATTTTGTATTCCCTTCCTGTCCAGGATTATTCTTAGGGCTCTTTTTTTTTAATTCAAGGAAGAATACTTTCAAAATTCCCCAGTGAAGAAGAAATATTTACAGATTGCATTTCTTTTCCCTTAGGGATAAAGAAATGGAGAAGAGCTTTGAAGTAGTAAGACACAAAAATAGAGGTAGGGAGGAGGTTTCAAAAAACCAGGCCCTTATACTTCAGCTAGACAACCAGTATGCTTTGCTTGAACATCAGAAGTACAGCCACACACAGTACAGTTAAGCAATGGTCTTTGCTAAGCCTTCCAAGATAACTAGACCACAGCTAACCACCAAGAACAGCCATTCAGCATCTGATTTCTGGATTTACAGTGACTGACTGAAAGACCTTGATTCCAGTGACTGTCCCTGTTGCACTATTGAAGCTCAAGAGTCACAATTGATCTTGATGTGTGTTGGATTTAGGGTGTTTTCATTGTCTTAAATATTTGTGAATTAGATTCAGCAGTGTTTCCATAGTTGTTCTGCATATAAAACCAAACCTGCAGCCAGTGATCATTTCAAACATCTTTATGTTCAGATACTGAGCCTTCGCAAGGTTGACTACCTCAGATTTGCTGCACTTAATTGTGGATTTCATGTGGATCACAACTTCTGCATAAGGTTACAGCTACTAGTGTCGGTGTGAACCTTGAAACCAACTCTACTGGATTCCTGTCAGCAAGCCTTCAGAAGTCAGCCATCTGGGTTCTGATCTGCTGTAGGAAATGAAGAGTCAAGTGACCTGAATTCGCCTGTCTGTGCCCCACCTGGAGGAATACTCTGTAGGCTGTGGCTATATCAGACTGCCCAGAACAAGTCGCTGTCTTAACTGATGTGTGTGGATTATCTGTGTGGGGCATTGACTTATCATTTAAGTTTTTAGTTGTAGGATGAAGTGACTACAGATTCAATTCAACCAAACTTGGATCCACCAAGTGGGAAACGGGTGGAGGATAGTCTTGTTTCTTTGAATACATTTTTATTCAGATAGTGCTTGTTATGTTCCACATTAAGGCCTTGCTTTGACTTGGAGTAAGTTCTTTTAACAGCATATTGTGTGATGAAATAGCCTTAATGAGGCATTGGAATTGTGAAATGCCCTGTGAATTTGCCAATCCCTAGGTGGAACCAGATCACCATTGATAGAAAGGGCAGTGGATGCCAGAGGCTCCACTCCGAGTGCTGCTTAAGCCTCCTCTAATCAGGTCTAAATTGAACTGTTGTGGACTGAGTGGTGTCTGCTCAGGTAGGGAGGGGTTCACTGAACTGTCTTAACAATTCAAAGCAACAGGAGCAAAACTTCACCAACACCGTGAAGTTGTTTCACGAATCTTGCTTGGTGTCTGATAAGAAATCTGTGTGTGTACTTCAAATTTGAAAATACTGGCAATTATGTAGATACATTTCTTGTTCCAGCCAGCTTTTGTCCACCTTAGGAGTATGTTTGTGATGCTCACTTGGAAAGGCGGGGAAGAGCCAGTGATATAACACTTCTGTTCTTAGTAATTACAGTTGAACTTTGCAGTAGTACTTGGCCCTTAACAAGGTCACTGCTGTGTTCCTTTCCACCTAGTGAATAGTCTGGCAGTTGCCTACTTCTGTGTCACTAGAAATGGTTCAGACAAATATTCTGTATTGGCAGCTGAGACTGCATGATGGCAGTGCCTGGGTTTGTCTGGAATGAGTCCCCTTGCCAAATGCAGTTGAGACAGGAGTGAAACATAATGAGGGAAGCCCTCCAAGCTTGAGAATAGGTCTTGCAGTTCAGTGAATGAGTGCAGCAGAGCAGGAAGTGGGAGGAGGTGTAGGTCAGTGTTTAATGACCAGACTGCATGCCATTCTGGGCAGTAATGTTGGCGTGATCTGAGCTAGCCAGGAGCCTATGGGGTGATTAGAAGTTTGAGAGTCTTGGTCAAACTGAAGACTTATTTGGGCACCAGAAACCTTAACAATAATCTCTCACCTTGAGCCACATACTTCGCTTAAAGTATGCTTTATACCCCCCCACCACCGCCAAAACTGTTTGGGGTTAAGGTATGAGAAGTGAACGGAGACACATGAAGAGGTATGGCATACTGTACTGAAAAACTGAAGACCTGCAGCACATGTAAATTCCAAGTCTTGTTATAAATTTTTAAGATTGTGAAATTATCAAAATGCACATGAATCAAGTTTTAATACACTGTATGGGTGGATGAGGCTGTGCATTGCACCATTTCTTTCTATGGGTCCTCAGGCATGGTTCGGCAGTGTAAGAAGTCTGTACCATTAACAATGAATAAAAAGTAAATAAGAAAAGAAAAAAAGGAATAATGTAGAGTGGAAGATTGCCCCTTTCTCAAAAGCAGAGCATGTTTCTTGTGACATAAGCTAGGGTTCATTTCCCTTTACTAAATGGAGTTGAATCACATGCAGTTCATTGTTGTACCAGCCAGAGTGCTTTTCAGGTAAGCAAATTAACCTTGAGCTTCTTTGGCCATACACAGTGCAAATAGAGGTCACGTCTGTTCCTAGCAAGTACAGTGTATTGGACAGATGGGAGGTTCAAATTCTAATCAGTTCCCTATGTGGAGTTGAATGACATATGGCTTTTGTGTGTAGGAAGTACTGTTCTTCTGTTCTGAGACAGCTCCCTGTTTTCTCTCTATAGGAAACACTGTAGAGAGGAAAATTGCGCTTTCTCAAAAGCAGAGTGAGTTTCTTGTAAGGCAAGCTAGAGTTTAATTAGCTTTCCTTAATGGGGTTGAATCACATGCAATTCATGTTCTACAAGCTAGAGTTCTTTTTGGTTAAGCAAAGTCACAATTGAGCTCCCATTGCCATAAACAGTGCAAATTGCAGTCGCGTCTGTTCCCAGCAAGTACATGATATTGGACTGAAGGGAGGCTCCCATTCTAATCACTTTCCTACCTGGAGTCGAATGAAATATAGCTTTTGTGTGTAGGCAGTAAAGTTCTTTGTTCTGAGATAGCTCACTGTTTTCTCTCTACAGGAAAAACTGTAGAGTGGAAGATTGCCCATGATACAAAAACAGAGTGTGTTTCTTGTAATGCAAGCTAAGGTTCAATTAGATTTCCTTATTGGAGTTGAATCACATGCAGTTCATTGTTCTACCAGATAGAGTTCTTTTTGGGTAAGCATTTCACTATTGAGCTCCCATTGCCATAAACAGTGCAAATAGCACTCTCGTCTGTTACCAGCAATTACAGAGTATATGACGGAAGGAAGTCTCCCATTCTAGTCAGTTTCTTAAGCGGAGTTGGACTACATATGGCATGTGTGTGTGGGAAACACAATTCTTTTGTTCTGAGATAGCTTCCTGTTTTGGCCGTATAGGAAACACTGTAGAGTAGAAGAGTGCCCCTATCTCAAAAGCAAAGCGTGTGTCTTGTAATGCAAGCTAGGGTTCATTTCCCTTTCCAAAATGGAGTTGAATCACATGCAGTTCATTGTTGTACCAACCAGAGTTCTTTTCGAGTAAGCAAAGTCACTATTTTGCTCCCTTTGCCATAAACAGTGCAAATAGCAGTCGCGTCTTTTTCCAGCAAGGACAGTGTATTCGACTGAAGGGAGGCTTCCATTCTAATCAGTTTCCTACCTGGAGTTGAATGACATATAGCTTTTGTGTGTGGGAAGTACAGTTCTGTTGTTCTGAGAGAGCTCCCTGTTTTCTCTCTATAGGAAACACTGTAGAGTGGATGATTACACCTTTCTCAAAAGCAGAGTGTGTTTATGTAAGGCAAGCTAGGGTTCGTTTCCTTTCCTAAATGGATTTGAATTGCATGCAGTTCATTGTTCAAACAGACAGAGTTCTTTTCGGGTAAGCAAAGTCACTATTGAGCTCCCATTTCCATTAACAGTGCAAAGAGCACACTCGTCTTTCCCAGCATGTACAGTGTATTGGACTGAAGGGAGGCTTCCATTCTAATCAGTTTCCAATGTGGAGTTGAATCATATATGGCCCGTATGTGTTGGAAGTACAGTTCTTTGTTCTAGCATAGATCCCTGTTTTGGCCCTCTAGGAAACACTGGAGAGTGGGAGATTGCTACTTTCTCAAAAGCCGAGCGTGTTTCTTGTAACACGAGCTAGGGTTCATTTCCCTGTCATAAATGGAGTTGAATCACATGCAGTTCATTGTTCTACCTGCTAGAGTTCCTTTCCTGTAAGCAAAGTCTTTATTGGGCTCCCATTGAAATAAACAGTGCAAATAACCTTCACATCTGTTCCCAGCAAATACAGTGTATTGGACGGAAGGAAGGCTCCCATTCTAGTCAGTTTCTTAAGTGGAGTTGAACTACATGTGGCATGTGTGTGTGGGAAACACAATTCTTTTGTTCTGAGATAGCTTCCTGTTTTGGCCCTATAGGAAACACTGTAGAGTAGAAGAGTGCCCCTATCTCAAAAGCAGAGCGTGTTTCTTGTAACGCAAGCTAGGGTTCATTTCCCTTTCCCAAATGAAGTTGAACACATGCAGTTCATTGTTGTACCAGCCAGAGTTCTTTTTGAGTAAGCAAAGTAACTATTTTGCCCCTTTGCCATAAACAGTGCAAATAGCAGTCGCGTCTTTTTCCAGCAAGGACAGTGTATTCGACTGAAGGGAGGCTTCCATTCTAATCAGTTTCCTACCTGGAGTTGAATGACATATAGCTTTTGTGTGTAGGAAGTAGAGTTCTGTTGTTCTGAGAGAGCTCCCTGTTTTCTCTCTATAGGAAACACTGTAGAGTGGATGATTACACCTTTCTCAAAAGCAGAGTGTGTTTATGTAAGGCAAGCAAGGGTTCGTTTCCTTTCCTAAATGGATTTGAATTGCATGCAGTTCATTGTTCTAACAGACAGAGTTCTTTTTGGGTAAGCTAATTAACCATTGAGCTTCTTTTGCCATGCACTGTGCAAATAGAGGTCGTTTCTGTTCCCAGCAAGTATAGTGTATTGGACTGAAGGGAGACTCCCATTTTAATCAGTTTCCTACCTGGAGTTGAATGACATATAGCTTTTGTGTGCAGGAAGTACATTTCTTTTGTTCTGAGATAGCTCCCCCTTTTCTCTGTATAGGAAACACGGTAGAGTGGAAGATTGCCCCTGTTTCAAAAGCAGAGTGTGTTTCTCCTAAGGCAAGCTAGGGTTCAATTACCTTACCTTAATGGAGTTGAATCACATGCAGTTCATTGTTCTTCCAGATAGAGTTTTTTTCGGGTAAGCAAAGTCAATATAGAGCTCGCATTGCCATAAACAGTGCAAATAGCACACTTGTCTCTACGCAGCAAGTACAGTGTATTGGACTGAAGGGAGGCTCCCATTCTAATCAGTTTCCAATGTGGAGTTGAATCATATATGGCCCGTATGTGTTGGAAGTACAGTTCTTTTGTTCTAGGATAGATCCCTGTTTTGGCCCTCTAGGAAACACTGTAGAGTAGAAGATTGCTACTTTCTCAAAAGCAGAGTGTGTTTCTTGTAACACGAGCTAGGGTTCATTTCCCTTTCTTAAATGGAATTGATTCACATGCAGTACATTGTTCTACCTGCTAGAGTTCCTTTCCTGTAAGCAAAGTCTTTATTGGGCTCCCATTGCCATAAACAGTGCAAATAACCTTCGCATCTGTTCCCAGCAAATACTGTGTATTGGACAGAAGGAAGGCTCCCATTCTAGTCAGTTTCTTAAGCGGAGTTGAACTACATATGGCACGTGTGTGTGTTAAGCACAATTCTTTTGTTCTGATATAGCTTCCTGTTTTGTCCCTATAGGAAACACTGTAGAGTAGAAGAGTGCCCCTTTCTCAAAAGCAGAGCATGTTTCTTGTAATGCAAGCTAGGGTTCATTTCCCGTTCCTAAATGGAGTTGAATCACATGCAGTTCATTGTTGTACCAGCCAGAGTTCTTCTCTAGTAGGCAAAGTCACTATTGTGCTCCCATTGCCATGAACAGTGCAAATAGCAATCGCATCTTTTCCCAGCAAGTACAGTGTATTGGACTGAAGGGATCCTACAATTCTAATCAGTTTCCTGTTTGGAGTTGAATGACATATGGCTTTTGTGTGTAGGAAGTACATTTCTTTTGATCTGAGATAGCTCCCTGTTTTCTCTCTATAGCAAACACTGTGGAGTGGAAGAGTGCCCCTTTCTCAAAAGCAGAGTGTGTTTCTTTTAAGGCAAGCTAGGGTTCAAATAGCTTTCCATAAAGGAGTTGAATCACATGCAGTTCATTGTTCTACCATCCAGAGCTCTTTTCGGGTAAGCAAATTAACCATTGAGCTTCTTTTGCCATACACAGTGCAAATAGAGGTCGCGTCTGTTCCCAGCAAGTACAATGTATTGGACTGAAGGGAGGCACCAAGTCTAATCAGTTTCCTATGTGGAGTTGAATGACATATGGCTTTTGTGTGTAGGAATTACAATTCTTTTGTACAGAGATAGATTCCTGTTTTCTCTAGGATTCACTATAGAGTGGAAGTTTAGCCCTTTCTCAAAAGCAGAGTGTGTTTCTTGTAAGGCAAGCTAGTGTTCAATTAGATTTCCTTATTGGAGTTGGATCACATGCAGTTCAGTGTACTACCAGATAGAGTTCTTTTCGGGTAAGCAAAGTCACTATTGAGCTCCCATTGCCATAAACAGTGCAAATAGCACACTCCTCTGTTCCCAGCAAGTACAGTGTATTGGAATGAAGGGAGGCTCCCATTTTAAACAGTTTCCGATGTGGAGTTGAAAGATAATGGCCCATATTTGTTGAAAGTACAGTTCTTTTGTTCTCAGATAGCTCCCTGTTTTGGCCTTATAGGAAACACTGTAGAGTGAAAGAATGCCCCTTTCTAAAAGCAGAGCATGTTTCTTGTAAAGGAAGCTAGGGTTGATTTCCCTTTCCAAAATGTTGTTGAATCACATGCAGTTCATTGTTCTACCATCCAGAGTTCTTTTTGAGTAAGCAAAGTCACTATTGAGCTCCCATTGCAATAAACAGTGCAAATTGCAGTTGCGTCTGTTCCCAGCAAGTACATGATATTGGACTGAAGGGAGGCTCTCATTCTAATCACTTTCCTACCAGGAGTCGAATGAAATATAGCTTTTGTGTGTAGGCAGTAAAGTTCTTTTGTTCTGAGATAGCTCACTGTTTTCTCTCTACAGGAAAAACTGTAGAGTGGAAGATTGCCCATGATACAAAAACAGAGTGTGTTTCTTGTAATGCAAGCTAGGGTTCAATTAGCTTTCCTTATTGGAGTTGAATCACATGCAGTTCATTGTTCTACCAGCCAGAGTTCTTTTCAGGTAAGCAGAGTCACTATTGAACTCCCATTGCCATAAACAGTGCAAATAGCACTCTCGTCTGTTACCAGCAATTACAGTGTATATGACGGAAGGAAGTCTCCCATTCTAGCCAGTTTCTTAAGTGGAGTTGGACTACATATGGCATGTGTGTGTGGGAAACACAATTCTTTTGTTCTGAGATAGCTTCCTGTTTTGGCCCTATAGGAAACACTGTAGAGTAGAAGAGTGCCCCTATCTCAAAAGCAAAGCGTGTTTCTTGTAACGCAAGCTAGGGTTCATTTCCCTTTCCAAAATGGAGTTGAATCACATGCAGTTCATTGTTGTACCAACCAGAGTTCTTTTCGAGTAAGCAAAGTCACTATTTTGCTCCCTTTGCCATAAACAGTGCAAATAGCAGTCGCGTCTTTTTCCAGCAAGGACAGTGTATTCAACTGAAGGGAGGCTTCCATTCTAATCAGTTTCCTACCTGGAGTTGAATGACATATAGCTTTTGTGTGTGGGAAGTACAGTTCTGTTGTTCTGAGAGAGCTCCCTTTTTTCTCTCTATAGGAAACACTGTAGAGTGGATGATTACACCTTTCTCAAAAGCAGAGTGTGTTTATGTAAGGCAAGCTAGGGTTCGTTTCCTTTCCTAAATGGATTTGAATTGCATGCAGTTCATTGTTCAAACAGACAGAGTTCTTTTTGGGTAAGCTAATTAACCATTGAGCTTCTTTTGCCATGCACTGTGCAAATAGAAGTCGTTTCTGTTCCCAGCAAGTATAGTGTATTGGACTAAAGGGAGGCTCCCACTCTAATCAGTTTCCTACCTGGAGTTGAATGACATATAGCTTTTGTGTGCAGGAAGTACATTTCTTTTGTTCTGAGATATCTCCCTGTTTTCTCTGAATAGGAAACACGGTAGAGTGGAAAATTGCCCCTGTTTCAAAAGCAGAGTGTGTTTCTCCTATGGCAAGCTAGGGTTAAATTACCTTACCTTAATGGAGTTGAATCACATGCAGTTCATTGTTCTTCCAGATAGAGTTTTTTTCGGGTAAGCAAAGTCAATATTGAGCTCCCATTGCCATAAACAGTGCAAATAGCACACTTGTCTCTACGCAGCAAGTACAGTGTATTGGACTGAAGGGAGGCTCCCATTCTAATCAGTTTCCAATGTGGAGTTGAATCATATATGGACCGTATGTGTTGGAAGTACAGTTCTATTGTTCTTGGATAGATCCCTGTTTCGGCCCTATAGGGAACACTGTAGAGTAGAAGATTGCTACTTTCTCAAAAGCAGAGCATGTTTCTTGTAACACGAGCTAGGGTTCATTTCCCTTTCTTAAATGGAGTTGAATCACATGCAGTTCATTTTTCTACCTGCTAGAATTCCTTTCCTGTAAGCAAAGACTTTATTGGGCTCCCATTGCCACAAACAGTGCAAATAACCTTCGCATCTGTTCCCAGCAAATACAGTGTATTGGCCAGAAGGAAGGCTCCCATTGTAGTCAGTTTCTTAAGCGGAGTTGAACTACATATGGCACGTGTGTGTGTGAAACACAATTCTTTTGTTCTGAGATAGCTTCCTGTTTTGGTCCATAGGAAACAATGTAGAGTAGAAAAGTGCCCCTTTCTCAAAAGCAGAGCGTGTTTCTTGTAACGCAAGCTAGGGTTCATTTCCCTTTTTATAAATAGAGTTGAATCACATGCAGTACATTGTTCTATCAGCCAGAGTTCTTTTCTAGTAAGCAAAGTCAATATTGTCCTCCCATTGCCATGAACAGTGCAAATAGCAATCGCATCTTTTCCCAGCTAGTACAGTGTATTGGACTGAAGGGATCCTCCAATTCTAATCAGTTTCCTATTTGGAGTTGAATGACATATGGCTTTTGTGTGTAGGAAGTACATTCCTTTTGATTTGAGATTGCTCCCTGTTTTCTCTCTATAGGAAACACTGTGGAGTGGAAGAGTGCCCCTTTCTCAAAAGCAGAGTGTGTTTCTTGTAAGGCAAGTGAGGGTTCAAATAGCTTTCCTTAATGTAGTTGAATCACGTGTAGTTCATTTTTCTACCATCCACAGTTCTTTTCAGGTAAGCAAATTAACCATTGAGCTTCTTTTGCCATATACAGTGCAAATAGAGGTCGCGTCTGTTCCCAACAAGGACAGTGTATTCGACTGTAGGGAGGCTCCAAGTCTAATCAGTTTCCTATGTGGAGTTGAATGACATATGGCTTTTGTGTGTAGGAATTACAATTCTTTTGATCTGAGATAGCTCCCTGTTTTCTCTAGGATTCACTGTAGAGTGGAAGTTTGGCCCTTTCTCAAAAGCAGAGTGTGCTTCTTGTAAGGCAAGCTAGGGTTCAATTAGCTTTCCTTATTGGAGTTGGATCACATGCAGTTCATTTTTCTACCATATAGAGTTCTTTTTTTTTTTTTTTTTTTTTTTGGTTTTTCGAGACAGGGTTTCTCTGTGTAGCTTTGCGCCTTTCCTGGATCTCACTCTGTAGACCAGGCTGGCCTCGAACTCACAAAGATCCACCTGGCTCTGCCTCCCGAGTGCTGGGATTAAAGGCGTGCGCCACCACCGCCCGGCCCCCATATAGAGTTCTTTTCGGGTAAGCAAAGTCACTATTGACCTCCCATTGCCATAAACAGTGCAAATAGCACACTCATCTCTTCCCAGCAAGTACCGTGTATTGGACTGAAGGGAGGCTCCCATTCTAATCAGTTTCCAATGTGGAGTTTAATGATATATGGCCCGTATGTGTTGGAAGTACAGTTCTTTTGTTTTAAGATAGATCCCTGTTTTGGCCCTATAGGTAATACTGTAGAGTGGAAGATTGCTACTTTCTCAAAAGCAGAGCGTGTTTCTTGTAACATGAGCTAGGGTTCATTTCCCTTTCCTAAATGGAGTTGAATCACATGCAGTTCTTTGTTCTACCTGCCAGAGTTCCTTTTGTGTAAGCAAAGTCTCTATTGGGCTCCCATTGAAATAAACAGTGCAAATAACCTTCGCATCTGTTCAATTAGATTTTCTTATTGGAGTTGAATCACATGCAGTTCATTGTTCTACCGGATAGAGTTCTTTTCAAGTAAGCATTTTACTATTGAGCTCCCATTGCCATAAACAGTGCAAATAGCACGCTCCTCTGTTCCCAGCAAGACAGTGTATTGGACTGAAGGGAGATTCCCATTCTAATCAGTTTCCTATGTGAAGTTGAATGATTTGGGCCCGTATGTGTTGGAAGTACAGTTCTTTTGTTCTAGGATAGATCCCTGTTTTGGCCCTCTAGGAAACACTGTAGAGTGGAAGATTGCTACTTTCTCAAAAGCAGAGCGTGTTTCTTGTAACACGAGCTAGGGTTTATTTCCCTGTCGTAAATGGAGTTGAATCACATGCAGTTCATTGTTCTACCTGCTAGAGTTCCTTTCCTGTAAGCAAAGTCTTTATTGGGCTCCCATTGAAATAAACAGTGCAAATAACCTTCGCATCTGTTCCCAGCAAATACAGTGTATTTTACATAAGGAAGGCTACCATTGTAGTGAGTTTCTTAAGCGGAGTTGAACTACATATGGCACATGTGTGTGGGAAACACAATTCTTTTGTTCTGAGATAGCTTCCTGTTTTGGCCCTATAGGAAACAATGTAGAGTAGAAAACTGCCCCTTACTCAAAAGCAGAGCGTGTTTCTTGTAACGCAAGCTAGGGTTCATTTCCCTTTTTATAAATAGAGTTGAATCACATGCAGTACATTGTTCTATCAGCCAGAGTTCTTTTCTAGTAAGCAAAGTCAATATTGTCCTCCCATTGCCATGAACAGTGCAAATAGCAATCGCATCTTTTCCCAGCTAGTACAGTGTATTGGACTGAAGGGATCCTCCAATTCTAATCAGTTTCCTATTTGGAGTTGAATGACATATGGCTTTTGTGTGTAGGAAGTACATTCCTTTTGATTTGAGATTGCTCCCTGTTTTCTCTCTATAGGAAACACTGTGGAGTGGAAGAGTGCCCCTTTCTCAAAAGCAGAGTGTGTTTCTTGTAAGGCAAGCGAGGGTTCAAATAGCTTTCCTTAATGTAGTTGAATCACGTGTAGTTCATTGTTCTACCATCCAGAGTTCTTTTCAGGTAAGCAAATTAACCATTGAGCTTCTTTTGCCATATACAGTGCAAATAGAGGTCGCGTCTGTTCCCAACAAGGACAGTGATTGGACTGAAGGGAGGCTCCAAGTCTAATCAGTTTCCTATGTGGAGTTGAATGACCTATGGCTTTTGTGTGTAGGAATTACAATTCTTTTGATCTGATAGCTCCCTGTTTTCTCTAGGATTCACTGTAGAGTGGAAGTTTGGCCCTTTCTCAAAAGCAGAGTGTGTTTCTTGTAAGACAAGCTCGGGTTCAATTAGCTTTCCTTATTGGAGTTGGATCACATGCAGTTCATTGTTCTACCAGATAGAGTTCTTTTCAGGTAAGCAAAGTCACTATTGAGCTCCCATTGCCATAAACAGTGCAAATAGCACGCTCCTCTCTTCTCAGCAAGACAGTGTATTGGACTGAAGGGAGATTCCCATTCTAATCAGTTTCCAATGTGGAGTTTAATGATATATGGCCCGTATGTGTTGGAAGTACAGTTCTTTTGTTTTAAGATAGATCCCTGTTTTGGCCCTATAGGTAACACTGTAGAGTGGAAGATTGCTACTTTCTCAAAAGCAGAGTGTGTTTCTTGTAACATGAGCGAGGGCTCATTTCCCTTTCCTAAATGGAGTTGAATCACATGCAGTTCTTTGTTCTACCTACTAGAGTTCCTTTCGTGTAAGCAAAGTCTCTATTGGGCTCCCATTGAAATAAACAGTGCAAATAACCTTTGCCCCTGTCAATTAGATTTTCTTATTGGAGTTGAACCACATGCAGTTCATTGTTCTACCAGATAGAGTTCTTTTCAAGTAAGCATTTCACTATTGAGCTCCCATTGCCATAAACAGTGCAAATAGCACGCTCCTCTGTTCCCAGCAAGACAGTGTATTGGACTGAAGGGAGACTCCCATTCTAATCAGTTTCCTATGTGAAGTTGAATGATTTGGGCCCGTATGTGTTGAAAGTACAGTTCTTTTGTTCTAAGATAGCTCGCTGTTTTGGCCTTATAGGAAAGACTGTAGAGTGGAAGAATGCCCCTTTCTAAAAGCAGAGTGTGTTTCTTGTAAAGGAAGCTAGGGTTCATTTTCCTTTCCAAAATGGAGTTGAATCACATGCGGGTCATTGTTCTACCATCCAGAGTTCTTTTCGGGTAATCAAATTAACCATTGAGCTTCTTTTGCCATACACAGTGCAAATAGAGGATGCATCTATTCCCAGCAAGTACAGTGTATTGGACTGAAGGGAGGCTCAAAGTCTAATCAGTTTCCTATGTGGAGTTGAATGACATATGGCTTCTCTGTGTCGGTATTACAGTTCTTTTGTTCTGAGATAGCTCCCTGTTTTCTGTATTTAGGATTAACTGTAGAGTGGAAGTTTGGCCCTTTCTCAAAAGCTGAGTGTGTTTCTTGTAAGGTAATCTAGGGTTCAATAAGATTTCCTGATTGGAGTTGAATCACATGCAGTTCATTGTTCTACTAGATAGAGTTCTTTTCGGGTAAGCAAAGTCACTATTGAGCTCCCATTGCAATAAGCAGTGCAAAAAGCACACTCCTCTGATCCCAGAAAGACAGTGTATTGGGCTGAAGGGAGACTCCCATTCTAATCAGTTTCCTATGTGAAGTTGAATGATAATGGCCTGTATGTGTTGAAAGTACAGTTCGTTTGTTCTTAGATAGCTCCCTTTTTTGGCCTTATCGGAAAAACTGTAGAGTGGAAGAATGCCCCTTTTTAAAAACAGAGTGTGTTTCTTGTAAAGGAAGCTAGGGTTTAATTTCCTTTCCAAAATGGAGCTGAATCAAATGCAGTTCATTGTTCTACTAGTCAGAGTTCTTTTCAGGTAAGCAGAGTCACTGTTGAACTTCGTTTAACATAAAGAGTACAAATAGCACTCTCGTCTGTTCCCAGCAATTACAGTGTATTGGACAGAAGGAAGGCTGCCATTCTAGTAAGTTTCTTAAGCGGAGTTGGACTACATATGGAATGTGTGTGTGGGAAACACAATTCTTTGTTCTGAGATAGCTTCCTGTTTTGGCCCTATAGGAAACACTGTAGAGTAGAAGAGTGCCCCTTTCGCAAAAGCAGAGCGTGTTTCTTGTAACGCAAGCTAGGGTTCATTTCCCTTTCACAAATGGAGTTGAATCACATGTAGTTCATTGTTGTACCAGCCAGAGTTCTTTCCTAGTAAGCAAAGTCACTATTAGGTCCCATTGCCATAAACAGTGCATAAGCGATCGCGTCTTTTCCCAGCAAGTACAGTGTATTTGACTGAAGGGATCCTCCAGTTATAATCAGTTTCCTATTTGGAGTTGAATGACATATGGCTTTTGTGTGTAGAAAGTACATTTTTTTGATTTGAGATAGCTCCCTGTGTTGTCTCTAAGGGAAACACTGTGGAGTAAAAGAGTGCCCCTTTCTCAAAAGCAGAGTGTTTTTCTAGTAAGGCGACTAGGGTTCAAGTAAACTTCTTAAAAGGAGTTGAATCACATTCAGTTTCACGTTCTAGCAGCAAGTGTTCATTCAGGGTAAGAACACCACTCTTCTGCTATTCTGGTCATACACAATGCAAATAGCATTCGTGTCTGTTCCCAGCAATTACAGTGTATTGGACTGAAGAGAAGCTCCTGTTTTACTTAGTTTCCAATACACAGTTGAACCAGATATGCCCCGTTTGTGTAGGAAGCACAGTTCATTTGTTCTGAGCTAGTTCTATGTACTGGCCCGATAGGAAACAGAGTAGAGTGCAAGAATGCATGTTTCTCAAAAGCAGAGTGTTTTTCTTGTTCGGTGAACTAGGGTTCAATTTCCCTTCCTTTCTGGAGTTGAATCACATTCAGTTTCAAGTTCTAGCAGCAAGTGTTAATTCAGGGTAAGAACCCCACTCTTGTGCTATTCTGGCCATACCCAGTTCATATAGCACTCGCGTCTGTTTCTCAAAAGCAGAGTGTTTTTCTTGTAAGGCCAACTAGGGTTCAATTACCCTTCCAAAAAGTAGTTGAATCACATTCAGTTTCACGTTCTAGCAGCAAGTATTAATTCAGGGTGAAACACCAATCTTGTGCTATTCTGGCCATATACAATGCAAATAGCACTTGCGTCTGTTCCCAGCAAGTACAGTGTATTGGACTGAAGAGAAGCTCCTGTTGTACTTAGTTTCCAATACTGAGTTGAACCAGATATGCCCCGTTTGTGTAGGAAGCATAATTCTTTTGTTCTGAGCTAGCTCACCGTACTGGCCCAATAGGAAACACAGTAGAGTGCCAGAATGCCCGTTTCTCAAAAGCAGAGGGTTTTTCTTGTAAGGCTCACTAGGGTTCAATTACCCTTCCAAAACGGAGTTGAATCACATTCAGTTTCACGTTCTAGCAGCAAGTGTTAATTCAGGGTAACAACACCACTCTTGTACTATTTTGGCCATACACAGTGCAAATAGCACTCGCGTCTGTTCCCAGCAAGTACAGTGTTATGGGCTGAAGAGAAGCTCCTGTTTGAATTAGTTTCCAATACTGAGTTGAAACAGATATGCCTCGTTTGTGTAGGAAGCACAGTTCTTTTGTTCTGAGCTAGCTCAATGTACTGGCCATATATGAAACACAGTAGAGTGCAAGAATGCATGTTTCTTAAAACCAGAGTGTTCTTGTTGTATGGTGAACTAGGGTTCAATAACCCTTACTTACCGGAGTTAAACCACATTCAGTTTCATGTTCTAGCAGCAAGTGTTATTTCAGGATAAGAACCCAACTCTGTGCTATTCTGGCCATACACAGTGCAAATAGCTCTCGCGTCTGTTCCCAGCAAGTACAGTGTATTGGACTGAAGAGAAGCTCCTGTTTTACTTAGTTTCCAATACCGAGTTGAAACAGATATGCCCCGTTTGCGTAGGAATCACAGTTCTTTTGTACTGAGCTAGCTCACTGTACTGGCCCTATAGAAAAATAAGTAGAGTGCAAGAATGCCCGTTTCTCAAAAGCAGAGTGTTTTCCTTGTAAGGGGAACTAGGGTTCAATTAATCATCCTAAAGGGAGTTGAGTCACATTTAGTTTCAAGTTCTAAAAGCAAGTGTAAATTCAGGGTAAGAACACCAATCTTGTGTTATTCTGGCCATACACAGTGCAAATAGCACTCGTATCTGTTCCCAGCAAGTACAGTGTATTGGACAAAAGAGAAGCTCCTGTTGTACTTAGTTTCCAATACTGAGTTGAACCTCATATGCCCCGTTTGTGTAGGAAGCACAGTTCTTTTTTTCTGAACTAGCTCACTGTGCTGGCAATATAAGAAACCCAGTACAGTGCTGGAATGCCTGGTTTTCAAAAGCAGAGTGTTTTTCATGTAAGGCAAACTAGCATACAATTAATATTCCCAAAGGGAGTTGAATCACATTCAGTTTCAAGTAGTAGTAGCAAGTGATAATTCAGGGTAAGAACACCACTGTTGTGCTATTCTGGCCATACACAGTGCAAATAGCACTCGCATCTGGTCCCAGCAAGTACAGTGTATTTACTGAAGACAAGCTCCTGTTTCACTTAGTTTCCAATACTGAGTTTAATTAGATATGCCCCATTGTGTAGGAAGCACAGTTCTTTTGTTCTGAGCTAGCTGACTGTATTGGCAGTATAGGAAACACAGTAGAGGGCCAGAATGTCCTTTTCTCAAAAACAGAGTGTTTTTCTTGTAAGGCAAACTATGGTTCAATTAACCTTCCAAAACGGAGTTTAATCACCTTCAGTTTCAAGTTCTAGCAGCAAGTGTTAATCCAGGGTAAGAACATCACTCTTGTACTATTCTGGCCATACACAGTTCAAATAGCACTTGCGTCTGTTCCCAGCAAGTACAGTGTATTAGATTGAAGAGAAGCTCCTGTTGTACTTAGTTTCCAATACTGAATTGAAACAGATATGCCCCGTTTGTGTACGAAGCACAGTTCTTTTGTTCTGAACTAGCTCACTGTACTGGCGCTATAGGAAACACAGTACAGTGCCAGAATGCAAGTTTCTCAAAAGCAGAGTGTTTTTTTTTAAAGGCGAACTAGGATTCAAATAACCTTCCTAAACGGAGTTGAATCACAATCAGTTTCAAGTTCTAGCAGCAAGTGTTAATTCAGGGTAAGAATAGCACTCTTGTGCTATTCTGGCCTTATACAATCCAAATAGCACTCGCGTCTGTTCCCAGCAAGTACAGTGTATTGGACTGAAGAGAAGCTCCTGTTTTACTTAGTTTCCAATACTGAGTTGAAACAGATATGCCCCGTTTGTGTAGGAAGCAGAGTTCTTTTGTTCTGAGCTAGCTCACTGTACTTGCGCTATAGAAAACACAGTAGAGTGCCAGAATGCCCCTTTCTCAAAGGCAGAGAGGTTTTTTTGAAAGGCCAACTGGGTTCAATTACCCTTCCTAAACGGAATTGAATTATATTAACTTTCAAGTTCAAGAAGCAAGTGTTAATTCAGGGTAAGAACATCACTCTTGTACTATTTTGTCCATGCACAGTGCAAATACCACTCGTGTCTGTTCCCAGAAAATACAGTGTAATGGACTGAAGACAAGCTCGTGTTGTACTTAGTTTCCAATACTGAATTGAAACATATATGCCCCGTTTGTGTAGGAAGCACAGTTCTTTGGTTCTGCGCTAGCTCACTGTACTGGCCCTATAGGAAACACAGTAGAGTGGAAGAATGCCCGTTTCTCAAAAGCAGAATGTTTTTCTTGTAAGGCAAACTAGGGTTCAAAATTAACCTTCCTAAACGTAGTTGAGTCACATTCAGTTTCAATTTCTAGCAGGAAGTGTTAATTCAGGGTAAGAACACCACTCTTCTGCTATTCTGGCCATAAACAGTGCAAATAGCACAGGCATCTATTCCCAGCAAGTACAGTGTATTGGACTGAAGAGAAGCTCCTGTTTTACTTAGTTTCCAATACTGAGTTGAAACAGATATGCCCCGTTTGTGTAGGAAGCAGAGTTCTTTTGTTCTGAGCTAGCTCACTGTACTGGCGCTTTAGAAAACACAGTATTGTGCAAGAATGGCCGTTTCTGAAAAGCAGAGTGTTTTTCTTCTAAAGAAAACGAGGTTTCAATTAATCTTCCTATAGGGAGGTGAATCACATTCAGTTTCAAGTTCTAGCAGCAAGTGTTAATTCAGGGTAAGAACAAAACTCTTGTGCTATTCTGGCCATACACAGTGCAAATAGCACTTGCGTCTGTTCCCAGAAAGTACAGTGTATTTGACTGAAGAGAAGCTCCTGTTTTACTTAGATTCCAAAACTGAGTTGAAACATATATGTCCCGTTTGTGTAGGAAGCACAGTTATTTTGTTCAGAGCTAGTTCAATATACTGGCCCTATAGGAAACACAGTAGAGTGCCAGAATGCCCGTTTCTCAAAAGCAGAGTGGTTTTCTTGTAAGGCAAACTAGGGTTCAGTTAACCTTCCTAACCGGAGTTGAATCACATTCAGTTTCAGTTCTAGCAGCAAGTGTTCATTCAGGGTAAGAACACCACTCTTGTGCAATTTTGGCAATAAACAGTGCATATAGCACACGTGTGCTTTCCCAGCAAGCACAGTGTTTTGGACTGAAGTGAAACTCCTGTTTTCCTTAGTTTCCAATACTGAGTTGAACTAGATATGCCCCGTTTGTTTATGAAGCACAGTTCTTTTTTCTAAGCTAGCTCACTGTACTGGCCCTATAGGAAGCACAGTAGTGTGCAAGAATGCCCGTTTCTCAAAAGCAGATTGTTTTTCTTATAATGCGAACTAGGGTTCAATTACCCTTCCTAAACGGAGTTGAATTGTATTCAGTTTCAAATATTAGCAGCAAGTGTAAATTCAGGATAAGACAACACTCTTGTGCTATTCTTGCTATACACAGTGCAATTAGCACTTGTGTCTGTTCCCAGAAAGTACAGTGTATTTGACAGAAGAGAAGCTCCTGTTTTACTTAGATTCCAATACTGACTTGAAACAGTTATGCCCCGTTTGTGTAGGAATCACAGTTCTTTTGTTTTGAGCTAGCTCACTGTACTGGCGCTTTAGGAAACACAATACAGTGCCAGAATGCCCGTTTCTCAAAAGCAGAGAGTTTTTCTTTAAAGGCGAATTGGGTTCAATTAACCTTCCAAAACGGAGTTGAATCACCTTCAGTTTCAATTTCTAGCAGCAAGTGTTAATTCAGGGTAAGAACACAACTCTTGTGTTATTCTGGCCATACACATTGCAAATAGCACAGGCATCTGTTCCCAGCAAGTACAGTGTATTGGACTGAAGAGAATCTTCTGTTTTACTTAGTTTGCAATACTGAGTTGAAACAGATATGCCCCGTTTGTGTAGGAAGCAGAGTTCTTTTGTTTGAGGTAGCTCACTGTACTGGCGTTATAGAAAACACAGTAGAGTGCAAGAATGCCCGTTTCTGAAAGCAGATTGTTTTTCTTGTAAGGTGAACTAGGGTACAATTACCCTTCCTAAACGGAGTTTTATTTTATTCAGTTTCAAGTAGTAGCAGCAAGTGTAAATTCAGGGTAAGAACACCACTCTTCTGCTATTCTGTCCATACACAGTGCAAATGGCACTCGCATCTGTTCCCAGCAAGTACAATGTATTGGACTGAAGAGAGGCTCCTGTTTTAATTAGTTTCCAATACTGAGTTGAACTAGATATGCCCCGGTTGTGTAGGAAGCACAGTTCTTTTGTTCTGTGCTAGCTCACTGTACTGGCCCTATAGGAAACACAGTAGAGTGGAAGATTGCCCGTTTCTCAAAAGCAGAATGTTTTCTTGTAAGGCAAACTAGGGTTCAATTAAACTTCCTAAATGGAGTTCAGTGGATTGGACTGAAGAGAAGCTCCTGTTTTACTTAGTTTCCAATACTGAGTTGAAACAGATATGCCCCGTTTGTGTAGGAAGCAGAGTTCTTTTGTTCTGAGCTAACTCACTGTACTGGCGTTATAGAAAACACAGTAGAGTGCAAGAACGTCCGTTTCTCAAAAGCAGAGTGTTTTTCTTCTAAAGAGAACGAGGTTTCAATTAACCTTCCTATAGGGAGTTGAATCACATTCAGTTTCAAGAATAGCAACACTCTTGTGCTATTCTGGCCATACACAGTGCAAATAGCACTTGCATCTGTTCCCAGAAAGTACAGTGTATTTGACTGGGAAGAAGCTCCTGTTTTACTTAGATTCCAAAACTGAGTTGAAACAGATATGCCCCGTTTATGTAGGAAGCCGAGTTCTTTTGTTCTGAGCTAGCTCAGTGTACTGGCACTATAGAAAACACAGTAGATTGCAAGAAACCCGTTTCTCAAAAGAAGATTGTTTTTCTTGTAAGGCGAACTAAGGTTCAATTACCTTTCCTAAACGGAGTTGAATTATATTCAGTTTCAAGTAGTAGCAGCAATTGTAAAATCATGGTAAGAACACCACTCTTGTTCTATTCTGGCCATACACAGTAGAAATAGCACTTGCATCTGTTGCCAGCTATTACAATGTATTGGACTGAAAAAGACTCCTGTTTTACTTAGTTTCCAATACTGAGTTGAAATAGATATGCCCCGTTTGTGTAGGAAGCACAGTTCTTTTGTTCTGAGCTAGCTCACTGTACTGTCGCTATAGGAAACACAGTACAGTGCCAGAATGCAAGTTTCTCAAAAGCAGAGTGTTTTTCTTTAAAGGCGAACTACGGTTCAATTAACCTTCCTAGATGGAGTTGAATCACATTCAGTTTCAAGTTCTAGCAGCAAGTTCGTTTGTTCTAGGTTATCTATCTCACTGTATTGGACCGAGAGGAAAAACAGTAGAGTGCAAGAATGCCCATTTCTCAAAAGCAGAGTGTGTTTCTTCTAAAGAGAACGAGGGTTCAATTAACCTTCCTATAGGGAGGTGAATCACATTCAGTTTCAAGTTCTAGCTGTAAGTGTTAATTGAGAGTATGAACAACACTCATGTGCTATTCTGGCCATACACAGTGCAATTAGCACTTCCGTCTGTTCCCAGAAAGTACAGTGTATTGGACGGAAGAGAAGCTCCTGCTTTACTTAGATTCCAATATTGAGTTGAAACAGATATGCCCCGTTTGTATAGGAAGCATAGTTATTTTGTTCTGAGCTAGCTCACTGTACTGGCCCTTTAGGAAACACAGTAGAGTGCCAGAATGCCTGTTTCTCAAAGTGTTTTTCTTGTAAGGCAAACTAGGGTTCAGTTAACATTCCTAAATGGAGTTGAATCACATCAGTTTCAAGTTCTAGCAGCAAGTGTTAATTCAGGGTAAGAATATCATTCTTGTTCTATTCTGGCCATACACAGTGCCTATAGCACCCGTGTCCGTTCCGAGCAAGTACAGTGTATTGGACTGAAGAGAAACTCCTGTTTTACTTAGTTTCTAATTCTGAGTTGAACTAGATATGCCCCGTTTGTGTAGGAAGCACAGTTCTTTTGTTCTGAGCTAGCTCACTGTACTGGCCGTACAGGAAACACAGGAGAGTGCAAGAATGCCCGTTTCTCAAAAGCAGAGTGTTTTCCTTGTTAGCATACTAGGGTTCAATTAAACTTCCTAAACGGAGTTCAATCACGTTCAGTTTCAAATTCTAGCAGCAAGTGATATTTAGGGTAAGAACACAACTCTTGTGCTATTCTGGCCATATACACTGCCAATAGCATTCGCGTCTGTTCCCAGCAATTACAGTGTATTGGACTGAAGAGAAGCTCCTATTTTACTTAGTTTCCAATACTGAGTTGAACTAGATATGCCCCGTTTGTGTAGGAAGCACAGTTCTTTTGTTCTGAGCTAGCTTACTGTACTGGCCCTATAGGAAACACAGGAGAGTGCAAGAATGTCCGTTTCTAATAAGCAGAGTGTTTTCCTAGTGCGGCAGACTAGGGTTCAATTAAACTTCCTAAACTGAGTTGAATCATGTTCATTTTCAAGTTCTAGCAGCAAGTGTTCATTCAGGGTAAGAACACCACTCTTGGTGCTATTCTGGCCATACACAATGCAAATAGCATTTGCGTCTCTTCCCAGCAAGTACAGTGTATTGGATGGAAGAGAAGCTCCTGTTTTACTTAGTTTCCAATACTGAGTTTAACTAGATATGCCCCGTTCATGTGGGAAGCACAGTTCTTTTGTCTGAGCTAGCTCACTCTACTGGCCCTATAGGAAACACATAAGAATGCAAGAATGCCCATTTCTCAAAAGCAGAGTGTTTTCCTTGTGTGGCACACGAGGGTTCAATTAAAATTCCTCACCGGAGTCGAATCACGTGCAAATTCATGTTCTACAAGGAAGTGTACATTCAGGGTAAGAACACAACTCTTGTGTTATTCTGGATATACACAGTGCCAATAGCATTTGTGTCTGTTCGCAGCAAGTACAGTGTATTGGACTGAAGAGAAGCTCCTGTTTTACTTCCTTTCCAATTCTGAGTTGAACTAGATATGCCCCGTTTGTGTAGGAAGCACATTTCTTTTGTTCTGAGCTAGCTCACTATACTGGCCCTATAGGAAACACAGAACAGTGCAAGAATGTCCGTTTCTCAAAAGCAGAGTGTTTTCCTTGTGTGGCACACGAGGGTTCAATTTAACTACCTAAACGGAGTTTAATCATGTTCAGTTTCAAGTTCTAGCAGCAAGTGTTCATTCAGGGAAACAACACCACTCTTGTGCTATTCTAACCATAGACAGTACAAATAGCATTCCCGTCTGTTCCCAGGAAGTACAGAGTATAGGAATGAAGAGAAGCTCCTGATTTACTTATTTTCGAATACTGAGTTGAAAGAGATATGCCCCGTTTGTGTAGGAAGCACAATTCTTTTGTTCGGAGCTACTTCATTGTACTGGCTCTATAGGAAACACAGAACAGTGCAAGAATGTCCTTTTCTCAAAAGCAGAGTGTTTTCCATGTGTGGCACACTAGGGTTCAATTAAACTTCCTAAACGGAGTTGAATCACGTTCAGTTTCAAGTTCTAGCAGCAAGTTTTCATTCAGAGTAAGAACACAGCTCTTGTGCTATTCTGGCCATACACAGTACCAATAGCATTCGCGTCTGTTCCAAGCAAGAACAATGTATTGGACTGAAGAGAAGCTCCTGTTTTACTTAGTTTCCAATACTGTGTTGAAGTAGATATATCCCATTTGAGTAGGAAGCACAGTTCTTCTGTTCTGAGCTAGCTTACTCTACTGGCCCTTAGGGAAACACAGTAGAGTGGAAGAATGCCCTTTTCTCAAAAGCAGAGTGGTTTCCTTGTGTGGCACACTATTGTTCAGTTAACCTTCCTAAACGGAGTTGAATCACGTTCAGTTTCAAGTTCCAGAAGCAAGTGTTCATTGAGGGTAAGAACAACACAGTTGTGCTATTCTGTCCAAACACAGTATCAATAGCATTCGCGTCTCTTCCCAGCAAGTACAGTGTATTCAAATGAAGAGAAGCTCCTGTTTTACTTAGTTTCCAATACTGAGTTGAACTAGATATGCCCCGTTTGTGAAGGAAGCACAATTCTTTTGTTCTGAGCTAGCTCACTCTACTGGCCCTATAGGAAACACAGGAGAGTGCAAGAATGCCCTTTTCTCAAAAGCAGAGTGTTGTCCTTTTGTGGCACACGAGGGTTCAATTAAACATCCTCAACGGAGCTGAATAACGTTCAGGTTCTAATTCTAGCAGCAAGTGTTCATTCAGGGTAAGAACAGCACTCTTGTGCTATTCTGGCCATACATAGTGCCAATAGCATTTGCGTCTGTTTTCAGCAAGTACAGTGTATTGAACTGAAGAGAAGCTCCTGTTTTACTTTGTTTCCAATACTGAGTTGAACTAGATTGCCCCGTTTGTGTATTAAGCACAGTTCTTTTGTTCTGAGCTAGCTCATTGTACTGGCCCTATAGGAAACACAGGAGAGTACAAAAATGCCCGTTTCTCAAAAGCAGAGTGTTTTCCTTGTAGCACACTAGGGTTCATTAAACTTCCTAAATGGTGTTGAATCACGTTCAGTTTCAAGTTCTAGCAGAAAGTGTTTATTCAGGATAACAACACCACTCTTTTGCTATGCTGGCCATTCACAGTACAAATAGCATTCACATCTGTTCCCAACACGTACAGTGTATTGGACTGAAAAGAAGCTCATGTTTTACTTAATTTCCAATACGGTGTTGAACTAGATATACCCCTTTTGTGTAGGAAGCACAGTTCTTTTGTTCTGAGCTAGGTTACTCTACTGGCCCTTAGGGAAATACAGGAGAGTGGAAGAATGCCCGTTTCTCAAAAGCACAGTGGTTTCCTTGTGTGGCACACTAGTTTTCAGTTAACCTACCTAAACGGATGAATCATGTACAGTTTCAAGTTCTAGCAGCAAGAGTTCATTAAATGTAAGAACACCACTCTTGTGCTATTATGGCCATACACAGTGCAAATAGCATTCGCGACTCTTCCCAGCAAGTACATTGTGTTGGATTGAAGAGAAGCTTCTGTTTTACTTAGTTTCCAATACTGAGTTGAACTAGATATGCCCTGTTAGTGAAGGAAGCACAGTTCTTTTGTTCTGAGCTAGCTAACATTACTGCCCCTTTAGAAACACAGGAGAGTGCAAGAATGCCTGTTTCTCAAAAGCAGAGTGTTTTCCTTGTGTGACACATGAGGGTTCAATAAAACTTCCTAAACGGAGTTGAATCACGTTTAGTTTCATGTTCTAGCAGCAAGTGTTCATTCAGGGTAAGAACACCACTCTTGTGCTATTGTGGCCCTACACAGTGCCAATAAAATTGGGGTCTGTTCCCAGCAAGTACAGTGTACTGGACTGAAGAGAAGCTCCTGTTTTACTTAGTTTCCAATACTGAGTTGAACTAGATATGCCCCGTTTGTGTAGGAAGCACAGTTCTTTTGTTTTGAGTTAGCTCACTCTACTGGCCCTATAGGAAACACAGGAAAGTGCAAGAATGCCCGTTTCTCAAAAGCAGAGTGTTTTCCTTGTGTGGCACACGAGGGTTCAATTTAACTTCCTAAATGGAGTTCAATCATGTTCAGTTTCAAATTCTAGCCCCAAGTGTTCATTCAAGGTAAGAACACGACTCTTGTGCTATTCTGGCCATACACAGTGCCAATAGCATTCACCTCTGTTCCCAGCAAGTACAGTGTATTGGACTGAAGAGAAGCTCCTGTTTTACTTAGTTTCCTATACTGAGTTATGCTAGTTATGCGCCGTTTGTTTAGGAATCACAGTTTTTTTGTTCTGAGCTAGCTCACTATACTGGCACTACATGAAACACAGGAGGGTGCAATAATGCCCATTTCTCAAAAGCAGACTGTGTTCCTTGTGTGGGCACACTAGGGTTCAATTGAACTTCCTAAACGGAGTTGAATCATGTTCAGTTTCAAGTTTTAGCAGCAAGTGTTCATTCAGGGTAAGAACACCACTCTTGTGCTCTTCTGGCCATACACACTGCCAATAGCATTCGCGTCTGTTCCCATCAAGTACAGTGTATTGGACTGAAGAGAAGCTCCTGTTTTACTTAGTTTCCAATACTGAGTTGAACTAGATTGCCCCGTTTCTGTAGGAAGCACAGTTCTTTTGTTCTGATCTAGCTCACTGTACTGGCCCTATAGGAAACACAGGAGAGTGCAAGAATGCCCGTTTCTCAAAAGCAGAGTGTTTTCCTTTTGTGGCACACGAGGGTTCAATTAAACTTCCTAAACGGAGTTCAATCACGTTCAGTTTCAAATTCTAGCATCAAGTGTTCATTCAGGGTAAGAACACCACTCTTGTGCTATTCTGGCCATACACAGTGCCAATAGCTTTCGCCTCTCTTCCCAGAAAGTACAGTGTATTGGACTGAAGAGAAGCTCCTGTTTTACTTAGTTTCCAATACTGAGTTGAACTAGATATGCCCCGTTTGTGTAGGAAGCACAGTATTTTTTTTTGAGCTAGCTCACTGTACTGGTCCTATAGGAAACACAGGAGAGTACAAGAATGCCCTTTTCTCAAAAGCAGAGTGTTTTTCTTGAATGGCAAACTAGGGTTCTGTTAAACTTCCTAAACGGAGTTGAATCATGTTCAGTTTAAAGTTCTAGCAGAAAGTGTTCATTTAGTTGAAGAACATGTCTCTTGTGCTCTTCTGGCCATACACACTGCCAATAGCATTCGCGTCTGTTCCCAGCAAGCACAGTGTATTGGAATGAAGATAAGCTCCTGTTTTACTTAGTTTCCAATACTGAGTTGAACTAGATATGCCCCGTTTGTGTAGGAAGCACAGTTCTTTTGTTCTGAGCTAGCTCACTGTACTGGCCCTATAGGAAACACAGGAGAGTGCAAAAATGCCCGTTTCTAAAATCAGAGTGTTTTCCTTGTGTAGAACACTAGGGTTCATTAAACTTCTGAAACGGAGTTGAATCACGTTTAGTTTCATGTTTTAGCAGCAAGTGTTCATTCAGGGTAAGAACAGCACTCTTGTGCTATTCTGGCCATACACAGTGCCAATAGCATTCGCGTCTGTTCCCAGCAAGTACAGTGTATTGGACTGAAGAGAAGCTCCTGTTTTACTTAGTTTCCAATACTGAGTTGGACTAGATTACCCCGTTTGTGTAGGAAGCACAGTTCTTTTGTTCTGAGCTAGTTCACTGTACTGGCCCTATAGGAAACACAGGAGAGTGCAAAAATGCCCGTTTCTCAAAAGCAGAGTGTTTTCCTTGTGTAGCACACTAGGGTTCATTGAACTTCCTAAACGGAGTTGAAACACGTTCAGTTTCAAGTTCTAGCAGAAAGTGTTCATTCAGGGTAACAACACCACTCTTGTGCTACTCTGGCCATTCAGTGAAAATAGCATTCGCATCTGTTCCCAGCAAGTACAGTGTATTAGACTGAAGAGAAGCTCCTGTTTTACTTAGTTTCCAATACTGTGTTGAACTAGATATACCCCGTTTGTGTAGGAAGCACAGTTCATTTGTTCTGAGCTAGCTGACTCTAATGGCCCTTAGGAAAACACAGGAGAGTGGAAGAATACCCGTTTCTCAAAAGCAGAGTGGTTTCCTTGTTTGGCACACTCGTGTTCAGTTAACCTTCCTAAACGGAGTTTAATCTTGTTCAGTTTCAAGTTCTAGAAGCAAGTGTTCATTCAGGGTAAGAACAACACTCTTGTGCTATTCTGGCCAAACACAGTGCAAATAGCATTTGCGTCTGTTTTCAGCAAGTACAGTGTATTGGACTGAAGAGAAGCTCCTGTTTTACTTAGTTTCCAATACTGAGTTGAACTAGATATACCCCGTTTGTGTAGGAAGTACAGTATTTTGGTTTTGAGCTAGCTCACTGTACTGGCCCAATAGGAAACACAATAGAGTACAAAATGCCCTTTTCTCAAAAGCAGAGCATTTTTCTTGAATGGCAAACTAGGGTTCTGTTAAACTTCCTAAACGGAGTTGAATCATGTTCAGTTTCTAGTTCTATCAGCAAGTGTTCATTTAGTTGAAGAACACCACTCTTGTGCTCTTCTCTCCAAACACACTGCCAATAGCATTCGAGTCTGTTCCCAGCAAGTACAGTGTATTGGACTGAAGAGAAGCTTCTGTTTTACTTAGTTTCCTATACTGAGTTGAACTAGATATGCCCCGTTTGTGTAGGAAGCACAGTTCTTTTGTTCTGAGCTAGCTCACTCTACTGGCCCTATAGGAAAAACAGGAGGGTGCAAGAATGCCCGTTTCTCAAAAGCAGAGTGTTTTCCTTGTGTGGCACACGAGGGTTCAATTAAACATCCTATACGGAGTTGAATCACGTTCAGTTTCAAATTCTAGCAGCAAGTGTTCATTCAGGGTAAGAACACCACTCTTACGCTATTGTCCCCTACACAGTTCCAATAAAATTCGGGTCTGTTCCCAGCAAGTACAGTGTACTGGACTGAAGAGAAGCTCCTGTTTTACATAGTTTCCTATACTGAGTTGACTAGATATGCCCCGTTTGTGTAGGAAGCACAGTTCTTTTGTTCTGATCTAGCTCACTGTACTGGCCCTATAGGAAACACAGGAGAGTGCAAGAATGCCCGTTTCTCAAAAGCAGAGTGTTTTCCTTTTGTGGCACACGAGGGTTCAATTAAACTTCCTAAACGGAGTTCAATCACATTCAGTTTCAAATTCTAGCAGCAAGTGTTCATTCAGGGTAAGAACACCACTCTTGTGCTATTCTGGCCATACACAGTGCCAATAGCTTTTGCCTCTCTTCCCAGAAAGTACAGTGTATTGGACTGAAGAGAAGCTCCTGTTTTACTTAGTTTCCAATACTGAGTTGAACTAGATATACCCCGTTTGTGTAGGAAGCACAGTATTTTTGTTTTGAGCTAGCTCACTGTACTGGCCCAATAGGAAACACAATAGAGTACAAAATGCCCTTTTCTCATAAGCAGAGCGTTTTTCTTGAATGGCAAACTAGGGTTCTGTTAAACTTCCTAAACGGAGTTGAATCATGTTCAGTTTCTAGATCTATCAGCAAGTGTTCATTTAGTTGAAGAACACCACTCTTGTGCTCTTCTGGCCAAACACACTGCCAATAGCATTCGAGTCTGTTCCCAGCAAGTACAGTGTATTGGACTGAAGAGAAGCTTCTGTTTTACTTAGTTTCCTATACTGAGTTGAACTAGATATGCCCCGTTTGTGTAGGAAGCACAGTTCTTTTGTTCTGAGCTAGCTCACTCTACTGGCCCTATAGGAAAAACAGGAGGGTGCAAGAATGCCCGTTTCTCAAAAGCAGAGTGTTTTCCTTGTGTGGCACATGAGGGTTCAATTAAACATCCTATACGGAGTTGAATCACGTTCAGTTTCAAATTCTAGCAGCAAGTGTTCATTCAGGGTAAGAACACCACTCTTACGCTATTGTCCCCTACACAGTTCCAATAAAATTCGGGTCTGTTCCCAGCAAGTACAGTGTACTGGACTGAAGAGAAGCTCCTGTTTTACATAGTTTCCTATACTGAGTTGACTAGATATTCCCCGTTTGTGTAGGAAGCACAGTTCTTTTGTTCTGATCTAGCTCACTGTACTGGCCCTATAGGAAACACAGGAGAGTGCAAGAATGCCCGTTTCTCAAAAGCAGAGTGTTTTCCTTTTGTGGCACACGAGGGTTTAATTAAACTTCCTAAACGGAGTTCAATCACATTCAGTTTCAAATTCTAGCAGCAAGTGTTCATTCAGGGTAAGAACACCACTATTGTGCTATTCTGGCCATACACAGTGCCAATAGCTTTTGCCTCTCTTCCCAGAAAGTACAGTGTATTGGACTGAAGAGAAGCTCCTGTTTTACTTAGTTTCCAATACTGAGTTGAACTAGATATACCCCGTTTGTGTAGGAAGCACAGTATTTTTGTTTTGAGCTAGCTCACTGTACTGGCCCAATAGGAAACACAATAGAGTACAAGAATGCCCTTTTCTCAAAAGCAGAGCGTTTTTCTTGAATGGCAAACTAGGGTTCTGTTAAACTTCCTAAACGGAGTTGAATCATGTTCAGTTTCTAGTTCTATCAGCAAGTGTTCATTTAGTTGAAGAACACCACTCTTGTGCTCTTCTGGCCAAACACACTGCCAATAGCATTCGAGTCTGTTCCCAGCAAGTACAGTGTATTGGACTGAAGAGAAGCTTCTGTTTTACTTAGTTTCCTATACTGAGTTGAACTAGATATGCCCCGTTTGTGTAGGAAGCACAGTTCTTTTGTTCTGAGCTAGCTCACTCTACTGGCCATATAGGAAAAACAGGAGGGTGCAAGAATGCCCGTTTCTCAAAAGCAGAGTGTTTTCCTTGTGTGGCACACGAGGGTTCAATTAAATATCCTAAACGGAGTTGAAGCACATTCAGTTTCAAGTTCTAGCATTAAGTGTTAATTCAGGGTAAGAACACCACTATTGTACTATTCTGGCCATAAACAGTGCAAATAGCACTCGCGTCTGTTCCCAGCAAATACAGTGTATTGGACTGAAGAGAAGCTCCTGTTTTACTTAGTTTCCAATACTGAGTTGAATCAGATAAGCCCCGTTTGTGAAGGAAGCACAGTTCTTTTGTTCTGAGCTAGCTCAATGTACTGGCCCTATAGGAAACACAGAACAGTGCAAGAATGCCCGTTTCTCAAAAGCTGAGTGTTTTCCTTTTGTGGCACACGAGGGTTCAATTAAACATCCTCAACTGAGTTGAATCACGTTCAGTTGCAAATTCTAGCAGCAAGTGTTCATTCAGGGCTAGAACACCGCTCTTGTGCTATTCTGGCTATATATAGTGCCAATAGCATTCGCGTCTGTTCCCAACAAGTACAGTGTATTGGACTGAAGAGAAGCTCCTGTTTTACTTAGTCTCCAATACTGAGTTGAACTAGATATGCCCTGTTTGTGTAGGAAGCACAGTTCTTTTGTTCTGAGTTAGCTCACTGTACTGGCCCTATAGAAAAAACAGGAGAGTGTAAGAAAGCCCGTTTCTAATAAGCAGTGTGTATTCCTAGTATGGCACACTAGGGTTCAATTAAACTTACTAAAGGGAGTTATATCATGTTCAGTTTCAAGTTCTAGCAACAGGTGTTAATTCAGGGTAAGAACACCACTCTTGTGCTATTGTGTCCATACACAGTGCCAACAAAATTCGCGACTGTTCCCAGCAAGTACAGTGTATCAGACTGAAGAGAAGCTCCTGTTTTACTTAGTTTACAATACTGAGTTGAACTAGATATGCCCCGTTTGTGTAGGAAGCACAGTTCTTTTGTTCTGAGCTAGCTCACTGTACTGGCCCTATAGGAAGCACAGGAGAGTGCAAAAATGCCCGTTTCTGAAAAGCAGAGTGTTTTCCTTGTGTAGCACATTAGGGTTCATTAAACTTCCTACATGGAGTTGAATCACGTTCAGTTTCAAGTTCTCGCAGAAAGTGTACATTCAGGGTAACAACACTACTCTTGTGCTATTCTGGCCATACACAGTGCAAATAGCATTCTGTCTGTTCCCAGCAAGTACAGTGTATTGGACTGAAGATAAGCTCCTGTTTTACTTAGTTTCCAATACTGTGTTGAACTAGATATACCCCGTTTGTGTAGGAATCACAGTTCTTTTGTTCTGAGCTAGCTTACTCTACTGGCCCGTAGGGAAACACAGGAGAGTGGAAGAATGCCCTTTTCTCAAAAGCAGAGTGGTTTCCTTGTATGGCACACTAGTGTTCAGTTAACCTTCCTAAATGGAGTTTAATCACGTTCAGTTTCAAGTTCTAGAAGCAAGTGTTCATTCAGGGTAAGAACAAAACTGTTGTGCTATTCTGGCCATACACAGTGCCAATAGCATTCACGTGACTTTCCAGCAAGTACAGTGTCTTCGACTGAAGAGAAGCCCCTGTTTTACTTAGTTTCCAATACTGAGTTGAACTAGATATGCCCTGTTTGTGAAGGAAGCACATTTTTTTTGTTCTGAGCTAGCTCACTCTACTGGCCCTATAGGAAACACAGGAGAGTGTAAGAAAGCCAGTTTTTAATAAGCAGAGTGTATTCCTAGTATGGCACACTAGGGTTCAATTAAACTTACTAAGCAGAGTTGAATCATTTTCCGTTTCAAGTTCTAGCAGCAGGTGTTCATTCAGGGTAAGAACACCACTCTTGTGCTACTGTGGCCATACCCAGTGCCAATAAAATTCTTGTCTATTCCCAGCAAGTACAGTGTATTGGACTGAAGAAAGCTCCTATTTTACTTAGTTTCCTATACTGAGTTATACTAGATATGCCCCGTTTGTGTAGGATGCACAGTTTTTTGTTCTGAGCTAGCTCACTGTCCTGGCCCTATAAGAAACACAGGAGAGTGTAAGAAAGCCACTTTCTAATAAGCAGAGTGTATTCCTAGTATGGCACACTAGGGTTCAATTAAACTTACGAAAGGGAGTTATATCATGTTCAGTTTCAAGTTCTAGCAGCATGTGTTCATTCAGGGTAAGAACACCACTCTTTTGCTATTGTGGCCATACACAGTGCCAATAAAATTCACGTCTGTTCCCAGCAAGTACAGTGTATTGGACTGAAGAAAAGCTCCTGTTTTACTTAGATTCAAATACTGAGTTGAACTAGATTGCCCCGTTTGTGTAGGAAGCACAGCTCTTTTGTTCTGAGCTAGCTCACTGGACTGGCCCAATAGGAAACACAGGAGAGTCAAAAATGCCCGTTTCTCAAAAGCAGAGTGTTTTCTTGTGTAGCACACTAGGGTTCATTAAACTTCCTAAACGGAGTTGAATCACGTTCAGTTTCAAGTTCTCGCAGAAAGTGTTCATTCAGGGTAACAACACCACTCTTGTGCTACTCTGGCCATACATAGTGCAAATACCATTCGCATCTGTTCCCAGCAAGTACAGTGTATTGGACTGAAGAGAAGCTCCTGTTTTACTTAGTTTCCAATACTGAGTTGAACTAGATATGTCCCGTTTGTGTAGGAAGCACAGTTCTTTTGTTCTGAGCTAGCTCACTGTACTGGCCCTATAGGAAACACAGGAGAGTGCTTGAATGCCCGTTTCTCAAAAGCAGAGTGTTTTCCTTGTGTGGCACACTCCGGTTCAATTAAACATCCTAAACGGAGTTGAATCACGTTCAGTGTCAAATTCAAAGTGTTCTTATTAGGTAAGGACACCAGTCTTGTGCTAATCTGGCCATACATATTGCCATGGCATTCGTGTCTGTTCCCTGCAAGTACATTGTATTGTACTGTAGAGAAGCTCCTGTTTTACTGAGTTTCCAAAACTGAGTTGAACTAGATATTCCCTGTTTGTGTAGGAAGCACAGTTCTTTTGTTTTGAGCTAGCCCACTCTACTGGCACTATAGGAAACACAGGAGAGTGCAAGAATGCCCGTTTCTCAAAAGCAGAGTGATTTCTTTGTGTGGCACACTAGGGTTCAATTAATCTTCCTAAACGGAGTTGAATCATGTTCAGTTTCAAGTTCTAGCAGCAAGTGTTCATTCAGGGTAAGAACACCACTCTTGTGCTCTTCTGGCCATACACACTGCCAATAGCATTTGCGTACTTTCCAATAAAGTACAGTGTATTGGACTGAAGAGAAGCTCCTGTTTTACTTAGTTTCCAATACTGAGTTGAACTAGATATGCCCCGTTTGTGTAGGAAGCACAGTTCTTTTGTTTTGAGTTAGCTCACTCTATTGGCCCTATAGGAAACACAGGAGAGTGCAAGAATGCCCGTTTGTCAAAAGCAGAGTGTTTTCCTTGTGTGGCACACGAGGGTTCACTTTAACTTCCTAAACGGAGTTCAATCACGTTCAGTTTCAAATTCTAGCAGCAAGTGTTCATTCAGGGTAAGAACACGACTCTTGTGCTATTCTGGCCAAACACAGTGCCAATAGCATTCGCGTCTGTTCCCAGCAAGTACAGTGTATTGGACTGAAGAGAAGCTCCTGTTTTACTTAGTTTCCTATACTGAGTTGAACTAGATATGCCCCGTTTGTGTAGGAAGCACAGTTCTTTTGTTCTGAGCTAGCTCACTCTACTGGCCCTATAGGAAAAACAGTAGAGTGCAAGAATGCCCGTTTCTCAAAAGCAGACTGTTTTCCTTGTGTGGCATACGAGGGTTCAATTAAATAACCTAAACGGAGTTGAATCACATTCAGTTTCAAATTCTAGCAGAAAGTGTTCATTCAGGGTAACAACACCACTCTTGTGCTACTCTGGCCATACATATTTCAAATAGCATTCGCATCTGTTCCCAGCAAGTACAGTGTATTGGACTGAAGAGAAGCTCCTGTTTTACTTAGTTTCCAATACTGAGTTGAATCAGATAAGCCCCGTTTGTGAAGGAAGCACAGTTCTTTTGTTCTGAGCTAGCTCAATGTACTGGCCGTATAGGAAACACAGAACAGTGCAGTAATGCCCGTTTCTCAAAAGCTGAGTGTTTTCCTTTTGTGGCACACGAGGGTTCAATTAAACATCCTCAACCTAGTTGAATCACGTTCAGTTGCAAATTCTAGCAGCAAGTGTTCATTCAGGGCAAGAACACCTCTCTTGTGCTATTCTGGCTATACATAGTGCCAATAGCATTCGCGTCTGTTCCCAACAAGTACAGTGTATTGGACTGAAGAGAAGCTCCTGTTTTACTTAGTCTCCAATACTGAGTTGAACTAGATATGCCCTGTTTGTGTAGGAAGCACAGTTCTTTTGTTCTGAGTTAGCTCACTGTACTGGCCCTATAGGAAAAACAGGAGAGTGTAAGAAAGCCCGTTTCTAATAAGCAGAGTGTATTCCTAGTATGGCACACTTGGGTTCAATTAAACTTACTAAAAGGAGTTATATCATGTTCAGTTTCAAGTTCTAGCAACAGGTGTTCATTCAGGGTAAGAACACCACTCTTGTGCTGTTGTGTCCATACACAGTGCCAACAAAATTAGCGACAGTTCCCAGCAAGTACAGTGTATTGGACTGAAGAGAAGCTCCTGTTTTACTTAGTTTACAATACTGAGTTGAACTAGATATGCCCCGTTTGTGTAGGAAGCACAGTTCTTTTGTTCTGAGCTAGCTCACTGTACTGCCCCTATAGGAAAAACAGGAGAGTGCAAAAATGCCCGTTTCTGAAAAGCAGAGTTTTTTCCTTGTGTAGCACATTAGGGTTCATTAAACTTCCTAAACGGAGTTGAATCACGTTCAGTTTCAAGTTCTAGCAGAAAGTGTTCATTCAGGGTAACAACACTACTCTTGTGCTATTCTGGCCATACACAGTGCAAATAGCATTCTGTCTGTTCCCAGCAAGTACAGTGTATTGGACTGAAGAGAAGCTCCTGTTTTACTTAGTTTCCAATACTGTGTTGAACTAGATATACCCCGTTTGTGTAGGAAGCACAGTTCTTTTGTTCTGAGCCAGCTTACTCTACTGGCCCGTAGGAAAACACAGGAGAATGGAAGAATGCCCTTTTCTCAAATGCAGAGAGGTTTCCTTGTGTGGCACACTAGTGTTCAGTTAACCTTCCTAAATGGAGTTTAATCACGCTCAGTTTCAAGTTCTAGAAGCAAGTGTTCATTCAGGGTAAGAACAAAACTGTTGTGCTATTCTGGCCATACACAGTGCAAATAGCATTCACGTGACTTTCCAGCAAGTACAGTGTATTCGACTGAAGAGAAGCCCCTGTTTTACTTAGTTTCCAATACTGAGTTGAACTAGATATGCCCTGTTTGTGAAGGAAGCACAGTTCTTTTGTTCTGAGCTAGCTCACTCTACAGGCCCTATAGGAAAAACAGGAGAGTGTAAGAAAGCCAGTTTCTAATAAGCAGAGTGTATTCCTAGTATGGCACACTAGGGTTCAATTAAACTTACTAAACAGAGTTGAAACATTTTCAGTTTCAAGTTCTAGCAGCAGGTGTTCATTCAGGGTAAGAACACCACTCTTGTGCTATTCAGGCCATACACAGTGCCAATAGCATTCGCGTCTGTTCCCAGCAAGTACAGTGCATTGGACTGAAGAGAAGCTCCTGTTTTACTTAGTTTCCAATACTGAGTTGAACTAGATTGCCCCGTTTGTGTAGGAAGCACATTTCTTTTGTTCTGAGCTAGTTCACTGTACTGGCCCTATAGGAAACACAGGAGAGTGCAAAAATGACGGTTCTCAAAAGCAGAGTGTTTTCCTTGTGTAGTACACTAGGGTTCATTAAACTTCCAAAACGGAGTTGAATCACGTTCAGTTTCAAGTTCTAGCAGAAAGTGTTCATTCACGGTAAGAACACCACTCTTGTGCTATTCTGGCCATACACAGTGCAAATAGCATTCGCGTCCTTTCCCAGCAAGTACAGTGTATTGGACTGAAGAGAAGCTCCTGTTTTACTTAGTTTACAATACTGAGTTGAACTAGATATGCCCTGTTTGTGTAGGAAGCACAGTCCTTTTGTTCTGAGCTAGCTCACTGTACTGGCCCTATAGGAAACACAGGAGAGTTCAAGAAAGCCAGTTACTAATAAGCAGAGAGTATTCCTAGTATGGCACACTAGGGTTCAATTAAACTTACTAAAGGGAGTTATTTCATTTTCAGTTTCAAGTTCTAGCAGCAAGTGTTCATTCAGTGTAAGAACACCACTTTTGTGCTATTTTGGCCATACACATTGCCATTAAAATTCGCGTCTGTTCCCAGCAAGTACAGTGTATTGGACTGAAGAGAAGCTCCTGTTTTACTTATTTTCCAATACTGAGTTGAACTAGTGATGCCCCGTTTGTGTAGGAAGCACAGTTCTTTGGTGTGAGCTAGCTCACTGTACTGGCCCTATAGGAAAAACAGGAGAGTGCAAGAATGCCCGTTTCTCAAAAGCAGAGTATTTTCCTTGTGTGGCACACGAGGGTTCAATTAAACTTCCTCAATGGAGTTGAATGACGTTCAGTTACAAGTTCTAGAAGCAAGTATTCATTCAGGGTAAGAACACAACTCTTGTGCTATTCTGGCCATATACAGTACAAATAGCATTCGTGTCTGTTCAGAGCCAATACATGGTATTGGACTAAAGAGAAGCTCCTGTTTTACTTAGTTTCCAATACTGAGTTGAACTAGATATGCCCCGTTTGTGTAGGAAGCACAGTTCTTTTGTTCTGAGCTAGCTCACTCTCCTGGCCCTATAGGAAACACAGGAGAGTGCAAGAATGCCCGTTTATCAAAAGCAGAGTGTTTTCCTTATGTGGCAGACTAGGGTTCAATTAAACTTCCTAAACGGAGTTGAATCACGTTCAATTTCACATTCTAGCAGCAAGTGTTTATTTAGTTTAAGAATACCACTCTTGTGCTCTTCTGGCCATACACACTGCTAAGAGCATTCGCGTCCTTTCTCAGCAAGTACAGTGTATTGGACTGAAGAGAAACTCCTCTCTCACTTATTTCCAATACTGAGTTGAACTAGATATGCCACTTTTGTGTAGGAACCACAGTTCTTTTTTTCTGAGCTAGCTCATTGTACTGGCCCTATAGGAAAAATAGGAGAGTGTAGGAAAGCCCGTTTCTAATAAGCAGAGTGTTTTTTTGTGTGTGCCACACTAGGGTTCAATTAAAATTACTAAATAAAGTTGAATCATGTTCAGTTTCAAGTTCTAGCAGCAGGTGTTCATTCAGGGTTAGAACACAACTCATGCTATTGTGGCCATACAGAGTGCCAATAAAATTCGTGTCTATTCCCAGCAAGTACAGTGTATTGGACTGAAGAAAAACTCCTGTTTTACTTAGTTTCCAATACTGACTAGAACTAGACATGCCCCATTTGTGTAGGAAGCACAGTTCTTTTGTTCTGAGCTAGCTCACTGTACTGGCCATATCAGAAACCCAGAGAGTTCAAGAATGCCCGTTTCTCAAAAGCAGAGTGTTTTCCTTTTGTGGCACACTAGGGTTCAATTAAACTTCCTAAACGGAGTTGAATCATGTTCAGTTTCAATATCTAGCATCAAGTGTCCATTCAGGATAAGAACACGACTCTTGTGCTATTCTGGCCATACACAGTGCCACTGGCATTCGCGTCTGTTACCAGCAAGTACAGTATATTGGACTGAAGAGAATCTCCTGTTTTACTTAGTTTCCAATACTGAGTTGAACTAGATATGCCCCATTTGTGTAGGAAGCACAGTTTTTTTTTCTGAGCTAGCTCACTGTACTGGCCCTCTAGGAAACACAAGAGAGTGCAAAAATGCCCGTTTCTCAAATGCAGAGAGTTTTCCTTGTGTGGCACACTAGGGTTCAATTAAACTTCCTAAACGTAGTTTAATCAGGTTCACTTTCAATTTCTAGCAGCAAGTGTTCATTCAGGGTAAGAACACCACTCTTGTGCTATTCTGGCCACACACAGTGCCAATAGCATTCACATCTGTTCCCAGCAAGTACAGTGTATTGGACTGAAGCGAAGCTCCTGTTTGACTTAGTTTTCAATACTGAGTTGAACTAGATATGCCCCGTTTGTGTAAAAAGCACAGTTCTTTTACTCTGTGCTAGCTCACTCTACTGGCCCTATAGGAAACACAGGAGAGTGCAAGAATCCCGTTTCTCAAAAGCAGAGTGTATTCTTGTGTGGCATACTAGGGTTCATTTGAACTTCCTAAACGGAGTTGATTCACATTCAGTTTCAAGTTCTAGCATTAAGTGTTAATTCAGGGTAAGAACACCACTATTGTGCTATTCTGGCCATAAACAGTGCAAATACCACTCACGTCTGTTCCCAGCAAATACAGTGTATTGGACTGAAGAGAAGCTCCTGTTTGACTTAGTTTTGAATACTGAGTTGTACTAGATATGCCCCGTTTGTCTAGGACTACAGTTCTTTTCTTCTGAGCTAGCACACTATACTGTCGCTATAGGAAACACAGGCGAGTGCAAGAATGCCCTTTTCTCAAAAACAGAGTGTTTTCCTTGTGTGGAGCGGTAGAGTTCAGTTAAACTTCCTAAACGGAGTTGAATCCCATTCAGTTTAAAATTCTAGCAGCAAGTGTTCATTCAGGGTAAGAACACCACTCTTGTGCTATTCTGGCCATACACAATGCAAATAGCATTCGCGTCTGTTCACATCTAGTGTAGTGTATTGGACCGAAGAGAAGCTCCTGTTTTACTTAGTTACCAATACTGAGTTAAACTAGATATGCCCCGTTTGTGTAGGAAGCACAGTTCTTTGGTTCTGAGCTAGCTCACTTACTGGCCCTATAGGAAACACAGGAGAGTGCAAGAATGCCCGTTTCTCAAAAGCAGAGTGTTTTCCTTGTGTGGCACACTACTGTTCAATTTAACTTCCTTAACGGAGTTGAATCACGTTCAGATTCAATTTGTAGCAGTAAGTGTTAATTCAGGGTAAGAACACAACTCTTGTGCTATTTTAGCCATACATAGTACCAATAGCATTTGCGTCTGTTCAAAGCAAGTACAGTGTACTGGACTGAAGAGAAGCTCCTATTTTACTTATTTTCCAATACTGAGTTGTACTAGATATGCTCAGTTTGTGTAGTAAGCACAGTTCTTTGTTCTGAGCTACTCACTCTGATGGCCCTATAGGAAACACAGGAGAGTGCAAGAATGCACGTTTCTCAAAAGCAGAGTGTTTTCCTTTAGTGTCACACTATGGTTCAATTAAACTTCCTAAACGGAGTTGAATCACGTGCAGTTTCAAGTTGTAGCAGTAAGTGTTCATTCAGGGTAAGAACACCACTCTTGTGCTATTCTGGGTATACACAGTGCAAATAGCATTCACGTCTATTCCCAGCAAGTACAGTGTATTGGACTGAAGAGAAACTCCTGTTTGACTTAGTTTCGAATACTGAGTTGATCTAGATATGCCCTGTTTGTGTAGGACTCACAGTTCTTTTGTTCTGAGCTGGCACACTCTACTGGCCCTATAGGAAACACAAGAGAGTGCAAGAATGCAGTTTCTCAAAAGCAGAGTCTTTTCCTTGTGTGGCACACTAGGGTTCAATTAAACTTCCTAAAAGGAGTTGAATCACGTTCAGTTTCAAGTTCTAGCAGCAAGTGTTCATTCAGGGCAAAAACACCGCTCTTGTGCTGTTCTAGGCATACATACTGTCAATAGCATTTGCGTCTGTTCCCAGTAAGTACAGTGTATTGGACTGAAGAGAAGCTCCTTTTTTACTTAGTTTCGAATACTGAATTGAACTAGATATGCCCAGTTTGTGTTGGAAACACAGTTCCTTTCTTCTGAGCTAGCTCACAGTACTGGCCCTATGGGAAACACAGGAGAGTGCAAGAATGCCCGTATCTCAAAAGCAGAGTGCTTTCCTTTAGTGGCACACTAGGGTTCAATTAAACTTCCTCAATGGAGTTGAATCACGTTCAGTTTCAAGTTCAAGCAGCATGTATTCTTTCATTGTAAGAACACCACTCTTGTGCGATTCTGGCCATGGACAGTACAAATAGCATTCCTGTCTGGTCCCAGCAAGTACGGTGTATAGGACTGCAGAGAAGCTCCTGTTTTACTTAGTTTCCAATACTGAGTTGAAGTAGATATGCCGCGTTAGTGCATGTAGCACAATTCTTTTGGTCTGAGCTAGCTCACTCTACTGGCCCTATAGGAAACACAGGAGACTACAAGAATGCCCGTTTCTCAAAAGCAGAGTGTTTTCCTTGTGTGGCACACTAGGGTTCAATTAAACTTCCTAAATGGAGGTGAATCACATTCAGTTTCCAGTTCTAGAAGCAAGTGTTCATTCAGGGTAAGAACACCACTCTTGGGCTATTCTTGCCATATACAGTACCAATAGCATTCACGTCTCTTGCCAGCAAATACAGTTTATTGGACTGAAGAGAAGCTCCTGTTTGACTAAGATTCAATACTGAGTTGAACTAGATATGCCCCGTTTATGCAGGAAGCACAGTTCTTTTGTTCTGAGCTATCTCACTGTACTTGCCTTTAGGCAACACAGGATAGTGCAAGAATGCCCGTTTCTCAAAAGCAGAGTGTTTCCCTTGTGTGGCACACTAGGGTTCAATTAAACTTCATAAACGGACTTGAATCACGTTAGATTTCAAGTTCGAGCAGAAAGTGTTCATTCAGGGTAAGAACACCACTCTTGTGCTATTTTGTCCATAAACAATGCCAATAGTATTCGCGTCTGTTTCCAGCAAGTACAGTTTATTGGACTGAAGAGAAGCTCCTGTTTAACTTTGTTTACATTACTGAGTTGAAATAGATATGCCCCGTTTGTGTAGGAAGCACAGTTCTTTTGTTCTGAACCAGCTTACTCTACTGGCCCTATAGGAAACACAGAAGTGTGCAAGAATTCTCTTTTCTCAAAAGCAGAGCGTTTACCTTGAGTGGCACACTAGCGTTCAATTAAACTTCCTAAACGGAGTTGAATAACTTGAAGTTTCAAGTTCTAGCAGTAAGTGTTCATTCAGGGTAAGAACACCACTCTTGTGCTATTCTGGCCATACTCAGTGCAAATAGCATTCGCGTCTATTCACAGCAAGTACAGTGTATTGGACCAAAGATAAGCTCCTGTTTGACTTAGTTTCGAATACTGAATTGAACTAGATATGCCCCGTTTGTGTATGACTCACAGTTCTTTTGTTCTGACCTAGCACACTCTACTGGCCTTATAGGAAACATAGGAGAGTTCAAGAATGCTCATTTCTCAAAAGCAGAATCTTTTCCTTGTGTGGCACACTAGGGTTCAATTAAACTTCCTAAACGGAGTTGAATCACGTTAGGTTTCAAGTTCTAGCAGCAAGTGTTCATTCAGGGTAAGAACACCACTCTTGTGCTATTCTGGCCTTACACAGAGCAATAACATTCAAGTCTGTTCCCAGGAAGTACAGTGTATTGGACTGAAGAGAAGCTCCTGTTTTAGTTAGTTTCCAATACTGAGTTGAAATAGATATGCCCGGTTTGTGTAGGAGGTACAGTTCTTTGGTTCTGAGCTAACTCACTCTACTGGCCCTATAGGAAACACAGGAGAGTGCAATAATGCCCGTTACTCAAAAACAGAATGTTTTCCTTGTGTGGCACACTAGGGTTCAATTAAACTTACTACACGGAGTTGAATCACGTTCAGTTTCAAGTTCTAGCAGCAACTGTTCATTCACGGTAAGAACACAACTCTTGTGCTATTCTGGCCATATACAGTATCAATAGCATTCACGTCTGTTCCCAGCAAATACAGTGTATTGGACTGAATAGAAGCTCCTGTTTGAATTAGTTTCCAATACTGAGTTGAACTAGATATGCCCCATTTCTGTAGGAAGCACAGTTCTTTTGTTCTGAGCTAGCTCATAGCACTGGCCCTGTAAGAAACACAGGAGAGTGCAAGAATGCCCGTTTCTCAAAAGCAGAGTGTTTTCCTTTAGTGGCACACTATTGTTTAATTAAACTCCTAATCGGAGTTGAATCACGTGCAGTTTGAAGTTCTAGCAGTAAGTGTTCATTCAGTGTAAGAACACCACTCTTGTGCTATTCTGGCCATACACAGTGCAAATAGCATTCACGACTATTCCCAGCAAGTACAGTGTATTGGACTGAAGAGAAGCTCCTGTTTGACTTAGTTTCGAATACTGAGTTGAACTAGATATGCCCCGTTTGTGTAGGACTCACAGTTCTTTTGTTCTGACCTAGATCACTCTCCTGGCACTATAGGAAACACAGGAGAGTGGAAGAATGCCCGATTCTCAAAAGCAGAGTGTAGTTCTTTAGTGGCACACAAGGGTTCAGTTAAATGTCCTAAACGGAGGTGAATCACATTCAGTTTCAAGTTCTAGCAGCAAGTGTTCATTCAGGGTAAGAACACCACTTTGTGCTATTCTGTCCATAAACAGTACAAATAGCATTCGCGTCTGTTCCCAGCATGTGCAGTGTACTGGACTGAAGAGAACCTCCTGTTTGACTTAGTTTCCAATACTGAGTTGAACTACTTATGCCCAGTTTGTGTAGGAAGCACAGTTCTTTTGTTCTGAGCTAGCTCACTTACTGGCCCTATAGGAAGCACAGGAGTGTGCAAGAATGCCCGTTTCTCAAATGCACAGTGTTTTCCTTGTGGGGCACACTACTGTTCAGTTAAACATGCTAAAAAGAGTTGAATCATGTTCATTTTCAAGTTCTAGCAGCAAGTGTTCATTCAGGGTAAGAATACCACTCTTGTGCTATTCTGGCCATACACAGTACCAAGCATTCGCGTCTTTTCCAAGCAAGTACAGTGTATTGGACTGAAGAGATGCTCCTGTTTTACTTAGTTTCCAATACTGAGTTGAACTATATATGCCCCGTTTGTGTAGGAAGCACAGTTCTTTTGTTCTGAGCTAGGTCACTGTACTGGCCCTATAGGAAACACAGGAGAGTGCAGAATGCCCTTTTCTCAAAAGCAGAGTGTTTTCATTGTGTGGCACACTAGGGTTCAGTTAAACTTCCTAAACGTAGTTGAATCACGTTGATTTTAAAATTCCAGCAGCAAGTGTTCATTCAGGGTAAGAACACCACTCTTGTGCTATTCTGGCCATACAGAGTGCAAACAGCATTTGTGTCTGTTCCCAGCAATTAGAGTGTATTGGACTGAAGAGAAGCTCCTGTTTGACTTAGTTTCCAATACTGAGTTGAACTAGATATGCCTGTTTGTGTAGGAAGCACAGATATTTTGTTCTGAGCTATGTCACTGTACTGGCCCTATAAAACACAGGAGAGTGCAAGAATGCCCCTTTCTCAAAAGCAGAGTGTTTTCCTTGTGTTGCACACTAGCGTTCAATTAAACTTCGTAAACGGAGTTGAATCACGTTCAGTTTCAAGTTCTAGCAGCAAGTGTTCATTCAGGGTAAGAACACCACTCTTGTACTATTTTGGCCATACACAATGCAGATAGCATTCGCGTCTCTTCACAGCAAGTGCAGTGTATTGGAGCGAAGAGAAGCTCCTGTTTTACTTAGTTACGAATACTGAGTTATACTAGATATGCCCTATAGGAAACACAGGAGAGTGTAAGAATGCCCGTTTCTCAAAAGCAGAGTGTTTTCCTTTTTGGCACACTATTTTTCAATTAAACCTCCTAAACGGAGTTGAATCACGTTCAGTTTCAAATTCTAGCAGCAAGTGTTAATTCAGCGAATAACACCATTCTTGAGCTTTTCTGGCCATACATTGTTTAAATAGCATTCATGTGTGTTCCCAGCAAGTACAGTGTATTGGACTGAAGAGAATCTCCTGTTTGACTTAGTTTCCAATATTGAGTTGAAATAGATATGCCCCGTTTGTGTAGGAAGCACAGTTCTTTTGTTCTGAGCTAGGTCACTGTACTGGCACAATAGGAAACACAGGAGAGTGCAAGAATGCCCGTTTGTCAAAAGCAGAGTGTTAACCTTGTGTTGCACACTAGGGTTCAATTAAACTTCCTAAACGAATTGAATCACGTTCAGTTTCAAGTTCTAGTTGCAAGTGTTCATTTAGTTAAGAACACCACTCTCGTGCTATTCTGGCCATCCACAGTGCCAATAGCATTCGCGTCTGTTCACAGCAAGTACAGTGTACTGGACTGAAGAGAAGCTTCTGTTTTACTTAGTTTACCATACTCAGTTGAATATATATGCCCATTTTGTGTAGGAAGCCCAGTTCTTTTATTCTGAGGTAGCTCACTCTACAGGCCCTATAGGAAACACAGGAGAGTGCAAGAATGCCCGTTTCTCAAAAGCAGAGTGTTTTCCTTGTGTAGCACACGAGGGATCTATTAAACATGCTAAACAGAGTTGAATTTCAAGTTCTAGCAGCAAGTGTTCCTTCAGGGTAAGAAAACCACTCTTGTGCTATTCTGGACAAACACAGTGCCAATAGCATTCGCGTCTGTTCCCAGCAAGTATAGTGTATTGGACTGAAGAGAAGGTCCTGTTTTACTTAGTTTCCAATACTGAGTTAACTAGAAATCCCCGTTTGTGTAGGAAGCACAGTTCTTTAGTGGCACACTAGGGTTCAATTAAATTTCCTAAACGGAGGTGAATCACATTCAGTTTCAAGTTCTAGCAGCAAGTGATCATTCAGGGTAAGAACACCACTTTGTGCTATTCTGTCCATAAACAGTACAAATAGCATTCGCGTCTGTTCCCAGCATGTGCAGTGTACTGGACTGAAGAGAACCTCCTGTTTGACTTAGTTTCCAATACTGAGTTGAACTACTTATGCCCAGTTTGTGTAGGAAGCACAGTTCTTTTGTTCTGAGCTAGCTCACTTACTGGCCCTATAGGAAGCACAGGAGTGTGCAAGAATGCCCGTTTCTCAAATGCACAGTGTTTTCCTTGTGGGGCACACTACTGTTCAGTTAAACATGCTAAACAGAGTTGAATCATGTTCATTTTCAAGTTCTAGCAGCAAGTGTTCATTCAGGGTAAGAATACCACTCTTGTGCTATTCTGGCCATACACAGTACCAAGCATTCGCGTCTTTTCCAAGCAAGTACAGTGTATTGGACTGAAGAGATGCTCCTGTTTTACTTAGTTTCCAATACTGAGTTGAACTATATATGCCCCGTTTGTGTAGGAAGCACAATTCTTTTGTTCTGAGCTGGGTCACTGTACTGGCCCTATAGGAAACACAGGAGAGTGCAAGAATGCCCGTTTCATTGTGTGGCACACTAGGGTTCAGTTAAACTTCCTAAACGTAGTTGAATCACGTTGATTTTAAAATTCTAGCAGCAAGTGTTCATTCAGGGTAAGAACACCACTCTTGTGCTATTCTGGCCATACACAGTGCAAACAGCATTTGTGTCTGTTCCCAGCAATTAGAGTGTATTGGACTGAAGAGAAGCTCCTGTTTGACTTAGTTTCCAATACTGAGTTGAACTAGATATGCCTGTTTGTGTAGGAAGCACAGTTATTTTGTTCTGAGCTATGTCACTGTACTGGCCCTATAAAACACAGGAGAGTGCAAGAATGCCCCTTTCTCAAAAGCAGAGTGTTTTCCTTGTGTTGCACACTAGCGTTCAATTAAACTTACTAAACGGAGTTGAATCACGTTCAGTTTCAAGTTCTAGCAGCAAGTGTTCATTCAGGGTAAGAACACCACTCTTGTACTATTTTGGCCATACACAATGCAGATAGCATTCGCGTCTCTTCACAGCAAGTGCAGTGTATTGGAGCGAAAAGAAGCTCCTGTTTTACTTAGTTACGAATACTGAGTTATACTAGATATGCCCCGTTTGTGTAGGAAGCACAGTTCTTTGCATCTGAGCTAGCTCACTCTACTGGACCTATAGGAAACACAGGAGAGTGCAAGAATGCCTGTTTCTCAAAAGCAGAGTGTTTTCTTGTGTGGCACACTACGGCTCATTTAATCTTCCTAAACGGAGTTGAATCACGTTCAGTTTCAAGTTCTAGCACCAAGTGTTCATTCAAGGAAAGAACATCACTCTTGTGCTATTCTGGCCATGCACGGTTTAAATAGCATTCACGTATGTTCCCAGCAAATACAGTGTATTGGACTGAAGAGAAGCTCCTGATTGACTTAGTTTCCAATACTGAGTTGAACTAGATATGCCCCGTTTGTGTAGGAAGCACAGTTCTTTTGTTCTGAGCTAGGTCACTGTACTGGCCCTATTGGAAACACAATAGGGTGCAAGAGTGCCTGTTTCTCAAAAGCAGAGTGTTTTCTTGTGTGGCACACTCGGGTTCAATGCAACTTCCTAAACGGAGTTGAATCACGTTCAGTCAAGTTCTAGCAGCAAGTGTTCATTCAGAGTAAGAACACTACTCTTGTGCTATTCTGGCCATACAGAGTGACAATAGCATTCGCTTCTGTTCCCAGCAAGTACACTGTATTGGACTGAGGAGAAGCTCCTGTTTTACTTAGTTTCCAATACTGTGTTAAACTAGATATGCAATGTTTGTGTAGGAAGCACAGTTCTATTGTTCTGATCTAGCTCACTCTACTGGCCCTATCGGAAAAAGGGAGTAAAAGAATGCCCGTTTTCAAAAGCAGAGTGTTTTTCTTGTAAGGCCGACTGGGGTTCAATACAACTTCCTAAACGGAGTTGAATCACATTCAGTTTCAAGTTCTAGCATTAAGTGTTAATTCAGGGTAAGAACACCACTATTGTGCTATTCTGGCCATAAACAGTGCAAATACCACTCACGTCTGTTCCCAGCAAATACAGTGTATTGGACTGAAGTTAAGCTCCTGTTTTACTTAGTTTCCAATACTGAGTTGAACTAGATATGCCCCGTTTGTTTAGGAAGCAAAGTTCTTTTGTTCTAAGCTAGCTCACTGTACTGGCCTTATAGGAAATACAGTAGAGTGCAAGAGAGCCTGTTTCTCCAAAGGAGAGTGTTTTCCTTGTGTGGCACACTAGGGTTCAAATAAACTTCTTAAACGGAGTTGAATCATGTTCAGTTTCAAGTTCTAGCAGCAAGTGTTCATTTGGGTAAGAACACCACTCTTGTGCTATTCTGGCAATACACAATGCAAATAGCTTTCGCGTCTGTTCCTAGCAAGTACTGTGTATTGGACTGAAGAGAAGCTCCTGTTTTACTTAGTTTCCAATACAGAGATGAACTAGATTGCCCTGTTTGTGTAGGAAGCACAGTTCTTTTGTTCTGAGCTAGCATACTGTATTGGCCCTATAGGAAACACAGGAGAGTACAAAAATGCCCGTTTCTCAAAAGAAGAGTGTTTTCCTTGTGTGGCACACTAGGGTTCAGTTAAACTTAATAAAAGGAGTTGAATCACATTCACTTTCAATTTCTAGCAGCAAGTGTTCATTCAGGGTAAGAACACCACTCTTGTGCTATTCTGGCCATATACAATGCCAATAGCATTCGTGTCTGTTCCCAGCATGTGCAGTGTACTGGATTGAAGAGAAGCTCCTCTTTTACTTAGTTTCCAATACTGAGTTGAACTAGATATGCCCTGTTTCTGTAGGAAGCACAGTTCTTTTGTTCTGAGGTAGGTCACTATACTGGCCCTATAGGAAACACAGGAGAGTGCAAGAATGCCCCTTTCTCAAAAGCAGAGTGTTTATCTTGTGTTGCACTCTAGGGTTCAATTGAACTTCATAAACGGAGTTGAATCACGTTCAGTTTCAAGTTCTAGCAGCAAGTGTTCATTCAGGGTAAGAACACCACTCTTGTGCTATTCTGGACATACACATTGCAAATAGCATTTTGTCTGCTCCCAGCACTTAGAGTGTATTGGACTGAAGAGAAGCTCCTGTTTGACTTATTTTCCAATACTGAGTTGAACTAGATATGCCCGTTTGTGTAGGAAGCACACTTCTTTTGTTCTGAGCTAGGTCACTGCAATGGCCCTATAGGAAACACAGGAGAATGCAAGAATGACCGTTTCTCAAAAGCACAGCGTTTTCCTTGTGTGAAACACTACTGTTCAGTTAAACATGCTAAACAGAGTTGAATCACGTTCATTTTCAAGTTCAGGCAGCAAGTGTTCATTCAGGGTAAGAATACCACTCTTGTGCTATTCTGGCCACACACAGTACCAATAGCATTCGCGTCTGTTCCAAGCAAGTACAGTGTATTGGACTGAAGAGAAGCTACTGTTTGACTTAGTTTCCAACTGAGTTGAACTAGATATGCCCTGTTTGTGTACGAATCACAGTTCTTTTGTTCTGAGCTAGGTCACTGTACTGGTCCTATAGGAAACACAGGAGAGTGCAAGAATGCCCCTTTCTCAAAAGCAGAGTGATTACCTTGTGTTGCACACTAGGGTTAAATTAAACTTCCTAAACGGAGTTGAATCACGTTCAGTTTCAAATTCTAGCAGAAAGTGTTCATTCAGGGTAAGAACACCACTCTTGTGCTATTCTGGCCATACACAATGCAAATAGCATTCGCGTCTGTTCACAGCAAGTGCAGTGTATTTGACAGAAGAGAAGCTCCTGTTTTACTTAGTTAACAATACTGAGTTAAACTAGATATGCCCATTTGTGTAGGAAGCACAGTTCTTTTGTTCTGAGCTAGCTCACTATACTGGCCCTATAGGAAACACAGGAGAGTGCAAGAATGCTCGTTTCTCAAAAGCAGAGTGTTTTCCTTGTGTGGCACACTAGGGTTCAAGTATACTTCCTAAACGGAGTTGAATCACATTAATATTCAATTTCTAGCAGTAAGTGTTCATTCAGGGTAAAAACACCACGCTTGTGCTATTCTAGCCATACGCAGTACCAATAGCATTTGCGTCTGTTCCAAGCAAGTACAGTGTACTGGACTGAAGAGAAGATCCTGTTTGACTTATTTTCCCATACTGAGTTGTACTAGATAAGCACAGTTTGTGTAGGAAGCATAGTTCTTTTGTTCTGAGATATGTCATTGTACAGGCCCTATAGGAAAAACAGTAGAGTGCAAGAATGCCCGATTCTCAAAAGCAGAGTGTTTTCCTTGTGTGGCACACTAGCATTCAATTAAACTTCCTATACGAAGTTGAATCATGTTCAGTTTGAAGTCCCAGCAGCAAGTGTTCATTCAGGGTAAGAACACCACTTTCGTGCTATTGTGGCCTTACACAGTGCAAAAACATTCAAGTCTGTTCCCAGGAAGTACAGTGTATTGGATTGAAGAGAAGCTCCTCTTTTAGTTAGTTTCCAATACTGAGTTGAAATAGATATGCCCCGTTTGTGTAGGAGGTACAGTTCTTTGGTTCTTCTACTCACTCTACTGGCCCTATAGGAAACACAGGAGAGTGCAATAATGCACGTTATTCAAAAACAGAATGTTTTCCTTGTGTGGCACACTAGGGTTCAATTAAACTTCCTAAACGGAGTTAAATCACGTTCAGTTTCAACTTCTAGCAGCAAGTGTTCATTCAGGGTAATAACACAATTCTCGTGCAATTCTGGTCATATACAGTGCCAATAGCATTGGCGTCTGTTCCAAGCAAGTTCAGTGCATTGGACTGATGAGAAGTTCCTGTTTTAATTAGTTTACAATACTGAGTTGAACAGGATATGCCCCATTTGTTTAGGAAGCACAGTTCTTTTGTTCAGAGCGAGCTCACTCTACTGGCCCTATAGGAAACATAGGAGAGAGCAAGAATGCCCTTTTCTCAGAAGCAGAGTGTTTTCCTTGTGTGGCACACTAGGGTTCAATTAAACTTCCTAAATGGAGTTGAATCACGTTCAGTTTCAATTTCTAGCAGCAACTGTTCATTCAGGGTAAGAACACCACTCTTGTCCTATTCTGGCCATATACAGTATCAATAGCATTTGCGTCTGTTCCCAGCAAATACAGTGTATTGGACTGAAGAGAAGCTCCTGTTTTACTTAGTTTCCAATACTGAGTTGAACTAGATATGCCCGTTTCTGTAGGAAGCACAGTTCTTTTGTTCTGAGCTAGCTCATAGCACTGGCCCTGTAAGAAACACAGGAGAGTGCAAGAATGCCCGTTTCTCAAAAGCAGAGTGTTTTCCTTTAGTGGCACACTATTGTTCAATTAAACTTCCTAAACGGAGTTGAATCACGTGCAGTTTCAAGTTCTAGCAGTAAGTGTTCATTCAGTGTAAGAACACCACTCTTGTGCTATTCTGGCCATACACAGTGCAAATAGCACTCACCCCTATTCCCAGCAAGTACAGTGTATTGGACTGAAGAGAAGCTCCTGTTTGACTTAGTTTCGAATACTGAGTTGAACTAGATATGCCCCGTTTGTGTAGGACTCACAGTTCTTTGTTCTGACCTAGATCACTCTCCTGGCACTATAGGAAACACAGGAGAGTGGAAGAATGCCCGATTCTCAAAAGCAGAGTGTAGTTCTTTAGTGGCACACTAGGGTTCAATTAAATTTCAAAAACGGAGTTGAATCACGTTCAGTTTCAAGTTCTAGCAGCAAGTGTTCATTCAGGGTAAGAACACCACTTTGTGGTATTCTGTCCATAAGCAGTACAAATAGCATTCGTGTCTGTTACCAGCATGTGCAGTGTACTGGACTGAAGAAAAGCTCCTGTTTGACTTAGTTTCGAGTACTGTGTTGAACTACTTATGCCCAGTTTGTGTAGGAAGCACAGTTCTTTTGTTTTGAGCTAGCTCACTTACTGGCCCTATAGGAAACACAGGAGTGTGCAAGAATGCCCGTTTCTCAAAAGCACAGTGTTTTCCTTGTGGGGCACACTACTGTTCAGTTAAACATGCTAAACAGAGTTGAATCATGTTCATTTTCAAGTTCTAGCAGCAAGTGTTCATTCAGGGTAAGAATACCACTCTTGTGCTATTCTGGCAATACACAGTACCAATAGCATTCGTGTCTGTTCCAAGCAAGTACAGTGTATTGGACTGAAGAGATGCTCCTGTTTTATGTAGTTTCCAATTCTGTGTTGAACTATATATGACCCGTTTGTGTAGGAAGCACAGTTCTTTTGTTCTGAGCTAGGTCACTGTACTGGCCCATAGGAAACACAGGAGAGTGCAAAAATGCCCGTTTCTCAAAAGCAGAGTGTTTTCATTGTTTGGCACACTAGGGTTCAGTTAAACTTCCTAAACATAGTTGAATCACGGTGATTTTAAAATTCTAGCAGCAAGTGTTCATTCAGGGTAAGAACACCACTCTTGTCCTTTTCTGGCCATACACAATGCAAATAGCATTTGTGTCTGTTCCCAACAATTAGAGTGTATTGAACTGAAGAGAAGCTCCTGTTTGACTTACTTCCAATACTGAGTTGAACTAGATATGCCCGCTTGTGTAGGAAGCACAGTTATTTTGTTCTGAGCTAGGTCACTGTAGTGGCCCTATGGGAAACCCAAGAGAGTGCAAGAATGCCCGTTTCTCAAAAGCAGAGTGTTTTCCTTGTGTGGCACACTATTTCAATTAAACCTCCTAAACGGAGTTGAATCACGTTCAGTTTCATGTTCTAGCAGCACGTGTTAATTCAGGGAATGACACCACTCTTGAGCTATTCTGACATACAGGGTTTAAATAGCATTCATGTGTGTTCCCAGTAAGTACAGTGTATTGGACAGAAGAGAAGCTAATGTTTGACTTAGTTTCCAATACTGAGATGAACTATATATGCCCGTTTGTGTAGGAAGCACAGTTCTTTTTTTCTGAGCTAGGTCACTGTAATGGCACAATAGGAAACACAGGAGAGTGCAAGAATGCCTGTTTGTCTAAAGCAGAGTGTTAACCTTGTGTTGCACACTAGGGTTCAATTAAACTTCCTAAACGAAGTTGAATCACGTTCAGTTTCAAGTTCTAGCTGCAAGTGTTCATTTAGGTTAAGAACACCACTCTCGTGCTATTCTGGCCATTCGGAGTGCCAATAGCATTCGCGTCTGTTCCCAGCAAGTACAGTGTACTGGACTGAAGAGAAGCTTCTGTTTTACTTAGTTTACCATACTCAGTTGAATATACATGCCCCGTTTGTGTAGGAAGCCCAGTTCGTTTGTTCTGAGGTAGCTCACTCTACAGGCCCTATAGGAAACACAGGAGAGTGCAAGAATGCGCATTTCTCAAAAGCAGAGTGTTTTCCTAGTGTGGCACACTGGGTTTCAATTAAACTTCCTAAATGAGTTAAATCACGTTCAGTTTGATGTTCTAGTAGCAAGTGTTCATTCAAGGTAAAAACACCACTCTTATGCTATTCTGGCCGTATACAATGCCAATAGCATTCGCGTATGTTCCCAGCAAGTACAGTGTATTGGACTGAAGAGAGCTCCTGTTTTACTTAGTTTCCAATACTGAATTGAACTAGCTATGCCCCATTTGTATAGGAAGCACAGTTTTTTTGTTCTGAGCTAGGTCACCTTAGTGTACCTTTAGGAAACCGAGGAGAGTGCAAGAATGCCCGTTTTTCAAAGGCAGAGTGTTTTCCTTGTGTGGCACACTAGGGTTCAATTAAACTTCCTAAACTGAGTTGAATCACGTTCATTTTCAAGTTCTAGCAGCAACTGTTCATTCAGGGTAAGAACACCACTCTCGTGTTATTCTGGCCATGGACAGTGCCAATAGCACTCGCGTCTGGTCCAAGCAAGTACAGTGTATTGGAATGAAGAGAAGCTCCTGTTTGACTTAGTTTCCAATACTGAGTTGAAGTAGATATGACCCGTTTGTGCAGGAAGCACAGTTCTTTTGTTTTGAGCTAGCTCATTGTACTGGCCCTATAAAACACAGGAGTGTGCAAGAATGCCCTTTTCTCAAAAGCAGAGTGTTTTCTTTGTGAGGCACACTAGGGTTCAATTAAACTTGCTAAACGGAGTTGAATCACGTTCAGTTTCAAGTTCTATCAGCAAGTGTTCCTTCAGGGTAAGAACACAACTCTTGTGCTATTCTGGCCATACACAGTTCAAATACCGTTCCTGTCTGTTCCCAGCAAGTACAGTGTATTGTACTGAAGAGAAGCTCCTGTTTGAATTAGTTTCCAATACTGAGTTGAACTAGATATGCCCCGTTTGTGCAGGAAGCAAAGTTCTTTTGTTCTGAGTAAGCTCTCTCTACTGGCCCTATAGGAAACACCGGAGAGTGCAAGAATGCCCCTTTCTCAAAAGAAGAGAGTTTTCCTTTTGAGGCACACCAGGGTTTAATTAATCTTCCTAAACGGAGTTGAATACGTTCAGTTTCAAGTGCTATCAGCAAGTGTTCCTTCAGGGTAAGAACACCACTCTTGTAATATTGTGGCCGTACACATTGCAAATAGCATTCGTGTCTGTTCCCAGCAAGTACAGTGTATTGGACTGAAGAGAAGCTCCTGTTTTACTTAGTTTCCAATACTGAGTTGAACGAGATATGTCCCGTTTTTGTAGGAAGCACAGTTCTTTTGTTCTGAGTAAGCTCTCTCTACTGTCCCTATAGGAAACACAGGAGAGTGCAAGAAGGCCCGATTCTCAAAAGCAGAGTGTTTTCCTTGTGTGGCACACTAGGGTTCAATTAAACATCCTAAATGGAGTTGTATCAGTTCAGTTTCAAGTTCTAGCAGCAAGTGTTCATACAGGGTAAGAACACAACTCTTGTGCTATTCTGGCCATACACAGGTCAAATATCATTCCTGTCTGTTCCCAACAAATACAGTGTATTGGACTGAAGAGAAGCTCCTGTTAGACCTAGTTTCCAATACTGAGTTGAACTAGATATTCACCGTTTGTGCAGGAAGCACAGTTCTTTTGTTCTGAGCCAGCTCTGTCTACTGGAATTATAGGAAACACAGGAGAGTGCAAGAATGCCCTTTTCTCAAAAGAAGAGTGTTTTCCTTGTGTGGCACACTAGGGTTCAATTAAACTTCCTAAACGGAGTAGAATCACATTCAGTTTCAAGTTCTAGCAGCAAGTGTCATTCAGGGTAAGAACACCACTCGTGCTATTCTCGCCATATACATTACCAATAGCATTCGCGTCTGTACCCAGCAAATACAGTGTACCGGACTGAAGAGAATCTTCTGTTTGGCTTAGTTTCCAATACTGAGTTGAACTAGATATGTCCCGTTTTTGTAGGAAGCACAGTTCTTTTGTTCTGAGCTAGCTCACTCTACTCGCCCTATAGGAAACACAGGAGAGTACAAGAAGGCCCGATTCTCAAAAGCAGTGTGTTTTCCTTGTGTGGCACACAAGTGTTCAATTAAACTTCCTAAACGGAGTTGAATGACATTAGGTTTAAAGTTCTAGCAGCTAGTGTTCATTCAGGGTAAGAACACCAATCTTGTGCTATTCTGGCCATACTCTGTGCAAATAGCATTCGCTTCTGTTCCCACCAAGTACAGTGTATAGGACTGAAGATAAGCACCTCTTTCACTTAGTTGCCAATACTGATTTGAACTAGATATGCCCCGCTTGTGTAGGAAGCAAAGTTCTTTTGTTCTGAGCTAGCTCACTCTACTGGCCCTATAGGATATATAGGAGAGTGCAATAATGACCGTTTCACAAAAGCAGAATGTATTCCTTGTGTGGCACCCTAGGGTTCAATTAAACTTCCTAAACGGAGTTGAATCACGTTCAGTGTCAAGTTCTAGAAGCAAGTGTTCATTGAGGGTAAGAACACAACTCTTGTGCTATTCTGGCCCTACACAGTTCAAATAGCATTCCTGTCTGTTCCCAGCAAGTACAGTGTATTGGACTGAAGAGAAGCTCCTGTTTGACTTAGTTTCCAATACTGAGTTGAACTAGATATGCCCACTTTGTGTAGGATGCACAGTTCTTTTGTTCTGTGTTAGCTCACTATTCTGGACCTGTAGGAAACACAGGAGAGTGCAAGAATGCCCCTTTCTCAAAGGCAGGGTGTTTTCCTAGTGTGGCACACTAGTTTTCAATTAAACTTCCTAAACGGAGTTGAATCCCGTTCAGTTTCAAGTCCTAGCAGCAAGTGTTCATTGAGGGTAAGAACACCAGTCTTGTGCTATTCTGGCCATACTCAGGGCAAATGGCATTCACGTCTGTTCCCAGCAAGTACAGTGTATTGGAATGAAGAGAAGTTCCTGTTTTACTTAGTTTACAATACTGAGTTGAACTAGATATGCCCCGTTTGTGTAGGAAGCACAGTTCTTTTGTTCTGAGCTAGGTCCCTCTACTGACCCTAATGGAAACACAGGAGAGTGCAAGAATGCCCGTTTATCAAAAGCAGAGTGTTTTCCTTGTGTGGCACACTAGGATTCAATTAAACTTCCTAAACGGAGTTGAATCCCGTTCAGTTTCAAGTCCTAGCAGCAAGTGTTCATTCAGGGTAAGAACACCACTCTTGTACTATTCTGGTCATACACAGTGCCAGTCGCATTCGTGTCTTTTCCCAGCAAGTACAGTGTATTGGACTGAAGAGAAGCTCCTGTTTGGCTTAGTTAACAATACTGAGTTGAACTAGATATGCCCCGTTTGTGTAGGAAGCACATTTCTGTTCTTCTGAGCTAGGTCACTCTACTGGCGCTATAGGAAACACAGGAGAGAGCAAGAATGCCTTTTTCATAAAAGCTAGTGTTTTCCTTGTGTGGCACACTATTTTTCAATTAAACCTCCTAAACGGAGTTGAATCACGTTCAGTTTCAAGTTCTAGCAGCAAGTGTTCATTCAGGGTAAGAATACCACTCTTGTGCTATTCTGGACATTCATAGTGCGAATAGCATTCGTGTTCGTTCCCAGCAAGTACAGTGTATTGGACTGAAGAGAAGCTCCTGTTTGACTTAGTTTCGAATACTGAGTTGAACTAGATATGCCCCGTTTGAGTAGTAAGGACAGTTCTTTGTTCTGAGCGAGCTCATTCTACTGGCACTATTGGAAACATAGGAGATTGCAAGAATGCCCGTTTCTCAAAAGCAGAGTGTTTTCTTGTGTGGCACACTAGGGTTCAATTAAACTTCCTAAACGGAGTTGAATCACGTGCAGTTTCACGTTCTAGCAGCAAGTGTTCATTCAGGGTAAGAACACCACTCTTGTGCTATTCTGGCCATACACTGTTTAAATAGCATTCACGTATATTCCCAGCAAGTAAAGTGTATTTGACTGAAGAGAAGCTCTTGTTTGACTTAGTTTCGAATACTGAGTTGAACTAGATATGCCCCGTTTGTGTAGGAAGCATAGTTCTTTTGTTATGAGCTAGGTCACTCTACTGGTCCTATAGGAAACACAGGAGAGTGCAATAGTGCCTGTTACTCAAAAGCAGAATGTTTTCCTTGTGTGGAACACTAGGTTTCAATTAAACTTGCTAAACGGAGTTGAATCACGTTCAGTTTCAAGTTCTAGCAGCAAGTGTTCATTCAGGGTAAGAACACCAATCTTGTGCTATTCTGGCCATACTCAGTGCAAATAGCATTCGCTTCTGTTCCCAGCAAGTACAGTGTATTGGACTGAAGATAAGCACCTCTTTTACTTAGTTTCCAATACTGAGTTGAACTAGATATGCCCCGCTTGTGTAGGAAGCAAAGTTCTTTTGTTCTGAGCTAGCTCACTCTACTGGCCCTATAGGAAGCACAGGAGAGTGCAATAATGACCGTTTCTCAAAAGCAGAGTGTTTTCCTTGTGTGGCACACTAGGGTTCAATTAAACATCCTAAATGGAGTTGTATCACGTTCAGTTTCAAGTTCTAGCAGCAAGTGTTCATACAGGGTAAGAACACAACTCTTGTGCTATTCTGGCCATACACAGGTCAAATATCATTCCTGTCTGTTCCCAACAAGTACAGTGTATTGGACTGAAGAGAAGCTCCTGTTAGACCTAGTTTCCAATAGTGAGTTGAACTAGATATTCACCGTTTGTGCAGGAAGCACAGTTCTTTTGTTCTGAGCCAGCTCTGTCTACTGGAATTATAGGAAACACAGGAGAGTGCAAGAATGCCCTTTTCTCAAAAGAAGAGTGTTTTCCTTGTGTGGCACACTAGGGTTCAATTAAACTTCCTAAACGGAGTAGAATCACATTCAGTTTCAAGTTCTAGCAGCAAGTGTCATTCAGGGTAAGAACACCACTCTTGTGCTATTCTCGCCATATGCATTACCAAGAGCATTCGCGTCTGTACCCAGCAAATACAGTGTATCGAACTGAAGAGAATTTCTGTTTGGCTTAGTTTCCAATACTGAGTTGAATGAGATATGTCCCGTTTTTGTAGGAAGCACAGTTCTTTTTTTCTGAGCTAGCTCACTCTTCTGGCCCTATAGGAAACACAGGATAGTACAAGAAGGCGCGATTCTCAAAAGCAGTGTGTTTTCCTTGTGTGGCACACAAGTGTTCAATTAAACTTCCTAAACGGTATTGAATGACATTAGGTTTCAAGTTCTAGCAGCTAGTGTTCATTCAGCGTAAGAACACCAATCTTGTGCTATTCTGGCCATACTCTGTGCAAATAGCATTCGCTTCTGTTCCCACCAAGTACAGTGTATAGGACTGAAGATAAGCACCTCTTTCACTTAGTTGCCAATACTGAGTTGAACTAGATATGCCCCGCTTGTGTAGGAAGCAAAGTTCTTTTGTTCTGAGCTAGCTCACTCTACTGGCCCTATAGGAAACACAGGAGAGTGCAATAATGACCGTTTCACAAAAGCAGAATGTATTCCTTGTGTGACACCCTAGGGTTCAATTAAACTTCCTAAACGGAGTTGAATCACGTTCAGTTTCAAGTTCTAGAAGCAAGTGTTCATTGAGGGTAAGAACACAACTCTTGTGCTATTCTGGCCATACACAGTTCAAATAGCATTCCTGTCTGTTCCCAGCAAGTACAGTGTATTGGACTGAAGAGAAGCTCCTGTTTGACTTAGTTTCCAATACTGAGTTGAATTAGATATGGCCACTCTGTGTAGGATGCACAGTTCTTTTGTTCTGTGTTAGCTCACTCTTCTGGACCTGTAGGAAACACAGGAGAGTGCAAGAATGCCCCTTTCTCAAAGGCAGGGTGTTTTCCTTGTGTGGCACACTAGGGTTCAATTAAACTTCCTAAACGGAGTTGAATCCCGTTCAGTTTCAAGTCCTAGCAACAAGTGTTCATTGAGGGTAAGAACAACAGTCTTGTGCTATTCTGGCCATACTCAGGGCAAATGGCATTCACGTCTGTTCCCAGCAAGTACAGTGGGTTGGAATGAAGAGAAGTTCCTGTTTTACTTAGTTTACAATACTGAGTTGAACTAGATATGCCACGTTTGTGTAGGAAGCACAGTTCTTTTGTTCTGAGCTAGGTCCCTCTACTGACCCTAATGGAAACACAGGAGAGTGCAAGAATGCCCGTTTATCAAAAGCAGAGTGTTTTCCTTGTGTGGCACACTAGGATTCAATTAAACTTCCTAAACGGAGTTGAATCCCGTTCAGTTTCAAGTCCTAGCAGCAAGTGTTCATTCAGGGTAAGAACACCACTCTTGTACTATTCTGGTCATACACAGTGCCAGTCGCATTCGTGTCTTTTCCCAGCAAGTACAGTGTATTGGACTGAAGAGAAGCTCCTGTTTGGCTTAGTTAACAATACTGAGTTGAACTAGATATGCCCCGTTTGTGTAGGAAGCACATTTCTGTTCTTCTGAGCTAGGTCACTCTACTGGCGCTATAGGAAACACAGGAGAGAGCAAGAATGCCTTTTTCATAAAAGCTAGTGTTTTCCTTGTGTGGCACACTATTTTTCAATTAAACCTCCTAAACGGAGTTGAATCACGTTCAGTTTCAAGTTCTAGCAGCAAGTGTTCATTCAGGGTAAGAATACCACTCTTGTGCTATTCTGGACATTCATAGTGCGAATAGCATTCGTGTTCGTTCCCAGCAAGTACAGTGTATTGGACTGAAGAGAAGCTCCTGTTTGACTTAGTTTCGAATACTGAGTTGAACTAGATATGCCCCGTTTGAGTAGTAAGGACAGTTCTTTGTTCTGAGCGAGCTCATTCTACTGGCACTATTGGAAACATAGGAGATTGCAAGAATGCCCGTTTCTCAAAAGCAGAGTGTTTTCTTGTGTGGCACACTAGGGTTCAATTAAACTTCCTAAACGGAGTTGAATCACGTGCAGTTTCACGTTCTAGCAGCAAGTGTTCATTCAGGGTAAGAACACCACTCTTGTGCTATTCTGGCCATACACTGTTTAAATAGCATTCACGTATGTTCCCAGCAAGTAAAGTGTATTTGACTGAAGAGAAGCTCTTGTTTGACTTAGTTTCGAATACTGAGTTGAACTAGATATGCCCCGTTTGTGTAGGAAGCATAGTTCTTTTGTTATGAGCTAGGTCACTCTACTGGTCCTATAGGAAACACAGGAGAGTGCAATAATGCCTGTTTCTCAAAAGCAGAATGTTTTCCTTGTGTGGAACACTAGGTTTCAATTAAACTTGCTAAACGGAGTTGAATCCCGTTCAGTTTCAGTTCTATCAGCAAGTGTTCCTTCAGGGTAAGAACACAACTCTTGTGCTATTCTGGCCATACACAGTTCAAATACCGTTCCTGTCTGTTCCCAGCAAGTACAGTGTATTTTACTGAAGAGAAGCTCCTGTTTGAATTAGTTTCCAATACTGAGTTGAACTAGATATGCCCAGTTTGTGCAGGAAGCAAAGTTCTTTTGTTGTGATTAAGCTCTCTCTACTGGCCCTATAGGAAACACAGGAGAGTGCAAGAATGCCCCTTTCTCAAAAGAAGAGAGTTTTCCTTTTGAGGCACACCAGGGTTTAATTAATCTTCCTAAACGGAGTTGAATACGTTCAGTTTCAAGTCCTATCAGCAAGTGTTCCTTCAGGGTAAGTACACCACTCTTGTAATATTGTGGCCGTACACAGTGCAAATAGCATTCGTGTGTGTTCCCAGCAAGTACAGTGTATTGGACTGAAGAGAAGCTCCTGTTTTACTTAGTTTCCAATACTGAGTTGAAGGAGATATGTCACGTTTTTGTAGGAAGCACAGTTCTTTTGTTCTGAGCTAGCTCACTCTACTGGCCCTATAGGAAACACAGGAGAGTGCAAGAAGGCCCGATTCTCAAAAGCAGTGTGTTTTCCTTGTGTGGCACACAAGTGTTCAATTAAACTTCCTAAACGGAGTTGAATGACGTTAGGTTTCAAGTTCTAGCAGCAAGTGTTCATTCAGGGTAAGAACACCAATCTTGTGATATTCTGGCCATACTCAGTGCAAATAGCATTCGCTTCTGTTCCCAGCAAGTACAGTGTATTGGACTGAAGATAAGCACCTCTTTTACTTAGTTTCCAATACTGAGTTGAACTAGATAGGCCCCGCTTGTGTAGGAAGCAAAGTTCTTTTGTTCTGAGCTAGCTCAATCTACTGGCCCTATAGGAAACACAGGAGAGTGCAATAATGACCGTTTCTCAAAAGCAGAATGTTTTCCTTGTGTGGCACACTAGGGTTCAATTAAACATCCTAAATGGAGTTGTATCACGTTCAGTTTCAAGTTCTAGCAGCAAGTGTTCATACAGGGTAAGAAAACAACTCTTGTGCTATTCTGGCCATACACAGGTCAAATATCATTCCTGTCTGTTCCCAACAAGTACAGTGTATTGGACTGAAGAGAAGCTCCTGTTAGACTTAGTTTCCAATACTGAGTTGAACTAGATATTCACCGTTTGTGCAGGAAGCACAGTTCTTTTGTTCTGAGCCAGCTCTGTCTACTGCAATTATAGGAAACACAGGAGAGTACAAGAATGCCCTTTTCTCAAAAGAAGAGTGTTTTCCTTGTGTGGCACACTAGGGTTCAATTAAACTTCCTAAACAGAGTAGAATCACTTTCAGTTTCAAGTTCTAGCAGCAAGTGTCATTCAGGGTAAGAACACCACTCTTGTGCTATTCTCGCCATATACATTACCAATAGCATTCGCGTCTGTACCCAGCAAATACAGTGTATCGGACTGAAGAGAATCTTCTGTTTGGCTTAGTTTCCAATACTGAGTTGAACTAGATATGTCCCTTTTTTGTAGGAAGCACAGTTCTTTTGTTCTGAGCTAGCTCACTCTACTCGCCCTATAGGAAACACAGGAGAGTACAAGAAGGCCCGATTCTCAAAAGCAGTGTGTTTTCCTTGTGTGGCACACAAGTGTTCAATTAAACTTCCTAAACGGAGTTGAATGACATTAGGTTTCAAGTTCTAGCAGCTAGTGTTCATTCAGGGTAAGAACACCAATCTTGTGCTATTCTGGCCATACTCTGTGCAAATAGCATTCGCTTCTGTTCCCACCAAGTACAGTGTATAGGACTGAAGATAAGCACCTCTTTCACTTAGTTGCCAATACTGAGTTGAACTAGATATGCCTCGCTTGTGTAGGAAGCAAAGTTCTTTTGTTCTGAGCTAGCTCACTCTACTGGCCCTATAGGAAACACAGGAGAGTGCAATAATGACCGTTTCACAAAAGCAGAATGTATTCCTTGTGTGGCACCCTAGGGTTCAATTAAACTTCCTAAACGAAGTTGAATCACGTTCAGTGTCAAGTTCTAGAAGCAAGTGTTCATTGAGGGTAAGAACACAACTCTTGTGCTATTCTGGCCATACACAGTTCAAATAGCATTCCTGTCTGTTCCCAGCAAGTACAGTGTATTGGACTGAAGAGAAGCTCCTGTTTGACTTAGTTTCCAATACTGAGTTGAACTAGATATGCCCACTTTGTGTAGGAAGCACAGTTCTTTTGTTCTGTGTTAGCTCACTCTTCTGGACCTGTAGGAAACACAGGAGAGTGCAAGAATGCCCCTTTCTCAAAGGCAGGGTGTTTTCCTTGTGTGGCACACTAGGGTTCAATTAAACTTCCTAAACGGAGTTGAATCCCGTTCAGTTTCAAGTCCTAGCAGCAAGTGTTCATTGAGGGTAAGAACACCAGTCTTGTGCTATTCTGGCCATACTCAGGGCAAATGGCATTCACGTCTGTTCCCAGCAAGTACAGTGTATTGGAATGAAGAGAAGTTCCTGTTTTACTTAGTTTACAATACTGAGTTGAACTAGATATGCCACGTTTTTGTAGGAAGCACAGTTCTTTTGTTCTGAGCTAGGTCCCTCTACTGACCCTAATGGAAACACAGCAGAGTGCAAGAATGCCCGTTTATCAAAAGCAGAGTGTTTTCCTTGTGTGGCACACTAGGATTCAATTAAACTTGCTAAACGGAGTTGAATCCCGTTCAGTTTCAAGTCCTAGCAGCAAGTGTTTATTCAGGGTAAGAACACCACTCTTGTACTATTCTGGTCATACACAGTGCCAGTCGCATTCGTGTCTTTTCCCAGCAAGTACAGTGTATTGGACTGAAGAGAAGCTCTTGTTTGGCTTAGTTAACAATACTGAGTTGAACTAGATATGCCCCGTTTGTGTAGGAAGCACATTTCTGTTCTTCTGAGCTAGGTCACTCTACTGGCGCTATAGGAAACACAGGAGAGAGCAAGAATGCCTTTTTCATAAAAGCTAGTGTTTTCCTTGTGTGGCACACTATTTTTCAATTAAACCTCCTAAACGGAGTTGAATCACGTTCAGTTTCAAGTTCTAGCAGCAAGTGTTCATTCAGGGTAAGAATACCACTCTTGTGCTATTCTGGACATTCATACTGCGAATAGCATTCGTGTTCGTTCCCAGCAAGTACAGTGTATTGGACTGAAGAGAAGCTCCTGTTTGACTTAGTTTCGAATACTGAGTTGAACTAGATATGCCCCGTTTGAGTAGTAAGGACAGTTCTTTGTTCTGAGCGAGCTCATTCTACTGGCACTATTGGAAACATAGGAGATTGCAAGAATGCCCGTTTCTCAAAAGCAGAGTGTTTTCTTGTGTGGCACACTAGGGTTCAATTAAACTTCCTAAACAGAGTTGAATCACGTGCAGTTTCACGTTCTAGCAGCAAGTGTTCATTCAGGGTAAGAACACCACTCTTGTGCTATTCTGGCCATACACTGTTTAAATAGCATTCACGTATGTTCCCAGCAAGTAAAGTGTATTTGACTGAAGAGAAGCTCTTGTTTGACTTAGTTTCGAATACTGAGTTGAACTAGATATGCCCCGTTTGTGTAGGAAGCATAGTTCTTTTGTTCTGAGCTAGGTCACTCTACTGGTCCTATAGGAAACACAGGAGAGTGCAATAATGCCTGTTTCTCAAAAGCAGAATGTTTTCCTTGTGTGGAACACTAGGTTTCAATTAAATTTGCTAAACGGAGTTGAATCACGTTCAGTTTCAAGTTCTAGCAGCAAGTGTTCATTCAGGGTAAGAACACAACTCTCGTGCTATTCTGGTCATACACAGTGCCAATAGCATTCGTGTCTGTTCCCAGCAAGTACAGTGTATTGGACTGAAGAGAAGCTCATGTTTTACTTAGTTTCCAATACTGAGTTGAACAAGATATGACCCCTTTGTGTAGGAAGCACTGTTCTTTTGTTCTGAGCTAGCTCACTTACTGGCCCTATAGGAAACACAGGAGAGTTCAAGAAAGCCCGTTTCTCAAAAGCAGAGTGTTTTCCTTGTGGGGCACACTACTCTTCAGTTAAACATGCTATACAGAGTTGAATCATATTCATATTCAAGTTCTAGCAGCAAGTGTTCTTTCAGGGTAAGAACACCACTCTCCTGCTTTTCTGGCCATATACAGTGCCAATAGCATTCGTGTCTGTTCCCAGCAAGTACAGTGTACTGGACTGAAGAGAAGCTCCTGTTTTAGTTAGTTTCCAATACTGAGTTGAACTAGATATGCCCCGTTTGTTTAGGAAGCACAGTTCTTTGGTTCTGAGCTAGCTCGCTCTACTGGCCCTATAGGAAACACAGGAGAGTGCAAGACTGCCTTTTTCTCAAAGCAGAGTGTTTTCTTGTGTGGCACACTATTGTTCAACTAAACTTCCTAAACGGAGTTGAATCACGTTCAGTTTGAAGATCTAGCACCAAGTGTTCATTCAAGGAAAGAACACCACTCTTGCGCTATTCTCGCCATATACAGTAGCAGTAGCATTCGCGTGTGTTCCCAGCAAATACAGTGTAATGGACTGAACAGAAGCTCCTGTTTGACTTAGTTACCAATACTGAGTTGAACTAGATATGCCCTGTTTGTGTAGGAAGCACATTTCTGTTCTTCTGAGCTAGGTCACTCTACTGGCGCTATAGGAAACACAGGAGAGAGCAAGAATGCCTTTTTCATAAAATCTAGTATTTTTCTTGTGTGGCACACTATTTTTCAATTAAACCTCCTAAACGGAGTTGAATCACGTTCAGTTTCAAGTTATAGCAGTAAGTGTTCAAGAAGGGTAAGAATACCACTCTTGTGCTATTCTGGACATTCATAGTGCGAATAGCATTCGTGTTCGTTCCCAGCAAGTACAGTGTATTGGACTGAAGAGAAGCTCCTGTTTGACTTAGTTACCAATACTGAGTTGAACTAGATATGCCCCGTTAGTGTAGGAAGCACATTTCTGTTGTTCTGAGCTAGGTCACTCTACTGGTTCTATAGGAAACACAGGAGAGAGCAAGAATGCCTTTTTCATAAAAGCCAGGTTTTCCTTGAGTGACACACTATTTTTCAATTAAACCTCCTAAACGAAGTTGAATCACGTTCAGTTTCAAGTGCTAGCAGCAAGTGTTCATTCAGGGTAAGAATACCACTCTTGTGCTATTCTGGCCATACACAATGCCAATAGCATTCGCGTCTGTTCCCTGCATGTGCAGTGTACTGGACTGAAGAGAAGCTCCTGTTTGACTTAGTTTCCAATACTGAGTTGAACCAAATATGCCCAGTTTGTGTAGGAAGCACAGTTCTTTTGTTCTGAGCTAGCTCAATTACTGGCCCTATAGGAAACACATGAGAGTGCAATAATGCCCGTTTCTCAAAAGCAGAATGTATTCCTTGTGTGGCACACAAGTGTTCAATTAAACTTCCTAAACGGAGTTGAATCATGATAGGTTTCAAGTTCTAGCAGCAAGTGTTCCTTCAGGGTAAGAACACCACTCTTGTGCTATTCTGGCCATACACAATGCCAATAGCATTCGCGTGTGTTCCCAACAAATACAGTGTATTGGACTGAAGAGAACCTTCTGTTTGACTTAGGTTCCAAGACTGAGTTGAACGAGATATGTCCCGTTTCTGTAGGAAGCACAGTTCTTTTGTTCTGAGCTAGCTCACTCTACTGGCGCTATCGGAAACACAGGAGAGTGCAAGAAGGCCCAATTCTCAAAAGCAGAGTTTTTTCCTTGTGTGGCACACAAGTGTTCATTTAAACTTCCTAAATGGAGTTCAATGATGTTAGGTTTAAAGTTCTAGCAGCAAGTGTTCATTCAGGGTAAGAACACCACTCTTGTGCTATTCTGGCCATACACAATGCCAATAGCATTCGGGTGTGTTCCCAGCATGTGCAGTGTACTGGACTGAAGAGAAGCTCATGTTTGAATTAGTTTCCAATACTGAGTTGAACTAGATATGCCCCTTTTGTGTAGCAAGCACAGTTCTTTTGTTCTGAGCTAGCTCACTGTACTGGCCCTATAGGAAACACAGGAGAGTACAATAATGCCCGTTTCTCAAAAGCAGAATGTGTTCCTTGTGTGGCACACTAGGGTTCAATTAAACTTCCTAAACGGAGTTGAATCACGTTCAGTTTCAAGTTCTAGCAGCAAGTGTTCATTCAGGGTAAGAACACCACTCTTGTGCATTCTGGGCATACACAGAACAAATAGCATTCGCGTCTGTTCCCAGAAAGTACATTGTATTTGACTGAAGAGAAGCTGCTGTTTTACTTAGTCTCCAGCACTGAGTTGAACTAGACATGCCTTGTTTTTGTAGTAAGCACAGTTTTTTTTCTGAAATGGTTAACTCTACTGGCCCTATAGGAAACACAGGAGAGTGCAAGAATGCCTGTTTCTCAAAAGCCGAGTGTTTTTTTTTTTTTGTGTGGCACACTAGGGTTCAATTAAACTTCAAAAACAGAGTTGAATCACGTTCAGTTTCAAGTTCTAGCAGCAAGTGTTCATTGAGGTTAGAACACCAGTCTTGCGCTATTCTGGCCATACTCAGGCCAAATGGCATTCACGTCTGTTCCCAGCAAGTACAGTGTATTGAACTGAAGAGAAGCTCCTGTTTTACTTAGTTTACAATACTGAGTTGAACTAGATTTGCCCCGTTTGTGTAGGAAGCACAGTTCTTTGGTTCTGAGCTAGCTCGCTCTACTGGCCCTCTAGGAAACACAGGAGAGTGCAAGACTGCCTTTTTCTCAAAGCAGAGTGTTTTCTTGTGTGGCACACTATTGTTCAACTAAACTTCCTAAACGGAGTAGAATCACATTCAGTTTCAAGTTCTAGCAGCAAGTGTCATTCAGGGTAAGAACACCACTCTTGTGCTATTCTCGCCATATACATTACCAAGATTTTGCGTCTGTACCCAGCAAATACAGTGTATCGAACTGAAGAGAATTTCTGTTTGGCTTAGTTTCCAATACTGAGTTGAATGAGATATGTCCCGTTTTTGTAGGAAGCACAGTTCTTTTGTTCTGAGCTAGCTCACTCTACTGGCCCTATAGGAAACACAGGATAGTACAAGAAGGCGCGATTCTCAAAAGCAGTGTGTTTTCCTTGTGTGGCACACAAGTGTTCAATTAAACTTCCTAAACGGTATTGAATGACATTAGGTTTCAAGTTCTAGCAGCTAGTGTTCATTCAGCGTAAGAACACCAATCTTGTGCTATTCTGGCCATACTCTGTGCAAATAGCATTCGCTTCTGTTCCCACCAAGTACAGTGTATAGGACTGAAGATAAGCACCTCTTTCACTTAGTTGCCAATACTGATTTGAACTAGATATGCCCCGCTTGTGTAGGAAGCAAAGTTCTTTTGTTCTGAGCTAGCTCACTCTACTGGCCCTATAGGAAACACAGGAGAGTGCAATAATGACCGTTTCACAAAAGCAGAATGTATTCCTTGTGTGGCACCCTAGGGTTCAATTAAACTTCCTAAACAGAGTTGAATCACGTTCAGTGTCAAGTTCTAGAAGCAAGTGTTCATTGAGGGTAAGAACACAACTCTTGTGCTATTCTGGCCATACACAGTTCAAATAGCATTCCTGTCTGTTCCCAGCAAGTACAGTGTATTGGACTGAAGAGAAGCTCCTGTTTGACTTAGTTTCCAATACTGAGTTGAACTAGATATGCCCACTTTGTGTAGGATGCACAGTTCTTTTGTTCTGTGTTAGCTCACTCTTCTGGACCTGTAGGAAACACAGGAGAGTGCAAGAATGCCCCTTTCTCAAAGGCAGGGTGTTTTCCTTGTGTGGCACACTAGGGTTCAATTAAACTTCCTAAACGGAGTTGAATCCCGTTCAGTTTCAAGTCCTAGCAGCAAGTGTTCATTGAGGGTAAGAACAACAGTCTTGTGCTATTCTGGCCATACTCAGGGCAAATGGCATTCACGTCTGTTCCCAGCAAGTACAGTGTATTGGAATGAAGAGAAGTTCCTGTTTTACTTAGTTTACAATACTGAGTTGAACTAGATATGCCACGTTTGTGTAGGAAGCACAGTTCTTTTGTTCTGAGCTAGGTCCCTCTACTGACCCTAATGGAAACACAGGAGAGTGCAAGAATGCCCGTTTATCAAAAGCAGAGTGTTTTCCTTGTGTGGCACACTAGGATTCAATTAAACTTCCTAAACGGAGTTGAATCCCGTTCAGTTTCAAGTCCTAGCAGCAAGTGTTCATCCAGGGTAAGAACACCACTCTTGTACTATTCTGGTCATACACAGTGCCAGTCGCATTCGTGTCTTTTCCCAGCAAGTACAGTGTATTGGACTGAAGAGAAGCTCCTGTTTGGCTTAGTTAACAATACTGAGTTGAACTAGATATGCCCCGTTTGTGTAGGAAGCACATTTCTGTTCTTCTGAGCTAGGTCACTCTACTGGCGCTATAGGAAACACAGGAGAGAGCAAGAATGCCTTTTTCATAAAAGCTAGTGTTTTCCTTGTGTGGCACACTATTTTTCAATTAAACCTCCTAAACGGAGTTGAATCACGTTCAGTTTCAAGTTCTAGCAGCAAGTGTTCATTCAGGGTAAGAATACCACTCTTGTGCTATTCTGGACATTCATAGTGCGAATAGCATTCGTGTTCGTTCCCAGCAAGTACAGTGTATTGGACTGAAGAGAAGCTCCTGTTTGACTTAGTTTCGAATACTGAGTTGAACTAGATATGCCCCGTTTGAGTAGTAAGGACAGTTCTTTGTTCTGAGCGAGCTCATTCTACTGGCACTATTGGAAACATAGGAGATTGCAAGAATGCCCGTTTCTCAAAAGCAGAGTGTTTTCTTGTGTGGCACACTAGGGTTCAATTAAACTTCCTAAACGGAGTTGAATCACGTGCAGTTTCACGTTCTAGCAGCAAGTGTTCATTCAGGGTAAGAACACCACTCTTGTGCTATTCTGGCCATACACTGTTTAAATAACATTCACGTATGTTCCCAGCAAGTAAAGTGTAATTGACTGAAGAGAAGCTCTTGTTTGACTTAGTTTCGAATACTGAGTTGAACTAGATATGCCCCGTTTGTGTAGGAAGCATAGTTCTTTTGTTCTGAGCTAGGTCACTCTACTGGTCCTATAGGAAACACAGGAGAGTGCAATAATGCCTGTTTCTCAAAAGCAGAATGTTTTCCTTGTGTGGAACACTAGGTGTCAATTAAACTTGCTAAACGGAGTTGAATCCCGTTCAGTTTCAGTTCTATCAGGAAGTGTTCCTTCAGGGTAAGAACACAACTCTTGTGCTATTCTGGCCATACACAGTTCAAATACCGTTCCTGTCTGTTCCCAGCAAGTACAGTGTATTTTACTGAAGAGAAGCTCCTGTTTGAATTAGTTTCCAATACTGAGTTGAACTAGATATGCCCCGTTTGTGCAGGAAGCAAAGTTCTTTTGTTCTGAGTAAGCTCTCGCTACTAGCCCTATAGGAAACACAGGAGAGTGCAAGAATGCCCCTTTCTCAAAAGAAGATAGTTTTCCTTTTGAGGCACACCAGGGTTTAATTAATCTTCCTAAACGGAGTTGAATACGTTCAGTTTCAAGTCCTATCAGCAAGTGTTCCTTCAGGGTAAGTACACCACTCTTGTAATATTGTGGCCGTACACAGTGCAAATAGCATTCGTGTGTGTTCCCAGCAAGTACAGTGTATTGGACTGAAGAGAAGCTCCTGTTTTACTTAGTTTCCAATACTGAGTTGAAGGAGATATGTCACGTTTTTGTAGGAAGCACAGTTCTTTTGTTCTGAGCTAGCTCACTCTACTGGCCCTATAGGAAACACAGGAGAGTGCAAGAAGGCCCGATTCTCAAAAGCAGTGTGTTTTCCTTGTGTGGCACACAAGTGTTCAATTAAACTTCCTAAACGGAGTTGAATGACGTTAGGTTTCAAGTTCTAGCAGCAAGTGTTCATTCAGGGTAAGAACACCAATCTTGTGCTATTCTGGCCATACTCAGTGCAAATAGCATTCGCTTCTGTTCCCAGCAAGTACAGTGTATTGGACTGAAGATAAGCACCTCTTTTACTTAGTTTCCAATACTGAGTTGAACTAGATAGGCCCCGCTTGTGTAGGAAGCAAAGTTCTTTTGTTCTGAGCTAGCTCACTCTACTGGCCCTATAGGAAACACAGGAGAGTGCAATAATGACCGTTTCTCAAAAGCAGAATGTTTTCCTTGTGTGGCACACTAGGGTTCAATTAAACATCCTAAATGGAGTTGTATCACGTTCAGTTTCAAGTTCTAGCAGCAAGTGTTCATACAGGGTAAGAACACAACTCTTGTGCTATTCTGGCCATACACAGGTCAAATATCATTCCTGTCTGTTCCCAACAAGTACAGTGTATTGGACTGAAGAGAAGCTCCTGTTAGACTTAGTTTCCAATACTGAGTTGAACTAGATATTCACCGTTTGTGCAGGAAGCACAGTTCTTTTGTTCTGAGCCAGCTCTGTCTACTGGAATTATAGGAAACACAGGAGAGTGCAAGAATGCCCTTTTCTCAAAAGAAGAGTGTTTTCCTTGTGTGGCACACTATTGTTCAACTAAACTTCCTAAACGGAGTAGAATCACATTCAGTTTCAAGTTCTAGCAGCAAGTGTCATTCAGGGTAAGAACACCACTCTTGTGCTATTCTCGCCATATACATTACCAATAGCATTCGCGTCTGTACCCAGCAAATACAGTGTATCGGACTGAAGAGAATCTTCTGTTTGGCTTAGTTTCCAATACTGAGTTGAACTAGATATGTCCCTTTTTTGTAGGAAGCACAGTTCTTTTGTTCTGAGCTAGCTCACTCTACTCCCCCTATAGGAAACACAGGAGAGTACAAGAAGGCCCGATTCTCAAAAGCAGTGTGTTTTCCTTGTGTGGCACACAAGTGTTCAATTAAACTTCCTAAACGGAGTTGAATGACATTAGGTTTCAAGTTCTAGCAGCTAGTGTTCATTCAGGGTAAGAACACCAATCTTGTGCTATTCTGGCCATACTCTGTGCAAATAGCATTCGCTTCTGTTCCCACCAAGTACAGTGTATAGGACTGAAGATAAGCACCTCTTTCACTTAGTTGCCAATACTGATTTGAACTAGATATGCCCCGCTTGTGTAGGAAGCAAAGTTCTTTTGTTCTGAGCTAGCTCACTGTACTGGCCCTATAGGAAACACAGGAGAGTGCAATAATGACCGTTTCACAAAAGCAGAATGTATTCCTTGTGTGGCACCCTAGGGTTCAATTAAACTTCCTAAACGGAGTTGAATCACGTTCAGTGTCAAGTTCTACAAGCAAGTGTTCATTGAGGGTAAGAACACAACTCTTGTGCTATTCTGGCCATACACAGTTCAGATAGCATTCCTGTCTGTTCCCAGCAAGTACAGTGTATTGGACTGAAGAGAAGCTCCTTGTTGACTTAGTTTCCAATACTGAGTTGAACTAGATATGCCCACTTTGTGTAGGAAGCACAGTTCTTTTGTTCTGTGTTAGCTCACTCTTCTGGACCTGTAGGAAACACAGGAGAGTGCAAGAATGCCCCTTTCTCAAAGGCAGGGTGTTTTCCTTGTGTGGCACACTAGGGTTCAATTAAACTTCCTAAACGGAGATGAATCCCGTTCAGTTTCAAGTCCTAGCAGCAAGTGTTCATTGAGGGTAAGAACACCAGTCTTGTGCTATTCTGGCCATACTCAGGGCAAATGGCATTCACGTCTGTTCCCAGCAAGTACAGTGTATTGGAATGAAGAGAAGTTCCTGTTTTACTTAGTTTACAATACTGAGTTGAACTAGATATGCCCCGTTTGTGTAGGAAGCACAGTTCTTTTGTTCTGAGCTAGGTCCCTCTACTGACCCTAATGGAAACACAGGAGAATGCAAGAATGCCCGTTTATCAAAAGCAGAGTGTTTTCCTTGTGTGGCACACTAGGATTCAATTAAACTTCCTAAACGGAGTTGAATCCCGTTCAGTTTCAAGTCCTAGCAGCAAGTGTTCATCCAGGGTAAGAACACCACTCTTGTACTATTCTGGTCATACACAGTGCCAGTCGCATTCGTGTCTTTTCCCAGCAAGTACAGTGTATTGGACTGAAGAGAAGCTCCTGTTTGGCTTAGTTAACAATACTGAGTTGAATTAGATATGCCCCGTTTGTGTAGGAAGCACATTTCTGTTCTTCTGAGCTAGGTCACTCTACTGGCGCTATAGGAAACACAGGAGAGAGCAAGAATGCCTTTTTCATAAAAGCTAGTGTTTTCCTTGTGTGGCACACTATTTTTCAATTAAACCTCCTAAACGGAGTTGAATCACGTTCAGTTTCAAGTTCTAGCAGCAAGTGTTCATTCAGGGTAAGAATACCACTCTTGTGCTATTCTGGACATTCATAGTGCGAATAGCATTCGTGTTCGTTCCCAGCAAGTACAGTGTATTGGACTGAAGAGAAGCTCCTGTTTGACTTAGTTTCGAATACATAGTTGAACTAGATATGCCCCGTTTGAGTAGTAAGGACAGTTCTTTGTTCTGAGCGAGCTCATTCTACTGGCACTATTGGAAACATAGGAGATTGCAAGAATGCCCGTTTCTCAAAAGCAGAGTGTTTTCTTGTGTGGCACACTAGGGTTCAATTAAACTTCCTAAACGGAGTTGAATCACGTGCAGTTTCACGTTCTAGCAGCAAGTGTTCATTCAGGGTAAGAACACCACTCTTGTGCTATTCTGGCCATACACTGTTTAAATAGCATTCACGTATGTTCCCAGCAAGTAAAGTGTATTTGACTGAAGAGAAGCTCTTGTTTGACTTAGTTTCGAATACTGAGTTGAACTAGATATGCCCCGTTTGTGTAGGAAGCATAGTTCTTTTGTTCTGAGCTAGGTCACTCTACTGGTCCTATAGGAAACACAGGAGAGTGCAATAATGCCTGTTTCTCAAAAGCAGAATGTTTTCCTTGTGTGGAACACTAGGTTTCAATTAAATTTGCTAAACGGAGTTGAATCACGTTCAGTTTCAAGTTCTAGCAGCAAGTGTTCATTCAGGGTAAGAACACAACTCTCGTGCTATTCTGGTCATACACAGTGCCAATAGCATTCGTGTCTGTTCCCAGCAAGTACAGTGTATTGGACTGAAGAGAAGCTCATGTTTTACTTAGTTTCCAATACTGAGTTGAACTAGATATGACCCCTTTGTGTAGGAAGCACTGTTCTTTTGTTCTGAGCTAGCTCACTTACTTGCCCTATAGGAAACACAGGAGAGTTCAAGAAAGCCCGTTTCTCAAAAGCAGAGTGTTTTCCTTGTGGGGCACACTACTCTTCAGTTAAACATGCTATACAGAGTTGAATCATATTCATATTCAAGTTCTAGCAGCAAGTGTTCTTTCAGGGTAAGAACACCACTCTCCTGCTTTTCTGGTCATATACAGTGCCAATAGCATTCGTGTCTGTTCCCAGCAAGTACAGTGTACTGGACTGAAGAGAAGCTCCTGTTTTAGTTAGTTTCCAATACTGAGTTGAACTAGATATGCCCCGTTTGTTTAGGAAGCACAGTTCTTTGGTTCTGAGCTAGCTCGCTCTACTGGCCCTATAGGAAACACAGGAGAGTGCAAGACTGCCTTTTTCTCACAGCAGAGTGTTTTCTTGTGTGGCACACTATTGTTCAACTAAACTTCCTAAACGGAGTTGAATCACGTTCAGTTTGAAGATCTAGCACCAAGTGTTCATTCAAGGAAAGAACACCACTCTTGCGCTATTCTCGCCATATACAGTAGCAGTAGCATTCGCGTGTGTTCCCAGCAAATACAGTGTAATGGACTGAACAGAAGCTCCTGTTTGACTTAGTTACCAATACTGAGTTGAACTAGATATGCCCCGTTTGTGTAGGAAGCACATTTCTGTTCTTCTGAGCTAGGTCACTCTACTGGCGCTATAGGAAACACAGGAGAGAGCAAGAATGCCTTTTTCATAAAATCTAGTATTTTTCTTGTGTGGCACACTATTTTTCAATTAAACCTCCTAAACGGAGTTGAATCACGTTCAGTTTCAAGTTCTAGCAGTAAGTGTTCAAGAAGGGTAAGAATACCACTCTTGTGCTATTCTGGACATTCATAGTGCGAATAGCATTCGTGTTCGTTCCCAGCAAGTACAGTGTATTGGACTGAAGAGAAGCTCCTGTTTGACTTAGTTACCAATACTGAGTTGAACTAGATATGCCCCGTTAGTGTAGGAAGCACATTTCTGTTGTTCTGAGCTAGGTCACTCTACTGGTTCTATAGGAAACACAGGAGAGAGCAAGAATGCCTTTTTCATAAAAGCCAGGTTTTCCTTGAGTGACACACTATTTTTCAATTAAACCTCCTAAACGAAGTTGAATCACGTTCAGTTTCAAGTGCTAGCAGCAAGTGTTCATTCAGGGTAAGAATACCACTCTTGTGCTATTCTGGCCATACACAATGCCAATAGCATTCGCGTCTGTTCCCTGCATGTGCAGTGTACTGGACTGAAGAGAAGCTCCTGTTTGACTTAGTTTCCAATACTGAGTTGAACCAAATATGCCCAGTTTGTGTAGGAAGCACAGTTCTTTTGTTCTGAGCTAGCTCAATTACTGGCCCTATAGGAAACACATGAGAGTGCAATAATGCCCGTTTCTCAAAAGCAGAATGTATTCCTTGTGTGGCACACAAGTGTTCAATTAAACTTCCTAAACGGAGTTGAATCATGATAGGTTTCAAGTTCTAGCAGCAAGTGTTCCTTCAGGGTAAGAACACCACTCTTGTGCTATTCTGGCCATACACAATGCCAATAGCATTCGGGTGTGTTCCCAGCATGTGCAGTGTACTGGACTGAAGAGAAGCTCCTTTTTGAATTAGTTTCCAATACTGAGTTGAACTAGATATGCCCCTTTTGTGTAGCAAGCACAGTTCTTTTGTTCTGAGCTAGCTCACTGTACTGGCCCTATAGGAAACACAGGAGAGTGCAATAATGCCCGTTTCTCAAAAGCAGAATGTGTTCCTTGTGTGGCACACTAGGGTTCAATTAAACTTCCTAAACGGAGTTGAATCACGTTCAGTTTCAAGTTCTAGCAGGAACTGTTCATTCAGGGTAAGAACACTACTCTTGTGCTATTCTGGCCATACACGGTTTACATAGCATTCACGTATCTTCCCAGCAAGTACAGTGTATTGAAATGAAGAGAAGCTCCTGTTTGACTAAGTTCCGAATTCTGAGTTGAACTAGATATGCCCCGTTTGTGTAGGACTCACAGTTCTTTTGTTCTGAGCAAGCACACTCTATTGGCCCTATAGGAAACACAGGAAAGTGCAAGAATGCCCGTTTCTCAAAAGAAGAGTGTTTTCCTTGTGTGGCACACTAGTGTTCAATTAAACTTCCTAAACGTAGTTCAATCACGTTCAGTTTCAAGTTCTAGCAGCAAGTGTTCATTCAGGGTAAGAACACCACTCTTGTGCATTCTGGGCATACACAGAACAAATAGCATTCGCGTCTGTTCCCAGAAAGTACATTGTATTTGACTGAAGAGAAGCTGCTGTTTTACTTAGTCTCCAGCACTGAGTTGAACTAGACATGCCTTGTTTTTGTAGTAAGCATAGTTTTTTTTCTGAATTGGTTAACTCTACTGGCCCTATAGGAAACACAGGAGAGTGCAAAAATGCCTGTTTCTCAAAAGCCGAGTGTTTTTTTTTTTTTGTGTGGCACACTAGGGTTCAATTAAACTTCAAAAACAGAGTTGAATCACGTTCAGTTTCAAGTTCTATCAGCAAGTGTTCATTGAGGTTAGAACACCAGTCTTGTGCTATTCTGGCCATATTCAGGGCAAATGGCATTCACGTCTGTTCCCAGCAAGTACAGTGTATTGAACTGAAGAGAAGCTCCTGTTTTACTTAGTTTACAATACTGAGTTGAACTAGATTTGCCCCGTTTGTGTAGGAAGCACAGTTCTTTGGTTCTGAGCTAGCTCGCTCTACTGGCCCTATAGGAAACACAGGAGAGTGCAAGACTGCCTTTTTCTCAAAGCAGAGTGTTTTCTTGTGTGGCACACTATTGTTCAACTAAACTTCCTAAACGGAGTAGAATCACATTCAGTTTCAAGTTCTAGCAGCAAGTGTCATTCAGGGTAAGAACACCACTCTTGTGCTATTCTCGCCATATACATTACCAAGAGCATTCGCGTCTGTACCCAGCAAATACAGTGTATCGAACTGAAGAGAATTTCTGTTTGGCTTAGTTTCCAATACTGAGTTGAATGAGATATGTCCCGTTTTTGTAGGAAGCACAGTTCTTTTGTTCTGAGCTAGCTCACTCTACTGGCCCTATAGGAAACACAGGATAGTACAAGAAGGCGCGATTCTCAAAAGCAGTGTGTTTTCCTTGTGTGGCACACAAGTGTTCAATTAAACTTCCTAAACGGTATTGAATGACATTAGGTTTCAAGTTCTAGCAGCTAGTGTTCATTCAGCGTAAGAACACCAATCTTGTGCTATTCTGGCCATACTCTGTGCAAATAGCATTCGCTTCTGTTCCCACCAAGTACAGTGTATAGGACTGAAGATAAGCACCTCTTTCACTTAGTTGCCAATACTGAGTTGAACTAGATAGGCCCCGCTTGTGTAGGAAGCAAAGTTCTTTTGTTCTGAGCTAGCTCACTCTACTGGCCCTATAGGAAACACAGGAGAGTGCAATAATGACCGTTTCACCAAAGCAGAATGTATTCCTTGTGTGGCACCCTAGGGTTCAATTAAACTTCCTAAACGGAGTTGAATCACGTTCAGTTTCAAGTTCTAGAAGCAAGTGTTCATTGAGGGTAAGAACACAACTCTTGTGCTATTCTGGCCATACACAGTTCAAATAGCATTCCTGTCTGTTCCCAGCAAGTACAGTGTATTGGACTGAAGAGAAGCTCCTGTTTGACTTAGTTTCCAATACTGAGTTGAACTAGATATGCCCACTTTGTGTAGGATGCACAGTTCTTTTGTTCTGTGTTAGCTCACTCTTCTGGACCTGTAGGAAACACAGGAGAGTGCATGAATGCCCCTTTCTCAAAGGCAGGGTGTTTTCCTTGTGTGGCACACTAGGGTTCAATTAAACTTCCTAAACGGAGTTGAATCCCGTTCAGTTTCAAGTCCTAGCAGCAAGTGTTCATTGAGGGTAAGAACACCAGTCTTGTGCTATTCTGGCCATACTCAGGGCAAATGGCATTCACGTCTGTTCCCAGCAAGTACAGTGTATTGGAATGAAGAGAAGTTCCTGTTTTACTTAGTTTACAATACTGAGTTGAACTAGATATGCCCCGTTTGTGTAGGAAGCACAGTTTTTTTGTTCTGAGCTAGGTCCCTCTACTGACCCTAATGGAAACACAGGAGAGTGCAAGAATGCCCGTTTATCAAAAGCAGAGTGTTTTCCTTGTGTGGCACACTAGGATTCAATTAAACTTGCTAAACGGAGTTGAATCCCGTTCAGTTTCAAGTCCTAGCAGCAAGTGTTTATTCAGGGTAAGAACACCACTCTTGTACTATTCTGGTCATACACAGTGCCAGTCGCATTCGTGTCTTTTCCCAGCAAGTACAGTGTATTGGACTGAAGAGAAGCTCCTGTTTGGCTTAGTTAACAATACTGAGTTGAACTAGATATGCCCCGTTTGTGTAGGAAGCACATTTCTGTTCTTCTGAGCTAGGTCACTCTACTGGCGCTATAGGAAACACAGGAGAGAGCAAGAATGCCTTTTTCATAAAAGCTAGTGTTTTCCTTGTGTGGCACACTATTTTTCAATTAAACCTCCTAAACGGAGTTGAATCACGTTCAGTTTCAAGTTCTAGCAGCAAGTGTTCATTCAGGGTAAGAATACCACTCTTGTGCTATTCTGGACATTCATAGTGCGAATAGCATTCGTGTTCGTTCCCAGCAAGTACAGTGTATTGGACTGAAGAGAAGCTCCTGTTTGACTTAGTTTCGAATACATAGTTGAACTAGATATGCCCCGTTTGAGTAGTAAGGACAGTTCTTTGTTCTGAGCGAGCTCATTCTACTGGCACTATTGGAAACATAGGAGATTGCAAGAATGCCCGTTTCTCAAAAGCAGAGTGTTTTCTTGTGTGGCACACTAGGGTTCAATTAAACTTCCTAAACGGAGTTGAATCACGTGCAGTTTCACGTTCTAGCAGCAAGTGTTCATTCAGGGTAAGAACACCACTCTTGTGCTATTCTGGCCATACACTGTTTAAATAGCATTCACGTATGTTCCCAGCAAGTAAAGTGTATTTGACTGAAGAGAAGCTCTTGTTTGACTTAGTTTCGAATACTGAGTTGAACTAGATATGCCCCGTTTGTGTAGGAAGCATAGTTCTTTTGTTCTGAGCTAGGTCACTCTACTGGTCCTATAGGAAACACAGGAGAGTGCAATAATGCCTGTTTCTCAAAAGCAGAATGTTTTCCTTGTGTGGAACACTAGGTTTCAATTAAATTTGCTAAACGGAGTTGAATCACGTTCAGTTTCAAGTTCTAGCAGCAAGTGTTCATTCAGGGTAAGAACACAACTCTCGTGCTATTCTGGTCATACACAGTGCCAATAGCATTCGTGTCTGTTCCCAGCAAGTACAGTGTATTGGACTGAAGAGAAGCTCATGTTTTACTTAGTTTCCAATACTGAGTTGAACTAGATATGACCCCTTTGTGTAGGAAGCACTGTTCTTTTGTTCTGAGCTAGCTCACTTACTTGCCCTATAGGAAACACAGGAGAGTTCAAGAAAGCCCGTTTCTCAAAAGCAGAGTGTTTTCCTTGTGGGGCACACTACTCTTCAGTTAAACATGCTATACAGAGTTGAATCATATTCATATTCAAGTTCTAGCAGCAAGTGTTCTTTCAGGGTAAGAACACCACTCTCCTGCTTTTCTGGTCATATACAGTGCCAATAGCATTCGTGTCTGTTCCCAGCAAGTACAGTGTACTGGACTGAAGAGAAGCTCCTGTTTTAGTTAGTTTCCAATACTGAGTTGAACTAGATATGCCCCGTTTGTTTAGGAAGCACAGTTCTTTGGTTCTGAGCTAGCTCGCTCTACTGGCCCTATAGGAAACACAGGAGAGTGCAAGACTGCCTTTTTCTCACAGCAGAGTGTTTTCTTGTGTGGCACACTATTGTTCAACTAAACTTCCTAAACGGAGTTGAATCACGTTCAGTTTGAAGATCTAGCACCAAGTGTTCATTCAAGGAAAGAACACCACTCTTGCGCTAATCTCGCCATATACAGTAGCAGTAGCATTCGCGTGTGTTCCCAGCAAATACAGTGTAATGGACTGAACAGAAGCTCCTGTTTGACTTAGTTACCAATACTGAGTTGAACTAGATATGCCCCGTTTGTGTAGGAAGCACATTTCTGTTCTTCTGAGCTAGGTCACTCTACTGGCGCTATAGGAAACACAGGAGAGAGCAAGAATGCCTTTTTCATAAAATCTAGTATTTTTCTTGTGTGGCACACTATTTTTCAATTAAACCTCCTAAACGGAGTTGAATCACGTTCAGTTTCAAGTTCTAGCAGTAAGTGTTCAAGAAGGGTAAGAATACCACTCTTGTGCTATTCTGGACATTCATAGTGCGAATAGCATTCGTGTTCGTTCCCAGCAAGTACAGTGTATTGGACTGAAGAGAAGCTCCTGTTTGACTTAGTTACCAATACTGAGTTGAACTAGATATGCCCCGTTAGTGTAGGAAGCACATTTCTGTTGTTCTGAGCTAGGTCACTCTACTGGTTCTATAGGAAACACAGGAGAGAGCCAGAATGCCTTTTTCATAAAAGCCAGGTTTTCCTTGAGTGACACACTATTTTTCAATTAAACCTCCTAAACGAAGTTGAATCACGTTCAGTTTCAAGTGCTAGCAGCAAGTGTTCATTCAGGGTAAGAATACCACTCTTGTGCTATTCTGGCCATACACAATGCCAATAGCATTCGCGTCTGTTCCCTGCATGTGCAGTGTACTGGACTGAAGAGAAGCTCCTGTTTGACTTAGTTTCCAATACTGAGTTGAACCAAATATGCCCAGTTTGTGTAGGAAGCACAGTTCTTTTGTTCTGAGCTAGCTCAATTACTGGCCCTATAGGAAACACATGAGAGTGCAATAATGCCCGTTTCTCAAAAGCAGAATGTATTCCTTGTGTGGCACACAAGTGTTCAATTAAACTTCCTAAACGGAGTTGAATCATGATAGGTTTCAAGTTCTAGCAGCAAGTGTTCCTTCAGGGTAAGAACACCACTCTTGTGCTATTCTGGCCATACACAATGCCAATAGCATTCGGGTGTGTTCCCAGCATGTGCAGTGTACTGGACTGAAGAGAAGCTCCTTTTTGAATTAGTTTCCAATACTGAGTTGAACTAGATATGCCCCTTTTGTGTAGCAAGCACAGTTCTTTTGTTCTGAGCTAGCTCACTGTACTGGCCCTATAGGAAACACAGGAGAGTGCAATAATGCCCGTTTCTCAAAAGCAGAATGTGTTCCTTGTGTGGCACACTAGGGTTCAATTAAACTTCCTAAACGGAGTTGAATCACGTTCAGTTTCAAGTTCTAGCAGGAACTGTTCATTCAGGGTAAGAACACTACTCTTGTGCTATTCTGGCCATACACGGTTTACATAGCATTCACGTATCTTCCCAGCAAGTACAGTGTATTGAAATGAAGAGAAGCTCCTGTTTGACTAAGTTCCGAATTCTGAGTTGAACTAGATATGCCCCGTTTGTGTAGGACTCACAGTTCTTTTGTTCTGAGCAAGCACACTCTATTGGCCCTATAGGAAACACAGGAAAGTGCAAGAATGCCCGTTTCTCAAAAGAAGAGTGTTTTCCTTGTGTGGCACACTAGTGTTCAATTAAACTTCCTAAACGTAGTTCAATCACGTTCAGTTTCAAGTTCTAGCAGCAAGTGTTCATTCAGGGTAAGAACACCACTCTTGTGCATTCTGGGCATACACAGAACAAATAGCATTCGCGTCTGTTCCCAGAAAGTACATTGTATTTGACTGAAGAGAAGCTGCTGTTTTACTTAGTCTCCAGCACTGAGTTGAACTAGACATGCCTTGTTTTTGTAGTAAGCATAGTTTTTTTTCTGAATTGGTTAACTCTACTGGCCCTATAGGAAACACAGGAGAGTGCAAAAATGCCTGTTTCTCAAAAGCCGAGTGTTTTTTTTTTTTTTGTGTGGCACACTAGGGTTCAATTAAACTTCAAAAACAGAGTTGAATCACGTTCAGTTTCAAGTTCTATCAGCAAGTGTTCATTGAGGTTAGAACACCAGTCTTGTGCTATTCTGGCCATACTCAGGGCAAATGGCATTCACGTCTGTTCCCAGCAAGTACAGTGTATTGAACTGAAGAGAAGCTCCTGTTTTACTTAGTTTACAATACTGAGTTGAACTAGATTTGCCCCGTTTGTGTAGGAAGCACAGTTCTTTGGTTCTGAGCTAGCTCGCTCTACTGGCCCTATAGGAAACACAGGAGAGTGCAAGACTGCCTTTTTCTCAAAGCAGAGTGTTTTCTTGTGTGGCACACTATTGTTCAACTAAACTTCCTAAACGGAGTAGAATCACATTCAGTTTCAAGTTCTAGCAGCAAGTGTCATTCAGGGTAAGAACACCACTCTTGTGCTATTCTCGCCATATACATTACCAAGAGCATTCGCGTCTGTACCCAGCAAATACAGTGTATCGAACTGAAGAGAATTTCTGTTTGGCTTAGTTTCCAATACTGAGTTGAATGAGATATGTCCCGTTTTTGTAGGAAGCACAGTTCTTTTGTTCTGAGCTAGCTCACTCTACTGGCCCTATAGGAAACACAGGATAGTACAAGAAGGCGCGATTCTCAAAAGCAGTGTGTTTTCCTTGTGTGGCACACAAGTGTTCAATTAAACTTCCTAAACGGTATTGAATGACATTAGGTTTCAAGTTCTAGCAGCTAGTGTTCATTCAGCGTAAGAACACCAATCTTGTGCTATTCTGGCCATACTCTGTGCAAATAGCATTCGCTTCTGTTCCCACCAAGTACAGTGTATAGGACTGAAGATAAGCACCTCTTTCACTTAGTTGCCAATACTGAGTTGAACTAGATAGGCCCCGCTTGTGTAGGAAGCAAAGTTCTTTTGTTCTGAGCTAGCTCACTCTACTGGCCCTATAGGAAACACAGGAGAGTGCAATAATGACCGTTTCACCAAAGCAGAATGTATTCCTTGTGTGGCACCCTAGGGTTCAATTAAACTTCCTAAACGGAGTTGAATCACGTTCAGTTTCAAGTTCTAGAAGCAAGTGTTCATTGAGGGTAAGAACACAACTCTTGTGCTATTCTGGCCATACACAGTTCAAATAGCATTCCTGTCTGTTCCCAGCAAGTACAGTGTATTGGACTGAAGAGAAGCTCCTGTTTGACTTAGTTTCCAATACTGAGTTGAACTAGATATGCCCACTTTGTGTAGGATGCACAGTTCTTTTGTTCTGTGTTAGCTCACTCTTCTGGACCTGTAGGAAACACAGGAGAGTGCATGAATGCCCCTTTCTCAAAGGCAGGGTGTTTTCCTTGTGTGGCACACTAGGGTTCAATTAAACTTCCTAAACGGAGTTGAATCCCGTTCAGTTTCAAGTCCTAGCAGCAAGTGTTCATTGAGGGTAAGAACACCAGTCTTGTGCTATTCTGGCCATACTCAGGGCAAATGGCATTCACGTCTGTTCCCAGCAAGTACAGTGTATTGGAATGAAGAGAAGTTCCTGTTTTACTTAGTTTACAATACTGAGTTGAACTAGATATGCCCCGTTTGTGTAGGAAGCACAGTTTTTTTGTTCTGAGCTAGGTCCCTCTACTGACCCTAATGGAAACACAGGAGAGTGCAAGAATGCCCGTTTATCAAAAGCAGAGTGTTTTCCTTGTGTGGCACACTAGGATTCAATTAAACTTGCTAAACGGAGTTGAATCCCGTTCAGTTTCAAGTCCTAGCAGCAAGTGTTTATTCAGGGTAAGAACACCACTCTTGTACTATTCTGGTCATACACAGTGCCAGTCGCATTCGTGTCTTTTCCCAGCAAGTACAGTGTATTGGACTGAAGAGAAGCTCCTGTTTGGCTTAGTTAACAATACTGAGTTGAACTAGATATGCCCCGTTTGTGTAGGAAGCACATTTCTGTTCTTCTGAGCTAGGTCACTCTACTGGCGCTATAGGAAACACAGGAGAGAGCAAGAATGCCTTTTTCATAAAAGCTAGTGTTTTCCTTGTGTGGCACACTATTTTTCAATTAAACCTCCTAAACGGAGTTGAATCACGTTCAGTTTCAAGTTCTAGCAGCAAGTGTTCATTCAGGGTAAGAATACCACTCTTGTGCTATTCTGGACATTCATAGTGCGAATAGCATTCGTGTTCGTTCCCAGCAAGTACAGTGTATTGGACTGAAGAGAAGCTCCTGTTTGACTTAGTTTCGAATACATAGTTGAACTAGATATGCCCCGTTTGAGTAGTAAGGACAGTTCTTTGTTCTGAGCGAGCTCATTCTACTGGCACTATTGGAAACATAGGAGATTGCAAGAATGCCCGTTTCTCAAAAGCAGAGTGTTTTCTTGTGTGGCACACTAGGGTTCAATTAAACTTCCTAAACGGAGTTGAATCACGTGCAGTTTCACGTTCTAGCAGCAAGTGTTCATTCAGGGTAAGAACACCACTCTTGTGCTATTCTGGCCATACACTGTTTAAATAGCATTCACGTATGTTCCCAGCAAGTAAAGTGTATTTGACTGAAGAGAAGCTCTTGTTTGACTTAGTTTCGAATACTGAGTTGAACTAGATATGCCCCGTTTGTGTAGGAAGCATAGTTCTTTTGTTCTGAGCTAGGTCACTCTACTGGTCCTATAGGAAACACAGGAGAGTGCAATAATGCCTGTTTCTCAAAAGCAGAATGTTTTCCTTGTGTGGAACACTAGGTTTCAATTAAATTTGCTAAACGGAGTTGAATCACGTTCAGTTTCAAGTTCTAGCAGCAAGTGTTCATTCAGGGTAAGAACACAACTCTCGTGCTATTCTGGTCATACACAGTGCCAATAGCATTCGTGTCTGTTCCCAGCAAGTACAGTGTATTGGACTGAAGAGAAGCTCATGTTTTACTTAGTTTCCAATACTGAGTTGAACTAGATATGACCCCTTTGTGTAGGAAGCACTGTTCTTTTGTTCTGAGCTAGCTCACTTACTTGCCCTATAGGAAACACAGGAGAGTTCAAGAAAGCCCGTTTCTCAAAAGCAGAGTGTTTTCCTTGTGGGGCACACTACTCTTCAGTTAAACATGCTATACAGAGTTGAATCATATTCATATTCAAGTTCTAGCAGCAAGTGTTCTTTCAGGGTAAGAACACCACTCTCCTGCTTTTCTGGTCATATACAGTGCCAATAGCATTCGTGTCTGTTCCCAGCAAGTACAGTGTACTGGACTGAAGAGAAGCTCCTGTTTTAGTTAGTTTCCAATACTGAGTTGAACTAGATATGCCCCGTTTGTTTAGGAAGCACAGTTCTTTGGTTCTGAGCTAGCTCGCTCTACTGGCCCTATAGGAAACACAGGAGAGTGCAAGACTGCCTTTTTCTCACAGCAGAGTGTTTTCTTGTGTGGCACACTATTGTTCAACTAAACTTCCTAAACGGAGTTGAATCACGTTCAGTTTGAAGATCTAGCACCAAGTGTTCATTCAAGGAAAGAACACCACTCTTGCGCTAATCTCGCCATATACAGTAGCAGTAGCATTCGCGTGTGTTCCCAGCAAATACAGTGTAATGGACTGAACAGAAGCTCCTGTTTGACTTAGTTACCAATACTGAGTTGAACTAGATATGCCCCGTTTGTGTAGGAAGCACATTTCTGTTCTTCTGAGCTAGGTCACTCTACTGGCGCTATAGGAAACACAGGAGAGAGCAAGAATGCCTTTTTCATAAAATCTAGTATTTTTCTTGTGTGGCACACTATTTTTCAATTAAACCTCCTAAACGGAGTTGAATCACGTTCAGTTTCAAGTTCTAGCAGTAAGTGTTCAAGAAGGGTAAGAATACCACTCTTGTGCTATTCTGGACATTCATAGTGCGAATAGCATTCGTGTTCGTTCCCAGCAAGTACAGTGTATTGGACTGAAGAGAAGCTCCTGTTTGACTTAGTTACCAATACTGAGTTGAACTAGATATGCCCCGTTAGTGTAGGAAGCACATTTCTGTTGTTCTGAGCTAGGTCACTCTACTGGTTCTATAGGAAACACAGGAGAGAGCCAGAATGCCTTTTTCATAAAAGCCAGGTTTTCCTTGAGTGACACACTATTTTTCAATTAAACCTCCTAAACGAAGTTGAATCACGTTCAGTTTCAAGTGCTAGCAGCAAGTGTTCATTCAGGGTAAGAATACCACTCTTGTGCTATTCTGGCCATACACAATGCCAATAGCATTCGCGTCTGTTCCCTGCATGTGCAGTGTACTGGACTGAAGAGAAGCTCCTGTTTGACTTAGTTTCCAATACTGAGTTGAACCAAATATGCCCAGTTTGTGTAGGAAGCACAGTTCTTTTGTTCTGAGCTAGCTCAATTACTGGCCCTATAGGAAACACATGAGAGTGCAATAATGCCCGTTTCTCAAAAGCAGAATGTATTCCTTGTGTGGCACACAAGTGTTCAATTAAACTTCCTAAACGGAGTTGAATCATGATAGGTTTCAAGTTCTAGCAGCAAGTGTTCCTTCAGGGTAAGAACACCACTCTTGTGCTATTCTGGCCATACACAATGCCAATAGCATTCGGGTGTGTTCCCAGCATGTGCAGTGTACTGGACTGAAGAGAAGCTCCTTTTTGAATTAGTTTCCAATACTGAGTTGAACTAGATATGCCCCTTTTGTGTAGCAAGCACAGTTCTTTTGTTCTGAGCTAGCTCACTGTACTGGCCCTATAGGAAACACAGGAGAGTGCAATAATGCCCGTTTCTCAAAAGCAGAATGTGTTCCTTGTGTGGCACACTAGGGTTCAATTAAACTTCCTAAACGGAGTTGAATCACGTTCAGTTTCAAGTTCTAGCAGGAACTGTTCATTCAGGGTAAGAACACTACTCTTGTGCTATTCTGGCCATACACGGTTTACATAGCATTCACGTATCTTCCCAGCAAGTACAGTGTATTGAAATGAAGAGAAGCTCCTGTTTGACTAAGTTCCGAATTCTGAGTTGAACTAGATATGCCCCGTTTGTGTAGGACTCACAGTTCTTTTGTTCTGAGCAAGCACACTCTATTGGCCCTATAGGAAACACAGGAAAGTGCAAGAATGCCCGTTTCTCAAAAGAAGAGTGTTTTCCTTGTGTGGCACACTAGTGTTCAATTAAACTTCCTAAACGTAGTTCAATCACGTTCAGTTTCAAGTTCTAGCAGCAAGTGTTCATTCAGGGTAAGAACACCACTCTTGTGCATTCTGGGCATACACAGAACAAATAGCATTCGCGTCTGTTCCCAGAAAGTACATTGTATTTGACTGAAGAGAAGCTGCTGTTTTACTTAGTCTCCAGCACTGAGTTGAACTAGACATGCCTTGTTTTTGTAGTAAGCATAGTTTTTTTTCTGAATTGGTTAACTCTACTGGCCCTATAGGAAACACAGGAGAGTGCAAAAATGCCTGTTTCTCAAAAGCCGAGTGTTTTTTTTTTTTTTTTGTGTGGCACACTAGGGTTCAATTAAACTTCAAAAACAGAGTTGAATCACGTTCAGTTTCAAGTTCTATCAGCAAGTGTTCATTGAGGTTAGAACACCAGTCTTGTGCTATTCTGGCCATACTCAGGGCAAATGGCATTCACGTCTGTTCCCAGCAAGTACAGTGTATTGAACTGAAGAGAAGCTCCTGTTTTACTTAGTTTACAATACTGAGTTGAACTAGATTTGCCCCGTTTGTGTAGGAAGCACAGTTCTTTGGTTCTGAGCTAGCTCGCTCTACTGGCCCTATAGGAAACACAGGAGAGTGCAAGACTGCCTTTTTCTCAAAGCAGAGTGTTTTCTTGTGTGGCACACTATTGTTCAACTAAACTTCCTAAACGGAGTAGAATCACATTCAGTTTCAAGTTCTAGCAGCAAGTGTCATTCAGGGTAAGAACACCACTCTTGTGCTATTCTCGCCATATACATTACCAAGAGCATTCGCGTCTGTACCCAGCAAATACAGTGTATCGAACTGAAGAGAATTTCTGTTTGGCTTAGTTTCCAATACTGAGTTGAATGAGATATGTCCCGTTTTTGTAGGAAGCACAGTTCTTTTGTTCTGAGCTAGCTCACTCTACTGGCCCTATAGGAAACACAGGATAGTACAAGAAGGCGCGATTCTCAAAAGCAGTGTGTTTTCCTTGTGTGGCACACAAGTGTTCAATTAAACTTCCTAAACGGTATTGAATGACATTAGGTTTCAAGTTCTAGCAGCTAGTGTTCATTCAGCGTAAGAACACCAATCTTGTGCTATTCTGGCCATACTCTGTGCAAATAGCATTCGCTTCTGTTCCCACCAAGTACAGTGTATAGGACTGAAGATAAGCACCTCTTTCACTTAGTTGCCAATACTGAGTTGAACTAGATAGGCCCCGCTTGTGTAGGAAGCAAAGTTCTTTTGTTCTGAGCTAGCTCACTCTACTGGCCCTATAGGAAACACAGGAGAGTGCAATAATGACCGTTTCACCAAAGCAGAATGTATTCCTTGTGTGGCACCCTAGGGTTCAATTAAACTTCCTAAACGGAGTTGAATCACGTTCAGTTTCAAGTTCTAGAAGCAAGTGTTCATTGAGGGTAAGAACACAACTCTTGTGCTATTCTGGCCATACACAGTTCAAATAGCATTCCTGTCTGTTCCCAGCAAGTACAGTGTATTGGACTGAAGAGAAGCTCCTGTTTGACTTAGTTTCCAATACTGAGTTGAACTAGATATGCCCACTTTGTGTAGGATGCACAGTTCTTTTGTTCTGTGTTAGCTCACTCTTCTGGACCTGTAGGAAACACAGGAGAGTGCATGAATGCCCCTTTCTCAAAGGCAGGGTGTTTTCCTTGTGTGGCACACTAGGGTTCAATTAAACTTCCTAAACGGAGTTGAATCCCGTTCAGTTTCAAGTCCTAGCAGCAAGTGTTCATTGAGGGTAAGAACACCAGTCTTGTGCTATTCTGGCCATACTCAGGGCAAATGGCATTCACGTCTGTTCCCAGCAAGTACAGTGTATTGGAATGAAGAGAAGTTCCTGTTTTACTTAGTTTACAATACTGAGTTGAACTAGATATGCCCCGTTTGTGTAGGAAGCACAGTTTTTTTGTTCTGAGCTAGGTCCCTCTACTGACCCTAATGGAAACACAGGAGAGTGCAAGAATGCCCGTTTATCAAAAGCAGAGTGTTTTCCTTGTGTGGCACACTAGGATTCAATTAAACTTGCTAAACGGAGTTGAATCCCGTTCAGTTTCAAGTCCTAGCAGCAAGTGTTTATTCAGGGTAAGAACACCACTCTTGTACTATTCTGGTCATACACAGTGCCAGTCGCATTCGTGTCTTTTCCCAGCAAGTACAGTGTATTGGACTGAAGAGAAGCTCCTGTTTGGCTTAGTTAACAATACTGAGTTGAACTAGATATGCCCCGTTTGTGTAGGAAGCACATTTCTGTTCTTCTGAGCTAGGTCACTCTACTGGCGCTATAGGAAACACAGGAGAGAGCAAGAATGCCTTTTTCATAAAAGCTAGTGTTTTCCTTGTGTGGCACACTATTTTTCAATTAAACCTCCTAAACGGAGTTGAATCACGTTCAGTTTCAAGTTCTAGCAGCAAGTGTTCATTCAGGGTAAGAATACCACTCTTGTGCTATTCTGGACATTCATAGTGCGAATAGCATTCGTGTTCGTTCCCAGCAAGTACAGTGTATTGGACTGAAGAGAAGCTCCTGTTTGACTTAGTTTCGAATACATAGTTGAACTAGATATGCCCCGTTTGAGTAGTAAGGACAGTTCTTTGTTCTGAGCGAGCTCATTCTACTGGCACTATTGGAAACATAGGAGATTGCAAGAATGCCCGTTTCTCAAAAGCAGAGTGTTTTCTTTTGTGGCACACTAGGGTTCAATTAAACTTCCTAAACGGAGTTGAATCACGTGCAGTTTCACGTTCTAGCAGCAAGTGTTCATTCAGGGTAAGAACACCACTCTTGTGCTATTCTGGCCATACACTGTTTAAATAGCATTCACGTATGTTCCCAGCAAGTAAAGTGTATTTGACTGAAGAGAAGCTCTTGTTTGACTTAGTTTCGAATACTGAGTTGAACTAGATATGCCCCGTTTGTGTAGGAAGCATAGTTCTTTTGTTCTGAGCTAGGTCACTCTACTGGTCCTATAGGAAACACAGGAGAGTGCAATAATGCCTGTTTCTCAAAAGCAGAATGTTTTCCTTGTGTGGAACACTAGGTTTCAATTAAATTTGCTAAACGGAGTTGAATCACGTTCAGTTTCAAGTTCTAGCAGCAAGTGTTCATTCAGGGTAAGAACACAACTCTCGTGCTATTCTGGTCATACACAGTGCCAATAGCATTCGTGTCTGTTCCCAGCAAGTACAGTGTATTGGACTGAAGAGAAGCTCATGTTTTACTTAGTTTCCAATACTGAGTTGAACTAGATATGACCCCTTTGTGTAGGAAGCACTGTTCTTTTGTTCTGAGCTAGCTCACTTACTTGCCCTATAGGAAACACAGGAGAGTTCAAGAAAGCCCGTTTCTCAAAAGCAGAGTGTTTTCCTTGTGGGGCACACTACTCTTCAGTTAAACATGCTATACAGAGTTGAATCATATTCATATTCAAGTTCTAGCAGCAAGTGTTCTTTCAGGGTAAGAACACCACTCTCCTGCTTTTCTGGTCATATACAGTGCCAATAGCATTCGTGTCTGTTCCCAGCAAGTACAGTGTACTGGACTGAAGAGAAGCTCCTGTTTTAGTTAGTTTCCAATACTGAGTTGAACTAGATATGCCCCGTTTGTTTAGGAAGCACAGTTCTTTGGTTCTGAGCTAGCTCGCTCTACTGGCCCTATAGGAAACACAGGAGAGTGCAAGACTGCCTTTTTCTCACAGCAGAGTGTTTTCTTGTGTGGCACACTATTGTTCAACTAAACTTCCTAAACGGAGTTGAATCACGTTCAGTTTGAAGATCTAGCACCAAGTGTTCATTCAAGGAAAGAACACCACTCTTGCGCTAATCTCGCCATATACAGTAGCAGTAGCATTCGCGTGTGTTCCCAGCAAATACAGTGTAATGGACTGAACAGAAGCTCCTGTTTGACTTAGTTACCAATACTGAGTTGAACTAGATATGCCCCGTTTGTGTAGGAAGCACATTTCTGTTCTTCTGAGCTAGGTCACTCTACTGGCGCTATAGGAAACACAGGAGAGAGCAAGAATGCCTTTTTCATAAAATCTAGTATTTTTCTTGTGTGGCACACTATTTTTCAATTAAACCTCCTAAACGGAGTTGAATCACGTTCAGTTTCAAGTTCTAGCAGTAAGTGTTCAAGAAGGGTAAGAATACCACTCTTGTGCTATTCTGGACATTCATAGTGCGAATAGCATTCGTGTTCGTTCCCAGCAAGTACAGTGTATTGGACTGAAGAGAAGCTCCTGTTTGACTTAGTTACCAATACTGAGTTGAACTAGATATGCCCCGTTAGTGTAGGAAGCACATTTCTGTTGTTCTGAGCTAGGTCACTCTACTGGTTCTATAGGAAACACAGGAGAGAGCAAGAATGCCTTTTTCATAAAAGCCAGGTTTTCCTTGAGTGACACACTATTTTTCAATTAAACCTCCTAAACGAAGTTGAATCACGTTCAGTTTCAAGTGCTAGCAGCAAGTGTTCATTCAGGGTAAGAATACCACTCTTGTGCTATTCTGGCCATACACAATGCCAATAGCATTCGCGTCTGTTCCCTGCATGTGCAGTGTACTGGACTGAAGAGAAGCTCCTGTTTGACTTAGTTTCCAATACTGAGTTGAACCAAATATGCCCAGTTTGTGTAGGAAGCACAGTTCTTTTGTTCTGAGCTAGCTCAATTACTGGCCCTATAGGAAACACATGAGAGTGCAATAATGCCCGTTTCTCAAAAGCAGAATGTATTCCTTGTGTGGCACACAAGTGTTCAATTAAACTTCCTAAACGGAGTTGAATCATGATAGGTTTCAAGTTCTAGCAGCAAGTGTTCCTTCAGGGTAAGAACACCACTCTTGTGCTATTCTGGCCATACACAATGCCAATAGCATTCGGGTGTGTTCCCAGCATGTGCAGTGTACTGGACTGAAGAGAAGCTCCTTTTTGAATTAGTTTCCAATACTGAGTTGAACTAGATATGCCCCTTTTGTGTAGCAAGCACAGTTCTTTTGTTCTGAGCTAGCTCACTGTACTGGCCCTATAGGAAACACAGGAGAGTGCAATAATGCCCGTTTCTCAAAAGCAGAATGTGTTCCTTGTGTGGCACACTAGGGTTCAATTAAACTTCCTAAACGGAGTTGAATCACGTTCAGTTTCAAGTTCTAGCAGGAACTGTTCATTCAGGGTAAGAACACTACTCTTGTGCTATTCTGGCCATACACGGTTTACATAGCATTCACGTATCTTCCCAGCAAGTACAGTGTATTGAAATGAAGAGAAGCTCCTGTTTGACTAAGTTCCGAATTCTGAGTTGAACTAGATATGCCCCGTTTGTGTAGGACTCACAGTTCTTTTGTTCTGAGCAAGCACACTCTATTGGCCCTATAGGAAACACAGGAAAGTGCAAGAATGCCCGTTTCTCAAAAGAAGAGTGTTTTCCTTGTGTGGCACACTAGTGTTCAATTAAACTTCCTAAACGTAGTTCAATCACGTTCAGTTTCAAGTTCTAGCAGCAAGTGTTCATTCAGGGTAAGAACACCACTCTTGTGCATTCTGGGCATACACAGAACAAATAGCATTCGCGTCTGTTCCCAGAAAGTACATTGTATTTGACTGAAGAGAAGCTGCTGTTTTACTTAGTCTCCAGCACTGAGTTGAACTAGACATGCCTTGTTTTTGTAGTAAGCATAGTTTTTTTTCTGAATTGGTTAACTCTACTGGCCCTATAGGAAACACAGGAGAGTGCAAAAATGCCTGTTTCTCAAAAGCCGAGTGTTTTTTTTTTTTTTGTGTGGCACACTAGGGTTCAATTAAACTTCAAAAACAGAGTTGAATCACGTTCAGTTTCAAGTTCTATCAGCAAGTGTTCATTGAGGTTAGAACACCAGTCTTGTGCTATTCTGGCCATACTCAGGGCAAATGGCATTCACGTCTGTTCCCAGCAAGTACAGTGTATTGAACTGAAGAGAAGCTCCTGTTTTACTTAGTTTACAATACTGAGTTGAACTAGATTTGCCCCGTTTGTGTAGGAAGCACAGTTCTTTGGTTCTGAGCTAGCTCGCTCTACTGGCCCTATAGGAAACACAGGAGAGTGCAAGACTGCCTTTTTCTCAAAGCAGAGTGTTTTCTTGTGTGGCACACTATTGTTCAACTAAACTTCCTAAACGGAGTAGAATCACATTCAGTTTCAAGTTCTAGCAGCAAGTGTCATTCAGGGTAAGAACACCACTCTTGTGCTATTCTCGCCATATACATTACCAAGAGCATTCGCGTCTGTACCCAGCAAATACAGTGTATCGAACTGAAGAGAATTTCTGTTTGGCTTAGTTTCCAATACTGAGTTGAATGAGATATGTCCCGTTTTTGTAGGAAGCACAGTTCTTTTGTTCTGAGCTAGCTCACTCTACTGGCCCTATAGGAAACACAGGATAGTACAAGAAGGCGCGATTCTCAAAAGCAGTGTGTTTTCCTTGTGTGGCACACAAGTGTTCAATTAAACTTCCTAAACGGTATTGAATGACATTAGGTTTCAAGTTCTAGCAGCTAGTGTTCATTCAGCGTAAGAACACCAATCTTGTGCTATTCTGGCCATACTCTGTGCAAATAGCATTCGCTTCTGTTCCCACCAAGTACAGTGTATAGGACTGAAGATAAGCACCTCTTTCACTTAGTTGCCAATACTGAGTTGAACTAGATAGGCCCCGCTTGTGTAGGAAGCAAAGTTCTTTTGTTCTGAGCTAGCTCACTCTACTGGCCCTATAGGAAACACAGGAGAGTGCAATAATGACCGTTTCACCAAAGCAGAATGTATTCCTTGTGTGGCACCCTAGGGTTCAATTAAACTTCCTAAACGGAGTTGAATCACGTTCAGTTTCAAGTTCTAGAAGCAAGTGTTCATTGAGGGTAAGAACACAACTCTTGTGCTATTCTGGCCATACACAGTTCAAATAGCATTCCTGTCTGTTCCCAGCAAGTACAGTGTATTGGACTGAAGAGAAGCTCCTGTTTGACTTAGTTTCCAATACTGAGTTGAACTAGATATGCCCACTTTGTGTAGGATGCACAGTTCTTTTGTTCTGTGTTAGCTCACTCTTCTGGACCTGTAGGAAACACAGGAGAGTGCATGAATGCCCCTTTCTCAAAGGCAGGGTGTTTTCCTTGTGTGGCACACTAGGGTTCAATTAAACTTCCTAAACGGAGTTGAATCCCGTTCAGTTTCAAGTCCTAGCAGCAAGTGTTCATTGAGGGTAAGAACACCAGTCTTGTGCTATTCTGGCCATACTCAGGGCAAATGGCATTCACGTCTGTTCCCAGCAAGTACAGTGTATTGGAATGAAGAGAAGTTCCTGTTTTACTTAGTTTACAATACTGAGTTGAACTAGATATGCCCCGTTTGTGTAGGAAGCACAGTTTTTTTGTTCTGAGCTAGGTCCCTCTACTGACCCTAATGGAAACACAGGAGAGTGCAAGAATGCCCGTTTATCAAAAGCAGAGTGTTTTCCTTGTGTGGCACACTAGGATTCAATTAAACTTGCTAAACGGAGTTGAATCCCGTTCAGTTTCAAGTCCTAGCAGCAAGTGTTTATTCAGGGTAAGAACACCACTCTTGTACTATTCTGGTCATACACAGTGCCAGTCGCATTCGTGTCTTTTCCCAGCAAGTACAGTGTATTGGACTGAAGAGAAGCTCCTGTTTGGCTTAGTTAACAATACTGAGTTGAACTAGATATGCCCCGTTTGTGTAGGAAGCACATTTCTGTTCTTCTGAGCTAGGTCACTCTACTGGCGCTATAGGAAACACAGGAGAGAGCAAGAATGCCTTTTTCATAAAAGCTAGTGTTTTCCTTGTGTGGCACACTATTTTTCAATTAAACCTCCTAAACGGAGTTGAATCACGTTCAGTTTCAAGTTCTAGCAGCAAGTGTTCATTCAGGGTAAGAATACCACTCTTGTGCTATTCTGGACATTCATAGTGCGAATAGCATTCGTGTTCGTTCCCAGCAAGTACAGTGTATTGGACTGAAGAGAAGCTCCTGTTTGACTTAGTTTCGAATACATAGTTGAACTAGATATGCCCCGTTTGAGTAGTAAGGACAGTTCTTTGTTCTGAGCGAGCTCATTCTACTGGCACTATTGGAAACATAGGAGATTGCAAGAATGCCCGTTTCTCAAAAGCAGAGTGTTTTCTTGTGTGGCACACTAGGGTTCAATTAAACTTCCTAAACGGAGTTGAATCACGTGCAGTTTCACGTTCTAGCAGCAAGTGTTCATTCAGGGTAAGAACACCACTCTTGTGCTATTCTGGCCATACACTGTTTAAATAGCATTCACGTATGTTCCCAGCAAGTAAAGTGTATTTGACTGAAGAGAAGCTCTTGTTTGACTTAGTTTCGAATACTGAGTTGAACTAGATATGCCCCGTTTGTGTAGGAAGCATAGTTCTTTTGTTCTGAGCTAGGTCACTCTACTGGTCCTATAGGAAACACAGGAGAGTGCAATAATGCCTGTTTCTCAAAAGCAGAATGTTTTCCTTGTGTGGAACACTAGGTTTCAATTAAATTTGCTAAACGGAGTTGAATCACGTTCAGTTTCAAGTTCTAGCAGCAAGTGTTCATTCAGGGTAAGAACACAACTCTCGTGCTATTCTGGTCATACACAGTGCCAATAGCATTCGTGTCTGTTCCCAGCAAGTACAGTGTATTGGACTGAAGAGAAGCTCATGTTTTACTTAGTTTCCAATACTGAGTTGAACTAGATATGACCCCTTTGTGTAGGAAGCACTGTTCTTTTGTTCTGAGCTAGCTCACTTACTTGCCCTATAGGAAACACAGGAGAGTTCAAGAAAGCCCGTTTCTCAAAAGCAGAGTGTTTTCCTTGTGGGGCACACTACTCTTCAGTTAAACATGCTATACAGAGTTGAATCATATTCATATTCAAGTTCTAGCAGCAAGTGTTCTTTCAGGGTAAGAACACCACTCTCCTGCTTTTCTGGTCATATACAGTGCCAATAGCATTCGTGTCTGTTCCCAGCAAGTACAGTGTACTGGACTGAAGAGAAGCTCCTGTTTTAGTTAGTTTCCAATACTGAGTTGAACTAGATATGCCCCGTTTGTTTAGGAAGCACAGTTCTTTGGTTCTGAGCTAGCTCGCTCTACTGGCCCTATAGGAAACACAGGAGAGTGCAAGACTGCCTTTTTCTCACAGCAGAGTGTTTTCTTGTGTGGCACACTATTGTTCAACTAAACTTCCTAAACGGAGTTGAATCACGTTCAGTTTGAAGATCTAGCACCAAGTGTTCATTCAAGGAAAGAACACCACTCTTGCGCTAATCTCGCCATATACAGTAGCAGTAGCATTCGCGTGTGTTCCCAGCAAATACAGTGTAATGGACTGAACAGAAGCTCCTGTTTGACTTAGTTACCAATACTGAGTTGAACTAGATATGCCCCGTTTGTGTAGGAAGCACATTTCTGTTCTTCTGAGCTAGGTCACTCTACTGGCGCTATAGGAAACACAGGAGAGAGCAAGAATGCCTTTTTCATAAAATCTAGTATTTTTCTTGTGTGGCACACTATTTTTCAATTAAACCTCCTAAACGGAGTTGAATCACGTTCAGTTTCAAGTTCTAGCAGTAAGTGTTCAAGAAGGGTAAGAATACCACTCTTGTGCTATTCTGGACATTCATAGTGCGAATAGCATTCGTGTTCGTTCCCAGCAAGTACAGTGTATTGGACTGAAGAGAAGCTCCTGTTTGACTTAGTTACCAATACTGAGTTGAACTAGATATGCCCCGTTAGTGTAGGAAGCACATTTCTGTTGTTCTGAGCTAGGTCACTCTACTGGTTCTATAGGAAACACAGGAGAGAGCAAGAATGCCTTTTTCATAAAAGCCAGGTTTTCCTTGAGTGACACACTATTTTTCAATTAAACCTCCTAAACGAAGTTGAATCACGTTCAGTTTCAAGTGCTAGCAGCAAGTGTTCATTCAGGGTAAGAATACCACTCTTGTGCTATTCTGGCCATACACAATGCCAATAGCATTCGCGTCTGTTCCCTGCATGTGCAGTGTACTGGACTGAAGAGAAGCTCCTGTTTGACTTAGTTTCCAATACTGAGTTGAACCAAATATGCCCAGTTTGTGTAGGAAGCACAGTTCTTTTGTTCTGAGCTAGCTCACTCTACTGGCCCTATAGGAAACACAGGAGAGTGCAATAATGACCGTTTCACCAAAGCAGAATGTATTCCTTGTGTGGCACCCTAGGGTTCAATTAAACTTCCTAAACGGAGTTGAATCACGTTCAGTTTCAAGTTCTAGAAGCAAGTGTTCATTGAGGGTAAGAACACAACTCTTGTGCTATTCTGGCCATACACAGTTCAAATAGCATTCCTGTCTGTTCCCAGCAAGTACAGTGTATTGGACTGAAGAGAAGCTCCTGTTTGACTTAGTTTCCAATACTGAGTTGAACTAGATATGCCCACTTTGTGTAGGATGCACAGTTCTTTTGTTCTGTGTTAGCTCACTCTTCTGGACCTGTAGGAAACACAGGAGAGTGCATGAATGCCCCTTTCTCAAAGGCAGGGTGTTTTCCTTGTGTGGCACACTAGGGTTCAATTAAACTTCCTAAACGGAGTTGAATCCCGTTCAGTTTCAAGTCCTAGCAGCAAGTGTTCATTGAGGGTAAGAACACCAGTCTTGTGCTATTCTGGCCATACTCAGGGCAAATGGCATTCACGTCTGTTCCCAGCAAGTACAGTGTATTGGAATGAAGAGAAGTTCCTGTTTTACTTAGTTTACAATACTGAGTTGAACTAGATATGCCCCGTTTGTGTAGGAAGCACAGTTTTTTTGTTCTGAGCTAGGTCCCTCTACTGACCCTAATGGAAACACAGGAGAGTGCAAGAATGCCCGTTTATCAAAAGCAGAGTGTTTTCCTTGTGTGGCACACTAGGATTCAATTAAACTTGCTAAACGGAGTTGAATCCCGTTCAGTTTCAAGTCCTAGCAGCAAGTGTTTATTCAGGGTAAGAACACCACTCTTGTACTATTCTGGTCATACACAGTGCCAGTCGCATTCGTGTCTTTTCCCAGCAAGTACAGTGTATTGGACTGAAGAGAAGCTCCTGTTTGGCTTAGTTAACAATACTGAGTTGAACTAGATATGCCCCGTTTGTGTAGGAAGCACATTTCTGTTCTTCTGAGCTAGGTCACTCTACTGGCGCTATAGGAAACACAGGAGAGAGCAAGAATGCCTTTTTCATAAAAGCTAGTGTTTTCCTTGTGTGGCACACTATTTTTCAATTAAACCTCCTAAACGGAGTTGAATCACGTTCAGTTTCAAGTTCTAGCAGCAAGTGTTCATTCAGGGTAAGAATACCACTCTTGTGCTATTCTGGACATTCATAGTGCGAATAGCATTCGTGTTCGTTCCCAGCAAGTACAGTGTATTGGACTGAAGAGAAGCTCCTGTTTGACTTAGTTTCGAATACATAGTTGAACTAGATATGCCCCGTTTGAGTAGTAAGGACAGTTCTTTGTTCTGAGCGAGCTCATTCTACTGGCACTATTGGAAACATAGGAGATTGCAAGAATGCCCGTTTCTCAAAAGCAGAGTGTTTTCTTGTGTGGCACACTAGGGTTCAATTAAACTTCCTAAACGGAGTTGAATCACGTGCAGTTTCACGTTCTAGCAGCAAGTGTTCATTCAGGGTAAGAACACCACTCTTGTGCTATTCTGGCCATACACTGTTTAAATAGCATTCACGTATGTTCCCAGCAAGTAAAGTGTATTTGACTGAAGAGAAGCTCTTGTTTGACTTAGTTTCGAATACTGAGTTGAACTAGATATGCCCCGTTTGTGTAGGAAGCATAGTTCTTTTGTTCTGAGCTAGGTCACTCTACTGGTCCTATAGGAAACACAGGAGAGTGCAATAATGCCTGTTTCTCAAAAGCAGAATGTTTTCCTTGTGTGGAACACTAGGTTTCAATTAAATTTGCTAAACGGAGTTGAATCACGTTCAGTTTCAAGTTCTAGCAGCAAGTGTTCATTCAGGGTAAGAACACAACTCTCGTGCTATTCTGGTCATACACAGTGCCAATAGCATTCGTGTCTGTTCCCAGCAAGTACAGTGTATTGGACTGAAGAGAAGCTCATGTTTTACTTAGTTTCCAATACTGAGTTGAACTAGATATGACCCCTTTGTGTAGGAAGCACTGTTCTTTTGTTCTGAGCTAGCTCACTTACTTGCCCTATAGGAAACACAGGAGAGTTCAAGAAAGCCCGTTTCTCAAAAGCAGAGTGTTTTCCTTGTGGGGCACACTACTCTTCAGTTAAACATGCTATACAGAGTTGAATCATATTCATATTCAAGTTCTAGCAGCAAGTGTTCTTTCAGGGTAAGAACACCACTCTCCTGCTTTTCTGGTCATATACAGTGCCAATAGCATTCGTGTCTGTTCCCAGCAAGTACAGTGTACTGGACTGAAGAGAAGCTCCTGTTTTAGTTAGTTTCCAATACTGAGTTGAACTAGATATGCCCCGTTTGTTTAGGAAGCACAGTTCTTTGGTTCTGAGCTAGCTCGCTCTACTGGCCCTATAGGAAACACAGGAGAGTGCAAGACTGCCTTTTTCTCACAGCAGAGTGTTTTCTTGTGTGGCACACTATTGTTCAACTAAACTTCCTAAACGGAGTTGAATCACGTTCAGTTTGAAGATCTAGCACCAAGTGTTCATTCAAGGAAAGAACACCACTCTTGCGCTAATCTCGCCATATACAGTAGCAGTAGCATTCGCGTGTGTTCCCAGCAAATACAGTGTAATGGACTGAACAGAAGCTCCTGTTTGACTTAGTTACCAATACTGAGTTGAACTAGATATGCCCCGTTTGTGTAGGAAGCACATTTCTGTTCTTCTGAGCTAGGTCACTCTACTGGCGCTATAGGAAACACAGGAGAGAGCAAGAATGCCTTTTTCATAAAATCTAGTATTTTTCTTGTGTGGCACACTATTTTTCAATTAAACCTCCTAAACGGAGTTGAATCACGTTCAGTTTCAAGTTCTAGCAGTAAGTGTTCAAGAAGGGTAAGAATACCACTCTTGTGCTATTCTGGACATTCATAGTGCGAATAGCATTCGTGTTCGTTCCCAGCAAGTACAGTGTATTGGACTGAAGAGAAGCTCCTGTTTGACTTAGTTACCAATACTGAGTTGAACTAGATATGCCCCGTTAGTGTAGGAAGCACATTTCTGTTGTTCTGAGCTAGGTCACTCTACTGGTTCTATAGGAAACACAGGAGAGAGCAAGAATGCCTTTTTCATAAAAGCCAGGTTTTCCTTGAGTGACACACTATTTTTCAATTAAACCTCCTAAACGAAGTTGAATCACGTTCAGTTTCAAGTGCTAGCAGCAAGTGTTCATTCAGGGTAAGAATACCACTCTTGTGCTATTCTGGCCATACACAATGCCAATAGCATTCGCGTCTGTTCCCTGCATGTGCAGTGTACTGGACTGAAGAGAAGCTCCTGTTTGACTTAGTTTCCAATACTGAGTTGAACCAAATATGCCCAGTTTGTGTAGGAAGCACAGTTCTTTTGTTCTGAGCTAGCTCAATTACTGGCCCTATAGGAAACACATGAGAGTGCAATAATGCCCGTTTCTCAAAAGCAGAATGTATTCCTTGTGTGGCACACAAGTGTTCAATTAAACTTCCTAAACGGAGTTGAATCATGATAGGTTTCAAGTTCTAGCAGCAAGTGTTCCTTCAGGGTAAGAACACCACTCTTGTGCTATTCTGGCCATACACAATGCCAATAGCATTCGGGTGTGTTCCCAGCATGTGCAGTGTACTGGACTGAAGAGAAGCTCCTTTTTGAATTAGTTTCCAATACTGAGTTGAACTAGATATGCCCCTTTTGTGTAGCAAGCACAGTTCTTTTGTTCTGAGCTAGCTCACTGTACTGGCCCTATAGGAAACACAGGAGAGTGCAATAATGCCCGTTTCTCAAAAGCAGAATGTGTTCCTTGTGTGGCACACTAGGGTTCAATTAAACTTCCTAAACGGAGTTGAATCACGTTCAGTTTCAAGTTCTAGCAGGAACTGTTCATTCAGGGTAAGAACACTACTCTTGTGCTATTCTGGCCATACACGGTTTACATAGCATTCACGTATCTTCCCAGCAAGTACAGTGTATTGAAATGAAGAGAAGCTCCTGTTTGACTAAGTTCCGAATTCTGAGTTGAACTAGATATGCCCCGTTTGTGTAGGACTCACAGTTCTTTTGTTCTGAGCAAGCACACTCTATTGGCCCTATAGGAAACACAGGAAAGTGCAAGAATGCCCGTTTCTCAAAAGAAGAGTGTTTTCCTTGTGTGGCACACTAGTGTTCAATTAAACTTCCTAAACGTAGTTCAATCACGTTCAGTTTCAAGTTCTAGCAGCAAGTGTTCATTCAGGGTAAGAACACCACTCTTGTGCATTCTGGGCATACACAGAACAAATAGCATTCGCGTCTGTTCCCAGAAAGTACATTGTATTTGACTGAAGAGAAGCTGCTGTTTTACTTAGTCTCCAGCACTGAGTTGAACTAGACATGCCTTGTTTTTGTAGTAAGCATAGTTTTTTTTCTGAATTGGTTAACTCTACTGGCCCTATAGGAAACACAGGAGAGTGCAAAAATGCCTGTTTCTCAAAAGCCGAGTGTTTTTTTTTTTTTTGTGTGGCACACTAGGGTTCAATTAAACTTCAAAAACAGAGTTGAATCACGTTCAGTTTCAAGTTCTATCAGCAAGTGTTCATTGAGGTTAGAACACCAGTCTTGTGCTATTCTGGCCATACTCAGGGCAAATGGCATTCACGTCTGTTCCCAGCAAGTACAGTGTATTGAACTGAAGAGAAGCTCCTGTTTTACTTAGTTTACAATACTGAGTTGAACTAGATTTGCCCCGTTTGTGTAGGAAGCACAGTTCTTTGGTTCTGAGCTAGCTCGCTCTACTGGCCCTATAGGAAACACAGGAGAGTGCAAGACTGCCTTTTTCTCAAAGCAGAGTGTTTTCTTGTGTGGCACACTATTGTTCAACTAAACTTCCTAAACGGAGTAGAATCACATTCAGTTTCAAGTTCTAGCAGCAAGTGTCATTCAGGGTAAGAACACCACTCTTGTGCTATTCTCGCCATATACATTACCAAGAGCATTCGCGTCTGTACCCAGCAAATACAGTGTATCGAACTGAAGAGAATTTCTGTTTGGCTTAGTTTCCAATACTGAGTTGAATGAGATATGTCCCGTTTTTGTAGGAAGCACAGTTCTTTTGTTCTGAGCTAGCTCACTCTACTGGCCCTATAGGAAACACAGGATAGTACAAGAAGGCGCGATTCTCAAAAGCAGTGTGTTTTCCTTGTGTGGCACACAAGTGTTCAATTAAACTTCCTAAACGGTATTGAATGACATTAGGTTTCAAGTTCTAGCAGCTAGTGTTCATTCAGCGTAAGAACACCAATCTTGTGCTATTCTGGCCATACTCTGTGCAAATAGCATTCGCTTCTGTTCCCACCAAGTACAGTGTATAGGACTGAAGATAAGCACCTCTTTCACTTAGTTGCCAATACTGAGTTGAACTAGATAGGCCCCCGCTTGTGTAGGAAGCAAAGTTCTTTTGTTCTGAGCTAGCTCACTCTACTGGCCCTATAGGAAACACAGGAGAGTGCAATAATGACCGTTTCACCAAAGCAGAATGTATTCCTTGTGTGGCACCCTAGGGTTCAATTAAACTTCCTAAACGGAGTTGAATCACGTTCAGTTTCAAGTTCTAGAAGCAAGTGTTCATTGAGGGTAAGAACACAACTCTTGTGCTATTCTGGCCATACACAGTTCAATAGCATTCCTGTCTGTTCCCAGCAAGTACAGTGTATTGGACTGAAGAGAAGCTCCTGTTTGACTTAGTTTCCAATACTGAGTTGAACTAGATATGCCCACTTTGTGTAGGATGCACAGTTCTTTTGTTCTGTGTTAGCTCACTCTTCTGGACCTGTAGGAAACACAGGAGAGTGCATGAATGCCCCTTTCTCAAAGGCAGGGTGTTTTCCTTGTGTGGCACACTAGGGTTCAATTAAACTTCCTAAACGGAGTTGAATCCCGTTCAGTTTCAAGTCCTAGCAGCAAGTGTTCATTGAGGGTAAGAACAACAGTCTTGTGCTATTCTGGCCATACTCAGGGCAAATGGCATTCACGTCTGTTCCCAGCAAGTACAGTGTATTGGAATGAAGAGAAGTTCCTGTTTTACTTAGTTTACAATACTGAGTTGAACTAGATATGCCCCGTTTGTGTAGGAAGCACAGTTTTTTTGTTCTGAGCTAGGTCCCTCTACTGACCCTAATGGAAACACAGGAGAGTGCAAGAATGCCCGTTTATCAAAAGCAGAGTGTTTTCCTTGTGTGGCACACTAGGATTCAATTAAACTTGCTAAACGGAGTTGAATCCCGTTCAGTTTCAAGTCCTAGCAGCAAGTGTTTATTCAGGGTAAGAACACCACTCTTGTACTATTCTGGTCATACACAGTGCCAGTCGCATTCGTGTCTTTTCCCAGCAAGTACAGTGTATTGGACTGAAGAGAAGCTCCTGTTTGGCTTAGTTAACAATACTGAGTTGAACTAGATATGCCCCGTTTGTGTAGGAAGCACATTTCTGTTCTTCTGAGCTAGGTCACTCTACTGGCGCTATAGGAAACACAGGAGAGAGCAAGAATGCCTTTTTCATAAAAGCTAGTGTTTTCCTTGTGTGGCACACTATTTTTCAATTAAACCTCCTAAACGGAGTTGAATCACGTTCAGTTTCAAGTTCTAGCAGCAAGTGTTCATTCAGGGTAAGAATACCACTCTTGTGCTATTCTGGACATTCATAGTGCGAATAGCATTCGTGTTCGTTCCCAGCAAGTACAGTGTATTGGACTGAAGAGAAGCTCCTGTTTGACTTAGTTTCGAATACATAGTTGAACTAGATATGCCCCGTTTGAGTAGTAAGGACAGTTCTTTGTTCTGAGCGAGCTCATTCTACTGGCACTATTGGAAACATAGGAGATTGCAAGAATGCCCGTTTCTCAAAAGCAGAGTGTTTTCTTGTGTGGCACACTAGGGTTCAATTAAACTTCCTAAACGGAGTTGAATCACGTGCAGTTTCACGTTCTAGCAGCAAGTGTTCATTCAGGGTAAGAACACCACTCTTGTGCTATTCTGGCCATACACTGTTTAAATAGCATTCACGTATGTTCCCAGCAAGTAAAGTGTATTTGACTGAAGAGAAGCTCTTGTTTGACTTAGTTTCGAATACTGAGTTGAACTAGATATGCCCCGTTTGTGTAGGAAGCATAGTTCTTTTGTTCTGAGCTAGGTCACTCTACTGGTCCTATAGGAAACACAGGAGAGTGCAATAATGCCTGTTTCTCAAAAGCAGAATGTTTTCCTTGTGTGGAACACTAGGTTTCAATTAAATTTGCTAAACGGAGTTGAATCACGTTCAGTTTCAAGTTCTAGCAGCAAGTGTTCATTCAGGGTAAGAACACAACTCTCGTGCTATTCTGGTCATACACAGTGCCAATAGCATTCGTGTCTGTTCCCAGCAAGTACAGTGTATTGGACTGAAGAGAAGCTCATGTTTTACTTAGTTTCCAATACTGAGTTGAACTAGATATGACCCCTTTGTGTAGGAAGCACTGTTCTTTTGTTCTGAGCTAGCTCACTTACTTGCCCTATAGGAAACACAGGAGAGTTCAAGAAAGCCCGTTTCTCAAAAGCAGAGTGTTTTCCTTGTGGGGCACACTACTCTTCAGTTAAACATGCTATACAGAGTTGAATCATATTCATATTCAAGTTCTAGCAGCAAGTGTTCTTTCAGGGTAAGAACACCACTCTCCTGCTTTTCTGGTCATATACAGTGCCAATAGCATTCGTGTCTGTTCCCAGCAAGTACAGTGTACTGGACTGAAGAGAAGCTCCTGTTTTAGTTAGTTTCCAATACTGAGTTGAACTAGATATGCCCCGTTTGTTTAGGAAGCACAGTTCTTTGGTTCTGAGCTAGCTCGCTCTACTGGCCCTATAGGAAACACAGGAGAGTGCAAGACTGCCTTTTTCTCACAGCAGAGTGTTTTCTTGTGTGGCACACTATTGTTCAACTAAACTTCCTAAACGGAGTTGAATCACGTTCAGTTTGAAGATCTAGCACCAAGTGTTCATTCAAGGAAAGAACACCACTCTTGCGCTAATCTCGCCATATACAGTAGCAGTAGCATTCGCGTGTGTTCCCAGCAAATACAGTGTAATGGACTGAACAGAAGCTCCTGTTTGACTTAGTTACCAATACTGAGTTGAACTAGATATGCCCCGTTTGTGTAGGAAGCACATTTCTGTTCTTCTGAGCTAGGTCACTCTACTGGCGCTATAGGAAACACAGGAGAGAGCAAGAATGCCTTTTTCATAAAATCTAGTATTTTTCTTGTGTGGCACACTATTTTTCAATTAAACCTCCTAAACGGAGTTGAATCACGTTCAGTTTCAAGTTCTAGCAGTAAGTGTTCAAGAAGGGTAAGAATACCACTCTTGTGCTATTCTGGACATTCATAGTGCGAATAGCATTCGTGTTCGTTCCCAGCAAGTACAGTGTATTGGACTGAAGAGAAGCTCCTGTTTGACTTAGTTACCAATACTGAGTTGAACTAGATATGCCCCGTTAGTGTAGGAAGCACATTTCTGTTGTTCTGAGCTAGGTCACTCTACTGGTTCTATAGGAAACACAGGAGAGAGCCAGAATGCCTTTTTCATAAAAGCCAGGTTTTCCTTGAGTGACACACTATTTTTCAATTAAACCTCCTAAACGAAGTTGAATCACGTTCAGTTTCAAGTGCTAGCAGCAAGTGTTCATTCAGGGTAAGAATACCACTCTTGTGCTATTCTGGCCATACACAATGCCAATAGCATTCGCGTCTGTTCCCTGCATGTGCAGTGTACTGGACTGAAGAGAAGCTCCTGTTTGACTTAGTTTCCAATACTGAGTTGAACCAAATATGCCCAGTTTGTGTAGGAAGCACAGTTCTTTTGTTCTGAGCTAGCTCAATTACTGGCCCTATAGGAAACACATGAGAGTGCAATAATGCCCGTTTCTCAAAAGCAGAATGTATTCCTTGTGTGGCACACAAGTGTTCAATTAAACTTCCTAAACGGAGTTGAATCATGATAGGTTTCAAGTTCTAGCAGCAAGTGTTCCTTCAGGGTAAGAACACCACTCTTGTGCTATTCTGGCCATACACAATGCCAATAGCATTCGGGTGTGTTCCCAGCATGTGCAGTGTACTGGACTGAAGAGAAGCTCCTTTTTGAATTAGTTTCCAATACTGAGTTGAACTAGATATGCCCCTTTTGTGTAGCAAGCACAGTTCTTTTGTTCTGAGCTAGCTCACTGTACTGGCCCTATAGGAAACACAGGAGAGTGCAATAATGCCCGTTTCTCAAAAGCAGAATGTGTTCCTTGTGTGGCACACTAGGGTTCAATTAAACTTCCTAAACGGAGTTGAATCACGTTCAGTTTCAAGTTCTAGCAGGAACTGTTCATTCAGGGTAAGAACACTACTCTTGTGCTATTCTGGCCATACACGGTTTACATAGCATTCACGTATCTTCCCAGCAAGTACAGTGTATTGAAATGAAGAGAAGCTCCTGTTTGACTAAGTTCCGAATTCTGAGTTGAACTAGATATGCCCCGTTTGTGTAGGACTCACAGTTCTTTTGTTCTGAGCAAGCACACTCTATTGGCCCTATAGGAAACACAGGAAAGTGCAAGAATGCCCGTTTCTCAAAAGAAGAGTGTTTTCCTTGTGTGGCACACTAGTGTTCAATTAAACTTCCTAAACGTAGTTCAATCACGTTCAGTTTCAAGTTCTAGCAGCAAGTGTTCATTCAGGGTAAGAACACCACTCTTGTGCATTCTGGGCATACACAGAACAAATAGCATTCGCGTCTGTTCCCAGAAAGTACATTGTATTTGACTGAAGAGAAGCTGCTGTTTTACTTAGTCTCCAGCACTGAGTTGAACTAGACATGCCTTGTTTTTGTAGTAAGCATAGTTTTTTTTCTGAATTGGTTAACTCTACTGGCCCTATAGGAAACACAGGAGAGTGCAAAAATGCCTGTTTCTCAAAAGCCGAGTGTTTTTTTTTTTTTTGTGTGGCACACTAGGGTTCAATTAAACTTCAAAAACAGAGTTGAATCACGTTCAGTTTCAAGTTCTATCAGCAAGTGTTCATTGAGGTTAGAACACCAGTCTTGTGCTATTCTGGCCATACTCAGGGCAAATGGCATTCACGTCTGTTCCCAGCAAGTACAGTGTATTGAACTGAAGAGAAGCTCCTGTTTTACTTAGTTTACAATACTGAGTTGAACTAGATTTGCCCCGTTTGTGTAGGAAGCACAGTTCTTTGGTTCTGAGCTAGCTCGCTCTACTGGCCCTATAGGAAACACAGGAGAGTGCAAGACTGCCTTTTTCTCAAAGCAGAGTGTTTTCTTGTGTGGCACACTATTGTTCAACTAAACTTCCTAAACGGAGTAGAATCACATTCAGTTTCAAGTTCTAGCAGCAAGTGTCATTCAGGGTAAGAACACCACTCTTGTGCTATTCTCGCCATATACATTACCAAGAGCATTCGCGTCTGTACCCAGCAAATACAGTGTATCGAACTGAAGAGAATTTCTGTTTGGCTTAGTTTCCAATACTGAGTTGAATGAGATATGTCCCGTTTTTGTAGGAAGCACAGTTCTTTTGTTCTGAGCTAGCTCACTCTACTGGCCCTATAGGAAACACAGGATAGTACAAGAAGGCGCGATTCTCAAAAGCAGTGTGTTTTCCTTGTGTGGCACACAAGTGTTCAATTAAACTTCCTAAACGGTATTGAATGACATTAGGTTTCAAGTTCTAGCAGCTAGTGTTCATTCAGCGTAAGAACACCAATCTTGTGCTATTCTGGCCATACTCTGTGCAAATAGCATTCGCTTCTGTTCCCACCAAGTACAGTGTATAGGACTGAAGATAAGCACCTCTTTCACTTAGTTGCCAATACTGAGTTGAACTAGATAGGCCCCGCTTGTGTAGGAAGCAAAGTTCTTTTGTTCTGAGCTAGCTCACTCTACTGGCCCTATAGGAAACACAGGAGAGTGCAATAATGACCGTTTCACCAAAGCAGAATGTATTCCTTGTGTGGCACCCTAGGGTTCAATTAAACTTCCTAAACGGAGTTGAATCACGTTCAGTTTCAAGTTCTAGAAGCAAGTGTTCATTGAGGGTAAGAACACAACTCTTGTGCTATTCTGGCCATACACAGTTCAAATAGCATTCCTGTCTGTTCCCAGCAAGTACAGTGTATTGGACTGAAGAGAAGCTCCTGTTTGACTTAGTTTCCAATACTGAGTTGAACTAGATATGCCCACTTTGTGTAGGATGCACAGTTCTTTTGTTCTGTGTTAGCTCACTCTTCTGGACCTGTAGGAAACACAGGAGAGTGCATGAATGCCCCTTTCTCAAAGGCAGGGTGTTTTCCTTGTGTGGCACACTAGGGTTCAATTAAACTTCCTAAACGGAGTTGAATCCCGTTCAGTTTCAAGTCCTAGCAGCAAGTGTTCATTGAGGGTAAGAACACCAGTCTTGTGCTATTCTGGCCATACTCAGGGCAAATGGCATTCACGTCTGTTCCCAGCAAGTACAGTGTATTGGAATGAAGAGAAGTTCCTGTTTTACTTAGTTTACAATACTGAGTTGAACTAGATATGCCCCGTTTGTGTAGGAAGCACAGTTTTTTTGTTCTGAGCTAGGTCCCTCTACTGACCCTAATGGAAACACAGGAGAGTGCAAGAATGCCCGTTTATCAAAAGCAGAGTGTTTTCCTTGTGTGGCACACTAGGATTCAATTAAACTTGCTAAACGGAGTTGAATCCCGTTCAGTTTCAAGTCCTAGCAGCAAGTGTTTATTCAGGGTAAGAACACCACTCTTGTACTATTCTGGTCATACACAGTGCCAGTCGCATTCGTGTCTTTTCCCAGCAAGTACAGTGTATTGGACTGAAGAGAAGCTCCTGTTTGGCTTAGTTAACAATACTGAGTTGAACTAGATATGCCCCGTTTGTGTAGGAAGCACATTTCTGTTCTTCTGAGCTAGGTCACTCTACTGGCGCTATAGGAAACACAGGAGAGAGCAAGAATGCCTTTTTCATAAAAGCTAGTGTTTTCCTTGTGTGGCACACTATTTTTCAATTAAACCTCCTAAACGGAGTTGAATCACGTTCAGTTTCAAGTTCTAGCAGCAAGTGTTCATTCAGGGTAAGAATACCACTCTTGTGCTATTCTGGACATTCATAGTGCGAATAGCATTCGTGTTCGTTCCCAGCAAGTACAGTGTATTGGACTGAAGAGAAGCTCCTGTTTGACTTAGTTTCGAATACATAGTTGAACTAGATATGCCCCGTTTGAGTAGTAAGGACAGTTCTTTGTTCTGAGCGAGCTCATTCTACTGGCACTATTGGAAACATAGGAGATTGCAAGAATGCCCGTTTCTCAAAAGCAGAGTGTTTTCTTGTGTGGCACACTAGGGTTCAATTAAACTTCCTAAACGGAGTTGAATCACGTGCAGTTTCACGTTCTAGCAGCAAGTGTTCATTCAGGGTAAGAACACCACTCTTGTGCTATTCTGGCCATACACTGTTTAAATAGCATTCACGTATGTTCCCAGCAAGTAAAGTGTATTTGACTGAAGAGAAGCTCTTGTTTGACTTAGTTTCGAATACTGAGTTGAACTAGATATGCCCCGTTTGTGTAGGAAGCATAGTTCTTTTGTTCTGAGCTAGGTCACTCTACTGGTCCTATAGGAAACACAGGAGAGTGCAATAATGCCTGTTTCTCAAAAGCAGAATGTTTTCCTTGTGTGGAACACTAGGTTTCAATTAAATTTGCTAAACGGAGTTGAATCACGTTCAGTTTCAAGTTCTAGCAGCAAGTGTTCATTCAGGGTAAGAACACAACTCTCGTGCTATTCTGGTCATACACAGTGCCAATAGCATTCGTGTCTGTTCCCAGCAAGTACAGTGTATTGGACTGAAGAGAAGCTCATGTTTTACTTAGTTTCCAATACTGAGTTGAACTAGATATGACCCCTTTGTGTAGGAAGCACTGTTCTTTTGTTCTGAGCTAGCTCACTTACTTGCCCTATAGGAAACACAGGAGAGTTCAAGAAAGCCCGTTTCTCAAAAGCAGAGTGTTTTCCTTGTGGGGCACACTACTCTTCAGTTAAACATGCTATACAGAGTTGAATCATATTCATATTCAAGTTCTAGCAGCAAGTGTTCTTTCAGGGTAAGAACACCACTCTCCTGCTTTTCTGGTCATATACAGTGCCAATAGCATTCGTGTCTGTTCCCAGCAAGTACAGTGTACTGGACTGAAGAGAAGCTCCTGTTTTAGTTAGTTTCCAATACTGAGTTGAACTAGATATGCCCCGTTTGTTTAGGAAGCACAGTTCTTTGGTTCTGAGCTAGCTCGCTCTACTGGCCCTATAGGAAACACAGGAGAGTGCAAGACTGCCTTTTTCTCACAGCAGAGTGTTTTCTTGTGTGGCACACTATTGTTCAACTAAACTTCCTAAACGGAGTTGAATCACGTTCAGTTTGAAGATCTAGCACCAAGTGTTCATTCAAGGAAAGAACACCACTCTTGCGCTAATCTCGCCATATACAGTAGCAGTAGCATTCGCGTGTGTTCCCAGCAAATACAGTGTAATGGACTGAACAGAAGCTCCTGTTTGACTTAGTTACCAATACTGAGTTGAACTAGATATGCCCCGTTTGTGTAGGAAGCACATTTCTGTTCTTCTGAGCTAGGTCACTCTACTGGTGCTATAGGAAACACAGGAGAGAGCAAGAATGCCTTTTTCATAAAATCTAGTATTTTTCTTGTGTGGCACACTATTTTTCAATTAAACCTCCTAAACGGAGTTGAATCACGTTCAGTTTCAAGTTCTAGAAGCAAGTGTTCATTGAGGGTAAGAACACAACTCTTGTGCTATTCTGGCCATACACAGTTCAAATAGCATTCCTGTCTGTTCCCAGCAAGTACAGTGTATTGGACTGAAGAGAAGCTCCTGTTTGACTTAGTTTCCAATACTGAGTTGAACTAGATATGCCCACTTTGTGTAGGATGCACAGTTCTTTTGTTCTGTGTTAGCTCACTCTTCTGGACCTGTAGGAAACACAGGAGAGTGCATGAATGCCCCTTTCTCAAAGGCAGGGTGTTTTCCTTGTGTGGCACACTAGGGTTCAATTAAACTTCCTAAACGGAGTTGAATCCCGTTCAGTTTCAAGTCCTAGCAGCAAGTGTTCATTGAGGGTAAGAACACCAGTCTTGTGCTATTCTGGCCATACTCAGGGCAAATGGCATTCACGTCTGTTCCCAGCAAGTACAGTGTATTGGAATGAAGAGAAGTTCCTGTTTTACTTAGTTTACAATACTGAGTTGAACTAGATATGCCCCGTTTGTGTAGGAAGCACAGTTTTTTTGTTCTGAGCTAGGTCCCTCTACTGACCCTAATGGAAACACAGGAGAGTGCAAGAATGCCCGTTTATCAAAAGCAGAGTGTTTTCCTTGTGTGGCACACTAGGATTCAATTAAACTTGCTAAACGGAGTTGAATCCCGTTCAGTTTCAAGTCCTAGCAGCAAGTGTTTATTCAGGGTAAGAACACCACTCTTGTACTATTCTGGTCATACACAGTGCCAGTCGCATTCGTGTCTTTTCCCAGCAAGTACAGTGTATTGGACTGAAGAGAAGCTCCTGTTTGGCTTAGTTAACAATACTGAGTTGAACTAGATATGCCCCGTTTGTGTAGGAAGCACATTTCTGTTCTTCTGAGCTAGGTCACTCTACTGGCGCTATAGGAAACACAGGAGAGAGCAAGAATGCCTTTTTCATAAAAGCTAGTGTTTTCCTTGTGTGGCACACTATTTTTCAATTAAACCTCCTAAACGGAGTTGAATCACGTTCAGTTTCAAGTTCTAGCAGCAAGTGTTCATTCAGGGTAAGAATACCACTCTTGTGCTATTCTGGACATTCATAGTGCGAATAGCATTCGTGTTCGTTCCCAGCAAGTACAGTGTATTGAACTGAAGAGAAGCTCCTGTTTGACTTAGTTTCGAATACATAGTTGAACTAGATATGCCCCGTTTGAGTAGTAAGGACAGTTCTTTGTTCTGAGCGAGCTCATTCTACTGGCACTATTGGAAACATAGGAGATTGCAAGAATGCCCGTTTCTCAAAAGCAGAGTGTTTTCTTGTGTGGCACACTAGGGTTCAATTAAACTTCCTAAACGGAGTTGAATCACGTGCAGTTTCACGTTCTAGCAGCAAGTGTTCATTCAGGGTAAGAACACCACTCTTGTGCTATTCTGGCCATACACTGTTTAAATAGCATTCACGTATGTTCCCAGCAAGTAAAGTGTATTTGACTGAAGAGAAGCTCTTGTTTGACTTAGTTTCGAATACTGAGTTGAACTAGATATGCCCCGTTTGTGTAGGAAGCATAGTTCTTTTGTTCTGAGCTAGGTCACTCTACTGGTCCTATAGGAAACACAGGAGAGTGCAATAATGCCTGTTTCTCAAAAGCAGAATGTTTTCCTTGTGTGGAACACTAGGTTTCAATTAAATTTGCTAAACGGAGTTGAATCACGTTCAGTTTCAAGTTCTAGCAGCAAGTGTTCATTCAGGGTAAGAACACAACTCTCGTGCTATTCTGGTCATACACAGTGCCAATAGCATTCGTGTCTGTTCCCAGCAAGTACAGTGTATTGGACTGAAGAGAAGCTCATGTTTTACTTAGTTTCCAATACTGAGTTGAACTAGATATGACCCCTTTGTGTAGGAAGCACTGTTCTTTTGTTCTGAGCTAGCTCACTTACTTGCCCTATAGGAAACACAGGAGAGTTCAAGAAAGCCCGTTTCTCAAAAGCAGAGTGTTTTCCTTGTGGGGCACACTACTCTTCAGTTAAACATGCTATACAGAGTTGAATCATATTCATATTCAAGTTCTAGCAGCAAGTGTTCTTTCAGGGTAAGAACACCACTCTCCTGCTTTTCTGGTCATATACAGTGCCAATAGCATTCGTGTCTGTTCCCAGCAAGTACAGTGTACTGGACTGAAGAGAAGCTCCTGTTTTAGTTAGTTTCCAATACTGAGTTGAACTAGATATGCCCCGTTTGTTTAGGAAGCACAGTTCTTTGGTTCTGAGCTAGCTCGCTCTACTGGCCCTATAGGAAACACAGGAGAGTGCAAGACTGCCTTTTTCTCACAGCAGAGTGTTTTCTTGTGTGGCACACTATTGTTCAACTAAACTTCCTAAACGGAGTTGAATCACGTTCAGTTTGAAGATCTAGCACCAAGTGTTCATTCAAGGAAAGAACACCACTCTTGCGCTAATCTCGCCATATACAGTAGCAGTAGCATTCGCGTGTGTTCCCAGCAAATACAGTGTAATGGACTGAACAGAAGCTCCTGTTTGACTTAGTTACCAATACTGAGTTGAACTAGATATGCCCCGTTTGTGTAGGAAGCACATTTCTGTTCTTCTGAGCTAGGTCACTCTACTGGTGCTATAGGAAACACAGGAGAGAGCAAGAATGCCTTTTTCATAAAATCTAGTATTTTTCTTGTGTGGCACACTATTTTTCAATTAAACCTCCTAAACGGAGTTGAATCACGTTCAGTTTCAAGTTCTAGCAGTAAGTGTTCAAGAAGGGTAAGAATACCACTCTTGTGCTATTCTGGACATTCATAGTGCGAATAGCATTCGTGTTCGTTCCCAGCAAGTACAGTGTATTGGACTGAAGAGAAGCTCCTGTTTGACTTAGTTACCAATACTGAGTTGAACTAGATATGCCCCGTTAGTGTAGGAAGCACATTTCTGTTGTTCTGAGCTAGGTCACTCTACTGGTTCTATAGGAAACACAGGAGAGAGCCAGAATGCCTTTTTCATAAAAGCCAGGTTTTCCTTGAGTGACACACTATTTTTCAATTAAACCTCCTAAACGAAGTTGAATCACGTTCAGTTTCAAGTGCTAGCAGCAAGTGTTCATTCAGGGTAAGAATACCACTCTTGTGCTATTCTGGCCATACACAATGCCAATAGCATTCGCGTCTGTTCCCTGCATGTGCAGTGTACTGGACTGAAGAGAAGCTCCTGTTTGACTTAGTTTCCAATACTGAGTTGAACCAAATATGCCCAGTTTGTGTAGGAAGCACAGTTCTTTTGTTCTGAGCTAGCTCAATTACTGGCCCTATAGGAAACACATGAGAGTGCAATAATGCCCGTTTCTCAAAAGCAGAATGTATTCCTTGTGTGGCACACAAGTGTTCAATTAAACTTCCTAAACGGAGTTGAATCATGATAGGTTTCAAGTTCTAGCAGCAAGTGTTCCTTCAGGGTAAGAACACCACTCTTGTGCTATTCTGGCCATACACAATGCCAATAGCATTCGCGTGTGTTCCCAACAAATACAGTGTATTGGACTGAAGAGAACCTTCTGTTTGTCTTAGGTTCCAAGACTGAGTTGAACGAGATATGTCCCGTTTCTGTAGGAAGCACAGTTCTTTTGTTCTGAGCTAGCTCACTCTACTGGCGCTATCGGAAACACAGGAGAGTGCAAGAAGGCCCAATTCTCAAAAGCAGAGTTTTTTCCTTGTGTGGCACACAAGTGTTCATTTAAACTTCCTAAATGGAGTTCAATGATGTTAGGTTTAAAGTTCTAGCAGCAAGTGTTCATTCAGGGTAAGAACACCACTCTTGTGCTATTCTGGCCATACACAATGCCAATAGCATTTGGGTGTGTTCCCAGCATGTGCAGTGTACTGGACTGAAGAGAAGCTCCTGTTTGAATTAGTTTCCAATACTGAGTTGAACTAGATATGCCCCTTTTGTGTAGCAAGCACAGTTCTTTTGTTCTGAGCTAGCTCACTGTACTGGCCCTATAGGAAACACAGGAGAGTACAATAATGCCCGTTTCTCAAAAGCAGAATGTGTTCCTTGTGTGGCACACTAGGGTTCAATTAAACTTCCTAAACGGAGTTGAATCACGTTCAGTTTCAAGTTCTAGCAGCAAGTGTTCATTCAGGGTAAGAACACCACTCTTGTGCATTCTGGGCATACACAGAACAAATAGCATTCGCGTCTGTTCCCAGAAAGTACATTGTATTTGACTGAAGAGAAGCTGCTGTTTTACTTAGTCTCCAGCACTGAGTTGAACTAGACATGCCTTGTTTTTGTAGTAAGCACAGTTTTTTTTCTGAAATGGTTAACTCTACTGGCCCTATAGGAAACACAGGAGAGTGCAAGAATGCCTGTTTCTCAAAAGCCGAGTGTTTTTTTTTTGTGTGTGGCACACTAGGGTTCAATTAAACTTCAAAAACAGAGTTGAATCACGTTCAGTTTCAAGTTCTATCAGCAAGTGTTCATTGAGGTTAGAACACCAGTCTTGTGCTATTCTGGCCATACTCAGGGCAAATGGCATTCACGTCTGTTCCCAGCAAGTACAGTGTATTGAACTGAAGAGAAGCTCCTGTTTTACTTAGTTTACAATACTGAGTTGAACTAGATTTGCCCCGTTTGTGTAGGAAGCACAGTTCTTTGGTTCTGAGCTAGCTCGCTCTACTGGCCCTATAGGAAACACAGGAGAGTGCAAGACTGCCTTTTTCTCAAAGCAGAGTGTTTTCTTGTGTGGCACACTATTGTTCAACTAAACTTCCTAAACGGAGTAGAATCACATTCAGTTTCAAGTTCTAGCAGCAAGTGTCATTCAGGGTAAGAACACCACTCTTGTGCTATTCTCGCCATATACATTACCAAGAGCATTTGCGTCTGTACCCAGCAAATACAGTGTATCGAACTGAAGAGAATTTCTGTTTGGCTTAGTTTCCAATACTGAGTTGAATGAGATATGTCCCGTTTTTGTAGGAAGCACAGTTCTTTTGTTCTGAGCTAGCTCACTCTACTGGCCCTATAGGAAACACAGGATAGTACAAGAAGGCGCGATTCTCAAAAGCAGTGTGTTTTCCTTGTGTGGCACACAAGTGTTCAATTAAACTTCCTAAACGGTATTGAATGACATTAGGTTTCAAGTTCTAGCAGCTAGTGTTCATTCAGCGTAAGAACACCAATCTTGTGCTATTCTGGCCATACTCTGTGCAAATAGCATTCGCTTCTGTTCCCACCAAGTACAGTGTATAGGACTGAAGATAAGCACCTCTTTCACTTAGTTGCCAATACTGAGTTGAACTAGATATGCCCCGCTTGTGTAGGAAGCAAAGTTCTTTTGTTCTGAGCTAGCTCACTCTACTGGCCCTATAGGAAACACAGGAGAGTGCAATAATGACCGTTTCACAAAAGCAGAATGTATTCCTTGTGTGGCACCCTAGGGTTCAATTAAACTTCCTAAACAGAGTTGAATCACGTTCAGTGTCAAGTTCTAGAAGCAAGTGTTCATTGAGGGTAAGAACACAACTCTTGTGCTATTCTGGCCATACACAGTTCAAATAGCATTCCTGTCTGTTCCCAGCAAGTACAGTGTATTGGACTGAAGAGAAGCTCCTGTTTGACTTAGTTTCCAATACTGAGTTGAACTAGATATGCCCACTTTGTGTAGGATGCACAGTTCTTTTGTTCTGTGTTAGCTCACTCTTCTGGACCTGTAGGAAACACAGGAGAGTGCATGAATGCCCCTTTCTCAAAGGCAGGGTGTTTTCCTTGTGTGGCACACTAGGGTTCAATTAAACTTCCTAAACGGAGTTGAATCCCGTTCAGTTTCAAGTCCTAGCAGCTAGTGTTCATTGAGGGTAAGAACAACAGTCTTGTGCTATTCTGGCCATACTCAGGGCAAATGGCATTCACGTCTGTTCCCAGCAAGTACAGTGTATTGGAATGAAGAGAAGTTCCTGTTTTACTTAGTTTACAATACTGAGTTGAACTAGATATGCCCCGTTTGTGTAGGAAGCACAGTTTTTTTGTTCTGAGCTAGGTCCCTCTACTGACCCTAATGGAAACACAGGAGAGTGCAAGAATGCCCGTTTATCAAAAGCAGAGTGTTTTCCTTGTGTGGCACACTAGGATTCAATTAAACTTGCTAAACGGAGTTGAATCCCGTTCAGTTTCAAGTCCTAGCAGCAAGTGTTTATTCAGGGTAAGAACACCACTCTTGTACTATTCTGGTCATACACAGTGCCAGTCGCATTCGTGTCTTTTCCCAGCAAGTACAGTGTATTGGACTGAAGAGAAGCTCCTGTTTGGCTTAGTTAACAATACTGAGTTGAACTAGATATGCCCCGTTTGTGTAGGAAGCACATTTCTGTTCTTCTGAGCTAGGTCACTCTACTGGCGCTATAGGAAACACAGGAGAGAGCAAGAATGCCTTTTTCATAAAAGCTAGTGTTTTCCTTGTGTGGCACACTATTTTTCAATTAAACCTCCTAAACGGAGTTGAATCACGTTCAGTTTCAAGTTCTAGCAGCAAGTGTTCATTCAGGGTAAGAATACCACTCTTGTGCTATTCTGGACATTCATAGTGCGAATAGCATTCGTGTTCGTTCCCAGCAAGTACAGTGTATTGGACTGAAGAGAAGCTCCTGTTTGACTTAGTTTCGAATACATAGTTGAACTAGATATGCCCCGTTTGAGTAGTAAGGACAGTTCTTTGTTCTGAGCGAGCTCATTCTACTGGCACTATTGGAAACATAGGAGATTGCAAGAATGCCCGTTTCTCAAAAGCAGAGTGTTTTCTTGTGTGGCACACTAGGGTTCAATTAAACTTCCTAAACGGAGTTGAATCACGTGCAGTTTCACGTTCTAGCAGCAAGTGTTCATTCAGGGTAAGAACACCACTCTTGTGCTATTCTGGCCATACACTGTTTAAATAGCATTCACGTATGTTCCCAGCAAGTAAAGTGTATTTGACTGAAGAGAAGCTCTTGTTTGACTTAGTTTCGAATACTGAGTTGAACTAGATATGCCCCGTTTGTGTAGGAAGCATAGTTCTTTTGTTCTGAGCTAGGTCACTCTACTGGTCCTATAGGAAACACAGGAGAGTGCAATAATGCCTGTTTCTCAAAAGCAGAATGTTTTCCTTGTGTGGAACACTAGGTTTCAATTAAATTTGCTAAACGGAGTTGAATCACGTTCAGTTTCAAGTTCTAGCAGCAAGTGTTCATTCAGGGTAAGAACACAACTCTCGTGCTATTCTGGTCATACACAGTGCCAATAGCATTCGTGTCTGTTCCCAGCAAGTACAGTGTATTGGACTGAAGAGAAGCTCATGTTTTACTTAGTTTCCAATACTGAGTTGAACTAGATATGACCCCTTTGTGTAGGAAGCACTGTTCTTTTGTTCTGAGCTAGCTCACTTACTTGCCCTATAGGAAACACAGGAGAGTTCAAGAAAGCCCGTTTCTCAAAAGCAGAGTGTTTTCCTTGTGGGGCACACTACTCTTCAGTTAAACATGCTATACAGAGTTGAATCATATTCATATTCAAGTTCTAGCAGCAAGTGTTCTTTCAGGGTAAGAACACCACTCTCCTGCTTTTCTGGTCATATACAGTGCCAATAGCATTCGTGTCTGTTCCCAGCAAGTACAGTGTACTGGACTGAAGAGAAGCTCCTGTTTTAGTTAGTTTCCAATACTGAGTTGAACTAGATATGCCCCGTTTGTTTAGGAAGCACAGTTCTTTGGTTCTGAGCTAGCTCGCTCTACTGGCCCTATAGGAAACACAGGAGAGTGCAAGACTGCCTTTTTCTCACAGCAGAGTGTTTTCTTGTGTGGCACACTATTGTTCAACTAAACTTCCTAAACGGAGTTGAATCACGTTCAGTTTGAAGATCTAGCACCAAGTGTTCATTCAAGGAAAGAACACCACTCTTGCGCTAATCTCGCCATATACAGTAGCAGTAGCATTCGCGTGTGTTCCCAGCAAATACAGTGTAATGGACTGAACAGAAGCTCCTGTTTGACTTAGTTACCAATACTGAGTTGAACTAGATATGCCCCGTTTGTGTAGGAAGCACATTTCTGTTCTTCTGAGCTAGGTCACTCTACTGGTGCTATAGGAAACACAGGAGAGAGCAAGAATGCCTTTTTCATAAAATCTAGTATTTTTCTTGTGTGGCACACTATTTTTCAATTAAACCTCCTAAACGGAGTTGAATCACGTTCAGTTTCAAGTTCTAGCAGTAAGTGTTCAAGAAGGGTAAGAATACCACTCTTGTGCTATTCTGGACATTCATAGTGCGAATAGCATTCGTGTTCGTTCCCAGCAAGTACAGTGTATTGGACTGAAGAGAAGCTCCTGTTTGACTTAGTTACCAATACTGAGTTGAACTAGATATGCCCCGTTAGTGTAGGAAGCACATTTCTGTTGTTCTGAGCTAGGTCACTCTACTGGTTCTATAGGAAACACAGGAGAGAGCCAGAATGCCTTTTTCATAAAAGCCAGGTTTTCCTTGAGTGACACACTATTTTTCAATTAAACCTCCTAAACGAAGTTGAATCACGTTCAGTTTCAAGTGCTAGCAGCAAGTGTTCATTCAGGGTAAGAATACCACTCTTGTGCTATTCTGGCCATACACAATGCCAATAGCATTCGCGTCTGTTCCCTGCATGTGCAGTGTACTGGACTGAAGAGAAGCTCCTGTTTGACTTAGTTTCCAATACTGAGTTGAACCAAATATGCCCAGTTTGTGTAGGAAGCACAGTTCTTTTGTTCTGAGCTAGCTCAATTACTGGCCCTATAGGAAACACATGAGAGTGCAATAATGCCCGTTTCTCAAAAGCAGAATGTATTCCTTGTGTGGCACACAAGTGTTCAATTAAACTTCCTAAACGGAGTTGAATCATGATAGGTTTCAAGTTCTAGCAGCAAGTGTTCCTTCAGGGTAAGAACACCACTCTTGTGCTATTCTGGCCATACACAATGCCAATAGCATTCGCGTGTGTTCCCAACAAATACAGTGTATTGGACTGAAGAGAACCTTCTGTTTGACTTAGGTTCCAAGACTGAGTTGAACGAGATATGTCCCGTTTCTGTAGGAAGCACAGTTCTTTTGTTCTGAGCTAGCTCACTCTACTGGCGCTATCGGAAACACAGGAGAGTGCAAGAAGGCCCAATTCTCAAAAGCAGAGTTTTTTCCTTGTGTGGCAAACAAGTGTTCATTTAAACTTCCTAAATGGAGTTCAATGATGTTAGGTTTAAAGTTCTAGCAGCAAGTGTTCATTCAGGGTAAGAACACCACTCTTGTGCTATTCTGGCCATACACAATGCCAATAGCATTTGGGTGTGTTCCCAGCATGTGCAGTGTACTGGACTGAAGAGAAGCTCCTGTTTGAATTAGTTTCCAATACTGAGTTGAACTAGATATGCCCCTTTTGTGTAGCAAGCACAGTTCTTTTGTTCTGAGCTAGCTCACTGTACTGGCCCTATAGGAAACACAGGAGAGTACAATAATGCCCGTTTCTCAAAAGCAGAATGTGTTCCTTGTGTGGCACACTAGGGTTCAATTAAACTTCCTAAACGGAGTTGAATCACGTTCAGTTTCAAGTTCTAGCAGCAAGTGTTCATTCAGGGTAAGAACACCACTCTTGTGCATTCTGGGCATACACAGAACAAATAGCATTCGCGTCTGTTCCCAGAAAGTACATTGTATTTGACTGAAGAGAAGCTGCTGTTTTACTTAGTCTCCAGCACTGAGTTGAACTAGACATGCCTTGTTTTTGTAGTAAGCACAGTTTTTTTTCTGAAATGGTTAACTCTACTGGCCCTATAGGAAACACAGGAGAGTGCAAGAATGCCTGTTTCTCAAAAGCCGAGTGTTTTTTTTTTGTGTGTGGCACACTAGGGTTCAATTAAACTTCAAAAACAGAGTTGAATCACGTTCAGTTTCAAGTTCTAGCAGCAAGTGTTCATTGAGGTTAGAACACCAGTCTTGTGCTATTCTGGCCATACTCAGGCCAAATGGCATTCACGTCTGTTCCCAGCAAGTACAGTGTATTGAACTGAAGAGAAGCTCCTGTTTTACTTAGTTTACAATACTGAGTTGAACTAGATTTGCCCCGTTTGTGTAGGAAGCACAGTTCTTTGGTTCTGAGCTAGCTCGCTCTACTGGCCCTATAGGAAACACAGGAGAGTGCAAGACTGCCTTTTTCTCAAAGCAGAGTGTTTTCTTGTGTGGCACACTATTGTTCAACTAAACTTCCTAAACGGAGTAGAATCACATTCAGTTTCAAGTTCTAGCAGCAAGTGTCATTCAGGGTAAGAACACCACTCTTGTGCTATTCTCGCCATATACATTACCAAGAGCATTTGCGTCTGTACCCAGCAAATACAGTGTATCGAACTGAAGAGAATTTCTGTTTGGCTTAGTTTCCAATACTGAGTTGAATGAGATATGTCCCGTTTTTGTAGGAAGCACAGTTCTTTTGTTCTGAGCTAGCTCACTCTACTGGCCCTATAGGAAACACAGGATAGTACAAGAAGGCGCGATTCTCAAAAGCAGTGTGTTTTCCTTGTGTGGCACACAAGTGTTCAATTAAACTTCCTAAACGGTATTGAATGACATTAGGTTTCAGGTTCTAGCAGCTAGTGTTCATTCAGCGTAAGAACACCAATCTTGTGCTATTCTGGCCATACTCTGTGCAAATAGCATTCGCTTCTGTTCCCACCAAGTACAGTGTATAGGACTGAAGATAAGCACCTCTTTCACTTAGTTGCCAATACTGAGTTGAACTAGATATGCCCCGCTTGTGTAGGAAGCAAAGTTCTTTTGTTCTGAGCTAGCTCACTCTACTGGCCCTATAGGAAACACAGGAGAGTGCAATAATGACCGTTTCACAAAAGCAGAATGTATTCCTTGTGTGGCACCCTAGGGTTCAATTAAACTTCCTAAACAGAGTTGAATCACGTTCAGTGTCAAGTTCTAGAAGCAAGTGTTCATTGAGGGTAAGAACACAACTCTTGTGCTATTCTGGCCATACACAGTTCAAATAGCATTCCTGTCTGTTCCCAGCAAGTACAGTGTATTGGACTGAAGAGAAGCTCCTGTTTGACTTAGTTTCCAATACTGAGTTGAACTAGATATGCCCACTTTGTGTAGGATGCACAGTTCTTTTGTTCTGTGTTAGCTCACTCTTCTGGACCTGTAGGAAACACAGGAGAGTGCAAGAATGCCCCTTTCTCAAAGGCAGGGTGTTTTCCTTGTGTGGCACACTAGGGTTCAATTAAACTTCCTAAACGGAGTTGAATCCCGTTCAGTTTCAAGTCCTAGCAGCAAGTGTTCATTGAGGGTAAGAACAACAGTCTTGTGCTATTCTGGCCATACTCAGGGCAAATGGCATTCACGTCTGTTCCCAGCAAGTACAGTGTATTGGAATGAAGAGAAGTTCCTGTTTTACTTAGTTTACAATACTGAGTTGAACTAGATATGCCACGTTTGTGTAGGAAGCACAGTTCTTTTGTTCTGAGCTAGGTCCCTCTACTGACCCTAATGGAAACACAGGAGAGTGCAAGAATGCCCGTTTATCAAAAGCAGAGTGTTTTCCTTGTGTGGCACACTAGGATTCAATTAAACTTCCTAAACGGAGTTGAATCCCGTTCAGTTTCAAGTCCTAGCAGCAAGTGTTCATCCAGGGTAAGAACACCACTCTTGTACTATTCTGGTCATACACAGTGCCAGTCGCATTCGTGTCTTTTCCCAGCAAGTACAGTGTATTGGACTGAAGAGAAGCTCCTGTTTGGCTTAGTTAACAATACTGAGTTGAACTAGATATGCCCCGTTTGTGTAGGAAGCACATTTCTGTTCTTCTGAGCTAGGTCACTCTACTGGCGCTATAGGAAACACAGGAGAGAGCAAGAATGCCTTTTTCATAAAAGCTAGTGTTTTCCTTGTGTGGCACACTATTTTTCAATTAAACCTCCTAAATGGAGTTGAATCACGTTCAGTTTCAAGTTCTAGCAGCAAGTGTTCATTCAGGGTAAGAATACCACTCTTGTGCTATTCTGGACATTCATAGTGCGAATAGCATTCGTGTTCGTTCCCAGCAAGTACAGTGTATTGGACTGAAGAGAAGCTCCTGTTTGACTTAGTTTCGAATACTGAGTTGAACTAGATATGCCCCGTTTGAGTAGTAAGGACAGTTCTTTGTTCTGAGCGAGCTCATTCTACTGGCACTATTGGAAACATAGGAGATTGCAAGAATGCCCGTTTCTCAAAAGCAGAGTGTTTTCTTGTGTGGCACACTAGGGTTCAATTAAACTTCCTAAACGGAGTTGAATCACGTGCAGTTTCACGTTCTAGCAGCAAGTGTTCATTCAGGGTAAGAACACCACTCTTGTGCTATTCTGGCCATACACTGTTTAAATAGCATTCACGTATGTTCCCAGCAAGTAAAGTGTATTTGACTGAAGAGAAGCTCTTGTTTGACTTAGTTTCGAATACTGAGTTGAACTAGATATGCCCCGTTTGTGTAGGAAGCATAGTTCTTTTGTTATGAGCTAGGTCACTCTACTGGTCCTATAGGAAACACAGGAGAGTGCAATAATGCCTGTTTCTCAAAAGCAGAATGTTTTCCTTGTGTGGAACACTAGGTGTCAATTAAACTTGCTAAACGGAGTTGAATCCCGTTCAGTTTCAGTTCTATCAGGAAGTGTTCCTTCAGGGTAAGAACACAACTCTTGTGCTATTCTGGCCATACACAGTTCAAATACCGTTCCTGTCTGTTCCCAGCAAGTACAGTGTATTTTACTGAAGAGAAGCTCCTGTTTGAATTAGTTTCCAATACTGAGTTGAACTAGATATGCCCCGTTTGTGCAGGAAGCAAAGTTCTTTTGTTCTGAGTAAGCTCTCGCTACTAGCCCTATAGGAAACACAGGAGAGTGCAAGAATGCCCCTTTCTCAAAAGAAGATAGTTTTCCTTTTGAGGCACACCAGGGTTTAATTATTCTTCCTAAACGGAGTTGAATACGTTCAGTTTCAAGTCCTATCAGCAAGTGTTCCTTCAGGGTAAGTACACCACTCTTGTAATATTGTGGCCGTACACAGTGCAAATAGCATTCGTGTGTGTTCCCAGCAAGTACAGTGTATTGGACTGAAGAGAAGCTCCTGTTTTACTTAGTTTCCAATACTGAGTTGAAGGAGATATGTCACGTTTTTGTAGGAAGCACAGTTCTTTTGTTCTGAGCTAGCTCACTCTACTGGCCCTATAGGAAACACAGGAGAGTGCAAGAAGGCCCGATTCTCAAAAGCAGTGTGTTTTCCTTGTGTGGCACACAAGTGTTCAATTAAACTTCCTAAACGGAGTTGAATGACGTTAGGTTTCAAGTTCTAGCAGCAAGTGTTCATTCAGGGTAAGAACACCAATCTTGTGCTATTCTGGCCATACTCAGTGCAAATAGCATCGCTTCTGTTCCCAGCAAGTACAGTGTATTGGACTGAAGATAAGCACCTCTTTTACTTAGTTTCCAATACTGAGTTGAACTAGATATGCCCCGCTTGTGTAGGAAGCAAAGTTCTTTTGTTCTGAGCTAGCTCACTCTACTGGCCCTATAGGAAACACAGGAGAGTGCAATAATGACCGTTTCTCAAAAGCAGAATGTTTTCCTTGTGTGGCACACTAGGGTTCAATTAAACATCCTAAATGGAGTTGTATCACGTTCAGTTTCAAGTTCTAGCAGCAAGTGTTCATACAGGGTAAGAACACAACTCTTGTGCTATTCTGGCCATACACAGGTCAAATATCATTCCTGTCTGTTCCCAACAAGTACAGTGTATTGGACTGAAGAGAAGCTCCTGTTAGACTTAGTTTCCAATACTGAGTTGAACTAGATATTCACCGTTTGTGCAGGAAGCACAGTTCTTTTGTTCTGAGCCAGCTCTGTCTACTGGAATTATAGGAAACACAGGAGAGTGCAAGAATGCCCCTTTCTCAAAGTCAGGGTGTTTTCCTTGTGTGGCACACTAGGGTTCAATTAAACTTCCTAAACGGAGTAGAATCACATTCAGTTTCAAGTTCTAGCAGCAAGTGTCATTCAGGGTAAGAACACCACTCTTGTGCTATTCTCGCCATATACATTACCAATAGCATTCGCGTCTGTACCCAGCAAATACAGTGTATCGGACTGAAGAGAATCTTCTGTTTGGCTTAGTTTCCAATACTGAGTTGAACTAGATATGTCCCTTTTTTGTAGGAAGCACAGTTCTTTTGTTCTGAGCTAGCTCACTCTACTCCCCCTATAGGAAACACAGGAGAGTACAAGAAGGCCCGATTCTCAAAAGCAGTGTGTTTTCCTTGTGTGGCACACAAGTGTTCAATTAAACTTCCTAAACGGAGTTGAATGACATTAGGTTTCAAGTTCTAGCAGCTAGTGTTCATTCAGGGTAAGAACACCAATCTTGTGCTATTCTGGCCATACTCTGTGCAAATAGCATTCGCTTCTGTTCCCACCAAGTACAGTGTATAGGACTGAAGATAAGCACCTCTTTCACTTAGTTGCCAATACTGATTTGAACTAGATATGCCCCGCTTGTGTAGGAAGCAAAGTTCTTTTGTTCTGAGCTAGCTCACTCTACTGGCCCTATAGGAAACACAGGAGAGTGCAATAATGACCGTTTCACAAAAGCAGAATGTATTCCTTGTGTGGCACCCTAGGGTTCAATTAAACTTCCTAAACGGAGTTGAATCACGTTCAGTGTCAAGTTCTACAAGCAAGTGTTCATTGAGGGTAAGAACACAACTCTTGTGCTATTCTGGCCATACACAGTTCAGATAGCATTCCTGTCTGTTCCCAGCAAGTACAGTGTATTGGACTGAAGAGAAGCTCCTGTTTGACTTAGTTTCCAATACTGAGTTGAACTAGATATGCCCACTTTGTGTAGGAAGCACAGTTCTTTTGTTCTGTGTTAGCTCACTCTTCTGGACCTGTAGGAAACACAGGAGAGTGCAAGAATGCCCCTTTCTCAAAGGCAGGGTGTTTTCCTTGTGTGGCACACTAGGGTTCAATTAAACTTCCTAAACGGAGTTGAATCCCGTTCAGTTTCAAGTCCTAGCAGCAAGTGTTCATTGTGGGTAAGAACACCAGTCTTGTGCTATTCTGGCCATACTCAGGGCAAATGGCATTCACGTCTGTTCCCAGCAAGTACAGTGTATTGGAATGAAGAGAAGTTCCTGTTTTACTCAGTTTCCAATACTGAGTTGAACTAGATATGCCCCGTTTGTGTAGGAAGCACAGTTCTTTTGTTCTGAGCTAGGTCCCTCTACTGACCCTAATGGAAACACAGGAGAGTGCAAGAATGCCCGTTTATCAAAAGCAGAGTGTTTTCCTTGTGTGGCACACTAGGATTCAATTAAACTTGCTAAACGGAGTTGAATCCCGTTCAGTTTCAAGTCCTAGCAGCAAGTGTTTATTCAGGGTAAGAACACCACTCTTGTACTATTCTGGTCATACACAGTGCCAGTCGCATTCGTGTCTTTTCCCAGCAAGTACAGTGTATTGGACTGAAGAGAAGCTCCTGTTTGGCTTAGTTAACAATACTGAGTTGAACTAGATATGCCCCGTTTGTGTAGGAAGCACATTTCTGTTCTTCTGAGCTAGGTCACTCTACTGGCGCTATAGGAAACACAGGAGAGAGCAAGAATGCCTTTTTCATAAAAGCTAGTGTTTTCCTTGTGTGGCACACTATTTTTCAATTAAACCTCCTAAACGGAGTTGAATCACGTTCAGTTTCAAGTGCTAGCAGCAAGTGTTCATTCAGGGTAAGAATACCACTCTTGTGCTATTCTGGACATTCATAGTGCGAATAGCATTCGTGTTCGTTCCCAGCAAGTACAGTGTATTGGACTGAAGAGAAGCTCCTGTTTGACTTAGTTTCGAATACATAGTTGAACTAGATATGCCCCGTTTGAGTAGTAAGGACAGTTCTTTGTTCTGAGCGAGCTCATTCTACTGGCACTATTGGAAACATAGGAGATTGCAAGAATGCCCGTTTCTCAAAAGCAGAGTGTTTTCTTGTGTGGCACACTAGGGTTCAATTAAACTTCCTAAACGGAGTTGAATCACGTGCAGTTTCACGTTCTAGCAGCAAGTGTTCATTCAGGGTAAGAACACCACTCTTGTGCTATTCTGGCCATACACTGTTTAAATAGCATTCACGTATGTTCCCAGCAAGTAAAGTGTATTTGACTGAAGAGAAGCTCTTGTTTGACTTAGTTTCGAATACTGAGTTGAACTAGATATGCCCCGTTTGTGTAGGAAGCATAGTTCTTTTGTTCTGAGCTAGTTCACTCTACTGGTCCTATAGGAAACACAGGAGAGTGCAATAATGCCTGTTTCTCAAAAGCAGAATGTTTTCCTTGTGTGGAACACTAGGTTTCAATTAAATTTGCTAAACGGAGTTGAATCACGTTCAGTTTCAAGTTCTAGCAGCAAGTGTTCATTCAGGGTAAGAACACAACTCTCGTGCTATTCTGGTCATACACAGTGCCAATAGCATTCGTGTCTGTTCCCAGCAAGTACAGTGTATTGGACTGAAGAGAAGCTCATGTTTTACTTAGTTTCCAATACTGAGTTGAACTAGATATGACCCCTTTGTGTAGGAAGCACTGTTCTTTTGTTCTGAGCTAGCTCACTTACTTGCCCTATAGGAAACACAGGAGAGTTCAAGAAAGCCCGTTTCTCAAAAGCAGAGTGTTTTCCTTGTGGGGCACACTACTCTTCAGTTAAACATGCTATACAGAGTTGAATCATATTCATATTCAAGTTCTAGCAGCAAGTGTTCTTTCAGGGTAAGAACACCACTCTCCTGCTTTTCTGGTCATATACAGTGCCAATAGCATTCGTGTCTGTTCCCAGCAAGTACAGTGTACTGGACTGAAGAGAAGCTCCTGTTTTAGTTAGTTTCCAATACTGAGTTGAACTAGATATGCCCCGTTTGTTTAGGAAGCACAGTTCTTTGGTTCTGAGCTAGCTCGCTCTACTGGCCCTATAGGAAACACAGGAGAGTGCAAGACTGCCTTTTTCTCACAGCAGAGTGTTTTCTTGTGTGGCACACTATTGTTCAACTAAACTTCCTAAACGGAGTTGAATCACGTTCAGTTTGAAGATCTAGCACCAAGTGTTCATTCAAGGAAAGAACACCACTCTTGCGCTAATCTCGCCATATACAGTAGCAGTAGCATTCGCGTGTGTTCCCAGCAAATACAGTGTAATGGACTGAACAGAAGCTCCTGTTTGACTTAGTTACCAATACTGAGTTGAACTAGATATGCCCCGTTTGTGTAGGAAGCACATTTCTGTTCTTCTGAGCTAGGTCACTCTACTGGCGCTATAGGAAACACAGGAGAGAGCAAGAATGCCTTTTTCATAAAATCTAGTATTTTTCTTGTGTGGCACACTATTTTTCAATTAAACCTCCTAAACGGAGTTGAATCACGTTCAGTTTCAAGTTCTAGCAGTAAGTGTTCAAGAAGGGTAAGAATACCACTCTTGTGCTATTCTGGACATTCATAGTGCGAATAGCATTCGTGTTCGTTCCCAGCAAGTACAGTGTATTGGACTGAAGAGAAGCTCCTGTTTGACTTAGTTACCAATACTGAGTTGAACTAGATATGCCCCGTTAGTGTAGGAAGCACATTTCTGTTGTTCTGAGCTAGGTCACTCTACTGGTTCTATAGGAAACACAGGAGAGAGCAAGAATGCCTTTTTCATAAAAGCCAGGTTTTCCTTGAGTGACACACTATTTTTCAATTAAACCTCCTAAACGAAGTTGAATCACGTTCAGTTTCAAGTGCTAGCAGCAAGTGTTCATTCAGGGTAAGAATACCACTCTTGTGCTATTCTGGCCATACACAATGCCAATAGCATTCGCGTCTGTTCCCTGCATGTGCAGTGTACTGGACTGAAGAGAAGCTCCTGTTTGACTTAGTTTCCAATACTGAGTTGAACCAAATATGCCCAGTTTGTGTAGGAAGCACAGTTCTTTTGTTCTGAGCTAGCTCAATTACTGGCCCTATAGGAAACACATGAGAGTGCAATAATGCCCGTTTCGCAAAAGCAGAATGTATTCCTTGTGTGGCAGACAAGTGTTCAATTAAACTTCCTAAACGGAGTTGAATCATGATAGGTTTCAAGTTCTAGCAGCAAGTGTTCCTTCAGGGTAAGAACACCACTCTTGTGCTATTCTGGCCATACACAATGCCAATAGCATTCGGGTGTGTTCCCAGCATGTGCAGTGTACTGGACTGAAGAGAAGCTCCTGTTTGAATTAGTTTCCAATACTGAGTTGAACTAGATATGCCCCTTTTGTGTAGCAAGCACAGTTCTTTTGTTCTGAGCTAGCTCACTGTACTGGCCCTATAGGAAACACAGGAGAGTGCAATAATGCCCGTTTCTCAAAAGCAGAATGTGTTCCTTGTGTGGCACACTAGGGTTCAATTAAACTTCCTAAACGGAGTTGAATCACGTTCAGTTTCAAGTTCTAGCAGGAACTGTTCATTCAGGGTAAGAACACTACTCTTGTGCTATTCTGGCCATACATGGTTTACATAGCATTCACGTATCTTCCCAGCAAGTACAGTGTATTGAAATGAAGAGAAGCTCCTGTTTGACTAAGTTCCGAATTCTGAGTTGAACTAGATATGCCCCGTTTGTGTAGGACTCACAGTTCTTTTGTTCTGAGCAAGCACACTCTATTGGCCCTATAGGAAACACAGGAAAGTGCAAGAATGCCCGTTTCTCAAAAGAAGAGTGTTTTCCTTGTGTGGCACACTAGTGTTCAATTAAACTTCCTAAACGTAGTTCAATCACGTTCAGTTTCAAGTTCTAGCAGCAAGTGTTCATTCAGGGTAAGAACACCACTCTTGTGCATTCTGGGCATACACAGAACAAATAGCATTCGCGTCTGTTCCCAGAAAGTACATTGTATTTGACTGAAGAGAAGCTGCTGTTTTACTTAGTCTCCAGCACTGAGTTGAACTAGACATGCCTTGTTTTTGTAGTAAGCATAGTTTTTTTTCTGAATTGGTTAACTCTACTGGCCCTATAGGAAACACAGGAGAGTGCAAAAATGCCTGTTTCTCAAAAGCCGAGTGTTTTTTTTTTTGTGTGTGGCACACTAGGGTTCAATTAAACTTCAAAAACAGAGTTGAATCACGTTCAGTTTCAAGTTCTATCAGCAAGTGTTCATTGAGGTTAGAACACCAGTCTTGTGCTATTCTGGCCATACTCAGGGCAAATGGCATTCACGTCTGTTCCCAGCAAGTACAGTGTATTGAACTGAAGAGAAGCTCCTGTTTTACTTAGTTTACAATACTGAGTTGAACTAGATTTGCCCCGTTTGTGTAGGAAGCACAGTTCTTTGGTTCTGAGCTAGCTCGCTCTACTGGCCCTATAGGAAACACAGGAGAGTGCAAGACTGCCTTTTTCTCAAAGCAGAGTGTTTTCTTGTGTGGCACACTATTGTTCAACTAAACTTCCTAAACGGAGTAGAATCACATTCAGTTTCAAGTTCTAGCAGCAAGTGTCATTCAGGGTATGAACACCACTCTTGTGCTATTCTCGCCATATACATTACCAAGAGCATTCGCGTCTGTACCCAGCAAATACAGTGTATCGAAATGAAGAGAATTTCTGTTTGGCTTAGTTTCCAATACTGAGTTGAATGAGATATGTCCCGTTTTTGTAGGAAGCACAGTTCTTTTGTTCTGAGCTAGCTCACTCTACTGGCCCTATAGGAAACACAGGATAGTACAAGAAGGCGCGATTCTCAAAAGCAGTGTGTTTTCCTTGTGTGGCACACAAGTGTTCAATTAAACTTCCTAAACGGTATTGAATGACATTAGGTTTCAAGTTCTAGCAGCTAGTGTTCATTCAGCGTAAGAACACCAATCTTGTGCTATTCTGGCCATACTCTGTGCAAATAGCATTCGCTTCTGTTCCCACCAAGTACAGTGTATAGGACTGAAGATAAGCACCTCTTTCACTTAGTTGCCAATACTGAGTTGAACTAGATATGCCCCGCTTGTGTAGGAAGCAAAGTTCTTTTGTTCTGAGCTAGCTCACTCTACTGGCCCTATAGGAAACACAGGAGAGTGCAATAATGACCGTTTCACAAAAGCAGAATGTATTCCTTGTGTGACACCCTAGGGTTCAATTAAACTTCCTAAACGGAGTTGAATCACGTTCAGTTTCAAGTTCTAGAAGCAAGTGTTCATTGAGGGTAAGAACACAACTCTTGTGCTATTCTGGCCATACACAGTTCAAATAGCATTCCTGTCTGTTCCCAGCAAGTACAGTGTATTGGACTGAAGAGAAGCTCCTGTTTGACTTAGTTTCCAATACTGAGTTGAACTAGATATGCCCACTTTGTGTAGGATGCACAGTTCTTTTGTTCTGTGTTAGCTCACTCTTCTGGACCTGTAGGAAACACAGGAGAGTGCATGAATGCCCCTTTCTCAAAGGCAGGGTGTTTTCCTTGTGTGGCACACTAGGGTTCAATTAAACTTCCTAAACGGAGTTGAATCCCGTTCAGTTTCAAGTCCTAGCAGCAAGTGTTCATTGAGGGTAAGAACACCAGTCTTGTGCTATTCTGGCCATACTCAGGGCAAATGGCATTCACGTCTGTTCCCAGCAAGTACAGTGTATTGGAATGAAGAGAAGTTCCTGTTTTACTTAGTTTACAACACTGAGTTGAACTAGATATGCCCCGTTTGTGTAGGAAGCACAGTTCTTTTGTTCTGAGCTAGGTCCCTCTACTGACCCTAATGGAAACACAGGAGAGTGCAAGAATGCCCGTTTATCAAAAGCAGAGTGTTTTCCTTGTGTGGCACACTAGGATTCAATTAAACTTGCTAAACGGAGTTGAATCCCGTTCAGTTTCAAGTCCTAGCAGCAAGTGTTTATTCAGGGTAAGAACACCACTCTTGTACTATTCTGGTCATACACAGTGCCAGTCGCATTCGTGTCTTTTCCCAGCAAGTACAGTGTATTGGACTGAAGAGAAGCTCCTGTTTGGCTTAGTTAACAATACTGAGTTGAACTAGATATGCCCCGTTTGTGTAGGAAGCACATTTCTGTTCTTCTGAGCTAGGTCACTCTACTGGCGCTATAGGAAACACAGGAGAGAGCAAGAATGCCTTTTTCATAAAAGCTAGTGTTTTCCTTGTGTGGCACACTATTTTTCAATTAAACCTCCTAAACGGAGTTGAATCACGTTCAGTTTCAAATGCTAGCAGCAAGTGTTCATTCAGGGTAAGAATACCACTCTTGTGCTATTCTGGACATTCATAGTGCGAATAGCATTCGTGTTCGTTCCCAGCAAGTACAGTGTATTGGACTGAAGAGAAGCTCCTGTTTGACTTAGTTTCGAATACTGAGTTGAACTAGATATGCCCCGTTTGAGTAGTAAGGACAGTTCTTTGTTCTGAGCGAGCTCATTCTACTGGCACTATTGGAAACATAGGAGATTGCAAGAATGCCCGTTTCTCAAAAGCAGAGTGTTTTCTTGTGTGGCACACTAGGGTTCAATTAAACTTCCTAAACGGAGTTGAATCACGTGCAGTTTCACGTTCTAGCAGCAAGTGTTCATTCAGGGTAAGAACACCACTCTTGTGCTATTCTGGCCATACACTGTTTAAATAGCATTCACGTATGTTCCCAGCAAGTAAAGTGTATTTGACTGAAGAGAAGCTCTTGTTTGACTTAGTTTCGAATACTGAGTTGAACTAGATATGCCCCGTTTGTGTAGGAAGCATAGTTCTTTTGTTCTGAGCTAGGTCACTCTACTGGTCCTATAGGAAACACAGGAGAGTGCAATAATGCCTGTTTCTCAAAAGCAGAATGTTTTCCTTGTGTGGAACACTAGGTTTCAATTAAATTTGCTAAACGGAGTTGAATCACGTTCAGTTTCAAGTTCTAGCAGCAAGTGTTCATTCAGGGTAAGAACACAACTCTCGTGCTATTCTGGTCATACACAGTGCCAATAGCATTCGTGTCTGTTCCCAGCAAGTACAGTGTATTGGACTGAAGAGAAGCTCATGTTTTACTTAGTTTCCAATACTGAGTTGAACTAGATATGACCCCTTTGTGTAGGAAGCACTGTTCTTTTGTTCTGAGCTAGCTCACTTACTTGCCCTATAGGAAACACAGGAGAGTTCAAGAAAGCCCGTTTCTCAAAAGCAGAGTGTTTTCCTTGTGGGGCACACTACTCTTCAGTTAAACATGCTATACAGAGTTGAATCATATTCATATTCAAGTTCTAGCAGCAAGTGTTCTTTCAGGGTAAGAACACCACTCTCCTGCTTTTCTGGTCATATACAGTGCCAATAGCATTCGTGTCTGTTCCCAGCAAGTACAGTGTACTGGACTGAAGAGAAGCTCCTGTTTTAGTTAGTTTCCAATACTGAGTTGAACTAGATATGCCCCGTTTGTTTAGGAAGCACAGTTCTTTGGTTCTGAGCTAGCTCGCTCTACTGGCCCTATAGGAAACACAGGAGAGTGCAAGACTGCCTTTTTCTCACAGCAGAGTGTTTTCTTGTGTGGCACACTATTGTTCAACTAAACTTCCTAAACGGAGTTGAATCACGTTCAGTTTGAAGATCTAGCACCAAGTGTTCATTCAAGGAAAGAACACCACTCTTGCGCTAATCTCGCCATATACAGTAGCAGTAGCATTCGCGTGTGTTCCCAGCAAATACAGTGTAATGGACTGAACAGAAGCTCCTGTTTGACTTAGTTACCAATACTGAGTTGAACTAGATATGCCCCGTTTGTGTAGGAAGCACATTTCTGTTCTTCTGAGCTAGGTCACTCTACTGGCGCTATAGGAAACACAGGAGAGAGCAAGAATGCCTTTTTCATAAAATCTAGTATTTTTCTTGTGTGGCACACTATTTTTCAATTAAACCTCCTAAACGGAGTTGAATCACGTTCAGTTTCAAGTTCTAGCAGTAAGTGTTCAAGAAGGGTAAGAATACCACTCTTGTGCTATTCTGGACATTCATAGTGCGAATAGCATTCGTGTTCGTTCCCAGCAAGTACAGTGTATTGGACTGAAGAGAAGCTCCTGTTTGACTTAGTTACCAATACTGAGTTGAACTAGATATGCCCCGTTAGTGTAGGAAGCACATTTCTGTTGTTCTGAGCTAGGTCACTCTACTGGTTCTATAGGAAACACAGGAGAGAGCAAGAATGCCTTTTTCATAAAAGCCAGGTTTTCCTTGAGTGACACACTATTTTTCAATTAAACCTCCTAAACGAAGTTGAATCACGTTCAGTTTCAAGTGCTAGCAGCAAGTGTTCATTCAGGGTAAGAATACCACTCTTGTGCTATTCTGGCCATACACAATGCCAATAGCATTCGCGTCTGTTCCCTGCATGTGCAGTGTACTGGACTGAAGAGAAGCTCCTGTTTGACTTAGTTTCCAATACTGAGTTGAACCAAATAAGCCCAGTTTGTGTAGGAAGCACAGTTCTTTTGTTCTGAGCTAGCTCAATTACTGGCCCTATAGGAAACACATGAGAGTGCAATAATGCCCGTTTCGCAAAAGCAGAATGTATTCCTTGTGTGGCACACAAGTGTTCAATTAAACTTCCTAAACGGAGTTGAATCATGATAGGTTTCAAGTTCTAGCAGCAAGTGTTCCTTCAGGGTAAGAACACCACTCTTGTGCTATTCTGGCCATACACAATGCCAATAGCATTCGGGTGTGTTCCCCGCATGTGCAGTGTACTGGACTGAAGAGAAGCTCCTGTTTGAATTAGTTTCCAATACTGAGTTGAACTAGATATGCCCCTTTTGTGTAGCAAGCACAGTTCTTTTGTTCTGAGCTAGCTCACTGTACTGGCCCTATAGGAAACACAGGAGAGTGCAATAATGCCCGTTTCTCAAAAGCAGAATGTGTTCCTTGTGTGGCACACTAGGGTTCAATTAAACTTCCTAAACAGAGTTGAATCACGTTCAGTTTCAAGTTCTAGCAGGAACTGTTCATTCAGGGTAAGAACACTACTCTTGTGCTATTCTGGCCATACACGGTTTACATAGCATTCACGTATCTTCCCAGCAAGTACAGTGTATTGAAATGAAGAGAAGCTCCTGTTTGACTAAGTTCCGAATTCTGAGTTGAACTAGATATGCCCCGTTTGTGTAGGACTCACAGTTCTTTTGTTCTGAGCAAGCACACTCTATTGGCCCTATAGGAAACACAGGAAAGTGCAAGAATGCCCGTTTCTCAAAAGAAGAGTGTTTTCCTTGTGTGGCACACTAGTGTTCAATTAAACTTCCTAAACGTAGTTCAATCACGTTCAGTTTCAAGTTCTAGCAGCAAGTGTTCATTCAGGGTAAGAACACCACTCTTGTGCATTCTGGGCATACACAGAACAAATAGCATTCGCGTCTGTTCCCAGAAAGTACATTGTATTTGACTGAAGAGAAGCTGCTGTTTTACTTAGTCTCCAGCACTGAGTTGAACTAGACATGCCTTGTTTTTGTAGTAAGCATAGTTTTTTTTCTGAATTGGTTAACTCTACTGGCCCTATAGGAAACACAGGAGAGTGCAAGAATGCCTGTTTCTCAAAAGCCGAGTGTTTTTTTTTTTGTGTGTGTGGCACACTAGGGTTCAATTAAACTTCAAAAACAGAGTTGAATCACGTTCAGTTTCAAGTTCTATCAGCAAGTGTTCATTGAGGTTAGAACACCAGTCTTGTGCTATTCTGGCCATACTCAGGGCAAATGGCATTCACGTCTGTTCCCAGCAAGTACAGTGTATTGAACTGAAGAGAAGCTCCTGTTTTACTTAGTTTACAATACTGAGTTGAACTAGATTTGCCCCGTTTGTGTAGGAAGCACAGTTCTTTGGTTCTGAGCTAGCTCGCTCTACTGGCCCTATAGGAAACACAGGAGAGTGCAAGACTGCCTTTTTCTTAAAGCAGAGTGTTTTCTTGTGTGGCACACTATTGTTCAACTAAACTTCCTAAACGGAGTAGAATCACATTCAGTTTCAAGTTCTAGCAGCAAGTGTCATTCAGGGTAAGAACACCACTCTTGTGCTATTCTCGCCATATACATTACCAAGAGCATTCGCGTCTGTACCCAGCAAATACAGTGTATCGAACTGAAGAGAATTTCTGTTTGGCTTAGTTTCCAATACTGAGTTGAATGAGATATGTTCCGTTTTTGTAGGAAGCACAGTTCTTTTGTTCTGAGCTAGCTCACTCTACTGGCCCTATAGGAAACACAGGATAGTACAAGAAGGCGCGATTCTCAAAAGCAGTGTGTTTTCCTTGTGTGGCACACAAGTGTTCAATTAAACTTCCTAAACGGTATTGAATGACATTAGGTTTCAAGTTCTAGCAGCTAGTGTTCATTCAGCGTAAGAACACCAATCTTGTGCTATTCTGGCCATACTCTGTGCAAATAGCATTCGCTTCTGTTCCCACCAAGTACAGTGTATAGGACTGAAGATAAGCACCTCTTTCACTTAGTTGCCAATACTGAGTTGAACTAGATATGCCCCGCTTGTGTAGGAAGCAAAGTTCTTTTGTTCTGAGCTAGCTCACTCTACTGGCCCTATAGGAAACACAGGAGAGTGCAATAATGACCGTAAAACAAAAGCAGAATGTATTCCTTGTGTGGCACCCTAGGGTTCAATTAAACTTCCTAAACGGAGTTGAATCACGTTCAGTTTCAAGTTCTAGAAGCAAGTGTTCATTGAGGGTAAGAACACAACTCTTGTGCTATTCTGGCCATACACAGTTCAAATAGCATTCCTGTCTGTTCCCAGCAAGTACAGTGTATTGGACTGAAGAGAAGCTCCTGTTTGACTTAGTTTCCAATACTGAGTTGAACTAGATATGCCCACTTTGTGTAGGATGCACAGTTCTTTTGTTCTGTGTTAGCTCACTCTTCTGGACCTGTAGGAAACACAGGAGAGTGCATGAATGCCCCTTTCTCAAAGGCAGGGTGTTTTCCTTGTGTGGCACACTAGGGTTCAATTAAACTTCCTAAACGGAGTTGAATCCCGTTCAGTTTCAAGTCCTAGCAGCAAGTGTTCATTGAGGGTAAGAACACCAGTCTTGTGCTATTCTGGCCATACTCAGGGCAAATGGCATTCACGTCTGTTCCCAGCAAGTACAGTGTATTGGAATGAAGAGAAGTTCCTGTTTTACTTAGTTTACAATACTGAGTTGAACTAGATATGCCCCGTTTGTGTAGGAAGCACAGTTCTTTTGTTCTGAGCTAGGTCCCTCTACTGACCCTAATGGAAACACAGGAGAGTGCAAGAATGCCCGTTTATCAAAAGCAGAGTGTTTTCATTGTGTGGCACACTAGGATTCAATTAAACTTGCTAAACGGAGTTGAATCCCGTTCAGTTTCAAGTCCTAGCAGCAAGTGTTTATTCAGGGTAAGAACACCACTCTTGTACTATTCTGGTCATACACAGTGCCAGTCGCATTCGTGTCTTTTCCCAGCAAGTACAGTGTATTGGACTGAAGAGAAGCTCCTGTTTGGCTTAGTTAACAATACTGAGTTGAACTAGATATGCCCCGTTTGTGTAGGAAGCACATTTCTGTTCTTCTGAGCTAGGTCACTCTACTGGCGCTATAGGAAACACAGGAGAGAGCAAGAATGCCTTTTTCATAAAAGCTAGTGTTTTCCTTGTGTGGCACACTATTTTTCAATTAAACCTCCTAAACGGAGTTGAATCACGTTCAGTTTCAAGTTCTAGCAGGAACTGTTCATTCAGGGTAAGAACACTACTCTTGTGCTATTCTGGCCATACACGGTTTACATAGCATTCACGTATCTTCCCAGCAAGTACAGTGTATTGAAATGAAGAGAAGCTCCTGTTTGACTAAGTTCCGAATTCTGAGTTGAACTAGATATGCCCCGTTTGTGTAGGACTCACAGTTCTTTTGTTCTGAGCAAGCACACTCTATTGGCCCTATAGGAAACACAGGAAAGTGCAAGAATGCCCGTTTCTCAAAAGAAGAGTGTTTTCCTTGTGTGGCACACTAGTGTTCAATTAAACTTCCTAAACGTAGTTCAATCACGTTCAGTTTCAAGTTCTAGCAGCAAGTGTTCATTCAGGGTAAGAACACCACTCTTGTGCATTCTGGGCATACACAGAACAAATAGCATTCGCGTCTGTTCCCAGAAAGTACATTGTATTTGACTGAAGAGAAGCTGCTGTTTTACTTAGTCTCCAGCACTGAGTTGAACTAGACATGCCTTGTTTTTGTAGTAAGCACAGTTTTTTTTTCTGAATTGGTTAACTCTACTGGCCCTATAGGAAACACAGGAGAGTGCAAGAATGCCTGTTTCTCAAAAGCCGAGTGTTTTTTTTTTTTTTTTGGTGTGGCACACTAGGGTTCAATTAAACTTCAAAAACAGAGTTGAATCACGTTCAGTTTCAAGTTCTAGCAGCAAGTGTTCATTGAGGTTAGAACACCAGTCTTGTGCTATTCTGGCCATACTCAGGGCAAATGGCATTCACGTCTGTTCCCAGCAAGTACAGTGTATTGAACTGAAGAGAAGCTCCTGTTTTACTTAGTTTACAATACTGAGTTGAACTAGATTTGCCCCGTTTGTGTAGGAAGCACAGTTCTTTTGTTCTGAGCTAGCTCACGCTACTGGCCCTATAGGAACCACATGAGAGTGCAAGAAGGCCCGATTCTCAAAAGCAGAGTGTTTTCCTTGTGTGGCACACAAGTGTTCAATTAAACTTCATAAACGGTGTTGAATCACATTAGGTTTCAATTTATAGCAGCAAGTGTTCATTCAGGGTAAGAACACCACTCTGGTGCTTTTCTGGCCATACTCAGTGCAAATAGCATTCGCATCTGTTCTCAGCAAGTACAGTGTATTTGACTGAAGAGAAGTTCGTGTTTTACTTAGTTTCCAATACTCAGTTGAAATAGCTATGCCCCGTGTGTATAGGAAGCACAGTTCTTTGGTTCTGAGCTAGGTCACTGTAGTGGCCCTTTAGGAAACACAGGAGAGTGCAAGAATGCCCGTTTCTCAAAAGCAGAGTGTTTTCTTGTGTGGCACACTAGGGTTCAATTAAACTTCCTAAACGGAGCTGAATCACGTTCACTTTCAAGTTCTAAGAGCAACAGTTCATTCAGGGTAAGAAAACCACTCTTGTGCTATTCTGGCCATACACGGTCTAAATACCATTCACCAATGTTCCCAGCAAGTTCAGTGTATTGGAATGAACAGAAGCTCCTGTTTGACTAAGTTTCGAATTCTGAGTTGAACTAGATATGCCCCGTTTGTGTAGGAAGCACAGTTCTTTTGTTCTGAGCTAGCTCACTCTACTGGCCCTAAAGGAACCACATGAGAGTGCAAGAATGCCCGTTTCTCAAAAGCAGAGTGTTTTCTTTGTGTGGAACACTAGGATTCAATTAAACTTCCTAAACGGAGTTGAATCACGTTCAATTTCGAGTCGTAGCAGCAAGTGTTCATTAAGGGTACGAACATCACTCTTGCACTGTTCTGGTCATACACAGTGCCAGTAGCATTCGTATCTATTCCCAGCAACACAGTGTATTGGACTGAAGACAAGCTCCTGTTTGACTTAGTTACCTATACTGTGTTGAACTAGATATGCCCCGTTAGAGTAGGAAGCACAGTTCTCTTGTTCTGAGCTAGGTCACTCTACTTGCTCTTTAGGAAACACAGGAGAGAGCAAGAATGCCTTTTTCATAAAAGCTAGTGTTTTCCTTGTGTGGCACACTATTTTTCAATTAAACCTCCTACACGGAGTTGAATCACGTTCAGTTTCAATTTCTATTAGCAAGTGTTCCTTTGTAAGAACACCACTCTTGTACTATTCTGGCCATACACAGTGCAAATAGCATTTGTGTCTGTTCCCAGCCAGTACAGTGTATTGGACTGAAGAGAAGCTCCTGTTTTACGTAGTTTCCAATACTGAGTTGAACTAGATAGGCCCCATTTGTGTAGTAAGCACAGTTCCTTGTTCTGAGCGAGCTCACTGTACTGGCCCTATAGTAAACATAGGAGAGTGCAAGAATGCCCGTTTCTCAAAAGCAGAGTGTTTTCTTGTGTGGCACACTAGTGTTCAATTAAACTTCCTAAACGGAGTTGAATCACGTTCAGTTTCAAGTTTTGGCAGCAAGTGTTCATTCAGGGTAAGAAAACCAGTCTTGTGGTATTCCGGCCATACACAGTGCAAATAGCATTCGTGTCTGTTCCCAGCCAATACAGTGTATTGGACTGAAGAGAAGCTCCTGTTTGACTTAGTTTCCAATACTGAGTTCATCGAGATTTGTCCCGTTTGTGTATGAAGCACAGTTCTTTTGTTCTGAGCTAGCTCACTGTACTGGCCCTATAGGAAACACAGGAGAGTGCAAGAATGCCCGTTTCTCAAAAGCAGAGTGTTTTCTTGTGTGACACACTAGGGTTCAATTAAACTTCCTAAACGGAGTGGAATCACGTTCAGTTTCAAGTTCTAGCAGCAAGTGTTCATTCAGGGTAAGAACACCACTCTTGTGCTATTCCGGCCATACACGGTTTAAATAGCTTTCACGTATTTTCCCAACGAATACAGTGTATTGGACAGAAGAGGAGCTCCTTTTTGACATAGTTTCGAATACTGAGTTGAACTAGACATACACAGTTTGTGTAGGACTCGCAGTTCTTTTGTTCTGATCTAGCACACTCTACTGGCCCTATAGGAAACACAGGAGAGTGCAAGAAAGCCCTTTTCTCAAAAGCAGAGTGTTTTCATTGTGTGCCACACTAGGGTCCTTTTAAACTTCCTCAACGGAGTTGAATCACATTCAGGTTCAAGTTCTACCAGCAAGTGTTGATTGAGTGTAAGAACACCACTCCTGTGATATTCTGGCCATGCACAGTACAAACAGCATTCCCTTCTGTTCCTAGAAAGTAAAGTGTATTGGACTGAAGAGAATCTCCTGTTTTACTTCGTTTCCAATACTGAGTTGAACTAGATATGCCCCGTATCTCCAGGAAGCACAGTTCTTTTGTTCTGAGCTAGCTCACTCTACTCGACTTATAATAAACACAGGAGAGAGCAAGAATGCCCTTTTCTCAAAAGCTGAGTGTTTTCCTTGTTTGGCACACTAGGGTTCAATTAAACTTCCTAAACGGAGTTGAATCACGTTCAGTTTCCAGTTCTAGCAGCAAGTGTTCATTCAGGGTAAGAACACCACATTCGTACTATTCTGGCTACACAGTGCAAATAGCATTCGCATCTCTTCCCAGTAAGTACAGTGTATTGGAATGAAGAGAAGCTCCTCTTTTACTTAGTTTCCAATACTGAGTTTAACTACATATGCCCTGTTTTTGTAGTAAGCACATTTCTTTTTTCTGAGCTAGTTCACGCTACTGGCCATATAGGAAACACAGGACAGTGCAAGAATGCCCGTTTCTCAAAAGCAGAGTGTTTTCCTTGTGTGGCACACTAGGGTTCAATTAATCTGCCTAAATGGAGTTGAATCACGTTCAGTTTCAAGTTCTAGCAGCAAGTGTTCATTCAGGGTAAGAACACCAGTCTTGTGCTATTCTGGCCATACTCAGTGCAAATGACATTCACGTCTGTTCAAAGGAATTACAGTGTATTGGATTGAAGAGAAGCTCCTGTTTGACTTAGTTTAAAATACTGAGTTGAACTAGATATGCCCTGTTTGTGTAGGAAGCATAGTTCTTTTGTTCTGAGCTAGGTCACTCTACTGCCCCTATAGGAAACACAGGAGAGAGCAAGAATGCCCTTTTCTCAAAAGCAGAGTGTTTTCCTTCTGTGGCACCCTAGGTTTGAATTAAACTTCCTAAACGGAGTTGAATAACGTTCAGTTTCAAGTTCTAGCAGAAAGTGTTCATTCAGGGTAAGAACAGCACTCTTAGGCTATTCAAGCCATATACAGTACCAATAGCTTTCGTGTCTGTTCCCAGCCTATACAGTGTATTGGACTGAAGACAAGCTCCTGTTTGACTTAGTTTCCAATGCTGAGTTGAACTATATATGCCCCGTTTGTGTAGGAAGCATAGTTCTTTTGTTCTGAGATAGCACACTCTACTGGCCCTATAGGAAACACAGGAGAGTGCAATAATGCCCGTTTCTGAAAAGCAGAATGTTTTCCTTGTGTGGAACACTAGTGTTCAATTAAATTTCCTAAACTGAGTTGAATCAGGTTCAGTTTCACGTTCTAGCAGCAAGTGTTCATTCACGGTAAGAACACTACTCTTGTGCTATTCTGGCCATACTCAGTGCTAATAGCATACACGTCTCTTCCGAGCAAGTACAGTGCATTGGACTGAAGTGAAACTCCTGTTTTCCTTAATTTCCAATACTGAGTTGAACTAGATATGCCCCTTTGTGTTGGAAGCACAGTTCTTTTATTCTGATCTAGCTCACTCTACTGGCCCTATAGGAAACACAGGAGAGAGCAAGAAATCCCGTTTCTCAAAAGCAAAAATGGCCATTTCTCAAAAGCAGAATGTTTTCCTTGTGTGGCACACTAGGGTTCAATTAAACTTCCTAAATGGAGTTGAATCACGTTCAGTTTCAAGTTCTGGCAGCAAGTGTTCATTCAGGGTAAGAACACAACTCTTGTGCTATTCTGGTCATACACAGTGCCAATAGCATTCACGTCTGTTCCCAGCAAGTACAGTGTATTGGACTGAAGAGAGGCTATTGTTTTACTTAGGTTACAATACTGAGTTGAACTAGATATGCCCCGTTTGTTTAGGAAGCACAGTTCTTTTGTTCTGAGCTAGCTCACTCTACTGGCCCTCTAGGAAACACAGGAGAGTGCAAGAATGCCCTTTTCTCAAAAGAAGAGTGTTTTCCTTGTGTGGCACACTAGGGTTCAATTAAACTTCCTAAACGGAGTTGAATCAATTTCAGTTTCAAGTTGTAGCAGCAAGTATTCATTCAGGGTAAGAACACAACTCTCGTGCTATTCTGGTCATACACTGTGCCAATAGCATTCGCGTCTGTTCCCTGCAAGTACAGAGTATTGGACTGAGGAGAGGCTATTGTTTTACTTAGGTTACAATACTGAGTTGAACTAGATATGCCCCGTTTGTGTAGGAAGCACAGTTCTTTTGTTCTGAGCTAGCACACTCTACTGGCCCTATAGGAAACACAGGAGAGAGCAAGAAATCCCGTTTCTCAAAAGCAGAGTGTTTTCCTTGGGTAGCACACTAGGGTTCAATTAAATATCCTAAAGGTAGTGGAATCACGTTCAGTTTCAATTTCTATCAGCAAGTGTTCATTTGTAAGAACACCACTCTTGTACTACTCTGGTAATACACAGTGCAAATAACATTCTTGTCTGTTCCCAGCAAGTACAGTGTATTGGACTGAAGAGAAGCTCCTGTTTTACGTAGTTTCCAATACTGAGTTGAACTCGATATGCCCCATTTGTGTAGTAAGCACAGTTCCTTGTTCTGAGCGAGCTCATTGTACTGGCCCTAAAGTAAACATAGGAGAGTGCAAGAATGCCCGTTTCTCAAAAGCAGAGTGTTTTCTTGTGTGGCACACTAGGGTTCAATGAAACTTACTAAACGGAGTTGAATCAGGTTCAGTTTGAAGTTCTAGCAGCAAGTGTTCATTCAGGGTAAGAAAACCAGTCTTGTGCTATTCTGGCCATACTCATTGCAAATGGCATTCACGTCTGTTCCCAGCAATTACAGTGTATTGGACTGAAGAGAAGCTCCTGTTTGACTTAGTTTCCAATACTGAGTTGAACTAGATATGCCCCGTTTGTGTAGGAAGCACAGTTCTTTTGTTCTGAGATAGCTCACTCTACTGGCCCTATAGGAAACACAGGAGAGTGCAATAATGCCCGTTTCTCAAAAGCAGAATGTTTTCCTTGTGTGGCACACTAGGGTTCAAATAAACTTCCTAAAAGGAGTTGAATCACGTTCAGTTTCAAGTTCTAGCAGCAAGTGTTCATTCAGGGTAAGAACACAACTCTCGTGCTATTCTGGCCATACACAGTGCAAATAGCATTCACGTTAGTTCCCAGCAAGTACAGTGTATTGGACTGAAGAGAAGCTCCTGTTTTACTTAGTTTACAATACTGAGTTGAACTAGATATGTCCCGCTTTTGTAGGAAGCACAGTTCTTTTGTTCTGAGCTAGCTCACTCTACTCCCCCTATAGGAAAAACTGGAGAGAGCAAGAATGCCCTTTTCTCAAAAGCAGAGTGTTTTCCTTGTGTGGCACACTAGGCTTCAATTAAACTTCCTAAACGGAGTTGAATCACGTTCAGTTTCAAGTTCGAGCAGGAAGTGTTCATTCAGGGTAAGAACACTACTCTCGTGCAAGTGTTCATTCAGTTTAAGAACACCACTCTTGTGCTATTCTGGCCATATACAGTGCCAATAGCATTCGTGTCTCTTCCCCGCAAGTGCAGTGTATTGGACTGAAGAGAAGCTCCTGTTTTACATCGTTTCCTATACTGAGTTAAACTATATGACCCGTTTGTGCAGGAAGCACAGTTCCTTTGTTCTGAGCTTTCTCACTCTACTCGCCCTATAGGAAACACAGGAGAGAGCAAGAATGCCCTTTTCTCAAAAGCAGAGTATTTTCCTTGTGTGGCACACTACTGTTCAGTTAAACTTCTTAATGTAGTTGAATCACGTTCATTTTCAATTTCTAGCAGCAAGTGTTCAATCAGGATTACAACACCAATCTTGTGCTATTCTGTCAATACACAGAGCAAATAGAATTCGCGTCTCTTCCCAGCAAGTACAGTGTATTGGACTGAAGAGAATCTCCTGATTTCCTTAGTTTAAAATACTGAGTTGATATAGATATGCCCCTTTTGTGTAGGAACCACAGTTCTTTTGCTCTGAGCTAGTTCACTCTACTGGCCCTATACGAAACACAGGAGAGTGCAAGAATGCCCGTTTCTCAAAAGCAGAGTGTTTTCCTTGTGTGGCACACTGGGTTTTAATTAAACTTGCTAAACGGAGTTGAATCATGTTCAGTTTCATGTTCTAGCACTAAGTGTTCATTCAGGCTAAGAACACCACTCTTGTGCTATTCTGGCCATACACAGTGCCAATAGCATTTGCTTCTGTTCCCAGCAAGTACAGTGTATTGGAATGAAGAAAATCTCCTGTTTGACTTAGTTTCCAATACTGAATTCAACTAGATATGCCCCGTTTGTGTAGGAATCACAGTTCTTTTGATCTGAGCTAGCTCTCTCTACTGCCCCTATAGGAAACACAGGAGAGTGCAAGAATGCCCGTTACTCAAATGTAGAGGGTTTTCCTTGTGTGGAACTCTAGGGTTCAATGAAACTTCCTAAACGAAGTTGAATTACGTTCAGTTTCAAGTTCTAGCAGCAACTGTTCATTCAGGGCAAGAACACCACTCTTGTGCTATTCTGGCCATACAATTCCAATAGCATTCGCGTCTGTTCCCAGCAAGTACAGTGTATTGTACTGAAGAGAAGCTCCTGTCTTACTTAGTTTCCAATACTGAGTTGAACTAGGTATGCTCCGTTTGTGTAGGAAACACAATTCTTTTGTTCTGAGCTAGGTCACTGTAAGGGCCCTATAGTAAACACAGGAGATTGTAAGAATGGCCGTTTCTCAAAAGCAGAGTGTTTTCCTTGTGTGGCACACTAGGGTTAAATTAAAATTCCTAAACAGAGTTGAATCACGTTCAGTTTCAAGTTCTATCAGGAAGTGTTCTTTCAGGGTAAGAACACCACTCTTGTGATATTCTGGCCATACACAGTTCCAAAAGAATTCGCGTCTGTTCTTAGCAAGTACAGTGTATTGGACTGAAGAGAAGCTCCTGTTTTACTTAGTTTACAATACTGAGTTGAACTAGATGTGCTCCGTTTGTGTAGGAAGGACAGTTCTTTTGTTCTGAGCTAGGTCACTGTAGGGGCCCCTTAGGAAACACAGGAGATTGCAAGAATGCCCGTTTATCAAAAGCAGAGTGTTTTCCTTGTATCGCACACTAGGGTTCAATTAAACTTCCTAAACGGAGTTGAATCACGTTCAGTTTCAAGGTCGAGCAGCAAGGGTTCATTCATGGTAAGAACACCACTCTTGTGCTATTCTGGCCATAAACAGTGCCAATAGCATTTGTGTCTCTTCCCCGCAAGTGCAGTGTATTGGACTGAAGAGAAGCTCCTGTTTTACATCGTTTCCTATACTGAGTTGAACTATATGACCCATTTGTGCAGGAAGCACAGTTCCTTTTTTTCTGAGCTTGCTCACTCTACTCGCCCTATAGGAAACACAGTAGAGAGCAAGAATGCCCTTTTCTCAAAAGCAGAGTGTTTTCTTCTTTGGCCCACTAGGGTTAAATTAAACTTCCTAAATGGAGTTGAATCATGTTCAGTTTCAAGTTCGAGCAGCAAGTGTTCATTCTGGATAAGAACACCACTCTTGTGGCCCTACACAGTGTCAATAGCATTCGTGTCTGTTCCCAGCAAGTACAGTGTATTGGACTGAAGAGAAGCCCCTGTTTGACTTAGTTTCCAATACTGAGTTGAACTAGATAGGCCGAGTTTGTGTAGGAAGCACAGTTCATTTTTTCTGAGTTAACTCACTCTACTTGCCCTATAGGAAACACAGGAGAGTGCAAAAATGCCCTTTTCTCAAAACCAGAGTGTTTTCCTTATGTTGCACACTAGGGTTCAATTAAACTTCCTAAACGGAGTTGAATCACGTTCTGTTTCAAGATCTAGCAGCAAGTATTCATTCAGGGTAACAACCCCACACTCCTGCTATTCTGGCCATACACACTGCCAATAACATTCGTATCTCTTCCCAGCAAGTACAGTTTATTGAACTGAAGAGAAGCTCCTGTTTTACTTAGTTTCCAATACTGAGTTGAACTAGATATGCCCCGTTTGTGTAGGAAGCACAGTTCTTTTGTTGTGAGCTAGCTCACACTACTAGCCCTATAGGAAACACAGGATAGTGCAAGAATGCCCGTTCCTCAAAAGCAGAGTGTTTTCCTTGTGTGGAACACTAGGGTTCAATTAAACTTCCTAAACGCAGTTGAATTACGTTCATTTTCAAGTTCCAGCAGCAAGTGTTCATTCAGGGTAAGAATACCACACTTGTGGCCCTACACAGTGCCAATAGCATTCGTCTCTGTTTTTAGCAAGTACAGTGTATTGGACTGAAGAGAAGCACCTGTTTGACTTCGTTTCCAATACTGAGTTGAACTAGATATGCCGCGTTTGTGTAGGAAGCACAGTTCTTTTGTTCAGAGCTAGCTCAATCTACTTGCCCTATAGGAAACACAGGGGAGTGCAAGAATGCCCGTTTCTCAAAAGCAGAATGTTTTCCTTGTGTGGCACACTAGGGTCCAATTAAACTTCCTCGACGGAGTTGAATCACATTCAGTTTCAAGTTCTAGCAGCAAGTGTTCATTCAGGGTAAGAAAACCACTATTGTGCTATTCTGGCCATACACAGTGCCAATAGCATTCGCTTCTGTTCCGAGCAAGTACAGTGTATTGGACTGAAGAGAAGCTCTTGTTTTACTTCGTTTCCAATACGGAGTTGAACTATATGCCCCGTTTGTGCAGAAAGCACAGTTCTTTTGGTCTGAGCTAGCTCACTCCACTCGCCCTATAGGAAACACAGGAGAGAGCAAGAATGCCCTTTTCTCAAAATCAGAGTGTTTTCCTTTTGTGGCACACTAGGGTTCAATTAAACTTCCTAAACGGAGTTGAATCACGTTCAGTTTCAAGTTCTAGCAGCAAGTGTTCATTCACGTTAAGAACACCACTCTCGTGTTATTCTGGCCATAAACAGCGCAAATAGCATTCACATCTCTGCCCGGCAAGTACAGTGTATTGGACTGAAGAGAAGCTCCTGTTTTACTTAGTTTACAATACTGAGTTGAACTAGCTATGCCCTGTTTGTGTAGGAAGCACAATTCTTTTGTTCTGAGCTAGCTCACTCTACCGGCCCTATAGGAAAAACAGGAGAGTACAATGATGCCCGTTTCTCAAAAGCAGAGTGTTTTCTTGTGTGGCACACTAGGGTCCAATTAAACTTCATCAACAGAGTTGAATCACATTCAGTTTCAAGTTCTAGCACCAAGTGTTCATTCAGGTTAAGAACACCACTCTTGTGCTATTCTGTCCATACACAGTGCCAATAGCATTTGCTTCTGTTCCCAGCAAGTACAGTGTATTGGACCGAAGAGAGGCTCCTGTTTTACTTAGTGTACAATACTGAGTTGAACTAGATATGCCCCGTTTGTGTAGGAAGCACAGTTCTTTTGTTCTGAGCTAGCTCACACTACTCGCCTTATAAGAAACACAGGACAGAGCAATAATGCCCTTTTCTCAAAAGCAGAGTGTTTTCCTTGTTTGGCCCACTAGGGTTCAATTAAACTTCCTAAACGGAGTTGAATCATGTTCAGTTTCTAGTTCTAGCAGCAAGTGTTCATTCAGGGTTAAAACACCACTCTTATGCTGTTGTGGCCATACACAATGCCAATAGCATTCGTGTCTGTTCCCAGCAAGTACAGTGTATTGGACTGAAGAGAAGCTCCTGTTTTACTTAGTTTACAATACTGAGTTGAACTAGCTATGCCCCGTTTGTGTAGGAAGCACAGTTCTTTTTTTCTGAGCTAGCTTACTCTACCGGCCCTATAGGAAACACAGGAGAGTATAAAAATGCGCGTTTCTCAAAAGCAGAGTGTTTTCCATGTGTGGCCCACTAGGGTTCAGTTAAACTTCCTAAACGGAGTTGAATCATGTTCAGTTTCAAGTTCGAGCAGCAAGTGTTCATTCAGGGTAAGAACACCACTCTTGTGGCCCTACACATTATCAATAGCATTTCTGTCTATCCCAGTAAGTACAGTGTATTGGACTGAAGAGAAGCTCCTGTTTGACTTAGTTTCCAATACTGAGTTGAACTAGATATGCCCGGATTGTGTATGAAGCACAGTTCTTTTGTTCTGAGCTAGGTCACTGTAGGGGCCCTTTAGGAAACACAGGAGATTGCAAGAATGCCGCTTTCTCAAAAGCAGAGTTTTTTCCTTGTGTTGCACACTAGGGTTCAATTAAACTTCCTAAACGGAGTTGAATCACGTTCAGTTTCAAGTTGTAGCAGCAAGTGTTCATTCAGGGTAAGAACACACCACTCGTGCTATTCTGACCATACGCAGTGCAAATAGCATTCGCTTTTCTTCCCAGCAAGTACAGTGTATTGGACTGAAGAGAAGCTCCTGTTTTACTTATTTTTCAATTTTGAGCTGAAATAGATATGCCCCAGTTGTGCAGGAAGCACAGTTTTTAGTTGTGAGCTAGCTCACTCTACTGGCCCTATAGGAAACACAGGAGAGTGCAAGAATGTATGTTTCTCAAAAGCAGAGTGTTTTCCTTGTGTGACACACAGGGTACAATTAAACTTCCTAAACGGATTTGAATCACGTTCAGTTTCAAGTACTAGCAGCACGTGTTCATTCAGGGTAAGAACACCACTCTTGTGCTATTCTGGCCATACACAGTGCAAATAGCATTCGCATCTCTCCCCAGCAAGTACAGTGTATTGGACTGAAGAGAAGCTCCTGTTTTACTTAGTTTACAATTCTGAGTTGAACTAGATATGCCCCTTTGTGTAGGAAGCACAGTTCTTTTGACTGAGCTAGCGCACTCTACTCGCCCTATAGGAAACACAGAGAAAGCAAGAATGCCTTTTCTCAAAAGCAGAGTGTTTTCTTTGTGTGGCACACTAGGGTTCAATTAAACTTCCTAAACGGAGTTGAATCACGTTCAGTTTCAAGGTCGAGCAGCAAGGGTTCATTCATGGTAAGAACACCACTCTTGTGCTATTCTGGCCATACACAGTGCCAATAGCATTCGTGTCTCTTCCCCGCAAGTGCAGTGTATTGGACTGAAGAGAAGCTCCTGTTTTACATCGTTTCCTATACTGAGTTGAACTATATGACCCATTTTGCAGGAAGCACAGTTCCTTTTTTTCTGAGCTTGCTCAATCTACTCGCCCTATAGGAAACACAGGAGAGAGCAAGAATGCCCTTTTCTCAAAAGCAGAGTGTTTTCCTTGTGTGGCACACTACTGTTCAGTTAAACTTCTTAATGTAGTTGAATCACGTTCATTTTCAATTCTAGCAGCAAGTGTTCAATCAGGATTAGAACACCACTCTTGTGCTATTCTGTCAATAACAGAGCAAATAGAATTCGCGTCTCTTCCCAGCAAGTACAGTGTATTGGACTGAAGAGAATCTCCTGATTTACTTAGTTTCCAATACTGAGTTGAACTAGATATGCCGTGTTTGTGTAGGAACCACATATCTTTCGCTCTGAGCTAGTTCACTCTACTGGCCCTATACGAAACACAGGAGAGTGCAAGAATGCCCGTTTCTCAAAAGCAGAGTGTTTTCCTTGGGTGGAACACTGGGTTTCAATTAAACTTCCTAAACGGAGTTGAATCATGTTCAGTTTCATGTTCTAGCACTAAGTGTTCATTCAGGCTAAGAACACCACTCTTGTGCTATTCTGGCCATACACAGTGCCAATAGCATTTGCTTCTGTTCCCAGCAAGTACAGTGTATTGGAATGAAGAAAATCTCCTGTTTGACTTAGTTTCCAATACTGAGTTCAACTAGATATGCCCCGTTTGTGTAGGAAGCACAGTTCTTTTGATCTGAGCTAGCTCTCTCTACTGGCCCTATAGGAAACACAGGAGAGTGCAAGAATGCCCGTTACTCAAAAGTAGAGGGTTTTCCTTGTGTGGAACTCTAGGGTTCAATTAAACTTCCTAAACGAAGTTGAATTACGTTCAGTTTCAAGTTCTAGCAGCAACTGTTCATTCAGGGTAAGAACACCACTCTTGTGCTATTCTGGCCATACAATTCCAATAGCATTCGCGTCTGTTCCCAGCAAGTACAGTGTATTGGACTGAGAGAAGCCCCTGTTTGACTTAGTTTCCAATGCTGAGTTGAACTAGATAGGCCGAGTTTGTGTAGGAAGCACAGTTCATTTTTTCTGAGTTAACTCACTCTACTTGCCCTCTAGGAAACACAGGAGAGTGCAAAAATGCCCTTTTCTCAAAAGCAGAGTGTTTTCCTTGTGTGGCACACTAGGGTTCAATTAAACTTCCTAAACGGAGTTGAATCACGTTCTGTTTCAAGTTCTAGCAGCAAGTATTCATTCAGGGTAACAACCCCACACTCCTGCTATTCTGGCCATACACACTGCCAATAACATTCGTATCTCTTCCCAGCAAGTACAGTTTATTGAACTGAAGAGAAGCTCCTGTTTTACTTAGTTTACAATACTGAGTTGAACTAGATATGCCCCGTTTGTGTAGGAAGCACAGTTCTTTTGTTGTGAGCTAGCTCACACTACTAGCCCTATAGGAAACACAGGAGAGTGCAAGAATGCCCGTTCCTCAAAAGCAGAGTGTTTTCCTTGTGTGGAACACTAGGGTTCAATTAAACTTCCTAAACGCAGTTGAATTACGTTCATTTTCAAGTTCCAGCAGCAAGTGTTCATTCAGGGTAAGAATACCACACTTGTGGCCCTACACAGTGCCAATAGCATTCGTCTCTGTTTTTAGCAAGTACAGTGTATTGGACTGAAGAGAAGCTCCTGTTTGACTTCGTTTCCAATACTGAGTTGAACTAGATATGCCGCGTTTGTGTAGGAAGCACAGTTCTTTTGTTCAGAGCTAGCTCAATCTACTTGCCCTATAGGAAACACAGGGGAGTGCAAGAATGCCCGTTTCTCAAAAGCAGAATGTTTCCCTTGTGTGGCACACTAGGGTCCAATTAAACTTCCTCGACGGAGTTGAATCACATTCAGTTTCAAGTTCTAGCAGCAAGTGTTCATTCAGGGTAAGAAAACCACTATTGTGCTATTCTGGCCATACACAGTGCCAATAGCATTCGCTTCTGTTCCGAGCAAGTACAGTGTATTGGACTGAAGAGAAGCTCTTGTTTTACTTCGTTTCCAATACGGAGTTGAACTATATGCCCCGTTTGTGCAGAAAGCACAGTTCTTTTGGTCTGAGCTAGCTCACTCCACTCGCCCTATAGGAAACACAGGAGAGAGCAAGAATGCCCTTTTCTCAAAATCAGAGTGTTTTCCTTTTGTGGCACACTAGGGTTCAATTAAACTTCCTAAACGGAGTTGAATCACGTTCAGTTTCAAGTTCTAGCAGCAAGTGTTCATTCACGTTAAGAACACCACTGTCGTGTTATTCTGGCCATAAACAGCGCAAATAGCATTCACATCTCTGCCCGGCAAGTACAGTGTATTGGACTGAAGAGAAGCTCCTGTTTTACTTAGTTTACAATACTGAGTTGAACTAGCTATGCCCTGTTTGTGTAGGAAGCACAATTCTTTTGTTCTGAGGTAGCTCACTCTACCGGCCTTATAGGAAACACAGCAGAGTACAATGATGCCCGTTTCTCAAAAGCAGAGTGTTTTCTTGTGTGGCACACTAGGGTCCAATTAAACTTCATCAACAGAGTTGAATCACATTCAGTTTCAAGTTCTAGCACCAAGTGTTCATTCAGGTTAAGAACACCACTCTTGTGCTATTCTGTCCATACACAGTGCCAATAGCATTTGCTTCTGTTCCCAGCAAGTACAGTGTATTGGACTGAAGAGAAGCTCCTGTTTTACTTAGTTTACAATACTGAGTTGAACTAGATATGCCCCGTTTGTGTAGGAAGCACAGTTCTTTTGTTCTGAGCTAGCTCACACTACTCGCCTTATAAGAAACACAGGACAGAGCAATAATGCCCTTTTCTCAAAAGCAGAGTGTTTTCCTTGTTTGGCCCACTAGGGTTCAATTAAACTTCCTAAACGGAGTTGAATCATGTTCAGTTTCTAGTTCTAGCAGCAAGTGTTCATTCAGGGTAAAAACACCACTCTTATGCTGTTGTGGCCATACACAATGCCAATAGCATTCGTGTCTGTTCCCAGCAAGTACAGTGTATTGGACTGAAGAGAAACTCCTGTTTTACTTAGTTTACAATACTGAGTTGAACTAGCTATGCCCCGTTTGTGTAGGAAGCACAGTTCTTTTTTTCTGAGCTAGCTCACTCTACCGGCCCTATAGGAAACACAGGAGAGTATAAAAATGCGCGTTTCTCAAAAGCAGAGTGTTTTCCATGTGTGGCCCACTAGGGTTCAGTTAAACTTCCTAAACGGAGTTGAATCATGTTCAGTTTCAAGTTCGAGCAGCAAGTGTTCATTCAGGGTAAGAACACCACTCTTGTGGCCCTACACATTATCAATAGCATTTCTGTCTATCCCAGTAAGTACAGTGTATTGGACTGAAGATTAGCTCCTGTTTGACTTAGTTTCCAATACTGAGTTGAACTAGATATGCCCGGATTGTGTAGGAAGCACAGTTCTTTTGTTCTGAGCTAGGTCACTGTAGGGGCCCTTTAGGAAACACAGGAGATTGCAAGAATGCCGCTTTCTCAAAAGCAGAGTGTTTTCCTTGTGTTGCACACTAGGGTTCAATTAAACTTCCTAAACGGAGTTGAATCACGTTCAGTTTCAAGTTGTAGCAGCAAGTGTTCATTCAGGGAAAGAACACACCACTCGTGCTATTCTGACCATACGCAGTGCAAATAGCATTCGCTTCTCTTCCCAGCAAGTACAGTGTATTGGAATGAAGAGAAGCTCATGTTTTACTTATTTTTCAATATTGAGCTGAAATAGATATGCCCCAGTTGTGCAGGAAGCACAGTTTTTAGTTGTGAGCTAGCTCACTCTACTGGCCCTATAGGAAACACAGGAGAGTGCAAGAATGTGTGTTTCTCAAAAGCAGAGTGTTTTCCTTGTGTGACACACAGGGTACAATTAAACTTCCTAAACGGATTTGAATCACGTTCAGTTTCAAGTACTAGCAGCACGTGTTCATTCAGGGTAAGAACACCACTCTTGTGCTATTCTGGCCATACACAGTGCAAATAGCATTCGCATCTCTCCCCAGCAAGTACAGTGTATTGGACTGAAGAGAAGCTCCTGTTTTACTTAGTTTACAATTCTGAGTTGAACTAGATATGCCCCTTTGTGTAGGAAGCACAGTTCTTTTGACTGAGCTAGCGCACTCTACTCGCCCTATAGGAAACACAGGAGAGTGCAAGAATGCCCGTTCCTCAAAAGCAGAGTGTTTTCCTTGTGTGGAACACTAGGGTTCAATTAAACTTCCTAAACGCAGTTGAATTACGTTCATTTTCAAGTTCCAGCAGCAAGTGTTCATTCAGGGTAAGAATACCACACTTGTGGCCCTACACAGTGCCAATAGCATTCGTCTCTGTTTTTAGCAAGTACAGTGTATTGGACTGAAGAGAAGCTCCTGTTTCAGTGTAAGAACACCACTCTTGTGCTATTCTTGCCATACAGAGTACAAATAGCATTCTTGTCTCTTTCCAGTAAGTACAGTGTATTGGACTGAAGAGAAGTTCGTGTTTGACATAGATTATAATACTGAGTTGAACTAGATATGCCCCGTTTGTGTAGGTAGCACAGTTTTTTGTTCTCAGGTAGCTTACTGTACTGGCCCTATAGGAAACACAGGAGAGTTCAAGAATGCCAGTTTTTCAAAAGCAGATTCGTTTCCTTGTGTGGCACACTAGGGTTCAATAAAACGTCCTAAACGGAGTTGAATCACATTCAGTTTCATGTTCTAGCAACAAGTGTTCATTCACGTTAAGAACACCACTCTTGTGCTATTCTGGCCATACACAGTGCCAATAGCATTTGAGTCTGGTCTCAGCAAGTACGGTGTCTTGGACTGAAGAGAAACTCCTGTTTTACTTAGTTTCCAATACTGAGTTGAACTAGATTGCCCCGTTTGTGTAGGAAGCACAGTTCTTTTGTTCTGAGCTAGTTCACTGTACTGGCCCTATAGGAAACACAGGATAGTTCAAGAATGCCCGTATCTCAAAAGCAGAGTGTTTTCCTTGTGTGGCACACTAGAGTTCAGTTAAACTATCTAAACCGAATTGAATCACGTTCAAATTGAAGTTCTAGCAGCAAGTGTTCATTCAGGGAAAGAACACCACTCTTGTGCTATTCTGGCCATAACCAGTGCCAATATTATTCGGGTCTGTTCCCAGCAAGTACAGGGTATTGGACTGAAGAGAAGCTCCTGTTTTACGTAGTTTCCAATACGGAGTTGAACTAGATAGGCCCCGTTTGTGTCGAAAGCACAGTTCTTTTGTTTTGAGCTAGCTCACTGTACTGGCCCTCTAAGAAACACAGGAGAGTACAAGAATGCCTGTTTCTCAAAAGCAGAGTGTTTTCCTTGTGTGGCACACTAGGGTTAAATTAAACTTCCTAAACCGAGTTGAATCCTGTTCAGTTTAAGTACAGGCAGCAAGTGTTCATTCAGGTAAGAACACCACTCTTGTGCTATTCTGGCCATACACAGTGCCAATAGCATTCCTGCTGTTCCCAGCAAGTACAGTGTATTGGACTGAAGTGAAGCTCCTGTTTGACTTAGTTTCCAATACTGAGTTGAACTAGATATGCCCCGTTTGTGTAGGAAGAACAGTTCTTTTGTTATGAGCTATCTCACTCTACTGTCCCTATAGGAAACATAGGAGGGTGCAAGAATGCCCGTTTTCTAAAGCAGAGTGTTTTCCTTGTGTGGCACAATACTGTTCAATTAAACTTCCTAAACGGAGTTGAATCACGTTCAGTTTCAAGTTCTAGCACCAAGTGTTCATTCAGGGTAAGAACACCACTCTTGTGCTATTCTGGTCATACACAGTGCAAATAGCATTCACGTCTGTTCCCAACCAGTACAGTATATTGGACTGAAGAGAAGATCCTGTTTGACTTAGTTTCCAATACTGAGTTGAACTAGATATGTCCCGTTGTGTAGGACTCACCGTTCTTTTGTTCTGAGCTAGCACACTCGTTGACCTATTGGACACACAGGAGAGTGCAAGAATGCCCGTTTCTCAAAAAGCAGAGTGTTTTCCTTGTGTGGCACACTAGGGTTCAATTAAACTTCCTAAACGGAGTTGAATCACGTTCAGATTCAAGTTCTAACAGCAAGTATTCATTCTGGGTAAAAACACCACTCTTGTGCTATTCTGGCCATACTCAGTGCAAATAGCATTTGCGTCTGTTCCGAGCAAGTACAGTATATTTTACTGAAGAGAAGCTCCTGTTTTACTTAGTTTCCAATACTGAGTTGTACTAGATATGCCCCCTTTGTGTAGTAAGAACCGTTCTTTGTTCTGAGCTAGCTCACTCTACTGGCCCTATAGAAAACACGGGAGAGTGCAAGAATGCCCGTTTCTCAAAATGAGAGTGTTTTCCTTGTGTGGCACACTAGGGTTCAATTAAACTTCCTAAACTGAGTTGAATTACTTTCAGTTTCATTTTCTAGCAACAAGTGTTCATTCAGGGTAAGAACACCACTCTTGTGCTATTCTGGCAACACACAGTGCAAATAGCATTCATGTCTGTTACCAGCAAGTACAGTGTATTGTACTGAAGAGAAGCTCCTGTTTGACATATTTTCCAATACTGAGTTGAACTAGATATGCCCCGTTTGTGTAGGACTCACAGTTCTTTTGTTCTGAGCTAGCACACTCTACTTACACTATAGTAAACACAGGAGAATGCAAGAATGCCCGTTTCTCAAAAGCAGAATGTTTTCCTTGTGTGGCACACTACGGTTCAATTAAACTTCCTTAACGGAGTTGAATCACGTTCAGTTTCAAGTTCTAATAGCAAGTATTCATTCTAGGTAAAAACACCACTCTTGTGCTATTCTGGCCATACTCAGTGCAAATAGCATTTGCGTCTGTTCCGTGTAAGTACAGTATATTGTACTGAAGAGAAGCTCCTGTTTTACTTAGTTTCCAATACTGAGTTGAACTAGATATGCCCCGTTTGTGTAGGAAGCACAGTTCTTTTGTTCTGAGCTAGCTGACTGTACTGGTCCTATAGGTAACACAGTAGAGTGCAAGAGTGCCTGTTTCTCAAAAGCAGAGTGTTTGTCTTGTAAGGCCAAATCGGGTTAAATACAACTTCCTAAACGGAGTTGAATCACATTCAGTTTCAAGTTCAAGCATTAAGTGTTAATTCAGGGTAAGATCACCACTCTTGTGCTTTTCTGGCCATACACAGTGCTAATAGCATTCCTGTCTGTTCCCAGCAAGACACACTAGTGTTCAATTAAACTTCCTAAAGTGAGTTGAATCACGTCTATTTCAAGTTCTAGCACTAAGTGGAAATTCAGGGTAAGAACACCACTCTTGTGCTCTTCTGGCCATACACATTGCCAAGAGCATTCACGTGTGTTCCCAGCAAGTACAGTGTATTGGACTGAAGAGAAGTTCCTGTTTTCCTTAGTTTCCAATACTGAGTTGAACTAGATATGCCACGTTTGTGTTGGACTCACAGTTCTTTTGTTCTGAGCTTGCACACTCTACTTACACTATAGGAAACACAGGAGAGTGCAAGAATGCCCTTTTCTCAAAAGCAGAGTGTTTTCCTTGTGTGGCACACTAGGGTTCAATTAAACTTCCTAAACCGAGTTGAATCATGATCAGGTTCAAGTTCTAGCAGCAAGTGTTCATTCAGGTAAGAACTCCACTCTTGTGCTATTCTGGCCATACACAGTGCAAATAGCATTCGTGTCTGTTCCCAGCAAGTACGTTGGACTGAAAGAAGCTCCTGTTTTACTTAGTTTCCAATACCGAGTTGAACTAGATATGCAATGTTTGTGTTGAAAGCACCGTTCTTTGTTCTGAGATCGCTCACTCTACTGGCCGTATAGGAAACACAGGAGAGAGCAAGAATTCTCTTTTCTCAAAAGCAGAGAGTTTTTCTTGTGTGGCACACTAGCGTTCAATTAAGCTTCCTAAACGGAGTTGAATCACGTTCAGTTTCAAGTTCTAGCAACAAGAGTTCATTCAGGGTAAAAACACCACTCTTGTGCTATTCTGGCCATACACAGTGCCAATAGCATTTGTGTCTGTTCCCAGCAATTACAGTGTATTTGACTGACGAGAAGCTCCTGTTTTACTTAGTTTCCAATACTGGGTTGACCTAGATATGCCCCGTTTGTGTAGGAAGCACAGTACGTGTGTTCTGAGCTAGCTCACTCTACTGGCCTTATAGGAAACACGAGAGAGTGCAAGAATGCCGTTTCTCAAAAACAGAGTGTTTTCCTTGAGTGGCACAGTAGGGTTCAGTTAAACTTCCTAAAAGGAGTTGAATCACGTTCAGTTTCAAGTTCTAGCAAAAGTGTTAATTCAGGGTAAGAACACCATTCTTGTGCTATTCTGGCCATACACAGTGCAAATAGCATTTGCGTGTGTTCCGAGCAAGTACAGTATATTGGACTGAAGAGAAGCTCCTGTTTTACTTAGTTTCCAATACTGAGTTGAACTAGATATGCCCCTTTGTGTAGTAAGCACAGTTCTTTGTTCTGAGCTAGCTCACTCTACTCGCCCTATAGAAAACACGGAAGAGTGCAAGAATGCTCTTTTCTCAAAAGCAGAGTGTTTTCCTCGTGTGGCACACTAGCGTTCAATTAAGCTTCCTAAACGGAGTTGAATCACGTTCAGTTTCAAGTTCTAGCAACAAGAGTTCATTCAGGGTAAAAACACCACTCTTGTGCTATTCTGGCCATACACAGTGCCAATAGCATTCGTGTCTGTTCCCAGCAATTACAGTGTATTTGACTGACGAGAAGCTCCTGTTTTATTAGTTTCCAATACTGGGTTGACCTAGATATGCCCTGTTTGTGTAGGAAGCACAGTACGTGTGTTCTGAGCTAGCTCACTCTACTGGCCTTATAGGAAACACGGGAGAGTGCAAGAATGCCCGTTTCTCAAAAACAGAGTGTTTTCCTTGAGTGGCACACTCGGGTTCAGTTAAACTTCCTAAAAGGAGTTGAATCACGTTCAGTTTCAAGTTCTAGCACAAGTGTTCATTCAGGGTAAGAACACCACTCTTGTGCTATTCTGGCAACACACAGTGCAAATAGCATTCATGTCTGTTACCAGCAAGTACAGTGTATTGTACTGAAGAGAAGCTCCTGTTTGACATAGTTTCCAATACTGAGTTGAACTAGATATGCCCCGTTTGTATAGGACTCACAGTTCTTTTGTTCTGAGCTAGCACACTCTACTTACACTATAGGAAACACAGGAGAATGCAAGAATGCCCGTTTCTCAAAAGCAGAATGTTTTCCTTGTGTGGCACACTAGGGTTCAATTAAACTTCCTAAACGGAGTTGAATCACGTTCAGTTTCAATTTCTAACAGCAAGTAGTCATTCTGGGTAAAAACACCACTCTTGTGCTATTCTGGCCATACTCAGTGCAAATAGCATTTGCGTCTGTTCCGAGCAAATACAGTTAAGGAAGTTTAATTGAACCCTAGTGTGCCACAAAAGGAAAACGGGCATTCTTGCACTCTCCCGTGTTTTCTATAGGGCCAGTAGAGTGAGCTAGCTCAGAACAAAGAACTGTGCTTTCTACACTGAATGAACACTTGCTGCTAGAACATGAAACTGAACGTGATTCAACTCCGTTTAGGAAGTTGAATTGAAAACTAGTGTGCCACACATGGAAAACACTCTGCTTTTGAGAAACGGGCATTCTTGTACTCTCCTGTGTTTCTTAGAGGGCCAGTACAGTGAGCTAGCTCAAAACAAAAGAACTGTGCTTCCTACACAAACGGGGCCTATCTAGTTCAACTCAGTATTGGAAACTAAGTAAAACAGGAGCTTCTCTTCAGTCCAATACACTGTACTTGCTGGGAACAGACTCGAATGCTATTAGCACTGTGTATGGCCAGAATAGCACACGAGTCATGTTCTTACCTTGAATGAACACTTGCTGCTAGAACTTGAAACTGAATATGATTCAACTCCGTTTATGAAGTTTAATTTAACCCTAGTGTGCCACTAAAGAAAGCACTCTGTTATTGAGAAACGGGTATTCTTGCACTCTCCTGTGTTTCCTATAGGGCAGTAGAGTGAGCTAGATAAGAACAAAAGAACTGTGCTTCCTACACACACGGGGCATATCTACTTCAACTCAGTATTGGAAACTAAGTAAAACAGGAGATTCTCTTCAGTCCAATATACTGTACTTGCTCGGAACACACGCAAATGCTATTTGCACTGTGTATGGCCAGAATAGCACAAGAGTAGTGTTCTTACCCTGAATGAACACTTTTGCTAGAACATGAAACGGAACGTGATTCAACTCCTTTTAGGAAATTTAACTGAACCCTAGTGTGCCACTCAAGGAAAACACTGTTTTTGAGAAACGGGCATTCTTCCATGCTCCTGTGTTTCCTAAAGGGCCAGTAGAGTGAACTAGCTCAGAACACACGTACTGTGCTTCCTACACAAACGGGGCATATCTAGTTCAACTCAGTATTGGAAACTAAGTAAAACAGGAGATTCTCTTAAGTCCAATACACTGTACTTGTTGGGAAGAGACACGAATGCTAATGGCACTGTGTATGTCCAGAATAGTACAAGAGTGGTGTTCTTACCCTGAATGAACACTTGCTGCTAGAACTTGAAACTGAACGTGATTCAACTCCATTGAGGAAGTTTAATTGAACCCTAGTGTGCCACACAAGGAACCAATCTGCTTTTGAGAAACGGGCATTCTTGCAGTTTCCTGTGTTTCCTATAGGGCCAGTAGAGTGAGCTAGCTCATAATAAAAGAACTGTGCTTCCTACACAAACGGGGCATATGTAGTTCAACTCAGTATTGGAAACTAGGTAAAACAGTAGCTTCTCTTCAGTCCAATACACTGTACTTGCTGGGAACAGACTCGAATTCAATTCGCACTGTGTATGGCCAGAATAGCACAAGAGTGGTGTTCTTACCCTGAATGAACACTTGCTGCTAGTTCTTGAAACTGAACATGATTCAACTCGGTTTAGGAAGTTTAATTGAACCCTAGTGTGTCACACAATGAAAACACTCTGCTTTTGAGAAACGGAAATTCTTGCACTCTCCTGTGTTTCCTATAGGGCCAGTACAGTAAGCTACCTCAGAACAAAAGAACTGTGCTTCCTAAACAAATGGGGCCTATCTAGTTCAACTCAGAATTGGAAACTAAGTAAAACAGGAGCTTCTCTTCAGTCCAATACACTGTACTTGCTGGGAACACACGTGAATGCTCTTGGCAATGTGTATGGCCAGAAGAGCACAAGAGTGGTGTTCTTACACTGAATTTCCACTTGGTGCTAGAACTTGAAATAGACGTGATTCAACTCACTTTAGGAAGTTTAATTGAACCCTAGTGTGTCTTGCTGGGAACAGACAGGAATGCTATTAGCACTGTGTATGGCCAGAATAGCACAAGAGTGGTGTTCTTACCCTGAATGAACACTTGCTGCTAGAACTGGAACCTGAACATAATTCAACTCCGTTAAGGAAGTTTAATTGAACCCTAGTGTGCCACAAAAGGAAAACACTCTGCTTTTGAGAAACGGGCATTCTTGCATTCTCCTGTGTGTCCTATAGTATAAGTAGAGTGTGCTAGCTCAGAACAAAAGAACTGTGAGTCCTACACAAACGGGGCACATCTAGTTCAACTCAGTAGTGGAAACTATGTCAAACAGGAGCTTCTCTTCAGTCCAATATACTGTACTTGCTGGGAACAGACATGAATGCTATTTGCACTGTGTGTTGCCAGAATAGCACAAGAGTGGTGTACTTACCCTGAATGAACACTTGCTGCTAGAACTTGAAACTGAAAGTGATTCAACTCAGTTTAGGAAGTTTAATTGAACCCTAGTGTGCCACACAAGGAAAACACTCTCATTTTGAGAAACGGGCATTCTTGCACTCTCCCGTGTTTTCTATAGGGCCAGTAGAGTGAGCTAGCTCAGAACAAAGAACTGTGCTTTCTACACAAAGGGGCATATCTAGTTCAACTCAGTATTGGAAACTAAGTAAAACAGGAGCTTCTCTTCAGTCCAATATACTGTACTTGCTCGGAAGAGACGCAAATTCTATTTGCACTGTGTATGGCCAGAATAGCTCAAGAGTGGTGTTCTTACACTGAATGAACACTTGCTGCTAGAACATGAAACTGAACGTGATTCAACTCCGTTTAGGAAGTTGAATTGAAAACTAGTGTGCCACACGAGGAAAACACTCTGCTTTTCAGAAACTGGCATTCTTGCACTCTCATGTGTTTCCTATAGGACCAGTAGAGTAGGCTAGCTCAGAGCAAAAGAACTGTGAGTCCTCACAATTGGGGCATATCTAGTTCAACTCAGTATTGGAAACTAAGTCAAACAGGAGCTTCTCTTCAGTCCAATACACTGTACTTGCTGAGAACAGACGCGAATGCTATTGGAACTGTGTATGGCCAGAAGAGCACAAGAGGGTGTTCTTACCCTGAATGAACACTTGTTGCTAGAACTTGAAACTGAACATGATTCAACTCCGTTTAGGAAGTTTAATTGAACCCTAGTGTGCCACACAAGGAAAACACTCTGCTTTTGAGAAACGGGCATTCTTGTACTCTCCTGTGTTTCTTAGAGGGCCAGTACAGTGAGCTAGCTCAGAACAAAAGAACTGTGAGTCCTACACAAACGGGGCCTATCTAGTTCAACTCAGTATTGGAACCTAAGTAAAACAGGAGCTTCTCTTCAGTCCAATACACTGTACTTGCTGAGAACAGACGCGAATGCTATTGGAACTGTGTATGGCCAGAAGAGCACAAGAGTGGTGTTCTTACCCTGAATGAACACTTGTTGCTAGAACTTGAAACTCAACATGATTCAACTCCGTTTAGGAAGTTTAATTGAACCCTAGTGTGCCACACAAGGAAAACACTCTGCTTTTGAGAAACGGGCATTCTTGTACTCTCCTGTGTTTCTTAGAGGGCCAGTACAGTGAGCTAGCTCAAAACAAAAGAACTGTGCTTTCGACACAAACGGGGCCTATCTAGTTCAACTCAGTATTGGAAACTAAGTAAATCAGGAGCTTCTCTTCAGTCCAATACACTGTACTTGCTGGGAACAGACTCGAATGCTATTAGCACTGTGTATGGCCAGAATAGCACACGAGTGGTGTTCTTACCCTGGATGAACACTTGTTGCTAGAACTTGAAACTGAATGTGATTCAACTCCGTTCAGGAAGTTTAATTGATCCCAAGTGTGCCACACATGGAAAACACTCTGCTTTTGAGAAACGGGCATTCTTGCACTCTCCTGTGTTTATTATAGGACAAGTAGAGTGTGCTAGCTCAGAACAAAAGAACTGTGAGTCCTACATAAATGGGACATATCTAGTTCAACTCAGTACTGGAAACTAAGTCAAACAGGAGCTTCTCTTCAGTCCAATACACTGTACTTGCAGGGAACAGACGTGAATGCTATTTGCACTGTGTATGGCCAGAATAGCACAAGAGTCATGTTCTTTTTTTTTTTTTTTTTTTGGTTTTTTTTTTATTATTATTATTATTATTTTACAACACCATTCAGTTCAACATAATAGCCACAGAATCCCCTGTTCTCCCCCTCTCGCCCACCCCTCCCCCCAGCCCACCCCCCATTCCCACCTCCTCCAGATCAAGGTCTACCCCGAGGACCGGGGTTGACCTGGTAGACTCAGTCCAGGCAGGTCCATTCCCCCCTCTCAGACCGAGCCAAGTGTCCCTGCATAAGTCCCAGGATTCAAACAGTCAACTCATGCAACGAGCCCAGGACCTGGCACCAATGCACAGCTGCCTCCCAAACAGATCAAGCCAACTGACTGTCTCACCCGTTCAGGTGGCCTGATCCAGTTGGGGGCCCCTCAGCCTTTGGTTCATAGATCCTGTGCTTCCATTCATTTGGTTATTTATCCCGGTGCTTTATCCAACCTTGGCTTCAACAATTCTCGCTCATATAAATCCTCTTCATACTCACTAATTAGACTCCCAGTGCTCCACCAGGGGCCCAGCCGTGGATGTCTGCCTTCAGATTCCTCAGTCCTTGGATGGGGTTTATGGCATCACTATTTGGGTGTCTGGCCATTCCATCACCAGAGTAGGTCAGTTCCTGCCGTCTCGCGACCATTGCCAGCAGTCTTTTGAGGGGGTATCTTTGTGGATCTCCGTGGGCCTCCCTAGCTCTCTGCTTCCTCCCCTTCTCACCTTCCCATGTGGTCTTCATTTACCATGGTCTCCTATTCCTTGTTCTCCCTCTCTTTTCTTGATCCAGCTAGGATCTCCCACTCTTTCCCTCGACTGTCGCCCTTCATTGTTCCCACTCATGACCAGGCTATTCATGTAGATCTTGTCCATTTCTCCGTGTCTTTTTTGGGGTCCCGTTTTCCAGGTAGCCTCACTGGTGATGTGAGTAGCAGTCTAGTCATCCTTGTTCCACATCTAGCATCTTCCTATGAGTGAGTACATACCATATTTGTCTTTCTGAGTCTGGGTTACCTCACTCAGGATGATTTTTTCTAGATCCATCCATTTGCCTGCAAACCGTGTGATGTCGTTGTTTTTCTCTGCTGAGTAGTATTCCATTGTGTATATGTGCCACAATTTATTTATCCATTCTTCAGTTGAAGGGCATCTAGGTTGTTTCCAGATTTTGGCTATTACAAACAATGCTGATATGAACATAGCTGAGCAAGTGCTCTTGTGGTATGATTGAGCATTTCTTGGGTATATGCCCAGGAGTGGTATAGCTGGATCTTGGGGGAGATTGATTCCCAATTTTCTAAGAAAGCGCCATATTGATTTCCAAAGTGGTTGTACAAGCTTGCATTCCCACCAGCAGTGGAGGAGAGTTCCCCTAGTTCCACATCCTCTCCAGCATAAAGTGTCTTCAGTGTTTTTGATCTTAGCCACTCTGACAGGCGTAAGGTGGTATCTCAGAGTTGTCTTGATTTGCATTTCCCTGATGATTAGGGAAGTTGAGCAATTCCTTAAATGTCTTTCAGCCATTTGGGATTCCTCTGTTGAGAATTCTCTGTTTAGTTCTAAAGCCCATTTCTCAATTGGACTGTTGGTCCTTTTGATGTCTAATTTCTTGAGTTCCTTATATATTCTGGATATCAGTCCTCTGTCAGATGTGGGGTTGGTGAAGATCTTTTCCCATTCTGTAGGCTGTCGCTTTGCCTTGTTGACCGTATCCTTTGCTCTACAAAAGCTTCTCAGTTTCAAGAGGTCCCATTGATTGATTGTTTGTCTCAGTGTCTGCGCTACTGGTGTTATATTTAGGAAGTGATCTCCTATGCCAAGGCGTTCAAGACTATTTCCTACTTTTTCTTCTAGCAGGTTCAGAGTAGCTGGATTTATGTTGAGGTCTTTGATCCACTTGGACTTAAGTTTTGTGCACGGTGACAGATATGGATCTATTTGCAGCCTTCTACACGCTGATATCCAGTTATGCCAGCACCATTTGTTGAAGATGCTTTCTTTTTTCCATTGTACACTTTTGGCTTCTTTGTCAAAAATTATATGTCCATAGGTGTGTGGGTTAATGTCAGGGTCTTCAATTCGATTCCATTGGTCCACATGTCGGTTTTTATGCCAATACCAGGCTGTTTTTATTACTGTAGCTCTATAGTAGAGCTTGAAGTCGGGGATTGTGATGCCTCCAGAAGTTGTTTTATTGTACAGGTTTCTTTTAGCTATCCTGGGTTTTTTGTTTTTCCATATGAAGTTGAGTATTGTTCTTTCCAGATCTGTGAAGAATTGTGTTGGTATTTTGATGGGGATTGCATTGAATCTGTAAATTGCTTTTGGTAAGATTGCCATTTTTACTATGTTAACCCTGCCTATCCATGAGCATGGAAGATCTTTCCATTTTCTGAGATCTTCTTCAATTTCTTTTTTCAGGGACTTAAAGTTCTTGTCATATAGGTCCTTCACTTGCTTGGTTAGTGTTACCCCAAGGTATTTTATGTCATTTTTGGCTATTGTGAAGGGTGATGTATCTCTAATTGCCTTCTCAGCTTCTTTGTCCATTGTATATAGGAGGGCTACTGATTTTTTTGAGTTGATTTTGTATCCTGCTATGTTGCTGAAGGTGTTTATAAGCTTTATCAATTCCTGGGTGGAATCTTTGGGGTCACTCAAGTATACTATCATGTCGTCTGCAAATAGGGAAAGCTTGACTTCTTCCTTTCCAATTTGAATCCCCTTAATCTCCTTATGTTGTCTTATTGCTCTGGCTAGAACTTTAAGTACTATATTGAATAAGTATGGGGAGAGTGGACAGCCTTGTCTCGTTCCTGATTTTAGTGGAATTGCTTTGAGTTTCTCTCCATTTAATTTGATGTTGGCTGTTGGTTTGCTATATATTGCCTTTATTATGTTTAGGTATGTTCCCTGTATTCCTGATCGCTCCAAGACTTTTATCATGAAGGGGTGTTGGATTTTGTCAAATGCCTTTTCTGCATCTAGTGAGATGATCATGTGGTTTTTTTCTTTGAGTTTGTTTATATGGTGTATTACATTAATGAACTTTCGTATGTTGAACCACCCTTGCATCCCTGGGATGAAGCCTACTTGATCATGGTGGATAATCGTTCTGATGTGTTCTTGGAGTCTGTTTGCCAGTATTTTATTGAGTATTTTTGCATCAATGTTCATGAGGGAGATCGGTCTGTAGTTCTCTTTCTTTGTTGCATCCTTGTTTGGTTTAGGAATCAGGGTAATTGTAGCCTCATAGAAGGAGTTTGGTAATGTTCCTTCTGTTTCTATTATGTGGAACAATTTAGAGAGTATTGGTATTAACTCTTCTTTGAAGATCTGGTAGAATTCTGCACTGAAACCATCTGGTCCTGGGCTTTTTTTGGTGGGAGACCTTTAATGACTGTTTCTATTTCCTTAGGGGTTATTGGACTATTTAAATAGTTTATCTGGTCTTGATTAAACTTAGGTATGTGGTATCTATCCAGAAGAATGTCCATTTCTTTTAGGTTTTCCAGTTTTGTGGAGTAGAGGTTTTTGAAATATGACCTTATAATTCTCTGGATTTCCTCAATGTCTGTTGTTATGTCCCCCTTTTCATTTCTGATTTTGTTGATTTGGATTCTCTCTCTCTGTCTTTTGGTTAGTTTGGATAAGGGCTTGTCTATCTTGTTGATTTTCTCAAAGAACCAACTCTTTGTTTCATTAATTTTTTGTATTATGCTCTTAGTTTCTAATTTATTAATTTCACCTCTCACTTTGATAATTTCCTGGCGTCTATTCTTCCTGGGAGACTTTGCTTCTTCTTGTTCTAGAGCTTTCAGACGTGCTGTTAATTCACTAGTGTGCGATTTCTCCAACTTCTTTATGTGGGCATTTAGTGCTATGAATTTCCCTCTTAGCACTGCTTTCATAGTGTCCCATAAGTTTGGGTATGTGGTGTCTTCATTTTCATTGATCTCTAGGAAGTCTTTAATTTCTTTCTTTATTTCTTCCTTAACCCATTGGTGATTCAGTTGAGCATTATTCAGTTTCCATGAGGTTGTAGGTTTTCTGTAGTTTTTGTTGTTGTTGAAATCTAGCTTTAAACCATGGTGATCTGATAGAACACAGGAGGTTATTCTAATTGTTTTGTATCTGTTGAGATTTGCTTTGTGGCCAAGTATGTGGTCGATTTTAGAGAAAGTTCCATGGGGTGCTGAGAAGAAAGTATATTCTTTCTTGTTAGGATGGAATGTTCTGTAGATATCTATTAGGTCCAATTGGGTCATGACATCAGTTAAGTCCTTTATTTCTCTGTTAAGTTTCGATTTGGGAGATCTGTCCAGTGGTGAAAGTGGGGTGTTGAGATCTCCCACTATTAATGTGTGGGGTTTTATATGTGGTTTAAGCTTTAGTAATGTTTCTTTTACATATGTGGGTGCTCTTATGTTTGGGGCATATATGTTCAGAATTGAAACTTCATCTTGGTCGATCTTTCCTGTGACGAGGATGTAATGTCCTTCTTGATCTCTTTTGATTGATTTTAGTTTGAAGTCTATTTTGTTGGATATCAGGATGGCTACCCCTGCTTGTTTCTTAAGACCATTTGATTGAAAAGTCTTTTCCCAGCCTTTTATTCTTAGGTAGTGTCTATCTTTGAATTTGAGATGTGTTTCTTGTATGCAGCAGAAGGATGGGTCCTGCTTTCGTATCCATTCTGTAAGTCTATGTCTTTTTATAGGTGAATTAAGTCCGTTGATATTAAGGGATATTAATGACCAGTGATTCTTCATCTCTGTTATTTTTGGTGGTAGTGTGTGTGTACTTCTCTTCTTTGGGGTTTACTGTTGTGGCTTTATCTATTGCCTGTGTTTTCAAGTGTGTATCTGACTTCCCTCGGTTGGAATTTTCCTTCTAGTGCTTTCTGTAGGGCTGGGTTTGTGGATAGGTATTGTTTAAATCTGGTTTTGTCTTCGAATGTCTTGTTCCTTCCGTCTATGATGATTGAAAGTTTTGCTGGGTATATTAGTCTGGGCTGACATCCATGGTCTCTTAGTGTCTGGATTACATCTGTCCAGGTCCTTCTGGCTTTCAAAGTCTCCATTGAGAAATCGGGTGTTATTCTGATGGGTTTACCTTTATAGGTCACTTGGCCTTTTTCCTTGGCTGCTCTTAATATTCTTTCTTTATTCTGTACATTTAGTTGTTTAATTATTATGTGTCGAGGGGACTTTTTTTGGGGGTCTAGTCTGTTTGGTGTTCTATAGGCTTCTTGTATCTTCATAGGCATTTCCTTCTTTAAGTTGGGAAAGTTTTCTTCTATAATTTTGTTGAATATATTTTCTGTGCCTTTGAGTTGGTATTCTTCACCTTCTTCTATCCCTATAATTCGTAAGTTTGGTCTTTTTATGGTGTCCCAGATTTCTTGGACATTTTGGTTCATGACTTTGTTGGCTTTAGTGTTTCCTTCGACTGATGGAACTATTTCTTCTACTGTATCTTCAATGCCAGAAATCCTCTCTTCCATCTCTTGCATTCTGTTGGTTATACTTGCATCCGAAGTTTCTGATCTTTTACTCAGGTTTTCTATTTCCAGCATTCCCTCTGTTTGTGTCTTTTTCATTTTTTCAATTTCCCTTTTCAGATCTTGGACTGTTTCCTTTGTTTGTTTCATTGCTTTTTCATGGTTTTCTTTCAGTGCTTTATTGTTTTCTTCCAGGATTTTAATGTTTTCTTCCAGGACTTTATTGTTTTCTTGGAGGGCTTTATTGTTTTCTTCTAATTTGTTTGCCCTTTCCTCTAGTTGTTTACAGCGTTCTTCCAATTTTCTTGTCTTTTCCTCTACACACGCCTCTACCTTCTTCATGAAGTGTATTGGACTGAAGAGAAGCTCCTGTTTTACTTAGTTTCCACTACTGAGTTGAACTAGATATGCCCCGTATGTGTAGAAAGCACAGTTATTTTTTTCTGAGCTAGCTCACTCTACTGGCCAAATAGGAAACACAGGAGAGTGCAAGAATGCCCGTTTCTCAAAAGCAGAGTGTTTTCCTTGTGTGGCACACTAGGGTTCAATTAAACTTCCAAAACGGAGTTGAATCACGTTCAGCTTCAAGTCCTAGGAGCAAGTGTCCATTCAGCATAAGAACACCACTCTTGTGCTATTCTGGCCATACAGTGCAAATAGTATTCGCGTCTGTTCCCAGGAAGTACAGTGTATTGGACTGAAGAGAAGCTCCTGTTTGACTTCTTTTCCAATACTGAGTTGAATTAGATATGCCGCGTTTGTGTAGGAAGCACAATTCTTTTGTTCTGAGCTAGCTCACTCTACTGGCCAAATAGGAAACACAGGAGAGTTCAAGAATGCCCGGTTCTCAAAAGCAGAGTGTTTTCCTTGTGTGTCACTAGGGATCTATTAAACTTCCTCAACAGACTTGAATCATGTTCAGTTTGAAGTTCTAGCAGAAAGTGTCCATTCAGTGTAGGAACACCACTCTTGTGCTATTCTGGCCATACACAATGCCAATATGTTTCACATCTGTTCCCATCTAGTACAGTGTATTGGACTGAAGAGAAGCTCCTGTTTTACTGAGTTTCCAATTATGAGTTGAACTAGATATGCCCCGTTTGTGTAGAAAGCACAGTTATTTTTTTCTGAGCTAGCTCACTCTACTGGCCAAATAGGAAACACAGGAGAATGCAAGAATGCCCGTGTCTCAAAAGCAGAGTGTTTTCCTTGTGTGGCACACTATGTTTCAGTTAAACTTCCTATATGCAGTTGAATCATGTTCAGTTTCAAGTTCTAACAGCAAGTGTTCATTCAGGGTAAGAACACTACCGTTATGCTATTCTGGCCATACTCAGTGCAAATAGCATTCGCGTCTGTTCCCAGCAAGTACAGTGTATTGGACTTAAGAGAAGCTCCTGTTTTACTTAGTTTCCAATAATGAGTTGCACTAGATATGCCCCGTTTGTGTAGGAAGCACAGTACGTGTGTTCTGAGCTAGTTCACTCTATTGGCCCTTTAGGAAACACAGGAGCGTGGAAGAATGCCCGTTTCTCAAAAACAGTGTTTTCCTTGAGTGGCACACTAGGGTTCAGTTAAACTTCCTAAAAGGAGTTGAATCACGTTCAGTTTCATGTTCTAGCAAAAGTGTTCATTCAGGGTAAGAACACCACTCTTGTGCTATTCTGGCCATACACAGTGCAAATAGCATTTGCGTGTGTTCCGAGCAAGTACAGTATATTGGACTGAAGAGAATCTCCTGTTTTACTTAGTTTCCAATACTGAGTTGAACTAGATATGTCCCGTGTGTGTAGGAAGCACAGTTCTTTTGTTCCTATCTAGCTCACTCTACAGCTCTATAGGAAACACAAGAGAGTGCAAGAATACCCGTTTCTCAATAACAGAGTGCTTTCTTTAGTGGCACACTAGGGTTCAATTAAACTTCATAAACGGAGTTGAATCACATTCAGTTTCATGTTCTAGCAGCAAGTGTTCATTCATGGTAAGAACATGACTCTTGTGCTATTCTGGCCATACACAGCGCAAATAGCATTCCTGTCTGTTCCCAGCAAGACACACTAGGGTTCAATTAAACTTCCTAAAGTGAGTTGAATCACGTCTATTTCAAGTTCTAGCACTAAGTGGAAATTCAGGGTAAGAACACCACTCTTGTGCTCTTCTGGCCATACACATTGCCAAGAGCATTCACGTGTGTTCCCAGCAAGTACAGTGTATTGGAATGAAGAGAAGCTCCTGTTTAACCTAGTTTCCAATACTGAGTTGAACTACATATGCCCCGTTTGTGTAGGAAGCACAGTTCTGTTATGATGAGCTAGCTCACTCTACTGGCCCTATAGTAAATACAGGAGAGTGCAAGAATGCCCGTTTATCAAAAGGAGATTGGTTCCTTGTGTGGCACACTAGGGTTCAATTAAAGTTCCTCAATAGAGTTGAATCACGTTCAGTTTCAAGTTCTAGCAGCAAGTGTTCATTCAGGGTAAGAACACCACTCTTGTACTATTCTGGACATACACAGTGCCATTAGCATTCGTGTCTCTTCCCAACAAGTACAGTGTATTGGACTTAAGAGAAGCTCCTGTTTTACTTAGTTTCCAATACTGAGTTGAACTAGATATGCCCCGTTTGTGTAGGAAGCACAGTACGTGTGTTCTGAGCTAGTTCACTATACTGGCCCTATAGGAAACACAGGAGAGTGGAAGAATGCCCGTTTCTCAAAAACAGTGTTTTCCTTGAGTGACACACTAGGGTTCAGTTAAACTTCCTAAAAGGAGTTGAATCACGTTCAGTTTCATGTTCTAGCAAAAGTGTTCATTCAGGGTAAGAACACCACTCTTGTGCGATTCTGGCCATACACAGTACAAATAGCATTTGCGTGTGTTCCGAGCAAGTACAGTATATTGGACTGAAGAGAAGCTCCTGTTTTACTTAGTTTCCAATACTGAGTTGAACTAGATAAGCCCCGTGTGTGTAGGAAGCACAGTTCTTTTGTTCTTATCTAGCTCACTCTACTGCCCTATAGGAAACACAGGAGAGTGCAAGAATACCCGTTTTCAATAACAGAGTGCTTTCTTTAGTGGCACACAAGGGTTCAATTAAACTTCATAAACGGAGTTGAATCACATTCAGTTTCAAGTTCTAGCAGCAAGTGTTCATTCAGGGTACGAACATGACTCTTGTACTATTCTGGCCATACACTGTGCAAATAGCATTCACGTCTGTTCCCTGCAAGTACAGTGTATTGGACTGAAGAGAAAATCCTGTTTGACTTAGTTTCCAGTACTGAGTTGAACTAGATATGTCCCATTTGTGTAGGACTCACAGTTCTTTTGTTCTGAGCTAGCACACTCTACTTGCCCTATAGGAAACACAGGAGAGTGCAACAATGCCCGTTTCTCAAAAGCAGAGTGTTTTCCTTGTGTGGCACACTTGGGTTCAATTAAACTTCCTAAACAGAGTTGAATCACGATCAGTTTCAAGTTCTAGCAACAATGTTCATTCAGGGTAAGAACACCAGTCGTGTGCTATTCTGGCCATACACAGTGCTAATAGCATTCGAGTCTGTTCCCAGAAAGTACAGTGTATTGGACTGAAGAGAAGCTCCTGTTTTACTTAGTTTCCAATACTGAGTTGAACTAGATAGGCCCCGTTTGTGTCGAAAGCACTGTTCTTTGTTTTGAGCTAGCTCACTGTACTGGCCCTCTAAGAAACACAATAGAGTACAAGAATGCCAGTTTCTCAAAATCAGAGTGTTTTCCTTGTGTCGCACACTAGGGTTGAATTAAACTTCCTAAACCGAGTTGAATCCTGTTCAGTTTAAGAACAGGCAGCAAGTGTTCGTTCAGGTAAGATCACCACTCGTGTGCTATTCTGGCCATACACAGTTCCAATAGCATTCCTGTCTGTTCCCAGCAAGTACAGTATATTGGACTGAAGAGAAGCTCCTGTTTGACTTAGTTTCCAATACTGAGTTGAACTAGATATGCCCCATTTGTGAGGACTCACAGTTCTTTTGTTCTGAGCTAGCTTACTCTACTGGCCCTATAGGAAACACATGAGAGTGCAAGAATGCCCTTTTCTGAAAAGCAGAGTATTTTCCTTGTGTGGCACACTAGTTTTCAATTCAACTTCCTAAACTGAGTTGAATCACTTTCAGTTTCAAGTTCTAGCAGCAAGTGTTCATTCAGGGTAAAAACACCACTCTTGTGCTATTCTGGCAACACACACTGCAAATAGCATTCATGTCTGTTCCCAGCAAGTACAGTGTATTGGACTGAAGAGAAGCTCCTGTTTGACATAGTTTCCATGACTGAGTTGAACTAGATATGCCCCGTTTGTGTAGGACTCACAGTTCTTTTGTTCTGAGCTAGCACACTCTACTTACACTATAGGAAACACAGGAGAATGCAAGAATGCCCGTTTCTCAAAAGCAGAGTGTTTTCCTTTTGTGGCACACTAGGGTTCAATTAAACTTCCTTAACGGAGTTGAATCATGTTCAGGTTCAAGTTCTAGCAGCAAGTGTACATTCAGGGTAAGAACACCACTCTTGTGCTATTCTGGACATACACAGTGCTAATAGCATTCCTGTATGTTCCCAGCAAGACACACTAGGGTTCAATTAAACTTCCTAAAGTGAGTTGAATCACGTCTATTTCAACTTCTAGCACTAAGTGGAAATTCAGGGTAAGAACACCACTGAGTGCAAATAGCATTCGCGTCTGTTCCCAGCAAGTACAGTGTATTGGACTGAAGAGAAGCTCCTGTTTTACTTAGTTTCCAATAATGAGTTGAACTAGATATGCCCCGTTTGTGTAGAAAGCACAGTTATTTTTTTCTGAGCTAGCTCACTCTACTGGCCAAATAGGAAACACAGGAGAGTGCAAGAATGCCCGTTTCTCAAAAGCAGAGTGTTTTCCTTGTGTGGCACACTAGGGTTCAATTAAACTTCCAAAACGGAGTTGAATCACGTTCAGCTTCAAGTCCTAGAGGCAAGTGTCCATTCAGCGTAAGAACACCACTCTTGTGCTATTCTGGCCATACAGTGCAAATAGTATTCGCGTCTGTTCCCAGGAAGTACAGTGTATTGGACTGAAGAGAAGCTCCTGTTTGACTCCTTTTCCAATACTGAGTTGAATTAGATATGCCGCGTTTGTGTAGCAAGCACAATTCTTTTGTTCTGAGCTAGCTCACTCTACTGGCCAAATAGGAAACACAGGAGAGTTCAAGAATGCCCGGTTCTCAAAAGCAGAGTGTTTTCCTTGTGTGTCACTAGGGATCTATTAAACTTCCTCAACAGACTTGAATCATGTTCAGTTTGAAGTTCTAGCAGAAAGTGTCCATTCAGTGTAGGAACACCACTCTTGTGCTATTCTGGCCATGCACAGTGCCAAAAGCTTTCACGTCTGTTCCCATCTAGTACAGTGTATTGGACTGAAGAGAAGCTCCTGTTTTATTTAGTTTCCAATACTAAGTTGAACTAGATATGCCCCGTTTGAGTTGGAAATACAGTTCTTTTGTTCTGAGCTAGCTCACTCTACTGGCCCTCAAGGAAACACAGGAGAGTGCAAGAATGACCGTTTCTCAAAAGCAGATTGTATTCCGTGTGTGGCACACTATGTTTCAGTTAAACTTCCTATATGCAGTTGAATCATGTTCAGTTTCAAGTTCTAACAGCAAGTGTTCATTCAGGGTAAGAACACTACCGTTATGCTATTCTGGCCATACTCAGTGCAAATAGCATTCGCGTCTGTTCCCAGCAAGTACAGTGTATTGGACTTAAGAGAAGCTCCTGTTTTACTTAGTTTCCAATACTGAGTTGCACTAGATATGCCCCGTTTGTATAGGAAGCACAGTTCTTTTGTTCTGGCTATCTCACTCTATTGGCCCTATGGGAAACACAGGAGAGTGCAAGAATGCCCGTTTCTCAAAAGCAGAGTGTTTTCCTTGTGAGACACACTAGGGTTCAATTAAACTTCTTTTTTTTTGTTTGTTTTTTCGAGACAGGGTTTCTCTGCGTAGCTTTGTGCCTTTCCTGGAGCTCACTTGGTAGCCCAGGCTGGCCTCGAACTCACAGAGATCAGCCTGGCTCTTCCTACCGAGTGCTGGGATTAAAGGCGTGCGCCACCACCGCCCTGCCTCAATTAAACTTCTTAAACGGAGTTGAAACACGTTCAGGTTCAAGTCCTAGCAGCAAGTGTTCATTCAGGGTAACAACACCACTCTTGTGCCACACAAGGAAAGTGGAACAAGCTCCTTGTGTGGCACACTAGGGTTCAATTAAACTTCCTAAACCGAGTGGAGTCATGTTGAGTTTCAAGTTCTAGCAGCAAGTGTCCATTCAGGGTAAGAACACCACTCGTGTGCTATTCTGGCCATACACAGTGCCAATAGCATTCTCGTCTGTTCTCAGCAAGTACAGTGTATTGGACTGAGGAGAAGCGCCTGTTTTACTTAGTTTCCAATACTGAGTTGAACTAGATATGCCCCGTTTGTGTAGAAAGCACAGTTCTTTTTGTCTGAGCTAGCCAACTCTACTGGCCAAATAGGAAACACAGGAGTGTGCAAGAATGCCCGTTTCTCAAAATGAGTGTTTTACTTTGTGGCACACTAGGATTCAATTAAACTTCCTAATTGGAGTTGAATCACGTTCAGTTTCAAGTTCTAGCAAGTGTCCATTCAGGGCAATAACACAACTCTTGTGCTATTCTGCATATACACAGTGCCAATAGCATTCGTGTCTGTTCCCAGCAAGTACTGTGTATAGGACTGAAGAGAACCTCCTGTTTTACTTAATTTCCAATACTGACTTGAACTAGATATGCCCCGTTTGTGTAGGACGCACAGTTCTTTTGTTCTGAGCTAGCTCACTCTACTGGCCCTATAGGAAACACAGGAGAGAGCAAGAATGCCCGTTTCTCAAAAGCAGAGTGTTTTCCTTTGTGGCACACTAGGCTTCAATTAAACTCCCTAAACAGAGTTCAAGGCCTAGCAGCAAGTGTCCATTCAGTGTCAGAACACCACTCTTGTGCTATTCTGGCCATACACAGTACACATAGCATTCGCGTCTGTTCCCAGGAAGTACAGTGTATTTGACTGAAGAGAAGCTCTTGTTTGACTTAGTTTCCAATACTGAGTTGAATTAGATATGCCGCGTTTGTGTAGCAAGCACAGTTCTTTTGTTCTGAGCTAGCTCACTCTACTGGCCAAATAGGAAACACAGGGGAGTGCATGAAAGCCCGTTTCTCAAAAGCAGAGTGTTTTACTTATGCAGCACACTAGGGTTCATTTAAATTTCCTCAAAGGAGTTGAATCACGTTCAGTTTCAAGTTCTAGAAGCAAGTGTTCATTCAGGGTAAGAACACCACTCTTGTGATAGTCTGGCCATACTCAGTGCAAATTGCATTCGCGTATGTTCCCCCCAAATACAGTCTATTGGACTGAAGAGAAGCTCCTGTTTTACTTAGTTTCCAATACTGAGTTGAACTAGATATGCCACGTTTGTGTAGGAAGCACAGTTCTTTCGTTCTGAGCTATCTCACTCTACTGGCCCTATAGGAAACACAGGAAAGTGCAAGAATGTCCGTTTCTCAAAAGCAGAGTGTTTCCCTTGTGTGGCACACTAGGGTTCAATTAAACTTCATAATCGGAGTTGAATCACGTTCAGTTTCAAGTTCTAGCAGCCAGTGTTCATTCAAGGTAAGAACACCACTCTTGTGCTATTCTGGTCATACACAGTGCTAATAGCATTCGCGTTTTTTCCCAGCAAGTACAGTGTATTGGACTGAAGAGAAGCTCCTGTTTGACTTAGTTTCAAATACTGAGTTGAATTAGATAGGCCCTGTTTGTGTAGGACTCACAGTTCTTTTTTTCTGAGCTACCATACTCTACTGGCCCTATAGGAAACACAGGAGAGTGCATGAATGCCCATTTCTCCAAAGCAGAGTGTTTTCCTTGTGTGGTACACTAGGATTCAAGTAAACTTCCTAATTGGAATTGAATCACGTTCAGTTTCAAGTTCTAACAGCAAGTGTTCATTCAGGGTAAGAACACCACTCTTGTGCTATTCTGGATATACACAGTGCCAATAGCATTCGTGTCTGTTCCCAGCAGGTACAGTGTATTGGACTGAAGAGTACCTCCTGTTTTCCTTAGTTTCCAATACTGAGTTGAACTAGATATGCCCCGTTTGTGTAGAAAACACAGTTATTTTTTTCTGAGCTAGCTCACTGTACTGGCCCTCAAGGAAACACAGGAGAGTGCAAGAAAGCACGTTTCTCAAAAGCAGAGTGTTTTCCTTGTGTGGCACATAGAATTCAATAAAACCTCCTAAACGGAGTTGAATCAAGTTCAGGTTCAAGTCCTAGCAGAAAGTGTTCATTCAGGGTAAGAATACCACTCTTGTGCCACACAAGGAAAGTGGCACAATCTCCTTGTGTTGCACACTAGGGTTCAATTAAACTTCCTAAACGGAGTTGAGTCACGTTCAGTTTCAAGTTCTAGCAGCAAGTGTCCATTCAGGGTAAGAACACCACTCTTGTGCTATTCTGCCCATACACAGTGACAATAGCTTTCGCGTCTGTTCTCAGCAAGTACAGTGTATTGGACTGAAGAGAAGCTCCTGTTTTACTTAGTTTCCAATACTGAGTTGACCTAGATATGCCCCGTTTGTGTAGAAAGCACAGTTCTTTTGTTGTGAGCTAGCTCACTCTACTGGCCAAATAAGAAACACAGGAGAGTGCAAGAATGCCCTTTTCTCAAAAGCACAGTGTTTTACTTATGTGGCACACTAGGTTTCAATAAAACTTCCTCAAAGGAGTTGAATCACGTTCAGTTTCAAGTACTAGCAGAAAGTGTCCATTCAGTGTAAGAACACCACTCTTGTACTATTCTGGTCATACACAGTGCCAATAGCTTTCACGTCTGTTCCCAGCAAGTACAATGTATTAGACTGCAGAGATACTACTGTTTGACTTAGTTTCCAATACTGAGTTGAACTAGATATGCCCCGTTTGAGTACAAAACACAATTCGTTTGTTCTGAGATAGCTCACTGTTTTGGCCCTCCAGGAAACACAGGAGAGTGCAAGAAAGCCCGTTTCTCAAAAGCAAGTAGTTTCCTTGTGTGGCACACTAGGGTTCAATTAAACTTCCTAATCGTAATTGAATCACGTTCAGTTTCACGTTCTAGCAGCAAGTGTTCACAGGGTAAGAACACCACTCTTGTGCTATTCTGGATATACACAGTGCCAATAGCATTCGTGTCTGTTCCCAGCAATACAGTGTATTGGACTGAAGAGAACCTCCTGTTTTACTTAGTTTCCAATACTGACTTGAACTAGATATGCCCCGTTTGTGTAGGAAACACAGTTATTTTGTTATGAGCTAGCTCACTGTACTGGCCCTCAAGGAAACACAAGAGAGTGCAAGAAAGCACGGTTCTCAAAAGCAGAGTGTTTTCCTTGTGTGGCACACTCGGGTTCAATTAAACTTCCTAAACGGAGGTGAATCATGTTCAGTTTCAAGTTCTACCAGGTAGTGTTCGTTCAGGGTAGGAACACCACTCTTGTGCTATTCTGTACATACTCAGTGCAAATAGCATTCATGTCTATTCCCAACAAGTACAGTGTATTGGAATTAAGAGAAGCTCCTGTTTAACTTAGTTTCCAATATTGACTTGAACTAGATATGCCCCGTTTGTTTAGGAAGCACAGTTCTTTTGTTCTGAGCTATCTCACTCTACCGGCCCAATAGGAAACACAGGAGAGTGCAAGATTGCCCGTTTCTCAAAAGCAGAGTGTTTTCCTTGTGTGGCACACTAGGGTTCAATTCAACTTCCTAAACGGTGTTGAATCACCTTCATTTTCATGTCCTAGCAGCAAGTGTTCATTCAGGGTAAGAACACCACTGTAGTGCTATTCTGGTCTTACTCAGTGCCAATAGCGTTCACGTCTTTTCCCAGCAAGTACTGTGTATTGGACTGAAGAGAACCTCCGGTTGTACTTAGTTTCCAATACTGAGTTGAACTAGATATGCCCCGTTTGTGTAGGAAACACAATTCTTTTGTTCTGAGCTAGGTCACTGTACTGGCCCTCAAGGAAACACAGGAGAGTGCAAGAAAGTCCGTTTCTCAAAAGCAGAGTGTTTTCCTTGTTTGGCACAATAGGGTTCAATTAAACTTCCTAAACGGAGTTGAGTCACATTCAGTTAAAAGTTCTAACAGCAAGTGTCCATTCAGGGTAAGAACACCACTCTTGTGCTATTCTGCCCATACACAGTGCCAATAGATTTCGCGTCTGTTCTCTGCAAGTACAGTGTATTGGACTGAAGAGAAGCTCCTGTTTGACTTAGTTTCCAATACTGAGTTGAATTAGATTGGCCCTGTTTGTGTAGGACTCACAGTTCTTTTGTTCTGAGATACCATACTCTACTGGCACTATAGGAAACACAGGAGAGTACATGAATGCCCATTTCTCAAAAGCAGAGTGTTTTCCTTTTGTGGCACAGTCGGATTCAAGTAAACTTCCTAATCGGAATTGAATCACGTTCAGTTTCAAGATCTAGCAGCAAGTGTTCATTCAGAGTAAGAACACCACTCTTGTGCTATTCTGGATATACACAGTGCAGATAGCATTCGTGTCTGTTCCCAGCAGGTACAGTGTATTGGACTGAAGAGAACCTCCTGTTTTCCTTAGTTTCCAATACTGAGTTGAACTAGATATGCCCCGTTTTGGTAGAAAACGCAGTTATTTTGTTCTGAGCTAGCTCACTGTACTGGCCATCAAGGAAACACAGGAGAGACCAAGAAAGCACGTTTCTCAAAAGCAGAGTGTTTTCCTTGGGAGGCACATAGAGGTCAATAAAACTTCCTAAACGGAGTTGAATCACGTTCAGGTTCACGTACTAGCAGAAAGTGATCATTCATTGTAAGAACACCACTCTTGTGCCACACGAGGAAAGTGGCACAATCTCCTTGTGTTGCACACTAGGGTTCAATTAAACTTCCTAAACGGAGTTGAGTCACGTTCAGTTTCAATTTCTAACAGCACGTGTCCATTCAGGGTAAGAACACCACTCTTGTGCTATTCTGCACATACACAGAACCAATAGAATTCGCGTCTGTTCTCAGCAAGTACAGTGTATTGGACTGAAGAGAAGCTCCTGTTTTATTTAGTTTCCAATACTGAGTTGAACTAGATATGCCGCGTTAGTGTAGAAAGCACAGTTCTTTTGTTGTGAGCTAGCTCACCCTACGGGCAAAATAGGAAACACAGGAGAGTGCAAGAATGCCCGTTTCTCAAAAGCAGAGTGTTTTCCTTGTGTGGCACACTAGGGTTCAATTAAACTTCCTAATCGGAATTGAATCACGTTCAGTATCAAGTTCTAGCAGCAAGTGTTCACAGGGTAAGAACACCACTCTTGTGCTATTCTGGATATACACACTGCCAATAGCATACGTGTCTGTTCCTAGAAAGTACAGTGTATTGGACTGAAGAGAAGGGCCTGTTTTACTTAGTTTACAATACTGAGTTAAACTAGATATGCCCCGTTTTTTTAGGAAGCACAGTTCTTTTATTCTGAGCTAGCTCCCTTTACTGTCCCTATTGGAAACACAGGAGAGTGCAAGAATGCCCGTTTCTCAAAAGCAGAGTGTTTTCCTTTTGTGGCACACTAGGGTTCAATTAAACTTCCTAAACAGAGTGGAATCACGTTCAATTTCAAGTTATAGCAGCAAGTGTTCATTCATTTTAAGAACAGCACTCTTGTGCTATTCGCGGCCTACACAGTGCCAATAGGATTCGCGTCTGTTCCCAGCAAGTACAGTGTATTGGACTGAAGAGAACCTCCTGTTTTACTTACTTTCCAATACTGAGTTGAACTAGATATGCCCTGTTTGTGTAGGAAGCACAGTTCTTTTGTTCTGAGCTAGCTCACTGTACTGGCCCAATAGGAAACGCATGAGAGTGCAAGAATGCACATTTGTCAAATGCAGGGTGTTTTCTTTGTGTGTCACACTAGGGTTCAATTAAACTTCCTAAACGGAGTTGAATCACGGTCAGTTTCAAGTTCTAGCAGCAAGTGTTCATTAAGTGTAAGAACACCACTCTTGTGCTATTCTGGCCATACACAGTGTCAGTACCATTCGCGTCTGTTCCCAGCAAGTACAGTGTATTGGACTGAAGAGAAGCTCCTGTTTTACTTAGTTTCCAATACTGAGTTGAACTAGATATGCCCCGTTTTTGTAGGAAGCACAGTTCTTTTGTTCTGAGCTAGCACATTCTACTGGCCTATAGGAAACACGAGAATATAAATAGGCCCGTTTCTCAAAAGCAGAGTGTTTTCGTGTGTGACATATTGGCTTTCAATGAAACTTCCTAAACGGAGTTGAATCACGTTCAGTTTTAAGTTCCTTCAGCAAGTGTTCATTCAGAGTAAGAACACCACTCTTGTGGTATTCTGGCCATACACAGTGCCAATAGCATTCGTGTCTGTTCCCAGAAAGTACAGTGTATTTGACTGAAGAGAAGGTCCTGTTTTATAGTTTACAATACTTATTTGAACTAGATATTGCCCGTTTGTGTAGGAAGCAACGTTTGTTTGTTCTGAGCTAGCTCACTGTACTGGCACTATAGGAAATACAGGAGAGGGCAAGAATGCCCGTTTCCAAAAAGCAGAGTGTTTTCCTTGTGTGGCACACTAGGGTTCAATTCAACTTCCTAAACGGAGTTGAATCACGTTCAATTTCAAGTCTAGCACCAAGTTTTCATTCAGGGTAAGAACACAACTCTCGTGCTATTCTGGCCATACTCAGTACAAATAGCATTTATCTCTGTTCCCAGCAAGTACAGTGTATTGGACTGAAGAGAAGCTCCTGTTTTATAGTTTCCAATACTGAGTTTAATTAGATATGCCCCGTTTGTGTAGGAAGCACAGTTCTTTTGTTCTGAGCTACTTCACTCTCCTGGCCCTATAGGAAACACAGGAGAGTGCATTAATGCCCGTTTCTCAAAAAAGGAATGTTTTCCTTGTGTGGCACACTAGGGTTCAATTAAACATCCTTAAAGGAGTTGAATCACATTCAGATTCAAGTTCTAGCAGCAAGTGTTCATTCAGGGTAAGAACACAACTCTGTGGTATTCTGGTCATACACAGTGCCAATAGCACTCGCGTCTGTTCGGAGCAAGTACAGTGTATTGGACTGAAGAGAAGCTCCTCTTTTACTTAGTTTACAATACTGAGTTGAATTAGATATGCCGCGTTTGTGTAGGAAGCATAGTTCTTTTGTTCTGAGCTAGGTCACTCTACTGGCCCTATAGGAAACACAGGAGGAGAAAGAATGCCATTTCTCAAAAGCAGAGTGTTTTCCTTGTATGGCACACTAGGGTTCAATTAAACTTCCTAAACGGAGTTGAATCACGTTCAGTTTCAAGTTCAAGCAGTAAGTGTTCATTCAGGGTAAGAACAGCACTCTTGGGCTATTCAAGCCATATACAGTACCAACAGCTTTCGTGTCTGTTCCCAGCCTATACAGTTATTGGACTGAAGAGAAGCTCCTGTTTGACTTAGTTTCCAATACTGAGTTGAACGAGATTCGTCCCGTTTGTGTAGGAAGCACAGTCTTTTTTTCTGACCGAGGTCACTCTACTGACCCTGTAGGAAACACAGGAGAGTGCAAGAAGGCCCAATTCTCAAAAGTAGAGTGTTTTCCTTGTGTGGCACACTAGTGTTCAATTAAAATTCCTAAACTGAGTTGAATCACGTTAGGTTTCAAGTTCTAGCAGCAAGTGTTCATTCAGGGTAAGAACACCACTCTTGTGCTATTCTGGTCATACTCAGTGCTAATTGCATTCACGTCTGTTCCCAGCAAGTACAGTGCATTGGACTGAAGAGAAACTCCTGTTTCTCTTAATTTCCAATACTGAGATGAACTAGATATGCCCCCTTTGTGTTGGAAGCACAGTTCTTTTCTGCTGAGCTAGCTCACACTACTGGCCCTATAGGAAACACAGGATAGTGCAAGAATGCCCGTTTCTCAAAATCAGAGTGTTTGCATGATGTGGCACACTAAGGTTCAAATGAACTTCCTAAATGGAGTTGAATCATGTTTAGTTTCAAGTTCTAGCACTAAGTGGTAATTCAGGGTAAGAACACCACTCTTGTGCCATTCTGGCCATACACATTGCAAATAGCATTCCTGTCTGTTCACAGCAAGGACAGTGTATTGGAATGAATAGAAGCTCCTGTTTTGCTTAGTTTCAAATACTGAGTTGAACTATATATGCCCCGTGTGTGTACGAAGAACAGTTCTTTTGGTCTGAGCTAGCTCACTCTACTGGCCCTCGAGGAAACACAGGAGAGTTCAAGAATGCCCTTTTCTCAAAAGCAGAGTGTTTTTTTTGTGTGGCATACTAGGGTTCAATTAAACTTCATAAACGGAGTTGAAACACGTTCAGTTTCAAGTCCTAGCAGCAAGTGTGCATTCAGGGTAAGAATACCACTCTTGTGCTATTCTGGCAATACACAGTACAAATAGCATTCGCGTCTGTTCCCAGCAAGTACAGTGTATTGGACTGAAGAGAACCTCCTGTTTTACTTAATATCATCTACTGAATTGAACTAGTTATTCCCAGTTTGTGTTGATCACACAATTCTTTTATTCTGAGCTAGCACACTCTACTGGCCCTATACGAAACACAGGAGAGTACAAGAATGCCTGTTTCTCAAAAGCAGAGTGTTTTAATTGCATTGCACACTAGGGTTCAATTAAACTTCCTAAACGGAGTTGAATCACGTTAATTTTGAAATCCTAGCAGCAAGTGTGCATTCAGGGTAAGAACACCACTCTGTGCTATTCTGGCCATACTCAGTGCACATAGCATTTATCTCTGTTCCCAGCAAGTACAGTGTATTGGACTGAAGAGAATCTCCTGTTTTACTTAGGTTACAATACTGAGTTGAACTAGATATGCCCCGTTTTTTAGAAAGCACAGTTCTTTTTTTCTGAGTTAGGTCACTCTACTGGCCCTATAGGAAACACAGGAGAGTGCAATAATACCCGTTTCTCAAAAGAATGTTTTCCTTTTGTGGCACACTAGGGTTTAATTAAACTTCCTAAACAGAGTTGAATCACGTTCAGTTTCAAGTTCTAGCAGCAAGTGTTCATTGAGGGTAAGAAAACAACTCTTGTGCTATTCTGGCCATACACAGTTCAAATAGCATTCGTGTCTGTTCCCAGCAAGTACAGTGTATTGGACTGAAGAGAAACTCCTGTTTGACTTAGTTTCCAATACTGAGTTGAAGTAGATATGCCCTGTTTTTGTAGTAAGCACAGTTCTTTTTTCTGAGCTAGTTCACTCTACTGGCCATATAGGAAACACATGAGAGTGCAAGAATGCCCGTTTCTCAAAAGCAGAGTGTTTTCCTTGAATGGCACACTAGGGTTCAATTAAACTTCCTAAACGGAGTTGAATCACGTTCAGTTTCAGGTTTTGGCAGCAAGTGTTCATTCAGGGTAAGAACACCACTCTTGTGCTATTCTGACCATACTCAGTGCTAATAGCATTCACATCTGTTCCCAACAAGTACAGTGCATTGGACTGAAGAGAAACTCCTGTTTTACTTCATTTCCAATACTGAGTTGAACTAGATATCCCCCGTTTGTGTTGTAAGCACAGTTCTTTTGTTTTGAGCCAGCTCACATTTCTGGCCCTATAAGAAACACAGGAAAGTGCAATAATGCCCGTTTCTCAAAATCAGAATGTTTTCCTTGTGTGGTGCACTAGGCTTCAATAAAACTTCCTAAACGGAGTTGAATCACGTTCAGTTTCAAGTTCTAGCAGCAAGTGTTCATTCATGGTAAGAACACAACTCTTGTGCTATTCTGGCCATACATAGTTTGTGTAGTAAGCACAGTTCTTTGTTCTGAGCTAGCTCACTGTACTTGCCCTATAGGAAACACAGGAGAGTGCAAGAATGCCCGTTTCTCAAAAGCAGAGTGTTTTCCTTGTGTTGAAGAGAAGCTCCTGTTTTACTTAGTTTCCAATACTGAGTTGAACTAGATATGCCCCGTTTGTGTAGGAAGCACAGTTCTTTTGTTCTGAGCTAGCTCACTCTACTCGCCCTATAGGAAACACAGGAGAGTGCAAGAATGCCTGATTCTCAAAAGCAGAGTGTTTTCATTGTGTGGCACAGTAGGGTACAATTAAACTTCCTAAACGGAATTGAATCTTGTTCAGTTTCAAGTCCTAGCAGCAAGTGTTCATTCAGGGTAAGAACACCACTCTTGTCCTATTCTGCTCATACACAGGGCAAATAGCAATCGTGCCTGTTTGCAGCAAGTACAGTTTATTGGACTGAAGAGACATTCCTGTTTTACTTAGTTTCCAATACAGAGTTCAACTTGATATGCCTCGTTGTGTAGTAAGCACAGTTCTTTGTTCTGATCTAGCTAACTCTACTTGCCGTATAGAAAACACAGGAGAGTGCAAGAATACCCGTTTCTCAAAGGAAGATTGTTTTCCTTTTGGCACACTAGGGTTCAATTAAACTTCCTAAACGGAGTTAAATCACGTTCAGTTTCAAGTTCTAGCAGCAAGTGTTAATTCAGGGTAAGAACACACTCTTGTGCTATTCTGGCCATACACAGTGCAAATACCATTCGTATCTGTTCCCAGCAAATACAGTGTATTGGACTGAAGAAAAGCTCCCTTTGACTTAGTTTCCAATACTGAGTTGAACTAGATATGCACCGTTTGTGTAGGAAGCACAGTTCTTTTGTTCTGAGCTAGATCACTCTACTGGCCCTATCGGAAACACAGGAGAGAGCTAGAATGCCCGTTTCTCAAAAGCGGAGTGTTTAACTTGTGTGGCAAACTAGGGTTCAATTAAACTTCCTAACAGAATTGAATCACGTTCATTTTCAAGTTGTAGCAGCAAATGTTCATTCAGAGTAAGAACACAACTCTCATGCTATTTCTGGTCATACACAGTGCCAATAGCATTCGCGTCTGTTCCCAGCAAGTACCGTGTTTTGGACTGAAGAGAAACTCCCGTTTTACATAGTTTCTAATATTGATTAGAAATAGATATGCCCCTTTTGTGGAAGAAACACTGTTCTGTATTTCTGAGCTAGCTCACTGTACTGGCCCTATAGGAAACACAGGAGAGTGCAAGAAAGCACGTTTCTCTAAAGCAGAGTGTTTTCCTTGTGTGGTACACTAGGGTTCAATTAAACTTCCTAAACGGAGTTGAATCACGTTCAGTTTCAAGTTCTAGCAGCAAGTGTTCATTCAGGGTTAGAACACCACTCTTGGGCTATTCTGGACATATACAGTACCAATAGCATTAGCGTCTGTTCCCAGCAAATACAGTGTATTGGAACAAAGTGAAGCTTCTGTTTTACTTAGTTTCCAATACTGAGTTGAACTATATATGCTGCGTTTGTGTCAGAAACACAGTTCTTTGTTCTGTGCTAGATCATTCTACTGGCCCTATAGGAAACACAGGAGAGTGCAAAAATGCCTGTTTCTCAAAAGCAGAGTTTTTTCTTGTGTGGCCCACTACGGTTGAATTAAACTCCCTAAACGGAGTTGAATCAGGTTCATTTTCAGGTTCTAGCCACACGTGTTCATTCAGGGAAAGAACACCACTCTTGTGCTATTCTGGCCATACACAGTGCAAATAGCATTCGTATCTGTTCCCAGCAAATACAGTGTATTGGACTGAAGAGAAGCTCCCTTTGACTTAGTTTCCAATACTGAGTTAAACTAGATATGCACAGTTTGTGTAGGAAGCACAGTTCTTTTATTCTGAGCTAGATCACTCTAGTGGCCCTATCGGAAACACAGGAGAGTGCAAGAATGCCCGTTTCTCAAAAGCGGAGTGTTTAACTTGTGTGGCAAACTAGGGTTCAATTAAACTTCCTAAACAGGGTTGAATCTCGTTCAGTTTCAAGTTGTAGCAGCAAATGTTCATTCAGTGTAAGAACACAACTCTCGTGCTATTCTGGCCATACACAGGGCCAATAGCTTTCTTATCTGTTCCCAGAAAGTACAGTGGAATGAAGAGAGCCTCCTGTTTTACTTAGTTTCCAATACTGAGTTGAAATAGATATGCCCCGTTTGTGTAGTAAGCACAGTTCTTTGTTCTGAGCTAGATCACTCTATTGGCCCTATAGATAACACAGGAGAGTGCAAGAATGCCCGATTCTCAAAAGCAGAGTGTTTACCTTGTGAGGCACACTAGGGTTCAATTAAACTTCCTAAACGGTGTTGAATCACGTTCAGTTTCAAGTTCTAGGAGCACGTGTTCATTCAGGGTAAGAACACACTCTTGTGCTATTCTGGCCATACACAGTGCAAATAGCATTCGCACCTCTTCCCAGCAAGTAGAGTGTATTGGACTGAAGAGAAGCTCCTGTTTTACTTAGTTTACAAAACTGAGTTGAATTAGATATGCCCCGTTTGTGGAGGAAGCACAGTTCTTTGTTCTGAGCTAGCTCACTCTACTCATCCTATAGGAAACACAGGAGAGAGCAAGAATTCCCTTTTTGCAAAAGTAGAGTTTTTTCCTTGTGTGGCACACTAGGGTTCAATTAAACTTCCTAAACGGTGTTGAATCACGTTCAGTTTCAAGTTCTAGCAGCAAGTGTTCATTCAGGGTAAGAACACTACTCTCGTGCTATTCTGGACATACACAGTGCAAATAGCATTCGCATCTCTTCCCAGCAAGTACAGTGTATTGGACTGAAGAGAAGCTCCTGTTTTACTTAGTTTCCCATACTGAGTTGAACTAGATATTCCCCGTTTGTGTTCTCAGAACAGTTCTTTGTTCTGAGCTAGCTCACTCTACTCGCCCTTTAGAAACACAGGAGAGTGCAAGAATGCCCGTTTCTCAAAAGGAGAGTGTTTTTTTTTTGTGTGGCACAGAAGGGTACAATTAAACATCCTAAAAGTAATTGAATCATGTTCAGTTTCAAGTCCTAGCTGCAAGTGTTCATTCAGTTTAAGAACAACCCTCCTGTGCTATTCTGGCCATACTCAGTGCAAATAGCATTCGTGTCTCTAGCCAGCAAGTACATTGTTTTGGACTGAAGAGAAGCTCCTGTTTTACATAGTTTCTACGACTGAGTTGAAATAGATATACCCCTTTTGTGGAAAACCCAGTTCTTTAGTTCTGAGCTAGCTCTATCAACTAGCCCTAAAGGAAACACAGGAGAGATCAAGAATGAACTTTTCTCAAAAGCAGAGTGTTTTCCTTGTGTGGCACACTATTGTTCAATTAAACATGCTAAACGGAGTTGAATCACGTTCAGTTTCAAGTTCTAACAGCAAGTGTTCATTCAGGGTAAGAATACCACTCTTGTGCTATTCTGGCCATACAGAGTTCCAATAGCTTTCGCGTCTCTTCCCAGCAAGTACAGTGTATTGGACTGAAGAGAAGCTCCTGTTTTACTTAGTTTCCAATACTGAGTTAAACTAGATATGTCCCGTTTGTGTAGGATGCACAGTTCTATTGTTCTGAGCTAGCTTTTTCTACTGGCCCTATAGGAAACACTGGAGAGTACAAGAATGACCGTTTCTCAAAAGCAGAGTGTTTTCCTTGTGTGGCACACTAGGGTTCAGTTTTACTTCCTAAACGGAGTTGAATCACGTTCAGTTTCAAGTTCTATAAGGAAGTGTTCAGTCAGGGTAAGAACACCACTCTTGTGCTATTCTGTCCATATACAGTACCAATAGCATACGCGTCTGTTCCCAGCAAATACAGTGTATTGGATTGAAGAGAAGCTCCTATTTTACTTAGTTTCCAATACTAAGTTTAACTAGATATGCCCCGTTTGTGTAGGAAGCACAGTTCTTTTGTTCTGAGGTAGCTCACTGTACTGGCCCTATAGGAAACATAGGAGAGTACAAGAATGCCCGTTTCTCAAATCAGAGTGTTTTCCTTGTGTGGCACTATAATGTTCAATTAAACTTCTAAGTGGAATTGAATCACGTTCAGTTTCATGTTCTAGCAGCTAGTGCGCATTCAGGGTAAGAACATAACTCTTGTGCTATTCTGGCCAGATACAGTGCAAATAGCATTCGTGTCTGTTCCCAGCAAGTACATTGTATTGGACTGAAGAGACTCCTGTTTTACTTAGTTTCCAATATTGAGTTGAAATAGATATGCCCCGTTTGTGTAGGAAGCACAGTTCTTTTGTTCTGAGCTAGCTCACATTACTGGCCCTATAGGAAACACAGGAGAGTGGAAGAATGCCTGTTTCTCAAAAGCAGAGTGTTTTCATTTTGTGGCACACTAGGGTACAATTAAAATTCCTAAACGGAGTTGAATCACGTTCAGTTTCAAGTCCAACTGCAATTGATCATTCAGGGTAAGAACAACACTCTTGTGCTATTCTGGCCATACTCAGTGCGAATAGCATTCACGTCTGTTCCCAGCAAGTACACTGTATTGGACTGAAGAGAAACTCCCGTTTTATATAGTTTCTAAAATTGAGTTGAAATAGATATGCCCCTTTTGTGGAAGAAACACTGTTCTGTCGTTCTGAGCTAGCTCATTCTACTGGCCCTATAGGAAACACAGAGGAGTGCAAAAATGCCTGTTTCTCAAAAGCAGATTTTTTTCTTGTGTGGCACACTAGGGTTGAATTAAACTTCCTAAACGGAGTTGAATCACGTTCAGTTTCAGGTTCTAGCCGCACGTGTTCATTCAGGGAAAGAACACCCCTCTTGTGCCATTCTGGCCATACACAGTGCAAATAGCATTCTTATCTGTTCCCAGAAAATACAGTGTATTGGACTGAAGAGAAGCTCCCTTTGACTTAGTTTCCAATACTGAGTTGAACTAGATATGCCTCGTTTGTGTAGGAAGCACAGTTCTTTTATTCTGAGCTAGATCACTCTACTGGCCCTATCGGAAACACAGGAGAGTGCAAGAATGCCCGTTTCTCAAAAGCGGAGTGTTTAACTTGTGTGGCAAACTAGGGTTCAATTAAACTTCCTAAACAGTGTTGAATCACGTTCAGTTTCAAGTTGTAGCAGCAAATGTTCATTCAGAGTAAGAACACAACTCTCGTGCTATTCTGGCCATACACAGGGCCAATAGCATTCTTATCTGTTCCCAGAAAGTACAGTGGAATGAAGAGAGGCTCCTGTTTTACTTAGTTTCCAATACTGAGTTGAAATAGATATGCCCCGTTAGTGTAGTAAGCACAGTTCTTTTGTTCTGAGCTAGCTCACTGTACTGGCCCTATAGATAACACAGGAGAGTGCAAGAACGCCCGATTCTCAAAAGCAGAGTGTTTTACTTGTGTGGCACACGAGGGTTCAATTAAACATCCTAAACGGAGTTGAATCACGTACAGTTTCATGTTCTAGCAGCAAGTGTTCATTCAGGGTTAGAATACCACTCTTGTGCTATTCTGGCCATACACAGTTCCAATATCATTGGCGACTGTTCCCAGCAAGTACAGTGTATTGGACTGAAGAGAAGCTCCGGTTTTAATTAGTTTCCAATATTGAATTGAACTAGATATGCCCCGTTTGTGTAGGAAGCACAGTTCTTTTGTTCTCAGCTAGCTCACTCTACTGGCCCTATAGGAAACACAGGAGAGTGCAAGAATGCCCGTTTCTCAAAAGCAGAGTGTTTTCATTGTGTGGCACACTAGGGTAAAATTAAACTTCCTAAACGGAGTTGAATCACGTTCAGTTTCAAGTCCTAGCTGCAATTGATCATTCAGGGTAAGAACAACACTCTTGTGCTATTCTGGCCATACTCAGTGCAAATAGCATTCGCGTCTGTTCCCTTCAAGTACAGTGTATTGGACTGAAGAGAAACTCCTGTTTTACATAGTTTCTAATATTGAGTTGAAATAGATATGCACCTTTTGTGGAAGAAACACTGTTCTGTATTTCTGAGCTAGCTCACTCTACAGGCCCTATAGGAAACACAGGAGAGTGCAAGAAAGCACGTTTCTCTAAAGCAGAGTGTTTTCCTTGTGTGGTACACTAGGGTTCAAATAAACTTCCTAAACGGAGTTGAATCACGTTCAGTTTCAAGTTCTAGCAGCAAGTGTTCATTCAAGGTAAGAACATGACTCTTGTGCTATTCTGGCCATACACAGTGCAAATAGCATTCACGTCTGTTCCCTGCAAGTACAGTGTATTGGACTGAAGAGAAGCTCCTGTTTGACTTAGTTTCCAGTACTGAGTTGAACTAGATATGTCCCATTTATGTAGGACTCACAGTTCTTTTGTACTGAGCTAGCACACTCTACTTGCCCTATAATAAACACAGGAGAGTGCAAGAATGCCCGTTTCTCAAAAGCAGAGTGTTTTCCATGTGTGGCACACTAGGGTTCAATTAAACTTCCTAAACGGAGTTGAATCATGTTCAGTTTCAAGTTCTAGCAACAAGTGTTCATTCAGGGTAAGAACACCACTCTTGTGCTCTTCTGGCCATACACAGTGCCAATAGCATTCGCGTCTGTTCTCAGCAAGTACAGTGTATTGGACTGAAGACAAGCTCCTGTTTTACTTAGTTTCCAATACTGAGTTGAACTAGATAGGCCCCATTTGTATATGAAGCAGAGTTCTTTTGTTCTGAGCTAGATCACTGTACTGGCCCTCTAGGAAACACAGGAGAGTGCAAGAGTGCCCATTTCTCAAAAGCAGAGTGTTTTCCTTGTGTGGCACACTAGGGTTGAATTAAACTTCCTAAACCGAGTTGAATCCTGTTCAGTTTAAGAACAGGCAGCAAGTGTTCGTTCAGGTAAGATCACCACTCGTGTGCTATTCTGGCCATACACAGTTCCAATAGCATTCCTGTCTGTTCCCAGCAAGTACAGTATATTGGACTGAAGAGAAGCTCCTGTTTGACTTAGTTTCCAATACTGAGTTGAACTAGATATGCCCCAATTGTGAGGACTCACAGTTCTTTTGCTCTGAGCTAGCTTACTCTACTGGCCCTATAGGAAACACATGAGAGTGCAAGAATGCCCGTTTCTGAAAAGCAGAGTGTTTTCCTTGTGTGGCACACTAGTTTTAAATTCAACTTCCTAAACGGAGTTGAATCACGTTCAGTTTCATGTTCTAGCAGCAAGTGTTCATTCAGGGTAAGAACACCACTCTTGTGCTATTCTGGCCATACACAGTGCAAATAGAATTTGCGTCTGTTCCGAGCAAGTACAGTATATTGGACTGAAGAGAAGCTCCTGTTTTACTTAGTTTCCAGTACTGAGTTGCCTAGATATGGCCCTTTGTGTAGAAAGCACAGTTCTTTGTTCTGAGCTAGCTCACTCTACTGGCCCTATAGAAAACACGGGAGAGTGCAAGAATGCCGGTTTCTCAAAATGAGAGTGTTTTCCTTGTGTGGCACACTAGGGTGCAATTAAACTTCCTAAACTGAGTTGAATCACTTTCAGTTTCAAGTTCTAGGAGCAAGTGTTCATTCAGGGTAAGAACACCACTCTTGTGCTATTCTGGCAACACATCCTGCAAATAGCATTCATGTCTGTTCCCAGCAAGTACAGTGTATTGGACTGAAGAGAAGCTCCTGTTAGACATAGTTTCCACTACTGAGTTGAACTAGATATGCCCCGTTTGTGTATGACTCACAGTTCTTTTGTTTTGAGCTAGCACACTCTACTTACACTATAGGAAACACAGGAGAATGCAAGAATGCCCGTTTCTCAAAAGCAGAGTGTTTTCCTTTTGTGGCACACTAGGGTTCAATTAAACTTCGTTAACGGAGTTGAATCATGTTCAGGTTCCAGTTCTAGCAGCAAGTGTTCATTCAGGGTAAGAACTCCACTCTTGTGCTATTCTGGCCATACACAGTGCTAATAGCATTCCTGTCTGTTCCCAGCAAGACACACTAGGGTTCAATTAAACTTCCTAAAGTGAGTTGAATCACGTCTATTTCAAGTTCTAGCACCAAGTGGAAATTCAGGGTAAGAACACCACTCTTGTGCTCTTCTGGCCATACACATTGTCAAGAGCATTCACGTGTGTTCCCAGCAAGTACAGTGTATTGGACTGAAGAGAAGCTCCTGTTTTACTTAGTTTCCAATTCTGAGTTGAACTAGATAGGCCCCATTTGTGTAGGAAGCACAGTTCTTTTGTTCTGAGGTAGCTTACTGTACTGGCCCTATAGGAAACACAGGAGAGTGCAAGAATTCCCGTTTCTTAAAAGCAGAGTGTTTTCCTTGTGTGACACACTAGGGTTCAATTAAACTTCCTAAACCGAGGTGAATCATGTTCAGTTTCAAGAACTAGCAGCAAGTGTTCATTCAGGGTAAGAACACCACTATTGTGCTATTATGGCCATACACATTGCGAATTGCATTCGAGTCGGTTCCCAGCAAGTACAGTGTATTGGACTGAAGAGAAGCTCGTGTTTTACCTAGTTTCCAATACTGAGATGAACTACATATGCCCCGTTTGTGTAGGAAGCACAGTTCTTTTATTATGAGCTAGCTCACTCTACTGGCCCTATAGGAAACACAGGAGAGTGCAAGAATGCCCGTTTCTCAAAAGCAGATTGGTTCCTTGTGTGGCACACTAGGGTTCAATTAAACTTCCTCAATGGGTTTGAATCACGTTCAGTTTCAAGTTCTAGCAGCAAGTGTTCATTCAGGGTAAGAACACCACTCTTGTACTATTCTGGACATACACAGTGCCATTAGCATTTGTGTCTCTTCCCAACAAGTACAGTGTATTGGAATTAAGAGAATCTCCTGTTTTACTTAGTTTCCAATACTGAGTTGAACTAGATATGCCCCGTTTGTGTAGGAAGCACAGTACCTGTGTTCTGAGCTAGTTCACTCTACTGGCCCTTTAGGAAACACAGGAGCATGGAAGAATGCCCGTTTCTCAAAAACAGTGTTTTCCTTGAGTGGCACACTAGGGTTCAGTTAAACTTCCTAAAAGGAGTTGAATCACGTTCAGTTTCATGTTCTAGAAAAAGTGTTCATTCAGGGTAAGAACACCACTCTTGTGCTATTCTGGCCATACACAGTGCAAATAGCATTTGCGTGTGTTCCGAGCAAGTACAGTATATTGGACTGAAGGGAATCTCCTGTTTTACTTAGTTTCCAATACTGAGTTGAACTAGATATGCCCCGTGTGTGTAGGAAGCACAGTTCTTTTGTTCTTATCTAGCTCACTCTACTGCCCTATAGGAAACACAGGAGAGTGCTAGAATACCCGTTTCTCAATAACAGAGTGCTTTCTTTAGTGGCACACTAGGGTTCAATTAAACTTCATAAAGGAGTTGAATCACATTCAGTTTCAAGTTCTAGGAGCAAGTGTTCATTCAAGGTAAGAACAGGACTCTTGTGCTATTCTGGCCATACACAGTGCAAATAGCATTCATGTCTGTTCCCTGCAAGTACAGTGTATTGGACTGAAGAGAAACTCCTGTTTGACTTAGTTTCCAGTACTGAGGTGAACTAGATATGTCCCATTTGTTTAGGACTCACAGTTCTTTTGTTCTGAGCTAGCACACTCTACTTGCCCTATAGGAAACACAGGAGAATGCAAGAATGCCCGTTTCTCAAAAGCAGAGTGTTTTCCTTGTGTGGCACACTTGGGTTCAATTAAACTTCCTAAACGGAGTTGAATCACGTTCAGTTTCAAGTTCTAGCAACAAGTGTTCATTCAGGGTAAGAACACCACTCTTGTGCTCTTCTGGCCATAAACAGTGCAAATAGCACTCGCGTCTGTTCCCAGCAAATACAGTGTATTGGACTGAAGAGAAGCTCCTGTTTTACTTAGTTTCCAATACTGAGTTGAACTAGATAGGTCCCGTTTGTGTATGAAGCAGAGTTCTTTTTTTCTGAGCGAGATCACTGTACTGGCCCTCTAGGAAACACAGGAGAGTGCAAGAGTGCACATTTCTCAATAGCAGAGTGTTTTCCTTGTGTGGCACACTAGGCTTGAATTAAACTTCCTAAACCGAGTTGAATCCTGTTCAGTTTAAGAACAGGCAGCAAGTGTTCGTTCAGGTAAGATCACCACTCGTGTGCTATTCTGGCCATACACAGTTCCAATAGCATTCCTGTCTGTTCCCAGCAAGTACAGTATATTGGACTGAAGAGAAGCTCATGTTTGACTTAGTTTCCAATACTGAGTTGAACTAGATATGCCCCATTTGTGAGGACTCACAGTTCTTTTTTTCTGAGCTAGCTTACTCTACTGGCCCTATAGGAAACTCATGAGAGTGCAAGAATGCCCGTTTCTGAAAACAGAGTGTTTTCCTTGTGTGGCACACTAGTTTTCAATTAAACTTCCTAAACGGAGTTGAATCACGTTCAGGTTCATGTTCTAGCAGCAAGTGTTCATTCAGGGTAAGAACACCACTCTTGTGCTATTCTGGCCATACACAGTGCAAATAGAATTTGCGTCTGTTCCGAGCAAGTACAGTATAATGGACTGAAGAGAAGCTCCTGTTTTACTTAGTTTCCAATACTGAGTTGAACTAGATATGCCCCTTTGTGTAGAAAGCACAGTTCTTTGTTCTGAGCTAGCTCACTCTACTGGCCCTATAGAAAACACGGGAGAGTGCAAGAATGCCCGTTTCTCAAAATGAGAGTGTTTTCATTGTGTGGCACACTAGGGTTCAATTAAACTTCCTAAACTGAGTTGAATCACTTTCAGTTTCAAGTTCTAGCAGCAAGTGTTCATTCAGGGTAAGAACACCACTCTTGTGCTATTCTGGCAACACATACTGCAAATAGCATTCATGTCTGTTCCCAGCAAGTACAGTGTATTGGAATGAAGAGAAGCTCCTGTTTGACATAGTTTCCACTACTGAGTTGAACTAGATATGCCCCGTTTGTGTAGGACTCACAGTTCTTTTGTTCTGAGCTAGCACACTCTACTTACACTATAGGAAACACAGGAGAATGCAAGAATGCCCGTTTCTCAAAAGCAGAGTGTTTTTTTTCTTTTGTGGCACACTAGGGTTCAATTAAACTTCCTTAACGGAGTTGAATCATGTTCAGGTTCAAGTTCTAGCAGCAAGTGTTCATTCAGGGTAAGAACACCACTCTTGTGCTATTCTGGCCATACACAGTGCTAATAGCATTCCTGTCTGTTCCCAGCAAGACACAATAGGGTTCAATTAAACTTCCTTAACGGAGTTGAATCATGTTCAGGTTCAAGTTCTAGCAGCAAGTGTTCATTCAGGGTAAGAACACCACTCTTGTGCTCTTCTGGCCATACACATTGCCAAGAGCATTCACGTGTGTTCCCAGCAAGTACAGTGTATTGGACTTAAGAGAATCTCCTGTTTTACTTAGTTTCCAAAACTGAGTTGAACTAGATATGCCCCGTTTGTGTAGGAAGCACAGTACGTGTGTTCTGAGCTAGTTCACTCTACTGGCCCTTTAGGAAACACAGGAGCGTGGAAGAATGCCCGTTTCTCAAAAACAGTGTTTTCCTTGAGTGGCACACTAGGGTTCAGTTAAACTTCCTAAAAGGAATTGAATCACGTTCAGTTTCATGTTCTAGCAAAAGTGTTCATTCAGGGTAAGAACACCACTCTTGTGCTATTCTGACCATACACAGTGCAAATAGCATTTGTGTGTGTTCCGAGCAAGTACAGTATATTGGACTGAAGAGAATCTCCTGTTTTACTTAGTTTCCAATACTGAGTTGATCTAGATATGTCCCGTGTGTGTAGGAAGCACAGTTCTTTTGTTCCTATCTAGCTCACTCTACAGCCCTATAGGAAACACAAGAGAGTGCAAGAATACCCGTTTCTCAATAACAGAGTGCTTTCTTTAGTGGCACACTAGGGTTCAATTAAACTTCATAAACGGAGTTGAATCACATTCAGTTTCAAGTTCTAGCAGCAAGTGTTCATTCAAGGTAAGAACATGACTCTTGTGCTATTCTGGCCATACACAGTGCAAATAGCATTCCTGTCTGTTCCCAGCAAGACACACTAGGGTTCAATTAAACTTCCTAAAGTGAGTTGAATCACGTCTATTTCAAGTTCTAGCACTAAGTGGAAATTCAGGGTAAGAACACCACTCTTATGCTCTTCTGGCCATAAACATTGCCAAGAGCATTCAGGTGTGTTCCCAGCAAGTACAGTGTATTGGAATGAAGAGAAGCTCCTGTTTAACCTAGTTTCCAATACTGAGTTGAACTACATATGCCCCGTTTGTGTAGGAAGCACAGTTCTGTTATTATGAGCTAGCTCACTCTACTGGCACTATAGTAAACACAGGAGAGTGCAAGAATGCCCGTTTCTCAAAAGCAGATTGGTTCCTTGTGTGGCACACTAGGGTTCAATTAAACTTCCTCAATGGAGTTGAATCACGTTCAGTTTCAAGTTCTAGCAGCAAGTGTTCATTCAGGGTAAGAACACCACTCTTGTACTATTCTGGACATACACAGTGCCATTAGCATTCGTGTCTCTTCCCAACAAGTACAGTGTATTGGACTTAAGAGAAGCTCCTGTTTTACTTAGTTTCCAATACTGAGTTGAACTAGATATGCCCCGTTTGTGTAGGAAGCACAGTACGTGTGTTCTGAGCTAGTTCACTATACTGGCCCTATAGGAAACACAGGAGAGTGGAAGAATGCCCGTTTCTCAAAAACAGTGTTTTCCTTGAGTGGCACACTAGGGTTCAGTTAAACTTCCTAAAAGGAGTTGAATCACGTTCAGTTTCACGTTCTAGCAAAAGTGTTCATTCAGGGTAAGAACACCACTCTTGTGCTATTCTGGCCATACACAGTGCAAATACCATTTGCTTGTGTTCCGAGCAAGTACAGTATAATGGACTGAAGAGAATCTCCTGTTTTACTTAGTTTCCAATACTGAGTTTAACTCGATAAGCCCCGTGTGTGTAGGAAGCACAGTTCTTTTGTTCTTATCTAGCTCACTCTACTGCCATATAGGAAACACAGGAGAGTGCAAGAATACCCGTTTTCAATAACAGAGTGCTTTCTTTAGTGGAACACAAGGGTTCAATTAAACTTCATAAACGGAGTTGAATCACATTCAGTTTCAAGTTCTAGCAGCAAGTGTTCATTCAGGGTACGAACATGACTCTTGTACTATTCTGGCCATACACTGTGCAAATAGCATTCATGTCTGTTCCCTGCAAGTACAGTGTATTGGACTGAAGAGAAGCTCCTGTTTGACTTAGTTTCCAGTACTGAGTTGAACTAGATATGTCCCATTTGTGTAGGACTCACAGTTCTTTTGTTCTGAGCTAGCACACTCTACTTGCCCTATAGGAAACACAGGAGAGTGCAAGAATGCCCGTTTCTCAAAAGCAGAGTGTTTTCCTTGTGTGGCACACTTGGGTTCAATTAAACTTCTAAACGCAGTTGAATCACGATCAGTTTCAAGTTCTAGCAACACGTGTTCATTCAGGGTAAGAACACCAGTCGTGTGCTATTCTGGCCATACACAGTGCTAATAGCATTCGAGTCTGTTCCCAGCAAGTACAGTGTATTGGACTGAAGAGAAGCTCCTGTTTTACTTAGTTTCCAATACTGAGTTGAACTAGATAGGCCCCGTTTGTTTCGAAAGCACAGTTCTTTTGTTTTGAGCTAGCTCACTGTACTGGCCCTATAAGAAACACAATAGAGTACAAGAATGACCGTTTCTCAAAATCAGAGTGTTTTCCTTGTGTCGCACACTAGGGTTCAATTAAACTTCCTAAACCGAGTTGAATCCTGTTCAGTTTAAGAACAGGCAGCAAGTGTTCGTTCAGGTAAGATCACCACTCGTGTGCTATTCTGGCCATACACAGTTCCAATAGCATTCCTGTCTGTTCCCAGCAAGTATAGTATATTGGACTGAAGAGAAGCTCCTGTTTGACTTAGTTTCCAATACTGAGTTGAACTAGATATGCCCCATTTGTGAGGACTCACAGTTCTTTTGTTCTGAGCTAGCTTACTCTACTGGCCCTATAGGAAACACATGAGAGTGCAAGAATGCCCTTTTCTGAAAAGCAGAGTATTTTCCTTGTGTGGCACACTAGTTTTCAATTCAACTTCCTAAACTGAGTTGAATCACTTTCAGTTTCAAGTTCTAGCAGCAAGTGTTCATTCAGGGTAAGAACACCACTCTTGTGCTATTCTGGCAACACACACTGCAAATAGCATTCATGTCTGTTCCCAGCAAGTACAGTGTATTGGACTGAAGAGAAGCTCCTGTTTGACATAGTTTCCACTACTGAGTTGAACTAGATATGCCCCGTTTGTGTAGGACTCACAGTTCTTTTGTTCTGAGCTAGCACACTCTACTTACACTATAGGAAACACAGGAGAATGCAAGAATGCCCGTTTCTCAAAAGCAGAGTGTTTTCCTTTTTGGCACACTAGGGTTCAATTAAACTTCCTTAACGGAGTTGAATCATGTTCAGGTTCAAGTTCTAGCAGCAAGTGTTCATTCAGGGTAAGAACACCACTCTTGTGCTATTCTGGCCATACACAGTGCTAATAGCATTCCTGTCTGTTCCCAGCAAGACACACTAGGGTTCAATTAAACTTCCTAAAGTGAGTTGAATCACGTCTATTTCAAATTCTAGCAACTACGTGGAAATTCAGGGTAAGAACGCCACTGAGTGCAAATAGCATTCGCGTCTGTTCCCAGCAAGTACAGTGTATTGGACTGAAAAGAAGCTCCTGTTTTACTTAATTTCCAATACTGAGTTGAACTAGATATGCCCCATTTGGGTAGGAAGCACAGTTCTTTTGTTCTGAGCTATCTCACTCTACTGGCCCTATAGGAAACACAGGAGAGTGCAAGAATTCCCGTTTCTCAAAAACAGAGTGTTTTCCTTGTGGGGCACACTAGGGTTCTATTAAACTTCTTAAAGGGAGTTGATTCACGTTCAGGTTCAAGTCCTAGCAGCAAGTGTTAATTCAGGGTAAGAACACCACACTTGTGCCACACAAGGAAAGTGGCACAAGCTCCTTGTGTGGCACACTAGGGTTCAATTAAACTTCCTAAACGGAGTTGAGTCGCGTTCAGTTTCAAGTTCTAGCAGCAAGTGTCCATTCACGGTAAGAACACCACTCTTGTGCTATTCTGCCCATACACAGTGCCAATAGCATTCGCGTCTGTTCTCAGCAAGTACAGTGTATTGGACTGAAGAGAAGCTCCTGTTTTACTTAGTTTCCAATAATGAGTTGAACTAGATATGCCCCGTTTGTGTAGAAAGCACAGTTATTTTTTTCTGAGCTAGCTCACTCTACTGGCCAAATAGGAAACACAGGAGAGTGCAAGAATGCCCGTTTCTCAAAAGAAGAGTGTTTTCCTTGTGTGGCACACTAGGGTTCAATTAAACTTCCAAAATGGAGTTGAATCACGTTCAGCTTCAAGTCCTAGGAGCAAGTGTCCATTCAGCGTAACAACACCACTCTTGTGCTATTCTGGCCATACAGTGCAAATAGTATTCGCGTCTGTTCCCAGGAAGTACAGTGTATTGGACTGAAGAGAAGCTCCTGTTTGACTTAGTTTCCAATACTGAGTTGAATTAGATATGCCGCGTTTGTGTAGCAAGCACAATTCTTTTGTTCTGAGCTAGCTCACTCTACTGGCCAAATAGGAAACACAGGAGAGTTCAAGAATGCCCGGTTCTCAAAAGCAGAGTGTTTTCCTTGTGTGTCACTTGGGATCTATTAAACTTCCTCAACAGACTTGAATCATGTTCAGTTTGAAGTTCTAGCAGAAAGTGTCCATTCAGTGTAGGAACACCACTCTTGTGCTATTCTGCCCATACACAGTGCCAATAGCTTTCACGTCTGTTCCCATCTAGTACAGTGTATTGGACTGAAGAGAAGCTCCTGTTTTACTTAGTTTCCAATACTAAGTTGAACTAGATATGCCCCGTTTGAGTTGGAAATACAGTTCTTTTGTTCTGAGCTAGCTCACTCTACTGGCCCTCAAGGAAACACAGGAGAGTGCAAGAATGACCGTTTCTCAAAAGCAGATTGTATTCCGTGTGTGGCACACTATGTTTCAGTTAAACTTCCTATATGCAGTTGAATCATGTTCAGTTTCAAGTTCTAACAGCAAGTGTTCATTCAGGGTAAGAACACCACCGTTATGCTATTCTGGCCATACTCAGTGCAAATAGCATTCGCGTCTGTTCCCAGCAAGTACAGTGTATTGGACTTAAGAGAAGCTCCTGTTTTACTTAGTTTCCAATACTGAGTTGCACTAGATATGCCCCGTTTGTGTAGGAAGCACAGTACGTGTATTCTGAGCTAGTTCACTCTACTGGCCCTTTAGGAAACACAGGAGCGTGGAAGAATGCCCGTTTCTCAAAAACAGTGTTTTCCTTGAGTGGCACACTAGGGTTCAGTTAAACTTCCTAAAAGGAGTTGAATCACGTTCAGTTTCATGTTCTAGCAAAAGTGTTCATTCAGGGTAAGAACACCACTCTTGTGCTATTCTGGCCATACACAGTGCAAATAGCATTTGCGTGTGTTCCGAGCAAGTACAGTATATTGGACTGAAGAGAATCTCCTGTTTTACTTAGTTTCCAATACTGAGTTGAACTAGATATGTCCCGTGTGTGTAGGAAGCACAGTTCTTTTGTTCCTATCTAGCTCACTCTACAGCTCTATAGGAAACACAAGAGAGTGCAAGAATACCCGTTTCTCAATAACAGAGTGCTTTCTTTAGTGGCACACTAGGGTTCAATTAAACTTCATAAATGGAGTTGAATCACATTCAGTTTCATGTTCTAGCAGCAAGTGTTCATTCAAGGTAAGAACATGACTCTTGTGCTATTCTGGCCATACACAGTGCAAATAGCATTCCTGTCTGTTCCCAGCAAGACACACTAGGGTTCAATTAAACTTCCTAAAGTGAGTTGAATCACGTCTATTTCAAGTTCTAGCACTAAGTGGAAATTCAGGGTAAGAACACCACTCTTGTGCTCTTCTGGCCATACACATTGCCAAGAGCATTCACGTGTGTTCCCAGCAAGTACAGTGTATTGGAATGAAGAGAAGCTCCTGTTTAACCTAGTTTCCAATACTGAGTTGAACTACATATGCCCCGTTTGTGTAGGAAGCACAGTTCTGTTATTATGAGCTAGCTCACTCTACTGGCCCTATAGTAAACACAGGAGAGTGCAAGAATGCCCGTTTCTCAAAAGGAGATTGGTTCCTTGTGTGGCACACTAGGGTTCAATTAAACTTCCTCAATGGAGTTGAATCACGTTCAGTTTCAAGTTCTAGCAGCAAGTGTTCATTCAGGGTAAGAACACCACTCTTGTACTATTCTGGACATACACAGTGCCATTAGCATTCGTGTCTCTTCCCAACAAGTACAGTGTATTGGACTTAAGAGAAGCTCCTGTTTTACTTAGTTTCCAATACTGAGTTGAACTAGATATGCCCCGTTTGTGTAGGAAGCACAGTACGTGTGTTCTGAGCTAGTTCACTATACTGGCCCTATAGGAAACACAGGAGAGTGGAAGAATGCCCGTTTCTCAAAAACAGTGTTTTCCTTGAGTGGCACACTAGGGTTCAGTTAAACTTCCTAAAAGGAGTTGAATCACGTTCAGTTTCACGTTCTAGCAAAAGTGTTCATTCAGGGTAAGAACACCACTCTTGTGCTATTCTGGCCATACACAGTGCAAATAGCATTTGCTTGTGTTCCGAGCAAGTACAGTATATTGGACTGAAGAGAATCTCCTGTTTTACTTAGTTTCCAATACTGAGTTTAACTCGATAAGCCCCGTGTGTGTAGGAAGCACAGTTCTTTTGTTCTTATCTAGCTCACTCTACTGCCATATAGGAAACACAGGAGAATGCAAGAATACCCGTTTTCAATAACAGAGTGCTTTCTTTAGTGGCACACAAGGGTTCAATTAAACTTCATAAACGCAGTTGAATCACATTCAGTTTCAAGTTCTAGCAGCAAGTGTTCATTCAGGGTACGAACATGACTCTTGTACTATTCTGGCCATACACTGTGCAAATAGCATTCATGTCTGTTGCCTGCAAGTACAGTGTATTGGACTGAAGAGAAGCTCCTGTTTGACTTAGTTTCCAGTACTGAGTTGAACTAGATATGTCCCATTTGTGTAGGACTCACAGTTCTTTTGTTCTGAGCTAGCACACTCTACTTGCCCTATGGGAAACACAGGAGAGTGCAAGAATGCCCGTTTCTCAAAAGCAGAGTGTTTTCCTTGTGTGGCACACTTGGGTTCAATTAAACTTCTAAACGGAGTTGAATCACGATCAGTTTCAAGTTCTAGCAACACGTGTTCATTCAGGGTAAGAACACCAGTCGTGTGCTATTCTGGCCATACACAGTGCTAATAGCATTCGAGTCTGTTCCCAGCAAGTACAGTGTATTGGACTGAAGAGAAGCTCCTGTTTTACTTAGTTTCCAATACTGAGTTGAACTAGATAGGCCCCGTTTGTTTCGAAAGCACAGTTCTTTTGTTTTGAGCTAGCTCACTGTACTGGCCCTCTAAGAAACACAATAGAGTACAAGAATGCCCGTTTCTCAAAATCAGAGTGTTTTCCTTGTGTCGCACACTAGGGTTCAATTAAACTTCCTAAACCGAGTTGAATCCTGTTCAGTTTAAGAACAGGCAGCAAGTGTTCGTTCAGGTAAGATCACCACTCGTGTGCTATTCTGGCCATACACAGTTCCAATAGCATTCCTGTCTGTTCCCAGCAAGTATAGTATATTGGACTGAAGAGAAGCTCCTGTTTGACTTAGTTTCCAATACTGAGTTGAACTAGATATGCCCCATTTGTGAGGACTCACAGTTCTTTTGTTCTGAGCTAGCTTACTCTACTGGCCCTATAGGAAACACATGAGAGTGCAAGAATGCCCTTTTCTGAAAAGCAGAGTATTTTCCTTGTGTGGCACACTAGTTTTCAATTCAACTTCCTAAACTGAGTTGAATCACTTTCAGTTTCAAGTTCTAGCAGCAAGTGTTCATTCAGGGTAAGAACACCACTCTTGTGCTATTCTGGCAACACACACTGCAAATAGCATTCATGTCTGTTCCCAGCAAGTACAGTGTATTGGACTGAAGAGAAGCTCCTGTTTGACATAGTTTCCACTACTGAGTTGAACTAGATATGCCCCGTTTGTGTAGGACTCACAGTTCTTTTGTTCTGAGCTAGCACACTCTACTTACACTATAGGAAACACAGGAGAATGCAAGAATGCCCGTTTCTCAAAAGCAGAGTGTTTTCCTTTTTGGCACACTAGGGTTCAATTAAACTTCCTTAACGGAGTTGAATCATGTTCAGGTTCAAGTTCTAGCAGCAAGTGTTCATTCAGGGTAAGAACACCACTCTTGTGCTATTCTGGCCATACACAGTGCTAATAGCATTCCTGTCTGTTCCCAGCAAGACACACTAGGGTTCAATTAAACTTCCTAAAGTGAGTTGAATCACGTCTATTTCAAATTCTAGCAACTACGTGGAAATTCAGGGTAAGAACGCCACTGAGTGCAAATAGCATTCGCGTCTGTTCCCAGCAAGTACAGTGTATTGGACTGAAAAGAAGCTCCTGTTTTACTTAATTTCCAATACTGAGTTGAACTAGATATGCCCCTTTGGGTAGGAAGCACAGTTCTTTTGTTCTGAGCTATCTCACTCTACTGGCCCTATAGGAAACACAGGAGAGTGCAAGAATTCCCGTTTCTCAAAAACAGAGTGTTTTCCTTGTGGGGCACACTAGGGTTCTATTAAACTTCTTAAAGGGAGTTGATTCACGTTCAGGTTCAAGTCCTAGCAGCAAGTGTTAATTCAGGGTAAGAACACCACACTTGTGCCACACAAGGAAAGTGGCACAAGCTCCTTGTGTGGCACACTAGGGTTCAATTAAACTTCCTAAACGGAGTTGAGTCGCGTTCAGTTTCAAGTTCTAGCAGCAAGTGTCCATTCACGGTAAGAACACCACTCTTGTGCTATTCTGCCCATACACAGTGCCAATAGCATTCGCGTCTGTTCTCAGCAAGTACAGTGTATTGGACTGAAGAGAAGCTCCTGTTTTACTTAGTTTCCAATAATGAGTTGAACTAGATATGCCCCGTTTGTGTAGAAAGCACAGTTATTTTTTTCTGAGCTAGCTCACTCTACTGGCCAAATAGGAAACACAGGAGAGTGCAAGAATGCCCGTTTCTCAAAAGAAGAGTGTTTTCCTTGTGTGGCACACTAGGGTTCAATTAAACTTCCAAAACGGAGTTGAATCACGTTCAGCTTCAAGTCCTAGGAGCAAGTGTCCATTCAGCGTAACAACACCACTCTTGTGCTATTCTGGCCATACAGTGCAAATAGTATTCGCGTCTGTTCCCAGGAAGTACAGTGTATTGGACTGAAGAGAAGCTCCTGTTTGACTTAGTTTCCAATACTGAGTTGAATTAGATATGCCGCGTTTGTGTAGCAAGCACAATTCTTTTGTTCTGAGCTAGCTCACTCTACTGGCCAAATAGGAAACACAGGAGAGTTCAAGAATGCCCGGTTCTCAAAAGCAGAGTGTTTTCCTTGTGTGTCACTTGGGATCTATTAAACTTCCTCAACAGACTTGAATCATGTTCAGTTTGAAGTTCTAGCAGAAAGTGTCCATTCAGTGTAGGAACACCACTCTTGTGCTATTCTGGCCATACACAGTGCCAATAGCTTTCACGTCTGTTCCCATCTAGTACAGTGTATTGGACTGAAGAGAAGCTCCTGTTTTACTTAGTTTCCAATACTAAGTTGAACTAGATATGCCCCGTTTGAGTTGGAAATACAGTTCTTTTGTTCTGAGCTAGCTCACTCTACTGGCCCTCAAGGAAACACAGGAGAGTGCAAGAATGACCGTTTCTCAAAAGCAGATTGTATTCCGTGTGTGGCACACTATGTTTCAGTTAAACTTCCTATATGCAGTTGAATCATGTTCAGTTTCAAGTTCTAACAGCAAGTGTTCATTCAGGGTAAGAACACCACCGTTATGCTATTCTGGCCATACTCAGTGCAAATAGCATTCGCGTCTGTTCCCAGCAAGTACAGTGTATTGGACTTAAGAGAAGCTCCTGTTTTACTTAGTTTCCAATACTGAGTTGCACTAGATATGCCCCGTTTGTGTAGGAAGCACAGTACGTGTATTCTGAGCTAGTTCACTCTACTGGCCCTTTAGGAAACACAGGAGCGTGGAAGAATGCCCGTTTCTCAAAAACAGTGTTTTCCTTGAGTGGCACACTAGGGTTCAGTTAAACTTCCTAAAAGGAGTTGAATCACGTTCAGTTTCATGTTCTAGCAAAAGTGTTCATTCAGGGTAAGAACACCACTCTTGTGCTATTCTGGCCATACACAGTGCAAATAGCATTTGCGTGTGTTCCGAGCAAGTACAGTATATTGGACTGAAGAGAATCTCCTGTTTTACTTAGTTTCCAATACTGAGTTGAACTAGATATGTCCCGTGTGTGTAGGAAGCACAGTTCTTTTGTTCCTATCTAGCTCACTCTACAGCTCTATAGGAAACACAAGAGAGTGCAAGAATACCCGTTTCTCAATAACAGAGTGCTTTCTTTAGTGGCACACTAGGGTTCAATTAAACTTCATAAATGGAGTTGAATCACATTCAGTTTCATGTTCTAGCAGCAAGTGTTCATTCAAGGTAAGAACATGACTCTTGTGCTATTCTGGCCATACACAGTGCAAATAGCATTCCTGTCTGTTCCCAGCAAGACACACTAGGGTTCAATTAAACTTCCTAAAGTGAGTTGAATCACGTCTATTTCAAGTTCTAGCACTAAGTGGAAATTCAGGGTAAGAACACCACTCTTGTGCTCTTCTGGCCATACACATTGCCAAGAGCATTCACGTGTGTTCCCAGCAAGTACAGTGTATTGGAATGAAGAGAAGCTCCTGTTTAACCTAGTTTCCAATACTGAGTTGAACTACATATGCCCCGTTTGTGTAGGAAGCACAGTTCTGTTATTATGAGCTAGCTCACTCTACTGGCCCTATAGTAAACACAGGAGAGTGCAAGAATGCCCGTTTCTCAAAAGGAGATTGGTTCCTTGTGTGGCACACTAGGGTTCAATTAAACTTCCTCAATGGAGTTGAATCACGTTCAGTTTCAAGTTCTAGCAGCAAGTGTTCATTCAGGGTAAGAACACCACTCTTGTACTATTCTGGACATACACAGTGCCATTAGCATTCGTGTCTCTTCCCAACAAGTACAGTGTATTGGACTTAAGAGAAGCTCCTGTTTTACTTAGTTTCCAATACTGAGTTGAACTAGATATGCCCCGTTTGTGTAGGAAGCACAGTACGTGTGTTCTGAGCTAGTTCACTATACTGGCCCTATAGGAAACACAGGAGAGTGGAAGAATGCCCGTTTCTCAAAAACAGTGTTTTCCTTGAGTGGCACACTAGGGTTCAGTTAAACTTCCTAAAAGGAGTTGAATCACGTTCAGTTTCACGTTCTAGCAAAAGTGTTCATTCAGGGTAAGAACACCACTCTTGTGCTATTCTGGCCATACACAGTGCAAATAGCATTTGCTTGTGTTCCGAGCAAGTACAGTATATTGGACTGAAGAGAATCTCCTGTTTTACTTAGTTTCCAATACTGAGTTTAACTCGATAAGCCCCGTGTGTGTAGGAAGCACAGTTCTTTTGTTCTTATCTAGCTCACTCTACTGCCATATAGGAAACACAGGAGAATGCAAGAATACCCGTTTTCAATAACAGAGTGCTTTCTTTAGTGGCACACAAGGGTTCAATTAAACTTCATAAACGCAGTTGAATCACATTCAGTTTCAAGTTCTAGCAGCAAGTGTTCATTCAGGGTACGAACATGACTCTTGTACTATTCTGGCCATACACTGTGCAAATAGCATTCATGTCTGTTCCCTGCAAGTACAGTGTATTGGACTGAAGAGAAGCTCCTGTTTGACTTAGTTTCCAGTACTGAGTTGAACTAGATATGTCCCATTTGTGTAGGACTCACAGTTCTTTTGTTCTGAGCTAGCACACTCTACTTGCCCTATGGGAAACACAGGAGAGTGCAAGAATGCCCGTTTCTCAAAAGCAGAGTGTTTTCCTTGTGTGGCACACTTGGGTTCAATTAAACTTCTAAACGGAGTTGAATCACGATCAGTTTCAAGTTCTAGCAACACGTGTTCATTCAGGGTAAGAACACCAGTCGTGTGCTATTCTGGCCATACACAGTGCTAATAGCATTCGAGTCTGTTCCCAGCAAGTACAGTGTATTGGACTGAAGAGAAGCTCCTGTTTTACTTAGTTTCCAATACTGAGTTGAACTAGATAGGCCCCGTTTGTTTCGAAAGCACAGTTCTTTTGTTTTGAGCTAGCTCACTGTACTGGCCCTCTAAGAAACACAATAGAGTACAAGAATGCCCGTTTCTCAAAATCAGAGTGTTTTCCTTGTGTCGCACACTAGGGTTGAATTAAACTTCCTAAAACGAGTTGAATCCTGTTCAGTTTAAGAACAGGCAGCAAGTGTTCGTTCAGGTAAGATCACCACTCGTGTGCTATTCTGGCCATACACAGTTCCAATAGCATTCCTGTCTGTTCCCAGCAAGTACAGTATATTGGACTGAAGAGAAGCTCCTGTTTGACTTAGTTTCCAATACTGAGTTGAACTAGATATGCCCCATTTGTGAGGACTCACAGTTCTTTTGTTCTGAGCTAGCTTACTCTACTGGCCCTATAGGAAACACATGAGAGTGCAAGAATGCCCTTTTCTGAAAAGCAGAGTATTTTCCTTGTGTGGCACACTAGTTTTCAATTCAACTTCCTAAACTGAGTTGAATCACTTTCAGTTTCAAGTTCTAGCAGCAAGTGTTCATTCAGGGTAAGAACACCACTCTTGTGCTATTCTGGCAACACACACTGCAAATAGCATTCATGTCTGTTCCCAGCAAGTACAGTGTATTGGACTGAAGAGAAGCTCCTGTTTGACATAGTTTCCACTACTGAGTTGAACTAGATATGCCCCGTTTGTGTAGGACTCACAGTTCTTTTGTTCTGAGCTAGCACACTCTACTTACACTATAGGAAACACAGGAGAATGCAAGAATGCCCGTTTCTCAAAAGCAGAGTGTTTTCCTTTTGTGGCACACTAGGGTTCAAATAAACTTCCTTAACGGAGTTGAATCATGTTCAGGTTCAAGTTCTAGCAGCAAGTGTTCATTCAGGGTAAGAACACCACTCTTGTGCTATTCTGGCCATACACAGTGCTAATAGCATTCGCGTCTATTCTCAGCAAGTACAGTGTATTGGACTGAAGAGAAGCTCCTGTTTTACTTAGTTTCCAATAATGAGTTGAACTAGATATGCCCCGTTTGTGTAGAAAGCACAGTTATTTTTTTCTGAGCTAGCTCACTCTACTGGCCAAATAGGAAACACAGGAGAGTGCAAGAATGCCCGTTTCTCAAAAGAAGAGTGTTTTCCTTGTGTGGCACACTAGGGTTCAATTAAACTTCCAAAACGGAGTTGAATCACGTTCAGCTTCAAGTCCTAGGAGCAAGTGTCCATTCAGCGTAAGAACACCACTCTTGTGCTATTCTGGCCATACAGTGCAAATAGTATTCGCGTCTGTTCCCAGCCAGTACAGTGTATTGGACTGAAGAGAAGCTCCTGTTTGACTTAGTTTCCAATACTGAGTTGAATTAGATATGCCGCGTTTGTGTAGCAAGCACAATTCTTTTGTTCTGAGCTAGCTCACTCTACTGGCCAAATAGGAAACACAGGAGAGTTCAAGAATGCCCGGTTCTCAAAAGCAGAGTGTTTTCCTTGTGTGTCACTAGGGATCTATTAAACTTCCTCAACAGACTTGAATCATGTTCAGTTTGAAGTTCTAGCAGAAAGTGTCCATTCAGTGTAGGAACACCACTCTTGTGCTATTCTGGCCATACACAGTGCCAATAGCTTTCACGTCTGTTCCCATCTAGTACAGTGTATTGGACTGAAGAGAAGCTCCTGTTTTACTTAGTTTCCAATACTAAGTTGAACTAGATATGCCCCGTTTGAGTTGGAAATACAGTTCTTTTGTTCTGAGCTAGCTCACTCTACTGGCCCTCAAGGAAACACAGGAGAGTGCAAGAATGACCGTTTCTCAAAAGCAGATTGTATTCCGTGTGTGGCACACTATGTTTCAGTTAAACTTCCTATATGCAGTTGAATCATGTTCAGTTTCAAGTTCTAACAGCAAGTGTTCATTCAGGGTAAGAACACCACCGTTATGCTATTCTGGCCATACTCAGTGCAAATAGCATTCGCGTCTGTTCCCAGCAAGTACAGTGTATTGGACTTAAGAGAAGCTCCTGTTTTACTTAGTTTCCAATACTGAGTTGCACTAGATATGCCCCGTTTGTGTAGGAAGCACAGTACGTGTATTCTGAGCTAGTTCACTCTACTGGCCCTTTAGGAAACACAGGAGCGTGGAAGAATGCCCGTTTCTCAAAAACAGTGTTTTCCTTGAGTGGCACACTAGGGTTCAGTTAAACTTCCTAAAAGGAGTTGAATCACGTTCAGTTTCATGTTCTAGCAAAAGTGTTCATTCAGGGTAAGAACACCACTCTTGTGCTATTCTGGCCATACACAGTGCAAATAGCATTTGCGTGTGTTCCGAGCAAGTACAGTATATTGGACTGAAGAGAATCTCCTGTTTTACTTAGTTTCCAATACTGAGTTGAACTAGATATGTCCCGTGTGTGTAGGAAGCACAGTTCTTTTGTTCCTATCTAGCTCACTCTACAGCTCTATAGGAAACACAAGAGAGTGCAAGAATACCCGTTTCTCAATAACAGAGTGCTTTCTTTAGTGGCACACTAGGGTTCAATTAAACTTCATAAACGGAGTTGAATCACATTCAGTTTCATGTTCTAGCAGCAAGTGTTCATTCAAGGTAAGAACATGACTCTTGTGCTATTCTGGCCATACACAGTGCAAATAGCATTCCTGTCTGTTCCCAGCAAGACACACTAGGGTTCAATTAAACTTCCTAAAGTGAGTTGAATCACGTCTATTTCAAGTTCTAGCACTAAGTGGAAATTCAGGGTAAGAACACCACTCTTGTGCTCTTCTGGCCATACACATTGCCAAGAGCATTCACGTGTGTTCCCAGCAAGTACAGTGTATTGGAATGAAGAGAAGCTCCTGTTTAACCTAGTTTCCAATACTGAGTTGAACTACATATGCCCCGTTTGTGTAGGAAGCACAGTTCTGTTATTATGAGCTAGCTCACTCTACTGGCCCTATAGTAAACACAGGAGAGTGCAAGAATGCCCGTTTCTCAAAAGGAGATTGGTTCCTTGTGTGGCACACTAGGGTTCAATTAAACTTCCTCAATGGAGTTCAATCACGTTCAGTTTCAAGTTCTAGCAGCAAGTGTTCATTCAGGGTAAGAACACCACTCTTGTACTATTCTGGACATACACAGTGCCATTAGCATTCGTGTCTCTTCCCAACAAGTACAGTGTATTGGACTTAAGAGAAGCTCCTGTTTTACTTAGTTTCCAATACTGAGTTGAACTAGATATGCCCCGTTTGTGTAGGAAGCACAGTACGTGTGTTCTGAGCTAGTTCACTATACTGGCCCTATAGGAAACACAGGAGAGTGGAAGAATGCCCGTTTCTCAAAAACAGTGTTTTCCTTGAGTGGCACACTAGGGTTCAGTTAAACTTCCTAAAAGGAGTTGAATCACGTTCAGTTTCACGTTCTAGCAAAAGTGTTCATTCAGGGTAAGAACACCACTCTTGTGCTATTCTGGCCATACACAGTGCAAATAGCATTTGCTTGTGTTCCGAGCAAGTACAGTATATTGGACTGAAGAGAATCTCCTGTTTTACTTAGTTTCCAATACTGAGTTGAACTCGATAAGCCCCGTGTATGTAGGAAGCACAGTTCTTTTGTTCTTATCTAGCTCACTCTACTGCCATATAGGAAACACAGGAGAATGCAAGAATACCCGTTTTCAATAACAGAGTGCTTTCTTTAGTGGCACACAAGGGTTCAATTAAACTTCATAAACGGAGTTGAATCACATTCAGTTTCAAGTTCTAGCAGCAAGTGTTCATTCAGGGTACGAACATGACTCTTGTACTATTCTGGCCATACACTGTGCAAATAGCATTCATGTCTGTTCCCTGCAAGTACAGTGTATTGGACTGAAGAGAAGCTCCTGTTTGACTTAGTTTCCAGTACTGAGTTGAACTAGATATGTCCCATTTGTGTAGGACTCACAGTTCTTTTGTTCTGAGCTAGCACACTCTACTTGCCCTATAGGAAACACAGGAGAGTGCAAGAATGCCCGTTTCTCAAAAGCAGAGTGTTTTCCTTGTGTGGCACACTTGGGTTCAATTAAACTTCTAAACGGAGTTGAATCACGATCAGTTTCAAGTTCTAGCAACACGTGTTCATTCAGGGTAAGAACACCAGTCGTGTGCTATTCTGGCCATACACAGTGCTAATAGCATTCGAGTCTGTTCCCAGCAAGTACAGTGTATTGGACTGAAGAGAAGCTCCTGTTTTACTTAGTTTCCAATACTGAGTTGAACTAGATAGGCCCCGTTTGTTTCGAAAGCACAGTTCTTTTGTTTTGAGCTAGCTCACTGTACTGGCCCTCTAAGAAACACAATAGAGTACAAGAATGCCCGTTTCTCAAAATCAGAGTGTTTTCCTTGTGTCGCACACTAGGGTTGAATTAAACTTCCTAAACCGAGTTGAATCCTGTTCAGTTTAAGAACAGGCAGCAAGTGTTCGTTCAGGTAAGATCACCACTCGTGTGCTATTCTGGCCATACACAGTTCCAATAGCATTCCTGTCTGTTCCCAGCAAGTACAGTATATTGGACTGAAGAGAAGCTCCTGTTTGACTTAGTTTCCAATACTGAGTTGAACTAGTTATGCCCCATTTGTGAGGACTCACAGTTCTTTTGTTCTGAGCTAGCTTACTCTACTGGCCCTATAGGAAACACATGAGAGTGCAAGAATGCCCTTTTCTGAAAAGCAGAGTATTTTCCTTGTGTGGCACACTAGTTTTCAATTCAACTTCCTAAACTGAGTTGAATCACTTTCAGTTTCAAGTTCTAGCAGCAAGTGTTCATTCAGGGTAAGAACACCACTCTTGTGCTATTCTGGCAACACACACTGCAAATAGCATTCATGTCTGTTCCCAGCAAGTACAGTGTATTGGACTGAAGAGAAGCTCCTGTTTGACATAGTTTCCACTACTGAGTTGAACTAGATATGCCCCGTTTGTGTAGGACTCACAGTTCTTTTGTTCTGAGCTAGCTCACTCTACTTACACTATAGGAAACACAGGAGAATGCAAGAATGCCCGTTTCTCAAAAGCAGAGTGTTTTCCTTTTGTGGCACACTAGGGTTCAATTAAACTTCCTTAACGGAGTTGAATCATGTTCAGGTTCAAGTTCTAGCAGCAAGTGTTCATTCAGCGTAAGAACACCACTCTTGTGCTATTCTGGCCATACACAGTGCTAATAGCATTCCTGTCTGTTCCCAGCAAGACACACTAGGGTTCAATTAAACTTCCTAAAGTGAGTGGAATCACGTCTATTTCAAATTCTAGCAACTACGTGGAAATTCAGGGTAAGAACGCCACTGAGTGCAAATAGCATTCGCGTCTGTTCCCAGCAAGTACAGTGTATTGGACTGAAAAGAAGCTCCTGTTTTACTTAGTTTCCAATACTGAGTTGAACTAGATATGCCCCATTTGGGTAGGAAGCACAGTTCTTTTGTTCTGAGCTATCTCACTCTACTGGCCCTATAGGAAACACAGGAGAGTGCAAGAATTCCCGTTTCTCAAAAACAGAGTGTTTTCCTTGTGGGGCACACTAGGGTTCTATTAAACTTCTTAAAGGGAGTTGATTCACGTTCAGGTTCAAGTCCTAGCAGCAAGTGTTAATTCAGGGTAAGAACACCACACTTGTGCCACACAAGGAAAGTGGCACAAGCTCCTTGTGTGGCACGCTAGGGTTCAATTAAACTTCCTAAACGGAGTTGAGTCGCGTTCAGTTTCAAGTTCTAGCAGCAAGTGTCCATTCACGGTAAGAACACCACTCTTGTGCTATTCTGCCCATACACAGTGCCAATAGCATTCGCGTCTGTTCTCAGCAAGTACAGTGTATTGGACTGAAGAGAAGCTCCTGTTTTACTTAGTTTCCAATAATGAGTTGAACTAGATATGCCCCGTTTGTGTAGAAAGCACAGTTATTTTTTTCTGAGCTAGCTCACTCTACTGGCCAAATAGGAAACACAGGAGAGTGCAAGAATGCCCGTTTCTCAAAAGAAGAGTGTTTTCCTTGTGTGGCACACTAGGGTTCAATTAAACTTCCAAAACGGAGTTGAATCACGTTCAGCTTCAAGTCCTAGGAGCAAGTGTCCATTCAGCGTAAGAACACCACTCTTGTGCTATTCTGGCCATACAGTGCAAATAGTATTCGCGTCTGTTCCCAGCCAGTACAGTGTATTGGACTGAAGAGAAGCTCCTGTTTGACTTAGTTTCCAATACTGAGTTGAATTAGATATGCCGCGTTTGTGTAGCAAGCACAATTCTTTTGTTCTGAGCTAGCTCACTCTACTGGCCAAATAGGAAACACAGGAGAGTTCAAGAATGCCCGGTTCTCAAAAGCAGAGTGTTTTCCTTGTGTGTCACTAGGGATCTATTAAACTTCCTCAACAGACTTGAATCATGTTCAGTTTGAAGTTCTAGCAGAAAGTGTCCATTCAGTGTAGGAACACCACTCTTGTGCTATTCTGGCCATACACAGTGCCAATAGCTTTCACGTCTGTTCCCATCTAGTACAGTGTATTGGACTGAAGAGAAGCTCCTGTTTTACTTAGTTTCCAATACTAAGTTGAACTAGATATGCCCCGTTTGAGTTGGAAATACAGTTCTTTTGTTCTGAGCTAGCTCACTCTACTGGCCCTCAAGGAAACACAGGAGAGTGCAAGAATGACCGTTTCTCAAAAGCAGATTGTATTCCGTGTGTGGCACACTATGTTTCAGTTAAACTTCCTATATGCAGTTGAATCATGTTCAGTTTCAAGTTCTAACAGCAAGTGTTCATTCAGGGTAAGAACACCACCGTTATGCTATTCTGGCCATACTCAGTGCAAATAGCATTCGCGTCTGTTCCCAGCAAGTACAGTGTATTGGACTTAAGAGAAGCTCCTGTTTTACTTAGTTTCCAATACTGAGTTGCACTAGATATGCCCCGTTTGTGTAGGAAGCACAGTACGTGTATTCTGAGCTAGTTCACTCTACTGGCCCTTTAGGAAACACAGGAGCGTGGAAGAATGCCCGTTTCTCAAAAACAGTGTTTTCCTTGAGTGGCACACTAGGGTTCAGTTAAACTTCCTAAAAGGAGTTGAATCACGTTCAGTTTCATGTTCTAGCAAAAGTGTTCATTCAGGGTAAGAACACCACTCTTGTGCTATTCTGGCCATACACAGTGCAAATAGCATTTGCGTGTGTTCCGAGCAAGTACAGTATATTGGACTGAAGAGAATCTCCTGTTTTACTTAGTTTCCAATACTGAGTTGAACTAGATATGTCCCGTGTGTGTAGGAAGCACAGTTCTTTTGTTCCTATCTAGCTCACTCTACAGCTCTATAGGAAACACAAGAGAGTGCAAGAATACCCGTTTCTCAATAACAGAGTGCTTTCTTTAGTGGCACACTAGGGTTCAATTAAACTTCATAAACGGAGTTGAATCACATTCAGTTTCATGTTCTAGCAGCAAGTGTTCATTCAAGGTAAGAACATGACTCTTGTGCTATTCTGGCCATACACAGTGCAAATAGCATTCCTGTCTGTTCCCAGCAAGACACACTAGGGTTCAATTAAACTTCCTAAAGTGAGTTGAATCACGTCTATTTCAAGTTCTAGCACTAAGTGGAAATTCAGGGTAAGAACACCACTCTTGTGCTCTTCTGGCCATACACATTGCCAAGAGCATTCACGTGTGTTCCCAGCAAGTACAGTGTATTGGAATGAAGAGAAGCTCCTGTTTAACCTAGTTTCCAATACTGAGTTGAACTACATATGCCCCGTTTGTGTAGGAAGCACAGTTCTGTTATTATGAGCTAGCTCACTCTACTGGCCCTATAGTAAACACAGGAGAGTGCAAGAATGCCCGTTTCTCAAAAGGAGATTGGTTCCTTGTGTGGCACACTAGGGTTCAATTAAACTTCCTCAATGGAGTTGAATCACGTTCAGTTTCAAGTTCTAGCAGCAAGTGTTCATTCAGGGTAAGAACACCAGTCTTGTACTATTCTGGACATACACAGTGCCATTAGCATTCGTGTCTCTTCCCAACAAGTACAGTGTATTGGACTTAAGAGAAGCTCCTGTTTTACTTAGTTTCCAATACTGAGTTGAACTAGATATGCCCCGTTTGTGTAGGAAGCACAGTACGTGTGTTCTGAGCTAGTTCACTATACTGGCCCTATAGGAAACACAGGAGAGTGGAAGAATGCCCGTTTCTCAAAAACAGTGTTTTCCTTGAGTGGCACACTAGGGTTCAGTTAAACTTCCTAAAAGGAGTTGAATCACGTTCAGTTTCACGTTCTAGCAAAAGTGTTCATTCAGGGTAAGAACACCACTCTTGTGCTATTCTGGCCATACACAGTGCAAATAGCATTTGCTTGTGTTCCGAGCAAGTACAGTATATTGGACTGAAGAGAATCTCCTGTTTTACTTAGTTTCCAATACTGAGTTTAACTCGATAAGCCCCGTGTATGTAGGAAGCACAGTTCTTTTGTTCTTATCTAGCTCACTCTACTGCCATATAGGAAACACAGGAGAATGCAAGAATACCCGTTTTCAATAACAGAGTGCTTTCTTTAGTGGCACACAAGGGTTCAATTAAACTTCATAAACGGAGTTGAATCACATTCAGTTTCAAGTTCTAGCAGCAAGTGTTCATTCAGGGTACGAACATGACTCTTGTACTATTCTGGCCATACACTGTGCAAATAGCATTCATGTCTGTTCCCTGCAAGTACAGTGTATTGGACTGAAGAGAAGCTCCTGTTTGACTTAGTTTCCAGTACTGAGTTGAACTAGATATGTCCCATTTGTGTAGGACTCACAGTTCTTTTGTTCTGAGCTAGCACACTCTACTTGCCCTATAGGAAACACAGGAGAGTGCAAGAATGCCCGTTTCTCAAAAGCAGAGTGTTTTCCTTGTGTGGCACACTTGGGTTCAATTAAACTTCTAAACGGAGTTGAATCACGATCAGTTTCAAGTTCTAGCAACACGTGTTCATTCAGGGTAAGAACACCAGTCGTGTGCTATTCTGGCCATACACAGTGCTAATAGCATTCGAGTCTGTTCCCAGCAAGTACAGTGTATTGGACTGAAGAGAAGCTCCTGTTTTACTTAGTTTCCAATACTGAGTTGAACTAGATAGGCCCCGTTTGTTTCGAAAGCACAGTTCTTTTGTTTTGAGCTAGCTCACTGTACTGGCCCTCTAAGAAACACAATAGAGTACAAGAATGCCCGTTTCTCAAAATCAGAGTGTTTTCCTTGTGTCGCACACTAGGGTTGAATTAAACTTCCTAAACCGAGTTGAATCCTGTTCAGTTTAAGAACAGGCAGCAAGTGTTCGTTCAGGTAAGATCAACACTCGTGTGCTATTCTGGCCATACACAGTTCCAATAGCATTCCTGTCTGTTCCCAGCAAGTACAGTATATTGGACTGAAGAGAAGCTCCTGTTTGACTTAGTTTCCAATACTGAGTTGAACTAGTTATGCCCCATTTGAGAGGACTCACAGTTCTTTTGTTCTGAGCTAGCTTACTCTACTGGCCCTATAGGAAACACATGAGAGTGCAAGAATGCCCTTTTCTGAAAAGCAGAGTATTTTCCTTGTGTGGCACACTAGTTTTCAATTCAACTTCCTAAACTGAGTTGAATCACTTTCAGTTTCAAGTTCTAGCAGCAAGTGTTCATTCAGGGTAAGAACACCACTCTTGTGCTATTCTGGCAACACACACTGCAAATAGCATTCATGTCTGTTCCCAGCAAGTACAGTGTATTGGACTGAAGAGAAGCTCCTGTTTTACATAGTTTCCACTACTGAGTTGAACTAGATATGCCCCGTTTGTGTAGGACTCACAGTTCTTTTGTTCTGAGCTAGCACACTCTACTTACACTATAGGAAACACAGGAGAATGCAAGAATGCCCGTTTCTCAAAAGCAGAGTGTTTTCCTTTTGTGGCACACTAGGGTTCAATTAAACTTCCTTAACGGAGTTGAATCATGTTCAGGTTCAAGTTCTAGCAGCAAGTGTTCATTCAGCGTAAGAACACCACTCTTGTGCTATTCTGGCCATACACAGTGCTAATAGCATTCCTGTCTGTTCCCAGCAAGACACACTAGGGTTCAATTAAACTTCCTAAAGTGAGTGGAATCACGTCTATTTCAAATTCTAGCAACTACGTGGAAATTCAGGGTAAGAACGCCACTGAGTGCAAATAGCATTCGCGTCTGTTCCCAGCAAGTACAGTGTATTGGACTGAAAAGAAGCTCCTGTTTTACTTAGTTTCCAATACTGAGTTGAACTAGATATGCCCCATTTGGGTAGGAAGCACAGTTCTTTTGTTCTGAGCTATCTCACTCTACTGGCCCTATAGGAAACACAGGAGAGTGCAAGAATTCCCGTTTCTCAAAAACAGAGTGTTTTCCTTGTGGGGCACACTAGGGTTCTATTAAACTTCTTAAAGGGAGTTGATTCACGTTCAGGTTCAAGTCCTAGCAGCAAGTGTTAATTCAGGGTAAGAACACCACACTTGTGCCACACAAGGAAAGTGGCACAAGCTCCTTGTGTGGCACACTAGGGTTCAATTAAACTTCCTAAACGGAGTTGAGTCGCGTTCAGTTTCAAGTTCTAGCAGCAAGTGTCCATTCACGGTAAGAACACCACTCTTGTGCTATTCTGCCCATACACAGTGCCAATAGCATTCGCGTCTGTTCTCAGCAAGTACAGTGTATTGGACTGAAGAGAAGCTCCTGTTTTACTTAGTTTCCAATAATGAGTTGAACTAGATATGCCCCGTTTGTGTAGAAAGCACAGTTATTTTTTTCTGAGCTAGCTCACTCTACTGGCCAAATAGGAAACACAGGAGAGTGCAAGAATGCCCGTTTCTCAAAAGAAGAGTGTTTTCCTTGTGTGGCACACTAGGGTTCAATTAAACTTCCAAAACGGAGTTGAATCACGTTCAGCTTCAAGTCCTAGGAGCAAGTGTCCATTCAGCGTAAGAACACCACTCTTGTGCTATTCTGGCCATACAGTGCAAATAGTATTCGCGTCTGTTCCCAGCCAGTACAGTGTATTGGACTGAAGAGAAGCTCCTGTTTGACTTAGTTTCCAATACTGAGTTGAATTAGATATGCCGCGTTTGTGTAGCAAGCACAATTCTTTTGTTCTGAGCTAGCTCACTCTACTGGCCAAATAGGAAACACAGGAGAGTTCAAGAATGCCCGGTTCTCAAAAGCAGAGTGTTTTCCTTGTGTGTCACTAGGGATCTATTAAACTTCCTCAACAGACTTGAATCATGTTCAGTTTGAAGTTCTAGCAGAAAGTGTCCATTCAGTGTAGGAACACCACTCTTGTGCTATTCTGGCCATACACAGTGCCAATAGCTTTCACGTCTGTTCCCATCTAGTACAGTGTATTGGACTGAAGAGAAGCTCCTGTTTTACTTAGTTTCCAATACTAAGTTGAACTAGATATGCCCCGTTTGAGTTGGAAATACAGTTCTTTTGTTCTGAGCTAGCTCACTCTACTGGCCCTCAAGGAAACACAGGAGAGTGCAAGAATGACCGTTTCTCAAAAGCAGATTGTATTCCGTGTGTGGCACACTATGTTTCAGTTAAACTTCCTATATGCAGTTGAATCATATTCAGTTTCAAGTTCTAACAGCAAGTGTTCATTCAGGGTAAGAACACCACCGTTATGCTATTCTGGCCATACTCAGTGCAAATAGCATTCGCGTCTGTTCCCAGCAAGTACAGTGTATTGGACTTAAGAGAAGCTCCTGTTTTACTTAGTTTCCAATAATGAGTTGCACTAGATATGCCCCGTTTGTGTAGGAAGCACAGTTCTTTTGTTCTGGCTATCTCACTCTATTGGCCCTATGGGAAACACAGGAGAGTGCAAGAATGCCCGTTTCTCAAAAGCAGAGTGTTTTCCTTGTGAGACACACTAGGGTTCAATTAAACTTCTTTTTTTTTTGTTTGTTTTTTCGAGACAGGGTTTCTCTGCGTAGCTTTGTGCCTTTCCTGGAGCTCACTTGGTAGCCCAGGCTGGCCTCGAACTCACAGAGATCAGCCTGGATCTTCCTACCGAGTGCTGGGATTAAAGGCGTGCGCCACCACCGCCCGGCCTCAATTAAACTTCTTAAACGGAGTTGAAACACGTTCAGGTTCAAGTCCTAGCAGCAAGTGTTCATTCAGGGTAACAACACCACTCTTGTGCCACACAAGGAAAGTGGCACAAGCTCCTTGTGTGGCACACTAGGGTTCAATTAAACTTCCTATACCGAGTTGAGTCATGTTCAGTTTCAAGTTCTAGCAGCAAGTGTCCATTCAGGGTAGGAACACCACTCGTGTGCTATTCTGGCCATACACAGTGCCAATAGTATTCTCGTCTGTTCTCAGCAAGTACAGTGTATTGGACTGAGGAGAAGCTCCTGTTTTACTTAGTTTCCAATACTGAGTTGAACTAGATATGCCCCTTTGTGTAGAAAGCACAGTTCTATTTGTCTGAGCTAGCCAACTCTACTGGCCAAAGGGGAAACACAGGAGTGTGCAAGAATGCCCGTTTCTCAAAATGAGTGTTTTACTTTGTGGCACACTAGGGTTGAATTAAACTCCCTAAACAGAGTTGAATCATGTTCAGGTTCAAGGCCTAGCAGCAAGTGTCCATTCAGTGTCAGAACACCACTCTTGTGCTATTCTGGCCATACACAGTACACATAGCATTCGCGTCTGTTCCCAGCAAGTACAGTGTATTTGACTGAAGAGAAGCTCTTGTTTGACTTAGTTTCCAATACTGAGTTGAATTAGATATGCCGCGTTTGTGTAGCAAGCACAGTTCTTTTGTTCTGAGCTAGCTCACTCTACTGGCCAAATAGGAAACACAGGGGAGTGCATGAAAGCCCGTTTCTCAAAAGCAGAGTGTTTTACTTATGCGGCACACTAGGGTTCATTTAAATTTCCTCAAAGGAGTTGAATCACGTTCAGTTTCAAGTTCTAGAAGCAAGTGTTCATTCAGGGTAAGAACACCACTCTTGTGATAGTCTGGCCATAATCAGTGCAAATAGCATTCGCGTCTGTTCCCCCCAAATACAGTCTATTGGACTGAAGAGAAGCTCCTGTTTTACTTAGTTTCCAATACTGAGTTGAACTAGATATGCCACGTTTGTGTAGGAAGCACAGTTCTTTCGTTCTGAGCTATCTCACTCTACTGGCCCTATAGGAAACACAGGAAAGTGCAAGAATGTCCGTTTCTCAAAAGCAGAGTGTTTTCCTTGTGTGGCACACTAGGGTTCAATTAAACTTCATAATCGGAGTTGAATCACGTTCAGTTTCAAGTTCTAGCAGCCAGTGTTCATTCAAGGTAAGAACACCACTCTTGTGCTATTCTGCCCATACACAGTGCCAATAGATTTCGCGTCTGTTCTCTGCAAGTACAGTGTATTGGACGGAAGAGAAGCTCCTGTTTGACTTAGTTTCCAATACTGAGTTGAACTAGATATGCCTCGTTAGTGTAGAAAGCACAGTTGTTTTGTTGTGAGCTAGCTCACTACACTGGCCCTATAGGAAACACAGGAGAGTACAAGAATGCCCGTTTCTCAAAAGCAGAGTGTTTTCCTTTTGTGGCACACTAGGGTTCAATTAAACTTCCTAATAGGAGTTGAATCATGTTCAGTTTCAAGTTCTAGCAGCCAGTGTTCATTCAAGGTAAAAACACCACTCTTGTGCTATTATGGGCATACACAGTGCTAATAGCATTCGCGTCTGTTTCCAGCAAGTACAGTGTATTGGACTGAAGAGAAGCTCCTGTTTGACTTAGTTTCCAATACTGAGTTGAATTAGATTGGCCCTGTTTGTGTAGGACTCATAGTTCTTTTGTTCTGAGATACCATACTCTACTGGCCCTATAGGAAACACAGGAGAGTACATGAATGCCCATTTCTCAAAAGCAGAGTGTTTTCCTTTTGTGGCACAGTCGGATTCAAGTAAACTTCCTAATCGGAATTGAATCACGTTCAGTTTCAAGATCTAGCAGCAAGTGTTCATTCAGAGTTAGAACACAACTCTTGTGCTATTCTGGATATACACAGTGCAGATAGCATTCGTGTCTGTTCCCAGCAGGTACAGTGTATTGGTCTGAAGAGAACCTCCTGTTTTCCTTAGTTTCCAATACTGAGTTGAACTAGATATGCCCCGTTTTGGTAGAAAACGCAGTTATTTTGTTCTGAGCTAGCTCACTGTACTGGCCCTCAAGGAAACACAGGAGAGACCAAGAAAGCACGTTTCTCAAAAGCAGAGTGTTTTCCTTGGGAGGCACATAGAGGTCAATAAAACTTCCTAAACGGAGTTGAATCACGTTCAGGTTCACGTCCTAGCAGAAAGTGATCATTCATTGTAAGAACACCACTCTTGTGCCACACGAGGAAAGTGGCACAATCTCCTTGTGTTGCACACTAGGGTTCAATTAAACTTCCTAAACGGAGTTGAGTCACGTTCAGTTTCAAGTTCTAACAGCACGTGTCCATTCAGGGTAAGAACACCACTCTTGTGCTATTCTGCACATACACAGTGCCAATAGAATTCGCGTCTGTTCTCAGCAAGTACAGTGTATTGGACTGAAGAGAAGCTCCTGTTTTATTTAGTTTCCAATACTGAGTTGAACTAGATATGCCGCGTTAGTGTAGAAAGCACAGTTCTTTTGTTGTGAGCTAGCTCACCCTACGTGCAAAATAGGAAACACAGGAGAGTGCAAGAATGCCCGTTTCTCAAAAGCAGAGTGTTTTACTTATGTGGCACACTAGGGTTCAATAAAACTTCCTCAAATGAGTTGAATCATGTGCAGATTCAAGTCCTAGCAGAAAGTATCCATTCAGTGTAAGAACACCACTCTTGTGCTATTCTGGCCATACACAGTGCCAATAGCTTTCACGTCTGTTCCCAGCAAGTCCAGTGTATTGGACTGAAGAGAAGCTCCTGTTTTACTTAGTTTCCAATACTGAGTTGAACTAGATATGCCCCGTTTGAGAAGGAAACAAAGTTCATTATTCTGACCTAATTCACTCTACTGGCCCTCTAGGAAACACAGGAGAGTGCAAGAATGCCCGTTTCTCAAAAGCAGAGTGTTTTCCTTGTGTGGCACACTAGGGTTCAATTAAACTTCCTAATCGGAATTGAATCACGTTCAGTATCAAGTTCTAGCAGCAAGTGTTCACAGGGTAAGAACACCACTCTTGTGCTATTCTGGATATACACACTGCCAATAGCATACGTGTCTGTTCCCAGAAAGTACAGTGTATTGGACTGAAGAGAAGGGCCTGTTTTACTTAGTTTACAATACTGAGTTAAACTAGATATGCCCCGTTTTTTTAGGAAGCACAGTTCTTTTGTTTTGAGCTAGCTCACTTTACTGTCCCTATTGGAAACACAGGAGAGTGCAAGAATGCCCGTTTCTCAAAAGCAGAGTGTTTTCCTTGTGTGGCACACTAGGGTTCAATTAAACTTCCTAAACAGAGTGGAATCACCTTCAATTTCAAGTTATAGCAGCAAGTGTTCATTCAGTTTAAGAACAGCACTCTTGTGCTATTTGGGGCCTACACAGTGCCAATAGGATTCGCGTCTGTTCCCAGCAAGTACAGTGTATTGGACTGAAGAGAACCTCCTGTTTTACTTACTTTCCAATACTGAGTTGAACTATATATGCCCTGTTTGTGTAGGAAGCACAGTTCTTTTGTTCTGAGCTAGCTCACTCTACTGGCCCAATAGGAAACGCATGAGAGTGCAAGAATGAACATTTGTCAAATGCAGGTGTTTTCTTTGTGTGTCACACTAGGGTTCAATTAAACTTCCTAAACGGAGTTGAATCACGGTCAGTTTCAAGTTCTAGCAGCAAGTGTTCATTAAGTGTAAGAACACCACTCTTGTGCTATTCTGGCCATACACAGTGTCAGTACCATTCGCGTCTGTTCCCAGCAAGTACAGTGTATTGGACTGAAGAGAAGCTCCTGTTTTACTTAGTTTCCAATACTGAGTTGAACTAGATATGCCCCGTTTTTGTAGGAAGCACAGTTCTTTTGTTCTGAGCTAGCTCATTCTACTGGCCCTATAGGAAACACGAGAATATAAATAGGCCCGTTTCTCAAAAGCAGAGTGTTTTCGTGTGTGACACATTGACTTTCAATGAAACTTCCTAAACGGAGTTGAATCACGTTCAGTTTTAAGTTCCTTCAGCAAGTGTTCATTCAGAGTAAGAACACCACTCTTGTGGTATTCTGGCCATACACAGTGCCAATAGCATTCGTGTCTGTTCCCAGAAAGTACAGTGTATTTGACTGAAGAGAAGGTCCTGTTTTATAGTTTACAATACTTATTTGAACTAGATATGCCCCATTTGTGTAGGAAGCACAGTTCTTTTGTTCTGAGCTAGCTCACTGTACTGGCCCTATAGGAAACACAGGAGAGTGCTAGAATGCCCGTTTCTCAAAGGCAGAGTGTTTTACTTATGTGGCACACTAGGGTTCAATTAAACTTCCTCAAAGGAGTTGAAACATGTTCAGTTTCAACTTCTAGCAGCAAGTGTCCATTCAGTGTAAGAACACCACTCTTGTGCTATTCTGGCCATACACAGTGCCAATAGCATTCCTTTCTGTTCCCAGCAAGTACAGTGTATTGGACTGAAGAGAAGCTCCTGTTTTACTTAGTTTCCAATACTGAGTTGAACTAGATATTGCCCGTTTGTGTAGGAAGCAACGTTTGTTTGTTCTGAGCTAGCTCACTGTACTGGCACTATAGGAAATACAGGAGAGGGCAAGAATGCCCGTTTCCAAAAAGCAGAGTGTTTTCCTTGTGTGGCACACTAGGGTTCAATCCAACTTCCTAAACGGAGTTGAATCACGTTCAATTTCAAGTCTAGCACCAAGTTTTCATTCAGGGTAAGAACAAAACTCTCGTGCTATTCTGGCCATATTCAGTACAATTAGCATTTATCTCTGTTCCAGCAAGTACAGTGCATTGGACTGAAGAGAAACTCCTGTTTCTCTTAATTTCCAATACTGAGATGAACTAGATATGCCCCCTTTGTGTTGGAAGCACAGTTCTTTTGTTCTGAGCTAGCTCACTCTACTGGCCCTATAGGAAAAACAAGAGGGTGCATGAATGCCTGTTTCTCAAAAGCAGAGTGTTTTCCTTGTGTGGCACACGAGGGTTCAATTAAACATCCTATACGGAGTTGAATCACGTTCAGTTTCAAATTCTAGCAGCAAGTGTTCATTCAGGGTAACAACACCTCTCTTACGTTATTGTCCCCTACACAGTTCCAATAAAATTCGGGTCTGTTCCCAGCAAGTACAGTGTACTGGACTGAAGAGAAGCTCCTGTTTTACATAGTTTCAAATATTGAGTTGAACTATATATGCCCCGTGTGTGTAGGAAGAACAGTTCTTTTGGTCTGAGCTAGCTCACTCTACTGGCCCTCGAGGAAACACAGGAGAGTTCATGAATGCCCTTTTCTCAAAAGCAGAGTGTTTTTTTTGTGTGGCATACTAGGGTTCAATTAAACTTCCTAAACGGAGTTGAAACACGTTCAGTTTCAAGTCCTAGCAGCAAGTGTGCATTCAGGGTAAGAATACCACTCTTGTGCTATTCTGGCAATACACAGTACAAATAGCATTCGCGTCTGTTCCCAGCAAGTACAGTGTATTGGACTGAAGAGAAGCTCCTGTTTTACTTAATATCATCTACTGAATTGAACTAGATATTCCCAGATTGTGTTGATCACACAATTCTTTTATTCTGAGCTATCTCACTCTACTGGCCCTATAGGAAACACAGGAGAGTGCAAGAAGGCCTGTTTCTCAAAAGCAGAGTGTTTTAATTGCATTGCACACTAGGGTTCAATTAAACTTCCTAAACGGAGTTGAATCACGTTAATTTTGAAGTCCTAGCAGCAAGTGTGCATTCAGGGTAAGAACACCACTCTTGTGCTATTCTGGCCATACTCAGTGCACATAGCATTTATCTCTGTTCCCAGCAAGTACAGTGTATTGGACTGAAGAGAATCTCCTGTTTTACTTAGGTTACAATACTGAGTTGAACTAGATATGCCCCGTTTTTTAGAAAGCACAGTTCTTTTTTTCTGAGTTAGGTCACTCTACTGGCCCTATAGGAAACACAGGAGAGTGCAATAATACCCGTTTCTCAAAAGCAGAATGTTTTCCTTTTGTGGCACACTAGGGTTCAATTAAACTTCCTAAACAGAGTTGAATCACGTTCAGTTTCAAGTTCTAGCAGCAAGTGTTCATTGAGGGTAAGAAAACAACTCTTGTGCTATTCTGGCCATACAGAGTTCAAATAGCATTCCTGTCTGTTCCCAGCAAGTACAGTGTATTGGACTGAAGAGAAACTCCTGTTTGACTTAGTTTCCAATACTGAGTTGAAGTAGATATGCCCTGTTTTTGTAGTAAGCACAGTTCTTTTTTCTGAGCTAGTTCACTCTACTGGCCATATAGGAAACACAGGAGAGTGCAAGAATGCCCGTTTCTCAAAAGCAGAGTGTTTTCCTTGAATGGCACACTAGGGTTCAATTAAACTTCCTAAACGGAGTTGAATCACGTTCAGTTTCAGGTTTTGGCAGCAAGTGTTCATTCAGGGTAAGAACACCACTCTTGTGCTATTCTGACCATACTCAGTGCTAATAGCATTCACGTCTGTTCCCAACAAGTACAGTGCATTGGACTGAAGAGAAGCTCCTGTTTTACTTCATTTCCAATACTGAGTTGAACTAGATATGCCCCGTTTGTGTTGTAAGCACAGTTCTTTTGTTTTGAGCCAGCTCACATTTCTGGCCCTATAAGAAACACAGGAAAGTGCAATAATGCCCGTTTCTCAAAAGCAGAATGTTTTCCTTGTGTGGTGCACTAGGGTTCAATAAAACTTCCTAAACGGAGTTGAATCACGTTCAGTTTCAAGTTCTAGCAGCAAGTGTTCATTCAGGGTAAGAACACAACTCTTGTGCTATTCTGGCCATACATAGTTTGTGTAGTAAGCACAGTTCTTTGTTCTGAGCTAGCTCACTGTACTGGCCCTATAGGAAACACAGGAGAGTGCTAGAATGCCCGTTTCTCAAAGGCAGAGTGTTTTACTTATGTGGCACACTAGGGTTCAATTAAACTTCCTCAAAGGAGTTGAAACATGTTCAGTTTCAACTTCTAGCAGCAAGTGTCCATTCAGTGTAAGAACACCACTCTTGTGCTATTCTGGCCATACACAGTGCCAATAGCATTCCTTTCTGTTCCCAGCAAGTACAGTGTATTGGACTGAAGAGAAGCTCCTGTTTTACTTAGTTTCCAATACTGAGTTTAACTAGATATTGCCCGTTTGTGTAGGAAGCAACGTTTGTTTGTTCTGAGCTAGCTCACTGTACTGGCACTATAGGAAATACAGGAGAGGGCAAGAATGCCCGTTTCCAAAAAGCAGAGTGTTTTCCTTGTGTGGCACACTAGGGTTCTATCCAACTTCCTAAACGGAGTTGAATCACGTTCAATTTCAAGTCTAGCACCAAGTTTTCATTCAGGGTAAGAACAAAACTCTCGTGCTATTCTGGCCATACTCAGTACAAATAGCATTTATCTCTGTTCCCAGCAAGTACAGTGTATTGGACTGAAGAGAAGCTCCTGTTTTATAGTTTCCAATACTGAGTTTAATTAGATATGCCCCGTTTGTGTAGGAAGCACAGTTCTTTTGTTCTGAGCTACTTCACTCTCCTGGCCCTATAGGAAACACAGGAGAGTGCAATAAAGCCCGTTTCTCAAAAAAGGAATGTTTTCCTTGTGTGGCACACTAGGGTTCAATTAAACATCCTTAAAGGAGTTGAATCACATTCAGATTCAAGTTCTAGCAGCAAGTGTTCATTCAGGGTAAGAACACAACTCTGTGGTATTCTGGTCATACACAGTGCCAATAGCATTCGCGTCTGTTCGGAGCAAGTACAGTGTATTGGACTGAAGAGAAGCTCCTGTTTTACTTAGTTTACAATACTGAGTTGAATTAGATATGCCGCATTTGTGTAGGAAGCATAGTTCTTTTGTTCTGAGCTAGGTCATTCTACTGGCCCTATAGGAAACACAGGAGGAGCAAGAATGCCATTTCTCAAAAGCAGAGTGTTTTCCTTGTATGGCACACTAGGGTTCAATTAAACTTCCTAAACGGAGTTGAATCACGTTCAGTTTCAAGTTCAAACAGTAAGTGTTCATTCAGGGTAAGAACAGCACTCTTGGGCTATTCAAGCCATATACAGTACCAACAGCTTTCGTGTCTGTTCCCAGCCTATACAGTGTATTGGACTGAAGAGAAGCTCCTGTTTGACTTAGTTTCCAATACTGAGTTGAACGAGATTCGTCCCGTTTGTGTAGGAAGCACAGTCTTTTTTTCTGACCGAGGTCACTCTACTGACCCTATAGGAAACACAGGAGAGTGCAAGAAGGCCCAATTCTCAAAAGTAGAGTGTTTTCCTTGTGTGGCACACTAGTGTTCAATTAAACTTCCTAAACGGAGTTGAATCACGTTAGGTTTCAAGTTCTAGCAGCAAGTGTTCATTCAGGGTAAGAACACCACTCTTGTGCTATTCTGGTCATACTCAGTGCTAATTGCATTCACGTCTGTTCCCAGCAAGTACAGTGCATTGGACTGAAGAGAAACTCCTGTTTCTCTTAATTTCCAATACTGAGATGAACTAGATATGCCCCCTTTGTGTTGGAAGCACAGTTCTTTTGTTCTGAGCTAGCTCACTCTACTGGCCCTATAGGAAAAACAGGAGGGTGCAAGAATGCCCGTTTCTCAAAAGCAGAGTGTTTTCCTTGTGTGGCACACGAGGGTTCAATTAAACATCCTATACGGAGTTGAATCACGTTCAGTTTCAAATTCTAGCAGCAAGTGTTCATTCAGGGTAACAACACCACTCTTACGTTATTGTCCCCTACACAGTTCCAATAAAATTCGGGTCTGTTCCCAGCAAGTACAGTGTACTGGACTGAAGAGAAGCTCCTGTTTTACATAGTTTCAAATATTGAGTTGAACTATATATGCCCCGTGTGTGTAGGAAGAACAGTTCTTTTAGTCTGAGCTAGCTCACTCTACTGGCCCTCGAGGAAACACAGGAGAGTTCAAGAATGCCCTTTTCTCAAAAGCAGAGTGTTTTTTTTGTGTGGCATACTAGGGTTCAATTAAACTTCCTAAACGGAGTTGAAACACGTTCAGTTTCAAGTCCTAGCAGCAAGTGTGCATTCAGGGTAAGAATACCACTCTTGTGCTATTCTGGCAATACACAGTACAAATAGCATTCGCGTCTGTTCCCAGCAAGTACAGTGTATTGGACTGAAGAGAAGCTCCTGTTTTACTTAATATCATCTACTGAATTGAACTAGATATTCCCAGTTTGTGTTGATCACACAATTCTTTTATTCTGAGCTATCTCACTCTACTAGCCCTATAGGAAACACAGGAGAGTGCAAGAATGCCTGTTTCTCAAAAGCAGAGTGTTTTAATTGCATTGCACACTAGGGTTCAATTAAACTTCCTAAACGGAGTTGAATCACGTTAATTTTGAAGTCCTAGCAGCAAGTGTGCATTCAGGGTAAGAACACCACTCTTGTGCGATTCTGGCCATACTCAGTGCACATAGCATTTATCTCTGTTCCCAGCAAGTACAGTGTATTGGACTGAAGAGAATCTCCTGTTTTACTTAGGTTACAATACTGAGTTGAACTAGATATGCCCCGTTTTTTAGAAAGCACAGTTCTTTTTTTCTGAGTTAGGTCACTCTACTGGCCCTATAGGAAACACAGGAGAGTGCAATAATACCCGTTTCTCAAAAGCAGAATGTTTTCCTTTTGTGGCACACTAGGGTTCAATTAAACTTCCTAATCAGAGTTGAATCACGGTCAGTTTCAAGTTCTAGCAGCAAGTGTTCATTGAGGGTAAGAAAACAACTCTTGTGCTATTCTGGCCATACACAGTTCAAATAGCATTCCTGTCTGTTCCCAGCAAGTACAGTGTATTGGACTGAAGAGAAACTCCTGTTTGACTTAGTTTCCAATACTGAGTTGAAGTAGATATGCCCTGTTTTTGTAGTAAGCACAGTTATTTTTCTGAGCTAGTTCACTCTACTGGCCATATAGGAAACACAGGAGAGTGCAAGAATGCCCGTTTCTCAAAAGCAGAGTGTTTTCCTTAAATGGCACACTAGGGTTCAATTAAACTTCCTAAACGGAGTTGAATCACGTTCAGTTTCAGGTTTTGGCAGCAAGTGTTCATTCAGGGTAAGAACACCACTCTTGTGCTATTCTGACCATACTCAGTGCTAATAGCATTCACGTCTGTTCCCAACAAGTACAGTGCATTGGACTGAAGAGAAGCTCCTGTTTTACTTCATTTCCAATACTGAGTTGAACTAGATATGCCCCGTTTGTGTTGTAAGCACAGTTCTTTTGTTTTGAGCCAGCTCACATTTCTGGCCCTATAAGAAACACAGGAAAGTGCAATAATGCCCGTTTCTCAAAAGCAGAATGTTTTCCTTGTGTGGTGCACTAGGGTTCAATAAAACTTCCTAAACGGAGTTGAATCACGTTCAGTTTCAAGTTCTAGCAGCAAGTGTTCATTCAGGGTAAGAACACAACTCTTGTGCTATTCTGGCCATACATAGTTTGTGTAGTAAGCACAGTTCTTTGTTCTGAGCTAGCTCACTGTACTTGCCCTATAGGAAACACAGGAGAGTGCAAGAATGCCCGTTTCTCAAAAGCAGAGTGTTTTCCTTGTGTTGAAGAGAAGCTACTGTTTTACTTAGTTTCCAATACTGAGTTGAACTAGATATGCCCCGTTTGTGTAGGAAGCACAGTTCTTTTGTTCTGAGCTAGCTCACTCTACTCGCCCTATAGGAAACACAGGAGAGTGCAAGAATGCCTGATTCTCAAAAGCAGAGTGTTTTCATTGTGTGGCACAGTAGGGTACAATTAAACTTCCTAAACCGAATTGAATCTTGTTCAGTTTCAAGTCCTAGCACCAGTGTTCATTCAGGGTAAGAACACCACTCTTGTGCTATTCTGCTCATACACAGGGCAAATAGCAATCGCGCCTGTTTGCAGCAAGTACAGTTTATTGGACTGAAGAGACATTCCTGTTTTACTTAGTTTCCAATACAGAGTTCAACTTGATATGCCTCGTTGTGTAGTAAGCACAGTTCTTTGTTCTGATCTAGCTCACTCTACTGGCCCTATAGAAAACACAGGAGAGTGCAAGAATACCCGTTTCTCAAAGGAAGATTGTTTTCCTTTTGGCACACTAGGGTTCAATTAAACTTCCTAAACGGAGTTAAATCACGTTCAGTTTCAAGTTCTAGCAGCAAGTGTTAATTCAGGGTAAGAACACACTCTTGTGCTATTCTGGCCATACACAGTGCAAATACCATTCGTATCTGTTCCCAGCAAATACAGTGTATTGGACTGAAGAAAAGCTCCCTTTGACTTAGTTTTCAATACTGAGTTGAACTAGATATGCACCGTTTGTGTAGGAAGCACAGTTCTTTTGTTCTGAGCTAGATCACTCTACTGGCCCTATCGGAAACACAGGAGAGTGCTAGAATGCCCGTTTCTCAAAAGCGGAGTGTTTAACTTGTGTGGCAAACTAGGGTTCAATTAAACTTCCTAACAGAATTGAATCACGTTCATTTTCAAGTTGTAGCAGCAAATGTTCATTCAGAGTAAGAACACAACTCTCATGCTATTTCTGGTCATACACAGGGCCAATAGCATTCGCATCTGTTCCCAGCAAGTGCCGTGTTTTGGACTGAAGAGAAACTCCCGTTTTACATAGTTTCTAATATTGATTAGAAATAGATATGCCCCTTTTGTGGAAGAAACACTGTTCTGTAGTTCTGAGCTAGCTCACTGTACTGGCCCTATAGGAAACACAGGAGAGTACAAGAATGCCCGTTTCTCAAAAGCAGAGTGTTTTCCTTTTGTGGCACACTAGGGTTCAATTAAACTTCCTAATAGGAGTTGAATCACGTTCAGTTTCAAGTTCTAGCAGCCAGTGTTCATTCAAGGTAAAAACACCACTCTTGTGCTATTCTGGGCATACACAGTGCTAATAGCATTCGCTTCTGTTTCCAGCAAGTACAGTGTATTGGACTGAAGAGAAGCTCCTGTTTGACTTAGTTTCCAATACTGAGTTGAATTAGATTGGCCCTGTTTGTGTAGGACTCATAGTTCTTTTGTTCTGAGATACCATACTCTACTGGCCCTATAGGAAACACAGGAGAGTACATGAATGCCCATTTCTCAAAAGCAGAGTGTTTTCCTTTTGTGGCACAGTCGGATTCAAGTAAACTTCCTAATCGGAATTGAATCACGTTCAGTTTCAAGATCTAGCAGCAAGTGTTCATTCAGAGTTAGAACACCACTCTTGTGCTATTCTGGATATACACAGTGCAGATAGCATTCGTGTCTGTTCCCAGCAGGTACAGTGTATTGGTCTGAAGAGAACCTCCTGTTTTCCTTAGTTTCCAATACTGAGTTGAACTAGATATGCCCCGTTTTGGTAGAAAACGCAGTTATTTTGTTCTGAGCTAGCTCACTGTACTGGCCCTCAAGGAAACACAGGAGAGACCAAGAAAGCACGTTTCTCAAAAGCAGAGTGTTTTCCTTGGGAGGCACATAGAGGTCAATAAAACTTCCTAAACGGAGTTGAATCACGTTCAGGTTCACGTCCTAGCAGAAAGTGATCATTCATTGTAAGAACACCACTCTTGTGCCACACGAGGAAAGTGGCACAATCTCCTTGTGTTGCACACTAGGGTTCAATTAAACTTCCTAAACGGAGTTGAGTCACGTTCAGTTTCAAGTTCTAACAGCACGTGTCCATTCAGGGTAAGAACACCACTCTTGTGCTATTCTGCACATACACAGTGCCAATAGAATTCGCGTCTGTTCTCAGCAAGTACAGTGTATTGGACTGAAGAGAAGCTCCTGTTTTATTTAGTTTCCAATACTGAGTTGAACTAGATATGCCGCGTTAGTGTAGAAAGCACAGTTCTTTTGTTGTGAGCTAGCTCACCCTACGTGCAAAATAGGAAACACAGGAGAGTGCAAGAATGCCCGTTTCTCAAAAGCAGAGTGTTTTCCTTATGTGGCACACTAGGGTTCAATAAAACTTCCTCAAATGAGTTGAATCACGTGCAGTTTCAAGTCCTAGCAGAAAGTATCCATTCAGTGTAAGAACACCACTCTTGTGCTATTCTGGCCATACACAGTGCCAATAGCTTTCACGTCTGTTCCCAGCAAGTCCAGTGTATTGGACTGAAGAGAAGCTCCTGTTTTACTTAGTTTCCAATACTGAGTTGAACTAGATATGCCCCGTTTGAGAAGGAAACAAAGTTCATTATTCTGACCTAATTCACTCTACTGGCCCTCTAGGAAACACAGGAGAGTGCAAGAATGCCCGTTTCTCAAAAGCAGAGTGTTTTCCTTGTGTGGCACACTAGGGTTCAATTAAACTTCCTAATCGGAATTGAATCACGTTCAGTATCAAGTTCTAGCAGCAAGTGTTCACAGGGTAAGAACACCACTCTTGTGCTATTCTGGATATACACACTGCCAATAGCATACGTGTCTGTTCCCAGAAAGTACAGTGTATTGGACTGAAGAGAAGGGCCTGTTTTACTTAGTTTACAATACTGAGTTAAACTAGATATGCCCCGTTTTTTTAGGAAGCACAGTTCTTTTGTTCTGAGCTAGCTCACTTTACTGTCCCTATTGGAAACACAGGAGAGTGCAAGAATGCCCGTTTCTCAAAAGCAGAGTGTTTTCCTTGTGTGGCACACTAGGGTTCAATTAAACTTCCTAAACAGAGTGGAATCACGTTCAATTTCAAGTTATAGCAGCAAGTGATCATTCAGTTTAAGAACAGCACTCTTGTGCTATTTGGGGCCTACACAGTGCCAATAGGATTCGCGTCTGTTCCCAGCAAGTACAGTGTATTGGACTGAAGAGAACCGCCTGTTTTAATTACTTTCCAATACTGAGTTGAAATATATATGCCCTGTTTGTGTAGGAAGCAGTGTTCTTTTGTTCTGAGCTAGCTCACTCTACTGGCCCAATAGGAAACGCATGAGAGTGCAAGAATGAACATTTGTCAAATGCAGGTGTTTTCTTTGTGTGTCACACTAGGGTTCAATTAAACTTCCTAAACGGAGTTGAATCACGGTCAGTTTCAAGTTCTAGCAGCAAGTGTTCATTGAGGGTAAGAAAACAACTCTTGTGCTATTCTGGCCATACACAGTTCAAATAGCATTCCTGTCTGTTCCCAGCAAGTACAGTGTATTGGACTGAAGAGAAACTCCTGTTTGACTTAGTTTCCAATACTGAGTTGAAGTAGATATGCCCTGTTTTTGTAGTAAGCACAGTTCTTTTTTCTGAGCTAGTTCACTCTACTGGCCATATAGGAAACACAGGAGAGTGCAAGAATGCCCGTTTCTCAAAAGCAGAGTGTTTTCCTTGAATGGCACACTAGGGTTCAATTAAACTTCCTAAACGGAGTTGAATCACGTTCAGTTTCAGGTTTTGGCAGCAAGTGTTCATTCAGGGTAAGAACACCACTCTTGTGCTATTCTGACCATACTCAGTGCTAATAGCATTCACGTCTGTTCCCAACAAGTACAGTGCATTGGACTGAAGAGAAGCTCCTGTTTTACTTCATTTCCAATACTGAGTTGAACCTGATATGCCCCGTTTGTGTTGTAAGCACAGTTCTTTTGTTTTGAGCCAGCTCACATTTCTGGCCCTATAAGAAACACAGGAAAGTGCAATAATGCCCGTTTCTCAAAAGCAGAATGTTTTCCTTGTGTGGTGCACTAGGGTTCAATAAAACTTCCTAAACGGAGTTGAATCACGTTCAGTTTCAAGTTCTAGCAGCAAGTGTTCATTCAGGGTAAGAACACAACTCTTGTGCTATTCTGGCCATACATAGTTTGTGTAGTAAGCACAGTTCTTTGTTCTGAGCTAGCTCACTGTACTTGCCCTATAGGAAACACAGGAGAGTGCAAGAATGCCCGTTTCTCAAAAGCAGAGTGTTTTCCTTGTGTTGAAGAGAAGCTACTGTTTTACTTAGTTTCCAATACTGAGTTGAACTAGATATGCCCCGTTTGTGTAGGAAGCACAGTTCTTTTGTTCTGAGCTAGCTCACTCTACTCGCCCTATAGGAAACACAGGAGAGTGCAAGAATGCCTGATTCTCAAAAGCAGAGTGTTTTCATTGTGTGGCACAGTAGGGTACAATTAAACTTCCTAAACCGAATTGAATCTTGTTCAGTTTCAAGTCCTAGCAGCAAGTGTTCATTCAGGGTAAGAACACCACTCTTGTGCTATTCTGCTCATACACAGGGCAAATAGCAATCGCGCCTGTTTGCAGCAAGTACAGTTTATTGGACTGAAGAGACATTCCTGTTTTACTTAGTTTCCAATACAGAGTTCAACTTGATATGCCTCGTTGTGTAGTAAGCACAGTTCTTTGTTCTGATCTAGCTCACTCTACTGGCCCTATAGAAAACACAGGAGAGTGCAAGAATACCCGTTTCTCAAAGGAAGATTGTTTTCCTTTTGGCACACTAGGGTTCAATTAAACTTCCTAAACGGAGTTAAATCACGTTCAGTTTCAAGTTCTAGCAGCAAGTGTTAATTCAGGGTAAGAACACACTCTTGTGCTATTCTGGCCATACACAGTGCAAATACCATTCGTATCTGTTCCCAGCAAATACAGTGTATTGGACTGAAGAAAAGCTCCCTTTGACTTAGTTTTCAATACTGAGTTGAACTAGATATGCACCGTTTGTGTAGGAAGCACAGTTCTTTTGTTCTGAGCTAGATCACTCTACTGGCCCTATCGGAAACACAGGAGAGTGCTAGAATGCCCGTTTCTCAAAAGCGGAGTGTTTAACTTGTGTGGCAAACTAGGGTTCAATTAAACTTCCTAACAGAATTGAATCACGTTCATTTTCAAGTTGTAGCAGCAAATGTTCATTCAGAGTAAGAACACAACTCTCATGCTATTTCTGGTCATACACAGGGCCAATAGCATTCGCATCTGTTCCCAGCAAGTGCCGTGTTTTGGACTGAAGAGAAACTCCCGTTTTACATAGTTTCTAATATTGATTAGAAATAGATATGCCCCTTTTGTGGAAGAAACACTGTTCTGTAGTTCTGAGCTAGCTCACTGTACTGGCCCTATAGGAAACACAGGAGAGTACAAGAATGCCCGTTTCTCAAAAGCAGAGTGTTTTCCTTTTGTGGCACACTAGGGTTCAATTAAACTTCCTAATAGGAGTTGAATCACGTTCAGTTTCAAGTTCTAGCAGCCAGTGTTCATTCAAGGTAAAAACACCACTCTTGTGCTATTCTGGGCATACACAGTGCTAATAGCATTCGCGTCTGTTTCCAGCAAGTACAGTGTATTGGACTGAAGAGAAGCTCCTGTTTGACTTAGTTTCCAATACTGAGTTGAATTAGATTGGCCCTGTTTGTGTAGGACTCATAGTTCTTTTGTTCTGAGATACCATACTCTACTGGCCCTATAGGAAACACAGGAGAGTACATGAATGCCCATTTCTCAAAAGCAGAGTGTTTTCCTTTTGTGGCACAGTCGGATTCAAGTAAACTTCCTAATCGGAATTGAATCACGTTCAGTTTCAAGATCTAGCAGCAAGTGTTCATTCAGAGTTAGAACACCACTCTTGTGCTATTCTGGATATACACAGTGCAGATAGCATTCGTGTCTGTTCCCAGCAGGTACAGTGTATTGGTCTGAAGAGAACCTCCTGTTTTCCTTAGTTTCCAATACTGAGTTGAACTAGATATGCCCCGTTTTGGTAGAAAACGCAGTTATTTTGTTCTGAGCTAGCTCACTGTACTGGCCCTCAAGGAAACACAGGAGAGACCAAGAAAGCACGTTTCTCAAAAGCAGAGTGTTTTCCTTGGGAGGCACATAGAGGTCAATAAAACTTCCTAAACGGAGTTGAATCACGTTCAGGTTCACGTCCTAGCAGAAAGTGATCATTCATTGTAAGAACACCACTCTTGTGCCACACGAGGAAAGTGGCACAATCTCCTTGTGTTGCACACTAGGGTTCAATTAAACTTCCTAAACGGAGTTGAGTCACGTTCAGTTTCAAGTTCTAACAGCACGTGTCCATTCAGGGTAAGAACACCACTCTTGTGCTATTCTGCACATACACAGTGCCAATAGAATTCGCGTCTGTTCTCAGCAAGTACAGTGTATTGGACTGAAGAGAAGCTCCTGTTTTATTTAGTTTCCAATACTGAGTTGAACTAGATATGCCGCGTTAGTGTAGAAAGCACAGTTCTTTTGTTGTGAGCTAGCTCACCCTACGTGCAAAATAGGAAACACAGGAGAGTGCAAGAATGCCCGTTTCTCAAAAGCAGAGTGTTTTCCTTATGTGGCACACTAGGGTTCAATAAAACTTCCTCAAATGAGTTGAATCACGTGCAGTTTCAAGTCCTAGCAGAAAGTATCCATTCAGTGTAAGAACACCACTCTTGTGCTATTCTGGCCATACACAGTGCCAATAGCTTTCACGTCTGTTCCCAGCAAGTCCAGTGTATTGGACTGAAGAGAAGCTCCTGTTTTACTTAGTTTCCAATACTGAGTTGAACTAGATATGCCCCGTTTGAGAAGGAAACAAAGTTCATTATTCTGACCTAATTCACTCTACTGGCCCTCTAGGAAACACAGGAGAGTGCAAGAATGCCCGTTTCTCAAAAGCAGAGTGTTTTCCTTGTGTGGCACACTAGGGTTCAATTAAACTTCCTAATCGGAATTGAATCACGTTCAGTATCAAGTTCTAGCAGCAAGTGTTCACAGGGTAAGAACACCACTCTTGTGCTATTCTGGATATACACACTGCCAATAGCATACGTGTCTGTTCCCAGAAAGTACAGTGTATTGGACTGAAGAGAAGGGCCTGTTTTACTTAGTTTACAATACTGAGTTAAACTAGATATGCCCCGTTTTTTTAGGAAGCACAGTTCTTTTGTTCTGAGCTAGCTCACTTTACTGTCCCTATTGGAAACACAGGAGAGTGCAAGAATGCCCGTTTCTCAAAAGCAGAGTGTTTTCCTTGTGTGGCACACTAGGGTTCAATTAAACTTCCTAAACAGAGTGGAATCACGTTCAATTTCAAGTTATAGCAGCAAGTGATCATTCAGTTTAAGAACAGCACTCTTGTGCTATTTGGGGCCTACACAGTGCCAATAGGATTCGCGTCTGTTCCCAGCAAGTACAGTGTATTGGACTGAAGAGAACCTCCTGTTTTACTTACTTTCCAATACTGAGTTGAACTATATATGCCCTGTTTGTGTAGGAAGCACAGTTCTTTTGTTCTGAGCTAGCTCACTCTACTGGCCCAATAGGAAACGCATGAGAGTGCAAGAATGAACATTTGTCAAATGCAGGTGTTTTCTTTGTGTGTCACACTAGGGTTCAATTAAACTTCCTAAACGGAGTTGAATCACGGTCAGTTTCAAGTTCTAGCAGCAAGTGTTCATTAAGTGTAAGAACACCACTCTTGTGCTATTCTGGCCATACACAGTGTCAGTACCATTCGCGTCTGTTCCCAGCAAGTACAGTGTATTGGACTGAAGAGAAGCTCCTGTTTTACTTAGTTTCCAATACTGAGTTGAACTAGATATGCCCCGTTTTTGTAGGAAGCACAGTTCTTTTGTTCTGAGCTAGCTCATTCTACTGGCCCTATAGGAAACACGAGAATATAAATAGGCCCGTTTCTCAAAAGCAGAGTGTTTTCGTGTGTGACACATTGACTTTCAATGAAACTTCCTAAACGGAGTTGAATCACGTTCAGTTTTAAGTTCCTTCAGCAAGTGTTCATTCAGAGTAAGAACACCACTCTTGTGGTATTCTGGCCATACACAGTGCCAATAGCATTCGTGTCTGTTCCCAGAAAGTACAGTGTATTTGACTGAAGAGAAGGTCCTGTTTTATAGTTTACAATACTTATTTGAACTAGATATGCCCCATTTGTGTAGGAAGCACAGTTCTTTTGTTCTGAGCTAGCTCACTGTACTGGCCCTATAGGAAACACAGGAGAGTGCTAGAATGCCCGTTTCTCAAAGGCAGAGTGTTTTACTTATGTGGCACACTAGGGTTCAATTAAACTTCCTCAAAGGAGTTGAAACATGTTCAGTTTCAACTTATAGCAGCAAGTGTCCATTCAGTGTAAGAACACCACTCTTGTGCTATTCTGGCCATACACAGTGCCAATAGCATTCCTTTCTGTTCCCAGCAAGTACAGTGTATTGGACTGAAGAGAAGCTCCTGTTTTACTTAGTTTCCAATACTGAGTTGAACTAGATATTGCCCGTTTGTGTAGGAAGCAACGTTTGTTTGTTCTGAGCTAGCTCACTGTACTGGCACTATAGGAAATACAGGAGAGGGCAAGAATGCCCGTTTCCAAAAAGCAGAGTATTTTCCTTGTGTGGCACACTAGGGTTCAATCCAACTTCCTAAACGGAGTTGAATCACGTTCAATTTCAAGTCTAGCACCAAGTTTTCATTCAGGGTAAGAACAAAACTCTCGTGCTATTCTGGCCATACTCAGTACAAATAGCATTTATCTCTGTTCCCAGCAAGTACAGTGTATTGGACTGAAGAGAAGCTCCTGTTTTATAGTTTCCAATACTGAGTTTAATTAGATATGCCCCGTTTGTGTAGGAAGCACAGTTCTTTTGTTCTGAGCTACTTCACTCTCCTGGCCCTATAGGAAACACAGGAGAGTGCAATAAAGCCCGTTTCTCAAAAAAGGAATGTTTTCCTTGTGTGGCACACTAGGGTTCAATTAAACATCCTTAAAGGAGTTGAATCACATTCAGATTCAAGTTCTAGCAGCAAGTGTTCATTCAGGGTAAGAACACAACTCTGTGGTATTCTGGTCATACACAGTGCCAATAGCATTCGCGTCTGTTCGGAGCAAGTACAGTGTATTGGACTGAAGAGAAGCTCCTGTTTTACTTAGTTTACAATACTGAGTTGAATTAGATATGCCGCGTTTGTGTAGGAAGCATAGTTCTTTTGTTCTGAGCTAGGTCATTCTACTGGCCCTATAGGAAACACAGGAGGAGCAAGAATGCCATTTCTCAAAAGCAGAGTGTTTTCCTTGTATGGCACACTAGGGTTCAATTAAACTTCCTAAACGGAGTTGAATCACGTTCAGTTTCAAGTTCAAACAGTAAGTGTTCATTCAGGGTAAGAACAGCACTCTTGGGCTATTCAAGCCATATACAGTACCAACAGCTTTCGTGTCTGTTCCCAGCCTATACAGTGTATTGGACTGAAGAGAAGCTCCTGTTTGACTTAGTTTCCAATACTGAGTTGAACGAGATTCGTCCCGTTTGTGTAGGAAGCACAGTCTTTTTTTCTGACCGAGGTCACTCTACTGACCCTATAGGAAACACAGGAGAGTGCAAGAAGGCCCAATTCTCAAAAGTAGAGTGTTTTCCTTGTGTGGCTCACTAGTGTTCAATTAAACTTCCTAAACGGAGTTGAATCACGTTAGGTTTCAAGTTCTAGCAGCAAGTGTTCATTCAGGGTAAGAACACCACTCTTGTGCTATTCTGGTCATACTCAGTGCTAATTGCATTCACGTCTGTTCCCAGCAAGTACAGTGCATTGGACTGAAGAGAAACTCCTGTTTCTCTTAATTTCCAATACTGAGATGAACTAGATATGCCCCCTTTGTGTTGGAAGCACAGTTCTTTTGTTCTGAGCTAGCTCACTCTACTGGCCCTATAGGAAAAACAGGAGGGTGCAAGAATGCCCGTTTCTCAAAAGCAGAGTGTTTTCCTTGTGTGGCACACGAGGGTTCAATTAAACATCCTATACGGAGTTGAATCACGTTCAGTTTCAAATTCTAGCAGCAAGTGTTCATTTAGGGTAACAACACCACTCTTACGTTATTGTCCCCTACACAGTTCCAATAAAATTCGGGTCTGTTCCCAGCAAGTACAGTGTACTGGACTGAAGAGAAGCTCCTGTTTTACATAGTTTCAAATATTGAGTTGAACTATATATGCCCCGTGTGTGTAGGAAGAACAGTTCTTTTGGTCTGAGCTAGCTCACTCTACTGGCCCTCGAGGAAACACAGGAGAGTTCAAGAATGCCCTTTTCTCAAAAGCAGAGTGTTTTTTTTGTGTGGCATACTAGGGTTCAATTAAACTTCCTAAACGGAGTTGAAACACGTTCAGTTTCAAGTCCTAGCAGCAAGTGTGCATTCAGGGTAAGAATACCACTCTTGTGCTATTCTGGCAATACACAGTACAAATAGCATTCGCGTCTGTTCCCAGCAAGTACAGTGTATTGGACTGAAGAGAAGCTCCTGTTTTACTTAATATCATCTACTGAATTGAACTAGATATTCCCAGTTTGTGTTGATCACACAATTCTTTTATTCTGAGCTATCTCACTCTACTGGCCCTATAGGAAACACAGGAGAGTGCAAGAATGCCTGTTTCTTAAAAGCAGAGTGTTTTAATTGCATTGCACACTAGGGTTCAATTAAACTTCCTAAACGGAGTTGAATCACGTTAATTTTGAAGTCCTAGCAGCAAGTGTGCATTCAGGGTAAGAACACCACTCTTGTGCTATTCTGGCCATACTCAGTGCACATAGCATTTATCTCTGTTCCCAGCAAGTACAGTGTATTGGACTGAAGAGAATCTCCTGTTTTACTTAGGTTACAATACTGAGTTGAACTAGATATGCCCCGTTTTTTAGAAAGCACAGTTCTTTTCTTCTGAGTTAGGTCACTCTACTGGCCCTATAGGAAACACAGGAGAGTGCAATAATACCCGTTTCTCAAAAGCAGAATGTTTTCCTTTTGTGGCACACTAGGGTTCAATTAAACTTCCTAAACAGAGTTGAATCACGTTCAGTTTCAAGTTCTAGCAGCAAGTGTTCATTGAGGGTAAGAAAACAACTCTTGTGCTATTCTGGCCATACACAGTTCAAATAGCATTCCTGTCTGTTCCCAGCAAGTACAGTGTATTGGACTGAAGAGAAACTCCTGTTTGACTTAGTTTCCAATACTGAGTTGAAGTAGATATGCCCTGTTTTTGTAGTAAGCACAGTTCTTTTTTCTGAGCTAGTTCACTCTACTGGCCATATAGGAAACACAGGAGAGTGCAAGAATGCCCGTTTCTCAAAAGCAGAGTGTTTTCCTTGAATGGCACACTAGGGTTCAATTAAACTTCCTAAACGGAGTTGAATCACGTTCAGTTTCAGGTTTTGGCAGCAAGTGTTCATTCAGGGTAAGAACACCACTCTTGTGCTATTCTGACCATACTCAGTGCTAATAGCATTCACGTCTGTTCCCAACAAGTACAGTGCATTGGACTGAAGAGAAGCTCCTGTTTTACTTCATTTCCAATACTGAGTTGAACTAGATATGCCCCGTTTGTGTTGTAAGCACAGTTCTTTTGTTTTGAGCCAGCTCACATTTCTGGCCCTATAAGAAACACAGGAAAGTGCAATAATGCCCGTTTCTCAAAAGCAGAATGTTTTCCTTGTGTGGTGCACTAGGGTTCAATAAAACTTCCTAAACGGAGTTGAATCACATTCAGTTTCAAGTTCTAGCAGCAAGTGTTCATTCAGGGTAAGAACACAACTCTTGTGCTATTCTGGCCATACATAGTTTGTGTAGTAAGCACAGTTCTTTGTTCTGAGCTAGCTCACTGTACTTGCCCTATAGGAAACACAGGAGAGTGCAAGAATGCCCGTTTCTCAAAAGCAGAGTGTTTTCCTTGTGTTGAAGAGAAGCTCCTGTTTTACTTAGTTTCCAATACTGAGTTGAACTAGATATGCCCCGTTTGTGTAGGAAGCACAGTTCTTTTGTTCTGAGCTAGCTCACTCTACTCGCCCTATAGGAAACACAGGAGAGTGCAAGAATGCCTGATTCTCAAAAGCAGAGTGTTTTCATTGTGTGGCACAGTAGGGTACAATTAAACTTCCTAAACCGAATTGAATCTTGTTCAGTTTCAAGTCCTAGCAGCAAGTGTTCATTCAGGGTAAGAACACCACTCTTGTGCTATTCTGCTCATACACAGGGCAAATAGCAATCGCGCCTGTTTGCAGCAAGTACAGTTTATTGGACTGAAGAGACATTCCTGTTTTACTTAGTTTCCAATACAGAGTTCAACTTGATATGCCTCGTTGTGTAGTAAGCACAGTTCTTTGTTCTGATCTAGCTCACTCTACTGGCCCTATAGAAAACACAGGAGAGTGCAAGAATACCCGTTTCTCAAAGGAAGATTGTTTTCCTTTTGGCACACTAGGGTTCAATTAAACTTCCTAAACGGAGTTAAATCACGTTCAGTTTCAAGTTCTAGCAGCAAGTGTTAATTCAGGGTAAGAACACACTCTTGTGCTATTCTGGCCATACACAGTGCAAATACCATTCGTATCTGTTCCCAGCAAATACAGTGTATTGGACTGAAGAAAAGCTCCCTTTGACTTAGTTTCCAATACTGAGTTGAACTAGATATGCACCGTTTGTGTAGGAAGCACAGTTCTTTTGTTCTGAGCTAGATCACTCTACTGGCCCTATCGGAAACACAGGAGAGTGCTAGAATGCCCGTTTCTCAAAAGCGGAGTGTTTAACTTGTGTGGCAAACTAGGGTTCAATTAAACTTCCTAACAGAATTGAATCACGTTCATTTTCAAGTTGTAGCAGCAAATGTTCATTCAGAGTAAGAACACAACTCTCATGCTATTTCTGGTCATACACAGGGCCAATAGCATTCGCATCTGTTCCCAGCAAGTGCCGTGTTTTGGACTGAAGAGAAACTCCCGTTTTACATAGTTTCTAATATTGATTAGAAATAGATATGCCCCTTTTGTGGAAGAAACACTGTTCTGTAGTTCTGAGCTAGCTCACTGTACTGGCCCTATAGGAAACACAGGAGAGTACAAGAATGCCCGTTTCTCAAAAGCAGAGTGTTTTCCTTTTGTGGCACACTAGGGTTCAATTAAACTTCCTAATAGGAGTTGAATCACGTTCAGTTTCAAGTTCTAGCAGCCAGTGTTCATTCAAGGTAAAAACACCACTCTTGTGCTATTCTGGGCATACACAGTGCTAATAGCATTCGCGTCTGTTTCCAGCAAGTACAGTGTATTGGACTGAAGAGAAGCTCCTGTTTGACTTAGTTTCCAATACTGAGTTGAATTAGATTGGCCCTGTTTGTGTAGGACTCATAGTTCTTTTGTTCTGAGATACCATACTCTACTGGCCCTATAGGAAACACAGGAGAGTACATGAATGCCCATTTCTCAAAAGCAGAGTGTTTTCCTTTTGTGGCACAGTCGGATTCAAGTAAACTTCCTAATCGGAATTGAATCACGTTCAGTTTCAAGATCTAGCAGCAAGTGTTCATTCAGAGTTAGAACACCACTCTTGTGCTATTCTGGATATACACAGTGCAGATAGCATTCGTGTCTGTTCCCAGCAGGTACAGTGTATTGGTCTGAAGAGAACCTCCTGTTTTCCTTAGTTTCCAATACTGAGTTGAACTAGATATGCCCCGTTTTGGTAGAAAACGCAGTTATTTTGTTCTGAGCTAGCTCACTGTACTGGCCCTCAAGGAAACACAGGAGAGACCAAGAAAGCACGTTTCTCAAAAGCAGAGTGTTTTCCTTGGGAGGCACATAGAGGTCAATAAAACTTCCTAAACGGAGTTGAATCACGTTCAGGTTCACGTCCTAGCAGAAAGTGATCATTCATTGTAAGAACACCACTCTTGTGCCACACGAGGAAAGTGGCACAATCTCCTTGTGTTGCACACTAGGGTTCAATTAAACTTCCTAAACGGAGTTGAGTCACGTTCAGTTTCAAGTTCTAACAGCACGTGTCCATTCAGGGTAAGAACACCACTCTTGTGCTATTCTGCACATACACAGTGCCAATAGAATTCGCGTCTGTTCTCAGCAAGTACAGTGTATTGGACTGAAGAGAAGCGCCTGTTTTATTTAGTTTCCAATACTGAGTTGAACTAGATATGCCGCGTTAGTGTAGAAAGCACAGTTCTTTTGTTGTGAGCTAGCTCACCCTACGTGCAAAATAGGAAACACAGGAGAGTGCAAGAATGCCCGTTTCTCAAAAGCAGAGTGTTTTCCTTATGTGGCACACTAGGGTTCAATAAAACTTCCTCAAATGAGTTGAATCACGTGCAGTTTCAAGTCCTAGCAGAAAGTATCCATTCAGTGTAAGAACACCACTCTTGTGCTATTCTGGCCATACACAGTGCCAATAGCTTTCACGTCTGTTCCCAGCAAGTCCAGTGTATTGGACTGAAGAGAAGCTCCTGTTTTACTTAGTTTCCAATACTGAGTTGAACTAGATATGCCCCGTTTGAGAAGGAAACAAAGTTCATTATTCTGACCTAATTCACTCTACTGGCCCTCTAGGAAACACAGGAGAGTGCAAGAATGCCCGTTTCTCAAAAGCAGAGTGTTTTCCTTGTGTGGCACACTAGGGTTCAATTAAACTTCCTAATCGGAATTGAATCACGTTCAGTATCAAGTTCTAGCAGCAAGTGTTCACAGGGTAAGAACACCACTCTTGTGCTATTCTGGATATACACACTGCCAATAGCATACGTGTCTGTTCCCAGAAAGTACAGTGTATTGGACTGAAGAGAAGGGCCTGTTTTACTTAGTTTACAATACTGAGTTAAACTAGATATGCCCCGTTTTTTTAGGAAGCACAGTTCTTTTGTTCTGAGCTAGCTCACTTTACTGTCCCTATTGGAAACACAGGAGAGTGCAAGAATGCCCGTTTCTCAAAAGCAGAGTGTTTTCCTTGTGTGGCACACTAGGGTTCAATTAAACTTCCTAAACAGAGTGGAATCACGTTCAATTTCAAGTTATAGCAGCAAGTGATCATTCAGTTTAAGAACAGCACTCTTGTGCTATTTGGGGCCTACACAGTGCCAATAGGATTCGCGTCTGTTCCCAGCAAGTACAGTGTATTGGACTGAAGAGAACCTCCTGTTTTACTTACTTTCCAATACTGAGTTGAACTATATATGCCCTGTTTGTGTAGGAAGCACAGTTCTTTTGTTCTGAGCTAGCTCACTCTACTGGCCCAATAGGAAACGCATGAGAGTGCAAGAATGAACATTTGTCAAATGCAGGTGTTTTCTTTGTGTGTCACACTAGGGTTCAATTAAACTTCCTAAACGGAGTTGAATCACGGTCAGTTTCAAGTTCTAGCAGCAAGTGTTCATTAAGTGTAAGAACACCACTCTTGTGCTATTCTGGCCATACACAGTGTCAGTACCATTCGCGTCTGTTCCCAGCAAGTACAGTGTATTGGACTGAAGAGAAGCTCCTGTTTTACTTAGTTTCCAATACTGAGTTGAACTAGATATGCCCCGTTTTTGTAGGAAGCACAGTTCTTTTGTTCTGAGCTAGCTCATTCTACTGGCCCTATAGGAAACACGAGAATATAAATAGGCCCGTTTCTCAAAAGCAGAGTGTTTTCGTGTGTGACACATTGACTTTCAATGAAACTTCCTAAACGGAGTTGAATCACGTTCAGTTTTAAGTTCCTTCAGCAAGTGTTCATTCAGAGTAAGAACACCACTCTTGTGGTATTCTGGCCATACACAGTGCCAATAGCATTCGTGTCTGTTCCCAGAAAGTACAGTGTATTTGACTGAAGAGAAGGTCCTGTTTTATAGTTTACAATACTTATTTGAACTAGATATGCCCCATTTGTGTAGGAAGCACAGTTCTTTTGTTCTGAGCTAGCTCACTGTACTGGCCCTATAGGAAACACAGGAGAGTGCTAGAATGCCCGTTTCTCAAAGGCAGAGTGTTTTACTTATGTGGCACACTAGGGTTCAATTAAACTTCCTCAAAGGAGTTGAAACATGTTCAGTTTCAACTTATAGCAGCAAGTGTCCATTCAGTGTAAGAACACCACTCTTGTGCTATTCTGGCCATACACAGTGCCAATAGCATTCCTTTCTGTTCCCAGCAAGTACAGTGTATTGGACTGAAGAGAAGCTCCTGTTTTACTTAGTTTCCAATACTGAGTTGAACTAGATATTGCCCGTTTGTGTAGGAAGCAACGTTTGTTTGTTCTGAGCTAGCTCACTGTACTGGCACTATAGGAAATACAGGAGAGGGCAAGAATGCCCGTTTCCAAAAAGCAGAGTATTTTCCTTGTGTGGCACACTAGGGTTCAATCCAACTTCCTAAACGGAGTTGAATCACGTTCAATTTCAAGTCTAGCACCAAGTTTTCATTCAGGGTAAGAACAAAACTCTCGTGCTATTCTGGCCATATCAGTACAAATAGCATTTATCTCTGTTCCCAGCAAGTACAGTGTATTGGACTGAAGAGAAGCTCCTGTTTTATAGTTTCCAATACTGAGTTTAATTAGATATGCCCCGTTTGTGTAGGAAGCACAGTTCTTTTGTTCTGAGCTACTTCACTCTCCTGGCCCTATAGGAAACACAGGAGAGTGCAATAAAGCCCGTTTCTCAAAAAAGGAATGTTTTCCTTGTGTGGCACACTAGGGTTCAATTAAACATCCTTAAAGGAGTTGAATCACATTCAGATTCAAGTTCTAGCAGCAAGTGTTCATTCAGGGTAAGAACACAACTCTGTGGTATTCTGGTCATACACAGTGCCAATAGCATTCGCGTCTGTTCGGAGCAAGTACAGTGTATTGGACTGAAGAGAAGCTCCTGTTTTACTTAGTTTACAATACTGAGTTGAATTAGATATGCCGCGTTTGTGTAGGAAGCATAGTTCTTTTGTTCTGAGCTAGGTCATTCTACTGGCCCTATAGGAAACACAGGAGGAGCAAGAATGCCATTTCTCAAAAGCAGAGTGTTTTCCTTGTATGGCACACTAGGGTTCAATTAAACTTCCTAAACGGAGTTGAATCACGTTCAGTTTCAAGTTCAAACAGTAAGTGTTCATTCAGGGTAAGAACAGCACTCTTGGGCTATTCAAGCCATATACAGTACCAACAGCTTTCGTGTCTGTTCCCAGCCTATACAGTGTATTGGACTGAAGAGAAGCTCCTGTTTGACTTAGTTTCCAATACTGAGTTGAACGAGATTCGTCCCGTTTGTGTAGGAAGCACAGTCTTTTTTTCTGACCGAGGTCACTCTACTGACCCTATAGGAAACACAGGAGAGTGCAAGAAGGCCCAATTCTCAAAAGTAGAGTGTTTTCCTTGTGTGGCACACTAGTGTTCAATTAAACTTCCTAAACGGAGTTGAATCACGTTAGGTTTCAAGTTCTAGCAGCAAGTGTTCATTCAGGGTAAGAACACCACTCTTGTGCTATTCTGGTCATACTCAGTGCTAATTGCATTCACGTCTGTTCCCAGCAAGTACAGTGCATTGGACTGAAGAGAAACTCCTGTTTCTCTTAATTTCCAATACTGAGATGAACTAGATATGCCCCCTTTGTGTTGGAAGCACAGTTCTTTTGTTCTGAGCTAGCTCACTCTACTGGCCCTATAGGAAAAACAGGAGGGTGCAAGAATGCCCGTTTCTCAAAAGCAGAGTGTTTTCCTTGTGTGGCACACGAGGGTTCAATTAAACATCCTATACGGAGTTGAATCACGTTCAGTTTCAAATTCTAGCAGCAAGTGTTCATTTAGGGTAACAACACCACTCTTACGTTATTGTCCCCTACACAGTTCCAATAAAATTCGGGTCTGTTCCCAGCAAGTACAGTGTACTGGACTGAAGAGAAGCTCCTGTTTTACATAGTTTCAAATATTGAGTTGAACTATATATGCCCCGTGTGTGTAGGAAGAACAGTTCTTTTGGTCTGAGCTAGCTCACTCTACTGGCCCTCGAGGAAACACAGGAGAGTTCAAGAATGCCCTTTTCTCAAAAGCAGAGTGTTTTTTTTGTGTGGCATACTAGGGTTCAATTAAACTTCCTAAACGGAGTTGAAACACGTTCAGTTTCAAGTCCTAGCAGCAAGTGTGCATTCAGGGTAAGAATACCACTCTTGTGCTATTCTGGCAATACACAGTACAAATAGCATTCGCGTCTGTTCCCAGCAAGTACAGTGTATTGGACTGAAGAGAAGCTCCTGTTTTACTTAATATCATCTACTGAATTGAACTAGATATTCCCAGTTTGTGTTGATCACACAATTCTTTTATTCTGAGCTATCTCACTCTACTGGCCCTATAGGAAACACAGGAGAGTGCAAGAATGCCTGTTTCTTAAAAGCAGAGTGTTTTAATTGCATTGCACACTAGGGTTCAATTAAACTTCCTAAACGGAGTTGAATCACGTTAATTTTGAAGTCCTAGCAGCAAGTGTGCATTCAGGGTAAGAACACCACTCTTGTGCTATTCTGGCCATACTCAGTGCACATAGCATTTATCTCTGTTCCCAGCAAGTACAGTGTATTGGACTGAAGAGAATCTCCTGTTTTACTTAGGTTACAATACTGAGTTGAACTAGATATGCCCCGTTTTTTAGAAAGCACAGTTCTTTTCTTCTGAGTTAGGTCACTCTACTGGCCCTATAGGAAACACAGGAGAGTGCAATAATACCCGTTTCTCAAAAGCAGAATGTTTTCCTTTTGTGGCACACTAGGGTTCAATTAAACTTCCTAAACAGAGTTGAATCACGTTCAGTTTCAAGTTCTAGCAGCAAGTGTTCATTGAGGGTAAGAAAACAACTCTTGTGCTATTCTGGCCATACACAGTTCAAATAGCATTCCTGTCTGTTCCCAGCAAGTACAGTGTATTGGACTGAAGAGAAACTCTTGTTTGACTTAGTTTCCAATACTGAGTTGAAGTAGATATGCCCTGTTTTTGTAGTAAGCACAGTTCTTTTTTCTGAGCTAGTTCACTCTACTGGCCATATAGGAAACACAGGAGAGTGCAAGAATGCCCGTTTCTCAAAAGCAGAGTGTTTTCCTTGAATGGCACACTAGGGTTCAATTAAACTTCCTAAACGGAGTTGAATCACGTTCAGTTTCAGGTTTTGGCAGCAAGTGTTCATTCAGGGTAAGAACACCACTCTTGTGCTATTCTGACCATACTCAGTGCTAATAGCATTCACGTCTGTTCCCAACAAGTACAGTGCATTGGACTGAAGAGAAGCTCCTGTTTTACTTCATTTCCAATACTGAGTTGAACTAGATATGCCCCGTTTGTGTTGTAAGCACAGTTCTTTTGTTTTGAGCCAGCTCACATTTCTGGCCCTATAAGAAACACAGGAAAGTGCAATAATGCCCGTTTCTCAAAAGCAGAATGTTTTCCTTGTGTGGTGCACTAGGGTTCAATAAAACTTCCTAAACGGAGTTGAATCACATTCAGTTTCAAGTTCTAGCAGCAAGTGTTCATTCAGGGTAAGAACACAACTCTTGTGCTATTCTGGCCATACATAGTTTGTGTAGTAAGCACAGTTCTTTGTTCTGAGCTAGCTCACTGTACTTGCCCTATAGGAAACACAGGAGAGTGCAAGAATGCCCGTTTCTCAAAAGCAGAGTGTTTTCCTTGTGTTGAAGAGAAGCTCCTGTTTTACTTAGTTTCCAATACTGAGTTGAACTAGATATGCCCCGTTTGTGTAGGAAGCACAGTTCTTTTGTTCTGAGCTAACTCACTCTACTCGCCCTATAGGAAACACAGGAGAGTGCAAGAATGCCTGATTCTCAAAAGCAGAGTGTTTTCATTGTGTGGCACAGTAGGGTACAATTAAACTTCCTAAACCGAATTGAATCTTGTTCAGTTTCAAGTCCTAGCAGCAAGTGTTCATTCAGGGTAAGAACACCACTCTTGTGCTATTCTGCTCATACACAGGGCAAATAGCAATCGCGCCTGTTTGCAGCAAGTACAGTTTATTGGACTGAAGAGACATTCCTGTTTTACTTAGTTTCCAATACAGAGTTCAACTTGATATGCCTCGTTGTGTAGTAAGCACAGTTCTTTGTTCTGATCTAGCTCACTCTACTGGCCCTATAGAAAACACAGGAGAGTGCAAGAATACCCGTTTCTCAAAGGAAGATTGTTTTCCTTTTGGCACACTAGGGTTCAATTAAACTTCCTAAACGGAGTTAAATCACGTTCAGTTTCAAGTTCTAGCAGCAAGTGTTAATTCAGGGTAAGAACACACTCTTGTGCTATTCTGGCCATACACAGTGCAAATACCATTCGTATCTGTTCCCAGCAAATACAGTGTATTGGACTGAAGAAAAGCTCCCTTTGACTTAGTTTCCAATACTGAGTTGAACTAGATATGCACCGTTTGTGTAGGAAGCACAGTTCTTTTGTTCTGAGCTAGATCACTCTACTGGCCCTATCGGAAACACAGGAGAGTGCTAGAATGCCCGTTTCTCAAAAGCGGAGTGTTTAACTTGTGTGGCAAACTAGGGTTCAATTAAACTTCCTAACAGAATTGAATCACGTTCATTTTCAAGTTGTAGCAGCAAATGTTCATTCAGAGTAAGAACACAACTCTCATGCTATTTCTGGTCATACACAGGGCCAATAGCATTCGCATCTGTTCCCAGCAAGTGCCGTGTTTTGGACTGAAGAGAAACTCCCGTTTTACATAGTTTCTAATATTGATTAGAAATAGATATGCCCCTTTTGTGGAAGAAACACTGTTCTGTAGTTCTGAGCTAGCTCACTGTACTGGCCCTATAGGAAACACAGGAGAGTACAAGAATGCCCGTTTCTCAAAAGCAGAGTGTTTTCCTTTTGTGGCACACTAGGGTTCAATTAAACTTCCTAATAGGAGTTGAATCACGTTCAGTTTCAAGTTCTAGCAGCCAGTGTTCATTCAAGGTAAAAACACCACTCTTGTGCTATTCTGGGCATACACAGTGCTAATAGCATTCGCGTCTGTTTCCAGCAAGTACAGTGTATTGGACTGAAGAGAAGCTCCTGTTTGACTTAGTTTCCAATACTGAGTTGAATTAGATTGGCCCTGTTTGTGTAGGACTCATAGTTCTTTTGTTCTGAGATACCATACTCTACTGGCCCTATAGGAAACACAGGAGAGTACATGAATGCCCATTTCTCAAAAGCAGAGTGTTTTCCTTTTGTGGCACAGTCGGATTCAAGTAAACTTCCTAATCGGAATTGAATCACGTTCAGTTTCAAGATCTAGCAGCAAGTGTTCATTCAGAGTTAGAACACCACTCTTGTGCTATTCTGGATATACACAGTGCAGATAGCATTCGTGTCTGTTCCCAGCAGGTACAGTGTATTGGTCTGAAGAGAACCTCCTGTTTTCCTTAGTTTCCAATACTGAGTTGAACTAGATATGCCCCGTTTTGGTAGAAAACGCAGTTATTTTGTTCTGAGCTAGCTCACTGTACTGGCCCTCAAGGAAACACAGGAGAGACCAAGAAAGCACGTTTCTCAAAAGCAGAGTGTTTTCCTTGGGAGGCACATAGAGGTCAATAAAACTTCCTAAACGGAGTTGAATCACGTTCAGGTTCACGTCCTAGCAGAAAGTGATCATTCATTGTAAGAACACCACTCTTGTGCCACACGAGGAAAGTGGCACAATCTCCTTGTGTTGCACACTAGGGTTCAATTAAACTTCCTAAACGGAGTTGAGTCACGTTCAGTTTCAAGTTCTAACAGCACGTGTCCATTCAGGGTAAGAACACCACTCTTGTGCTATTCTGCACATACACAGTGCCAATAGAATTCGCGTCTGTTCTCAGCAAGTACAGTGTATTGGACTGAAGAGAAGCGCCTGTTTTATTTAGTTTCCAATACTGAGTTGAACTAAATATGCCGCGTTAGTGTAGAAAGCACAGTTCTTTTGTTGTGAGCTAGCTCACCCTACGTGCAAAATAGGAAACACAGGAGAGTGCAAGAATGCCCGTTTCTCAAAAGCAGAGTGTTTTACTTATGTGGCACACTAGGGTTCAATAAAACTTCCTCAAATGAGTTGAATCACGTGCAGTTTCAAGTCCTAGCAGAAAGTATCCATTCAGTGTAAGAACACCACTCTTGTGCTATTCTGGCCATACACAGTGCCAATAGCTTTCACGTCTGTTCCCAGCAAGTCCAGTGTATTGGACTGAAGAGAAGCTCCTGTTTTACTTAGTTTCCAATACTGAGTTGAACTAGATATGCCCCGTTTGAGAAGGAAACAAAGTTCATTATTCTGACCTAATTCACTCTACTGGCCCTCTAGGAAACACAGGAGAGTGCAAGAATGCCCGTTTCTCAAAAGCAGAGTGTTTTCCTTGTGTGGCACACTAGGGTTCAATTAAACTTCCTAAACAGAGTGGAATCACGTTCAATTTCAAGTTATAGCAGCAAGTGTTCATTCAGTTTAAGAACAGCACTCTTGTGCTATTTGGGGCCTACACAGTGCCAATAGGATTTGCGTCTGTTCCCAGCAAGTACAGTGTATTGGACTGAAGAGAACCTCCTGTTTTACTTACTTTCCAATACTGAGTTGAACTATATATGCCCTGTTTGTGTAGGAAGCACAGTTCTTTTGTTCTGAGCTAGCTCACTCTACTGGCCCAATAGGAAACGCATGAGAGTGCAAGAATGAACATTTGTCAAATGCAGGTGTTTTCTTTGTGTGTCACACTAGGGTTCAATTAAACTTCCTAAACGGAGTTGAATCACGGTCAGTTTCAAGTTCTAGCAGCAAGTGTTCATTAAGTGTAAGAACACCACTCTTGTGCTATTCTGGCCATACACAGTGTCAGTACCATTCGCGTCTGTTCCCAGCAAGTACAGTGTATTGGACTGAAGAGAAGCTCCTGTTTTACTTAGTTTCCAATACTGAGTTGAACTAGATATGCCCCGTTTTTGTAGGAAGCACAGTTCTTTTGTTCTGAGCTAGCTCATTCTACTGGCCCTATAGGAAACACGAGAATATAAATAGGCCCGTTTCTCAAAAGCAGAGTGTTTTCGTGTGTGACACATTGACTTTCAATGAAACTTCCTAAACGGAGTTGAATCACGTTCAGTTTTAAGTTCCTTCAGCAAGTGTTCATTCAGAGTAAGAACACCACTCTTGTGGTATTCTGGCCATACACAGTGCCAATAGCATTCGTGTCTGTTCCCAGAAAGTACAGTGTATTTGACTGAAGAGAAGGTCCTGTTTTATAGTTTACAATACTTATTTGAACTAGATATGCCCCATTTGTGTAGGAAGCACAGTTCTTTTGTTCTGAGCTAGCTCACTGTACTGGCCCTATAGGAAACACAGGAGAGTGCTAGAATGCCCGTTTCTCAAAGGCAGAGTGTTTTACTTATGTGGCACACTAGGGTTCAATTAAACTTCCTCAAAGGAGTTGAAACATGTTCAGTTTCAACTTATAGCAGCAAGTGTCCATTCAGTGTAAGAACACCACTCTTGTGCTATTCTGGCCATACACAGTGCCAATAGCATTCCTTTCTGTTCCCAGCAAGTACAGTGTATTGGACTGAAGAGAAGCTCCTGTTTTACTTAGTTTCCAATACTGAGTTGAACTAGATATTGCCCGTTTGTGTAGGAAGCAACGTTTGTTTGTTCTGAGCTAGCTCACTGTACTGGCACTATAGGAAATACAGGAGAGGGCAAGAATGCCCGTTTCCAAAAAGCAGAGTGTTTTCCTTGTGTGGCACACTAGGGTTCTATCCAACTTCCTAAACGGAGTTGAATCACGTTCAATTTCAAGTCTAGCACCAAGTTTTCATTCAGGGTAAGAACAAAACTCTCGTGCTATTCTGGCCATACTCAGTACAAATAGCATTTATCTCTGTTCCCAGCAAGTACAGTGTATTGGACTGAAGAGAAGCTCCTGTTTTATAGTTTCCAATACTGAGTTTAATTAGATATGCCCCGTTTGTGTAGGAAGCACAGTTCTTTTGTTCTGAGCTACTTCACTCTCCTGGCCCTATAGGAAACACAGGAGAGTGCAATAAAGCCCGTTTCTCAAAAAAGGAATGTTTTCCTTGTGTGGCACACTAGGGTTCAATTAAACATCCTTAAAGGAGTTGAATCACATTCAGATTCAAGTTCTAGCATCAAGTGTTCATTCAGGGTAAGAACACAACTCTGTGGTATTCTGGTCATACACAGTGCCAATAGCATTCGCGTCTGTTCGGAGCAAGTACAGTGTATTGGACTGAAGAGAAGCTCCTGTTTTACTTAGTTTACAATACTGAGTTGAATTAGATATGCCGCGTTTGTGTAGGAAGCATAGTTCTTTTGTTCTGAGCTAGGTCACTCTACTGGCCCTATAGGAAACACAGGAGGAGAAAGAATGCCATTTCTCAAAAGCAGAGTGTTTTCCTTGTATGGCACACTAGGGTTCAATTAAACTTCCTAAACGGAGTTGAATCACGTTCAGTTTCAAGTTCAAACAGTAAGTGTTCATTCAGGGTAAGAACAGCACTCTTGGGCTATTCAAGCCATATACAGTACCAACAGCTTTCGTGTCTGTTCCCAGCCTATACAGTGTATTGGACTGAAGAGAAGCTCCTGTTTGACTTAGTTTCCAATACTGAGTTGAACGAGATTCGTCCCGTTTGTGTAGGAAGCACAGTCTTTTTTTCTGACCGAGGTCACTCTACTGACACTATAGGAAACACAGGAGAGTGCAAGAAGGCCCAATTCTCAAAAGTAGAGTGTTTTCCTTGTGTGGCACACTAGTGTTCAATTAAACTTCCTAAACGGAGTTGAATCACGTTAGGTTTCAAGTTCTAGCAGCAAGTGTTCATTCAGGGTAAGAACACCACTCTTGTGCTATTCTGGTCATACTCAGTGCTAATTGCATTCACGTCTGTTCCCAGCAAGTACAGTGCATTGGACTGAAGAGAAACTCCTGTTTCTCTTAATTTCCAATACTGAGATGAACTAGATATGCCCCCTTTGTGTTGGAAGCACAGTTCTTTTGTTCTGAGCTAGCTCACTCTACTGGCCCTAAAGGAAAAACAGGAGGGTGCAAGAATGCCCGTTTCTCAAAAGCAGAGTGTTTTCCTTGTGTGGCACACGAGGGTTCAATTAAACATCCTATACGGAGTTGAATCACGTTCAGTTTCAAATTCTAGCAGCAAGTGTTCATTCAGGGTAACAACACCACTCTTACGTTATTGTCCCCTACACAGTTCCAATAAAATTCGGGTCTGTTCCCAGCAAGTACAGTGTACTGGACTGAAGAGAAGCTCCTGTTTTACATAGTTTCAAATATTGAGTTGAACTATATATGCCCCGTGTGTGTAGGAAGAACAGTTCTTTTGGTCTGAGCTAGCTCACTCTACTGGCCCTCGAGGAAACACAGGAGAGTTCAAGAATGCCCTTTTCTCAAAAGCAGAGTGTTTTTTTTGTGTGGCATACTAGGGTTCAATTAAACTTCCTAAACGGAGTTGAAACACGTTCAGTTTCAAGTCCTAGCAGCAAGTGTGCATTCAGGGTAAGAATACCACTCTTGTGCTATTCTGGCAATACACAGTACAAATAGCATTCGCGTCTGTTCCCAGCAAGTACAGTGTATTGGACTGAAGAGAAGCTCCTGTTTTACTTAATATCATCTACTGAATTGAACTAGATATTCCCAGATTGTGTTGATCACACAATTCTTTTATTCTGAGCTATCTCACTCTACTGGCCCTATAGGAAACACAGGAGAGTGCAATAATACCCGTTTCTCAAAAGCAGAATGTTTTCCTTTTGTGGCACACTAGGGTTCAATTAAACTTCCTAAACAGAGTTGAATCACGTTCAGTTTCAAGTTCTAGCAGCAAGTGTTCATTGAGGGTAAGAAAACAACTCTTGTGCTATTCTGGCCATACACAGTTCAAATAGCATTCCTGTCTGTTCCCAGCAAGTACAGTGTATTGGACTGAAGAGAAACTCCTGTTTGACTTAGTTTCCAATACTGAGTTGAAGTAGATATGCCCTGTTTTTGTAGTAAGCACAGTTCTTTTTTCTGAGCTAGTTCACTCTACTGGCCATATAGGAAACACAGGAGAGTGCAAGAATGCCCGTTTCTCAAAAGCAGAGTGTTTTCCTTAAATGGCACACTAGGGTTCAATTAAACTTCCTAAACGGAGTTGAATCACGTTCAGTTTCAGGTTTTGGCAGCAAGTGTTCATTCAGGGTAAGAACACCACTCTTGTGCTATTCTGACCATACTCAGTGCTAATAGCATTCACGTCTGTTCCCAACAAGTACAGTGCATTGGACTGAAGAGAAGCTCCTGTTTTACTTCATTTCCAATACTGAGTTGAACTAGATATGCCCCGTTTGTGTTGTAAGCACAGTTCTTTTGTTTTGAGCTAGCTCACATTTCTGGCCCTATAAGAAACACAGGAAAGTGCAATAATGCCCGTTTCTCAAAAGTAGAATGTTTTCCTTGTGTGGTGCACTAGGGTTCAATAAAACTTCCTAAACGGAGTTGAATCACGTTCAGTTTCAAGTTCTAGCAGCAAGTGTTCATTCAGGGTAAGAACACAACTCTTGTGCTATTCTGGCCATACATAGTTTGTGTAGTAAGCACAGTTCTTTGTTCTGAGCTAGCTCACTGTACTTGCCCTATAGGAAACACAGGAGAGTGCAAGAATGCCCGTTTCTCAAAAGCAGAGTGTTTTCCTTGTGTTGAAGAGAAGCTCCTGTTTTACTTAGTTTCCAATACTGAGTTGAACTAGATATGCCCCGTTTGTGTAGGAAGCACAGTTCTTTTGTTCTGAGCTAGCTCACTCTACTCGCCCTATAGGAAACACAGGAGAGTGCAAGAATGCCTGATTCTCAAAAGCAGAGTGTTTTCATTGTGTGGCACAGTAGGGTACAATTAAACTTCCTAAACCGAATTGAATCTTGTTCAGTTTCAAGTCCTAGCAGCAAGTGTTCATTCAGGGTAAGAACACCACTCTTGTGCTATTCTGCTCATACACAGGGCAAATAGCAATCGCGCCTGTTTGCAGCAAGTACAGTTTATTGGACTGAAGAGACATTCCTGTTTTACTTAGTTTCCAATACAGAGTTCAACTTGATATGCCTCGTTGTGTAGTAAGCACAGTTCTTTGTTCTGATCTAGCTCACTCTACTGGCCCTATAGAAAACACAGGAGAGTGCAAGAATACCCGTTTCTCAAAGGAAGATTGTTTTCCTTTTGGCACACTAGGGTTCAATTAAACTTCCTAAACGGAGTTAAATCACGTTCAGTTTCAAGTTCTAGCAGCAAGTGTTAATTCAGGGTAAGAACACACTCTTGTGCTATTCTGGCCATACACAGTGCAAATACCATTCGTATCTGTTCCCAGCAAATACAGTGTATTGGACTGAAGAAAAGCTCCCTTTGACTTAGTTTCCAATACTGAGTTGAACTAGATATGCACCGTTTGTGTAGGAAGCACAGTTCTTTTGTTCTGAGCTAGATCACTCTACTGGCCCTATCGGAAACACAGGAGAGTGCTAGAATGCCCGTTTCTCAAAAGCGGAGTGTTTAACTTGTGTGGCAAACTAGGGTTCAATTAAACTTCCTAACAGAATTGAATCACGTTCATTTTCAAGTTGTAGCAGCAAATGTTCATTCAGAGTAAGAACACAACTCTCATGCTATTTCTGGTCATACACAGGGCCAATAGCATTCGCATCTGTTCCCAGCAAGTGCCGTGTTTTGGACTGAAGAGAAACTCCCGTTTTACATAGTTTCTAATATTGATTAGAAATAGATATGCCCCTTTTGTGGAAGAAACACTGTTCTGTAGTTCTGAGCTAGCTCACTGTACTGGCCCTATAGGAAACACAGGAGAGTACAAGAATGCCCGTTTCTCAAAAGCAGAGTGTTTTCCTTTTGTGGCACACTAGGGTTCAATTAAACTTCCTAATAGGAGTTGAATCACGTTCAGTTTCAAGTTCTAGCAGCCAGTGTTCATTCAAGGTAAAAACACCACTCTTGTGCTATTCTGGGCATACACAGTGCTAATAGCATTCGCGTCTGTTTCCAGCAAGTACAGTGTATTGGACTGAAGAGAAGCTCCTGTTTGACTTAGTTTCCAATACTGAGTTGAATTAGATTGGCCCTGTTTGTGTAGGACTCATAGTTCTTTTGTTCTGAGATACCATACTCTACTGGCCCTATAGGAAACACAGGAGAGTACATGAATGCCCATTTCTCAAAAGCAGAGTGTTTTCCTTTTGTGGCACAGTCGGATTCAAGTAAACTTCCTAATCGGAATTGAATCACGTTCAGTTTCAAGATCTAGCAGCAAGTGTTCATTCAGAGTTAGAACACCACTCTTGTGCTATTCTGGATATACACAGTGCAGATAGCATTCGTGTCTGTTCCCAGCAGGTACAGTGTATTGGTCTGAAGAGAAGCTCCTGTTTTCCTTAGTTTCCAATACTGAGTTGAACTAGATATGCCCCGTTTTGGTAGAAAACGCAGTTATTTTGTTCTGAGCTAGCTCACTGTACTGGCCCTCAAGGAAACACAGGAGAGACCAAGAAAGCACGTTTCTCAAAAGCAGAGTGTTTTCCTTGGGAGGCACATAGAGGTCAATAAAACTTCCTAAACGGAGTTGAATCACGTTCAGGTTCACGTCCTAGCAGAAAGTGATCATTCATTGTAAGAACACCACTCTTGTGCCACACGAGGAAAGTGGCACAATCTCCTTGTGTTGCACACTAGGGTTCAATTAAACTTCCTAAACGGAGTTGAGTCACGTTCAGTTTCAAGTTCTAACAGCACGTGTCCATTCAGGGTAAGAACACCACTCTTGTGCTATTCTGCACATACACAGTGCCAATAGAATTCGCGTCTGTTCTCAGCAAGTACAGTGTATTGGACTGAAGAGAAGCTCCTGTTTTATTTAGTTTCCAATACTGAGTTGAACTAGATATGCCGCGTTAGTGTAGAAAGCACAGTTCTTTTGTTGTGAGCTAGCTCACCCTACGTGCAAAATAGGAAACACAGGAGAGTGCAAGAATGCCCGTTTCTCAAAAGCAGAGTGTTTTCCTTATGTGGCACACTAGGGTTCAATAAAACTTCCTCAAATGAGTTGAATCACGTGCAGTTTCAAGTCCTAGCAGAAAGTATCCATTCAGTGTAAGAACACCACTCTTGTGCTATTCTGGCCATACACAGTGCCAATAGCTTTCACGTCTGTTCCCAGCAAGTCCAGTGTATTGGACTGAAGAGAAGCTCCTGTTTTACTTAGTTTCCAATACTGAGTTGAACTAGATATGCCCCGTTTGAGAAGGAAACAAAGTTCATTATTCTGACCTAATTCACTCTACTGGCCCTCTAGGAAACACAGGAGAGTGCAAGAATGCCCGTTTCTCAAAAGCAGAGTGTTTTCCTTGTGTGGCACACTAGGGTTCAATAAAACTTCCTAATCGGAATTGAATCACGTTCAGTATCAAGTTCTAGCAGCAAGTGTTCACAGGGTAAGAACACCTCTCTTGTGCTATTCTGGATATACACACTGCCAATAGCATACGTGTCTGTTCCCAGAAAGTACAGTGTATTGGACTGAAGAGAAGGGCCTGTTTTACTTAGTTTACAATACTGAGTTAAACTAGATATGCCCCGTTTTTTTAGGAAGCACAGTTCTTTTGTTCTGAGCTAGCTCACTTTACTGTCCCTATTGGAAACACAGGAGAGTGCAAGAATGCCTGTTTCTCAAAAGCAGAGTGTTTTCCTTGTGTGGCACACTAGGGTTCAATTAAACTTCCTAAACAGAGTGGAATCACGTTCAATTTCAAGTTATAGCAGCAAGTGATCATTCAGTTTAAGAACAGCACTCTTGTGCTATTTGGGGCCTACACAGTGCCAATAGGATTCGCGTCTGTTCCCAGCAAGTACAGTGTATTGGACTGAAGAGAACCGCCTGTTTTACTTACTTTCCAATACTGAGTTGAACTATATATGCCCTGTTTGTGTAGGAAGCAGTGTTCTTTTGTTCTGAGCTAGCTCACTCTACTGGCCCAATAGGAAACGCATGAGAGTGCAAGAATGAACATTTGTCAAATGCAGGTGTTTTCTTTGTGTGTCACACTAGGGTTCAATTAAACTTCCTAAACGGAGTTGAATCACGGTCAGTTTCAAGTTCTAGCAGCAAGTGTTCATTGAGGGTAAGAAAACAACTCTTGTGCTATTCTGGCCATACACAGTTCAAATAGCATTCCTGTCTGTTCCCAGCAAGTACAGTGTATTGGACTGAAGAGAAACTCCTGTTTGACTTAGTTTCCAATACTGAGTTGAAGTAGATATGCCCTGTTTTTGTAGTAAGCACAGTTCTTTTTTCTGAGCTAGTTCACTCTACTGGCCATATAGGAAACACAGGAGAGTGCAAGAATGCCCGTTTCTCAAAAGCAGAGTGTTTTCCTTGAATGGCACACTAGGGTTCAATTAAACTTCCTAAACGGAGTTGAATCACGTTCAGTTTCAGGTTTTGGCAGCAAGTGTTCATTCAGGGTAAGAACACCACTCTTGTGCTATTCTGACCATACTCAGTGCTAATAGCATTCACGTCTGTTCCCAACAAGTACAGTGCATTGGACTGAAGAGAAGCTCCTGTTTTACTTCATTTCCAATACTGAGTTGAACTAGATATGCCCCGTTTGTGTTGTAAGCACAGTTCTTTTGTTTTGAGCCAGCTCACATTTCTGGCCCTATAAGAAACACAGGAAAGTGCAATAATGCCCGTTTCTCAAAAGCAGAATGTTTTCCTTGTGTGGTGCACTAGGGTTCAATAAAACTTCCTAAACGGAGTTGAATCACGTTCAGTATCAAGTTCTAGGAGCAAGTGTTCATTCAGGGTAAGAACACAACTCTTGTGCTATTCTGGCCATACATAGTTTGTGTAGTAAGCACAGTTCTTTGTTCTGAGCTAGCTCACTGTACTTGCCCTATAGGAAACACAGGAGAGTGCAAGAATGCCCGTTTCTCAAAAGCAGAGTGTTTTCCTTGTGTTGAAGAGAAGCTACTGTTTTACTTAGTTTCCAATACTGAGTTGAACTAGATATGCCCCGTTTGTGTAGGAAGCACAGTTCTTTTGTTCTGAGCTAGCTCACTCTACTCGCCCTATAGGAAACACAGGAGAGTGCAAGAATGCCTGATTCTCAAAAGCAGAGTGTTTTCATTGTGTGGCACAGTAGGGTACAATTAAACTTCCTAAACCGAATTGAATCTTGTTCAGTTTCAAGTCCTAGCAGCAAGTGTTCATTCAGGGTAAGAACACCACTCTTGTGCTATTCTGCTCATACACAGGGCAAATAGCAATCGCGCCTGTTTGCAGCAAGTACAGTTTATTGGACTGAAGAGACATTCCTGTTTTACTTAGTTTCCAATACAGAGTTCAACTTGATATGCCTCGTTGTGTAGTAAGCACAGTTCTTTGTTCTGATCTAGCTCACTCTACTGGCCCTATAGAAAACACAGGAGAGTGCAAGAATACCCGTTTCTCAAAGGAAGATTGTTTTCCTTTTGGCACACTAGGGTTCAATTAAACTTCCTAAACGGAGTTAAATCACGTTCAGTTTCAAGTTCTAGCAGCAAGTGTTAATTCAGGGTAAGAACACACTCTTGTGCTATTCTGGCCATACACAGTGCAAATACCATTCGTATCTGTTCCCAGCAAATACAGTGTATTGGACTGAAGAAAAGCTCCCTTTGACTTAGTTTCCAATACTGAGTTGAACTAGATATGCACCGTTTGTGTAGGAAGCACAGTTCTTTTGTTCTGAGCTAGATCACTCTACTGGCCCTATCGGAAACACAGGAGAGTGCTAGAATGCCCGTTTCTCAAAAGCGGAGTGTTTAACTTGTGTGGCAAACTAGGGTTCAATTAAACTTCCTAACAGAATTGAATCACGTTCATTTTCAAGTTGTAGCAGCAAATGTTCATTCAGAGTAAGAACACAACTCTCATGCTATTTCTGGTCATACACAGGGCCAATAGCATTCGCATCTGTTCCCAGCAAGTGCCGTGTTTTGGACTGAAGAGAAACTCCCGTTTTACATAGTTTCTAATATTGATTAGAAATAGATATGCCCCTTTTGTGGAAGAAACACTGTTCTGTAGTTCTGAGCTAGCTCACTGTACTGGCCCTATAGGAAACACAGGAGAGTACAAGAATGCCCGTTTCTCAAAAGCAGAGTGTTTTCCTTTTGTGGCACACTAGGGTTCAATTAAACTTCCTAATAGGAGTTGAATCACGTTCAGTTTCAAGTTCTAGCAGCCAGTGTTCATTCAAGGTAAAAACACCACTCTTGTGCTATTCTGGGCATACACAGTGCTAATAGCATTCGCGTCTGTTTCCAGCAAGTACAGTGTATTGGACTGAAGAGAAGCTCCTGTTTGACTTAGTTTCCAATACTGAGTTGAATTAGATTGGCCCTGTTTGTGTAGGACTCATAGTTCTTTTGTTCTGAGATACCATACTCTACTGGCCCTATAGGAAACACAGGAGAGTACATGAATGCCCATTACTCAAAAGCAGAGTGTTTTCCTTTTGTGGCACAGTCGGATTCAAGTAAACTTCCTAATCGGAATTGAATCACGTTCAGTTTCAAGATCTAGCAGCAAGTGTTCATTCAGAGTTAGAACACCACTCTTGTGCTATTCTGGATATACACAGTGCAGATAGCATTCGTGTCTGTTCCCAGCAGGTACAGTGTATTGGTCTGAAGAGAAGCTCCTGTTTTCCTTAGTTTCCAATACTGAGTTGAACTAGATATGCCCCGTTTTGGTAGAAAACGCAGTTATTTTGTTCTGAGCTAGCTCACTGTACTGGCCCTCAAGGAAACACAGGAGAGACCAAGAAAGCACGTTTCTCAAAAGCAGAGTGTTTTCCTTGGGAGGCACATAGAGGTCAATAAAACTTCCTAAACGGAGTTGAATCACGTTCAGGTTCACGTCCTAGCAGAAAGTGATCATTCATTGTAAGAACACCACTCTTGTGCCACACGAGGAAAGTGGCACAATCTCCTTGTGTTGCACACTAGGGTTCAATTAAACTTCCTAAACGGAGTTGAGTCACGTTCAGTTTCAAGTTCTAACAGCACGTGTCCATTCAGGGTAAGAACACCACTCTTGTGCTATTCTGCACATACACAGTGCCAATAGAATTCGCGTCTGTTCTCAGCAAGTACAGTGTATTGGACTGAAGAGAAGCTCCTGTTTTATTTAGTTTCCAATACTGAGTTGAACTAGATATGCCGCGTTAGTGTAGAAAGCACAGTTCTTTTGTTGTGAGCTAGCTCACCCTACGTGCAAAATAGGAAACACAGGAGAGTGCAAGAATGCCCGTTTCTCAAAAGCAGAGTGTTTTCCTTATGTGGCACACTAGGGTTCAATAAAACTTCCTCAAATGAGTTGAATCACGTGCAGTTTCAAGTCCTAGCAGAAAGTATCCATTCAGTGTAAGAACACCACTCTTGTGCTATTCTGGCCATACACAGTGCCAATAGCTTTCACGTCTGTTCCCAGCAAGTCCAGTGTATTGGACTGAAGAGAAGCTCCTGTTTTACTTAGTTTCCAATACTGAGTTGAACTAGATATGCCCCGTTTGAGAAGGAAACAAAGTTCATTATTCTGACCTAATTCACTCTACTGGCCCTCTAGGAAACACAGGAGAGTGCAAGAATGCCCGTTTCTCAAAAGCAGAGTGTTTTCCTTGTGTGGCACACTAGGGTTCAATTAAACTTCCTAATCGGAATTGAATCACGTTCAGTATCAAGTTCTAGCAGCAAGTGTTCACAGGGTAAGAACACCACTCTTGTGCTATTCTGGATATACACACTGCCAATAGCATACGTGTCTGTTCCCAGAAAGTACAGTGTATTGGACTGAAGAGAAGGGCCTGTTTTACTTAGTTTACAATACTGAGTTAAACTAGATATGCCCCGTTTTTTTAGGAAGCACAGTTCTTTTGTTCTGAGCTAGCTCACTTTACTGTCCCTATTGGAAACACAGGAGAGTGCAAGAATGCCCGTTTCTCAAAAGCAGAGTGTTTTCCTTGTGTGGCACACTAGGGTTCAATTAAACTTCCTAAACAGAGTGGAATCACGTTCAATTTCAAGTTATAGCAGCAAGTGATCATTCAGTTTAAGAACAGCACTCTTGTGCTATTTGGGGCCTACACAGTGCCAATAGGATTCGCGTCTGTTCCCAGCAAGTACAGTGTATTGGACTGAAGAGAACCTCCTGTTTTACTTACTTTCCAATACTGAGTTGAACTAGATATGCCCCGTTTTTGTAGGAAGCACAGTTCTTTTGTTCTGAGCTAGCTCATTCTACTGGCCCTATAGGAAACACGAGAATATAAATAGGCCCGTTTCTCAAAAGCAGAGTGTTTTCGTGTGTGACACATTGACTTTCAATGAAACTTCCTAAACGGAGTTGAATCACGTTCAGTTTTAAGTTCCTTCAGCAAGTGTTCACTCAGAGTAAGAACACCACTCTTGTGGTATTCTGGCCATACACAGTGCCAATAGCATTCGTGTCTGTTCCCAGAAAGTACAGTGTATTTGACTGAAGAGAAGGTCCTGTTTTATAGTTTACAATACTTATTTGAACTAGATATGCCCCATTTGTGTAGGAAGCACAGTTCTTTTGTTCTGAGCTAGCTCACTGTACTGGCCCTATAGGAAACACAGGAGAGTGCTAGAATGCCCGTTTCTCAAAGGCAGAGTGTTTTACTTATGTGGCACACTAGGGTTCAATTAAACTTCCTCAAAGGAGTTGAAACATGTTCAGTTTCAACTTATAGCAGCAAGTGTCCATTCAGTGTAAGAACACCACTCTTGTGCTATTCTGGCCATACACAGTGCCAATAGCATTCCTTTCTGTTCCCAGCAAGTACAGTGTATTGGACTGAAGAGAAGCTCCTGTTTTACTTAGTTTCCAATACTGAGTTGAACTAGATATTGCCCGTTTGTGTAGGAAGCAACGTTTGTTTGTTCTGAGCTAGCTCACTGTACTGGCACTATAGGAAATACAGGAGAGGGGAAGAATGCCCGTTTCCAAAAAGCAGAGTGTTTTCCTTGTGTGGCACACTAGGGTTCTATCCAACTTCCTAAACGGAGTTGAATCACGTTCAATTTCAAGTCTAGCACCAAGTTTTCATTCAGGGTAAGAACAAAACTCTCGTGCTATTCTGGCCATACTCAGTACAAATAGCATTTATCTCTGTTCCCAGCAAGTACAGTGTATTGGACTGAAGAGAAGCTCCTGTTTTATAGTTTCCAATACTGAGTTTAATTAGATATGCCCCGTTTGTGTAGGAAGCACAGTTCTTTTGTTCTGAGCTACTTCACTCTCCTGGCCCTATAGGAAACACAGGAGAGTGCAATAAAGCCCGTTTCTCAAAAAAGGAATGTTTTCCTTGTGTGGCACACTAGGGTTCAATTAAACATCCTTAAAGGAGTTGAATCACATTCAGATTCAAGTTCTAGCATCAAGTGTTCATTCAGGGTAAGAACACAACTCTGTGGTATTCTGGTCATACACAGTGCCAATAGCATTCGCGTCTGTTCGGAGCAAGTACAGTGTATTGGACTGAAGAGAAGCTCCTGTTTTACTTAGTTTACAATACTGAGTTGAATTAGATATGCCGCGTTTGTGTAGGAAGCATAGTTCTTTTGTTCTGAGCTAGGTCACTCTACTGGCCCTATAGGAAACACAGGAGGAGCAAGAATTCCATTTCTCAAAAGCAGAGTGTTTTCCTTGTATGGCACACTAGGGTTCAATTAAACTTACTAAACGGAGTTGAATCACGTTCAGTTTCAAGTTCAAACAGTAAGTGTTCATTCAGGGTAAGAACAGCACTCTTGGGCTATTCAAGCCATATACAGTACCAACAGCTTTCGTGTCTGTTCCCAGCCTATACAGTGTATTGGACTGAAGAGAAGCTCCTGTTTGACTTAGTTTCCAATACTGAGTTGAACGAGATTCGTCCCGTTTGTGTAGGAAGCACAGTCTTTTTTTCTGACCGAGGTCACTCTACTGACACTATAGGAAACACAGGAGAGTGCAAGAAGGCCCAATTCTCAAAAGTAGAGTGTTTTCCTTGTGTGGCACACTAGTGTTCAATTAAACTTCCTAAACGGAGTTGAATCACGTTAGGTTTCAAGTTCTAGCAGCAAGTGTTCATTCAGGGTAAGAACACCACTCTTGTGCTATTCTGGTCATACTCAGTGCTAATTGCATTCACGTCTGTTCCCAGCAAGTACAGTGCATTGGACTGAAGAGAAACTCCTGTTTCTCTTAATTTCCAATACTGAGATGAACTAGATATGCCCCCTTTGTGTTGGAAGCACAGTTCTTTTGTTCTGAGCTAGCTCACTCTACTGGCCCTAAAGGAAAAACAGGAGGGTGCAAGAATGCCCGTTTCTCAAAAGCAGAGTGTTTTCCTTGTGTGGCACACGAGGGTTCAATTAAACATCCTATACGGAGTTGAATCACGTTCAGTTTCAAATTCTAGCAGCAAGTGTTCATTCAGGGTAACAACACCACTCTTACGTTATTGTCCCCTACACAGTTCCAATAAAATTCGGGTCTGTTCCCAGCAAGTACAGTGTACTGGACTGAAGAGAAGCTCCTGTTTTACATAGTTTCAAATATTGAGTTGAACTATATATGCCCCGTGTGTGTAGGAAGAACAGTTCTTTTGGTCTGAGCTAGCTCACTCTACTGGCCCTCGAGGAAACACAGAAGAGTTCAAGAATGCCCTTTTCTCAAAAGCAGAGTGTTTTTTTTGTGTGGCATACTAGGGTTCAATTAAACTTCCTAAACGGAGTTGAAACACGTTCAGTTTCAAGTCCTAGCAGCAAGTGTGCATTCAGGGTAAGAATACCACTCTTGTGCTATTCTGGCAATACACAGTACAAATAGCATTCGCGTCTGTTCCCAGCAAGTACAGTGTATTGGACTGAAGAGAAGCTCCTGTTTTACTTAATATCATCTACTGAATTGAACTAGATATTCCCAGATTGTGTTGATCACACAATTCTTTTATTCTGAGCTATCTCACTCTACTGGCCCTATAGGAAACACAGGAGAGTGCAATAATACCCGTTTCTCAAAAGCAGAATGTTTTCCTTTTGTGGCACACTAGGGTTCAATTAAACTTCCTAAACAGAGTTGAATCACGTTCAGGTTCAAGTTCTAGCAGCAAGTGTTCATTGAGGGTAAGAAAACAACTCTTGTGCTATTCTGGCCATACACAGTTCAAATAGCATTCCTGTCTGTTCCCAGCAAGTACAGTGTATTGGACTGAAGAGAAACTCCTGTTTGACTTAGTTTCCAATACTGAGTTGAAGTAGATATGCCCTGTTTTTGTAGTAAGCACAGTTCTTTTTTCTGAGCTAGTTCACTCTACTGGCCATATAGGAAACACAGGAGAGTGCAAGAATGCCCGTTTCTCAAAAGCAGAGTGTTTTCCTTAAATGGCACACTAGGGTTCAATTAAACTTCCTAAACGGAGTTGAATCACGTTCAGTTTCAGGTTTTGGCAGCAAGTGTTCATTCAGGGTAAGAACACCACTCTTGTGCTATTCTGACCATACTCAGTGCTAATAGCATTCACGTCTGTTCCCAACAAGTACAGTGCATTGGACTGAAGAGAAGCTCCTGTTTTACTTCATTTCCAATACTGAGTTGAACTAGATATGCCCCGTTTGTGTTGTAAGCACAGTTCTTTTGTTTTGAGCTAGCTCACATTTCTGGCCCTATAAGAAACACAGGAAAGTGCAATAATGCCCGTTTCTCAAAAGTAGAATGTTTTCCTTGTGTGGTGCACTAGGGTTCAATAAAACTTCCTAAACGGAGTTGAATCACGTTCAGTTTCAAGTTCTAGCAGCAAGTGTTCATTCAGGGTAAGAACACAACTCTTGTGCTATTCTGGCCATACATAGTTTGTGTAGTAAGCACAGTTCTTTGTTCTGAGCTAGCTCACTGTACTTGCCCTATAGGAAACACAGGAGAGTGCAAGAATGCCCGTTTCTCAAAAGCAGAGTGTTTTCCTTGTGTTGAAGAGAAGCTCCTGTTTTACTTAGTTTCCAATACTGAGTTGAACTAGATATGCCCCGTTTGTGTAGGAAGCACAGTTCTTTTGTTCTGAGCTAGCTCACTCTACTCGCCCTATAGGAAACACAGGAGAGTGCAAGAATGCCTGATTCTCAAAAGCAGAGTGTTTTCATTGTGTGGCACAGTAGGGTACAATTAAACTTCCTAAACCGAATTGAATCTTGTTCAGTTTCAAGTCCTAGCAGCAAGTGTTCATTCAGGGTAAGAACACCACTCTTGTGCTATTCTGCTCATACACAGGGCAAATAGCAATCGCGCCTGTTTGCAGCAAGTACAGTTTATTGGACTGAAGAGACATTCCTGTTTTACTTAGTTTCCAATACAGAGTTCAACTTGATATGCCTCGTTGTGTAGTAAGCACAGTTCTTTGTTCTGATCTAGCTCACTCTACTGGCCCTATAGAAAACACAGGAGAGTGCAAGAATACCCGTTTCTCAAAGGAAGATTGTTTTCCTTTTGGCACACTAGGGTTCAATTAAACTTCCTAAACGGAGTTAAATCACGTTCAGTTTCAAGTTCTAGCAGCAAGTGTTAATTCAGGGTAAGAACACACTCTTGTGCTATTCTGGCCATACACAGTGCAAATACCATTCGTATCTGTTCCCAGCAAATACAGTGTATTGGACTGAAGAAAAGCTCCCTTTGACTTAGTTTCCAATACTGAGTTGAACTAGATATGCACCGTTTGTGTAGGAAGCACAGTTCTTTTGTTCTGACCTAGATCACTCTACTGGCCCTATCGGAAACACAGGAGAGTGCTAGAATGCCCGTTTCTCAAAAGCGGAGTGTTTAACTTGTGTGGCAAACTAGGGTTCAATTAAACTTCCTAACAGAATTGAATCACGTTCATTTTCAAGTTGTAGCAGCAAATGTTCATTCAGAGTAAGAACACAACTCTCATGCTATTTCTGGTCATACACAGGGCCAATAGCATTCGCATCTGTTCCCAGCAAGTGCCGTGTTTTGGACTGAAGAGAAACTCCCGTTTTACATAGTTTCTAATATTGATTAGAAATAGATATGCCCCTTTTGTGGAAGAAACACTGTTCTGTAGTTCTGAGCTAGCTCACTGTACTGGCCCTATAGGAAACACAGGAGAGTACAAGAATGCCCGTTTCTCAAAAGCAGAGTGTTTTCCTTTTGTGGCACACTAGGGTTCAATTAAACTTCCTAATAGGAGTTGAATCACGTTCAGTTTCAAGTTCTAGCAGCCAGTGTTCATTCAAGGTAAAAACACCACTCTTGTGCTATTCTGGGCATACACAGTGCTAATAGCATTCGCGTCTGTTTCCAGCAAGTACAGTGTATTGGACTGAAGAGAAGCTCCTGTTTGACTTAGTTTCCAATACTGAGTTGAATTAGATTGGCCCTGTTTGTGTAGGACTCATAGTTCTTTTGTTCTGAGATACCATACTCTACTGGCCCTATAGGAAACACAGGAGAGTACATGAATGCCCATTACTCAAAAGCAGAGTGTTTTCCTTTTGTGGCACAGTCGGATTCAAGTAAACTTCCTAATCGGAATTGAATCACGTTCAGTTTCAAGATCTAGCAGCAAGTGTTCATTCAGAGTTAGAACACCACTCTTGTGCTATTCTGGATATACACAGTGCAGATAGCATTCGTGTCTGTTCCCAGCAGGTACAGTGTATTGGTCTGAAGAGAAGCTCCTGTTTTCCTTAGTTTCCAATACTGAGTTGAACTAGATATGCCCCGTTTTGGTAGAAAACGCAGTTATTTTGTTCTGAGCTAGCTCACTGTACTGGCCCTCAAGGAAACACAGGAGAGACCAAGAAAGCACGTTTCTCAAAAGCAGAGTGTTTTCCTTGGGAGGCACATAGAGGTCAATAAAACTTCCTAAACGGAGTTGAATCACGTTCAGGTTCACGTCCTAGCAGAAAGTGATCATTCATTGTAAGAACACCACTCTTGTGCCACACGAGGAAAGTGGCACAATCTCCTTGTGTTGCACACTAGGGTTCAATTAAACTTCCTAAACGGAGTTGAGTCACGTTCAGTTTCAAGTTCTAACAGCACGTGTCCATTCAGGGTAAGAACACCACTCTTGTGCTATTCTGCACATACACAGTGCCAATAGAATTCGCGTCTGTTCTCAGCAAGTACAGTGTATTGGACTGAAGAGAAGCTCCTGTTTTATTTAGTTTCCAATACTGAGTTGAACTAGATATGCCGCGTTAGTGTAGAAAGCACAGTTCTTTTGTTGTGAGCTAGCTCACCCTACGTGCAAAATAGGAAACACAGGAGAGTGCAAGAATGCCCGTTTCTCAAAAGCAGAGTGTTTTACTTATGTGGCACACTAGGGTTCAATAAAACTTCCTCAAATGAGTTGAATCACGTGCAGTTTCAAGTCCTAGCAGAAAGTATCCATTCAGTGTAAGAACACCACTCTTGTGCTATTCTGGCCATACACAGTGCCAATAGCTTTCACGTCTGTTCCCAGCAAGTCCAGTGTATTGGACTGAAGAGAAGCTCCTGTTTTACTTAGTTTCCAATACTGAGTTGAACTAGATATGCCCCGTTTGAGAAGGAAACAAAGTTCATTATTCTGACCTAATTCACTCTACTGGCCCTCTAGGAAACACAGGAGAGTGCAAGAATGCCCGTTTCTCAAAAGCAGAGTGTTTTCCTTGTGTGGCACACTAGGGTTCAATAAAACTTCCTAATCGGAATTGAATCACGTTCAGTATCAAGTTCTAGCAGCAAGTGTTCACAGGGTAAGAACACCTCTCTTGTGCTATTCTGGATATACACACTGCCAATAGCATACGTGTCTGTTCCCAGAAAGTACAGTGTATTGGACTGAAGAGAAGGGCCTGTTTTACTTAGTTTACAATACTGAGTTAAACTAGATATGCCCCGTTTTTTTAGGAAGCACAGTTCTTTTGTTCTGAGCTAGCTCACTTTACTGTCCCTATTGGAAACACAGGAGAGTGCAAGAATGCCTGTTTCTCAAAAGCAGAGTGTTTTCCTTGTGTGGCACACTAGGGTTCAATTAAACTTCCTAAACAGAGTGGAATCACGTTCAATTTCAAGTTATAGCAGCAAGTGATCATTCAGTTTAAGAACAGCACTCTTGTGCTATTTGGGGCCTACACAGTGCCAATAGGATTCGCGTCTGTTCCCAGCAAGTACAGTGTATTGGACTGAAGAGAACCGCCTGTTTTACTTACTTTCCAATACTGAGTTGAACTATATATGCCCTGTTTGTGTAGGAAGCAGTGTTCTTTTGTTCTGAGCTAGCTCACTCTACTGGCCCAATAGGAAACGCATGAGAGTGCAAGAATGAACATTTGTCAAATGCAGGTGTTTTCTTTGTGTGTCACACTAGGGTTCAATTAAACTTCCTAAACGGAGTTGAATCACGGTCAGTTTCAAGTTCTAGCAGCAAGTGTTCATTGAGGGTAAGAAAACAACTCTTGTGCTATTCTGGCCATACACAGTTCAAATAGCATTCCTGTCTGTTCCCAGCAAGTACAGTGTATTGGACTGAAGAGAAACTCCTGTTTGACTTAGTTTCCAATACTGAGTTGAAGTAGATATGCCCTGTTTTTGTAGTAAGCACAGTTCTTTTTTCTGAGCTAGTTCACTCTACTGGCCATATAGGAAACACAGGAGAGTGCAAGAATGCCCGTTTCTCAAAAGCAGAGTGTTTTCCTTGAATGGCACACTAGGGTTCAATTAAACTTCCTAAACGGAGTTGAATCACGTTCAGTTTCAGGTTTTGGCAGCAAGTGTTCATTCAGGGTAAGAACACCACTCTTGTGCTATTCTGACCATACTCAGTGCTAATAGCATTCACGTCTGTTCCCAACAAGTACAGTGCATTGGACTGAAGAGAAGCTCCTGTTTTACTTCATTTCCAATACTGAGTTGAACTAGATATGCCCCGTTTGTGTTGTAAGCACAGTTCTTTTGTTTTGAGCCAGCTCACATTTCTGGCCCTATAAGAAACACAGGAAAGTGCAATAATGCCCGTTTCTCAAAAGCAGAATGTTTTCCTTGTGTGGTGCACTAGGGTTCAATAAAACTTCCTAAACGGAGTTGAATCACGTTCAGTATCAAGTTCTAGGAGCAAGTGTTCATTCAGGGTAAGAACACAACTCTTGTGCTATTCTGGCCATACATAGTTTGTGTAGTAAGCACAGTTCTTTGTTCTGAGCTAGCTCACTGTACTTGCCCTATAGGAAACACAGGAGAGTGCAAGAATGCCCGTTTCTCAAAAGCAGAGTGTTTTCCTTGTGTTGAAGAGAAGCTACTGTTTTACTTAGTTTCCAATACTGAGTTGAACTAGATATGCCCCGTTTGTGTAGGAAGCACAGTTCTTTTGTTCTGAGCTAGCTCACTCTACTCGCCCTATAGGAAACACAGGAGAGTGCAAGAATGCCTGATTCTCAAAAGCAGAGTGTTTTCATTGTGTGGCACAGTAGGGTACAATTAAACTTCCTAAACCGAATTGAATCTTGTTCAGTTTCAAGTCCTAGCAGCAAGTGTTCATTCAGGGTAAGAACACCACTCTTGTGCTATTCTGCTCATACACAGGGCAAATAGCAATCGCGCCTGTTTGCAGCAAGTACAGTTTATTGGACTGAAGAGACATTCCTGTTTTACTTAGTTTCCAATACAGAGTTCAACTTGATATGCCTCGTTGTGTAGTAAGCACAGTTCTTTGTTCTGATCTAGCTCACTCTACTGGCCCTATAGAAAACACAGGAGAGTGCAAGAATACCCGTTTCTCAAAGGAAGATTGTTTTCCTTTTGGCACACTAGGGTTCAATTAAACTTCCTAAACGGAGTTAAATCACGTTCAGTTTCAAGTTCTAGCAGCAAGTGTTAATTCAGGGTAAGAACACACTCTTGTGCTATTCTGGCCATACACAGTGCAAATACCATTCGTATCTGTTCCCAGCAAATACAGTGTATTGGACTGAAGAAAAGCTCCCTTTGACTTAGTTTCCAATACTGAGTTGAACTAGATATGCACCGTTTGTGTAGGAAGCACAGTTCTTTTGTTCTGAGCTAGATCACTCTACTGGCCCTATCGGAAACACAGGAGAGTGCTAGAATGCCCGTTTCTCAAAAGCGGAGTGTTTAACTTGTGTGGCAAACTAGGGTTCAATTAAACTTCCTAACAGAATTGAATCACGTTCATTTTCAAGTTGTAGCAGCAAATGTTCATTCAGAGTAAGAACACAACTCTCATGCTATTTCTGGTCATACACAGGGCCAATAGCATTCGCATCTGTTCCCAGCAAGTGCCGTGTTTTGGACTGAAGAGAAACTCCCGTTTTACATAGTTTCAAATATTGATTAGAAATAGATATGCCCCTTTTGTGGAAGAAACACTGTTCTGTAGTTCTGAGCTAGCTCACTGTACTGGCCCTATAGGAAACACAGGAGAGTACAAGAATGCCCGTTTCTCAAAAGCAGAGTGTTTTCCTTTTGTGGCACACTAGGGTTCAATTAAACTTCCTAATAGGAGTTGAATCACGTTCAGTTTCAAGTTCTAGCAGCCAGTGTTCATTCAAGGTAAAAACACCACTCTTGTGCTATTCTGGGCATACACAGTGCTAATAGCATTCGCGTCTGTTTCCAGCAAGTACAGTGTATTGGACTGAAGAGAAGCTCCTGTTTGACTTAGTTTCCAATACTGAGTTGAATTAGATTGGCCCTGTTTGTGTAGGACTCATAGTTCTTTTGTTCTGAGATACCATACTCTACTGGCCCTATAGGAAACACAGGAGAGTACATGAATGCCCATTACTCAAAAGCAGAGTGTTTTCCTTTTGTGGCACAGTCGGATTCAAGTAAACTTCCTAATCGGAATTGAATCACGTTCAGTTTCAAGATCTAGCAGCAAGTGTTCATTCAGAGTTAGAACACCACTCTTGTGCTATTCTGGATATACACAGTGCAGATAGCATTCGTGTCTGTTCCCAGCAGGTACAGTGTATTGGTCTGAAGAGAAGCTCCTGTTTTCCTTAGTTTCCAATACTGAGTTGAACTAGATATGCCCCGTTTTGGTAGAAAACGCAGTTATTTTGTTCTGAGCTAGCTCACTGTACTGGCCCTCAAGGAAACACAGGAGAGACCAAGAAAGCACGTTTCTCAAAAGCAGAGTGTTTTCCTTGGGAGGCACATAGAGGTCAATAAAACTTCCTAAACGGAGTTGAATCACGTTCAGGTTCACGTCCTAGCAGAAAGTGATCATTCATTGTAAGAACACCACTCTTGTGCCACACGAGGAAAGTGGCACAATCTCCTTGTGTTGCACACTAGGGTTCAATTAAACTTCCTAAACGGAGTTGAGTCACGTTCAGTTTCAAGTTCTAACAGCACGTGTCCATTCAGGGTAAGAACACCACTCTTGTGCTATTCTGCACATACACAGTGCCAATAGAATTCGCGTCTGTTCTCAGCAAGTACAGTGTATTGGACTGAAGAGAAGCTCCTGTTTTATTTAGTTTCCAATACTGAGTTGAACTAGATATGCCGCGTTAGTGTAGAAAGCACAGTTCTTTTGTTGTGAGCTAGCTCACCCTACGTGCAAAATAGGAAACACAGGAGAGTGCAAGAATGCCCGTTTCTCAAAAGCAGAGTGTTTTCCTTATGTGGCACACTAGGGTTCAATAAAACTTCCTCAAATGAGTTGAATCACGTGCAGTTTCAAGTCCTAGCAGAAAGTATCCATTCAGTGTAAGAACACCACTCTTGTCCTATTCTGGCCATACACAGTGCCAATAGCTTTCACGTCTGTTCCCAGCAAGTCCAGTGTATTGGACTGAAGAGAAGCTCCTGTTTTACTTAGTTTCCAATACTGAGTTGAACTAGATATGCCCCGTTTGAGAAGGAAACAAAGTTCATTATTCTGACCTAATTCACTCTACTGGCCCTCTAGGAAACACAGGAGAGTGCAAGAATGCCCGTTTCTCAAAAGCAGAGTGTTTTCCTTGTGTGGCACACTAGGGTTCAATTAAACTTCCTAATCGGAATTGAATCACGTTCAGTATCAAGTTCTAGCAGCAAGTGTTCACAGGGTAAGAACACCACTCTTGTGCTATTCTGGATATACACACTGCCAATAGCATACGTGTCTGTTCCCAGAAAGTACAGTGTATTGGACTGAAGAGAAGGGCCTGTTTTACTTAGTTTACAATACTGAGTTAAACTAGATATGCCCCGTTTTTTTAGGAAGCACAGTTCTTTTGTTCTGAGCTAGCTCACTTTACTGTCCCTATTGGAAACACAGGAGAGTGCAAGAATGCCCGTTTCTCAAAAGCAGAGTGTTTTCCTTGTGTGGCACACTAGGGTTCAATTAAACTTCCTAAACAGAGTGGAATCACGTTCAATTTCAAGTTATAGCAGCAAGTGATCATTCAGTTTAAGAACAGCACTCTTGTGCTATTTGGGGCCTACACAGTGCCAATAGGATTCGCGTCTGTTCCCAGCAAGTACAGTGTATTGGACTGAAGAGAACCTCCTGTTTTACTTACTTTCCAATACTGAGTTGAACTATATATGCCCTGTTTGTGTAGGAAGCACAGTTCTTTTGTTCTGAGCTAGCTCACTCTACTGGCCCAATAGGAAACGCATGAGAGTGCAAGAATGAACATTTGTCAAATGCAGGTGTTTTCTTTGTGTGTCACACTAGGGTTCAATTAAACTTCCTAAACGGAGTTGAATCACGGTCAGTTTCAAGTTCTAGCAGCAAGTGTTCATTAAGTGTAAGAACACCACTCTTGTGCTATTCTGGCCATACACAGTGTCAGTACCATTCGCGTCTGTTCCCAGCAAGTACAGTGTATTGGACTGAAGAGAAGCTCCTGTTTTACTTAGTTTCCAATACTGAGTTGAACTAGATATGCCCCGTTTTTGTAGGAAGCACAGTTCTTTTGTTCTGAGCTAGCTCATTCTACTGGCCCTATAGGAAACACGAGAATATAAATAGGCCCGTTTCTCAAAAGCAGAGTGTTTTCGTGTGTGACACATTGACTTTCAATGAAACTTCCTAAACGGAGTTGAATCACGTTCAGTTTTAAGTTCCTTCAGCAAGTGTTCACTCAGAGTAAGAACACCACTCTTGTGGTATTCTGGCCATACACAGTGCCAATAGCATTCGTGTCTGTTCCCAGAAAGTACAGTGTATTTGACTGAAGAGAAGGTCCTGTTTTATAGTTTACAATACTTATTTGAACTAGATATGCCCCATTTGTGTAGGAAGCACAGTTCTTTTGTTCTGAGCTAGCTCACTGTACTGGCCCTATAGGAAACACAGGAGAGTGCTAGAATGCCCGTTTCTCAAAGGCAGAGTGTTTTACTTATGTGGCACACTAGGGTTCAATTAAACTTCCTCAAAGGAGTTGAAACATGTTCAGTTTCAACTTCTAGCAGCAAGTGTCCATTCAGTGTAAGAACACCACTCTTGTGCTATTCTGGCCATACACAGTGCCAATAGCATTCCTTTCTGTTCCCAGCAAGTACAGTGTATTGGACTGAAGAGAAGCTCCTGTTTTACTTAGTTTCCAATACTGAGTTGAACTAGATATTGCCCGTTTGTGTAGGAAGCAACGTTTGTTTGTTCTGAGCTAGCTCACTGTACTGGCACTATAGGAAATACAGGAGAGGGCAAGAATGCCCGTTTCCAAAAAGCAGAGTATTTTCCTTGTGTGGCACACTAGGGTTCAATCCAACTTCCTAAACGGAGTTGAATCACGTTCAATTTCAAATCTAGCACCAAGTTTTCATTCAGGGTAAGAACAAAACTCTCGTGCTATTCTGGCCATACTCAGTACAAATAGCATTTATCTCTGTTCCCAGCAAGTACAGTGTATTGGACTGAAGAGAAGCTCCTGTTTTATAGTTTCCAATACTGAGTTTAATTAGATATGCCCCGTTTGTGTAGGAAGCACAGTTCTTTTGTTCTGAGCTACTTCACTCTCCTGGCCCTATAGGAAACACAGGAGAGTGCAATAAAGCCCGTTTCTCAAAAAAGGAATGTTTTCCTTGTGTGGCACACTAGGGTTCAATTAAACATCCTTAAAGGAGTTGAATCACATTCAGATTCAAGTTCTAGCAGCAAGTGTTCATTCAGGGTAAGAACACAACTCTGTGGTATTCTGGTCATACACAGTGCCAATAGCATTCGCGTCTGTTCGGAGCAAGTACAGTGTATTGGACTGAAGAGAAGCTCCTGTTTTACTTAGTTTACAATACTGAGTTGAATTAGATATGCCGCGTTTGTGTAGGAAGCATAGTTCTTTTGTTCTGAGCTAGGTCATTCTACTGGCCCTATAGGAAACACAGGAGGAGCAAGAATGCCATTTCTCAAAAGCAGAGTGTTTTCCTTGTATGGCACACTAGGGTTCAATTAAACTTCCTAAACGGAGTTGAATCACGTTCAGTTTCAAGTTCAAACAGTAAGTGTTCATTCAGGGTAAGAACAGCACTCTTGGGCTATTCAAGCCATATACAGTACCAACAGCTTTCGTGTCTGTTCCCAGCCTATACAGTGTATTGGACTGAAGAGAAGCTCCTGTTTGACTTAGTTTCCAATACTGAGTTGAACGAGATTCGTCCCGTTTGTGTAGGAAGCACAGTCTTTTTTTCTGACCGAGGTCACTCTACTGACCCTATAGGAAACACAGGAGAGTGCAAGAAGGCCCAATTCTCAAAAGTAGAGTGTTTTCCTTGTGTGGCACACTAGTGTTCAATTAAACTTCCTAAACGGAGTTGAATCACGTTAGGTTTCAAGTTCTAGCAGCAAGTGTTCATTCAGGGTAAGAACACCACTCTTGTGCTATTCTGGTCATACTCAGTGCTAATTGCATTCACGTCTGTTCCCAGCAAGTACAGTGCATTGGACTGAAGAGAAACTCCTGTTTCTCTTAATTTCCAATACTGAGATGAACTAGATATGCCCCCTTTGTGTTGGAAGCACAGTTCTTTTGTTCTGAGCTAGCTCACTCTACTGGCCCTATAGGAAAAACAGGAGGGTGCAAGAATGCCCGTTTCTCAAAAGCAGAGTGTTTTCCTTGTGTGGCACACGAGGGTTCAATTAAACATCCTATACGGAGTTGAATCACGTTCAGTTTCAAATTCTAGCAGCAAGTGTTCATTCAGGGTAACAACACCACTCTTACGTTATTGTCCCCTACACAGTTTCAATAAAATTCGGGTCTGTTCCCAGCAAGTACAGTGTACTGGACTGAAGAGAAGCTCCTGTTTTACATAGTTTCAAATATTGAGTTGAACTATATATGCCCCGTGTGTGTAGGAAGAACAGTTCTTTTGGTCTGAGCTAGCTCACTCTACTGGCCCTCGAGGAAACACAGGAGAGTTCAAGAATGCCCTTTTCTCAAAAGCAGAGTGTTTTTTTTGTGTGGCATACTAGGGTTCAATTAAACTTCCTAAACGGAGTTGAAACACGTTCAGTTTCAAGTCCTAGCAGCAAGTGTGCATTCAGGGTAAGAATACCACTCTTGTGCTATTCTGGCAATACACAGTACAAATAGCATTCGCGTCTGTTCCCAGCAAGTACAGTGTATTGGACTGAAGAGAAGCTCCTGTTTTACTTAATATCATCTACTGAATTGAACTAGATATTCCCAGTTTGTGTTGATCACACAATTCTTTTATTCTGAGCTATCTCACTCTACTGGCCCTATAGGAAACACAGGAGAGTGCAAGAATGCCTGTTTCTCAAAAGCAGAGTGTTTTAATTGCATTGCACACTAGGGTTCAATTAAACTTCCTAAACGGAGTTGAATCACGTTAATTTTGAAGTCCTAGCAGCAAGTGTGCATTCAGGGTAAGAACACCACTCTTGTGCTATTCTGGCCATACTCAGTGCACATAGCATTTATCTCTGTTCCCAGCAAGTACAGTGTATTGGACTGAAGAGAATCTCCTGTTTTACTTAGGTTACAATACTGAGTTGAACTAGATATGCCCCGTTTTTTAGAAAGCACAGTTCTTTTCTTCTGAGTTAGGTCACTCTACTGGCCCTATAGGAAACACAGGAGAGTGCAATAATACTCGTTTCTCAAAAGCAGAATGTTTTCCTTTTGTGGCACACTAGGGTTCAATTAAACTTCCTAAACAGAGTTGAATCACGTTCAGTTTCAAGTTCTAGCAGCAAGTGTTCATTGAGGGTAAGAAAACAACTCTTGTGCTATTCTGGCCATACACAGTTCAAATAGCATTCCTGTCTGTTCCCAGCAAGTACAGTGTATTGGACTGAAGAGAAACTCCTGTTTGACTTAGTTTCCAATACTGAGTTGAAGTAGATATGCCCTGTTTTTGTAGTAAGCACAGTTCTTTTTTCTGAGCTAGTTCACTCTACTGGCCATATAGGAAACACAGGAGAGTGCAAGAATGCCCGTTTCTCAAAAGCAGAGTGTTTTCCTTGAATGGCACACTAGGGTTCAATTAAACTTCCTAAACGGAGTTGAATCACGTTCAGTTTCAGGTTTTGGCAGCAAGTGTTCATTCAGGGTAAGAACACCACTCTTGTGCTATTCTGACCATACTCAGTGCTAATAGCATTCACGTCTGTTCCCAACAAGTACAGTGCATTGGACTGAAGAGAAGCTCCTGTTTTACTTCATTTCCAATACTGAGTTGAACTAGATATGCCCCGTTTGTGTTGTAAGCACAGTTCTTTTGTTTTGAGCCAGCTCACATTTCTGGCCCTATAAGAAACACAGGAAAGTGCAATAATGCCCGTTTCTCAAAAGCAGAATGTTTTCCTTGTGTGGTGCACTAGGGTTCAATAAAACTTCCTAAACGGAGTTGAATCACGTTCAGTTTCAAGTTCTAGCAGCAAGTGTTCATTCAGGGTAAGAACACAACTCTTGTGCTATTCTGGCCATACATAGTTTGTGTAGTAAGCACAGTTCTTTGTTCTGAGCTAGCTCACTGTACTTGCCCTATAGGAAACACAGGAGAGTGCAAGAATGCCCGTTTCTCAAAAGCAGAGTGTTTTCCTTGTGTTGAAGAGAAGCTCCTGTTTTACTTAGTTTCCAAAACTGAGTTGAACTAGATATGCCCCGTTTGTGTAGGAAGCACAGTTCTTTTGTTCTGAGCTAGCTCACTCTACTCGCCCTATAGGAAACACAGGAGAGTGCAAGAATGCCTGATTCTCAAAAGCAGAGTGTTTTCATTGTGTGGCACAGTAGGGTACAATTAAACTTCCTAAACCGAATTGAATCTTGTTCAGTTTCAAGTCCTAGCAGCAAGTGTTCATTCAGGGTAAGAACACCACTCTTGTGCTATTCTGCTCATACACAGGGCAAATAGCAATCGCGCCTGTTTGCAGCAAGTACAGTTTATTGGACTGAAGAGACATTCCTGTTTTACTTAGTTTCCAATACAGAGTTCAACTTGATATGCCTCGTTGTGTAGTAAGCACAGTTCTTTGTTCTGATCTAGCTCACTCTACTGGCCCTATGGAAAACACAGGAGAGTGCAAGAATACCCGTTTCTCAAAGGAAGATTGTTTTCCTTTTGGCACACTAGGGTTCAATTAAACTTCCTAAACGGAGTTAAATCACGTTCAGTTTCAAGTTCTAGCAGCAAGTGTTAATTCAGGGTAAGAACACACTCTTGTGCTATTCTGGCCATACACAGTGCAAATACCATTTGTATCTGTTCCCAGCAAATACAGTGTATTGGACTGAAGAAAAGCTCCCTTTGACTTAGTTTCCAATACTGAGTTGAACTAGATATGCACCGTTTGTGTAGGAAGCACAGTTCTTTTGTTCTGAGCTAGATCACTCTACTGGCCCTATCGGAAACACAGGAGAGTGCTAGAATGCCCGTTTCTCAAAAGCGGAGTGTTTAACTTGTGTGGCAAACTAGGGTTCAATTAAACTTCCTAACAGAATTGAATCACGTTCATTTTCAAGTTGTAGCAGCAAATGTTCATTCAGAGTAAGAACACAACTCTCATGCTATTTCTGGTCATACACAGGGCCAATAGCATTCGCATCTGTTCCCAGCAAGTGCCGTGTTTTGGACTGAAGAGAAACTCCCGTTTTACATAGTTTCAAATATTGATTAGAAATAGATATGCCCCTTTTGTGGAAGAAACACTGTTCTGTAGTTCTGAGCTAGCTCACTGTACTGGCCCTATAGGAAACACAGGAGAGTACAAGAATGCCCGTTTCTCAAAAGCAGAGTGTTTTCCTTTTGTGGCACACTAGGGTTCAATTAAACTTCCTAATAGGAGTTGAATCACGTTCAGTTTCAAGTTCTAGCAGCCAGTGTTCATTCAAGGTAAAAACACCACTCTTGTGCTATTCTGGGCATACACAGTGCTAATAGCATTCGCGTCTGTTTCCAGCAAGTACAGTGTATTGGACTGAAGAGAAGCTCCTGTTTGACTTAGTTTCCAATACTGAGTTGAATTAGATTGGCCCTGTTTGTGTAGGACTCATAGTTCTTTTGTTCTGAGATACCATACTCTACTGGCCCTATAGGAAACACAGGAGAGTACATGAATGCCCATTTCTCAAAAGCAGAGTGTTTTCCTTTTGTGGCACAGTCGGATTCAAGTAAACTTCCTAATCGGAATTGAATCACGTTCAGTTTCAAGATCTAGCAGCAAGTGTTCATTCAGAGTTAGAACACCACTCTTGTGCTATTCTGGATATACACAGTGCAGATAGCATTCGTGTCTGTTCCCAGCAGGTACATTGTATTGGTCTGAAGAGAACCTCCTGTTTTCCTTAGTTTCCAATACTGAGTTGAACTAGATATGCCCCGTTTTGGTAGAAAACACAGTTATTTTGTTCTGAGCTAGCTCACTGTACTGGCCCTCAAGGAAACACAGGACAGACCAAGAAAGCACGTTTCTCAAAAGCAGAGTGTTTTCCTTGGGAGGCACATAGAGGTCAATAAAACTTCCTAAACGGAGTTGAATCACGTTCAGGTTCACGTCCTAGCAGAAAGTGATCATTCATTGTAAGAACACCACTCTTGTGCCACACGAGGAAAGTGGCACAATCTCCTTGTGTTGCACACTAGGGTTCAATTAAACTTCCTAAACGGAGTTGAGTCACGTTCAGTTTCAAGTTCTAACAGCACGTGTCCATTCAGGGTAAGAACACCACTCTTGTGCTATTCTGCACATACACAGTGCCAATAGAATTCGCGTCTGTTCTCAGCAAGTACAGTGTATTGGACTGAAGAGAAGCTCCTGTTTTATTTAGTTTCCAATACTGAGTTGAACTAGATATGCCGCGTTAGTGTAGAAAGCACAGTTCTTTTGTTGTGAGCTAGCTCACCCTACGTGCAAAATAGGAAACACAGGAGAGTGCAAGAATGCCCGTTTCTCAAAAGCAGAGTGTTTTCCTTATGTGGCACACTAGGGTTCAATAAAACTTCCTCAAATGAGTTGAATCACGTGCAGTTTCAAGTCCTAGCAGAAAGTATCCATTCAGTGTAAGAACACCACTCTTGTGCTATTCTGGCCATACACAGTGCCAATAGCTTTCACGTCTGTTCCCAGCAAGTCCAGTGTATTGGACTGAAGAGAAGCTCCTGTTTTACTTAGTTTCCAATACTGAGTTGAACTAGATATGCCCCGTTTGAGAAGGAAACAAAGTTCATTATTCTGACCTAATTCACTCTACTGGCCCTCTAGGAAACACAGGAGAGTGCAAGAATGCCCGTTTCTCAAAAGCAGAGTGTTTTCCTTGTGTGGCACACTAGGGTTCAATAAAACTTCCTAATCGGAATTGAATCACGTTCAGTATCAAGTTCTAGCAGCAAGTGTTCACAGGGTAAGAACACCACTCTTGTGCTATTCTGGATATACACACTGCCAATAGCATACGTGTCTGTTCCCAGAAAGTACAGTGTATTGGACTGAAGAGAAGGGCCTGTTTTACTTAGTTTACAATACTGAGTTAAACTAGATATGCCCCGTTTTTTTAGGAAGCACAGTTCTTTTGTTCTGAGCTAGCTCACTTTACTGTCCCTATTGGAAACACAGGAGAGTGCAAGAATGCCCGTTTCTCAAAAGCAGAGTGTTTTCCTTGTGTGGCACACTAGGGTTCAATTAAACTTCCTAAACAGAGTGGAATCACGTTCAATTTCAAGTTATAGCAGCAAGTGATCATTCAGTTTAAGAACAGCACTCTTGTGCTATTTGGGGCCTACACAGTGCCAATAGGATTCGCGTCTGTTCCCAGCAAGTACAGTGTATTGGACTGAAGAGAACCGCCTGTTTTACTTACTTTCCAATACTGAGTTGAACTATATATGCCCTGTTTGTGTAGGAAGCAGTGTTCTTTTGTTCTGAGCTAGTTCACTCTACTGGCCCCATAGGAAACGCATGAGAGTGCAAGAATGAACATTTGTCAAATGCAGGTGTTTTCTTTGTGTGTCACACTAGGGTTCAATTAAACTTCCTAAACGGAGTTGAATCACGGTCAGTTTCAAGTTCTAGCAGCAAGTGTTCATTGAGGGTAAGAAAACAACTCTTGTGCTATTCTGGCCATACACAGTTCAAATAGCATTCCTGTCTGTTCCCAGCAAGTACAGTGTATTGGACTGAAGAGAAACTCCTGTTTGACTTAGTTTCCAATACTGAGTTGAAGTAGATATGCCCTGTTTTTGTAGTAAGCACAGTTCTTTTTTCTGAGCTAGTTCACTCTACTGGCCATATAGGAAACACAGGAGAGTGCAAGAATGCCCGTTTCTCAAAAGCAGAGTGTTTTCCTTGAATGGCACACTAGGGTTCAATTAAACTTCCTAAACGGAGTTGAATCACGTTCAGTTTCAGGTTTTGGCAGCAAGTGTTCATTCAGGGTAAGAACACCACTCTTGTGCTATTCTGACCATACTCAGTGCTAATAGCATTCACGTCTGTTCCCAACAAGTACAGTGCATTGGACTGAAGAGAAGCTCCTGTTTTACTTCATTTCCAATACTGAGTTGAACTAGATATGCCCCGTTTGTGTTGTAAGCACAGTTCTTTTGTTTTGAGCCAGCTCACATTTCTGGCCCTATAAGAAACACAGGAAAGTGCAATAATGCCCGTTTCTCAAAAGCAGAATGTTTTCCTTGTGTGGTGCACTAGGGTTCAATAAAACTTCCTAAACGGAGTTGAATCACGTTCAGTATCAAGTTCTAGGAGCAAGTGTTCATTCAGGGTAAGAACACAACTCTTGTGCTATTCTGACCATACTCAGTGCTAATAGCATTCACGTCTGTTCCCAACAAGTACAGTGCATTGGACTGAAGAGAAGCTCCTGTTTTACTTCATTTCCAATACTGAGTTGAACTAGATATGCCCCGTTTGTGTTGTAAGCACAGTTCTTTTGTTTTGAGCTAGCTCACATTTCTGGCCCTATAAGAAACACAGGAAAGTGCAATAATGCCCGTTTCTCAAAAGTAGAATGTTTTCCTTGTGTGGTGCACTAGGGTTCAATAAAACTTCCTAAACGGAGTTGAATCACGTTCAGTTTCAAGTTCTAGCAGCAAGTGTTCATTCAGGGTAAGAACACAACTCTTGTGCTATTCTGGCCATACATAGTTTGTGTAGTAAGCACAGTTCTTTGTTCTGAGCTAGCTCACTGTACTTGCCCTATAGGAAACACAGGAGAGTGCAAGAATGCCCGTTTCTCAAAAGCAGAGTGTTTTCCTTGTGTTGAAGAGAAGCTCCTGTTTTACTTAGTTTCCAATACTGAGTTGAACTAGATATGCCCCGTTTGTGTAGGAAGCACAGTTCTTTTGTTCTGAGCTAGCTCACTCTACTCGCCCTATAGGAAACACAGGAGAGTGCAAGAATGCCTGATTCTCAAAAGCAGAGTGTTTTCATTGTGTGGCACAGTAGGGTACAATTAAACTTCCTAAACCGAATTGAATCTTGTTCAGTTTCAAGTCCTAGCAGCAAGTGTTCATTCAGGGTAAGAACACCACTCTTGTGCTATTCTGCTCATACACAGGGCAAATAGCAATCGCGCCTGTTTGCAGCAAGTACAGTTTATTGGACTGAAGAGACATTCCTGTTTTACTTAGTTTCCAATACAGAGTTCAACTTGATATGCCTCGTTGTGTAGTAAGCACAGTTCTTTGTTCTGATCTAGCTCACTCTACTGGCCCTATAGAAAACACAGGAGAGTGCAAGAATACCCGTTTCTCAAAGGAAGATTGTTTTCCTTTTGGCACACTAGGGTTCAATTAAACTTCCTAAACGGAGTTAAATCACGTTCAGTTTCAAGTTCTAGCAGCAAGTGTTAATTCAGGGTAAGAACACACTCTTGTGCTATTCTGGCCATACACAGTGCAAATACCATTCGTATCTGTTCCCAGCAAATACAGTGTATTGGACTGAAGAAAAGCTCCCTTTGACTTAGTTTCCAATACTGAGTTGAACTAGATATGCACCGTTTGTGTAGGAAGCACAGTTCTTTTGTTCTGAGCTAGATCACTCTACTGGCCCTATCGGAAACACAGGAGAGTGCTAGAATGCCCGTTTCTCAAAAGCGGAGTGTTTAACTTGTGTGGCAAACTAGGGTTCAATTAAACTTCCTAACAGAATTGAATCACGTTCATTTTCAAGTTGTAGCAGCAAATGTTCATTCAGAGTAAGAACACAACTCTCATGCTATTTCTGGTCATACACAGGGCCAATAGCATTCGCATCTGTTCCCAGCAAGTGCCGTGTTTTGGACTGAAGAGAAACTCCCGTTTTACATAGTTTCTAATATTGATTAGAAATAGATATGCCCCTTTTGTGGAAGAAACACTGTTCTGTAGTTCTGAGCTAGCTCACTGTACTGGCCCTATAGGAAACACAGGAGAGTACAAGAATGCCCGTTTCTCAAAAGCAGAGTGTTTTCCTTTTGTGGCACACTAGGGTTCAATTAAACTTCCTAATAGGAGTTGAATCACGTTCAGTTTCAAGTTCTAGCAGCCAGTGTTCATTCAAGGTAAAAACACCACTCTTGTGCTATTCTGGGCATACACAGTGCTAATAGCATTCGCGTCTGTTTCCAGCAAGTACAGTGTATTGGACTGAAGAGAAGCTCCTGTTTGACTTAGTTTCCAATACTGAGTTGAATTAGATTGGCCCTGTTTGTGTAGGACTCATAGTTCTTTTGTTCTGAGATACCATACTCTACTGGCCCTATAGGAAACACAGGAGAGTACATGAATGCCCATTTCTCAAAAGCAGAGTGTTTTCCTTTTGTGGCACAGTCGGATTCAAGTAAACTTCCTAATCGGAATTGAATCACGTTCAGTTTCAAGATCTAGCAGCAAGTGTTCATTCAGAGTTAGAACACCACTCTTGTGCTATTCTGGATATACACAGTGCAGATAGCATTCGTGTCTGTTCCCAGCAGGTACAGTGTATTGGTCTGAAGAGAACCTCCTGTTTTCCTTAGTTTCCAATACTGAGTTGAACTAGATATGCCCCGTTTTGGTAGAAAACGCAGTTATTTTGTTCTGAGCTAGCTCACTGTACTGGCCCTCAAGGAAACACAGGAGAGACCAAGAAAGCACGTTTCTCAAAAGCAGAGTGTTTTCCTTGTGTGGCACACTAGGGTTCAATTAAACTTCCTAATCGGAATTGAATCACGTTCAGTATCAAGTTCTAGCAGCAAGTGTTCACAGGGTAAGAACACCACTCTTGTGCTATTCTGGATATACACACTGCCAATAGCATACGTGTCTGTTCCCAGAAAGTACAGTGTATTGGACTGAAGAGAAGGGCCTGTTTTACTTAGTTTACAATACTGAGTTAAACTAGATATGCCCCGTTTTTTTAGGAAGCACAGTTCTTTTGTTCTGAGCTAGCTCACTTTACTGTCCCTATTGGAAACACAGGAGAGTGCAAGAATGCCCGTTTCTCAAAAGCAGAGTGTTTTCCTTGTGTGGCACACTAGGGTTCAATTAAACTTCCTAAACAGAGTGGAATCACGTTCAATTTCAAGTTATAGCAGCAAGTGATCATTCAGTTTAAGAACAGCACTCTTGTGCTATTTGGGGCCTACACAGTGCCAATAGGATTCGCGTCTGTTCCCAGCAAGTACAGTGTATTGGACTGAAGAGAACCTCCTGTTTTACTTACTTTCCAATACTGAGTTGAACTATATATGCCCTGTTTGTGTAGGAAGCACAGTTCTTTTGTTCTGAGCTAGCTCACTCTACTGGCCAAATAGGAAACGCATGAGAGTGCAAGAATGAACATTTGTCAAATGCAGGTGTTTTCTTTGTGTGTCACACTAGGGTTCAATTAAACTTCCTAAACGGAGTTGAAACATGTTCAGTTTCAACTTCTAGCAGCAAGTGTCCATTCAGTGTAAGAACACCACTCTTGTGCTATTCTGGCCATACACAGTGTCAGTACCATTCGCGTCTGTTCCCAGCAAGTACAGTGTATTGGACTGAAGAGAAGCTCCTGTTTTACTTAGTTTCCAATACTGAGTTGAACCAGATATGCCCCGTTTTTGTAGGAAGCACAGTTCTTTTGTTCTGAGCTAGCTCATTCTACTGGCCCTATAGGAAACACGAGAATATAAATAGGCCCGTTTCTCAAAAGCAGAGTGTTTTCGTGTGTGACACATTGACTTTCAATGAAACTTCCTAAACGGAGTTGAATCACGTTCAGTTTTAAGTTCCTTCAGCAAGTGTTCATTCAGAGTAAGAACACCACTCTTGTGGTATTCTGGCCATACACAGTGCCTATAGCATTCGTGTCTGTTCCCAGAAAGTACAGTGTATTTGACTGAAGAGAAGGTCCTGTTTTATAGTTTACAATACTTATTTGAACTAGATATGCCCCATTTGTGTAGGAAGCACAGTTCTTTTGTTCTGAGCTAGCTCACTGTACTGGCCCTATAGGAAACACAGGAGAGTGCTAGAATGCCCGTTTCTCAAAGGCAGAGTGTTTTACTTATGTGGCACACTAGGGTTCAATTAAACTTCCTCAAAGGAGTTGAAACATGTTCAGTTTCAACTTCTAGCAGCAAGTGTCCATTCAGTGTAAGAACACCACTCTTGTGCTATTCTGGCCATACACAGTGCCAATAGCATTCCTTTCTATTCCCAGCAAGTACAGTGTATTGGACTGAAGAGAAGCTCCTGTTTTACTTAGTTTCCAATACTGAGTTGAACTAGATATTGCCCGTTTGTGTAGGAAGCAAAGTTTGTTTGTTCTGAGCTAGCTCACTGTACTGGCACTATAGGAAATACAGGAGAGGGCAAGAATGCCCGTTTCCAAAAAGCAGAGTATTTTCCTTGTGTGGCACACTAGGGTTCAATCCAACTTCCTAAACGGAGTTGAATCACGTTCAATTTCAAGTCTAGCACCAAGATTTCATTCAGGGTAAGAACAAAACTCTCGTGCTATTCTGGCCATACTCAGTACAAATAGCATTTATCTCTGTTCCCAGCAAGTACAGTGTATTGGACTGAAGAGAAGCTCCTGTTTTATAGTTTCCAATACTGAGTTTAATTAGACATGCCCCGTTTGTGTAGGAAGCACAGTTCTTTTGTTCTGAGCTACTTCACTCTCCTGGCCCTATAGGAAACACAGGAGAGTGCAATAAAGCCCGTTTCTCAAAAAAGGAATGTTTTCCTTGTGTGGCACACTAGGGTTCAATTAAACATCCTTAAAGGAGTTGAATCACATTCAGATTCAAGTTCTAGCAGCAAGTGTTCATTCAGGGTAAGAACACAACTCTGTGGTATTCTGGTCATACACAGTGCCAATAGCATTCGCGTCTGTTCGGAGCAAGTACAGTGTATTGGACTGAAGAGAAGCTCCTGTTTTACTTAGTTTACAATACTGAGTTGAATTAGATATGCCGCGTTTGTGTAGGAAGCATAGTTCTTTTGTTCTGAGCTAGGTCATTTTACTGGCCCTATAGGAAACACAGGAGGAGCAAGAATGCCATTTCTCAAAAGCAGAGTGTTTTCCTTGTATGGCACACTAGGGTTCAATTAAACTTCCTAAACGGAGTTGAATCACGTTCAGTTTCAAGTTCAAACAGTAAGTGTTCATTCAGGGTAAGAACAGCACTCTTGGGCTATTCAAGCCATATACAGTACCAACAGCTTTCGTGTCTGTTCCCAGCCTATACAGCGTATTGGACTGAAGAGAAGCTCCTGTTTGACTTAGTTTCCAATACTGAGTTGAACGAGATTCGTCCCGTTTGTGTAGGAAGCACAGTCTTTTTTTCTGACCGAGGTCACTCTACTGACCCTATAGGAAACACAGGAGAGTGCAAGAAGGCCCAATTCTCAAAAGTAGAGTGTTTTCCTTGTGTGGCACACTAGTGTTCAATTAAACTTCCTAAACGGAGTTGAATCACGTTAGGTTTCAAGTTCTAGCAGCAAGTGTTCATTCAGGGTAACAACACCACTCTTGTGCTATTCTGGTCATACTCAGTGCTAATTGCATTCACGTCTGTTCCCAGCAAGTACAGTGCATTGGACTGAAGAGAAACTCCAGTTTCTCTTAATTTCCAATACTGAGATGAACTAGATATGCCCCCTTTGTGTTGGAAGCACAGTTCTTTTGTTCTGAGCTAGCTCACTCTACTGGCCCTATAGGAAAAAAAGGAGGGTGCAAGAATGCCCGTTTCTCAAAAGCAGAGTGTTTTCCTTGTGTGGCACACGAGGGTTCAATTAAACATCCTATACGGAGTTGAATCACGTTCAGTTTCAAATTCTAGCAGCAAGTGTTCATTCAGGGTAACAACACCACTCTTACGTTATTGTCCCCTACACAGTTCCAATAAAATTCGGGTCTGTTCCCAGAAGTACAGTGTACTGGACTGAAGAGAAGCTCCTGTTTTACATAGTTTCAAATATTGAGTTGAACTATATATGCCCCGTGTGTGTAGGAAGAACAGTTCTTTTGGTCTGAGCTAGCTCACTCTACTGGCCCTCGAGGAAACACAGGAGAGTTCAAGAATGCCCTTTTCTCAAAAGCAGAGTGTTTTTTTTGTGTGGCATACTAGGGTTCAATTAAACTTCCTAAACGGAGTTGAAACACGTTCAGTTTCAAGTCCTAGCAGCAAGTGTGCATTCAGGGTAAGAATACCACTCTTGTGCTATTCTGGCAATACACAGTACAAATAGCATTCGCGTCTGTTCCCAGCAAGTACAGTGTATTGGACTGAAGAGAAGCTCCTGTTTTACTTAATATCATCTACTGAATTGAACTAGATATTCCCAGTTTGTGTTGATCACACAATTCTTTTATTCTGAGCTATCTCACTCTACTGGCCCTATAGGAAACACAGGAGAGTGCAAGAATGCCTGTTTCTCAAAAGCAGAGTGTTTTAATTGCATTGCACACTAGGGTTCAATTAAACTTCCTAAACGGAGTTGAATCACGTTAATTTTGAAGTCCTAGCAGCAAGTGTGCATTCAGGGTAAGAACACCACTCTTGTGCTATTCTGGCCATACTCAGTGCACATAGCATTTATCTCTGTTCCCAGCAAGTACAGTGTATTGGACTGAAGAGAATCTCCTGTTTTACTTAGGTTACAATACTGAGTTGAACTAGATATGCCCCGTTTTTTAGAAAGCACAGTTCTTTTCTTCTGAGTTAGGTCACTCTACTGGCCCTATAGGAAACACAGGAGAGTGCAATAATACCCGTTTCTCAAAAGCAGAATGTTTTCCTTTTGTGGCACACTAGGGTTCAATTAAACTTCCTAAACAGAGTTGAATCACGTTCAGTTTCAAGTTCTAGCAGCAAGTGTTCATTGAGGGTAAGAAAACAACTCTTGTGCTATTCTGGCCATACACAGTTCAAATAGCATTCCTGTCTGTTCCCAGCAAGTACAGTGTATTGGACTGAAGAGAAACTCCTGTTTGACTTAGTTTCCAATACTGAGTTGAAGTAGATATGCCCTGTTTTTGTAGTAAGCACAGTTCTTTTTTCTGAGCTAGTTCACTCTACTGGCCATATAGGAAACACAGGAGAGTGCAAGAATGCCCGTTTCTCAAAAGCAGAGTGTTTTCCTTGAATGGCACACTAGGGTTCAATTAAACTTCCTAAACGGAGTTGAATCACGTTCAGTTTCAGGTTTTGGCAGCAAGTGTTCATTCAGGGTAAGAACACCACTCTTGTGCTATTCTGACCATACTCAGTGCTAATAGCATTCACGTCTGTTCCCAACAAGTACAGTGCATTGGACTGAAGAGAAGCTCCTGTTTTACTTCATTTCCAATACTGAGTTGAACTAGATATGCCCCGTTTGTGTTGTAAGCACAGTTCTTTTGTTTTGAGCCAGCTCACATTTCTGGCCCTATAAGAAACACAGGAAAGTGCAATAATGCCCGTTTCTCAAAAGCAGAATGTTTTCCTTGTGTGGTGCACTAGGGTTCAATAAAACTTCCTAAACGGAGTTGAATCACGTTCAGTTTCAAGTTCTAGCAGCAAGTGTTCATTCAGGGTAAGAACACAACTCTTGTGCTATTCTGGCCATACATAGTTTGTGTAGTAAGCACAGTTCTTTGTTCTGAGCTAGCTCACTGTACTTGCCCTATAGGAAACACAGGAGAGTGCAAGAATGCCCGTTTCTCAAAAGCAGAGTGTTTTCCTTGTGTTGAAGAGAAGCTCCTGTTTTACTTAGTTTCCAAAACTGAGTTGAACTAGATATGCCCCGTTTGTGTAGGAAGCACAGTTCTTTTGTTCTGAGCTAGCTCACTCTACTCGCCCTATAGGAAACACAGGAGAGTGCAAGAATGCCTGATTCTCAAAAGCAGAGTGTTTTCATTGTGTGGCACAGTAGGGTACAATTAAACTTCCTAAACCGAATTGAATCTTGTTCAGTTTCAAGTCCTAGCAGCAAGTGTTCATTCAGGGTAAGAACACCACTCTTGTGCTATTCTGCTCATACACAGGGCAAATAGCAATCGCGCCTGTTTGCAGCAAGTACAGTTTATTGGACTGAAGAGACATTCCTGTTTTACTTAGTTTCCAATACAGAGTTCAACTTGATATGCCTCGTTGTGTAGTAAGCACAGTTCTTTGTTCTGATCTAGCTCACTCTACTGGCCCTATGGAAAACACAGGAGAGTGCAAGAATACCCGTTTCTCAAAGGAAGATTGTTTTCCTTTTGGCACACTAGGGTTCAATTAAACTTCCTAAACGGAGTTAAATCACGTTCAGTTTCAAGTTCTAGCAGCAAGTGTTAATTCAGGGTAAGAACACACTCTTGTGCTATTCTGGCCATACACAGTGCAAATACCATTTGTATCTGTTCCCAGCAAATACAGTGTATTGGACTGAAGAAAAGCTCCCTTTGACTTAGTTTCCAATACTGAGTTGAACTAGATATGCACCGTTTGTGTAGGAAGCACAGTTCTTTTGTTCTGAGCTAGATCACTCTACTGGCCCTATCGGAAACACAGGAGAGTGCTAGAATGCCCGTTTCTCAAAAGCGGAGTGTTTAACTTGTGTGGCAAACTAGGGTTCAATTAAACTTCCTAACAGAATTGAATCACGTTCATTTTCAAGTTGTAGCAGCAAATGTTCATTCAGAGTAAGAACACAACTCTCATGCTATTTCTGGTCATACACAGGGCCAATAGCATTCGCATCTGTTCCCAGCAAGTGCCGTGTTTTGGACTGAAGAGAAACTCCCGTTTTACATAGTTTCAAATATTGATTAGAAATAGATATGCCCCTTTTGTGGAAGAAACACTGTTCTGTAGTTCTGAGCTAGCTCACTGTACTGGCCCTATAGGAAACACAGGAGAGTACAAGAATGCCCGTTTCTCAAAAGCAGAGTGTTTTCCTTTTGTGGCACACTAGGGTTCAATTAAACTTCCTAATAGGAGTTGAATCACGTTCAGTTTCAAGTTCTAGCAGCCAGTGTTCATTCAAGGTAAAAACACCACTCTTGTGCTATTCTGGGCATACACAGTGCTAATAGCATTCGCGTCTGTTTCCAGCAAGTACAGTGTATTGGACTGAAGAGAAGCTCCTGTTTGACTTAGTTTCCAATACTGAGTTGAATTAGATTGGCCCTGTTTGTGTAGGACTCATAGTTCTTTTGTTCTGAGATACCATACTCTACTGGCCCTATAGGAAACACAGGAGAGTACATGAATGCCCATTTCTCAAAAGCAGAGTGTTTTCCTTTTGTGGCACAGTCGGATTCAAGTAAACTTCCTAATCGGAATTGAATCACGTTCAGTTTCAAGATCTAGCAGCAAGTGTTCATTCAGACTTAGAACACCACTCTTGTGCTATTCTGGATATACACAGTGCAGATAGCATTCGTGTCTGTTCCCAGCAGGTACATTGTATTGGTCTGAAGAGAACCTCCTGTTTTCCTTAGTTTCCAATACTGAGTTGAACTAGATATGCCCCGTTTTGGTAGAAAACGCAGTTATTTTGTTCTGAGCTAGCTCACTGTACTGGCCCTCAAGGAAACACAGGACAGACCAAGAAAGCACGTTTCTCAAAAGCAGAGTGTTTTCCTTGGGAGGCACATAGAGGTCAATAAAACTTCCTAAACGGAGTTGAATCACGTTCAGGTTCACGTCCTAGCAGAAAGTGATCATTCATTGTAAGAACACCACTCTTGTGCCACACGAGGAAAGTGGCACAATCTCCTTGTGTTGCACACTAGGGTTCAATTAAACTTCCTAAACGGAGTTGAGTCACGTTCAGTTTCAAGTTCTAACAGCACGTGTCCATTCAGGGTAAGAACACCACTCTTGTGCTATTCTGCACATACACAGTGCCAATAGAATTCGCGTCTGTTCTCAGCAAGTACAGTGTATTGGACTGAAGAGAAGCTCCTGTTTTATTTAGTTTCCAATACTGAGTTGAACTAGATATGCCGCGTTAGTGTAGAAAGCACAGTTCTTTTGTGGTGAGCTAGCTCACCCTACGTGCAAAATAGGAAACACAGGAGAGTGCAAGAATGCCCGTTTCTCAAAAGCAGAGTGTTTTCCTTATGTGGCACACTAGGGTTCAATAAAACTTCCTCAAATGAGTTGAATCACGTGCAGTTTCAAGTCCTAGCAGAAAGTATCCATTCAGTGTAAGAACACCACTCTTGTGCTATTCTGGCCATACACAGTGCCAATAGCTTTCACGTCTGTTCCCAGCAAGTCCAGTGTATTGGACTGAAGAGAAGCTCCTGTTTTACTTAGTTTCCAATACTGAGTTGAACTAGATATGCCCCGTTTGAGAAGGAAACAAAGTTCATTATTCTGACCTAATTCACTCTACTGGCCCTCTAGGAAACACAGGAGAGTGCAAGAATGCCCGTTTCTCAAAAGCAGAGTGTTTTCCTTGTGTGGCACACTAGGGTTCAATTAAACTTCCTAATCGGAATTGAATCACGTTCAGTATCAAGTTCTAGCAGCAAGTGTTCACAGGGTAAGAACACCTCTCTTGTGCTATTCTGGATATACACACTGCCAATAGCATACGTGTCTGTTCCCAGAAAGTACAGTGTATTGGACTGAAGAGAAGGGCCTGTTTTACTTAGTTTACAATACTGAGTTAAACTAGATATGCCCCGTTTTTTTAGGAAGCACAGTTCTTTTGTTCTGAGCTAGCTCACTTTACTGTCCCTATTGGAAACACAGGAGAGTGCAAGAATGCCCGTTTCTCAAAAGCAGAGTGTTTTCCTTGTGTGGCACACTAGGGTTCAATTAAACTTCCTAAACAGAGTGGAATCACGTTCAATTTCAAGTTATAGCAGCAAGTGATCATTCAGTTTAAGAACAGCACTCTTGTGCTATTTGGGGCCTACACAGTGCCAATAGGATTCGCGTCTGTTCCCAGCAAGTACAGTGTATTGGACTGAAGAGAACCTCCTGTTTTACTTACTTTCCAATACTGAGTTGAACTATATATGCCCTGTTTGTGTAGGAAGCACAGTTCTTTTGTTCTGAGCTAGCTCACTCTACTGGCCCAATAGGAAACGCATGAGAGTGCAAGAATGAACATTTGTCAAATGCAGGTGTTTTCTTTGTGTGTCACACTAGGGTTCAATTAAACTTCCTAAACGGAGTTGAATCACGGTCAGTTTCAAGTTCTAGCAGCAAGTGTTCATTAAGTGTAAGAACACCACTCTTGTGCTATTCTGGCCATACACAGTGTCAGTACCATTCGCGTCTGTTCCCAGCAAGTACAGTGTATTGGACTGAAGAGAAGCTCCTGTTTTACTTAGTTTCCAATACTGAGTTGAACCAGATATGCCCCGTTTTTGTAGGAAGCACAGTTCTTTTGTTCTGAGCTAGCTCATTCTACTGGCCCTATAGGAAACACGAGAATATAAATAGGCCCGTTTCTCAAAAGCAGAGTGTTTTCGTGTGTGACACATTGACTTTCAATGAAACTTCCTAAACGGAGTTGAATCACGTTCAGTTTTAAGTTCCTTCAGCAAGTGTTCATTCAGAGTAAGAACACCACTCTTGTGGTATTCTGGCCATACACAGTGCCAATAGCATTCGTGTATGTTCCCAGAAAGTACAGTGTATTTGACTGAAGAGAAGGTCCTGTTTTATAGTTTACAATACTTATTTGAACTAGATATGCCCCATTTGTGTAGGAAGCACAGTTCTTTTGTTCTGAGCTAGCTCACTGTACTGGCCCTATAGGAAACACAGGAGAGTGCTAGAATGCCTGTTTCTCAAAGGCAGAGTGTTTTACTTATGTGGCACACTAGGGTTCAATTAAACTTCCTCAAAGGAGTTGAAACATGTTCAGTTTCAACTTCTAGCAGCAAGTGTCCATTCAGTGTAAGAACACCACTCTTGTGCTATTCTGGCCATACACAGTGTCAGTACCATTCGCGTCTGTTCCCAGCAAGTACAGTGTATTGGACTGAAGAGAAGCTCCTGTTTTACTTAGTTTCCAATACTGAGTTGAACCAGATATGCCCCGTTTTTGTAGGAAGCACAGTTCTTTTGTTCTGAGCTAGCTCATTCTACTGGCCCTATAGGAAACACGAGAATATAAATAGGCCCGTTTCTCAAAAGCAGAGTGTTTTCGTGTGTGACACATTGACTTTCAATGAAACTTCCTAAACGGAGTTGAATCACGTTCAGTTTTAAGTTCCTTCAGCAAGTGTTCATTCAGAGTAAGAACACCACTCTTGTGGTATTCTGGCCATACACAGTGCCTATAGCATTCGTGTCTGTTCCCAGAAAGTACAGTGTATTTGACTGAAGAGAAGGTCCTGTTTTATAGTTTACAATACTTATTTGAACTAGATATGCCCCATTTGTGTAGGAAGCACAGTTCTTTTGTTCTGAGCTAGCTCACTGTACTGGCCCTATAGGAAACACAGGAGAGTGCTAGAATGCCCGTTTCTCAAAGGCAGAGTGTTTTACTTATGTGGCACACTAGGGTTCAATTAAACTTCCTCAAAGGAGTTGAAACATGTTCAGTTTCAACTTCTAGCAGCAAGTGTCCATTCAGTGTAAGAACACCACTCTTGTGCTATTCTGGCCATACACAGTGCCAATAGCATTCCTTTCTGTTCCCAGCAAGTACAGTGTATTGGACTGAAGAGAAGCTCCTGTTTTACTTAGTTTCCAATACTGAGTTGAACTAGATATTGCCCGTTTGTGTAGGAAGCAACGTTTGTTTGTTCTGAGCTAGCTCACTGTACTGGCACTATAGGAAATACAGGAGAGGGCAAGAATGCCCGTTTCCAAAAAGCAGAGTATTTTCCTTGTGTGGCACACTAGGGTTCAATCCAACTTCCTAAACGGAGTTGAATCACGTTCAATTTCAAGTCTAGCACCAAGTTTTCATTCAGGGTAAGAACAAAACTCTCGTGCTATTCTGGCCATACTCAGTACAAATAGCATTTATCTCTGTTCCCAGCAAGTACAGTGTATTGGACTGAAGAGAAGCTCCTGTTTTATAGTTTCCAATACTGAGTTTAATTAGATATGCCCCGTTTGTGTAGGAAGCACAGTTCTTTTGTTCTGAGCTACTTCACTCTCCTGGCCCTATAGGAAACACAGGAGAGTGCAATAAAGCCCGTTTCTCAAAAAAGGAATGTTTTCCTTGTGTGGCACACTAGGGTTCAATTAAACATCCTTAAAGGAGTTGAATCACATTCAGATTCAAGTTCTAGCAGCAAGTGTTCATTCAGGGTAAGAACACAACTCTGTGGTATTCTGGTCATACACAGTGCCAATAGCATTCGCGTCTGTTCGGAGCAAGTACAGTGTATTGGACTGAAGAGAAGCTCCTGTTTTACTTAGTTTACAATACTGAGTTGAATTAGATATGCCGCGTTTGTGTAGGAAGCATAGTTCTTTTGTTCTGAGCTAGGTCATTCTACTGGCCCTATAGGAAACACAGGAGGAGCAAGAATGCCATTTCTCAAAAGCAGAGTGTTTTCCTTGTATGGCACACTAGGGTTCAATTAAACTTCCTAAACGGAGTTGAATCACGTTCAGTTTCAAGTTCAAACAGTAAGTGTTCATTCAGGGTAAGAACAGCACTCTTGGGCTATTCAAGCCATATACAGTACCAACAGCTTTCGTGTCTGTTCCCAGCCTATACAGTGTATTGGACTGAAGAGAAGCTCCTGTTTGACTTAGTTTCCAATACTGAGTTGAACGAGATTCGTCCCGTTTGTGTAGGAAGCACAGTCTTTTTTTCTGACCGAGGTCACTCTACTGACCCTATAGGAAACACAGGAGAGTGCAAGAAGGCCCAATTCTCAAAAGTAGAGTGTTTTCCTTGTGTGGCACACTAGGGTTCAATTAAACTTCCTAAACGGAGTTGAATCACGTTAGGTTTCAAGTTCTAGCAGCAAGTGTTCATTCAGGGTAACAACACCACTCTTGTGCTATTCTGGTCATACTCAGTGCTAATTGCATTCACGTCTGTTCCCAGCAAGTACAGTGCATTGGACTGAAGAGAAACTCCTGTTTCTCTTAATTTCCAATACTGAGATGAACTAGATATGCCCCCTTTGTGTTGGAAGCACAGTTCTTTTGTTCTGAGCTAGCTCACTCTACTGGCCCTATAGGAAAAACAGGAGGGTGCAAGAATGCCCGTTTCTCAAAAGCAGAGTGTTTTCCTTGTGTGGCACACGAGGGTTCAATTACACATCCTATACGGAGTTGAATCACGTTCAGTTTCAAATTCTAGCAGCAAGTGTTCATTCAGGGTAACAACACCACTCTTACGTTATTGTCCCCTACACAGTTCCAATAAAATTCGGGTCTGTTCCCAGCAAGTACAGTGTACTGGACTGAAGAGAAGCTCCTGTTTTACATAGTTTCAAATATTGAGTTGAACTATATATGCCCCGTGTGTGTAGGAAGAACAGTTCTTTTGGTCTGAGCTAGCTCACTCTACTGGCCCTCGAGGAAACACAGGAGAGTTCAAGAATGCCCTTTTCTCAAAAGCAGAGTGTTTTTTTTGTGTGGCATACTAGGGTTCAATTAAACTTCCTAAACGGAGTTGAAACACGTTCAGTTTCAAGTCCTAGCAGCAAGTGTGCATTCAGGGTAAGAATACCACTCTTGTGCTATTCTGGCAATACACAGTACAAATAGCATTCGCGTCTGTTCCCAGCAAGTACAGTGTATTGGACTGAAGAGAAGCTCCTGTTTTACTTAATATCATCTACTGAATTGAACTAGATATTCCCAGTTTGTGTTGATCACACAATTCTTTTATTCTGAGCTATCTCACTCTACTGGCCCTATAGGAAACACAGGAGAGTGCAAGAATGCCTGTTTCTCAAAAGCAGAGTGTTTTAATTGCATTGCACACTAGGGTTCAATTAAACTTCCTAAACGGAGTTGAATCACGTTAATTTTGAAGTCCTAGCATCAAGTGTGCATTCAGGGTAAGAACACCACTCTTGTGCTATTCTGGCCATACTCAGTGCACATAGCATTTATCTCTGTTCCCAGCAAGTACAGTGTATTGGACTGAAGAGAATCTCCTGTTTTACTTAGGTTACAATACTGAGTTGAACTAGATATGCCCAGTTTTTTAGAAAGCACAGTTCTTTTCTTCTGAGTTAGGTCACTCTACTGGCCCTATAGGAAACACAGGAGAGTGCAATAATACCCGTTTCTCAAAAGCAGAATGTTTTCCTTTTGTGGCACACTAGGGTTCAATTAAACTTCCTAAACAGAGTTGAATCACGTTCAGTTTCAAGTTCTAGCAGCAAGTGTTCATTGAGGGTAAGAAAACAACTCTTGTGCTATTCTGGCCATACACAGTTCAAATAGCATTCCTGTCTGTTCCCAGCAAGTACAGTGTATTGGACTGAAGAGAAACTCCTGTTTGACTTAGTTTCCAATACTGAGTTGAAGTAGATATGCCCTGTTTTTGTAGTAAGCACAGTTCTTTTTTCTGAGCTAGTTCACTCTACTGGCCATATAGGAAACACAGGAGAGTGCAAGAATGCCCGTTTCTCAAAAGCAGAGTGTTTTCCTTGAATGGCACACTAGGGTTCAATTAAACTTCCTAAACGGAGTTGAATCACGTTCAGTTTCAGGTTTTGGCAGCAAGTGTTCATTCAGGGTAAGAACACCACTCTTGTGCTATTCTGACCATACTCAGTGCTAATAGCATTCACGTCTGTTCCCAACAAGTACAGTGCATTGGACTGAAGAGAAGCTCCTGTTTTACTTCATTTCCAATACTGAGTTGAACTAGATATGCCCCGTTTGTGTTGTAAGCACAGTTCTTTTGTTTTGAGCCAGCTCACATTTCTGGCCCTATAAGAAACACAGGAAAGTGCAATAATGCCCGTTTCTCAAAAGCAGAATGTTTTCCTTGTGTGGTGCACTAGGGTTCAATAAAACTTCCTAAACGGAGTTGAATCACGTTCAGTTTCAAGTTCTAGCAGCAAGTGTTCATTCAGGGTAAGAACACAACTCTTGTGCTATTCTGGCCATACATAGTTTGTGTAGTAAGCACAGTTCTTTGTTCTGAGCTAGCTCACTGTACTTGCCCTATAGGAAACACAGGAGAGTGCAAGAATGCCCGTTTCTCAAAAGCAGAGTGTTTTCCTTGTGTTGAAGAGAAGCTCCTGTTTTACTTAGTTTCCAAAACTGAGTTGAACTAGATATGCCCCGTTTGTGTAGGAAGCACAGTTCTTTTGTTCTGAGCTAGCTCACTCTACTCGCCCTATAGGAAACACAGGAGAGTGCAAGAATGCCTGATTCTCAAAAGCAGAGTGTTTTCATTGTGTGGCACAGTAGGGTACAATTAAACTTCCTAAACCGAATTGAATCTTGTTCAGTTTCAAGTCCTAGCAGCAAGTGTTCATTCAGGGTAAGAACACCACTCTTGTGCTATTCTGCTCATACACAGGGCAAATAGCAATCGCGCCTGTTTGCAGCAAGTACAGTTTATTGGACTGAAGAGACATTCCTGTTTTACTTAGTTTCCAATACAGAGTTCAACTTGATATGCCTCGTTGTGTAGTAAGCACAGTTCTTTGTTCTGATCTAGCTCACTCTACTGGCCCTATGGAAAACACAGGAGAGTGCAAGAATACCCGTTTCTCAAAGGAAGATTGTTTTCCTTTTGGCACACTAGGGTTCAATTAAACTTCCTAAACGGAGTTAAATCACGTTCAGTTTCAAGTTCTAGCAGCAAGTGTTAATTCAGGGTAAGAACACACTCTTGTGCTATTCTGGCCATACACAGTGCAAATACCATTCGTATCTGTTCCCAGCAAATACAGTGTATTGGACTGAAGAAAAGCTCCCTTTGACTTAGTTTCCAATACTGAGTTGAACTAGATATGCACCGTTTGTGTAGGAAGCACAGTTCTTTTGTTCTGAGCTAGATCACTCTACTGGCCCTATCGGAAACACAGGAGAGTGCTAGAATGCCCGTTTCTCAAAAGCGGAGTGTTTAACTTGTGTGGCAAACTAGGGTTCAATTAAACTTCCTAACAGAATTGAATCACGTTCATTTTCAAGTTGTAGCAGCAAATGTTCATTCAGAGTAAGAACACAACTCTCATGCTATTTCTGGTCATACACAGGGCCAATAGCATTCGCATCTGTTCCCAGCAAGTGCCGTGTTTTGGACTGAAGAGAAACTCCCGTTTTACATAGTTTCAAATATTGATTAGAAATAGATATGCCCCTTTTGTGGAAGAAACACTGTTCTGTAGTTCTGAGCTAGCTCACTGTACTGGCCCTATAGGAAACACAGGAGAGTACAAGAATGCCCGTTTCTCAAAAGCAGAGTGTTTTCCTTTTGTGGCACACTAGGGTTCAATTAAACTTCCTAATAGGAGTTGAATCACGTTCAGTTTCAAGTTCTAGCAGCCAGTGTTCATTCAAGGTAAAAACACCACTCTTGTGCTATTCTGGGCATACACAGTGCTAATAGCATTCGCGTCTGTTTCCAGCAAGTACAGTGTATTGGACTGAAGAGAAGCTCCTGTTTGACTTAGTTTCCAATACTGAGTTGAATTAGATTGGCCCTGTTTGTGTAGGACTCATAGTTCTTTTGTTCTGAGATACCATACTCTACTGGCCCTATAGGAAACACAGGAGAGTACATGAATGCCCATTACTCAAAAGCAGAGTGTTTTCCTTTTGTGGCACAGTCGGATTCAAGTAAACTTCCTAATCGGAATTGAATCACGTTCAGTTTCAAGATCTAGCAGCAAGTGTTCATTCAGAGTTAGAACACCACTCTTGTGCTATTCTGGATATACACAGTGCAGATAGCATTCGTGTCTGTTCCCAGCAGGTACAGTGTATTGGTCTGAAGAGAACCTCCTGTTTTCCTTAGTTTCCAATACTGAGTTGAACTAGATATGCCCCGTTTTGGTAGAAAACGCAGTTATTTTGTTCTGAGCTAGCTCACTGTACTGGCCCTCAAGGAAACACAGGAGAGACCAAGAAAGCACGTTTCTCTAAAGCAGAGTGTTTTCCTTGTGTGGTACACTAGGGTTCAATTAAACTTCCTAAACGGAGTTGAATCACGTTCAGTTTCAAGTTCTAGCAGCAAGTGTTCATTCAGGGTAAGAACACCACTCTTGGGCTATTCTGGACATATACAGTACCAATAGCATTAGCGTCTGTTCCCAGCAAATACAGTGTATTGGAACAAAGTGAAGCTCCTGTTTTACTTAGTTTCCAATATTGAGTTGAACTATATATGCTGCGTTTGTGTGGGAAACACAGTTCTTTTTTCTGTGCTAGCTCATTCTACTGGCCCTATAGGAAACACAGGAGAGTGCAAAAATGCCTGTTTCTCAAAAGCAGAGTTTTTTCTTGTGTGGCACACTAGGGTTGAATTAAACTTCCTAAACGGAGTTGAATCACGTTCATTTTCAGGTTCTAGCCGCACGTGTTCATTCAGGGAAAGAACACCACTCTTGTGCTATTCTGGCCATACACAGTGCAAATAGCATTCGTATCTGTTCCCAGCAAATACAGTGTGTTGGACTGAAGAGAAGCTCCCTTTGACTTAGTTTCCAATACTGAGTTAAACTAGATATGCACAGTTTGTGTAGGAAGCACAGTTCTTTTATTCTGAGCTAGATCACTCTACTGGCCCTATCGGAAACACAGGAGAGTGCAAGAATGCCCGTTTCTCAAAAGCGGAGTGTTTAACTTGTGTGGTAAACTAGGGTTCAATTAAACTTCCTAAACAGTGTTGAATCACATTCAGTTTCAAGTTGTAGCAGCAAATGTTCATTCAGTGTAAGAACACAACTCTCGTGCTATTCTGGCCATACACAGGGCCAATAGCATTCTTATCTGTTCCCAGAAAGTACAGTGGAATGAAGAGAGGCTCCTGTTTTACTTAGTTTCCAATACTGAGTTGAAATAGATATGCCCCGTTTGTGTAGTAAGCACAGTTCTTTGTTCTGAGCTAGATCACTCTATTGGCCCTATAGATAACACAGGAGAGTGCAAGAACACCCGATTCTCAAAAGCAGAGTGTTTACCTTGTGAGGCACACTAGGGTTCAATTAAACTTCCTAAACGGTGTTGAATCACGTTCAGTTTCAAGTTCTAGGAACACGTGTTCATTCAGGGTAAGAACACACTCTTATGCTATTCTGGCCATACACAGTGCAAATAGCATTCGCACCTCTTCCCAGCAAGTAGAGTGTATTGGACTGAAGAGAAACTCCTGTTTTACTTAGTTTACAAAACTGAGTTGAATTAGATATGCCCCGTTTGTGGAGGAAGCACAGTTCTTTGTTCTGAGCTAGCTCACTCTACTCGTCCTATAGGAAACACAGGAGAGAGCAACAATTCCCTTTTTGCAAAAGCAGAGTTTTTTCCTTGTGTGGCACACTAGGGTTCAATTAAACTTCCTAAACGGTGTTGAATCACGTTCAGTTTCAAGTTCTAGCAGCAAGTGTTCATTCAGGGTAAGAACACTACTCTCGTGCTATTCTGGACATACACAGTGCAAATAGCATTCGCATCTCTTCCCAGCAAGTACAGTGTATTGGACTGAAGAGGAGCTCCTGTTTTACTTAGTTTCCCATACTGAGTTGAACTAGATATTCCCCGTTTGTGTTTTCAGAACAGTTCTTTGTTCTGAGCTAGCTCACTCTACTCGCCCTTTAGAAACACAGGAGAGTGCAAGAATGCCCGTTTCTCAAAAGGAGAGTGTTTTTTTTTTTTTGTGTGTGGCACAGAAGGGTACAATTATACATCCTAAAAGTAATTGAATCATGTTCAGTTTCAAGTCCTAGCTGCAAGTGTTCATTCAGGGTAAGAACAACCCTCCTGTGCTATTCTGGCCATACTCAGTTCAAATAGCATTCGTGTCTCTAGCCAGCAAGTACATTGTTTTGGACTGAAGAGAAGCTCCTGTTTTACATAGTTTCTACTACTGAGTTGAAATAGATATACCCCTTTTGTGGAAAACCCAGTTCTTTAGTTCTGAGCTAGCTCTCTCAACTGGCCCTAAAGGAAACACAGGAGAGATCAAGAATGAACTTTTCTCAAAAGCAGAGTGTTTTCCTTGTGTGGCACACTATTGTTCAATTAAACATGCTAAACGGAGTTGAATCACGTTCAGTTTCAAGTTCTAACAGCAAGTGTTCATTCAGGGTAAGAATACCACTCTTGTGCTATTCTGGCCATACACAGTTCCAATAGCTTTCGCGTCTCTTCCCAGCAAGTACAGTGTATTGGACTGAAGAGAAGCTCCTGTTTTACTTAGTTTCCAATACTGAGTTAAACTAGATATGCCCCGTTTGTGTAGGATGCACAGTTCTATTGTTCTGAGCTAGCTTTTTCTACTGGCCCTATAGGAAACACTGGAGAGTACAAGAATGACCGTTTCTCACAAGCAGAGTGTTTTCCTTGTGTGGCACACTAGGGTTCAGTTTTACTTCCTAAACAGAGTTGAATCAAGTTCAGTTTCAAGTTCTATAAGGAAGTGTTCAGTCAGGGTAAGAACACCACTCTTGTGCTATTCTGTCCATATACAGTACCAATAGCATACGCGTCTGTTCCCAGCAAATACAGTGTATTGGATTGAAGAGAAGCTCCTATTTTTTAGTTTCCAATACTAAGTTTAACTAGATATGCCCCGTTTGTGTAGGAAGCACAGTTCTTTTGTTCTGAGGTAGCTCACTGTACTGGCCCTATAGGAAACATAGGAGAGTACAAGAATGCCCGTTTCTCAAATCAGAGTCTTTTCCTTGTGTGGCACACTAATGTTCAATTAAACTTCTAAGTGGAATTGAATCACGTTCAGTTTCATGTTCTAGCAGCTAGTGTACATTCAGGGTAAGAACATAACTCTTGTGCTATTCTGGCCAGATACAGTGCAAATATCATTCGTGTCTGTTCCCAGCAAGTACATTGTATTGGACTGAAGAGACTCCTGTTTTACTTAGTTTCAAATAATGAGTTGAACTAGATATGCCCCGTTTGTGTAGGAAGCACAGTTCTTTTGTTCTGAGCTAGCTCACTCTACTGGCCCTATAGGAAACACAGGAGAGTGCAAGAATGCCTGTTTCTCAAAAGCAGAGTGTTTTCATTTTGTGGCACACTAGGGTACAATTAAACTTCCTAAACGGAGTTGAATCATGTTCAGTTTCAAGTCCTAGCTGCAATTGATCATTCAGGGTAAGAACAACACTCTTGTGCTATTCTGGCCATACTCAGTGCAAATAGCATTCGCGTCTGTTCCCAGCAAGTACAGTGTATTGGACTGAAGAGAAACTCCCGTTTTATATAGTTTCTAAAATTGAGTTGAAATAGATATGCCCCTTTTGTGGAAGAAACACTGTTCTGTAGTTCTGAGCTAGCTCACTGTACTGGCCCTATAGGAAACACAGGAGAGTGCAAGAAAGCACGTTTCTCTAAAGCAGAGTGTTTTCCTTGTGTGGTACACTAGGGTTCAATTAAACTTCCTAAATGGAGTTGAATCACGTTCAGTTTCAAGTTCTAGCATCAAGTGTTCATTCAGGGTAAGAACACCACTCTTGGGCTATTCTGGACATATACAGTACCAATAGCATTCGCTTCTGTTCCCAGCAAATACAGTATATTGGAACAATGTGAAGCTCCTGTTTTACTTAGTTTCCAATACTGAGTTGAACTATATATGCTGCGTTTGTGTAGGAAACACAGTTCTTTGTTCTGTGCTAGCTCATTCTACTGGCCCTAACGGAAACACAGGAGAGTGCAAAAATGCCTGTTTCTCAAAAGCAGAGTTTTTTCTTGTGTGGCACACTAGGGTTGAATTAAACTTCCTAAACGGAGTTGAATCACGTTCAGTTTCAGGTTCTAGCCGCATGTTTTCATTCAGGGAAAGAACACCCCTCTTGTGCCATTCTGGCCATACACAGTGCAAATAGCATTCGTATCTGTTCCCAGAAAATACAGTGTATTGGACTGAAGAGAAGCTCCCTTTGACTTAGTTTCCAATACTGAGTTGAACTAGATATGCCTCGTTTGTGTAGGAAGCACAGTTCTTTTATTCTGAGCTAGATCACTCTACTGGCCCTATCGGAAACACAGGAGAGTGCAAGAATGCCCGTTTCTCAAAAGCGGAGTGTTTCACTTGTGTGGCAAACTAGGGTTCAATTAAACTTCCTAAACAGGGTTGAATCACGTTCAGTTTCAAGTTGTAGCAGCAAATGTTCATTCAGAGTAAGAACACAACACTCGTGCTATTCTGGCCATACACAGGGCCAATAGCATTCTTATCTGTTCCCAGAAAGTACAGTGGAATGAAGAGAGGCTCCTGTTTTACTTAGTTTCCAATACTGAGTTGAAATAGATATGCCCCGTTTGTGTAGTAAGCACAGTTCTTTGTTCTGAGCTAGATCACTCTATTGGCCCTATAGATAACACAGGAGAGTGCAAGAACACCCGATTCTCAAAAGCAGAGTGTTTTTCTAGTGAGGCACACTAGGGTTCAATTAAACTTCCTAAACGGTGTTGAATCACGTTCAGTTTCAAGTCCTAGCAGCAAGTGTACATTCAGGGTAAGAACACCACTGTTGTGCTATTCTGGCCATACACAGAGCATATAGCATTTGCATCCATTCCCAGCAAATAGAGTGTATTGGACTGAAGAGAAGCTCCTGTTTTACTTAGTTTCCAATACTGAGTTGAACTAGATATGCCCCGTTTGTGTAGTAAGCACAGTTCTTTTGTTCTGAGCTAGCTCACTGTACTGGCCCTATAGATAACACAGGAGAGTGCAAGAACGCCCGATTCTCAAAAGCAGAGTGTTTTACTTGTGTGGCACACGAGGGTTCAATTAAACATCCTAAACGGAGTTGAATCACGTACAGTTTCATGTTCTAGCAGCAAGTGTTCATTCAGGGTTAGAATACCACTCTTGTGCTATTCTGGCCATACACAGTTCCAATATCATTGGCGACTGTTCCCAGCAAGTACAGTGTATTGGACTGAAGAGAAGCTCTGGTTTTAATTAGTTTCCAATATTGAATTGAACTAGATATGCCCCGTTTGTGTAGGAAGCACAGTTCTTTTGTTCTCAGCTAGCTCACTTAATGGGCCCCATAGGAAACACAGGAGAGTGCAAGAATGCCCGTTTCTGGTTATACACAGTGCAAATAGCATTCATATCTATTCCCAGCAAGTACAGTGTATTGGACTGAAGATAAGCTCTTTGACTTAGTTTCCAATACTGAGTTGAACTAGATATGCCCCGTTTGTTTAGAAAGCACAGTTCTTTGTTCTGAGCTAGCTCACTGTACTTGCCCTATAGGAAACACAGGAGAGTGCAAGAATGCCCGTTTCTCAAAAGCAGAGTGTTTTCCTTGTGTTGTACACTGGGGTAAGAACAACACTCTTGTGCTATTCTGGCCATACACAGTACCAATAGCATAGGAAACATAGGAGAGTGCAAGAATGCCTGATTCTCAAAAGCAGAGTGTTTTCATTTTGTGGCTCAGTAGGGTACAATTAAACTTCCTAAACCGAATTGAATCATGTTCAGTTTCAAGTCCAACAGCAAGTGTTCATTCTGGGTAAGAACACCACTCTTGTGCTATTCTGCTCATACACAGTGAAAATAGCATTCGCGCCTGTTTGCAGCAAGTACAGTTTATTGGACTGAAGATACATTCCTGTTTTACTTAGTTTCCAATACAGAGTTCAACTTGATATGCCTCGTTTGTGTAGTAAGCACAGTTCTTTGTTCTGATCTAGCTCAGTCTACTGGCCCTATAGAAAACACTGGAGAGTGCAAGAATTCCCGTTTCTCAAAGGAAGATTGTTTTCCTTTTGGCACACTAGGGTTCAATTAAACTTCCTAAACGGAGTTGAATCACGTTCAGTTTCAAGTTCTAGCAGCAAGTGTTCATTCAGGGTAAGAACACCACTATTGTGCTATTCTGGTTATACACAGTGCAAATAGCATTCACGTCTTTTTCCAGCAAGTACAGTGTGTTGAACTGAAGAGACATCCCTGTTTTACTTAGTTTCCAATACAGAGTTCAACTAGATATGCCCCGTTTGTGTAAGAAGCATAGTTTTTTTTTTCTGATCTAGCTCAATCTACTGGCCCTATAGGAAACACAGGAGAGTGCAACAATGCCCATTTCACAAAATCAGAGTGTTTTCGTTGTGTGGCACACTAGGGTTCATTTGAACTTCCTAAACGGAGTTGAATCACATTCACTTTCAAGTTCTAGCAGCAAGTGTTCATTCAGGGTAAGAACACCTCTCTTGTGCTATTCTGGCCATACTCAGTGCAAATAGCATTCGCGTCTGTTCCCAGCAAATACAGTGTATTGGAACATAGTGAAGCTCCTGTTTTACTTAGTTTCCAATACTAAGTTGAACTATATATGCTGCGTTTGTGTAGGAAACACAGTTCTTTGTTCTGTGCTAGCTCATTCTACTGGCCCTATAGGAAACACAGGAGAGTGCAAAAATGCCTGTTTCTCAAAAGCAGAGTTTTTTCTTGTGTGGCACACTAGGGTTGAATTAAACTTCCTAAACGGAGTTGAATCACGTTCAGTTTCAGGTTCTAGCCGCACGTGTTCATTCAGGGAAAGAACACCACTCTTGTGCTATTCTGGCCATACACAGTGCAAATAGCATTCGTATCTGTTCCCAGCAAATACAGTGTATTGGACTGAAGAGAAGCTCATATTTTACTTAGTTTCCAATACTAAGTTGAACTCGATATGCCTCTTTTGTGTAGGAAGCACACTTCTTTTGTTCTGAAGTAGCTCACTCTACTGGCCATATTGGAAACACAGGATAGTTCAAGAATGCCCGTTTCTCAAAAGCAGAGTGTTTTCCTTGTGTGACACACTAGGGTTCAATTAACCTTCCTACACGGAGTTGAATCACATTAAGTTTCAAGTTTTAGCAGCAAGTGTTCATTCAGGGTAAGAACACCACTCTTGTCCTTTCTGGCCATACACAGTGCCAAGAGCATTCACGTGTGTTCCCAGCAAGTACAGTGTATTGGACTACAGAGAAGCTCCTGTTTTTCTTAGTTTCCTATACTGAGTTTAACTAGATAGGCCCCCTTTGTGTAGGAAGCACATTTCTTTTCTTCTGAGCTAGCTCACTCTTCTGGCCCTATACGAAACACAGGAGAGTACAAGAATGCCCATTTCTCAAAAGCAGAGTGTTTTCCTTGTGTGGCACACTATGGTTCAATTGAACTTCCTGAACGGAGTTGAATCACATTCATTTCCAAGTTCAAGCAGCAAGTGTTCATTCAGGGTACGAGCACAACTCTTTTTCTATTCTGGCCATAGTTAGTGCCAATAGCATTTGCGTCTGTTCAAAGCAAAAACAGTGTGTTGGACTCAAGAGAAGCTCCTGTTTTACTCAGTTTCCAATACTGAGTTGAACTAGATATGCCCCGTTTGTGTAAGAAGCAGTTTTTTTGTTCTGATCTAGCTCACTCTACTGGCCCTATAGGAAACACAAGAGAGTGCAAGTATGGCCGTTTCTCAATAGCAGAGTGCTTTCCCTTAGTGGCACACTAGGGTTCAATTAAACTTCCTAAACCGAGTTGAATCATGTTCAGTTCCAAGAACTAGCAGCAAGTGTTCATTCAGGGTAAGAACACCACTCTTGTGCTATTCTGGACATACACAGTGCCAATAGTTTTCACGTCTGTTTCCAGCAAGTACAGTGTATTGGACTGAAGTGAAGCTCCTGTTTTACTTAGTTTCCAATACTGAGTTGAACTAGATAGGCCCCCTTTGTGTAGGAAGCACATGTCTTTTCTTCTGAGCTAGCTCACTCTACTGGCCCTATAAGAAACACAGGAGAGTGCAAGAATGCCCGTTTCTCAAAAGCAGAGTGTTTTACTTATGTGGCACACTAGGGTACAATAAAACTTCCTCAACGTACTTGAATCACGTCCAGTTTCTAGTACTAGCAGAAAGTGTCCATTCAGTGTAAGAACACCTCTCTTGTGCTATTCTGGATATACACAGTGCCAATAGATTTCGTGTCTGTTCCCAGCAAGTACTGTGTATAGGACTGAAGAGAACCTCCTGTTTTACTTAGTTTCTAATACTGAGTTGAACTAGATATGCCCCGTTTGTGTAGGAAACACAGTTCTTGGACCTGAGCTAGCTCACTGTACTGACCCGAAAGAAACACAGGAGAGGGCAAGAAAGCCCGTTTCTCAAAAGCAGAGAGTTTTCCTTGTGTGGGACACTAGGTTTCAATTAAACTTCCTAAAAGGAGTTGAGTCATGTTCACTTTCAAGGTTTAGCAGCAAGTGTCCATTCAGGATAAGAACACAACTCTTGTGCTATTCTGGCCATACTCAGTGCAAATAGCATTCTCTTCTGTTCCCAACAGGTACAGTGTATTGGACTGAAGAGAAGCTCCTGTTTCACTTAGTTTCCAATACTGAGTTGAACTAGATATGCGCCGTTTGTGTAGGAAGCAAAGTTCTTTGTTCTGAGGTAGCTCACTCTACTTGCCCTATAAAAAATCAGGAGAGTGCAAGAATGCCCGTTTCTCAAAAGCAGAGTGTTTTCCTTGTGTGGCACACTAGGGTTCAATTAAACTTCCTAAACGGAGTTGAGTCACTTTCAGTTTCAAGTTCTAACAGCAAGTGTCCATTCAGGGTAAGAACACAACTCTGGTGGTCTCTGGCCATACACAGTGCAAATAGCATTCGAGTCTATTCCCAGCAAGTACAGTGTATTGGACTGAAGAGAAGCTCCTGTTTGACTTAGTTTCCAATACAGAGTTGAGTTAGATATGCCCCGTTTGTGTAGGACTACCAGTTCTTTTGTTCTGACGTAGCACACTCTACTGGCCCTATAGGAAACACAGGAGAGTGGAAGAATGCCTGTTTCTCAAAAGCAGAGTGTTTTGCTTGTGTGGCACACTAGGATTCAAATAAACATACTAATTGGAGTAGAATCACATTAAGTTTCAAGTTCTATCAGCAAGTGTCCATTCAGGGTAAGAACACAACTCTTGTGCTATTCTGGGTATACACAGTGCCAATTGCATTCGTGTCTGTTCCCTGCAAGTACTGTGTATTAGACTGAAGAGAACCTCCTGTTTTACTTAGTTTCCAATATTGAGTTGAACTAGATATGCCCCTTTTGTGTAGGAAACACAGTTCCTTTTTTCTGAGCTAGCTCACTGTACTGGCCCTGAAGGAAACACAGGAGATTGCAAGAAAGCCAATTTCTCAAAAGCAGAGTGTTTTCCTTGTGTGGCACACTAGAGTTCAATTAAATTTCCTAAATGGAGTTGAATCATGTTCAGTTTCAAGTTCTAGCAGCAATTGTTCATTCAGGAGAAGAACACCAATCTTGTGCTATTCTGGTCATACTCAGTGCAAATAGCATTCGCGTCTGTTCCCAGCAAGTACAGTGTATTGCACTTAAGAAAAGCTCCTGTTTTACTTAGTTTCCAATACTGAGTTGACTAGATATGCCCCGTTTGTGTAGGAAGCACAGTTCTTTTGTTCTGAGCTATCTCACTCTACTGGCCCTATAGGAAACACAGGAGAGTGCAAGAATGCCCGTTTCTCAAAAGCAGAGTGTTTTCCCTGTGTGGCACACTAGGAATCAATTAAACTTCCTAATCAGAGTTGAATCATGTTCAGTTTCAAGTTCTAGCAGCCAGTGTTCATTCAAGGTAAGAACACTACTCTTGTGCTATTCTGGCCATACTCAGTGCAAATAGCATTCTCTTCTGTTCCCAGCAGGTACAGTGTATTGGACTGAAGAGAAGCTCCTGTTTTACTTAGTTTACAATACTGAGTTGAACTAGATATGCGCCATTTGTGTAGGAAGCAAAGTTCTTTTCTTCTGAGCTAGCTCACTCTACTTGCCCTATACAAAATCAGGAGAGTGCAAGAATGCCCGTTTCTCAAAAGCAGAGTGTTTTCCTTGTGTGACACACTAGGGTTCAATTAAACTGCTTAAACGGAGTTGAATCATGTTCAGTTTCAAGTTCTAGCAGCAAGTGTCCATTCAAGGTAAGAACACCCCTCTTGTGCTATTCTGGATATACACAGTGCCAATAGCATTCGTGTCGGTTCCCAGCAAGTACAGTGTATTGGACTGAAGAGAAGCTCCTGTTTGACTTAGTTTCCAATACTGAGTTGAAATAGATATGCCACGTTTGTGTAGGACTCACAGTCCTTTTGTTCTGAGCTAGCACACTCTACTGGCCCTATTGGAAACACAGGGGAGAACATGAATGCCCATTTCTCAAAAGCAGAGTGTTTTCCTTGAGTGGCACACTAGGGATCAATTAAACTTCCTAATCGGAGTTAAATCACGTTCAGTTTCAAGTTCTAGCAGCAAGTGTTCATTCAGGGTAATAACACCACTCTTGTGCTATTCTGGATATACACAGTGCCAATAGCATTCACGTCTGTTCCCAGCAAGTACTGTGTATTTGAGGGAAGAGACCTCCTGTTTTACTTCGTTTCCAATACTGAGTTGAATTAGATATGCCCCGTTTCTGTAGGAAGCACAGTTCTTTTCTTCTGAGCTATCTCACTTTACTGGCCGTATAAGAAACACAGGAGAGTGCAAGAATGCCCGTTTCTCAAAAGCTGAGAGTTTTCCTTGTGTGGCACACTAGGGTTCAATTAAACTTCCTAAACGGATTTGAATCACGTTCAGTTTCAAGTTCTAGCAGCAAGTGTTCATTCAGGGTAAAAATACCACTCTTGTGCTATTCTGGCCATACACAGTGCCAATAGCATTCACGTCTGTTCCCAGCAAGTACTGTGTATTGGACTGAGGAGAAGCTCCTCTTTGACTTCGTTTCCAATACATAGTAGAGTTAGATATGCCCCGTTTGTGTAGGACTCACAGTTCTTTTGTACTGAGCTAGCACACTCTATTGGCCCTATAGGAAACACAGGAGAGTGCAAGAATGCCCGTTTCTCAAAAGCAGAGTGTTTTCCTTGTGTGGCACACTAGGATTCAAATAAACATCCTAATTGGAGTTGAATCTCATTCAGTTTCAAGTTCTAGCAGCAAGTGTCCTTTCAGGGTAAGAACACAACTCTTGTGCTATTCTGGATATACACAGTGCCAATAGCATTCGTGTCTGTTCCCAGCAAGTACTGTGTATTGGACTTAAGAGAAGCTCCTGTTTTACTTAGTTTCCAATACTGAGTTGAACTAGATATGCCTCGTTTGTGTAGGAAGCACAGTTCTTTGTTCTGAGCTATCTCACTCTACTGGCCATTTAAGAAACACAGGAGAGTGCAAGAATGCCCGTTTCTCAAAAGAAGAGTGTTTTCCTTGTGTGGCACACTAGGGTTCCATTAAACTTCCTAAACGGAGTTGAGTCACGTTCAGTTTCAATTTTAACAGCAATTGTTCTTTCACGGTAAGAACAACACTCTTGTACTGTTCTCCCCATACACAGTGCCAATAGAATTCGTGTCTGTTCTCATCAAGTACAGTGTATTGGACTGAAGAGAAGCTCCTGTTTTACTTAGTTTCCGATACTGAGTTGAACTAGATATGCCCCGTTTGAGTAGGATACACACTTCTTTTGTTCTAAGCTAGCTCACTGTACTGGCCCTATAGGAATCACAGGAGAGTGCAAGAATGCCCGTTTCTCAAAAGGAGAGTGTTTTCCTTGTGTGGCACTCTAGGGTTCAATTGAATTTCCTAAACAGAGTTGAATCACGTTCAGTTTCAAGTTCTAGCAGCAAGTGTTCATTCAGGGTAAGAACACCACTCTTGTGTTATTCTGGATATACACAGTGCCAATAGCATTCGTGTCTGTTCCCAGTAAGTACTGTGTATTGGACTGAAGAGAACCTACAGTTTTACTTAGTTTCCAATCCTGAGTTGAACTAGATATGCCCTGTTTGTGTAGGAAACACTGTTCTTTTGTTCTGAGATAGCTCAAAGAAACACAGCAGAGTGCAAGAAAGCACGTTTCTCAAAAGCAGAGTGTTTTCCTTGTGTGGCACACTAGCGTTCAATTAAACTTCCTAAACCACGGTGAATCATGTTCAGTTTCAAGTTCTAGCAGCCAGTGTTCATTCAGGGTAAGAACACCACTCTTGTGCTATTCTGGCCATAATCAGTGCAAATAGCATTTGCGTCTGTTCCCAGCAAGTACAGTGTATTGGAATTAAGAGAAGCTCCTCTTTTACTTAGTTTCCAATATTGAGTTGAACTAGATATGCCCAGTTTCTGTGGGAAGCACAGTTCTTTTGTTCTGAGCTAGCTCACTCTACTGGCCCAATAGGAAACACAGGAGAGTGCAAGAATGCCCGTTTCTCAAAAGCAGAGTGTTTTCCTTGAGTGGCACACTAGGGTTCAATTAAACTTCCTCGAAGGATTTGAATCACGTTCAGGTTCAACTTCTAGCAGCAAGTGTTCTTTCACGGTAAGAACACCACTCTTGTGCTATTCTGGATATACACAGTGCCAATAGCATTCGCGTCTGTTCCCAGCTTGTACTGTGTATTGGACTGAAGAGAACCTCCTGTTTCAATTAGTTTCCAATACTGAGTTGATCTAGATATGCCCCGTTTGTGTAGAAAACACAATTCTTTTTTTCTGAGCTAGCTCACTGTACTGGCCCTCTACAAAACACAGGAGAGTGCAAAAAAGCCTGTTTTTCAAAAGCAGAGTGTTTTCCTTGTGTGGCACACTAGGGTTCAATTAAACGTCCTAAACAGAGTTGAGTCACGTTCACTTTCAAGTTCTAACAGTAAGTGTCCATTCAGGGAAAGAACACCACTCTTGTGCTAATCTGCCCATACACAGTGCCAATAGAATTTGCGTCTGTTCTAGGCAAGTACAGTGTATTAGACTGAAGAGAAACTCCTGTTTTACTTAGTTTCCAATACTGAGTTGAACTAGATATGCCCCGTTAGTGTAGAAAGCACACTTCTTTTGTTCTGAGCTAGCTCACTCTACTGTCCAAATAGAAAACACAGGATGGTGCAAGAATGCCCGTTTTCAAAAGCAGAGTGGTTTACTTATGTGGCACACTAGGGTTCAATAAAATTTCCTCAAAGGAGTTGAATCACGTTCAGTTTCAAGTCCTAGCAGAAAGTATCCATTCAGTGTAAGAACACCACTCTTGTGCTATTCTGGCCATACACAGTGCCAATAGCTTTCATGTCTGTTCCAGCAAGTATAGTGTATTGGACTGAACAGAAGCTCCTGTTTTACTTAGTTTCAAATAATGAGTTGAACTAGATATGCCCTGTTTGTGTAGGACTCACAGTTCTTTTTTTCTGAGCTAGCACACTCTCCTGGCCCTATAGGAAACCCAGGAGAGTGCAAGAATGCCCGTTTCTCAAAAGCAGAGTGATTTCCTTGTGTGGCACACTAGGGTTCAATTAAACTTCCTAATCGGAGTTGAATCACGTTCAGTTTCAAGTTCTAGCATCCAGTGTTCATTCAAGGTAAGAACACCACTCTTGTGCTATTCTGGCCATACGCAGTGCAAATAGCATTCGCGTCTGTTCCCAGCAAGTACAGTGTATTGGACTTAAGAGAAGCTCCTGTATGACTTAGTTTCCAATACTGAGTTGAGTTAGATATGGCCTTTTGTGTATGACTCACAGTTCTTCTGTTCTGAGCTATCACACTCTCCTGGCACTATAGGACACACAGGACAGTGCATGAATGCCAGTTTCTCAAAAGCAGAGTGTTTTCCTTGTGTGGCACACTAGGGTTCAATTAAACTTCCTAATTGAATTGAATCATGTTCAGTTTCAAGTTCTAGAAGCAAGTGTTCATTCAGGGTAAGAACACCACTCTTGTGCTATTCTGGATATACACAGTGCCAATAGCATTCGTGTCTGTTCCCAGCAAGTACAGGGTATTGGACTGAAGAGAACCTCCTGTTTTACTTAGTTTCCAATACTGAGTTGAATTAGATATGCCCCGTTTGTGTAGGAAACACAGTTCTTTTCTTCTGAGCTATCTCACTCTACTGGCCCTCAAGGAAACAGAGGAGAGTGCAAGAAAGCACTTTTCCCAAAAGCAGAGTGTTTTCCTTGTGTGGCACACTAGCGTTCAATTAATCTTCCTAAACCAAGGTGAATCATGTTCAGTTTCAAGTTCTAGCAGCCAGTGTTCATTCAGGATAAGAACACCACTCTTGTGCTATTCTGGCCATACTCAGTGCAAATAGCATTCGCGTCTGTTCCCAGCAAGTACAGTGTATTGGAATTAAGAGAAGCTCCTCTTTTACTTAGTTTCCAATATTGAGTTGAACTAGATATGCCCAGTTTGTGTAGGAAGCACAGTTCTTTTGATCGGAGCTAGCTCACTCTACTGGCCCTATAGGAAACACAGGAGAGTGCAAGAATGCCCGTTTCTCAAAAGCAGAGTGTTTTCCTTTTGTGGCTCACTAGGGTTCCATTAAACTTCCTCGAAGGATTTGAATCACGTTCAGGTTCAAGTTCTAGTAGCAAGTGTTCTTTCACTGTAAGAACACCACTCTTGTGCTATTCTGGATATACACAGTGCAAATAGCATTCACATCTGTTCCCAGCAAATACAGTATATTGGAGTGAAGAGAAACTCCTGTTTTACTTAGTTTCCAATACTGAGTTGAACTAGATATGCCTCGTTTGAGTAGGAAACACACTTCTTTTGTACTGAGCTAGCTAACTGTACTGGCCATATAGGAATCACAGGAGAGTGCAAGAATGCCCGTTTCTCAAAAGGAGAGTGTTTTCCTTGTGTGGCACTCTAGGGTTCAATTGAATATCCTAAACAGAGTTGAATCACGTTCAGTTTCAAGTTCTAGCAGCAAGTGTTCATTCAGGGTAAGAACACCACTCTTGTGCTATTCTGGATATACACAGTGCCAATAGCATTCGTGTCTGTTCCCAGCAAGTACTGTGTATTGGACTGAAGAGAACCTACTGTTTTACTTAGTTTCTAATCCTGAGTTGAACTAGATATGCCCTGTCTGTGTAGGAAACACAGTTCTTTTGTTCTGAGATAGCTCAAGGAAACACAGGAGAGTGCAAGAAAGAACGTTTCTCAAAAGCAGAGTGTTTTCCTTGTGTGGCACACTAGCGTTCAATTAAACTTCCTAAACCACGGTGAATCATGTTCAGTTTCAAGTTCTAGCAGCCAGTGTTCATTCAGGGTAAGATCACCACTCTTGTGCTATTGTGGCCATACTCAGTACAAATAGCATTTGCGTCTGTTCCCAGCTAGTACTGTGTATAGGACTGAAGAGAACCACCTGTTTTACTTAGTTTCCAATACTGAGTTGAACTAGATATGCCCCGTTTGTGTAGGAAACACAATTCTTTTGTTCTGAGCTAGCTCACTGTACTGGCCCTCAAGGAGACACAGAAGATTGCAAGAAAGCCCGTTTTTCAAAAGCAGAGTGTTTTCCTTGTGTGGCACACTAGGGTTCAATTAAACTTCCTAAACATAGTTGAGTCACGTTCAGTTTCAAGTTCTAACAGCAAGTGTTCATTCAGGGTAAGAACACCACTCTTGTGCTATTCTGCCCATACACAGTGCCAATAGAATTTGGGTCTGTTCTCAGCAAGTACAGTGTATTAGACTGAAGGGAAGCTCCTCTTTTACTTAGTTTCCAATACTGAGTTGAACTAGATATGCCCCGTTAGTGTAGAAAGCACTGTTCTTTTGTTTTGAGCTAGCTCACTCTACTGGCTAAATAGAAAACACAGGAGGGTGCAAGAATGCCCGTTTCTCAAAAGCAGAGTGTTTTACTCATGTGGCACACTAGGGTTCAATAAAATTTCCTCAAAGGAGTTGAATCACGTTCAGTTTAAAGTCCTAGCAGAAAGTATCCATTCAGTGTAAGAACACAACTCTTGTGCTATTCTGGCCATACATAGTGCCAATAGCTTTCAGGTCTGTTCCCAGCAAGTACAGTGTAGTGGACTGAAGCAAAGCTCCTGTTTTCCTTAGTTTCCAATACTGAGTTGAACTAGATATGCCCCGTTTGAGTAGGAAACACAGTTCTTTTGTTCTGAGCTAGGTCACTGTACTGGCCTTCAAGGAAACAGAGGAGAGTGCAAGAAAGTCCATTTCTCAAAAGCAGAGTGTTTTCCCTGTGTGTCACACTAGGCTTCAATTAAACTTCCTAATCGGAGTTGAATCACGTTCAGTTTCAAGTTCTAGAAGCAAGTATTCCTTCAGGGTAAGAACACCAGTCTTGTGCTATTCTGGATATACACAGTTCAAATAGCATTCGTCTATTCCCAGCAAGTACAGTGTATTGGACTTAAGAGAAGCTCCTGTTTGACTTAGTTTCCAATACTGAGTTGAATTAGATATGACCCGTTTGTGTAGGACTCACAGTTCTTTTTTTCTGAATTAGCACACTCTACTGGCCCTATAGGAAACACAGGAGAGTGCAAGAATGCCCGTTTCTCAAAAGCAGAGTGTTTTCCTTGTGTGACACACTAGGGTTCAAATAAACTTCCTAATCGGAGTTGAATCACTTTCAGTTTCAAGTTCTAGCAGCCAGTGTTCATTCAAGGTAAGAACACCACCTTTGTTCTATTCTGGCCATACACAGTGAAAATAGCATTCGCGTCTGTTCCCAGCAAGTACAGTGTATTGTATTTAAGAGACGCTCCTGTTTGACTTAGTTTCCAATACTGAGTTGAATTAGATATGCCCCGTTTGTGTAGGACTCACAGTTCTTTTGTTCTGAGCTAGCACTCATGTATGGCAAAATAGGAAACACAGGAGAGTGCAAGAATGCCCGTTTCTCAAAAGCAGAGTGTTTTCCCTTGTGGCACACTAGGGTTCAATTAAACTTCCTGAAAGGAGTTGAATCACGTTCAGATTCAAGTCTAGCAGGAAGAGTTCATTCAGGATAAGAAAACCACCCTTGGGATATTCGGGGCATACACAGTGCCAATAGCAGTTACGTCTGTTCCTGGCAAGTACATGTATTGCAATGAAGAGAAGCTCCTGTTTTACTTAGTTTCCAATACTGAGTTGAACTAGATAGGCCTCGTTTGAGTAGGAAGCACAGTTCCTTTGTTCTGAGCTAGCTCACTCTACTGGCCCAATAGGAAACGCAGGAGAGTGCAAGAATGCCAGTTTCTCAAAAGCAGAGTTTTTTCCTTCTGTGGCACACTAGCGTTCAATTAAACTTCCTAAACGTAGTTGAATAATGTTCTGTTTCAAGATCTAGCAGCAAGTGTTCATTCTGGGTAAGAACACCAATCTTGTGCTATTCTAGCCATACACAGTGCTAATAGCAATCGTGTCTGTTCCCAGCCAGTACAGTGTATTGGACTGAAGAGAACCTCCTGTTTTACTTAGTTTCCAATATTGAGTTGAACTAGATATGCCCCGTTTTTGTAGGAAGCACAGTTCTTTTTTTCTGAGCTATCTCACTCTACTGGCCCTATAGGAAACACAGGAGAGTGCAAGAATGCCCGTTTCTCAAAGGCAGAGTGTTTTCCTTGTGTGGCACACTAGGGTTCAAGTAAACTTCCTCAAAGGAGTTCAATCACGTTCAGGTTCAAGTTCTGGCAGCAAGTGTTCTTTCACGGTAAGAACACCACTCTTGTGCTATTCTGGATATACACAGTGCAAATAGCATTCGCATCTGTTCCCAGCAAATACAGTATATTGGAGTGAAGAGAAACTCCTGTTTTACTTAGTTTCCAATACTGAGTTGAACTAGATATGCCCCGTTTGTGTAGGAAACACAATTCTTTTGTTCTGAGCTTGCTCACTGTACTGGCCCTCAAGGAAACACAGGAGAGTGCAAGAAAGCCCGTTTTTCAAAAGCAGAGTGTTTTCCTTGTGTGGCACACGAGGGTTCAATTAAAATTCCTAAACGGAGTTGAGTCACATTAAGTTTCAAGTTCTAACGGATGTCCATTCAGGGTAAGCACACCACTCTTGTGCTATTCTGTCCATACACAGTGCCAATAGAATTCGCAGAGTGTTTTCCTTGTGTGGCACACTAGGGTTCAATTAATCTTACTCAACGGAGTTGAAATATGTTCAGTTTCAAGTTCTAGCAGCAAGTGTCTGTTCAGTGTAAGAACAACACTCTTGTGGTATTCTGGCCATACACAGTATCAATAGCATTGGCGTCTGTTCCCAGCAAGTACAGTGTATTGGACTGAAAAGAAGCTCCTATTTAACTTAGTTTCCAATACTGAGTTGAACTAGATATCCCCGTTTGTGCAGGAAACCCAGTTCTTTTATTCTGAGCTAGCTCACTGTACTGGCCCACTAGGAAACACAGGAGAGTGCAAGAATGCCCGTTTCTCAAAAGCAGAGTGTTTTCCTTGTGTGGCACACTAGATTCAATTAAACTTCCTCAAGCGGAGTTGAATCACGTTCAGTTTCAAGTTCTAGCAAAGTGTTCAATCAGAGCATAAACACCATGCTTCTGTTATTCTTGTCACACACACTGCCAATATCATTCGCGTCTGATCCCAGCATGTACAGTGTATTAGACTGAAGAGAAGCCCCTGTTTTACCTAGTTTCCAATACTGAGTTGAACTAGATATTCCCCGTTTGTGTAGGAAGCAAAGTTCGTTTTTCTGAGCTAGCTCAATGTACTAGCCATATAGGAAACAGAGGTGAGTGCAAGAATGCCCGTTTCCCAAAAGCAGAGTAATTTCCTTGTGTGGTACCCTAGGGTTCAATTAAACTTCCTCAAAGGAGTTGAATCACGTTCAGTTTCAAGTTCTAGCAGCAAGTGTTCATTCACGGTAAGAACACCACTCTTGTGCTATTCTGGATATACACGGTGAAAATAGCATTCACATCTGATCCCAGCAAGTACAGTGTATTGGACTTAAGAGAAGCTCCTGTTTGACTTAGTTTCCAATACTGAGTTGAACTATATATGCCCCGTTTGTGTATAAAGCAGAGTTCTTTGTTCTGAGCTATCTCACTCTACAGGCCCAATAGGAAACACAGGAGAGTGCAAGAATGCCCATTTCTCAAAAGCAGAGTGTTTTCCTAGTGTGGCACACTAGGGTTCAAGTAAACTTCCTCAAAGGAATTGAATCACGTTCAGTTTCAAGTTCTAGCAGCAAGTGTCCATTCAAGGTAAGAACACCACTCTTGTGCTATTCTGGATATACACAGTGCCAATAGCATTCGCCTCTGTTCCCAGCAAGTACAGTGTACTGGACTGAACAGAAGCTGCTGTTTTACTTAGTTTCCAATACTGAGTTGAATTAGATATTCCCCGTTTGTGTAGTAAGCACAGTTCTTTTGTTCTGAGCTGGCTCACTGTACTGGCCCTCAAGGAAACACAGGAGAGTGCAAGAAAGGCCGTTTCTCAAAAGCAGAGTGTTTTCCCTTGTTGCACACTAGGGTTCATTTAAACTTCCTAAACGGAGTTGAATCACGTTCAGTTTCAAGTTCTAGCAGAAAGTGTCCATTTAGTGTAAGAACACCACTCTTGTGCTATTCTGGCCATATACAGTGCAAAAGCTTTCGCGTGTGTTCCCATCAAGTACAGTGTATTGGACTAAAGAGAAGCTCCTGTTTTACTTAGTTTCCAATACTGAGTTGAACTAGATATGCAATGTTTCTGTAGGAAGCAAAATTCTTTTGTTCTGAGCTAGCTCACTCTACTGGCCCAATAGGAAACGCAGCAGAGACCAAGAATGCCCGTTTGTCAAAAGCAGAGTGTTTTCCTTGTGTGGCACACTAGGGTTCAATTAATCTTACTCAACGGAGTTGAAATACGTTCAGTTTCATAATAGCAGCAAGAGTCTGTTCAGAGTAAGAACAACACTCTTGTGGTATTCTGGCCATACACAGTATCAATAGCATTGGCGTCTGTTCCCAGCAAGTACAGTGTATTGGACTGAAAAGAAGCTCCTGTTTAACTTAGTTTCCAATACTGAGTTGAACTAGATATGCCCCGTTTGTGCAGGAAACCCAGTTCTTTTATTCTGAGCTAGCTCACTGTACTGGCCCTCTAGGAAAAACAGGAGAGTGCAAGAATGCCCGTTTCTCAAAAGCAGAGTGTTTTCCTTGTGTGGCACACTAGGGTTCAATTAAACTTCCTCAAGCGGAGTTGAATCACGTTCAGTTTCAAGTTCTAGCAAAGTGTTCATTCAGAGTATAAACACCATGCTTCTGTTATTCTGGTCACACACACTGCCAATATCATTCGTGTCTGATCCCAGCATGTACAGTGTATTAGACTGAAGAGAAGCCCCTGTTTTACCTAGTTTCCAATATTGAGTTGAACTAGATATTCCCCGTTTGTGTAGGAAGCAAAGTTCGTTTTTTCTGAGCTAGCACACTCTACTGGCGTTTAGGAAGCTCAGGAGAGTGTCGGAATGCCAGATTCTCAAAAGCAGAGTGTTTTCTTTTTGTGTGGCACACTAGGGTTCAATTAAACTTCCTAAACGGAGTGGAATCACATTCAATTTCAAGTTCCTGCAGCAAGTGTTCATTCAGCCTAAGAACACCACTCTTGTGGTCTTCTGGCCATACTCTGTGCAAATAGCATTCCTGTCTGTTCCCAGCAAATACACTTTATTGGACTGAAGAGAAGCTCCTGTTTGACTTAGTTTCCAATACTGAGTTGAACTAGATATGCCCCGTTTGTGCTGAAGCACAGTTCTTGTGTTCTGAGATAGCTCATTCTACTGGCCCAAAGGAAACACGAGAGTGTAAATATGCCAGTTTCTCAAAAGCAGAGTGTTTTCCTTGTGTAGCACACTGGGTTTCAATTAAACTTCCTAAACGGAGTTGAATCACGTTCAGTTTTAAGTTCCATCAGCAAGTGTTCATTCAGGGTAAGAACACCACTCTTGTGCTATTCTGCCCATACACAGTGCCAGTAGCATTTGCATCTGTTCTCAGCAAGTACAGTGTACTGGACTGAAGAGAAGTTCCTGTTTTACGTAGTTTTAAATACAGAGTTGAACAAGATATGCCGCGATTGTGTAGGAAGCACAGTTCTTTTGTTCTGAGCTGGCTCACTTGACTGGCCCTATAGGAAACACAGTAGAGTGCAAGAATGCCCGATTCTCAAAAGCAGAGTGTTTTCTTTGTGTGGCACACTAGGGTTCAATTAAACTTCCTAATTGGAATTGAATCACGTTCAGTTTCAAGTTGTAGAAGCAAGTGTTCATTCAGGCTAAGAACACCACTCTTATGCTATTCTGGATATACACAGTGCCAATAGCATTCGTGTCTGTTCCCTGCAAGTACAGGGTATTGGACTGAAGAGAACCTCCTATTTTACTTAGTTTCCAATACTGAGTTGAATTACATATGCCCCGTTTGTGTAGGAAACACAGTTCTTTTGTTCTGAGCTATCTCACTCTACTGGCACTCAAGGAAACACAGGAGAGTTCAAGAAATCCCTTTTCTCAAAAGCAGAGTGTTTTCCTTGTGTGGCACACTAGGGTTCAATTAAACTTCATAAACAGAGTTGAATCATGTTCAGTTTCAAGTTCTAGCAGCAAGTGTTCATTCAGGGTAAGAACACCAATCTTGTGCTATTCTGGCCATACTCTGTGCAAATAGCATTCGCGTCTATTCCCAGCAAGTACAGTCTATTGGACTTAAGAGGAGCTTCTGTTTTACTTAGTTTCCAATCCTGAGTTGAACTAGATATGCCCCGAATATGTAGGAAGCACAGTTCTTTTGTTCTGAGCTATCTCACTCTACTGGCCCTATAGGAATCACAGGAGAGTGCAAGAAAGCACGTTTCTCAAAAGCAGAGTGTTTTCCTTGTGTGGCACACTAGGGTTCAATTAAACTTCTTAAACGGAATTGAATCATGTTCAGGTTCAATTCCTAGCAGCAAGTGTCCATTCAGGTTAAGAACACCACTCTTGTGCTATTCTGTCCATACACAATGCAAATAGCACTCGTGTCTGTTCCCTGCAAGTACTGTGCATTGGACTGAAGAGAACCTCCTGTTTTACTTAGTTTCCAATTCTTAGTTGAACTAGATATCTCTGTTTGAGTAGGAAGCACAGTTCTTTTGTTCTGAGCTAGCTCACTCTACTGGCCCAATAGGAAACGCAGGAGAGTGCAAGAATGCCCGTTTCTCAAAAGCAGAGTGTTTTCCTTGTGTGGCATACTAGGATTCAATTAAACTTCCTAAACGGAGTTGAATCACGTTCAATCTCAAGTTCCAGCAGCAAGTGTCCATTCAGTGTAAGAACACCACTCTTGTGCTATTCTGGCCATACACAGTGTCAATAGCATTGGCGTCTGCTCCCAGCAAGTACAGTGTATTGTACTGAAGAGAACCTCCTGTTTTACTTAGTTTCCAATATTGAGTTGAACTAGATATGCCCCGTTTTTGTAGGAAGCACAGTTCTTTTTTTCTGAGCTAGCTCACTCTACTGGCCCAATAGGAAACGCAGGAGAGTGCAAGAATGCCCGTTTCTCAAAAGCAGAGTTTTTTCCTTCTGTGGCACACTAGCGTTCAATTAAACTTCCTAAACGTAGTTGAATAATGTTCTGTTTCAAGATCTAGCAGCAAGTGTTCATTCTGGGTAAGAACACCAATCTTGTGCTATTCTAGCCATACACAGTGCAAATAGCATTCGCATCTGTTCCCAGCAAATACAGTATATTGGAGTGAAGAGAAACTCCTGTTTTACTTAGTTTCCAATACTGAGTTGAACTAGATATGCCCCGTTTGTGTAGGAAACACAATTCTTTTGTTCTGAGCTTGCTCACTGTACTGGCCCTCAAGGAAACACAGGAGAGTGCAAGAAAGCCCGTTTTTCAAAAGCAGAGTGTTTTCCTTGTGTGGCACACGAGGGTTCAATTAAAATTCCTAAACGGAGTTGAGTCACATTAAGTTTCAAGTTCTAACGGATGTCCATTCAGGGTAAGCACACCACTCTTGTGCTATTCTGCCCATACACAGTGCCAATAGAATTCGCAGAGTGTTTTCCTTGTGTGGCACACTAGGGTTCAATTAATCTTACTCAACGGAGTTGAAATATGTTCAGTTTCAAGTTCTAGCAGCAAGTGTCTGTTCAGTGTAAGAACAACACTCTTGTGCTATTCTGTCCATACACAATGCAAATAGCACTCGCGTCTGTTCCCTGCAAGTACTGTGCATTGGACTGAAGAGAACCTCCTGTTTTACTTAGTTTCCAATTCTTAGTTGAACTAGATATCCCTGTTTGAGTAGGAAGCACAGTTCTTTTGTTCTGAGCTAGCTCACTCTACTGGCCCAATAGGAAACGCAGGAGAGTGCAAGAATGCCCGTTTCTCAAAAGCAGAGTTTTTTCCATGTGTGGCACACTAGGGTTCAATTAAAGTTCCTCAAAGGAGTTGAATCACGATCAGCTTCAAGTTCTAGCAGCAAGTGTTCATTCATGGTAAGAACTCAACACATATGGTATTCTGGATATACACAGTGCAACTAGCATTGGCGTCTGTTCCCAGGAAATACAGTATATTGGACAGAGGAGAAGTTCCTGTTTTACTTAGTTTCCAATAGTGAGTTGAACTACATATGCCCCGTTTGTGTAGGAAGCACAGTTCTTTGTTATGAGCTATCTCACTCTACTGGCCCTATAGGAAACACAGGAGAGTGCAAGAATGCCCATTTCTCAAAAGCAGAGTGTTTTCCTTGTGTGGCTCAGGAGGGTTCAATTAAACTTCCTAAACCGAGTTGAATCACGTTCAGTTTCAAGTTCTAGCAGCAATTATTCATTCAGGGTAAGAACACCACTCTGGTTCTATTCGGGGCATAAACAGTGCCAATAGCATTCGCTTCTGTTCCCTGCAAGTACAGTGTATTGGACTGAAGAGAAGCTCCTGTTTTACTTACTTTCCAACACTGAGTTGAACTAGATATGCCCCGTTTGAGTAGGAAGCACAGTTCTTTTGTTCTGAGCTAGCTCACTCTACTGGCCCAATAGGAAACGAAGGAGAGTGCAAGAATGCCCGTTTCTCAAAAGCAGAGTGTTTTCCTTGTGTGGCATACTAGGATTCAATTAAACTTCCTAAACGGAGTTGAATCACGTTCAATCTCAAGTTCCAGCAGCAAGTGTCCATTCAGTGTAAGAACACCACTCTTGTGATATTCTGGCCATACACAGTGTCAATAGCATTGGCGTCTGCTCCCAGCAAGGACAGTGTATTGTACTGAAGAGAAGCTCATGTTTTACTTAGTTTCCAATACTGAGTTGAACTAGATATTCCCCGTTTGAGTAGGAAACAGAGTTCTTTTGTTCTGAGCTAGTTCACTGTACTGGCCCTCATGGAAACACAGGAGAGTGCAAGAAAGCCCGTTTGTCAAAAGCAGAGTGTTTTACTTATGTGGCACACTAGGGTTCAATTAAACTTCCTCAAAGGAGTTGAATCACGTTCAGTTTCAAGTTCTAGCAGCAAGTGCTCATTGAGGGTAAGAACACCACTCTTGTGATATTCTTGATATACATACTGCCAATAGCATTCGCGTCTGTTCCCAGCAAGTACTGTGTACTGGACTGAAGAGAACCTCCTGTTTAAATTTGTTTCCAATACTGAGATGAACTAGATATGCCCCGTTTGTGTAGGAAGCACAGTTCTTTTGTTCTGAGCTAGCTCACTCTACTGGCCCTATAGGAAAAACAGGAGAGTGCCTGAATGCCTGTTCCTCAAAAGCAGAGTGTTTTCCTTGTGTGGCACACTAGCGTTAAATTAAACTTCCAAAAAGGAGTTGAATCATTTTCAGGTTAAAGTTGTAGCAGCAAGTGTTCATTCAGGGTAAGAACACCACTCTTGTGCTATTCTGACCATACACAGTAAATAGCATTCACGTATGTTCCCAGCAAGTACAGTGTATTGGACTGAAGAGAAGCTCCTGTTTGACTTAGTTTCGAATACCGAGTTGAACTAGATATGCCCCGTTGGTGTAGGACTCACAGTTCTTTTGTTCTGAGCTAGCACACTCTACTGGCCCTATAGGAAACACAGGAGAGTGCTAGAATGTCCGTTTCTCAAAGAGAGTGTTTTCCTTGTGTGGCACAATAGATTTTACTATACTTCCTAAACAGATTTGAATCACGTTCAGTTTCAAGTTTTAGCACCAAGTGTTCATTCAGTGTAAGAACACCACTCTTGTGCTATTCTGACCATACACAGTATATAGCACTCACGTATATTCCCAGCAAGCACAGTGTATAGGACTGAAGACAAGCTCCTGTTTTACTTTGTTTCCAATACTGAGATGAACTAGATATGCCCCGTTTGTGTAGGAAGCACAGTTCTTTTGTTCTGAGCTAGCTCACTGTACTGGCCCTATAGGAAACACAGGAGAGTGCAAGAATTCCTGTTTCTCAAAAGCTGAGGGTTTTCCTTGTGTGGCACACAAGGGTTCAATTAAACTTCGTAAACGGAGTTGAAAAACGTTAGGTTTCAAGTTCTCACAGCAAGTGTTCATTCAGGATAAGAACACTACTCTTGTGCTATTCTGGCCATACACAGTGCCAATAGCATTCACCTCTGTTCCCAGCAAGTACAGTTTATTGTACTGAAGAGAAGCTCCTGTTTTATTTAGTTTCCAATACTGAGTTGAACTAGATATGCCCCGTTTGTGTAGGAAGCGCAGTTCTTTTGTTCTGAGCTAGCTCACTGTACTGGCCCTATAGGAAACACAGTAGAGTGCAAGAATGCATGTCTCTCAAAAGCAGAGTGTTTTTTTGCAGGGCACACTAGGGTTCAATTAAACTTCCTAAACGGAATTGAATAACGTTCAGTTTCATGTTCTAGCACTAAGTGTTCATTCAGGCTAAGTACACCAATCTTGTGCTATTCCGGCGATACAGAGGGCAAATAGCATTCGCGTCTGTTCCCAGCAAGTACAGTGTGTTGGAATGAAGACAAGCTCCTGTTTTACTTAGTTTCCAATACTGAGTTGAACTAGATATGCCCCGTTTGTGTAGGAAGCACAGTTCTTTTGTTCCGAGGAAGGTCACTCTACTGGCCCTATATAAAACACAGTAGAGTGCAAGAATGCCTGCTTCTCAAAAGCAGAGCATTTTCCTTGCATGGCACACTAGGGTTCAATTAAACTTCCTAAACGGAGTTGAATCACATTCAAGTTCAAGTTCTAGCACTAAGTGTTCATTCATGCTAAGAACACCACCCTTGTGCTATTCTGGCCATGTACAGTATCAATAGCATTCCTGTCTGTTCCCAGCAAGTACAGTGTATAGGACTGAAGAGAAGCTCCTGTTTAACTTTGTTTCCAATACTGAGATGAACTAGATATGCCCCGTTTGTGTAGGAAGCACAGTTCTTTTGTTCTGAGCTAGCTCACTCTACTGGCCCTATAGGAAAAACAGGAGAGTGCCTGAATGCCTGTTCCTCAAAAGCAGAGTGTTTTCCTTGTGTGGCACACTAGTGTTAAATTAAACTTCCAAAAAGGAGTTGAATCATTTTCAGGTTAAAGTTGTAGCAGCAAGTGTTCATTCAGGGTAAGAACACCACTCTTGTGCTATTCTGACCATACACAGTAAATAGCATTCACGTATGTTCCCAGCAAGTACAGTGTATTGGACTGAAGAGAAGCTCCTGTTTGACTTAGTTTCGAATACCGAGTTGAAATAGATATGCCCCGTTTCTGTAGGACTCACAGGTCTTTTGTTCTGAGCTAGCACACTCTACTGGCCCTATAGGAAACACAGGAGAGTGCTAGAATGTCCGTTTCTCAAAGAGAGTGTTTTCCTTGTGTGGCACAATAGATTTTTTTATACTTCCTAAACATATTTGAATCACGTTCAGTTTCAAGTTTTAGCACCAAGTGTTCATTCAGTGTAAGAACACCACTCTTGTGCTATTCTGACCATACACAGTAAATAGCACTCACGTATGTTCCCAGCAAGCACAGTGTATAGGACTGAAGACAAGCTCCTGTTTTACTTTGTTTCCAATACTGAGATGAACTAGATATGCCCCGTTTGTGTAGGAAGCACAGTTCTTTTGTTCTGAGCTATCTCACTGTACTGGCCCTATAGGAAACACAGGAGAGTGCAAGAATTCCCGTTTCTCAAAAGCTGAGGGTTTTCCTTGTGTGGCACACAAGGGTTCAATTAAACTTCGTAAACGGAGTTGAAAAACGTTAGGTTTCAAGTTCTCACAGCAAGTGTTCATTCAGGATAAGAACACCACTCTTGTGCTATTCTGGCCATACACAGTGCCAATAGCATTCACCTCTGTTCCCAGCAAGTACAGTTTATTGGACTGAAGAGAAGCTCCTGTTTTACTTAGTTTCCAATACTGAGTTGAACTAGATATGCCCCGTTTGTGTAGGAAGCGCAGTTCTTTTGTTCTGAGCTAGCTCACTGTACTGGCCCTATAGGAAACACAGTAGAGTGCAAGAATGCGCGTCTCTCAAAAGCAGAGTGTTTTTTTGCAGGGCACAATAGGGTTCAATTAAACTTCCTAAACGGAATTGAATAACGTTCAGTTTCATGTTCTAGCACTAAGTGTTCATTCAGGCTAAGTACACCAATCTTGTGTTTTTCCGGCGTTACAGAGGGCAAATAGCATTCGCGTCTCTTCCCAGAAAGTACAGTGTGTTGGACTGAAGACAAGCTCCTGTTTTACTTAGTTTCCAATACTGAGTTGAAGTAGATATGCCCCCTTTGTGTAGGAAGCACAGTTCTTTTGTTCTGAGCTAGCTCACTGTACTGGCCCTATAGGAAACACAGTAGAGTGCAAAAATGTCCGTTTCTAAAAAGCAGAGTGTTTTTCTTGCATCTCACAGTAGGGTTCAATAAACTTCCTAAACGGAGTTGAATCACGTTCAGTTTCATGTTCTAGCACTAAGTGTTCATTCAGGCTAAGAACACCACTCTTCTGCTCTTCTGGCCATACAAAATGCAAATAGCATTCTAGTCTGTTCCGACCTCGTACAGTGTGTTGGACTGAAGAGAAGCTCCTTTTTTACTTAATTTCCAATACTTAGTTGAACTAGATATGCCCCGTTTGTGTAGGAAGCACAGTTCTTTTGTTCTGAGCTAGCTCACTGTACTGGCCCTATAGGAAACACAGGAGAGTGCAAGAATGCCCGTTTCTCAAATGCAGAGTGTTTTCCTTTTGTGGCACACAAGGGTTCAATTAAACTTCCTAAACGGAGTTGATAAACGTTATGTTTCAAGTTCTAACAGCAAGTGTTCATTCAGGGTAAGAACACCACACTTGTGCTATTCTGGCCATACACAGTGCCAATAGCATTCACGTCTGTTCCCAGCAAGTACAGTTTATTGGACTGAGTAGAAGCTCTTGTTTTACTTAGTTTCCAATACTGAGTTGCACTAGATATTCCCCGTTTGTGTAGGAAGCACAGTTCTTTTTTTCTGAGCTAGCTCACTGTACTGGCCCTATAGAAAAGACAGTAGAGTGCAAGAATGCCAGTTTCTCAAATGCAGAGTTTTTTTCTTGCATTGCACACTAGGGCTCAATTAAACATCCTAAACGGAGTTGAATCACGTTCATTTTCATGTTCTAACACTAAGTGTTCATTCAGGTTAGAACACCACTCTTGTGCTATTCTGGCCATACACAGTGCAAATAGCATTCGCGTCTGTTCCCAGCAAGTACAGTGTGTTGGACTGAAGAGAAGGTCCTGTTTTACTTAGTTTCCAATACTGAGTTGAGCTAGATATTCCCCGTTTGTATAGGAAGCAGAGTTTTTTGTTCTGAGCTAGCTCACTGTACTGGCCCTATAGGAAACACAGGAGAGTGCAAGAATGCCCGTTTCTCAAAAGCTGAGTGTATTCCTTGTGTGGCACACAAGGGTTCAATTAAACTTCCTAAACGGACTTGAAAAACGTTAAGTTTCAAGTTCTAGCAGCAAGTGTTCATTCAGGGTAAGAACACCACTCTTTTGCTATTCTGGCCATACACAATGCAAATAGCATTCGCGTCTGTTCCCAGCAAGTACAGTGTGTTGGACTGAAGAGAAGGTCCTCTTTTACTTAGTTTCCAATACTGAGTTGAACTAGATATGCCCCGTTTGTTTAGGAAGCACAGTTCTTTTGTTCTGAGCTAGCTCACTGCACTGGCCCTATGGGAAACACAGTAGAGTGCAAGAAAGCGCGTTTCTCAAAAGTAGAGTGGTTTTTTGCATGCCACACTAGGGTAAAATTAAACTTCCTAAACGGAGTTGAATCACGTTCAGTTTCATGTTCTAGCACTAAGTGTTCATTCAGGCTAAGAACAGCACTCTTGTGCTATTCTGGACATACACAGTGCAAATAGCATTCGCGTCTGTTCCCAGCAAGTACAGTATGTGGGACAGAGGAGCAGCTCGTGTTTTACTTAGTTTCCAATACTAAATTGAACTAGATATGCCCCGTTTGTGTAGGAAGCACAGTTCTTTTGTTCTGGACTAGCTCACTGTTCTGGCCCTGTGGGAAACACAGGAAAATGCAAGAATGCCCGTTTCTCAAAAGCAGAGTGTTTTCATTTAGTGGAACTCTAGGTTTCAATTAAACACTCTAAACGGAGTTGAATCACGTTCAGTTTCATGTTCTAGCAGTAAGTGTTCATTCAGGGTAAGAACACCACTCTTGTGCTATTCTTGCCATAAAAGTGCAAATAGCATTCACGTCTATTCCCAGCATGTACAGTGTATTGGACTGAAGAGAAGCTCCTGTTTTACTTAATGTCCTAATACTGAGTTGATATACCCGGTTTGTGTAGGAAGCACAGTTCTTTTCTTCTGAGCTAGCTCACTCTACTGGCCCTATAGGAAACACAATAGAGTGCAAAAATGCCCGTTTCTCAAACAGAGTGTTTTTCTTGCATGTCACACTAGGGTTCAATTAAACTTGCTAAACGTAGTTGAATCACGTTCAGTTTCATGTTATAGCACTAAGTGTTCATTCAGGCTAAGAACACCACTCTTGTGCTATTCTGGCCATACACAATGCAAATACCATTCTCGTCTGTTCCCACCTAGTATAGTCTGTTGGACTGAAGAGAAGCTCCTTTTTTACTTAATTTCCAATACTGAGTTGAACTAGATATGCCCCGTTTGTGTAGGAAGAACAGTTCTTTTGTTCTGAGCTAGCTCACTGTACTGGCCCATAGGAAACACAGGAGAGTGCAAGAATGCTCGTTTCTCAAAAGCTGAGTGTTTTCCTAGTTTGGCACACAAGGATTCAATTATACTTCCTAAACGGAGTTGAAAAACGTCAGGTTTCATGTTCTAACAGCAAGGGTTCTTTCAGGGTAAGAACACCACTCTTGTGCTATTCTGGCCATACACAGTGCCAATAGCATTCACGTCTGTTCCCAGCAAGTACAGTTTATTAGACTGAAGGGAAGCTCCTGTTTTACTTAGTTTCCAATACTGAGTTGAACTAGATATGCCCCGTTTGTTTAGGAAGCACAGTTCTTTTGTTCTGAGCTAGCTCACTGTACTGGCCCTATAGAAAACACAGTAGAGTGCAAGAATGCCCGTTTCTCAAAAGCAGAGTGTTTTTCTTGCATGGCACACTAGGGTTCAATAAACTTCCTAAACGGAGTTGAATCTTGTTCAGTTTCATGTTCTAGCACTAAGTGTTCATTCAGGCTAAGAACACCACTCTTGTGCTATTCTGCCCATACACAGTGCAAATAGCATTCGCGTCTGTTCCCAAGAAGTACAGTGTGTTGGACTGAAGAGAAGGTCCTGTTTTACTTAGTGTCCAATACTGGGTTGACTAGATATGCCCCGTTTGTGTAGGAAGCACAGTTCTTTTGTTCTGAGCTAGCTCACTGTACTGGCCCTATAGGAAACACAGTAGAGTGCAATAATGGGCTTTTCTCAAAGGCACAGTGTTTTTTTGCATGGCACACTATGGTTCAATTAAACTGCCTAAACGGAATTGAATAAAGTTCAGTTTCATGTTCTAGCACTAAGTGTTCACTCAGGCTAAGAACACCACTTTTGTGCTGTTCTGGCCATACACAGGGCAAATAGCATTCGCGTCTGTTCCCAGCAAGTACAGTGTGTTGGACTGAAGACAAGCTCCTGTTTTACTTAGTTTCCAATACTGAGTTGAACTAGATATGTCCCGTTCGTGTAGGAAGCACAGTTCTTTTGTTCTGAGCTAGCTCACTGTACTGGCCCTATAGGAAACACAGTATCGTGCAAGAATGGACGTTTCTCAAAAGCAGAGTGTTTTTTTGCATGGCACACTAGGGTTCAATTAAAGTTCCTAAACTTAGTTGAATCACGTTCAGTTTCATGTTCAAGAACTAAGTATTCATTCAGGCTAAGAACTCCACTCTTGTGCTATTCTGGCAATACACAGGGCAAATAGCATTCGCGTCTGTTCCCAGCAAGTACAGTGTGTTGGACTGAAGACAAGCTCCTGTTTTAATTAGTTTCCAATACTGAGTTAAACTAGATATGCCCCGTTTGTGTAGGAAGCACAGTTCTTTTATTCTGAGCTAGCTCAGTGTACTGGCCCTATAGGAAACACAGGAGAGGGCAAGAATGCCCGAATCTCAAATGCAGAGTGTTTTCCTTGTTTGGCACACAAAGGTTCAATTAAACTTCCTAAACGGAGTTGAAAAACGTTAGTTTTCAAGTTTTAACAGAAAGTATTCATTCAGGGTAAGAACACCACTCTTGTGCTTTTCTGGCCATACATAGTGCCAATAGCATTCACGTCTGTTCCCAGCAATTACAGTTTATTGGAATGAAGAGAAGCTGCTGTTTTACTTAGTTTCCAATACTGAGTTGAACTAGATATTCCCCGTTTGTGTAGGAAGCACAATTCTTTTGTTCTGAGCTAGCTCACTGTACTGGCCCTATAGAAAACACAGTAGAGTGCAAGAATGCCCGTTTCTCAAAAGCAGAGTGTTTTTCTTGCATTACACACTAGGGTTCAATTAAACTTCCTAAACGGAGTTGAATCACGTTCAGTTTCATGTTCTAGCACTAAGTGTTCATTCAGGCTAAGAACACCACTCTTGTGCTATTCTGCCCATACACAGTGCAAATAGCATTCGCGTCTGTTCCCAGCAAATACATTGTGTTGGACCAAAGGAAAGCTCCTGTTTGACTTAGTTTCCAATACTGAGTTGAACTAGATATGCCCCGTTTGGGTAGGAAGCACAGTTCTTTTGTTCTGAGCTAGCTCACTGTACTGGCCCTATAGGAAACACAGTAGAGTGCAAGAGTGCCTGTTTCTCAAAAGCAGAGTGTTTTTCTTGTAAGGCCGACTGGGGTTCAATACAAATTGCTAAACGGAGTTGAATCACATTCAGTTTCAAGTTCTAGCATTAAGTATTAATTCAGTGTAAGAACACCACTATTGTGCTATTCTGGCCATAAACAGTGCAAATAGCACCTGCGTCTGTCCCCAGTAAATACAGTGTATTTGACTGAAGAGAAGCTCCTGTTTTACTTAGTTTCCAATACTGCGTTGAACTCGATATGCCCCGTTTGTGTAGTAAGCACAGTTCTTTTGTTCTGAGCTAGCTCACTGCACTGCCCCTATAGAAAACACAGTAGAGTACATGAATGCCCGTTTCTCAAAAGCAGAGTGTTTTTCTTGTTTGGCACACTAGAGTTCAATTAAACTTCCTAAACCGAGTTGAATCACCTTCAGTATCATGTTCTAGCACTAAGTGTTCATTCAGGCTAAGAACACCACTCTTGTGCTATTCTGACCATATACAGTAAATAGCATTCACCTATGTTCCCAGCAAGTACAGTGTATTGGACTGAAGAGAAGCTCGTGTTTGACTTTGTTTCGAATACAAAGTTGAAGTAGATATTCCCGTTGGTGTAGGACTCACAGTTCTTTTGTTTTGAGATAGCATACTGTACTGGCCCTATAGGAAACACAGGAGAGTGCAAGAATGCTCGTTTCTCAAAGGCAGAGTGTTTTCCTTGTGTGGCACACTAAGGTTCAATTAAACTTCCTAAACGGAGTTGATCACGTTCAATTTCAAGTTCTAGCAGCAAGTGTTCATTCAGAGTAAGAACACCACTCTTGTGCTATTCTGTGCATACACAGTTCAAATAGCATTCCTTTCTGTTCCCAGCAAGTACAGTGTATAGAACTGAAGAGAAGCTCCTGTTTTACTTAGTTTCCAATACTGAGTTGAACTAAATATGCCCAGTTTTTGCACGAAGCACAGTTCTTTTAGTCTGAGTTAGCTCACTCTCCTGGTCCTATAGGAAACACAGGAGAGTGCAAGAATGCCCGTTTCTCAAAAACAGAGTGTTTTCCTTGTGTGGCACACTAGGGTTCAATTAAACATGCTAAACAGATTTGAATCACATTTAGTTTCAAGTTCTAGCTGCAAGGGTTCATTCAGGATAAGAACACTGCTCTTGTCCGGTTCTGGCCATACACAGTGACAATAGCATTCGCGACTGTTCCCAGCAAGTACAGTGTATTGGACTGAAGAGAAGCTCCTGTTTTACTGAATTTCCTAATACTGAGTTCAACTAGATGTGCCCCGTTCGTGTAGGATGCACTGTTCTTTTGCTCTGAGCTCGCACACTCTACTGGCCCTATAGGAAACACAGGAGAGTTCAAGAATGCTCATTTCTCAAAAGCAGAGTGTTTTCCCTGTGTGGCACACTAGGATTCAATTAAACTTTCTAAATGGAGTTGAATCACGTTCAGGTTCAAGTTCTAGCAGCACGTGTTCATTCAGGGTAAGAACACCACTCTTGTGCTCTTCTGGCCGTACACAGTGCAAATAGCATTCGCGTCTGTTCCCAGCAAGTACAGTGTGTTGGATGGAAGAGAAGCTCCTGTTTTCCTTAGTTTCCAATACTGAGATGAACTAGATATGCCCCGTTTGTGTAGTAAGCTCAGTTTTTTGTTCTGAGCTAGCTCATTCTACTGTCCCTATTGGAAATACAGGAGAGTGCAAGAATGCCCGTTTCACAAAAGCAGAGTGTTTTCCTTGTGTGTCACACTGGGGTACAATTACTTCCATAACGGAGTTGAATCACGTTCAATTTCATGTTCTAGCAGCAAATGTTCATTCAGGGTAAGAACACCACTCTTGTGCTATTCTGAACATACACAGTTTAAATAGCATTCACGTATGTTCACAGCAAGTATCATGTATTGGACTGAAGAGAAGCTCCTGTTTTACTTAGTTTCCAATACTCTGTTTATCTAGATATGCCCCGTTTTTGCACGAAGCACAGTTCATTTATTCTGAGTTAGCTCACTCTCCTGGCCCTATAGGAAACCCAGGAGAGTGCAAGAATGCCCGTTTCTCAAAAGCAGAGTGTTTCCGTCGTGTGGCACACTAGGATTCAATTAAACTTCCTAAACGGAGTTGATCACGTTCAGTTTCAAGTTCTATCAGCAAGTGTTCAATCAGGGTAAGAACACCACTCTTGTGCTATTCTGGCCATACACTGTGCCAATAGCATTTGCGTCTTTACCAGCAAGTACAGTGTATTGGACTGAAGTGAAGCTCCTGTTTTACTTAGTTTCCAATACTGAGTTGAACTAGATATGCCTCGTTTCTGTAGGACTCAGAGTTCTTTTGTTCTGAGCTAGCACACTCTTCTGGCCCTATAGGAAACACAGGACAGTGCAAAAATGCCCTTTTCTCAAAAGCAGAGTGTTTTCCTTGTGGCACACTAGGGTTCAATTAAACTTCCTAAACGGAGTTGAATCACGTTCACTTTAAAATTCTAGCTCTAAGTGTTCATTCAGGGTAGGAACTCCACACGTGTGCTATTCTGACCAAACACAGTAAATAGCATTCACCTATGTTCCCAGCAAGTACAGTGTATTGGACTGAAGAGAAGCTCCTGTTGGACTTTGTTTCGAATACCAAGTTGAACTAGATATGCCCCGTTGGTGTAGGACACACAGTTCTTTTGTTCTGAGCTAGCATACTCTACTGGCCCTATAGGAAACACAGGAGAGTGCAAGAATGCCCGTTTCTCAAAACCAGAGTGTTTTTCTTGCATGGAACACTAGCGCTCAATTAAACTTCCTAATCGGAGACGAATCACGTTCAGTTTCATATTCTAGCACTAAGTGTTCATTCAGGCTAAGAACACCACTCTTGTGCTATTCTGGCCATAAACACTGCAAATAACATTCGTGTCTTTTCCCAGCAAGGACAGTGTGTTGGACTGAAGAGAAGCTTCTATTTCACTTAGTTTCCAATACTGAGTTGAACTAGATATGCCCCGTTTGTGTAGGAAGTACAGTTCTTTGGTTCTGAGCTAGCTCACTGTACTGGCCCTTTAGGAAACACAGGAGAGTACAAGAATGTCCCTTTCTCAAAAGCAGAGTGTTTTTCTTGCATAGCACACTAGGGTTCAATTAAACTTCCTAAACGGAGTTGAATCACGTTCAGTTTCATGTTCTAGCACTAAGTGTTGATCCAGGCTAAGAACACCACTCTAATGCTCTTCTGGCCATACACAGTACAAATAGCATTCGCGTCTGTTCCCAGCAAGTACAGTGTGTTGGACTGAAGAGAAGGTCCTGTTTTACTTAGTTTCCAATACTGAGTTGAACTGGATATGCCTCTTTTGTGTAGGAAGCACAGTTCTTTTGTTCTGAGCTAGCTCACTGTACTGGCCCTATAGGAGACACAAGAGAGTGCAAGAATGCCCGTTTCTCAAAAGCAGAGTGTTTTTCTTGCATAGCACACTAGGGTTCAATTAAACTTCCTAAACGGAGTTGAATCAATTTCAGTTTCATTTTCTAGCACTAAGTGTTCATTCAGGCTAAGAACAGCACTCTTGTACAATTCTGGCCGTACATAGTTCCAATAGCATTCGCGTCTGTTCCCACCAAGGACAGTGTGTTGGACTGAAGAGAAGCTCCTGTTTTACTTAGTTTCCAATACTGAGTTGAACTAGATATGCTCCGTTTGTGTAGGAAGCGCAGTTTTTTGTTCTGAGCTAGCTCACTGTACTGGCCCTAATGGAAACACAGGAGATTGCAAGAATGCCCATTTCTCAAAAGCAGAGTGTTTTTCTTTCAAGGCACACTAAGGCTCAATTTAACTTCCTAAACGGAGTTGATCACGCTCAGTTTCATGTTCTAGCACTAAGTGTTCATTCAGGGTAAGAACACCACTCTTGTGCTATTCTGGCCATAAACAGTGCAAATAGCATTCGCGTCTATTCCCAGCAAGTACAGTGTTTTGGACTGAAGAGAAGTTCCTGTTTTACTTAATGTCCTAAAACAGATTTGATAAGTCCCGTTTGTGTAGGAAGGATATTTTTTTTTTATTCTGCGCTAGCTCACCATACTGGCACTAAAGAAAACACAGTAGAGTGCAAGAATGCCCGTTTCTCAAAAGCAGAGTGTTTTCTTTAGTAGCACACTAGGGTTCAATTAAACTTCCTACATAGAGTTGAATCACTTTCAGTTTCAAGTTCTAGCAGTAAGTGTTCATTCAGGGTATGAACACAACTCTTGTGCTATATTGGCCATACACTGTGCAAATAGCATTCACGTCTATTCCCAGCAAATACAGTGTATTGGACTGAAGAGAAGCTCCTGTTTTACTTTGTTTCCAATTCTGAGTTGAACTATACATATGCCCCCTTTGTGTAGGAAGCACAGTTCTTTTGTTCTGAGCTAGGTCACTGTACTGGCCCTATAGGAAACACAGGAGAGTGCAAGAATGCCTGTGTCTCAAAAGCAGAGTGTTTATCTGCATGGCACACTAGGGTTCAATTAAACTTCCTAAATGGAGTTGAATCACATTCAGTTTCATGTTCTAACACTAAGTGTTCATTCAGAATAAGAACACCACTCTTGTGCATTTCTGGCCGTACACGGTGCAAATAGCATTTGCCTCTGTTTCCAGCAATACAGTGTTTTGGACTGAAGAGCAGCTCCTGTTTTGCTTAGTTTCCAATACTGAGTTGAACTAGATATGCCCCATTTGTGCAGGAAGCACAGTTCTTTTGTTCTGAGCTAGCTCACTGTACAGGCCCTATAGGAAACACAGGAGAGTGCAAGAATGCCCTTTTCTCAAAAGCAGAGTTTTTTTCTTGCATGGCACACTAGGGCTCAATTAATCTTCCTAAATGGAGTTGAATCATATTCAGTTTCATGTTCTAGCACTAAGTGTTCATTCATTCTAAGAACACCACTCTTGTGCTATGCTGACTATACACAGTGCAAATACCATTCGCGTTTGTTCCCTGCAAGTACCGTGTGTTGGACTGAAGAAAGCTCCTGTTTTAATTAGTTTCCAATACTGAGATGAAATAGATAAGCCCCGTTTGTGTATGAAGCACAGTTCTTTGTTCTCAGCTAGCTCACTGTACTTGCCCTACAGGAAACACAGTAGAGTGCAAGAATGCCCATTTCTCAAAAGCAAGGTGTTTTTCTAGCAAGGCACACTAGGGTTCAATTAAACTTCCTAAACGGAGTTGAATCACGTTCAGTTTCATGTTCTAGCACTAAGTGTTCATTCAGGCTAAGAACACTACTCTTGTGCTATTCTTGCCATATACAGTACAAATAGCGTTTGCTTCTGTTCCCATCAGGTAACGTGTGTTGGACTGAAGAGAAGCTCCTGTATTAATTAGTTTCAAATACTGAGTTGAACTCGATATGCCCCTTTTGAGTAGGAAGCACAGTTTTTTTGTTCTGAGCTAGCTCATTGTACTGGCCCTATAGGAAACACAGGAGAGTGCAAGAATGCCCGTTGTCAAAAGCAGAGTGTTTTTCTTGCAATGCACACTAGGGCTCAATTAAACTTCCTAAACGGAGTTGAATCACATTCAGTTTCATGTTCTAGCACTAAGTGTTCATTCATTCTAAGAACACCAGTCTTGTGTTATTCTGGCCACACATACTGCAAATAGCATTCGCTTCTGTTCCCTGCAAGTACCGTGTGTTGGACTGAAGAGAAGCTCCTGTTTGAATTAGTTTCCAATACTGAGTTGAACTAGATATGCCCCGTTTGTGTAGGATGCACAGTTCTTTTGTTCTGAGCTAGCTCACTGTACTGGCCCTATAGGAAACACAAGAGTGCAAGAATGCCCGTTTCTCAAAAGCAGAGTGTTTTTCTAGCATGGCACACTAGGGTTCAATTAAACTTCCTAAACGGAGTTGAATCACGTTCAGTTTCATGTAATAGCACTAAGTGTTCATTCAGAATAAGAACACCACTCTTGTGCTATTCTTGCCAAACACGGTGCAAATAGCATTGGCGTCTGTTCCCAGCAAGTAGAGTGTGTTGGACTGAAGAGAAGCTACTGTTTTACTTAGTTTCCAATACTGAGTTGACCTAGATATGCCCCGTTTGTGTAGGAAGCACAGTTCTTTTGTTCTGAGCTAGCTCACTGTACTGGACCTATAGGAAACACAGGAGAATGCAAGAATGCCCGTTTCACAAAAGCAGAGTGTTTTTCTTGCATGGCACACTAGGGTTCAATGAAACTTCCTAAACGGAGTTGAATCACATACAGTTTCATGTTCTAGCACTAAGTGTTCATTCGGGGTAAGAACACAACTCTTGTGCTACTCTGGCCATTCACAGTGCAAATAGCATTTGCGTCTGTTCCCAGCAATACAGTGTTTTGGACTGAAGAGAAGCTCCTGTTTTGCTTAGTTTCCAATACTGGGTTGAACTAGACATGCCCCGTTTGTGTAGGAAGCACAGTTCTTTTGTTCTGAGCTAGCTCACTGTACTGGCCCTATAGGAAACACAGGAGAGTGCAAGAATGCCTGTGTCTCAAAAGCAGAGTGTTTATCTTGCATGGCACACTAGGGTTCAATTAAACTTCCTAAACGGAGTTGAATCACATTCAGTTTCATGTTCTAGCACTAAGTGTTCATTCATTCTAAGAACACTACTCTTGTGCTATTCTTGCCATATACAGTGCAAATAGCCTTCGCGTCTGTTCCCATCAAGTACCGTGTGTTGGACTGAAGAGAAGCTCCTGTATTAATTAGTTTCCAATACTGAGTTGAACTAGATATGCCCCGTTTGAGTAGGAAGCACAGTTTTTTTGTTCTGAGCTAGCTCACTGTACTGGCCCTATAGGAAACACAGGAGAGTGCAAGAATGCCCGTTGTCAAAAGCAGAGTGTTTTTCTTGCAATGCACACTAGGGCTCAATTACACTTCCTAAACGGAGTTGAATCACATTCAGTTTCATGTTCTAGCACTAAGTGTTCATTCATTCTAAGAACACCAGTCTTGTGTTATTCTGGCCATACATACTGCAAATAGCATTCGCATCTGTTCCCTGCAAGTACCGTGTGTTGGACTGAAGAGAAGCTCCTGTTTGAATTAGTTTCCAATACTGAGTTGAACTAGATATGCCCCGTTTGTGTAGGAAGCACAGTTCTTTTGTTGAGAGCTAACTCACTGTACTGGTCCAATAGGAAACACAGTAGAGGACATGAATACCCATTTCTCAAAAGCAGAGAGTTTTTCTTGCAATGCACACTAGGGTCCAATTAAACTTCCTAAACGGAGTTGAATCACGTTCAGTTTCATGTTCTAGCACTAAGTTTTCATTCAGGCTAAGAACACCACTCTTGTGCTATTCTGGCCATACACAGTGCAAATAGCATTCGCGTCTCTTCCCAGAAAGTAAAGTGTGTTGGACTGAAGAGAAGCTCCTGTTTTACTTAGTTTCCAATACTGAGTTGAACTAGATATGCCCCGTTTGTGTAGGAAGCACAGTTCTTTTGTTCTGAGCTAGCTATCTGTACTGGCCCAATAGGAAACACAGGAGAGTGCAAGAATGCCCTTTTTTCAAGAGGAGAGTGTTTTTCTTGCATGGCACACTAGGGTTCAATTAAAATTCCTAAACGGAGTTGAATCACGTTCAGTTTCATATTCTAGCACTAAGTGTACATTCAGGCTCAGAACACTTCTCTTGTTGTATTCTGGCCCTACATGGTGCAAATAGCATTCGCGTCTGTTCCCAGCAAGTACCGTGTTTTGGACTGAAGAGAAGCTCCAGTTTTAATTAGTTTCCAATACTGATTTGAACTAGATATGCCCCGTTTGTGTAGGAAGCACAGTTCTTTTGTTGTGAGCTAGCTCACTGTACTGGCCCTATAAGAAACACAAGAGTGCAAGAATGCCCGTTTCTCAAAAGCAGAGTGTTTTTCTTGCATGGCACACTAGGGTTCAATGAAACTTCCTAAACGGAGTTGAATCACGTACAGTTTCATGTTCTAGCACTAAGTGTTCATTCAGGGTAAGAACACAACTCTTGTGCTATTCTGGCCGTACACGGTGCAAATAGCATTCGCGTCTGTTCCCAGCAAGTACAGTGTGTTGGACTGAAGAGAAGCTACAGTTTTACTTAGTTTCCAATACTGAGTTGACCTAGATATGCCCCGTTTGTGTAGGAAGCACAGTTCTTTTGTTCTGAGCTAGCACACTGTACTGGCCCTATAGGAAACACAGGAGAATGCAAGAATGCCCGTTTCACAAAAGCAGAGTGTTTTTCTTGCATGGCACACTAGGGTTCAATGAAACTTCCTAAACGGAGTTGAATCACGTACAGTTTCATGTTCTAGCACTAAGTGTTCATTCAGGGTAAGAACACAACTCTTGTGCTACTCTGGCCATTCACAGTGCAAATAGCATTTGCGTCTGTTCCCAGCAATACAGTGTTTTGGACTGAAGAGAAGCTCCTGTTTTGCTTAGTTTCCAATACTGAGTTGAACTAGACATGCCTCGTTTGTGTAGGAAGCACAGTTCTTTTGTTCTGAGCTAGCTATCTGTACTGGCCCAATAGGAAACACAGGAGAGTGCAAGAATGCCTTTTTCTCAAGAGGAGAGTGTTTTTCTTGCATGGCACACTAGGGTTCAATTAAAATTCCTAAACGGAGTTGAATCACGTTCAGTTTCATATTCTAGCACTAAGTGTACATTCAGGCTCAGAACACTTCTCTTGTTGTATTCTGGCCCTACATGGTGCAAATAGCATTCGCGTCTGTTCCCAGCAAGTACCGTGTTTTGGACTGAAGAGAAGCTCCAGTTTTAATTAGTTTCCAATACTGATTTGAACTATATATGCCCCGTTTGTGTAGGAAGCACAGTTCTTTTGTTGTGAGCTAGCTCACTGTACTGGCCCTATAAGAAACACAAGAGTGCAAGAATGCCCGTTTCTCAAAAGCAGAGTGTTTTTCTTGCATGGCACACTAGGGTTCAATGAAACTTCCTAAACGGAGTTGAATCACGTACAGTTTCATGTTCTAGCACTAAGTGTTCATTCAGGGTAAGAACACAACTCTTGTGCTATTCTGGCCGTACACGGTGCAAATAGCATTCGCGTCTGTTCCCAGCAAGTACAGTGTGTTGGACTGAAGAGAAGCTACAGTTTTACTTAGTTTCCAATACTGAGTTGACCTAGATATGCCCCGTTTGTGTAGGAAGCACAGTTCTTTTGTTCTGAGCTAGCACACTGTACTGGCCCTATAGGAAACACAGGAGAATGCAAGAATGCCCGTTTCACAAAAGCAGAGTGTTTTTCTTGCATGGCACACTAGGGTTCAATGAAACTTCCTAAACGGAGTTGAATCACGTACAGTTTCATGTTCTAGCACTAAGTGTTCATTCAGGGTAAGAACACAACTCTTGTGCTACTCTGGCCATTCACAGTGCAAATAGCATTTGCGTCTGTTCCCAGCAATACAGTGTTTTGGACTGAAGAGAAGCTCCTGTTTTGCTTAGTTTCCAATACTGAGTTGAACTAGACATGCCCCGTTTGTGTAGGAAGCACAGTTCTTTTGTTCTGAGCTAGCTATCTGTACTGGCCCAATAGGAAACACAGGAGAGTGCAAGAATGCCCTTTTCTCAAGAGGAGAGTGTTTTTCTTGCATGGCACACTAGGGTTCAATTAAAATTCCTAAACGGAGTTGAATCACGTTCAGTTTCATATTCTAGCACTAAGTGTACATTCAGGCTCAGAACACTTCTCTTGTTGTATTCTGGCCCTACATGGTGCAAATAGCATTCGCGTCTGTTCCCAGCAAGTACCGTGTTTTGGACTGAAGAGAAGCTCCAGTTTTAATTAGTTTCCAATACTGATTTGAACTAGATATGCCCCGTTTGTGTAGGAAGCACAGTTCTTTTGTTGTGAGCTAGCTCACTGTACTGGCCCTATAAGAAACACAAGAGTGCAAGAATGCCCGTTTCTCAAAAGCAGAGTGTTTTTCTTGCATGGCACACTAGGGTTCAATGAAACTTCCTAAACGGAGTTGAATCACGTACAGTTTCATGTTCTAGCACTAAGTGTTCATTCAGGGTAAGAACACAACTCTTGTGCTATTCTGGCCGTACACGGTGCAAATAGCATTCGCGTCTGTTCCCAGCAAGTACAGTGTGTTGGACTGAAGAGAAGCTACAGTTTTACTTAGTTTCCAATACTGAGTTGACCTAGATATGCCCCGTTTGTGTAGGAAGCACAGTTCTTTTGTTCTGAGCTAGCACACTGTACTGGCCCTAAAGGAAACACAGGAGAATGCAAGAATGCCCGTTTCTCAAAAGCAGAGTGTTTTTCTTGCATGGCACACTAGGGTTCAATGAAACTTCCTAAACGGAGTTGAATCACGTACAGTTTCATGTTCTAGCACTAAGTGTTCATTCAGGGTAAGAACACAACTCTTGTGCTACTCTGGCCATTCACATTGGAAATAGCATTTGCGTCTGTTCCCAGCAATACAGTGTTTTGGACTGAAGAGAAGCTCCTGTTTTGCTTAGTTTCCAATACTGAGTTGAACTAGACATGCCCCGTTTGTGTAGGAAGCACAGTTCTATTGTTCTGAGCTAGCTCACTGTACTGGCCCTATAGGTAACACAGGAGAGTGCAAGAATGCCTGTGTCTAAAAAGCAGAGTGTTTATCTTGCATGGCACACTAGGGTTCAATTAAACTTTCTAAACGGAGTTGAATCACATTCAGTTTCATGTTCTAGCACTAAGTGTTCATTCATTCTAAGAACATTACTCTTGTGCTATTCTTGCCATATACAGTGCAAATAGCCTTCGCGTCTGTTCCCATCAAGTACCATGTGTTGGACTGAAGAGAAGCTCCTGTATTAATTAATTTCCAATACTGAGTTGAACTAGATATGCCCCGTTTGAGTAGGAAGCACAGTTTTTTTGTTCTGAGCTAGCTCACTGTACTGGCCTTATAGGAAACACAGGAGAGTGCAAGAATGCCCGTTGTCAAAAGCAGAGTGTTTTTCTTGCAATGCACACTAGGGCTCAATTAAAATTCCTAAACGGAGTTGAATCACATTCAGTTTCATGTTCTAGCACTAAGTGTTCATTCATTCTAAGAACACCAGTCTTGTGTTATTCTGGCCATACATACTGCAAATAGCATTCGCATCTGTTCCCTGCAAGTACCGTGTGTTGGACTGAAGAGAAGCTCCTGTTTGAATTAGTTTCCAATACTGAGTTGAACTAGATATGCCCCGTTTGGGTAGGAAGCACAGTTCTTTTGTTAAGAGCTAACTCACTGTACTGGTCCAATAGGACACACAGTAGAGTACAAGAATACTCATTTCTCAAAAGCAGAGTGTTTTTCTTGTAATGCACACTAGGGTCCAATTAAACTTCCTAAACGGAGTTGAATCACGTTCAGTTTCATGTTCTAGCACTAAGTTTTCATTCAGGCTAAGAACACCACTCTTGTGCTACTCTGGCCATACACAGTGCAAATAGCATTCGCGTCTCTTCCCAGAAAGTACAGTGTGTTGGACTGAAGAGAAGCTCCTGTTTTACTTAGTTTCCAATACTGAGTTGAACTAGATATGCCCCGTTTGTGTAGGAAGCACAGTTCTTTTGTTCTGAGCTAGCTCTCTGTACTGGCCCAATAGGAAACATAGGAGAGTGCAAGAATGCCCTTTTCTCAAGAGGAGAGTGTTTTTCTTGCATGGCACAGTAGGGTTCAATTAAACTTCCTAAACGGAGTTGAATCACGTTCAGTTTCATATTCTAGCACTAAGTGTACATTCAGGCTCAGAACACTTCTCTTGTTCTATTCTGGCCCTACATGGTGCAAATAGCATTCGCGTCTGTTCCCAGCAAGTACCGTGTTTTGGACTGAAGAGAAGCTCCAGTTTTAATTAGTTTCCAATACTGAGTTGAACTAGATATGCCCCGTTTGTGTAGGAAGCACAGTTCTTTTGTCCTGAGCTAGCTCACTGTACTGGCCCTATAGGAACCACAAGAGTGCAAGAATGCCCGTTTCTCAAAAGCAGAGTGTTTTTCTTGCATGGCACACTAGGGTTCAATTAAACTTCCTAAACGGAGTTGAATCACTTTCAGTTTCATGTTCTAGCACTGAGTGTTCATTCAGGCTAAGAACACTACTCTTGTCCTATTCTGGCCATACACAGTGCAAATAGCATTCGCGTCTGTTCCCAGCAAGTACAGTGTGTTGGACTGAAGAGAATCTCCGGTTTTACTTAGTTTAGAATTTTGAGTTGAACTAGATATGCCCCGTTTGTGTAGGAAGCACAGTTCTTTTGTTCTGATCTAGCTCACTGTACTGGCGCTATAGGAAACACAGGAGAGGGCAAGAATGCCCGTTTCTCTAAAGGAGAGTGTTTTTCTTGCATGGCAACTAGGGTTCAATTAAACATCCTAAACGGAGTTGAATCTCGTTCAGTTTCATGTTCTAGCACTAAGTGTTCATTCAGGCTAAGAACACAACTCTTTTGCTATTCTGGCCATACACAGGGCAAATAGCATTCACGTCTGTTCCCAGCAAGTACACTGTGTTGGACTGAAGAGAAGCTCCTGTTTTACTTAGTTTCCAATACTGAGTTGAACTAGATATGCCCCGTTTGTGTAGGAAGAACAGTTCTCTTGTTCTGAGCTCCCTCACTGTACTGGCCCTATAGGAAACACAGTAGAGTGCATGAATGCCCGTTTCTCAAAAGCAGAGTATTTTTCTTGCATGTCACACTAGGGTTCAATTAAATGTCCTAAACGGAGTTGACTCACGTTCAGTTTCATATTCCAGCACTAAGTGTTCATTCAGGCTAAGAACACCACTCTTGTGCTATTCTGGCCATACACAGTGCAAATAGCATTCGAGTCTGTTCCCAGCAAATACAGTGTGTTGGACTGAAGAGAAGCTCCTGTTTTACTTAATTTCCAATACTGAGTTGAACTAGATATGCCCCGTTTGTGTAGGAAGCACAGTTCTCTTGTTCTGAGCTAGCTCACTGTACTGGCCCTATAGGAAACACAGTAGAGTGCATGAATGCCCGTTTCTCAAAAGCAGAGTGTTTCTCTTGCATGGCACACTAGGGTTCAATTAAACTACCTAAACGGAGTTGAATCACGTTCAGTTTCATGTCTTAACACTACGTTTTTATTCAGGGTTAGATCACCACTCTTGTGCTATTCTGGCCATAAACAGTGCAAATATATTCGTGTCTGTTCCAAGCAAGTACAGTGTGTGGACTGAAGAGAAGCTCCTGTTTTACTTAGATTCCAATACTGAGTTGAACTAGATATGCCCCGTTTGTATAGGAAGCACAGTTCTCTTGTTCTGACCTAGCTCACTGTACTGGCCCTATAGGAAACACAGTAGAGTGCATGAATGCCCGTTTCTCAAAAGCAGAGTGTTTTTCCTGCATGGCACACTGGGTTCAATTAAATGTCCTAAACGGAGTTGACTCACGTTCAGTTTCATGTTCTAGCACTAAGTGTTCATTCAGTCTAAGAACACCACTCTTGTGCTATTCTGGCCATACACAGTGCAAATAGCATTCGCGTCTGTTCCCAGCAAGTACAGTGTGTTGGACTGAAGAAAAGGTCCTGTTTTACTTAGTTTCCAATACTAAATTGAACTAGATATGCCCCGTTTGTGTAGGAAGCACAGTTCTTTTGTTCTGAGCTAGCTCACTGTTCTGGCCCTGTGGGAAACACAGGAAAATGCAAGAATGCCCGTTTCTCAAAAGCAGAGTGTTTTCATTTAGTGGAACTCTAGGTTTCAATTAAACACTCTAAACGGAGTTGAATCACGTTCAGTTTCATGTTCTAGCAGTAAGTGTTCATTCAGGGTAAGAACACCACTCTTGTGCTATTCTTGCCATAAAAGTGCATATAGCATTCACGTCTATTCCCAGTATGTACAGTGTATTGGACTGAAGAGAAGCTCCTGTTTTACTTAATGTCCTAATACTGAGTTGATATACCCGGTTTGTGTAGGAAGCACAGTTCTTTTCTTCTGAGCTAGCTCACTCTACTGGCCCTATAGGAAACACAATAGAGTGCAAAAATGCCCGTTTCTCAAACAGAGTGTTTTTCTTGCATGTCACACTAGGGTTCAATTAAACTTGCTAAACGTAGTTGAATCACGTTCAGTTTCATGTTATAGCACTAAGTGTTCATTCAGGCTAAGAACACCACTCTTGTGCTATTCTGGCCATACACAATGCAAATACCATTCTCGTCTGTTCCCACCTAGTATAGTCTGTTGGACTGAAGAGAAGCTCCTTTTTTACTTAATTTCCAATACTGAGTTGAACTAGATATGCCCCGTTTGTGTAGGAAGAACAGTTCTTTTGTTCTGAGCTAGCTCACTGTACTGGCCCATAGGAAACACAGGAGAGTGCAAGAATGCTCGTTTCTCAAAAGCTGAGTGTTTTCCTTGTTTGGCACACAAGGATTCAATTATACTTCCTAAACGGAGTTGAAAAACGTCAGGTTTCATGTTCTAACAGCAAGTGTTCTTTCAGGGTAAGAACACCACTCTTGTGCTATTCTGGCCATACACAGTGCCAATAGCATTCACGTCTGTTCCCAGCAAGTACAGTTTATTAGACTGAAGGGAAGCTCCTGTTTTACTTAGTTTCCAATACTGAGTTGAACTAGATATGCCCCGTTTGTTTAGGAAGCACAGTTCTTTTGTTCTGAGCTAGCTCACTGTACTGGCCCTATAGAAAACACAGTAGAGTGCAAGAATGCCCGTTTCTCAAAAGCAGAGTGTTTTTCTTGCATGGCACACTAGGGTTCAATAAACTTCCTAAACGGAGTTGAATCTTGTTCAGTTTCATGTTCTAGCACTAAGTGTTCATTCAGGCTAAGAACACCACTCTTGTGCTATTCTGCCCATACACAGTGCAAATAGCATTCGCGTCTGTTCCCAAGAAGTACAGTGTGTTGGACTGAAGAGAAGGTCCTGTTTTACTTAGTGTCCAATACTGGGTTGACTAGATATGCCCCGTTTGTGTAGGAAGCACAGTTCTTTTGTTCTGAGCTAGCTCACTGTACTGGCCAATTAGGAAACACAGCAGAGTGCAATAATGGGCTTTTCTCAAAGGCACAGTGTTTTTTTGCATGGCACACTATGGTTCAATTAAACTGCCTAAACGGAATTGAATAAAGTTCAGTTTCATGTTGTAGCACTAAGTGTTCACTCAGGCTAAGAACACCACTTTTGTGCTGTTCTGGCCATACACAGGGCAAATAGCATTCGCGTCTGTTCCCAGCAAGTACAGTGTGTTGGACTGAAGACAAGCTCCTGTTTTACTTAGTTTCCAATACTGAGTTGAACTAGATATGTCCCGTTCGTGTAGGAAGCACAGTTCTTTTGTTCTGAGCTAGCTCACTGTACTGGCCCTATAGGAAACACAGTATCCTGCAAGAATGGACGTTTCTCAAAAGCAGAGTGTTTTTTTGCATGGCACACTAGGGTTCAATTAAACTTCCTAAACTTAGTTGAATCACGTTCAGTTTCATGTTCTAGAACTAAGTATTCATTCAGGCTAAGAACTCCACTCTTGTGCTATTCTGGCAATACACAGGGCAAATAGCATTCGCGTCTGTTCCCAGCAAGTACAGTGTGTTGGACTGAAGACAAGCTCCTGTTTTAATTAGTTTCCAATACTGAGTTAAACTAGATATGCCCCGTTTGTGTAGGAAGCACAGTTCTTTTATTCTGAGCTAGCTCAGTGTACTGGCCCTATAGGAAACACAGGAGAGGGCAAGAATGCCCGAATCTCAAATGCAGAGTGTTTTCCTTGTTTGGCACACAAAGGTTCAATTAAACTTCCTAAACGGAGTTGAAAAACGTTAGTTTTCAAGTTTTAACAGAAAGTATTCATTCAGGGTAAGAACACCACTCTTGTGCTTTTCTGGCCATACATAGTGCCAATAGCATTCACGTCTGTTCCCAGCAATTACAGTTTATTGGAATGAAGAGAAGCTGCTGTTTTACTTAGTTTCCAATACTGAGTTGAACTAGATATTCCCCGTTTGTGTAGGAAGCACAATTCTTTTGTTCTGAGCTAGCTCACTGTACTGGCCCTATAGAAAACACAGTAGAGTGCAAGAATGCCCGTTTCTCAAAAGCAGAGTGTTTTTCTTGCATTACACACTAGGGTTCAATTAAATTTCCTAAACGGAGTTGAATCACGTTCAGTTTCATGTTCTAGCACTAAGTGTTCATTCAGGCTAAGAACACCACTCTTGTGCTATTCTGCCCATACACAGTGCAAATAGCATTCGCGTCTGTTCCCAGCAAATACATTGTGTTGGACCAAAGGAAAGCTCCTGTTTGACTTAGTTTCCAATACTGAGTTGAACTAGATATGCCCCGTTTGGGTAGGAAGCACAGTTCTTTTGTTCTGAGCTAGCTCACTGTACTGGCCCTATAGGAAACACAGTAGAGTGCAAGAGTGCCTGTTTCTCAAAAGCAGAGTGTTTTTCTTGTAAGGCCGACTGGGGTTCAATACAAATTGCTAAACGGAGTTGAATCACATTCAGTTTCAAGTTCTAGCATTAAGTATTAATTCAGTGTAAGAACACCACTATTGTGCTATTCTGGACATAAACAGTGCAAATAGCACCTGTGTCTGTCCCCAGTAAATACAGTGTATTTGACTGAAGAGAAGCTCCTGTTTTACTTACTTTCCAATACTGCGTTGAACTCGATATGCCCCGTTTGTGTAGTAAGCACAGTTCTTTTGTTCTGAGCTAGCTCACTGCACTGCCCCTATAGAAAACACAGTAGAGTACATGAATGCCCGTTTCTCAAAAGCAGAGTGTTTTTCTTGTTTGGCACACTAGAGTTCAATTAAACTTCCTAAACCGAGTTGAATCACCTTCAGTATCATGTTCTAGCACTAAGTGTTCATTCAGGCTAAGAACACCACTCTTGTGCTATTCTGACCATATACAGTAAATAGCATTCACCTATGTTCCCAGCAAGTACAGTGTATTGGACTGAAGAGAAGCTCGTGTTTGGCTTTGTTTCGAATACAAAGTTGAAGTAGATATTCCCGTTGGTGTAGGACTCACAGTTCTTTTGTTTTGAGATAGCATACTGTACTGGCCCTATAGGAAACACAGGAGAGTGCAAGAATGCTCGTTTCTCAAAGGCAGAGTGTTTTCCTTGTGTGGCACACTAAGGTTCAATTAAACTTCCTAAACGGAGTTGATCACGTTCAATTTCAAGTTCTAGCAGCAAGTGTTCATTCAGAGTAAGAACACCACTCTTGTGCTATTCTGTGCATACACAGTTCAAATAGCATTCCTTTCTGTTCCCAGCAAGTACAGTGTATAGAACTGAAGAGAAGCTCCTGTTTTACTTAGTTTCCAATACTGAGTTGAACTAAATATGCCCAGTTTTTGCACGAAGCACAGTTCTTTTAGTCTGAGTTAGCTCACTCTCCTGGTCCTATAGGAAACACAGGAGAGTGCAAGAATGCCCGTTTCTCAAAAACAGAGTGTTTTCCTGTGTGGCACACTAGGGTTCAATTAAACATGCTAAACAGATTTGAATCACATTTAGTTTCAAGTTCTAGCTGCAAGTGTTCATTCAGGATAAGAACACTGCTCTTGTCCGATTCTGGCCATACACAGTGCCAATAGCATTCGCGACTGTTCCCAGCAAGTACAGTGTATTGGACTGAAGAGAAGCTCCTGTTTTACTGAATTTCCTAATACTGAGTTCAACTAGATGTGCCCCGTTCGTGTAGGATGCACTGTTCTTTTGCTCTGAGCTCGCACACTCTACTGGCCCTATAGGAAACACAGGAGAGTTCAAGAATGCTCATTTCTCAAAAGCAGAGTGTTTTCCCTGTGTGGCACACTAGGATTCAATTAAACTTTCTAAATGGAGTTGAATCACGTTCAGGTTCAAGTTCTAGCAGCACGTGTTCATTCAGGGTAAGAACACCACTCTTGTGCTCTTCTGGCCGTACACAGTGCAAATAGCATTCGCGTCTGTTCCCAGCAAGTACAGTGTGTTGGATGGAAGAGAAGCTCCTGTTTTCCTTAGTTTCCAATACTGAGATGAACTAGATATGCCCCGTTTGTGTAGTAAGCTCAGTTTTTTGTTCTGAGCTAGCTCACTCTACTGTCCCTATTGGAAATACAGGAGAGTGCAAGAATGCCCGTTTCACAAAAGCAGAGTGTTTTCCTTGTGTGTCACACTGGGGTACAATTACTTCCATAACGGAGTTGAATCACGTTCAATTTCATGTTCTAGCAGCAAATGTTCATTCAGGGTAAGAACACCACTCTTGTGCTATTCTGAACATACACAGTTTAAATAGCATTCACGTATGTTCACAGCAAGTATCATGTATTGGACTGAAGAGAAGCTCCTGTTTTACTTAGTTTCCAATACTCTGTTTATCTAGATATGCCCCGTTTTTGCACGAAGCACAGTTCATTTATTCTGAGTTAGCTCACTCTCCTGGCCCTATAGGAAACCCAGGAGAGTGCAAGAATGCCCGTTTCTCAAAAGCAGAGTGTTTCCGTCGTGTGGCACACTAGGATTCAATTAAACTTCCTAAACGGAGTTGATCACGTTCAGTTTCAAGTTCTATCAGCAAGTGTTCAATCAGGGTAAGAACACCACTCTTGTGCTATTCTGGCCATACACTGTGCCAATAGCATTTGCGTCTTTACCAGCAAGTACAGTGTATTGGACTGAAGTGAAGCTCCTGTTTTACTTAGCTTCCAATACTGAGTTGAACTAGATATGCCTCGTTTCTGTAGGACTCAGAGTTCTTTTGTTCTGAGCTAGCACACTCTTCTGGCCCTATAGGAAACACAGGACAGTGCAAAAATGCCCTTTTCTCAAAAGCAGAGTGTTTTCCTTGTGGCACACTAGGGTTCAATTAAACTTCCTAAACGGAGTTGAATCACGTTCACTTTAAAATTCTAGCTCTAAGTGTTCATTCAGGGTAGGAACTCCACACGTGTGCTATTCTGACCAAACACAGTAAATAGCATTCACCTATGTTCCCAGCAAGTACAGTGTATTGGACTGAAGAGAAGCTCCTGTTGGACTTTGTTTCGAATACCAAGTTGAACTAGATATGCCCCGTTGGTGTAGGACACACAGTTCTTTTGTTCTGAGCTAGCATACTCTACTGGCCCTATAGGAAACACAGGAGAGTGCAAGAATGCCTGTTTCTCAAAACCAGAGTGTTTTTCTTGCATGGAACACTAGCGCTCAATTAAACTTCCTAATCGGAGACGAATCACGTTCAGTTTCATGTTCTAGCACTAAGTGTTCATTCAGGCTAAGAACACCACTCTTGTGCTATTCTGGCCATACACAGTGCAAATAACATTCGTGTCTTTTCCCAGCAAGGACAGTGTGTTGGACTGAAGAGAAGCTCCTATTTCACTTAGTTTCCAATACTGAGTTGAACTAGATATGCCCCGTTTGTGTAGGAAGTACCGTTCTTTGGTTCTGAGCTAGCTCACTGTACTGGCCCTTTAGGAAACACAGGAGAGTACAAGAATGTCCCTTTCTCAAAAGCAGAGTGTTTTTCTTGCATAGCACACTAGGGTTCAATTAAACTTCCTAAACGGAGTTGAATCAATTTCAGTTTCATTTTCTAGCACTAAGTGTTCATTCAGGCTAAGAACAGCACTCTTGTACAATTCTGGCCGTACATAGTTCCAATAGCATTCGCGTCTGTTCCCACCAAGGACAGTGTGTTGGACGGAAGAGAAGCTCCTGTTTTACTTAGTTTCCAATACTGAGTTGAACTAGATATGCCCCGTTTGTGTAGGAAGCACAGTTTTTTGTTCTGAGCTAGCTCACTGTACTGGCCCTAATGGAAACACAGGAGATTGCAAGAATGCCCATTTCTCAAAAGCAGAGTGTTTTTCTTTCAAGGCACACTAAGGCTCAATTTAACTTCCTAAACGGAGTTGATCACGCTCAGTTTCATGTTCTAGCACTAAGTGTTCATTCAGGGTAAGAACACCACTCTTGTGCTATTCTGGCCATAAACAGTGCAAATAGCATTCACGTCTATTCCCAGCAAGTACAGTGTTTTGGACTGAAGAGAAGTTCCTGTTTTACTTAATGTCCTAAAACAGATTTGATAAGTCCCGTTTGTGTAGGAAGGATATTTTTTTTTTATTCTGCGCTAGCTCACCATACTGGCACTAAAGAAAACACAGTAGAGTGCAAGAATGCCCGTTTCTCAAAAGCAGATTGTTTTTCTTGCATGGCACACTAGCGTTCAATGAAACTTCCTAAACGAGTTGAATCACGTTCAGTTTCATGTTCTAGCACTAATGTTCATTCAGGCTAAGAACACCACTCTTGTGCTATTCTGGCCATACACAGTGCAAATAGGATTCCTGTCTGTTCCCAGCAATTACAGTGTTTTGGACTGAAGAGAAGCTCCTGTTTTACTGAGTTTCCAATTCTGAGTTGAACTATAGATATGCCCCGTTTGTGTAGGAAGCACAGTTCTTTTGTTCTGAGCTAGCTCACTGTACTGGCCCTGTAGGAAACACAGGAGAGTACAAGAATGCCCGTTTCTCAAAAGCAGAGGCTTTTTCTTGCAATGCACACTAGGGTTCAATTAAACTTCCTAAACGGATATGAATCACGTTCAGTTTCATGTTCTAGCACTAAGTGTTCATTCAGCCTAAGAACACCACTCTTGTGCTATTCTGGCAATACACAGTGCAAATAGCATTCGCGTCTGTTCCCAGCAAGTACAGTGTGTTGGACTGAAGAGAAGCTCCTGTTTTACATAGTTTCCAATACTGAGTTGAACTAGATATTCCGGGTGTGTATACGAAGCACAGTTCTTTTGTTCTGAGCTAGTTCACTGCCCTGGCCCTGTAGGAAACACAGGAGAGTGCAAGAATGCCCGTTTCTCAAAAGCAGAGTGTTTTTCTTGCGTGGCACACTAGGATTCAATTAAACTTGCTAAACAGAGTTGATCACGTTAAGTTTCATGTTCTAGCACTAAGTGTTCATTCAGGGTAAGAACACCACTCTTGTGCTATTCTGCCCATACACAGTGCAAATATTTCCCGTCTGTTCACAGCCAGTACAGTGTGTTGGACTAAAGAGAAGTTCCTGTTTTACTTAGTTTCCAATACTGAGTTGAAGTAGATATTCCGGGTTTGTGTGAAGCACAGTTCTTTTGTTCTGAGCTAGCTCACTGTACTGGCCCTGTAGGAGACACAGGAGAGTGCAAGAATGCCCGTTTCTCAAAAGCAGAGTGTTTTCTTTAGTAGCACACTAGGGTTCAATTAAACTTCCTACATAGAGTTGAATCACTTTCAGTTTCAAGTTCTAGCAGTAAGTGTTCATTCAGGGTATGAACACAACTCTTGTGCTATATTGGCCATACACTGTGCAAATAGCATTCACGTCTATTCCCAGCAAATACAGTGTATTGGACTGAAGAGAAGCTCCTGTTTTACTTTGTTTCCAATTCTGAGTTGAACTATACATATGCCCCCTTTGTGTAGGAAGCACAGTTCTTTTGTTCTGAGCTAGGTCACTGTACTGGCCCATAGGAAACACAGGAGAGTGCAAGAATGCCTGTGTCTCAAAAGCAGAGTGTTTATCTGCATGGCACACTAGGGTTCAATTAAACTTCCTAAATGGAGTTGAATCACATTCAGTTTCATGTTCTAGCACTAAGTGTTCATTCAGAATAAGAACACCACTCTTGTGCATTTCTGGCCGTACACGGTGCAAATAGCATTTGCCTCTGTTCCCAGCAATACAGTGTTTTGGACTGAAGAGCAGCTCCTGTTTTGCTTAGTTTCCAATACTGAGTTGAACTAGATATGCCCCATTTGTGCAGGAAGCACAGTTCTTTTGTTCTGAGCTAGCTCACTGTACAGGCCCTATAGGAAACACAGGAGAGTGCAAGAATGCCCTTTTCTCAAAAGCAGAGTTTTTTTCTTGCATGGCACACTAGGGCTCAATTAATCTTCCTAAATGGAGTTGAATCATATTCAGTTTCATGTTCTAGCACTAAGTGTTCATTCATTCTAAGAACACCACTCTTGTGCTATGCTGACTATACACAGTGCAAATACCATTCGCGTTTGTTCCCTGCAAGTACCGTGTGTTGGACTGAAGAAAGCTCCTGTTTTAATTAGTTTCCAATACTGAGATGAAATAGATAAGCCCCGTTTGTGTATGAAGCACAGTTCTTTGTTCTCAGCTAGCTCACTGTACTTGCCCTACAGGAAACACAGTAGAGTGCAAGAATGCCCATTTCTCAAAAGCAAGGTGTTTTTCTAGCAAGGCACACTAGGGTTCAATTAAACTTCCTAAACGGAGTTGAATCACGTTCAGTTTCATGTTCTAGCACTAAGTGTTCATTCAGGCTAAGAACACTACTCTTGTGCTATTCTTGCCATATACAGTACAAATAGCGTTTGCTTCTGTTCCCATCAGGTAACGTGTGTTGGACTGAAGAGAAGCTCCTGTATTAATTAGTTTCAAATACTGAGTTGAACTCGATATGCCCCTTTTGAGTAGGAAGCACAGTTTTTTTGTTCTGAGCTAGCTCACTGTACTGGCCCTATAGGAAACACAGGAGAGTGCAAGAATGCCCGTTGTCAAAAGCAGAGTGTTTTTCTTGCAATGAACACTAGGGCTCAATTAAACTTCCTAAACGGAGTTGAATCACATTCAGTTTCATGTTCTAGCACTAAGTGTTCATTCATTCTAAGAACACCAGTCTTGTGTTATTCTGGCCACACATACTGCAAATAGCATTCGCTTCTGTTCCCTGCAAGTACCGTGTGTTGGACTGAAGAGAAGCTCCTGTTTGAATTAGTTTCCAATACTGAGTTGAACTAGATATGCCCCGTTTGTGTAGGATGCACAGTTCTTTTGTTCTGAGCTAGCTCACTGTACTGGCCCTATAGGAAACACAAGAGTGCAAGAATGCCCGTTTCTCAAAAGCAGAGTGTTTTTCTAGCATGGCACACTAGGGTTCAATTAAACTTCCTAAACGGAGTTGAATCACGTTCAGTTTCATGTAATAGCACTAAGTGTTCATTCAGAATAAGAACACCACTCTTGTGCTATTCTTGCCAAACACGGTGCAAATAGCATTGGCGTCTGTTCCCAGCAAGTAGAGTGTGTTGGACTGAAGAGAAGCTACTGTTTTACTTAGTTTCCAATACTGAGTTGACCTAGATATGCCCCGTTTGTGTAGGAAGCACAGTTCTTTTGTTCTGAGCTAGCTCACTGTACTGGACCTATAGGAAACACAGGAGAATGCAAGAATGCCCGTTTCACAAAAGCAGAGTGTTTTTCTTGCATGGCACACTAGGGTTCAATGAAACTTCCTAAACGGAGTTGAATCACGTACAGTTTCATGTTCTAGCACTAAGTGTTCATTCGGGGTAAGAACACAACTCTTGTGCTACTCTGGCCATTCACAGTGCAAATAGCATTTGCGTCTGTTCCCAGCAATACAGTGTTTTGGACTGAAGAGAAGCTCCTGTTTTGCTTAGTTTCCAATACTGGGTTGAACTAGACATGCCCCGTTTGTGTAGGAAGCACAGTTCTTTTGTTCTGAGCTAGCTCACTGTACTGGCCCTATAGGAAACACAGGAGAGTGCAAGAATGCCTGTGTCTCAAAAGCAGAGTGTTTATCTTGCATGGCACACTAGGGTTCAATTAAACTTCCTAAACGGAGTTGAATCACATTCAGTTTCATGTTCTAGCACTAAGTGTTCATTCATTCTAAGAACACTACTCTTGTGCTATTCTTGCCATATACAGTGCAAATAGCCTTCGCGTCTGTTCCCATCAAGTACCGTGTGTTGGACTGAAGAGAAGCTCCTGTATTAATTAGTTTCCAATACTGAGTTGAACTAGATATGCCCCGTTTGAGTAGGAAGCACAGTTTTTTTGTTCTGAGCTAGCTCACTGTACTGGCCCTATAGGAAACACAGGAGAGTGCAAGAATGCCCGTTGTCAAAAGCAGAGTGTTTTTCTTGCAATGCACACTAGGGCTCAATTACACTTCCTAAACGGAGTTGAATCACATTCAGTTTCATGTTCTAGCACTAAGTGTTCATTCATTCTAAGAACACCAGTCTTGTGTTATTCTGGCCATACATACTGCAAATAGCATTCGCATCTGTTCCCTGCAAGTACCGTGTGTTGGACTGAAGAGAAGCTCCTGTTTGAATTAGTTTCCATTACTGAGTTGAACTAGATATGCCCCGTTTGTGTAGGAAGCACAGTTCTTTTGTTGAGAGCTAACTCACTGTACTGGTCCAATAGGAAACACAGTAGAGGACATGAATACCCATTTCTCAAAAGCAGAGAGTTTTTCTTGCAATGCACACTAGGGTCCAATTAAACTTCCTAAACGGAGTTGAATCACGTTCAGTTTCATGTTCTAGCACTAAGTTTTCATTCAGGCTAAGAACACCACTCTTGTGCTATTCTGGCCATACACAGTGCAAATAGCATTCGCGTCTCTTCCCAGAAAGTAAAGTGTGTTGGACTGAAGAGAAGCTCCTGTTTTACTTAGTTTCCAATACTGAGTTGAACTAGATATGCCCCGTTTGTGTAGGAAGCACAGTTCTTTTGTTCTGAGCTAGCTATCTGTACTGGCCCAATAGGAAACACAGGAGAGTGCAAGAATGCCCTTTTCTCAAGAGGAGAGTGTTTTTCTTGCATGGCACACTAGGGTTCAATTAAAATTCCTAAACGGAGTTGAATCACGTTCAGTTTCATATTCTAGCACTAAGTGTACATTCAGGCTCAGAACACTTCTCTTGTTGTATTCTGGCCCTACATGGTGCAAATAGCATTCGCGTCTGTTCCCAGCAAGTACCGTGTTTTGGACTGAAGAGAAGCTCCAGTTTTAATTAGTTTCCAATACTGATTTGAACTAGATATGCCCCGTTTGTGTAGGAAGCACAGTTCTTTTGTTGTGAGCTAGCTCACTGTACTGGCCCTATAAGAAACACAAGAGTGCAAGAATGCCCGTTTCTCAAAAGCAGAGTGTTTTTCTTGCATGGCACACTAGGGTTCAATGAAACTTCCTAAACGGAGTTGAATCACGTACAGTTTCATGTTCTAGCACTAAGTGTTCATTCAGGGTAAGAACACAACTCTTGTGCTATTCTGGCCGTACACGGTGCAAATAGCATTCGCGTCTGTTCCCAGCAAGTACAGTGTGTTGGACTGAAGAGAAGCTACAGTTTTACTTAGTTTCCAATACTGAGTTGACCTAGATATGCCCCGTTTGTGTAGGAAGCACAGTTCTTTTGTTCTGAGCTAGCACACTGTACTGGCCCTATAGGAAACACAGGAGAATGCAAGAATGCCCGTTTCACAAAAGCAGAGTGTTTTTCTTGCATGGCACACTAGGGTTCAATGAAACTTCCTAAGCGGAGTTGAATCACGTACAGTTTCATGTTCTAGCACTAAGTGTTCATTCAGGGTAAGAACACAACTCTTGTGCTACTCTGGCCATTCACAGTGCAAATAGCATTTGCGTCTGTTCCCAGCAATACAGTGTTTTGGACTGAAGAGAAGCTCCTGTTTTGCTTAGTTTCCAATACTGAGTTGAACTAGACATGCCCCGTTTGTGTAGGAAGCACAGTTCTTTTGTTCTGAGCTAGCTATCTGTACTGGCCCAATAGGAAACACAGGAGAGTGCAAGAATGCCCTTTTCTCAAGAGGAGAATGTTTTTCTTGCATGGCACACTAGGGTTCAATTAAAATTCCTAAACGGAGTTGAATCACGTTCAGTTTCATATTCTAGCACTAAGTGTACATTCAGGCTCAGAACACTTCTCTTGTTGTATTCTGGCCCTACATGGTGCAAATAGCATTCGCGTCTGTTCCCAGCAAGTACCGTGTTTTGGACTGAAGAGAAGCTCCAGTTTTAATTAGTTTCCAATACTGATTTGAACTAGATATGCCCCGTTTGTGTAGGAAGCACAGTTCTTTTGTTGTGAGCTAGCTCACTGTACTGGCCCTATAAGAAACACAAGAGTGCAAGAATGCCCGTTTCTCAAAAGCAGAGTGTTTTTCTTGCATGGCACACTAGGGTTCAATGAAACTTCCTAAACGGAGTTGAATCACGTACAGTTTCATGTTCTAGCACTAAGTGTTCATTCAGGGTAAGAACACAACTCTTGTGCTATTCTGGCCGTACACGGTGCAAATAGCATTCGCGTCTGTTCCCAGCAAGTACAGTGTGTTGGACTGAAGAGAAGCTACAGTTTTACTTAGTTTCCAATACTGAGTTGAACTAGACATGCCCCGTTTGTGTAGGAAGCACAGTTCTTTTGTTCTGAGCTAGCTCACTGTACTGGCCCTATAGGTAACACAGGAGAGTGCAAGAATGCTTGTGTCTAAAAAGCAGAGTGTTTATCTTGCATGGCACACTAGGGTTCAATTAAACTTTCTAAACGGAGTTGAATCACATTCAGTTTCATGTTCTAGCACTAAGTGTTCATTCATTCTAAGAACATTACTCTTGTGCTATTCTTGCCATATACAGTGCAAATAGCCTTCGCGTCTGTTCCCATCAAGTACCGTGTGTTGGACTGAAGAGAAGCTCCTGTATTAATTAATTTCCAATACTGAGTTGAACTAGATATGCCCCGTTTGAGTAGGAAGCACAGTTTTTTTGTTCTGAGCTAGCTCACTGTACTGGCCTTATAGGAAACACAGGAGAGTGCAAGAATGCCCGTTGTCAAAAGCAGAGTGTTTTTCTTGCAATGCACACTAGGGCTCAATTAAACTTCCTAAACGGAGTTGAATCACATTCAGTTTCATGTTCTAGCACTAAGTGTTCATTCATTCTAAGAACACCAGTCTTGTGTTATTCTGGCCATACATACTGCAAATAGCATTCGCATCTGTTCCCTGCAAGTACCGTGTGTTGGACTGAAGAGAAGCTCCTGTTTGAATTAGTTTCCAATACTGAGTTGAACTAGATATGCCCCGTTTGGGTAGGAAGCACAGTTCTTTTGTTAAGAGCTAACTCACTGTACTGGTCCAATAGGACACACAGTAGAGTACAAGAATACTCATTTCTCAAAAGCAGAGTGTTTTTCTTGTAATGCACACTAGGGTCCAATTAAACTTCCTAAACGGAGTTGAATCACGTTCAGTTTCATGTTCTAGCACTAAGTTTTCATTCAGGCTAAGAACACCACTCTTGTGCTATTCTGGCCATACACAGTGCAAATAGCATTCGCGTCTCTTCCCAGAAAGTAAAGTGTGTTGGACTGAAAGAAGCTCCTGTTTTACTTAGTTTCCAATCCTGAGTTGAACTAGATATGCCCCGTTTGTGTAGGAAGCACAGTTCTTTTGTTCTGAGCTATCTATCTGTACTGGCCCAATAGGAAACACAGGAGAGTGCAAGAATGCCCTTTTCTCAAGAGGAGAGTGTTTTTCTTGCATGGCACACTAGGGTTCAATTAAACTACCTAAACGGAGTTGAATCAGGTTCAGTTTCATGTTTTAGCACTACGTTTTCATTCAGGATTAGAACACCACTCTTGTGCTATTCTGGCCATAAACAGTGCAAATACATTCGCGTCTGTTCGCAGCAAGTACTGTGTGTTGGACTGAAGAGAAGCTCCTGTTTTACTTATATTTCAATACTGAGTTGAACTAGATATGCCCCGTTTGTGTAGGAAGCACAGTTCTTTTGTTCTGAGCTAGCTCACTGTACTGGCCATATATGAAACACAGTAGAGTGCATGAATGCCCGTTTCTCAAAAAAAGAGTGTTTTTCTTGCATGGCTCACTAGTGTTCCATTAAACTTCCTAAATGGAGTTGAATCACGTTCAGTTTCATGCTCTAGCACTAAGTTTTCATTCAGGGTTAGATCACCCCTCTTGTGCTATTCTGGTCATAAACAGTACAAATACATTCGTGTCTGTTCACAGCATGTGCAGTGTGTTGGACTGAAGAAAAGCTCCTGTATTACTTAGTTTCCAATACTGAATAGAACTAGATATGCCCCGTTTGTGTAGGAAGCACAGTTGTCTTGTTCTGAGCTAGCTCACTGTACTGTCCCTATAGGAAACACAGGAGAGTGCAAGAATGCCCGTTTCTCAAAAGCAGAGTGTTTTTCTTGCATGGCACAATAGGGTTCAATTAAACTTCTTAAATGGAGTTGAATCACGTTCAGTTTCATGTTGTAGCACTAAGTGTTCATTCAGGCTAAGAACACCACTCTTGTGCTATTCTGGCCATACACAGTGCAAATAGCATTCACGTCTGTTCCCAGGAAGTACAGTTTGTGGGACTGAAGAGAATCTCCTGTTTTACTTAGTTTAGAATACTGAGTTGAACTAGATATGCCCCTTGTGTAGGAAGCACAGTTCTTTTGTTCTGAGCTAGCTCACTGTACTGGCCCTATAGGAAACAGAGGAGAGTGCAAGAATGCCCGTTTCTCAAAAGCAGAGTGTTTTTCGTGCATGGCATCCTAGGGTTCAATTAAACGTCCTAAACGGAGTTGAATCACCTTCAGTTTAATGTTCTAGCACTAAGTGTTCATTCAGGATAAGAACACAACTCTTGTGCTATTCTGTCGATACATAGTGCAAATAGCATTCACCTCTGTTCCCAGCAAGTACAGTGTGTTGGACTGAAGAGAAGCTCCTGTTTTACTTAGTTTCCAATACTGAGTTGAACTAGATATGCCCCGTTTGTGTAGGAAGCACAGTTCATTCTTTCTGAGCTGGCTCACTGTACAGGCCCTATAGTTAAAACAGGAGAGGGCAAGAATGCCCGTTTCTCAAAAGCAGAGTGTTTTTCTTGCATTGCACACTAGGGTTGAATTAAATGTCCTAAACGGAGTTGACTCACGTTCAGTTTCATGTTCTAGAACTAAGTGTTCATTCAGGCTAAGAACACCACTCTTGTGCTATTCTGGCCATACACAGTGCAAATAGCATTCACGTCTGTTCCCAACAAGTACAGTGTGTTGGACTGAAGAGAATCTCCTGTTTTACTTAGTTTCCAATATTGAGTTGAACTAGATATGCCCCGTTTGTGTAGGAAGCACAGTTCTTTTGTTCTGAGCTAGCTCACTGTCCTGGCCCTATTTGAAACACAGTAGAGTATAAGAAGGCCCGTTTCTCAAAAGGAGAGTGTTTTTCTTGCATGGCACACTAGGGTTGAATTAAATTTCCTAAAGGGGGTTGAATCACGTTCAGTTTCATGTTCTAGCACTAAGTGTTCATTCAGGATAAGAACACAACTCTTGTGCTATTATGGCCAAACATAGTGCAAATATCATTCACCTCTGTTCCCAGCAAGTACAGTGTGTTGGACTGAAGAGAAGCTCCTGTTTTACTTAGTTTCCAATACTGAGTTGAACTATATATGCCCCGTTTGTGTAGGAAGCACAGTTCTCTTGTTCTGAGCTAGCTCACTGTACTAGCCCTATAGGAAACACAGTAGAGTGCATGAATGCCCGTTTCTCAAAAGCAGAGTGTTTTTCTTGCATGGCACACTAGGGTTCAATTAAACGTCCTAAACGGAGTTGAATCACGTTCAGTTTCATGTTCTAGCACTAAGTTTTCATTCAGGCTAAGAACACCACTCTTGTGCTACTCTGGCCATACACAGTGCAAATAGCATTCGCGTCTCTTCCCAGAAAGTACAGTGTGTTGGACTGAAGAGAAGCTCCTGTTTTACTTAGTTTCCAATACTGAGTTGAACTAGATATGCCCCGTTTGTGTAGGAAGCACAGTTCTTTTGTTCTGAGCTAGCTCTCTGTACTGGCCCAATAGGAAACATAGGAGAGTGCAAGAATGCCCTTTTCTCAAGAGGAGAGTGTTTTTCTTGCATGGCACAGTAGGGTTCAATTAAACTTCCTAAACGGAGTTGAATCACGTTCAGTTTCATATTCTAGCACTAAGTGTACATTCAGGCTCAGAACACTTCTCTTGTTCTATTCTGGCCCTACATGGTGCAAATAGCATTCGCGTCTGTTCCCAGCAAGTACCGTGTTTTGGACTGAAGAGAAGCTCCAGTTTTAATTAGTTTCCAATACTGAGTTGAACTAGATATGCCCCGTTTGTGTAGGAAGCACAGTTCTTTTGTCCTGAGCTAGCTCACTGTACTGGCCCTATAGGAACCACAAGAGTGCAAGAATGCCCGTTTCTCAAAAGCAGAGTGTTTTTCTTGCATGGCACACTAGGGTTCAATTAAACTTCCTAAACGGAGTTGAATCACTTTCAGTTTCATGTTCTAGCACTGAGTGTTCATTCAGGCTAAGAACACTACTCTTGTCCTATTCTGGCCATACACAGTGCAAATAGCATTCGCGTCTGTTCCCAGCAAGTACAGTGTGTTGGACTGAAGAGAATCTCCGGTTTTACTTAGTTTAGAATTTTGAGTTGAACTAGATATGCCCCGTTTGTGTAGGAAGCACAGTTCTTTTGTTCTGATCTAGCTCACTGTACTGGCGCTATAGGAAACACAGGAGAGGGCAAGAATGCCCGTTTCTCTAAAGGAGAGTGTTTTTCTTGCATGGCAACTAGGGTTCAATTAAACATCCTAAACGGAGTTGAATCTCGTTCAGTTTCATGTTCTAGCACTAAGTGTTCATTCAGGCTAAGAACACAACTCTTTTGCTATTCTGGCCATACACAGGGCAAATAGCATTCACGTCTGTTCCCAGCAAGTACACTGTGTTGGACTGAAGAGAAGCTCCTGTTTTACTTAGTTTCCAATACTGAGTTGAACTAGATATGCCCCGTTTGTGTAGGAAGAACAGTTCTCTTGTTCTGAGCTCCCTCACTGTACTGGCCCTATAGGAAACACAGTAGAGTGCATGAATGCCCGTTTCTCAAAAGCAGAGTATTTTTCTTGCATGTCACACTAGGGTTCAATTAAATGTCCTAAACGGAGTTGACTCACGTTCAGTTTCATATTCCAGCACTAAGTGTTCATTCAGGCTAAGAACACCACTCTTGTGCTATTCTGGCCATACACAGTGCAAATAGCATTCGAGTCTGTTCCCAGCAAATACAGTGTGTTGGACTGAAGAGAAGCTCCTGTTTTACTTAATTTCCAATACTGAGTTGAACTAGATATGCCCCGTTTGTGTAGGAAGCACAGTTCTCTTGTTCTGAGCTAGCTCACTGTACTGGCCCTATAGGAAACACAGTAGAGTGCATGAATGCCCGTTTCTCAAAAGCAGAGTGTTTCTCTTGCATGGCACACTAGGGTTCAATTAAACTACCTAAACGGAGTTGAATCACGTTCAGTTTCATGTCTTAACACTACGTTTTTATTCAGGGTTAGATCACCACTCTTGTGCTATTCTGGCCATAAACAGTGCAAATATATTCGTGTCTGTTCCAAGCAAGTACAGTGTGTGGACTGAAGAGAAGCTCCTGTTTTACTTAGATTCCAATACTGAGTTGAACTAGATATGCCCCGTTTGTATAGGAAGCACAGTTCTCTTGTTCTGACCTAGCTCACTGTACTGGCCCTATAGGAAACACAGTAGAGTGCATGAATGCCCGTTTCTCAAAAGCAGAGTGTTTTTCCTGCATGGCACACTGGGTTCAATTAAATGTCCTAAACGGAGTTGACTCACGTTCAGTTTCATGTTCTAGCACTAAGTGTTCATTCAGTCTAAGAACACCACTCTTGTGCTATTCTGGCCATACACAGTGCAAATAGCATTCGCGTCTGTTCCCAGCAAGTACAGTGTGTTGGACTGAAGAAAAGGTCCTGTTTTACTTAGTTTCCAATACTAAATTGAACTAGATATGCCCCGTTTGTGTAGGAAGCACAGTTCTTTTGTTCTGAGCTAGCTCACTGTTCTGGCCCTGTGGGAAACACAGGAAAATGCAAGAATGCCCGTTTCTCAAAAGCAGAGTGTTTTCATTTAGTGGAACTCTAGGTTTCAATTAAACACTCTAAACGGAGTTGAATCACGTTCAGTTTCATGTTCTAGCAGTAAGTGTTCATTCAGGGTAAGAACACCACTCTTGTGCTATTCTTGCCATAAAAGTGCATATAGCATTCACGTCTATTCCCAGCATGTACAGTGTATTGGACTGAAGAGAAGCTCCTGTTTTACTTAATGTCCTAATACTGAGTTGATATACCCGGTTTGTGTAGGAAGCACAGTTCTTTTCTTCTGAGCTAGCTCACTCTACTGGCCCTATAGGAAACACAATAGAGTGCAAAAATGCCCGTTTCTCAAACAGAGTGTTTTTCTTGCATGTCACACTAGGGTTCAATTAAACTTGCTAAACGTAGTTGAATCACGTTCAGTTTCATGTTATAGCACTAAGTGTTCATTCAGGCTAAGAACACCACTCTTGTGCTATTCTGGCCATACACAATGCAAATACCATTCTCGTCTGTTCCCACCTAGTATAGTCTGTTGGACTGAAGAGAAGCTCCTTTTTTACTTAATTTCCAATACTGAGTTGAACTAGATATGCCCCGTTTGTGTAGGAAGAACAGTTCTTTTGTTCTGAGCTAGCTCACTGTACTGGCCCATAGGAAACACAGGAGAGTGCAAGAATGCTCGTTTCTCAAAAGCTGAGTGTTTTCCTTGTTTGGCACACAAGGATTCAATTATACTTCCTAAACGGAGTTGAAAAACGTCAGGTTTCATGTTCTAACAGCAAGTGTTCTTTCAGGGTAAGAACACCACTCTTGTGCTATTCTGGCCATACACAGTGCCAATAGCATTCACGTCTGTTCCCAGCAAGTACAGTTTATTAGACTGAAGGGAAGCTCCTGTTTTACTTAGTTTCCAATACTGAGTTGAACTAGATATGCCCCGTTTGTTTAGGAAGCACAGTTCTTTTGTTCTGAGCTAGCTCACTGTACTGGCCCTATAGAAAACACAGTAGAGTGCAAGAATGCCCGTTTCTCAAAAGCAGAGTGTTTTTCTTGCATGGCACACTAGGGTTCAATAAACTTCCTAAACGGAGTTGAATCTTGTTCAGTTTCATGTTCTAGCACTAAGTGTTCATTCAGGCTAAGAACACCACTCTTGTGCTATTCTGCCCATACACAGTGCAAATAGCATTCGCGTCTGTTCCCAAGAAGTACAGTGTGTTGGACTGAAGAGAAGGTCCTGTTTTACTTAGTGTCCAATACTGGGTTGACTAGATATGCCCCGTTTGTGTAGGAAGCACAGTTCTTTTGTTCTGAGCTAGCTCACTGTACTGGCCAATTAGGAAACACAGCAGAGTGCAATAATGGGCTTTTCTCAAAGGCACAGTGTTTTTTTGCATGGCACACTATGGTTCAATTAAACTGCCTAAACGGAATTGAATAAAGTTCAGTTTCATGTTGTAGCACTAAGTGTTCACTCAGGCTAAGAACACCACTTTTGTGCTGTTCTGGCCATACACAGGGCAAATAGCATTCGCGTCTGTTCCCAGCAAGTACAGTGTGTTGGACTGAAGACAAGCTCCTGTTTTACTTAGTTTCCAATACTGAGTTGAACTAGATATGTCCCGTTCGTGTAGGAAGCACAGTTCTTTTGTTCTGAGCTAGCTCACTGTACTGGCCCTATAGGAAACACAGTATCCTGCAAGAATGGACGTTTCTCAAAAGCAGAGTGTTTTTTTGCATGGCACACTAGGGTTCAATTAAACTTCCTAAACTTAGTTGAATCACGTTCAGTTTCATGTTCTAGAACTAAGTATTCATTCAGGCTAAGAACTCCACTCTTGTGCTATTCTGGCAATACACAGGGCAAATAGCATTCGCGTCTGTTCCCAGCAAGTACAGTGTGTTGGACTGAAGACAAGCTCCTGTTTTAATTAGTTTCCAATACTGAGTTAAACTAGATATGCCCCGTTTGTGTAGGAAGCACAGTTCTTTTATTCTGAGCTAGCTCAGTGTACTGGCCCTATAGGAAACACAGGAGAGGGCAAGAATGCCCGAATCTCAAATGCAGAGTGTTTTCCTTGTTTGGCACACAAAGGTTCAATTAAACTTCCTAAACGGAGTTGAAAAACGTTAGTTTTCAAGTTTTAACAGAAAGTATTCATTCAGGGTAAGAACACCACTCTTGTGCTTTTCTGGCCATACATAGTGCCAATAGCATTCACGTCTGTTCCCAGCAATTACAGTTTATTGGAATGAAGAGAAGCTGCTGTTTTACTTAGTTTCCAATACTGAGTTGAACTAGATATTCCCCGTTTGTGTAGGAAGCACAATTCTTTTGTTCTGAGCTAGCTCACTGTACTGGCCCTATAGAAAACACAGTAGAGTGCAAGAATGCCCGTTTCTCAAAAGCAGAGTGTTTTTCTTGCATTACACACTAGGGTTCAATTAAATTTCCTAAACGGAGTTGAATCACGTTCAGTTTCATGTTCTAGCACTAAGTGTTCATTCAGGCTAAGAACGCCACTCTTGTGCTATTCTGCCCATACACAGTGCAAATAGCATTCGCGTCAGTTCCCAGCAAATACATTGTGTTGGACCAAAGGAAAGCTCCTGTTTGACTTAGTTTCCAATACTGAGTTGAACTAGATATGCCCCGTTTGGGTAGGAAGCACAGTTCTTTTGTTCTGAGCTAGCTCACTGTACTGGCCCTATAGGAAACACAGTAGAGTGCAAGAGTGCCTGTTTCTCAAAAGCAGAGTGTTTTTCTTGTAAGGCCGACTGGGGTTCAATACAAATTGCTAAACGGAGTTGAATCACATTCAGTTTCAAGTTCTAGCATTAAGTATTAATTCAGTGTAAGAACACCACTATTGTGCTATTCTGGACATAAACAGTGCAAATAGCACCTGTGTCTGTCCCCAGTAAATACAGTGTATTTGACTGAAGAGAAGCTCCTGTTTTACTTACTTTCCAATACTGCGTTGAACTCGATATGCCCCGTTTGTGTAGTAAGCACAGTTCTTTTGTTCTGAGCTAGCTCACTGCACTGCCCCTATAGAAAACACAGTAGAGTACATGAATGCCCGTTTCTCAAAAGCAGAGTGTTTTTCTTGTTTGGCACACTAGAGTTCAATTAAACTTCCTAAACCGAGTTGAATCACCTTCAGTATCATGTTCTAGCACTAAGTGTTCATTCAGGCTAAGAACACCACTCTTGTGCTATTCTGACCATATACAGTAAATAGCATTCACCTATGTTCCCAGCAAGTACAGTGTATTGGACTGAAGAGAAGCTCGTGTTTGGCTTTGTTTCGAATACAAAGTTGAAGTAGATATTCCCGTTGGTGTAGGACTCACAGTTCTTTTGTTTTGAGATAGCATACTGTACTGGCCCTATAGGAAACACAGGAGAGTGCAAGAATGCTCGTTTCTCAAAGGCAGAGTGTTTTCCTTGTGTGGCACACTAAGGTTCAATTAAACTTCCTAAACGGAGTTGATCACGTTCAATTTCAAGTTCTAGCAGCAAGTGTTCATTCAGAGTAAGAACACCACTCTTGTGCTATTCTGTGCATACACAGTTCAAATAGCATTCCTTTCTGTTCCCAGCAAGTACAGTGTATAGAACTGAAGAGAAGCTCCTGTTTTACTTAGTTTCCAATACTGAGTTGAACTAAATATGCCCAGTTTTTGCACGAAGCACAGTTCTTTTAGTCTGAGTTAGCTCACTCTCCTGGTCCTATAGGAAACACAGGAGAGTGCAAGAATGCCCGTTTCTCAAAAACAGAGTGTTTTCCTGTGTGGCACACTAGGGTTCAATTAAACATGCTAAACAGATTTGAATCACATTTAGTTTCAAGTTCTAGCTGCAAGTGTTCATTCAGGATAAGAACACTGCTCTTGTCCGATTCTGGCCATACACAGTGCCAATAGCATTCGCGACTGTTCCCAGCAAGTACAGTGTATTGGACTGAAGAGAAGCTCCTGTTTTACTGAATTTCCTAATACTGAGTTCAACTAGATGTGCCCCGTTCGTGTAGGATGCACTGTTCTTTTGCTCTGAGCTCGCACACTCTACTGGCCCTATAGGAAACACAGGAGAGTTCAAGAATGCTCATTTCTCAAAAGCAGAGTGTTTTCCCTGTGTGGCACACTAGGATTCAATTAAACTTTCTAAATGGAGTTGAATCACGTTCAGGTTCAAGTTCTAGCAGCACGTGTTCATTCAGGGTAAGAACACCACTCTTGTGCTCTTCTGGCCGTACACAGTGCAAATAGCATTCGCGTCTGTTCCCAGCAAGTACAGTGTGTTGGATGGAAGAGAAGCTCCTGTTTTCCTTAGTTTCCAATACTGAGATGAACTAGATATGCCCCGTTTGTGTAGTAAGCTCAGTTTTTTGTTCTGAGCTAGCTCACTCTACTGTCCCTATTGGAAATACAGGAGAGTGCAAGAATGCCCGTTTCACAAAAGCAGAGTGTTTTCCTTGTGTGTCACACTGGGGTACAATTACTTCCATAACGGAGTTGAATCACGTTCAATTTCATGTTCTAGCAGCAAATGTTCATTCAGGGTAAGAACACCACTCTTGTGCTATTCTGAACATACACAGTTTAAATAGCATTCACGTATGTTCACAGCAAGTATCATGTATTGGACTGAAGAGAAGCTCCTGTTTTACTTAGTTTCCAATACTCTGTTTATCTAGATATGCCCCGTTTTTGCACGAAGCACAGTTCATTTATTCTGAGTTAGCTCACTCTCCTGGCTCTATAGGAAACCCAGGAGAGTGCAAGAATGCCCGTTTCTCAAAAGCAGAGTGTTTCCGTCGTGTGGCACACTAGGATTCAATTAAACTTCCTAAACGGAGTTGATCACGTTCAGTTTCAAGTTCTATCAGCAAGTGTTCAATCAGGGTAAGAACACCACTCTTGTGCTATTCTGGCCATACACTGTGCCAATAGCATTTGCGTCTTTACCAGCAAGTACAGTGTATTGGACTGAAGTGAAGCTCCTGTTTTACTTAGTTTCCAATACTGAGTTGAACTAGATATGCCTCGTTTCTGTAGGACTCAGAGTTCTTTTGTTCTGAGCTAGCACACTCTTCTGGCCCTATAGGAAACACAGGACAGTGCAAAAATGCCCTTTTCTCAAAAGCAGAGTGTTTTCCTTGTGGCACACTAGGGTTCAATTAAACTTCCTAAACGGAGTTGAATCACGTTCACTTTAAAATTCTAGCTCTAAGTGTTCATTCAGGGTAGGAACTCCACACGTGTGCTATTCTGACCAAACACAGTAAATAGCATTCACCTATGTTCCCAGCAAGTACAGTGTATTGGACTGAAGAGAAGCTCCTGTTGGACTTTGTTTCGAATACCAAGTTGAACTAGATATGCCCCGTTGGTGTAGGACACACAGTTCTTTTGTTCTGAGCTAGCATACTCTACTGGCCCTATAGGAAACACAGGAGAGTGCAAGAATGCCCGTTTCTCAAAACCAGAGTGTTTTTCTTGCATGGAACACTAGCGCTCAATTAAACTTCCTAATCGGAGACGAATCACGTTCAGTTTCATGTTCTAGCACTAAGTGTTCATTCAGGCTAAGAACACCACTCTTGTGCTATTCTGGCCATACACAGTGCAAATAACATTCGTGTCTTTTCCCAGCAAGGACAGTGTGTTGGACTGAAGAGAAGCTCCTATTTCACTTAGTTTCCAATACTGAGTTGAACTAGATATGCCCCGTTTGTGTAGGAAGTACCGTTCTTTGGTTCTGAGCTAGCTCACTGTACTGGCCCTTTAGGAAACACAGGAGAGTACAAGAATGTCCCTTTCTCAAAAGCAGAGTGTTTTTCTTGCATAGCACACTAGGGTTCAATTAAACTTCCTAAACGGAGTTGAATCAATTTCAGTTTCATTTTCTAGCACTAAGTGTTCATTCAGGCTAAGAACAGCACTCTTGTACAATTCTGGCCGTACATAGTTCCAATAGCATTCGCGTCTGTTCCCACCAAGGACAGTGTGTTGGACGGAAGAGAAGCTCCTGTTTTACTTAGTTTCCAATACTGAGTTGAACTAGATATGCCCCGTTTGTGTAGGAAGCACAGTTTTTTGTTCTGAGCTAGCTCACTGTACTGGCCCTAATGGAAACACAGGAGATTGCAAGAATGCCCATTTCTCAAAAGCAGAGTGTTTTTCTTTCAAGGCACACTAAGGCTCAATTTAACTTCCTAAACGGAGTTGATCACGCTCAGTTTCATGTTCTAGCACTAAGTGTTCATTCAGGGTAAGAACACCACTCTTGTGCTATTCTGGCCATAAACAGTGCAAATAGCATTCACGTCTATTCCCAGCAAGTACAGTGTTTTGGACTGAAGAGAAGTTCCTGTTTTACTTAATGTCCTAAAACAGATTTGATAAGTCCCGTTTGTGTAGGAAGGATATTTTTTTTTTATTCTGCGCTAGCTCACCATACTGGCACTAAAGAAAACACAGTAGAGTGCAAGAATGCCCGTTTCTCAAAAGCAGATTGTTTTTCTTGCATGGCACACTAGCGTTCAATGAAACTTCCTAAACGAGTTGAATCACGTTCAGTTTCATGTTCTAGCACTAATGTTCATTCAGGCTAAGAACACCACTCTTGTGCTATTCTGGCCATACACAGTGCAAATAGGATTCCTGTCTGTTCCCAGCAATTACAGTGTTTTGGACTGAAGAGAAGCTCCTGTTTTACTGAGTTTCCAATTCTGAGTTGAACTATAGATATGCCCCGTTTGTGTAGGAAGCACAGTTCTTTTGTTCTGAGCTAGCTCACTGTACTGGCCCTGTAGGAAACACAGGAGAGTACAAGAATGCCCGTTTCTCAAAAGCAGAGGCTTTTTCTTGCAATGCACACTAGGGTTCAATTAAACTTCCTAAACGGATATGAATCACGTTCAGTTTCATGTTCTAGCACTAAGTGTTCATTCAGCCTAAGAACACCACTCTTGTGCTATTCTGGCAATACACAGTGCAAATAGCATTCGCGTCTGTTCCCAGCAAGTACAGTGTGTTGGACTGAAGAGAAGCTCCTGTTTTACATAGTTTCCAATACTGAGTTGAACTAGATATTCCGGGTGTGTATACGAAGCACAGTTCTTTTGTTCTGAGCTAGTTCACTGCCCTGGCCCTGTAGGAAACACAGGAGAGTGCAAGAATGCCCGTTTCTCAAAAGCAGAGTGTTTTTCTTGCGTGGCACACTAGGATTCAATTAAACTTGCTAAACAGAGTTGATCACGTTAAGTTTCATGTTCTAGCACTAAGTGTTCATTCAGGGTAAGAACACCACTCTTGTGCTATTCTGCCCATACACAGTGCAAATATTTCCCGTCTGTTCACAGCCAGTACAGTGTGTTGGACTAAAGAGAAGTTCCTGTTTTACTTAGTTTCCAATACTGAGTTGAAGTAGATATTCCGGGTTTGTGTGAAGCACAGTTCTTTTGTTCTGAGCTAGCTCACTGTACTGGCCCTGTAGGAGACACAGGAGAGTGCAAGAATGCCCGTTTCTCAAAAGCAGAGTGTTTTCTTTAGTAGCACACTAGGGTTCAATTAAACTTCCTACATAGAGTTGAATCACTTTCAGTTTCAAGTTCTAGCAGTAAGTGTTCATTCAGGGTATGAACACAACTCTTGTGCTATATTGGCCATACACTGTGCAAATAGCATTCACGTCTATTCCCAGCAAATACAGTGTATTGGACTGAAGAGAAGCTCCTGTTTTACTTTGTTTCCAATTCTGAGTTGAACTATACATATGCCCCCTTTGTGTAGGAAGCACAGTTCTTTTGTTCTGAGCTAGGTCACTGTACTGGCCCATAGGAAACACAGGAGAGTGCAAGAATGCCTGTGTCTCAAAAGCAGAGTGTTTATCTGCATGGCACACTAGGGTTCAATTAAACTTCCTAAATGGAGTTGAATCACATTCAGTTTCATGTTCTAGCACTAAGTGTTCATTCAGAATAAGAACACCACTCTTGTGCATTTCTGGCCGTACACGGTGCAAATAGCATTTGCCTCTGTTCCCAGCAATACAGTGTTTTGGACTGAAGAGCAGCTCCTGTTTTGCTTAGTTTCCAATACTGAGTTGAACTAGATATGCCCCATTTGTGCAGGAAGCACAGTTCTTTTGTTCTGAGCTAGCTCACTGTACAGGCCCTATAGGAAACACAGGAGAGTGCAAGAATGCCCTTTTCTCAAAAGCAGAGTTTTTTTCTTGCATGGCACACTAGGGCTCAATTAATCTTCCTAAATGGAGTTGAATCATATTCAGTTTCATGTTCTAGCACTAAGTGTTCATTCATTCTAAGAACACCACTCTTGTGCTATGCTGACTATACACAGTGCAAATACCATTCGCGTTTGTTCCCTGCAAGTACCGTGTGTTGGACTGAAGAAAGCTCCTGTTTTAATTAGTTTCCAATACTGAGATGAAATAGATAAGCCCCGTTTGTGTATGAAGCACAGTTCTTTGTTCTCAGCTAGCTCACTGTACTTGCCCTACAGGAAACACAGTAGAGTGCAAGAATGCCCATTTCTCAAAAGCAAGGTGTTTTTCTAGCAAGGCACACTAGGGTTCAATTAAACTTCCTAAACGGAGTTGAATCACGTTCAGTTTCATGTTCTAGCACTAAGTGTTCATTCAGGCTAAGAACACTACTCTTGTGCTATTCTTGCCATATACAGTACAAATAGCGTTTGCTTCTGTTCCCATCAGGTAACGTGTGTTGGACTGAAGAGAAGCTCCTGTATTAATTAGTTTCAAATACTGAGTTGAACTCGATATGCCCCTTTTGAGTAGGTAGCACAGTTTTTTTGTTCTGAGCTAGCTCACTGTACTGGCCCTATAGGAAACACAGGAGAGTGCAAGAATGCCCGTTGTCAAAAGCAGAGTGTTTTTCTTGCAATGCACACTAGGGCTCAATTAACCTTCCTAAACGGAGTTGAATCACATTCAGTTTCATGTTCTAGCACTAAGTGTTCATTCATTCTAAGAACACCAGTCTTGTGTTATTCTGGCCACACATACTGCAAATAGCATTCGCTTCTGTTCCCTGCAAGTACCGTGTGTTGGACTGAAGAGAAGCTCCTGTTTGAATTAGTTTCCAATACTGAGTTGAACTAGATATGCCCCGTTTGTGTAGGATGCACAGTTCTTTTGTTCTGAGCTAGCTCACTGTACTGGCCCTATAGGAAACACAAGAGTGCAAGAATGCCCGTTTCTCAAAAGCAGAGTGTTTTTCTAGCATGGCACACTAGGGTTCAATTAAACTTCCTAAACGGAGTTGAATCACGTTCAGTTTCATGTAATAGCACTAAGTGTTCATTCAGAATAAGAACACCACTCTTGTGCTATTCTTGCCAAACACGGTGCAAATAGCATTGGCGTCTGTTCCCAGCAAGTAGAGTGTGTTGGACTGAAGAGAAGCTACTGTTTTACTTAGTTTCCAATACTGAGTTGACCTAGATATGCCCCGTTTGTGTAGGAAGCACAGTTCTTTTGTTCTGAGCTAGCTCACTGTACTGGACCTATAGGAAACACAGGAGAATGCAAGAATGCCCGTTTCACAAAAGCAGAGTGTTTTTCTTGCATGGCACACTAGGGTTCAATGAAACTTCCTAAACGGAGTTGAATCACGTACAGTTTCATGTTCTAGCACTAAGTGTTCATTCGGGGTAAGAACACAACTCTTGTGCTACTCTGGCCATTCACAGTGCAAATAGCATTTGCGTCTGTTCCCAGCAATACAGTGTTTTGGACTGAAGAGAAGCTCCTGTTTTGCTTAGTTTCCAATACTGGGTTGAACTAGACATGCCCCGTTTGTGTAGGAAGCACAGTTCTTTTGTTCTGAGCTAGCTCACTGTACTGGCCCTATAGGAAACACAGGAGAGTGCAAGAATGCCTGTGTCTCAAAAGCAGAGTGTTTATCTTGCATGGCACACTAGGGTTCAATTAAACTTCCTAAACGGAGTTGAATCACATTCAGTTTCATGTTCTAGCACTAAGTGTTCATTCATTCTAAGAACACTACTCTTGTGCTATTCTTGCCATATACAGTGCAAATAGCCTTCGCGTCTGTTCCCATCAAGTACCGTGTGTTGGACTGAAGAGAAGCTCCTGTATTAATTAGTTTCCAATACTGAGTTGAACTAGATATGCCCCGTTTGAGTAGGAAGCACAGTTTTTTTGTTCTGAGCTAGCTCACTGTACTGGCCCTATAGGAAACACAGGAGAGTGCAAGAATGCCCGTTGTCAAAAGCAGAGTGTTTTTCTTGCAATGCACACTAGGGCTCAATTACACTTCCTAAACGGAGTTGAATCACATTCAGTTTCATGTTCTAGCACTAAGTGTTCATTCATTCTAAGAACACCAGTCTTGTGTTATTCTGGCCATACATACTGCAAATAGCATTCGCATCTGTTCCCTGCAAGTACCGTGTGTTGGACTGAAGAGAAGCTCCTGTTTGAATTAGTTTCCATTACTGAGTTGAACTAGATATGCCCCGTTTGTGTAGGAAGCACAGTTCTTTTGTTGAGAGCTAACTCACTGTACTGGTCCAATAGGAAACACAGTAGAGGACATGAATACCCATTTCTCAAAAGCAGAGAGTTTTTCTTGCAATGCACACTAGGGTCCAATTAAACTTCCTAAACGGAGTTGAATCACGTTCAGTTTCATGTTCTAGCACTAAGTTTTCATTCAGGCTAAGAACACCACTCTTGTGCTATTCTGGCCATACACAGTGCAAATAGCATTCGCGTCTCTTCCCAGAAAGTAAAGTGTGTTGGACTGAAGAGAAGCTCCTGTTTTACTTAGTTTCCAATACTGAGTTGAACTAGATATGCCCCGTTTGTGTAGGAAGCACAGTTCTTTTGTTCTGAGCTAGCTATCTGTACTGGCCCAATAGGAAACACAGGAGAGTGCAAGAATGCCCTTTTCTCAAGAGGAGAGTGTTTTTCTTGCATGGCACACTAGGGTTCAATTAAAATTCCTAAACGGAGTTGAATCACGTTCAGTTTCATATTCTAGCACTAAGTGTACATTCAGGCTCAGAACACTTCTCTTGTTGTATTCTGGCCCTACATGGTGCAAATAGCATTCGCGTCTGTTCCCAGCAAGTACCGTGTTTTGGACTGAAGAGAAGCTCCAGTTTTAATTAGTTTCCAATACTGATTTGAACTAGATATGCCCCGTTTGTGTAGGAAGCACAGTTCTTTTGTTGTGAGCTAGCTCACTGTACTGGCCCTATAAGAAACACAAGAGTGCAAGAATGCCCGTTTCTCAAAAGCAGAGTGTTTTTCTTGCATGGCACACTAGGGTTCAATGAAACTTCCTAAACGGAGTTGAATCACGTACAGTTTCATGTTCTAGCACTAAGTGTTCATTCAGGGTAAGAACACAACTCTTGTGCTATTCTGGCCGTACACGGTGCAAATAGCATTCGCGTCTGTTCCCAGCAAGTACAGTGTGTTGGACTGAAGAGAAGCTACAGTTTTACTTAGTTTCCAATACTGAGTTGACCTAGATATGCCCCGTTTGTGTAGGAAGCACAGTTCTTTTGTTCTGAGCTAGCACACTGTACTGGCCCTATAGGAAACACAGGAGAATGCAAGAATGCCCGTTTCACAAAAGCAGAGTGTTTTTCTTGCATGGCACACTAGGGTTCAATGAAACTTCCTAAGCGGAGTTGAATCACGTACAGTTTCATGTTCTAGCACTAAGTGTTCATTCAGGGTAAGAACACAACTCTTGTGCTACTCTGGCCATTCACAGTGCAAATAGCATTTGCGTCTGTTCCCAGCAATACAGTGTTTTGGACTGAAGAGAAGCTCCTGTTTTGCTTAGTTTCCAATACTGAGTTGAACTAGACATGCCCCGTTTGTGTAGGAAGCACAGTTCTTTTGTTCTGAGCTAGCTATCTGTACTGGCCCAATAGGAAACACAGGAGAGTGCAAGAATGCCCTTTTCTCAAGAGGAGAATGTTTTTCTTGCATGGCACACTAGGGTTCAATTAAAATTCCTAAACGGAGTTGAATCACGTTCAGTTTCATATTCTAGCACTAAGTGTACATTCAGGCTCAGAACACTTCTCTTGTTGTATTCTGGCCCTACATGGTGCAAATAGCATTCGCGTCTGTTCCCAGCAAGTACCGTGTTTTGGACTGAAGAGAAGCTCCAGTTTTAATTAGTTTCCAATACTGATTTGAACTAGATATGCCCCGTTTGTGTAGGAAGCACAGTTCTTTTGTTGTGAGCTAGCTCACTGTACTGGCCCTATAAGAAACACAAGAGTGCAAGAATGCCCGTTTCTCAAAAGCAGAGTGTTTTTCTTGCATGGCACACTAGGGTTCAATGAAACTTCCTAAACGGAGTTGAATCACGTACAGTTTCATGTTCTAGCACTAAGTGTTCATTCAGGGTAAGAACACAACTCTTGTGCTATTCTGGCCGTACACGGTGCAAATAGCATTCGCGTCTGTTCCCAGCAAGTACAGTGTGTTGGACTGAAGAGAAGCTACAGTTTTACTTAGTTTCCAATACTGAGTTGAACTAGACATGCCCCGTTTGTGTAGGAAGCACAGTTCTTTTGTTCTGAGCTAGCTCACTGTACTGGCCCTATAGGTAACACAGGAGAGTGCAAGAATGCTTGTGTCTAAAAAGCAGAGTGTTTATCTTGCATGGCACACTAGGGTTCAATTAAACTTTCTAAACGGAGTTGAATCACATTCAGTTTCATGTTCTAGCACTAAGTGTTCATTCATTCTAAGAACATTACTCTTGTGCTATTCTTGCCATATACAGTGCAAATAGCCTTCGCGTCTGTTCCCATCAAGTACCGTGTGTTGGACTGAAGAGAAGCTCCTGTATTAATTAATTTCCAATACTGAGTTGAACTAGATATGCCCCGTTTGAGTAGGAAGCACAGTTTTTTTGTTCTGAGCTAGCTCACTGTACTGGCCTTATAGGAAACACAGGAGAGTGCAAGAATGCCCGTTGTCAAAAGCAGAGTGTTTTTCTTGCAATGCACACTAGGGCTCAATTAAACTTCCTAAACGGAGTTGAATCACATTCAGTTTCATGTTCTAGCACTAAGTGTTCATTCATTCTAAGAACACCAGTCTTGTGTTATTCTGGCCATACATACTGCAAATAGCATTCGCATCTGTTCCCTGCAAGTACCGTGTGTTGGACTGAAGAGAAGCTCCTGTTTGAATTAGTTTCCAATACTGAGTTGAACTAGATATGCCCCGTTTGGGTAGGAAGCACAGTTCTTTTGTTAAGAGCTAACTCACTGTACTGGTCCAATAGGACACACAGTAGAGTACAAGAATACTCATTTCTCAAAAGCAGAGTGTTTTTCTTGTAATGCACACTAGGGTCCAATTAAACTTCCTAAACGGAGTTGAATCACGTTCAGTTTCATGTTCTAGCACTAAGTTTTCATTCAGGCTAAGAACACCACTCTTGTGCTATTCTGGCCATACACAGTGCAAATAGCATTCGCGTCTCTTCCCAGAAAGTAAAGTGTGTTGGACTGAAAGAAGCTCCTGTTTTACTTAGTTTCCAATCCTGAGTTGAACTAGATATGCCCCGTTTGTGTAGGAAGCACAGTTCTTTTGTTCTGAGCTATCTATCTGTACTGGCCCAATAGGAAACACAGGAGAGTGCAAGAATGCCCTTTTCTCAAGAGGAGAGTGTTTTTCTTGCATGGCACACTAGGGTTCAATTAAACTACCTAAACGGAGTTGAATCAGGTTCAGTTTCATGTTTTAGCACTACGTTTTCATTCAGGATTAGAACACCACTCTTGTGCTATTCTGGCCATAAACAGTGCAAATACATTCGCGTCTGTTCGCAGCAAGTACTGTGTGTTGGACTGAAGAGAAGCTCCTGTTTTACTTATATTTCAATACTGAGTTGAACTAGATATGCCCCGTTTGTGTAGGAAGCACAGTTCTTTTGTTCTGAGCTAGCTCACTGTACTGGCCATATATGAAACACAGTAGAGTGCATGAATGCCCGTTTCTCAAAAAAAGAGTGTTTTTCTTGCATGGCTCACTAGTGTTCCATTAAACTTCCTAAATGGAGTTGAATCACGTTCAGTTTCATGCTCTAGCACTAAGTTTTCATTCAGGGTTAGATCACCCCTCTTGTGCTATTCTGGTCATAAACAGTACAAATACATTCGTGTCTGTTCACAGCATGTGCAGTGTGTTGGACTGAAGAAAAGCTCCTGTATTACTTAGTTTCCAATACTGAATAGAACTAGATATGCCCCGTTTGTGTAGGAAGCACAGTTGTCTTGTTCTGAGCTAGCTCACTGTACTGTCCCTATAGGAAACACAGGAGAGTGCAAGAATGCCCGTTTCTCAAAAGCAGAGTGTTTTTCTTGCATGGCACAATAGGGTTCAATTAAACTTCTTAAATGGAGTTGAATCACGTTCAGTTTCATGTTGTAGCACTAAGTGTTCATTCAGGCTAAGAACACCACTCTTGTGCTATTCTGGCCATACACAGTGCAAATAGCATTCACGTCTGTTCCCAGGAAGTACAGTTTGTGGGACTGAAGAGAATCTCCTGTTTTACTTAGTTTAGAATACTGAGTTGAACTAGATATGCCCCTTGTGTAGGAAGCACAGTTCTTTTGTTCTGAGCTAGCTCACTGTACTGGCCCTATAGGAAACAGAGGAGAGTGCAAGAATGCCCGTTTCTCAAAAGCAGAGTGTTTTTCGTGCATGGCATCCTAGGGTTCAATTAAACGTCCTAAACGGAGTTGAATCACCTTCAGTTTAATGTTCTAGCACTAAGTGTTCATTCAGGATAAGAACACAACTCTTGTGCTATTCTGTCGATACATAGTGCAAATAGCATTCACCTCTGTTCCCAGCAAGTACAGTGTGTTGGACTGAAGAGAAGCTCCTGTTTTACTTAGTTTCCAATACTGAGTTGAACTAGATATGCCCCGTTTGTGTAGGAAGCACAGTTCATTCTTTCTGAGCTGGCTCACTGTACAGGCCCTATAGTTAAAACAGGAGAGGGCAAGAATGCCCGTTTCTCAAAAGCAGAGTGTTTTTCTTGCATTGCACACTAGGGTTGAATTAAATGTCCTAAACGGAGTTGACTCACGTTCAGTTTCATGTTCTAGAACTAAGTGTTCATTCAGGCTAAGAACACCACTCTTGTGCTATTCTGGCCATACACAGTGCAAATAGCATTCACGTCTGTTCCCAACAAGTACAGTGTGTTGGACTGAAGAGAATCTCCTGTTTTACTTAGTTTCCAATATTGAGTTGAACTAGATATGCCCCGTTTGTGTAGGAAGCACAGTTCTTTTGTTCTGAGCTAGCTCACTGTCCTGGCCCTATTTGAAACACAGTAGAGTATAAGAAGGCCCGTTTCTCAAAAGGAGAGTGTTTTTCTTGCATGGCACACTAGGGTTGAATTAAATTTCCTAAAGGGGGTTGAATCACGTTCAGTTTCATGTTCTAGCACTAAGTGTTCATTCAGGATAAGAACACAACTCTTGTGCTATTATGGCCAAACATAGTGCAAATATCATTCACCTCTGTTCCCAGCAAGTACAGTGTGTTGGACTGAAGAGAAGCTCCTGTTTTACTTAGTTTCCAATACTGAGTTGAACTATATATGCCCCGTTTGTGTAGGAAGCACAGTTCTCTTGTTCTGAGCTAGCTCACTGTACTAGCCCTATAGGAAACACAGTAGAGTGCATGAATGCCCGTTTCTCAAAAGCAGAGTGTTTTTCTTGCATGGCACACTAGGGTTCAATTAAACGTCCTAAACGGAGTTGAATCACGTTCAGTTTCATTTTCTAGCACTAAGTGTTCAATCAGGATAAGAACACAACTCTTGTGCTATTCTGGCCATACATAGTGCAAATAGCATTCACCTCTGTTCCAAGCAAGTACAGTGTGTTGGACTGAAGAGAAGCTCCTGTTTTACTTAGTTTCCAATACTGAGTTGAACTATATATGCCCCGTTTGTGTAGGAAGCACAGTACTTTTGTTCTGAGCTAACTCACTCTACTGGCCCTATAGCAAACACAGTAGAGTGCATGAATGTCCATTTCTCAAAAGCAGAGTGCTTTTCTTGCATGGCACACTAGGGTTCAATTAAATGTCCCAAACAGAGTTGAATCACGTTCAGTTTCATCTTCTAGCACTAAGTGTTCATTCAGGAAAAGAACACCACTCTTGTGCTATTCTGGCCATTAATAGTGCAAATAGCATTCACCTCTGTTCGCAGCAAGTACAGTGTGTTGGACTGAAGAGAATCTCCTGTTTTACTTAGTTTCCAATACTGAGTTGAACTATATATGCCCCGTTTGTGTAGGAAGCACAGTTCTCTTGTTCTGAGCTAGCTCACTGTACTGGCCCTATAGCAAACACAGTAGAGTGCATGAATGCCCGTTTCTCAAAAGAAGAGTGTTTTTCTTGCATGGCACACTAGGGTTCAATTAAACGTCCTAAACGGAGTTGAATCACTTTCAGTTTCATGTCTTAACACTACGTTTTTATTCAGGGTTAGATCACCACTCTTGTGCTATTCTGGCCATACATAGTACAAATAGCATTCACCTGTGTTCCCAGCACGTACAGTGTGTTGGACTGAAGAGAAGCTCCTGTTTTACTTAGTTTCCAATACTGAGTTGAACTATATATGCCCCGTTTGTGTAGGAAGCACACTTCTTTTGTTCTGAGCTAGCTCACTGTACTGGCCCTATAGGAAACCCAGTAGAGTGCATGAATGCCCGTTTCTCAAAAGCAGAGTGTTTTTCTTGCATGGCACACTAGGGTTCAATTAAATGTCCAAAACGGAGTTGACTCACATTAAGTTTCATGTTCTAGCTCTAAGTGTTCATTCAGGCTAAGACACCACTCTTGTTCTATTCTGGCCATACACAGTGCAAATAGCATTCGCGTCTGTTCCCAGCAAGTACAGTGTGTTGGACTGAAGAAAAGCTCCTGTTTTACTTAGTTTCCAATACTGAGTTGAACTAGATATGCCCCGTTTGTGTAGGAAGCACAGTTCTCTTGTTCTGAGCTAGCTCACTGTACTGGCCCTATAGGAAACACAGTAGAGTGCATGAATGCCCGTTTCTCAAAAGCAGAGTGTTTTTCTTGCATGGCACACTAGAGTTCAATTAAACGTCCTAAACGGAGTTGAATCACGTTCAGTTTCATGTTCTAGCCCTAAGTGTTCAATCAGGATAAGAACACAACTCTTGTGCTATTCTGGCCATACATAGTACAAATAGCATTCACCTGTGTTCCCAGCATGTACAGTGTGTTGGACTGAAGAGAAGCTCCTGTTTTACTTAGTTTCCGATACTGAGTTGAACTATATATGACCTGTTTGTGTAGGAAGCACAGTTCTTTTGTTCTGAGCTAGCTCACTGTACAGGCCCTATAGGAAACATAGGATAGTGCAAGAATGCTCGTTTCTCAAAAGCAGAGTGTTTTTCTTGCATGGCACACTAGGGTTCAATTAAACTTCCTAAACGGAGTTGAATCACGTTCAGTTTCATGTTCTAGCTCTAAGTGTTCAATCAGGATAAGAACAACACTCTTGTGCTATTCTGGCTATACAAGTACAAATAGCATTCGCGTCTGTTCCCAGCAAGTACAGTGTGTTGGACTGAAGAAAAGCTCCTGTTTTAATTAGTTTCCAATACTGAGTTGAAGTAGTTATGCCCCGTTTGTGTAGGAAGCACAGTTCTCTTGTTCTGAGCTAGCTCACTGTACTGGCCCTATAGGAAACACAGTAGAGTGCAAGAATGCCCGTTTTTCAAATGCAGAGTGTTTTTCTTGCTTGGCACACTAGGGTTCAATTAAACTACCTAAACGGAGTTGAATCACGTTCAGTTTCATGTTCTAGCACTATGTTTTCATTCAGGCTTAGAACACCACTCTTGTGCTATTCTGGCCATAAACTGTGCAAATACATTGGTGTCTGTTTCCAGCAAGTACAGTGTGTTGGACTGAAGAGAAGCTCCTGTTTTACTTAGATTCCAATACTGAGTTGAACTAGATATGCCCCTTTTGTGTAGGAAGCACAGTTCTTTTGTTCTGAGCTAGCTCACTTTACTGGCCATATATGAAACACATTAGAGTGCATGAATGCCCGTTTCTCAAAAGCAGAGTGTTTTTCTTGAATGGCACACTAGGGTTCAATTAAACTTCCTAAATGGAGTTGAATCACGTTCAGTTTAATGCTCTAGCACTAAGTTTTCATTCAGGGTTAGATCACCACTCTTGTGCTACTCTGGCCATAAACAGTGCAAATACATTGGCTTCTGTTTCCAGCAAGTACAGTGTGTTGGACTGAAGAGAAGCTCCTGTTTTACTTACATTCCAATACTGAGTTGAACTAGATATGCCCGGTTTGTGTAGGAAGTACAGTTCTTTTGTTCTGAGCTAGCTCATTGTACTGGCCCTATAGGAAACACAGGATAGAGCAAGAATGCCCATTTCTCAAAAGGAGAGTGTTTTTCTTGCATGGCACACTACGGTTCAATTAAACTTCTTAAACGGAGTTGAATCACTTTCAGTTTCATGTTCTAGCACTAAGTGTTCATTCAGGCTAAGAACACCACTCTTGTGCTATTCTGGTCATTCACAGTGCAAATAGCATTCGGGTCTGTTCCCAGCAAGTATACGGTGTTGGACTGAAGAGAAGCTCCTGTTTTACTTAGTTTCCAATACTTAGTTGAACTAGATATGCCCCGTTTGTGTAGTAAGCACAGTTTTTTTGTTCTGAGCTACCTCACTGTACTGGCCCTATAGGAAACACAGGAGAGTGCAAGAATGCCCGTTTCTCAAAAGGAGAGTGTTTTTCTTGCATGGCACACTAGGGTTCAATTAACCTTCCTAAAAGGAGTTGAATCACATTCAGTTTCATGTTCTAGCACTAAGTGTTCATTCAGGCTAAGAACACCACTCTAGTGCTATTCTGGCCATACACAGTGCAAATAGCATTCGCTTCTGTTCCCAGCAAGTACAGTGTTTTGGACTGAAGAGAATCTCCTGTTTTACTTAGTTTCCAATACTCAGTTGAACTAGATATGCCCCGTTTGTGTAGGAAGAACAGTTCTTTTGTTCTGAGCTAGCTCACTGTATGGACATATAGGAAACACAGGAGAGTGCAAGAATGCACATTTCTCAAAAGCAGAGTGTTTTTCTTGCATGGCACACTAGGGTTCAATTAAACTTCCTAAACCGACTTGAATCACGTTCAGTTTCATACTCCATCACTAAGTTTTCATTCAGACTTAGATCACCACTCTTGTGCTATTCTGGCCATAAACAGTGCAAATACATTCGCATCTCTTCACATTAAGTGCAGTGTGTTGGACTGAAGAGAAGCTACTGTTTTACTTAGTTTCCAATACTGCGTTGAATGAGATATGCCCCGTTTGTGTAGGAAGCACAGTTCTTTTGTTCTGAGCTAGCTCACTGTATTTGCCCTATAGGAAACACAGGAGAGTGCAAGTATGCCCGTTTCTCAAAAGCAGAGTGTTTTTCTTGCATGGCACACTAGGGTTCATTTAAACTTCCAAAACGGAGTTGAATCATGTTCAGTTTGATATTCTAGCACTAAGTGTTCATTCAGGCTAAGAACACCACTCTTGTGCTATTCTGGCCATACACAGTGCAAATAGCATTCGCAGCTGTTCCAAGAAAGTACAGTGTGTTGGACTGAAGAGAAGCTCCTGTTTACTTAGTTTCCAATACTGAGTTGAACTAGATATGCCCCGTTTGTGTAGGAAGCACAGTTCTCTTGTTCTGAGCTAGCTTACTGTACTGGCCTTATAGGAAACAGAGTAGAGTGCATGAATGCCCGTTTCTCAAAAGCAGAGTGTCTTTCTTGCATGGCACACTAGGGTTCAATTAAACGTCCTAAACGGAGTTGATTCACGTTCAGTTTCATGTTCTAGCACTAAGTGTTCATTCAGGCTAAGAACAACACTCTTGTGCTATTCTGGCCATACACAGTACAAATAGCATTCGCGTCTGTTCCCAGCAAGTACAGTGTGTTGGACTGAAGAAAAGCTCCTGTTTTAATTAGTTTCCAATACTGAGTTGAACTAGATATGCCCCGTTTGTGTAGGAAGCACAGTTCTCTTGTTCTGAGCTAGCTCACTGTACTGGCCCTATAGGAAACACAGTAGAGTGCATGAATGCCCGTTTTTCAAATGCAGAGTGTTTTTCTTGCATGGCACACTAGGGTTCAATTAAACTACCTAAACGGAGTTGAATCACGTTCAGTTTCATGTTCTAGCACTATGTTTTCATTCAGGCTTAGAACACCACTCTTGTGCTATTCTGGCCATAAACTGTGCAAATACATTGGCGTCTGTTTGCAGCAAGTACAGTGTGTTGGACTGAAGAGAAGCTCCTGTTTTACTTAGATTCCAATACTGAGTTGAACTAGATATGCCCCTTTTGTGTAGGAAGCACAGTTCTTTTGTTCTGAGCTAGCTCACTTTACTGGCCATATATGAAACACATTAGAGTGCATGAATGCCCGTTTCTCAAAAGCAGAGTGTTTTTCTTGAATGGCACACTAGGGTTCAATTAAACTTCCTAAATGGAGTTGAATCACGTTCAGTTTAATGCTCTAGCACTAAGTTTTCATTCAGGGTTAGATCACCACTCTTGTGCTACTCTGGCCATAAACAGTGCAAATACATTGGCTTCTGTTTCCAGCAAGTACAGTGTGTTGGACTGAAGAGAAGCTCCTGTTTTACTTAGATTCCAATACTGAGTTGAACTAGATATGCCCGGTTTGTGTAGGAAGTACAGTTCTTTTGTTCTGAGCTAGCTCATTGTACTGGCCCTATAGGAAACACAGGATAGAGCAAGAATGCCCATTTCTCAAAAGGAGAGTGTTTTTCTTGCATGGCACACTACGGTTCAATTAAACTTCTTAAACGGAGTTGAATCACTTTCAGTTTCATGTTCTAGCACTAAGTGTTCATTCAGGCTAAGAACACCACTCTTGTGCTATTCTGGTCATTCACAGTGCAAATAGCATTCGGGTCTGTTCCCAGCAAGTATACGGTGTTGGACTGAAGAGAAGCTCCTGTTTTACTTAGTTTCCAATACTGAGTTGAACTAGATATGCCCCGTTTGTGTAGTAAGCACAGTTTTTTTGTTCTGAGCTACCTCACTGTACTGGCCCTATAGGAAACACAGGAGAGTGCAAGAATGCCCGTTTCTCAAAAGGAGAGTGTTTTTCTTGCATGGCACACTAGGGTTCAATTAAACTTCGTAAACGGAGTTGAATCACGTTCAGTTTCATGTTCTAGCACTAACTGTTCATTCAGGCTAAGAACACAACTCTTTTTCTCTTCTGGCCATACACAGCTTAAATAGCATTCGCGTCTGTTCCCAGGAGTACAGTGTGTTGGACTGAAGAGAAGCTCCTGTTTTACTTAGTTTCCAATACTGAGTAGAACTAGATATGCCCCGTTTGTGTAGGAAGCACAGTTCTCTTGTTCTGAGCTAGCTCACTGTACTGGACTCATAGGAAACACAGTAGAGTGCATGAATGCCCATTTCTCAAAAGCAGACTGTTTTTCTTACATGGCACACTAGGATTCAATTAAACTTCCTAAAAGGAGTTGAATCACATTCAGTTTCATGTTCTAGCACTAAGTGTTCATTCAGGCTAAGAACACCACTCTAGTGCTATTTTAGCCATAAACAGTACAAATAGCATTCGCGTCTGTTCCCAGCAAGTACAGTGTGTTGGACTGAAGAGAATCTCCTGTTTTACTTAGTTTCCAATACTGAGTTGAACTAGATATGGCCCGTTTGTGTAGGAAGCCCAGTTCTTTTGTTCTGAGCTAGCTCACGGTATGGACATATGGGAAACACAGGAGAGTGCAAGAATGCCCGTTTCTCAAAAGCAGAGTGTTTTTCTTGCATGGCACACTAGGGTTTAATTAAACTTCCTAAACGGACTTGAATCACGTTCAGTTTCATGCTCTATCACTAAGTTTTCATTCAGACTTAGATCACCACTCTTGTGCTATTCTGGCCATAAACAGTGCAAATACATTCGCGTCTCTTCACATTAAGTGCAGTGTGTTGGACTGAAGAGAAGCTCCTGTTTTACTTAGTTTCCAATACTGCGTTGAACGAGATATGCCCCGTTTGCGTAGGAAGCACAGTTCTTTTGTTCTGAGCTAGCTCACTGTATTTGCCCTATAGGAAACACAGGAGAGTGCAAGAATGCCTATTTCTCAAAAGCAGAGTGTTTTTCTTGCATGGCACAGTAGGGTTCATTTAAACTTCCAAAACGGAGTTGAATCACGTTCAGTTTAATATTCTAGCACTAAGTGTTCATTCAGGCTAAGAACACCACTCTTGTGCTCTTCTGGCCATATACAGTGCAAATAGCATTCGCAACTGTTCCCAGCAAGTACAGTGTGTTGGACTGAAGAGAAGCTCCTGTTTGACTTAGTTTCCAATACTGAGTTGAACTACATATACCCCGTTTGGGTAGGAAGCACAGTTCTCTTGTTCTGAGCTAGCTCACAGTACTGGCCCTAAAGGAAACACAGTAGAGTGCATGAATGCTCGTTTCTCAAAAGCAGAGTGTCTTTCTTGCATGGCACACTAGGGTTCAATTAAACGTCCTAAACGGAGTTGACTCACGTTCAGTTTCATGTTCTAGCACTAAGTGTTCAATCAGGCTAAGAAAACCACTCTTGTGCTATTCTGGCCATACACAGTGCAAATAGCATTCACGTCTGTTCCCAGCAAGTACAGTGTGTTGGACTGAAGAGAAGCTCCTGTTTTACTTAGTTTCCGATACTGAGTTGAACTAGATATGACCCGTTTCTGTAGTAAGCACAGTTCTTTTGTTCTGAGCTACCTCACTTTACTGGCCCTATAGGAAACACAGGAGAGTGCAAGAATGCCCGTTTCTCAAAAGGAGAGTGTTTTTCTTGCATGGCACACTAGGGTTCAATTAAACTTCCTAAACGGAGTTGACTCACGTTCAGTTTCATGTTCTAGCACTAAGTGTTCATTCAGGCTAAGAACACCACTCTAGTGCTATTCTGGCCATACACAGTGCAAATAGCATTCGCGTCTGTTCCCAGCAAGTACAGTGTGTTGGACTGAAGAGAATCTCCTGTTTTACTTAGTTTCCAATCCTGAGTTGAACTAGATATGCCCCGTTTGTGTAGGAAGCACAGTTCTCTTGTTCTGAGCTTGCTCACTGTACTGGCCCTAGAGGAAACACAGGAGAATGCAAGAATGCCCGTTTCTCAAAAGCAGACTCTTTTTCTTGCATGGCACACTAGGGTTCAATTAAACTTCCTAAAAGGAGTTGAGTCACATTCAGTTTCATGTTCTAGCACTAAGTGTTCATTCAGGCTAAGAACACAACTCTAGTGCTATTCTGGCCATACACAGTGCAAATAGCATTCGCGTCTGTTCCCAGCAAGTACAGTGTGTTGGACTGAAGAGAATCTCCTGTTTTATTTAGTTTCCAATACTGAGTTGAACTAGATATGCCGCGTTTGTGTAGGAAGAACAGTTCTTTTGTTCTGAGATATCTCACTGTATGGACATATAGGAAACACAGGAGAGTGCAAGAATGCCCGTTTCTCAAAAGCAGAGTGTTTTTCTTGCATGGCACACTAGGGTTCAATTAAACTTCCTAAACGGACTTGAATCACGTTCAGTTTCATGCTCTATCACTAAGTTATCATTCAGACTTAGATCACCACTCTTGTGCTATTCTGGCCACAAACAGTGCAAATACATTCGCGGCTCTTCACATGAAGTGCAGTGTGTTGGACTGAAGAAAAGCTCCTGTTTTACTTAGTTTCCAATACTGAGTTGAACTAGATATGCCCGGTTTGTGTAGGAAGCACAGTTCTCTTGTTCTGAGCTAGCTCACTGTACTGGCCCTATAGGAAACACAGTAGAGTGCATGAATGCCCGTTTCTCAAAAGCAGAGTGTTTTTCTTGCATGGCACACTAGGGTTCAATTAAACTTCCTAAATGGAGTTGAATCACGTTCAGTTTCATGCTCTAGCACTAAGATTTCATTCACGGTTAGATCACCACTCTTGTGCTATTCTGGCCATAAACAGTGCAAATACTTTCGCGTCTGTTCACAGCAAATACAGTGTGTTGGACTGAAGAGAAGCGCCTGTATTACTTAGTTTCCAATACTGAGTTGAACTAGATATGCCCGGTTAGTGTAGGAAGCACAGTTCTTTTGTTCTGAGCTACCTCACTGTACTGGCCCTATAGGAAACACAGGAGAATGCAAGAATGCCCGTTTCTCAAAAGCAGAGTGTTTTTCTTGCATGGCACACTAGGGTTCAATTAAACTTCCTAAACGGAGTTGAATCACGTTCAGTTTCATGTTCTAGCACTAAGTGTTCATTCAGGATAAGAATACAACTCTTGTGCTATTCTGGCCATACATAGTGCAAACAGCATTCACCTCTGTTCCCAGCAAGTACAGTGTGTTGAACTGAAGAAAAGCTCCTGTTTTACGTAGTTTCCAATACTGAGTTGAACTAGATATGCCCCGTTTCTGTAGGAAGCACAGTTCTCTTGTTCTGAGCTAGCTCACTGTACTGGCCCTATAGGAAACACAGTAGAGTGCATGAATGCCCGTTTCTCAAAAGCAGAGTGTTTTTCTTGCATGGCACACTAGGGTTCAATTAAACGTCCTAAACGGAGTTGACTCACGATCAGTTTCATGTTCTAGCACTAAGTGTTCATTCAGGCTAAGAACACCACTCTTGTGCTATTCTGGCCATACACAGTGCCAATAGCATTCACGTCTGTTCCCAGCAAGTACAGTGTGTTGAACTGAAGAAAAGCTCCTGTTTTACGTAGTTTCCAATACTGAGTTGAACTAGATATGCCTCGTTTGTGTAGGAAGCACAGTTCTCTTGTTCTGAGCAAGCTCACTATACTGGCCCTATAGGAAACACAGTAGAGTGCAAGAATGCCCGTTTCTCAAAAGCAGAGTGTTTTTCTTGCATGGCACACTAGGGTTCAATTAAACTTCCTAAACGGAGTTGACTCACATTCAGTTTCATGTTCTAGCACTAAGTGTTCATTCAGGCTAAGAACACCACTCTTGTGCTATTCTGGCCATACACAGTGCAAATAGCATTCGTGTCTGTTCCCAGCAAGTACAGTATGTTGGACTGAAGAAAAGCTCGTGTTTTACTTAGTTTCCAATCCTGAGTTGAACTAGAAATGCCCCGTTTGTGTAGGAAGCACAGTTCTCTTGTTCTAATCTAGCTCACTGTACTGGCCCTATAGGAAACACAGTAGAGTGCATGAATGCCCGTTTCTCAAAAGCAGAGTGTTTTTTTTGCATGGCACACTAGGGTTCAATTAAACTTCCTAAACAGAGTTGAATCACGTTCAGTTTCATGTTCTAGCACTAAGTGTTCATTCAGGATAAGAATACAACTCTTGTGCTATTCTGGCCATACATAGTGCAAACAGCATTCACCTCTGTTCGCAGCAAGTACAGTGTGTTGGACTGAAGAGAAGCTCCTGTTTTTCTTAGTTTCCAATACTGAGTTGAACTAGAAATGCCCCGTTTGTGTAGGAAGCACAGTTCTCTTGTTCTGAGCTAGCTCACTGTACTGTCCCGATAGGAAACACAGGAGAGTGCAAGAATGCCCATTTCTCAAAAGCAGAGTGTTTTTCTTGCATGGCACACTAGGGTTCAATTAAACTTCCTAAACCGAGTTGAATCACGTTCAGTTTCATGTTCTAGCACTGTTTTCCTTCAGGCTTAGAACACCAATCTTGTGCTATTCTGGCCATAAACAGTGCAAATACATTCGCGTCTGTTCACAGCAAGTACAGTGTGTTGGAATGAAGAGAAGCTCCTGTTTTACTTAGTTTCCAATACTGAGTTGAACTAGATATGCCCCGTTTGTGTAGGAAGCATAGTTTTCTTGTTCTGAGCTAGCTCACTGTACTGGCCCTTTTGGAAACACAGTAGAGTGCATGAATGCCCGTTTTTCAATAGCAGAGTGTTTTTCTTACATGGCACACTAGGGTTCAATTAAACTTCCTATATGGAGTTGAATCACGTTCAGTTTCATGTACTAGCACTAAGTTTTCATTCAGGCGTAGAACACCACTCTTGTGCTATTCTGGCCATAAACAGTGCAAATACATTCGTGTTTTTTCACAGCAAGTACAATGGGTTGGACTGAAGAGAAGCTCCTGTTTTACTTAGTTTCCAATACTGAGTTGAACTAGATATGCCCCGTTTGTGTAGTAAGCACAGTACTTTTGATCTGATATAGCTCACTGTACAGGCAATATAGGAAACAATGGAGAGTGCAAGATTGCCCGTGTCTCAAAAGCAGAGTGTTTTTATTGCATGGCACTATAGGGTTCAATTAAACTTCTTAAACGGAGTTGAATCACGTTCAGTTTCATGTTCTAACACTAAGTGTTCATTCAGGCTAAGAACACCACTCTTGTGCTATTCTGGCCATACACAGTGCAAATAGCATTCGCGTCTGTTCCCAGCAAGTTCAGTGTGTTGGATTGAAGAGAAGCTCCTTTTTTACTTAGTTTCCAATACTGAGTTGAACTAGATATGCCCCGTTTGTGTAGGAAGCACAGTTCTTTTGTTCTGAGCTAGCTCACTGTACTGGCCCTATAGGAAACACAGTAGAGTACAAGAGTGCCTGTTTCTCAAAAGCAGAGTGTTTTTCATGTAAAGCCCTCTAGGGTTCAATACATCTTCCTAAACGGAGTTGAATCACATTCAGTTTCAAGTTCTAGCATTAAGTGTTAATTCAGGGTAAGAACACCACTGTTGTGCTATTCTGGCCATAAACACTGCAAATAGCACTCGCGTCTGTTCCCAGCAAATACAGTGTATTGGACTGAAGAGAAGCTCCTGTTTTACTTAGTTTCCAATACTGAGTTGAACTAGATATGACGCGTTTGTGTAAGAAGCACAGTTCTTTTGTTCTTAGCTAGCTCATTGTACTGGCCCTATAGGAAACACAGTAGAGTGCTTTAGTGCCTGTTTCTCAAAAGCAGAGTGTTTTTCTTGCATGGCACACTAGGGTTCAATACAACGTCCTAAACGGAGTTGACTCACGTTCAGTTTCATGTTATAGCACTACGTGTTAATTTAGGTTTAAAACACAACTCTTGTGCTATTCTGGCCCAAAACAGTGCAAATAGCATTCACGTCTCTTCCCAGCAAGTACAGTGTGTTGGACTGAAGAGAATCTCCTGTTTTACTTAAGTTCCAATACTGAGTTGAACTAGATATGCCCAGTTTTTGTAGGAAGCACAGTTCTTTTGCTCTGAGCTAGCTCGCTGTACTGGCCCTATAGGAAAAACAGGAGAGTGCAAGAATGCCCGTTTCTCAAAAGCAGAGTGTTTTTCTTGCATGGCACACTAGGGTTCAATTAAACGTCCTAAACGGAGTTGACTCACGTTCAGTTTCATGTTCTAGCACTAAGTGTTCATTCAGGCTATGAACACCACTCTTGTGCTAATCTGGCCCTACACATTGCACAAACATTCGCGTCTGTTCCCAGCAAGTACAGTGTGTTGGACTGAAGAGAAGCTCCTGTTTTACTTAGTTTCCAATACTGAGTTTAACTAGATATGCCCCATTTGTGTAGGAAGCACAGCTCTCTTGTTCTGAGCTAGCTCAATTTATTTGCCCTATAGGAAACACAGGAGAGTGCAAGAATGCCCGTTTCTCAAAAGCAGAGTGTTTTTCTTGCATGGCACACTAGGGTTCATTTAAACTTCCTAAACGGAGTTGAATCACGTTAGGTATCAAGTTCTAGCACTAAGTGTTCATTCAGGCTAAGAACACCACTCTTGTGCTCTTCTGGCCATACACAGTGCAAATAGCATTCGCGTCTGTTCCCAGCAAGTACAGTGTGTTGGACTGAAGAGAATCTCCTGTTTTACTTAGTTTAGAATACAGAGTTGAACTAGATATGCCCCTTTTGTGTATGAAGCACAGTTCTTTTGTTCTGAGCTAGCTCACTGTACTGGCCCTATAGGAAACACAGGAGAGTGCAAGAATGCCGGTTTCTCAAAAGCAGAGTGTTTTTCTTGCATGGCACACTAGGGTTCAATTAAACTTTCTAAACGGAGTTGAATGACGTTCAGTTTCATGTTCTAGTACTAAGTGTTCATTCAGGCTAAGAACACCACTCTTGTGCTATTCTGGCCATACACAGTGCAAATAGCATTCGCGTCTGTTCACATTAAGTGCAGTGTGTTGGACTGAAGAGAAGCTCCTGTTTTACTTTGTTTCCAATACTGAGTTGAACGAGATATGCCCCGTTGGTGTAGGAAGCACAGTTCTTTTGTTCTGATCTAGCACACTGTATTTGCCCTATAGGAAACACAGGATAGTGCAAGAATGCCCGTTTCACAAAAGCAGAGTGTTTTTCATGCATGGCACACTAGGGTTCAATTAAACTTCCTAAACAGGTTGAATCACGTTCAGTTTCATGTTCTGACACTGTTTTCATTCAGGCTTAGAAAACCACTCTTGTGCTATTCTAGCCATAAACAGTGCAAATACATTCGCGTCTGTTCACAGCAAGTACAGTGTGTTGGATTGAAGAGAAGCTCCTGTTTTACTTAGTCCCAATACTGAGTTGAATTAGATATGCCCCGTGTGTGTAGGAATCACAGTTCTTTTGTTCTGAGCTAGCTAACTGTACTGACCCTACAGGAATCACAGAGGAGTGCAAGAATGCCCGTTTCTCAAAAGCAGAGTGTTTTTCTTGCATCGCACAATAGGGTTCAATTAAACGTCCTAAACGGAGTTGAATTACATTCAGTTTCATATTCTAGCACTAAGTGTTCATTCATGCTAAGAACACCTCTCTTGTGCTATTCTGGCCATACACAGTGCAAATACATTCGCGTCTGTTCACAGCAAGTACAGTGTGTTGGAATGAAGAAAAGCTCCTGTTTCACTTACTTTCCAATACTGAGTAGAACTAGATATGCCCTGTTTGTGTATGAATCATAGTTTTCTTGTTCTGAGCTAGCTCACTGTACTGGCCCTATAGGAAAAACAGTAGAGTGCATGAATGCCCGTTTCTCAAAAGCAGAGTGTTTTTCTTACATGGCACACTAGGGTTCAATTAAACTTCCTATATGGAGTTGAATCACGTTCAATTTCATGTTCTAGCACTAAGTTTTCATTCAAGCTTAGAACACCACTCTTGTGCTATTCTGGCCATAAACAGTGCAAATACATTCGCGTCTGTTCACAGCAAGTACAGTGTGTTGGACTGAAGAGAAGCTCCTCTTTAACTTAGTTTCCAATACTGAGTTGAACTAGATATGCCCCGTTTGTGTAGTAAGCACAATACTTTTGTTGTGAGCTAGCTCACTGTGCAGGCAATATAGGAAACAATGGAGAGTGCAAGATTGCCCGATTCTCAAAAGCAGAGTGTTTTTATTGCATGGCACTATAGGGTTCAATTAAACTTCTTAAGCGGAGTTGAATCACGTTCAGTTTCATGTTCTACCACTAAGTGTTCATTCAGGCTAAGAACACCACTCGTTTGCTATTCTGGCCATACACAGTGCAAATAGCATTCGCGTCTGTTCCCAGCAAGTTCAGTGTGTTGGATTGAAGAGAAGCTCTTTTTTTACTTAGTTTCCAATACTGAGTTGAACTAGATATGCCCCGTTTGTGTAGGAAGCACAGTTCTTTTGTTATGAGCTAGCTCACTGTACTGGCCCTATAGGAAACACAGTAGAGTGCTTTAGTGCCTGTTTCTCAAAAGCAGAGTGTTTTTCATGTAAAGCCCTCAGGGGTTCAATACATCTTCCTAAACGGAGTTGAATCACATTCCGTTTCAAGTTCTAGCATTAAGTGTTAATTCAGGGTAAGAACACAACTGTTGTGCTATTCTGGCCATAAACAATGCAAATAGCACTGGTGTCTGTTCCCAGCAAATACAGTGTATTGCACTGAAGAGAAGCTCCTGTTTTACTTAGTTTCCAATACTGAGTTGAACTAGATATGCCCCGTTTGTGTAGGAAGCACAGTTCTTTTGTTCTGAGCTAGCTCATTGTACTGGCCCTATAGGAAACAGAGTAGAGTGCAAGAGTGCCTGTTTCTCAAAAGCAGAGTGTTTTTCTTGTAGGCCGACTAGGGTTCAATACAACTTCCTAAACGGAGTTGAATCACATTCAGTTTCATGTTCTAGCAGTAAGTGTTAATTTATGGTAAGAACACCACTATTGTGCTATTCTGGCCATAAACACTGCAAATAGCATTCGCGTCTGTTCCCAGCAAGTACAGTGTGTTGGACTCAAGAGAAGCTCCTTTTTTACTTAGTTTCAAATAGTGACTTGAACTAGATATGCCCCGTTTGTGTAGGAAGCACAATTCTTTTGTTCTGAGCTAGCTCACTGTACTGGCCCTATAGGAAACACAGGAGAGTGCAAGATTGCCCGTTTCTCAAAAACAGAGTGTTTTTCTTGCATGGCACACTAGGGTTCAATTAAACGTCCAAAACGGAGTTGACTCACGTTCAGTTTCATGTTCTAGCACTAAGTGTTCATTCAGGCTATGACCACCACTCTTGTGCTATTCTGGCCATAAACAGTGCAAATACATTCGTGTCTGTTCACAGCAAGTACAGTGTGTTTGACTGAAGAGAAGCTCCTGTTTTACTTAGTTTCCAATACTGAGTTGAACTTGATATGCCCCGTTTGTGTAGGAAGACAGTTCTTTTGTTCTGAGCTAGCTCACTGTACTGGCCCTATAGTAAACACAGTAGATTACAAGAGTGCCTGTTTCTCAAACCAGAGTGTTTTTCATGTAAAGACCACTAGGGTTCAATACAACTTCCTAAACGGAGTTGAATCACATTCAGTTTCAAGTTCTAGCATTAAGTGTTAATTCAGTGTAAGAACACCACTGTTGTGCTATACTGGCCATAAACAGTGCAAATTGCACTCGTGTCTGTTCCCAGCAAATACAGTGTATTGGACTGAAGAGAAGCTCCTGTTTTACTTAGTTTCCAATACTGATTTGACTAGATATGCCCCGTTTGTGTAGGAAGCACAGTTCTTTTGTTCTGAGCTAGCTCATTGTACTGGCCCTATAGGAAACACAGTAGAGTGCAAGAGTGCCTGTTTCTCAAAAGCAGAGTGTTTTTCTTGTAGGCCGACTAGGGTTCAATACAACTTCCTAAACGGAGTTGAATCACATTCAGTTTCATGTTCTAGCAGTAAGTGTTAATTTATGGTAAGAACACCACTATTGTGCTATTCTGGCCATAAACAGTGCAAATAGCATTCGCGTCTGTTCCCAGCAAGTACAGTGTGTTGGACTCAAGTGAAGCTCCTTTTTTACTTAGTTTCAAATAGTGACTTGAACTAGATATGCCCCGTTTGTGTAGGAAGCACAATTCTTTTGTTCTGAGCTAGCTCACTGTACTGGCCCTATAGGAAAAACAGGAGAGTGCAAGAATGCCCGTTTCTCAAAAGCAGTGTGTTTTTCTTGCATGGCACACTAGGGTTCAATTAAACGTCCTAAACGGAGTTGACTCACGTTCAGTTTCATGTTCTAGCACTAAGTGTTCATTCAGGCTATGACCACCACTCTTGTGCAATTCTGGCCATAAACAGTGCAAATACATTCGTGTCTGTTCCCAGCAAGTACAGTGTGTTGGACTGAAGAGAAGCTCCTGTTTTACTTAGTTTTCAATACTGAGTTGAACTACATATGCCCCATTTGTGTAGGAAGCACAGCTCTCTTGTTCTGAGCTAGCTCACTGTATTTGCCCTATAGGAAACACAGGAGAGTGCAAGAATGCCCGTTTCTCAAAAGCAGAGTGTTTTTCTTGCATGGCACACTAGGGTTCATTTAAACTTCCTAAACGAAGTTGAATCACGTTCAGTTTCATATTCTAGCACTAAGTGTTCATTCAGGCTAAGATTACCACTCTTGAGCTATTCTGGCCATAAACAGTGCAAATAGCATTCGCATCTGTTCCCAGCAAGTACAGTGTGTTTGACTGAAAAGAAGTTCCTGTTTTACTTAGTTTCCAATACTGAGTTGAACTAGATATGCCCCGTTAGTGTAACAAGCACAGTTCTTTTGTACTTAGCTAGCTCACTGTACTGGCCCTATAGGAAACACAGGAGAGTGCAAGAATGCCCGTTTCTCAAAAGCAGAGTGTTTTTCTTGCATGGCACACTAGGGTTCATTTAAACTTCCTAAACGGAGTTGAATCACGTTCAGTTTCATATTCTAGCACTAAGTGTTCATTCAGGCTATGAACACCACTCTTGTGCTCTTCTGGCCATACACAGTTCCAACATTTTGTGTCTGTTCACAGCAAGTACAGTGTGTTGGACTGAACAGAAGCTCCTGTTTTTCTTAGTTTCCAATACTGAGTTGAACTAGAAATGCCCCGTTTGTGTAGGAAGCACAGTTCTCTTGTTCTGAGCTAGCTCACTGTACTGTCCCTATAGGAAACACAGGAGAGTGCAAGAATGCCCGTTTCTCAAAAGCAGAGTGTTTTTCTTGCATGGCACACTAGGGTTCAATTAAACTTCCTTAACGGAGTTGAATCACGTTCAGTTTCATGTTCTAGCACTGTTTTCCTTCAGGCTTAGAACACCATTCTTGTGCTATTCTGGCCATAAACAGTGCAAATACATTCGCGTCTGTTCACAGCAAGTACAGTGTGTTGGAATGAAGAGAAGCTCCTGTTTTACTAAGTTTCCAATACTGAGTTGAACTAGATATGCCCCGTTTGTTCAGGAAGCACAGTTCTTTTGTTCTGAGCTAGCTCACTGTACTGGCCATACAGGAAACACAGAAGAGTGCAAGAATGCCCGTTTCTCAAAAGCAGAGTGTTTTTCTTGCATGGCACAATAGGGTTCAATTAAACGTCCTAAACGGAGTTGAATTACGTTCAGTTTCATATTCTAGCACTAAGTGTTCATTCCTGCTCAGAACACCACTCTTGTGCTATTCTGGCCATACACAGTCCAAATAGCATTCGCGTCTGTTCCCAGCAAGTACAGTCTGTTGGACTGAAGAAAAGCTCCTGTTTCACTTACTTTCCAATACTGAGTAGAAATAGATATGCCCCGTTTGTGTAGGAAGCATAGTTTCTTGTTCTGAGCTAGCTCACTGTACTGGCCCTTTTGGAAACACAGTAGAGTGCATGAATGCCCGTTTTTCAATAGCAGAGTGTTTTTCTTACATGGCACACTAGGGTTCAATTAAACTTCCTATATGGAGTTGAATCACGTTCAGTTTCATGTACTAGCACTAAGTTTTCATTCAGGCTTAGAACACCACTCTTGTGCTATTCTGGCCATAAACAGTGCAAATACATTCGTGTCTGTTCACAGCAAGTACAATGTGTTGGACTGAAGAGAAGCTCCTGTTTTACTTAGTTTCCAATACTGAGTTGAACTAGATATGCCCCGTTTGTGTAGTAAGCACAGTACTTTTGATCTGAGCTAGCTCACTGTGCAGGCAATATAGGAAACAATGGAGAGTGCAAGATTGCCCGTTTCTCAAAAGCAGAGTGTTTTTATTGCATGGCACTATAGGGTTCAATTAAACTTCTTAAACGGAGTTGAATCACGTTCAGTTTCATGTTCTAACACTAAGTGTTCATTCAGGCTAAGAACACCACTCTTGTGCTATTCTGGCCATACACAGTGCAAATAGCATTCGCGTCTGTTCCGAGCAAGTTCAGTGTGTTGGATTGAAGAGAAGCTCCTTTTTTACTTATTTTCCAATAATGAGTTGAACAACATATGCGCCGTTTGTGTAGGAAGCACAGTTCTGTTGTTCTGAGCTAGCTCACTGTACTGGCCCTATGGGAAACACAGTAGAGTACAAGAGTGCCTGTTTCTCAAAAGCAGAGTGTTTTTCATGTAAAGCCCTCTAGGGTTCAATACATCTTCCTAAACGGAGTTGAATCACATTCAGTTTCAAGTTCTAGCATTAAGTGTTAATTCAGGGTAAGAACACCACTGATGTGCTATTCTGGCCATAAACAGTGCAAATAGCACTCGCGTCTGTTCCCAGCAAATACAGTGTATTGGACTGAAGAGAAGCTCCTGTTTTACTTAGTTTCCAATACTGAGTTGAACTAGATATGACGCGTTTGTGTAAGAAGCACAGTTCTTTTGTTCTGAGTTAGCTCATTATACTGGCCCTATAGGAAACACAGTAGAGTGCAAGAGTGCCTGTTTCTCAAAAGCAGAGTGTTTTTCTTGCATGGTACACTAGGGTTCAATACAACGTCCTAAACGGAGTTGACTCACGTTCAGTTTCATGTTCTAGCACTACGTGTTAATTTTGGTTTTGAACACAACTCTTGTGCTATATTGGCCCAAAACAGTGCAAATAGCATTCGCGTCTGTTCCCAGCAAGTACAGTGTGTTGGACTCAAGAGAAGCTCCTGTTTTGCTTATTTTCCAATACTGAGTTGAACTAGATATGCCCCGTTTGTGTAGGAAGCACAGTTCTTTTGCTCTGAGCTAGCTAGCTGTACTGGCCCTATAGGAAAAACAGGAGAGTGCAAGAATGCCCGTTTCTCAAAAGCAGAGTGTTTTTCTTGCATGGCACACTAGGGTTTAATTAAACGTCCTAAACGGAGTTGACTCACGTTCAGTTTCATGTTCTAGCACTAAGTGTTCATTCAGGCTATGACCACCACTCTTGTGCTATTCTGGCCCTACACATTGCACAAACATTCGCGTCTGTTTCCAGCAAGTACAGTGTGTTGGACTGAAGAGAAGCTCCTGTTTTACTTCGTTTCCAATACTGAGTTGAACTAGATATGCCCCATTTGTGTAGGAAGCACAGCTCTCTTGTTCTGAGCTAGCTCATTGTATTTGCCCTATAGGAAACACAGGAGAGTGCAAGAATGCCCGTTTCTCAAAAGCAGAGTGTTTTTCTTGCATGGCACACTAGGGTTCATTTAAACTTCCTAAACGGAGTTGAATCACGTTAGGTATCAAGTTCTAGCACTAAGTGTTCATTCAGGCTAAGAACACCACTCTTGTGCTCTTCTGGCCATACACAGTGCAAATAGCATTTGCGTCTGTTCCCAGCAAGTACAGTGTGTTGGACTGAAGAGAATCTCCTGTTTTACTTAGTTTAGAATACAGAGTTGAACTAGATATGCCCCGTTTGTGTATGAAGCACAGTTCTTTTGTACTTAGCTAGCTCACTGTACTGGCCCTATAGGAAAAACAGGAGAGAGCAAGAATGCCCGTTTCTCAAAAGCAGAGTGTTTTTATTGCATGGCACAATAGGGTTCAATTAAACTTCTTAAACGGAGATGAATCACGTTCAGTTTCATGTTCTAGCACTATGTGTTCATTAAGGCTAAGAACACCACTCTTTTGCTCTTCTGGCCATACATATTTCCAACATTTTGCGTCTGTTCACAGCAAGTACAGTGTGTTGGACTGAACAGTAGCTCCTGTTTTACTTAGTTTCCAATACTGAGTTGAACTAGAAATGCCCCGTTAGTGTAGGAAGCACAGTTCTCTTGTTCTGAGCTAGCTCACTGTACTGTCCCTATAGGAAACACAGGAGAGTGCAAGAATGCCCGTTTCTCAAAAGCAGAGTGTTTTTCTTGCATGGCACACTAGGGTTCAATTAATCTTCCTAAACGGAGTTGAATCACATCCAGTTTCATATTCTAGCACTAAGTGTTCATTCAGGCTAAGAACACCACTCTTGTGCTATTCTGGCCATATACAGTGCAAATAGCATTCATGTCTGTTCCCAGCAAGTACAGTGTGTTGGACTGAAGAGAAGCTCCTCTTTTGCTCAGTTCCCAATACTGAATTGAACTAGATATTCCCCGTTTGTGTAGGAAGCACAGTTCTTTTGTTCTGAGCTAGCTCACTGTACTGGCCCAAGAAAAAACAGGAGAGTGCAAGAATGCCCATTTCTCAAAAGCAGAGTGTTTTTCTTGCATGGCACACTAGGGTTCAATTAATCGTCCTAAACGGAGTTGAATCACGTTCAGTTTCATGTTCTAGCACTAAGTGTTCATTCATGCTAAGAACACCACTCTTGTGCTATTCTGGCCATACACAGTGCAAATAGCATTAGCTTCTGTTCCCAGCAAGTAGAGTGTGTTGGACTGAAGAGAATCTAATGTTTTACTTAGTTTAGCATACTGAGTTGAAATAGATATGCCCCGTTTGTGTAGGAAGCACAGTTCTTTTGTTCTGAGCTGGCTCACTGTACTGGCACTATAGGAAAGAAAGAAGAGTGCAAGAATGCCTGTTTCTCAAAAGCAGAGTGTTTTTCTTGCATGGCACACTAGGGTTCAATTAAACTTCCTAAACGGAGTTGAATCACGTTCAGTTTCATGTTCTAGGACTGTTTTCATTCAGGCTTAGAAAACCACTCTTGTGCTATTCTAGCCATAAACAGTGCAAATACATTCGCGTCTGTTCACAGCAAGTACAGTGTGTTGGATTGAAGAGAAGCTCCTGTTTTACTTAGTCCCAATACTGAGTTGAACTACATATGCCCCGTGTGTGTAGGAATCACAGTTCTTTTGTTCTGAGCTATCTCACTGTACTGGCCCTACAGGAAACACAGAAGAGTGCAAGAATGCTCGTTTGTTAAAAGCAGAGTGTTTTTATTCCATTGCACTATAGGGTTCAATTAAACTTCTTAAACGGAGTTGAATGACGTTCAGTTTCATGTTCTAGCACTAAGTGTTCATTCAGGCTAAGAACACCACTCTTGTGCTATTCTGGCCATACAGAGTGCAAATAGCATTCGCGTCTGTTCCCAGCAATTTCAGTGTGTTGGATTGAAGAGAAGCTCCTTTTTTACTTAGTTTCCAATACTGAGTTGAACTAGATATGCCCCGTTTGTGTAGGAAGCACAGTTCTCTTGTTCTGAGCTAGCTCACTGTACTGGCCTCCTAGGAATCACAGTAGAGTGCATGAATGCCAGTTTCTCAAAAGAAGACTGTTTTTCTTGCATGGCACACTAGGGTTCAATTAAACTTCCTAACCGGACTTGAATCACGTTCAGTTTCATGCTCTAGCACTAAGTTTTCATTCAAACTTAGATCACCATTCTTGTGCTATTCTGGCCATAAACAGTGCAAATACATTCGCGTCTGTTCACATTAAGTGCAGTGTGTTGGACTGAAGAGAAGCTCCTGTTTTACTTAGTTTCCAATACTGAGTTGAACAAGATATGCCCCGTTGGTGTAGGAAGCACAGTTCTTTTGTTCTGAGCTAGCACACTGTATTTGCCCTATAGGAAACACAGGATAGTGCAAGAATGCCCGTTTCAAAAAGCAGAGTGTTTTTCTTGCATGGCACACTAGGGTTCAATTAAATTTCCTAAACAGGTTGAATCACGTTCAGTTTCATGTTCTGACACTGTTTTCATTAAGGCTTAGAAAACCACTCTTGTGCTATTCTAGCCATAAACAGTGCAAATACATTCGCGTCTGTTCACAGCAAGTACAGTGTGTTGGATTGAAGAGAAGCTCCTGTTTTACTTAGTCCCAATACTGAGTTGAACTAGATATGCCCCATGTGTGTAGGAATCACAGTTCTTTTGTTCTGAGCTAGCTCACTGTACTGACCCTACAGGAAACACAGAGGAGTGCAAGAATGCCCGTTTCTCAAAAGCAGAGTGTTTTTCTTGCATCGCACAATAGGGTTCAATTAAACGTCCTAAACGGAGTTGAATTACATTCAGTTTCATATTCTAGCACTAAGTGTTCATTCATGCTAAGAACACCACTCTTGTGCTATTCTGGCCATACACATTGCACAAACATTCGCGTCTGTTTCCAGCAAGTACAGTGTGTTGGACTGAAGGGAAGCCCCTGTTTTACTTAGTTTCCAATACTGAGTTGAACTAGATATGCCCCATTTGTGTAGGAAGCACAGCTCTCTTGTTCTGAGCTAGCTCAATATATTTGCCCTATAGGAAACACAGGAGAGTGCAAGAATGCCCGTTTCTCAAAAGCAGAGTGTTTTTCTTGCATGGCACACTAGGGTTCATTTAAACTTCCTAAACGGATTTGAATCACGTTAGGTATCAAGTTCTAGCACTAAGTGTTCATTCAGGCTAAGAACACCACTCTTGTGCTCTTCTGGCCATACACAGTGCAAATAGCATTCGCGTCTGTTCCCAGCAAGTACAGTGTGTTGGACTGAAGAGAATCTCCTGTTTTACTTAGTTTAGAATACAGAGTTGAACTAGATATGCCCCGTTTGTTTATGAAGCACAGTTCTTTTGTTCTGAGCTAGCTCACTGTACTGGCCCTATAGGAAACACAGGAGAGTGCAAGAATGCCGGTTTCTCAAAAGCAGAGTGTTTTTCTTGCATGGCACACTAGGGTTCAATTAAACTTCCTAAACGGAGTTGAATCACGTTCAGTTTCATATTCTAGCACTAAGTGTTCATTCAGGCTAAGAATACCACTCTTGAGCTATTCTGGCCATAAACAGTGCAAATAGCATTCGCGTCTGTTCCCAGCAAGTACAGTGTGTTTGACTGAAAAGAAGTTCCTGTTTTACTTAGTTTCCAATACTGAGTTGAACTAGATATGCCCCGTTAGTGTAACAAGCACAGTTCTTTTGTACTTAGCTAGCTCACTGTACTGGCCCTATAGGAAAAACAGGAGAGTGCAAGAATGCCCGTTTCTCAAAAGCAGAGTGTTTTTATTGCATGGCACAATAGGGTTCAATTAAACTTCTTAAACGGAGTTGAATCACGTTCAGTTTCATGTTCTAGCACTATGTGTTCATTAAGGCTAAGAACACCACTCTTGTGCTATTCTGGCCATACACAGTGCAAATACATTCGCGTCTGTTCCCAGCAAGTACAGTGTGTTGGACTGAAGAGAATCTCCTTTTTAACTTAGTTTCCAATACTGAGTTGAATTAGATATGCCGCGTTTGTGTAGGAAGCCCAGTTCTTTTGTTCTGAGCTACCTCACTGTACTGGCCCTATAGGAAACAAAAGAGTGCAAGAATGCCCGTTTCTCAAAAGCAGAGTGTTTTTCTTGCATGGCACACTAGGGTTCAATTAAACTTCATAAATGGAGTTGAATCACATTCAGTTTCATGTTCTAGCACTAAGTGTTCATTCAGGCTAAGAACACCACTCTTGTGCTCTTCTGGCCATACATATTTCCAACATTTTGCGTCTGTTCACAGCAAGTACAGTGTGTTGGACTGAACAGTAGCTCCTGTTTTACTTAGTTTCCAATACTGAGTTTAACTAGAAATGCCCCGTTAGTGTAGGAAGCACAGTTCTCTTGTTCTGAGCTAGCTCACTGTACTGTCCCTATAGGAAACACAGGAGAGTGCAAGAATGCCCGTTTCTCAAAAGCAGAGTGTTTTTCTTGCATGGCACACTAGGGTTCAATTAAACTTCCTAAACGGAGTTGAATCACGTCCAGTTTCATATTCTAGCACTAAGTGTTCATTCAGGCTAAGAACACCACTCTTGTGCTATTCTGGCCATATACAGTGCAAATAGCATTCATGTCTGTTCCCAGCAAGTACAGTGTGTTGGACTGAAGAGAAGATCCTGTTTTGCTCAGTTCCCAATACTGAATTGAACTAGATATTCGCCGTTTGTGTAGGAAGCACAGTTCTTTTGTTCTGAGCTAGCTCACTGTACTGGCCCTATAGAAAAAACAGGAGAGTGCAAGAATGCCCATTTCTCAAAAGCAGAGTGTTTTTCTTGCATGGCACACTAGTGTTCAATTAAACGTCCTAAACGGAGTTGAATCACGTTCAGTTTCATGTTCTAGCACTAAGTGTTCATTCATGCTAAGAACACCACTCTTGTGCTATTCTGGCCATACACAGTGCAAATAGCATTAGCTTCTGTTCCCAGCAAGTAGAGTGTGTTGTACTGAAGAGAATCTAATGTTTTACTTAGTTTAGCATACTGAGTTGAACTAGATATGCCCCGTTTGTGTAGGAAGCACAGTTCTTTTGTTCTGAGCTGGCTCACTGTACTGGCACTATAGGAAAGAAAGGAGAGTGCAAGAATGCCCGTTTCTCAAAAGCAGAGTGTTTTTCTTGCATGGCACACTAGGGTTCAATTAAACTTCCTAAACGGAGTTGAATCACGTTCAGTTTCATGTTCTAGGACTGTTTTCATTCAGGCTTAGAAAACCACTCTTGTGCTATTCTAGCCATAAACAGTGCAAATACATTCGTGTCTGTTCACAGCAAGTACAGTGTGTTGGATTGAAGAGAAGCTCCTGTTTTACTTAGTCCCAATACTGAGTTGAACTAAATATGCCCCGTGTGTGTAGGAATCACAGTTCTTTTGTTCTGAGCTATCTCACTGTACTGGCCCTACAGGAAACACAGAAGAGTGCAAGAATGCTCGTTTGTCAAAAGCAGAGTGTTTTTATTCCATGCCACTATAGTGTTCAATTAAACTTCTTAAACGGAGTTGAATGACGTTCAGTTTATTGTTCTAGCACTAAGTGTTCATTCAGGCTAAGAACACCACTCTTGTGCTATTCTGGCCATAAACAGTGCAAATAGCATTCGCGTCTGTTCCCAGCAATTTCAGTATGTTGGATTGAAGAGAAGCTCCTTTTTTACTTAGTTTCCAATACTGAGTTGAACTAGATATGCCCCGTTTGTGTAGGAAGCACAGTTCTCTTGTTCTGAGCTAGCTCACTGTACTGGCCTCCTAGGAATCACAGTAGAGTGCATGAATGCCAGTTTCTCAAAAGAAGACGGTTTTTCTTGCATGGCACACTAGGGTTCAATTAAACTTCCTAACCGGACTTGAATCACGTTGAGTTTCATGCTCTAGCACTAAGTTTTCATTCAAACTTAGATCACCACTCTTGTGCTATTCTGGCCATAAACAGTGCAAATACATTCGCGTCTGTTCACATTAAGTGCAGTGTGTTGGACTGAAGAGAAGCTCCTGTTTTACTTAGTTTCCAATACTGAGTTGAACGAGATACGCCCCGTTGGTGTAGGAAGCACAGTTCTTTTGTTCTGAGCTAGCACACTGTATTTGCCCTATAGGAAACACAGGATAGTGCAAGAATGCCCGTTTCACAAAAGCAGAGTGTTTTTCTTGCATGGCACACTAGGGTTCAATTAAACTTCCTAAACAGGTTGAATCACGTTCAGTTTCATGTTCTGACACTGTTTTCATTCAGGCTTAGAAAACCACTCTTGTGCTATTCTAGCCATAAACAGTGCAAATACATTCGCCTCTGTTCACAGCAAGTACAGTGTGTTGGATTGAAGAGAAGCTCCTGTTTTACTTAGTCCCAATACTGAGTCGAACTAGATATGCCCCGTGTGTGTAGGAATCACAGTTCTTTTGTTCTGAGCTAGCTCACTGTGCAGGCAATATAGGAAACAATGGAGAGTGCAAGATTGCCCGTTTCTCAAAAGCAGAGTGTTTTTATTGCATGGCACTATAGGGTTCAATTAAACTTCTTAAACGGAGTTGAATCACGTTCAGTTTCATGTTCTACCACTAAGTGTTCATTCAGGCTAAGAACACCACTCGTTTGCTATTCTGGCCATACACAGTGCAAATAGCATTCGCGTCTGTTCCCAGCAAGTTCAGTGTGTTGGATTGAAGAGAAGCTCTTTTTTTACTTAGTTTCCAATACAGAGTTGAACTAGATATGCCCCGTTTGTGTAGGAAGCACAGTTCTTTTGTTATGAGCTAGCTCACTGTACTGGCCCTATAGGAAACACAGTAGAGTACAAGAGTGCCTGTTTCTCAAAAGCAGAGTGTTTTTCATGTAAAGCCCTCTGGGGTTCAATACATCTTCCTAAACGGAGTTGAATCACATTCCGTTTCAAGTTCTAGCATTAAGTGTTAATTCAGGGTAAGAACACAACTGTTGTGCTATTCTGGCCATAAACAGTGCAAATAGCACTCGTGTCTGTTCCCAGCAAATACAGTGTATTGGACTGAAGAGAAGCTCCTGTTTTACTTAGTTTCCAATACTGAATTGAACTAGATATGCCCCGTTTGTGTAGGAAGCACAGTTCTTTTGTTCTGAGCTAGCTCATTGTACTGGCCCTATAGGAAACAGAGTAGAGTGCAAGAGTGCCTGTTTCTCAAAAGCAGAGTGTTTTTCTTGTAGGCCGACTAGGGTTCAATACAACTTCCTAAACGGAGTTGAATCACATTCAGTTTCATGTTCTAGCAGTAAGTGTTAATTTATGGTAAGAACACCACTATTGTGCTATTCTGGCCATAAACACTGCAAATAGCATTCGCGTCTGTTCCCAGCAAGTACAGTGTGTTGGACTCAAGAGAAGCTCCTTTTTTACTTAGTTTCAAATAGTGACTTGAACTAGATATGCCCCGTTTGTGTAGGAAGCACAATTCTTTTGTTCTGAGCTAGCTCACTGTACTGGCCCTATAGGAAACACAGGAGAGTGCAAGATTGCCCGTTTCTCAAAAACAGAGTGTTTTTCTTGCATATCACACTAGGGTTCAATTAAACGTCCAAAACGGAGTTGACTCACGTTCAGTTTCATGTTCTAGCACTAAGTGTTCTTTCAGGCTATGACCACCACTCTTGAGCTATTCTGGCCATAAACAGTGCAAATAGCATTCGCGTCTGTTCCCAGCAAGTACAGTGTGTTGGACTGAAGAGAATCTCCTGTTTTACTTAGTTTAGAATACAGAGTTGAACTAGATATGCCCCGTTTGTGTATGAAGCACAGTTCTTTTGTTCTGAGCTAGCTCACTGTACTGGCCCTATAGGAAACACAGGAGAGTGCAAGAATGCCAGTTTCTCAAAAGCAGAGTGTTTTTCTTGCATGGCACACTAGGGTTCAATTAAACTTCCTAAACGGAGTTGAATCACGTTCAGTTTCATATTCTAGCACTAAGTGTTCATTCAGGCTAAGAATACCACTCTTGAGCTATTCTGGCCATAAACAGTGCAAATAGCATTCGCGTCTGTTCCCAGCAAGTACAGTGTGTTTGACTGAAAAGAAGTTCCTGTTTTACTTAGTTTCCAATACTGAGTTGAACTAGATATGCCCCGTTAGTGTAACAAGCACAGTTCTTTTGTACTTAGCTAGCTCACTGTACTGGCCCTATAGGAAAAACAGGAGAGTGCAAGAATGCCGGTTTCTCAAAAGCAGAGTGTTTTTCTTGCATGGCACACTAGGGTTCAATTAAACTTCTTAAACGGAGTTGAATCACGTTCAGTTTCATGTTCTAGCACTATGTGTTCATTAAGGCTAAGAACACCACTCTTGTGCTATTCTGGCCATACATATTTCCAACATTTTGCGTCTGTTCACAGCAAGTACAGTGTGTTGGACTGAACAGTAGCTCCTGTTTTACTTAGTTTCCAATACTGAGTTGAACTAGAAATGCCCCGTTAGTGTAGGAAGCACAGTTCTCTTGTTCTGAGCTAGCTCACTGTACTGTCCCTATAGGAAACACAGGAGAGTGCAAGAATGCCCGTTTCTCAAAAGCAGAGTGTTTTTCTTGCATGGCACACTAGGGTTCAATTAAACTTCCTAAACGGAGTTGAATCACGTCCAGTTTCATATTCTAGCACTAAGTGTTCATTCAGGCTAAGAACACCACTCTTGTGCTATTCTGGCCATATACAGTGCAAATAGCATTCATGTCTGTTCCCAGCAAGTACAGTGTGTTGGACTGAAGAGAAGATCCTGTTTTGCTCAGTTCCCAATACTGAATTGAACTAGATATTCGCCGTTTGTGTAGGAAGCACAGTTCTTTTGTTCTGAGCTAGCTCACTGTACTGGCCCTATAGAAAAAACAGGAGAGTGCAAGAATGCCCATTTCTCAAAAGCAGAGTGTTTTTCTTGCATGGCACACTAGGGTTCAATTAAACGTCCTAAACGGAGTTGAATCACGTTCAGTTTCATGTTCTAGCACTAAGTGTTCATTCATGCTAAGAACACCACTCTTGTGCTATTCTGGCCATACACAGTGCAAATAGCATTAGCTTCTGTTCCCAGCAAGTAGAGTGTGTTGGACTGAAGAGAATCTAATGTTTTACTTAGTTTAGCATACTGAGTTGAACTAGATATGCCCCGTTTGTGTAGGAAGCACAGTTCTTTTGTTCTGAGCTGGCTCACTGTACTGGCACTATAGGAAAGAAAGGAGAGTGCAAGAATGCCCGTTTCTCAAAAGCAGAGTGTTTTTCTTGCATGGCACACTAGGGTTCAATTAAACTTCCTAAACGGAGTTGAATCACGTTCAGTTTCATGTTCTAGGACTGTTTTCATTCAGGCTTAGAAAACCACTCTTGTGCTATTCTAGCCATAAACAGTGCAAATACATTCGTGTCTGTTCACAGCAAGTACAGTGTGTTGGATTGAAGAGAAGCTCCTGTTTTACTTAGTCCCAATACTGAGTTGAACTAAATATGCCCCGTGTGTGTAGGAATCACAGTTCTTTTGTTCTGAGCTATCTCACTGTACTGGCCCTACAGGAAACACAGAAGAGTGCAAGAATGCTCGTTTGTCAAAAGCAGAGTGTTTTTATTCCATGCCACTATAGTGTTCAATTAAACTTCTTAAACGGAGTTGAATGACGTTCAGTTTATTGTTCTAGCACTAAGTGTTCATTCAGGCTAAGAACACCACTCTTGTGCTATTCTGGCCATAAACAGTGCAAATAGCATTCGCGTCTGTTCCCAGCAATTTCAGTGTGTTGGATTGAAGAGAAGCTCCTTTTTTACTTAGTTTCCAATACTGAGTTGAACTAGATATGCCCCGTTTGTGTAGGAAGCACAGTTCTCTTGTTCTGAGCTAGCTCACTGTACTGGCCTCCTAGGAATCACAGTAGAGTGCATGAATGCCAGTTTCTCAAAAGAAGACGGTTTTTCTTGCATGGCACACTAGGGTTCAATTAAACTTCCTAACCGGACTTGAATCACGTTGAGTTTCATGCTCTAGCACTAAGTTTTCATTCAAACTTAGATCACCACTCTTGTGCTATTCTGGCCATAAACAGTGCAAATACATTCGCGTCTGTTCACATTAAGTGCAGTGTGTTGGACTGAAGAGAAGCTCCTGTTTTACTTAGTTTCCAATACTGAGTTGAACTAGATATGGCCCGTTTGTGTAGGAAGCACAGTTCTTTTGTTCTGAGCTAGCTCACTGTACTGGACCTATAGGAAAGACAGGAGAGTGCAAGAATGCCCGTTTCTCAAAAGCAGAGTATTTTTCTTGCATGGCACAATAGGGTTCAATTAAACTTCTGAAACGGAGTTGAATGACGTTCAGTTTCATGTTCTAGCATTAAGTTTTCATTCAGGCTAAGATCACCACTCTTGTGCTATTCCGGCCATACACAATGCAAATATTTTGCGTCTGTTCCCAGCAAGCACAGTGTGTTGGACTGAAGTGAAGTTCCTGTTTTACTTAGTTTCCAATACTAAGTTGAACGAGATATGCCCTGTTTGTGTAGGAAGCACAGTTCTTTTGTTCTGAGCTACCTAACTGTACTGGCCCTATAGGAAACACAGGAGAGTGCACGAATGCACGTTTCTGAAAAGCAGAGTGTTTTTCTTGCATGGCACAATAGGATTCAATAAAAATTTCTAAACGGAGTTGAATAACGTTTAGATTCATGTTCTAGCACTAAGTGTTCATTCAGGGTAAGAACACCACTCTTGTGCTATTCTGGTCATACACGGTGCAAATAGCATTCGGGTCTGTTCCCAGCAAGTATAGTGTGTTGGACTGAAGAGAAGCTCCTGTTTTACTTAGTTTCCAATACTGAGTTGAACTAGATATGCCCCGTTTGTGTAGGAAGCACAGTTCTTTTGTTCTGAGCTAGCTCACTGTACTGGCCCTATAGGAAACACAGGAGAGTGCAAGAATGCCCGTTTCTCAAAAGGAGAGTGTTATTCTTGCATGGCACACTAGGGTTTAATTAAACTTCTTAAACGGAGTTGAATCACGTTCGGTTTCATGTTCTAGCACTATGTGTTCATTCAGGCTAAGACCACATTCTTGTGCTATTCTGGCCATACACAGTGCAAATAGCATTAGCGTCTGTTCCCAGCAAGTACAGTCTGTTGGACTGAAGAGAATCTCCTGTTTTACTTAGTTTAGAATACTGAGTTGAACTAGATATGCCCCGTTTGTGTAGGAAGCACAGTTCTTTTGTTCTGAGCTAGCTCACTGTACTGGCCTTACAGGAAACAGAGAAGAGTTCAAGAATGCCCGCTCTCAAAAGCTTACTGTTGTTCTTGCATAACACAATAGAGTTCAATTAAACTTCCTAAACGGAGTTGAATCACGTTCAGTTTCATATTCTACCACTAAGTGTTCATTCAGGCTAAGAACACCAATTTTGTGCTATTCTGGCCACACAGTGCATATAGCTTTCGCGTCTGTTCCCAGCAAGTACAGTGTGTTGGACTGAAGAGAAGCTCCTGTTTTGCTTAGTTTCCAATACTGAAAAGAACATGATATTCCCAGTTTGTGTAGGAAGCATAGTTCATTTGTTCTGAGCTAGCTCACTGTACTCACCCTATAGGAAAAACAGGAGAGTGCAAGAATGCCCATTTCTCAAAAGCAGAGTGTTTTTCTTGCATGGCACACTAGGGTTCAATTATACGTCCTAAACGGAGTTGACTCACGTTCAGTTTCATGTTCTAGCACTAAGTGTTCATTCATGCTAAGAACACCACTCTTGTGCTATTCTGGCCATACACAGTGCAAATAGCATTCGCGTCTGTTCCCAACAAGTACAGTTTGTTGAACTGAAGAAGTTCCTGTTTTCCTAAGTTTCCAATACTGAGTAGAACTAGATATGCTCCGTTTGTGTAGTAAGCATAGTTTTCTTGTTCTGAGCTAGCTCACTGTACTGGCCCTATAGGAAACAGTGTAGAGTGCAAGAATGCCCGTTCTCAAAAGTAGAGTGTTTTTCTTGCATGGCACAATAGGGTTCAATTAAACTTCTTAAACGGAGTTGAATCACGTTCAGTTTCATGTTCTAGCACTAAGTGTTCATTCAGGCTAAGAACACCACTCTTGTGCTATTCTGGCCATACACAGTGCAAATAGAATGCGCATCTGTTCCCAGCAAGTACAGTGTGTTGGACGGAAGAAAAGCTCCTGTTTTACGTAGTTTCCAATACTGAGTAGGACTAGATATGCCCCGTTTGTGTAGGAAGCATAGTTTTCTTGTTCTGAGCTAGCTCACTGTACTGGCCTTAGAGGAAACACAGCCGAGTGCATGAATGCCCGTTTCTCAAAAGCAGAGTGTTTTTCTTGCATGGCACACTAGGGTTCAATTAAACTTCCTAAACGGAGTTGAATCACGTTCAGTTTCATGTTCTAACACTAAGTTTTCAATCAGGCTTAGAACACCACTCTTGTGCTATTCTGGCCATACACAGTGCAAATAGCATTCGCGTCTGTTCCCAGCAAGTACAGTGTGTTGGACTGATGAGAAGCTCCTGTTTTGCTTAGTTTTCAATACTGAAGAGAACTAGATATTCCCAGTTTGTGTAGGAAGCACAGTTCTTTTGTTCTGAGCTAGCTCACTGTACTGGCCCTATAGGAAAAACAGGAGAGTGCAAGAATGCCCATTTCTCAAAAGCAGAGTGTTTTTCTTGCATGGCACACTAGGGTTCAATTATATGTCCTAAACGGAGTTGACTCACGTTCAGTTTCATGTTCTAGCACTAAGTGTTCATTCATGCTAAGAACATCACTCTTGTGCTATTTGGCCATACACAGTGCAAATAGCCTTCGCGTCTGTTCTCAGCAAGTACAGTGTGTTGAACTGAAGAAGCTCCTGTTTTACTTAGTTTCTAATACTGAGTAGAACTAGATATGCCACGTTTGTGAAGGAACATAGTTTTCTTGATCTGAGCTAGCTCATTGTACTGGCCCTATAGGAAACACAGTAGAGTTCAAGAGTGCCTGTTTCTCAAAAGCAGAATGTTTTTCTTGTAGGCCGACTAGGGTTCAATACAACTTCCTAAACGGAGTAGAATCACAATTAGTTTCAAGTTCTAGCAGTAAGTGTTAATTTAGGGTAAGAACACCACTATTGTGCTATTCTGGCCATAAACAGTGCTAATAGCATTCGCGTCTGTTCCCAGCAAGTACAGTTTGTTCGACTGAGGAGAAGCTCCTGTTTTGCTTAGTTTCCAATACTGAGTTGAACTAGATATGCGCCGTTTGTGTAGGAAGCACAGTTCTTTTGTTCTGAGCTAGCTCACTGTACTGGCCCTATAGGAAACACAGGAGAGTTCAAGAATGCCCGTTTCTCAAAAGCAGAGTGTTTTTCTTGCATGGCACAATAGGGTTCAATTAAACTTCTTATATGGAGTTGAATCACGTTCAGTTTCATGTTCTAGCACTAAGTGTTCATTCAGGCTAAGAACAACACTCTTGTGCTATTCTGGCCATACACAGTGCAAATAGCATTCGCGTCTGTTCCCAGCAAGTACAGTGTGTTGGACTGAAGAGAATCTCCTGTTTTACTTAGTTTAGAATACTGAGTTGAACTAGATATGCCCCGTTTGTGTAGGAAGCACAGTTCTTTTGTTCTGAGCTAGCCCACTGTACTGGCCCTACAGGAAACACAGAAGAGTTCAAGAATGCCCGTTTCTCAAAAGCAGAGTGTTTTTCTTGCATGGCACACTAGGGTTCAATTAAACTTCCTAAATGGATTTGAATCATGTTCAGTTTCATATCCTAGCACTAAGTTTTCATTCAGGCCAAGAACACCACTCTTGTGTTATTCTGGCCATACACAGTGCAAATAGCATTCGCGTCTGTTCCCAGCAAGTACAGTGTGTTGGACAGAAGATAAGCTCCTGTTTTGCTTAGTTTCCAATACTGAAGAGAACTAGATATTCCCAGTTTGTGTAGGAAGCACAGTTCTTTTGTTCTGAGCTAGCTCACTGTACTGGCCCTATAGGAAAAAAAGGAGAGTGCAAGAATGCCCATTTCTCAAAAGCAGAGTGTTTTTCTTGCATGGCACACTAGGGTTCAATTAAACTTCCTAAACGGAGTTGAATCACGTTCAGTTTCATGTTCTAGCACTAAGGGTTCATTCAGGCTAAGAACACCACTCTTGTGCTATTCTGGACATACACAGTGCAAATAGCATTCGCGTCTGTTCCCAGTAAGTACAGTGTGTTCGACTGAAGAGAAGCTCCTGTTTTGATTAGTTTCCAATACTGAATTGAACTAGATATGCCCCGTTTGTGTAGGATGCACAGTTCTTTTGTTCTGAGCTAGCTCACTGTACAGGCATTATAGGAAACACAGTAGAGTGCAAGAGTGCCTGTTTCTCAAAAGCAGAGTGTTTTTTTTGTAGGCCGACTAGGGTTCAATACAACTTCCTAAACGGAGTTGAATCACATTGAGTTTCAAGTTCTAGCATTAAGTGTTAATATAGGGTAAGAACACCACTATTGTGCTAATCTGGCCATAAACAGCACTCGCGTCTGTTCCCAGCAAATACAGTGTATTGGACTGAAGAGAAGCTCCTGTGTTAATTAGTTTCCAATCCTGAGTTGAAATAGATATGAACCGTTTGTGTAGGAAGCACAGTTCTTTTGTTGTGAGCTAGCTCACTGTATTGGCCCTATAGGAAACACAGTAGAGAGCAAAAGTGCCTGTTTCTCAAAAGCAGAGTGTTTTTCTTCTAAGGCCGACTAGGGTTCAATACAACTTCCTAATCGGAGTTGAATCACATTCAGTTTAAAGTTCTAGCATTAAGTGTTTATTCAGGTTAAGAACACCACTATTGTGCTATTCTGGCCATAAACAGTGCAAGTAGCACTCACGTCTGTTCCAGGCAAATACAGTCTATTGGACTGAAGAGAAGCTGGTGTTTTACTTAGTTTCCAATACTGAGTTGAACTAGATATGCTGCGTTTGTGTAGGAAGCACAGTTCTTTTGTTCTGAGCTTCTCACTGTACTGGCCCTATAGGAAACACAGGAGAGTACAAGAATGCCCGTTTCTCAAAAGCAGAGTGTTTTTCGTGCATGGCACACTAGGGTTCAATTAAACTTCCTAAACGGAGTTGAATCACGTTCAGTTTCATGTTCTAGCATTAAGTGTTAATTCAGGCTAAGAACACCACTCTTGTGCTATTCTGGCCATAAACAGTGCAAATCGCACTCGCGTCTGTTCCCAGCAAATACAGTGTATTGGACTGAAGAGAAGGTCCTGTTTTACTTACTTTCCAATACTGAGTTGAATTACATATGACTCGTTTGTGTAGGAAGCACAGTTCTTTTGTTCTGAGCTAGGTCACAGTACTGGCCCTATAGGAAACACAGTAGAGTGCAAGAGTGCCTGTTTCTCAAAAGCAGAGTGTTTTTCTTTCATGGCACAATAAGATTCAATTAAACTTCCTGAACGGATTTGAATCGGATTCAGTTTCATGTTCTAGCACTAAGTTTTTATTCAGGCTTAGAGCACCACTCTTGTGCTATTCTGGCCATAAACAGTACAAATACATTCGCGTCTGTTCCCAGCAAGTACTGTGTGTTGGACTGAAGAGAAGCTCCTGTTTTACTTAGTTTCCAATACTGAGTTGAACTAGATATGCCCCGTTTGTGTAGGAAGCACAGTTCTTTTGTTCTGAGCTAGCTCACTGTACTGGCCCTATAGGAAAAACAGTAGAGTGCAAGAATGCCCGTTTCTCAAAAGCAGAGTGTTTTTCTTTCATGGCACACTAGGGTTCAATAAATTTCCTAAAGGGAGTTGAATCACGTTCAGTTTCATATTCCAGTACTAAGTGTTCATTCAGGCTAAGAACACCACTCATGTGCTATACTGGACAAACACAGTGCAAATATTTCGCGTCTGTTCACGGCAAGTACAGTGTGTTGGACTGAAGAGAAGCTCCTGTTTTAATTAGTTTCCAATACTGAGTTGAACTGGATATGCTCCGTTTGTGTAGGAAGCACAGTTCTTTGGTTCTGAGCTAGCTCACTGTACTGGCCCTATAGGAAACACGGTAGAGTGCATGAATGCCTGCTTCTCAAAAGCAGAGTGTTTTTAATGCATGGCACACTAGGGTTCAATTAAACTTCCTAAACGGAGTTGAATCACGTTCAGTTTCATGTTCTAGCACTAAGTGTTCATTCAGGCTAAGAACACCAATCTTGTGCTATTCTGGCCATACATAGTGCAAATATCATTCGCGTCTGTTCCCAGCAAGTACAGTGTGTTGGACTGAAGCTAAGCTCCTGTATTACTTATTTTCCAATACTTAGTTGAACTAGATATGCCCCGTTTGTGTAGGAAGCACAGTTCTTTTGTTGTGAGCTAGCTCACTGTACTGGACCTATAGGAAACACAGTAGAGTGCAAGACAGCCCGTTTCTCAAAATCAGAGTGTTTTTCTTGCATGGCACACTACGGTTCAATTAAACTTCCTAAACGGAGTTGAATTTGTTCAGTTTGATGTTCTAGCCCTAAGTGTTCATTCAGGCTAAGAACACCACTCGTTCTCTTCTGGCCATACACAGTGCAACTAGCATTCCCTTCTGTTCCCAGCAAGTACAGTGTGTTGGACTGAAGAGAAGATCCTGTTTTACTTAGTTTCCAATACTGAGTTGAACTAGATATGCCCCGTTTGTGTAGGAAGCACAGTTCTTTGGTTCTAAGATAGCTCACTGTACTGGCCCTATAGGAAAAACAGGAGAATGCAAGAATCCCCGTTTCTCAAAAGCAGGTTATTTTCCTTGTGTGACACAGGAGGGTTCAATTAAACATCCTAAACGGAGTTGAATAACATTCAGTTTCATGTTGTAGCATTAAGTGTTAATTCAGGGTAAGAACACCACTATTGTGTTATTCTGGCAATAAACAGTGCGAATAGCATTCGTGTCTGTTCCCAGGAAATACAGTGTATTGAAAAGAAGAGAAGCTCCTGTTTTACTTAGTTTCCAATACTGAGTTGAACTACATATGCACAGTTTGTGTAGGAAGCACAGCTATTTTGTTCTGAAATAGCTCACTGTACTGGCCCTATAGGAAACACAGTAGAGTGCAAGAGTGCCTGTTTCTCAAAAGCAGAGTGTTTTTCTTGTAAGGCAACTAGGGTTATATACAACTTCCTAAACGGAGTTGAATCACATTCAGTTTCAAGTTCTAGCAGCAAGTGTTCATTCAGGCTAAGAATAGCACTCTTGTGCTATTCTGGCCATAAACAGTGCAATTAGCACTCGCGTCTGTTCCCAGGAAATACAGTGTATTGGACTGAAGAGAAGCTCCTGTTTTACTTAGTTTCCAATACTGAGTTGAACTAAATATGCCCCGTTTGTGTAGGAAGCAAGTTTTTTTTGTTCTGAGCTAACTCACTGTACTGGCCCTTTTGGAAACACAGGAGAGTGCAAGAGTGCCTGTTTCTCAAAAGCAAAGTGTTTTTCTTGTAAGGCCCTCTAGGGTTCAATACAACTTCGTAAACGGAGTTGAATCACATTCAGTTTCATATTCTAGCATTAATTGTTAATTCAGTGTAAGAACACCACTATATGCTATATTTGCCATAAACAGTGCAAATAGCACTCCTATCTGTTCCCAGCAAATACAGTGTATTGGACTGAAGAGAAGCTCCGGTTTTACTTAATTTCCAATACTGAGTTGAACTAGATATGCCGCGTTTGTGAAGGAAGCACAGTTCTTTTGTACTGAGCTAGCTCACTGTACTGGCCCTTTAGGAAACACAGTAGAGTGCAAGAGTGCCTGTTTCTCAAAAGCAGAGTGTTTTTCTTGTAAGGTCCTCTAGGGTTCAATACAACTTCCTAAACGGAGTTGAATAACATTCAGTTTCAAGTTCTAGCATTAAGTGTTAATTCAGGCTAAAAAGAGCACTCTTTTGCTATTCTGGCCATAAACAGTGCAAATAGCACTCATGTCTGTTCCCAGCAAATACAGTGTATTGGACTGAAGAGAAGCTCCTGTTTTACTTAGTTTCAAATACTGAGTTGAACTAGATATGCCCCGGTTGTGTAGGAAGCACAGTTCTTTTGTTCGGAGCTAGCTCACTGTACTGGCCCTATAGAAAACACAGGAGAGAGCAAGAATGCCCGTTTCTAAAAAGCCAAGTGTTTTCTTTTTGTGGCACACTACGGTTCAATTAAACATCCTAAATGGAGTCGAATCACGTTCAGTTTCAAGTTGTAGCATTAAGTGTTAATTCAGGGTAAGAATACCACTCTTGTGCTCTTCTGGCCATACACAGTGCAAATAGCACTCAAATCTGTTCCCAGCAAATACAGTGTATTGGACTGAAGAGAAGGTCCTGTTTTACCTAGTTTCCAATACTGAATTGAACTGGATATGCCCCCTTAGTGTAGAAAGCACAGTTTTTGTTCTGAGCTAGCTCACTGTACTGGCCCTATAGGAAACACAGTAGAGTGCAAGAGTGCCTGTTTCTCAAAATCAGAGTGTTTTTCTTGTAAGGCCAACTAGGGTTCAATACAACTTCCTAAACGGAGTTGAATCACATCCAGTTTCACGTTCTAACAGCAAGTGTTCATTCAGGCTAAGAATAGCACTCTTGTGCTATTCTGGCCATAAACAGTGCAATTAGCACTCGCGTCTGTTCCCAGGAAATACAGTGTATTGGACTGAAGAGAAGCTCCTGTTTTACTTAGTTTCCAATACTGAGTTGAACTAGTTATGCCCCGTTTGTGTAGGAAGCACAGTTCTTTTGTTCTGAGCTAGCTCACTGTACTGGCCCTATTGGAAACACAGTAGAGTGCAAGAGTGCCTGTTTCTAAAAAGCAGTGTTTTTATTGTAAGGCCAACTAGGGTTCAATACAAATTCCTAAACGGAGTTGAATCACATTCAGTTTCATGTTCTAGCATTAAGTGTTAATTCAGGGTAAGAACATCACTACATGCTATTCTGGCCATAAAGAGTGCAAATAGCACTCGCGTCTGTTCCCAGCGAATACAGTGTATTGGACTGAAGAGAAGCTCCTGTTTTACTTATTTTCCAATACTGAGTTGAACTAGATATACCCCGTTTGTGTAGGAAGCACAGTTCTTTTGTTCTGAGCTAGCTCACTGTACTGGCCCTTTAGGAAACACAGTAGAGTGCAAGAGTGCCTGTTTCTCAAAAGCAGAGTGTTTTTCTTGTAAGGCCCTCTAGGGTTCAATACAACTTCCTAAACGGAGTTGAATCACATTCAGTTTCAAGTTCTAGGATTAAGTGTTAATTCAGGTTAAGAACATCACTATATGCTATTCTGGCCATAAACATTACAAAATACTCGCGCAGTTCCCAGCAAATACAGTGTAATGGACTGAGAGAAGCTCCTGTTTTACTTAGTTTCCAATACTGAGTTGAACTACATATGCCCTGTTTCTGTAGGAAGCACAGTTCTTTTGTTGTGAGCTAGCTCACTGTACTGGCCCTATAGAAAACAGAGTAGAGTGCAAGAGTGCATGTTTCTCGAATGCAGAGTGTTTTTCTTGTAAGGCCAAATAGGGTTCAATACAACTTCCAAAAGGGAGTTGAATCACATTCAGTTTCAAGTTCTAGCAGCAAGTATTCATTCAGGCTAAGAATAGCACTCTTGTGCTATTCTGGCCATAAACAGTGCAAATAGCACTCGTGTCTGTTCCCAGCAAATACAGTGTATTGGACTGAAGAGAAGCTCCTGTTTTACTTAGTTTCCAATACTGAGTTGAACTAGATATGCCCCGTTTGAGTAGGAAGCACAGTTCTTTTGTTCTGAGTTAGCTCACTGTACTGGCCCTATAGGAAACACAGTAGATTGCAAGAGTGCCTGTTTCTCAAAAGCAGAGTGTTTTTCTTGTAAGGCCAACTAGGGTTCAATACAACTTCCTAAACGGAGTTGAATCACATTCAGTTTCTTATTCTAGCATTAATTGTTAATTCAGGGTAAGAACACCACTATGTGCTATTCTTGCCATAAACAGTGCAAATAGCACTCGCTTCTGTTCCCAGCGAATACAGTGTATTGGACTGAAGAGAAGCTCCTGTTTTACTTACTTTCCAATCCTGAGTTAAACTAGATATGCCCCGTTTGTGTAGGAAGCACAGTTCTTTTGTTCTGAGCTAGCTCACTGTACTGGCCCTATAGGAAACACAGGAGAATGCAAGAATGCCCTTTTCTCAAAAGCAGAGTGTTTTTCTTACATGGCACATTAGGGTTCAATTAAACTTCCTAAACGGAGTTGAATCACGTTGAGTTTCATGTTCTAGCACTAAGTGTTCATTCATGCTAAGAACACCACTCTTGTGCTATTCTGGCCATACACAGTGCAAATATTTCGCGTCTGTTCACAGCAAGTACAGTCTATTGGACTGAAGAGAAGCTCCTGTTTTACTTAGTTTCCAAAACTGAGTTGAACTAGATATGCCCCGTTTGTGTAGGAAGCACAGTTCTTTTGTTCTGAGCTAGCTCACCTTACTGGCCCTATAGGAAACACAGGACAGTGCAAGAATGCCCCTCTTTCAAAAGCAGAGTGTTTTTCTTGCATGGCACACTAGGGTTTAATTAAACTTCCTAAACGGAGTTGAATCACGTTCAGTTTCATGTTCTAGCACTAAGTGTTCATTCAGGCTAAGATCACAACTATGTGCTATTCTGGACATACACAGTGCAAATAGAATTCGCGTCTATTCCCAGCAAGTACAGTGTGTTGGTCTGAAGAGAAGCTCCTGTTTTACTTAGTTTCCAATACAGAGTTGAACTAGATATGCCCCGTTTGTGTAGGACGGACAGTTCTTTTGTTCTGAGCTAGCTCACTGTACTGGCCCTATAGGAAACACAGAAGAGTGCAAGAAAGCCCGTTTCTCACAAGCAGAGTGTTTCTCTTGCTTGGCACATTAGGGTTCAATTAACTTCCTAAACGGAGTTGAATCACGTTCAGTTTCATGTTCTAGCACATAGTGTTCATTCAGGGTAAGAACACTACTCTTATGCTATTCTGGCCATACACAGTGCATTATTTCGCGTCTGTTCACAGCAAGTACAGTATGTTGGACTGAAGAGAAGCTCCTGTTTTACTTAGTTTCCAATACTGAGTTGAACTAGATATGGCCCGTTTGTGTAGGAAGCACAGTTCTTTTGTTCTGAGCTAGCTCACTGTACTGGCCCTATAGAAAACACAGGAGAGTGCAAGAATGCCTGTTTCTCAAAAGCAGAGTGTTTTTCTTCTAAGGCCAACTAGGGTTCAAAACAACTTCCTAAACGGAGTTGAATCACATTCAGTTTCATGTTATAGCATTAAGTGTTAATTCATGGTAAGAACACCACTAAGTGCTATTCTGGCCATACACAGTACAAATAGGATTTGATTCTGTTCCCAGCAAGTACAGTGTGTTGGACTGAAGAGAAGCTCCTGTTTAATTAGTTTCCAATACTGAGTTGAACTAGATATGCCCCGTTTGTGTAGGAAGCACAGTTCTTTGGTTCTGAGATAGCTCACTGTACTGGCCCTATAGGAAACACAGGAGAGTTCAAGAATGCCCGTTTCTCAAAAGCAAAGTGTTTTCTTTTGTAGCACACTACGGTTGAATTAACCTTCCTAAATGGAGTCGAATCACGTTCAGTTTCAACTTCTAGCATTAAGTGTTAATTCAGGGTAAGAATACAACTCTTGTGCTCTTCTGGCCTTACACAGTGCAAATAGCCCTCGCATCTGTTCCCAGCAAATACAGTGTATTGGACTGAAGAGAAGCTCCTGTTTTACTTAGTTTCCAATACTGAATTGAACTAGATATGCCCCCTTTCTGTAGGAAGCACAGTTCTTTTGTTCTGAGCTAGCTCACTGTACTGGCCCTATAGGAAACACAGAACAGTGCAAGAAAGCCCGTTTCTCAAGCAGAGTGTTTCTCTTGCTTGGCACATTAGGGTTCAATTAAACTTCCTAAACGGAGTCGAATCTCATTGAGTTTCTTGTTCTAGCACTAAGTGTTCATTCAGGCTAAGAACACCACTCTTGTGCTATTCTGGCCATACAGTGTGCAAATAGCATTCGTGTCTGTTCCCAGCAAGTAGAGTGTGTTGGACTGAAGAGAAGCTCCTGTTTAATTAGTTTCCAATACTGAGTTGAACTAGTTATGCCACGTTTGTGTAGGAAGCACAGTTTTTTGGTTCTGAGATAGCTCACTGTACTGGCCCTATAGGAAACACAGGAGAGTGCAAGAATGCCCGTTTCTCAAAAGCAAAGTGTTTTCATTTTGTGGCACACTACGGTTCAATTAAACATCCTAAATGGAGTCGAATCACGTTCAGTTTCAAGTTCTAGCATTAAGTGTTAATTCAGGGTAAAAAATACCACTCTTGTGCTCTTCTGGCAATACACAGTGCAAATAGCACTCAAATCTGTTCCCAGCAAATACAGTGTATTGGACTGAAGAGAAGGTCCTGTTTTACTTAGTTTCCAATACTGAAGTCAACTAGATATGCCCCCTTAGTATAGAAAGCACAGTTCTTTTGTTCTGAGCTAGCTCACTGTAGTGGCCCTATAGGAAACACAGTAGAGTGCAAGAGTGCCTGTTTCTCATAAGCAGAGTGTTTTTCTTGTAAGGCCAACTAGGGTTCAAAACAACTTCCTAAACGGAGTTGAATCACATTCATTTTCATGTTCTAACATTAAGTGTTAATTCATGGTAAGAACACCACTAAGTGCTATTCCGGCCATACACAGTGCAAATAGGATTTGATTCTGTTCCCAGCAAGTACAGTGTGTTGGACTGAAGAGAAGCTCCTGTTTTACTTAGTTTCCAATACAGAGTTGAACTAGATATGCCCCGTTTGTGTAGGAAGCACAATTCTGTTGTTCTGACATAGCTCACTGTATTGCCCTATAGGAACACAGGAGAGTGCAAGAATGCCCGTTTCTCAAAAGCAGAGTGTTTTTCTTGCATGGCACACTAGGGTTCAATTAAACTTCCTAAACGGAGTTGAATCACGTTCAGTTTCATGTTCAAGCACTAAGTGTTCATTCAGGCTAAGAACACCAGTCTTGTGCTATTCTGGCCATAAACAGTGCAAATACCATTCGCGTCTGTTCCCAGCAAAGAGTGTGTTGGACTTAAGAGAAGCTCCTGTTTTACTTAGTTTCCAATTCTGAGTTGAACTAGATATGCCCTGTTTGTGTAGGAGGCACAGTTCTTTTGTTCTGAGCTAGCTCACTGTACTGGCCGTATAGGAAACACAGGCGAGTGCAAGAATGCCCGTTTCTCAAAAGCAGGGTGTTTTTCTTGCATGGCACACTAGGGTTCTTTAACATTCCTAAACGGAGTCGATTCACGTTCTGTTTCATGTTCTAGCCCTAAATGTTCATTCAGGCTAAGAACACCACTCTTGTGCTATTCTGGCCATACGCAGTGCAAATATCATTAGCGAATGTTCCCAGCAAGTACAGTGTGTTGGACTGAAGCGAAGCTCCTGTTTTACTTAATACCAATACTGAGTTGAACTAGATATGCCCCGTTTGTGTAGGAAGCACAGTTGTTTTGTTCTGAGCTGGCTCACTGTACTGGCCCTTTAGGAAACACAGTAGAGTGCAAGAGTGCCTGTTTCTCAAAAGCAGAGTGTTTTTCTTGTAAGGCCAACTAGGGTTCAAAACAACGCCCTAAACGGAGTTGAATCACATTCAGTTTCAAGTTCTAGCATTAAGTGTCAATTCAGGGTAAGAACACCACTAAGTGCTATTCTGGCCATAAACAGTGCAAATAGCACTCGCGTCTGTTCCCAGCAAATACAGTGTATTGGACTGAAGAGAAGCTCCTGTTTTACTTAGTTTCCAATACTGAGTTGAACTAGATATGCCCCATTTGTGAAGGAAGCACAGTTCTTTGTTTAGAGCTAGCTCACTGATCTGGCCCTATAGGAAACACAGTGGAGTGCAAGAGTGCAGGTTTCTCAAAAGCAGACTGTTTTTCTTGTAAGGCCGACTGGGGTTTAATACAACTTCCTAAACGGAGTTGAATCACATCCAGTTTCAAGTTCTAGCATTAAGTGTTAATTCAGGGTAAGAACACCACTAAGTGCTATTCTGGCCATAAACAGTGCAAATAGCACTCGCGTCTGTTCCCAGCAAATACAGTGTATTGGACTTTAGAGAAGCTCCTGTTTTACTTAGTTTCCAATACTGAGTTGAACTAGATATGCCCCATTTGTGAAGGAAGCACAGTTCTTTTGTTCTGAGCTAGCTCACTGTACTGGCCCTATAGGAAACACAGTGGAGTGCAAGAGTGCAGGTTTCTCAAAAGCAGACTGTTTTTCTTGTAAGGCCGACTGGGGTTTAATACAACTTCCTAAACGGAGTTGAATCACATCCAGTTTCAAGTTCTAGCATTAAGTGTTAATTCAGGGTAAGAACACCACTATTGTGCTATTCTGGCCATAAACAGTGCAAATAGCACTCGCGTCTGTTCCCAGCAAATACAGTGTATTGGACTGAAGAGAAGCTCCTGTTTTACTTAGTTTCCAATACTGAGTTGAACTAGATATGCCCCGTTTGTGTAGGAAGCACAGTTCTTTTGTTCTGAGCTAGCTCACTGTACTGGCCCTATAGGAAACAGAGTAGAGTGCAAGAGTGCCTGTTTCTCAAAAGCAGAGAGTGATTCTTGTAAGGCCAACTAGGGTTCAATGTAAATTTCTAAACGGAGTTGAATCACACTCAGTTTCAAGTTCTACGATTAAGTCTTAATTAAGGGTAAGAACAGCACTATTGTGCTATTGTGGCCATAATCAGTTCAAATAGCTCTCGCGTCTGTTCCCAGCAAATACTGTGTATTGGACTGAAGAGAAGCTCCTGTTTTACCTAGTTTCCAATACGTAGTTGAACTAGATATGCCCCGTTTGTGTAGGAAGCACAGTTCTTTTTTTCTGAGCTAGCTCACTGTACTGGCCCTATAGGAAACACAGTAGAGTTCAAGAGTGCCTGTACTCAAAAGCAGAGTGTTTTTATTGGAAGTGAACTAGGGTTCATTACAACTTCCTAAACGGAGTTGAATCACATTCAGTTTCAAGTTCTGGCAGCAAGTGTTAATTCAGGGTAAGAACACCACTATTGTGCTATTCTGGCCACAAACAGTGCAAATAGCACTTGCGACTGTTCCCAGCAAATACAGTGTATTGGACTGAAGAGAAGCTCCTGTTTTACTTAGTTTCCAATACAGAGTTGAACTAGATATGCCCCGTTTGTGTAGGAAGCACAGTTCTTTTGTTCTGAGCTAGCTCACTGTACTGGCCCTATAGGAAACACAGAAACACAGTAGAGTGCAAGAGTGCCTGTTTCTCAAAAGCAGAGTGTTTTTCTTGTAAGGCCAACTAGGGTTCAATACAACTTCCCAAACGGAGTTCAATCACGTTCAGTTTCATGTTCTAGCATTAAGTATTAATTCAGGGTAAGAACACCACTATGAGCTATTCTGGCCATAAACAGTGCAAATAGCACTCGCGTCTGTTCCTAGCAAATACAGTGTATTGGAGTGAAGAGAAGCTCCTGTTTCACTTAGTTTCCCATACAGAGTTGAACTAGATATTCCCCGTTTGTGTAGGAAGCACAGTTCTTTTGTTCTGAGCTAGCTCACTGTACTGGCCCTATAGGAAAGACAGTAGAGTGCAAGAGTGCCTGTTTCTCAAAAGCAGAGTGTTTTTCTTGTAAGGCCCTCTAGGGTTCAATACAACTTCCTACACGGAGTTGAATCACATTCAGTTTCAAGTTCTAGCATTAAGTGTTAATTCAGGTTAAGAACACCACTATGTGCTATTCTGGCCATAAACAGTGCAAATAGCACTCGCGTCTGTTCCCAGCAAATACAGTGTATTGGACTGAAGATAAGCTCCTGTATTACTGAGTTTCCAAAACTGAGTTGAACTAGATATGTCCCGTTTGTGTAGGAAGCACAGTTCTTTTGTTCTGAGCTAGCTCACTGTACTGGCCATATAGAAAACAGAGTAGAGTGCAAGAGTGCCTGATTCTCGAAAGCAGAGTGTTTTCCTTGTAAGGCCGACTGCGGTTTAATAAAACTTCCTAAACGGAGTTGAATAACATTCAGTTTCAAGTTCTAGCCTTAAGTGTTAATTCAGGGTAAGAACACCACTATTGACTATTCAGGCCATACAGTGCAAATAGCACTCGCGTCTGTTCCCAGCAAATACAGTGTATTGGACTGAAGAGAAGATCCTGTTTTACTTAGTTTCCAATACTGAGTTGTACTAGATATGCCCCGTTTGTGTAGGAAGCTCAGTTCTTTTGTTCTATGCTAGCTCACTGTACTGGCCCTATAGGAAACACAGTAGAGTGCAAGAGTGCCTGTTTCTCAAAAGCAGAGTGTTTTTCTTGTAAGGCCAACTAGGGTTCAAAACAACTTCCTAAACGGAGTTCAATTACGTTCAGTTTCATATTCTAGCATTAAGTATTAATTCAGGGTAAGAACACTACTATGAGCTATTCTGGCCATAAACAGTGCAAATAGCACTCGCGTCTGTTCCTAGCAAATACAGTGTATTGGAGTGAAGAGAAGCTCCTGTTTCACTTAGTTTCCAATACTGAGTTGAACTAGATATGCCCCATTTGTGTAGGAAGCACAGTTCTTTGTTCTGAGCTAGTTCACTGTACTGGCCCTATAGGAAACACAGTGGAGTGCAAGAGTGCCTGTTTCTCAAAAGCAGAGTGTTTTTTTGTAAGACCAACTAGGGATCAATACAACTACCTAAACGGAGTTGAATCACATTCAGTTTCATATTCTAGCATTAATTGTTAATTCAGGGTAAGAACACCACTATTGTGCTCTTCTGGCCATAAATAGTGCAAATAGCACTCGTGTCTTTTCCCATCAAATACACTGTATTAGACTGAAGAGAAGCTCCTGTTTTACTTATGTTCCAATTCTGAGTTGTACTAGATTAGCCCCGTTTGTGTAGGAAGCAAAGTTCTTTTGTTCTGAGTAGCTCACTGTACTGTCCCTATAGTAAACACAGTAGAGTGCAAGAGTGCCTGTTTCTCAAAAGCAGAGTGTTTTTTTTGTAAGGCCAACTAGGGTTCAAAAAAACTTCCTAAACGGAGTTGAATCACATTCAGTTTCAATTTCTAGCCTTAAGTGTTAATTCAGGGTAAGAACACCACTATGTGCTATTATGGCCATAAATAGTACAAATAGCACTCGCGTCTGTTCCCAGAGAATACAGTGTATTGGACTGAAGAGAAGCTCCTGTTTTACTTAGTTTCCAATACTGAGTTGAATTAGATATGCCCCGTTTGTGTAGGAAGCACAGTTCTTTGTTCTGAGCTAGCTCACTGTACTGGACCTATAGGAAACACAGTAGAGTGCAAGTGTGCCTGTTTCTCAAAAGCAGAGTGTTTTTCTTGTAAGGCCGACTAGGGTTCAATACAATCCCTAAAGGGAGTTGAATCACATTCAGTTTCAAGTTCTATCATTAAGTGTTAATTAAGGGTAAGAATACAACTATTGTTTTATTCTGGCCTTAAACAGGGCAAATAGCACTCGCGTCTGTTCCCAGCAAATACAGTGTATTGGACTGAAAAGAAGCTCCTGTTTTACTTAGTTTCCAATACTGAGTTAAACTAGATATGCCCCGTTTTTTAGGAAGCACAGTTCTTTTGTTCTGAGCTAGTTCACTGTACTGGCCCTATAGGAAACACAGTAGAGTGCAACAGTGCCTGTTTCTCAAAAGCAGAGTGTTTTTTTGTAAGACCAGCTAGGGATCAATACAACTTCCTAAACGGAGTTGAATCACATTCAGTTTCATATTCTAGTATTAATTGTTAATTCAGGGTAAAACAACATTATGTGCTATTCGGGCCATAAACAGTGCAAATAGCACTCGCTTCTGTTCCTGGCAAATACAGTATATTGGACTGAAGAGAAGCTCCTGTTTTACTTAGTTTCCAATACTGAGTTGAACTAGATATGCCCCGTTTGGTTAGGAAGCACAGTTCTTTTGTTCTGAGTTAGCTGACTGTACTGGCCCTATAGGAAACATAGTAGAGTGCAAGAGTGCCTGTTTCTCAAAAGCAGAGTGTTTTTCTTGTAAGGCCAACTAGGGTTCAATACAACTTCTTAAGCGGAGTTGAATCACATTCAGTTTCAAGTTCTATCATTAATTGTTAATTCGGGGTAAGAACACCACTATGTGCTATTCTGGCCATAAACAGTTCAAATAACACTCGGGTCTGTTCCCAGCATATACAGTGTATTGGAATGAAGAGAAGCTCCTGTTTTACTTAGTTTCCATTACTGAGTTGAACTAGATATGCCCTTTTGTGTAGGAAGCACAGTTCTTTTGTTCTGAGCTAGCTCACTGTACTGGCCCTCTAGGAAAAACAGTAGAGTGCAAGAGTGCCTGTTTCTCAAAAGCAGAGTGTTTTTCTTGTAAGGGCAAGTAGGGTTCAATACAACTTCCTAAACGGAGTTGAATCACATTCAGTTTCAAGTTCTATCAGCAAGTGTTCATTCAGCCTAAGAATAACACTCTTGTGCTATTCTGGCCATAAACAGTGCAAATAGCACTCGCGTCTGTTCCCAGCAAATACAGTGTATTGGACTGAAGAGAAGCTCCTGTTTTACTTAGTTTCCAATACTGAGTTGAACTAGATATGCCCCGATTGTGCAGGAAGCACAGTTCTTTTGTTCTGAGCTAGCTCACTGTACGTTCCCTATAGGAAACACAGTAGAGTGCAAGAGTGCCTGTTTCTCAAAAGCAGAGTGTTTTTATTGTAAGGCCAACTAGGGTTCAATACAACTTCCAAAACGGATTTGAATCACATTCAGTTTCAAGTTCTAGCATTAAGTGTTCATTCAGGGTAAGAACTCCACTATTGTGCTATTCTGGCCATAAACAGTGCATATAGCACTCGCGTCTGTTCCCAGGAAATACAGTGTATTGGACTGAAGAGAAGGTCCTGTTTTACTTAGTTTCCAATACTGAATTGAACTAGATATGCCCCGTTTGTGTAGGAAGCACAGTTCTTTTGTTCTGAGCTAGCTCACTGTACTGGCCCTATAGGAAACACAGTAGAGTGCAAGATTGCCTGTTTCTCAAAAGCAGAGTGTTTTTCTTGTAAGCCCAACTAGGGTTCAATACAACTTCCTAAACGGAGTTGAATCACATTCAGTTTCAAATTCTAGCATTACGTGTTAATTCAAGGAAAGAACACAACTATATGCTATTCTGGCCATAAACAGTGCAAATAGCACTGGCGTCTGTTCCCAGCAAATACAGTGTATTGGACTGAAGAGAAGCTCCTGTTTTACTTAGTTTCCAATACTGAGTTGAACTAGATATGCCCCGTTTGTGTAGGAAGCTCAGTTCTTTTGTTCTATGCTAGCTCACTGTACTGGCCCTATAGGAAACACAGTAGAGTGCAAGAGTGCCTGTTTCTCAAAAGCAGAGTGTTTTTCTTGTAAGGCCCTCTAGGGTTCAATAAAACTTCCTAAACGGAGTTGAATCACATTTAGTTTCAGGTTCTAGCTTTAAGTGTTAATTCAGGGTAAGAACACCACTATGTGCTATTCTGGCCATAAACAGTGCAAATAGCGCTCCCGTCTGTTCCCAGCAAATACAGTGTATTGGACTGAAGAGAAGCTCCTGTTTTACTTAGTTTCCAATACTGAGTTGAACTAGATATGCCCTGTTTGTGTAGGAAGCACAGTTCTTTTCTTCTGAGCTAGCTCACTGTACTGGCCCTATAGGAAACACAGTAGAGTGCAAGAGTGCCTGTTTCTCAAAAGAAGAGTGTTTTTCTTGTAAGGCCAACTAGGGTTCAATACAACTTCCTGAACGGAGTTGAATCACATTCAGTTTCAAGTTCTAGCATTACGTGTTAATTCAGGGTAAGAACACAACTATGTGCTATTCTGGCCATAAACAGTGCACATAGCACTCGCGTCTGTTCCCAGCAAATAAGGTGTATTGTACTTAAGAGAAGCTCCTGTTTTACTTAGTTTCCAATACTGAGTTGAACTAGATATGCCCCGTTTGTGTAGGAAGCACAGTTCTTTTGTTCTAAGCTAGCTCACTTTACTGGCCCTATAGGAAACACAGTAGAGTGCAAGAGTGCCTCTTTCTCAAAAGAAGAGTGTTTTTCTTGTAAGGCCAACTAGTGTTCAATACAACTTCCTAAACGGATTTGAATCACATTCAGTTTCATGTTCTAGCATTAAGTGTTAATTCAGGGTAAGAACACCACTATGTGCTATTCTGGCCATAAACAGTGCAAATAGCACTCGCATCTGCACATAGCAAATACAGTGTATTGGACTGAAGAGAAGCTCCTCTTTTACTTAGTTTACAATACTGAGTTGAACTAGTTATGCCCTGTTTTTTTAGGAAGCACAGTTCTTTTGTTCTAAGCTAGCTCACTGTACTGGCCCTATAGGAAACACAGTAGAGTGCAAGAGTGCCTGTTTCTCAAAAGCAATGTGTTTTTCATGTAAGACCAACTAGGGTTCAATACAACTTCCTAAACGGAGTTGAATCACATTCAGTTTCAAGTTCATGTTCTAGTATTAAGTGTTAATTCAGGGTAATAACACCAATATGTGCTATTCTGGCCATAAACAATGCAAAGAGCACTCGCGTCTCTTCCCAGCAAATACAGTGTATTGGAATGAAGAGAAGCTCCTGTTTTACTTAGTTTCCAAATCTGAGTTGAACTAGACATGTCCCGTTTGTGTAGGAAGCACAGTTCTTTTGTTCTGAGATAGGTCACTGTACTGGCCCTATAGGAAACACAGTAGAGTGCAAGAGTGCCTGTTTCTCAAAAGCAGAGTGTTTTTCTTGTAAGCCCAACTAGGGTTCAATACAACTTCCTAAACGGAGTTGAGTCACATTCAGTTTCAAGTTCTAGCATTACGTGTTAATTCAAGGTAAGAACACAACTATGTGCTCTTCTGTTCATAAACAATGCAAATAGCACTGGTGTCTGTTCCCAGCAAATAAGGTGTATTGGACTGAAGAGAAGCTCTTGTTTTACTTAGTTTCCAATACTGAGTTGAACTAGATATGCCCCGTTTGTGTAGGAAGATCAGTTCTTTTGTTCTATGCTAGCTCACTGTACTGGCCCTATAGGAAACACAGTGGAGTGCAAGAGTGCCTGTTTCTCAAAAGCAGAGTGTTTTTCTTGTAAGGCCCTCTAAGGTCCAATACAACTTCCTAAACGGAGTTGAATCACATTCAGTTTCAAGTTCTAGCATTAAGTGTTAATTCAGGGTAAGAATACCACTATGTGCTATTCTGGTCATAAACAGTGCAAATACCACTCGCGTCCGTTCCCAGCAAATACAGTGTATTGGACTGAAGAGAAGCACCCGTTTTACTTAGTTTCCAATACTGAGTTGAACTAGATATGCCCCGATTGTGTAGGAAGCACAGTTCTTTGTTCTGAGCTAGCTCACTGTACTGGCCTTATATGAAACACAGTAGAGTGCAAGAGTGCCTGTTTCTCAAAAGCAGAGTGTTTTTCTTTAAGGCCCTATAGGGTTCAACACAACTTCCTAAACGGAGTTGAATCACATTCAGTTTCAGGTTCTAGCTTTAAGTGTTAATTCAGGGTAAGAACACCACTATGTGCTATTCTGGCCATAAACAGTGCAAATAGCACTCGCGTCTCTACCCAGCAAATACAGTGTATTGGACTGAAGAGAAGCTCCTGTTTTACTTAGTTTCCAAATCTGAGTTGAACTAGACATGCCCCGTTTGTGTAGGAAGCTCAGTTCTTTTGTTCTATGCTAGCTCACTGTACTGGCCCAATAGGAAACACAGTAGAGTGCAAGAGTGCCTGTTTCTCAAAAGCAGAGTGTTTTTCTTGTAAGGCCCTCTAGGGTTCAATAAAACTTCGTAAACGGAGTTGAATCACATTCAGTTTCAAGTTCTAGCATTAACTGTTAATCCAGGGTAAGAACACCACTATCGTGGTATTCTGTCCGTAAACAGTGCAAATAGCACTCGCATTCTTCCCTGCAAATACAGTGTATTGGACTGAAGAGAAGCTCCTGTTTTACTTAGTTTCCAATACTGAGTTGAACTAGATATGCCCTGTTTGTGTCGGAAGCACAGTTCTTTGTTCTGAGATAGCTCACTGTCCTGATCCTATAGGAAACACAGTAGAGTGCAAGAGTGCCTGTTTCTCAAAAGCAGAGGGTTTTTCTTGTAAGCCCAACTAGGGTTCAATACAACTTCCTAAACGGAGTTGAATCACATTCAGTTTCAAGTTCTAGCATTATGGGTTAATTCAAGGTAAGAACACAACTATGTGCTATTCTGGCAATAAACAGTGCAAATAGCACTGGCGTCTGTTCCCAGGAAATAAGGTGTATTGGACTGAAGAGAAGCTCCTGTTTTACTTAGTTTCCAATACTGAGTTGAACTAGATATGCCCCGTTTGTGTAGGAAGCACAGTTCTTTTGTTCTGAGCTAGCTCACTGTACTGGCCCTATAGGAAACACAGTAGAGTGCAAGAGTGCCTGTTTCTCAAAAGCAGAGTGTTTTTCTTGTAAGGCCAACTAGGGTTCAATACAACTTCCTAAACGGAGTTGAATCACATTCAGTTTCAAGTTCTAGGATTAAGTGTTAATTCAGGGTAAGAACACCACTATGTGCTATTCTGGACATAAACAGTGTAAATAGCACTCGCGTGTGTTCCCAGGAAATACAGTGTATTGGACTGAAGAGAAGGTCCTGTTTTACTTACTTTCCAATACTGAATTGAACTAGATATGCCCCATTTGTGTAGGAAGCACAGTTCTTTTGTTCTGAGCTAGCTCACTGTACTGGCCCTATAGGAAACACAGTAGAGTGCAAGAGTGCATGCTTCTCAAAAGCAGAGTGTTTGTCTTGGAAGGCCAACTGGGGTTAAATACAACTTCCTAAACGGAGTTGAATCACATTCAGTTTCATGTTCTAGCATTAAGTGTTAATTCAGGGTAAGAACACCACTATGTGCTATTCTGGCCATAAACAGTGCAAATAGCACTCGCGACTCTTCCCAGCAAATACAGTGTATTGGACTGAAGAGAAGCTCTTGTTTTACTTAGTTTCCAATACTGAGTTGAACTAGACATGCCTCGTTTGTGTAGGAAGCACAGTTCTTTTGTTCTGAGCTAGCTCACTGTACTGGCTCTATAGGAAACACAGTAGAGTTCAAGAGGGACTGTTTCTCAAAAGCAGAGTGTTTTTCTTGTAAGGCCAAATAGGGTTCAATACAACTTCCTAAATGGAGTTGAATCACATTCAGTTTCATGTTCTAGCATTAAGTGTTAATTCAGGGTAAGAACACCACTATTGTGCTATTCTGGCCATAAACAGTGCAAATAGCACTCGCGTCTGTTCCCAGCAAATACAGTGTATTGGACTGAAGAGAAGTTCCCGTTTTACTTAGTTTTCAATACTGAGTTGAACTAGATATGCCCCGTTTGTGTAGTTAGCACAGTTCTTTTGTTCTGAGCTAGCTCACTGTACTGGCCCTATAGGAAACACAGTAGAGTGCAAGAGTGCCTGTTTCTCAAAAGCAGAGTGTTTTTCTTGTAAAGTCCTCTAGGGTTCAATAAAACTTCCTAAACGGAGTTGAATCACATTCATTTTCAAGTTCTAGCATTAAGTGTTAATTCAGCTTAAGAACACCACTATTGTGCTATTCTGGCCATAAACAGTGCAAATAGCACTCGCGTCTGTTCCCAGCAAATACAGTGTATTGGACTGAAGAGAAGCTCCTGTTTTACTTAGTTTCCAATACTGAGTTGAACTAGATATGCCCCGTTTTTGTAGGAAGCACAGTTCTTTTGTTCTGAGCTAGCTCACTGTACTGGCCCTATAGGAAACACAGTAGAGTGCAAGAGTGCCTGTTTCTCAAAAGCAGAGTGTTTTTCTAGTAAGGCCAACTAGGGTTCAATACAACTTCCAAAACGGAGTTGAATCACATTCAGTTTCAAGTTCCAGCATTAAGTGTTAATTCAGGGTAATAACACCACTATGTGCTATTCTGGCCATAAACAGTGCAAATAGCACTCGCGTCTCTTCCCAGGAAATACAGTGTATTGGACTGAAGAGAAGGTCCTGTTTTACTTAGTTTCCAATACTGAATTGAACTAGATATGCCCCGTTTGTGTCGGAAGCACAGTTCTTTTGTTCTGAGCTAGCTCACTGTACTGGCCCTATAGGAAACACAGTAGAGTGCAAGAGTGCCTGCTTCTCAAAAGCAGAGTGCTTGTCTTGGAAGGCTAACTGGGGTTAAATACAACTTCCTAAACGGAGTTGAATCACATTCAGATTCATGTTCTAGCATTAAGTGTTAATTCAGGGTAAGAACACCACTATGTGCTATTCTGGCCAAAAACATTGCAAATAGCACTGGCGTCTGTTCCCAGCAAATAAGGTGTATTGGACTGAAGAGAAGCTCCTGTTTTACTTAGTTTCCAATACTGAGTTGAACTAGATATACCCCGTTTGTGTAGGAAGCTCAGTTCTTTTGTTCTATGCTAGCTCACTGTACTGGCCCTATAGGAAACACAGTAGAGTGCAAGAGTGCCTGTTCCTCAAAAGCAGAGAGTTTTTCTTGTAAAGTCCTCTAGGGTTCAATACAATTTCCTAAACGGAGTTGAATCACATTCATTTTCAAGTTCTAGCATTAAGTGTTAATTCAGAGTAAGAACACCACTATTGGGCTATTCTGGCCATAAACAGTGCAAATAGCACTCGCGTCTCTTCCCAGCAAATACAGTGTATTGGACTGAAGAGAAGCTCCTGTTTTACTTAGTTTCCAATACTGAGTTGAACTAGATATGCCCCGTTTGTGTAGGAAGCACAGTTCTTTTGTTCTGAGCTAGCTCACTGTACTGGCTCTATAGGAAACACAGTAGAGTGCAAGAGTGCCAGTTTCTCAAAAGCAGAGTGTTTTTCTTGTAAGGCCAACTAGGGTTCAATACAACTTCCTAAACGGAGTTGAATCACATTCAGTTTCAAGTTCTAGTATTAAGTGTTAATTCAGGGTAAGAACACCACTATGTGCTATTCTGGCCATAAACAGTGCAAATAGCACTCGCGTCTGTTCCCAGGAAATACAGTGTATTGGACTGAAGAGAAGGTCCTGTTTTACTTAGTTTCCAATACTGAATTGAACTAGATATGCCCCGTTTGTGTAGGAAGCACAGTTCTTTTGTTCTGAGCTAGCTCACTGTACTGACCCTATAGGAAAAAGAGTAGAGTGCAAGAGTGCCTGTTTCTCATAAGCCGAGTGTTTTTCTTGTAAGCCCAGCTAGGGTTCAATACAACTTCCTAAACGGAGTTGAATTACATTCAGTTTCAAGTTCTAGCATTACGTGTTAATTCAAGGTAAGAACACAACTATGTGCTATTCTGGCCATAAACAGTGCAAATAGCACTGGCGTCTGTTCCCAGCAAATAAGGTGTATTGGACTGAAGAGAAGCTCCTGTTTTACTTAGTTTCCAATACTGAGTTGAACTAGATATACCCCGTTTGAGTAGGAAGCACAGTTCTTTTGTTCTGAGCTAGCTCACTGTACTGGCCCTATAGGAAACACAGTAGAGTGCAAGAGTGCCTGCTTCTCAAAAGCAGAGTGTTTGTCTTGGAAGGAAAACTGGGTTTAAATACAACTTCCTAAACGGAGTTGAATCACATTCAGTTTCATGTTCTAGCATTAAGTGTTAATTCAGGATAAGAACACCACTATGTGCTATTCTGGCCACAAACATTGCAAATAGCACACGCGTCCTTTCCCAGCAAATACAGTGTATTGGACTGAAGAGAAGCTCCTGTTTTACTTATTTTCCAATACTGAGTTGAACTAGATATGCCCCGTTTGTGTAGGAAGCACAGTTCTTTTGTTCTGAGCTAGCTCACTGTACTGGCCCTATAGGAAACACAGTAGAGTGCAAGAGTGTCTATTTCTCAAAATCAGAGTGTTTTTCTTGTAAGGCCAACTAGGGTTCAATACAACTTCCAAAACGGAGTTGAATCACATTCAGTTTCAAGTTCTAGCATTAAGTGTTAATTCAGGGTAAGAACACCACTATGTGCTATTCTGGCCAGAAACATTGCAAATAGCACACGCGTCTGTTCCCAGCAAATACAGTGTATTGGACTGAAGAGAAGCTCCTGTTTTACTTAGTTCCCAATACTGAGTTGAACTAGATATGCCCCGTTTGTGTAGGAAGCACAGTTCTTTTGTTCTGAGCAAGCTCACTGTACTGGCTCTATAGGAAACAAAATAGAGAGCAAGAGTGCCTGTTTCTCAAAAGCAGAGTGTTTTTCTTGTAAGGCCCTCTAGGGTTCAATAAAATTTCGTAAACGGAGTTGAATCACATTCAGTTTCAAGTTCTAGCATTAAGTGTTAATTCAGGGTAAGAACACCACTATTGTGCTATTCTGGCCATAAACAGTGCAAATAGCACTCGCGTCTGTTCCCAGCAAATACAGTGTATTGGACTGAAGAGAAGATCCTGTTTTACTTACGTTCCAATACTGAGTTGAACTAGATATGCCCCGTTTGTGTAGGAAGGACAGTTCTTTTATTCTGAGCTAGCTCACTGTACTGGCCCTATAGGAAAAATAGTAGAGTGCAAGAGTGCCTGTTTCTCAAAAGCCGAGTGTTTTTCTTGTAAGCCCAACTAGGGTTCAATACAACTTCCTAAACGGAGTTGAATTACATTCAGTTTCAAGTTCTAGCATTACGTGTTAATTCAAGGTAAGAACACAACTATGTGCTATTCTGGCCATAAACAGTGCAAATAGCACTCGCGTCTGTTCCCAGCAAATAAGGTGTATTGGACTGAAGAGAAGCTCCTGTTTTACTTAGTTTCCAATACTGAGTTGAACTAGATATACCCCGTTTGTGTAGGAAGCTCAGTTCTTTTGTTCTATGCAGGCTCACTGTACTGGCCCTATAGGAAACACAGTAGAGTGCAAGAGTGCCTGTTTCTCAAAAGCAGAGTGTTTTTCTTGTAAAGTCCTCTAGGGTTCAATACAACTTCCTAAACGGAGTTGAATCACATTCAGTTTCATGTTCAAGCATTAAGTGTTAATTCAGTGTAAGAACACCACTATTGTGCTATTCTGGCCATAAACATTGCAAATAGCACTCGCGTCTGTTCCCAGCAAATACAGTGTATTGGACTGAAGAGAAGGTCCTGTTTTACTTAGTTTCCAATACTGAATTGAACTAGATATGCCCCGTTTGTGTAGGAAGCACAGTTCTTTTGTTCTGAGCTAGCTCACTGTACTGGCTCTATAGGAATCACAGCAGAGTGCAAGAGTGCCTGTTTCTCAAAAGCAGAGTGTTTGTCTTGGAAGGCCAACAGGGGTTAAATACATCTTCCTAAACGGAGTTGAATCACATTCAGATTCATGTTCTAGCAATAAGTGTTAATTCAGGGTAAGAACACCACTATGTGCTATTCTGGCCACAAACATTGCAAATAGCACACGCGTCTGTTCCCAGCAAATACAGTGTATTGGACTGAAGAGAAGCTCCTGTTTTACTTAGTTTGCAATACTGAGTTGAACTAGATATGCCCCGTTTGTGTCGGAAGCACAGTTCTTTTGTTCTGAGCTAGCTCACTGTACTGGCCCTATAGGAAACACAGTAGAGTGCAAGAGTGCCTGCTTCTCAAAAGCAGAGTGTTTGTCTTGGAAGGCTAACTGGGGTTAAATACAACTTCCTAAACGGAGTTGAATCACATTCAGATTCATGTTCTAGCATTAAGTGTTAATTCAGGGTAAGAACACCACTATGTGCTATTTTGGCCATAAACAGTGCAAATAGCACTGGCGTCTGTTCCCAGCAAATAAGGTGTATTGGACTGAAGAGAAGCTCCTGTTTTACTTAGTTTCCAATACTGAGTTGAACTAGATATACCCCGTTTGTGTAGGACGCTCAGTTCTTTTGTTCTATGCTAGCTCACTGTACTGGCCCTATAGGAAACACAGTAGAGTGCAAGAGTGCCTGTTTCTCAAAAGCAGAGTGTTTTTCTTGTAAAGTCCTCTAGGGTTCAATACAACTTCCTAAACGGAGTTGAATCACAATCATTTTCAAGTTCTAGCATTAAGTGTTAATTCAGGGTAAGAACACCACTATTGTGCTATTCTGGCCATAAACAGTGCAAATAGCACTGGCGTCTGTTCCCAGCAAATACAGTGTATTGGACTGAAGAGAAGATCCTGTTTTACTTAGTTTCCAATACTGAGTTGAAGTAGATATGCCCCGTTTGTGTAGGAAGCACAGTTCTTTTGTTCTGAGCTAGCTCAGTGTACTGGCCTTATAGGAAATACAGTAGAGTGCAAGAGTGCCTGCTTCTCAAAAGCAGAGTGTTTGTCTTGGAAGGAAAACTGGGTTTAAATACAAATTCCTAAACGGAGTTGAATCACATTCAGTTTCATGTTCTAGCATTAAGTGTTAATTCAGGGTAAGAATACCACTATGTGCTATTCTGGCCATAAACAGTGCAAATAGCACTCGCGTCTGTTCCCAGCAAATACAGTGTATTGGACTGAAGAGAAGGTCCTGTTTTACTTAGTTTCCAATACTGAATTGGACTAGATATGCCCCGTTTGTGTAGGAAGCACAGTTCTTTGTTCTGAGCTAGCTCACTGTACTGGCCCTATAGGAAACACAGTAGAGTGCAAGAGTGCCTATTTCTCAAAATCAGAGTGTTTTTCTTGTAAGGCCAACTAGGCTTCAATACAACTTCCAAAACGGAGTTGAATCATATTCAGTGTCAAGTTCTAGCATTTAGTGTTAATTCAGGGTAAGAACACCACTATGTGCTATTGTGGCCATAAACAGTGCAAATAGCACTGGCGTCTGTTCCCAGCAAATACAGTGTATTGGACTAAAGAGAAGATACTGTTTTACTTACTTTCCAATACTGAGTTGAACAAGTATGCCCCGTTTGTGTAGGAAGCACAGTTCCTTTGTTCTGAGCTAGCTCACTGTACTGGCCATATAGGAAACACAGTAGAGTGCAAGAGTGCCTGTTTCTCAAAAGCAGAGTGTTTTTCTTGTAAGGCCTTCTAGAGTTCAATACAACTTCCTAAACGGAGTTGAATCACATTCAGTTTCAAGTTCTAACATTAAGTGTTAATTCAGGGTAAGAACACCACTATGTGCTATTCTGGCCATAAACAGTGCAAATAGCACTCGCGTCTGTTCCCAGCAAATACAGTATATTGGACTGAATTGAAGCTCCTGCTTTACTTAGTTTCCAATACTGAGTTGAACTAGATATGCCCTGTTTGTGTAGGAAGCACAGTTCTTTTGTTCTGAGCTAGCTCACTGTACTGGCCCTATAGGAAACACAGTAGAGTGCAAGAGTGCCTGTTTCTCAAAAGCATAGTGTTTTTCTTGTAAGGCCCTCTAGGGTTCAATACAACTTGATAAACGACGTTGAATCACATTCAATTTCATGTTCCAGCATTAAGTGTTAATTCAGGGTAAGAACACCACTATGTGCTATTCTGGCCATAAACAGTGCAAATAGCACTCGCTTCTGTTCCCAGCAAATACAGTGTATTGGACTGAAGAGAAGCTCCTGTTTTACTTAGTTTCCAATACTGAATTCAAATAGATAGGCCCGTTTGTGTAGGAAGTATAGTTCTTTTGTTCTGAACTAGCTCACTCTAATAGCAATATAGGAAATACAGTAGAGTGCAAGAGTTCCTGTACTCAAAAGGAGAGTGTTTTTCTCCTAAGGCCGATTAGTGTTCAATACAACTTCCTAAACGGAGTTGAATCACATTCATTTTCAAGTTCTAGCATTAAGTGTTAATTCAGGGTAAGAATACCACTATTGTGCTATTCTGGCAATAAACAGTGCAAATAGCACTCGCGTCTGTTCCCAGCAAATACAGTGTATTGGACTGAAGAGTAGCTCCTGTTTTACTTACTTTCCAATACTGAGTTGAACTAGATATGCCCCGTTTGTGTAGGAAGGACAGTTCTTTTATTCTGAGCTAGCTCACTGTACTGACCCTATAGGAAAAAGAGTAGAGTGCAAGAGTGCCTGTTTCTCATAAGCCGAGTGTTTTTCTTGTAAGCCCAGCTAGGGTTCAATACAACTTCCTAAACGGAGTTGAATTACATTCAGTTTCAAGTTCTAGCATTACGTGTTAATTCAAGGTAAGAACACAACTATGTGCTATTCTGGCCATAAACAGTGCAAATAGCACTGGCGTCTGTTCCCAGCAAATAAGGTGTATTGGACTGAAGAGAAGGTCCTGTTTTACTTAGTTTCCAATACTGAGTTGCACTAGATATACCCCGTTTGAGTAGGAAGCACAGTTCTTTTGTTCTGAGCTAGCTCACTGTACTGGCCCTATAGGAAACACAGTAGAGTGCAAGAGTGCCTGCTTCTCAAAAGCAGAGTGTTTGTCTTGGAAGGAAAACTGGGTTTAAATACAACTTCCTAAACGGAGTTGAATCACATTCAGTTTCATGTTCTAGCATTAAGTGTTAATTCAGGATAAGAACTCCACTATGTGCTATTCTGGCCACAAACATTGCAAATAGCACACGCGTCCTTTCCCAGCAAATACAGTGTATTGGACTGAAGAGAAGCTCCTGTTTTACTTAGTTTCCAATACTGAGTTGAACTAGATATGCCCCGTTTGTGTAGGAAGCACAGTTCTTTTGTTCTGAGCTAGCTCACTGTACTGGCCCTATAGGAAACACAGTAGAGTGCAAGAGTGCCTATTTCTCAAAATCAGAGTGTTTTTCTTGTAAGGCCAACTAGGGTTCAATACAACTTCCAAAACGGAGTTGAATCACATTCAGTTTCAAGTTCTAGCATTAAGTGTTAATTCAGGGTAAGAACACCACTATGTGCTATTCTGGCCAAAAACATTGCAAATAGCACACGCGTCTGTTCCCAGCAAATACAGTGTATTGGACTGAAGAGAAGCTCCTGTTTTACTTAGTTTCCAATACTGAGTTGAACTAGATATGCCCCGTTTGTGTAGGAAGCACAGTTCTTTTGTTCTGAGCAAGCTCACTGTACTGGCTCTATAGGAAACAAAATAGAGAGCAAGAGTGCCTGTTTCTCAAAAGCAGAGTGTTTTTCTTGTAAGGCCCTCTAGGGTTCAATAAAATTTCGTAAACGGAGTTGAATCACATTCAGTTTCAAGTTCTAGCATTAGGTGTTAATTCAGGGTAAGAACACCACTATTGTGCTATTCTGGCCATAAACAGTGCAAATAGCACTCGCGTCTGTTCCCAGCAAATACAGTGTATTGGACTGAAGAGAAGATCCTGTTTTACTTACGTTCCAATACTGAGTTGAACTAGATATGCCCCGTTTGTGTAGGAAGGACAGTTCTTTTATTCTGAGCTAGCTCACTGTACTGGCCCTATAGGAAAAATAGTAGAGTGCAAGAGTTCCTGTTTCTCAAAAGCCGAGTGTTTTTCTTGTAAGCCCAACTAGGGTTGAATACAACTTCCTAAACTGAGTTGAATTACATTCAGTTTCAAGTTCTAGCATTACGTGTTTTTCAAGGTAAGAACACAACTATGTGCTATTCTGGCCATAAACAGTGCAAATAGCACTCGCGTCTGTTCCCAGCAAATAAGGTGTATTGGACTGAAGAGAAGCTCCTGTTTTACTTAGTTTCCAATACTGAGTTGAACTAGATATACCCCGTTTGTGTAGGAAGCTCAGTTCTTTTGTTCTATGCAGGCTCACTGTACTGGCCCTATAGGAAACACAGTAGAGTGCAAGAGTGCCTGTTTCTCAAAAGCAGAGTGTTTTTCTTGTAAAGTCCTCTAGGGTTCAATACAACTTCCTAAACGGAGTTGAATCACATTCAGTTTCATGTTCTAGCATTAAGTGTTAATTCAGTGTAAGAACACCACTATTGTGCTATTCTGGCCATAAACATTGCAAATAGCACTCGCGTCTGTTCCCAGCAAATACAGTGTATTGGACTGAAGAGAAGGTCCTGTTTTACTTAGTTTCCAATACTGAATTGAACTAGATATGCCCCGTTTGTGTAGGAAGCACAGTTCTTTTGTTCTGAGCTAGCTCACTGTACTGGCTCTATAGGAAACACAGCAGAGTGCAAGAGTGCCTGTTTCTCAAAAGCAGAGTGTTTGTCTTGGAAGGCCAACAGGGGTAAAATACATCTTCCTAAACGGAGTTGAATCACATTCAGATTCATGTTCTAGCAATAAGTGTTAATTCAGGGTAAGAACACCACTATGTGCTATTCTGGCCACAAACATTGCAAATAGCACACGCGTCTGTTCCCAGCAAATACAGTGTATTGGACTGAAGAGAAGCTCCTGTTTTACTTAGTTTGCAATACTGAGTTGAACTAGATATGCCCCGTTTGTGTCGGAAGCACAGTTCTTTTGTTCTGAGCTAGCTCACTGTACTGGCACTATAGGAAACACAGTAGAGTGCAAGAGTGCCTGCTTCTCAAAAGCAGAGTGTTTGTCTTGGAAGGCTAACTGGGGTTAAATACAACTTCCTAAACGGAGTTGAATCACATTCAGATTCATGTTCTAGCATTAAGTGTTAATTCAGGGTAAGAACACCACTATGGGCTATTCTGGCCAAAAACACTGCAAATAGCACACGCGTCTGTTCCCAGCAAATACAGTGTATTGGACTGAAGAGAAGCTCCTGTTTTACTTAGTTTGCAATACTGAGTTGAACTAGATATGCCCCGTTTGTGTAGGAAGCACAGTTCTTTTGTTCTGAGCAAGCTCACTGTACTGGCTCTATAGGAAACACAATAGAGAGCAAGAGTGCCTGTTTCTCAAAAGCAGAGTGTTTTTCTTGTAAGGCCCTCTAGGGTTCAATAAAATTTCGTAAACGGAGTTGAATCACGTTCAGTTTCAAGTTCTAGCATTAAGTGTTAATTCAGGGTAAGAACACCACTATTGTGCTATTCTGGCCATAAACAGTGCAAATAGCACTGGCGTCTGTTCCCAGCAAATAAGGTGTATTGGACTGAAGAGAAGCTCCTGTTTTACTTAGTTTCCAATACTGAGTGGAACTAGATATGCCCCGTTTGTGTAGGAAGCACAGTTCTTTTGTTCTGAGCTAGCTCACTGTACTGGCCTTATAGGAAATACAGTAGAGTGCAAGAGTGCCTGCTTCTCAAAAGCAGAGTGTTTGTCTTGGAAGGAAAACTGGGTTTAAATACAACTTCCTAAACGGAGTTGAATCACATGCAGTTTCATGTTCTAGCATTAAGTGTTAATTCAGGGTAAGAATACCACTATGTGCTATTCTGGCCATAAACAGTGCAAATAGCACTCGCGTCTGTTCCCAGCAAATACAGTGTATTGGACTGAAGAGAAGGTCCTGTTTTACTTAGTTTCCAATACTGAATTGAACTAGATATGCCCCGTTTGTGTAGGAAGCACAGTTCTTTGTTCTGAGCTAGCTCACTGTACTGGCCCTATAGGAAACACAGTAGAGTGCAAGAGTGCCTATTTCTCAAAATCAGAGTGTTTTTCTTGTAAGGCCAACTAGGCTTCAATACAACTTCCAAAACGGAGTTGAATCATATTCAGTGTCAAGTTCTAGCATTTAGTGTTAATTCAGGGTAAGAACACCACTATGTGCTATTGTGGCCATAAACAGTGCAAATAGCACTGGCGTCTGTTCCCAGCAAATACAGTGTATTGGACTAAAGAGAAGATACTGTTTTACTTACTTTCCAATACTGAGTTGAACAAGTATGCCCCGTTTGTGTAGGAAGCACAGTTCTTTTGTTCTGAGCTAGCTCACTGTACTGGCCATATAGGAAACACAGTAGAGTGCAAGAGTGCCTGTTTCTCAAAAGCAGAGTGTTTTTCTTGTAAGGCCTTCTAGAGTTCAATACAACTTCCTAAACGGAGTTGAATCACATTCAGTTTCAAGTTCTAACATTAAGTGTTAATTCAGGGTAAGAACACCACTATGTGCTATTCTGGCCATAAACAGTGCAAATAGCACTCGCGTCTGTTCCCAGCAAATACAGTATATTGGACTGAATTGAAGCTCCTGCTTTACTTAGTTTCCAATACTGAGTTGAACTAGATATGCCCTGTTTGTGTAGGAAGCACAGTTCTTTTGTTCTGAGCTAGCTCACTGTACTGGCCCTATAGGAAACACAGTAGAGTGCAAGAGTGCCTGTTACTCAAAAGCATAGTGTTTTTCTTGTAAGGCCCTCTAGGGTTCAATACAACTTGATAAACGACGTTGAATCACATTCAATTTCATGTTCCAGCATTAAGTGTTAATTCAGGGTAAGAACACCACTATGTGCTATTCTGGCCATAAACAGTGCAAATAGCACTCGCTTCTGTTCCCAGCAAATACAGTGTATTGGACTGAAGAGAAGCTCCTGTTTTACTTAGTTTCCAATACTGAATTCAAATAGATAGGCCCGTTTGTGTAGGAAGTACAGTTCTTTTGTTCTGAACTAGCTCACTTCAATAGCACTATAGGAAATACAGTAGAGTGCAAGAGTTCCTGTACTCAAAAGGAGAGTGTTTTTCTCGTAAGGCCGATTAGTGTTCAATACAACTTCCTAAACAGTGTTGAATCACATTCAGTTTCAAGTTCTAGCATTAAGTGTTAATTCAGGGTAAGAATACCACTATTGTGCTATTCTGGCAATAAACAGTGCAAATAGCACTCGCGTCTGTTCCCAGCAAATACAGTGTATTGGACTGAAGAGAAGCTCCTGTTTTACTTAGTTTCCAATACTGAATTCAAATAGATATGCCCGTTTGTGTAGGAAGCACAGTTCTTTTGTTCTGAGCTAGCTCACTGTACTGGCCCTATAGGAAACACAGTAGAGTGCAAGAGTGCATGTTTCTCAAAAGCAGAGTGTTTTTCTTGTAAGGCCGACTGGGGTTCAATACAACTTCCTAAATGGAGTTGAATCACATTCTGTTTCAAGTTATAGCATTAAGTGTTAATTCAGGGTAAGAACACAACTATTGTGCTATTTTGGACATAAACAGTGCAAATAGCACTCGCGTCTCTTCCCAGCAAATACAGTCTATTGGACAGAAGAGAAGATCCTGTTTTACTTACTTTCCAATACTGACTTGAACCAGATATGCCCCGTTTGTGTAGGAAGCACAGTTCTTTTGTTCTGAGCTAGCTCACTGTACTGGCCCTATAGGAAACACAGTAGAGTGCAAGAGTGCCTGTTTCTCAAAAGCAGAGTGTTTGTCTTGTAAGGCCGATAGGGTTCAATACAACTTCCTAAACGGAGTTGAATCACATTCAGTTTCAAGTTCTAGCATTAAGTGTTAATTCAGGGTAAGAACACCACTATGTGCTATTCTGGCCATAAACAGTGCAAGTAGCACTCGAGTCTGTTCCCAGCAAATACAGTGTATTGGACTGAAGAGAAGCTCCTGTTTTACTTAGTTTCCAATACTGAGTTGAACTTGATATGCCCCGTTTGTGTAGGAAGCACAGTTCTTTTGTTCTGAGCTAGCTCACTGTACTGGCCCTATAGGAAACACAGTTGAGTGCAAGAGTGCCTGTTTCTCAAAAGCAGAGTGTTTGTCTTGTAAGGCCAACTGGGGTTAAATACAACTTCCTAAACGGAGTTGAATCACATTCAGTTTAATGTTCCAGCATTAATTGTTAATTCAGGGTAAGAACACGACTATGTGCTATTCTGGCCATAAACAGTGCAAATAGCACTGGCGTCTGTTCCCAGCAAATACAGTGTATTGGACTGAAGAGAAGCTCCTGTTTTACTTAGTTTCCAATACTGAGTTCATCTAGATATGCCCCGTTTGTGTAAGAAGTACAGTTCTTTTGTTCTGAACTAGCTCACTCTACTGGCACTATAGGAAATACAGTAGAGTGCAAGAGTTCCTGTACTCAAAAGGAGAGTGTTTTTCTCGTAAGGCCAACTAGTGTTCAATACAACTTCCTAAACGGAATTGAATCACATTCAGTTTCAAGTTCTAGCATTAAGTGTTAATTCAGGGTAAGAATACCACTATTGTGCTATTCTGGCCATAAACAGTGCAAATATCACTCGCGTCTGTTCCTGGCAAATACAGTGTATTGGACTGAAGAGAAGCTCCGGTTTTACTTAGTTTCCAATACTGAATTCAAATAGATATGCCCGTTTGTGTAGGAAGCACAGTTCTTTTGTTCTAAGCTAGCTCACTGTACTGGCCCTATAGGAAACACAGTAGAGTGCAAGAGTGCCTGTTTCTCAAAAGCAGAGTGTTTGTCTTGTAAGGCCGACTAGGGTTCAATACAACTTCCTAAACGGAGTTGAATCACATTCAGTTTCAAGTTCTAGCATTAAGTGTTAATTCAGGGTAAGAACACAACTATTGTACTATTGTGGCCATAAACAGTGCAAATAGCACTCGCGTCTGTTCCAAGCAAATACAGTGTATTGGACTGAAGAGAAGCTCCTGTTTTACTTAGTTTCCAATACTGAGTTGAACTAGATATGCCCCGTTTGTGTAGGAAGCACATTTCTTTTGTTCTGAGCTAGCTCACTGTACTGGCCCTATAGGAAACACAGTTGAGTGTAAGAGTGCCTGTTTCTCAAAAGCAGATTGTTTGTCTTGTAAGGCCAACTGGGGTTAAATACAACTTCCTAAACGGAGTTGAATTACATTCAGTTTAATGTTCTAGCATTAATTGTTAATTCAGGGTAAGAACACCACTATGTGCTATTCTGGCCATAAACAGTGCAAATAGCACTCGCGTCTGTTCCCAGCAAATACAGTGTATTGGACTGAAGAGAAGCTCCTGTTTTACTTAGTTTCCAATACTGAGTTCATCTAGATATGCCCCGTTTGTGTAGGAAGTACAGTTCTTTTGTTCTGAACTAGCTCACTCTACTGGCACTATAGGAAATACAGTAGAGTGCAAGAGTTCCTGTACTCAAAATGAGATTGTTTTTCTTGTAAGGCCGACTAGTGTTCAATACAACTTCCTAAAAGGAGTTGAATCACATTCAGTTTCAAGTTCTAGCATTAAGTGTTAATTCAGGGTAAGAATACCACTATTGTGCTATTCTGGCCATAAACAGTGCAAATAGCACTCGCGTCTGTTCCCAGCAAATACAGTGTATTGGACTGAAGAGAAGCTCCTGTTTTACTTAGTTTCCAATACTGAATTCAAATAGATATGCCCGTTTGTGTAGGAAGCACAGTTCTTTTTTTCTGAGCTAGCTCACTGTACTGGCCCTATACGCAACACAGTAGAGTGCAAGAGTGCCTGTTTCTCAAAAGCAGACTGTTTTTCTTTTAAGGCCGACTGGGTTTTAATACAACTTCCTAAACGGAGTTGAATCACATTCAGTTTCAAGTTCTAGCATTAAGTGTTAATTCAGGGTTAGAACACAACTATGTGCTATTCTGGGCATAAACAGTGCAAATAGCACTCGCGTCTGTTCCCAGCAAATACAGTGTATTGGACTGAAGAGAAGCTCCTGTTTTACTTAGTTTCCAATACTGAGTTGAACTAGATATGCCCCGTTTGTGTAGGAAGCACAGTTCTTTTGTTCTGAGCTAGCTCACTGTACTGGCCCTATAGGAAACACAGTTGAGTGCAAGAGTGCCTGTTTCTCAAAAGCAGAGTGTTTTTCTTGTAAGGCCGACTGGGGTTTTATACAACTTCCTAACGGAGTTGAATCACATTCAGTTTCAAGTTCTAGCATTAAGTGTTAATTCAGGGTAAGAACACCACTATTGTGCTATTCTGGCCATAAACAGTGCAAATAGCACTCGCGTCTGTTCCCAGCAAATACAGTGTATTGGACTGAATATAAGCTCCTGTTTTACTTAGTTTCCAGTACTGAGTTGAACTAGATATGCCCCGTTTGTGTTGGAAGCACAGTTCTTTTGTTCTAAACAAGCTCACTCTACTGGACCTATAGGAAACACAGTAGAGTGCAAGAGTGCCTGTTTCTCAAAAGCAGAGTGTTTTTCTTGAAAGGCCAATTATTGTTCAATACAACTTCCTAAACGGAGTTGAATCACATTCATTTTCATGTTTTAGCAATAAGTATTAATTCAGGGTAAGAACACTACTATGTGCTATTCTGGATAAAAACTGTGCAATTAGCACTCGTGTCTGTTCCCAGCAAATACAGTGTATTGGACTGAAGAGAAGCTCCTCTTTTATGTACTTTCCAATACTGAGTTGAACTAGATATGCCCCGTTTGTGTAGAAAGCACAGTTCTTTTGTTCTGAGCTAGCTCACTGTACTGGCCCTATAGGAAACACAGTTGAGTGCAAGAGTGCCTGTTTCTCAAAAGCAGAATGTTTGTCTTTTAAAGCCAACTGGGGTTAAATACAACTTCCTAAATGGTGTGGAATCACATTCAGTTTCATGTTCTAGCATTAATTGTTAATTCAGGGTAAGAACACCACTATGTGCTATTCTGGCCATAAACAGTGCAAATAGCACTCGCGTCTGTTCCCAGCAAATACAGTGTATTGGACTGAATTGAAGCTCCTGTTTTACTTAGTTTCCAATACTGAGTTGAACAAGAATGCCCCGTTTGTGTAGGAAGCACAGTTCTTTTGTTCTGAGCTAGCTCACTGTACTGGCCCTATAGGAAACACAGTAGTGTGGAAGAGTGCCTGTTTCTCAAAAGCAGAGTGTTTTTCCTGTAAGGCCGACTAGGGTTCAATACAACTTCCTAAACGGAGTTGAAGCACATGCAGTTTCATGTTCTAGCATTAAGTGTTAATTCAGGGTAAGAACACCACTATGTGCTATTCTGGCCATAAACAGTGCAAATAGCACTCAAGTCTGTTCCCAGCAAATCAGTGTATTGGACTGAAGAGAAGCTCCTGTTTTACTTAGTTTCCAATACTGAGTTGAACAAGATATGCCCCGTTTGTGTAGGAAGCACAGTTCTTTTTTTCTAAGCTAGCTCACTGTACTGGCCCTATGGGAAACACTGTAGAGTGCAAGAGTGCCTGTTTCTCAAAAGCAGAGTGTTTTTCTTGTAAGGCCCTCTAGGGTACAAAACAACTTCCTAAACGGAGTTGAATCACATTCAGTTTCAAGTTCTAGCTTTAAGTGTTAATTCAGGGTAAGAACACCACTATTGTGCTCTTCTGGCCATAAACAGTGCGAATAGCACTCGCGTCTGTTCCCAGCAAATACAGTGTATTGGGCTGAAGAGAAGATCATGTTTTACTTACTTTCCAATACTGAGTTGAACTAGATATGCCCCCTTTGTGTAGGAAGCACACTTCATTTGTTCTGAGCTAGCTCACTGTACTGGCCCTATAGGAAACACAGTAGAGTGCAAGAGTGCCTCTTTCTCAAAAGCAGAGTGCTTTTCTTGTAAGGCCAACTAGAGTTCAATAAAACTTCCTAAACAGAGTTGAATCACATTCAGTTTCAAGTTCAAGCATTAAGTTTTAATTCAGGGTAAGAACACAACTATGTGCTATTCTTGCCATAAACAGTGCAAATAGCACTCGCATCTGTTCCCAGCAAATACAGTGTATTGGACTGAAGATAAGCTCCTGTTTTACTTAGTTTCCAATACTGAGTTGAACTAGATATGCCTCGTTTGTGTAGGAAGCACAGTTCTTTTGTTTTAAGCTAGCTCACTGTACTGGCCCTATAGGAAACACAGTAGAGTGCAAGAGTGCCTGTTTCTCAAAAGCAGAGTGTTTTTCTTGTAAGGCCAATTAGTGTTCAATACAACTTCCTAAACGGAGTTGAATCACATTCAGTTTCATGTTCCTGCAATAAGTATTAATTCAGGGTAAGAACACAACTATGTGCTATTATGGATATAAACAGTAAAAATAGCACTCGCTTCTGTTCCCAGCAAATACAGTGTATTGGACTGAAGAGAAGCTCCTGTTTTACTTAGTTTCCAATACTGAGTTGAACTAGATATGCTCCGTTTATGTAGGAAGCACAGTTCATTTGTTCTGAACTACCTCACTCTACTGGCCCTATAGGAAACACAGTAGAGTGCAAGAGTGCCTGTTTCTCAAAAGCAGAGTGTTTGTCTTGTAAGGCCGACTGGGGTTTAATACAACTTCCTAAATGGAGTTGAATCATATTCAGGTTCAAGTTCTAGCATTAAGTGTTAATTCAGGGTAAGAACACCACTATTGTGCTATTCTGGCCATAAACAGTGCAAATAGCACTCGCGTCTGTTCCCAGCAAATATAGTGTATTCGATTGAAGAGAAGCTCCTGTTTTACTTAGTTTCCAATACTGAGTTAAAATAGATATGCCCCGTTTGTGTAGGAAGCACAGTTCTTTTGTTCTGAGCTGCTCACTGCTTGGCCCTATAAGAAGCAAAGTAGAGTACAAGAGTGCCTCTTTCTCAAAAGCAGAGTGTTTTTCTTGTAAGGCCAACTAGGGTTTAATACAACTTCCTAAACGGCATTGAATCACATTCAGTTTCAAGTTCTACAATTAAGTCTTAATTCAAGGTAAGAACAGCACTATTGTGCTATTCTGGCCATAAACAGTGCAAATAGTACTCGCGTCTGTTCCCAGCAAATACAGTGTATTGGACTGAAGAGAAGATCCTGTTTTACTTAGTTTCCAATACTGAGTTGAACTAGATATGCCCCGTTTGTGTAGGAAGCACAGTTCTTTTGTTCTGAGCTAGCTCACTGTACCGGCACTATAGGAAATACAGTAGAGTGCAAGAGTTCCTGTACTCAAAAGGAGAGTGTTTTTCTCGTAAGGCCGACTAGTGTACAATACAACTTCATTAAAGGAGTCGAATCACATTCAGTTTCAAGTTCTAGCATTAAGTGTTAATTCAGGGTAAGAATACCACTATTGTGCTATTCTGGCCATAAACAGTGCAAATAGCACTTGCGTCTGTTCCCAGCAAATACAGTGTATAGGACTGAAGAGAAGCTCCTGTTTTACTTAGTTTCCAATACTGAGTTGAACTAGATATGCCCCCTTTGTGTAGGAAGCACAGTTCATTTGTTCTGAGCTAGCTCACTGTACTGGCCCTATAGGAAACACAGTAGAGTGCAAGAGTGCCTCTTTTCAAAAGCAGAGTGCTTTTCTTGTAAGGCCACCTAGAGTTCAATACAACTTCCTAAACAGAGTTGAATCACATTCAGTTTCAAGTTCTAGCATTAAGTGTTAATTTAGGGTAAGAACACAACTATGTGATATTCTTGCCATAAACAGTGCAAATAGCATTCGCGTCTGTTTCCAGCAAATACAGTGTATTGGACTGAAGATAAGCTCCTGTTTTACTTAGTTTCCAATACTGAGTTGAACTAGATATGCCTCGTTTGTGTAGGAAGCACAGTTCTTTTATTCTAAGCTAAACACTGTACTGGCCCTATAGGAAACACAGTAGAGTGCAAGAGTGCCTGTTTCTCAAAAGCAGAGTGTTTTTCTTGTAAGGCCGACTGGGGTTTAATACAACTTCCTAAACGGAGTTGAATCACATTCAGTTTCAAGTTCTAGCATTAAGTCTTAATTCAGCGTAAGAAGAGCACTATTGTGCTATTCTTGCCATAAACAGTGCAAATAGCACTCTCGTCTGTTCCCAGCAAATACAGTGTATTGGACTGAATAGAAGATCCTGTTTTACTTAGTTTCCAATACTGAGTTGAACTAGATATGCCCCGTTTGTGTAGGAAGCACAGTTCTTTTGTTCTGAGCTAGCTCACTGTACCGGCACTATAGGAAATACAGTAGAGTGCAAGAGTTCCTGTACTCAAAAGGAGAGTGTTTTTCTCGTAAGGCCGACTAGTGTACAATACAACTTCATTAAAGGAGTTGAATCACATTCAGTTTCAAGTTCTAGCATTAAGTGTTAATTCAGGGTAAGAATACCACTATTGTGCTATTCTGGCCATAAACAGTGCAAATAGTACTCGCGTCTGTTCCCAGCAAATACAGTGTATTGGACTGAAGAGAAGCTCCTGTTTTACTTAGTTTCCAATACTGAATTCAAATAGATATGCCCGTTTGTGTAGGAAGCACAGTTCTTTTTTTCTGAGGTAGCTCACTGTACTGGCCCTATAGGCAACACAGTAGAGTGCAAGAGTGCCTGTTTCTCAAAAGCAGACTGTTTTTCTTTTAAGGCCGACTGGGGTTTAATACAACTTCCTAAACGGAGTTGAATCACATTCAGTTTCAAGTTCTAGCATTAAGTGTTAATTCAGGGTTAGAACACAACTATGTGCTATTCTGGGCATAAACAGTGCAAATAGCACTCGCGTCTGTTCCCAGCAAATACAGTGTATTGGACTGAAGATAAGCTCCTGTTTTACTTAGTTTCCAATACTGAGTTGAACTAGATATGCCCCGTTTGTGTAGGAAGCACAGTTCTTTTGTTCTGAGCTAGCTCACTGTACTGGCCCTATAGGAAACACAGTAGAGTGCAAGAGTGCCTGTTTCTCAAAAGCAGAGTGTTTTTCTTGTACGGCCAACAAGGGTTCAATACAACTTCCTAAACGGAGTCGAAGCACATGCAGTTTCATTTTCTAGCATTAAGTGTTAATTCAGGGTAAGAAGAGCACTATTGTGCTATTCTTGCCATAAACAGTGCAAATAGCACTCTCGTCTGTTCCCAGCAAATATAGTGTACTTTACTGAAGAGAAGCTCCTGTTTTTCTCAGTTTCCAATACTGAGTTGAACTAGATATGCCCCGTTTGTGTAGGAAGCACAGTTCTTTTGTTCTGAGCTAGCTCACTGTACTGGCCCTATAGGAAACACAGTAGAGTGCAAGAGTGCCTGTTTCTCAAAAGCAGAATGGTTTTCTTGTAAGGCCAAGTATGGTTCAGTACAACTTCCTAAACGGAGTTGAATCACATTCAGTTTCATGTTCTAGCATTAAGTGTTAATTCAGGGTAAGAACACAACTATGTGCTATTCTGGCCATAAACAGTGCAAATAGCACTTGCGTCTGTTCCCAGCAAATACAGTGTATAGGACTGAAGAGAAGCTCCTGTTTTACTTAGTTTCCAATACTGAGTTGAACTAGATATGCCCCCTTTGTGTAGGAAGCACAGTTCATTTGTTCTGAGCTAGCTCACTGTACTGGCCCTATAGGAAACACAGTAGAGTGCAAGAGTGCCTCTTTTCAAAAGCAGAGTGCTTTTCTTGTAAGGCCACCTAGAGTTCAATACAACTGCCTAAACAGAGTTGAATCACATTCAGTTTCAAGTTCTAGCATTAAGTGTTAATTTAGGGTAAGAACACAACTATGTGATATTCTTGCCATAAACAGTGCAAATAGCATTCGCGTCTGTTTCCAGCAAATACAGTGTATTGGACTGAAGATAAGCTCCTGTTTTACTTAGTTTCCAATACTGAGTTGAACTAGATATGCCTCGTTTGTGTAGGAAGCACAGTTCTTTTATTCTAAGCTAAACACTGTACTGGCCCTATAGGAAACACAGTAGAGTGCAAGAGTGCCTGTTTCTCAAAAGCAGAGTGTTTTTCTTGTAAGGCCGACTGGGGTTTAATACAACTTCCTAAACGGAGTTGAATCACATTCAGTTTCAAGTTCTAGCATTAAGTCTTAATTCAGCGTAAGAACAGCACTATTGTGCTATTCTGGCCATAAACAGTGCAAATAGCACTCGCGTCTGTTCCCAGCAAATACAGTGTATTGGACTGAATAGAAGATCCTGTTTTACTTAGTTTCCAATACTGAGTTGAACTAGATATGCCCCGTTTGTGTAGGAAGCACAGTTCTTTTGTTCTGAGCTAGCTCACTGTACTGGCACTATAGGAAATACAGTAGAGTGCAAGAGTTCCTGTACTCAAAAGGAGAGTGTTTTTCTCGTAAGGCCGACTAGTGTACAATACAACTTCATTAAAGGAGTTGAATCACATTCAGTTTCAAGTTCTAGCATTAAGTGTTAATTCAGGGTAAGAATACCACTATTGTGCTATTCTGGCCATAAACAGTGCAAATAGCACTCGCGTCTGTTCCCAGCAAATACAGTGTATTGGACTGAAGAGAAGCTCCTGTTTTACTTAGTTTCCAATACTGAATTCAAATAGATATGCCCGTTTGTGTAGGAAGCACAGTTCTTTTTTTCTGAGGTAGCTCACTGTACTGGCCCTATAGGCAACACAGTAGAGTGCAAGAGTGCCTGTTTCTCAAAAGCAGACTGTTTTTCTTTTAAGGCCGACTGGGGTTTAATACAACTTTCTAAACGGAGTTGAATCACATTCAGTTTCAAGTTCTAGCATTAAGTGTTAATTCAGGGTTAGAACACAACTATGTGCTATTCTGGGCATCAACAGTGCAAATAGCACTCGCGTCTGTTCCCAGCAAATACAGTGTATTGGACTGAAGATAAGCTCCTGTTTTACTTAGTTTCCAATACTGAGTTGAACTAGATATGCCCCGTTTGTGTAGGAAGCACAGTTCTTTTGTTCTGAGCTAGCTCACTGTACTGGCCCTATAGGAAACACAGTAGAGTGCAAGAGTGCCTGTTTCTCAAAAGCAGAGTGTTTTTCTTGTACGGCCAACAAGGGTTCAATACAACTTCCTAAACGGAGTCGAAGCACATGCAGTTTCATTTTCTAGCATTAAGTGTTAATTCAGGGTAAGAAGAGCACTATTGTGGTATTCTTGCCATAAACAGTGCAAATAGCACTCTCGTCTGTTCCCAGCAAATATAGTGTACTTTACTGAAGAGAAGCTCCTGTTTTTCTCAGTTTCCAATACTGAGTTGAACTAGATATGCCCCGTTTGTGTAGGAAGCACAGTTCTTTTGTTCTGAGCTAGCTCACTGTACTGGCCCTATAGGAAACACAGTAGAGTGCAAGAGTGCCTGTTTCTCAAAAGCAGAATGGTTTTCTTGTAAGGCCAAGTATGGTTCAGTACAACTTCCTAAACGGAGTTGAATCACATTCAGTTTCATGTTCTAGCATTAAGTGTTAATTCAGGGTAAGAACACAACTATGTGCTATTCTGGCCATAAACAGTGCAAATAGCACTTGCGTCTGTTCCCAGCAAATACAGTGTATAGGACTGAAGAGAAGCTCCTGTTTTACTTAGTTTCCAATACTGAGTTGAACTAGATATGCCCCCTTTGTGTAGGAAGCACAGTTCATTTGTTCTGAGCTAGCTCACTGTACTGGCCCTATAGGAAACACAGTAGAGTGCAAGAGTGCCTCTTTTCAAAAGCAGAGTGCTTTTCTTGTAAGGCCACCTAGAGTTCAATACAACTTCCTAAACAGAGTTGAATCACATTCAGTTTCAAGTTCTAGCATTAAGTGTTAATTTAGGGTAAGAACACAACTATGTGATATTCTTGCCATAAACAGTGCAAATAGCATTCGCGTCTGTTTCCAGCAAATACAGTGTATTGGACTGAAGATAAGCTCCTGTTTTACTTAGTTTCCAATACTGAGTTGAACTAGATATGCCTCGTTTGTGTAGGAAGCACAGTTCTTTTATTCTAAGCTAAACACTGTACTGGCCCTATAGGAAACACAGTAGAGTGCAAGAGTGCCTGTTTCTCAAAAGCAGAGTGTTTTTCTTGTAAGGCCGACTGGGGTTTAATACAACTTCCTAAACGGAGTTGAATCACATTCAGTTTCAAGTTCTAGCATTAAGTCTTAATTCAGCGTAAGAACAGCACTATTGTGCTATTCTGGCCATAAACAGTGCAAATAGCACTCGCGTCTGTTCCCAGCAAATACAGTGTATTGGACTGAATAGAAGATCCTATTTTACTTAGTTTCCAATACTGAGTTGAACTAGATATGCCCCGTTTGTGTAGGAAGCACAGTTCTTTTGTTCTGAGCTAGCTCACTGTACCGGCCCTATAGAAAACACAGTAGAGTGCAAGAGTGCCTGTTTCTCAAAAGCAGAGTGTTTTTCTTGTAAGGCCAACTAGGGTTCAATACAACATCCTAAATGGAGTTGAATCACATTCAGTTTCAAGTTCTAGCATTAAGTGTTAATTCAGGGTAAGAACACAACTATTTGCTCTTCTGGCCATAAACAGTGCAAATAGCACTCGCGTCTGTTCCCAGCAAATACAGTGTATTGGACTGAAGAGAAGCTCCTGTTGTACGTAGTTTCCAATACTGAGTTGAACTAGATATGCCCCGTTTGTGTAGGAAGCTCAGTTGTTTTGTTCTGAGCTACCTCACTGTACTGGCCCTATTGGAAACACAGTAGAGTGCAAGAGTCCTGTTTCTCAAAAGCAGATTGTTTTTCCTGTAAGGCCGACTAGGGTTCAATACAACTTCCTAAACGGAGTTGAAGCACATGCAGTTTCATGTTCTAGCATTAAGTGTTAATTCAGGGTAAGAACACCACTATGTGCTATTCTGGCCATAAACAGTGCAAATAGCACTCACGTCTGTTCCCAGCAAATTAGTGTATTGGACTGAAGAGAAGCTCCTGTTTTACTTAGTTTCCAATACTGAGTTGAACAAGATATGCCCCGTTTGTGTAGGAAGCACAGTTCTTTTGTTCTGAGCTAGCTCACTGTACTGGCCCTATGGGAAACACAGTAGAGTGCAAGAGTGCCTGTTTCTCAAAAGCAGAGTGTTTTTCTTGTAAGGCCAATTAGTGTTCAATACAACTTCCTAAACGGAGTTGAATCACATTCAGTTTCATGTTCTTGCAATAAGTATTAATTCAGGGTAAGAACACAACTATGTGCTATTCTGGATATAAACAGTGCAAATAGCACTCGCTTCTGTTCCCAGCAAATACAGTGTATTGGACTGAACAGAAGCTCCTGTTTTACTTAGTTTCCAATACTGAGTTGAACTAGATATGCTCCTTTTGTGTAGGAAGCACAGTTCATTTGTTCTGAACTACCTCACTCTACTGGCCCTATAGGAAACACAGTAGAGTGCAAGAGTGCCTGTTTCTCAAAAGCAGAGTGTTTGTCTTGTAAGGCCGACTGGGGTTTAATACAACTTCCTAAATGGAGTTGAATCACATTCAGGTTCAAGTTCTAGCATTAAGTGTTAATTCAGGGTAAGAACACCACTATTGTGCTATTCTGGCCATAAACAGTGCAAATAGCACTCGCGTCTGTTCCCAGCAAATATAGTGTATTCGATTGAAGAGAAGCTCCTGTTTTACTTAGTTTCCAATACTGAGTTAAAATAGATATGCCCCGTTTGTGTAGGAAGCAAAGTTCTTTTATTCTGAGCTAGCTCACTGCTTGGCCCTATAAGAAACAAAGTAGAGTACAAGAGTGCCTCTTTCTCAAAAGCAGAGTGTTTTTCTTGTAAGGCCAACTAGGGTTTAACACAACTTCCTAAACGGCATTGAATCACATTCATTTTCAAGTTCTAGCATTAAGTCTTATTTCAAGGTAAGAACAGCACTATTGTGCTATTCTGGCCATAAACAGTGCAAATAGCACTCGCGTCTGTTCCCAGCAAATACAGTGTATTGGACTGAAGAGAAGATCCTGTTTTACTTAGTTTCCAATACTGAGTTGAACTAGATATGCCCCGTTTGTGTAGGAAGCACAGTTCTTTTGTTCTGAGCTAGCTCACTGTACCGGCACTACAGGAAATACAGTAGAGTGCAAGAGTTCCTGTACTCAAAAGGAGAGTGTTTTTGTCGTAAGGCCGACTAGTGTTCAATACAACTTCCTAAAAGGAGTTGAATCACATTCAGTTTCAAGTTCTAGCATTAAGTGTTAATTCAGGGTAAGAATACCACTATTGTGCTATTCTGGCCATAAACAGTGCAAATAGCACTCGCCTCTGTTCCCAGCAAATACAGTGTATTGGACTGAAGAGAAGCTCCTGTTTTACTTAGTTTCCAATACTGAATTCAAATAGATATGCCCGTTTGTGTAGGAAGCACAGTTCTTTTTTTCTGAGGTAGCTCACTGTACTGGCCCTATAGGCAACACAGTAGAGTGCAAGAGTGCCTGTTTCTCAAAAGCAGACTGTTTTTCTTTTAAGGCCGACTGGGGTTTAATACAACTTCCTAAACGGAGTTGAATCACATTCAGTTTCAAGTTCTAGCATTAAGTGTTAATTCAGGGTTAGAACACAACTATGTGCTATTCTGGGCATAAACAGTGCAAATAGCACTCGCGTCTGTTCCCAGCAAATACAGTGTATTGGACTGAAGATAAGCTCCTGTTTTACTTAGTTTCCAATACTGAGTTGAACTAGATATGCCCCGTTTGTGTAGGAAGCACAGTTCTTTTGTTCTGAGCTAGCTCACTGTACTGGCCCTATAGGAAACACAGTAGAGTGCAAGAGTGCCTGTTTCTCAAAAGCAGAGTGTTTTTCTTGTAAGGCCCTCTAGGGTTCAATACAACTTGATAAACGACGTTGAATCACATTCAATTTCATGTTCCAGCATTAAGTGTTAATTCAGGGTAAGAACACCACTATGTGCTATTCTGGCCATAAACAGTGCAAATAGCACTCGCTTCTGTTCCCAGCAAATACAGTGTATTGGACTGAAGAGAAGCTCCTGTTTTACTTAGTTTCCAATACTGAATTCAAATAGATATGCCCGTTTGTGTAGGAAGCACAGTTCTTTTTTTCTGAGGTAGCTCACTGTACTGGCCCTATAGGCAACACAGTGGAGTGCAAGAGTGCCTGTTTCTCAAAAGTAGACTGTTTTTCTTTTAAGGCCGACTGGGGTTTAATACAACTTCCTAAACGGAGTTGAATCACATTCAGTTTCATGTTCTTGCAATAAGTATTAATTCAGGGTAAGAACACAACTATGTGCTATTCTGGATATAAACAGTGCAAATAGCACTCGCTTCTGTTCCCAGCAAATACAGTGTATTGGACTGAACAGAAGCTCCTGTTTTACTTAGTTTCCAATACTGAGTTGAACTAGATATGCTCCTTTTGTGTAGGAAGCACAGTTCATTTGTTCTGAACTACCTCACTCTACTGGCCCTATAGGAAACACAGTAGAGTGCAAGAGTGCCTGTTTCTCAAAAGCAGAGTGTTTGTCTTGTAAGGCCGACTGGGGTTTAATACAACTTCCTAAATGGAGTTGAATCACATTCAGGTTCAAGTTCTAGCATTAAGTGTTAATTCAGGGTAAGAACACCACTATTGTGCTATTCTGGCCATAAACAGTGCAAATAGCACTCGCGTCTGTTCCCAGCAAATATAGTGTATTCGATTGAAGAGAAGCTCCTGTTTTACTTAGTTTCCAATACTGAGTTAAAATAGATATGCCCCGTTTGTGTAGGAAGCAAAGTTCTTTTATTCTGAGCTAGCTCACTGCTTGGCCCTATAAGAAACAAAGTAGAGTACAAGAGTGCCTCTTTCTCAAAAGCAGAGTGTTTTTCTTGTAAGGCCAACTAGGGTTTAACACAACTTCCTAAACGGCATTGAATCACATTCATTTTCAAGTTCTAGCATTAAGTCTTATTTCAAGGTAAGAACAGCACTATTGTGCTATTCTGGCCATAAACAGTGCAAATAGCACTCGCGTCTGTTCCCAGCAAATACAGTGTATTGGACTGAAGAGAAGATCCTGTTTTACTTAGTTTCCAATACTGAGTTGAACTAGATATGCCCCGTTTGTGTAGGAAGCACAGTTCTTTTGTTCTGAGCTAGCTCACTGTACCGGCACTACAGGAAATACAGTAGAGTGCAAGAGTTCCTGTACTCAAAAGGAGAGTGTTTTTGTCGTAAGGCCGACTAGTGTTCAATACAACTTCCTAAAAGGAGTTGAATCACATTCAGTTTCAAGTTCTAGCATTAAGTGTTAATTCAGGGTAAGAATACCACTATTGTGCTATTCTGGCCATAAACAGTGCAAATAGCACTCGCCTCTGTTCCCAGCAAATACAGTGTATTGGACTGAAGAGAAGCTCCTGTTTTACTTAGTTTCCAATACTGAATTCAAATAGATATGCCCGTTTGTGTAGGAAGCACAGTTCTTTTTTTCTGAGGTAGCTCACTGTACTGGCCCTATAGGCAACACAGTAGAGTGCAAGAGTGCCTGTTTCTCAAAAGCAGACTGTTTTTCTTTTAAGGCCGACTGGGGTTTAATACAACTTCCTAAAGGTAGTTGAATCACATTCAGTTTCAAGTTCTAGCATTAAGTGTTAATTCAGGGTTAGAACACAACTATGTGCTATTCTGGGCATAAACAGTGCAAATAGCACTCGCGTCTGTTCCCAGCAAATACAGTGTATTGGACTGAAGATAAGCTCCTGTTTTACTTAGTTTCCAATACTGAGTTGAACTAGATATGCCCCGTTTGTGTAGGAAGCACAGTTCTTTTGTTCTGAGCTAGCTCACTGTACTGGCCCTATAGGAAACACAGTAGAGTGCAAGAGTGCCTGTTTCTCAAAAGCAGAGTGTTTTTCTTGTAAGGCCCTCTAGGGTACAACACAACTTCCTAAACGGAGTTGAATCACATTCAGTTTCAAGTTCTAGCTTTAAGTGTTAATTCAGGGTAAGAACACCACTATTGTGCTCTTCTGGCCATAAACAGTGCGAATAGCACTCGCGTCTGTTCCCAGCAAATACAGTATATTGGACTGAATATAAGCTCCTGTTTTACTTAGTTTCCAATACTGAGTTGAACTAGATATTCCCCGTTTGTGTTGGAAGCACAGTTCTTTTGTTCTAAACAAGCTCACTCTACTGGACCTAGAGGAAACACAGTAGAGTGCAAGAGTGCCTGTTTCTCAAAAGCAGAGTGTTTTTCTTGTAAGGCCAATTAGTGGTCAATACAACTTTTTAAACGGAGTTGAATCACATTCAGTTTCACGTTCCTGCAATAAGTATTAATTCAGGGTAAGAACACAACTATGTGCTATTCTGGCCATAAACAGTGCAAATAGCACTCGCGTCTGTTCCCAGCAAATACAGTGTATTGGACAGAAGAGAAGATCCTGTTTTACTTACTTTCCAATACTGAGTTGAACTAGATATGCCCCGTTTGTGTAGGAAGCACATTTCTTTTGTTTGAGCTAGCTCACTGTATTGGCCCTATAGGAAACACAGTAGAGTGCAAGAGTGCCTGTATCTCAAAAGCAGAGTGTATTTCTTGTAAGGCCAATTAGTGTTCAATACAACTTCCTAAACGGAGTTGAATCACATTCAGTTTCAAGTTCTAGCATTAAGTGTTAATTCAGGGTAAGAACACCACTATGTGCTATTCTGGCCATAAACAGTGCAAATAGCACTCGCGTCTGTTCCCAGCAAATACAGTGTATTGGACTAAAGAGAAGATACTGTTTTACTTACTTTCCAATACTGAGTTGAATAAGTATGCCCCGTTTGTGTAGGAAGCACAGTTCTTTTGTTCTGAGCTAGCTCACTGTACTGGCCCTATAGGAAACACAGTAGAGTGCAAGAGTGCCTGTTTCTCAAAAGCAGAGTGTTTTTCTTGTAAGGCCGACTGGGTTTCAATACAACTTCCTAAACGGAGTTGAATTACATTCAGTTTCAAGTTCTAGCATTAAGTGTTAATTCAGGGTAAGAAGAGCACTATTGTGCTATTCTGGCCATAAACAGTGCAAATAGCACTCTCGTCTGTTCCCAGCAAATACAGTGTACTGGACTGAAGAGAAGCTCCTGTTTTACTCACTTTCCAATACTGAGTTGAACTAGATATGCCCCGTTTGTGTAGGAAGCACAGTTCTGTTGTTCTGAGCTAGCTCACTGTACTGGCCCTATAGGAAACACAGTAGAGTGCAAGAGTGCCTGTTTCTCAAAAGCAGAGTGTTTTTCTTGTAAGGCCGACTAGGTTTCAATACAACATCCTAAACGGAGTTGAATCACATTCAGTTTCTAGTTCTAGCATTAAGTGTTAATTCAAGGTAAGAACACAACTATGTGCTATTCTGGCCATAAACAGTGCAAATAGCACTCGCGTCTCATCCCAGCAAATACAGTGTATTGGACTGAAGATAAGCTCCTGTTTTACTTAGTTAACAATACTGAGTTGAACTAGATGTGCCCCGTTTGTGTAGGAAGCTCAGTTCTTTTGTTCTGAGCTAGCTCACTGTACTGGCCCTATAGGAAACACAGTAGAGTGCAAGAGTGCCTGTTTCTCAAAAGCAGATTGTTTTTCTTGTAAGGCCGACTATGGTTCAATAAAACTTCCTAAATGGAGTTGAAGCACATGCAGTTTCATATTCTAGCATTAAGTTTTAATTCAGGGTATGAACACAACTATGTGCTATTCTGGCCATAAACAGAGCAAATAGCACTCGTGACTGTTCCCAGCAAATACAGTGTATTGGACCAAAGAGAAGCTCTTCTTTTACTTAGTTTCCAATACTGAGTTGAACTAGATATGCCCCGTTTGTGTAGGAAGCACAGTTCTTTTGTTCTGAGCAAGCTCACTCTACTTGCCCTATAGGAAACACAGTAGAGTGCAAGAGTGCCTGTTTCTCAAAAGCAGAGTGTTTTTCTTGTGAGGCCAACTAGGTTTTAATACAACTTCCTACACGGCATTGAATCACATTCAGTTTCAATTTCTAGCATTAAGTCTTAATTCAGGGTAAGAACAGCAGTATTGTGCTATTCTGGCCATAAACAGTGCAAATAGCACTCTGTCTGTTCCCAGCAAATACAGTGTTTTGGACTGAAGAGAAGATCCTGTTTTACTTAGTTTACAATACTGAGTAGAACTAGATATGCCCCGTTTGTGTAGGAAGCAAAGTTCTTTTGTTCTGATCTAGCTCACTCTACTGGCCCTATAGGAAACACAGTAGAGTGCAAGAGTGCCTGTTTCTCAAAAGCAGAGTGTTTTTCTTGTAAGGCCCTCTAAGGTTCAATACAACTTCCTAAACGGAGTTGAATCACATCCTGTTTCAAGTTCTAGCATTAAGTGTTAATTCAGGGTAAGAACACCACTATTGTGCTATTCTGACCATAAACATTGCAAATAGCACTTGCATCTGTTCCCAGCAAATACAGTGTATTGGACTGAATAGAAGCACCTGTTTTACTTAGTTTCCAATACTGAGTTCAAATAGACATGCCCCGTTTGTGTAGGAAGCACAGTTCTTTTGTTCTGAGCTAGCTCACTGTACTGGCCCTATAGGAAACACAGTAGAGTGCAAGAGTGCCTGTTTCTCAAAAGCAGAGTTTTTTTCTTGTAAGGCCAACTAGGCTTCAATACAACTTCCTAAACGGAGTGGAAGCACATGCAGTTTCATATTCTAGCATTAAGTGTTAATTTGAGTACGAACACCACTATGTGCTATTCTGGCCATAAACAGTGCAAATAGCAGTCTCGTCTGTTCCCAGAAAATACAGTGTATTCGGACTGAAGAGAAGCTCCTGTTTTACTTAGTTTCCAATACTGAGTTGAACAAGATATACCCCGTTTGTGCAGGAAGCACATTTCTTTTGTTCTGAGCTAGCTCACTGCACTGGCCCTTTAGGAAACACAGTAGAGTGCAAGAGTGCCTGTTTCTTAAAAGCACAGTGTTTTTATTGTAAAGCCCTCTAGGGTTCAATACAACTTCCTAAACGGAGTTGAATCACATTCAGTTTCAAGTTCTAGAATTAAGTGTTAATTCAGGGTAAGAACACCACTATTCTGCTATTCTGGCCAGAAACAATGCAAATAGCACTCGCGTCTGTTCCCAGCAAATATAGTGTATTGGACTGAAGAGAAGCTCCTGTTTTACTTAGTTTCCAATACTGAGTTGAACTAGATATGCCCCTTTGTGTAGGAAGCACAGTTCTTTTGTTCTGAGCTACCTCACTGCTTGGCCATAAAAGAAACAAAGTAGAGGGCAGGAGTGGCTGTTTCTCAAAAGCAGAGTGTTTTTCTTGTAAGGCCAACTAGTGTTTAATACAACTTCCTAAACGGAGTTGAATCACATTCAGTTTCAAGTTCTAGCATTAAGTGTTAATTCAGGGTAAGAACACCACTATTGTGCTATTCTGGCCAGAAACAATGCAAATAGCACTCGCGTCTGTTCCCAGCAAATATAGTGTATTGGACTGAAGAGAAGCTCCTGTTTTACTTAGTTTCCAATATGAGTTGAACTAGATATGCCCCGTTTGTGTAGGAAGCACAGTTCTTTTTTTCTGAGCTACCTCACTGTTTGACCCTATAAGAAACAAAGTAGAGTGCAAGAGTGGCTGTTTCTCAAAAGCAGAGTGTTTTTCTTGTAAGGCCAACTAGGGTTTAATACAACTTCCTAAACGGCATTGAATCACATTCAGTTTCAAGTTCTAGCATTAAGAATTAATTCAGGTTAAGAACATCACTATTGTGCTATTCTGGCCAAAAACTGTGCAAATAGCATTCGCGTCTCTTCCCAGCAAATACACTGTATTGGACTGAAGAGAAGATCCTGTTTTACTTAGTTTCCAATACTGAGTTGAACTAGATATGCCCCGTTTGTGTAGGAAGCACAGTTCTTTTGTTCTGAGCTAGCTCACTCTATGACCCTAGAGGAAAAACAGTAGAGTGCAAGAGTGCCTGTTTCTCAAAAGCAGAGTGTTTTTCTTGTAAGGCCGACTGGGGTTTAATACAACTTCCTTAACGGAGTTGAATCACATTCAGTTTCATGTTCAAGCATTAATTGTTAATTCAGGGTAAGAACACCCCTATGTGCTCTTCTGGCCATAAACAGTGCAAATAGCATTCGCGTCTGTTCCCAGCAAATACAGTGTATTTAACCGAAGAGAAGCTCCTGTTTTACTTAGTTTCCAATACTGAGTTGAACTAGATATGCCCCGTTTGTGTAGGAAGCATAGTTCATTTGTTCTAAGCTAGCTCACTGTAGTGGCCCTATAGGAAACACAGTCGAGTGCAAGAGTGCCTGTTTCTCAAAAGCAGAGTGTTTGTCTTGTAAGGCCAACTGGGGTTAAATACAACGTCCTAAACGGAGTTGAAAAACATTCAGTTTCATGTTCTAGCATTAACTGTTAATTCAGGGTAAGAACACCACTATGTGCTATTCTGTCGATAAACAGTGCAAATAGCACTCGCGTCTCTTCCCAGCAAATACAGTGTATTGGACAGAAGAGAAGCTCCTGTTTTACTTAGTTTCCAATACTGAGTTGAAGTAGATATGCCCCTTTTGTGTAGGAAGCACAGTTCTTTTGTTCTGAGCTAGCTCACTGTACTGGCCCTATAGGAAACACAGTAGAGTGCAAGAGGGCCTGTTTCTCAAAAGCGGATTGTTTTTCTTTTAAGGCCGACTAGGGTTCAATACAACTTCCTAAACGGAGTTGAAGCACATGCAGTTTCATGTTCTAGCATTAAGTGTTAATTCAGGGTAAGAACACCACTATGTGCTATTCTGGCCATAAACAATGCAAATAGCACTCGCGTCTGTTCCCAGCACATACAGTGTATTGGACTGAAGAGAAGCTCCTGTTTTACTTAGTTTCCCATACTGAATTGAACTAGATATGCCCCGTTTGTGTAGGAAGCACAGTTCTTTTTTTCTAAGCTAGCGCACTGTACTGGCCCTATAGGAAACACAGTATTGTGCAAGAGTGCCTGTTTCTCAAAAGCAGAGTGTTTTTCTTGTAAGGCCAACTAGGGTTCAATACAACAATCTCTACGGAGTTGAATCACATTCAGTTTCAAGTTCTAGCATTAAGTGTTAATTCAGGGTAAGAACACCACTATTGTGCTATTCTGGCCATAAACAGTGCAAATAGCACTCGTGTCTGTTCCCAGCACATACAGTGTATTGGACTGAAGAGAAGCTCCTGTTTTACTTAGTTTCCAATACTGAGTTGAACTAGATATAACCCGTTTGTGTAGGAAGCACAGTTCTTTTGTTCTGAGCTAGCTCACTGTACTGGCCCTATAGGAAACACCGTAGAGTGCAAGAGTGCCTGTTTCTCAAAAGCAGAGTGTTTTTCTTTTAAGGCCAACTAGGGTTCAATACAACATTCTAAACGGAGTTGAATCACAATCTGTTTCAAGTTCTAGCATTAAGTGTTAATTCAGGGTAAGAACACCACTATTGTGCTATTCTGGCCATAAACACTGCAAATAGCACTCGCGTCTGTTCCCAGCACATACAGTGTATTGGACTGAAGCGAAGCTCCTGTTTTACTTAGTTTCCAATACTGACTTGAACTAGATATGCCCCGTTTGTGTAGGAAGCACAGTTCTTTTGTTCTGAACTAGCTCACTGTAATGGCCCTATAGGAAACACAGTGGAGTACAAGAGTGCCTGTTTCTCAAAAGCAGAGTGTTTTTCTTGTAAGGCCAACTAGGGTTCAATACAACTTCCTAAACGGAGTTGAATCACATTCAGTTTCAAGTTCTAGAATTAAGTGTTAATTGAGGGTAAGAACACCACTATTGTGCTATTCTGGCCAGAAACAGTGCATATAGCACTCATGTCTGTTCCCAGCACATACAGTATATTGGACTGAAGAGAAGCTCCTGTTTTACTTAGTTTCCAATACTGAGTTGAACTAGATATGCCCCGTTTGTGTAGGAAGCACAATTCTTTTTTTCTGAGCTAGCTCACTGTACTGGCCCTATAGGAAACACAGTAGAGTGCAAGAGTGCCTGTTTCTCTAAAGCAGAGTGTTTGTCTTGTAAGGCCGACTAGGGTTCAATACAACATCCGAAACGGAGTTGAATCAAATTCAGTTTCAAGTTCTAGCATTAAGTGTTAATTCAGGGTAAGAACAAAACTATTGTGCTATTCTGGCCATAAACAGTGAAAATAGCACTAGCGTCTGTTCCCAGCAAATACAGTGTATTGGATGAAAAGAAGCTCCTGTTTTACTTAGTTTCCCATACTGAGTTTAACTAGATATGCCTCGTTTTTGTCGGAAGCACAGTTCTTTTGTTCTAAGCAAGCTCATTGTACTGGCCCTATAGGAAACACAGTAATGTGCAAGAGTGCCTGTTTCTCAAAAGCAGAGTGTTTTTCTTGTAAGGCCAATTAGTGTTCAATACAACTTCCTAAACGGCATTGAATCACATTCAGTTTCAAGTTCTAGCATTAAGTGTTAATTCAGGGTAAGAACACCACTATTGTGCTATTCTGGCCATCAACTGTGCAAATAGCACTCGTGTCTGTTCCCAGCACATACAGTGTATTGGACTGAAGAGAAGCTCCTGTTTTACTTAGTTTCCAATACTGAGTTGAACTAGATATGCCCCGTTTGTGTAGGAAGCACAGTTCTTTTGTTCTGAGCTAGCTCACTGTACTGGCCCTATAGGAAACACAGTAGAGTGCAAGAGTGCCTGTTTCTCAAAAGCAGAGTGTTTTTCTTGTAAAGCCCTCTAGGGTTCAATACAACATTCTAAACGGAGTTGAATCACATTCAGTTTCAAGTTCTAGCATTAAGTGTTACTTCAGGGTCAGAACACCACTATTGTGCTATTCTGGCCATAAACACTGCAAATAGCACTCGCGTCTGTTCCCAGCACATACAGTGTATTGGACTGAAGAGAAGCTCCTGTTTTACTTAGTTTCTAATCCTGACTTGAACTATTATGGCCCGTTTGTGTAGGAAGCACAGTTCTTTTGTTCTGAGCTAGCTCACTGTACTGGCCCTATAGGAAACACAGTAGAGTGCAAGAGTGCCTGTTTCTCAAAAGCAGAGTTTTTTTCTTGTAAGGCCAACTAGGCTTCAATACAACTTCCTAAACGGAGTGGAAGCACATGCAGTTTCATGTTCTAGCATTAAGTGTTAATTTGAGTACGAACACCACTATGTGCTATAATGGCCATAAACAGTGCAAATAGCACTCTCGTCTGTTCCCAGAAAATACAGTGTATCGGACTGAAGAGAAGCTCCTGTTTTACTTAGTTTCCAATACTGAGTTGAACAAGATATACCCCGTTTGTGCAGGAAGCACAGTTCTCTTGTTCTGAGCTAGCTCACTGCACTGGCCCTTTAGGAAACACAGTAGAGTGCAACAGTGCCTGTTTCTTAAAAGCAGAGTGTTTTTCTTGTAAAGCCCTCTAGGGTTCAATACAACTTCCTAAACGGAGTTGAATCACATTCAGTTTCAAGTTCTAGAATTAAGTGTTAATTCAGGGTAAGAACACCACTATTGTGCTATTCTGGCCAGAAACAATGCAAATAGCACTCGCGTCTGTTCCCAGTAAATATAGTGTATTGGACTGAAGAGAAGCTCCTGTTTTACTTAGTTTCCAATAAGAGTTGAACTAGATATGCCCCGTTTGTGTAGGAAGCACAGTTCTTTTGTTCTGAGCTACCTCACTGCTTGGCCCTCTAAGAAACAAAGTAGAGTGCAAGAGTGGCTGTTTCTCAAAAGCAGAGTGTTTTTCTTGTAAGGCCAACTAGGGTTTAATACAACTTCCTAAACGGCATTGAATCACATTCAGTTTCAAGTTCTAGCATTAAGTCTTAATTCAGGTTAAGAACATCACTATTGTGCTATTCTGGCCATAAACAGTGCCAATAGCACTCGCGTCTCTTCCCAGCAAATACACTGTATTGAACTGAAGAGAAGATCCTGTTTTACTTAGTTTCCAATACTGAGTTGAACTAGATATGCCCCGTTTGTGTAGGAAGCACAGTTCTTTTGTTCTGAGCTAGCTCACTCTACTGACCCTAGAGGAAACACAGTAGAGTGCAAGAGTGCCTGTTTCTCCAAAGCAGAGTGTTTTTCTTGTAAGTCCAACTGGGGTTTAATACAACTTCCTTAACGTAGTTGAATCACATTCAGTTTCATGTTCAAGCATTAATTGTTAATTCAGGGTAAGAACACCACTATGTGCTATTCTGGCCATAAACAGTGCAAATAGCACTCTCGTCTGTTCCCAGCAAATACAGTGTATTTAACCGAAGATAAGCTCCTGCTTTACTTAGTTTTCCATACTGAGTTGAACTAGATATGCCCCGTTTGTGTAGGAAGCACAGTTCTTTTGTTCTAAGCTAGCGCACTGTACTGGCCCTATAGGAAACACAGTAATGTGCAAGAGTGCCTGTTTCTCAGAAGCAGAGTGTTTTTCTTGTAAGGCCAACTAGGGTTCAATACAACTTCCTAAACGTCATTGAATCACATTCAGTTTCAAGTTCTACCATTAAGTGTTAATTCAGGGAAAGAACACCACTATTGTGCTATTCTGGCCATAAACTGTGCAAATTGCACTCGTGTCTGTTCTCAGCACATACAGTGTATTGGACTGAAGAGAAGCTCCTGTTTTACTTAGTTTCAAATACTGAGTTGAACTAGATATGCCCCGTTTGTATAGGAAGCACAGTTCTTTTGTTCTGAGCTAGCTCACTGTATTGGACCTATAGGAAACACAGTAGAGTGCAAGAGTGCCTGTTTCTCAAAAGCAGAGTATTTTTCTTGTAAAGCCCTCTACGGTTCAATACAACATTCTAAACGGAGTTGAATCACATTCAGTTTCAAGTTCTAGCATTAAGTGTTAATTCAGGGTAAGAACACCACTATTGTGCTATTCTGGCCATAAACACTGCAAATAGCACTCGCGTCTGTTCCCAGCACATACAGTGTATTGGACTGAAGAGAAGCTCCTGTTTTACTTAGTTTCTAATACTAACTTGAACTATTATGCCCCGTTTGTGTAGGAAGCACAGTTCTTTTGTTCTGAGCTAGCTCACTGTAATGGCCCTCTAGGAAACACAGTAGAGTGCAAGAGTGCCTGTTTCTCAAAAGCAGAGTGTTTTTCTTGTAAGGCCAACTGGGTTTCAATACAACTTCCTAAACGGAGTTGAATCACATTCAGTTTCATGTTCTTGCATTAAGTGTTAATTCAGGGTAAGAACACAACTATGTGCTATTCTGGCCATAAACAATGCATATAGCACTCGCGTCTCTTCCCAGCAAATACAGTGTATTGGACTGAAGAGAAGCTCCTGTTTTACTTAGTTTCCAATACTGAGTTGAACTAGATATGCCCCGTTTGTGTAGGAAGCACAGTTCTTTGGTTCTGAGCTAGCTCACTGTACTGGCCCTATAGGAAACACAGTAGAGTGCAAGAGTGCCTGTTTCTCAAAAGCAGAGTGTTTGACTTGTAAGGCCGACTAGGGTTCAATACAACTTCCTAAACGGAGTTGAATCAAATTCAGTTTCAAGTTCTAGCATTAAGTGTTAATTCAGGGTAAGAACGCCACTATTGTGCTGTTCTGGGCATAAACAGTGAAAATAGCAATAGCGTCTGTTCCCAGCACATACAGTGTATTGGACTGAAGAGAAGCTACTGTTTTACTTAGTTTCCCATACTGAGTTTAACAAGATATGCCTCGTTTGTGTCGGAAGCACAGTTCTTTTGTTCTAAGCTAGCTCATTGTACTGGCCCTATAGGAAACACAGTAATGCGCAAGAGTGCCTGTTTCTCAAAAGCAGAGTGTTTTTCTTGTAAGGCCAATTAGTGTTCAATACAAATTCCTACACGGCATTGAATCACATTCAGTTTCAAGTTCTAGCATTAAGTGTTAATTCAGGGTAAGAACACCAGTATTGTGCTATTCTGGCCATAAATTGTGCAAATAGCACTCGTGTCTGTTCCCAGCACATACAGTGTATTGGACTGACGATAAGCTCCTGTTTTACTTAGTTTCCAATACTGAGTTGAACTAGATATGCCCCGTTTGTGTAGGAAGCACAGTTCTTTGTCCTGAGCTAGCTCACTGTACTGGCCCTATAGGAAACACAGTAGAGTGCAAGAGTGCCTGTTTCTCAAAAGCAGAGTGTTTTTCTTGTAAGGCCAAATAGGGTTCAATACAACTTCATAAACGGAGTTGAATCACATTCACTTTCAAGTTCTAGCATTAAGTGTTAATTCAGTGTAAGAACACCACTATTGTGCTATTCTGGCCATAAACAGTGCAAATAGCACTCGTGTCTGTTCCCAGCACATACAGTGTATTGGACTGAAGAGAAGCTACTGTTTTACTTAGGTTCCAATACTGAGTTGAACTAGATATGCCCCGTTTGTGTATGAAGCACTGTTCTTTTGTTCTGAGCTATCTCACTGTACTGGCCCTATAGGAAACACAGTAGAGTGCAAGAGTGCCTGTTTCTCAAAAGCAGAGTGTTTTTCTTTTAAGGCCAACTAGGGTTCAATACAACATTCTAAACGGAGTTGAATCACATTCAGTTTCAAGTTCTAGCATTAAGTGTTAATTCAGGGTAAGAACACCACTATTGTGCTATTCTGGCCATAAACAGTGCAAATAGCACTCGCGTCTGTTCCCAGCACATACAGTGTATTGGACTGAAGAGAAGCTCCTGTTTTACTTAGTTTCCAATACTGACTTGAACTAGATATGCCCCGTTTGTGTAGGAAGCACAGTTCTTTTGTTCTGAGCTAGCTCACTGTACTAGCCCTATAGGAAACACAGTAGAGTGCAAGAGTGCCTGTTTCTCAAAAGCAGAGTGTTTTTCTTTTAAGGCCAACTAGGGTTCAATACAACTTCCTAAACGGAGTTGAATCACATTCAGTTTCATGTTCTTGCATTACGTGTTAATTCAGGCTAAGAACACCACTATTGTGATATTCTGGCCATAAACAGTGCAAATAGCACTAGCGTCTGTTCCCAGCAAATACAGTGTATTGGACTGAAGAGAAGCTCCTGTTTTACTTAGTTTCCCATACTGAGTTGAACTAGATATGCCCCGTTTGTGTAGGAAGCACAGTTCTTTTGTTCTAAGCTAGCTCACAGTACTGGACCTATAGGAAACACAGTAATGTGCAAGAGTGCCTGTTTGTCAAACCAGAGTGTTTTTCTTGTAAGGCCAACTAGGTTTCAATACAAAAATCTCTACTGAGTTGAATCACATTCAGTTTCAAGTTCTAGCATTAAGTGTTAATTCAGTGTAAGAACACCACTATTGTGCTATTCTGGCCATAAACAGTGCAAATAGCACTCGCGTCTGTTCCCAGCACATACAGTGTATTGGACTGAAGAGAAGCTCCTGTTTTACTTAGTTTCCAATACTGAGTTGAACTAGATATGCCCCGTTTGCGTAGGAAGCACAGTTCTTTTGTTCTGAGCTAGCTCACTTTACTGGCCCTATAGGAAACACAGTAGAGTGCAAGAGTGCCTGTTTCTCACAAGCAGAGTGTTTTTCTTTTAAGGCCAACTAGGGTTCAATACAACATTCTAAACGGAGTTGAATCACATTCAGTTTCAAGTTCTAGCATTAAGTGTTAATTCAGGGTAAGAACACAACTATTGTGCTATTCTGGCCATAAACAGTGCAAATAGCACTCGCGTCTGTTCCCAGCACATACAGTGTATTGGACTGAAGAGAAGCTCCTGTTTTACTTAGTTTCCAATACTGACTTGAACTAGATATGCCCCGTTTGTGTAGGAAGCACAGTTCTTTTGTTCTGAGCTAGCTCACTGTACTGGCCCTATAGGAAACACAGTAGAGTGCAAGAGTGCCTGTTTCTCAAAAGAAGAGTGTTTTTCTTTTAAGGCCAACTAGGGTTCAATACAACATTCTAAACGGAGTTTAATCACATTCAGTTTCTAGTTCTAGCATTAAGTGTTAATTCAGGGTAAGAACACCACTATTGTGCTATTCTGGCCATAAACAGTGCAAATAGCACTCGCGTCTGTTCCCAGCACATACAGTGTATTGGACTGAAGAGAAGATCCTGTTTTACTTAGTTTCCAATACTGACTTGAACTAGATATGCCCCGTTTGTGTATGAAGCACAGTTCGTTTGTTCTGAGCTAGCTCACTGTACTGGCCCTATAGGAAACACAGTAGAGTGCAGGTGTGCCTGTTTCTCAAAAGCAGAGTGTTTGTCTTGTAAGGCCAACTAGACTTCAATACAACTTCCTAAACGGAGTTGAATCACATTCAGTTTCATGTTCTTGCATTACGTGTTAATTCAGGGTAGGAACAAAACTATGTGCTATTCTGGCCATAAACAGTGCATATAGCATTCGCGTCTCTTCCCAGCAAATACAGTGTATTGGACTGAGGAGAAGCTCCTGTTTTACTTAGTTTCTAGTACTGAGTTGAACTAGATATGCCACTTTTGTGTAGGAAGCACAGTTCTTTTGTTCTAAGCTAGCTCACTGTACTGGCCCTATAGGAAACACAGTAATGTGCAAGAGTGCCTGTTTCTCAAAAGCAGAGTGTTTTTCTTGTAAGGCCAACTAGGGTTCAATACAACAATCTCTACTGAGTTGAATCACATTCAGTTTCAAGTTCTAGCATTAAGTGTTAATTCAGTGTAAGAACACCACTATTGTGCTATTCTGGCCATAAACACTGCAAATAGCACTCGCGTCTGTTCCCAGCACATACAGTGTATTGGACTGAAGAGAAGCTCCTGTTTTACTTAGTTTCCAATACTGAATTGAACTAGATATGCCCCATTTGTGTAGGAAGCACAGTTCTTTTGTTCTGAGCTAGCTCACTGTACTGGCCCTATAGGAAACACAGTAGAGTGCAAGAGTGCCTGTTTCTCAAAAGCAAAGTGTTTTTCTTGTAATGCCAACTAGGGTTCAATACAACTTCCTAAACGGAGTTGAATCACATTCAGTTTCAAGTTCTAGCATTAAATGTTAATTCAGGGTAAGAACACCACTATGTGCTATTCTGGCCATAAACACTGCAAATAGCACTCGCGTCTGTTCCCAGCAAATACAGTGTATTGGACTGAAGAGAAGCTCCTGTTTTACTTAGTTTCCAATACTGCGTTGAACTAGATATGCCCCGTTTGTGTAGGAAGCATAGTTTATTTGTCCTGAGCTAGCTCACTGTACTGGCCTTATAGGAAACACAGTAGAGTGCAAGATTGCCTGTTTCTCAAAAGCAGAGTGTTTGTCTTGTAAGGCCAACTGGGGTTAAATACAACGTCCTAAACGGAGTTGAATCACATTCAGTTTTATGTTCTAGCATTAATTGTTAATTCAGGGTAAGAACACAACAATCGCTATTCTGTCCATAAACAGTGCAAATAACACTCGCGTCTCTTCCCAGCAAATACAAGGTATTGTACTGAAGAGAAGCTCCTGTTTTACTTAGATTCCAATACTGAGTTGAACTAGATATGCTCCGTTTGTGTAGGAAGCACAGTTCTTTTGTTCTGAGCTAGCTCACTGTACTGGCGCTATAGGAAACACAGTAGAGTGCAAGAGTGCCTGTTTCTCAAAAGCAGATTGTTTTTCTTGTAAGGCCGACTAGGGTTCAATACAACTTCCTAAACGGAGTTGAAGCACATGCAGTTTCATGTTATAGCATTAAGTGTTAATTCAGGGTAAGAACACCACTATGTGCTCTTCTGGCCATAAACAGTGCAAATAGCACTCACGTCTGTTCCCAGCAAATACAGTGTATTGGACTGAAGAGAAGCTCCTATTTTACTTAGTTTCCCATACTGAGTTGAACTAGATATGCCCCATTTGTGTAGGAAGCACAGTTCCTTTGTTCTAAGCTAGCTCACTGTACTGGCTCTATAGGAATCACAGTAATGTGCAAGAGTGCCTATTTCTCAAAAGCAGAGTGTTTTTCTTATAAGGCCAACTAGGGTTCAATACAACAATATCTACTGAGTTGAATCACATTCAGTTTCAATTTCTAGCATTAAGTGTTAATTCAGTGTAAGAACACCATTATTGTGCTATTCTGGCCATAAACAGTGCAAATAGCACTCGTGTCTGTTCCCAGCACATACAGTGTATTGGACTGAAGAGAAGCTCCTGTTTTACTTAGTTTCCAATACTGAGTTGAACTAGATATGCCCCGTTTGTGTAGGAAGCACAGTTCTTTTGTTCTGAGCTAGCTCACTGTACTGGCCCTATAGGAAACACAGTAGAGTGCAAGAGTGCCTGTTTCTCAAAAGCAGAGTGTTTTTCTTGTAAGGCCAACTAGGGTTCAATACAACAATCTCTACTGAGTTGCATCACATTCAGTTTCAAGTTCTAGCATTAAGTGTTAATTCAGTGTAAGAACACCACTATTGTGCTATTCTGGCCATAAACACTGCAAATACCACTCGCGTCTGTTCCCAGCACATACAGTGTATTGGACTGAAGAGAAGCTCCTGTTTTACTTAGTTTCCAATACTGAGTTGAAAGATATGCCCCTTTTGTGTAGGAAGCACAGTTCTTTTGTTCCGAGCTAGCTCACTGTACTGGCCCTATAGGAAACACAGTAGAGTGCAAGAGTGCCTGTTTCTCAAAAGAAGAGTGTTTTTCTTTTAAGGCCAACTAGGGTTCAATACAACATTCTAAACGGAGTTTAATCACATTCAGTTTCTAGTTCTAGCATTAAGTGTTAATTCAGGGTAAGAACACCACTATTGTGCTATTCTGGCCATAAACAGTGCAAATAGCACTCGCGTCTGTTCCCAGCACATACAGTGTATTGGACTGAAGAGAAGATCCTGTTTTACTTAGTTTCCAATACTGACTTGAACTAGATATGCCCCGTTTGTGTATGAAGCACAGTTCTTTTGTTCTGAGCTAGCTCACTGTACTGGCCCTATAGGAAACACAGTAGAGTGCAGGTGTGCCTGTTTCTCAAAAGCAGAGTGTTTGTCTTGTAAGGCCAACTAGACTTCAATACAACTTCCTAAACGGAGTTGAATCACATTCAGTTTCATGTTCTTGCATTACGTGTTAATTCAGGGTAAGAACAAAACTATGTGCTATTCTGGCCATAAACAGTGCATATAGCATTCGCGTCTCTTCCCAGCAAATACAGTGTATTGGACTGAGGAGAAGCTCCTGTTTTACTTAGTTTCTAGTACTGAGTTGAACTAGATATGCCACTTTTGTGTAGGAAGCACAGTTCTTTTGTTCTAAGCTAGCTCACTGTACTGGCCCTATAGGAAACACAGTAATGTGCAAGAGTGCCTGTTTCTCAAAAGCAGAGTGTTTTTCTTGTAAGGCCAACTAGGGTTCAATACAACAATCTCTACTGAGTTGAATCACATTCAGTTTCAAGTTCTAGCATTAAGTGTTAATTCAGTGTAAGAACACCACTATTGTGCTATTCTGGCCATAAACACTGCAAATAGCACTCGCGTCTGTTCCCAGCACATACAGTGTATTGGACTGAAGAGAAGCTCCTGTTTTACTTAGTTTCCAATACTGAATTGAACTAGATATGCCCCATTTGTGTAGGAAGCACAGTTCTTTTGTTCTGAGCTAGCTCACTGTACTGGCCCTATAGGAAACACAGTAGAGTGCAAGAGTGCCTGTTTCTCAAAAGCAAAGTGTTTTTCTTGTAATGCCAACTAGGGTTCAATACAACTTCCTAAACGGAGTTGAATCACATTCAGTTTCAAGTTCTAGCATTAAATGTTAATTCAGGGTAAGAACACCACTATGTGCTATTCTGGCCATAAACACTGGAAATAGCTCTCGCGTCTGTTCCCAGCAAATACAGTGTATTGGACTGAAGAGAAGCTCCTGTTTTACTTAGTTTCCAATACTGCGTTGAACTAGATATGCCCCGTTTGTGTAGGAAGCATAGTTTATTTGTCCTGAGCTAGCTCACTGTACTGACCTTATAGGAAACACAGTAGAGTGCAAGATTGCCTGTTTCTCAAAAGCAGAGTGTTTGTCTTGTAAGGCCAACTGGGGTTAAATACAACGTCCTAAACGGAGTTGAATCACATTCAGTTTTATGTTCTAGCATTAATTGTTAATTCAGGGTAAGAACACAACTATGTGCTATTCTGTCCATAAACAGTGCAAATAACACTCGCGTCTCTTCCCAGCAAATACAAGGTATTGTACTGAAGAGAAGCTCCTGTTTTACTTAGATTCCAATACTGAGTTGAACTAGATATGCTCCGTTTGTGTAGGAAGCACAGTTCTTTTGTTCTGAGCTAGCTCACTGTACTGGCGCTATAGGAAACACAGTAGAGTGCAAGAGTGCCTGTTTCTCAAAAGCAGATTGTTTTTCTTGTAAGGCCGACTAGGGTTCAATACAACTTCCTAAACGGAGTTGAAGCACATGCAGTTTCATGTTATAGCATTAAGTGTTAATTCAGGGTAAGAACACCACTATGTGCTCTTCTGGCCATAAACAGTGCAAATAGCACTCACGTCTGTTCCCAGCAAATACAGTGTATTGGACTGAAGAGAAGCTCCTATTTTACTTAGTTTCCCATACTGAGTTGAACTAGATATGCCCCATTTGTGTAGGAAGCACAGTTCCTTTGTTCTAAGCTAGCTCACTGTACTGGCTCTATAGGAATCACAGTAATGTGCAAGAGTGCCTATTTCTCAAAAGCAGAGTGTTTTTCTTATAAGGCCAACTAGGGTTCAATACAACAATATCTACTGAGTTGAATCACATTCAGTTTCAATTTCTAGCATTAAGTGTTAATTCAGTGTAAGAACACCATTATTGTGCTATTCTGGCCATAAACAGTGCAAATAGCACTCGTGTCTGTTCCCAGCACATACAGTGTATTGGACTGAAGAGAAGCTCCTGTTTTACTTAGTTTCCAATACTGAGTTGAACTAGATATGCCCCGTTTGTGTAGGAAGCACAGTTCTTTTGTTCTGAGCTAGCTCACTGTACTGGCCCTATAGGAAACACAGTAGAGTGCAAGAGTGCCTGTTTCTCAAAAGCAGAGTGTTTTTCTTGTAAGGCCAACTAGGGTTCAATACAACAATCTCTACTGAGTTGCATCACATTCAGTTTCAAGTTCTAGCATTAAGTGTTAATTCAGTGTAAGAACACCACTATTGTGCTATTCTGGCCATAAACACTGCAAATACCACTCGCGTCTGTTCCCAGCACATACAGTGTATTGGACTGAAGAGAAGCTCCTGTTTTACTTAGTTTCCAATACTGAGTTGAAAGATATGCCCCTTTTGTGTAGGAAGCACAGTTCTTTTGTTCCGAGCTAGCTCACTGTACTGGCCCTATAGGAAACACAGTAGAGTGCAAGAGTGCCTGTTTCTCAAAAGAAGAGTGTTTTTCTTTTAAGGCCAACTAGGGTTCAATACAACATTCTAAACGGAGTTTAATCACATTCAGTTTCTAGTTCTAGCATTAAGTGTTAATTCAGGGTAAGAACACCACTATTGTGCTATTCTGGCCATAAACAGTGCAAATAGCACTCGCGTCTGTTCCCAGCACATACAGTGTATTGGACTGAAGAGAAGATCCTGTTTTACTTAGTTTCCAATACTGACTTGAACTAGATATGCCCCGTTTGTGTATGAAGCACAGTTCTTTTGTTCTGAGCTAGCTCACTGTACTGGCCCTATAGGAAACACAGTAGAGTGCAGGTGTGCCTGTTTCTCAAAAGCAGAGTGTTTGTCTTGTAAGGCCAACTAGACTTCAATACAACTTCCTAAACGGAGTTGAATCACATTCAGTTTCATGTTCTTGCATTACGTGTTAATTCAGGGTAAGAACAAAACTATGTGCTATTCTGGCCATAAACAGTGCATATAGCATTCGCGTCTCTTCCCAGCAAATACAGTGTATTGGACTGAGGAGAAGCTCCTGTTTTACTTAGTTTCTAGTACTGAGTTGAACTAGATATGCCACTTTTGTGTAGGAAGCACAGTTCTTTTGTTCTAAGCTAGCTCACTGTACTGGCCCTATAGGAAACACAGTAATGTGCAAGAGTGCCTGTTTCTCAAAAGCAGAGTGTTTTTCTTGTAAGGCCAACTAGGGTTCAATACAACAATCTCTACTGAGTTGAATCACATTCAGTTTCAAGTTCTAGCATTAAGTGTTAATTCAGTGTAAGAACACCACTATTGTGCTATTCTGGCCATAAACACTGCAAATAGCACTCGCGTCTGTTCCCAGCACATACAGTGTATTGGACTGAAGAGAAGCTCCTGTTTTACTTAGTTTCCAATACTGAATTGAACTAGATATGCCCCATTTGTGTAGGAAGCACAGTTCTTTTGTTCTGAGCTAGCTCACTGTACTGGCCCTATAGGAAACACAGTAGAGTGCAAGAGTGCCTGTTTCTCAAAAGCAAAGTGTTTTTCTTGTAATGCCAACTAGGGTTCAATACAACTTCCTAAACGGAGTTGAATCACATTCAGTTTCAAGTTCTAGCATTAAATGTTAATTCAGGGTAAGAACACCACTATGTGCTATTCTGGCCATAAACACTGCAAATAGCACTCGCGTCTGTTCCCAGCAAATACAGTGTATTGGACTGAAGAGAAGCTCCTGTTTTACTTAGTTTCCAATACTGCGTTGAACTAGATATGCCCCGTTTGTGTAGGAAGCATAGTTTATTTGTCCTGAGCTAGCTCACTGTACTGACCTTATAGGAAACACAGTAGAGTGCAAGATTGCCTGTTTCTCAAAAGCAGAGTGTTTGTCTTGTAAGGCCAACTGGGGTTAAATACAACGTCCTAAACGGAGTTGAATCACATTCAGTTTTATGTTCTAGCATTAATTGTTAATTCAGGGTAAGAACACAACTATGTGCTATTCTGTCCATAAACAGTGCAAATAACACTCGCGTCTCTTCCCAGCAAATACAAGGTATTGTACTGAAGAGAAGCTCCTGTTTTACTTAGATTCCAATACTGAGTTGAACTAGATATGCTCCGTTTGTGTAGGAAGCACAGTTCTTTTGTTCTGAGCTAGCTCACTGTACTGGCGCTATAGGAAACACAGTAGAGGGCAAGAGTGCCTGTTTCTCAAAAGCAGATTGTTTTTCTTGTAAGGCCGACTAGGGTTCAATACAACTTCCTAAACGGAGTTGAAGCACATGCAGTTTCATGTTATAGCATTAAGTGTTAATTCAGGGTAAGAACACCACTATGTGCTCTTCTGGCCATAAACAGTGCAAATAGCACTCACGTCTGTTCCCAGCAAATACAGTGTATTGGACTGAAGAGAAGCTCCTGTTTTACTTAGTTTCCCATACTGAGTTGAACTAGATATGCCCCATTTGTGTAGGAAGCACAGTTCCTTTGTTCTAAGCTAGCTCACTGTACTGGCTCTATAGGAATCACAGTAATGTGCAAGAGTGCCTATTTCTCAAAAGCAGAGTGTTTTTCTTATAAGGCCAACTAGGGTTCAATACAACAATATCTACTGAGTTGAATCACATTCAGTTTCAATTTCTAGCATTAAGTGTTAATTCAGTGTAAGAACACCATTATTGTGCTATTCTGGCCATAAACAGTGCAAATAGCACTCGTGTCTGTTCCCAGCACATACAGTGTATTGGACTGAAGAGAAGCTCCTGTTTTACTTAGTTTCCAATACTGAGTTGAACTAGATATGCCCCGTTTGTGTAGGAAGCACAGTTCTTTTGTTCTGAGCTAGCTCACTGTACTGGCCCTATAGGAAACACAGTAGAGTGCAAGAGTGCCTGTTTCTCAAAAGCAGAGTGTTTTTCTTGTAAGGCCAACTAGGGTTCAATACAACAATCTCTACTGAGTTGAATCACATTCAGTTTCAAGTTCTAGCATTAAGTGTTAATTCAGTGTAAGAACACCACTATTGTGCTATTCTGGCCATAAACACTGCAAATAGCACTCGCGTCTGTTCCCAGCACATACAGTGTATTGGACTGAAGAGAAGCTCCTGTTTTACTTAGTTTCCAATACTGAGTTGAAAGATATGCCCCTTTTGTGTAGGAAGCACAGTTCTTTTGTTCCGAGCTAGCTCACTGTACTGGCCCTATAGGAAACACAGTAGAGTGCAAGAGTGCCTGTTTCTCAAAAGCAGAGTGTTTTTCTTGTAATGCCAACTAGGGTTCAATACAACTTCCTAAACGGAGTTGAATCACATTCAGTTTCAAGTTCTAGCATTAAATGTTAATTCAGGGTAAGAACACCACTATGTGCTATTCTGGCCATAAACACTGCAAATAGCACTCGTGTATGTTCCCAGCAAATACAGTGTATTGGACTGAAGAGAAGCTCCTGTTTTACTTAGTTTCCAATACTGAGTTGAACTAGATATGCCCCGTTTGTGTAGGAAGCATAGTTCATTTGTCCTGAGCTAGCTCACTGTACTGGCCCTATAGGAAACACAGTAGAGTGCAAGATTGCCTGTTTCTCAAAAGCAGAGTGTTTTTCTTGTAAGGCCAACTAGGGTTCAATACAACAATCTCTACGGAGTTGAATCACATTCAGTCAAATTCTAGCATTAAGTGTTAATTCAGGGTAAGAACACCACTATTGTGCTATTCTGGCCATAAACAGTGCAAATAGCACTCGCGTCTGTTCCCAGCACATACAGTGTATTGGACTGAAGAGAAGATCCTGTTTTACTTAGTTTCCAATACTGAGTTGAACTAGATATGCCCCGTTTGTGTAGGAAGCACAGTTCTTTTGTTCTGTACTGGCCCTATAGGAAACACAGGAGAGTGCAAGAGTGCCTGTTTCTCAAAAGCAGAGTGTTTTTCTTGTAAGGCCAACTAGGGTTCAATACAACTTCCTAAACGGAGTTGAATCACATTCAGTTTCATGTTCTTGCATTACGTGTTAATTCAGGTTAAGAACACAACTATGTGCTATTCTGGCCATAAACAGTGCATATAGCACTCGCGTCTCTTCCCAGCAAATACAGTGTATTGGACTGAAGAGAAGCTCCTGTTTTACTTAGTTTCCAATACTGAGTTCAACTAGATATGCCCCGTTTGTGTAGGAAGCACAGTTCTTTTGTTCTGAGCTAGCTCACTGTACTGGCCCTATAGGAAACACAGTAGAGTGCAAGAGTGCCTGTTTCTCAAAAGCAGAGTGTTTTTCTTGTAAGGCCGACTGGGATTTAATACAACTTCCTAAATGGAGTTGAATCACATCCAGTTTCAAGTTCTAGCATTAAGTGTTACTTCAGGGTAAGAACACCACTATTGTGCTATTCTGGCCATAAACAGTGCAAATAGCACTCGCGTCTGTTCCCAGCAAATACAGTGTATTGGACTGAAGAGAAGCTCCTGTTTTACTTAGTTTCCAATACTGAGTTTAACTAGATATGCCCCGTTTGTGTAGGAAGCACAGTTCCTTTGTTCTAAGCTAGCTCACTGTACTGGCCCTATAGGAAACACAGTAATGTGCAAGAGTGCCTGTTTCTCAAAATCAGAGTGTTTTTCTTATAAGGCCAACTAGGGTTCAATACAACAATCTCTACTGAGTTGAATCACATTCAGTTTCAATTTCTAGCATTAAGTGTTAATTCAGTGTAAGAACACCATTATTGTGCTATTCTGGCCATAAACAGTGCAAATAGCACTTGTGTCTGTTCCCAGCACATACAGTGTATTGGACTGAAGAGAAGCTCCTGTTTTACTTAGTTTCCAATACTGAGTTGAACGAGATAAGCACCGTTTGTGTAGGAAGCACAGTTCTTTTGTTCTGAGCTAGCTCACTGTACTTGCCCTATAGGAAACACAGTAATGTGCAAGAGTGCCTGTTTCTCAAAAGCAGAGTGTTTTTCTTGTAAGGCCAACTAGGGTTCAATACAGCATTCTAAACGGAGTTGAATCACATTCAGTTTCAAGTTCTAGCATTAAGTGTTAATTCAGGGTAAGAACACCACTATTGTGCTATTCTGGCCATAAACCTTGCAAATAGCACTCGCGTATGTTCCCAGCACATACAGTGTATTGGACTGAAGAGAAGCTCCTGTTCTACTTAGTTTCCAATACTGACTTGAACTAGATATGCCCCGTTTGTGTATGAAGCACAGTTCTTTTGTTCTGAGCTAGCTCACTGTACTGGCCCTATAGGAAACACAGTAGAGTGCAAGAGTGCCTGTTTCTCAAAAGCAGAGTGTTTTTCCTGTAATGCCAACTAGGGTTCAATACAACTTCCTAAACGGAGTTGAATCACATTCAGTTTCATGTTCTTGCATTAAGTGTTAATTCAGGGTAAGAACAGAACTATGTGCTATTCTGGCCATAAACAGTGCATATAGCACTCGCGTCTCTTCCCAGCAAATACAGTGTATTGGACTGAAGAGAAGCTCCTGTTTTACTTAGTTTCCAATACTGAGTTCAACTAGATATGCCCCGTTTGTGTAGGAAGCACAGTTCTTTTGTTCTGAGCTAGATCACTGTACTGGCCCTATAGGAAACACAGTAGAGTGCAAGAGTGCCTGTTTCTCAAAAGCAGAGTGTTTTTCTTGTAAGGCCGACTAGGGTTCAATACAACTTCCTAAATGGAGTTGAATCAAATTCAGTTTCATGTTCTAGCATTAAGTGTTAATTCAGGGTAATAACACCACTATTGTGCTATTCTGGCCAGAAACAGTGCAAATGGCACTAGCGTCTGTTCCCAGCAAATACAGTGTATTGCACTGAAGAGAAGCTCCTGTTTTACTTAGTTTCCCATACTGAGTTGAACTAGATATGCCCCGTTTGTGTAGGTAGCACAGTTCTTTTGTTTGAGCTTGCTCTCTGTACTGGCCCTATAGGAAACACAGTAGAGTGCAAGAGTGCCTGAATCTCAAAAGCAGAGTGTTTTTTTGTAAGGCCAACTAGGGTTCAATAGAAACTTCCTAAACGGAGCTAAATCACATTCAGTTTCAAGTTCTAGCATTAAATGTTCATTCAGGGTAAGAACACCACTATGTGCTATTCTGGCCATAAACAGTGCAAATAGCACTCGCGTCTGTTCCCAGCAAATACAGTGTATTGGATTGAAGAGAAGCTCCTGTTTTACTTAGTTTCCAATACTGAGTTGAACTAGATATGCCCCGTTTGTGTCGGAAGCATAGTTCATTTGTTCTGAGCTAGCTCACTGTACTGGCCCTACAGGAAACACAGTAGAGTGCAAGAGTGCCTGTTTCTCAAAAGCAGAGTGTTTGTCTTGTAAGGCCAACTGGGGTTAAATACAACTTCCTAAACGGAGTTGAAGCACATGCAGTTTCATGTTCTAACATTAAGTGTTAATTCAGGGTAAGAACACCAATATGTGCTATTCTGGCCATAAACAGTGCAAATAGCACTCGCGTCTGTTCCCAGCACATACAGTCTATTGGACTGAAGAGATGCTCCTGTTTTACTTAGTTTCCAATACTGAGTTGAACTAGATATGCCCCGTTTGTGTAGGAAGCACAGTTCTTTATAATGAGCTACCTCACTGTACTGGCCCTATAGGAAACACAGTAGAGTGCAAGATTGCCTGTTTCTCAAAAGCAGAGTGTTTTTCTTGTAAGGCCAACTAGGGTTCAATACAACATCCTAAGTTGAGTTGAATCACATTCAGTTTCAAGTTCTAGCATTAAGTGTTAATTCAGGGTAAGAACACAACTATGTGCTATTCTGGACATAAACAGTGCAAATAGCACTCGCGTCTCTTCCCAGCAAATACAGTGTATTGGACTGAAGAGAAGCTCCTGTTTTACTTAGTTTCCCATACTTAGATGAACTAGATATGCCCCGTTTGTGTAGGAAGCACAGTTCTTTTGTTCTAAGCTAGCTCACTGTACTGGCCCTATAGGAAACACAGTAGAGTGCAAGAGTGCCTGTTTCTCAAAAGCAGAGTGTTTTTCTTGTAAGGCCAACTAGGGTTCAATACAACAATCTCTACTGAGTTGAATCACATTCAGTTTCAAGTTCTAGCATTAAGTGTTAATTCAGTGTAAGAACACCACTATTGTGCTATTTTGGCCATAAACAGTGCAAATAGCACAAGCGTCTGTTCCCAGCAAATACAGTGTATTGGACTGAAGAGAAGCTCCTGTTTAATTAGTTTCCCATACTGAGTTGAACTAGATATGCCCCGTTTGTGTAGGAAGCACAGTTCTTTTGTTCTAAGCTAGCGCACTGTACTGGCCCTATAGGAAACACAGTAATGAGCAAGAGTGCCTGTTTCTCAAAAGCAGAGTGTTTTTCTTGTAAGGCCAACTAGGGTTCAATACAACAATCTCTACGGAGTTGAATCACATTCAGTTTCAAGTTCTAGCATTAAGTGTTAATTCAGGGTAAGAACACCACTATTGTGCTATTCTGGCCATAAACAGTGCAAATAGCACTCGTGTATGTTCCCAGCACATACAGTGTATTGGACTGAAGAGAAGCTCGTTTTTTACTTAGTTTCCAATACTGAGTTGAACTAGATATGCCCCGTTTGTGTAGGAAGCACATTTCTTTTGTTCTGAGCTAGCTCACCTTACTGTCCCTATAGGAAACACAGTAGAGTACAAGAGTGCCTGTTTTTCAAAAGCAGACTGTTTTGCTTGTAAGGCCAACTAGGGTTCAGTAAAACTTTCTAAACGGATTTGAATCACATTCAGTTTCATGTTCTAGCATTAAGTGTTAATTCATGGTAAGAACACAACTATGTGCTATTCTGGCCATAAACAGTGCAAATAGCACTCGCGTCTCTTCCCAGCAAATACAGTGTACTGTACTGAAGAGAAGCTCCTGTTTTACTTAGTTTCCAATACTGAGTTGAACTAGATATGCCTTGTTTGTTGTGGAAGCACAGTTCTTTTGTTCTGAGCTAGCTCACTGTACTGGCCCTATAGGAAACACAGTAGAGTGCAAGAGTGCCTGTTTCTCAAAAGCAGAGTGTTTTTCTTGTAAGGCCAACTAGGTTCAATACAACAATCTCTACTGAGTTGAATCACATTCAGTTTCAAGTTCTAGCATTAAGTGTTAATTCAGTGTAAGAACACCACTATTGTGCTATTCTGGCCATAAACACTACAAATAGCACTCGCGTCTGTTCCCAGCACATACAGTGTATTGGACTGAAGAGAAGCTCCTGTTTTACTTAGTTTCCAATACTGAGTTGAACTAGATATGCCCCTTTTGTGTAGGAAGCACAGTTCTTTTGTTCTGAGCTAGCTCACTGTACTGGCCCTATAGGAAACACAGTAGAGTGCAAGAGTGCCTGTTTCTCAAAAGCAGAGTGTTTTTCTTGTAATGCCAACTAGGGTTCAATACAACTTCCTAAACGGAGTTGAATCACATTCAGTTTCAAGTTCTAGCATTAAATGTTAATTCAGGGTAAGAACACCACTATGTGCTATTCTGGCCATAAACACTGCAAATAGCACTCGCGTCTGTTCCCAGCAAATACAGTGTATTGGACTGAAGAGAAGCTCCTGTTTTACTTAGTTTCCAATACTGAGTTGAACTAGATATGCCCCGTTTGTGTAGGAAGCATAGTTCATTTGTCCTGAGCTAGCTCACTGTACTGGCCCTATAGGAATCACAGTAGAGTGCAAGATTGCCTGTTTCTCAAAAGCAGAGTTTTTTTCTTGTAAGGCCAACTAGGGTTCAATACAACAATCTCTACGGAGTTGAATCACATTCAGTCAAATTCTAGCATTAAGTGTTAATTCAGGGTAAGAACACCACTATTGTGCTATTCTGGCCATAAACAGTGCAAATAGCACTCGTGTCTGTTCCCAGCACATACAGTGTATTGGACTGAAGAGAAGCTCCTGTTTTACTTAGTTTCCAATACTGAGTTGAACTAGATATGCCCCGTTTGTGTAGGAAGCACAGTTCTTTTGTTCTGTACTGGCCCTATAGGAAACACAGGAGAGTGCAAGAGTGCCTGTTTCTCAAAAGCAGAGTGTTTTTCTTGTAAGGCCAACTAGGGTTCAATACAACTTCCTAAACGGAGTTGAATCACATTCAGTTTCATGTTCTTGCATTACGTGTTAATTCAGGTTAAGAACACAACTATGTGCTATTCTGGCCATAAACAGTGCATATAGCACTCGCGTCTCTTCCCAGCAAATACAGTGTATTGGACTGAAGAGAAGCTCCTGTTTTACTTAGTTTCCAATACTGAGTTCAACTAGATATGCCCCGTTTGTGTAGGAAGCACAGTTCTTTTGTTCTGAGCTAGCTCACTGTACTGGCCCTATAGGAAACACAGTAGAGTGCAAGAGTGCCTGTTTCTCAAAAGCAGAGTGTTTTTCTTGTAAGGCCGACTGGGATTTAATACAACTTCCTAAACGGAGTTGAATCACATCCAGTTTCAAGTTCTAGCATTAAGTGTTACTTCAGGGTAAGAACACCACTATTGTTCTATTCTGGCCATAAACAGTGCAAATAGCACTCGCGTCTGTTCCCAGCAAATACAGTGTATTGGACTGAAGAGAAGCTCCTGTTTTACTTAGTTTCCAATACTGAGTTGAACGAGATATGCACCGTTTGTGTAGGAAGCACAGTTCTTTTGTTCTGAGCTAGCTCACTGTACTGGCCCTATAGGAAACACAGTAATGTGCAAGAGTGCCTGTTTGTCAAAAGCAGAGTGTTTTTCTTGTAAGGCCAACTAGGGTTCAATACAGCATTCTAAACGGAGTTGAATCACATTCAGTTTCAAGTTCTAGCATTAAGTGTTAATTCAGGGTAAGAACACCACTATTGTGCTATTCTGGCCATAAACCTTGCAAATAGCACTCGCGTATGTTCCCAGCACATACAGTGTATTGGACTGAAGAGAAGCTCCTGTTTTACTTAGTTTCCATTACTGAGTTGAACTAGATATGCTCCGTTTGTGTAGGAAGCACAGTTCTTTATAATGAGCTAGCTCACTGTACTGGCCCTATAGGAAACACAGTAGAGTGCAAGAGTGCCTGTTTCTCAAAAGCAGAGTGTTTTTCTTGTAAAGCCCTCTACGGTTCAATACAACTTCCTAAACGGAGTTGAATCACATTCAGTTTCAAGTTCTAGCATTAAGTGTTAATTCAGGGTAAGAACACAACTATGTGCTATTCTGGCCATAAACAGTGCAAATAGCACTCGCGTCTATTCCCAGCAAATACCGTGTATTGGACTGACGATAAGCTCCTGTTTTACTTAGTTTCCAATACTGAGTTGAACTAGATATGCCCCGTTTGTGTAGGAAGCACAGTTCTTTTGTTCTGAGCTAGCTCACTGTACTGGACCTATAGGAAACACAGTAGAGTGCAAGAGTGCCTGTTTCTCAAAAGCAGAGTGTTTTTCTTTTAAGGCCAACTAGGATTCAATACAACATTCTAAACGGAGTTGAATGACATTCAGTTTCAAGTTCTAGCATTAAGTGTTAATTCAGGGTAAGAACACCACTATTGTGCTATCCTGGCCATAAACAGTGCAAATAGCACTCGCGTCTGTTCCCAGCACATACAGTGTATTGGACTGAAGAGAAGCTCCTGTTTTACTTAGTTTCCAATACTGAGTTGAACTAGATATGCCCCGTTTGTGTAGGAAGCACAGTTCTTTTGTTCTGATCTAGCTCACTGTACTGGACCTATAGGAAACACAGTAGAGTGCAAGAGTGCCTGTTTCTCAAAAGCAGAGTGTTTTTCTTTTAAGGCCAACTAGGATTCAATACAACATTCTAAACGGAGTTGAATCACATTCAGTTTCAAGTTCTAGCATTAAGTGTTAATTCAGGGTAAGAACACCACTATTGTGCTATTTTGGCCATAAACAGTGCAAATAGCACTCGCGTCTGTTCCCAGCACATACAGTGTATTGGACTGAAGAGAAGCTCCTGTTTTACTTAGTTTCCAATACTGAGTTGAACTAGATATGCCCCGTTTGTGTAGGAAGCACAGTTCTTTTGTTCTAAGCTAGCTCACTGTACTGGCCCTATAGGAAACACAGTAGAGTGCAAGAGTGCCTGCTTCTCAAAACCAGAGTGTTTTTCTTGTAAAGCCCTCTAGGGTTCAATACAACTTCCTAAAAGTAGTTGAAATACATTCAGTTTCAAGTTCTAGCATTAAGTGTTAATTCAGGGTAAGAACACAACTATGTGCTATTCTGGCCATAAACAGTGCAAATAGCACTCGCATCTATTCCCAGCAAATACCGTGTATTGGACTGACGATAAGCTCCTGTTTTACTTAGTTTCCAATACTGAGTTCAACTAGATATGCCCCGTTTGTGTAGGAAGCACAGTTCTTTTGTTCTGAGCTAGCTCACTGTACTGGCCCTATAGGAAACACAGTAGAGTGCAAGAGTGCCTGTTTCTCAAAAGCAGAGTGTTTTTCTTGTAAGGCCGACTAGGGTTCAATACACCTTCCTAAACGGAGTTGAATCACATTCACTTTCAAGTTCTAGCATTAAGTGTTAATTCAGAGTAAGAACACCACTATTGTGCTATTCTGGCCATAAACAGTGCAAATAGCACAAGCGTCTGTTCCCAGCAAATACAGTGTATTGGACTGAAGAGAAGCTCCTGTTAACTTAGTTTCCCATACTGAGTTGAACTAGATATGCCCCGTTTGTGTAGGAAGCACAGTTCTTTTGTTCTAAGCTAGCGCACTGTACTGGCCCTATAGGAAACACAGTAATGTGCAAGAGTGCCTGTTTCTCAAAAGCAGAGTGTTTTTCTTGTAAGGCCAACTAGGGTTCAATACAACAATCTCTACGGAGTTGAATCACATTCAGTTTCAAGTTCTAGCATTAAGTGTTAATTCAGGGTAAGAACACCACTATTGTGCTATTCTGGCCATAAACAGTGCAAATAGCACTCGTGTATGTTCCCAGCACATACAGTGTATTGGACTGAAGAGAAGCTCGTTTTTTACTTAGTTTCCAATACTGAGTTGAACTAGATATGCCCCGTTTGTTGTGGAAGCACAGTTCTTTTGTTCTGAGCTAGCACACTCTACTGGCCCTATAGGAAACACAGTAGAGTGCAAGAGTGCCTGTTTCTCAAAAGCAGAGTGTTTTTCTTGTAAGGCCCTCTAGGGTTCAATACTACTTCCTAAACGGAGTTGAATCACATTCAGTTTCAAGTTCTAGCATTAAGTGTTAATTCAGGGTAAGAACACCACTATTGTGCTATTCTGGCCATAAACAGTGCAAATAGCACTCGCGTCTCTTCCCAGCAAATACAGTCTATTGGACTGAAGAGAAGCTCCTGTTTTACTTAGTTTCCATTACTGAGTTGAACTAGATATGCTCCGTTTGTGTAGGAAGCACAGTTCTTTATAATGAGCTAGCTCACTGTACTGGCCCTATAGGAAACACAGTAGAGTACAAGAGTGCCTGTTTCTCAAAAGCAGAGTGTTTTTCTTGTAAAGCCCTCTACGGTTCAATACAACTTCCTAAACGGAGTTGAATCACATTCAGTTTCAAGTTCTAGCATTAAGTGTTAATTCAGGGTAAGAACACAACTATGTGCTATTCTGGCCATAAACAGTGCAAATAGCACTCGCGTCTATTCCCAGGAAATACCGTGTATTGGACTGACGATAAGCTCCTGTTTTACTTAGTTTCCAATACTGAGTTGAACTAGATATGCCCCGTTTGTGTAGGAAGCACAGTTCTTTTGTTCTGAGCTAGCTCACTGTACTGGACCTATAGGAAACACAGTAGAGTGCAAGAGTGCCTGTTTCTCAAAAGCAGAGTGTTTTTCTTTTAAGGCCAACTAGGATTCAATACAACATTCTAAACGGAGTTGAATCACATTCAGTTTCAAGTTCTAGCATTAAGTGTTAATTCAGGGTAAGAACACCACTATTGTGCTATTCTGGCCATAAACAGTGCAAATAGCACTCGCGTCTGTTCCCAGCACATAGAGTGTATTGGACTGAAGAGAAGCTCCTGTTTTACTTAGTTTCCAATACTGAGTTGAACTAGATATGCCCCGTTTGTGTAGGAAGCACAGTTCTTTTGTTCTAAGCTAGCTCACTGTACTGGCCCTATAGGAAACACAGTAATGTGCAAGAGTGCCTGTTTCTCAAAAGCAGAGTGTTTTTCTTGTAAGGCCGACTAGGGTTCAATACAACTTCCTAAATGGAGTTGAATCAAATTCAGTTTCATGTTCTAGCATTAAGTGTTAATTCAGGGTAATAACACCACTATTGTGCTATTCTGGCCATAAACAGTGCAAATAGCACTAGCGTCTGTTCCCAGCAAATACAGTGTATTGCACTGAAGAGAAGCTCCTGTTTTACTTAGTTTCCCATACTGAGTTGAACTAGATATGCCCCGTTTGTGTAGGAAGCACATTTCTTTTGTTCTGAGCTAGCTCACTGTACTGGCCCTATAGGAAACAGAGTAGAGTACAAGAGTGCCTGTTTTTCAAAAGCAGACTGTTTTGCTTGTAAGGCCAACTAGGGTTCAGTAAAACTTTCTAAACGGATTTGAATCACATTCAGTTTCATGTTCTAGCATTAAGTGTTAATTCATGGTAAGAACACAACTATGTGCTATTCTAGCCATAAACAGTGCAAATAGCACTCGCGTCTCTTCCCAGCAAATACAGTGTACTGTACTGAAGAGAAGCTCCTGTTTTACTTAGTTTCCAATACTGAGTTGAACTAGATATGCCTTGTTTGTTGTGGAAGCACAGTTCTTTTGTTCTTAGCTAGCTCACTCTACTGGCCCTATGGGAAACACAGTAGAGTGCAAGAGTGCCTGTTTCTCAAAAGCAGAGTGTTTTTCTTGTAAGGCCCTCTAGGGTTCAATACAACTTCCTAAACGGAGTTGAATCACATTCAGTTTCAAGTTCTAGCATTAAGTGTTAATTCAGGGTAAGAACACCACTATTGTGCTATTCTGGCCATAAACAGTGCAAATAGCACTCGTGTCTGTTCCGTGCACATACAGTGTATTGGACTGAAGAGAAGCTCCTGTTTTACTTAGTTTCCAATCGTGAGTTGAACGAGATATGCCCCGTTTGTGTAGGAAGCACACTTTTTTTGTTCTGAGCTAGCTCACTGTACTGGCCCTATAGGAAACACAGTAGAGTGCAAGAGTGCCTGTTTCTCAAAAGCAGAGTTTTTTTCTTGTAAAGCCCTCTAGGGTTCAATACAACTTCCTCAACGGAGTTGAATCACATTCAGTTTCAAGTTCTAGCATTAAGTGTTAATTCAGGGTAAGAACACAACTATGTGCTATTCTGGCCATAAACAGTCCAAATAGCAGTCGCGTCTATTCCCAGCAAATACCGTGTATTGGACTGACGATAAGCTCCTGTTTTACTTAGTTTCCAATACTGAGTTGAACTAGATATACCCCGTTTGTGTAGGATGCACAGTTCTTTTGTTCAAAGCTAGCTCACTGTACTGGCCCTATAGGAAACACAGTAGAGTGCAAGAGTGCCTGTTTCTCAAAAGCAGAGTGTTTTTCTTTTAAGGCCAACTAGGGTTCAATACAACTTCCTAAACGGAGTTGAATCACATTCAGTTTCATGTTCTTGCATTAAGTGTTAATTCAGGGTAAGAACACCACTATTGTGTGATTCTGGCCATAAACAGTGCAAATAGCACTCGTGTCTGTTCCCAGCACATACAGTGTATTGGACTGAAGAGAAGCTCCTGTTTTACTTAGTTTGCAATACTGAGTTGAACTAGATATGCCCCGTTTGTGTAGGAAGCACACTTCTTTTGTTCTGAGCTAGCTCACTGTACTGGACCTATAGGAAACACAGTAGAGTGCAAGAGTGCCTGTTTCTCAAAAGCAGAGTGTTTTTCTTTTAAGGCCAACTAGGATTCAATACAACATTCTAAACGGAGTTGAATCACATTCAGTTTCAAGTTCTAGCATTAAGTGTTAATTCAGGGTAAGAACACCACTATTGTGCTATTCTGGCCATAAACAGTGCAAATAGCACTCGCGTCTGTTCCCAGCACATACAGTGTATTGGACTGAAGAGAAGCTCCTGTTTTACTTAGTTTCCAATACTGAGTTGAACTAGATATGCCCCGTTTGTGTAGTAAGCACAGTTCTTTTGTTCTAAGCTAGCTCACTGTACTGGCCCTATAGGAAACACAGTAGAGTGCAAGAGTGCCTGCTTCTCAAAAGCAGAGTGTTTTTCTTGTAAAGCCCTCTAGGGTTCAATACAACTTCCTAAACGTAGTTGAAATACATTCAGTTTCAAGTTCTAGCATTAAGTGTTAATTCAGGGTAAGAACACAACTATGTGCTATTCTGGCCATAAACAGTGCAAATAGCACTCGCATCTATTCCCAGCAAATACCGTGTATTGGACTGACGATAAGCTCCTGTTTTACTTAGTTTCCAATACTGAGTTCAACTAGATATGCCCCGTTTGTGTAGGAAGCGCAGTTCTTTTGTTCTGAGCTAGCTCACTGTACTGGCCCTATAGGAAACACAGTAGAGTGCAAGAGTGCCTGTTTCTCAAAAGCAGAGTGTTTTTCTTGTAAGGCCGACTAGGGTTCAATACACCTTCCTAAACGGAGTTGAATCACATTCACTTTCAAGTTCTAGCATTAAGTGTTAATTCAGAGTAAGAACACCACTATTGTGCTATTCTGGCCATAAACAGTGCAAATAGCACAAGCGTCTGTTCCCAGCAAATACAGTGTATTTGACTGAAGAGAAGCTCCTGTTAACTTAGTTTCCCATACTGAGTTGAACTAGATATGCCCCGTTTGTGTAGGAAGCACAGTTCTTTTGTTCTAAGCTAGCGCACTGTACTGGCCCTATAGGAAACACAGTAATGTGCAAGAGTGCCTGTTTCTCAAAAGCAGAGTGTTTTTCTTGTAAGGCCAACTAGGGTTCAATACAACAATCTCTACGGAGTTGAATCACATTCAGTTTCAAGTTCTAGCATTAAGTGTTAATTCAGGGTAAGAACACCACTATTGTGCTATTCTGGCCATAAACAGTGCAAATAGCACTCGTGTATGTTCCCAGCACATACAGTGTATTGGACTGAAGAGAAGCTCGTTTTTTACTTAGTTTCCAATACTGAGTTGAACTAGATATGCCCCGTTTGTTGTGGAAGCACAGTTCTTTTGTTCTGAGCTAGCACACTCTACTGGCCCTATAGGAAACACAGTAGAGTGCAAGAGTGCCTGTTTCTCAAAAGCAGAGTGTTTTTCTTGTAAGGCCCTCTAGGGTTCAATACTACTTCCTAAATGGAGTTGAATCACATTCAGTTTCAAGTTCTAGCATTAAGTGTTAATTCAGGGTAAGAACACCACTATTGTGCTATTCTGGCCATAAACAGTGCAAATAGCACTCGCGTCTGTTCCCAGCACATAGAGTGTATTGGACTGAAGAGAAGCTCCTGTTTTACTTAGTTTCCAATACTGAGTTGAACTAGATATGCCCCGTTTGTGTAGGAAGCACAGTTCTTTTGTTCTAAGCTAGCTCACTGTACTGGCCCTATAGGAAACACAGTAATGTGCAAGAGTGCCTGTTTCTCAAAAGCAGAGTGTTTTTCTTGTAAGGCCGACTAGGGTTCAATACAACTTCCTAAATGGAGTTGAATCAAATTCAGTTTCATGTTCTAGCATTAAGTGTTAATTCAGGGTAATAACACCACTATTGTGCTATTCTGGCCATAAACAGTGCAAATAGCACTAGCGTCTGTTCCCAGCAAATACAGTGTATTGCACTGAAGAGAAGCTCCTGTTTTACTTAGTTTCCCATACTGAGTTGAACTAGATATGCCCCGTTTGTGTAGGAAGCACATTTCTTTTGTTCTGAGCTAGCTCACTGTACTGGCCCTATAGGAAACAGAGTAGAGTACAAGAGTGCCTGTTTTTCAAAAGCAGACTGTTTTGCTTGTAAGGCCAACTAGGGTTCAGTAAAACTTTCTAAACGGATTTGAATCACATTCAGTTTCATGTTCTAGCATTAAGTGTTAATTCATGGTAAGAACACAACTATGTGCTATTCTAGCCATAAACAGTGCAAATAGCACTCGCGTCTCTTCCCAGCAAATACAGTGTACTGTACTGAAGAGAAGCTCCTGTTTTACTTAGTTTCCAATACTGAGTTGAACTAGATATGCCTTGTTTGTTGTGGAAGCACAGTTCTTTTGTTCTTAGCTAGCTCACTCTACTGGCCCTATGGGAAACACAGTAGAGTGCAAGAGTGCCTGTTTCTCAAAAGCAGAGTGTTTTTCTTGTAAGGCCCTCTAGGGTTCAATACAACTTCCTAAACGGAGTTGAATCACATTCAGTTTCAAGTTCTAGCATTAAGTGTTAATTCAGGGTAAGAACACCACTATTGTGCTATTCTGGCCATAAACAGTGCAAATAGCACTCGTGTCTGTTCCGTGCACATACAGTGTATTGGACTGAAGAGAAGCTCCTGTTTTACTTAGTTTCCAATCGTGAGTTGAACGAGATATGCCCCGTTTGTGTAGGAAGCACACTTTTTTTGTTCTGAGCTAGCTCACTGTACTGGCCCTATAGGAAACACAGTAGAGTGCAAGAGTGCCTGTTTCTCAAAAGCAGAGTTTTTTTCTTGTAAAGCCCTCTAGGGTTCAATACAACTTCCTCAACGGAGTTGAATCACATTCAGTTTCAAGTTCTAGCATTAAGTGTTAATTCAGGGTAAGAACACAACTATGTGCTATTCTGGCCATAAACAGTCCAAATAGCAGTCGCGTCTATTCCCAGCAAATACCGTGTATTGGACTGACGATAAGCTCCTGTTTTACTTAGTTTCCAATACTGAGTTGAACTAGATATACCCCGTTTGTGTAGGATGCACAGTTCTTTTGTTCAAAGCTAGCTCACTGTACTGGCCCTATAGGAAACACAGTAGAGTGCAAGAGTGCCTGTTTCTCAAAAGCAGAGTGTTTTTCTTTTAAGGCCAACTAGGGTTCAATACAACTTCCTAAACGGAGTTGAATCACATTCAGTTTCATGTTCTTGCATTAAGTGTTAATTCAGGGTAAGAACACCACTATTGTGTGATTCTGGCCATAAACAGTGCAAATAGCACTCGTGTCTGTTCCCAGCACATACAGTGTATTGGACTGAAGAGAAGCTCCTGTTTTACTTAGTTTGCAATACTGAGTTGAACTAGATATGCCCCGTTTGTGTAGGAAGCACACTTCTTTTGTTCTGAGCTAGCTCACTGTACTGGACCTATAGGAAACACAGTAGAGTGCAAGAGTGCCTGTTTCTCAAAAGCAGAGTGTTTTTCTTTTAAGGCCAACTAGGATTCAATACAACATTCTAAACGGAGTTGAATCACATTCAGTTTCAAGTTCTAGCATTAAGTGTTAATTCAGGGTAAGAACACCACTATTGTGCTATTCTGGCCATAAACAGTGCAAATAGCACTCGCGTCTGTTCCCAGCACATACAGTGTATTGGACTGAAGAGAAGCTCCTGTTTTACTTAGTTTCCAATACTGAGTTGAACTAGATATGCCCCGTTTGTGTAGTAAGCACAGTTCTTTTGTTCTAAGCTAGCTCACTGTACTGGCCCTATAGGAAACACAGTAGAGTGCAAGAGTGCCTGCTTCTCAAAAGCAGAGTGTTTTTCTTGTAAAGCCCTCTAGGGTTCAATACAACTTCCTAAACGTAGTTGAAATACATTCAGTTTCAAGTTCTAGCATTAAGTGTTAATTCAGGGTAAGAACACAACTATGTGCTATTCTGGCCATAAACAGTGCAAATAGCACTCGCATCTATTCCCAGCAAATACCGTGTATTGGACTGACGATAAGCTCCTGTTTTACTTAGTTTCCAATACTGAGTTCAACTAGATATGCCCCGTTTGTGTAGGAAGCGCAGTTCTTTTGTTCTGAGCTAGCTCACTGTACTGGCCCTATAGGAAACACAGTAGAGTGCAAGAGTGCCTGTTTCTCAAAAGCAGAGTGTTTTTCTTGTAAGGCCGACTAGGGTTCAATACACCTTCCTAAACGGAGTTGAATCACATTCACTTTCAAGTTCTAGCATTAAGTGTTAATTCAGAGTAAGAACACCACTATTGTGCTATTCTGGCCATAAACAGTGCAAATAGCACAAGCGTCTGTTCCCAGCAAATACAGTGTATTTGACTGAAGAGAAGCTCCTGTTAACTTAGTTTCCCATACTGAGTTGAACTAGATATGCCCCGTTTGTGTAGGAAGCACAGTTCTTTTGTTCTAAGCTAGCGCACTGTACTGGCCCTATAGGAAACACAGTAATGTGCAAGAGTGCCTGTTTCTCAAAAGCAGAGTGTTTTTCTTGTAAGGCCAACTAGGGTTCAATACAACAATCTCTACGGAGTTGAATCACATTCAGTTTCAAGTTCTAGCATTAAGTGTTAATTCAGGGTAAGAACACCACTATTGTGCTATTCTGGCCATAAACAGTGCAAATAGCACTCGTGTATGTTCCCAGCACATACAGTGTATTGGACTGAAGAGAAGCTCGTTTTTTACTTAGTTTCCAATACTGAGTTGAACTAGATATGCCCCGTTTGTTGTGGAAGCACAGTTCTTTTGTTCTGAGCTAGCACACTCTACTGGCCCTATAGGAAACACAGTAGAGTGCAAGAGTGCCTGTTTCTCAAAAGCAGAGTGTTTTTCTTGTAAGGCCCTCTAGGGTTCAATACTACTTCCTAAATGGAGTTGAATCACATTCAGTTTCAAGTTCTAGCATTAAGTGTTAATTCAGGGTAAGAACACCACTATTGTGCTATTCTGGCCATAAACAGTGCAAATAGCACTCGCGTCTCTTCCCAGCAAATACAGTCTATTGGACTGAAGAGAAGCTCCTGTTTTACTTAGTTTCCATTACTGAGTTGAACTAGATATGCTCCGTTTGTGTAGGAAGCACAGTTCTTTATAATGAGCTAGCTCACTGTACTGGCCCTATAGGAAACACAGTAGAGTGCAAGAGTGCCTGTTTCTCAAAAGCAGAGTGTTTTTCTTGTAAAGCCCTCTACGGTTCAATACAACTTCCTAAACGGAGTTGAATCACATTCAGTTTCAAGTTCTAGCATTAAGTGTTAATTCAGGGTAAGAACACAACTATGTGCTATTCTGGCCATAAACAGTGCAAATAGCACTCGCGTCTATTCCCAGGAAATACCGTGTATTGGACTGACGATAAGCTCCTGTTTTACTTAGTTTCCAATACTGAGTTGAACTAGATATGCCCCGTTTGTGTAGGAAGCACAGTTCTTTTGTTCTGAGCTAGCTCACTGTACTGGACCTATAGGAAACACAGTAGAGTGCAAGAGTGCCTGTTTCTCAAAAGCAGAGTGTTTTTCTTTTAAGGCCAACTAGGATTCAATACAACATTCTAAACGGAGTTGAATCACATTCAGTTTCAAGTTCTAGCATTAAGTGTTAATTCAGGGTAAGAACACCACTATTGTGCTATTCTGGCCATAAACAGTGCAAATAGCACTCGCGTCTGTTCCCAGCACATAGAGTGTATTGGACTGAAGAGAAGCTCCTGTTTTACTTAGTTTCCAATACTGAGTTGAACTAGATATGCCCCGTTTGTGTAGGAAGCACAGTTCTTTTGTTCTAAGCTAGCTCACTGTACTGGCCCTATAGGAAACACAGTAATGTGCAAGAGTGCCTGTTTCTCAAAAGCAGAGTGTTTTTCTTGTAAGGCCGACTAGGGTTCAATACAACTTCCTAAATGGAGTTGAATCAAATTCAGTTTCATGTTCTAGCATTAAGTGTTAATTCAGGGTAATAACACCACTATTGTGCTATTCTGGCCATAAACAGTGCAAATAGCACTAGCGTCTGTTCCCAGCAAATACAGTGTATTGCACTGAAGAGAAGCTCCTGTTTTACTTAGTTTCCCATACTGAGTTGAACTAGATATGCCCCGTTTGTGTAGGAAGCACATTTCTTTTGTTCTGAGCTAGCTCACTGTACTGGCCCTATAGGAAACAGAGTAGAGTACAAGAGTGCCTGTTTTTCAAAAGCAGACTGTTTTGCTTGTAAGGCCAACTAGGGTTCAGTAAAACTTTCTAAACGGATTTGAATCACATTCAGTTTCATGTTCTAGCATTAAGTGTTAATTCATGGTAAGAACACAACTATGTGCTATTCTGGCCATAAACAGTGCAAATAGCACTCGCGTCTCTTCCCAGCAAATACAGTGTACTGTACTGAAGAGAAGCTCCTGTTTTACTTAGTTTCCAATACTGAGTTGAACTAGATATGCCTTGTTTGTTGTGGAAGCACAGTTCTTTTGTTCTTAGCTAGCTCACTCTACTGGCCCTATGGGAAACACAGTAGAGTGCAAGAGTGCCTGTTTCTCAAAAGCAGAGTGTTTTTCTTGTAAGGCCCTCTAGGGTTCAATACAACTTCCTAAACGGAGTTGAATCACATTCAGTTTCAAGTTCTAGCATTAAGTGTTAATTCAGGGTAAGAACACCACTATTGTGCTATTCTGGCCATAAACAGTGCAAATAGCACTCGTGTCTGTTCCGTGCACATACAGTGTATTGGACTGAAGAGAATCTCCTGTTTTACTTAGTTTCCAATCGTGAGTTGAACGAGATATGCCCCGTTTGTGTAGGAAGCACACTTTTTTTGTTCTGAGCTAGCTCACTGTACTGGCCCTATAGGAAACACAGTAGAGTGCAAGAGTGCCTGTTTCTCAAAAGCAGAGTTTTTTTCTTGTAAAGCCCTCTAGGGTTCAATACAACTTCCTCAACGGAGTTGAATCACATTCAGTTTCAAGTTCTAGCATTAAGTGTTAATTCAGGGTAAGAACACAACTATGTGCTATTCTGGCCATAAACAGTCCAAATAGCAGTCGCGTCTATTCCCAGCAAATACCGTGTATTGGACTGACCTTAAGCTCCTGTTTTACTTAGTTTCCAATACTGAGTTGAACTAGATATACCCCGTTTGTGTAGGATGCACAGTTCTTTTGTTCAAAGCTAGCTCACTGTACTGGCCCTATAGGAAACACAGTAGAGTGCAAGAGTGCCTGTTTCTCAAAAGCAGAGTGTTTTTCTTTTAAGGCCAACTAGGGTTCAATACAACTTCCTAAACGGAGTTGAATCACATTCAGTTTCATGTTCTTGCATTAAGTGTTAATTCAGGGTAAGAACACCACTATTGTGTGATTCTGGCCATAAACAGTGCAAATAGCACTCGTGTCTGTTCCCAGCACATACAGTGTATTGGACTGAAGAGAAGCTCCTGTTTTACTTAGTTTCCAATACTGAGTTGAACTAGATATGCCCCGTTTGTGTAGGAAGCACACTTCTTTTGTTCTGAGCTAGCTCACTGTACTGGACCTATAGGAAACACAGTAGAGTGCAAGAGTGCCTGTTTCTCAAAAGCAGAGTGTTTTTCTTTTAAGGCCAACTAGGATTCAATACAACATTCTAAACGGAGTTGAATCACATTCAGTTTCAAGTTCTAGCATTAAGTGTTAATTCAGGGTAAGAACACCACTATTGTGCTATTCTGGCCATAAACAGTGCAAATAGCACTCGCGTCTGTTCCCAGCACATACAGTGTATTGGACTGAAGAGAAGCTCCTGTTTTACTTAGTTTCCAATACTGAGTTGAACTAGATATGCCCCGTTTGTGTAGTAAGCACAGTTCTTTTGTTCTAAGCTAGCTCACTGTACTGGCCCTATAGGAAACACAGTAGAGTGCAAGAGTGCCTGCTTCTCAAAAGCAGAGTGTTTTTCTTGTAAAGCCCTCTAGGGTTCAATACAACTTCCTAAACGTAGTTGAAATACATTCAGTTTCAAGTTCTAGCATTAAGTGTTAATTCAGGGTAAGAACACAACTATGTGCTATTCTGGCCATAAACAGTGCAAATAGCACTCGCATCTATTCCCAGCAAATACCGTGTATTGGACTGACGATAAGCTCCTGTTTTACTTAGTTTCCAATACTGAGTTCAACTAGATATGCCCCGTTTGTGTAGGAAGCGCAGTTCTTTTGTTCTGAGCTAGCTCACTGTACTGGCCCTATAGGAAACACAGTAGAGTGCAAGAGTGCCTGTTTCTCAAAAGCAGAGTGTTTTTCTTGTAAGGCCGACTAGGGTTCAATACACCTTCCTAAACGGAGTTGAATCACATTCACTTTCAAGTTCTAGCATTAAGTGTTAATTCAGAGTAAGAACACCACTATTGTGCTATTCTGGCCATAAACAGTGCAAATAGCACAAGCGTCTGTTCCCAGCAAATACAGTGTATTTGACTGAAGAGAAGCTCCTGTTAACTTAGTTTCCCATACTGAGTTGAACTAGATATGCCCCGTTTGTGTAGGAAGCACAGTTCTTTTGTTCTAAGCTAGCACACTGTACTGGCCCTATAGGAAACACAGTAATGTGCAAGAGTGCCTGTTTCTCAAAAGCAGAGTGTTTTTCTTGTAAGGCCAACTAGGGTTCAATACAACAATCTCTACGGAGTTGAATCACATTCAGTTTCAAGTTCTAGCATTAAGTGTTAATTCAGGGTAAGAACACCACTATTGTGCTATTCTGGCCATAAACAGTGCAAATAGCACTCGTGTATGTTCCCAGCACATACAGTGTATTGGACTGAAGAGAAGCTCGTTTTTTACTTAGTTTCCAATACTGAGTTGAACTAGATATGCCCCGTTTGTTGTGGAAGCACAGTTCTTTTGTTCTGAGCTAGCACACTCTACTGGCCCTATAGGAAACACAGTAGAGTGCAAGAGTGCCTGTTTCTCAAAAGCAGAGTGTTTTTCTTGTAAGGCCCTCTAGGGTTCAATACTACTTCCTAAACGGAGTTGAATCACATTCAGTTTCAAGTTCTAGCATTAAGTGTTAATTCAGGGTAAGAACACCACTATTGTGCTATTCTGGCCATAAACAGTGCAAATAGCACTCGCGTCTCTTCCCAGCAAATACAGTCTATTGGACTGAAGAGAAGCTCCTGTTTTACTTAGTTTCCATTACTGAGTTGAACTAGATATGCTCCGTTTGTGTAGGAAGCACAGTTCTTTATAATGAGCTAGCTCACTGTACTGGCCCTATAGGAAACACAGTAGAGTGCAAGAGTGCCTGTTTCTCAAAAGCAGAGTGTTTTTCTTGTAAAGCCCTCTACGGTTCAATACAACTTCCTAAACGGAGTTGAATCACATTCAGTTTCAAGTTCTAGCATTAAGTGTTAATTCAGGGTAAGAACACAACTATGTGCTATTCTGTCCATAAACAGTGCAAATAGCACTCGCGTCTATTCCCAGGAAATACCGTGTATTGGACTGACGATAAGCTCCTGTTTTACTTAGTTTCCAATACTGAGTTGAACTAGATATGCCCCGTTTGTGTAGGAAGCACAGTTCTTTTGTTCTGAGCTAGCTCACTGTACTGGACCTATAGGAAACACAGTAGAGTGCAAGAGTGCCTGTTTCTCAAAAGCAGAGTGTTTTTCTTTTAAGGCCAACTAGGATTCAATACAACATTCTAAACGGAGTTGAATCACATTCAGTTTCAAGTTCTAGCATTAAGTGTTAATTCAGGGTAAGAACACCACTATTGTGCTATTCTGGCCATAAACAGTGCAAATAGCACTCGCGTCTGTTCCCAGCACATAGAGTGTATTGGACTGAAGAGAAGCTCCTGTTTTACTTAGTTTCCAATACTGAGTTGAACTAGATATGCCCCGTTTGTGTAGGAAGCACAGTTCTTTTGTTCTAAGCTAGCTCACTGTACTGGCCCTATAGGAAACACAGTAATGTGCAAGAGTGCCTGTTTCTCAAAACCAGAGTGTTTTTCTTGTAAAGCTCTCTAGGGTTCAATACAACTTCCTAAACGTAGTTGAATCACATTCAGTTTCAAGTTCTAGCATTAAGTGTTAATTCAGGGTAAGAACACAACTATGTGCTATTCGGGCCATAAACAGTGCAAATAGCACTCGCATCTATTCCCAGCAAATACCGTGTATTGGACTGACGATAAGCTCCTGTTTTACTTAGTTTCCAATACTGAGTTCAACTAGATATGCCCCATTTGTGTAGGAAGCACAGTTCTTTTGTTCTGAGCTAGCTCACTGTACTGGCCCTATAGGAAACAGAGTAGAGTGCAAGAGTGCCTGTTTTTCAAAAGCAGACTGTTTTGCTTGTAAGGCCAACTAGGGTTCAGTAAAACTTTCTAAACGGATTTGAATCACATTCAGTTTCATGTTCTAGCATTAAGTGTTAATTCATGGTAAGAACACATATGTGCTATTCTGGCCATAAACAGTGCAAATAGCACTCGCGTCTCTTCCCAGCAAATACAGTGTACTGTACTGAAGAGAAGCTCCTGTTTTACTTAGTTTCCAATACTGAGTTGAACTAGATATGCCTTGTTTGTTGTGGAAGCACAGTTCTTTTGTTCTTAGCTAGCTCACTCTACTGGCCCTATGGGAAACACAGTAGAGTGCAAGAGTGCCTGTTTCTCAAAAGCAGAGTGTTTTTCTTGTAAGGCCCTCTAGGGTTCAATACAACTTCCTAAACGGAGTTGAATCACATTCAGTTTCAAGTTCTAGCATTAAGTGTTAATTCAGGGAAAGAACACCACTATTGTGCTATTCTGGCCATAAACTGTGCAAATAACACTCGTGTCTGTTCCCAGCACATACAGTGTATTGGACTGAAGAGAAGCTCCTGTTTTACTTAGTTTCCAATACTGAGTTGAACTAGATATGCCCCGTTTGTTGTGGAAGCACAGTTCTTTTGTTCTGAGCTAGCTCACTCTACTGGCCCTATAGGAAACACAGTAGAGTGCAAGAGTGCCTGTTTCTCAAAAGCAGAGTGTTTTTCTTGTAAAGCCCTCTAGGGTTCAATACAACTTCCTCAACGGAGTTGAATCACATTCAGTTTCAAGTTCTAGCATTAAGTGTTAATTCAGGGTAAGAACACAACTATGTGCTATTCTGGCCATAAACAGTCCAAATAGCAGTCGCGTCTATTCCCAGCAAATACCGTGTATTGGACTGACGATAAGCTCCTGTTTTACTTAGTTTCCAATACTGAGTTGAACTAGATATACCCCGTTTGTGTAGGATGCACAGTTCTTTTGTTCAAAGCTAGCTCACTGTACTGGCCCTATAGGAAACACAGTAGAGTGCAAGAGTGCCTGTTTCTCAAAAGCAGAGTGTTTTTCTTTTAAGGCCAACTAGGGTTCAATACAACTTCCTAAACGGAGTTGAATCACATTCAGTTTCATGTTCTTGCATTAAGTGTTAATTCAGGGTAAGAACACCACTATTGTGTGATTCTGGCCATAAACAGTGCAAATAGCACTCGTGTCTGTTCCCAGCACATACAGTGTATTGGACTGAAGAGAAGCTCCTGTTTTACTTAGTTTCCAATACTGAGTTGAACTAGATATGCCCCGTTTGTGTGGGAAGCACACTTCTTTTGTTCTGAGCTAGCTCACTGTACTGGATCTATAGGAAACACAGTAGAGTGCAAGAGTGCCTGTTTCTCAAAAGCAGAGTGTTTTTCTTTTAAGGCCAACTAGGATTCAATACAACATTCTAAACGGAGTTGAATCACATTCAGTTTCAAGTTCTAGCATTAAGTGTTAATTCAGGGTAAGAACACCACTATTGTGCTATTCTGGCCATAAACAGTGCAAATAGCACTCGCGTCTGTTCCCAGCACATACAGTGTATTGGACTGAAGAGAAGCTCCTGTTTTACTTAGTTTCCAATACTGAGTTGAACTAGATATGCCCCGTTTGTGTAGTAAGCACAGTTCTTTTGTTCTAAGCTAGCTCACTGTACTGGCCCTATAGGAAACACAGTAGAGTGCAAGAGTGCCTGCTTCTCAAAAGCAGAGTGTTTTTCTTGTAAAGCCCTCTAGGGTTCAATACAACTTCCTAAACGTAGTTGAAATACATTCAGTTTCAAGTTCTAGCATTAAGTGTTAATTCAGGGTAAGAACACAACTATGTGCTATTCTGGCCATAAACAGTGCAAATAGCACTCGCATCTATTCCCAGCAAATACCGTGTATTGGACTGACGATAAGCTCCTGTTTTACTTAGTTTCCAATACTGAGTTCAACTAGATATGCCCCGTTTGTGTAGGAAGCGCAGTTCTTTTGTTCTGAGCTAGCTCACTGTACTGGCCCTATAGGAAACACAGTAGAGTGCAAGAGTGCCTGTTTCTCAAAAGCAGAGTGTTTTTCTTGTAAGGCCGACTAGGGTTCAATACACCTTCCTAAACGGAGTTGAATCACATTCACTTTCAAGTTCTAGCATTAAGTGTTAATTCAGAGTAAGAACACCACTATTGTGCTATTCTGGCCATAAACAGTGCAAATAGCACAAGCGTCTGTTCCCAGCAAATACAGTGTATTTGACTGAAGAGAAGCTCCTGTTAACTTAGTTTCCCATACTGAGTTGAACTAGATATGCCCCGTTTGTGTAGGAAGCACAGTTCTTTTGTTCTAAGCTAGCGCACTGTACTGGCCCTATAGGAAACACAGTAATGTGCAAGAGTGCCTGTTTCTCAAAAGCAGAGTGTTTTTCTTGTAAGGCCAACTAGGGTTCAATACAACAATCTCTACGGAGTTGAATCACATTCAGTTTCAAGTTCTAGCATTAAGTGTTAATTCAGGGTAAGAACACCACTATTGTGCTATTCTGGCCATAAACAGTGCAAATAGCACTCGTGTATGTTCCCAGCACATACAGTGTATTGGACTGAAGAGAAGCTCGTTTTTTACTTAGTTTCCAATACTGAGTTGAACTAGATATGCCCCGTTTGTTGTGGAAGCACAGTTCTTTTGTTCTGAGCTAGCACACTCTACTGGCCCTATAGGAAACACAGTAGAGTGCAAGAGTGCCTGTTTCTCAAAAGCAGAGTGTTTTTCTTGTAAGGCCCTCTAGGGTTCAATACTACTTCCTAAACGGAGTTGAATCACATTCAGTTTCAAGTTCTAGCATTAAGTGTTAATTCAGGGTAAGAACACCACTATTGTGCTATTCTGGCCATAAACAGTGCAAATAGCACTCGCGTCTCTTCCCAGCAAATACAGTCTATTGGACTGAAGAGAAGCTCCTGTTTTACTTAGTTTCCATTACTGAGTTGAACTAGATATGCTCCGTTTGTGTAGGAAGCACAGTTCTTTATAATGAGCTAGCTCACTGTACTGGCCCTATAGGAAACACAGTAGAGTGCAAGAGTGCCTGTTTCTCAAAAGCAGAGTGTTTTTCTTGTAAAGCCCTCTACGGTTCAATACAACTTCCTAAACGGAGTTGAATCACATTCAGTTTCAAGTTCTAGCATTAAGTGTTAATTCAGGGTAAGAACACAACTATGTGCTATTCTGGCCATAAACAGTGCAAATAGCACTCGCGTCTATTCCCAGGAAATACCGTGTATTGGACTGACGATAAGCTCCTGTTTTACTTAGTTTCCAATACTGAGTTGAACTAGATATGCCCCGTTTGTGTAGGAAGCACAGTTCTTTTGTTCTGAGCTAGCTCACTGTACTGGACCTATAGGAAACACAGTAGAGTGCAAGAGTGCCTGTTTCTCAAAAGCAGAGTGTTTTTCTTTTAAGGCCAACTAGGATTCAATACAACATTCTAAACGGAGTTGAATCACATTCAGTTTCAAGTTCTAGCATTAAGTGTTAATTCAGGGTAAGAACACCACTATTGTGCTATTCTGGCCATAAACAGTGCAAATAGCACTCGCGTCTGTTCCCAGCACATACAGTGTATTGGACTGAAGAGAAGCTCCTGTTTTACTTAGTTTCCAATACTGAGTTGAACTAGATATGCCCCGTTTGTGTAGGAAGCACAGTTCTTTTGTTCTAAGCTAGCTCACTGTACTGGCCCTATAGGAAACACAGTAATGTGCAAGAGTGCCTGTTTCTCAAAACCAGAGTGTTTTTCTTGTAAAGCTCTCTAGGGTTCAATACAACTTCCTAAACGTAGTTGAATCACATTCAGTTTCAAGTTCTAGCATTAAGTGTTAATTCAGGGTAAGAACACAACTATGTGCTATTCGGGCCATAAACAGTGCAAATAGCACTCGCATCTATTCCCAGCAAATACCGTGTATTGGACTGACGATAAGCTCCTGTTTTACTTAGTTTCCAATACTGAGTTCAACTAGATATGCCCCATTTGTGTAGGAAGCACAGTTCTTTTGTTCTGAGCTAGCTCACTGTACTGGCCCTATAGGAAACACAGTAGAGTGCAAGAGTGCCTGTTTCTCAAAAGCAGAGTGTTTTTCTTGTAAGGCCGACTAGGGTTCAATACAACTTCCTAAACGGAGTTGAATCACATTCACTTTCAAGTTCTAGCATTAAGTGTTAATTCAGGGTAAGAACACCACTATTGTGCTATTCTGGCCATAAACAGTACAAATAGCACAAGCGTCTGTTCCCAGCAAATACAGTGTATTGGATTGAAGAGAAGCTCCTGTTTACTTAGTTTCCCATACTGAGTTGAACTAGATATGCCCCGTTTGTGTAGGAAGCACAGTTCTTTTGTTCTAAGCTAGCGCACTGTACTGGCCCTATAGGAAACACAGTAATGTGCAAGAGTGCCTGTTTCTCAAAAGCAGAGTGTTTTTCTTGTAAGGCCAATTAGTGTTCAATACAACTTCCTAAACGTCCTTGAATCACATTCAGTTTCAAGTTAGCATTAAGTGTTAATTCAGGGAAAGAACACCACTATTGTGCTATTCTGGCCATAAACTGTGCAAATAACACTCGTGTCTGTTCCCAGCACATACAGTGTATTGGACTGAAGAGAAGCTCCTGTTTTACTTAGTTTCCAATACTGAGTTGAACTAGATATGCCCCGTTTGTTGTGGAAGCACAGTTCTTTTGTTCTGAGCTAGCTCACTCTACTGGCCCTATAGGAAACACAGTAGAGTGCAAGAGTGCCTGTTTCTCAAAAGCAGAGTGTTTTTCTTGTAAGGCCCTCTAGGGTTCAATACTACTTCCTAAACGGAGTTGAATCACATTCAGTTTCAAGTTCTAGCATTAAGTGTTAATTCAGGGTAAGAACACAACTATGTCCTATTCTGGCCATAAACAGTGCAAATAGCACTCGCATCTATTCCCAGCAAATACCGTGTATTGGACTGACGATAAGGTCCTGTTTTACTTAGTTTCCAATACTGAGTTGAACTAGATATGCCCCGTTTGTGTAGGATGCACAGTTCTTTTGTTCAAAGCTAGCTCACTGTACTGGCCCTATAGGAAACACAGTAGAGTGCAAGAGGGCCTGTTTCTCAAAAGCAGAGTGTTTTTCTTGTAAGGCCAACTAGGGTTCAATACAACTTCCTAAACGGAGTTGAATCACATTCAGTTTCATGTTCTTGCATTAAGTGTGAATTCAGGGTAAGAACACAACTATGTGCTATTCTGGCCATAAACAGTACAAATAGCACTCGCGTCTGTTCCCAGCAAATACAGTGTATTGGACTGAAGAGAAGCTTCTGTTTTACTTAGTTTCCATTACTGACTTGAACTAGATATGCCCCGTTTGTGTAGGAAGCCCAGTTCTTTTGTTCTGAGCTAGCTCACTCTACTGGCCCTATAGGAAACACAGTAGAGTGCAAGAGTGCCTGTTTCTCAAAAGCATTGTGTTTTTCTTGTAAAGCCCTCTAGGGTTCAATACAACTTCCTAAACGGATTTGAATCACATTCCGTTTCAAGTTCTAGCATTAAGTGTTAATTCAGGGTAAGAACACAACTATGTGCTATTCTGGCCGTAAACAGTGCAAATAGCACTCAAGTCTGTTCCCAGCAAATACCGTGTATTGGACTGACGATAAGCTCCTGTTTTACTTAGTTTCCAATACTGAGTTGAACTAGATGTGCCCCGTTTGTGTAGGAAGCACAGTTCTTTTGTTCTAAGCTAGCGCACTGTACTGGCCCTATAGGAAACACAGTAATGTGCAAGAGTGCCTGTTTCTCAAAAGCACAGTGTTTTTCTTGTAAGGCCAACTAGGGTTCAATACATCAATCTTTACGGAGTTGAATCACATTCAGTTTCAAGTTCTAGCATTAAGTGTTAATTCAGGGTAAGAAGAGCACTATTGTGCTATTCTGGCCATAAACAGTGCAAATAGCACTCGCGTCTGTTCCCAGCACATACAGTGTATTGGGCTGAAGAGAAGATCCTGTTTTACTTAGTTTCCAATACTGAGTTGAACTAGATATGCCCCGTTTGTGTAGGAAGCACAGATCTTTTGTTCTGAGCTAGCTCACTGTACTGGCCCTATAGGAAACACAGTAGAGTGCAAGAGTGCCTGTTTTTCAAAAGCAGAGTGTTTTTCTTGTAAGGCCAACTAGGGTTCAATACAACTTTCTAAACGGAGTTGAATCACATTCAGTTTCATGTTCTAGCATTAAGTGTTAATTCAGGGTAAGAACACCACTATGTGCTATTCTGGCCATAAACAGTGCAAATAGCACTCACATCTGTTCCCAGCAAATACAGTGTATTGGACTGAAGAGAAGCTCCTGTTTTACTTAGTTTCCAATACTGAGTTGAACTAGATATGCCCCGTTTGTGTAGGAAGCACAGTTCTTTTGTTCTAAGCTAGCTCACTGTACTGGCCCTATAGGAAACACAGTAGAGTGCAAGAGTGCCTCTTTCTCAAAAGCAGAGTGTTTTTCTTGTAAGGCCAACTAGGGTTCAATACAACATCCTAAACGGAGTTGAATCACATTCAGTTTCAAGTTCTAGCATTAAGTGTTAATTCAGGGTAAGAACACAACTATTTGCTCTTCTGGCCATAAACAGTGCAAATAGCACTCGCCTCTCTTCCCAGCAAATACAGTGTATTGGACTGAAGAGAAGCTCCTGTTCTACTTAGTTTCCAATACTGAGTTGAACTAGATATGCCCCGTTTGTGTAGGAAGCACAGTTCTTTTGTTCTGAGCTAGCTCACTGTACTGGACCTATAGGAAACATAGTAGAGTGCAAGACTGCCTGTTTCTCAAAAGCAGAGTCTTTTTCTTTTAAGGCCAACTAGGATTCAATACAACATTCTAAACGGAGTTGAATCACATTCAGTTTCAAGTTCTAGCATTAAGTGTTAATTCAGGGTAAGAACACCACTATTGTGCTATTCTGGCCATAAACAGTGCAAATAGCACTCGCGTCTGTTCCCAGCACATACAGTGTATTGGACTGAAGAGAAGCTCCTGTTTTACTTAGTTTCCAATACTGACTTGAACTAGATATGCCCCGTTTGTGTAGGAAGCACAGTTCTTTTGTTCTGAGTTTGCTCACTGTACTGGCCCTATAGGAAACACTGTAGAGTGCAACAGTGCCTGTTTCTCAAAAGCAGAGTGTTTTTCTTGTAAGGCCAACTAGGGTTCAATACAGCTTCCTAAACGGAGTTGAATCACATTTACTTTCAAGTTCTAGCATTAAGTGTTAATTCAGGGTAAGAACACCACTATTGTGCTATTCTGGCCATAAACAGTGCAAATAGCACAAGCGTCTGTTCCCAGCAAATACAGTGTATTGGACTGAAGAGAAGCTCCTGTTTACTTAGTTTCCCATACTGAATTGAACTAGATATGCCCCGTTTGTGTAGGAAGCACATTTTTTTTGTTCTGAGCTAGCTCACTGTACTGGCCCTATAGGAAACAGAGTAGAGTACAAGAGTGCCTTTTTTTCAAAAGCAGACTATTTTCCTTTAAGGCCAACAAGGTTCAGTAAAACTTTCTAAACGCATTTGAATCACATTCAGTTTCATGTTCTAGCATTAAGTGTTAATTCATGGTAAGAACACAACTATGTGCTATTCTGGCCATAAACAGTGCAAATAGCACTCGCGTCTCTTCCCAGCAAATACAGTGTACTGTACTGAAGAGAAGCTCCTGTTTTACTTAGTTTCCAATACTGAGTTGAACTAGATATGCCTTGTTTGTTGTGGAAGCACAGTTCTTTTGTTCTGAGCTAGCTCACTCTACTGGCCCTATGGGAAACACAGTAGAGAGCAAGAGTGCCTGTTTCTCAAAAGCAGAGTGTTTTTCTTGTAAGGCCCTCTAGGGTTCAATACAACTTCCTAAACGGAGTTGAATCACATTCAGTTTCAAGTTCTAGCATTAAGTGTTAATTCAGGTTAAGAACACCACTATTGTGCTATTCTGGCCATAAACAGTGCAAATAGCACTCGCGTCTCTTCCCAGCAAATACAGTCTATTGGACTGAAGAGAAGCTCCTGTTTTACTTAGTTTCCGATACTGAGTTGAACTGGATATGCCCCGTTTGTGTAGGAAGCACAGTTCTTTATAATGAGCTACCCCACTGTACTGGCCCTATAGGAAACACAGTAGAGTGCAAGATTGCCTGTTTCTCAAAAGCAGAGTGTTTTTTTTGTAAGGACAACTAGGGTTCAATACAACCTCCTAAATTGAGTTGAATCACATTCAGTTTCAAGTTCTAGCATTAAGTGTTAATTCAGGGTAAGAAGAGCACTATTGTGCTATTCTGGCCATAAACATTGCAAATAGCACTCGCGTCTCTTCCCAGCAAATACAGTCTATTGGACTGAAGAGAAGCTCCTGTTTTACTTAGTTTCCAATACTGAGTTGAACTAGATATGCCCCGTTTGTGTAGGAAGCTCAGTTCTTTTGTTCTGAGCTAGCTCACTGTACTGGCCCTATAGGAAACACAGAAGAGTGCAAGAGTGCCTGTTTCTCAAAAGCAGAGTGTTTTTCTTTTAAGGCCAACTAGGGTTCAATACAACAATCTCTACGGAGTTGAATCACATTCAGTTTCAAGTTCTAGCATTAAGTGTTAATTCAGCGTAAGAACACCACTATTGTGCTATTCTGGCCATAAACAGTGCAAATAGCACTCGTGTCTGTTCCGTGCACATACAGTGTATTGGACTGAAGAGAAGCTCCTGTTTTACTTAGTTTCCAATACTGAGTTGAACGAGATATGCCCCGTTTGTGTAGGAAGCACACTTCTTTTGTTCTGAGCTAGCTCACTGTACTGGCCCTATAGGAAACACAGTAGAGTGCAAGAGTGCCTGTTTCTCAAAAGCAGAGTGTTTTTCTTGTAAAGCCCTCTAGGGTTCAATACAACTTCCTAAACGGAGTTGAATCACATTCAGTTTCAAGTTCTAGCATTAAGTGTTAATTCAGGGTAAGAACACAACTATGTGCTATTCTGGCCATAAACAGTCCAAATAGCACTCGCGTCTATTCCCAGCAAATACCATGTATTGGACTGACGATAAGCTCCTGTTTTACTTAGTTTCCAATACTGAGTTGAACTAGATATGCCCCGTTTGTGTAGGATGCACAGTTCTTTTGTTCAAAGCTAGCTCACTGTACTGGCCCTATAGGAAACACAGTAGAGTGCAAGAGTGCCTGTTTCTCAAAAGCAGAGTGTTTTTCTTGTAAGGCCAACTAGGGTTCAATACAACTTCCTAAACGGAGTTGAATCACATTCAGTTTCATGTTCTTGCATTAAGTGTTTTTCAGGGTAAGAACACCACTATTGTGCGATTCTGGTCATAAACAGTGCAAATAGCACTCGTGTCTGTTCCCAGCACATACAGTGTATTGGACTGAAGAGAAGCTCCTGTTTTACTTAGTTTCCAATACTGAGTTGAACTAGATATGCCCCGTTTGTGTAGGAAGCACAGTTCTTTTGTTCTGAGCTAGCTCACTGTACTGGACCTATAGGAAACACAGTAGAGTGCAAGAGTGCCTGTTTCTCAAAAGCAGAGTGTTTTTCTTTTAAGGCCAACTAGGATTCAATACAACATTCTAAACGGAGTTGAATCACATTCAGTTTCAAGTTCTAGCATTAAGTGTTAATTCAGGGTAAGAACACCACTATTGTGCTATTCTGGCCATAAACAGTGCAAATAGCACTCGCGTCTGTTCCCAGCACATACAGTGTATTGGACTGAAGAGAAGCTCCTGTTTTACTTAGTTTCCAATACTGAGTTGAACTAGACATGCCCCGTTTGTGTAGGAAGCACAGTTCTTTTGTTCTAAGCTAGCTCACTGTACTGGCCCTATAGGAAACACAGTAGAGTGCAAGAGTGCCTGTTTCTCAAAACCAGAGTGTTTTTCTTGTAAAGCCCTCTAGGGTTCAATACAACTTCCTAAAAGTAGTTGAATCACATTCAGTTTCAAGTTCTAGCATTAAGTGTTAATTCAGGGTAAGAACACAACTATGTGCTATTCTGGCCATAAACAGTGCAAATAGCACTCGCATCTATTCCCAGCAAATACCGTGTATTGGACTGACGATAACTCCTGTTTTACTTAGTTTCCAATACTGAGTTCAACTAGATATGCCCCGTTTGTGTAGGAAGCACAGTTCTTTTGTTCTGAGCTAGCTCACTGTACTGGCCCTATAGGAAACACAGTAGAGTGCAAGAGTGCCTGTTTCTCAAAAGCAGAGTGTTTTTCTTGTAAGGCCGACTAGGGTTCAATACAACTTCCTAAACGGAGTTGAATCACATTCACTTTCAAGTTCTAGCATTAAGTGTTAACTCAGGGTAAGAACACCACTATTGTGCTATTCTGGCCATAAACAGTGCAAATAGCACAAGCGTCTGTTCCCAGCAAATACAGTGTATTGGACTGAAGAGATGCTCCTGTTTACTTAGTTTCCCATACTGAGTTGAACTAGATATGCCCTGTTTGTTGTGGAAGCACAGTTCTTTTGTTCTGAGCTAGCTCACTCTACTGGCCCTATAGGAAACACAGTAGAGTGCAAGAGTGCCTGTTTCTCAAAAGCAGAGTGTTTTTCTTGTAAGGCCCTCTAGGGTTCAATACTACTTCCTAAACGGAGTTGAATCACATTCAGTTTCAAGTTCTAGCATTAAGTGTTAATTCAGGGTAAGAACACCACTATTGTGCTATTCTGGCCATAAACAGTGCAAATAGCACTCGCGTCTCTTCCCAGCAAATACAGTCTATTGGACTGAAGAGAAGCTCCTGTTTTATTTAGTTTCCATTACTGAGTTGAACTAGATATGCTCCGTTTGTGTAGGAAGCACAGTTCTTTATAATGAGCTACCTCACTGTTCTGGCCCTATAGGAAACACAGTAGAGTGCAAGATTGCCTGTTTCTCAAAAGCAGAGTGTTTTTCTTGTAAGGCCAACTAGGGTTCAATACAACATCCTAAAAGGAGTTGAATCACATTCAGTTTCAAGTTCTAGCATTAAGTGTTAATTCAGGGTAAGAACACCACTATTGTGCTATTCTGGCCATAAACAGTGCAAATAGCACTCGTGTCTGTTCCGTGCACATACAGTGTATTGGACTGAAGAGAAGCTCCTGTTTTACTTAGTTTCCAATACTGAGTTGAACGAGATATGCCCCGTTTGTGTAGGATGCACACTTCTTTTGTTCTGAGCTAGCTCACTGTACTGGCCCTATAGGAAACACAGTAGAGTGCAAGAGTGCCTGTTTCTCAAAAGCAGAGTGTTTTTCTTGTAAAGCCCTCTAGGGTTCAATACAACTTCCTAAACGGAGTTGAATCACATTCAGTTTCAAGTTCTAGCATTAAGTGTTAATTCAGGGTAAGAACACAACTATGTCCTATTCTGGCCATAAACAGTGCAAATAGCACTCGCATCTATTCCCAGCAAATACCGTGTATTGGACTGACGATAAGGTCCTGTTTTACTTAGTTTCCAATACTGAGTTGAACTAGATATGCCCCGTTTGTGTAGGATGCACAGTTCTTTTGTTCAAAGCTAGCTCACTGTACTGGCCCTATAGGAAACACAGTAGAGTGCAAGAGGGCCTGTTTCTCAAAAGCAGAGTGTTTTTCTTGTAAGGCCAACTAGGGTTCAATACAACTTCCTAAACGGAGTTGAATCACATTCAGTTTCATGTTCTGGCATTAAGTGTGAATTCAGGGTAAGAACACAACTATGTGCTATTCTGGCCATAAACAGTACAAATAGCACTCGCGTCTGTTCCCAGCAAATACAGTGTATTGGACTGAAGAGAAGCTTCTGTTTTACTTAGTTTCCATTACTGACTTGAACTAGATATGCCCCGTTTGTGTAGGAAGCCCAGTTCTTTTGTTTTGAGCTAGCTCACTCTACTGGCCCTATAGGAAACACAGTAGAGTGCAAGAGTGCCTGTTTCTCAAAAGCATTGTGTTTTTCTTGTAAAGCCCTCTAGGGTTCAATACAACTTCCTAAACGGATTTGAATCACATTCCGTTTCAAGTTCTAGCATTAAGTGTTAATTCAGGGTAAGAACACAACTATGTGCTATTCTGGCCGTAAACAGTGCAAATAGCACTCAAGTCTGTTCCCAGCAAATACCGTGTATTGGACTGACGATAAGCTCCTGTTTTACTTAGTTTCCAATACTGAGTTGAACTAGATGTGCCCCGTTTGTGTAGGAAGCACAGTTCTTTTGTTCTAAACTAGCTCACTGTACTGGCCCTATAGGAAACACAGTAGAGTGCAAGAGTGCCTGTTTCTCAAAAGAGAGTGTTTTTCTTGTAAGGCCAACTAGTGTTCAATACAACTACCTAAACGGAGTTGAATCACATTCAGTTTCATGTTCTTGCATTAAGTGTTAATTCAGGGTAAGAACACAACTATGTGCTATTGTGGCCATAAACAGTGCAAATAGCACAAGCGTCTGTTCCCATCAAATACAGTGTATTGGACTGAAGAGAAGCTCCTGTTTTACTTAGTTTCCCATACTGAGTTGAACTAGATATGCCCCGTTTGTGTAGGAAGCACAGTTCTTTTGTTCTAAGCTAGCGCACTGTACTGGCCCTATAGGAAACACAGTAATGTGCAAGAGTGCCTGTTTCTCAAAAGCACAGTGTTTTTCTTGTAAGGCCAACTAGGGTTCAATACATCAATCTTTACGGAGTTGAATCACATTCAGTTTCAAGTTCTAGCATTAAGTGTTAATTCAGGGTAAGAAGAGCACTATTGTGCTATTCTGGCCATAAACAGTGCAAATAGCACTCGCGTCTGTTCCCAGCACATACAGTGTATTGGGCTGAAGAGAAGATCCTGTTTTACTTAGTTTCCAATACTGAGTTGAACTAGATATGCCCCGTTTGTGTAGGAAGCACAGATCTTTTGTTCTGAGCTAGCTCACTGTACTGGCCCTATAGGAAACACAGTAGAGTGCAAGAGTGCCTGTTTTTCAAAAGCAGAGTGTTTTTCTTGTAAGGCCAACTAGGGTTCAATACAACTTTCTAAACGGAGTTGAATCACATTCAGTTTCATGTTCTAGCATTAAGTGTTAATTCAGGGTAAGAACACCACTATGTGCTATTCTGGCCATAAACAGTGCAAATAGCACTCACATCTGTTCCCAGCAAATACAGTGTATTGGACTGAAGAGAAGCTCCTGTTTTACTTAGTTTCCAATACTGAGTTGAACTAGATATGCCCCGTTTGTGTAGGAAGCACAGTTCTTTTGTTCTAAGCTAGCTCACTGTACTGGCCCTATAGGAAACACAGTAGAGTGCAAGAGTGCCTCTTTCTCAAAAGCAGAGTGTTTTTCTTGTAAGGCCAACTAGGGTTCAATACAACATCCTAAACGGAGTTGAATCACATTCAGTTTCAAGTTCTAGCATTAAGTGTTAATTCAGGGTAAGAACACAACTATTTGCTCTTCTGGCCATAAACAGTGCAAATAGCACTCGCCTCTCTTCCCAGCAAATACAGTGTATTGGACTGAAGAGAAGCTCCTGTTCTACTTAGTTTCCAATACTGAGTTGAACTAGATATGCCCCGTTTGTGTAGGAAGCACAGTTCTTTTGTTCTGAGCTAGCTCACTGTACTGGACCTATAGGAAACATAGTAGAGTGCAAGACTGCCTGTTTCTCAAAAGCAGAGTCTTTTTCTTTTAAGGCCAACTAGGATTCAATACAACATTCTAAACGGAGTTGAATCACATTCAGTTTCAAGTTCTAGCATTAAGTGTTAATTCAGGGTAAGAACACCACTATTGTGCTATTCTGGCCATAAACAGTGCAAATAGCACTCGCGTCTGTTCCCAGCACATACAGTGTATTGGACTGAAGAGAAGCTCCTGTTTTACTTAGTTTCCAATACTGACTTGAACTAGATATGCCCCGTTTGTGTAGGAAGCACAGTTCTTTTGTTCTGAGTTTGCTCACTGTACTGGCCCTATAGGAAACACTGTAGAGTGCAACAGTGCCTGTTTCTCAAAAGCAGAGTGTTTTTCTTGTAAGGCCAACTAGGGTTCAATACAGCTTCCTAAACGGAGTTGAATCACATTTACTTTCAAGTTCTAGCATTAAGTGTTAATTCAGGGTAAGAACACCACTATTGTGCTATTCTGGCCATAAACAGTGCAAATAGCACAAGCGTCTGTTCCCAGCAAATACAGTGTATTGGACTGAAGAGAAGCTCCTGTTTACTTAGTTTCCCATACTGAATTGAACTAGATATGCCCCGTTTGTGTAGGAAGCACATTTTTTTTGTTCTGAGCTAGCTCACTGTACTGGCCCTATAGGAAACAGAGTAGAGTACAAGAGTGCCTTTTTTTCAAAAGCAGACTATTTTCCTTTAAGGCCAACAAGGTTCAGTAAAACTTTCTAAACGCATTTGAATCACATTCAGTTTCATGTTCTAGCATTAAGTGTTAATTCATGGTAAGAACACAACTATGTGCTATTCTGGCCATAAACAGTGCAAATAGCACTCGCGTCTCTTCCCAGCAAATACAGTGTACTGTACTGAAGAGAAGCTCCTGTTTTACTTAGTTTCCAATACTGAGTTGAACTAGATATGCCTTGTTTGTTGTGGAAGCACAGTTCTTTTGTTCTGAGCTAGCTCACTCTACTGGCCCTATGGGAAACACAGTAGAGAGCAAGAGTGCCTGTTTCTCAAAAGCAGAGTGTTTTTCTTGTAAGGCCCTCTAGGGTTCAATACAACTTCCTAAACGGAGTTGAATCACATTCAGTTTCAAGTTCTAGCATTAAGTGTTAATTCAGGGTAAGAACACCACTATTGTGCTATTCTGGCCATAAACAGTGCAAATAGCACTCGCGTCTCTTCCCAGCAAATACAGTCTATTGGACTGAAGAGAAGCTCCTGTTTTACTTAGTTTCCGATACTGAGTTGAACTGGATATGCCCCGTTTGTGTAGGAAGCACAGTTCTTTATAATGAGCTACCCCACTGTACTGGCCCTATAGGAAACACAGTAGAGTGCAAGATTGCCTGTTTCTCAAAAGCAGAGTGTTTTTTTTGTAAGGACAACTAGGGTTCAATACAACCTCCTAAATTGAGTTGAATCACATTCAGTTTCAAGTTCTAGCATTAAGTGTTAATTCAGGGTAAGAAGAGCACTATTGTGCTATTCTGGCCATAAACAGTGCAAATAGCACTCGCGTCTCTTCCAAGCAAATACAGTCTATTGGACTGAAGAGAAGCTCCTGTTTTACTTAGTTTCCAATACTGAGTTGAACTAGATATGCCCCGTTTGTGTAGGAAGCTCAGTTCTTTTGTTCTGAGCTAGCTCACTGTACTGGCCCTATAGGAAACACAGAAGAGTGCAAGAGTGCCTGTTTCTCAAAAGCAGAGTGTTTTTCTTTTAAGGCCAACTAGGGTTCAATACAACAATCTCTACGGAGTTGAATCACATTCAGTTTCAAGTTCTAGCATTAAGTGTTAATTCAGCGTAAGAACACCACTATTGTGCTATTCTGGCCATAAACAGTGCAAATAGCACTCGTGTCTGTTCCGTGCACATACAGTGTATTGGACTGAAGAGAAGCTCCTGTTTTACTTAGTTTCCAATACTGAGTTGAACGAGATATGCCCCGTTTGTGTAGGAAGCACACTTCTTTTGTTCTGAGCTAGCTCACTGTACTGGCCCTATAGGAAACACAGTAGAGTGCAAGAGTGCCTGTTTCTCAAAAGCAGAGTGTTTTTCTTGTAAAGCCCTCTAGGGTTCAATACAACTTCCTAAACGGAGTTGAATCACATTCAGTTTCAAGTTCTAGCATTAAGTGTTAATTCAGGGTAAGAACACAACTATGTGCTATTCTGGCCATAAACAGTCCAAATAGCACTCGCGTCTATTCCCAGCAAATACCATGTATTGGACTGACGATAAGCTCCTGTTTTACTTAGTTTCCAATACTGAGTTGAACTAGATATGCCCCGTTTGTGTAGGATGCACAGTTCTTTTGTTCAAAGCTAGCTCACTGTACCGGCCCTATAGGAAACACAGTAGAGTGCAAGAGTGCCTGTTTCTCAAAAGCAGAGTGTTTTTCTTGTAAGGCCAACTAGGGTTCAATACAACTTCCTAAACGGAGTTGAATCACATTCAGTTTCATGTTCTTGCATTAAGTGTTTTTCAGGGTAAGAACACCACTATTGTGCGATTCTGGTCATAAACAGTGCAAATAGCACTCGTGTCTGTTCCCAGCACATACAGTGTATTGGACTGAAGAGAAGCTCCTGTTTTACTTAGTGTCCAATACTGAGTTGAACTAGATATGCCCCGTTTGTGTAGGAAGCACAGTTCTTTTGTTCTGAGCTAGCTCACTGTACTGGACCTATAGGAAACACAGTAGAGTGCAAGAGTGCCTGTTTCTCAAAAGCAGAGTGTTTTTCTTTTAAGGCCAACTAGGATTCAATACAACATTCTAAACGGAGTTGAATCACATTCAGTTTCAAGTTCTAGCATTAAGTGTTAATTCAGGGTAAGAACACCACTATTGTGCTATTCTGGCCATAAACAGTGCAAATAGCACTCGCGTCTGTTCCCAGCACATACAGTGTATTGGACTGAAGAGAAGCTCCTGTTTTACTTAGTTTCCAATACTGAGTTGAACTAGACATGCCCCGTTTGTGTAGGAAGCACAGTTCTTTTGTTCTAAGCTAGCTCACTGTACTGGCCCTATAGGAAACACAGTAGAGTGCAAGAGTGCCTGTTTCTCAAAACCAGAGTGTTTTTCTTGTAAAGCCCTCTAGGGTTCAATACAACTTCCTAAACGTAGTTGAATCACATTCAGTTTCAAGTTCTAGCATTAAGTGTTAATTCAGGGTAAGAACACAACTATGTGCTATTCTGGCCATAAACAGTGCAAATAGCACTCGCATCTATTCCCAGCAAATACCGTGTATTGGACTGACGATAACTCCTGTTTTACTTAGTTTCCAATACTGAGTTCAACTAGATATGACCCGTTTGTGTAGGAAGCACAGTTCTTTTGTTCTGAGCTAGCTCACTGTACTGGCCCTATAGGAAACACAGTAGAGTGCAAGAGTGCCTGTTTCTCAAAAGCAGAGTGTTTTTCTTGTAAGGCCGACTAGGGTTCAATACAACTTCCTAAACGGAGTTGAATCACATTCACTTTCAAGTTCTAGCATTAAGTGTTAACTCAGGGTAAGAACACCACTATTGTGCTATTCTGGCCATAAACAGTGCAAATAGCACAAGCGTCTGTTCCCAGCAAATACAGTGTATTGGACTGAAGAGATGCTCCTGTTTACTTAGTTTCCCATACTGAGTTGAACTAGATATGCCCTGTTTGTTGTGGAAGCACAGTTCTTTTGTTCTGAGCTAGCTCACTCTACTGGCCCTATAGGAAACACAGTAGAGTGCAAGAGTGCCTGTTTCTCAAAAGCAGAGTGTTTTTCTTGTAAGGCCCTCTAGGGTTCAATACTACTTCCTAAACGGAGTTGAATCACATTCAGTTTCAAGTTCTAGCATTAAGTGTTAATTCAGGGTAAGAACACCACTATTGTGCTATTCTGGCCATAAACAGTGCAAATAGCACTCGCGTCTCTTCCCAGCAAATACAGTCTATTGGACTGAAGAGAAGCTCCTGTTTTATTTAGTTTCCATTACTGAGTTGAACTAGATATGCTCCGTTTGTGTAGGAAGCACAGTTCTTTATAATGAGCTACCTCACTGTACTGGCCCTATAGGAAACACAGTAGAGTGCAAGATTGCCTGTTTCTCAAAAGCAGAGTGTTTTTCTTGTAAGGCCAACTAGGGTTCAATACAACATCCTAAAAGGAGTTGAATCACATTCAGTTTCAAGTTCTAGCATTAAGTGTTAATTCAGGGTAAGAACACCACTATTGTGCTATTCTGGCCATAAACAGTGCAAATAGCACTCGTGTCTGTTCCGTGCACATACAGTGTATTGGACTGAAGAGAAGCTCCTGTTTTACTTAGTTTCCAATACTGAGTTGAACGAGATATGCCCCGTTTGTGTAGGATGCACACTTCTTTTGTTCTGAGCTAGCTCACTGTACTGGCCCTATAGGAAACACAGTAGAGTGCAAGAGTGCCTGTTTCTCAAAAGCAGAGTGTTTTTCTTGTAAAGCCCTCTAGGGTTCAATACAACTTTCTAAACGGAGTTGAATCACATTCAGTTTCAAGTTCTAGCATTAAGTGTTAATTCAGGGTAAGAACACAACTATGTGCTATTCTGGCCATAAACAGTGCAAATAGCACTCGCAACTATTCCCAGCAAATACCGTGTATTGGACTGACGATAAGGTCCTGTTTTACTTAGTTTCCAATACTAAGTTGAACTAGATATGCCCCGTTTGTGTAGGATGCACAGTTCTTTTGTTCAAAGCTAGCTCACTGTATTGGCCCTATAGGAAACACAGTAGAGTGCAAGAGGGCCTGTTTCTCAAAAGCAGAGTGTTTTTCTTGTAAGGCCAACTAGGGTTCAATACAACTTCCTAAACGGAGTTGAATCACATTCAGTTTCATGTTCTTGCATTAAGTGTTAATTCAGGGTAAGAACACAACTATGTGCTATTCTGGCCATAAACAGTGCAAATAGCACTCGCGTCTGTTCCCAGCAAATACAGTGTATTGGACTGAAGAGAAGCTTCTGTTTTACTTAGTTTCCATTACTGACTTGAACTAGATATGCCCCGTTTGTGTAGGAAGCACAGTTCTTTTGTTCTGAGCAAGCTCACTGTACTGGCCCTATAGGAAACACAGTAGAGTGCAAGAGTGCCTGTTTCTCAAAAGCAGATGTTTTTCTTGTAAAGCCCTCTAGGGTTCAATACAACTTCCTAAACGGATTTGAATCACATTCCGTTTCAAGTTCTAGCATTAAGTGTTAATTCAGGGTAAGAACACAACTATGTGCTATTCTGGCCATAAACAGTGCAAATAGCACTCGCGTCTGTTCCCAGCAAATACAGTGTATTGGACTGAAGAGAAGCCCCTGTTTTACTTAGTTTCCAATACTGAGTTGAACTAGATATGCCCCGTTTGTGTAGGAAGCACAGTTCTTTTATTCTGAGCTAGCTCACTGTACTGGCCCTATAGGAAACACAGTAGAGTGCAAGAGTGCCTGTTTCTCAAAAGCAGAGTGTTTTTCTTGTAAGGCCGACTAGGGTTCAATACAACTTCCTAAACGGAGTTGAATCACATTCAGTTTCAAGTTCTAGCATTAAGTGTTAATTCAGGGTAAGAATACCACTATTGTGCTATTCTGGCCATAAACAGTGCAAATAGTACAAGCGTCTGTTCCCATCAAATACAGTGTATTGGACTGAAGAGAAGCTCCTGTTTTACTTAGTTTCCCGTACTGAGTTGAACTAGATATGCCCCGTTTGTGTACGAAGCACAGTTCTTTTTTTCTAAGCAAGCGCACTGTACTGGCCCTATAGGAAACACAGTAATGTGCAAGAGAGCCTGTTTCTCAAAAGCAGAGTGTTTTTCTTGTAAGGCCAACTAGGGTTCAATACATCAATCTCTACGGAGTTGAATCACATTCAGTTTCAAGTTCTAGCATTAAGTGTTAATTCAGGGTAAGAAGAGCACTATTGTGCTATTCTGGCCATAAACAGTGCAAATAGCACTCGTGTCTGTTCCCAGCACACACAGTGTATTGGACTGAAGAGAAGCTCCTGTTTTAATTAGTTTCCAATACTGAGTTGAACTAGATATGCCCCGTTTGTGTAGGAAGCACAGTTCTTTTGTTCTGAGGTAGCTCACTGTACTGGCCCTATAGGAAACACAGTAGAGTGCAAGAGTGCCTGTTTTTCAAAAGCAGAGTGTTTTTCTCCTAAGGCCAACTAGGGTTCAATACAAACTTCCTAAACGGAGCTGAATCACATTCAGTTTCAAGTTCTAGCATTAAGTGTTAATTCAGGGTAAGAACACAACTATGTGCTATTCTGGCCATAAACAGTGCAAATAGCACTCGCGTCTGTTCCCAGCAAATACCGTGTATTGGACTGATGATAAGCTCCTGTTTTACTTAGTTTCCAATACTGAGTTGAACTAGATATGCCCCGTTTGTGTAGGAAGCACAGTTCTTTTGTTCTAAGCTAGCTCACTGTACTTGCCCTATAGGAAACACAGTAGAGTGCAAGAGTGCCTGTTTCTCAAAAGCAGAGTGTTTTTCTTGTAAGGCCGACTAGGGTTCAATACAACTTCCTAAACGGAGTTGAATCACGTTGAATTTCAAGTTCTAGCTGCAAGGGTTCATTCAGTGTAAGAACACCACTATTGTGCTATTCTGGCCATAAACAGTGCAAATAGCACAAGCGTCTGTTCCCAGCAAATACAGTGTATTGGACTGAAGAGAAGCTCCTGTTTTACTTAGTATCCCATACTGAGTTGAACTACATATGACCCGTTTGTGTAGGAAGCACAGTTCTTTTATTTTATTCTAGCGCACTGTACTGGCCCTATAGGAAACACAGTAATGTGCAAGAGTGCCTGTTTCTCAAAAGCAGAGTGTTTTTCTTGTAAGGCCCACTAGGGTTCAATACAACAATCTCTACTGAGTTGAATCACATTCAGTTTCAAGTTCTAGCATTAAGTGTTAATTCAGGGTAAGAACACCACTATTGTGCTATTCTGGATATAAACAGTGCAAATAGCACTCGCGTCTGTTCCCAGCAAATACAGTGTATTGGACTGAAGAGAAGCTCCTGTTTTACTTAGTTTCCCATACTGAGTTGAACTAGATATGCCCCGTTTGTGTAGGAATCACAGTTCTTTTGTTCTAAGCTAGCTCACTGTACTGGCCCTATAGGAAACACAGTAGAGTGCAAGAGTGCCTCTTGTTCAAAAGCAGAGTGTTTCTCTTGTAAGGCCTACTAGGGTGCAATACAACTTCCTAAACAGAGTTAAATCACATTCAGTTTCAAGTTCTAGCATTAAGTGTTAATTCAGGGTAAGAACACAACTATATGCTATTCTGGCCATAAACAGTACAAATAGCACTCGCATCTGTTCCCTGCAAATACAGTGTATTGGACTGAAGATAAGCTCCTGTTTTACTTAGTTTCCAATACTGAGTTGATCTAGATATGCCTCGTTTGTGTAGGAAGCACAGCTCTTTTGTTCTAAGCTAGCTCACTGTACTGGCCCTATGGGAAACACAGTAGAGTGCAAGAGTGCCTGTTTCTCAAAAGCAGAGTGTTTTTCTTGTAAGGCCAATTAGTGTTCAATACAACTTCCTAAACGGCATTGAATCACATTCAGTTTCAAGTTCTAGAATTAAGTGTTAATTCAGGGTAAGAACACCACTATTGTGGTATTCTGGCCATAAACAGTGCAAATAGCCCTCGGGTCTGTTCCCAGCAAATACAGTGTATTGGACAGAAGAGAAGATCCTGTTTTACTTACTTTCCAATACTGAGTTGAATTAGACATGCCCCGTTTGTGTAGCAAGCACAGTTCTTTTGTTTGAGCTAGCTCACTGTACTGGCCCTATAGCAAACACAGTAGAGTGCAAGAGTGCCTGTTTCTCAAAAGCAGAGTGTTTTTCTTGTAAGGCCAACTAGGGTTCAATACAAACTTCCTAAACGGAGCTGAATCACATTCAGTTTCAAGTTCTAGCATTAAATGTTAATTCAGGGTAAGAATACCACTATGTGCTATTCTGGCCATAAACAGAGCAAATACCACTCGCGTCTGTTCCCAGCAAATACAGTGTATTGGACTGAAGAGAAGCTCCTGTTTTACTTAGTTTCCAATACTGAGTTGAACTAGATATGCCCCGTTTGTGTAGGATGCATAATTCATTTGTTCTGAGCTAGCTCACTGTACTGGGCCTATAGGAAACACAGTAGAGTGCAAGAGTGCCTGTTTCTCAAAAGCAGAGTGTTTGTCTTATAAGGCCAACTGGGGTTAAATACAATGTCCTAAACGGAGTTGAATCACATTCAGTTTCATGTTCTTGCATTAATTGTTAATTCAGGGTAAGAACACCACTATGTGCTATTCTGTCCATAAACAGTGCAAATAGCACTCGCGTCTCTTCCCAGCAAATACATTGTATTGGACTGAAGAGAAGCTCCTGTTTTACTTAGTTTCCAATACTGAGTTGAACTAGTTATGCCCCGTTTGTGTAGGAAGCACAGTTCTTTGGTTCTGAGCTAGCTCACTGTACTGGCCCTATAGGAAACACAGTAGAGTGCAAGAGGGCCTGTTTCTCAAAAGCAGAAAATATTTTAGTTGTAAGGCCGACTAGGGTTCAATTCAACTTCCTAAACGGAGTACAAGCACATGAAGTTTCATGATCTAGGATTAAGTGTTAATTCAGGGTAAGAACACCACTATGTGCTATTCTGACCATAAACAGTGCAAATAGCACTCGCGTCTGTTCCCAGCAAATACAGTGTATTGGACTGAAGAGAAGCTCCCGTTTTACTTACTTTCCAATACTGAGTTGAACTAGATATGCCCCGTTTGTGTAGGAAGCACAGTTCTTTGGTTCTGAGCTAGCTCACTGTACTGGCCCTATAGGAATCACAGTAGAGTGCAAGAGTGCCTGTTTCTCAAAAGCAGAGTGTTTTTCTTGTAAGGCCAACTAGGGTTCAATACAACATTCTAAACGGAGTTGAATCACATTCAGTTTCAAGTTCTAGCATTAAGTGTAAATTCAGGGTAAGAACACCACTATTGTGCTATTCTGGCCATAAACAGTGCAAATAGCACTCGGGTCGGTTCCCAATAAATACAGTGTATTGAACTAACAAGAAGCTCCTGTTTTACTTAGTTTCCAATACTGAGTTGAACTAGATATGCTCCGTTTGTGTAGGAAGCACAGTTCTTTGGTTCTGAGCTAGCTCACTGTACTGGCCCTATAGGAAACACAGTAGAGTGCAAGAGGGCTTGTTTCTCAAAAGCAGAGTGTTTTTCTTCTAAGGCCGACTAGAGTTCAATACAACTTGCAAAACGGAGTTGAATCACTTTGAATTTCAAGTTCTAGCAGCAAGGGTTCATTCAGGGTAAGAACACCACTATTGTGCTATTCTGGCCATAAACAGTGCAAATAGCACAATCGTCTGTTCCCAGCAAATACAGTGTATTGGACTGAAGAGAAGCTCCTGTTTTACTTAGTTTCCCATACTGAGTTGAACTAGATATGACCCGTTTGTGTAGGAAGCACAGTTCTTTTGTTCTAAGCTAGCGCACTGTACTGGCCCTATAGGAAACACAGTAATGTGCAAGAGCGCCTGTTTCTCAAAAGCAGAGTGTTTTTCTTGTAAGGTCCACTAGGGTTCAATACAACAATCTCTACGGAGTTGAATCACATTCAGTTTCAAGTTCTAGCATTAAGTGTTAATTCATGGTAAGTACAAAACTATGTGCAATTCTGGCCATAAACAGTGCAAATAGCACTCGCGTCTGTTCCCAGATAATACAGTGTATTGGACTTAAAAGAAGCTCCTGTTTTACTTATTTTCCAATACTGAGTTGAACTGGATATGCCCCGTTTTTTGTGGAAGCACAGTTCTTTTGTTCTAAGCTAGCTCACTGTACTGTCCCTATAGGAAATACAGTAGAGTGCAAGAGTGCCTGTTTCTCAAAAGCAGAGTGTTTTTATTGTAGGGCGCCTAGGGTTTAATACAACTTCCTAAACGGAGTTGAATCACATTCAGTTTCAAGTTCTAGCATTAAGTGTTAATTCAGGGTAAGAACACCACTATTGTGCTATTCTGGCCATAAACAGTGCAAATAGCACTCAGGTCTGCTCCCAGCAAATACAGTGTATTGGACAGAAGAAAAGATCCTGTTTTACTTAGTTTCCAATACTGAGTTGAACTAGATATGCCCCGTTTGTGTAGGAAGCACCGTTCTTTTGTTCTGAGCTAGCTCACTGTACTGGCCCTATAGGAAACACAGTGGAGTGCTAGAGTGCCTGTTTCTCAAAAGCAGAGTGTTTTTCTTGTAAGGCCGACTAGGGTTCAATACAACTTCCTAAACGGAGTTGAATCACGTTGAATTCAAGTTCTAGCAGGAAGGGTTCATTCAGGGTAAGAACACCACTATTGTGCTATTCTGGCCATAAACAGTGCAAATAGCTCAAGCTTCTGTTCCCAGCAAATACAGTGTATTGGACTGAAGAGAAGCTCCTGTTTTACTTAGTTTCCCATACTGAGTTGAACTAGATATGACCTGTTTGTGTAGGAAGCACAGTTCTTTTATTCTAAGCTAGCGCACTGTACTGGCCCTATAGGAAACACAGTAATGTGCAAGAGTGCCTGTTTCTCAAAAGCAGAGTGTTTTTCTTGTAAGGCCCACTAGGGTTCAATACAACAATCTCTACGGAGTTGAATCACATTCAGTTTCAAGTTCTAGCATTAAGTGTTAATTCAGGGTAAGAACACCACTATTGTGCTATTCTGGCCATAAACAGTGCAAATAGCACTCGTGTCCGTTCCCAGCACATACAGTGTATTGGACTGAAGAGAAGCTCCTGTTTTACTTAGTTTCCAATACTGAGTTGAACTAGATATGCCCCGTTTGTGTAGGAAGCACAGTTCTTTTGTTCTGAGCTAGCTCACTGTACTGGCCCTACAGGAAACACAGAAGAGTGCAAGAGTGCCTCTTGTTCAAAAGCAGAGTGTTTCTCTTGTAAGGCCTACTAGGGTGCAATACAACTTCCTAAACAGAGTTAAATCACATTCAGTTTCAAGTTCTAGCATTAAGTGTTAATTCAGGGTAAGAACACAACTATATGCTATTCTGGCCATAAACAGTACAAATAGCACTCGCATCTGTTCCCTGCAAATACAGTGTATTGGACTGAAGATAAGCTCCTGTTTTACTTAGTTTCCAATACTGAGTTGATCTAGATATGCCTCGTTTGTGTAGGAAGCACAGCTCTTTTGTTCTAAGCTAGCTCACTGTACTGGCCCTATGGGAAACACAGTAGAGTGCAAGAGTGCCTGTTTCTCAAAAGCAGAGTGTTTTTCTTGTAAGGCCAATTAGTGTTCAATACAACTTCCTAAACGGCATTGAATCACATTCAGTTTCAAGTTCTAGAATTAAGTGTTAATTCAGGGTAAGAACACCACTATTGTGGTATTCTGGCCATAAACAGTGCAAATAGCCCTCGGGTCTGTTCCCAGCAAATACAGTGTATTGGACATAAGAGAAGATCCTCTTTTACTTACTTTCCAATACTGAGTTGAATTAGACATGCCCCGTTTGTGTAGCAAGCACAGTTCTTTTGTTTGAGCTAGCTCACTGTACTGGCCCTATAGCAAACACAGTAGAGTGCAAGAGTGTCTGTTTCTCAAAAGCAGAGTGTTTTTCTTGTAAGGCCAACTAGGGTTCAATACAAACTTCCTAAACGGAGCTGAATCACATTCAGTTTCAAGTTCTAGCATTAAATGTTAATTCAGGGTAAGAATACCACTATGTGCTATTCTGGCCATAAACAGAGCAAATACCACTCGCGTCTGTTCCCAGCAAATACAGTGTATTGGACTGAAGAGAAGCTCCTGTTTTACTTAGTTTCCAATACTGAGTTGAACTAGATATGCCCCGTTTGTGTAGGATGCATAATTCATTTGTTCTGAGCTAGCTCACTGTACTGGGCCTATAGGAAACACAGTAGAGTGCAAGAGTGCCTGTTTCTCAAAAGCAGAGTGTTTGTCTTATAAGGCCAACTGGGGTTAAATACAATGTCCTAAACGGAGTTGAATCACATTCAGTTTCATGTTCTTGCATTAATTGTTAATTCAGGGTAAGAACACCACTATGTGCTATTCTGTCCATAAACAGTGCAAATAGCACTCGCGTCTCTTCCCAGCAAATACATTGTATTGGACTGAAGAGAAGCTCCTGTTTTACTTAGTTTCCAATACTGAGTTGAACTAGTTATGCCCCGTTTGTGTAGGAAGCACAGTTCTTTGGTTCTGAGCTAGCTCACTGTACTGGCCCTATAGGAAACACAGTAGAGTGCAAGAGGGCCTGTTTCTCAAAAGCAGATTGTTTTAGTTGTAAGGCCGACTAGGGTTCAATTCAACTTCCTAAACGGAGTACAAGCACATGAAGTTTCATGATCTAGGATTAAGTGTTAATTCAGGGTAAGAACACCACTATGTGCTATTCTGACCATAAACAGTGCAAATAGCACTCGCGTCTGTTCCCAGCAAATACAGTGTATTGGACTGAAGAGAAGCTCCCGTTTTACTTACTTTCCAATACTGAGTTGAACTAGATATGCCCCCTTTGTGTAGGAAGCACAGTTCTTTGGTTCTGAGCTAGCTCACTGTACTGGCCCTATAGGAATCACAGTAGAGTGCAAGAGTGCCTGTTTCTCAAAAGCAGAGTGTTTTTCTTGTAAGGCCAACTAGGGTTCAATACAACATTCTAAACGGAGTTGAATCACATTCAGTTTCAAGTTCTAGCATTAAGTGTAAATTCAGGGTAAGAACACCACTATTGTGCTATTCTGGCCATAAACAGTGCAAATAGCACTCGGGTCGGTTCCCAGCAAATACAGTGTATTGAACTAACAAGAAGCTCCTGTTTTACTTAGTTTCCAATACTGAGTTGAACTAGATATGCTCCGTTTGTGTAGGAAGCACAGTTCTTTGGTTCTGAGCTAGCTCACTGTACTGGCCCTATAGGAAACACAGTAGAGTGCAAGAGGGCTTGTTTCTCAAAAGCAGAGTGTTTTTCTTCTAAGGCCGACTAGAGTTCAATACAACTTGCAAAACGGAGTTGAATCACTTTGAATTTCAAGTTCTAGCAGCAAGGGTTCATTCAGGGTAAGAACACCACTATTGTGCTATTCTGGCCATAAACAGTGCAAATAGCACAATCGTCTGTTCCCAGCAAATACAGTGTATTGGACTGAAGAGAAGCTCCTGTTTTACTTAGTTTCCCATACTGAGTTGAACTAGATATGACCCGTTTGTGTAGGAAGCACAGTTCTTTTGTTCTAAGCTAGCGCACTGTACTGGCCCTATAGGAAACACAGTAATGTGCAAGAGCGCCTGTTTCTCAAAAGCAGAGTGTTTTTCTTGTAAGGTCCACTAGGGTTCAATACAACAATCTCTACGGAGTTGAATCACATTCAGTTTCAAGTTCTAGCATTAAGTGTTAATTCATGGTAAGTACAAAACTATGTGCAATTCTGGCCATAAACAGTGCAAATAGCACTCGCGTCTGTTCCCAGATAATTCAGTGTATTGGACTTAAAAGAAGCTCCTGTTTTACTTATTTTCCAATACTGAGTTGAACTGGATATGCCCCGTTTTTTGTGGAAGCACAGTTCTTTTGTTCTAAGCTAGCTCACTGTACTGTCCCTATAGGAAATACAGTAGAGTGCAAGAGTGCCTGTTTCTCAAAAGCAGAGTGTTTTTATTGTAGGGCGCCTAGGGTTTAATACAACTTCCTAAACGGAGTTGAATCACATTCAGTTTCAAGTTCTAGCATTAAGTGTTAATTCAGGGTAAGAACACCACTATTGTGCTATTCTGGCCATAAACAGTGCAAATAGCACTCAGGTCTGCTCCCAGCAAATACAGTGTATTGGACAGAAGAAAAGATCCTGTTTTACTTAGTTTCCAATACTGAGTTGAACTAGATATGCCCCGTTTGTGTAGGAAGCACCGTTCTTTTGTTCTGAGCTAGCTCACTGTACTGGCCCTATAGGAAACACAGTGGAGTGCTAGAGTGCCTGTTTCTCAAAAGCAGAGTGTTTTTCTTGTAAGGCCGACTAGGGTTCAATACAACTTCCTAAACGGAGTTGAATCACGTTGAATTCAAGTTCTAGCAGGAAGGGTTCATTCAGGGTAAGAACACCACTATTGTGCTATTCTGGCCATAAACAGTGCAAATAGCTCAAGCTTCTGTTCCCAGCAAATACAGTGTATTGGACTGAAGAGAAGCTCCTGTTTTACTTAGTTTCCCATACTGAGTTGAACTAGATATGACCTGTTTGTGTAGGAAGCACAGTTCTTTTATTCTAAGCTAGCGCACTGTACTGGCCCTATAGGAAACACAGTAATGTGCAAGAGTGCCTGTTTCTCAAAAGCAGAGTGTTTTTCTTGTAAGGCCCACTAGGGTTCAATACAACAATCTCTACGGAGTTGAATCACATTCAGTTTCAAGTTCTAGCATTAAGTGTTAATTCAGGGTAAGAACACCACTATTGTGCTATTCTGGCCATAAACAGTGCAAATAGCACTCGTGTCCGTTCCCAGCACATACAGTGTATTGGACTGAAGAGAAGCTCCTGTTTTACTTAGTTTCCAATACTGAGTTGAACTAGATATGCCCCGTTTGTGTAGGAAGCACAGTTCTTTTGTTCTGAGCTAGCTCACTGTACTGGCCCTACAGGAAACACAGAAGAGTGCAAGAGTGCCTGTTTCTCAAAAGCAGAGTGTTTTTCTTGTAAGGCCAACTAGGGTTCAATACAACTTCATAAACGGAGTTGAATCACATTCAGTTTCATTTTCTTGCATTAAGTGTTAATTCAGGGTAAGAACACAACTATGTGCTATTCTGGCCATAAACAGTGCAAATAGCACTCGCGTCTCTTCCCAGCAAATACAGTGTATTGGACTGAAGAGAAGCTCCTGTTTTACTTAGTTTCAAATACTGAGTTCAACTAGATATGCCCCGTTTGTGTAGGAAGCACAGTTCTTTTTTTCTGAGCTAGCTCACTGTACTGGCCCTATAGGAAACACAGTAGAGTGCAAGAGTGCCTGTTTCTCAAAAGCAGAGTGTTTTTGTTGTAAGGCCGACTAGGGTTCAATACGACTTCCTAAACGGAGTTGAATCACATTCAGTTTCATGTTCTTGCATTAATTGTTAATTCAGGGAAAGAACGCCACTATGTGCTATTCTGTCCATAAACAGTGCAAATAGCACTCGCGTCTCTTCCCAGCAAATACATTGTATTGGACTGAAGAGAAGCTCCTGTTTTACTTAGTTTCCAATACTGAGTTGAACTAGTTATGCCCCGTTTGTGTAGGAAGCACAGTTCTTTGGTTCTGAGCTAGCTCACTGTACTGGCCCTATAGGAAACACAGTAGGGTGCAAGAGGGCCTGTTTCTCAAAAGCAGATTGTTTTAGTTGTAAGGCCGACTAGGGTTCAATACAACTTCCTAAACGGAGTACAAGCACATGAAGTTTCATGATCTAGGATTAAGTGTTAATTCAGGGTAAGAACACCACTATGTGCTATTCTGACCATAAACAGTGCAAATAGCACTCGCGTCTGTTCCCAGCAAATACAGTGTATTGGACTGAAGAGAAGCTCCCGTTTTACTTACTTTCCAATACTGAGTTGAACTAGATATGCCCCGTTTGTGTAGGAAGCACAGTTCTTTGGTTCTGAGCTAGCTCACTGTACTGGCTCTATAGAAATCACAGTAGAGTGCAAGAGTGCCTGTTTCTCAAAAGCAGAGTGTTTTTCTTGTAAGGCCAACTAGGGTTCAATACAACATTCTAAACGGAGTTGAATCACATTCAGTTTCAAGTTCTAGCATTAAGTGTAAATTCAGGGTAAGAACACCACTATTGTGCTATTCTGGCCATAAACAGTGCAAATAGCACTCGTGTCTGTTCCCAGCAAATACAGTGTATTGGACTGAAGAGAAGCTCCTGTTTTACTTACTTTCCCATACTGAGTTGAACTAGATATGACCCGTTTGTGTAGGAAGCACAGTTCTTTTGTTCTAAGCTAGCGCACTGTACTGGCCCTATAGGAAACACAGTAATGTGCAAGAGTGCCTGTTTCTCAAAAGCAGAGTGTTTTTCTTGTAAGGCCCACTAGGGTTCAATACAACAATCTCTACGGAGTTGAATCACATTCAGTTTCAAGTTCTAGCATTAAGTGTTAATTCATGGTAAGTACAAAACTATGTGCAATTCTGGCCATAAACAGTGCAAATAGCTCTCGCGTCTGTTCCCAGAAAATACAGTGTATTGGACTGAAAAGAAGCTCCTGTTTTACTTAGTTTCCAATACTGAGTTGAACTGGATATGCCCCGTTTGTTGTGGAAGCACAGTTCTTTTGTTCTAAGCTAGCTCACTGTACTGTCCCTATAGGAAATACAGTAGAGTGCAAGAGTGCCTGTTTCTCAAAAGCAGAGTGTTTTTATTGTAGGGCGCCTAGGGTTTAATACAACTTCCTAAACGGAGTTGAATCACATTCAGTTTCAAGTTCTAGCATTAAGTGTTAATTCAGGGTAAGAACACAACTATTGTGCTATTCTGGCCATAAACAGTGCAAATAGCACTCAGGTCTGTTCCCAGCAAATACAGTGTATTGGACAGAAGAAAAGATCCTGTTTTACTTAGTTTCCAATACTGAGTTGAACTAGATATGCCCCGTTTGTGTAGGAAGCACAGTTCTTTTGTTCTGAGCTAGCTCACTGTACTGGCCCTATAGGAAACACAATGGAGTGCTAGAGTGCCTGTTTCTCAAAAGCAGAGTGTTTTTCTTGTAAGGCCGACTAGGGTTCAATACAACTTCCTAAACGGAGTTGAATCACGTTGAATTCAAGTTCTAGCAGGAAGGGTTCATTCAGGGTAAGAACACCACTATTGTGCTATTCTGGCCATAAACAGTGCAAATAGCACAAGCTTCTGTTCCCAGCAAATACAGTGTATTGGACTGAAGAGAAGCTCCTGTTTTACTTAGTTTCCCATACTGAGTTGAACTAGATATGACCTGTTTGTGTAGGAAGCACAGTTCTTTTATTCTAAGCTAGCGCACTGTACTGGCCCTATAGGAAACACAGTAATGTGCAAGAGTGCCTGTTTCTCAAAAGCAGAGTGTTTTTCTTGTAAGGCCCACTAGGGTTCAATACAACAATCTCTACGGAGTTGAATCACATTCAGTTTCAAGTTCTAGCATTAAGTGTTAATTCAGGGTAAGAACACCACTATTGTGCTATTCTGGCCATAAACATTGCAAATAGCACTCGTGTCCGTTCCCAGCACATACAGTGTATTGGACTGAAGAGAAGCTCCTGTTTTACTTAGTTTCCAATACTGAGTTGAACTAGATATGCCCCGTTTGTGTAGGAAGCACAGTTCTTTTGTTCTGAGCTAGCTCACTGTACTGGCCCTATAGGAAACACAGTAGAGTGCAAGAGTGCCTGTTTCTCAAAAGCAGAGTGTTTTTGTTGTAAGGCCGACTAGGGTTCAATACAACTTCCTAAACGGAGTTGAATTACATTCAGTTTCAAGTTCTGCATTAAGTGTTAATTCAGGGAAAGAACACCACTATTGTGCTATTCTGGCCATAAACAGTGCAAATAGCACTCGCGTCTGTTCCCAGCAAATACTGATAATTGGACTGAAGAGAAGCTCCTGTTTTACTTAGTTTCCAATACTGACTTGAACTAGATATGCCCCGTTTGTGTAGGAAGCACAGTTCTTTTGTTTTGAGCTACCTCACTGTACTGGCCCTATAGTAAACACAGTAGAGTGCATGAGTGCCTGTTTCTCAAAAGCAGAGTGTTTTTCTTGTAAGGCCAACTACGGTTCAATACAACTTCCTAAACGGAGTTGGATCACATTAAGTTTCAAGTTCTAGCATTAAGTGTTAATTCAGGGTAAGAACACCACTATTGTGCTATTCTGGCCATAAACAGTGCAAATAGCACTCGGGTCTGTTCCCAGCAAATACAGTGTATTGGACTGAAGAAAAGATCCTGTTTTACTTACTTTCCAATACTGAGTTGAACTAGATATGCCCCGTTTGTGTAGGAAGCACAGTTCTTTTGTTCTGAGCTAGCTCACTGTACTGGCCCTATAGGAAACACAGTAGAGTGCAAGAGTGCCTGTTTCTCAAAAGTAGAGTGTTTTTCTTGTAAGGCCAACTAGGGTTCAATACAACTTCCTTAATGGAGTTGAAGCACATGCGATTTCATATTCTAGCATTAAGTGTTAATTCAGAGTACGAACACCACTATGTGCTATTCTGGCCATAATCAGTGCAAATAACACTTGCTTTCTGTTCCCAGGAAATACCGTGTATTGGACTGAAGAGAAGCTCCTGTTTTACTTAGTTTCCAATACTGAGTTGAACTAGATATGGCCCGTTTGTGTAGGAAGCACATTTCGTTTGTTCTGAGCTAGCTCACTCTACTGGCCCTATAGGAAACACAGTAGAGTGCAAGAGTGCCTGTTTCTCAAAAGCAGAGTGTTTTTCTTGTAAAGCCCTCTAGGGTTCAATACAACTTCCTAAACGGAGTTGAATCACATTCAGTTTCAAGTTCTCGCATTAAGTGTTAATTCAGGGTAAGAACACAACTATGTGCTATTCTGGCCATAAACAGTGCAAATAGCACTCGCATCTATTCCCAGCAAATACCGTGTATTGGACTGACAATAAGCTCCTGTTTTACTTAGTTTCCAATACTGAGTTGAACTAGATATGCCCCGTTTGTGTAGGAAGCACAGTTCTTTTGTTCTAAGCTAGCTCACTGTACTGGCCCTATAGGAAACACAGTATAGTGCAAGAGGGACTGTTTCTCAAAAGCAGAGTGTTTTTCTTGTAAGGCCAACTAGGGTTCAATACAACTTCCTAAACGGAGTTGAATCACATTCAGTATCATGTTCTTGCATTAAGTGTTAATTCAGGGTAAGAACACCACTATTGTGCTATTCTGGCCATAAACAGCACAAATAGAACTCCCGTCTGTTCCCAGCCAATACAGTGTATTGGACTGAAGAGAAGCTCCTGTTTTACTTAGTTTCCTATATTGAGTTGAACTAGATATTCCCCGTTTGTGTAGGAAGCACAGTTCTTTTGTTCTAAGCTAGCGCACTGTACTGGCCATATAGGAAACACAGTAATGTGCAAGAGTGCCTGTTTCTCAAAAGTAGAGTGTTTTTCTTGTAAGGCCAACTAGGTTTCAATACAACTTCCTTAACGGAGTTGAAGCACATGCAGTTTCATATTCTAGCATTAAGTGTTAATTCAGAGTACGAGCACCACTATGTGCTATTCTGGCCATAAACAGTGCAAATAGCACTCGCTTTCTGTTCCCATGAAATACAGTGTATTGGACTGAAGAGAAGCTCCTGTTTTACTGAGTTTCCAATACTGACTTAAACTAGATATGCCCCGTTTGTGTAGGAAGCACACTTCTTTTGTTTTGAGCTAGCTCACTGTACTGGCCCTATAGGAAACACAGTAGAGTGCATGAGTGCCTGTTTCTCAAAAGCAGAGTGTTTTTCTTGTAAGGCCAACTAGGGTTCAATACAACTTCATAAACGGATTTGAATCACATTAAGTTTCAAGTTCTAGCATTAAGTGTTAATTCAGGGTAAGAACACCACTATTGTGCTATTCTGGCCATAAACAGTGCAAATAGCACTCGGGTCTGTTCCCAGCAAATACAGTGTATTGGACCGAAGAAAAGATCCTGTTTTACTTACTTTCCAATACTGAGTTGAACTAGATATGCCCCGTTTGTGTAGGAAGCACAGTTCTTTTGTTCTGAGATAGCTCACTGTACTGGCCCCATAGGAAACACAGTAGAGTGCAAGAATGCCTGTTTCTCAAAAGTAGAGTGTTTTTCTTGTAAGGCCAACTAGGGTTCAATACAACTTCCTTAATGGAGTTGAAGCACATGCAGTTTCATATTCTAGCATTAAGTGTTAATTCAGGGTACGAACACCACTATGTGCTATTCTGGCCATAAACAGTGCAAATAACACTTGCTTTCTGTTCCCAGGAAATACAGTGTATTGGACTGAAGAGAAGCTCCTGTTTTACTTAGTTTCCAATACTGAGTTCAAATAGATATGCCCCGTTTGTGAGGGAAGCACAGTTCTTTTGTTCTAAGCTAGCTCACTATACTGGCCCTATAGGAAACACAGTAGAGTGCAAAAGTGCCTGTTTCTCAAAAGTAGAGTGTTTTTCTTGTAAGGCCGACTAGGGTTCAATACAACTTCCTAAACGGAGTTGAATCACATTCAGTTTCAAGTTCTAGCATTAAGTGTTAATTCAGGGTAAGAACACCACTATTGTGCTATTCTGTCCATAAACAGTGCAAATAGGACTCGCGTCTGTTCCCAGCAAATGCATTTATTGGACTGAAGAGAAGCTCCTCTTTTACTTAGTTTCCCCTACTGAGTTGAACTAGATATGCCCCGTTTGTGTAGGAAGCACAGTTCTTTTGTTCTAAGCTAGCTCACTGTACTGGCCCTATAGGAAACACAGAAATGTGCAAGAGTGCCTGTTTCTCAAAAGCAGAGTGTTTTTCCTGTAAGGCCAACTAGGGTGCAATACAACAATCTCTACGGAGTTGAATCACATTCAGTTTCAAGTTCTAGCATTAAGTTTTAATTCAGGGTAAGAACACCACTATTGTGCTATTCTGGCCATAAACAGTGCAAATAGCACTCGTGTCTGTTCCCAGCACATACAGTGTATTGGACTGAAGAGAAGCTCCTGTTTTACTTAGTTTCCAATACTGAGTTGAACTAGATATGCCCCGTTTGTGTAGGAAGCACATTTCATTTGTTCTGAGCTAGCTCACTCTACTGGCCCTATAGGAAACACAGTAGAGTGCAAGAGTGCCTGTTTCTCAAAAGCAGAGTGTTTTTCTTGTAAAGCCCTCTAGGGTTCAATACAACTTCCTAAAAGGAGTTGAATCACATTCAGTTTCAAGTTCTCGCATTAAGTGTTTATTCAGGGTAAGAACACAACTATGTGCTATTCTGGCCATAAACAGTGCAAATAGCACTCGCATCTGTTCCCAGCAAATACCGTGTATTGGACTGACAATAAGCTCCTGTTTTACTTAGTTTCCAATACTGAGTTGAACTAGATATGCCCCGTTTGTGTAGGAAGCACAGTTCTTTTGTTCTAAGCTAGCTCACTGTACTGGCCCTATAGGAAACACAGTAGAGAGCAAGAGGGCCTGTTTCTCAAAAGCAGAGTGTTTTTCTTGTAAGGCCAACTAGGGTTCAATACAACTTCCTAAACGGAGTTGAATCACATTCAGTATCATGTTCTTGCATTAAGTGTTAATTCAGGGTAAGAACACCACTATTGTGCTATTCTGGCCATAAACAGCACAAATAGAACTCGCGTCTGTTCCCAGCCAATACAGTGTATTGGACTGAAGAGAAGCTCCTGTTTTACTTAGTTTCCAATACTGACTTGAACTAGATATTCCCCGTTTGTGTAGGAAGCTCAGTTCTTTTGTTCTGAGCAAGCTCACTGTACTGGCCCTATAGGAAACACAGTGGAGTGCAAGAGTGCCAGTTTCTCAAAAGCAGAGTGTTTTTCTTGTAAGGCCGACTGGGGTTTAATACAACTTCCTAAACGGAGTTGAATCACATTCAGTTTCAAGTTCTAGCATTAAGTGTTAATTCAGGGTAAGAACACCACTATGTGCTATTCTGGCCATAAACAGTGCAAATAGCACTCGCGTCTCTTCCCAGCAAATACAGTATATGGGACTGAAGAGAAGCTCCTGTTTTACTTAGTTTCCAATACTGAGTTGAACTAGATATGCCCCGTTTGTGTAGGAAGCACAGTTCTTTTGTTCTGAGCTAGCTCACTCTACTGTCCCTATAGGAAACACAGTAGAGTGCAAGAGGGCCTGTTTCTCAAAAGCAGAGTGTTTTTCTTGTAAGGCCGACTAGGGTTCAATACAACTTCCTAAACGGAGTTGAAGCACATGCAGTTTCAAGTTCTAGCATTAAGTGTTAATTCAGGGTAAGAACACCTCTATGTGCTATTCTGGGCATAAACAGTGCAAATAGCACTCACGTCTGTTCCCAGCAAATACAGTGTATTGGACTGAAGAGAAGCTCCTGTTTTACTTAGTTTCCAATACTGAGTTGAACTAGATATGCCCAGTTTGTGTAGGAAGCACAGTTCTTTTTTCTGAGCTATCTCAGTGTACTGGCCCTATAGGAAACACAGTGGAGTGCAAGAGTGCCTGTTTCTCAAAAGCAGAGTGTTTTTCTTGTAAGGCCGACTGGGGTTTAATACAACTTCCTAAACGGAGTTGAATCACATTCAGTTTCAAGTTCTAGCATTAAGTGTTACTTCAGGGTAAGAACACCACTATTGTGCTATTCTGGCCATAAACAGTGCAAATAGCACTCGCGTCTGTTCCCAGCAAGTACAGTGTATTGGACTGAAGAGAAGCTCCTGTTTTACTTAGTTTCCAATACTGAGTTGAACTAGATATGCCCCGTTTGTGTAGGAAGCACAGTTCTTTTGTTCTGAGCTAGCTCACTGTACTGGCCCTATAGGAAACACAGTAGAGTGCAAGAGTGCCTGTTTCTCAAAAGCAGAGTGTTTTTCTTGTAAGGCCGACTGGGGTTTAATACAACTTCCTAAACGGAGTTGAATCACATTCAGTTTCAAGTTCTAGCATTAAGTGTTAATTCAGGGTAAGAACACCACTATTGTGCTATTCTGGCCATAAACAGTGCAAATAGCACTCGCGTCTCTTCCCAGCTAATACAGTGTATTGGATTGAAGAGAAGCTCCTGTTTTACTTAGTTTCCAATACTGAGTTGAACTAGATATGCCCCGTTTGTGTCGGAAGCACAGTTCTTTTGTTCTGAGCTAGCTCACTGTACTGGCCCTATAGGAAACACAGTGGAGTGCAAGAGTGCCTGTTTCTCAAAAGCAGAGTGTTTTTCTTGTAAGGCCGACTGGGGTTTAATACAACTTCCTAAACGGAGTTGAATCACATTCAGTTTCAAGTTCTAGCATTAAGTGTTAATTCAGGGTAAGAACACCACTATTGTGCTATTCTGGCCATAAACAGTGCAAATAGCACTCGCGTCTGTTCCCAGCAAATACAGTGTATTGGACTGAAGAGAAGCTCCTGTTTTACTTACTTTCCAGTACTGAGTTGAACTAGGTATGCCCCGTTTGTGTAGGAAGCATAGTTCATTTGTTCTGAGCTAGCTCACTGTACTGGCCCTATAGGAAACACAGTAGAGTGCAAGAGTACCTGTTTCTCAAAAGCAGAGTGTTTGTTTTGTAAGGCCAACTTGGGTTAAATACAACGTCCTAAACGGAGTTGAATCAAATTCAGTTTCATGTTCTAGCATTAATTGTTAATTCAGGGTAAGAACACAACTATGTGCTATTCTGTCCATAAACAGTGCAAATAGCACTCGCGTCTCTTCCCAGCAAATACAGTGTATGGGACTGAAGCGAAGCTCCTGTTTTACTTAGTTTCCAATACTGAGTTGAACTAGATATGCCCCGTTTGTGTAGGAAGCACAGTTCTTTTGTTCTGAGCAGGCTCACTGTACTGGCCCTATAAGGAAACACAGTAGAGGGCAAGAGTGCCTGTTTCTCAAAAGCAGAGTGTTTTTCTTGTAAGGCCAACTAGGGTTCAATACAACAATCTCTTCTGAGCTGAATCACATTCAATTTCAAGTTCTAGCATTAAGTGTTAATTCAGGGTAAGAACACAACTATGTGCTATTCTGGCCATAAACAGTGCAAATAGCACTCGCGTCTGTTCCCAGAAAATACCATGTATTGGAAAGACGATAAGCCCCTGTTTTACTTAGTTTCCAATACTGAGTTGAACTAGATATGCCCTGTTTGTGTTGGAAGCACAGTTCTTTTGTTCTGAGCTAGCTCACTCTACTGGCCCTATAGGAAACACAGTAGAGTGCAAGAGTGCCTGTTTCTCAAAAGCAGAGTGTTTTTCTTGTAAGGCCCTCTAGGGTTCAATACAACTTCCTAAACGGAGTTGAATCACATTCAGTTTCAAGTTCTAGCATTAAGTGTTAATTCAGGGTAAGAACACCACTATTGTGCTATTCTGGCCATAAACAGTGCAAATAGCACTCGCGTCTCTTCCCAGCAAATACAGTCTATTGGACTGAAGAGAAGCTCCTGTTTTACTTAGTTTCCAATACTGAGTTGAACTAGATATGCCCCGTTTGTGTAGGAAGCACAGTTCTTTATAATGAGCTACCTCACTGTACTGGCCCTATAGGAAACACAGTGGAGTGCAAGATTGCCTGTTTCTCAAAAGCAGAGTGTTTTTCTTGTAAGGCCAACTAGGGTTCAATACAACAATCTCTACGGAGTTGAATCACATTCAGTTTCAAGTTCTAGCATTAAGTGTTAATTCAGTGTAAAAACACCACTATTGTGCTATTCTGGCCATAAACAGTGCAAATAGCACAAGCGTCTGTTCCCAGCAAATACAGTGTATTGGACTGAAGAGAAGCTCCTGTTTACTTAGTTTCCCATACTGAGTTGAACTAGATATGCCCCGTTTGTGTAGGAAGCACATTTCTTTTGTTCTGAGCTAGCTCACTGTACTGGCCCTATAGGAAACAGAGTAGAGTACAAGAGTGCCTGTTTTTCAAAAGCAGACTGTTTTGCTTGTAAGGCCAACTAGGGTTCAGTAAAACTTTCTAAACGGATTTGAATCACATTCAGTTTCATGTTCTAGCATTAAGTGTTAATTCATGGTAAGAACACAACTATGTGCTATTCTGGCCATAAACAGTGCAAATAGCACTCGCGTCTCTTCCCAGCAAATACAGTGTACTGTACTGAAGAGAAGCTCCTATTCTACTTAGTTTCCAATACTGAGTTGAACTAGATATGCCTTGTTTGTTGTGGAAGCACAGTTGTTTGTTCTGAGCTAGCTCACTCTACTGGCCCTATGGGAAACACAGTAGAGTGCAAGAGTGCCTGTTTCTCAAAAGCAGAGTGTTTTTCTGGTAAGGCCCTCTAGGGTTCAATGCAACTTCCTAAACGGAGTTGAATCACATTCAGTTTCAAGTTCTAGCATTAAGTGTTAATTCAGGGTAAGAACACCACTATTGTGCTATTCTGGCCATAAACAGTGCAAATAGCACTCGCATCTCTTCCCAGCAAATACAGTCTATTGGACTGAAGAGAAGCTCCTGTTTTACTTAGTTTCCAATACTGATTTGAACTAGCTATGCCCCGTTTGTGTAGGAAGCACAGTTGTTTATAATGAGCTACCTCACTGTACTGGCCCTATAGGAAACACAGTAGAGTGCAAGATTGCCTGTTTCTCAAAAGCAGAGTGTTTTTCTTGTAAGGCCAACTAGGGTTTAATACAACATCCTAAAATGAGTTGAATCACATTCAGTTTCAAGTTCTAGCATTGAGTGTTAATTCAGGGTAAGAACACAACTATGTGCTATTCTGGCCATAAACAGTGCAAATAGCACTCGCGTCTCTTCCCAGCAAATACAGTGTATTGGACTGAAGAGAAGCTCCTGTTTTACTTAGTTTCCAATACTGAGTTGAACTAGATATGCCCCGTTTGTGTAGGAAGCTCAGTTCTTTGGTTCTGAGCTAGCTCACTGTACTGGCCCTATAGGAAACACAGAAGAGTGCAAGAGTGCCTGTTTCTCAAAAGCAGAGTGTTTTTCTTTTAAGGCCAACTAGGGTTCAATACAACAATCTCTACGGAGTTGAATCACATTCAGTTTCAAGTTCTAGCATTAAGTGTTAATTCAGGGTAAGAACACAACTATTGTGCTATTCTGGCCATAAACAGTGCAAATAGCACTCGTGTCTGTTCCGTGCACATACACTGTATTGGACTGAAGAGAAGCTCCTGATTTACTTAGTTTCCAATACTGAGTTGAACGAGATATGCCCCGTTTGTGTAGGAAACACACTTCTTTTGTTCTGAGCTAGCTCACTGTACTGGCCCTATAGGAAACATAGTAGAGTGCAAGAGTGCCTGTTTCTCAAAAGCAGAGTGTTTTTCTTGTAAAGCCCTCTAGGGTTCAATACAACTTCCTAAACGGAGTTGAATCACATTCAGTTTCAAGTTCTAGCATTAAGTGTTAATTCAGGGTAAGAACACAACTATGTGCTATTCTGGCCATAAACAGTCCAAATAGCACTCGCATCTATTCCCAGCAAATACCGTGTATTGGACTGACAATAAGCTCCTGTTTTACTTAGTTTCCAATACTGAGTTGAACTAGATATGCCCCGTTTGTGTAGGAAGCACAGTTCTTTTGTTCTGAGCTAGGTCACTGTACTGGCCCTATAGGAAACACAGTAGAGTGCAAGAGTGCCTGTTTTTCAAAAGCAGAGTGTTTTTCTTCTAAGACCGACTAGGGTTCAATACAACTTCCTAAACGGAGTTGAATCACATTCACTTTCAAGTTCTAGCATTAAGTGTTAATTCAATGTAAGAACACCACTATTGTGCTATTCTGGCCATAAACAGTGCAAATAGAACTCGTGTCTGTTCCCAGCACATACAGTGTATTGGACTGAAGAGAAGCTCCTGTTTTACTTAGTTTCCAATACTGAGTTGAACTAGATATGCCCCGTTTGTGTAGGAAGCACACTTCTTTTGTTCTGAGCTAGCTCACTGTACTGGACCTATAGGAAACACAGTAGAGTGCAAGAGTGCCTGTTTCTCAAAAGCAGAGTGTTTTTCTTTTAAGGCCAACTAGGATTCAATACAACATTCTAAACGGAGTTGAATCACATTCAGTTTCAAGTTCTAGCATTAAGTGTTAATTCAGGGTAAGAACACCACTATTGTGCTATTCTGGCCATAAACAGTGCAAATAGCACTCGCGTCTGTTCCCAGCACATACAGTGTATTGGACTGAAGAGAAGCTCCTGTTTTACTTAGTTTCCAGTACTGACTTGAACTAGATATGCCCCGTTTGTGTAGGAAGCACAGTTCTTTTGTTCTGAGCTTGTTCACTGTACTGGCCCGATAGGAAACACTGTAGAGTGCAAGAGTGCCTGTTTCTCAAAAGCAGAGTGTTTTTCTTGTAAGGCCAACTAGGGTTCAATACAGCTTCCTAAACGGAGTTGAATCACATTCACTTTCAAGTTCTAGCATTAAGTGTTAATTCAGGGTAAGAACACCACTATTGTGCTATTCTGGCCATAAAGAGTGCAAATAGCACAAGCGTCTGTTCCCAGCAAATACAGTGTATTGGACTGAAGAGAAGCTCCTGTTTACTTAGTTTCCCATACTGAGTTGAACTAGATATGCCCCGTTTGTGTAGGAAGCACATTTCTTTTGTTCTGAGCTAGCTCACTGTACTGGCCCTATAGGAAACAGAGTAGAGTACAAGAGTGCCTGTTTTTCAAAAGCAGACTGTTTTGCTTGTAAGGCCAACTAGGGTTCAGTAAAACTTTCTAAACGGATTTGAATCACATTCAGTTTCATGTTCTAGCATTAAGTGTTAATTCATGGTAAGAACACAACTATGTGCTATTCTGGCCATAAACAGTACAAATAGCACTCGCGTCTCTTCCCAGCAAATACAGTGTACTGTACTGAAGAGAAGCTCCTGTTTTACTTAGTTTCGAATACTGAGTTGAACTAGATATGCCTTGTTTGTTGTGGAAGCACAGTTCTTTTGTTCTGAGCTAGCTCACTCTACTGGCCCTATGGGAAACACAGTAGAGTGCAAGAGTGCCAGTTTCTCAAAAGCAGAGTGTTTTTCTTGTAAGGCCCTCTAGGGTTCAATACAACTTCCTAAACGGAGTTGAATCACAATCAGTTTCAAGTTCTAGCATTAAGTGTTAATTCAGGGTAAGAACACCACTATTGTGCTATTCTGGCCATAAACAGTGCAAATAGCACTCGCGTATCTTCCCAGCAAATACAGTCTATTGGACTGAATAGAAGCTCCTGTTTTACTTAGTTTCCAATACTGAGTTGAACTAGATATGCCCCGTTTCTGTAGGAAGCTCAGTTCTTTTGTTCTGAGCTAGCTCACTGTACTGGCCCTATAGGAAACACAGAAGAGTGCAAGAGTGCCTGTTTCTCAAAAGCAGAGTGTTTTTCTTTTAAGGCCAACTAGGGTTCAATACAACAATCTCTACGGAGTTGAATCACATTCAGTTTCAAGTTCTAGCATTAAGTGTTAATTCAGGGTAAGAACACCACTATTGTGGTATTCTGGCCATAAACAGTGCAAATAGCACTCGTGTCTGTTCCGTGCACATACAGTGTATTGGACTGAGAGAAGCTCCTGTTTTACTTAGTTTCCAATACTGAGTTGAACGAGATATGCCCCTTTTGTGTAGGAAGCACAGTTCTTTTGTTCTGAACTAGCTCACTGTACTGGCCCTATAGGAAACACAGTAGAGTGCAAGAGTGCCTGTTTCTCAAAAGCAGAGTGTTTTTCTTGTAAAGCCCTCTAGGGTTCAATACAACTTCCTAAACGGAGTTGAATCACATTCAGTTTCAAGTTCTAGCATTAAGTGTTAATTCAGGGTAAGAACACAACTATGTGCTATTCTGGCCATAAACAGGGCAAATAGCACTCGCGTCTCTTCCCAGCAAATACAGTGTATTGGACTGAAGAGAAGCTCCTGTTTTACTTAGTTTCCAATACTGAGTTGAACTAGATATGCCCCGTTTGTGTAGGAAGCTCAGTTCTTTGGTTCTGAGCTAGCTCACTGTACTGGCCCTATAGGAAACACAGAAGAGTGCAAGAGTGCCTGTTTATCAAAAGCAGAGTGTTTTTCTTTTAAGGCCAACTAGGGTTCAATACAACAATCTCTACGGAGTTGAATCACATTCAGTTTCAAGTTCTAGAATTAAGTGTTAATTCAGGGTAAGAACACAACTATTGTGCTATTCTGGCCATAAACAGTGCAAATAGCACTCGTGTCTGTTCCGTGCACATACACTGTATTGGACTGAAGAGAAGCTCCTGATTTACTTAGTTTCCAATACTGAGTTGAACGAGATATGCCCCGTTTGTGTAGGAAACACACTTCTTTTGTTCTGAGCTAGCTCACTGTACTGGCCCTATAGGAAACATAGTAGAGTGCAAGAGTGCCTGTTTCTCAAAAGCAGAGTGTTTTTCTTGTAAAGCCCTCTAGGGTTCAATACAACTTCCTAAACGGAGTTGAATCACATTCAGTTTCAAGTTCTAGCATTAAGTGTTAATTCAGGGTAAGAACACAACTATGTGCTATTCTGGCCATAAACAGTCCAAATAGCACTCGCATCTATTCCCAGCAAATACCGTGTATTGGACTGACAATAAGCTCCTGTTTTACTTAGTTTCCAATACTGAGTTGAACTAGATATGCCCCGTTTGTGTAGGAAGCACAGTTCTTTTGTTCTGAGCTAGGTCACTGTACTGGCCCTATAGGAAACACAGTAGAGTGCAAGAGTGCCTGTTTTTCAAAAGCAGAGTGTTTTTCTTCTAAGACCGACTAGGGTTCAATACAACTTCCTAAACGGAGTTGAATCACATTCACTTTCAAGTTCTAGCATTAAGTGTTAATTCAATGTAAGAACACCACTATTGTGCTATTCTGGCCATAAACAGTGCAAATAGAACTCGTGTCTGTTCCCAGCACATACAGTGTATTGGACTGAAGAGAAGCTCCTGTTTTACTTAGTTTCCAATACTGAGTTGAACTAGATATGCCCCGTTTGTGTAGGAAGCAAAGTTCTTTTGTTCTGAGCTAGCTCACTGTACTGGACCTATAGGAAACACAGTAGAGTGCAAGAGTGCCTGTTTCTCAAAAGCAGAGTGTTTTTCTTTTAAGGCCAACTAGGATTCAATACAACATTCTAAACGGAGTTGAATCACATTCAGTTTCAAGTTCTAGCATTAAGTGTTAATTCAGGGTAAGAACACCACTATTGTGCTATTCTGGCCATAAACAGTGCAAATAGCACTCGCGTCTGTTCCCAGCACATACAGTGTATTGGACTGAAGAGAAGCTCCTGTTTTACTTAGTTTCCAGTACTGACTTGAACTAGATATGCCCCGTTTGTGTAGGAAGCACAGTTCTTTTGTTCTGAGCTTGTTCCCTGTACTGGCCCGATAGGAAACACTGTAGAGTGCAAGAGTGCCTGTTTCTCAAAAGCAGAGTGTTTTTCTTGTAAGGCCAACTAGGGTTCAATACAGCTTCCTAAACGGAGTTGAATCACATTCACTTTCAAGTTCTAGCATTAAGTGTTAATTCAGGGTAAGAACACCACTATTGTGCTATTCTGGCCATAAAGAGTGCAAATAGCACAAGCGTCTGTTCCCAGCAAATACAGTGTATTGGACTGAAGAGAAGCTCCTGTTTACTTAGTTTCCCATACTGAGTTGATCTAGATATGCCCCGTTTGTGTAGGAAGCACATTTCTTTTGTTCTGAGCTAGCTCACTGTACTGGCCCTATAGGAAACAGAGTAGAGTACAAGAGTGCCTGTTTTTCAAAAGCAGACTGTTTTGCTTGTAAGGCCAACTAGGGTTCAGTAAAACTTTCTAAACGGATTTGAATCACATTCAGTTTCATGTTCTAGCATTAAGTGTTAATTCATGGTAAGAACACAACTATGTGCTATTCTGGCCATAAACAGTACAAATAGCACTCGCGTCTCTTCCCAGCAAATACAGTGTACTGTACTGAAGAGAAGCTCCTGTTTTACTTAGTTTCGAATACTGAGTTGAACTAGATATGCCTTGTTGTTGTGGAAGCACAGTTCTTTTGTTCTGAGCTAGCTCACTCTACTGGCCCTATGGGAAACACAGTAGAGTGCAAGAGTGCCAGTTTCTCAAAAGCAGAGTGTTTTTCTTGTAAGGCCCTCTAGGGTTCAATACAACTTCCTAAACGGAGTTGAATCACAATCAGTTTCAAATTCTAGCATTAAGTGTTAATTCAGGGTAAGAACACCACTATTGTGCTATTCTGGCCATAAACAGTGCAAATAGCACTCGCGTCTCTTCCCAGCAAATACAGTGTATTGGACTGAAGAGAAGCTCCTGTTTTACTTAGTTTCCAATACTGAGTTGAACTAGATATGCCCCGTTTGTGTAGGAAGCTCAGTTCTTTGGTTCTGAGCTAGCTCACTGTACTGGCCCTATAGGAAACACAGAAGAGTGCAAGAGTGCCTGTTTCTCAAAAGCAGAGTGTTTTTCTTTTAAGGCCAACTAGGGTTCAATACAACAATCTCTACGGAGTTGAATCACATTCAGTTTCAAGTTCTAGCATTAAGTGTTAATTCAGGGTAAGAACACAACTATTGTGCTATTCTGGCCATAAACAGTGCAAATAGCACTCGTGTCTGTTCCGTGCACATACACTGTATTGGACTGAAGAGAAGCTCCTGATTTACTTAGTTTCCAATACTGAGTTGAACGAGATATGCCCCGTTTGTGTAGGAAACACACTTCTTTTGTTCTGAGCTAGCTCACTGTACTGGCCCTATAGGAAACATAGTAGAGTGCAAGAGTGCCTGTTTCTCAAAAGCAGAGTGTTTTTCTTGTAAAGCCCTCTAGGGTTCAATACAACTTCCTAAACGGAGTTGAATCACATTCAGTTTCAAGTTCTAGCATTAAGTGTTAATTCAGGGTAAGAACACAACTATGTGCTATTCTGGCCATAAACAGTCCAAATAGCACTCGCATCTATTCCCAGCAAATACCGTGTATTGGACTGACAATAAGCTCCTGTTTTACTTAGTTTCCAATACTGAGTTGAACTAGATATGCCCCGTTTGTGTAGGAAGCACAGTTCTTTTGTTCTGAGCTAGGTCACTGTACTGGCCCTATAGGAAACACAGTAGAGTGCAAGAGTGCCTGTTTTTCAAAAGCAGAGTGTTTTTCTTCTAAGACCGACTAGGGTTCAATACAACTTCCTAAACGGAGTTGAATCACATTCACTTTCAAGTTCTAGCATTAAGTGTTAATTCAATGTAAGAACACCACTATTGTGCTATTCTGGCCATAAACAGTGCAAATAGAACTCGTGTCTGTTCCCAGCACATACAGTGTATTGGACTGAAGAGAAGCTCCTGTTTTACTTAGTTTCCAATACTGAGTTGAACTAGATATGCCCCGTTTGTGTAGGAAGCAAAGTTCTTTTGTTCTGAGCTAGCTCACTGTACTGGACCTATAGGAAACACAGTAGAGTGCAAGAGTGCCTGTTTCTCAAAAGCAGAGTGTTTTTCTTTTAAGGCCAACTAGGATTCAATACAACATTCTAAACGGAGTTGAATCACATTCAGTTTCAAGTTCTAGCATTAAGTGTTAATTCAGGGTAAGAACACCACTATTGTGCTATTCTGGCCATAAACAGTGCAAATAGCACTCGCGTCTGTTCCCAGCACATACAGTGTATTGGACTGAAGAGAAGCTCCTGTTTTACTTAGTTTCCAGTACTGACTTGAACTAGATATGCCCCGTTTGTGTAGGAAGCACAGTTCTTTTGTTCTGAGCTTGTTCCCTGTACTGGCCCGATAGGAAACACTGTAGAGTGCAAGAGTGCCTGTTTCTCAAAAGCAGAGTGTTTTTCTTGTAAGGCCAACTAGGGTTCAATACAGCTTCCTAAACGGAGTTGAATCACATTCACTTTCAAGTTCTAGCATTAAGTGTTAATTCAGGGTAAGAACACCACTATTGTGCTATTCTGGCCATAAAGAGTGCAAATAGCACAAGCGTCTGTTCCCAGCAAATACAGTGTATTGGACTGAAGAAAAGCTCCTGTTTACTTAGTTTCCCATACTGAGTTGAACTAGATATGCCCCGTTTGTGTAGGAAGCACATTTCTTTTGTTCTGAGCTAGCTCACTGTACTGGCCCTATAGGAAACAGAGTAGAGTACAAGAGTGCCTGTTTTTCAAAAGCAGACTGTTTTGCTTGTAAGGCCAACTAGGGTTCAGTAAAACTTTCTAAACGGATTTGAATCACATTCAGTTTCATGTTCTAGCATTAAGTGTTAATTCATGGTAAGAACACAACTATGTGCTATTCTGGCCATAAACAGTACAAATAGCACTCGCGTCTCTTCCCAGCAAATACAGTGTACTGTACTGAAGAGAAGCTCCTGTTTTACTTAGTTTCGAATACTGAGTTGAACTAGATATGCCTTGTTGTTGTGGAAGCACAGTTCTTTTGTTCTGAGCTAGCTCACTCTACTGGCCCTATGGGAAACACAGTAGAGTGCAAGAGTGCCAGTTTCTCAAAAGCAGAGTGTTTTTCTTGTAAGGCCCTCTAGGGTTCAATACAACTTCCTAAACGGAGTTGAATCACAATCAGTTTCAAATTCTAGCATTAAGTGTTAATTCAGGGTAAGAACACCACTATTGTGCTATTCTGGCCATAAACAGTGCAAATAGCACTCGCGTATCTTCCCAGCAAATACAGTCTATTGGACTGAAGAGAAGCTCCTGTTTTACTTAGTTTCCAATACTGAGTTGAACTAGATATGCCCCGTTTCTGTAGGAAGCTCAGTTCTTTTGTTCTGAGCTAGCTCACTGTACTGGCCCTATAGGAAACACAGAAGAGTGCAAGAGTGCCTGTTTCTCAAAAGCAGAGTGTTTTTCTTTTAAGGCCAACTAGGGTTCAATACAACAATCTCTACGGAGTTGAATCACATTCAGTTTCAAGTTCTAGCATTAAGTGTTAATTCAGGGTAAGAACACCACTATTGTGGTATTCTGGCCATAAACAGTGCAAATAGCACTCGTGTCTGTTCCGTGCACATACAGTGTATTGGACTGAGAGAAGCTCCTGTTTTACTTAGTTTCCAATACTGAGTTGAACGAGATATGCCCCGTTTGTGTAGGAAGCACACTTCTTTTGTTCTGAGCTAGCTCACTGTACTGGCCCTATAGGAAACACAGTAGAGTGCAAGAGTGCCTGTTTCTCAAAAGCAGAGTGTTTTTCTTGTAAAGCCCTCTAGGGTTCAATACAACTTCCTAAACGGAGTTGAATCACATTCAGTTTCAAGTTCTAGCATTAAGTGTTAATTCAGGGTAAGAACACAACTATGTGCTATTCTGGACATAAACAGTCCAAATAGCACTCGCGTCTATTCCCAGCAAATACCGTGTATTGGACTGACGATAAGCTCCTGTTTTACTTAGTTTCCAATACTGAGTTGAACTAGATATGCCTCGTTTGTGTAGGATGCACAGTTCTTTTGTTCAAAGCTAGCTCACTGTACTGGCCCTATAGGAAACACAGTAGAGTGCAAGAGGGCCTGTTTCTCAAAAGCAGAGTGTTTTTCTTGTAAGGCCAACTAGGGTTCAATACAACTTCCTAAACGGAGTTGAATCACGTTCAGTTTCATGTTCTTGCATTAAGTGTTAATTCAGGGTAAGAACACCACTATTGTGCGATTCTGGCCATAAACAGTGCAAATAGCACTCGTGTCTGTTCCCTGCACATACAGTGTATTGGACTGAAGAGAAGCTCCTGTTTTATTTAGTTTCCAATACTGAGTTGAACTAGATATGCCCCGTTTGTGTAGGAAGCACAGTTCTTTTGTTCTGAGCTAGCTCACTGTACTGGACCTATAGGAAACACAGTAGAGTGCAGAGTGCCTGTTTCTCAAAAGCAGAGTGTTTTTCTTTTAAGGCCAACTAGGATTCAATACAACATTCTAAACGGAGTTGATTCACATTCAGTTTCAAGTTCTAGCATTAAGTGTTAATTCAGGGTAAGAACACAACTATGTGCTATTCTGGCCGTAAACAGTGCAAATAGCACTCGCATCTATTCCCAGCAAATACCGTGTATTGGACTGAGGTTAAGCTCCTGTTTTACTTAGTTTCCAATACTGAGTTCAACTAGATATGCCCCGTTTGTGTAGGAAGCACAGTTCTTTTGTTCTAAGCTAGCTCACTGTACTGGCCCTATAGGAAATACAGTAGAGTGCAAGAGTGCCTGTTTCTCAAAAGCAGAGTGTTTTTCTTGTAAGGCCGACTGGGGTTTAATACAACTTCCTAAACGGAGTTGAATCACATTCAGTTTCATGTTCTAGCATTAATTGTTAATTCAAGGTAAGAATACCACTATGTGCTATTTTGGCCATAAACAGTGCAAATAGCACAAGCGTCTGTTCCCAGCAAATACCGTGTATTGGACTGAAGAGAAGCTCCTGTTTTACTAAGTTTGCAATACTGAGTTGAACTAGATATGCCCCGTTTGTGTAGGAAGCACAGTTCTTTTGTTCTAAGCTAGCGCACTGTACTGGCCCTATAGGAAACACAGTAATGTGCAAGAGTGCCTGTTTCTCAAAAGCAGAGTGTTTTCCTTGTAAGGCCCACTAGAGTTCAATACAACAATCTCTACGGAGTTGAATCACATTCAGTTTCAAGTTCTAGCATTAAGTGTTAATTCAGGGTAAGAACACCACTATTGTGCTATTCTGGCCATAAAAAGTGCAAATAGCACTAGTGTCCGTTCCCAGCACATACAGTGTATTGGACTGAAGAGAAGCTCCTGTTTTACTTAGTTTCCAATACTGAGTTGAACTAGATATGCCCCGTTTGTTTAGGAAGCACAGTTCTTTTGTTCTGAGCTAGCTCACTGTACTGGCCCTATAGGAAACACAGTGGAGTGCAAGAGTGCCTGTTTTCCAAAAGAGGACTGTTTTTCTTGTAAGGCCAACTAGGGTTCAGCACAACTTTCTAAACGGAGTTGAATCACATTCAGCTTCATGTTATAGCATTAAGTGTTAATACATGGTAAGAACAAAACTATGTGCTATTCTGGCCATAAACAGTACAAATAGCTCTCGCGTCTGTTCCCAGAAAATACAGTGTATTGGACTGAAGAGAAGCTCCTGTTTTACTTAGTTTCCAATACTGAGTTGAACTAGATATGCCCCGTTTGTTGTGGAAGCACAGTTCTTTTGTTCTGAGCTAGCTCACTGTACTGTCCCTATAGGAAACACATTAGAGTGCAAGAGTGCCTGTTTCTCAAAAGCAGAGTGTTTTTTTTGTAAAGCCCTCTAGGGTTCAATACAACTTCCTAAACGGAATTGAATAACATTCAGTTTCAAGTTCTAGCATTAAGTGTTAATTCAGGGTAAGAACACCACTCTTGTGCTATTTGGCCATAAACAGTGCAAATATCACTCGCGTCTCTTCCCAGCAAATATAGTGTATTGGACTGAAGAGAAGCTCCTGTTTTACTTAGGTCCCAATATTGAGTTGAACTAGATATGCCCCGTTTGTGTAGGAAGCACAGTTCTTTTGTTCTGAGCTAGCTCACTGTACTGGCCCTATAGGAAACACAGTAGAGTGCATGATTGCCTGTTTCTCAAAAGCAGAGTGTTTTTCTTGTAAGGCCAACTAGGGTTAAATACAACTTCATAAACGGAGTTGAATCACATTCAGTTTCATGTTCTTGCATTAAGTGTTAATTCAGGGTAAGAACACAACTATGTGCTATTCTGGCCATAAACAGTGGAAATAGCACTCGCGTCTCTTCCCAGCAAATACAGTGTATTGGACTGAAGAGAAGCTCCTGTTTTACTTAGTTTCCAATACTGAGTTCAACTAGATATGCCCCGTTTGTGTAGGAAGCACAGTTCTTTTTTTCTGAGCTAGCTCACTGTACTGGCCCTATAGGAAACACAGTAGAGTGCAAGAGTGCCTGTTTCTCAAAAGCAGATTGTTTTAGTTGTAAGGCCGACTAGTGTTCAATACAACTTCCTAAACGGAGTTGAATCACATTCAGTTTCAAGTTCTAGCATTAAGTGTTAATTCGGGGTAAGAACACCACTATTGTGCTATTCTGGCCATAAACAGTGCAAATAGCACTCGCGTCTCCTCCCAGCAAATACTGATAATTGGACTGAAGAGAACCTCCTGTTTTACTTAGTTTCCAATGCTGAGTTGAACTAGATATGCCCCGTTTGTGTAGGAAGCACAGTTCTTTTGTTCTGAGCTAGCTCACTGTACTGGCCCTATAGGAAACACAGTAGAGTGCAAGAGTGCCTCTTCCTTAAAAGCAGAGTGTTTCTCTTGTAAGGCCACCTAGGGTTCAATACAACTTCCTGAACAGAGTTAAATCACATTCAGTTTCAAGTTCTAGCATTAAGTGTTAATTCAGGGTAAGAACACAACTATGTGCTATTCTGGCCATAAACAGTGCAAAAAGCACTCGCGTCTGTTCCCAGCAAATACAGTGTATTGGACTGAAGATAAGCTCCTGTTTTACTTAGTTTCCAATACTGAGTTGAACTAGATATGCCTCGTTTGTGTAGGAAGCACAGTTCTTTTGTTCTAAGCTAGCTCACTGTCCTGGCCCTATAGGAAACACAGTAGAGTGCAAGAGTGCCTGTTTCTCAAAAGCAGAGTGTTTTTCTTGTAAGGCCAACAAGGGTTCAATACAACTTCATAAACGGAGTTGAATCACATTAAGTTTCAAGTTCTAGCATTAAGTGTTAATTCAGGGTAAGAACACCACTATTGTGCTATTCTGGCCATAAACAGTGCAAATAGCACTCGGGTCTGTTCCCAGCAAATACAGTGTATTGGACTGAAGAAAAGATCCTGTTTTACTTACTTTCCAATACTGAGTTGAACTAGATATGCCCCGTTTGTGTAGGAAGCACAGTTCTTTTCTTCTGAGCTAGCTCACTGTACTGGCCATATAGGAAACACAGTAATGTGCAACAGTGCCTGGATCTCAAAAGTAGAGTGTTTTTCTTGTAAGGCCAACTAGGGTTCAATACAACTTCCTTAACGGAGTTGAAGCACATGCAGTTTCATATTCTAGCATTAAGTGTTAATTCAGAGTACGAACACCACTATGTGCTATTCTGGCCATAAACAGTGCAAATAGCACTCGCTTTCTGTTCCCAGGAAATACAGTGTATTGGACTGAAGAGAAGCTCCTGTTTTACTGAGTTTCCAATACTGACTTGAACTAGATATGCCCCGTTTGTGTAGGAAGCACAGTTCTTTTGTTTAGAGCTAGCTCACTGTACTGGCCCTATAGGAAACACAGTAGAGTGCAAAGTGCCTGTTTCTCAAAAGTAGAGTGTTTTTCTTGTAAGGCCGACTAGGGTTCAATACAACTTCCTAAACAGAGTTGAATCATATTCAGTTTCAATTTCTAGCATTAAGTGTTAATTCAGGGTAAGAACACCACGATTGTGCTATTCTGTCCATAAACAGTGCAAATAGGACTAGCGTCTGTTCCCAGCAAATGCAGTGTATTGGACTGAAGAGAAGCTCCTCTTTTACTTAGTTTCCCCTACTGAGTTGAACTAGATATGCCCCGTTTGTGTAGGAAGCACAGTTCTTTTGTTCTAAGCTAGCTCACTGTACTGGCCCTATAGGAAACACAGAAATGTGCAAGAGTGCCTGTTTCTCAAAAGCAGAGTGTTTTTCTTGTAAGGCCAACTAGGTTGCAATACAACATTCTCTACGGAGTTGAATCACATTCAGTTTCAAGTTCTAGCATTAAGTGTTAATTCAGGGTAAGAACACCACTATTGTGCTATTCTGGCCATAAACAGTGCAAATAGCACTCGTGTCTGTTCCCAGCACATACAGTGTATTGGACTGAAGAGAAGCTCCTGTTTTACTTAGTTTCCAATACTGAGTTGAACTAGATATGCCCCGTTTGTGTAGGAAGCACATTTCGTTTGTTCTGAGCTAGCTCACTCTACTGGCCCTATAGGAAACACAGTAGAGTGCAAGAGTGCCTGTTTCTCAAAAGCAGAGTGTTTTTCTTGTAAAGCCCTCTAGGGTTCAATACAACTTCCTAAAAGGAGTTGAATCACATTCAGTTTCAAGTTCTCGCATTAAGTGTTTATTCAGGGTAAGAACACAACTATGGGCTATTCTGGCCATAAACATTGCAAATAGCACTCGCATCTGTTCCCAGCAAATACCGTGTATTGGACTGACAATAAGCTCCTGTTTTACTTAGTTTCCAATACTGAGTTGAACTAGATATGCCCCGTTTGTGTAGGAAGCACAGTTCTTTTGTTCTAAGCTAGCTCACTGTACTGGCCTTATAGGAAACACAGTAGAGTGCAAGAGTGCCTGTTTCTCAAAAGCAGAGTGTTTTTCTTGTAAGGCCAACTAGGGTTCAATACAACTTCCTAAACTGAGTTGAATCACATTCAGTATCATGTTCTTGCATTAAGTGTTAATTCAGGGTAAGAACACCACTATTGTGCTATTCTGGCCATAAACAGCGCAAATAGAACTCGCGTCTGTTCCCAGCCAATACAGTGTATTGGACTGAAGAGAAGCTCCTGTTTTACTTAGTTTCCAATACTGACTTGAACTAGATATTCCCCGTTTGTGTAGGAAGCACAGTTCTTTTGTTCTAAGCTAGCGCACTATACTGGCCCTATAGGAAACACAGTAATGGGCAAGAGTGCCTGTTTCTCAAAAGCAGAGTGTTTTTCTTGTAAGGCCAACAAGGGTTCAATACAACAATCTCTACGGAGTTGAATCACATTCATTTCAAGTTCTAGCATTAAGTGTTAATTCAGGGTAAGAACACCACTATTGTGCTATTCTGGCCATAAAAAGTGCAAATAGCACTCGCGTCTGTTCCCAGCAAATACAGTGTATTGGACTGAAGAGAAGTTCCTGATTTACATAGTTTCCAATACTGAGTTGAACTAGATATGCCCCGTTTGTGTAGGAAGCCCAGTTCTTTTGTTCTGAGCTAGCTCACTGTACTGGTCCTATAGGAAACACAGTAGAGTGCAATTGTGCCTGTTTTTCAAAAGCAGACTGTTTTTCTTGTAAGGCCAACTAGGGTTCAGTACAACTTTCTAAACGGAGTTGAATCAGATTCAGTTTCATGTTCTAGCATTAAGTGTTAATTCAGGGTAAGAACACCACTATTGTGCTATTCTGGCCATAAACAATGCAAATAGCACTCGCGTCTGTTCCCAACAAATATAGTGTATTGGACTGAAGAGAAGCTCCTGTTTTACTTAGTTTCCAATACTGAGTTGAACTAGATATGCCCCGTTTGTGTAGGAAGCATAGTTCTTTTGTTCTGAGCTAGCTCACTGCTTGGCCCTATAAGAAACAAAGTAGAGTGCAAGAGTGCCTGTTTCTCAAGAGCAGAGTTTTTTTTCTTGTAAGGCCAACTAGGGTTTAATACAACTTCATAAATGGCATTGAATCACATTCAGTTCCAAGTTCTAGCATTAAGTCTTAATTCAGGGTAAGAACAGCACTATTGTGCTATTCTGGCCATAAACAGTGCAAATAGCACTCGCCTCTATTCTCAGCAAATACAGTGTATTGGACTGAAGAGAAGCTCCTGTTTTACTTAGTTTCCAATAATTAGTTGAATTACATATGCCCCTTTTGTGTAGGAAGCACAGTTCTTTTGTTCTGAACTAGCTCACTGTACTGGCCCTATAGGAAACACAGTAGAGTGCAAGAGTGCCTGTTTCTCAAAAGCAGAGTGTTTTTCTTGTAAGGCCAACTAGGGTTCAATACAACATCCTAAACGGAGTTGAATCACATTCAGTTTCAAGTTCTAGCATTAAGTGTTAATTCAGGGTAAGAACACCACTATTGTGCTATTCTGGCCATAAACAGTACAAATAGCACTCGCGTCTCTTCCCAGCAAATACAGAGTATTGGAATGAAGAGAAGCTCCTGTTTTACTTAGTTTCCAATACTGAGTTGTACTAGATATGCCCCGTTTGTGTAGGAAGCAAAGTTCTTTTGTTCTGAGCTAGCTCACTGTACCGGCCTTATCGGAAACACAGTAGAGTGCAAGAGTGCCTGTTTCTCAAAAGCAGAGTGTTTTTCTTGTAAGGCCACCTAGGGTTCAACAACTTCCTAAACGGAGTTGAAGCACAGGCAGTTTCATGTTCTAGAATTAAGTGTTAATTCAGGGTAAGAACACCATTATTGTGCTATTCTGGCCATAAAGAGTGCAAATAGCACTCGCGTCTGTTCCCAGCAAATACAGTGTATTGGACTGAGGAGAAGATCCTGTTTTACTTAGTTTCCAATATTGAGTTGAACTAGATATGCCCCGTTTGTGTAGGAAGCACAGTTCTTTTCTTCTCAGCTAGCTCACTGTACTGGCCCTATAGGAAACACAGTAGAGTGCAAGAGTGCCTGTTTCTCAAAAGCAGAGTGTTTTTCTTGTAAGGCCAAGGAGGGTTCAATACAACATTCTAAACGGCATTGAATCACATTCAGTTTCAAGTTCTAGCATTAAGTGTTAATTCATGGTAAGAAGAGCACTATTGTGCTATTCTGGCCATAAACAGTGCAAATAGCACTCACGTCTGTTCCCAGGAAATAAAGTGTATTGGACTGAAGAGAAGCTGGTGTTTTACTTAGTTTCCAATACTGACTTGAACTAGATATGCTCCGTATGTGTAGGAAGCACAGTTCTTTTGTTCTGAGCTAGCTCACTCTACTGGCCCTATAGGAAAGACAGTAGAGTGCAAGAGTGCCTGTTTCTCAAAAGCAGAGTGTTTTTCTTGTAAGGCCAACTAGGGTTCAATACAACATCCTAAACGGAGTTGAATCACATTCAGTTTCAAGTTCTAGCATTAAGTGTTAATTCAGGGTAAGAACACCACTATTGTGCTATTCTGGCCATAAACAGTACAAATAGCACTCGCGTCTCTTCCCAGCAAATACAGTGTATTGGAATGAAGAGAAGCTCCTGTTTTACTTAGTTTCCAATACTGAGTTCTACTAGATATGCCTCGTTTGTGTAAGAAGCAAAGTTCTTTTGTTCTGAGCTAGCTCACTGTACCGGCCTTATAGGAAACACAGTAGAGTGCAAGAGTGCCTGTTTCTCAAAAGCAGAGTGTTTTTCTTGTAAGGCCACCTAGGGTTCAACAACTTCCTAAACGGAGTTGAAGCACAGGCAGTTTCATGTTCTAGAATTAAGTGTTAATTCAGGGTAAGAACACCACTATTGTGCTATTCTGGCCATAAACAGTGCAAATAGCACTCGCGTCTGTTCCCAGCAAATACAGTGTATTGGACTGAGGAGAAGATCCTTTTTTACTTAGTTTCCAATATTGAGTTGAACTAGATATGCCCCGTTTGTGTAGGAAGCACAGTTCTTTTCTTCTCAGCTAGCTCACTATACTGGCCCTATAGGAAACACAGTAGAGTGCAAGAGTGCCTGTTTCTCAGAAGCAGAGTTTTTTTTTTTGTAAGGCCAAGGATGGTTCAATACAACATTCTAAACGGCATTGAATCACATTCAGTTTCCAGTTCTAGCATTAAGTGTTAATTCATGATAAGAAGAGCACTATTGTGCTATTCTGGCCATAAACAGTGCAAGTAGCACTCACGTCTGTTGCCAGGAAACAAAGTGTATTGGACTGAAGAGAAGCTCCTCTTTTACTTAGTTTCCAATACTGACTTGAACTAGATATGCTCCGTGTGTGTAGGAAGCACAGTTCTTTTGTTTTGAGCTAGCTCACTGTACTGGCCCTATAGGAAACACAGTAGAGTGCAAGAGTGCCTGTTTCTCAAAAGCAGAGTGTTTTTCTTGTAAGGCCAAGGAGGGTTCAATACAACATTCTAAACGGCATTGAATCACATTCAGTTTCAAGTTCTAGCATTAAGTGTTAATTCATGGTAAGAAGAGCACTATTGTGCTATTCTGGCCATAAACAGTGCAAATAGCACTCACGTCTGTTCCCAGGAAATAAAGTGTATTGGACTGAAGAGAAGCTGGTGTTGTACTTAGTTTCCAATACTGAGTTGAACTAGATATGCCCCGTTTTTGTAGGAAGCACAGTTCTTTTGTTCTGAGCTAGCTCACTGTACTGGCCCTATAGGAAACACAGTAGAGTGCAAGAGTGCCTGTTTCTCAAAAGCAGAGTGTTTTTTTTGTAAGGCCCTCTAGGGTTCAATACAACTTCCTAAACCGAGTTGAATCACATTCAGTTTCATGTTCTAGCATTAAGTGTTAATGCAGGGTAAGAACACAACTATGTGCAATTCGGGCCATAAACAGTGCAAATATCACTCGGGTCTGTTCCCAGCAAATACAGTGTATTGGACTGAAGAGAAGCTCCTGTTTTACTTAGTTTCCAATACTGAGTTGAACTAGATATGCCCCGTTTGTGTAAGAAGCACAGTTCTTTGTTCTGAGCTAACTCACTGTACTGGCCCTATATGAAACACAGTAGAGTGCAAGAGTGCCTGTTTCTCAAAAGCAGATTGTTTTTCTTGTAAGGCCAACTAGGGTTCAATACAACTTCCTAAGCGGAGTTGAATCACATTCAGTTTCAAGTTCTAGCATTAAGTGTTAATTCAGGGTCAGAACACCACTATTGTGCTATTCTGGCCATAAACAGTGCAAAGAGAACTCGCGTCTGTTCCCAGCAAATACAGTGTATTGGACTGAAGAGAAGCTCCTGTTTTACTTAGTTTCCAATACTGAGTTGAACTAGATATGCCCTGTTTCTGTAGGAAGCACAGTTCTTTGTTCTGAGCTAGCTCACTGTACTGGCCCTATAGGAAACACAGTAGAGTGCAAGAGTGCCTGTTTCTAAAAAGCAGATTGTTTTTCTTGTAAGGCCAACTAGGGTTCAATACAACTTCCTAAGCGGAGTTGAATCACATTCAGTTTCAAGTTCTAGCATTAACTGTTAATTCAGGGTAAGAACACCACTATTGTGCTATTCTGGCCATAAACAGTGCAAAGAGCACTCGCATCTGTTCCCAGCAAATACAGTGTATTGGACTGAAGAGAAGCTCCTGTTTTACTTAGTTTCCAATACTGAGTTGAACTAGATATGCCCCGTTTGTGTAGGAAGCACAGTTCTTTTGTTCTGAGCTAGCTCACTGTACTGGCCCTATAGGAAACACAGTAGAGTGCAAGAGGGCCTGTTTCTTTTTTTTTTTTTTTTGGTTTTTCGAGACAGGGTTTCCCTGTGTAGCTTTGCGCCTTTCCTGGGACTCACTTGGTAGTCCAGGCTGGCCTCGAACTCACATAGATCCACCTGGCTCTGCCTCCCGAGTGCTGGGATTAAAGGCGTGAGCCACCACCGCCTGGCGAGGGCCTGTTTCTTAAAAGCAGAGTGTTTTTCTTGTAAGGCCAACTAGGGTTCAATACAACTTCCTAAACGGAGTTGAATCACATTCAGTTTCATGTTCTAGCATTAAGTGTTAATTCAGGGTATGAACACAACTATGTGCTATTCTGGCCTTAATCAATGCAGAGAGCACTTGCGTCTGTTCCCAGCAAATACAGTGTATTGGACTGAAGAGAAGCTCCTCTTTTCTTAGTTTCCAATACTGAGTTGAACTAGATATGCCCCGTTTATGTAGGAAGCACAGTTTTTTTATTCTGAGCTAGCTCACTGTACTGGCAGTATAGGAAACACAGTAGAGTGCAAGAGTGCCTGTTTCTCAAAAGCAGAGTGCTTTTCTTGTAAGGCCAACTAGGGTTCAATACAACTTCGTAATCGGAGTTGAATCACATTCAGTTTCAAGTTCTAGCATTAAGTGTTAATTCAGGGTAAGAACACAACTATTGCTATTCTGGCCATAAACAGTGCAAATAGCACTCGGGTCTGTTCCCAGCAAATACAGTGTATTGGACTGAAGAGAAGCACCTGTTTTACTTAGTTTCCAATACTGAGTTGAACTAGATATGCCCCGTTTCTGTAGGAAGCAAAGTTCTTTTGTTCTGAGATAGCTCACTTTACGGGCCCTAGGAAACACAGTAGAGTGCCATAGTGCCTGTTTCTCAAAAGCAGAGTGTTTTTGTTGTAAGGCTGACTAGGGTTTAATACAACTTCCTAAACGTCATTGAATCACATTCACTTTCAAGTTCTAGCATTAACTGTTAATTCAGGGTAAGATCACCACTATTGTGCTATTCTGGCCATAAACTGTGCAAATAGCACTCGCGTTTGTTCCCAGCAAATACAGTGTATTGGACTGAAGAGACGCTCCTGTTTTACTTAGTTTCCAATACTGAGTTGAACTAGATATGCCCCGTTTGTGTAGGAAGCACAGTTCTATTGTTCTGAGCTAGCTCACTGTACTGGCCCTATAGGAAACACAGTAGAAAGCCATAGTGCCTGTTTCTCAAAAGCAAAGTGTTTTTCTTGTAAGGCCGACTAGGGTTTAATACAACTTCCTAAACGGCACTGAATCACATTCAGTTTCAAGTTCTAGCATTAAGTGTTAATTCATGGTAAGAAGAGTACTATTGTGCTATTCTGGCGATAAACAGTGCAAATAGCACTCACGTCTGTTCCCAGGAAACAAAGTGTATTGGACTGAAGAGAAGCTCCTGTTTTACTTAGTTTCCAATACTGACTTGAACTAGATATGCTCCATATGTGTAGGAAGCACAGTTCTTTTGTTCTGAGCTAGCTCACTGTACTGGCCCTATAGGAAACACAGTAGAGTGCAAGAGTGCCTGTTTCTCAAAAGCAGAGTGTTTTTCTTGTAAGGCCCTCTAGGGTTCAATACAACTTCCTAAACCGAGTTGAATCACATTCAGTTTCAAGTTCTTGCATTAAGTGTTAATTCAGGGTAAGAACACAACTATGTGCAATTCGGGCAATAAACACTGCAAATTTCACTCGGTCTGTTCCCCGCAAATACAGTGTATTGGACTGAAGAGAAGCTCCTGTTTTACTTAGTTTCCAATACTGAGTTGAACTAGATATGCCCCGTTTGTGTAAGAAGCACAGTTCTTTGTTCTGAGCTAGCTCACTGTACTGGCCCTATATGAAACACAGTAGAGTGCAAGAGTGCCTGTTTCTCAAAAGCAGATTGTTTTTCTTGTAAGGCCAACTAGGGTTCAATACAACTTCCTAAGCGGAGTTGAATCACATTCAGTTTCAAGTTCTAGCATTAAGTGTTATTTCAGGGTAAGAACACCACTATTGTGCTATTCTGCCCATAAACAGTGCAAAGAGCACTCGCGTCTGTTCCCAGCAAATACAGTGTATTGGACTGAAGAAAAGCTCCTGTTTTACTTAGTTTCCAATACTGAGTTGAACTAGATATGCCCTGTTTGTGTAAGAAGCACAGTTCTTTTGTTCTGAGCTAGCTCACTGTACTGGCCCTATATGAAACACAGTAGAATGTAAGAGTGCCTGTTTCTTAAAAGCAGAGTGTTTTTCTTGTTAGGCCAACTAGGGTTCAATAAAACTTCCTAAACGGAGTTGAATCACATTCAGTTTCAAGTTCTAGTATTAAGTGTTAATTCAGGGTAAGAACACAACTATTGCTATTCTGGCCATAAACAGTGCAAATAGCACTCGGGTCTGTTCCCAGCAAATACAGTGTATTGGACTGAAGAGAAGCTCCTGTTTTACTTAGTTTCCAATACTGAGTTGAACTAGATATGCCCCGTTTGTGTAAGTAGCACAGTTCTTTGTTCTGAGCTAGCTCACTGTACTGGCCCTATATGAAACACAGTATAGTGCAAGAGTGCCTGTTTCTCAAAAGCAGATTGTTTTTCTTGTAAGGCCAACTAGGGTTCAATACAACTTCCTAAGCGGAGTTGAATCACATTCAGTTTCAAGTTCTAGCATTAAGTGTTAATTCAGGGTCAGAACACCACTATTGTGCTATTCTGGCCATAAACTGTGCAAAGAGAACTCGCGTCTGTTCCCAGCAAATACAGTGTATTGGACTGAAGAGAAGCTATTGTTTTACTTAGTTTCCAATACTGAGTTGAACTAGATATGCCCCGTTTCTGTAGGAAGCACAGTTCTTTGTTCTTAGCTAGCTCACTGTACTGGCCCTATAGGAAACACAGTAGAGTGCAAGAGTGCCTGTTTCTTAAAAGCAGAGTGTTTTTCTTGTAAGGCCGACTAGGGTTCAATACAACTTCCTAAACGGAGTTGAATCACATTCAGTTTCAAGTTCTAGCACTAAGTGTTAATTCAGGGTATGAACACAACTATGTGCTATTCTGGCCATAAACAATGCAGAGAGCACTTGCGTCTGTTCCCAGCAAATACAGTGTATTGGACTGAAGAGAAGCTCCTCTTTTCTTAGTTTCCAATACTGAGTTGAACTAGATATGCCCCGTTTATGTAGGAAGCACAGTTTTTTTATTCTGAGCTAGCTCACTGTACTGGCAGTATAGGAAACACAGTAGAGTGCAAGAGTGCCTGTTTCTCAAAAGCAGAGTGCTTTTCTTGTAAGGCCAACTAGGGTTCAATACAACTTCGTAATCGGAGTTGAATCACATTCAGTTTCAAGTTCTAGCATTAAGTGTTAATTCAGGGTAAGAACACAACTATTGCTATTCTGGCCATAAACAGTGCAAATAGCACTCGGGTCTGTTCCCAGCAAATACAGTGTATTGGACTGAAGAGAAGCACCTGTTTTACTTAGTTTCCAATACTGAGTTGAACTAGATATGCCCCGTTTTTGTAGGAAGCACAGTTCTTTTGTTCTGAGCTAGCTCACTTTACGGGCCCTAGGTAACACAGTAGAGTGCCATAGTGCCTGTTTCTCAAAAGCAGAGTGTTTTTGTTGTAAGGCCGACTAAGGTTTAATACAACTTCCTAAACGTCATTGAATCACATTCAGTTTCAAGTTCTAGCATTAACTGTTAATTTAGGGTAAGAACACCACTATTGTGCTATTCTGGCCATAAACTGTGCAAATAGCACTCGCGTTTGTTCCCAGCAAACACAGTGTATTGGACTGAAAGACGCTCCTGTTTTACTTAGTTTCCAATACTGAGTTGAACTACATATACCCCGTTTGTGTAGGAAGCACAGTTCTTTTGTTCTGAGCTAGCTCACTGTACTGGCCCTATAGGAAACACAGTGGTGTGCAAGAGTGCCTGTTTCTCAAAAGCAGAGTGTTTTTCTTGTAAGGCCGACTGGGGTTTAATACAACTTCCTAAACGGAGTTGAATCACATTCAGTTTCAAGTTCTAGCATTAAGTGTTAATTCAGGGTAAGAACACCACTATTGTGCTATTCTGGCCATAAACAGTGCAAATAGCACTCGCGTCTGTTCCCAGCAAATACAGTGTATTGGACTGAAGAGAAGCTCCTGTTTTACTTAGTTTCCAATACTGAGATGAACTAGATATGCCCCGTTGTTTGGGAAGCACAGTTCTTTTGTTTTGAGCTAGCTCACTGTACTGGCCTTATAGGAAACACAGTAGAGTGCAAGAGTGCCTGTTTCTCAAAAGCAGAGTGTTTTTTTTTGTAAGGCCAACTAGGGTTCAATACAACATTATAAACGGAGTTGACTCACATTCAGTTTCAAGTTCTAGCATTAAGTGTTAATTCAGGGTAAGAACACCACTATTGTGCTATTCTGAACATAAACAGTGCAAATAGCACTCGCGTCTGTTCCCAGCAAATACAGTGTATTGGACTGAAGAGAAGCTCCTGTTTTACTTAGTTTCCATACTGAGTTGAACTAGATATGCTCCGTTTGTGTAGGAAGCACAGTTCTTTTGTTCTGAGCTAGATCACTGTACTGGCCCTATAGGAAACACAGTAGAGTGCCCTAGTACCTGTTTCCCAAAAGCAGAGTATTTTTGTTGTAAGGCCGACTAGGGTTTAATACAACTTCCTAAATGTCATTGAATCACATTCAGTTTTAAGTTCTAGCATTAACTGTTAATTCAGGGTAAGAACACAACTATTGTGCTATTCTGGCCATAAACAGTGCAAATAGCACTCGCGTCTGTTCCCAGCAAATACAGTGTATTGGACTGAAGAGAAGCTCCTGTTTTACTTACTTTCCAATACTGAGTTGAACTAGATATGCCCCGTTTGTGTAGGAAGCACAGTTCTTTTGTTCTGAGCTAGCTCACTGTACTGGCCCTATAGGAAACACAGTGGAGTGCAAGAGTGCCTGTTTCTCAAAAGCAGAGTGTTTTTCTTGTAAGGCGGACTGGGGTTTAATACAACTTCCTAAACGGATTTGAATCACATTCAGTTTCAAGTTCTAGCATTAAGTGTTAATTCAGGGTAAGAACACCACTATTGTGCTATTCTGGCCATAAACAGTGCAAATAGCACTCGCGTCTGTTCCCAGCAAATACAGTGTATTGGACTGAAGAGAAGCTCCAGTTTTTCTTAGTTTCCAATACTGAGTTGAACTAGATATGCCCCGTTTCTGTAGGAAGCACAGTTCCTTTGTTCTGAGCTAGCTCACTGTACTGGCCCTATAGGAAACACAGTGGAGTGCAAGAGTGCCTGTTTCTCAAAAGCAGAGTGTTTTTCTTGTAAGGCCGACTGGGGTTTAATACAACTTCCTAAACGGAATTGAATCACATTTAGTTTCAAGTTCTAGCATTAAGTGTTAATTCAGGGTAAGAACACCACTATTGTGTTATTCTAGCCATAAATAGTGCAAATAGCACTCGCGTCTGTTCCCAGCAAATACAGTGTATTGGACTGAAGAGAAGCTCCTGTTTTACTTAGTTTCCAATACTGAGTTGAACTAGATATGCCCCGTTTGTGTAGGAAGCACAGTTCTTTTGTTCTGAGCTAGCTCACTGTACTGGCCCTATAGGAAACACAGTGGAGTGCAAGAGTGCCTGTTTCTCAAAAGAAGAGTGTTTTTCTTGTAAGGCCGACTGGGGTTTAATACAACTTCCTAAACGGAGTTGAATCACATTCAGTTTCAAGTTCTAGCATGAAGTGTTAATTCAGGGTAAGAATACCACTATTGTGCTATTCTGGCCATAAACAGTGCAAATAGCACTCGCGTCTGTTCCCAGCAAATACAGTGTATTGGACCGAAGAGAAGCTCCTGTTTTACTTAGTTACCAATACTGAGATGAACTAGATATGCCCCATTGTTTGGGAAGCACAGTTCTTTTGTTCTGAGCTAGCTCACTGTACTGGCCTTATAGGAAACACAGTAGAGTGCAAGAGTGCCTGCTTCACAAAAGCAGAGATTTTTTTTGTAAGGCCAACTAGGGTTCAATACAACAGTATAAACGGAGTTGACTCACATTCAGTTTCAAGTTCTAGCATTAAGTGTTAATTCAGGGTAAGAACACCACTATTGTGCTATTCTGAACATAAACAGTGCAAATAGCACTCGCGTCTGTTCCCAGCAATTACAGTGTATTGGACTGAGGAGAAGCTCCTGTTTTACTTTGTTTCCATACTGAGTTGAACTAGATATGCTCCGTTTGTGTAGGAAGCACAGTTCTTTTGTTCTGAGCTAGATCACTGTACTGGCCCTATAGGAAACACAGTAGAGTGCCCTAGTGTCTGTTTCGCAAAAGCAGAGTGTTTTTCTTGTAAGGCCGACTAGGGTTTAATACAACTTCCTAAACGTCATTGAATCACATTCAGTTTTAAGTTCTAGCATTAACTGTTAATTCAGGGTAAGAACACAACTATTGTGCTATTTTGGCCATAAACAGTGCAAATAGCACTTGCGTCTGTTCCCAGCAAATACAGTGTATTGGACTGAAGAGAAGCTCCTGTTTTACTCAGTTTCCAATACTGAGTTGAACTAGATATGCCCCGTTTGTGTAGGAAGCACAGTTCTTTTATTCTGAGCTAGCACACTGTACTGGACATATAGGAAACACAGTGGAGTGCCATAGTGCCTGTTTCTCAAAAGGAGAGTGTTTTTCTTGTAAGGTCGACGGGGGTTTAATACAACTTCCTAAACGGAGTTGAATCACATTCAGTTTCAAGTTCTAGCATTAAGTGTTAATTCAGGGTAAGAACACCACTATTGTGCTATTCTGGCCATAAACAGTGTAAATAGCACTCGCGTCTGTTCCCAGCAAATACAGTGTATTGGACTGAAGAGAAGCTCCTGTTTTACTTAGTTTCCAATACTGAGTTGAACTAGATATACCCCGTTTGTGTAGGAAGCACAGTTCTTTTGTTCTGAGCTAGCTCACTGTACAGGCCCTATAGGAAACACAGTGGAGTGCAAGAGTGCCTGTTTCTCAAAAGCAGAGTGTTTTTCTTGTAAGGCCGACTGGGGTTTAATACAACTTCCTAAACGGAGTTGAATCACATTCAGTTTCAAGTTCTAGCATTAAGTGTTAATTCAGGGTAAGAACACCACTATTGTGCTATTCTGGCCATAAACAGTGCAAATAGCACTCGCGTCTGTTCCCAGCAAATACAGTGTATTGGACTGAAGAGAAGCTCCTGTTTTACTTAGTTTCCAATACTGAGTAGAACTAGATATGCCCCGTTTGTGTAGGAAGCACAGTTCTTTTGTTCTGAGCTAGCTCACTGTACTGGCACTATAGGAAACACAGTGGAGTGCAAGAGTGCCTGTTTCTCAAAAGCAGAGTGTTTTTCTTGTAAGGCCGACTGGGGTTTAATACAACTTCCTAAACGGAGTTGAATCACATTCAGTTTCAAGTTCTAGCATTAAGTGTTAATTCAGGGTAAGAACACCACTATTGTGCTATTCTGGCCATAAACAGTGCAAATAGCACTCGCGTCTGTTCCTAGCAAATACAGTGTATTGGACTGAAGAGAAGCTCCTGTTTTACTGAGTTTCCAATACTGAGTTGAACTAGATATGCCCCGTTTCTGTAGGAAGCACAGTTCTTTTGTTCTGAGCTAGCTCACTGTACTGGCCCTATAGGAAACACAGTGGAGTGCAAGATTGCCTGTTTCTCAAAGGCAGAGTGTTTTTCTTGTAAGGTCGACTGGGGTTTAATACAACTTCCTAAACGGAGTTGAATCACATTCAGTTTCAAGTTCTAGCATTAAGTGTTAATTCAGGGTAAGAACACCACTATTGTGCTATTCTGGACATAAACAGTGTAAATAGCACTCGCGTCTGTTCCCAGCAAATACAGTGTATTGGACTGAAGAGAAGCTCCTGTTTTACTTAGTTTCCAATACTGAGTTGAACTAGATATGCCCAGTTTCTGTAGGAAGCACAGTTCTTTTGTTCTGAGCTAGCTCACTGTACTGGCCCTATAGGAAACACAGTGGAGTGCAAGAGTGCCTGTTTCTCAAAAGCAGAGTGTTTTTCTTGTAAGGCCGACTGGGGTTTAATACAACTTCCTAAACGGAGTTGAATCACATTCAATTTCAAGTTCTAGCATTAAGTGTTAATTCAGGGTAAGAACACCACTATTGTGCTATTCTGGCCATAAACAGTGCAAATAGCACTCGCGTCTGTTCCCAGCAAATACAGTGTATTGGACTGAAGAGAAGCTCCTGTTTTACTTAGTTTCCAATACTGAGTTTAACTAGATATGCCCCGTTTGTGTAGGAAGCACAGTTCTTTTGTTCTGAGCTAGCTCACTGTACTGGCCCTATAGGAAACACAGTGGAGTGCAAGAGTGCCTGTTTCTCAAAAGCAGAGTGTTTTTCTTGTAAGGCCGACTGGGGTTTAATACAACTTCCTAAACGGAGTTGAATCATATTCAGTTTCAAGTTCTAGAATTAAGGGTTAATTCAGGGTAAGAACACCACTATTGTGCTAATCTGGCCATAAACAGTGCAAATAGCACTCGCGTCTGTTCCCAGCAAGTACAGTGTATTGGACTGAAGAGAAGCTCCTGTTTTACTTAGTTTCCAATACTGAGTTGAACTAGATATGCCCCGTTTGTGTAGGAAGCACAGTTCTTTTGTTCTGAGCTAGCTCACTGTACTGGCCCTATAGGAAACACAGTAGAGTGCAAGAGTGCCTGTTTCTCAAAAGCAGATCGTTTTTCTTGTAAGGCCGACTGGGGTTTAATACAACTTCCTAAACGGAGTTGAATCACATTCAGTTTCAAGTTCTAGCATTAAGTGTTAATTCAGGGTCAGAACACCACTATTGTGCTATTCTGGCCATAAACAGTACAAATAGCACTCGCGTCTGTTCCCAGCAAATACAGTGTACTGGACTTAAGAGAAGCTCCTGTTTTACTTAGTTTCCAATACTGAGTTGAACTAGATATGCCCCTTTTGTGTAGGAAGCACAGTTCTTTTGTTCTGAGCTAGCTCACTGTACTGGCCCTATAGGAAACACAGTGGAGTGCAAGTGTGCCTGTTTCTCAAAAGCAGAGTGTTTTTCTTGTAAGGCCGACTGGGGTTTAATACAACTTCCTTAACGGAGTTGAATCACATTCAGTTTCAAGTTCTAGAATTAAGTGTTAATTCAGGGTAAGAACACAACTATTGTGCTATCCTGGCCATAAACAGTGAAAATAGCACTCGCGTCTGTTCCCAGCAAATACAGTGTATTGGACTGAGGAGAAGCTCCAGTTTTTCTTAGTTTCCAATACTGAGTTGAACTAGATATGCCCCGTTTGTGTAGGAAGCACAGTTCTTTTGTTCTGAGCTAGCTCACTGTACTGGCCCTATAGGAAACACAGTGGAGTGCAAGAGTGCCTGTTTCTCAAAAGCAGAGTGTTTTTCGTGTAAGGCTGACTGGGGTTTAATACAACTTCCTAAACGGAGTTGAATCACATTCAGTTTCAAGTTCTAGCATTAAGTGTTAATTCAGGGTAAGAACACCACTATTGTGCTATTCTGGCCATAAACGGTGCAAATAGCACTCGCGTCTGTTCCCAGCAAATACAGTGTATTGGACTGAAGAGAAGCTTCTGTTTCACTTAGTTTCCAATACTGAGTTTAACTAGATATGCCCCGTTTGTGTAGGAAGCACAGTTCTTTTGTTCTGAGCTAGCTCACTGTACTGGCCCTATAGGAAACACAGCCGAAAACCATAGTGCCTATTTCTCAAAAGCAGAGTGTTTTTCTTGTAAGGCCGACTAGGGTTTAATAGAACTTCCTACACGGCAGTGAATCACATTCAGTTTCAAGTTCTAGCATTAAGTGTTAATTCAGGGTAAGAACACCACTATTGTGCTATTCTGGCCATAAACAGTGCAAATAGCACTCGCGTCTGTTCCCAGCAAATATAGTGTATTGGAATGAAGAGAAGCTCCTGTTTTACTTAGTTTCCAATAGTGAGTTGAACTAGATATGCCCCGTTTGTGTAGGAAGGACAGTTCTTTTATTCTGAGCTAGCTCACTGTACTGGACGTATAGGAAACACAGTAGAGTGCCATAGTGCCTGTTTCTCAAAAGCAGAGTGTTTTTCTTGTAAGACCGACTGGGGTTTAATACAACTTTCTAAACGGAGTTGAATCACATTCAGTTTCAAGTTCTAGCATTAAGTGTTAATTCAGGGTAAGAACACCACTATTGTGCTATGCTGGCCATAAACAGTGCAAATAGCACTCGCGTCTGTTGCCAGCAAATACAGTGTATTGGACTGAAGAGAAGCTCCTGTTTTGCTTAGTTTCCAATACTGAGTTGAACTAGATATGCCCCGTTTGTGTAGGAAGCACAGTTCTTTTGTTCTGAGCTAGCTCACTGTACTGGCCCTATAGGAAACATAGTGGAGTGCAAGAGTGCCTGTTTCTCAAAAGCAGAGTGTTTTTCTTGTAAGGCCGACTGGGGTTTAATACAACTTCCTAAACGGAGTTGAATCACATTCAGTTTCAAGTTCTAGCATTAAGTGTTAATTCAGGGTAAGAACACCACTATTGTGCTATTCTGGCCATAAACAGTGCAAATAGCCCTCGGGTCTGTTCCCAGCAAATACAGTGTATTGGACTGAAGAGAAGCTCCTGTTTTACTTAGTTTCCAATACTGAGTTGAACTAGATATGCCCCGTTTGTGTAGGAAGCATAGTTCATTTGTTCTGAGCTTGCTCACTGTACTGGCCCTATAGGAAACACAGTAGAGTGCAAGAGTGCCTGTTTCTCAAAAGCAGAGTGTTTGTCTTGTAAGGCCAACTGGGGTTAAATACAACGTCGTAAACGGAGTTGAATCACATTCAGTTTCATGTTCTAGCATTAATTGTTAATTCAGGGTAAGAACACCACTATGTGCTATTCTGTCCATAAACAGTCCAAATAGCACTCGCGTCTCTTCCCAGCAAATACAGTGTATGGGACTGAAGAGAAGCTCCTGTTTTACTTAGTTTCCAATACTGAGTTGAACTAGATATGCCCCGTTTGTGTAGGAAGCACAGTTCTTTTGTTCTGAGCTAGCTCACTGTACTGGCCCTATAGGAAACACAGTAGAGTGCAAGAGGGCCTGTTTCTCAAAAGCAGATTGTTTTTCTTGTAAGGCCGACTAGGGTTCAATACAACTTCCTAAACGGAGTTGAAGCACATGCAGTTTCAAGTTCTAGCTTTAAGTGTTAATTCAGGGTAAGAACACCTCTATGTGCTATTCTGGGCATAAACAGTGCAAATAGCACTCACGTCTGTTCCCAGCAAATACAGTGTATTGGACTAAAGAGAAGCTCCTGTTTTACTTAGTTTCCAATACTGAGTTGAACAAGATATGCCCCGTTTGTGTAGGAAGCACAATTCTTTTGTTCTGAGCTAGCTCACTAAACTGGCCCTATAGGAAACACAGTAGAGTGCAAGAGTGCCTGCTTCTCAAAAGCAGAGTGTTTTTCCTGTAAGGCCGACTAGCGTTCAATACAACTTCCTAAACGGAGTTGAATCACATTCAGTTTCAAGTTCTAGCATTAAGTGTTAATTCAGGGTAAGAACACCATTATTGTGCTATTCTGGCCATAAACAGTGCAAATAGCACTCGCGTCCTTTCCCAGCAAATACAGTGTATTGGACTGAAGAGAAGCTCCTGTTTTACTTAGTTTCCAATACTGAGTTGAACTAGATATGCCCCGTTTGTGTAGGAAGCACAGTTCTTTTGTTCTAAGCTAGCTCACTGTACTGGCCCTATAGGAAACACAGTGGAGTGCAAGAGTGCCTGTTTCTCAAAAGCAGAGTGTTTTTCTTGTAAGGCCGACTGGGGTTTAATACAACTTCCTAAATGGAGTTGAATCACATTCAGTTTCAAGTTCTAGCATTAAGTGTTAATTCAGGGTAAGAACACCACTATTGTGCTATTCTAGCCATAAACAGTGCAAATAGCACTCGCGTCTGTTCCCAGCAAATACAGTGTATTGGACTGAAGAGAAGCTCCTGTTTTACTTAGTTTTCAATACTGAGTTGAACTAGATATGCCCCGTTTGTGTAGGAAGCACAGTTCTTTTGTTCTGAGCTAGCTCACTGTACTGGCCCTAAAGGAAACACAGTAGAGTGCTAGAGGGCCTGTTTCTCAAAAGCAGATTGTTTTTCTTTAAGGCCGACTAGGGTTCAATACAAATTCCTAAACGGAGTTGAAGCACATGCAGTTTCAAGTTCTAGCATTAAGTGTTAATTCAGGGTAAGAACACCTCTATGTGCTATTCTGGGCATAAACAGTGCAAATAGCACTCACGTCTGTTCCCAGCAAATGCAGTGTATTGGACTGAAGAGAAGCTCCTGTTTTACTTAGTTTCCCAATACTGAGTAGAACTAGATATGCCCCGTTTGTGTAGGAAGCACAGTTCCTTTGTTCTGAGCTACCCCACTGTACTGGCCCTATAGGAAACACAGTGGAGTGCAAGAGTGCCTGTTTCTCAAAAGCAGAGTGTTTTTCTTGTAAGGCCGACTGGGGTTTAATACAACTTCCTAAACGGAGTTGAATCACATTCAGTTTCAAGTTCTAGCATTAAGTGTTAATTCAGGGTAAGAACACCACTATTGTGCTATTCTGGCCATAAACAGTGCAAATAGCACTCGCGTCTGTTCCCAGCAAATACAGTGTATTGGACTGAAGAGAAGCTCCTGTTTTACTTATTTCCAATACCTAGTTGAACTAGATATGCCCCGTTTGTGTAGGAAGCACAGTTCTTTTGTTCTGAGCTAGCTCACTGTACTGGCCCTATAGGAAACACAGTGGAGTGCAAGAGTGCCTGTTTCTCAAAAGCAGAGTGTTTTTCTTGTAAGGCCGACTGGGGTTTAATACAACTTCCTAAACGGAGTTGAATCACATTCAGTTTCAAGTTCTAGCATTAAGTGTTAATTCAGGGTAAGAACACCACTATTGTGCTATTCTGGCCATAAACAGTGCAAATAGCACTCGCGTCTGTTCCCAGCAATTACAGTGTATTGGACTGAAGAGAAGCTCCTGTTTTACTTAGTTTCCAATACTGAGTTGAACTAGATATGCCCCGTTTGTGTAGGAAGCACAGTTCTTTTGTTCTGAGCTAGCTCACTGTACTGGCCCTATAGGAAACACAGTAGAGTGCAAGAGTGCCTGTTTCTCAAAAGCAGAGTGTTTTTCTTGTAAGGCCGACTGGGGTTTAATACAACTTATTAAACGGAGTTGAATCACGTTCAGTTTCAAGTTCTAGCATTAAGTGTTAATTCAGGGTAAGAACACCACTATTGTGCTATTCTGGCCATAAACAGTGCAAATAGCACTCGCTTCTGTTCCCAGCAAATACAGTGTACTGGACTGAAGAGAAGTTCCTGTTTTACTTAGTTTCCAATACTGAGTTGAACTAGATATGCCCCGTTTGTGTAGGAAGCACAGTTCTTTTATTCTGAGCTAGCTCACTGTACTGGCCCTATAGGAAACACAGTGGAGTGCAAGAGTGCCTGTTTCTCAAAAGCAGAGTGTTTTTCTTGTAAGGCCGACTGGGGTTTAATACAACTTCCTAAACGGAGTTGAATCACATTCAGTTTCAAGTTCTAGCATTAAGTGTTAATTCAGGGTAAGAACACCACTATTGTGCTATTCTGGCCATAAACAGTGTAAATAGCACTCGCGTGTGTTCCCAGCAAATACAGTGTATTGGACTGAAGAGAAGCTCCTGTTTTACTAAGTTTCCAATACTAAGTTGAACTAGATATGCCCCGTTTGTGTAGGAAGCACAGTTGTTTTGTTCTGAGCTAGCTCACTGTACTGGCCCTATAGGAAACACAGTGGAGTGCAAGAGTGCCTGTTTCTCAAAAGCAGAGTGTTTTTCTTGTAAGGCCGACTGGGGTTTAATACAACTTCCTAAACGGAGTTGAATCACATTCAGTTTCAAGTTCTAGCATTAAGTGTTAATTCAGGGTAAGAACACCACTATTGTGCTATTCTGGCCATAAACAGTGCAAATAGCACTCGCGTCTGTTCCCAGCAAATACAGTGTATTGGACTGAAGAGAAGCTCCTGTTTTACTTAGTTTCCAATACTGAGTTGAACTAGATATGCCCCGTTTGTGTAGGAAGCACAGTTCTTTTGTTCTGAGCTAGCTCACTGTACTGGCCCTATAGGAAAGACAGTGGAGTGCAAGAGTGCCTGTTTCTCAAATGCAGAGTGTTTTTCTTGTAAGGCCGACTGGGGTTTAATACAACTTCCTAAATGGAGTTGAATCACATTCAGTTTCAAGTTCTAGCATTAAGTGTTAATTCAGGGTAAGAACACCACTATTGTGCTATTCTGGCCATAAACAGTGTAAATAGCACTCGTGTCTGTTCCCAGCAAATACAGTGTATTGGACTGAACAGAAGCTCCTGTTTTACTAAGTTTCCAATACTAAGTTGAACTAGATATGCCCCGTTTGTGTAGGAAGCACAGTTCTTTTGTTCTGAGCTAGCTCACTCTACCGGACATATAGGAAACACAGTAGAGTGCAAGAGTGCCTGTTTCTCAAAGGCAGAGTGTTTTTCTTGTAAGGCCGACTGGGGTTTAATACAACTTCCTAAACGGAGTTGAATCACATTCAGTTTCAAGTTCTAGCATTAAGTGTTAATTCATGGTAAGAACACCACTATTGTGCTATTCTGGCCATAAACAGTGCAAATAGCACTCGCGTCTGTTCCCAGCAAATACAGTGTATTGGAATGAAGAGAAGCTCCTGTTTTACTTAGTATCCAATAGTGAGTTGAACTAGATATGCCCCGTTTGTGTAGGAAGCACAGTTCTTTTATTCTGAGCTAGCTCACTCTACCGGACGTATAGGAAACACAGTAAAGTGCAAGAGTGTCTGTTTCTCAAAGGCAGAGTGTTTTTCTTGTAAGGTCGACTGGGGTTTTATACAACATCCTAAACAGAGTTGAATCACATTCAGTTTAAAGTTCTAGCATTAAGTGTTAATTCAGGGTAAGAACACCACTATTGTGCTATTCTCGCCATAAACAGTGTAAATAGCACTCGCGTGTGTTCCCAGCAAATACAGTGTATTGGACTGAAGAGAAGCTCCTGTTTTACTTAGTTTCCAATACTGAGTTGAACTAGATATGCCCCGTTTGTGTAGGAAGCACAGTTCTTTTGTTCTGAGCTAGCTCACTGTACTGGCCCTATAGGAAACACAGTGGAGTGCAAGAGTGCCTGTTTCTCAAAAGCAGAGTGTTTTTCTTGTAAGGCCGACTGGGGTTTAATACAACTTCCTAAACGGAGTTGAATCACATTCAGTTTCAAGTTCTAGCATTAAGTGTTAATTCAGGGTAAGAACACCACTATTGTGCTATTCTGGCCATAAACAGTGCAAATAGCACTCGCGTCTGTTCCCAGCAAATACAGTGTATTGGACTGAAGAGAAGCTCCTGTTTTACTTAGTTTCCAATACTGAGTTGAACTAGATATGCCCCGTTTGTGTAGGAAGCACAGTTCTTTTGTTCTGAGCTAGCTCACTGTACTGGCCCTATAGGAAAGACAGTGGAGTGCAAGAGTGCCTGTTTCTCAAAAGCAGAGTGTTTTTCTTGTAAGGCCGACTGGGGTTTAATACAACTTCCTAAACGGAGTTGAATCACATTCAGTTTCAAGTTCTAGCATTAAGTGTTAATTCAGGGTAAGAACACCACTATTGTGCTATTCTGGCCATAAACAGTTCAAATAGCACTCGCGTCTGTTCCCAGCAAATACAGTGTATTGGACTGAAGAGAAGCTCCTGTTTTACTTAGTTTCCAATACTGAGTTGAACTAGATATGCCCCGTTTGTGTAGGAAGCACAGTTCCTTTGTTCTGAGCTAGCTCACTGTACTGGCCCTATAGGAAACACAGTGGAGAGCAAGAGTGCCTGTTTCTCAAAAGCAGAGTGTTTTTCTTGTAAGGCCGACTGGGGTTTAATAAACCTCCTAAACGGAGTTGAATCACATTCAGTTTCAAGTTCTAGCATTAAGTGTTAATTCAGGGTAAGAACACCACTATTGTGCTATTCTCGCCATAAACAGTGTAAATAGCACTCGCGTGTGTTCCCAGCAAATACAGTGTATTGGACTGAAGAGAAGCTCCTGTTTTACTTAGTTTCCAATACTGAGTTGAACTAGATATGCCCCGTTTGTGTAGGAAGCACAGTTCTTTTGTTCTGAGCTAGCTCACTGTACTGGCCCTATAGGAAACACAGTGGAGTGCAAGAGTGCCTGTTTCTCAAAAGCAGAGTGTTTTTCTTGTAAGGCCGACTGGGGTTTAATACAACTTCCTAAACGGAGTTGAATCACATTCAGTTTCAAGTTCTAGCATTAAGTGTTAATTCAGGGTAAGAACACCACTATTGTGCTATTCTGGCCGTAAACAGTGCAAATAGCACTCGCGTCTGTTCCCAGCAAATACAGTGTATTGGACTGAAGAGAAGCTCCTGTTTTACTTAGTTTCCAATACTGAGTTGAACTAGATATGCCCCGTTTGTGTAGGAAGCACAGTTCTTTTGTTCTGAGCTAGCTCACTGTACTGGCCCTATAGGAAAGACAGTGGAGTGCAAGAGTGCCTGTTTCTCAAATGCAGAGTGTTTTTCTTGTAAGGCCGACTGGGGTTTAATACAACTTCCTAAACGGAGTTGAATCACATTCAGTTTCAAGTTCTAGCATTAAGTGTTAATTCAGGGTAAGAACACCACTATTGTGCTATTCTGGCCATAAACAGTGCAAATAGCACTCGCGTCTGTTCACAGCAAATACAGTGTATTGGACTGAAGAGAAGCTCCAGTTTTTCCTAGTTTCCAATACTGAGTTGAACTAGATATGCCCCGTTTGTGTAGGAAGCACAGTTCTTTTGTTCTGAGCTAGCTCACTCTACTGGCCCTATAGGAAACACAGTGGAGTGCAAGAGAGCCTGTTTCTCAAAAGCAGAGTGTTTTTCTTGTAAGGCCGACTGGGGTTTAATACAACTTCCTAAACGGAGTTGAATCACATTCAGTTTCAAGTTCTAGCATTAAGTGTTAATTCAGGGTAAGAACACCACTATTGTGCTATTCTGGCCATAAACAGTTCAAATAGCACTCGCGTCTGTTCCCAGCAAATACAGTGTATTGGACTGAAGAGAAGCTCCTGTTTTACTTAGTTTCCAATACTGAGTTGAACTAGATATGCCCCGTTTGTGTAGGAAGCACAGTTCCTTTGTTCTGAGCTAGCTCACTGTACTGGCCCTATAGGAAACACAGTGGAGAGCAAGAGTGCCTGTTTCTCAAAAGCAGAGTGTTTTTCTTGTAAGGCCGACTGGGGTTTAATAAACCTCCTAAACGGAGTTGAATCACATTCAGTTTCAAGTTCTAGCATTAAGTGTTAATTCAGGGTAAGAACACCACTATTGTGCTATTCTGGCCATAAACAGTGCAAATAGCACTCGCGTCTGTTCCCAGCAAATACAGTGTATTGGACTGAAGAGAAGCTCCTGTTTTTCTTAGTTTCCAAAACTGAGTTGAACTAGATATGCCCCGTTTGTGTAGGAAGCACAGTTCTTTTGTTCTGAGCTAGCTCACTGTACTGGCCCTATAGGAAAAAAAAGTGGAGTGCAAGAGTGCCTGTTTCTCAAAAGCAGAGTGTTTTTCTTGTAAGGCCGACTGGGGTTTAATACAACTTCCTAAACGGAGTTGAATCACATTCAGTTTCAAGTTCTAGCATTAAGTGTTAATTCAGGGTAAGAACACCACTATTGTGCTATTCTGGCCATAAACAGTGCAAATAGCACTCGCGTCTGTTCCCAGCAAATACAGTGTATTGGACTGAAGAGAAGCTCCTGTTTTAATTAGTTTCCAATACTGAGTTGAACTAGATATGCCCCGTTTGTGTAGGAAGCACAGTTCTTTTATTCTGAGCTAGCTCACTCTACCGGACGTATAGGAAACACAGTAGAGTGCAAGAGTGTCTGTTTCTCAAAGGCAGAGTGTTTTTCTTGTAAGGTCGACTGGGGTTTTATACAACATCCTAAACGGAGTTGAATCACATTCAGTTTCAAGTTCTAGCATTAAGTGTTAATTCAGGGTAAGAACACCACTATTGTGCTATTCTGGCCATAAACAGTGTAAATAGCACTCGCGTGTGTTCCCAGCAAATACAGTGTATTGGACTGAAGAGAAGCTCCTGTTTTACTTAGTTTCCAATACTGAGTTGAACTGGATATGCCCCGTTTGTTTAGGAAGCACAGTTCTTTTGTTCTGAGCTAGCTCACTGTACTGGCCCTATAGGAAACACAGTGGAGTGCAAGAGTGCCTGTTTCTCAAAAGCAGAGTGTTTTTCTTGTAAGGCCGACTGGGGTTTAATACAACTTCCTAAACGGAGTTGAATCACATTCAGTTTCAAGTTTTAGCATTAACTGTTAATTCAGGGTAAGAACACCACTATTGTGCTATTCTGGCCATAAACAGTGCAAATAGCACTCGCGTCTGTTCCCAGCAAATACAGTGTATTGGACTGAAGAGAAGCTCCTGTTTTACTTAGTTTCCAATACTGAGTTGAACTAGATATGCCCCGTTTGTGTAGGAAGCACAGTTCTTTTGTTCTGAGCTAGCTCACTGTACTGGCCCTATAGGAAACACAGTGGAGTGCAAGAGTGCCTGTTTCTCAAAGGCAGAGTGTTTTTCTTGTAAGGCCGACTGGGGTTTAATACAACTTCCGAAACGGAGTTGAATCACATTCAGTTTCAAGTTCTAGCATTAAGTGTTAATTCATGGTAAGAACACCACTATTGTGCTATTCTGGCCATAAACAGTGCAAATAGCACTCGCGTCTGTTCCCAGCAAATACAGTGTATTGGAATGAAGAGAAGCTCCTGTTTTACTTAGTATCCAATAGTGAGTTGAACTAGATATGCCCCGTTTGTGTAGGAAGCACAGTTCTTTTATTATGAGCTAGCTCACTCTACCGGACGTATAGGAAACACAGTAGAGTGCAAGAGTGTCTGTTTCTCAAAGGCAGAGTGTTTTTCTTGTAAGGTCGACTGGGGTTTTATACAACATCCTAAACGGAGTTGAATCACATTCAGTTTCAAGTTCTAGCATTAAGTGTTAATTCAGGGTAAGAACACCACTATTGTGCTATTCTGGCCATAAACAGTGTAAATAGCACTCGCGTGTGTTCCCAGCAAATACAGTGTATTGGACTGAAGAGAAGCTCCTGTTTTACTTAGTTTCCAATACTGAGTTGAACTAGATATGCCCCGTTTGTGTAGGAAGCACAGTTCTTTTGTTCTGAGCTAGCTCACTGTACTGGCCCTATAGGAAACACAGTGGAGTGCAAGAGTGCCTGTTTCTCAAAAGCAGAGTGTTTTTCTTGTAAGGCCGACTGGGGTTTAATACAACTTCCTAAACGGAGTTGAATCACATTCAGTTTCAAGTTCTAGCATTAAGTGTTAATTCAGGGTAAGAACACCACTATTGTGCTATTCTGGCCATAAACAGTGCAAATAGCACTCGCGTCTGTTCCCAGCAAATACAGTGTATTGGACTGAAGAGAAGCTCCTGTTTTACTTAGTTTCCAATACTGAGTTGAACTAGATATGCCCCGTTTGTGTAGGAAGCACAGTTCTTTTGTTCTGAGCTAGCTCACTGTACTGGCCCTATAGGAAAGACAGTGGAGTGCAAGAGTGCCTGTTTCTCAAATGCAGAGTGTTTTTCTTGTAAGGCCGACTGGGGTTTAATACAACTTCCTAAATGGAGTTGAATCACATTCAGTTTCAAGTTCTAGCATTAAGTGTTAATTCAGGGTAAGAACACCACTATTGTGCTATTCTGGCCATAAACAGTGTAAATAGCACTCGTGTCTGTTCCCAGCAAATACAGTGTATTGGACTGAACAGAAGCTCCTGTTTTACTAAGTTTCCAATACTAAGTTGAACTAGATATGCCCCGTTTGTGTAGGAAGCACAGTTCTTTTGTTCTGAGCTAGCTCACTCTACCGGACATATAGGAAACACAGTAGAGTGCAAGAGTGCCTGTTTCTCAAAGGCAGAGTGTTTTTCTTGTAAGGCCGACTGGGGTTTAATACAACTTCCTAAACGGAGTTGAATCACATTCAGTTTCAAGTTCTAGCATTAAGTGTTAATTCATGGTAAGAACACCACTATTGTGCTATTCTGGCCATAAACAGTGCAAATAGCACTCGCGTCTGTTCCCAGCAAATACAGTGTATTGGAATGAAGAGAAGCTCCTGTTTTACTTAGTATCCAATAGTGAGTTGAACTAGATATGCCCCGTTTGTGTAGGAAGCACAGTTCTTTTATTCTGAGCTAGCTCACTCTACCGGACGTATAGGAAACACAGTAAAGTGCAAGAGTGTCTGTTTCTCAAAGGCAGAGTGTTTTTCTTGTAAGGTCGACTGGGGTTTTATACAACATCCTAAACAGAGTTGAATCACATTCAGTTTAAAGTTCTAGCATTAAGTGTTCATTCAGGGTAAGAACACCACTATTGTGCTATTCTCGCCATAAACAGTGTAAATAGCACTCGCGTGTGTTCCCAGCAAATACAGTGTATTGGACTGAAGAGAAGCTCCTGTTTTACTTAGTTTCCAATACTGAGTTGAACTAGATATGCCCCGTTTGTGTAGGAAGCACAGTTCTTTTGTTCTGAGCTAGCTCACTGTACTGGCCCTATAGGAAACACAGTGGAGTGCAAGAGTGCCTGTTTCTCAAAAGCAGAGTGTTTTTCTTGTAAGGCCGACTGGGGTTTAATACAACTTCCTAAACGGAGTTGAATCACATTCAGTTTCAAGTTCTAGCATTAAGTGTTAATTCAGGGTAAGAACACCACTATTGTGCTATTCTGGCCATAAACAGTGCAAATAGCACTCGCGTCTGTTCCCAGCAAATACAGTGTATTGGACTGAAGAGAAGCTCCTGTTTTACTTAGTTTCCAATACTGAGTTGAACTAGATATGCCCCGTTTGTGTAGGAAGCACAGTTCTTTTGTTCTGAGCTAGCTCACTGTACTGGCCCTATAGGAAAGGCAGTGGAGTGCAAGAGTGCCTGTTTCTCAAAAGCAGAGTGTTTTTCTTGTAAGGCCGACTGGGGTTTAATACAACTTCCTAAACGGAGTTGAATCACATTCAGTTTCAAGTTCTAGCATTAAGTGTTAATTCAGGGTAAGAACACCACTATTGTGCTATTCTGGCCATAAACAGTTCAAATAGCACTCGCGTCTGTTCCCAGCAAATACAGTGTATTGGACTGAAGAGAAGCTCCTGTTTTACTTAGTTTCCAATACTGAGTTGAACTAGATATGCCCCGTTTGTGTAGGAAGCACAGTTCCTTTGTTCTGAGCTAGCTCACTGTACTGGCCCTATAGGAAACACAGTGGAGAGCAAGAGTGCCTGTTTCTCAAAAGCAGAGTGTTTTTCTTGTAAGGCCGACTGGGGTTTAATAAACCTCCTAAACGGAGTTGAATCACATTCAGTTTCAAGTTCTAGCATTAAGTGTTAATTCAGGGTAAGAACACCACTATTGTGCTATTCTCGCCATAAACAGTGTAAATAGCACTCGCGTGTGTTCCCAGCAAATACAGTGTATTGGACTGAAGAGAAGCTCCTGTTTTACTTAGTTTCCAATACTGAGTTGAACTAGATATGCCCCGTTTGTGTAGGAAGCACAGTTCTTTTGTTCTGAGCTAGCTCACTGTACTGGCCCTATAGGAAACACAGTGGAGTGCAAGAGTGCCTGTTTCTCAAAAGCAGAGTGTTTTTCTTGTAAGGCCGACTGGGGTTTAATACAACTTCCTAAACGGAGTTGAATCACATTCAGTTTCAAGTTCTAGCATTAAGTGTTAATTCAGGGTAAGAACACCACTATTGTGCTATTCTGGCCGTAAACAGTGCAAATAGCACTCGCGTCTGTTCCCAGCAAATACAGTGTATTGGACTGAAGAGAAGCTCCTGTTTTACTTAGTTTCCAATACTGAGTTGAACTAGATATGCCCCGTTTGTGTAGGAAGCACAGTTCTTTTGTTCTGAGCTAGCTCACTGTACTGGCCCTATAGGAAAGACAGTGGAGTGCAAGAGTGCCTGTTTCTCAAATGCAGAGTGTTTTTCTTGTAAGGCCGACTGGGGTTTAATACAACTTCCTAAACGGAGTTGAATCACATTCAGTTTCAAGTTCTAGCATTAAGTGTTAATTCAGGGTAAGAACACCACTATTGTGCTATTCTGGCCATAAACAGTGCAAATAGCACTCGCGTCTGTTCACAGCAAATACAGTGTATTGGACTGAAGAGAAGCTCCAGTTTTTCCTAGTTTCCAATACTGAGTTGAACTAGATATGCCCCGTTTGTGTAGGAAGCACAGTTCTTTTGTTCTGAGCTAGCTCACTCTACTGGCCCTATAGGAAACACAGTGGAGTGCAAGAGTGCCTGTTTCTCAAAAGCAGAGTGTTTTTCTTGTAAGGCCGACTGGGGTTTAATACAACTTCCTAAACGGAGTTGAATCACATTCAGTTTCAAGTTCTAGCATTAAGTGTTAATTCAGGGTAAGAACACCACTATTGTGCTATTCTGGCCATAAACAGTTCAAATAGCACTCGCGTCTGTTCCCAGCAAATACAGTGTATTGGACTGAAGAGAAGCTCCTGTTTTACTTAGTTTCCAATACTGAGTTGAACTAGATATGCCCCGTTTGTGTAGGAAGCACAGTTCCTTTGTTCTGAGCTAGCTCACTGTACTGGCCCTATAGGAAACACAGTGGAGAGCAAGAGTGCCTGTTTCTCAAAAGCAGAGTGTTTTTCTTGTAAGGCCGACTGGGGTTTAATAAACCTCCTAAACGGAGTTGAATCACATTCAGTTTCAAGTTCTAGCATTAAGTGTTAATTCAGGGTAAGAACACCACTATTGTGCTATTCTGGCCATAACCAGTGCAAATAGCACTCGCGTCTGTTCCCAGCAAATACAGTGTATTGGACTGAAGAGAAGCTCCTGTTTTTCTTAGTTTCCAAAACTGAGTTGAACTAGATATGCCCCGTTTGTGTAGGAAGCACAGTTCTTTTGTTCTGAGCTAGCTCACTGTACTGGCCCTATAGGAAAAAAAAGTGGAGTGCAAGAGTGCCTGTTTCTCAAAAGCAGAGTGTTTTTCTTGTAAGGCCGACTGGGGTTTAATACAACTTCCTAAACGGAGTTGAATCACATTCAGTTTCAAGTTCTAGCATTAAGTGTTAATTCAGGGTAAGAACACCACTATTGTGCTATTCTGGCCATAAACAGTGCAAATAGCACTCGCGTCTGTTCCCAGCAAATACAGTGTATTGGACTGAAGAGAAGCTCCTGTTTTAATTAGTTTCCAATACTGAGTTGAACTAGATATGCCCCGTTTGTGTAGGAAGCACAGTTCTTTTATTCTGAGCTAGCTCACTCTACCGGACGTATAGGAAACACAGTAGAGTGCAAGAGTGTCTGTTTCTCAAAGGCAGAGTGTTTTTCTTGTAAGGTCGACTGGGGTTTTATACAACATCCTAAACGGAGTTGAATCACATTCAGTTTCAAGTTCTAGCATTAAGTGTTAATTCAGGGTAAGAACACCACTATTGTGCTATTCTGGCCATAAACAGTGTAAATAGCACTCGCGTGTGTTCCCAGCAAATACAGTGTATTGGACTGAAGAGAAGCTCCTGTTTTACTTAGTTTCCAATACTGAGTTGAACTAGATATGCCCCGTTTGTGTAGGAAGCACAGTTGTTTTGTTCTGAGCTAGCTCACTGTACTGGCCCTATAGGAAACACAGTGGAGTGCAAGAGTGCCTGTTTCTCAAAAGCAGAGTGTTTTTCTTGTAAGGCCGACTGGGGTTTAATACAACTTCCTAAACGGAGTTGAATCACATTCAGTTTCAAGTTCTAGCATTAAGTGTTAATTCAGGGTAAGAACACCACTATTGTGCTATTCTGGCCATAAACAGTGCAAATAGCACTCGCGTCTGTTCCCAGCAAATACAGTGTATTGGACTGAAGAGAAGCTCCTGTTTTACTTAGTTTCCAATACTGAGTTGAACTAGATATGCCCCGTTTGTGTAGGAAGCACAGTTCTTTTGTTCTGAGCTAGCTCACTGTACTGGCCCTATAGGAAAGACAGTGGAGTGCAAGAGTGCCTGTTTCTCAAATGCAGAGTGTTTTTCTTGTAAGGCCGACTGGGGTTTAATACAACTTCCTAAATGGAGTTGAATCACATTCAGTTTCAAGTTCTAGCATTAAGTGTTAATTCAGGGTAAGAACACCACTATTGTGCTATTCTGGCCATAAACAGTGTAAATAGCACTCGTGTCTGTTCCCAGCAAATACAGTGTATTGGACTGAACAGAAGCTCCTGTTTTACTAAGTTTCCAATACTAAGTTGAACTAGATATGCCCCGTTTGTGTAGGAAGCACAGTTCTTTTGTTCTGAGCTAGCTCACTCTACCGGACATATAGGAAACACAGTAGAGTGCAAGAGTGCCTGTTTCTCAAAGGCAGAGTGTTTTTCTTGTAAGGCCGACTGGGGTTTAATACAACTTCCTAAACGGAGTTGAATCACATTCAGTTTCAAGTTCTAGCATTAAGTGTTAATTCATGGTAAGAACACCACTATTGTGCTATTCTGGCCATAAACAGTGCAAATAGCACTCGCGTCTGTTCCCAGCAAATACAGTGTATTGGAATGAAGAGAAGCTCCTGTTTTACTTAGTATCCAATAGTGAGTTGAACTAGATATGCCCCGTTTGTGTAGGAAGCACAGTTCTTTTATTCTGAGCTAGCTCACTCTACCGGACGTATAGGAAACACAGTAAAGTGCAAGAGTGTCTGTTTCTCAAAGGCAGAGTGTTTTTCTTGTAAGGTCGACTGGGGTTTTATACAACATCCTAAACAGAGTTGAATCACATTCAGTTTAAAGTTCTAGCATTAAGTGTTCATTCAGGGTAAGAACACCACTATTGTGCTATTCTCGCCATAAACAGTGTAAATAGCACTCGCGTGTGTTCCCAGCAAATACAGTGTATTGGACTGAAGAGAAGCTCCTGTTTTACTTAGTTTCCAATACTGAGTTGAACTAGATATGCCCCGTTTGTGTAGGAAGCACAGTTCTTTTGTTCTGAGCTAGCTCACTGTACTGGCCCTATAGGAAACACAGTGGAGTGCAAGAGTGCCTGTTTCTCAAAAGCAGAGTGTTTTTCTTGTAAGGCCGACTGGGGTTTAATACAACTTCCTAAACGGAGTTGAATCACATTCAGTTTCAAGTTCTAGCATTAAGTGTTAATTCAGGGTAAGAACACCACTATTGTGCTATTCTGGCCATAAACAGTGCAAATAGCACTCGCGTCTGTTCCCAGCAAATACAGTGTATTGGACTGAAGAGAAGCTCCTGTTTTACTTAGTTTCCAATACTGAGTTGAACTAGATATGCCCCGTTTGTGTAGGAAGCACAGTTCTTTTGTTCTGAGCTAGCTCACTGTACTGGCCCTATAGGAAAGGCAGTGGAGTGCAAGAGTGCCTGTTTCTCAAAAGCAGAGTGTTTTTCTTGTAAGGCCGACTGGGGTTTAATACAACTTCCTAAACGGAGTTGAATCACATTCAGTTTCAAGTTCTAGCATTAAGTGTTAATTCAGGGTAAGAACACCACTATTGTGCTATTCTGGCCATAAACAGTTCAAATAGCACTCGCGTCTGTTCCCAGCAAATACAGTGTATTGGACTGAAGAGAAGCTCCTGTTTTACTTAGTTTCCAATACTGAGTTGAACTAGATATGCCCCGTTTGTGTAGGAAGCACAGTTCCTTTGTTCTGAGCTAGCTCACTGTACTGGCCCTATAGGAAACACAGTGGAGAGCAAGAGTGCCTGTTTCTCAAAAGCAGAGTGTTTTTCTTGTAAGGCCGACTGGGGTTTAATAAACCTCCTAAACGGAGTTGAATCACATTCAGTTTCAAGTTCTAGCATTAAGTGTTAATTCAGGGTAAGAACACCACTATTGTGCTATTCTCGCCATAAACAGTGTAAATAGCACTCGCGTGTGTTCCCAGCAAATACAGTGTATTGGACTGAAGAGAAGCTCCTGTTTTACTTAGTTTCCAATACTGAGTTGAACTAGATATGCCCCGTTTGTGTAGGAAGCACAGTTCTTTTGTTCTGAGCTAGCTCACTGTACTGGCCCTATAGGAAACACAGTGGAGTGCAAGAGTGCCTGTTTCTCAAAAGCAGAGTGTTTTTCTTGTAAGGCCGACTGGGGTTTAATACAACTTCCTAAACGGAGTTGAATCACATTCAGTTTCAAGTTCTAGCATTAAGTGTTAATTCAGGGTAAGAACACCACTATTGTGCTATTCTGGCCGTAAACAGTGCAAATAGCACTCGCGTCTGTTCCCAGCAAATACAGTGTATTGGACTGAAGAGAAGCTCCTGTTTTACTTAGTTTCCAATACTGAGTTGAACTAGATATGCCCCGTTTGTGTAGGAAGCACAGTTCTTTTGTTCTGAGCTAGCTCACTGTACTGGCCCTATAGGAAAGACAGTGGAGTGCAAGAGTGCCTGTTTCTCAAATGCAGAGTGTTTTTCTTGTAAGGCCGACTGGGGTTTAATACAACTTCCTAAACGGAGTTGAATCACATTCAGTTTCAAGTTCTAGCATTAAGTGTTAATTCAGGGTAAGAACACCACTATTGTGCTATTCTGGCCATAAACAGTGCAAATAGCACTCGCGTCTGTTCACAGCAAATACAGTGTATTGGACTGAAGAGAAGCTCCAGTTTTTCCTAGTTTCCAATACTGAGTTGAACTAGATATGCCCCGTTTGTGTAGGAAGCACAGTTCTTTTGTTCTGAGCTAGCTCACTCTACTGGCCCTATAGGAAACACAGTGGAGTGCAAGAGTGCCTGTTTCTCAAAAGCAGAGTGTTTTTCTTGTAAGGCCGACTGGGGTTTAATACAACTTCCTAAACGGAGTTGAATCACATTCAGTTTCAAGTTCTAGCATTAAGTGTTAATTCAGGGTAAGAACACCACTATTGTGCTATTCTGGCCATAAACAGTTCAAATAGCACTCGCGTCTGTTCCCAGCAAATACAGTGTATTGGACTGAAGAGAAGCTCCTGTTTTACTTAGTTTCCAATACTGAGTTGAACTAGATATGCCCCGTTTGTGTAGGAAGCACAGTTCCTTTGTTCTGAGCTAGCTCACTGTACTGGCCCTATAGGAAACACAGTGGAGAGCAAGAGTGCCTGTTTCTCAAAAGCAGAGTGTTTTTCTTGTAAGGCCGACTGGGGTTTAATAAACCTCCTAAACGGAGTTGAATCACATTCAGTTTCAAGTTCTAGCATTAAGTGTTAATTCAGGGTAAGAACACCACTATTGTGCTATTCTGGCCATAACCAGTGCAAATAGCACTCGCGTCTGTTCCCAGCAAATACAGTGTATTGGACTGAAGAGAAGCTCCTGTTTTTCTTAGTTTCCAAAACTGAGTTGAACTAGATATGCCCCGTTTGTGTAGGAAGCACAGTTCTTTTGTTCTGAGCTAGCTCACTGTACTGGCCCTATAGGAAAAAAAAGTGGAGTGCAAGAGTGCCTGTTTCTCAAAAGCAGAGTGTTTTTCTTGTAAGGCCGACTGGGGTTTAATACAACTTCCTAAACGGAGTTGAATCACATTCAGTTTCAAGTTCTAGCATTAAGTGTTAATTCAGGGTAAGAACACCACTATTGTGCTATTCTGGCCATAAACAGTGCAAATAGCACTCGCGTCTGTTCCCAGCAAATACAGTGTATTGGACTGAAGAGAAGCTCCTGTTTTAATTAGTTTCCAATACTGAGTTGAACTAGATATGCCCCGTTTGTGTAGGAAGCACAGTTCTTTTATTCTGAGCTAGCTCACTCTACCGGACGTATAGGAAACACAGTAGAGTGCAAGAGTGTCTGTTTCTCAAAGGCAGAGTGTTTTTCTTGTAAGGTCGACTGGGGTTTTATACAACATCCTAAACGGAGTTGAATCACATTCAGTTTCAAGTTCTAGCATTAAGTGTTAATTCAGGGTAAGAACACCACTATTGTGCTATTCTGGCCATAAACAGTGTAAATAGCACTCGCGTGTGTTCCCAGCAAATACAGTGTATTGGACTGAAGAGAAGCTCCTGTTTTACTTAGTTTCCAATACTGAGTTGAACTGGATATGCCCCGTTTGTTTAGGAAGCACAGTTCTTTTGTTCTGAGCTAGCTCACTGTACTGGCCCTATAGGAAACACAGTGGAGTGCAAGAGTGCCTGTTTCTCAAAAGCAGAGTGTTTTTCTTGTAAGGCCGACTGGGGTTTAATACAACTTCCTAAACGGAGTTGAATCACATTCAGTTTCAAGTTTTAGCATTAACTGTTAATTCAGGGTAAGAACACCACTATTGTGCTATTCTGGCCATAAACAGTGCAAATAGCACTCGCGTCTGTTCCCAGCAAATACAGTGTATTGGACTGAAGAGAAGCTCCTGTTTTACTTAGTTTCCAATACTGAGTTGAACTAGATATGCCCCGTTTGTGTAGGAAGCACAGTTCTTTTGTTCTGAGCTAGCTCACTGTACTGGCCCTATAGGAAACACAGTGGAGTGCAAGAGTGCCTGTTTCTCAAAAGCAGAGTGTTTTTCTTGTAAGGCCGACTGGGGTTTAATACAACATCCTAAACGGAGTTGAATCACATTCAGTTTCAAGTTCTAGCATTAAGTGTTAATTCAGGGTAAGAACACCACTATTGTGCTATTCTGGCCATAAACAGTGCAAATAGCACTCGCGTCTGTTCCCAGCACATACAGTGTATTGGACTGAAGAGAAGTTCCAGTTTTTCTTAGTTTCCAATACTAAGTTGAACTAGATATGCCCCGTTTGTGTAGGAAGCACAGTTCTTTTATTCTGAGCTAGCTCACTGTACTGGACGTATAGGAAAAACAGTAGAGTGCCATAGTGCCTGTTTCTCAAAAGCAGAGTGTTTTTCTTGTAAGGCCGACTGGGGTTTAATACAACTTCCTAAACGAAGTTGAATCACATTCAGTTTCAAGTTCTAGCATTAAGTGTTAATTCATGGTAAGAACACCACTATTGTGCTATTCTGGCCATAAACAGTGCGAATAGCACTCGCGTCTGTTCCCAGCAAATACAGTGTATTGGACTGAAGAGAAGCTCCTGTTTTACTTAGTATCCAATAGTGAGTTGAACTAGATATGCCCCGTTTGTGTAGGAAGCACAGTTCTTTTGTTCTGAGCTAGCTCACTGTACTGGCCCTATAGGAAACACAGTGGAGTGCAAGAGTGCCTGTTTCTCAAAAGCAGAGTGTTTTTCTTATAAGGCCGACTGGGGTTTAATACAACTTCCTAAACGGAGTTGAATCACATTCAGTTTCAAGTTCTAGCATTAAGTGTTAATTCGGGGTAAGAACACCACTATTGTGCTATTCTGGCCATAAACAGTGCAAATAGCACTCGCGTCTGTTCCCAGCAAATACAGTGTATTGGACTGAAGAGAAGCTCCTGTTTTACTTAGTTTCCAATACTGAGTTGAACTATATGGCCCATTTGTGTAGGAAGCACAGTTCTTTTGTTCTGAGCTAGCTCACTGTACTGGCCCCTTAGGAAACACAGTAGAGTGCAAGAGTGCCTTTTTCTCAAAAGCAGAGTGTTTTTCTTGTAAGGCGGACTGGGGTTTAATACAACTTCCTAAACGGAGTTGAATCACATTCAGTTTCAAGTTCTAGCATTAAGTGTTAATTCAGGGTAAGAACACCACTATTGTGCTATTCTGGCCACAAACAGTGCAAATAGCACTCGCGTCTGTTCCCAGCAAATACAGTGTATTGGAATGAAGAGAACCTCCTGTTTTACTTAGTTTCCAATAGTGAGTTGAACTAGATATGCCCCGTTTGTGTAGGAAGCACAGTTCTTTTATTCTGAGCTAGCTCACTGTACTGGACATATAGGAAACACAGTAGAGTGCAATAGTGCCTGTTTCTCAAAAGCAGAGTGTTTTTCTTGTAAGGCCGACTGGGGATTAATACAACTTCCTAAACGGAGTTGAATCCCATTCAGTTTCAAGTTCTAGCATTAAGTGTTAATTCAGGGTAAGAACACCACTATTGTGCTATTCTGGCCATAAACAGTGCAAATAGCACTCGCGTCTGTTCCCAGAAAATACAGTGTATTGGACTGAAGAGAAGCTCCTGTTTTAATTAGTTTACCAATACTGAGTTGAACTAGATATGCCCCGTTTGTGTAGGAACCACAGTTCTTTTGTTCTGAGCTAGCTCACTGTACTGGCCCTATAGGAAACACAGTGGAGTGCAAGAGTGCCTGTTTCTCAAAAGCAGAGTGTTTTTCTTGTAAGGCCGACTGGGGTTTAATACAACTTCCTAAACGGAGTTGAATCACATTCAGTTTCAAGTTCTAGCATTAAGTGTTAATTCAGGGTAAGAACACCACTATTGTGCTATTCTGGCCATAAACAGTGTAAATAGCACTCGTGTCTGTTCCCAGCAAATACAGTGTATTGGACTGAAGAGAAGCTCCTGTTTTACTAAGTTTCTAATACTGAGTTGAACTAGATATGCCCCGTTTGTGTAGGAAGCACAGTTCTTTTGTTATGAGCTAGCTCACTCTACCGGACATATAGGAAACACAGTAGAGTGCAAGAGTGCCTGTTTCTCAAAGGCAGAGTGTTTTTCTTGTAAGGCCGACTGGGGTTTAATACAACTTCCTAAACGGAGTTGAATCACATTCAGTTTCAAGTTCTAGCATTATGTGTTAATTCATGGTAAGAACACCACTATTGTGCTATTCTGGCCATAAACAGTGCAAATAGCACTCGCGTCTGTTCCCAGCAAATACAGTGTATTGGAATGAAGAGAAGCTCCTGTTTTACTTAGTATCCAATAGTGAGTTGAACTAGATATGCCCCGTTTGTGTAGGAAGCACAGTTCTTTTATTCTGAGCTAGCTCACTCTACCGGACGTATAGGAAACACAGTAGAGTGCAAGAGTGCCTGTTTCTCAAAGGCAGAGTGTTTTTCTTGTAAGGTCGACTGGGGTTTTATACAACATCCTAAACGGAGTTGAATCACATTCAGTTTCAAGTTCTAGCATTAAGTGTTAATTCAGGGTAAGAACACCACTATTGTGCTATTCTGGCCATAAACAGTGTAAATAGCACTCGCGTGTGTTCCCAGCAAATACAGTGTATTGGACTGAAGAGAAGCTCCTGTTTTACTTAGTTTCCAATACTGAGTTGAACTAGATATGCCCCGTTTGTGTAGGAAGCACAGTTCTTTTGTTCTGAGCTAGCTCACTGTACTGGCCCTATAGGAAACACAGTGGAGTGCAAGAGTGCCTGTTTCTCAAAAGCAGAGTGTTTTTCTTGTAAGGCCGACTGGGGTTTAATACAACTTCCTAAACGGAGTTGAATCACATTCAGTTTCAAGTTTTAGCATTAACTGTTAATTCAGGGTAAGAACACCACTATTGTGCTATTCTGCCATAAACAGTGCAAATAGCACTCGCGTCTGTTCCCAGCAAATACAGTGTATTGGACTGAAGAGAAGCTCCTGTTTTACTTAGTTTCCAATACTGAGTTGAACTAGATATGCCCCGTTTGTGTAGGAAGCACAGTTCTTTTGTTCTGAGCTAGCTCACTGTACTGGCCCTATAGGAAACACAGTGGAGTGCAAGAGTGCCTGTTTCTCAAAAGCAGAGTGTTTTTCTTGTAAGACCGACTGGGGTTTAATACAACTTCCTAAACGGAGTTGAATCACATTCAGTTTCAAGTTCTAGCATTAAGTGTTAATTCAGGGTAAGAACACCACTATTGTGCTATTCTGGCCATAAACAGTGCAAATAGCACTCGCGTCTGTTCCCAGCACATACAGTGTATTGGACTGAAGAGAAGTTCCAGTTTTTCTTAGTTTCCAATACTAAGTTGAACTAGATATGCCCCGTTTGTGTAGGAAGCACAGTTCTTTTATTCTGAGCTAGCTCACTGTACTGGACGTAGAGGAAAAACCGTAGAGTGCCATAGTGCCTGTTTCTCAAAAGCAGAGTGTTTTTCTTGTAAGGCCGACTGGGGTTTAATACAACTTCCTAAAGGGAGTTGAATCACATTCAGTTTCAAGTTCTAGCATTAAGTGTTAATTCAGGGTAAGAACACCACTATTGTGCTATTCTGGCCATAAACAGTGCAAATAGCACTCGCGTCTGTTCACAGCAAATACAGTGTATTGGACTGAAGAGAAGCTCCTGTTTTACTTAGTTTCCAATACTGAGTTGAACTATATGCCCCGTTTGTGTAGGAAGCACAGTTCTTTTGTTCTGAGCTAGCTCACTGTACTGGCACCTTAGGAAACACAGTAGAGTGCAAGAGTGCCTGTTTCTCAAAAGCAGAGTGTTTTTCTTGTAAGGCCGACTGGGGTTTAATACAACTTCCAAAACGGAGTTGAATAACATTCAGTTTCAAGTTCTAGCATTAAGTGTTAATTCAGGGTAAGAACACCACTATTGTGCTATTCTAGCCATAAACAGTGCAAATAGCACTCGCGTCTGTTCCCAGCAAATACAGTGTATTGGACTGAAGAGAAGCTCCTGTTTTACTTAGTTTCCAATACTAAGTTGAACTAGATATGACCCGTTTGTGTAGGAAGCACAGTTCTTTTGTTCTGAGCTAGCTCACTGTACTGGCCCTATATGAAACACAGTAGAGTGCAAGAGTGCCTGTTTCTCAAAGGCAGAGTGTTTTTCTTGTAAGGTCGACTGGGGTTTAATACAACTTCCTAAACGGAGTTGAATCACATTCAGTTTCAAGTTCTAGCATTAAGTGTTAATTCAGGGTAAGAACACCACTATTGTGCTATTCTGGCCATAAACAGTGCAAATAGCACTCGCGGCTGTTCCCAGCAAATACAGTGTATTGGACTGAAGAGAAGCTCCTGTTTTACTTAGTTTCCAATACTGAGTTGAACTAGATATGCCCCGTTTGTGTAGGAAGCACAGTTCTTTTGTTCTGAGCTAGCTCACTGTACTGGCCCTATAGGAAATACAGTGGAGTGCAAGAGTGCCTGTTTCTCAAATGCAGAGTGTTTTTCTTGTAAGGCCGACTGGGGTTTAATACAACTTCCTAAACGGAGTTGAATCACATTCAGTTTCAAGTTCTAGCATTAAGTGTTAATTCAGGGTAAGAATACCACTATTGTGCTATTCTGGCCATTAACAGTGCAAATAGCACTCGCGTCTGTTCACAGCAAATACAGTGTATTGGACTGAAGAGAAGCTCCAGTTTTTCCTAGTTTCCAATACTGAGTTGAACTAGATATGCCCCGTTTGTGTAGGAAGCACAGTTCTTTTGTTCTGAGCTAGCTCACTCTACTGGCCCTATAGGAAACACAGTGGAGTGCAAGAGTGCCTGTTTCTCAAAAGCAGAGTGTTTTTCTTGTAAGGCCGACTGGGGTTTAATACAACTTCCTAAACGGAGTTGAATCACATTCAGTTTCAAGTTCTAGCATTAAGTGTTAATTCAGGGTAAGAACACCACTATTGTGCTATTCTGGCCATAAACAGTGCAAATAGCACTCGCGTCTGTTCCCAGCAAATACAGTGTATTGGATTGAAGAGAAGCTCCTGTTTTACTTAGTTTCCAATACTGAGTTGAACTAGATATGCCCCGTTTGTGTAGAAAGCACAGTTCCTTTGTTCTGAGCTAGCTCACTGTACTGGCCCTATAGGAAACACAGTGGAGAGCAAGAGTGCCTGTTTCTCAAAAGCAGAGTGTTTTTCTTGTAAGGCCGACTGGGGTTTAATACAACTTTCTAAACGGAGTTGAATCAATTTCACTTTCAAGTTCTAGCATTACGTGTTAATTCAGGGTAAGAACACCACTATTGTGCTATTCTGGCCATAAACAGTGCAAAGAGCGGTCGCGTCTGTTCCCAGCAAATACAGTGTAATGGACTGAAGAGAAGCTCCTGTTTTACTTTGTTTCCAATACTGAGTTGAACTAGATATGCTCCTTTTGTGTAGGAAGCACAGTTCTTTTGTTCTGAGCTAGCTCACTGTACTGGCCCTATAGGAAACACAGTGGAGTGCAAGAGTGCCTGTTTCTCAAAAGCAGAGTGTTTTTCTTGTAAGGCCGACTGGGGTTTAATACAACTTCCTAAACGGAGTTGAATCACATTCAGTTTCAAGTTCTAGCATTAAGTGTTAATTCAGGGTAAGAACACCACTATTGTGCTATTCTAGCCATAAACAGTGCAAATAGCACTCGCGTCTGTTCCCAGCAAAAACAGTGTATTGGACTGAAGAGAAGCTCCTGTTTTACTTAGTTTCCAATACTGAGTTGAACTAGATATGCCCCGTTTGTGTAGGAAGCACATTTCTTTTGTTCTGAGCTAGCTCACTGTACTGGCCCTATAGGAAACACAGTGGAGTGCAAGAGTGCCTGTTTCTCAAAAGCAGAGTGTTTTTCTTGTAAGGCTGACTGGGGTTTAACACAACTTCCTAAACGGATTTGAATCACATTCAGTTTCAAGTTCTAGCATTAAGTGTTAATTCAGGGTATGAACACCACTATTGTGCTATTCTGGCCATAAACAGTACAAATAGCACTCGCGTGTGTTCCCAGCAAATACAGTGTATTGGACTGAAGAGAAGCTCCTGTTTTATTTAGTTTCCAATACTGAGTTGAACTAGATGTGCCCCGTTTGTGTAGGAAGCATAGTTCATTTGTTCTGAGCTAGCACACTGTACTGGCCCTATAGGAAACACAGTAGAGTGCACGAGTGCCTGTTTCTCAAAAGCAGAGTGTTTGTCTTGTAAGGCCAACTGGGGTTAAATACAATGTCCTAAACGGAGTTGAATCTCATTCAGTTTCATATTCTAGCATTAATTGTTAATTCAGGGTAAGAACACCACTATGTGCTATTCTGGCCATAAACAGTGCAAATAGCATCGCGTCTCTTCACAGCAAATACAGTGTATGGGACTGAAGAGAAGCTCCTGTTTTACTTAGTTTCCAATACTGAGTTGAACTAGATATGCCCCGTTTGTGTAGGAAGCACAGTTCTTTTGTTCTGAGCTAGCTCACTGTACTGGCCCTATAGGAAACACAGTAGAGTGCAAGAGGGCCTGTTTCTCAAAAGCAGATTGTTTTTCTTGTAAGGCCGACTAGGGTTCAATACAACTTCCTAAACGGAGTTGAAGCACATTCAATTTCAAGTTCTAGCATTAAGTGTTAATTCAGGGTAAGAACACGTCTATGTGCTATTCTGGGCGTAAACAGTGCAAATAGCACTCGCGTCTGTTCCCAGCAAATACAGTGTATTGGACTGAAGAGAAGCTCCTGTTTTACTTAGTTTCCAATACTGAGTTGAACTAGATATGCCCCGTTTGTGTAGGAAGCACATTTCTTTTGTTCTGAGCTAGCTCACTGTACTGGCCCTATAGGAAACACAGTAGAGTGCAAGAGTGCCTGCTTCTCAAAAGCAGAGTGTTTTTCTTGTAAGGCCGACTAGCGTTCAATACAACTTCCTAAACGGAGTTGAATCACATTCAGTTTCAAGTTCTAGCATTAAGTGTTAATTCAGGGTAAGAACACCACTATTGTGCTATTCTAGCCATAAACAGTGCAAATAGCACTCGCGTCTGTTCCCAGCAAATACAGTGTATTGGAATGAAGAGAAGCTCCTGTTTTACTTAGTTTCCAATACTGAGTTGAACTAGATATGCCCCGTTTGTGTAGGAAGCACAGTTCTTTTGTTCTGAGCTAGCTCACTGTACTGGCCCTATAAGAAACACAGTGGAGTGCAAGAGTGCCTGTTTCTCAAAAGCAGAGTGTTTTTCTTGTAAGGCCGACTGGGGTTTAATACAACTTCCTAAACGGAGTTGAATCCCATTCAGTTTCAAGTTCTAGCATTAAGTGTTAATTCAGGGTAAGAACACAACTATTGTGCTATTCTGGCCATAAACAGTACAAATAGCACTCGCGTCTGTTCCCAGCAAATACAGTGTATTGGACTGAAGAGAAGCTCCTGTTTTACTTAGTTTCCAATACTGAGTTGAACTAGATATGCCCCGATTGTGTAGGAAGCATAGTTTATTTGTTCTGAGCTAGCACACTGTACTGGCCCTATAGGAAACACAGTAGAATGCAAGAGTGCCTGTTTGTCAAAAGCAGAGTGTTTGTCTTGTAAGGCCAACTGGGGTTAAATACAATGTCCTAAACGGAGTTGAATCTCATTCAGTTTCATATTCTAGCATTAATTGTTAATTCAGGGTAAGAACACCACTATGTGCTATTTTGTCCATAAACAGTGCAAATAGCACTCGCGTCTGTTCCCAGCAAATACAGTGTATGGGACTGAAGAGAAGCTCCTGTTTTACTTACTTTCCAGTACTGAGTTGAACTAGATATGCCCTGTTTGTGTAGGAAGCATAGTTCATTTGTTCTGAGCTAGCTCACTGTACTGGCCCTATAGGAAACACTGTAGAGTGCAAGAGTACCTGTTTCTCAAAAGCAGAGTGTTTGTTTTGTAAGGCCAACTGGGGTTAAATACAATGTCCTAAACGGAGTTGAATCAAATTCAGTTTCATGTTCTAGCATTAAGTGTTAATTCAGGGTAAGAACACAACTATGTGCTGTTCTGTCCATAAACAGTGCAAATAGCACTCGCGTCTCTTCCCAGCAAATACAGTGTATGGGACTGAAGAGAAGCTTTTGTTTTACTTAGTTTCCAATACTGAGTTGAACTAGATATGCCCCGTTTGTGTAGGAAGCACAGTTCTTTTGTTCTGAGCTAGCTCACTGTACTGGCCCTATTAGGAAACACAGTAGAGTGCAAGAGTGCCTGTTTCTCAAAAGCAGAGTGTTTATCTTGTAAGGCCAACTAGGGTTCAATACAACAATCTCTACTGAGCTGAATCACATTCAATTTCAAGTTCTAGCATTAAGTGTTAATTCAGGGAAAGAACACCTCTATTGTGCTATTCTGGCCGTAAACAGTGCAAATAGCACTCGCGTCTGTTCCCAGCACATACAGTGTATTGGACTGAAGAGAAGCTCCTGTTTTACTTAGTTTCCAATACTGAGTTGAACTAGATATGCCCCGTTTGTGTTGGAAGCACAGTTCTTTTGTTCTAAGCTAGCTCACTGTAATGGCCCTATAGGAAACACAGTAGAGTGCAAGAGTGCCTGTTTCTCAAAAGCAGAGTGTTTGTCTTGTAAGGCCAACTGGGGTTAAATACAACGTCCTAAACGGAGTTGAATCACATTCAGTTTCAAGTTATAGCATTAAGTGTTAATTCAGTGTAAGAACACCTCTATGTGCTATTCTGGGCATAAACAGTGCAAATAGCACTCGCGTCTGTTCCCAGCAAATACAGTGTATTGGACTGAAGAGAAGCTCCTATTTTACTTAGTTTCCAATACTGAGTTGAGCTAGATATGCCTCGTTTGTGTAGGAAGCACAGTTCTTTTGTTCTAAGCTAGCTCACTGTACTGGCCCTATAGGAAACACAGTAATGTGCAAGAGTGCCTGTTTCTCAAAAGCAGAGTTTTTTCTTGTAAGGCCAACTAGGGTTCAATACAACAATCTCCACTGAGCTGAATCACATTCAGTTTCAAGTTCTAGCATTAAGTGTTAATTCAGGGTAAGAACAACACTATTGTGCTATTCTGGCCATAAACAGTACAAATAGCACTCGCGTCTGTTCCCAGCACATACAGTGTATTGGACTGAAGAGAAGCTCCTGTTTTACTTAGTTTCCAATACTGAGTTGAACTAGATATGCCCCGTTTGTGTAGGAAGCACAGTTCTTTTGTTCTGAGCTAGCTCACTGTACTGGCCCTATAGGAAACACAGTAGAGTGCAAGAGTGCCTGTTTCTCAAAAGCAGACTGGTTTTCTTGTCAGGCCAACTAGGGTTCAGTACAACTTCCTAAATTGAGTTGAATCACATTCAGTTTCATGTTCTAGCATTAATTGTTAATTTAGGGTAAGAACAAAACTATGTGCTATTCTGGCCATAAACAGTGCAAATAGCACTCGGGTCTGTTCCCAGCAAATACAGTGTATTGGACTGAAGAGAAGCTCCTGTTTTACTTAGTTTCCAATACTGAGTTGAACTAGATATGCCCCGTTTGTGTAGGAAGCACAGTTCTTTTGTTCTGAGCTAGCTCACTGTACTGGCCCTATAGGAAACACAGTAGAGTGCAAGAGTGCCTGTTTCTCAAAAGCAGAGTGTTTTTCTTGTAAAGCCCTCTAGGGTTCAATACAACTTCCTAAACGGAGTTGAATCACATTCAGTTTCAAGTTCTAGCATTAAGTGTTAATTCAGGGTTAGAACACAACTATTGTGCTATTCTGGCCATAAACAGTGCAAATAGCACTCGAGTCTGTTCCCAGCAAATACCATGTATTGGAATGACGATAAACTCCTGTTTTACTTAGTTTCCAATACTGAGTTGAACTAGATATGCCCCGTTTGTGTTGGAAGCACAGTTCTTTTGTTCTAAGCTAGCTCACTCTACTGGCCCTATAGGAAACACAGTAGAGTGCAAGAGTGCCTGTTTCTCAAAAGCAGAGTGTTTTTCTTGTAAGGCCGACTAGGCTTCAATACAACTTCCTAAACGGAGTTGAATCACATTCAGTTTCAAGTTCTAGCATTAAGTGTTAATTCAGGGTAAGAACACCACTATTGTGCTATTCTGGCCATAAACAGTGCAAATAGCACTCGCGTCTGTTCCCAGCAAATACAGTGTATTGGACTGAAGAGAAGCTCTTGTTTTACTTAGTTTCCAATACTGAGTTGAACTAGATATGCCCCGTTTGTGTAGGAAGCACAGTTCTTTTGTTCTGAGCTAGCTCACTGTACTGGCCCTATAGGAAACACAGTGGAGTGCAAGAGTGCCTGTTTCTCCCAAGCAGAGTGTTTTTCTTGTAAGGCCGACTAAGGTTCAATACAACTTCCTAAACGGAGTTGAATCACATTCAGTTTCAAGTTCTAGCATTAAGTGTTAATTCAGGGTAAGACACCACTATTGTGCTATTCTGGCCATAAACAGTGCAAATAGCACTCGCGTCTGTTCCCAGCAAATACAGTGTATTGGACTGAAGAGAAGCTCCTGTTTTACTTAGTTTCCCATACTGAGTTGAACTAGATATGCCCCGTTTGTGTAGGAAGCACAGTTCTTTTATTCTAAGCTAGCTCACTGTACTGGCCCTATAGGAAACACAGTAATGTGCAAGAGTGCCTGTTTCTCAAAAGCAGAGTGTTTTTCTTGAAAGGCCAACGAGGGTTCAATACAACAATCTCTACTGAGCTGAATCACATTCAGTTTCAAGTTCTAGCATTAAGTGTTAATACAGGGTAAGAACACCACTATTGTGCTATTCTGGCCATAAACAGTGCAAATAGCACTCGCGTCTGTTCCTAGCACATACAGTGTATTGGACTGAAGAGAAGCTCCTGTTTTACTTAGTTTCCAATACTGAGTTGAACTAGATATGCCCCGTTTGTGTAGGAAGCACACTTCTTTTGTTCTGAGCTAGCTCACTGTACTGGCCCTATAGGAAACACAGTAGAGTGCAAGAGTGCCTGTTTCTCAAAAGCAGACTGGTTTTCTTGTAAGGCCAACTAGGGTTCAGTACAACTTCCTAAACGGAGTTGAATCACATTCATTTTCATGTTCTTGCATTAATTGTTAATTTAGGGTAAGAACACAACTATGTGCTATTCTGGCCATAAACAGTGTAAATAGCACTCGGGTCTGTTCCCAGCAAATACAGTGTATTGGACTGAAGAGAAGCTCCTGTTTTACTTAGTTTCCAATACTGACTTGAACTAGATATGCCCCGTTTGTGTAGGAAGCACAGTTCTTTTATTCTGAGCTAGCTCACTGTACTGGCCCTATATGAATCACAGTAGAGTGCAAGAGTGCCTGTTTCTCAAAAGCAGAGTGTTTTTCTTGTAAGGCCAACTAGGGTTCAATACAACAATCTCTACTGAGCTGAATCACATTCAATTTCAAGTTCTAGCATTAAGTGTTTTTTCAGGGTAAGAACACAACTATGTGCTATTCTGGCCATAAACAATGCAAATAGCACTCGCGTCTGTTCCCAGCAAATACCATGTATTGGAAAGACGATAAGCTCCTGTTTTACTTAGTTTCCAATACTGAGTTGAACTAGATATGCCCCGTTTGTGTAGGAAGCACAGTTCTTTTGTTCTGAGCTAGCTCACTGTACTGGCCCTATAGGAAACACAGTGGAGTGCAAGAGTGCCTGTTTCTCAAAAGCATAGTGTTTTTCTTGTAAGGCCGACTGGGGTTTAATACAACTTCCTAAACGGAGTTGAATCACATTCAGTTTCAAGTTCTAGCATTAAGTGTTAATTCAGGGTAAGAACACAACTATTGTGCTATTCTGGCCATAAACAGTGCAAATAGCATTCGCGTCTGTTCCCAGCAAATACCATGTATTGGAATGACGATAAACTCCTGTTTTACTTAGTTTCCAATACTGAGTTGAACTAGATATGCCCCGTTTGTGTTGGAAGCACAGTTCTTTTGTTCTAACCTAGCTCACTCTACTGGCCTTTTGGAAACACAGTAGAGTGCAAGAGTGCCTGTTTCTCAAAAGCAGAGTGTTTTTCTTGTAAGGCCGACTAGGGTTCAATACAACTTCCTAAACGGAGTTGAATCACATTCAGTTTCAAGTTCTAGCATTAAGTGTTAATTCAGGGTAAGAACACCACTATTGTGCTATTCTGGCCATAAACAGTGCAAATAGCACTCGCGTCTGTTCCCAGCAAATACAGTGTATTGGACTGAAGAGAAGCTCCTGTTTTACTTAGTTTCCAATGCTGACTTGAACTAGATATGCCTCGTTTGTGTAGGAAGCACAGTTCTTTTGTTCTGAGCTAGCTCACTGTACTGGCCCTATAGGAAACACAGTGGAGTGCACGAGTGCCTGCTTCTCAACAGAAGAGTGTTTTTCTTGTAAGGCCGACTAAGGTTCAATACAACTTCCTAAACGGAATTGAATCACATTCAGTTTCAAGTTCTAGCATTAAGTGTTATTTTAGGGTAAGACACCACTATTGTGCTATTCTGGCCATAAACAGTGCAAATAGCACTCGCGTCTGTTCCCAGCAAATACAGTGTATTGGACTGAAGAGAAGCTCCTGTTTTACTTAGTTTCCCATACTGAGTTGAACTAGATATGCCCCGTTTGTGTAGGAAGCACAGTTCTTTTGTTCTAAGCTAGCTCACTGTACTGGCCCTATAGGAAACACAGTAATGTGCAAGAGTGCCTGTTTCTCAAAAGCAGAGTGTTTTTCTTGAAAGGCCAACGAGGGTTCAATACAACAATCTCTACTGAGCTGAATCACATTCAGTTTCAAGTTCTAGCATTAAGTGTTAATACAGGGTAAGAACACCACTGTTGTGCTATTCTGGCCATAAACAGTGCGAATAGCACTCGCATCTGTTCCTAGCACATACAGTGTATTGGACTGAAGAGAAGCTCCTGTTTTACTTAGTTTCCAATACTGAGTTGATCTAGATATGCCCCGTTTGTGTAGGAAGCACACTTCTTTTGTTCTGAGCTAGCTCACTGTACTGGCCCTATAGGAAACACAGTAGAGTGCAAGAGTGCCTGTTTCTCAAAAGCAGAGTGTTTTTCTTGTAAGGCCGACTGGGGTTTAATACAACTTCCTAAACGGAGTTGAATCACATTCAGTTTCAAGTTCTAGCATTAAGTGTTAATTCAGGGTAAGAACACCACTATTGTGCTATTCTGGCCATAAACAGTGCAAATAGCACTCGCGTCTGTTCCCAGCAAATACAGTGTATGGGACTGAAGAGAAGCTCCTGTTTTACTTAGTTTCCAATACTGAGTTGAACTAGATATGCCCCTTTTGTGTAGGAAGCACAGTTCTTTTGTTCTGAGCTAGCTCACTGTACTGGCCCTATTAGGAAACACAGTAGAGTGCAAGAGTGCCTGTATCTCAAAAGCAGAGTGTTTTTCTTGTAAGGCCAACTGGGGTTAAATACCACTTCCTAATCGGAGTTGAATCACATTCAGTTTCATGTTCTTGCATTAATTGTTAATTTAGGGTAAGAACACAACTATGTGCTATTCTGGCCATAAACAGTGTAAATAGCACTCGGGTCTGTTCCCAGCAAATACAGTGTATTGGACTGAAGAGAAGCTCCTGTTTTACTTAGTTTCCAATACTGACTTGAACTAGATATGCCCCGTTTGTGTAGGAAGCACAGTTCTTTTGTTCTGAGCTAGCTCACTGTACTGGCCCTATAGGAATCACAGTAGAGTGCAAGAGTGCCTGTTTCTCAAAAGCAGAGTGTTTTTCTTGTAAGGCCTACTAGGGTTCAATACAACAATCTCTACTGAGCTGAATCACATTCAATTTCAAGTTCTAGCATTAAGTGTTAATTCAGGGTAAGAACACAACTATGTGCTATTCTGGCCATAAACAGTGCAAATAGCACTCGCGTCTGTTCCCAGCAAATACCATGTATTGTAAAGACGATAAGCTCCTGTTTTACTTAGTTTCCAATACTGAGTTGAACTAGATATGCCCCGTTTGTGTAGGAAGCACAGTTCTTTTGTTCTGAGCTAGCTCACTGTACTGGCCCTATAGGAAACACAGTAGAGTGCAAGAGTGCCTGTTTCTCAAAAGCAGAGTGTTTTTCTTGTAAGGCCGACTAGGGTTCAATACAACTTCCTAAACGGAGTTGAATCACATTCAGTTTCAAGTTCTACCATTAAGTGTTAATTCAGGGTAAGAACACCACTATTGTGCTATTCTGGCCATAAACAGTGCAAATAGCCCAAGCGTCTGTTCCCAGCAAATACAGTGTATTGGACTGAAGAGAAGCTCCTGTTTTACTTAGTTTCCCATACTGAGTTGAACTAGATATGCCCCGTTTGTGTAGGAAGCACAGTTCTTTTGTTCTAAGCTAGCTCACTGTACTGGCCCTATAGGAAACACAGTAATGTGCCAGAGTGCCTGTTACTCAAAAGCAGAGTGTTTTTCTTGTAAGGCCAACTAGGGATCAATACAACAATCTCTACTGAGCTGAATCACATTCAGTTTCAAGTTCTAGCATTAAGTGTTTATTCAGGGTAAGAACACCTCTATTGTGCTATTCTGGCCATAAACAGTGCAAATAGCACTCGCGTCTGTTCCTAGCACATACAGTGTATTGGACTAAGAGAAGCTCCTGTTTTACTTAGTTTCCAATACTGAGTTGAACTAGATATGCCCCGTTTGTGTAGGAAGCACAGTTCTTTTGTTCTGAGCTAGCTCACTGTACTGGCCGTATAGGAAACACAGTAGAGTGCAAGAGTGCCTGTTTCTCAAAAGCAGACTGGTTTTCTTGTAAGGCCAACTAGGGTTCAGTACAACTTCCTAAACGGAGTTGAATCACATTCAGTTTCATGTTCTAGCATTAATTGTTAATTTAGGGTAAGAACACAACTATATGCTATTCTGGCCATAAACAGTGCAAATAGCACTCGGGTCTGTTCCCAGAAAATACAGTGTATTGGACTGAAGAAAAGCTCCTGTTTTACTTAGTTTCCAATACTGACTTGAACTAGATATGCCCCGTTTGTGTAGGAAGCACAGTTCTTTTGTTCTGAGCTAGCTCACTGTACTGGCCCTATAGGAATCACAGTAGAGTGCAAGAGTGCCTGTTTCTCCAAAGCAGAGTGTTTTTCTTGTAAGGCCAACTAGGGTTCAATACAACAATCTCTACTGAGCTGAATCACATTAAATTTCAAGTTCTAGCATTAAGTGTTAATTCAGGGTAAGAACACAACTATGTGCTATTCTGGCCATAAACAGTGCAAATAGCACTCGCGTCTGTTCCCAGCAAATACCATGTATTGGAAAGACGATAAGCTCCTGTTTTACTTAGTTTCCAATACTGAGTTGAACTAGATATGCCCCGTTTGTGTAGGAAGCACAGTTCTTTTGTTCTGAGCTAGCTCACTGTATTGTCCCTATAGGAAAAACAGTGGAGTGCAAGAGTGCCTGTTTCTCAAAAGCAGAGTGTTTTTCTTGTAAGGCCGACTGGGGTTTAATACAACTTCCTAAACGGAGTTGAATCACATTCAGTTTCAAGTTCTAGCATTAAGTGTTAATTCAGGGTAAGAACACCACTATTGTGCTATTCTGGCCATAAACAGTGCAAATAGCACTCGCGACTGTTCCCAGCAAATACAGTGTATTGGACTGAAGAGAAGCTCCTGTTTTACTTAGTTTCCAATGCTGACTTGAACTAGATATGCCTCGTTTGTGTAGGAAGCACAGTTCTTTTGTTCTGAGCTAGCTCACTGTACTGGCCCTATAGGAAACACAGTGGAGTGCACGAGTGCCTGCTTCTCAACAGAAGAGTGTTTTTCTTGTAAGGCCGACTAAGGTTCAATACAACTTCCTAAACGGAGTTGAATCACATTCAGTTTCAAGTTCTAGCATTAAGTGTTAATTCAGGGTAAGACACCACTATTGTGCTATTCTGGCCATAAACAGTGCAAATAGCACTCGCGTCTGTTCCCAGCAAATACAGTGTATTGGACTGAAGAGAAGCTCCTGTTTTACTTAGTTTCCCATACTGAGTTGAACTAGATATGCCCCGTTTGTGTAGGAAGCACAGTTCTTTTGTTCTAAGCTAGCTCACTGTACTGGCCCTATAGGAAACACAGTAATGTGCAAGAGTGCCTGTTTCTCAAAAGCAGAGTGTTTTTCTTGAAAGGCCAACGAGGGTTCAATACAACAATCTCTACTGAGCTGAATCACATTCAGTTTCAAGTTCTAGCATTAAGTGTTAATACAGGGTAAGAACACCACTATTGTTCTATTCTGGCCATAAACAGTGCAAATAGCACTCGCATCTGTTCCTAGCACATACAGTGTATTGGACTGAAGAGAAGCTCCTGTTTTACTTAGTTTCCAATACTGAGTTGATCTAGATATGCCCCGTTTGTGTAGGAAGCACACTTCTTTTGTTCTGAGCTAGCTCACTGTACTGGCCCTATAGGAAACACAGTAGAGTGCAAGAGTGCCTGTTTCTCAAAAGCAGACTGGTTTTCTTGTAAGGCTAACTAGGGTTCAGTACAACTTCCTAAACGGAGTTGAATCACATTCAGTTTCATGTTCTTGCATTAATTGTTCATTTAGGGTAAGAACACAACTATGTGCTATTCTGGCCATAAACAGTGTAAATAGCACTCGGGTCTGTTCCCAGCAAATACAGTGTATTGGACTGAAGAGAAGCTCCTGTTTTACTTAGTCTCCAATACTGAGTTGAACTAGATATGCCCCGTTTGTTTACGAAGCACAGTTCTTTTGTTCTGAGCTAGCTCACTGTACTGGCCCTATAGGAAACACAGTGGAGTGCAAGAGTGCCTGTTTCTCAAAAGCAGAGTGTTTTTCTTGTAAGGCCGACTGGGGTTTAATACAACTTCCTAAACGGAGTTGAATCACATTCAGTTTCAAGTTCTAGCATTAAGTGTTAATTCAGGGTAAGAACACCACTATTGTGCTATTCTGGCCATAAACAGTGCAAATAGCACTCGCGTCTGTTCCCAGCAAATACAGTGTATGGGACTGAAGAGAAGCTCCTGTTTTACTTAGTTTCCAATACTGAGTTGAACTAGATATGCCCCTTTTGTGTAGGAAGCACAGTTCTTTTGTTCTGAGCTAGCTCACTGTACTTGCCCTATTAGGAAACACAGTAGAGTGCAAGAGTGCCTGTATCTCAAAAGCAGAGTGTTTTTCTTGTAAGGCCAACTGGGGTTAAATACCACTTCCTAAACGGAGTTGAATCACATTCAGTTTCATGTTCTTGCATTAATTGTTAATTTAGGGTAAGAACACAACTATGTGCTATTCTGGCCATAAACAGTGTAAATAGCACTCGGGTCTGTTCCCAGCAAATACAGTGTATTGGACTGAAGAGAAGCTCCTGTTTTACTTAGTTTCCAATACTGACTTGAACTAGATATGCCCCGTTTGTGTAGGAAGCACAGTTCTTTTGTTCTGAGCTAGCTCACTGTACTGGCCCTATAGGAATCACAGTAGAGTGCAAGAGTGCCTGTTTCTCAAAAGCAGAGTGTTTTTCTTGTAAGGCCTACTAGGGTTCAATACAACAATCTCTACTGAGCTGAATCACATTCAGTTTCAAGTTCTAGCATTAAGTGTTAATTCAGGGTAAGAACACAACTATGTGCTATTCTGGCCATAAACAGTGCAAATAGCACTCGCGTCTGTTCCCAGCAAATACCATGTATTGTAAAGACGATAAGCTCCTGTTTTACTTAGTTTCCAATACTGAGTTGAACTAGATATGCCCCGTTTGTGTAGGAAGCACAGTTCTTTTGTTCTGAGCTAGCTCACTGTACTGGCCCTATAGGAAACACAGTAGAGTGCAAGAGTGCCTGTTTCTCAAAAGCAGAGTGTTTTTCTTGTAAGGCCGACTAGGGTTCAATACAACTTCCTAAACGGAGTTGAATCACATTCAGTTTCAAGTTCTACCATTAAGTGTTAATTCAGGGTAAGAACACCACTATTGTGCTATTCTGGCCATAAACAGTGCAAATAGCCCAAGCGTCTGTTCCCAGCAAATACAGTGTATTGGACTGAAGAGAAGCTCCTGTTTTACTTAGTTTCCCATACTGAGTTGAACTAGATATGCCCCGTTTGTGTAGGAAGCACAGTTCTTTTGTTCTAAGCTAGCTCACTGTACTGGCCCTATAGGAAACACAGTAATGTGCCAGAGTGCCTGTTACTCAAAAGCAGAGTGTTTTTCTTGTAAGGCCAACTAGGGTTCAATACAACAATCTCTACTGAGCTGAATCACATTCAGTTTCAAGTTCTAGCATTAAGTGTTTATTCAGGGTAAGAACACCTCTATTGTGCTATTCTGGCCATAAACAGTGCAAATAGCACTCGCGTCTGTTCCTAGCACATACAGTGTATTGGACTAAGAGAAGCTCCTGTTTTACTTAGTTTCCAATACTGAGTTGAACTAGATATGCCCCGTTTGTGTAGGAAGCACAGTTCTTTTGTTCTGAGCTAGCTCACTGTACTGGCCGTATAGGAAACACAGTAGAGTGCAAGAGTGCCTGTTTCTCAAAAGCAGACTGGTTTTCTTGTAAGGCCAACTAGGGTTCAGTACAACTTCCTAAACGGAGTTGAATCACATTCAGTTTCATGTTCTAGCATTAATTGTTAATTTAGGGTAAGAACACAACTATATGCTATTCTGGCCATAAACAGTGCAAATAGCACTCGGGTCTGTTCCCAGCAAATACAGTGTATTGGACTGAAGAAAAGCTCCTGTTTTACTTAGTTTCCAATACTGACTTGAACTAGATATGCCCCGTTTGTGTAGGAAGCACAGTTCTTTTGTTCTGAGCTAGCTCACTGTACTGGCCCTATAGGAATCACAGTAGAGTGCAAGAGTGCCTGTTTCTCCAAAGCAGAGTGTTTTTCTTGTAAGGCCAACTAGGGTTCAATACAACAATCTCTACTGAGCTGAATCACATTAAATTTCAAGTTCTAGCATTAAGTGTTAATTCAGGGTAAGAACACAACTATGTGCTATTCTGGCCATAAACAGTGCAAATAGCACTCGCGTCTGTTCCCAGCAAATACAGTGTATTGGACTGAAGAGAAGCTCCTGTTTTACTTAGTTTCCAATGCTGACTTGAACTAGATATGCCCCGTTTGTGTAGGAAGCACAGTTCTTTTGTTCTGAGCTAGCTCACTGTACTGGCCCTATAGGAAACACAGTGAAGTGCAAGAGTGCCTGCTTCTCAACAGAAGAGTGTTTTTCTTGTAAGGCCGACTAAGGTTCAGTACAACTTCCTAAACGGAGTTGAATCACATTCAGTTTCAAGTTCTAGCATTAAGTGTTAATTCAGGGTAAGAACACCACTATTGTGCTATTCTGGCCATAAACAGTGCAAATAGCACTCGCGTCTGTTCCCAGCAAATACAGTGTATTGGACTGAAGAGAAGCTCCTGTTTTACTTAGTTTCCCATACTGAGTTGAACTAGATATGCCCCGTTTGTTTATTAAGCACAGTTCTTTTGTTCTAAGCTAGTTCACTGTACTGGCCCTATAGGAAACACAGTAATGTGCAAGAGTGCCTGTTTCTCAAAAGCAGAGTGTTTTTCTTGAAAGGCCAAGGAGGGTTCAATACAACAATCTCTACTGAGCTGAATCACATTCAGTTTCAAGTTCTAGCATTAAGTGTTAATTCAGGGTAAGAACACCACTCTTGTGCTATTCTGGCCATAAACAGTGCAAATAGAACGCGTGTCCGTTCCCAGCACATACAGTGTATTGGACTGAAGAGAAGCTCCTGTTTTACTTAGTTTCCAATACTGAGTTGAACTAGATATGCCCTGTTTGTGTAGGAAGTACAATTCTTTTGTTCTGAGCTAGCTCACTGTACTGGCCCTATAGGAAACACAGTAGAGTGCAAGAGTGCCTGTTTTTCAAAAGCAGACTGTTTTTCTGTAAGGCCAACTAGGGTTCAGTACAACTTTCTAAACGGAGTTGAAACACATTCAGTTTCATGTTCTAGCATTAAGTGTTAATTCACGGTAAGAACACAACTATGTGCTATTCTGGCCATAAACAGTGCAAATAGCACTCGGGTCTGTTCCCAGCAAATACTGTGTATTGGACTGAAGAGAAGCTCCTGTTTTACTTAGTTTCCAATACTGAGTTGAACTAGATATGCCCCGTTTGTTGTGGAAGCACAGTTATTTTGTTCTGAGCTAGCTCACTGTACTGGCCCTATAGGAAACACAGTAGAGTTCAAGAGTGCCTGTTTTTCAAAAGCAGAGTGCTTTTCTTGTAAAGCCCTCTAGGGTTCAATACAAATTCCTAAACGGAGTTGAATCACATTCAGTTTCAAGTTCTAGCATTAAGTGTTAATTCAGGGTAAGAACACAACTATGTGCTATTCTGGCCATAAACAGTGCAAATAGCACTCGCGTCTGTTCCAAGCAAATACCATGTATTGGAATGACGATAAGCTCCTGTTTTACTTAGTTTCCAATACTGAGTTGAACTAGATATGCCCCGTTTGTGTTGGAAGCACAGTTCTTTTGTTCTAAGCTACCTCACTCTACTGGCCCTATAGGAAACACAGTAGAGTGCAAGAGTGCCTGTTTCTCAAAAGCAGAGTGTTTTTCTTGTAAGGCCGACTAGGGTTCAATACAACTTCCTAAACGGAGTTGAATCACATTCAGTTTCAAGTTCTAGCATTAAGTGTTAATTCAGGGTCAGAACACCACTATTGTGCTATTCTGGCCATAAACAGTGCAAATAGCACTCGCGTCTGTTCCCAGCAAATACAGTGTATTGGACTGAAGAGAAGCTCCTGTTTTACTTAGTTTCCAATACTGAGTTGAACTAGATATGCCCCGTTTGTGTAAGAAGCACAGTTCTTTTGTTCTGAGCTAGCTCACTGTACTGGCCCTATAGGAAACACAGTGGAGTGCAAGAGTGCCTGTTTCTCAAAAGCAGAGTGTTTTTCTTGTAAGGCCGACTGGGGTTTAATACAACTTCCTAAACGGAGTTGAATCACATTCAGTTTCAAGTTCTAGCATTAAGTGTAAATTCAGGGTAAGAACACCACTATTGTGCTATTCTGGCCATAACCAGTGCAAATAGCACTCGCTCTGTTCCCAGCAAATACAGTGTATTAGACTGAAGAGAAGCTCCTGTTTTACTTAGTTTCCAATACTGACTTGAACTAGATATGCCCCTTTTGTGTAGGAAGCACAGTTCTTTTGTTCTGAGCTACATCACTAAACTGGCCCTATAGGAAACACAGTGGAGTGCAAGAGTGCCTGCATCTCAACAGCAGAGTGTTTTTCTTGTAAGGCCGACTAAGGTTCAATACAACTTCCTAAACGGAGTTGAATCACATTCAGTTTCATGTTCTATCATTAAGTGTTAATTCAGGGTAAGAACACCACTATTGTGCTATTCTGGCCATAAACAGTGCAAATAGCACTCGCGTCTGTTCCCAGCAAATACAGTGTATTGAACTGAAAAGAAGCTCCTGTTTTACTTAGTTTCCCATACTGAGTTGAACTAGATATGCCCCGTTTGTGTAGGAAGCACAGTTCTTTTGTTCTAAGCTAGTTCAATATACTGGCCCTATAGGAAACACAGTAATGTGCAAGAGTGCCTGTTTCTCAAAAGCAGAGTGTTTTTCTTGTAAGGCCAACTAGGGTTCAATACAACAATCTCTACTCTGCTGAATCACATTCAGTTTCAAGTTCTAGCATTAAGTGTTTATTCAGGGTAAGAACACCACTATTGTGCTATTCTGGCCATAAACAGTGCAAATAGCACTCGTGTCTGTTCCCAGCAAATACAGTGTATTGGACTGAAGAGAAGCTCCTGTTTTACTTAGTTTCCAATACTGAGTTGAACTAGATATGCCCCGTTTGTGTAGGAAGCACAGTTCTTTTGTTCTGAGCTAGCTCACTGTACTGGCCCTAGAGGAAACACAGTGGAGTGCAAGAGTGCCTTTTTCTCAAAAGCAGAGTGTTTTTCTTGTAAGGCCGACTGGGGTTTAATACAACTTCCTAAAAGGAGTTGAATCACATTCAGTTTCAAGTTCTAGCATTAAGTGTTAATTCAGGGTAAGAACACCACTATTGTGCTATTCTGGCCATAAACAGTGCAAATAGCACTTGCGTCTGTTCCCAGACAATACAGTGTATTGGACTGAAGAGAAGCTCCTGTTTTACTTAGTTTCCAATACTGAGTTGAACTAGATATGCCCTGTTTGTGTAGGAAGCATACTTCTTTTGTCCTAAGCTAGGGCACTCTACTGGCCCTACAGGAAACAAGTAATGTGCAAGAGTGCCTGTTTCTCAAAAGCAGAGTGTTTTTCTTGTAAGGCCAACTAGGGTTCAATACAACAATCTCTACGGAGTTGAATCACATTCATTTCAAGTTCTAGCATTAAGTGTTAATTCAGGGTAAGAACACCACTATTGTGCTATTCTGGCCATAAACAGTGCAAATACCACTCGTGTCTGTTCCCAGCACATACTGTTTATTGGACTGAAGAGAAGCTCCTGTTTTACTTAGTTTCCAATACTGAGTTGAACTAGATATGCCCCGTTTGTGTAGGAAGCACAGTTCTTTTGTTCTGAGCTAGCTCACTATACTGGCCCTATAGGAAAAACAGTAGAGTGCAAGAGTGCCTGTTTTTCAAAAGCAGACTGTTTTTTTGTAAGGCCAACTAGGGTTCAGTACAACTTTCTAAACGGAGTTGAATCACATTCAGTTACATGTTCTAGCATTAAGTGTTAATTCATGGTAAGAACAAAACAATGTGCTATTCTGGCCATAAACAGTGCAAATAGCACTCGCGTCTGTTCCCAGCAAATACAGTGTATTAGACTGAAGAGAAGCTCCTGTTTTACTTAGTTTCCAATACTGAGTTGAACTAGATATGCCCCGTTTGTTGTGGAAGCACAGTTCTTTTGTTCTGAGCTATCTCACTGTACTGGCCCTATAGGAAACACAGTAGAGTGCAAGAGTGCCTGTTTCTCAAAAGCAGAGTGTTTTCTTGTGAGGCCCTCTAGGGTTCAATACAACTTCCTAAACGGAGTTGAATAACATTCAGTTTCATGTTCTTGCATTAATTGTTATTTCAGTGTAAGAACACAACTATGTGCTATTCTGGCCATAAACAGTGGAAATAGCACTCGCGTCTGTTCCCAGCACATACAGTGTATTGGACTGAAGAGAAGCTCCTGTTTTACTTATTTTCCCATACTGAGTTGAACTAGATATGCCCTGTTTGTGTAGGAAGCACAGTTCTTTTGTTCTAAGCTAGCGCACTGTACTGGCCCTATAGTAAACACAGTAATGTGCAAGAGTGCCTGTTTCTCAAAAGCAGAGTATTTTTCTTGTAAGGCCAACTAGGGTTCAATACAACAATCTCTACGGAGTTGAATCACATTCGGTTTCAAGTTCTAGCATTAAGTGTTAATTCAGGGTAAGAACACCACTATTGTGCTATTCTGGCCATAAACAGTGCAAATAGCACTCGTGTCTGTTCCCAGCACATACAGTGTATTGGACTGAAGAGAACCTCCTGTTTTACTTAGTTTCCAATACTGAGTTGAACTAGATATGCCCCGTTTGTGTAGGAAGCACAGTTTGTTTGTTCTGTGCTAGCTCACTGTACTGTCCCTATAGGAAACACAATAGAGTGCAAGAGTGTCTGTTTCTCAAAAGTAGACTGGTTTTCTGGAAAAGCCAACTAGGGTTCAGTACAACTTCCTAAACTGAGTTGAATAACATTCAGTTTCATGTTCTAGCATTAAGTGTTAATTCAGGGTAAGAACACCACTATTGTGCTATTCTGGCCATAAACAGTGCAAATAGCACTCGCCGCTGTTCCCAGCAAATACAATGTATTAGACTGAAGAGAAGATCGTCTTTTACTTACTTTCCAATACTGAGTTGAACTAGATATGCCCCGTTTGTGTAGGAAGCACAGTTCTTTTGGTCTGAGCTAGCTCACTGTATTGGCCCTTTAGGAAACACAGTAGAGTGCAAGAGTGCCTGTTTCTCAAAAGCAGGGTGTTTTTCTTGTAAGGCCAAGGAGGGTTCAATACAACATTCTAAACGGAGTTGAATCACATTCAGTTTCATGTTCTCGCAATAAGTATTAATTCAGGGTAAGAACACAACTATGTGCTATTCTGGATATAAACAGTGCAAATAGCACTCGCGCCTGTTCCCAGCAAATACAGTGTATTGGACTGAAGAGAAGCTTCTGTTTTACTTAGTTTCCAATACTGAGTTTAACTAGATATGCCCCGTTTGTTTAGGAAGCACAGTTCTTTTGTTCTGAGCTAGCTCACTGTACTGGCACTATAGGAAACACAGTAGAGTGCAAGAGTGCCTGTTTCTCAAAAGCAGAGGGTTTTTCTTGTAAGGACGACTGGGGTTCATTACAACTTCCTAAACGGAGTTGAATCACATTCAGTTTCAAGTTCTAGCATTAAGTGTTAATTCAGGGTAAGAACACCACTATTGTGCTATTCTGGCCATAAACAGTGCAAATAGCACTCGCGTCTGTTCCCAGCAAATACAGTGTATTGGACTGAAGAGAAGCTCCTGTTTTACTTACTTTCCAATACTGAGTTGAACTAGATATGCCCCGTTTGTGTAGGAAGCACAGTTCTTTTGTTCTGAGCTAGCTCACTTTACTTGCCCTATATGAAACACAGTAGAGTGCAAGATTGCCTGTTTCTCAAAAGCGGAGTGTTTTCTTGTGAGGCCCTCTAGGGTTCAATACAACTTCCTAAACGGAGTTGAATAACATTCAGTTTCATGTTCTTGCATTAATTGTTATTTCAGTGTAAGAACACAACTATGTGCTATTCTGGCCATAAACAGTGCAAATAGCACTCGCGTCTGTTCCCAGCACATACAGTGTATTGGACTGAAGAGAAGCTCCTGTTTTACTTAGTTTCCCATACTGAGTTGAACTAGATATGCCCCGTTTGTGTAGGAAGCACAGTTCTTTTGTTCTAAGCTAGCGCACTGTACTGGCCCTATAGGAAACACAGTAATGTGCAAGAGTGCCTGTTACTCAAAAGCAGAGTATTTTTCTTGTAAGGCCAACCAGGGTTCAATACAACAGTCTCTACGGAGTTGAATCACATTCAGTTTCAAGTTCTAGCATTAAGTGTTAATTCAGGGTAAGAACACAACTATTGTGCTATTCTGGCCACAAACAGTGCAAATAGCACTCGTGTCTGTTCCCAGCACATACAGTGTATTGGAATGAAGAGAACCTCCTGTTTTACTTAGTTTCCAATACTGAGTTGAACTAGATATGACCCGTTTCTGTAGGAAGCACAGTTTGTTTGTTCTGCGCTAGCTCACTGTAGTGTCCCTATAGGAAACACAATAGAGTGCAAGAGTGTCTGTTTCTCAAAAGTAGACTGGTTTTCTGGTAAAGCCAACTAGGGTTCAGTACAACTTCCTAAACGGAGTTGAATAACATTCAGTTTCATGTTCTAGCAAAAAGTGTTAATTCAGGGTAAGAACACCACTATGTGCTATTCTGGCCATAAACAGTGCAGAGAGCACTTGCGTCTGTTCCCAGTAAATACAGTGTATTGGCCTGAAGAGAAGCTCCTGTTTTACTTAGTTTCCAATACTGATTTGAACTAGATATGCCCCGTTTGTGTAGGAAGCACAGTTCTTTTGTTCTGAGCTAGCTCACTGTACTGGCCCTATAGAAAACACAGTAGAGTGCAAGAGTACCTGTTTCTCAAAAGCAGAGTGCTTTTCTTGTAAGGCCAACTAGGGTTCAATACAACTTCCTAAACGGAGTTGAATCACATTAAGTTTCAAGTTCTAGCATTAAGTGTTAATTCAGGGTAAGAACACAACTATTGCTATTCTGGCCATAAACAGTGCAAATAGCACTCGCGTCTGTTCCCAGCAAATACAGTGTATTGGACTGAAGAGAAGCTCCTGTTTTACTTAGTTTCCAATACTGAGTTGAACTAGATATTCCCCGTTTGTGTAGGAAGCACAGTTCTTTGTTCTGAGCCTGCTCACTGTACTGGCACTATCGAACACAGTAGAAAGCCATAGTGCCTCTTTCTCAAAAGCGGAGTGTTTTTCTTGTAAGGCCGACTAGGGTTCAATACAACTCCTGAAACGGAGTTGAATCACATTCAGTTTCAAGTTCTAGCATTAAGTGTTAATTCAGGGTAACAACGCCACTATTGTGCTATTCTGGCCATAAACAGTGCAAAGAGCACTCATGTCTGTTCCCAGCAAATACAGTGTATTGGACTGAAGAGAAGCTCCCGTTTCACTTAGTTTCCAATACTGAGTTGAACTAGATATGCCAAGTTTGTGTAGGAAGCACAGTTCTTTTGTTCTGGGCTAGCTCACAGTACTGGCCCTATAGGAAACACAGTAGAGTGCAAGAGTACCTGTTTCTCAAAAGCAGAAGGTTTTTCTTGTAAAGCCCTCTAGGGTTCAATAAAACTTCCTAAGCGGAGTTGAATCACATTCAGTTTCATGTTCTAGCATTAAGTGTTAATTCAGGGTAAGAACACCACTATGTGCAATTCTGGCCATAAACAGTGCAGAGAGCACTTGCGTCTGTTCCCAGCAAATACAGTGTATTGGACTGAAGAGAAGCTCCTGTTTTCTTAGTTTCCAATACTGAGTTGAACTAGATATGCCCCGTTTGTGTAGGAAGCACAGTTCTTTTATTCTGAGGTAGCTCACTGTACTGGCCCTATAGGAAACACAGTAGAGTGCAAGAGTGCCTGTTTCTCAAAAGCAGAGTGCTTTTCTTGTAAGGCCAACTAGGGTTCACTACAACTTCGTAATCGTAGTTGATTCACATTCAGTTTCAAGTTCTAGCATTAAGTGTTAATTCAGGGTAAGAACACAACTATTGCTATTCTGGCCATAAACAGTGCAAATAGCACTCGGGTCTGTTCCCATCCAATACAGTGTATTGGACTAAAGTGAAGCTCCTGTTTTACTTAGTTTCCAATACTGAATTGAACTAGATATGCCCCGTTTCTGTAGGAAGCACAGTTCTTTGTTCTTAGCTAGCTCACTGTACTGGCCCTATAGGAAACACAGTAGAGTGCAAGAGTTCCTGTTTCTCAAAAGCAGAGTGTTTTTCTTGTAAGGCCGACTAGGGTTTAATACAACTTCCTATACGGCAATGAATCACATTCAGTTTCAGTTCTAGCATTAAGTGTTAATTCAGGGTAAGGACACAACTATTGTGCTATTCTGGCCATAAACAGTGCAAATAGCACTCGCGTCTGTTCCCAGCAAATACCGTTTATTGGAATGAAGAGAAGCTCCTGTTTTACTTAGTTTCCAATAGTGAGTTGAACTAGATATGCCCCTTTTGTGTAGGAAGCACAGTTCTTTTATTCTGAGCTAGCTCACTGTACAGGACGTATAGGAAACACAGTAGAGTGCCATAGTGCCTGTTTCTCAAAAGCAGAGTGTTTTTCTTGTAAGGCCGACAAGGGTTCAATACCACTTCCTAAGCGGAGTTGAATCACATTAAGTTTCATGTTCTAGCATTAAGTGTTAATTCAGGGTAAGAACACAACTATGTGCTATTCTGGCCATAAACAGTGCAAATAGCACTCGCGGCTGTTAGCAGCAAATACAGTGTATTGGACTGAAGAGAAGCTCCGGTTTTACTTAGTTTCCAATACAGAGTTGAACTAGATATGCCCCGTTTGTGTAGGAAGCACAGTTCTTTTGTTCTGAGCTAGCTCACTGCTCCGGCCCTATAGGAAACACAGTAGAGTGCAAGAGTGCCTGTTTCTCAAAAGCAGAGTGTTTTTCTTGTAAGGCCCTCTAGGGTTCAACAAAACCTCCTAAACGGAGTTGAATCACATTCAGATTCAAGTTCTAGCATTAAGTGTTAATTCAGGGTAAGAACACCACTATTGTGCTATTCTGGCCATAAAAAGTGTAAATAGCACTCGTGTCTGTTCCCAGCAAATACAGGTTTTGGACTGAAGAGAAGCTCCTGTTTTACTTAGTTTCCAATACTGAGTTGAAATAGATATGCCCCGTTTCTGTACGAAGCACAGTTCTTTATTATGAGCTAGCACACTGTACTGGCCCTATAGGAAACACAGTAGAGTGCAAGAGTGCCTGTTTCTCAAAAGCAGAGTGTTTTTCTTGTAAGGCCAACTAGTTTTCAATACAACTTCCTAAACGGACTTGAATCACATTCAGTTTCATGTTCTAGCATTAAGTGTTAATTCAGGGTCAGAACATATTGTGCTATTCCTGCCATAAACAGTGCAAATAGCACTCGTGTCTGAACCCAGCAAATACAGTGTATTGGACTGAAGAGAAGCTCCTGTTTTACTTAGTTTACATACTGAGTTGAACTAGATATGCCCCGTTTGTGTAGGAAGCACAGTTCTTTTGTTCTCAGCTAGCTCACTGTACTGGCCCTATAGGAAAAACAGTGGAGTGCAAGAGTGCCTGTTTCTCAAAAGCAGAGTGTTTCTCTAGCATGGCACACTAAGTTTCACTTAAACTTTCTTAACGGAGTTGAATCACGTTCAGTTTCAAGTTCTAGCAGCAAGGGTTCTTTCCGGATAAGAACACCACTATTGTGCTATTCTGGCCATAAACAGTGCAAATAGCACTCGCGTCTGTTCCCAGCAAATACAGTGTATTGGACTGAAGAGAAGCTCCTGTTTTACTTAGTTTCCAATACTGAGTTGAACTAGATATGCTCCATTTGTGTAGGAAGCACAGTTCTTTTGTTCTGAGCTAGCTCACTGTACTAGCCCTATAGGAAACACAGTGGAGTGCAGGAGTGCCTGTTTCTCATAAGCAGAGTATTTTTCTTGTAAGGCCGACTGGGGTTTAATACAACTTCCTAAACTGAGTTGAATCACATTCAGTTTCAAGTTCTAGCATTAAGTGTTAATTCAGGGTAAGAACACCACTATTGTGCTATTCTGGCCATAAACTGTGCAAATAGCACTCGCGTCTGTTCCCAGCAAATACAGTGTATTGGACTGAAGAGAAGCTCCTGTTTTACTTAGTTTCCAATACTGAGTTGAACTAGATATGCCCCGTTTGTGTAGGAAGCACAGTTCTTTTGTTCTGAGCTAGCTTACTGTACTGGCCCTATAGGAAACACAGTGGAGTGCAAGAGTGCCTGTTTCTCAAAAGCAGAGTGTTTTTCTTCTAAGGCCGACTGGGGTTTAATACAACTTCCTAAACGGATTTGAATCACATCCAGTTTCAAGTTCTAGCATTAAGTGTTACTTCAGGGTAAGAACACCACTATTGTGCTATTCTGGCCATAAACAGTGCAAATAGCACTCGCGTCTGTTCCCAGCAAATACAGTGTATTGGACTGAAGAGAAGCTCCTGTTTTACTTAGTTTCCAATACTGAGTTGAACTAGATATGCCCCGTTTGTGTAGGAAGCACAGTTCTTTTGTTCTGAGCTAGCTCACTGTACTGACCCTATAGGAAACACAGTGGAGTGCAAGAGTGCCTGTTTCTCAAAAGCAGAGTGTTTTTCTTGTAAGGCCGACTGGGGTTTAATACAACTTCCTAAACGCAGTTGAATCACATTCAGTTTCAAGTTCTAGCATTAAGTGTTAATTCAGGGTAAGAACACCACTATTGTGCTATTCTGGCCATAAACAGTGCAAATAGCACTCGCGTCTGTTCCCAGCAAATACAGTGTATTGGACTGAAGAGAAGCTCCTATTTTACTTAGTTTCCAATACTGAGTTGAACTATATATGCCCCGTTTGTGTAGGAAGCACAGTTCTTTTGTTCTGAGCTAGCTCACTGTACTGGCCGTATAGGAAACACAGTGGAGTGCAAGAGTGCCTGTTTCTCAAAAGCAGAGTGTTTTTCTTGTAAGGCCGACTGGGGTTTAATACAACTTCCTAAACGGAGTTGAATCACATTCAGTTTCAAGTTCTAGCATTAAGTGTTAATTCAGGGTAAGAACACCACTATTGTGCTATTCTGGCCATAAACAGTGCAAATAGCACTCGCGTCTGTTCCCAGCAAATACAGTGTATTGGACTGAAGAGAAGCTCCTGTTTTACTTAGTTTCCAATACTGAGTTGAACTAGATATGCCCCGTTTGTGTAGGAAGCACAGTTCTTTTGTTCTGAGCTAGCTCACTCTACTGGCCCTATAGGAAACACAGTGGAGTGCAAGAGTGCCTTTTCTCAAAAGCAGAGTGTTTTTCTTGTAAGGCCGACTGGGGTTTAATACAACTTCGTAAACGGAGTTGAATCACATTCAGTTTCAAGTTCTAGCATTAAGTGTTAATTCAGGGTAAGAACACCACTATTGTGCTATTCTGGCCATAAACAGTGCAAATAGCACTCGCGTCTGTTCCCAGCAAATACAGTGTATTGGACTGAAGAGAAGCTCCTGTTTTACTTAGTTTCCAATACTGAGTTGAACTAGATATGCCCCGTTTGTGTAGGAAGCACAGTTCTTTTGTTCTGAGCTAGCTCACTGTACTGGCCCTATAGGAAACACAGTGGAGTGCAAGAGTGCCTGTTTCTCAAAAGCAGAGTGTTTTTCTTGTAAGGCCGACTGGGGTTTAATACAACTTCCTAAACGGAGTTGAATCACATTCAGTTTCAAGTTCTAGCATTAAGTGTTAATTCAGGGTAAGAACACCACTATTGTGCTATTCTGGCCATAAACAGTTCAAATAGCACTCGCGTCAGTTCCCAGCAAATACAGTGTATTGGACTGAAGAGAAGCTCCTGTTTTACTTAGTTTCCAATACTGAGTTGAACTAGATATGCCCCGTTTGTGTAGGAAGCACAGTTCTTTTGTTCTGAGCTAGCTCACTGTACTGGCCCTAGAGGAAACACTGTGGAGTGCAAGAGTGCCTTTTTCTCAAAAGCAGAGTGTTTTTCTTGTAAGGCCGACTGGGGTTTAATACAACTTCCTAAAAGGAGTTGAATCACATTCAGTTTCAAGTTCTAGCATTAAGTGTTAATTCAGGGTAAGAACACCACTATTGTGCTATTCTGGCCATAAACAGTGCAAATAGCGCTCGCGTCTGTTCCCAGCAAATACAGAGTATTGGACTGAAGAGAAGCTCCTGTTTTACTTAGTTTCCAATACTGAGTTGAACTAGATATGCCCCGTTTGTGTAGGAAGCACAGTTCTTTTGTTCTGAGCTAGCTCACTGTACTGGCCCTATAGGAAATACAGTGGAGTGCAAGAGTACCTGTTTCTCAAGAGCAGAGTGTTTTTCTTGTAAGGTCGACTGGGGTTTAATACAACTTCCTAAACGGAGTTGAATCACATTCAGTTTCAAGTTCTAGCATTAAGTGTTAATTCAGGGTAAGAACACCACTATTGTGCTATTCTGGCCATAAACAGTGCAAATAGCACTCGCATCTGTTCCCAGCAAATACAGTGTATTGGACTGAAGAGAAGCTCCTGTTTTACTTAGTTTCCAATACTGAGTTGAACTAGATATGCCCCGTTTGTCTAGGAAGCACAATTCTTTTGTTCTGAGCAAGCTCACTGTACTGGTCCTATAGGAAACACAGTGGAGTGCAACAGTGCCTGTTTCTCAAAAGCAGAGTGTTTTTCTTGTAAGGCCGACTGGGGTTTAATACAACTTCCTAAACGGAGTTGAATCACATTCAGTTTCAAGTTCTAGCATTAAGTGTTAATTCAGGGTAAGAACACCACTATTGTGCTATTCTGGCCATAAACAGTGCAAATAGCACTCGCGTCTGTTCCCAGCAAATACAGTGTATTGGACTGAAGAGAAGCTCATGTTTTACTTAGTTTCCAATACTGAGTTGAACTAGATATGCCCCGTTTGTGTAGGAAGCACAGTTCTTTTGTTCTGAGCTAGCTCACTGTACTGGCCCTATAGGAAACACAGTGGAGTGCAAGAGTGCCTGTTTCTCAAAAGCAGAGTGCTTTTCTTGTAAGGCCGACTGGGGTTTAATACAACTTCCTAAACGGAGTAGAATCACATTCAGTTTCAAGTTCTAGCATTAAGTGTTAATTCAGGGTAAGAACACCACTATTGTGCTATTCTGGCCATAAACAGTGCAAATAGCACTCGCGTCTGTTCCCAGCAAATACAGTGTATTGGACTGAAGAGAAGCTCCTGTTTTACTTAGTTTCCAATACTGAGTTGAACTAGATATGCCCCGTTTGTGTTGGAAGCACAGTTCTTTTGTTCTGAGCTAGCTCACTCTACTGGCCCTATAGGAAACACAGTGGAGTGCAAGAGTGCCTTTTCTCAAAAGCAGAGTGTTTTTCTTGTAAGGCCGACTGGGGTTTAATACAACTTCCTAAATGGAGTTGAATCACATTCAGTTTCAAGTTCTAGCATTAAGTGTTAATTCAGGGTAAGAACACCACTATTGTGCTATTCTGGCCATAAACAGTGCAAATAGCACTCGCGTCTGTTCCCAGCAAATACAGTGTATTGGACTGAAGAGAAGCTCCTGTTTTACTTAGTTTCCAATACTGAGTTGAACTAGATATGCCCCGTTTGTGTAGGAAGCACAGTTCTTTTGTTCTGAGCTAGCTCACTGTACTGGCCGTATAGGAAACACAGTGGAGTGCAAGAGTGCCTGTTTCTCAAAAGCAGAGTGCTTTTCTTGTAAGGCCGACTGGGGTTTAATACAACTTCCTAAACGGAGTAGAATCACATTCAGTTTCAAGTTCTAGCATTAAGTGTTAATTCAGGGTAAGAACACCACTATTGTGCTATTCTGGCCATAAACAGTGCAAATAGCACTCGCGTCTGTTCCCAGCAAATACAGTGTATTGGACTGAAGAGAAGCTCCTGTTTTACTTAGTTTCCAATACTGAGTTGAACTAGATATGCCCCGTTTGTGTAGGAAGCACAGTTCTTTTGTTCTGAGCTAGCTCACTCTACTGGCCCTATAGGAAACACAGTGGAGTGCAAGAGTGCCTTTTCTCAAAAGCAGAGTGTTTTTCTTGTAAGGCCGACTGGGGTTTAATACAACTTCGTAAACGGAGTTGAATCACATTCAGTTTCAAGTTCTAGCATTAAGTGTTAATTCAGGGTAAGAACAACACTATTGTGCTATTCTGGCCATAAACAGTGCAAATAGCACTCGCGTCTGTTCCCAGCAAATACAGTGTATTGGACTGAAGAGAAGCTCCTGTTTTACTTAGTTTCCAATACTGAGTTGAACTAGATATGCCCCGTTTGTGTAGGAAGCACAGTTCTTTTGTTCTGAGCTAGCTCACTGTACTGGCCGTATAGGAAACACAGTGGAGTGCAAGAGTGCCTGTTTCTCAAAAGCAGAGTGTTTTTCTTGTAAGGCCGACTGGGGTTTAATACAACTTCCTAAACGGAGTTGAATCACATCCAGTTTCAAGTTCTAGCATTAAGTGTTATTTCAGGGTAAGAACACCACTATTGTGCTATTCTGGCCATAAACAGTTCAAATAGCACTCGCGTCTTTTCCCAGCAAATACAGTGTATTGGACTGAAGAGAAGCTCCTGTTTTACTTAGTTTCCAATACTGAGTTGAACTAGATATGCCCCGTTTGTGTAGGAAGCACAGTTCTTTTGTTCTGAGCTAGCTCACTGTACTGGCCCTAGAGGAAACACTGTGGAGTGCAAGAGTGCCTTTTTCTCAAAAGCAGAGTGTTTTTCTTGTAAGGCCGACTGGGGTTTAATACAACTTCCTAAAAGGAGTTGAATCACATTCAGTTTCAAGTTCTAGCATTAAGTGTTAATTCAGGGTAAGAACACCACTATTGTGCTATTCTGGCCATAAACAGTGCAAATAGCACTCGCGTCTGTTCCCAGCAAATACAGAGTATTGGACTGAAGAGAAGCTCCTGTTTTACTTAGTTTCCAATACTGAGTTGAACTAGATATGCCCCGTTTGTGTAGGAAGCACAGTTCTTTTGTTCTGAGCTAGCTCACTGTACTGGCCCTATAGGAAACACAGTGGAGTGCAAGAGTACCTGTTTCTCAAGAGCAGAGTGTTTTTCTTGTAAGGTCGACTGGGGTTTAATACAACTTCCTAAACGGAGTTGAATCACATTCAGTTTCAAGTTCTAGCATTAAGTGTTAATTCAGGGTAAGAACACCACTATTGTGCTATTCTGGCCATAAACAGTGCAAATAGCACTCGCATCTGTTCCCAGCAAATACAGTGTATTGGACTGAAGAGAAGCTCCTGTTTTACTTAGTTTCCAATACTGAGTTGAACTAGATATGCCCCGTTTGTCTAGGAAGCACAATTCTTTTGTTCTGAGCAAGCTCACTGTACTGGTCCTATAGGAAACACAGTGGAGTGCAACAGTGCCTGTTTCTCAAAAGCAGAGTGTTTTTCTTGTAAGGCCGACTGGGGTTTAATACAACTTCCTAAACGGAGTTGAATTACATTCAGTTTCAAGTTCTAGCATTAAGTGTTAATTCAGGGTAAGAATACCACTATTGTGCTATTCTGGCCATAAACATTGCAAATAGCACTCGCGTCTGTTCCCAGCAAATACAGTGTATTGGACTGAAGAGAAGCTCCTGTTTTACTTAGTTTCCAATACTGAGTTGAACTAGATATGCCCCGTTTGTGTAGGAAGCACAGTTCTTTTGTTCTGAGCTAGCTCACTGTACTGGCCCTATAGGAAACACAGTAGAGTGCAAGAGTGCCTGTTTCTCAAAAGCAGAGTGTTTTTCTTGTAAGGCCGACTGGGGCTTAATACAACTTCCTAAACGGAGTTGAATCACATCCAGTTTCAAGTTCTAGCATTAAGTGTTAATTCAGGGTAAGAACACCACTATTGTGCTATTCTGGCCATAAACAGTGCAAATAGCACTCGCGTCTGTTCCCAGCAAATACAGTGTATTGGACTGAAGAGAAGCTCCTGTTTTACTTAGTTTCCAATACTGAGTTGAACTAGATATGCCCCGTTTGTGTAGGAAGCACAGTTCTTTTGTTCTGAGCTAGCTCACTCTACTGGCCCTATAGGAAACACAGTGGAGTGCAAGAGTGCCTTTTCTCAAAAGCAGAGTGTTTTTCTTGTAAGGCCGACTGGGGTTTAATACAACTTCCTAAACGGAGTTGAATCACATTCAGTTTCAAGTTCTAGCATTAAGTGTTAATTCAGGGTAAGAACACCACTATTGTGCTATTCTGGCCATAAACAGTGCAAATAGCACTCGCGTCTGTTCCCAGCAAATACAGTGTATTGGACTGAAGAGAAGCTCATGTTTTACTTAGTTTCCAATACTGAGTTGAACTAGATATGCCCCGTTTGTGTAGGAAGCACAGTTCTTTTGTTCTGAGCTAGCTCACTGTACTGGCCGTATAGGAAACACAGTGGAGTGCAAGAGTGCCTGTTTCTCAAAAGCAGAGTGCTTTTCTTGTAAGGCCGACTGGGGTTTAATACAACTTCCTAAACGGAGTAGAATCACATTCAGTTTCAAGTTCTAGCATTAAGTGTTAATTCAGGGTAAGAACACCACTATTGTGCTATTCTGGCCATAAACAGTGCAAATAGCACTCGCGTCTGTTCCCAGCAAATACAGTGTATTGGACTGAAGAGAAGCTCCTGTTTTACTTAGTTTCCAATACTGAGTTGAACTAGATATGCCCCGTTTGTGTTGGAAGCACAGTTCTTTTGTTCTGAGCTAGCTCACTCTACTGGCCCTATAGGAAACACAGTGGAGTGCAAGAGTGCCTTTTCTCAAAAGCAGAGTGTTTTTCTTGTAAGGCCGACTGGGGTTTAATACAACTTCCTAAATGGAGTTGAATCACATTCAGTTTCAAGTTCTAGCATTAAGTGTTAATTCAGGGTAAGAACACCACTATTGTGCTATTCTGGCCATAAACAGTGCAAATAGCACTCGCGTCTGTTCCCAGCAAATACAGTGTATTGGACTGAAGAGAAGCTCCTGTTTTACTTAGTTTCCAATACTGAGTTGAACTAGATATGCCCCGTTTGTGTAGGAAGCACAGTTCTTTTGTTCTGAGCTAGCTCACTGTACTGGCCGTATAGGAAACACAGTGGAGTGCAAGAGTGCCTGTTTCTCAAAAGCAGAGTGCTTTTCTTGTAAGGCCGACTGGGGTTTAATACAACTTCCTAAACGGAGTAGAATCACATTCAGTTTCAAGTTCTAGCATTAAGTGTTAATTCAGGGTAAGAACACCACTATTGTGCTATTCTGGCCATAAACAGTGCAAATAGCACTCGCGTCTGTTCCCAGCAAATACAGTGTATTGGACTGAAGAGAAGCTCCTGTTTTACTTAGTTTCCAATACTGAGTTGAACTAGATATGCCCCGTTTGTGTAGGAAGCACAGTTCTTTTGTTCTGAGCTAGCTCACTCTACTGGCCCTATAGGAAACACAGTGGAGTGCAAGAGTGCCTTTTCTCAAAAGCAGAGTGTTTTTCTTGTAAGGCCGACTGGGGTTTAATACAACTTCGTAAACGGAGTTGAATCACATTCAGTTTCAAGTTCTAGCATTAAGTGTTAATTCAGGGTAAGAACAACACTATTGTGCTATTCTGGCCATAAACAGTGCAAATAGCACTCGCGTCTGTTCCCAGCAAATACAGTGTATTGGACTGAAGAGAAGCTCCTGTTTTACTTAGTTTCCAATACTGAGTTGAACTAGATATGCCCCGTTTGTGTAGGAAGCACAGTTCTTTTGTTCTGAGCTAGCTCACTGTACTGGCCGTATAGGAAACACAGTGGAGTGCAAGAGTGCCTGTTTCTCAAAAGCAGAGTGTTTTTCTTGTAAGGCCGACTGGGGTTTAATACAACTTGCTAAACGGAGTTGAATCACATCCAGTTTCAAGTTCTAGCATTAAGTGTTAATTCAGTGTAAGAACACCACTATTGTGCTATTCTGGCCATAAACAGTTCAAATAGCACTCGCGTCAGTTCCCAGCAAATACAGTGTATTGGACTGAAGAGAAGCTCCTGTTTTACTTAGTTTCCAATACTGAGTTGAACTAGATATGCCCCGTTTGTGTTGGAAGCACAGTTCTTTTGTTCTGAGCTAGCTCACTCTACTGGCCCTATAGGAAACACAGTGGAGTGCAAGAGTGCCTTTTCTCAAAAGCAGAGTGTTTTTCTTGTAAGGCCGACTGGGGTTTAATACAACTTCCTAAATGGAGTTGAATCACATTCAGTTTCAAGTTCTAGCATTAAGTGTTAATTCAGGGTAAGAACACCACTATTGTGCTATTCTGGCCATAAACAGTGCAAATAGCACTCGCGTCTGTTCCCAGCAAATACAGTGTATTGGACTGAAGAGAAGCTCCTGTTTTACTTAGTTTCCAATACTGAGTTGAACTAGATATGCCCCGTTTGTGTAGGAAGCACAGTTCTTTTGTTCTGAGCTAGCTCACTGTACTGGCCGTATAGGAAACACAGTGGAGTGCAAGAGTGCCTGTTTCTCAAAAGCAGAGTGCTTTTCTTGTAAGGCCGACTGGGGTTTAATACAACTTCCTAAACGGAGTAGAATCACATTCAGTTTCAAGTTCTAGCATTAAGTGTTAATTCAGGGTAAGAACACCACTATTGTGCTATTCTGGCCATAAACAGTGCAAATAGCACTCGCGTCTGTTCCCAGCAAATACAGTGTATTGGACTGAAGAGAAGCTCCTGTTTTACTTAGTTTCCAATACTGAGTTGAACTAGATATGCCCCGTTTGTGTAGGAAGCACAGTTCTTTTGTTCTGAGCTAGCTCACTCTACTGGCCCTATAGGAAACACAGTGGAGTGCAAGAGTGCCTTTTCTCAAAAGCAGAGTGTTTTTCTTGTAAGGCCGACTGGGGTTTAATACAACTTCGTAAACGGAGTTGAATCACATTCAGTTTCAAGTTCTAGCATTAAGTGTTAATTCAGGGTAAGAACAACACTATTGTGCTATTCTGGCCATAAACAGTGCAAATAGCACTCGCGTCTGTTCCCAGCAAATACAGTGTATTGGACTGAAGAGAAGCTCCTGTTTTACTTAGTTTCCAATACTGAGTTGAACTAGATATGCCCCGTTTGTGTAGGAAGCACAGTTCTTTGGTTCTGAGCTAGCTCACTGTACTGGCCGTATAGGAAACACAGTGGATTGCAAGAGTGCCTGTTTCTCAAAAGCAGAGTGTTTTTCTTGTAAGGCCGACTGGGGTTTAATACAACTTCCTAAACGGAGTTGAATCACATCCAGTTTCAAGTTCTAGCATTAAGTGTTATTTCAGGGTAAGAACACCACTATTGTGCTATTCTGGCCATAAACAGTTCAAATAGCACTCGCGTCAGTTCCCAGCAAATACAGTGTATTGGACTGAAGAGAAGCTCCTGTTTTACTTAGTTTCCAATACTGAGTTGAACTAGATATGCCCCGTTTGTGTAGGAAGCACAGTTCTTTTGTTCTGAGCTAGCTCACTGTACTGGCCCTAGAGGAAACACTGTGGAGTGCAAGAGTGCCTTTTTCTCAAAAGCAGAGTGTTTTTCTTGTAAGGCCGACTGGGGTTTAATACAACTTCCTAAAAGGAGTTGAATCACATTCAGTTTCAAGTTCTAGCATTAAGTGTTAATTCAGGGTAAGAACACCACTATTGTGCTATTCTGGCCATAAACAGTGCAAATAGCACTCGCGTCTGTTCCCAGCAAATACAGAGTATTGGACTGAAGAGAAGCTCCTGTTTTACTTAGTTTCCAATACTGAGTTGAACTAGATATGCCCCGTTTGTGTAGGAAGCACAGTTCTTTTGTTCTGAGCTAGCTCACTGTACTGGCCCTATAGGAAACACAGTGGAGTGCAAGAGTACCTGTTTCTCAAGAGCAGAGTGTTTTTCTTGTAAGGTCGACTGGGGTTTAATACAACTTCCTAAACGGAGTTGAATCACATTCAGTTTCAAGTTCTAGCATTAAGTGTTAATTCAGGGTAAGAACACCACTATTGTGCTATTCTGGCCATAAACAGTGCAAATAGCACTCGCATCTGTTCCCAGCAAATACAGTGTATTGGACTGAAGAGAAGCTCATGTTTTACTTAGTTTCCAATACTGAGTTGAACTAGATATGCCCCGTTTGTGTAGGAAGCACAGTTCTTTTGTTCTGAGCTAGCTCACTGTACTGGCCGTATAGGAAACACAGTGGAGTGCAAGAGTGCCTGTTTCTCAAAAGCAGAGTGCTTTTCTTGTAAGGCCGACTGGGGTTTAATACAACTTCCTAAACGGAGTAGAATCACATTCAGTTTCAAGTTCTAGCATTAAGTGTTAATTCAGGGTAAGAACACCACTATTGTGCTATTCTGGCCATAAACAGTGCAAATAGCACTCGCGTCTGTTCCCAGCAAATACAGTGTATTGGACTGAAGAGAAGCTCCTGTTTTACTTAGTTTCCAATACTGAGTTGAACTAGATATGCCCCGTTTGTGTTGGAAGCACAGTTCTTTTGTTCTGAGCTAGCTCACTCTACTGGCCCTATAGGAAACACAGTGGAGTGCAAGAGTGCCTTTTCTCAAAAGCAGAGTGTTTTTCTTGTAAGGCCGACTGGGGTTTAATAAAACTTCCTAAATGGAGTTGAATCACATTCAGTTTCAAGTTCTAGCATTAAGTGTTAATTCAGGGTAAGAACACCACTATTGTGCTATTCTGGCCATAAACAGTGCAAATAGCACTCGCGTCTGTTCCCAGCAAATACAGTGTATTGGACTGAAGAGAAGCTCCTGTTTTACTTAGTTTCCAATACTGAGTTGAACTAGATATGCCCCGTTTGTGTAGGAAGCACAGTTCTTTTGTTCTGAGCTAGCTCACTGTACTGGCCGTATAGGAAACACAGTGGAGTGCAAGAGTGCCTGTTTCTCAAAAGCAGAGTGCTTTTCTTGTAAGGCCGACTGGGGTTTAATACAACTTCCTAAACGGAGTAGAATCACATTCAGTTTCAAGTTCTAGCATTAAGTGTTAATTCAGGATAAGAACACCACTATTGTGCTATTCTGGCCATAAACAGTGCAAATAGCACTCGCGTCTGTTCCCAGCAAATACAGTGTATTGGACTGAAGAGAAGCTCCTGTTTTACTTAGTTTCCAATACTGAGTTGAACTAGATATGCCCCGTTTGTGTAGGAAGCACAGTTCTTTTGTTCTGAGCTAGCTCACTCTACTGGCCCTATAGGAAACACAGTGGAGTGCAAGAGTGCCTTTTCTCAAAAGCAGAGTGTTTTTCTTGTAAGGCCGACTGGGGTTTAATACAACTTCGTAAACGGAGTTGAATCACATTCAGTTTCAAGTTCTAGCATTAAGTGTTAATTCAGGGTAAGAACAACACTATTGTGCTATTCTGGCCATAAACAGTGCAAATAGCACTCGCGTCTGTTCCCAGCAAATACAGTGTATTGGACTGAAGAGAAGCTCCTGTTTTACTTAGTTTCCAATACTGAGTTGAACTAGATATGCCCCGTTTGTGTAGGAAGCACAGTTCTTTTGTTCTGAGCTAGCTCACTGTACTGGCCGTATAGGAAACACAGTGGAGTGCAAGAGTGCCTGTTTCTCAAAAGCAGAGTGTTTTTCTTGTAAGGCCGACTGGGGTTTAATACAACTTCCTAAACGGAGTTGAATCACATCCAGTTTCAAGTTCTAGCATTAAGTGTTAATTCAGTGTAAGAACACCACTATTGTGCTATTCTGGCCATAAACAGTTCAAATAGCACTCGCGTCAGTTCCCAGCAAATACAGTGTATTGGACTGAAGAGAAGCTCCTGTTTTACTTAGTTTCCAATACTGAGTTGAACTAGCTATGCCCCGTTTGTGTAGGAAGCACAGTTCTTTTGTTCTGAGCTAGCTCACTGTACTGGCCCTAGAGGAAACACTGTGGAGTGCAAGAGTGCCTTTTTCTCAAAAGCAGAGTGTTTTTCTTGTAAGGCCGACTGGGGTTTAATACAACTTCCTAAAAGGAGTTGAATCACATTCAGTTTCAAGTTCTAGCATTAAGTGTTAATTCAGGGTAAGAACACCACTATTGTGCTATTCTGGCCATAAACAGTGCAAATAGCACTCGCGTCTGTTCCCAGCAAATACAGAGTATTGGACTGAAGAGAAGCTCCTGTTTTACTTAGTTTCCAATACTGAGTTGAACTAGATATGCCCCGTTTGTGTAGGAAGCACAGTTCTTTTGTTCTGAGCTAGCTCACTGTACTGGCCCTATAGGAAACACAGTGGAGTGCAAGAGTACCTGTTTCTCAAGAGCAGAGTGTTTTTCTTGTAAGGTCGACTGGGGTTTAATACAACTTCCTAAACGGAGTTGAATCACATTCAGTTTCAAGTTCTAGCATTAAGTGTTAATTCAGGGTAAGAACACCACTATTGTGCTATTCTGGCCATAAACAGTGCAAATAGCACTCGCATCTGTTCCCAGCAAATACAGTGTATTGGACTGAAGAGAAGCTCCTGTTTTACTTAGTTTCCAATACTGAGTTGAACTAGATATGCCTCGTTTGTCTAGGAAGCACAATTCTTTTGTTCTGAGCAAGCTCACTGTACTGGCCCTATAGGAAACACAGTGGAGTGCAACAGTGCCTGTTTCTCAAAAGCAGAGTGTTTTTCTTGTAAGGCCGACTGGGGTTTAATACAACTTCCTAAACGGAGTTGAATTACATTCAGTTTCAAGTTCTAGCATTAAGTGTTAATTCAGGGTAAGAATACCACTATTGTGCTATTCTGGCCATAAACATTGCAAATAGCACTCGCGTCTGTTCCCAGCAAATACAGTGTATTGGACTGAAGAGAAGCTCCTGTTTTACTTAGTTTCCAATACTAAGTTGAACTAGATATGCCCCGTTTGTGTAGGAAGCACAGTTCTTTTGTTTGAGCTAGCTCACTGTACTGGCCCTATAGGAAACACAGTAGAGTGCAAGAGTGCCTGTTTCTCAAAAGCAGAGTGTTTTTCTTGTAAGGTCGACTGGGGCTTAATACAACTTCCTAAACGGAGTTGAATCACATCCAGTTTCAAGTTCTAGCATTAAGTGTTAATTCAGGGTAAGAACACCACTATTGTGCTATTCTGGCCATAAACAGTGCAAATAGCACTCGCGTCTGTTCCCAGCAAATACAGTGTATTGGACTGAAGAGAAGCTCCTGTTTTACTTAGTTTCCAATACTGAGTTGAACTAGATATGCCCCGTTTGTGTAGGAAGCACAGTTCTTTTGTTCTGAGCTAGCTCACTGTACTGGCCCTATAGGAAACACAGTGGAGTGCAAGAGTGCCTTTTCTCAAAAGCAGAGTGTTTTTCTTGTAAGGCCGACTGGGGTTTAATACAACTTCCTAAACGGAGTTGAATCACATTCAGTTTCAAGTTCTAGCATTAAGTGTTAATTCAGGGTAAGAACACCACTATTGTGCTATTCTGACCATAAACAGTGCAAATAGCACTCGCGTCTGTTCCCAGCAAATACAGTGTATTGGACTGAAGAGAAGCTCCTGTTTTACTTAGTTTCCAAAACTGAGTTGAACTAGATATGCCCCGTTTGTGTAGGAAGCACAGTTCTTTTGTTCTGAGCTAGCTCACTGTACTGGCCCTATAGGAAACACAGTGGAATGCAAGAGTGCCTGTTTCTCAAAAGCAGAGTGTTTTTCTTGTGAGGCCGACTGGTGTTTAATACAACTTCCTAAACGGAGTTGAATCACATCCAGTTTCAAGTTCTAGCATTAAGTGTTAATTCAGGGTAAGAACACCACTATTGTGCTATTCTGGCTATAAACAGTGCAAATAGCACTCGCGTCTGTTCCCAGCAAATACAGTGTATTGGACTGAAGAGAAGCTCCTGTTTTACTTAGTTTCCAATACTGAGTTGAACTAGATATGCCCCGTTTGTGTAGGAAGCACAGTTCTTTTGTTCTGAGCTAGCTCACTGTACTGGACCTATAGGAAACACAGTGGAGTGCAAGAGTGCCTGTTTCTCAAAAGCAGAGTGTTTTGCTTGTAAGGCCGACTGGGGTTTAATACAACTTCCTAAACGGAGTTGAATCACATTCAGTTTCAAGTTCTAGCATTAAGTGTCAATTCAGGGTAAGAACACCACAATTGTGCTATTCTGGCCATAAACAGTGCAAATAGCACTCTCGTCTGTTCCCAGCAAATACAGTGTATTGGACTGAAGAGAAGCTCCTGTTTTACTTAGTTTCCAATACTGAGTTGAACTAGATATGCCCCGTTTGTGTAGGAAGCACAGTTCTTTTGTTCTGAGCTAGCTCACTGTACTGGCCCTATAGGAAACACAGTGGAGTGCAAGAGTGCCTGTTTCTCAAAAGCAGAGTGTTTTTCTTGTAAGGCCGACTGGGGTTTAATACAACTTCCTAAACGGAGTTGAATCACATCCAGTTTCAAGTTCTAGCATTAAGTGTTAATTCAGGGTAAGAACACCACTATTGTGCTATTCTGGCCATAAACAGTGCAAATAGCACTCGCGTCTGTTCCCAGCAAATACAGTGTATTGGACTGAAGAGAAGCTCCTGTTTTACTTAGTTTCCAATACTGAGTTGAACTAGATATGCCCCGTTTGTGTAGGAAGCACAGTTCTTTTGTTCTGAGCTAGCTCACTGTACTGGCCCTATAGGAAACACAGTGGAGTGCAAGAGTGCCTGTTTCTCAAAAGCAGAGTGTTTTTCTTGTAAGGCCGATTGGGGTTTAATACAACTTCCTAAATGGAGTTGAATCAGATTCAGTTTCAAGTTCTAGCATTAAGTGTTAATTCAGGGTAAGAACACCACTATTGTGCTATTCTGGCCATAAACAGTGCAAATAGCACTCGCGTCTGTTCCCAGCAAATACAGTGTATTGGACTGAAGAGAAGCTCCTGTTTTACTTAGTTTCCAAAACTGAGTTGAACTAGATATGCCCCGTTTGTGTAGGAAGCACAGTTCTTTTGTTCTGAGCTAGCTCACTGTACTGGCCCTATAGGAAACACAGTGGAATGCAAGAGTGCCTGTTTCTCAAAAGCAGAGTGTTTTTCTTGTAAGGCCGACTGGGGTTTAATACAACTTCCTAAACGGAGTTGAATCACATCCAGTTTCAAGTTCTAGCATTAAGTGTTATTTCAGGGTAAGAACACCACTATTGTGCTATTCTGGCTATAAACAGTTCAAATAGCACTCGCGTCTGTTCCCAGCAAATACAGTGTATTGGACTGAAGAGAAGCTCCTGTTTTACTTAGTTTCCAATACTGAGTTGAACTAGATATGCCCCGTTTGTGTAGGAAGCACAGTTCTTTTGTTCTGAGCTAGCTCACTGTACTGGCCCTATAGGAAACACAGTGGAGTGCAAGAGTGCCTGTTTCTCAAAAGCAGAGTGTTTTTCTTGTAAGGCCGACTGGGGTTTAATACAACTTCCTAATCGGAGTTGAATCACATCCAGTTTCAAGTTCTAGCATTAAGTGTTAATTCAGGGTAAGAACACCACTATTGTGCTATTCTGGCCATAAACAGTGCAAATAGCACTCGCGTCTGTTCCCAGAAAATACAGTGTATTGGACTGAAGAGAAGCTCCTGTTTTACTTAGTTTCCAATACTGAGTTGAACTAGATATGCCCCGTTTGTGTAGGAAGCACAGTTCTTTTGTTCTGAGCTAGCTCACTGTACTGGCCCTATAGGAAACACAGTGGAGTGCAAGAGTGCCTGTTTCTCAAAAGCAGGGTGTTTTTCTTGTAAGGCCGACTGGGGTTTAATACAACTTCCTAAACGGAGTTGAATCACATTCAGTTTCAAGTTCTAGCATTAAGTGTTAATTCAGGGTAAGAACACCTCTATTGTGCTATTCTGGCCATAAACAGTGCAAATAGCACTCGCGTCTGTTCCCAGCAAATACAGTGTATTGGACTGAAGAGAAGCTCCTGTTTTACTTAGTTTCCAATACTGAGTTGAACTAGATATGCCCCGTTTGTGTAGGAAGCACAGTTCTTATGTTCTGAGCTAGCTAACTCTACTGGCCCTATAGGAAACACAGTGGAGTGCAAGAGTGCCTGTTTCTCAAAAGCAGAGTGTTTTTCTTGAAGGGACGACTGGGGTTTAATACAACTTCCTAAACGGAGTTGAATCACATTCAGTTTCAAGTTCTAGCATTAAGTGTCAATTCAGGGTAAGAACACCACTATTGTGCTATTCTGGCCATAAACAGTGCAAATAGCACTCGCGTCTGTTCCCAGCAAATACAGTGTATTGGACTGAAGAGAAGCTCCTGTTTTACTTAGTTTCCAATACTGAGTTGAACTAGATATGCCCCGTTTGTGTAGGAAGCACAGTTCTTTTGTTCTGAGCTAGCTCAGTGTACTGGCCCTATAGGAAACACAGTGGAGTGCAAGAGTGCCTGTTTCTCAAAAGCAGAGTGTTTTTCTTGTAAGGCCGACTGGGGTTTAATAAAGCTTCCTAAAAGGAGTTGAATTACATTCAGTTTCAAGTTCTAGCATTAAGTGTTAATTCAGGGTAAGAACACCACTATTGTGCTATTCTGGCCATAAACAGTGCAAATAGCACTCGCGTCTGTTCCCAGCAAATACAGTGTATTGGACTGAAGAGAAGCTCATGTTTTACTTAGTTTCCAATACTGAGTTGAACTAGATATGCCCCGTTTGTGTAAGAAGCACAGTTCTTTTGTTCAGAGCTAGCTCACTCTACTGGCCCTATAGGAAACACAGTGGAGTGCAAGAGTGCCTGTTTCTGAAAAGGAGAGTGTTTTTCTTGTAAGGCCGACTGGGGTTTAATACAACTTCATAAACCGAGTTGAATCACATTCAGTTTCAGGTTCTAGCATTAAGTGTTAATTCAGGGTAAGAACACCACTATTGTGCTATTCTGGCCATAAACAGTGCAAATAGCACTCGCGTCTGTTCCCAGCAAATACAGTGTATTGGACTGAAGAGAAGCTCCTGTTTTACTTAGTTTCCAATACTGAGTTGAACTAGATATGCCCCGTTTGTGTAGGAAGCACAGTTCTTTTGTTCTGAGCTAGCTCACTGTACTGGCCCTATAGGAAACACAGTGGAATGCAAGAGTGCCTGTTTCTCAAAAGCAGAGTGTTTTTCTTGTAAGGCCGTCTGGGGTTTAATACAACTTCCTAAACGGAGTTGAATCACATTCCCTTTCAAGTTCTAGCATTAAGTGTTAATTCAGGGTAAGAACACCACTATTGTGCTATTCTGGCCATAAACAGTGCAAATAGCACTCGCGTCTGTTCCCAGCAAATACAGTGTATTGGACTGAAGAGAAGCTCCTGTTTTACTTAGTTTCCAATACTGAGTTGAACTAGATATGCCCCGTTTGTGTAGGAAGCACAGTTCTTTTGTTCTGAGCTAGCTCACTGTACTGGCCCTATAGGAAACACAGTGGAGTGCAAGAGTGCCTGTTTCTCAAAAGCAGAGTGTTTTTCTTGTAAGGCCGACTGGGGTTTAATACAACTTCCTAAACGGAGTTGAATCACATCCAGTTTCAAGTTCTAGCATTAAGTGTCAATTCAGGGTAAGAACACCACAATTGTGCTATTCTGGCCATAAACAGTGCAAATAGCACTCTCGTCTGTTCCCAGCAAATACAGTGTATTGGACTGAAGAGAAGCTCCTGTTTTACTTAGTTTCCAATACTGAGTTGAACTACATATGCCCCGTTTGTGTTGGAAGCACAGTTAATTTGTTCTAAGCTAGCTCACTGTACTGGCCCTATAGGAAACACAGTAGAGTGCAAGAGTGCCTGTTTCTCAAAAGCAGAGTGTTTGTCTTGTAAGGCCAAATAGGGTTAAATACAACGTCCTAAACTGAGTTGAATCACATTCAGTTTCATGTTCTAGCATTAATTGTTAATTCAGGGTAAGAACACCACTATGTGCTATTCCGTCCATAAACAGTGCAAATAGCACTCGCGTCTGTTCCCAGCAAATACAGTGTATTGGACTGAAGAGAAGCTCCTGTTTTACTTAGTTTCCAATACTGAGTTGAACTAGATATGCCCCGTTTGTGTAGGAAGCACAGTTCTTTTGTTCTGAGCTAGCTAACTCTACTGGCCCTATAGGAAACACAGTGGAGTGCAAGAGTGCCTGTTTCTCAAAAGCAGAGTGTTTTTCTTGTAGGGCCGACTGGGGTTTAATACAACTTCCTAAACGGAGTTGAATCACATCCAGTTTCAAGTTCTAGCATTAAGTGTTACTTCAGGGTAAGAACACCACTATTGTGCTATTCTGGATATAAACAGTGCAAATAGCACTCGCGTCTGTTCCCAGCAAATACAGTGTATTGGACTGAAGAGAAGCTCCTATTTTACTTAGTTTCCAATACTGAGTTGAACTAGATATGCCCCGTTTGTGTAGGAAGCACAGTTCTTTTGTTCTGAGCTAGCTCACTGTACTGGCCCTATAGGAAACACAGTGGAGTGCAAGAGTGCCTGTTTCTCAAAAGCAGAGTGTTTTTCTTGTAAGGCCGACTGGGGTTTAATACAACTTCCTAAACGGAGTTGAATCACATTCAGTTTCAAGTTCTAGCATTAAGTGTTAATTCAGGGTAAGAACACCACTATTGTGCTATTCTGGCCATAAACAGTGCAAATAGCACTCGCGTCTGTTCCCAGCAAATACAGTGTATTGGACTGAAGAGAAGCTCCTGTTTTACTTAGTTTCCAATACTGAGTTGAACTAGATATGCCCTGTTTGTGTAGGAAGCACAGTTCTTTTGTTCTGAGCTAGCTCACTCTACTGGCCCTATAGGAAACACAGTGGAGTGCAAGAGTGCCTGTTTCTCAAAAGCAGAGTGTTTTTCTTGTAAGGCCGACTGGGGTTTAATACAACTTCCTAAACGCAGTTGAATCACATTCAGTTTCAAGTTCTAGCATTAAGTGTTAATTCAGGGTAAGAACACCACTTTTGTGCTATTCTGGCCATAAACAGTGGAAATAGCACTCGCGTCTGTTCCCAGCAAATACAGTGTATTGGACTGAAGAGAAGCTCCTGTTTTACTTAGTTTCCAATACTGAGTTGAACTAGATATGCCCCGTTTGTGTAGGAAGCACAGTTCTTTTGTTCTGAGCTAGCTCACTGTACTGGCCCTATAGGAAACACAGTGGAGTGCAAGAGTGCCTGTTTCTCAAAAGCAGAGTGTTTTTCTTGTAAGGCCGACTGGGGTTTAATACAACTTTCTAAACGGAGTTGAATCACATCCAGTTTCAAGTTCTAGCATTAAGTGTTAATTCAGGGTAAGAACACCACTATTGTGCAATTCTGGCCATAAACAGTGCAAATAGCACTCGCGTCTGTTCCCAGCAAATACAGTGTATTGGACTGAAGAGAAGCTCCTGTTTTACTTAGTTTCCAATACTGAGTTGAACTAGATATGCCCCGTTGTGTAGGAAGCACAGTTCTTTTGTTCTGAGCTAGCTCACTGTACTGGCCCTATAGGAAACACAGTGGAGTGCAAGAGTGCCTGTTTCTCAAAAGCAGAGTGTTTTTCTTGTAAGGCCGACTGGGGTTTAATACAACTTCCTAAACGGAGTTGAATCACATCCAGTTTCAAGTTCTAGCATTAAGTGTTAATTCAGGGTAAGAACACCACTATTGTGCTATTCTGGCCATAAACAGTGCAAATAGCACTCGCGTCTGTTCCCAGCAAATACAGTGTATTGGACTGAAGAGAAGCTCCTGTTTTACTTAGTTTCCAATACTGAGTTGAACTAGATATGCCCCGTTTGTGTAGGAAGCACAGTTCTTTTGTTCTGAGCTAGCTCACTGTACTGGCCCTATAGGAAACACAGTGGAGTGCAAGAGTGCCTGTTTCTCAAAAGCAGAGTGTTTTTCTTGTAAGGCCGACTGGGGTTTAATACAACTTCCTAAACGGAGTTGAATCACATCCAGTTTCAAGTTTTAGCATTAACTGTTACTTCAGGTTCAGAACACCACTATTGTGCTATTCTGGCCATAAACAGTGCAAATAGCACTCGCGTCTGTTCCCAGCAAATACAGTGTATTGGACTGAAGAGAAGCTCATGTTTTACTTAGTTTCCAATACTGAGTTGAACTAGATATGCCCCGTTTGTGTAAGAAGCACAGTTCTTTTGTTCAGAGCTAGCTCACTCTACTGGCCCTATAGGAAACACAGTGGAGTGCAAGATTGCCTGTTTCTGAAAAGGAGAGTGTTTTTCTTGTAAGGCTGACTGGGGTTTAATACAACTTCATAAACCGAGTTGAATCACATTCAGTTTCAGCTTCTAGCATTAAGTGTTAATTCAGGGTAAGAACACCACTATTGTGCTATTCTGGCCATAAACAGTGCAAATAGCACTCGCGTCTGTTCCCAGCAAATACAGTGTATTGGACTGAAGAGAAGCTCCTGTTTTACTTAGTTTCCAATACTGAGTTGAACTAGATATGCCCCGTTTGTGTAGGAAGCACAGTTCTTTTGTTCTGAGCTAGCTCACTGTACTGGCCCTATAGGAAACACAGTGGAATGCAAGAGTGCCTGTTTCTCAAAAGCAGAGTGTTTTTCTTGTAAGGCCGTCTGGGGTTTAATACAACTTCCTAAACGGAGTTGAATCACATTCCCTTTCAAGTTCTAGCATTAAGTGTTAATTCAGGGTAAGAACACCACTATTGTGCTATTCTGGCCATAAACAGTGCAAATAGCACTCGCGTCTGTTCCCAGCAAATACAGTGTATTGGACTGAAGAGAAGCTCCTGTTTTACTTAGTTTCCAATACTGAGTTGAACTAGATATGCCCCGTTTGTGTAGGAAGCACAGTTCTTTTGTTCTGAGCTAGCTCACTGTACTGGCCCTATAGGAAACACAGTGGAGTGCAAGAGTGCCTGTTTCTCAAAAGCAGAGTGTTTTTCTTGTAAGGCCGACTGGGGTTTAATACAACTTCCTAAACGGAGTTGAATCACATCCAGTTTCAAGTTCTAGCATTAAGTGTCAATTCAGGGTAAGAACACCACAATTGTGCTATTCTGGCCATAAACAGTGCAAATAGCACTCTCGTCTGTTCCCAGCAAATACAGTGTATTGGACTGAAGAGAAGCTCCTGTTTTACTTAGTTTCCAATACTGAGTTGAACTACATATGCCCCGTTTGTGTTGGAAGCACAGTTAATTTGTTCTAAGCTAGCTCACTGTACTGGCCCTATAGGAAACACAGTAGAGTGCAAGAGTGCCTGTTTCTCAAAAGCAGAGTGTTTGTCTTGTAAGGCCGACTGGGGTTTAATACAACTTCCTAAACGGAGTTGAATCACATCCAGTTTCAAGTTTTAGCATTAACTGTTACTTCAGGGTCAGAACACCACTATTGTGCTATTCTGGCCATAAACAGTGCAAATAGCACTCGCGTCTGTTCCCAGCAAATACAGTGTATTGGACTGAAGAGAAGCTCCTGTTTTACTTAGTTTCCAATACTGAGTTGAACTAGATATGCCCCGTTTGTGTAGGAAGCACAGTTCTTTTGTTCTGAGCTAGCTCACTGTACTGGCCCTATAGGAAACACAGTGGAGTGCAAGAGTGCCTGTTTCTCAAAAGCAGAGTGTTTTTCTTGTAAGGCCGACTGGGGTTTAATACAACTTCCTAAACGGAGTTGAATCACATTCAGTTTCAAGTTCTAGCATTAAGTGTTAATTCAGGGTAAGAACACCTCTATTGTGCTATTCTGGCCATAAACAGTGCAAATAGCACTCGCGTCTGTTCCCAGCAAATACAGTGTATTGGACTGAAGAGAAGCTCCTGTTTTACTTAGTTTCCAATACTGAGTTGAACTAGATATGCCCCGTTTGTGTAGGAAGCACAGTTCTTTTGTTCTGAGCTAGCTAACTCTACTGGCCCTATAGGAAACCCAGTGGAGTGCAAGAGTGCCTGTTTCTCAAAAGCAGAGTGTTTTTCTTGAAGGGACGACTGGGGTTTAATACAACTTCCTAAACGGAGTTGAATCACATCCAGTTTCAAGTTCTAGCATTAAGTGTTACTTCAGGGTAAGAACACCACTATTGTGCTATTCTGGATATAAACAGTGCAAATAGCACTCGCGTCTGTTCCCAGCAAATACAGTGTATTGGACTGAAGGGAAGCTCCTGTTTTACTTAGTTTCCAATACTGAGTTGAACTAGATATGCCCCGTTTTTGTAGGAAGCACAGTTCTTTTGTTCTGAGCTAGCTCACTGTACTGGCCCTATAGGAAACACAGTGGAGTGCAAGAGTGCCTGTTTCTCAAAAGCAGAGTGTTTTTCTTGTAAGGCCGACTGGGGTTTAATACAACTTCCTAAACGGAGTTGAATCACATTCAGTTTCAAGTTCTAGCATTAAGTGTTAATTCAGGGTAAGAACACCACTTTTGTGCTATTCTGGCCATAAACAGTGCAAATAGCACTCGCGTCTGTTCCCAGCAAATACAGTGTATTGGACTGAAGAGAAGCTCCTGTTTTACTTAGTTTACAATACTGAGTTGAACTAGATATGCCCTGTTTGTGTAGGAAGCACAGTTCTTTTGTTCTGAGCTAGCTCACTCTACTGGCCCTATAGGAAACACAGTGGAGTGCAAGAGTGCCTGTTTCTCAAAAGCAGAGTGTTTTTCTTGTAAGGCCGACTGGGGTTTAATACAACTTCCTAAACGGAGTTGAATCACATCCAGTTTCAAGTTTTAGCATTAACTGTTACTTCAGAGTCAGAACACCACTATTGTGCTATTCTGGCCATAAACAGTGCAAATAGCACTCGCGTCTGTTCCCAGCAAATACAGTGTATTGGACTGAAGAGAAGCTCCTGTTTTACTTAGTTTCCAATACTGAGTTGAACTACATATGCCCCTTTGTGTTGGAAGCACAGTTAATTTGTTCTAAGCTAGCTCACTGTACTGGCCCTATAGGAAACACAGTAGAGTGCAAGAGTGCCTGTTTCTCAAAAGCAGAGTGTTTGTCTTGTAAGGCCAAATAGGGTTAAATACAACGTCCTAAACTGAGTTGAATCACATTCAGTTTCATGTTCTAGCATTAATTGTTAATTCAGGGTAAGAACACCACTATGTGCTATTCCGTCCATAAACAGTGCAAATAGCACTCGCGTCTGTTCCCAGCAAATACAGTGTATTGGACTGAAGAGAAGCTCCTGTTTTACTTAGTTTCCAATACTGAGTTGAACTAGATATGCCCCGTTTGTGTAGGAAGCACAGTTCTTTTGTTCTGAGCTAGCTAACTCTACTGGCCCTATAGGAAACACAGTGGAGTGCAAGAGTGCCTGTTTCTCAAAAGCAGAGTGTTTTTCTTGTAGGGCCGACTGGGGTTTAATACAACTTCCTAAACGGAGTTGAATCACATCCAGTTTCAAGTTCTAGCATTAAGTGTTACTTCAGGGTAAGAACACCACTATTGTGCTATTCTGGATATAAACAGTGCAAATAGCACTCGCGTCTGTTCCCAGCAAATACAGTGTATTGGACTGAAGAGAAGCTCCTATTTTACTTAGTTTCCAATACTGAGTTGAACTAGATATGCCCCGTTTGTGTAGGAAGCACAGTTCTTTTGTTCTGAGCTAGCTCACTGTACTGGCCCTATAGGAAACACAGTGGAGTGCAAGAGTGCCTGTTTCTCAAAAGCAGAGTGTTTTTCTTGTAAGGCCGACTGGGGTTTAATACAACTTCCTAAACGGAGTTGAATCACATTCAGTTTCAAGTTCTAGCATTAAGTGTTAATTCAGGGTAAGAACACCACTATTGTGCTATTCTGGCCATAAACAGTGCAAATAGCACTCGCGTCTGTTCCCAGCAAATACAGTGTATTGGACTGAAGAGAAGCTCCTGTTTTACTTAGTTTCCAATACTGAGTTGAACTAGATATGCCCTGTTTGTGTAGGAAGCACAGTTCTTTTGTTCTGAGCTAGCTCACTCTACTGGCCCTATAGGAAACACAGTGGAGTGCAAGAGTGCCTGTTTCTCAAAAGCAGAGTGTTTTTCTTGTAAGGCCGACTGGGGTTTAATACAACTTCCTAAACGCAGTTGAATCACATTCAGTTTCAAGTTCTAGCATTAAGTGTTAATTCAGGGTAAGAACACAACTTTTGTGCTATTCTGGCCATAAACAGTGCAAATAGCACTCGCGTCTGTTCCCAGCAAATACAGTGTATTGGACTGAAGAGAAGCTCCTGTTTTACTTAGTTTCCAATACTGAGTTGAACTAGATATGCCCCGTTTGTGTAGGAAGCACAGTTCTTTTGTTCTGAGCTAGCTCACTGTACTGGCCCTATAGGAAACACAGTGGAGTGCAAGAGTGCCTGTTTCTCAAAAGCAGAGTGTTTTTCTTGTAAGGCCGACTGGGGTTTAATACAACTTTCTAAACGGAGTTGAATCACATCCAGTTTCAAGTTCTAGCATTAAGTGTTAATTCAGGGTAAGAACACCACTATTGTGCAATTCTGGCCATAAACAGTGCAAATAGCACTCGCGTCTGTTCCCAGCAAATACAGTGTATTGGACTGAAGAGAAGCTCCTGTTTTACTTAGTTTCCAATACTGAGTTGAACTAGATATGCCCCGTTGTGTAGGAAGCACAGTTCTTTTGTTCTGAGCTAGCTCACTGTACTGGCCCTATAGGAAACACAGTGGAGTGCAAGAGTGCCTGTTTCTCAAAAGCAGAGTGTTTTTCTTGTAAGGCCGACTGGGGTTTAATACAATTTCCTAAACGGAGTTGAATCACATCCAGTTTCAAGTTCTAGCATTAAGTGTTAATTCAGGGTAAGAACACCACTATTGTGCTATTCTGGCCATAAACAGTGCAAATAGCACTCGCGTCTGTTCCCAGCAAATACAGTGTATTGGACTGAAGAGAAGCTCCTGTTTTACTTAGTTTCCAATACTGAGTTGAACTAGATATGCCCCGTTTGTGTAGGAAGCACAGTTCTTTTGTTCTGAGCTAGCTCACTGTACTGGCCCTATAGGAAACACAGTGGAGTGCAAGAGTGCCTGTTTCTCAAAAGCAGAGTGTTTTTCTTGTAAGGCCGACTGGGGTTTAATACAACTTCCTAAACGGAGTTGAATCACATCCAGTTTCAAGTTTTAGCATTAACTGTTACTTCAGGGTCAGAACACCACTATTGTGCTATTCTGGCCATAAACAGTGCAAATAGCACTCGCGTCTGTTCCCAGCAAATACAGTGTATTGGACTGAAGAGAAGCTCCTGTTTTACTTAGTTTCCAATTCTGAGTTGAACTAGATATGCCCCGTGTGTGTAGGAAGCACAGTTCTTTTGTTCTGAGCTAGCTCACTGTACTGGCCCTATAGGAAACACAGTGGAGTGCAAGAGTGCCTGTTTCTCAAAAGCAGAGTGTTTTTCTTGTAAGGCCGACTGGGGTTTAATACAACTTCCTAAACGGAGTTGAATTACATTCAGTTTCAAGTTCTAGCATTAAGTGTTAATTCAGGGTAAGAACACCACTATTGTGCTATTCTGGCCATAAACATTGCAAATAGCACTCGCGTCTGTTCCCAGCAAATACAGTGTATTGGACTGAAGAGAAGCTCCTGTTTTACTTAGTTTCCAATACTGAGTTGAACTAGATATGCCCCGTTTGTGTAGGAAGCACAGTTCTTTTGTTCTGAGCTAGCTCACTGTACTGGCCCTATAGGAAACACAGTAGAGTGCAAGAGTGCCTGTTTCTCAAAAGCAGAGTGTTTTTCTTGTAAGGCCGACTGGGGCTTAATACAACTTCCTAAACGGAGTTGAATCACTTCCAGTTTCAAGTTCTAGCATTAAGTGTTAATTCAGGGTAAGAACACCACTATTGTGCTATTCTGGCCATAAACAGTGCAAATAGCACTCGCGTCTGTTCCCAGCAAATACAGTGTATTGGACTGAAGAGAAGCTCCTGTTTTACTTAGTTTCCAATACTGAGTTGAACTAGATATGCCCCGTTTGTGTAGGAAGCACAGTTCTTTTGTTCTGAGCTAGCTCACTCTACTGGCCCTATAGGAAACACAGTGGAGTGCAAGAGTGCCTTTTCTCAAAAGCAGAGTGTTTTTCTTGTAAGGCCGACTGGGGTTTAATACAACTTCCTAAACGGAGTTGAATCACATTCAGTTTCAAGTTCTAGCATTAAGTGTTAATTCAGGGTAAGAACACCACTATTGTGCTATTCTGGCCATAAACAGTGCAAATAGCACTCGCGTCTGTTCCCAGCAAATACAGTGTATTGGACTGAAGAGAAGCTCATGTTTTACTTAGTTTCCAATACTGAGTTGAACTAGATATGCCCCGTTTGTGTAGGAAGCACAGTTCTTTTGTTCTGAGCTAGCTCACTGTACTGGCCGTATAGGAAACACAGTGGAGTGCAAGAGTGCCTGTTTCTCAAAAGCAGAGTGCTTTTCTTGTAAGGCCGACTGGGGTTTAATACAACTTCCTAAACGGAGTAGAATCACATTCAGTTTCAAGTTCTAGCATTAAGTGTTAATTCAGGGTAAGAACACCACTATTGTGCTATTCTGGCCATAAACAGTGCAAATAGCACTCGCGTCTGTTCCCAGCAAATACAGTGTATTGGACTGAAGAGAAGCTCCTGTTTTACTTAGTTTCCAATACTGAGTTGAACTAGATATGCCCCGTTTGTGTAGGAAGCACAGTTCTTTTGTTCTGAGCTAGCTCACTCTACTGGCCCTATAGGAAACACAGTGGAGTGCAAGAGTGCCTTTTCTCAAAAGCAGAGTGTTTTTCTTGTAAGGCCGACTGGGGTTTAATACAACTTCCTAAATGGAGTTGAATCACATTCAGTTTCAAGTTCTAGCATTAAGTGTTAATTCAGGGTAAGAACACCACTATTGTGCTATTCTGGCCATAAACAGTGCAAATAGCACTCGCGTCTGTTCCCAGCAAATACAGTGTATTGGACTGAAGAGAAGCTCCTGTTTTACTTAGTTTCCAATACTGAGTTGAACTAGATATGCCCCGTTTGTGTAGGAAGCACAGTTCTTTTGTTCTGATCTAGCTCACTGTACTGGCCGTATAGGAAACACAGTGGAGTGCAAGAGTGCCTGTTTCTCAAAAGCAGAGTGCTTTTCTTGTAAGGCCGACTGGGGTTTAATACAACTTCCTAAACGGAGTAGAATCACATTCAGTTTCAAGTTCTAGCATTAAGTGTTAATTCAGGGTAAGAACACCACTATTGTGCTATTCTGGCCATAAACAGTGCAAATAGCACTCGCGTCTGTTCCCAGCAAATACAGTGTATTGGACTGAAGAGAAGCTCCTGTTTTACTTAGTTTCCAATACTGAGTTGAACTAGATATGCCCCGTTTGTGTAGGAAGCACAGTTCTTTTGTTCTGAGCTAGCTCACTCTACTGGCCCTATAGGAAACACAGTGGAGTGCAAGAGTGCCTTTTCTCAAAAGCAGAGTGTTTTTCTTGTAAGGCCGACTGGGGTTTAATACAACTTCGTAAACGGAGTTGAATCACATCCAGTTCCAAGTTTTAGCATTAACTGTTACTTCAGGGTCAGAACACCACTATTGTGCTATTCTGGCCATAAGCAGTGCAAATAGCACTCGCGTCTGTTCCCAGCAAATACAGTGTATTGGACTGAAGAGAAGCTCCTGTTTTACTTAGTTTCCAATACTGAGTTGAACTAGATATGCCCCGTTTGTGTAGGAAGCACAGTTCTTTTGTTCTGAGCTAGCTCACTGTACTGGCCCTATAGGAAACACAGTGGAGTGCAAGAGTGCCTGTTTCTCAAAAGCAGAGTGTTTTTCTTGTAAGGCCGACTGGGGCTTAATACAACTTCCTAAACGGAGTTGAATCACATTCAGTTTCAAGTTCTAGCATTAAGTGTTAATTCAGGGTAAGAACACCTCTATTGTGCTATTCTGGCCATAAACAGTGGAAATAGCACTCGCGTCTGTTCCCAGCAAATACAGTGTATTGGACTGAAGAGAAGCTCCTGTTTTACTTAGTTTCCAATACTGAGTTGAACTAGATATGCCCCGTTTGTGTAGGAAGCACAGTTCTTTTGTTCTGAGCTAGCTAACTCTACTGGCCCTATAGGAAACACAGTGGAGTGCAAGAGTGCCTGTTTATCAAAAGCAGAGTGTTTTTCTTGTAGGGCCGACTGGGGTTTAATACAACTTCCTAAACGGAGTTGAATCACATCCAGTTTCAAGTTCTAGCATTAAGTGTTACTTCAGGGTAAGAACACCACTATTGTGCTATTCTGGATATAAACAGTGCAAATAGCACTCGCGTCTGTTCCCAGCAAATACAGTGTATTGGACTGAAGAGAAGCTCCTATTTTACTTAGTTTCCAATACTGAGTTGAACTAGATATGCCCCGTTTTTGTAGGAAGCACAGTTCTTTTGTTCTGAGCTAGCTCACTGTACTGGCCCTATAGGAAACACAGTGGAGTGCAAGAGTGCCTGTTTCTCAAAAGCAGAGTGTTTTTCTTGTAAGGCCGACTGGGGTTTAATACAACTTCCTAAACGGAGTTGAATCACATTCAGTTTCAAGTTCTAGCATTAAGTGTTAATTCAGGGTAAGAACACCACTTTTGTGCTATTCTGGCCATAAACAGTGCAAATAGCACTCGCGTCTGTTCCCAGCAAATACAGTGTATTGGACTGAAGAGAAGCTCCTGTTTTACTTAGTTTCCAATACTGAGTTGAACTAGATATGCCCTGTTTGTGTAGGAAGCACAGTTCTTTTGTTCTGAGCTAGCTCACTCTACTGGCCCTATAGGAAACACAGTGGAGTGCAAGAGTGCCTGTTTCTCAAAAGCAGAGTGTTTTTCTTGTAAGGCCGACTGGGGTTTAATACAACTTCCTAAACGGAGTTGAATCACATCCAGTTTCAAGTTTTAGCATTAACTGTTACTGCAGGGTCAGAACACCATTATTGTGCTATTCTGGCCATAAACAGTGCAAATAGCACTCGCGTCTGTTCCCAGCAAATACAGAGTATTGGACTGAAGAGAAGCTCCTGTTTTACTTAGTTTCCAATACTGAGTTGAACTAGATATGCCCCGTTTGTGTAGGAAGCACAGTTCTTTTGTTCTGAGCTAGCTCACTGTACTGGCCCTATGGGAAACACAGTGGAGTGCAAGAGTACCTGTTTCTCAAGAGCAGAGTGTTTTTCTTGTAAGGTCGACTGGGGTTTAATACAACTTCCTAAACGGAGTTGAATCACATTCAGTTTCAAGTTCTAGCATTAAGTGTTAATTCAGGGTAAGAACACCACTATTGTGCTATTCTGGCCATAAACAGTGCAAATAGCACTCGCATCTGTTCCCAGCAAATACAGTGTATTGGACTGAAGAGAAGCTCCTGTTTTACTTAGTTTCCAATACTGAGTTGAACTAGATATGCCCCGTTTGTCTAGGAAGCACAATTCTTTTGTTCTGAGCAAGCTCACTGTACTGGCCCTATAGGAAACACAGTGGAGTGCAACAGTGCCTGTTTCTCAAAAGCAGAGTGTTTTTCTTGTAAGGCCGACTGGGGTTTAATACAACTTCCTAAACTGAGTTGAATTACATTCAGTTTCAAGTTCTAGCATTAAGTGTTAATTCAGGGTAAGAATACCACTATTGTGCTATTCTGGCCATAAACATTGCAAATAGCACTCGCGTCTGCTCCCAGCAAATACAGTGTATTGGACTGAAGAGAAGCTCCTGTTTTACTTAGTTTCCAATACTGAGTTGAACTAGATATGCCCCGTTTGTGTAGGAAGCACAGTTCTTTTGTTTGAGCTAGCTCACTGTACTGGCCCTATAGGAAACACAGTAGAGTGCAAGAGTGCCTGTTTCTCAAAAGCAGAGTGTTTTTCTTGTAAGGTCGACTGGGGCTTAATACAACTTCCTAAACGGAGTTGAATCACATCCAGTTTCAAGTTCTAGCATTAAGTGTTAATTCAGGGTAAGAACACCACTATTGTGCTATTCTGGCCAAAAACAGTGCAAATAGCACTCGCGTCTGTTCCCAGCAAATACAGTGTATTGGACTGAGAGACGCTCCTGTTTTACTTAGTTTCCAATACTGAGTTGAACTAGATATGCCCCGTTTGTGTAGGAAGCACAGTTCTTTTGTTCTGAGCTAGCTCACTGTACTGGCCCTATAGGAAACACAGTGGAGTGCAAGAGTGCCTGTTTCTCAAAAGCAGAGTGTTTTTCTTGTAAGGCCGACTGGGGTTTAATACAACTTCCTAATCGGAGTTGAATCACATCCAGTTTCAAGTTCTAGCATTAAGTGTTAATTCAGGGTAAGAACACCACTATTGTGCTATTCTGGCCATAAACAGTGCAAATAGCACTCGCGTCTGTTCCCAGAAAATACAGTGTATTGGACTGAAGAGAAGCTCCTGTTTTACTTAGTTTCCAATACTGAGTTGAACTAGATATGCCCCGTTTGTGTAGGAAGCACAGTTCTTTTGTTCTGAGCTAGCTCACTGTACTGGCCCTATAGGAAACACAGTGGAGTGCAAGAGTGCCTGTTTCTCAAAAGCAGAGTGTTTTTCTTGTAAGGCCGATTGGGGTTTAATACAACTTCCTAAACGGAGTTGAATCACATCCAGTTTCAAGTTCTAGCATTAAGTGTTAATTCAGGGTATGAACACCACTATTGTGCTATTCTGGCCATAAACAGTGCAAATAGCACTCGCGTCTGTTCCCAGCAAATACAGTGTATTGGACTGAAGAGAAGCTCCTGTTTTACTTAGTTTCCAATACTGAGTTGAACTAGATATGCCCTGTTTGTGTAGGAAGCACAGTTCTTTTGTTCTGAGCTAGCTCACTGTACTGGCCCTATAGGAAACACAGGGGAGTGCAAGAGTGCCTGTTTCTGAAAAGGAGAGTGTTTTTCTTGTAAGGCCGACTGGGGTTTAATACAACTTCCTAAACGGAGTTGAATCACATTCAGTTTCAAGTTCTAGCATTAAGTGTCAATTCAGGGTAAGAACACCACTATTGTGCTATTCTGGCCATAAACAGTGCAAATAGCACTCGCGTCTGTTCCCAGCAAATACAGTGTATTGGACTGAAGAGAAGCTCCTGTTTTACTTAGTTTCCAATACTGAGTTGAACTAGATATGCCCCGTTTGTGTAGGAAGCACAGTTCTTTTGTTCTGAGCTAGCTAACTCTACTGGCCCTATAGGAAACACAGTGGAGTGCAAGAGTGCCTGTTTCTCAAAAGCAGAGTGTTTTTCTTGTAGGGCCGACTGGGGTTTAATACAACTTCCTAAACGGAGTTGAATCACATCCAGTTTCAAGTTCTAGCATTAAGTGTTACTTCAGGGTAAGAACACCACTATTGTGCTATTCTGGATATAAACAGTGCAAATAGCACTCGCGTCTGTTCCCAGCAAATACAGTGTATTGGACTGAAGAGAAGCTCCTATTTTACTTAGTTTCCAATACTGAGTTGAACTAGATATGCCCCGTTTGTGTAGGAAGCACAGTTCTTTTGTTCTGAGCTAGCTCACTGTACTGGCCCTATAGGAAACACAGTGGAGTGCAAGAGTGCCTGTTTCTCAAAAGCAGAGTGTTTTTCTTGTAAGGCCGACTGGGGTTTAATACAACTTCCTAAACGGAGTTGAATCACATTCAGTTTCAAGTTCTAGCATTAAGTGTTAATTCAGGGTAAGAACACCACTATTGTGCTATTCTGGCCATAAACAGTGCAAATAGCACTCGCGTCTGTTCCCAGCAAATACAGTGTATTGGACTGAAGAGAAGCTCCTGTTTTACTTAGTTTCCAATACTGAGTTGAACTAGATATGCCCTGTTTGTGTAGGAAGCACAGTTCTTTTGTTCTGAGCTAGCTCACTCTACTGGCCCTATAGGAAACACAGTGGAGTGCAAGAGTGCCTGTTTCTCAAAAGCAGAGTGTTTTTCTTGTAAGGCCGACTGGGGTTTAATACAACTTCCTAAACGCAGTTGAATCACATTCAGTTTCAAGTTCTAGCATTAAGTGTTAATTCAGGGTAAGAACACCACTTTTGTGCTATTCTGGCCATAAACAGTGCAAATAGCACTCGCGTCTGTTCCCAGCAAATACAGTGTATTGGACTGAAGAGAAGCTCCTGTTTTACTTAGTTTCCAATACTGAGTTGAACTCGATATGCCCCGTTTGTGTAGGAAGCACAGTTCTTTTGTTCTGAGCTAGCTCACTGTACTGGCCCTATAGGAAACACAGTGGAGTGCAAGCGTGCCTGTTTCTCAAAAGCAGAGTGTTTTTCTTGTAAGGCCGACTGGGGTTTAATACAACTTTCTAAACGGAGTTGAATCACATCCAGTTTCAAGTTCTAGCATTAAGTGTTAATTCAGGGTAAGAACACCACTATTGTGCAATTCTGGCCATAAACAGTGCAAATAGCACTCGCGTCTGTTCCCAGCAAATACAGTGTATTGGACTGAAGAGAAGCTCCTGTTTTACTTAGTTTCCAATACTGAGTTGAACTAGATATGCCCCGTTGTGTAGGAAGCAGAGTTCTTTTGTTCTGAGCTAGCTCACTGTACTGGCCCTATAGGAAACACAGTGGAGTGCAAGAGTGCCTGTTTCTCAAAAGCAGAGTGTTTTTCTTGTAAGGCCGACTGGGGTTTAATACAACTTCCTAAACGGAGTTGAATCACATCCAGTTTCAAGGTCTAGCATTAAGTGTTAATTCAGGGTAAGAACACCACTATTGTGCTATTCTGGCCATAAACAGTGCAAATAGCACTCGCGTCTGTTCCCAGCAAATACAGTGTATTGGACTGAAGAGAAGCTCCTGTTTTACTTAGTTTCCAATACTGAGTTGAACTAGATATGCCCTGTTTGTGTAGGAAGCACAGTTCTTTTGTTCTGAGCTAGCTCACTCTACTGGCCCTATAGGAAACACAGTGGAGTGCAAGAGTGCCTGTTTCTCAAAAGCAGAGTGTTTTTCTTGTAAGGCCGACTGGGGTTTAATAAAACTTCCTAAACGGAGTTGAATCACATCCAGTTTCAAGTTTTAGCATTAACTGTTACTTCAGGGTCAGAACACCACTATTGTGCTATTCTGGCCATAAACAGTGCAAATAGCACTCGCGTCTGTTCCCAGCAAATACAGTGTATTGGACTGAAGAGAAGCTCCTGTTTTACTTAGTTTCCAATTCTGAGTTGAACTAGATATGCCCCGTGTGTGTAGGAAGCACAGTTCTTTTGTTCTGAGCTAGCTCACTGTACTGGCCCTATAGGAAACACAGTGGAGTGCAAGAGTGCCTGTTTCTCAAAAGCAGAGTGTTTTTCTTGTAAGGCCGACTGGGGTTTAATACAACTTCCTAAACGGAGTTGAATCACATTCAGTTTCAAGTTCTAGCATTAAGTGTTAATTCAGGGTAAGAACACCACTATTGTGCTATTCTGGCCATAAACAGTGCAAATAGCACTCGCGTCTGTTCCCAGCAAATACAGTGTATTGGACTGAAGAGAAGCTCCTGTTTTACTTAGTTTCCAATACTGAGTTGAACTAGATATGCCCCGTTTGTGTAGGAAGCACAATTCTTTTGTTCTGAGCTAGCTAACTCTACTGGCCCTATAGGAAACACAGTGGAGTGCAAGAGTGCCTGTTTCTCAAAAGCAGAGTGTTTTTCTTGTAGGGCCGACTGGGGTTTAATACAACTTCCTAAACGGAGTTGAATCACATCCAGTTTCAAGTTCTAGCATTAAGTGTTACTTCAGGGTAAGAACACCACTATTGTGCTATTCTGGATATAAACAGTGCAAATAGCACTCGCGTCTGTTCCCAGCAAATACAGTGTATTGGACTGAAGAGAAGCTCCTATTTTACTTAGTTTCCAATACTGAGTTGAACTAGATATGCCCCGTTTGTGTAGGAAGCACAGTTCTTTTGTTCTGAGCTAGCTCACTGTACTGGCCCTATAGGAAACACAGTGGAGTGCAAGAGTGCCTGTTTCTCAAAAGCAGAGTGTTTTTCTTGTAAGGCCGACTGGGGTTTAATACAACTTCCTAAACGGAGTTGAATCACATTCAGTTTCAAGTTCTAGCATTAAGTGTTAATTCAGGGTAAGAACACCACTATTGTGCTATTCTGGCCATAAACAGTGCAAATAGCACTCGCGTCTGTTCCCAGCAAATACAGTGTATTGGACTGAAGAGAAGCTCCTGTTTTACTTAGTTTCCAATACTGAGTTGAACTAGATATGCCCTGTTTGTGTAGGAAGCACAGTTCTTTTGTTCTGAGCTAGCTCACTCTACTGGCCCTATAGGAAACACAGTGGAGTGCAAGAGTGCCTGTTTCTCAAAAGCAGAGTGTTTTTCTTGTAAGGCCGACTGGGGTTTAATACAACTTCCTAAACGCAGTTGAATCACATTCAGTTTCAAGTTCTAGCATTAAGTGTTAATTCAGGGTAAGAACACCACTTTTGTGCTATTCTGGCCATAAACAGTGCAAATAGCACTCGCGTCTGTTCCCAGCAAATACAGTGTATTGGACTGAAGAGAAGCTCCTGTTTTACTTAGTTTCCAATACTGAGTTGAACTCGATATGCCCCGTTTGTGTAGGAAGCACAGTTCTTTTGTTCTGAGCTAGCTCACTGTACTGGCCCTATAGGAAACACAGTGGAGTGCAAGAGTGCCTGTTTCTCAAAAGCAGAGTGTTTTTCTTGTAAGGCCGACTGGGGTTTAATACAACTTTCTAAACGGAGTTGAATCACATCCAGTTTCAAGTTCTAGCATTAAGTGTTAATTCAGGGTAAGAACACCACTATTGTGCAATTCTGGCCATAAACAGTGCAAATAGCACTCGCGTCTGTTCCCAGCAAATACAGTGTATTGGACTGAAGAGAAGCTCCTGTTTTACTTAGTTTCCAATACTGAGTTGAACTAGATATGCCCCGTTGTGTAGGAAGCACAGTTCTTTTGTTCTGAGCTAGCTCACTGTACTGGCCCTATAGGAAACACAGTGGAGTGCAAGAGTGCCTGTTTCTCAAAAGCAGAGTGTTTTTCTTGTAAGGCCGACTGGGGTTTAATACAACTTCCTAAACGGAGTTGAATCACATCCAGTTTCAAGGTCTAGCATTAAGTGTTAATTCAGGGTAAGAACACCACTATTGTGCTATTCTGGCCATAAACAGTGCAAATAGCACTCGCGTCTGTTCCCAGCAAATACAGTGTATTGGACTGAAGAGAAGCTCCTGTTTTACTTAGTTTCCAATACTGAGTTGAACTAGATATGCCCTGTTTGTGTAGGAAGCACAGTTCTTTTGTTCTGAGCTAGCTCACTCTACTGGCCCTATAGGAAACACAGTGGAGTGCAAGAGTGCCTGTTTCTCAAAAGCAGAGTGTTTTTCTTGTAAGGCCGACTGGGGTTTAATAAAACTTCCTAAACGGAGTTGAATCACATCCAGTTTCAAGTTTTAGCATTAACTGTTACTTCAGGGTCAGAACACCACTATTGTGCTATTCTGGCCATAAACAGTGCAAATAGCACTCGCGTCTGTTCCCAGCAAATACAGTGTATTGGACTGAAGAGAAGCTCCTGTTTTACTTAGTTTCCAATTCTGAGTTGAACTAGATATGCCCCGTGTGTGTAGGAAGCACAGTTCTTTTGTTCTGAGCTAGCTCACTGTACTGGCCCTATAGGAAACACAGTGGAGTGCAAGAGTGCCTGTTTCTCAAAAGCAGAGTGTTTTTCTTGTAAGGCCGACTGGGGTTTAATACAACTTCCTAAACGGAGTTGAATCACATTCAGTTTCAAGTTCTAGCATTAAGTGTTAATTCAGGGTAAGAACACCACTATTGTGCTATTCTGGCCATAAACAGTGCAAATAGCACTCGCGTCTGTTCCCAGCAAATACAGTGTATTGGACTGAAGAGAAGCTCCTGTTTTACTTAGTTTCCAATACTGAGTTGAACTAGATATGCCCCGTTTGTGTAGGAAGCACAATTCTTTTGTTCTGAGCTAGCTAACTCTACTGGCCCTATAGGAAACACAGTGGAGTGCAAGAGTGCCTGTTTCTCAAAAGCAGAGTGTTTTTCTTGTAGGGCCGACTGGGGTTTAATACAACTTCCTAAACGGAGTTGAATCACATCCAGTTTCAAGTTCTAGCATTAAGTGTTACTTCAGGGTAAGAACACCACTATTGTGCTATTCTGGATATAAACAGTGCAAATAGCACTCGCGTCTGTTCCCAGCAAATACAGTGTATTGGACTAAAGAGAAGCTCCTGTTTTACTTAGTTTCCAATACTGAGTTGAACTAGATATGCCCCGTTTGTGTAGGAAGCACAGTTCTTTTGTTCTGAGCTAGCTCACTGTACTGGCCCTATAGGAAACACAGTGGAGTGCAAGAGTGCCTGTTTCTCAAAAGCAGAGTGTTTTTCTTGTAAGGCCGACTGGGGTTTAATACAACTTCCTAAACGGAGTTGAATTACATTCAGTATCAAGTTCTAGCATTAAGTGTTAATTCAGGGTAAGAACACCACTATTGTGCTATTCTGGCCATAAACAGTGCAAATAGCACTCGCGTCTGTTCCCAGCAAATACAGTGTATTGGACTGAAGAGAAGCTCATGTTTTACTTAGTTTCCAATACTGAGTTGAACTAGATATGCCCCGTTTGTGTAAGAAGCACAGTTCTTTTGTTCAGAGCTAGCTCACTCTACTGGCCCTATAGGAAACACAGTGGAGTGCAAGAGTGCCTGTTTCTGAAAAGGAGAGTGTTTTTCTTGTAAGGCCGACTGGGGTTTAATACAACTTCATAAACCGAGTTGAATCACATTCAGTTTCAGGTTCTAGCATTAAGTGTTAATTCAGGGTAAGAACACCACTATTGTGCTATTCTGGCCATAAACAGTGCAAATAGCACTCGCGTCTGTTCCCAGCAAATACAGTGTATTGGACTGAAGAGAAGCTCCTGTTTTACGTAGTTTCCAATACTGAGTTGAACTAGATATGCCCCGTTTGTGTAGGAAGCACAGTTCTTTTGTTCTGAGCTAGCTCACTGTACTGGCCCTATAGGAAACACAGTGGAATGCAAGAGTGCCTGTTTCTCAAAAGCAGAGTGTTTTTCTTGTAAGGCCGTCTGGGGTTTAATACAACTTCCTAAACGGAGTTGAATCACATTCCCTTTCAAGTTCTAGCATTAAGTGTTAATTCAGGGTAAGAACACCACTATTGTGCTATTCTGGCCATAAACAGTGCAAATAGCACTCGCGTCTGTTCCCAGCAAATACAGTGTATTGGACTGAAGAGAAGCTCCTGTTTTACTTAGTTTCCAATACTGAGTTGAACTAGATATGCCCCGTTTGTGTAGGAAGCACAGTTCTTTTGTTCTGAGCTAGCTAACTCTACTGGCCCTATAGGAAACACAGTGGAGTGCAAGAGTGCCTGTTTCTCAAAAGCAGAGTGTTTTTCTTGTAGGGCCGACTGGGGTTTAATACAACTTCCTAAACGGAGTTGAATCACATCCAGTTTCAAGTTCTAGCATTAAGTGTTACTTCAGGGTAAGAACACCACTATTGTGCTATTCTGGATATAAACAGTGCAAATAGCACTCGCGTCTGTTCCCAGCAAATACAGTGTATTGGACTGAAGAGAAGCTCCTATTTTACTTAGTTTCCAATACTGAGTTGAACTAGATATGCCCCGTTTGTGTAGGAAGCACAGTTCTTTTGTTCTGAGCTAGCTCACTGTACTGGCCCTATAGGAAACACAGTGGAGTGCAAGAGTGCCAGTTTCTCAAAAGCAGAGTGTTTTTCTTGTAAGGCCGACTGGGGTTTAATACAACTTCCTAAACGGAGTTGAATCACATTCAGTTTCAAGTTCTAGCATTAAGTGTTAATTCAGGGTAAGAACACCACTATTGTGCTATTCTGGCCATAAACAGTGCAAATAGCACTCGCGTCTGTTCCCAGCAAATACAGTGTATTGGACTGAAGAGAAGCTCCTGTTTTACTTAGTTTCCAATACTGAGTTGAACTAGATATGCCCTGTTTGTGTAGGAAGCACAGTTCTTTTGTTCTGAGCTAGCTCACTCTACTGGCCCTATAGGAAACACAGTGGAGTGCAAGAGTGCCTGTTTCTCAAAAGCAGAGTGTTTTTCTTGTAAGGCCGACTGGGGTTTAATACAACTTCCTAAACGCAGTTGAATCACATTCAGTTTCAAGTTCTAGCATTAAGTGTTAATTCAGGGTAAGAACACCACTTTTGTGCTATTCTGGCCATAAACAGTGCAAATAGCACTCGCGTCTGTTCCCAGCAAATACAGTGTATTGGACTGAAGAGAAGCTCCTGTTTTACTTAGTTTCCAATACTGAGTTGAACTAGATATGCCCCGTTTGTGTAGGAAGCACAGTTCTTTTGTTCTGAGCTAGCTCACTGTACTGGCCCTATAGGAAACACAGTGGAGTGCAAGAGTGCCTGTTTCTCAAAAGCAGAGTGTTTTTCTTGTAAGGCCGACTGGGGTTTAATACAACTTTCTAAACGGAGTTGAATCACATCCAGTTTCAAGTTCTAGCATTAAGTGTTAATTCAGGGTAAGAACACCACTATTGTGCAATTCTGGCCATAAACAGTGCAAATAGCACTCGCGTCTGTTCCCAGCAAATACAGTGTATTGGACTGAAGAGAAGCTCCTGTTTTACTTAGTTTCCAATACTGAGTTGAACTAGATATGCCCCGTTGTGTAGGAAGCACAGTTCTTTTGTTCTGAGCTAGCTCACTGTACTGGCCCTATAGGAAACACAGTGGAGTGCAAGAGTGCCTGTTTCTCAAAAGCAGAGTGTTTTTCTTGTAAGGCCGACTGGGGTTTAATACAACTTCCTAAACGGAGTTGAATCACATCCAGTTTCAAGTTCTAGCATTAAGTGTTAATTCAGGGTAAGAACACCACTATTGTGCTATTCTGGCCATAAACAGTGCAAATAGCACTCGCGTCTGTTCCCAGCAAATACAGTGTATTGGACTGAAGAGAAGCTCCTGTTTTACTTAGTTTCCAATACTGAGTTGAACTAGATATGCCCCGTTTGTGTAGGAAGCACAGTTCTTTTGTTCTGAGCTAGCTCACTGTACTGGCCCTATAGGAAACACAGTGGAGTGCAAGAGTGCCTGTTTCTCAAAAGCAGAGTGTTTTTCTTGTAAGGCCGACTGGGGTTTAATACAACTTCCTAAACGGAGTTGAATCACATCCAGTTTCAAGTTTTAGCATTAACTGTTACTTCAGGGTCAGAACACCACTATTGTGCTATTCTGGCCATAAACAGTGCAAATAGCACTCGCGTCTGTTCCCAGCAAATACAGTGTATTGGACTGAGAGACGCTCCTGTTTTACTTAGTTTCCAATACTGAGTTGAACTAGATATGCCCCGTTTGTGTAGGAAGCACAGTTCTTTTGTTCTGAGCTAGCTCACTGTACTGGCCCTATAGGAAACACAGTGGAGTGCAAGAGTGCCTGTTTCTCAAAAGCAGAGTGTTTTTCTTGTAAGGCCGACTGGGGTTTAATACAACTTCCTAAACGGAGTTGAATCACATTCAGTTTCAAGTTCTAGCATTAAGTGTTAATTCAGGGTAAGAACACCTCTATTGTGCTATTCTGGCCATAAACAGTGCAAATAGCACTCGCGTCTGTTCCCAGCAAATACAGTGTATTGGACTGAAGAGAAGCTCCTGTTTTACTTAGTTTCCAATACTGAGTTGAACTAGATATGCCCCGTTTGTGTAGGAAGCACAGTTCTTTTGTTCTGAGCTAGCTAACTCTACTGGCCCTATAGGAAACACAGTGGAGTGCAAGAGTGCCTGTTTCTCAAAAGCAGAGTGTTTTTCTTGTAGGGCCGACTGGGGTTTAATACAACTTCCTAAACGGAGTTGAATCACATCCAGTTTCAAGTTCTAGCATTAAGTGTTACTTCAGGGTAAGAACAACACTATTGTGCTATTCTGGATATAAACAGTGCAAATAGCACTCGCGTCTGTTCCCAGCAAATACAGTGTATTGGACTGAAGAGAAGCTCCTATTTTACTTAGTTTCCAATACTGAGTTGAACTAGATATGCCCCGTTTGTGTAGGAAGCACAGTTCTTTTGTTCTGAGCTAGCTCACTGTACTGGCCCTATAGGAAACACAGTGGAGTGCAAGAGTGCCTGTTTCTCAAAAGCAGAGTGTTTTTCTTGTAAGGCCGACTGGGGTTTAATACAACTTCCTAAACGGAGTTGAATCACATTCAGTTTCAAGTTCTAGCATTAAGTGTTAATTCAGGGTAAGAACACCACTATTGTGCTTTTCTGGCCATAAACAGTGCAAATAGCACTCGCGTCTGTTCCCAGCAAATACAGTGTATTGGACTGAAGAGAAGCTCCTGTTTTACTTAGTTTCCAATACTGAGTTGAACTAGATATGCCCTGTTTGTGTAGGAAGCACAGTTCTTTTGTTCTGAGCTAGCTCACTCTACTGGCCCTATAGGAAACACAGTGGAGTGCAAGAGTGCCTGTTTCTCAAAAGCAGAGTGTTTTTCTTGTAAGGCCGACTGGGGTTTAATACAACTTCCTAAACGGAGTTGAATCACATCCAGTTTCAAGTTTTAGCATTAACTGTTACTTCAGGGTCAGAACACCACTATTGTGCTATTCTGGCCATAAACAGTGCAAATAGCACTCGCGTCTGTTCCCAGCAAATACAGTGTATTGGACTGAAGAGAAGCTCCTGTTTTACTTAGTTTCCAATTCTGAGTTGAACTAGATATGCCCCGTGTGTGTAGGAAGCACAGTTCTTTTGTTCTGAGCTAGCTCACTGTACTGGCCCTATAGGAAACACAGTGGAGTGCAAGAGTGCCTGTTTCTCAAAAGCAGAGTGTTTTTCTTGTAAGGCCGACTGGGGTTTAATACAACTTCCTAAACGGAGTTGAATTACATTCAGTATCAAGTTCTAGCATTAAGTGTTAATTCAGGGTAAGAACACCACTATTGTGCTATTCTGGCCATAAACAGTGCAAATAGCACTTGCGTCTGTTCCCAGCAAATACAGTGTATTGGACTGAAGAGAAGCTCATGTTTTACTTAGTTTCCAATACTGAGTTGAACTAGATATGCCCCGTTTATGTAAGAAGCACAGTTCTTTTGTTCAGAGCTAGCTCACTCTACTGGCCCTATAGGAAACACAGTGGAGTGCAAGAGTGCCTGTTTCTGAAAAGGAGAGTGTTTTTCTTGTAAGGCCGACTGGGGTTTAATACAACTTCATAAACCGAGTTGAATCACATTCAGTTTCAGGTTATAGCATTAAGTGTTAATTCAGGGTAAGAACACCACTATTGTGCTATTCTGGCCATAAACAGTGCAAATAGCACTCGCGTCTGTTCCCAGCAAATACAGTGTATTGGACTGAAGAGAAGCTCCTGTTTTACGTAGTTTCCAATACTGAGTTGAACTAGATATGCCCCGTTTGTGTAGGAAGCACAGTTCTTTTGTTCTGAGCTAGCTCACTGTACTGGCCCTATAGGAAACACAGTGGAATGCAAGAGTGCCTGTTTCTCAAAAGCAGAGTGTTTTTCTTGTAAGGCCGTCTGGGGTTTAATACAACTTCCTAAACGGAGTTGAATCACATTCCCTTTCAAGTTCTAGCATTAAGTGTTAATTCAGGGTAAGAACACCACTATTGTGCTATTCTGGCCATAAACAGTGCAAATAGCACTCGCGTCTGTTCCCAGCAAATACAGTGTATTGGACTGAAGAGAAGCTCCTGTTTTACTTAGTTTCCAATACTGAGTTGAACTAGATATGCCCCGTTTGTGTAGGAAGCACAGTTCTTTTGTTCTGAGCTAGCTAACTCTACTGGCCCTATAGGAAACACAGTGGAGTGCAAGAGTGCCTGTTTCTCAAAAGCAGAGTGTTTTTCTTGTAGGGCCGACTGGGGTTTAATACAACTTCCTAAACGGAGTTGAATCACATCCAGTTTCAAGTTCTAGCATTAAGTGTTACTTCAGGGTAAGAACACCACTATTGTGCTATTCTGGATATAAACAGTGCAAATAGCACTCGCGTCTGTTCCCAGAAAATACAGTGTATTGGACTGAAGAGAAGCTCCTATTTTACTTAGTTTCCAATACTGAGTTGAACTAGATATGCCCCGTTTGTGTAGGAAGCACAGTTCTTTTGTTCTGAGCTAGCTCACTGTACTGGCCCTATAGGAAACACAGTGGAGTGCAAGAGTGCCAGTTTCTCAAAAGCAGAGTGTTTTTCTTGTAAGGCCGACTGGGGTTTAATACAACTTCCTAAACGGAGTTGAATCACATTCAGTTTCAAGTTCTAGCATTAAGTGTTAATTCAGGGTAAGAACACCACTATTGTGCTATTCTGGCCATAAACAGTGCAAATAGCACTCGCGTCTGTTCCCAGCAAATACAGTGTATTGGACTGAAGAGAAGCTCCTGTTTTACTTAGTTTCCAATACTGAGTTGAACTAGATATGCCCTGTTTGTGTAGGAAGCACAGTTCTTTTGTTCTGAGCTAGCTCACTCTACTGGCCCTATAGGAAACACAGTGGAGTGCAAGAGTGCCTGTTTCTCAAAAGCAGAGTGTTTTTCTTGTAAGGCCGACTGGGGTTTAATACAACTTCCTAAACGCAGTTGAATCACATTCAGTTTCAAGTTCTAGCATTAAGTGTTAATTCAGGGTAAGAACACCACTTTTGTGCTATTCTGGCCATAAACAGTGCAAATAGCACTCGCGTCTGTTCCCAGCAAATACAGTGTATTGGACTGAAGAGAAGCTCCTGTTTTACTTAGTTTCCAATACTGAGTTGAACTAGATATGCCCCGTTTGTGTAGGAAGCACAGTTCTTTTGTTCTGAGCTAGCTCACTGTACTGGCCCTATAGGAAACACAGTGGAGTGCAAGAGTGCCTGTTTCTCAAAAGCAGAGTGTTTTTCTTGTAAGGCCGACTGGGGTTTAATACAACTTTCTAAACGGAGTTGAATCACATCCAGTTTCAAGTTCTAGCATTAAGTGTTAATTCAGGGTAAGAACACCACTATTGTGCAATTCTGGCCATAAACAGTGCAAATAGCACTCGCGTCTGTTCCCAGCAAATACAGTGTATTGGACTGAAGAGAAGCTCCTGTTTTACTTAGTTTCCAATACTGAGTTGAACTAGATATGCCCCGTTGTGTAGGAAGCACAGTTCTTTTGTTCTGAGCTAGCTCACTGTACTGGCCCTATAGGAAACACAGTGGAGTGCAAGAGTGCCTGTTTCTCAAAAGCAGAGTGTTTTTCTTGTAAGGCCGACTGGGGTTTAATACAACTTCCTAAACGGAGTTGAATCACATCCAGTTTCAAGTTCTAGCATTAAGTGTTAATTCAGGGTAAGAACACCACTATTGTGCTATTCTGGCCATAAACAGTGCAAATAGCACTCGCGTCTGTTCCCAGCAAATACAGTGTATTGGACTGAAGAGAAGCTCCTGTTTTACTTAGTTTCCAATACTGAGTTGAACTAGATATGCCCCGTTTGTGTAGGAAGCACAGTTCTTTTGTTCTGAGCTAGCTCACTGTACTGGCCCTATAGGAAACACAGTGGAGTGCAAGAGTGCCTGTTTCTCAAAAGCAGAGTGTTTTTCTTGTAAGGCCGACTGGGGTTTAATACAACTTCCTAAACGGAGTTGAATCACATCCAGTTTCAAGTTTTAGCATTAACTGTTACTTCAGGGTCAGAACACCACTATTGTGCTATTCTGGCCATAAACAGTGCAAATAGCACTCGCGTCTGTTCCCAGCAAATACAGTGTATTGGACTGAAGAGAAGCTCCTGTTTTACTTAGTTTCCAATACTGAGTTGAACTAGATATGCCCCGTTTGTGTAGGAAGCACAGTTCTTTTGTTCTGAGCTAGCTCACTGTACTGGCCCTATAGGAAACACAGTGGAGTGCAAGAGTGCCTGTTTCTCAAAAGCAGAGTGTTTTTCTTGTAAGGCCGACTGGGGTTTAATACAACTTCCTAAACGGAGTTGAATCACATTCAGTTTCAAGTTCTAGCATTAAGTGTTAATTCAGGGTAAGAACACCTCTATTGTGCTATTCTGGCCATAAACAGTGCAAATAGCACTCGCGTCTGTTCCCAGCAAATACAGTGTATTGGACTGAAGAGAAGCTCCTGTTTTACTTAGTTTCCAATACTGAGTTGAACTAGATATGCCCCGTTTGTGTAGGAAGCACAGTTCTTTTGTTCTGAGCTAGCTAACTCTACTGGCCCTATAGGAAACACAGTGGAGTGCAAGAGTGCCTGTTTCTCAAAAGCAGAGTGTTTTTCTTGTAGGGCCGACTGGGGTTTAATACAACTTCCTAAACGGAGTTGAATCACATCCAGTTTCAAGTTCTAGCATTAAGTGTTACTTCAGGGTAAGAACAACACTATTGTGCTATTCTGGATATAAACAGTGCAAATAGCACTCGCGTCTGTTCCCAGCAAATACAGTGTATTGGACTGAAGAGAAGCTCCTATTTTACTTAGTTTCCAATACTGAGTTGAACTAGATATGCCCCGTTTGTGTAGGAAGCACAGTTCTTTTGTTCTGAGCTAGCTCACTGTACTGGCCCTATAGGAAACACAGTGGAGTGCAAGAGTGCCTGTTTCTCAAAAGCAGAGTGTTTTTCTTGTAAGGCCGACTGGGGTTTAATACAACTTCCTAAACGGAGTTGAATCACATTCAGTTTCAAGTTCTAGCATTAAGTGTTAATTCAGGGTAAGAACACCACTATTGTGCTTTTCTGGCCATAAACAGTGCAAATAGCACTCGCGTCTGTTCCCAGCAAATACAGTGTATTGGACTGAAGAGAAGCTCCTGTTTTACTTAGTTTCCAATACTGAGTTGAACTAGATATGCCCTGTTTGTGTAGGAAGCACAGTTCTTTTGTTCTGAGCTAGCTCACTCTACTGGCCGTATAGGAAACACAGTGGAGTGCAAGAGTGCCTGTTTCTCAAAAGCAGAGTGTTTTTCTTGTAAGGCCGACTGGGGTTTAATACAACTTCCTAAACGGAGTTGAATCACATCCAGTTTCAAGTTTTAGCATTAACTGTTACTTCAGGGTCAGAACACCACTATTGTGCTATTCTGGCCATAAACAGTGCAAATAGCACTCGCGTCTGTTCCCAGCAAATACAGTGTATTGGACTGAAGAGAAGCTCCTGTTTTACTTAGTTTCCAATTCTGAGTTGAACTAGATATGCCCCGTGTGTGTAGGAAGCACAGTTCTTTTGTTCTGAGCTAGCTCACTGTACTGGCCCTATAGGAAACACAGTGGAGTGCAAGAGTGCCTGTTTCTCAAAAGCAGAGTGTTTTTCTTGTAAGGCCGACTGGGGTTTAATACAACTTCCTAAACGGAGTTGAATCACATTCAGTTTCAAGTTCTAGCATTAAGTGTTAATTCAGGGTAAGAACACCACTATTGTGCTATTCTGGCCATAAACAGTGCAAATAGCACTCGCGTCTGTTCCCAGCAAATACAGTGTATTGGACTGAAGAGAAGCTCCTGTTTTACTTAGTTTCCAATACTGAGTTGAACTAGATATGCCCCGTTTGTGTAGGAAGCACAATTCTTTTGTTCTGAGCTAGCTAACTCTACTGGCCCTATAGGAAACACAGTGGAGTGCAAGAGTGCCTGTTTCTCAAAAGCAGAGTGTTTTTCTTGTAGGGCCGACTGGGGTTTAATACAACTTCCTAAACGGAGTTGAATCACATCCAGTTTCAAGTTCTAGCATTAAGTGTTACTTCAGGGTAAGAACACCACTATTGTGCTATTCTGGCCATAAACAGTGCAAATAGCACTCGCGTCTCTTCCCAGCAAATACAGTGTATTGGACTGAAGAGAAGCTCCTGTTTTACTTAGTTTCCAATACTGAGTTGAACTAGATATGCCCTGTTTGTGTAGGAAGCACAGTTCTTTTGTTCTGAGCTAGCTCACTCTACTGGCCCTATAGGAAACACAGTGGAGTGCAAGAGTGCCTGTTTCTCAAAAGCAGAGTGTTTTTCTTGTGAGGCCGACTGGGGTTTAATACAACTTCCTAAACGCAGTTGAATCACATTCAGTTTCAAGTTCTAGCATTAAGTGTTAATTCAGGGTAAGAACACCACTTTTGTGCTATTCTGGCCATAAACAGTGCAAATAGCACTCGCGTCTGTTCCCAGCAAATACAGTGTATTGGACTGAAGAGAAGCTCCTGTTTTACTTAGTTTCCAATACTGAGTTGAACTAGATATGCCCCGTTTGTGTAGGAAGCACAGTTCTTTTGTTCTGAGCTAGCTCACTGTACTGGCCCTATAGGAAACACAGTGGAGTGCAAGAGTGCCTGTTTCTCAAAAGCAGAGTGTTTTTCTTGTAGGGCCGACTGGGGTTTAATACAACTTCCTAAACGGAGTTGAATCACATCCAGTTTCAAGTTCTAGCATTAAGTGTTACTTCAGGGTAAGAACACCACTATTGTGCTATTCTGGATATAAACAGTGCAAATAGCACTCGCGTCTGTTCCCAGGAAATACAGTGTATTGGACTAAAGAGAAGCTCCTATTTTACTTAGTTTCCAATACTGAGTTGAACTAGATATGCCCCGTTTGTGTAGGAAGCACAGTTCTTTTGTTCTGAGCTAGCTCACTGTACTGGCCCTATAGGAAACACAGTGGAGTGCAAGAGTGCCTGTTTCTCAAAAGCAGAGTGTTTTTCTTGTAAGGCCGACTGGGGTTTAATACAACTTCCTAAACGGAGTTGAATTACATTCAGTATCAAGTTCTAGCATTAAGTGTTAATTCAGGGTAAGAACACCACTATTGTGCTATTCTGGCCATAAACAGTGCAAATAGCACTCGCGTCTCTTCCCAGCAAATACAGTGTATTGGACTGAAGAGAAGCTCCTGTTTTACTTAGTTTCCAATACTGAGTTGAACTAGATATGCCCTGTTTGTGTAGGAAGCACAGTTCTTTTGTTCTGAGCTAGCTCACTCTACTGGCCCTATAGGAAACACAGTGGAGTGCAAGAGTGCCTGTTTCTCAAAAGCAGAGTGTTTCTCTTGTGAGGCCGACTGGGGTTTAATACAACTTCCTAAACGCAGTTGAATCACATTCAGTTTCAAGTTCTAGCATTAAGTGTTAATTCAGGGTAAGAACACCACTTTTGTGCTATTCTGGCCATAAACAGTGCAAATAGCACTCGCGTCTGTTCCCAGCAAATACAGTGTATTGGACTGAAGAGAAGCTCCTGTTTTACTTAGTTTCCAATACTGAGTTGAACTAGATATGCCCCGTTTGTGTAGGAAGCACAATTCTTTTGTTCTGAGCTAGCTCACTGTACTGGCCCTATAGGAAACACAATGGAGTGCAAGAGTGCCTGTTTCTCAAAAGCAGAGTGTTTTTCTTGTAAGGACGACTGGGGTTTAATACAACTTCCTAAACGGAGTTGAAACACATTCAGGTTCAAGTTCTAGCATTAAGTGTTAATTCAGGGTAAGAACACCACTATTTTGCTATTCTGGCCATAAACAGTGCAAATAGCACTCCCGTCTGTTCCCAGCAAATACAGTGTATTGGACTGAAGAGAAGCTCCTGTTTTACTTAGTTTCCAATACTGAGTTGAACTAGATATGCCCCGTTTGTGTAGGAGCACAGTTCTTTTGTTCTGAGCTAGCTCACTGTACTGGCCCTATAGGAAACACAGTGGAATGCAAGAGTGCCTGTTTCTCAAAAGCAGAGTGTTTTTCTTGTAAGGCCGACTGGGGTTTAATACAACTTCCTAAACGGAGTTGAATCACATCCAGTTTCAAGTTCTAGCATTAAGTGTTAATTCAGGGTAAGAACACCACTATTGTGCTATTCTATCTATAAACAGTGCAAATAGCACTCCCGTCTGTTCCCAGGAAATACAGTGTATTGGACTGAAGAGAAGCTCCTGTTTTACTTAGTTTCCAATACTGAGTTGAACTAGATATGCCCCGTTTGTGTAGGAAGCAAGTTCTTTTGTTCTGAGCTAGCTCACTGTACTGGCCCTATAGGAAACACAGTGGAGTGCAAGAGTGCCTGTTTCTCAAAAGCAGAGTGTTTTGCTTGTAAGGCCGACTGGGGTTTAATACAACTTCCTAAACGGAGTTGAATCACATTCAGTTTCAAGTTCTAGCATTAAGTGTCAATTCAGGGTAAGAACACCACAATTGTGCTATTCTGGCCATAAACAGTGCAAATAGCACTCTCGTCTGTTCCCAGCAAATACAGTGTATTGGACTGAAGAGAAGCTCCTGTTTTACTTAGTTTCCAATACTGAGTTGAACTAGATATGCCCCGTTTGTGTTGGAAGCACAGTTAATTTGTTCTAAGCTAGCTCACTGTACTGGCCCTATAGGAAACACAGTAGAGTGCAAGAGTGCCTGTTTCTCAAAAGCAGAGTGTTTGTCTTGTAAGGCCAAATGGGGTTAAATACAACGTCCTAAACGGAGTTGAATCACATTCAGTTTCATGTTGTAGCATTAATTGTTAATTCAGGGTAAGAACACCACTATGTGCTATTCCGTCCATAAACAGTGCAAATAGCACTCGCGTCTGTTCCCAGCAAATACAGTGTATTGGACTGAAGAGAAGCTCCTGTTTTACTTAGTTTCCAATACTGAGTTGAACTAGATATGCCCCGTTTGTGTAGGAAGCACAGTTCTTTTGTTCTGAGCTAGCTAACTCTACTGGCCCTATAGGAAACACAGTGGAGTGCAAGAGTGCCTGTTTCTCAAAAGCAGAGTGTTTTTCTTATAGGGCCGACTGGGGTTTAATACAACTTCCTAAACGGAGTTGAATCACATCCAGTTTCAAGTTCTAGCATTAAGTGTTACTTCAGGGTAAGAACACCACTATTGTGCTATTCTGGATATAAACAGTGCAAATAGCACTCGCGTCTGTTCCCAGCAAATACAGTGTATTGGACTGAAGAGAAGCTCCTATTTTACTTAGTTTCCAATACTGAGTTGAACTAGATATGCCCCGTTTGTGTAGGAAGCACAGTTCTTTTGTTCTGAGCTAGCTCACTCTACTGGCCCTATAGGAAACACAGTGGAGTGCAAGAGTGCCTGTTTCTCAAAAGCAGAGTGTTTTTCTTGTAAGGCCGACTGGGGTTTAATACAACTTCCTAAACGCAGTTGAATCACATTCAGTTTCAAGTTCTAGCATTAAGTGTTAATTCAGGGTAAGAACACCACTTTTGTGCTATTCTGGCCATAAACAGTGCAAATAGCACTCGCGTCTGTTCCCAGCAAATACAGTGTATTGGACTGAAGAGAAGCTCCTGTTTTACTTAGTTTCCAATACTGAGTTGAACTAGATATGCCCCGTTTGTGTAGGAAGCACATTTCTTTTGTTCTGAGCTAGCTCACTGTACTGGCCCTATAGGAAACACAGTGGAGTGCAAGAGTGCCTGTTTCTCAAAAGCAGAGTGTTTTTCTTGTAAGGCCGACTGGGGTTTAATACAACTTTCTAAATGGAGTTGAATCACATCCAGTTTCAAGTTCTAGCATTAAGTGTTAATTCAGGGTAAGAACACAACTATTGTGCAATTCTGGCCATAAACAGTGCAAATAGCACTCGCGTCTGTTCCCAGCAAATACAGTGTATTGGACTGAAGAGAAGCTCCTGTTTTACTTAGTTTCCAATACTGAGTTGAACTCGATATGCCCCGTTTGTTTAGGAAGCACAGTTCTTTTGTTCTGAGCTAGCTCACTGTACTGGCCCTATAGGAAACACAGTGGAGTGCAAGAGTGCCTGTTTCTCAAAAGCAGAGTGTTTTTCTTGTAAGGCCGATTGGGGTTTAATACAACTTCCTAAATGGAGTTGAATCAGATTCAGTTTCAAGTTCTAGCATTAAGTGTTAATTCAGGGTAAGAACACCACTATTGTGCTATTCTGGCCATAAACAGTGCAAATAGCACTCGCGTCTGTTCCCAGCAAATACAGTGTATTGGACTGAAGAGAAGCTCCTGTTTTACTTAGTTTCCAAAACTGAGTTGAACTAGATATGCCCCGTTTGTTTAGGAAGCACAGTTCTTTTGTTCTGAGCTAGCTCACTGTACTGGCCCTATAGGAAACACAGTGGAATGCAAGAGTGCCTGTTTCTCAAAAGCAGAGTGTTTTTCTTGTAAGGCCGACTGGGGTTTAATACAACTTCCTAAACGGAGTTGAATCACATCCAGTTTCAAGTTCTAGCATTAAGTGTTAATTCAGGGTAAGAACACCACTATTGTGCTATTCTGGCTATAAACAGTTCAAATAGCACTCGCGTCTGTTCCCAGCAAATACAGTGTATTGGACTGAAGAGAAGCTCCTGTTTTACTTAGTTTCCAATACTGAGTTGAACTAGATATGCCCCGTTTGTGTAGGAAGCACAGTTCTTTTGTTCTGAGCTAGCTCAGTGTACTGGCCCTATAGGAAACACAGTGGAGTGCAAGAGTGCTGTTTCTCAAAAGCAGAGTTTTTTTCTTGTAAGGCCGACTGGGGTTTAATAAAGCTTCCTAAAAGGAGTTGAATTACATTCAGTTTCAAGTTCTAGCATTAAGTGTTAATTCAGGGTAAGAACACCACTATTGTGCTATTCTGGCCATAAACAGTGCAAATAGCACTCGCGTCTGTTCCCAGCAAATACAGTGTATTGGACTGAAGAGAAGCTCATGTTTTACTTAGTTTCCAATACTGAGTTGAACTAGATATGCCCCGTTTGTGTAAGAAGCACAGTTCTTTTGTTCAGAGCTAGCTCACTCTACTGGCCCTATAGGAAACACAGTGGAGTGCAAGAGTGCCTGTTTCTCAAAAGGAGAGTGTTTTTCTTGTAAGGCCGACTGGGGTTTAATACAACTTCATAAACCGAGTTGAATCACATTCAGTTTCAGGTTCTAGCATTAAGTGTTAATTCAGGGTCAGAACACCACTATTGTGCTATTCTGGCCATAAACAGTGCAAATAGCACTCGCGTCTGTTCCCAGCAAATACAGTGTATTGGACTGAAGAGAAGCTCCTGTTTTACTTAGTTTCCAATACTGAGTTGAACTAGATATGCCCCGTTTGTGTAGGAAGCACAGTTCTTTTGTTCTGAGCTAGCTCACTGTACTGGCCCTATAGGAAACACTGTGGAATGCAAGAGTGCCTGTTTCTCAAAAGCAGAGTGTTTTTCTTGTAAGGCCGTCTGGGGTTTAATACAACTTCCTAAACGGAGTTGAATCACATTCCCTTTCAAGTTCTAGCATTAAGTGTTAATTCAGGGTAAGAACACCACTATTGTGCTATTCTGGCCATAAACAGTGCAAATAGCACTCGCGTCTGTTCCTAGCAAATACAGTGTATTGGACTGAAGAGAAGCTCCTGTTTTACTTAGTTTCCAATACTGAGTTGAACTAGATATGCCCCGTTTGTGTAGGAAGCACAGTTCTTTTGTTCTGAGCTAGCTCACTGTACTGGCCCTATAGGAAACACAGTGGAGTGCAAGAGTGCCTGTTTCTCAAAAGCAGAGTGTTTTTCTTGTAAGGCCGACTGGGGTTTAATACAACTTCCTAAACGGAGTTGAATCACATCCAGTTTCAAGTTCTAGCATTAAGTGTCAATTCAGGGTAAGAACACCACAATTGTGCTATTCTGGCCATAAACAGTGCAAATAGCACTCTCGTCTGTTCCCAGCAAATACAGTGTATTGGACTGAAGAGAAGCTCCTGTTTTACTTAGTTTCCAATACTGAGTTGAACTACATATGCCCTGTTTGTGTTGGAAGCACAGTTAATTTGTTCTAAGCTAGCTCACTGTACTGGCCCTATAGGAAACACAGTAGAGTGCAAGAGTGCCTGTTTCTCAAAAGCAGAGTGTTTGTCTTGTAAGGCCAAATAGGGTTAAATACAACGTCCTAAACTGAGTTGAATCACATTCAGTTTCATGTTCTAGCATTAATTGTTAATTCAGGGTAAGAACACCACTATGTGCTATTCCGTCCATAAACAGTGCAAATAGCACTCGCGTCTGTTCCCAGCAAATACAGTGTATTGGACTGAAGAGAAGCTCCTGTTTTACTTAGTTTCCAATACTGAGTTGAACTAGATATGCCCCGTTTGTGTAGGAAGCACAGTTCTTTTGTTCTGAGCTAGCTAACTCTACTGGCCCTATAGGAAACACAGTGGAGTGCAAGAGTGCCTGTTTCTCAAAAGCAGAGTGTTTTTCTTTTAGGGCCGACTGGGGTTTAATACAACTTCCTAAACGGAGTTGAATCACATCCAGTTTCAAGTTCTAGCATTAAGTGTTACTTCAGGGTAAGAACACCACTATTGTGCTATTCTGGATATAAACAGTGCAAATAGCACTCGCGTCTGTTCCCAGCAAATACAGTGTATTGGACTGAAGAGAAGCTCCTATTTTACTTAGTTTCCAATACTGAGTTGAACTAGATATGCCCCGTTTGTGTAGGAAGCACAGTTCTTTTGTTCTGAGCTAGCTCACTGTACTGGCCCTATAGGAAACACAGTGGAGTGCAAGAGTGCCTGTTTCTCAAAAGCAGAGTGTTTTTCTTGTAAGGCCGACTGGGGTTTAATACAACTTCCTAAACGGAGTTGAATCACATTCAGTTTCAAGTTCTAGCATTAAGTGTTAATTCAGGGTAAGAACACCACTATTGTGCTATTCTGGCCATAAACAGTGCAAATAGCACTCGCGTCTGTTCCCAGCAAATACAGTGTATTGGACTGAAGAGAAGCTCCTGTTTTACTTAGTTTCCAATACTGAGTTGAACTAGATATGCCCTGTTTGTGTAGGAAGCACAGTTCTTTTGTTCTGAGCTAGCTCACTCTACTGGCCCTATAGGAAACACAGTGGAGTGCAAGAGTGCCTGTTTCTCAAAAGCAGAGTGTTTTTCTTGTAAGGCCGACTGGGGTTTAATACAACTTCCTAAACGCAGTTGAATCACATTCAGTTTCAAGTTCTAGCATTAAGTGTTAATTCAGGGTAAGAACACCACTTTTGTGCTATTCTGGCCATAAACAGTGCAAATAGCACTCGCGTCTGTTCCCAGCAAATACAGTGTATTGGACTGAAGAGAAGCTCCTGTTTTACTTAGTTTCCAATACTGAGTTGAACTAGATATGCCCCGTTTGTGTAGGAAGCACAGTTCTTTTGTTCTGAGCTAGCTCACTGTACTGGCCCTATAGGAAACACAGTGGAGTGCAAGAGTGCCTGTTTCTCAAAAGCAGAGTGTTTTTCTTGTAAGGCCGACTGGGATTTAATACAACTTTCTAAACGGAGTTGAATCACATCCAGTTTCAAGTTCTAGCATTAAGTGTTAATTCAGGGTAAGAACACCACTATTATGCAATTCTGGCCATAAACAGTGCAAATAGCACTCGCGTCTGTTCCCAGCAAATACAGTGTATTGGACTGAAGAGAAGCTCCTGTTTTACTTAGTTTCCAATACTGAGTTGAACTAGATATGCCCCGTTTGTGTAGGAAGCACAGTTCTTTTGTTCTGAGCTAGCTCACTGTACTGGCCCTATAGGAAACACAGTGGAGTGCAAGAGTGCCTGTTTCTCAAAAGCAGAGTGTTTTTCTTGTAAGGCCGACTGGGGTTTAATACAACTTCCTAAACGGAGTTGAATCACATCCAGTTTCAAGTTTTAGCATTAACTGTTACTTCAGGGTCAGAACACCACTATTGTGCTATTCTGGCCATAAACAGTGCAAATAGCAATCGCGTCTGTTCCCAGCAAATACAGTGTATTGGACTGAAGAGAAGCTCCTGTTTTACTTAGTTTCCAATACTGAGTTGAACTAGATATGCCCCGTTTGTGTAGGAAGCACAGTTCTTTTGTTCTGAGCTAGCTCACTGTACTGGCCCTATAGGAAACACAGTGGAGTGCAAGAGTGCCTGTTTCTCAAAAGCAGAGTGTTTTTCTTGTAAGGCCGACTGGGGTTTAATACAACTTCCTAAACGGAGTTGAATCACATTCAGTTTCAAGTTCTAGCATTAAGTGTTAATTCAGGGTAAAAACACCTCTATTGTGCTATTCTGGCCATAAACAGTGCAAATAGCACTCGCGTCTGTTCCCAGCAAATACAGTGTATTGGACTGAAGAGAAGCTCCTGTTTTACTTAGTTTCCAATACTGAGTTGAACTAGATATGCCCCGTTTGTGTAGGAAGCACAGTTCTTTTGTTCTGAGCTAGCTAACTCTACTGGCCCTATAGGAAACACAGTGGAGTGCAAGAGTGCCTGTTTCTCAAAAGCAGAGTGTTTTTCTTGTAGGGCCGACTGGGGTTTAATACAACTTCCTAAACGGAGTTGAATCACATCCAGTTTCAAGTTCTAGCATTAAGTGTTACTTCAGGGTAAGAACACCACTATTGTGCTATTCTGGATATAAACAGTGCAAATAGCACTCGCGTCTGTTCCCAGCAAATACAGTGTATTGGACTGAAGAGAAGCTCCTATTTTACTTAGTTTCCAATACTGAGTTGAACTAGATATGCCCCGTTTGTGTAGGAAGCACAGTTCTTTTGTTCTGAGCTAGCTCACTGTACTGGCCCTATAGGAAACACAGTGGAGTGCAAGAGTGCCTGTTTCTCAAAAGCAGAGTGTTTTTCTTGTAAGGCCGACTGGGGTTTAATACAACTTCCTAAACGGAGTTGAATCACATTCAGTTTCAAGTTCTAGCATTAAGTGTTAATTCAGGGTAAGAACACCACTATTGTGCTATTCTGGCCATAAACAGTGCAAATAGCACTCGCGTCTGTTCCCAGCAAATACAGTGTATTGGACTGAAGAGAAGCTCCTGTTTTACTTAGTTTCCAATACTGAGTTGAACTAGATATGCCCTGTTTGTGTAGGAAGCACAGTTCTTTTGTTCTGAGTTAGCTCACTCTACTGGCCCTATAGGAAACACAGTGGAGTGCAAGAGTGCCTGTTTCTCAAAAGCAGAGTGTTTTTCTTGTAAGGCCGACTGGGGTTTAATACAACTTCCTAAACGGAGTTGAATCACATCCAGTTTCAAGTTTTAGCATTAACTGTTACTTCAGGGTCAGAACACCACTATTGTGCTATTCTGGCCATAAACAGTGCAAATAGCACTCGCGTCTGTTCCCAGCAAATACAGTGTATTGGACTGAAGAGAAGCTCCTGTTTTACTTAGTTTCCAATACTGAGTTGAACTAGATATGCCCCGTTTGTGTAGGAAGCACAGTTCTTTTGTTCTGAGCTAGCTCACTGTACTGGCCCTATAGGAAACACAGTGGAGTGCAAGAGTGCCTGTTTCTCAAAAGCAGAGTGTTTTTCTTGTAAGGCCGACTGGGGTTTAATACAACTTCCTAAACGGAGTTGAATCACATTCAGTTTCAAGTTCTAGCATTAAGTGTTAATTCAGGGTAAGAACACCACTATTGTGCTATTCTGGCCATAAACAGTGCAAATAGCACTCGCGTCTGTTCCCAGCAAATACAGTGTATTGGACTGAAGAGAAGCTCCTGTTTTACTTAGTTTCCAATACTGAGTTGAACTAGATATGCCCTGTTTGTGTAGGAAGCACAGTTCTTTTGTTCTGAGTTAGCTCACTCTACTGGCCCTATAGGAAACACAGTGGAGTGCAAGAGTGCCTGTTTCTCAAAAGCAGAGTGTTTTTCTTGTAAGGCCGACTGGGGTTTAATACAACTTCCTAAACGGAGTTGAATCACATCCAGTTTCAAGTTTTAGCATTAACTGTTACTTCAGGGTCAGAACACCACTATTGTGCTATTCTGGCCATAAACAGTGCAAATAGCACTCGCGTCTGTTCCCAGCAAATACAGTGTATTGGACTGAAGAGAAGCTCCTGTTTTACTTAGTTTCCAATTCTGAGTTGAACTAGATATGCCCCGTGTGTGTAGGAAGCACAGTTCTTTTGTTCTGAGCTAGCTCACTGTACTGGCCCTATAGGAAACACAGTGGAGTGCAAGAGTGCCTGTTTCTCAAAAGCAGAGTGTTTTTCTTGTAAGGCCGACTGGGGTTTAATACAACTTCCTAAACGGAGTTGAATCACATTCAGTTTCAAGTTTTAGCATTAAGTGTTAATTCAGGGTAAGAACACCACTTTTGTGCTATTCTGGCCATAAACAGTGCAAATAGCACTCGCGTCTGTTCCCAGCAAATACAGTGTATTGGACTGAAGAGAAGCTCCTGTTTTACTTAGTTTCCAATACTGAGTTGAACTAGATATGCCCCGTTTGTGTAGGAAGCACAATTCTTTTGTTCTGAGCTAGCTAACTCTACTGGCCCTATAGGAAACACAGTGGAGTGCAAGAGTGCCTGTTTCTCAAAAGCAGAGTGTTTTTCTTGTAGGGCCGACTGGGGTTTAATACAACTTCCTAAACGGAGTTGAATCACATCCAGTTTCAAGTTCTCTCATTAAGTGTTACTTCAGGGTAAGAACACCACTATTGTGCTATTCTGGATATAAACAGTGCAAATAGCACTCGCGTCTGTTCCCAGCAAATACAGTGTATTGGACTAAAGAGAAGCTCATATTTTACTTAGTTTCCAATACTGAGTTGAACTAGATATGCCCCGTTTGTGTAGGAAGCACAGTTCTTTTGTTCTGAGCTAGCTCACTGTACTGGCCCTATAGGAAACACAGTGGAGTGCAAGAGTGCCTGTTTCTCAAAAGCAGAGTGTTTTTCTTGTAAGGCCGACTGGGGTTTAATACAACTTCCTAAACGGAGTTGAATCACATTCAGTATCAAGTTCTAGCATTAAGTGTTAATTCAGGGTAAGAACACCACTATTGTGCTATTCTGGCCATAAACAGTGCAAATAGCACTCGCGTCTCTTCCCAGCAAATACAGTGTATTGGACTGAAGAGAAGCTCCTGTTTTACTTAGTTTCCAATACTGAGTTGAACTAGATATGCCCTGTTTGTGTAGGAAGCACAGTTCTTTTGTTCTGAGCTAGCTCACTCTACTGGCCCTATAGGAAACACAGTGGAGTGCAAGAGTGCCTGTTTCTCAAAAGCAGAGTGTTTTTCTTGTAAGGCCGACTGGGGTTTAATACAACTTCCTAAACGCAGTTGAATCACATTCAGTTTCAAGTTCTAGCATTAAGTGTTAATTCAGGGTAAGAACACCACTTTTGTGCTATTCTGGCCATAAACAGTGCAAATAGCACTCGCGTCTGTTCCCAGCAAATACAGTGTATTGGACTGAAGAGAAGCTCCTGTTTTACTTAGTTTCCAATACTGAGTTGAACTAGATATGCCCTGTTTGTGTAGGAAGCACAGTTCTTTTGTTCTGAGCTAGCTCACTGTACTGGCCCTATAGGAAACACAGTGGAGTGCAAGAGTGCCTGTTTCTCAAAAGCAGAGTGTTTTTCTTGTAAGGACGACTGGGGTTTAATACAACTTCCTAAACGGAGTTGAAACACATTCAGGTTCAAGTTCTAGCATTAAGTGTTAATTCAGGGTAAGAACACCACTATTTTGCTATTCTGGCCATAAACAGTGCAAATAGCACTCGCGTGTGTTCCCAGCAAATACAGTGTATTGGACTGAAGAGAAGCTCCTGTTTTACTTAGTTTCCCATACTGAGTTGAACTAGATATGCCCCGTTTGTGTAGGAAGCACAGTTCTTTTGTTCTGAGCTAGCTCACTGTACTGGCCCTATAGGAAACACAGTGGAGTGCAAGAGTGCCTGTTTCTCAAAAGCAGAGTGTTTTTCTTGTAAGGCCGACTGGGGTTTAATACAACTTCCTAAACAGAGTTGAATCACATTCAGTTTCAAGTTCTAGCATTAAGTGTTAATTCAGGGTCAGAACACCACTATTGTGCTATTCTGGCCATAAAGAGTGCAAATAGCACTCGCGTCGGTTCCCAGCAAATACAGTGTATTGGACTGAAGAGAAGCTCCTGTTGTACTTAGTTTCCAATACTGAGTTGAACTAGATATGCCCCGTTTGTGTAAGAAGCACAGTTCTTTTTTTCTGAGCTAGCTCACTGTACTGGCCCTATAGGAAACACAGTGGAGTGCAAGAGTGCCTGTTTCTCAAAAGCAGAGTGTTTTTCTTGTAAGGCCGACTGGGGTTTAATACAACTTTCTAAACGGAGTTGAATCACATCCAGTTTCAAGTTCTAGCATTAAGTTTTAATTCAGGGTAAGAACACCACTATTGTGCAATTCTGGCCATAAACAGTGCAAATAGCACTCGCGTCTGTTCCCAGCAAATACAGTGTATTGGACTGAAGAGAAGCTCCTGTTTTACTTAGTTTCCAATACTGAGTTGAACTAGATATGCCCCGTTTGTGTAGGAGCACAGTTCTTTTGTTCTGAGCTAGCTCACTGTACTGGCCCTATAGGAAACACAGTGGAGTGCAAGAGTGCCTGTTTCTCAAAAGCAGAGTGTTTTTCTTGTAAGGCCGACTGGGGTTTAATACAACTTCCTAAACGGAGTTGAATCACATCCAGTTTCAAGTTTTAGCATTAACTGTTACTTCAGGGTCAGAACACCACTATTGTGCTATTCTGGCCATAAACAGTGCAAATAGCACTCGCGTCTGTTCCCAGCAAATACAGTGTATTGGACTGAAGAGAAGCTCCTGTTTTACTTAGTTTCCAATTCTGAGTTGAACTAGATATGCCCCGTGTGTGTAGGAAGCACAGTTCTTTTGTTCTGAGCTAGCTCACTGTACTGGCCCTATAGGAAACACAGTGGAGTGCAAGAGTGCCTGTTTCTCAAAAGCAGAGTGTTTTTCTTGTAAGGCCGACTGGGGTTTAATACAACTTCCTAAACGGAGTTGAATCACATTCAGTTTCAAGTTCTAGCATTAAGTGTTAATTCAGGGTAAGAACACCACTATTGTGCTATTCTGGCCATAAACAGTGCAAATAGCACTCGCGTCTGTTCCCAGCAAATACAGTGTATTGGACTGAAGAGAAGCTCCTGTTTTACTTAGTTTCCAATACTGAGTTGAACTAGATATGCCCCGTTTGTGTAGGAAGCACAATTCTTTTTTTCTGAGCTAGCTAACTCTACTGGCCCTATAGGAAACACAGTGGAGTGCAAGAGTGCCTGTTTCTCAAAAGCAGAGTGTTTTTCTTGTAGGGCCGACTGGGGTTTAATACAACTTCCTAAACGGAGTTGAATCACATCCAGTTTCAAGTTCTCTCATTAAGTGTTACTTCAGGGTAAGAACACCACTATTGTGCTATTCTGGATATAAACAGTGCAAATAGCACTCGCGTCTGTTCCCAGCAAATACAGTGTATTGGACTAAAGAGAAGCTCATATTTTACTTAGTTTCCAATACTGAGTTGAACTAGATATGCCCCGTTTGTGTAGGAAGCACAGTTCTTTTGTTCTGAGCTAGCTCACTGTACTGGCCCTATAGGAAACACAGTGGAGTGCAAGAGTGCCTGTTTCTCAAAAGCAGAGTGTTTTTCTTGTAAGGCCGACTGGGGTTTAATACAACTTCCTAAACGGAGTTGAATCACATTCAGTATCAAGTTCTAGCATTAAGTGTTAATTCAGGGTAAGAACACCACTATTGTGCTATTCTGGCCATAAACAGTGCAAATAGCACTCGCGTCTCTTCCCAGCAAATACAGTGTATTGGACTGAAGAGAAGCTCCTGTTTTACTTAGTTTCCAATACTGAGTTGAACTAGATATGCCCTGTTTGTGTAGGAAGCACAGTTCTTTTGTTCTGAGCTAGCTCACTCTACTGGCCCTATAGGAAACACAGTGGAGTGCAAGAGTGCCTGTTTCTCAAAAGCAGAGTGTTTTTCTTGTAAGGCCGACTGGGGTTTAATACAACTTCCTAAACGCAGTTGAATCACATTCAGTTTCAAGTTCTAGCATTAAGTGTTAATTCAGGGTAAGAACACCACTTTTGTGCTATTCTGGCCATAAACAGTGCAAATAGCACTCGCGTCTGTTCCCAGCAAATACAGTGTATTGGACTGAAGAGAAGCTCCTGTTTTACTTAGTTTCCAATACTGAGTTGAACTAGATATGCCCCGTTTGTGTAGGAAGCACAGTTCTTTTGTTCTGAGCTAGCTCACTGTACTGGCCCTATAGGAAACACAGTGGAGTGCAAGAGTGCCTGTTTCTCAAAAGCAGAGTGTTTTTCTTGTAAGGACGACTGGGGTTTAATACAACTTCCTAAACGGAGTTGAAACACATTCAGGTTCAAGTTCTAGCATTAAGTGTTAATTCAGGGTAAGAACACCACTATTTTGCTATTCTGGCCATAAACAGTGCAAATAGCACTCGCGTCTGTTCCCAGCAAATACAGTGTATTGGACTGAAGAGAAGCTCCTGTTTTACTTAGTTTCCCATACTGAGTTGAACTAGATATGCCCCGTTTGTGTAGGAAGCACAGTTCTTTTGTTCTGAGCTAGCTCACTGTACTGGCCCTATAGGAAACACAGTGGAGTGCAAGAGTGCCTGTTTCTCAAAAGCAGAGTGTTTTTCTTGTAAGGCCGACTGGGGTTTAATACAACTTCCTAAACAGAGTTGAATCACATTCAGTTTCAAGTTCTAGCATTAAGTGTTAATTCAGGGTCAGAACACCACTATTGTGCTATTCTGGCCATAAAGAGTGCAAATAGCACTCGCGTCGGTTCCCAGCAAATACAGTGTATTGGACTGAAGAGAAGCTCCTGTTGTACTTAGTTTCCAATACTGAGTTGAACTAGATATGCCCCGTTTGTGTAAGAAGCACAGTTCTTTTTTTCTGAGCTAGCTCACTGTACTGGCCCTATAGGAAACACAGTGGAGTGCAAGAGTGCCTGTTTCTCAAAAGCAGAGTGTTTTTCTTGTAAGGCCGACTGGGGTTTAATACAACTTTCTAAACGGAGTTGAATCACATCCAGTTTCAAGTTCTAGCATTAAGTGTTAATTCAGGGTAAGAACACCACTATTGTGCAATTCTGGCCATAAACAGTGCAAATAGCACTCGCGTCTGTTCCCAGCAAATACAGTGTATTGGACTGAAGAGAAGCTCCTGTTTTACTTAGTTTCCAATACTGAGTTGAACTAGATATGCCCCGTTTGTGTAGGAGCACAGTTCTTTTGTTCTGAGCTAGCTCACTGTACTGGCCCTATAGGAAACACAGTGGAATGCAAGAGTGCCTGTTTCTCAAAAGCAGAGTGTTTTTCTTGTAAGGCCGACTGGGGTTTAATACAACTTCCTAAACGGAGTTGAATCACATCCAGTTTCAAGTTCTAGCATTAAGTGTTAATTCAGGGTAAGAACACCACTATTGTGCTATTCTGGCTATAAACAGTGCAAATAGCACTCCCGTCTGTTCCCAGCAAATACAGTGTATTGGACTGAAGAGAAGCTCCTGTTTTACTTAGTTTCCAATACTGAGTTGAGCTAGATATGCCCCGTTTGTGTAGGAAGCAAGTTCTTTTGTTCTGAGCTAGCTCACTGTACTGGCCCTATAGGAAACACAGTGGAGTGCAAGAGTGCCTGTTTCTCAAAAGCAGAGTGTTTTGCTTGTAAGGCCGACTGGGGTTTAATACAACTTCCTAAACGGAGTTGAATCACATTCAGTTTCAAGTTCTAGCATTAAGTGTCAATTCAGGGTAAGAACACCACAATTGTGCTATTCTGGCCATAAACAGTGCAAATAGCACTCTCGTCTGTTCCCAGCAAATACAGTGTATTGGACTGAAGAGAAGCTCCTGTTTTACTTAGTTTCCAATACTGAGTTGAACTAGATATGCCCCGTTTGTGTTGGAAGCACAGTTAATTTGTTCTAAGCTAGCTCACTGTACTGGCCCTATAGGAAACACAGTAGAGTGCAAGAGTGCCTGTTTCTCAAAAGCAGAGTGTTTGTCTTGTAAGGCCAAATGGGGTTAAATACAACGTCCTAAACGGAGTTGAATCACATTCAGTTTCATGTTGTAGCATTAATTGTTAATTCAGGGTAAGAACACCACTATGTGCTATTCCGTCCATAAACAGTGCAAATAGCACTCGCGTCTGTTCCCAGCAAATACAGTGTATTGGACTGAAGAGAAGCTCCTGTTTTACTTAGTTTCCAATACTGAGTTGAACTAGATATGCCCCGTTTGTGTAGGAAGCACAGTTCTTTTGTTCTGAGCTAGCTAACTCTACTGGCCCTATAGGAAACACAGTGGAGTGCAAGAGTGCCTGTTTCTCAAAAGCAGAGTGTTTTTCTTGTAGGGCCGACTGGGGTTTAATACAACTTCCTAAACGGAGTTGAATCACATCCAGTTTCAAGTTCTAGCATTAAGTGTTACTTCAGGGTAAGAACACCACTATTGTGCTATTCTGGATATAAACAGTGCAAATAGCACTCGCGTCTGTTCCCAGCAAATACAGTGTATTGGACTGAAGAGAAGCTCCTATTTTACTTAGTTTCCAATACTGAGTTGAACTAGATATGCCCCGTTTGTGTAGGAAGCACAGTTCTTTTGTTCTGAGCTAGCTCACTATACTGGCCCTATAGGAAACACAGTGGAGTGCAAGAGTGCCTGTTTCTCAAAAGCAGAGTGTTTTTCTTGTAAGGCCGACTGGGGTTTAATACAACTTCCTAAACGGAGTTGAATCACATTCAGTTTCAAGTTCTAGCATTAAGTGTTAATTCAGGGTAAGAACACCACTATTGTGCTATTCTGGCCATAAACAGTGCAAATAGCACTCGCGTCTCTTCCCAGCAAATACAGTGTATTGGACTGAAGAGAAGCTCCTGTTTTACTTAGTTTCCAATACTGAGTTGAACTAGATATGCCCTGTTTGTGTAGGAAGCACAGTTCTTTTGTTCTGAGCTAGCTCACTCTACTGGCCCTATAGGAAACACAGTGGAGTGCAAGAGTGCCTGTTTCTCAAAAGCAGAGTGTTTTTCTTGTAAGGCCGACTGGGGTTTAATACAACTTTCTAAATGGAGTTGAATCACATCCAGTTTCAAGTTCTAGCATTAAGTGTTAATTCAGGGTAAGAACACAACTATTGTGCAATTCTGGCCATAAACAGTGCAAATAGCACTCGCGTCTGTTCCCAGCAAATACAGTGTATTGGACTGAAGAGAAGCTCCTGTTTTACTTAGTTTCCAATACTGAGTTGAACTCGATATGCCCCGTTTGTTTAGGAAGCACAGTTCTTTTGTTCTGAGCTAGCTCACTGTACTGGCCCTATAGGAAACACAGTGGAGTGCAAGAGTGCCTGTTTCTCAAAAGCAGAGTGTTTTTCTTGTAAGGCCGATTGGGGTTTAATACAACTTCCTAAATGGAGTTGAATCAGATTCAGTTTCAAGTTCTAGCATTAAGTGTTAATTCAGGGTAAGAACACCACTATTGTGCTATTCTGGCCATAAACAGTGCAAATAGCACTCGCGTCTGTTCCCAGCAAATACAGTGTATTGGACTGAAGAGAAGCTCCTGTTTTACTTAGTTTCCAAAACTGAGTTGAACTAGATATGCCCCGTTTGTTTAGGAAGCACAGTTCTTTTGTTCTGAGCTAGCTCACTGTACTGGCCCTATAGGAAACACAGTGGAATGCAAGAGTGCCTGTTTCTCAAAAGCAGAGTGTTTTTCTTGTAAGGCCGACTGGGGTTTAATACAACTTCCTAAACGGAGTTGAATCACATCCAGTTTCAAGTTCTAGCATTAAGTGTTAATTCAGGGTAAGAACACCACTATTGTGCTATTCTGGCTATAAACAGTTCAAATAGCACTCGCGTCTGTTCCCAGCAAATACAGTGTATTGGACTGAAGAGAAGCTCCTGTTTTACTTAGTTTCCAATACTGAGTTGAACTAGATATGCCCCGTTTGTGTAGGAAGCACAGTTCTTTTGTTCTGAGCTAGCTCACTGTACTGGCCCTATAGGAAACACAGTGGAGTGCAAGAGTGCCTGTTTCTCAAAAGCAGAGTGTTTTTCTTGTAAGGCCGACTGGGGTTTAATACAACTTCCTAAACGGAGTTGAATCACATCCAGTTTCAAGTTCTAGCATTAAGTGTTAATTCAGGGTAAGAACACCACTATTGTGCTATTCTGGCCATAAACAGTGCAAATAGCACTCGCGTCTGTTCCCAGCAAATACAGTGTATTGGACTGAAGAGAAGCTCCTGTTTTACTTAGTTTCCAATACTGAGTTGAACTAGATATGCCCCGTTGTGTAGGAAGCACAGTTCTTTTGTTCTGAGCTAGCTCACTGTACTGGCCCTATAGGAAACACAGTGGAGTGCAAGAGTGCCTGTTTCTCAAAAGCAGAGTGTTTTTCTTGTAAGGCCGACTGGGGTTTAATACAACTTCCTAAACGGAGTTGAATCACATCCAGTTTCAAGTTCTAGCATTAAGTGTTAATTCAGGGTCAGAACACCACTATTGTGCTATTCTGGCCATAAACATTGCAAATAGCACTCGCGTCTGTTCCCAGCAAATACAGTGTATTGGACTGAAGAGAAGCTCCTGTTTTACTTAGTTTCCAATACTGAGTTGAACTAGATATGCCCCGTTTGTGTAGGAAGCACAGTTCTTTTGTTCTGAGCTAGCTCACTGTACTGGCCCTATAGGAAACACAGTGGAGTGCAAGAGTGCCTTTTTCTCAAAAGCAGAGTGTTTTTCTTGTAAGGCCGACTGGGGTTTAATACAACTTCCTAAACGGAGTTGAATCACATTCAGTTTCAAGTTCTAGCATTAAGTGTTAATTCAGGGTAAGAACACCACTATTGTGCTATTCTGGCCATAAACAGTGCAAATAGCACTCGCGTCTGTTCCCAGCAAATACAGTGTATTGGACTGAAGAGAAGCTCCTGTTTTACTAAGTTTCCAATACTGAGCTGAACTAGATATGCCCCGTTTGTGTAGGAAGCACAGTTCTTTTGTTCTGAGCTAGCTAACTCTACTGGCCCTATAGGACACAGTGGAGTGCAAGAGTACCTGTTTCTCAAAAGCAGAGTGTTTTTCTTGTAGGGCCGACTGGGGTTTAATACAACTTCCTAAACGGAGTTGAATCACATCCAGTTTCAAGTTCTAGCATTAAGTGTTACTTCAGGGTAAGAACACCACTATTGTGCTATTCTGGATATAAACAGTGCAAATAGCACTCGCGTCTGTTCCCAGCAAATACAGTGTATTGGACTGAAGAGAAGCTCCTATTTTACTTAGTTTCCAATACTGAGTTGAACTAGATATGCCCCGTTTGTGTAGGAAGCACAGTTCTTTTGTTCTGAGCTAGCTCACTGTACTGGCCCTATAGGAAACACAATGGAGTGCAAGAGTGCCTGTTTCTCAAAAGCAGAGTGTTTTTCTTGTAAGGGCGACTGGGGTTTAATACAACTTCCTAAACGGAGTTGAATCACATTCAGTTTCAAGTTCTAGCATTAAGTGTTAATTCAGGGTAAGAACACCACTTTTGTGCTATTCTGGCCATAAACAGTGCAAATAGCACTCGCGTCTGTTCCCAGCAAATACAGTGTATTGGACTGAAGAGAAGCTCCTGTTTTACTTAGTTTCCAATACTGAGTTGAACTAGATATGCCCCGTTTGTGTAGGAAGCACAGTTCTTTTGTTCTGAGCTAGCTCACTGTACTGGCCCTATAGGAAACACAGTGGAGTGCAAGAGTGCCTGTTTCTCAAAAGCAGAGTGTTTTTCTTGTAAGGCCGACTGGGGTTTAATACAACTTCCTAAACGGAGTTGAATCACATCCAGTTTCAAGTTCTAGCATTAAGTGTTAATTCAGGGTAAGAACACCACTATTGTGCTATTCTGGCCATAAACAGTGCAAATAGCACTCGCGTCTGTTCCCAGCAAATACAGTGTATTGGACTGAAGAGAAGCTCCTGTTTTACTTAGTTTCCAATACTGAGTTGAACTAGATATGCCCCGTTTGTGTAGGAAGCACAGTTCTTTTGTTCTGAGCTAGCTCACTGTACTGGCCCTATAGGAAACACAGTGGAGTGCAAGAGTGCCTGTTTCTCAAAAGCAGAGTGTTTTTCTTGAAAGGCCGACTGGGGTTTAATACAACTTCCTAAACGGAGTTGAATCACATTCAGTTTCAAGTTTTAGCATTAACTGTTACTTCAGGGACAGAACACCACTATTGTGCTATTCTGGCCATAAACAGTGCAAATAGCACTCGCGTCTGTTCCCAGCAAATACAGTGTATTGGACTGAAGAGAAGCTCCTGTTTTACTTAGTTTCCAATACTGAGTAGAACTACATATGCCCCGTTTGTGTAGGAAGCACAGTTCTTTTGTTCTGAGCTAGCTCACTCTACTGGCCCTATAGGAAACACAGTGGAGTGCAAGAGTGCCTGTTTCTCAAAAGCAGAGTGTTTTTCTTGTAAGGCCGACTGGGGTTTAATACAACTTCCTAAACGGAGTTGAATCACATTCAGTTTCAAGTTCTAGCATTAAGTGTTAATTCAGGGTAAGAACACCACTATTGTGCTATTCTGGTCATAAACAGTGCAAATAGCACTCGCGTCTGTTCCCAGCAAATACAGTGTATTGGACTGAAGAGAAGCTCCTGTTTTACTTAGTTTCCAATACTGAGTTGAACTAGATATGCCCCGTTTGTGTAGGAAGCACAGTTCTTTTGTTCTGAGCTAGCTAACTCTACTGGCCCTATAGGAAACACAGTGGAGTGCAAGAGTGCCTGTTTCTCAAAAGCAGAGTGTTTTTCTTGTAGGGCCGACTGGGGTTTAATACAACTTCCTAAACGGAGTTGAATCACATCCAGTTTCAAGTTCTAGCATTAAGTGTTACTTCAGGGTAAGAACACCACTATTGTGCTATTCTGGATATAAACAGTGCAAATAGCACTCGCGTCTGTTCCCAGCAAATACAGTGTATTGGACTGAAGAGAAGCTCCTATTTTACTTAGTTTCCAATACTGAGTTGAACTAGATATGCCCCGTTTGTGTAGGAAGCACAGTTCTTTTGTTCTGAGCTAGCTCACTGTACTGGCCCTATAGGAAACACAGTGGAGTGCAAGAGTGCCTGTTTCTCAAAAGCAGAGTGTTTTTCTTGTAAGGCCGACTGGGGTTTAATACAACTTCCTAAACGGAGTTGAATCACATTCAGTTTCAAGTTCTAGCATTAAGTGTTAATTCAGGGTAAGAACACCACTATTGTGCTATTCTGGCCATAAACAGTGCAAATAGCACTCGCGTCTGTTCCCAGCAAATACAGTGTATTGGACTGAAGAGAAGCTCCTGTTTTACTTAGTTTCCAATACTGAGTTGAACTAGATATGCCCTGTTTGTGTAGGAAGCACAGTTCTTTTGTTCTGAGCTAGCTCACTCTACTGGCCCTATAGGAAACACAGTGGAGTGCAAGAGTGCCTGTTTCTGAAAAGCAGAGTGTTTTTCTTGTAAGGCCGACTGGGGTTTAATACAACTTCCTCAACGCAGTTGAATCACATTCAGTTTCAAGTTCTAGCATTAAGTGTTAATTCAGGGTAAGAACACCACTTTTGTGCTATTCTGGCCATAAACAGTGCAAATAGCACTCGCGTCTGTTCCCAGCAAATACAGTGTATTGGACTGAAGAGAAGCTCCTGTTTTACTTAGTTTCCAATACTGAGTTGAACTAGATATGCCCCGTTTGTGTAGGAAGCACAGTTCTTTTGTTCTGAGCTAGCTCACTGTACTGGCCCTATAGGAAACACAGTGGAGTGCAAGAGTGCCTGTTTCTCAAAAGCAGAGTGTTTTTCTTGTAAGGGCGATTGGGGTTTAATACAACTTCCTAAATGGAGTTGAATCAGATTCAGTTTCAAGTTCTAGCATTAAGTGTTAATTCAGGGTAAGAACACCACTATTGTGCTATTCTGGCCATAAACAGTGCAAATAGCACTCGCGTCTGTTCCCAGCAAATACAGTGTATTGGACTGAAGAGAAGCTCCTGTTTCACTTAGTTTCCAAAACTGAGTTGAACTAGATATGCCCCGTTTGTGTAGGAAGCACAGTTCTTTTGTTCTGAGCTAGCTCACTGTACTGGCCCTATAGGAAACACAGTGGAATGCAAGAGTGCCTGTTTCTCAAAAGCAGAGTGTTTTTCTTGTAAAGCCGAATGGGGTTTAATACAACTTCCTAAACGGAGTTGAATCACATCCAGTTTCAAGTTCTAGCATTAAGTGTTAATTCAGGGTAAGAACACCACTATTGTGCTATTCTGGCTATAAACAGTTCAAATAGCACTCGCGTCTGTTCCCAGCAAATACAGTGTATTGGACTGAAGAGAAGCTCCTGTTTTACTTAGTTTCCAATACTGAGTTGAACTAGATATGCCCCGTTTGTGTAGGAAGCACAGTTCTTTTGTTCTGAGCTAGCTCACTGTACTGGCCCTATAGGAAACACAGTGGAGTGCAAGAGTGCCCTTTTCTCAAAAGCAGAGTGTTTTGCTTGTAAGGCCGACTGGGGTTTAATACAACTTCCTAAACGGAGTTGAATCACATCCAGTTTCAAGTTCTAGCATTAAGTGTTAATTCAGGGTAAGAACACCACTATTGTGCTATTCTGGCCATAAACAGTGCAAATAGCACTCGCGTCTGTTCCCAGCAAATACAGTGTATTGGACTGAAGAGAAGCTCCTGTTTTACTTAGTTTCCAATACTGAGTTGAACTAGATATGCCCCGTTTGTGTAGGAAGCACAGTTCTTTTGTTCTGAGCTAGCTCACTGTACTGGCCCTATAGGAAACACAGTGGAGTGCAAGAGTGCCTGTTTCTCAAAAGCAGAGTGTTTTTCTTGTAAGGCCGACTGGCGTTTAATACAACTTCCTAAACGGAGTTGAATCACATTCAGTTTCAAGTTCTAGCATTAAGTGTTAATTCAGGTTAAGAACACCACTATTGTGCTATTCTGGCCATAAACAGTGCAAATAGCACTCGCGTCTGTTCCCAGCAAATACAGTGTATTGGACTGAAGAGAAGCTCCTGTTTTACTTAGTTTCCAAAACTGAGTTGAACTAGATATGCCCCGTTTGTGTAGGAAGCACAGTTCTTTTGTTCTGAGCTAGCTCACTGTACTGACCCTATAGGAAACACAGTGGAGTGCAAGAGTGCCTGTTTCTCAAAAGCAGAGTGTTTTTCTTGTAAGGCCGACTGGGGTTTAATACAACTTCCTAAACGGAGTTGAATCACATTCAGTTTCAAGTTCTAGCATTAAGTGTCAATTCAGGGTAAGAACACCACAATTGTGCTATTCTGGCCATAAACATTGCAAATAGCACTCTCGTCTGTTCCCAGCAAATACAGTGTATTGGACTGAAGAGAAGCTCCTGTTTTACTTAGTTTCCAATACTGAGTTGAACTAGATATGCCCCGTTTGTGTAGGAAGCACAGTTCTTTTGTTCTGAGCTAACTCACTGTACTGGCCCTATAGGAAACACAGTGGAGTGCAGGAGTGCCTGTTTCTCAAAAGCAGAGTGTTTTTCTTGTAAGGCCGACTGGGGTTTAATACAACTTCCTAAACGGAGTTGAATCACATCCAGTTTCAAGTTCTAGCATTAAGTGTTAATTCAGGGTAAGAACACCACTATTGTGCTATTCTGGCCATAAACAGTGCAAATACCACTCGCGTCTGTTCCCAGCAAATACAGTGTATTGGACTGAAGAGAAGCTCCTGTTTTACTTAGTTTCCAATACTGAGTTGAACTAGATATGCCCCGTTTGTGTAGGAAGCACAGTTCTTTTGTTCTGAGCTAGCTCACTGTACTGGCCCTATAGGAAACACAGTGGAGTGCAAGAGTGCCTGTTTCTCAAAAGCAGAGTGTTTTTCTTGTAAGGCCGACTGGCGTTTAATACAACTTCCTAAACGGAGTTGAATCACATTCAGTTTAAAGTTCTAGCATTAAGTGTTAATTCAGGTTAAGAACACCACTATTGTGCTATTCTGGCCATAAACAGTGCAAATAGCACTCGCGTCTGTTCCCAGCAAATACAGTGTATTGGACTGAAGAGAAGCTCCTGTTTTACTTAGTTTCCAAAACTGAGTTGAACTAGATATGCCCCGTTTGTGTAGGAAGCACAGTTCTTTTGTTCTGAGCTAGCTCACTGTACTGACCCTATAGGAAACACAGTGGAGTGCAAGAGTGCCTGTTTCTCAAAAGCAGAGTGTTTTTCTTGTAAGGCCGACTGGGGTTTAATACGACTTCCTAAACGGAGTTGAATCACATCCAGTTTCAAGTTCTAGCATTAAGTGTTACTTCAGGGTAAGAACACCACTATTGTGCTATTCTGGATATAAACAGTGCAAATAGCACTCGCGTCTGTTCCCAGCAAATACAGTGTATTGGACTGAAGAGAAGCTCCTGTTTTACTTAGTTTCCAATACTGAGTTGAACTAGATATGCCCCGTTTGTGTAGGAAGCACAGTTCTTTTGTTCTGAGCTAGCTCACTGTACTGGCCCTATAGGAAACACAGTGGAGTGCAAGAGTGCCTGTTTCTCAAAAGCAGAGTGTTTTTCTTGTAAGGCCGACTGGGGTTTAATACAACTTCCTAAATGGAGTTGAATCAGATTCAGTTTCAAGTTCTAGAATTAAGTGTTAATTCAGGGTAATAACACCACTATTGTGCTATTCTGGCCATAATCAGTGCAAATAGCACTCGCGTCTGTTCCCAGCAAATACAGTGTATTGGACTGAAGAGAAGCTCCTGTATTACTTAGTTTCCAAAACTGAGTTGAACTAGATATGCCCCGTTTGTGTAGGAAGCACAGTTCTTTTGTTCTGAGCTAGCTCACTGTACTGGCCCTATAGGAAACACAGTGGAGTGCAAGAGTGCCTGTTTCTCAAAAGCAGAGTGTTTTTCTTGTAAGGCCGACTGGGGTTTAATACAACTTCCTAAACGGAGTTGAATCACATCCAGTTTCAAGTTCTAGCATTAAGTGTTACTTCAGGGTAAGAACACCACTATTGTGCTATTCTGGCTATAAACAGTGCAAATAGCACTCGTGTCTGTTCCCAGCAAATACAGTGTATTGGACTGAAGAGAAGCTCCTGTTTTACTTAGTTTCCAATACTGAGTTGAACTAGATATGCCCGGTTTGTGTAGGAAGCACAGTTCTTTTGTTCTGAGCTAGCTCACTGTACTGGCCCTATAGGAAACACAGTGGAGTGCAAGAGTGCCTGTTTGTCAAAAGCAGAGTGTTTTTCTTGTAAGGCCGACTGGGGTTTAATACAACTTCCTAAACGGAGTTGAATCACATTCAGTTTCAAGTTCTAGCATTAAGTGTCAATTCAGGGTAAGAACACAACTATTGTGCTATTCTGGCCATAAACAGTGCAAATAGCACTCTCGTCTGTTCCCAGCAAATACAGTGTATTGGACTGAAGAGAAGCTCCTGTTTTACTTAGTTTCCAATACTGAGTAGAACTAGATATGCCCCGTTTGTGTAGGAAGCACAGTTCTTTTGTTCTGAGCTAGCTCACTCTACTGGCCCTATAGGAAACACAGTGGAGTGCAAGAGTGCCTGTTTCTCAAAAGCAGAGTGTTTTTCTTGTAAGGCCGACTGGGGTTTAATACAACTTCCTAAACGGAGTTGAATCACATCCAGTTTCAAGTTCTAGCATTAAGTGTTAATTCAGGGTAAGAACACCACTATTGTGCTATTCTGGCCATAAACAGTGCAAATAGCACTCGCGTCTGTTCCCAGCAAATACAGTATATTGGACTGAAGAGAAGCTCCTGTTTTACTTAGTTTCCAATACTGAGTTGAACTAGATATGCCCCGTTTGTGTAGGAAGCACAGTTCTTTTGTTCTGAGCTAGCTCACTGTACTGGCCCTATAGGAAACACAGTGGAGTGCAAGAGTGCCTGTTTCTCAAAAGCAGAGTGTTTTTCTTGTAAGGCCGACTGGGGTTTAATACAACTTCCTAAACGGAGTTGAATCACATTCAGTTTCAAGTTCTAGCATTAAGTGTCAATTCAGGGGAAGAACACCACTATTGTGCTATTCTGGCCATAAACAGTGCAAATAGCACTCGCGTCTGTTCCCAGCAAATACAGTGTATTGGACTGAAGAGAAGCTCCTGTTTTACTTAGTTTCCAATACTGAGTTGAACTAGATATGCCCCGTTTGTGTAGGAAGCACAGTTCTTTTGTTCTGAGCTAGCTCACTGTACTGGCCCTATAGGAAACACAGTGGAGTGCAAGAGTGCCTGTTTCTCAAAAGCAGAGTGTTTTTCTTGTAAGGCCGACTGGGGTTTAATACAACTTCCTAAACGGAGTTGAATCACATTCAGTTTCAAGTTCTAGCATTAAGTGTTAATTCAGGGTAAGAACACCACTATGTGCTATTCAGGCCATAAACAGTGCAAATAGCACTCGCGTCTCTTCCCAGCAAATACAGTGTATTGGACTGAAGAGAAGCTCCTGTTTTACTTAGTTTCCATACTGAGTTGAACTAGATATGCCCCGTTTGTGTAGGAAGCACAGTTCTTTTGTTCTGAGCTAGCTCACTGTACTGGCCCTATAGGAAACACAGTGGAGTGCAAGAGTGCCTGTTTCTCAAAAGCAGAGTGTTTTGCTTGTAAGGCCGACTGGGGTTTAATACAACTTCCTAAACGAAGTTGAATCACATTCAGTTTCAAGTTCTAGCATTAAGTGTTAATTCAGGGTAAGAACACGAATATTGTGTTATTCTGGCCATAAAGAGTGCAAATAAAACTAGCGTCTGTTCCAAGCAAATACAGTGTATTGAACTGAAGAGAAGCTCCTGTTTTACTTAGTTTCCAATACTGAGTTGAACTAGATATGACCCGTTTGTGTAGGAAGCACAGTTCTTTTGTTCTGAGCTAGCTCACTGTACTGGCCCTATAGGAAACACAGTGGAGTGCAAGAGTGCCTGTTTCTCAAAAGCAGAGTGTTTTTCTTGTAAAGCCCTCTAGGGTTCAATACAACTTCCTAAACGGAGTTGAATCACATTCAGTTTCAAGTTCTAGCATTAAGTGTTAATTCAAGTTAAGAACACGACTATTGTGTTATTCTGGCCATAAAGAGTGCAAATAAAACTAGCGTCTGTTCCAAGCAAATACAGTGTATTGGACTGAAGAGAAGCTCCTGTTTTGCTTAGTTTCCAATACTGAGTTGAACTAGATATGACCCTTTTGTGTAGGAAGCACAGTTCTTTGTTCTGAGCTAGCTCATTGTACTGGCCCTATAGGAAACACAGTAGAATGCAGGAGTGCCTGTTTTTCAAAAGCAGACATTTTTCTTCTAAGGCCAACTAGTGTTCAGTACAACTTCCTAAACGGAGTTGAATCACATTCAGTTTCAAGTTCTAGCATTAAGTGTCAATTCAGGGTAAGAACACCACTATTGTGCTATTCTGGCCATAATCAGTGCAAATAGCACTCGCGTCTGTTCCCAGCAAATACAGTGTATTGGACTGAAGAGAAGCTCCTGTTTTACTTAGTTTCCAATACTGAGTTGAACTAGATATGCCCCGTTTGTGTAGGAAGCACAGTTCTTTTGTTCTGAGCTAGCTCACTGTACTGGCCCTATAGGAAACACAGTGGAGTGCAAGAGTGCCTGTTTCTCAAAAGCAGAGTGTTTTTCTTGTAAGGCCGACTGGGGTTTAATACAACTTCCTAAACGGAGTTGAATCACATCCAGTTTCAAGTTCTAGCATTAAGTGTTAATTCAGGGTAAGAACACCACTATTGTGCTATTCGGCTATAAACAGTGCAAATAGCACTCGCGTCTGTTCCCAGCAAATACAGTGTATTGGACTGAAGAGAAGCTCCTGTTTCACTTAGTTTCCAAAACTGAGTTGAACTAGATATGCCCCGTTTGTGTAGGAAGCACAGTTCTTTTGTTCTGAGCTAGCTCACTGTACTGGCCCTATAGGAAACACAGTGGAATGCAAGAGTGCCTGTTTCTCAAAAGCAGAGTGTTTTTCTTGTAAAGCCGAATGGGGTTTAATACAACTTCCTAAACGGAGTTGAATCACATCCAGTTTCAAGTTCTAGCATTAAGTGTTAATTCAGGGTAAGAACACCACTATTGTGCTATTCTGGCTATAAACAGTTCAAATAGCACTCGCGTCTGTTCCCAGCAAATACAGTGTATTGGACTGAAGAGAAGCTCCTGTTTTACTTAGTTTCCAATACTGAGTTGAACTAGATATGCCCCGTTTGTGTAGGAAGCACAGTTCTTTTGTTCTGAGCTAGCTCACTGTACTGGCCCTATAGGAAACACAGTGGAGTGCAAGAGTGCCCTTTTCTCAAAAGCAGAGTGTTTTGCTTGTAAGGCCGACTGGGGTTTAATACAACTTCCTAAACGGAGTTGAATCACATCCAGTTTCAAGTTCTAGCATTAAGTGTTAATTCAGGGTAAGAACACCACTATTGTGCTATTCTGGCCATAAACAGTGCAAATAGCACTCGCGTCTGTTCCCAGCAAATACAGTGTATTGGACTGAAGAGAAGCTCCTGTTTTACTTAGTTTCCAATACTGAGTTGAACTAGATATGCCCCGTTTGTGTAGGAAGCACAGTTCTTTTGTTCTGAGCTAGCTCACTGTACTGGCCCTATAGGAAACACAGTGGAGTGCAAGAGTGCCTGTTTCTCAAAAGCAGAGTGTTTTTCTTGTAAGGCCGACTGGCGTTTAATACAACTTCCTAAACGGAGTTGAATCACATTCAGTTTCAAGTTCTAGCATTAAGTGTTAATTCAGGTTAAGAACACCACTATTGTGCTATTCTGGCCATAAACAGTGCAAATAGCACTCGCGTCTGTTCCCAGCAAATACAGTGTATTGGACTGAAGAGAAGCTCCTGTTTTACTTAGTTTCCAAAACTGAGTTGAACTAGATATGCCCCGTTTGTGTAGGAAGCACAGTTCTTTTGTTCTGAGCTAGCTCACTGTACTGACCCTATAGGAAACACAGTGGAGTGCAAGAGTGCCTGTTTCTCAAAAGCAGAGTGTTTTTCTTGTAAGGCCGACTGGGGTTTAATACAACTTCCTAAACGGAGTTGAATCACATTCAGTTTCAAGTTCTAGCATTAAGTGTCAATTCAGGGTAAGAACACCACAATTGTGCTATTCTGGCCATAAACATTGCAAATAGCACTCTCGTCTGTTCCCAGCAAATACAGTGTATTGGACTGAAGAGAAGCTCCTGTTTTACTTAGTTTCCAATACTGAGTTGAACTAGATATGCCCCGTTTGTGTAGGAAGCACAGTTCTTTTGTTCTGAGCTAACTCACTGTACTGGCCCTATAGGAAACACAGTGGAGTGCAGGAGTGCCTGTTTCTCAAAAGCAGAGTGTTTTTCTTGTAAGGCCGACTGGGGTTTAATACAACTTCCTAAACGGAGTTGAATCACATCCAGTTTCAAGTTCTAGCATTAAGTGTTAATTCAGGGTAAGAACACCACTATTGTGCTATTCTGGCCATAAACAGTGCAAATACCACTCGCGTCTGTTCCCAGCAAATACAGTGTATTGGACTGAAGAGAAGCTCCTGTTTTACTTAGTTTCCAATACTGAGTTGAACTAGATATGCCCCGTTTGTGTAGGAAGCACAGTTCTTTTGTTCTGAGCTAGCTCACTGTACTGGCCCTATAGGAAACACAGTGGAGTGCAAGAGTGCCTGTTTCTCAAAAGCAGAGTGTTTTTCTTGTAAGGCCGACTGGCGTTTAATACAACTTCCTAAACGGAGTTGAATCACATTCAGTTTCAAGTTCTAGCATTAAGTGTTAATTCAGGTTAAGAACACCACTATTGTGCTATTCTGGCCATAAACAGTGCAAATAGCACTCGCGTCTGTTCCCAGCAAATACAGTGTATTGGACTGAAGAGAAGCTCCTGTTTTACTTAGTTTCCAAAACTGAGTTGAACTAGATATGCCCCGTTTGTGTAGGAAGCACAGTTCTTTTGTTCTGAGCTAGCTCACTGTACTGACCCTATAGGAAACACAGTGGAGTGCAAGAGTGCCTGTTTCTCAAAAGCAGAGTGTTTTTCTTGTAAGGCCGACTGGGGTTTAATACGACTTCCTAAACGGAGTTGAATCACATCCAGTTTCAAGTTCTAGCATTAAGTGTTACTTCAGGGTAAGAACACCACTATTGTGCTATTCTGGATATAAACAGTGCAAATAGCACTCGCGTCTGTTCCCAGCAAATACAGTGTATTGGACTGAAGAGAAGCTCCTGTTTTACTTAGTTTCCAATACTGAGTTGAACTAGATATGCCCCGTTTGTGTAGGAAGCACAGTTCTTTTGTTCTGAGCTAGCTCACTGTACTGGCCCTATAGGAAACACAGTGGAGTGCAAGAGTGCCTGTTTCTCAAAAGCAGAGTGTTTTTCTTGTAAGGCCGACTGGGGTTTAATACAACTTCCTAAATGGAGTTGAATCAGATTCAGTTTCAAGTTCTAGAATTAAGTGTTAATTCAGGGTAATAACACCACTATTGTGCTATTCTGGCCATAATCAGTGCAAATAGCACTCGCGTCTGTTCCCAGCAAATACAGTGTATTGGACTGAAGAGAAGCTCCTGTATTACTTAGTTTCCAAAACTGAGTTGAACTAGATATGCCCCGTTTGTGTAGGAAGCACAGTTCTTTTGTTCTGAGCTAGCTCACTGTACTGGCCCTATAGGAAACACAGTGGAGTGCAAGAGTGCCTGTTTCTCAAAAGCAGAGTGTTTTTCTTGTAAGGCCGACTGGGGTTTAATACAACTTCCTAAACGGAGTTGAATCACATCCAGTTTCAAGTTCTAGCATTAAGTGTTACTTCAGGGTAAGAACACCACTATTGTGCTATTCTGGCTATAAACAGTGCAAATAGCACTCGTGTCTGTTCCCAGCAAATACAGTGTATTGGACTGAAGAGAAGCTCCTGTTTTACTTAGTTTCCAATACTGAGTTGAACTAGATATGCCCGGTTTGTGTAGGAAGCACAGTTCTTTTGTTCTGAGCTAGCTCACTGTACTGGCCCTATAGGAAACACAGTGGAGTGCAAGAGTGCCTGTTTGTCAAAAGCAGAGTGTTTTTCTTGTAAGGCCGACTGGGGTTTAATACAACTTCCTAAACGGAGTTGAATCACATTCAGTTTCAAGTTCTAGCATTAAGTGTCAATTCAGGGTAAGAACACAACTATTGTGCTATTCTGGCCATAAACAGTGCAAATAGCACTCTCGTCTGTTCCCAGCAAATACAGTGTATTGGACTGAAGAGAAGCTCCTGTTTTACTTAGTTTCCAATACTGAGTAGAACTAGATATGCCCCGTTTGTGTAGGAAGCACAGTTCTTTTGTTCTGAGCTAGCTCACTCTACTGGCCCTATAGGAAACACAGTGGAGTGCAAGAGTGCCTGTTTCTCAAAAGCAGAGTGTTTTTCTTGTAAGGCCGACTGGGGTTTAATACAACTTCCTAAACGGAGTTGAATCACATCCAGTTTCAAGTTCTAGCATTAAGTGTTAATTCAGGGTAAGAACACCACTATTGTGCTATTCTGGCCATAAACAGTGCAAATAGCACTCGCGTCTGTTCCCAGCAAATACAGTATATTGGACTGAAGAGAAGCTCCTGTTTTACTTAGTTTCCAATACTGAGTTGAACTAGATATGCCCCGTTTGTGTAGGAAGCACAGTTCTTTTGTTCTGAGCTAGCTCACTGTACTGGCCCTATAGGAAACACAGTGGAGTGCAAGAGTGCCTGTTTCTCAAAAGCAGAGTGTTTTTCTTGTAAGGCCGACTGGGGTTTAATACAACTTCCTAAACGGAGTTGAATCACATTCAGTTTCAAGTTCTAGCATTAAGTGTCAATTCAGGGGAAGAACACCACTATTGTGCTATTCTGGCCATAAACAGTGCAAATAGCACTCGCGTCTGTTCCCAGCAAATACAGTGTATTGGACTGAAGAGAAGCTCCTGTTTTACTTAGTTTCCAATACTGAGTTGAACTAGATATGCCCCGTTTGTGTAGGAAGCACAGTTCTTTTGTTCTGAGCTAGCTCACTGTACTGGCCCTATAGGAAACACAGTGGAGTGCAAGAGTGCCTGTTTCTCAAAAGCAGAGTGTTTTTCTTGTAAGGCCGACTGGGGTTTAATACAACTTCCTAAACGGAGTTGAATCACATTCAGTTTCAAGTTCTAGCATTAAGTGTTAATTCAGGGTAAGAACACCACTATGTGCTATTCAGGCCATAAACAGTGCAAATAGCACTCGCGTCTCTTCCCAGCAAATACAGTGTATTGGACTGAAGAGAAGCTCCTGTTTTACTTAGTTTCCATACTGAGTTGAACTAGATATGCCCCGTTTGTGTAGGAAGCACAGTTCTTTTGTTCTGAGCTAGCTCACTGTACTGGCCCTATAGGAAACACAGTGGAGTGCAAGAGTGCCTGTTTCTCAAAAGCAGAGTGTTTTGCTTGTAAGGCCGACTGGGGTTTAATACAACTTCCTAAACGAAGTTGAATCACATTCAGTTTCAAGTTCTAGCATTAAGTGTTAATTCAGGGTAAGAACACGAATATTGTGTTATTCTGGCCATAAAGAGTGCAAATAAAACTAGCGTCTGTTCCAAGCAAATACAGTGTATTGAACTGAAGAGAAGCTCCTGTTTTACTTAGTTTCCAATACTGAGTTGAACTAGATATGACCCGTTTGTGTAGGAAGCACAGTTCTTTTGTTCTGAGCTAGCTCACTGTACTGGCCCTATAGGAAACACAGTGGAGTGCAAGAGTGCCTGTTTCTCAAAAGCAGAGTGTTTTTCTTGTAAAGCCCTCTAGGGTTCAATACAACTTCCTAAACGGAGTTGAATCACATTCAGTTTCAAGTTCTAGCATTAAGTGTTAATTCAAGTTAAGAACACGACTATTGTGTTATTCTGGCCATAAAGAGTGCAAATAAAACTAGCGTCTGTTCCAAGCAAATACAGTGTATTGGACTGAAGAGAAGCTCCTGTTTTACTTAGTTTCCAATACTGAGTTGAACTAGATATGACCCTTTTGTGTAGGAAGCACAGTTCTTTGTTCTGAGCTAGCTCATTGTACTGGCCCTATAGGAAACACAGTAGAATGCAGGAGTGCCTGTTTTTCAAAAGCAGACATTTTTCTTCTAAGGCCAACTAGTGTTCAGTACAACTTCCTAAACGGAGTTGAATCACATTCAGTTTCAAGTTCTAGCATTAAGTGTCAATTCAGGGTAAGAACACCACTATTGTGCTATTCTGGCCATAATCAGTGCAAATAGCACTCGCGTCTGTTCCCAGCAAATACAGTGTATTGGACTGAAGAGAAGCTCCTGTTTTACTTAGTTTCCAATACTGAGTTGAACTAGATATGCCCCGTTTGTGTAGGAAGCACAGTTCTTTTGTTCTGAGCTAGCTCACTGTACTGGCCCTATAGGAAACACAGTGGAGTGCAAGAGTGCCTGTTTCTCAAAAGCAGAGTGTTTTTCTTGTAAGGCCGACTGGGGTTTAATACAACTTCCTAAACGGAGTTGAATCACATCCAGTTTCAAGTTCTAGCATTAAGTGTTAATTCAGGGTAAGAACACCACTATTGTGCTATTCGGCTATAAACAGTGCAAATAGCACTCGCGTCTGTTCCCAGCAAATACAGTGTATTGGACTGAAGAGAAGCTCCTGTTTTACTTAGTTTCCAATACTGAGTTGAACTAGATATGCCCCGTTTGTGTAGGAAGCACAGTTCTTTTGTTCTGAGCTAGCTCACTGTACTGGCCCTATAGGAAACACAGTGGAGTGCAAGAGTGCCTGTTTCTCAAAAGCAGAGTGTTTTTCTTGTAAGGCCGACTGGGGTTTAATACAACTTCCTAAACGGAGTTGAATCACATTCAGTTTCAAGTTCTAGCATTAAGTGTCAATTCAGGGTAAGAACACAACTATTGTGCTATTCTGGCCATAAACAGTGCAAATAGCACTCTCGTCTGTTCCCAGCAAATACAGTGTATTGGACTGAAGAGAAGCTCCTGTTTTACTTAGTTTCCAATACTGAGTAGAACTACATATGCCCCGTTTGTGTAGGAAGCACAGTTCTTTTGTTCTGAGCTAGCTCACTCTACTGGCCCTATAGGAAACACAGTGGAGTGCAAGAGTGCCTGTTTCTCAAAAGCAGAGTGTTTTTCTTGTAAGGCCGACTGGGGTTTAATACAACTTCCTAAACGGAGTTGAATCACATCCAGTTTCAAGTTCTAGCATTAAGTGTTAATTCAGGGTAAGAACACCACTATTGTGCTATTCTGGCCATAAACAGTGCAAATAGCACTCGCGTCTGTTCCCAGCAAATACAGTGTATTGGACTGAAGAGAAGCTCCTGTTTTACTTAGTTTCCAATACTGAGTTGAACTAGATATGCCCCGTTTGTGTAGGAAGCACAGTTCTTTTGTTCTGAGCTAGCTCACTGTACTGGCCCTATAGGAAACACAGTGGAGTGCAAGAGTGCCTGTTTCTCAAAAGCAGAGTGTTTTTCTTGTAAGGCCGACTGGGGTTTAATACAACTTCCTAAACGGAGTTGAATCACATTCAGTTTCATGTTCTAGCATTAACTGTCAATTCAGGGGAAGAACACCACTATTGTGCTATTCTGGCCATAAACAGTGCAAATAGCACTCGCGTCTGTTCCCAGCAAATACAGTGTATTGGACTGAAGAGAAGCTCCTGTTTTACTTAGTTTCCAATACTGAGTTGAACTAGATATGCCCCGTTTGTGTAGGAAGCACAGTTCTTTTGTTCTGAGCTAGCTCACTGGACTGGCCCTATAGGAAACACAGTGGAGTGCAAGAGTGCCTGTTTCTCAAAAGCAGAGTGTTTTTCTTGTAAGGCCGACTGGGGTTTAATACAACTTCCTAAACGGAGTTGAATCACATTCTGTTTCAAGTTCTAGCATTAAGTGTTAATTCAGGGTAAGAACACAACTATGTGCTATTCAGGCCATAAACAGTGCAAATAGCACTCGCGTCTCTTTCCAGTAAATACAGTGTATTGAACTGAAGAGAAGCTCCTGTTTTACTTAGTTTCCATACTGAGTTGAACTACATATGCCCCGTTTGTGTAGGAAGCACATTTTTTTTGTTCTGAGCTAGCTCACTGTACTGGCCCTATAGGAAACACAGTGGAGTGCAAGAGTGCCTGTTTCTCAAAAGCAGAGTGTTTTTCTTGTAAGGCCGACTGTGGTTTAATACAACTTCCTAAACGGAGTTGAATCACATTCAGTTTCAAGTTCTAGCATTAAGTGTTAATTCTAGGTAAGAACATGACTATTGTGTTATTCTGGCCATAAAGAGTGCAAATAAAACTAGCGTCTGTTCCAAGCAAATACAGTGTATTGGACTGAAGAGAAGCTCCTGTTTTACTTAGTTTCCAATACTGAGTTGAACTAGATATGCCCCGTTTGTGTAGGAAGCACAGTTCTTTTGTTCTGAGCTAGCTCACTGTACTCCCCTATAGGAAACACTGTAGAGTGCAAGAGTGCCTGTTTCTCAAAAGCAGAGTGTTTTTCTTGTAAGGCCGACTGGGGTTTAATACAACTTCCTAAACGGAGTTGAATCACATTCAGTATCAAGTTCTAGCATTAAGTGTTAATTCAGGGTAAGAACACCACTATTGTGCTATTCTGGCCATAAACAGTGCAAATAGCACTCGCGTCTGTTCCCAGCAAATACAGTGTATTGGACCTAAGAGAAGCTCCTGTTTTACTTAGTTTCCAATACTGAGTTGAACTAGATATGCCCCGTTTGTGTAGGAAGCACAGTTCTTTGTTCTGAGCTAGCTCACTGTACTGGCCCTATAGGAAACACAGTAGAGTGCAAGAGTGCCTGTTTCTCAAAAGCAGAGTGTTTTTCTTGTAAGGCCAACTAGTGTTCAATACAACTTCCTAAACGGAGTTGAATCACATTCTGTTTCATGTTCTAGCATTAAGTGTTAATTCAGGGTAAGAACACCACGATTGTGCTATTCGGGCCATAAACAGTGCAAATAGCACTTGCGTCTGTTCCCAGCAAATACAGTGTTTTGGACCGAAGAATAGCTCCTGTTTACTTAGTTTCCAATACTCAGTTAAACTAGATATGCCCCGTTTGTGTAGGAAGCACAGTTCTTTTGTTCTGAGCTAGCTCACTGTACTGGCCCTATAGGATACACAGTGGAGTGCATGAGTGCCTGTTTCTCAAAAGCAGAGTGTTTTTCTTGTAAGGCCGACTGGGGTTTAGTACAACTTCCTAAACGGAGTTGAATCACATTCAGTTTCAACTTCTATCATTAAGTGTTAATTTCGGGTAAGAACAACACTATTGTGCTATTCTGGCCATAAACAGTGCAAATAGCATTCGCGTCTGTTCCCAGCAAATACAGTGTATTAGACCGAAGAGAAGCTCCTGTTTTACTTAGTTTCCAATACTGAGTTGAACTAGATATGCCCGGTTTGTGTAGGAGGCACAGTTCTTTTGTTCTGAGCTAGCTCACTGTACTGGCCCTATAGGATACACAGTGGAGTGCATGAGTGCCTGTTTCTCAAAAGCAGAGTGTTTTTCTTGTAAGGCCGACTGGGGTTTAGTACAACTTCCTAAACGGAGTTGAATCACATTCAGTTTCAACTTCTATCATTAAGTGTTAATTTCGGGTAAGAACACAACTATTGTGCTATTCTGGCCATAAACAGTGCAAATAGCATTCGCGTCTGTTCCCAGCAAATACAGTGTATTAGACCGAAGAGAAGCTCCTGTTTTACTTAGTTTCCAATACTGAGTTGAACTAGATATGCCCCGTTTGTGTAGGAAGCACAGTTCTTTTGTTCTGAGCTAGCTCACTGTACTGGCCCTATAGGATACACAGTGGAGTGCATGAGTGCCTGTTTCTCAAAAGCAGAGTGTTTTTCTTGTAAGGCCGACTGGGGTTTAGTACAACTTCCTAAACGGAGTTGAATCACATTCAGTTTCAACTTCTATCATTAAGTGTTAATTTCGGGTAAGAACACCACTATTGTGCTATTCTGGCCATAAACAGTGCAAATAGCATTCGCGTCTGTTCCCAGCAAATACAGTGTATTAGACCGAAGAGAAGCTCCTGTTTTACTTAGTTTCCAATACTGAGTTGAACTAGATATGCCCGGTTTGTGTAGGAGGCACAGTTCTTTTGTTCTGAGCTAGCTCACTGTACTGGCTTTATAGGAAACACGGTAGAGTGCAAGAGTGCCTGTTTCTCAAAAGCAGAGTGTTTTTCTTGTAAGGCCAACTACGGTTCAATACAACATCCTAAACGGAGTTGAATAACATTCAGTTTCAAGTTCTAGCATTAAGTGTTAATTCAGGGTAAGAACACAACTATTGTGCTATTCTGGCCATAAACAGTGCAAATAGCACTCGCGTCTGTTCCCAGCAAATACAGTGTATTGGACCGAAAAGAAGCTCCTGTTTACTTAGTTTCCAATACTGAGTTGAACTAGATATGCCCCGTTTGTGTAGGAAGCACAGTTCTTTTGTTCTGAGCTAGCTCACTGTACTGGCCCTATAGGATACACAGTGGAGTGCATGAGTGCCTGTTTCTCAAAAGCAGAGTGTTTTTCTTGTAAGGCCGACTGGGGTTTAATACAACTTCCTAAATGGAGTTGAATCACATTCAGTTTCAAGTTCTAGCATTAAGTGTTAATTCAGGGTAAGAACACCACTATTGTGCTATTCTGGCCATAAACATTGCAAATAGCACTCGCGTCTGTTCCCAGCAAATACAGTGTATTGGACTTAGAGACGCTCCTGTTTTACTTAGTTTCCAATACTGAGTTGAACTAGATATGCCCCGTTTGTGTAGGAAGCACATTTCTTTTGTTCTGAGCTAGCTCACTGTACTGTCCCTATAGGAAACACAGTGGAGTGCAAGAGTGCCTGTTTCTCAAAAGCAGAGTGTTTTTCTTGTAAGGCCGACTGGGGTTTAATACAACTTCCTAAACGGAGTTGAATCACATTCAGTTTCAAGTTCTAGCATTAAGTGTTAATTCAAGGTAAGAACACGACTATTGTGTTATTCTGGCCATAAAGAGTGCAAATAAAACTAGCGTCTGTTCCAAGCAAATACAGTGTATTGGACTGAAGAGAAGCTCCTGTTTTACTTAGTTTCCAATACTGAGTTGAACTAGATATGCCCCGTTTGTGTAGGAAGCACAGTTCTTTTGTTCTGAGCTAGCTCACTGTACTGGCCCTATAGGAAACACAGTGGAGTGCAAGAGTGTCTGTTTCTCAAAAGCAGAGTGTTTTTCTTGTAAGGCCGACTGGGGTTTAATACAACTTCCTAAACGGAGTTGAATCACATTCAGTTTCAAGTTCTAGCATTAAGTGTTAATTCAGGGTAAGATCACCACTATTGTGCTATTCTGGCCACAAACAGTGCAAATAGCACTCACGTCTGTTCCCAGCAAATACAGTGTATTGGACTGAAGAGAAGCTCCTGTTTTACTTAGTTTCCAATACTGAGTTGAACTAGATATGCCCCGTTTGTGTAGGAAGCACAGTTCTTTGTTCTGAGCTAGCTCACTGTACTGGCCCTATAGGAAACACAGTAGAGTGCAAGAGGGCCTGTTTCACAAAAGCAGTGTATTTTTCTTGTAAGGCCAACTAGTGTTCAATACAACTTCCTAAACGGAGTTGAATCACATTCAGTTTCAAGTTCTAGCATTAAGTGTTAATTCAGGGTAAGAACACCACTATTGTGCTATTCTGGCCATAAACAGTGCAAATAGCACTCGCGTCTCTTCCCAGCAAATACAGTGTATTGGACTGAAGAGAAGCTCCTGTTTTACTTAGTTTCCATACTGAGTTGGACTAGATATGCCCCGTTTGTGTAGGAAGCACAGTTCTTTTGTTCTGAGCTAGCTCACTGTACTGGCCCTATAGGAATCACAGTGGAGTGCAAGAGTGCCTGTTTCTCAAAAGCCGAGTGTTTTTCTTGTAAGACCGACTGGGGTTTAATACAACTTCCTAAACGGAGTTGAATCACATTCAGTTTCAAGTTCTAGCATTAAGAGTTAATTCAAGGTAAGAACACGACTATTGGGTTATTCTGGCCATAAAGAGTGCAAATAAAACTAGCGTCTGTTCCAAGCAAATACAGTGTATTGGACTGAAGAGAAGCTCCTGTTTTACTTAGTTTCCAATACTGAGTTGAACTCGATATGCCCCGTTTGTGTAGGAAGCACAGTTCTTTTGTTCTGAGCTAGCTCACTGTACTGGCCCTATAGGAAACACAGTAGAGTGCAAGAGTGCCTGTTTCTCAAAAGCAGAGTGTTTTTCTTGTAAGGCCGACTGCCGTTTAATACAACTTCCTAATCGGAGTTGAATCACATTCATTTTCAACTTCTAGCATTAAGTGTTAATTGAGGGTAAGAACACCACTATTGTGCTATTCTGGCCATAAACAGTGCAAATAGCACTCGCGTCCTTTCCCAGCAAATACAGTGTATTGGACTGAAGAGAAGCTCCTGTTTCACTTAGTTTCCAATACTGAGTTGAAATAGATATTCCCCGTTTGTGTAGGAAGCACAGTTCTTTTGTTCTGAGCTAGCTCACTGTACTGGCCCTATAGGAAACACAGTAGAGTGCAAGAATGCCTGTTTCTGAAAAACAGAGTGTTTTTCTTGTAAGGCCAACTAGGGTTCAATACAACTTCCTAAACGGAGTTGAATCACATTCAGTTTCAAGTTCTAGCATTAAGTGTCAATTCAGGGTAAGAACACCACTATTGTGCTATTCTGGCCATAAACAGTGCAAATAGCACTCGCGTCTGTTCCCAGCAAATAAAGTGTATTGGACTAGAGAAGCTCCTATTTTACTTAGTTTCCATACTGAGTTGAACTAGATATGCCCCGTTTGTGTGGGAAGCACAGTTCTTTTGTTCTGAGGTACCTCACTCTACTGGCCTTATAGGAAACACAGTAGAGTGCAAGAGTGCCTGTTTCTCAAAAGCAGAGTGTTTTTCTTGTAAGGCCAACTAGGGTTCAATACAACATCCTAAACGGAGTTGAATAACATTCAGTTTCAAGTTCTAGCATTAAGTGTTAATTCAGGGTAAGAACACAACTATTGTGCTATTCTGGCCATAAACAGTGCAAATAGCAATCGCGGCTGTTCCCAGCAAATGCAGTGTATTGGACCGAAAAGAAGCTCCTGTTTACTTAGTTTCCAATACTGAGTTGAACTAGATATACCCCGTTTGTGTAGGAAGCACAGTTCTTTTGTTCTGAGCCAGCTCACTGTACTGGCCCTATAGGATACACAGTGGAGTGCATGAGTGCCTGTTTCTCAAAAGCAGAGTGTTTTTCTTGTAAGGGCGACAGGGGTTTAATACAACTTCCTAAACGGAGTTGAATCACATTCAGTTTCAAGTTCTAGCATTAAGTGTTAATTCAGGGTAAGAACACCACTATTGTGCTATTCTGGCCATAAACAGTGCAAATAGCACTCGCGTCTGTTCCCAGCAAATACAGTGTATTGGACTGAAGAGAAGCTCCTGTTTTACTTAGTTTCCAATACTGAGTTGAACTAGATATGCCCCGTTTGTTTAGGAAGCACAGTTCTTTTGTTCTGAGCTAGCTCACTGTACTGGCCCTATAGGAAACACAGTGGAGTGCAAGAGTGCCTGTTTCTCAAAAGCAGAGTGTTTTTCTTGTAAGGCCGACTGGGGTTTAATACAACTTCCTAAACGGAGTTGAATCACATTCAGTTTCAAGTTCTAGCATTAAGTGTTAATTCAGGGTAACCACCACTATTGTGCTATTCTGGCCACAAACAGTGCAAATAGCACTCGCGTCTGTTCCCAGCAAATACAGTGTATTGGACCTAAGAGAAGCTCCTGTTTTACTTAGTTTCCAATACTGAGTTGAACTAGATATGCCCCGTTTGTGTAGGAAGCACAGTTCTTTGTTCTGAGCTAGCTCACTGTACTGGCCCTATAGGAAACACAGTAGAGTGCAAGAGTGCCTGTTTCACAAAAGCAGAGTGTTTTTCTTGTAAGGCCAACTAGTGTTCAATACAACTTCCTAAACGGAGTTGAATCACATTCAGTTTCAAGTTCTAGCATTAAGTGTTAATTCAGGGTAAGAACACCACTATTGTGCTATTCTGGCCATAAACAGTGCAAAAAGCACTCGCGTCTGTTCCCAGCAAAAACAGTGTATTGGACTGAAGAGAAGCTCCTGTTTTACTTAGTTTCCAATACTGAGTTGAACTAGATATGCCCCGTTTGTGTAGGAAGCACAGTACTTTTGTTCTGAGCTAGCTCACTGTACTGGCCCTATAGAAAACATAGTAGAGTGCATGAGTGCCTGTTTCTCAAAAGCAGAGTGTTTTTCTTGTAAGGCCGACTGGGGTTTAATACAACTTCCTAAATGGAGTTGAATCACATTCAGTTTCAAGTTCTAGCATTAAGTGTTAATTCAGGGTAAGAACACCACTATTGTGCTATTCTGGCCATAAACAGTGCAAATAGCACTCGCGTCTGTTCCCAGCAAATACAGTGTATTGGACTGAAGAGAAGCTCCTGTTTTACTTAGTTTCCAATACTGAGTTGAACTAGATATGCCCCGTTTGTGTAGGAAGCACAGTTCTTTTGTTCTGAGCTAGCTCACTGTACTGGACCTATAGGAAACACAGTGGATGGCAAGAGTGCCTGTTTCTCAAAAGCAGAGTGTTTTTCTTGTAAGGCCGACTGGGGTTTAATACAACTTCCTAAACGGAGTTGAATCACATTCAGTTTCAAGTTCTAGCATTAAGTGTTAATTCAGGGTAAGACCACCACTATTGTGCTATTCTGGCCACAAACAGTGCAAATAGCACTCGCGTCTGTTCCCAGCAAATACAGTGTATTGGACCTAAGAGAAGCTCCTGTTTTACTTAGTTTCCAATACTGAGTTGAACTAGATATGCCCCGTTTGTGTAGGAAGCACAGTTCTTTGTTCTGAGCTAGCTCACTGTACTGGCCCTATAGGAAACACAGTAGAGTGCAAGAGTGCCTGTTTCACAAAAGCAGAGTGTTTTTCTTGTAAGGCCAACTAGTGTTCAATACTACTTCCTAAACGGAGTTGAATCACATTCAGTTTCAAGTTCTAGCATTAAGTGTTAATTCAGGGTAAGAACACCACTATTGTGCTATTCTGGCCATAAACAGTGCAAATAGCACTCGCGTCTCTTCCCAGCAAATACAGTGTATTGGACTGAATTGAAGCTCCTGTTTTACTTAGTTTCCATACTGAGTTGACCTAGATATGCCCCGTTTGTGTAGGAAGCACATTTCTTTTGTTCTGAGCTAGCTCACTGTACTGTCCCTATAGGAAACACAGTGGAGTGCAAGAGTGCCTGTTTCTCAAAAGCAGAGTGTTTTTCTTGTAAGGCCGACTGGGGTTTAATACAACTTCCTAAACGGAGTTGAATCACATTCAGTTTCAAGTTCTAGCATTAAGTGTTAATTCAGGGTAAGAACACCACTATTGTGCTATTCTGGCCATAAACAGTGCAAATAGCACTCGCGTCTCTTCCCAGCAAATACAGTGTATTGGACTGAAGAGAAGCTCCTGTTTTACTTAGTTTCCATACTGAGTTGGACTAGATATGCCCCGTTTGTGTAGGAAGCACAGTTCTTTTGTTCTGAGCTAGCTCACTGTAGTGGCCCGATAGGAATCTCAGTGGAGTGCAAGAGTGCCTGTTTCTCAAAAGCCGAGTGTTTTTCTTGTAAGACCGACTGGGGTTTAATACAACTTCCTAAACGGAGTTGAATCACATTCAGTTTCAAGTTCTAGCATTAAGAGTTAATTCAAGGTAAGAACACGACTATTGGGTTATTCTGGCCATAAAGAGTACAAATAAAACTAGCGTCTGTTCCAAGCAAATACAGTGTATTGGACTGAAGAGAAGCTCCTGTTTTACTTAGTTTCCAATACTGAGTTGAACTCGATATGCCCCGTTTGTTTAGGAAGCACAGTTCTTTTGTTCTGAGCTAGCTCACTGTACTGGCCCTATAGGAAACACAGTAGAGTGCAAGAGTGCCTGTTTCTCAAAAGCAGAGTGTTTTTCTTGTAAGGCCGACTGGGGTTTAATACAACTTCCTAAACGGAGTTGAATCACATTCAGTTTCAAGTTCTAGCATTAAGTGTCAATTCAGGGTAAGAACACCACTATTGTGCTATTCTGGCCATAAACAGTGCAAATAGCACTCGCGTCTGTTCCCAGCAAATAAAGTGTATTGGACTAGAGAAGCTCCTATTTTACTTAGTTTCCATACTGAGTTGAACTAGATATGCCCCGTTTGTGTGGGAAGCACAGTTCTTTTGTTCTGAGGTACCTCACTCTACTGGCCTTATAGGAAACACAGTAGAGTGCAAGAGTGCCTGTTTCTCAAAAGCAGAGTGTTTTTCTTGTAAGGCCAACTAGGGTTCAATACAACATCCTAAACGGAGTTGAATAACATTCAGTTTCAAGTTCTAGCATTAAGTGTTAATTCAGGGTAAGAACACAACTATTGTGCTATTCTGGCCATAAACAGTGCAAATAGCACTCGCGTCTGTTCCCAGCAAATACAGTGTATTGGACCGAAAAGAAGCTCCTGTTTACTTAGTTTCCAATACTGAGTTGAACTAGATATACCCCGTTTGTGTAGGAAGCACAGTTCTTTTGTTCTGAGCCAGCTCACTGTACTGGCCCTATAGGATACACAGTGGAGTGCATGAGTGCCTGTTTCTCAAAAGCAGAGTGTTTTTCTTGTAAGGCCGACAGGGGTTTAATACAACTTCCTAAACGGAGTTCAATCACATTCAGTTTCAAGTTCTAGCATTAAGTGTTAATTCAGGGTAAGAACACCACTATTGTGCTATTCTGGCCTTAAACAGTGCAAATAGCACTCGCGTCTGTTCCCAGCAAATACAGTGTATTGGACTGAAGAGAAGCTCCTGTTTTACTTAGTTTCAAATACTGAGTTGAACTAGATATGCCCCGTTTGTTTAGGAAGCACAGTTCTTTTGTTCTGAGCTAGCTCACTGTACTGGCCCTATAGGAAACACAGTGGAGTGCAAGAGTGCCTGTTTCTCAAAAGCAGAGTGTTTTTCTTGTAAGGCCGACTGGGGTTTAATACAACTTCCTAAACGGAGTTGAATCACATTCAGTTTCAAGTTCTAGCATTAAGTGTTAATTCAGGGTAACCACCACTATTGTGCTATTCTGGCCACAAACAGTGCAAATAGCACTCGCGTCTGTTCCCAGCAAATACAGTGTATTGGACCTAAGAGAAGCTCCTGTTTTACTTAGTTTCCAATACTGAGTTGAACTAGATATGCCCCGTTTGTGTAGGAAGCACAGTTCTTTGTTCTGAGCTAGCTCACTGTACTGGCCCTATAGGAAACACAGTAGAGTGCAAGAGTGCCTGTTTCACAAAAGCAGAGTGTTTTTCTTGTAAGGCCAACTAGTGTTCAATACAACTTCCTAAACGGAGTTGAATCACATTCAGTTTCAAGTTCTAGCATTAAGTGTTAATTCAGGGTAAGAACACCACTATTGTGCTATTCTGGCCATAAACAGTGCAAAAAGCACTCGCGTCTGTTCCCAGCAAAAACAGTGTATTGGACTGAAGAGAAGCTCCTGTTTTACTTAGTTTCCAATACTGAGTTGAACTAGATATGCCCCGTTTGTGTAGGAAGCACAGTACTTTTGTTCTGAGCTAGCTCACTGTACTGGCCCTATAGAAAACATAGTAGAGTGCATGAGTGCCTGTTTCTCAAAAGCAGAGTGTTTTTCTTGTAGGGCCGACTGGGGTTTAATACAACTTCCTAAATGGAGTTGAATCACATTCAGTTTCAAGTTCTAGCATTAAGTGTTAATTCAGGGTAAGAACACCACTATTGTGCTATTCTGGCCATAAACAGTGCAAATAGCACTCGCGTCTGTTCCCAGCAAATACAGTGTATTGGACTGAAGAGAAGCTCCTGTTTTACTTAGTTTCCAATACTGAGTTGAACTAGATATGCCCCGTTTGTGTAGGAAGCACAGTTCTTTTGTTCTGAGCTAGCTCACTGTACTGGCCCTATAGGAAACACAGTGGAGTGCAAGAGTGCCTGTTTCTCAAAAGCAGAGTGTTTTTCTTGTAAGGCCGACTGGGGTTTAATACAACTTCCTAAACGGAGTTGAATCACATTCAGTTTCAAGTTCTAGCATTAAGTGTTAATTCAAAGAAGAACACGACTATTGTGTTATTCTGGCCATAAAGAGTGCAAATAAAACTAGCGTCTGTTCCAAGCAAATACAGTGTATTGGATTGAAGAGATGCTCCTGTTTTACTTAGTTTCCAATACTGAGTTGAACTAGATATGTCCCGTTTGTGTAGGAAGCACAGTTCTTTTGTTCTGAGCTAGCTCACTGTACTGGCCCTATAGGAAACACAGTAGAGTGCAAGAGTGCCTGTTTCTCAAAAGCAGAGTGTTTTTCTTGTAAGGGCGACTGGGGTTTAATACAACTTCCTAAACGGAGTTGAATCACATTCAGTTTCAAGTTCTAGCATTAAGTGTTAATTCAGGGTAAGAACACCACTATTGTGTTATTCTGGCCATAAACAGTGCAAATAGCACTCGCGTCTGTTCCCAGCAAATACAGTGTATTGGACTGAAGAGAAGCTCCTGTTTTACTTAGTTTCCAATACTGAGTTGAACTAGATATGCCCCGTTTGTGTAGGAAGCACAGTTCTTTTGTTCTGAGCTAGCTCACTGTACTGGCCCTATAGGAAACACAGTGGAGTGCAAGAGTGCCTGTTTCTCAAAAGCAGAGTGTTTTTCTTGTAAGGCCGACTGGGGTTTAATACAACTTTCTAAACGGAGTTGAATCAATTTCACTTTCAAGTTCTAGCATTACGTGTTAATTCAGGGTAAGAACACCACTATTGTGCTCTTCTGGCCATAAACAGTGCAAATAGCACTCGCGTCTGTTCCCAGCAAATACAGTGTATTGGACTGAAGAGAAGCTCCTGTTTTACTTAGTTTCCAATACTGAGTTGAACTAGATATGCCCCGTTTGTGTAGGAAGCACAGTTCTTTTGTTCTGAGCTAGCTCATTGTACTGGCCCTTTAGGAAACACAGTGGAGTGCAAGAGTACCTGTTTCTCAAAAGCAGGTGTTTTTCTTGTAAGGCCGACTGGGGTATAATACAACTTCCTAAACGGAGTTGAATCACATTCAGTTTCAAGTTCTAGCATTAAGTGTTAATTCAGGGTAAGAACACCACTATTGTGCTATTCTGGCCATAAACAGTGCAAATAGCACTCGCGTCTGTTCCCAGCAAATACAGTGTATTGGACTGAAGAGAAGCTCCTGTTTTACTTAGTTTCCAATACTGAGTTGAACTAGATATGCCCCGTTTGTGTAGGAAGCACAGTTCTTTTGTTCTGAGCTAGCTCACTGTACTGGCCCTATAGGAAACACAGTGGAGTGCAAGAGTGCCTGTTTCGCAAAAGCAGAGTGTTTTTCTTGTAAGGCTGACTGGGGTTTAATACAACTTCATAAACGGAGTTGAATCACATTCAGTTTCAAGTTCTAGCATTAAGTGTTAATTCAGGGTAAGAACAACACTATTGTGCTATTCTGGCCATAAACAGTGCAAATAGCACTCGCGTCTGTTCCCAGCAAATACAGTGTATTGGACTGAAGAGAAGCTCCTGTTTTACTTAGTTTCCAATACTGAGTTGAACTAGATATGCCCCGTTTGTGTAGGAAGCACAGTTCTTTTGTTCTGAGCTAGCTCATTGTACTGGCCCTTTAGGAAACACAGTGGAGTGCAAGAGTGCCTGTTTCTCAAAAGCAGAGTGTTTTTCTTGTAAGGCCGACTGGGGTTTAATACAACTTCCTAAACGGAGTTGAATCACATTCAGTTTCAAGTTCTAGCATTAAGTGTTAATTCAGGGTAAGAACACCACTATTGTGCTATTCTGGCCATAAACAGTGCAAATAGCACTCGCGTCTGTTCCCAGCAAATACAGTGTATTGGACTGAAGAGAAGCTCCTGTTTTACTTAGTTTCCAATACTGAGTTGAACTAGATATGCCCCGTTTGTGTAGGAAGCACAGTTCTTTTGTTCTGAGCTAGCTCACTGTACTGGCCCTATAGGAAACACAGTGGAGTGCAAGAGTGCCTGTTTCTCAAAAGCAGAGTGTTTTTCTTGTATGGCCGACTGGGGTTTAATACAACTTCCTAAACGCAGTTGAATCACATTCAGTTTCAAGTTCTAGCATTAAGTGTTAATTCAGGGTAAGAACACCACTATTGTGCTCTTCTGGCCATAAACAGTGCAAATAGCACTCGCGTCTGTTCCCAGCAAATACAGTGTATTGGACTGAAGAGAAGCTCCTGTTTTACTTAGTTTCCAATACTGAGTTGAACTAGATATGCCCCGTTTGTGTAGGAAGCACAGTTCTTTTGTTCTGAGCTAGCTCACTGTACTGGCCCTATAGGAAACACAGTGGAGTGCAAGAGTGCCTGTTTCTCAAAAGCAGAGTGTTTTTCTTGTAAGGCCGACTGGGGTTTAATACGACTTCCTAAACGGAGTTGAATCACATTCAGTTTCAAGTTCTAGCATTAAGTGTTAATTCAGGGTCAGAACACCACTATTGTGCTATTCTGGCCATAAACAGTGCAAATAGCACTCGCGTCTGTTCTCAGCAAATACAGTGTATTGGACTGAAGAGAAGCTCCTGTTTTACTTAGTTTCCAATACTGAGTTGAACTAGATATGCCCCGTTTGTGTAGGAAGCACAGTTCTTTTGTTCTGAGCTAGCTCACTGTACTGGCCCTATAGGAAACACAGTGGAGTGCAAGAGTGCCTGTTTCTCAAAAGCAGAGTGTTTTTCTTGTAAGGCCGTCTGGGGTTTAATACAACTTCCTAAACGGAGTTGAATCAAAATCAGTTTCAAGTTCTAGCATTAAGTGTTAATTCAGGGTAAGAACACCACTATTGTGCTATTCTGGCCATAAACAGTGCAAATAGCACTCGCGTCTGTTCCCAGCAAATACAGTGTATTGGACTGAAGAGAAGCTCCTGTTTTACTTAGTTTCCAATACTGAGTTGAACTAGATATGCCCCGTTTGTGTAGGAAGCACAGTTCTTTTGTTCTGAGCTAGCTCACTGTACTGGCCCTATTGGAAACACAGTGGAGTGCAAGAGTGCCTGTTTCTCAAAAGCAGAGTGTTTTTCTTGTAAGGCCGACTGTGGTTTAATACAACTTCCTGAACGGAGTTGAATCACATTCAGTTTCAAGTTCTAGCATTAAGTGTTAATTCAAGGTAAGAACACGACTATTGTGTTATTCTGGCCATAAAGAGTGCAAATAAAACTAGCGTCTGTTCCAAGCAAATACAGTGTATTGGACTGAAGAGAAGCTCCTGTTTTACTTAGTTTCCAATACTGAGTTGAACTATATATGCCCCGTTTGTGTAGGAAGCACAGTTCTTTTGTTCTGAGCTAGCTCACTGTACTGGCCCTATAGGAAACACAGTAGAGTGCAAGAGTGCCTGTTTCTCAAAAGCAGAGTGTTTTTCTTGTAAGGCCGACTGGGGATTAATACAACTTACTAAACGGAGTTCAATCACATTCAGTATCAAGTTCTAGCATTAAGTGTTAATTCAGGGTAAGAACACCACTATTGTGCTATTCTGGCCATAAACAGTGCAAATAGCACTCGCGTCTGTTCCCAGCGAATACAGTGTATTGGACTGAAGAGAAGCTCCTGTTTTACTTAGTTTCCAATACTGAGTTGAACTAGATATGCCCTGTTTGTGTACGAAGCACAGTTCTTTTGTTCTGAGCTAGCTCACTGTACTGGCCCTATAGGAAACACAGTGGAGTGCAAGAGTGCCTGTTTCTCAAAAGCAGAGTGTTTTTCTTGTAAGGCCGACTGGGGTTTAATACAACTTCCTAAACGGAGTTGAATCACATTCAGTTTCAAGTTCTAGCATTAAGTGTCAATTCAGTGTAAGAACACCACTATTGTGCTATTCTGGCCATAAACAGTGCAAATAGCACTCGCGTCTGTTCCCAGCAAATAAAGTGTATTGGACTAGAGAAGCTCCTATTTTACTTAGTTTCCATACTGAGTTGAACTAGATATGCCCCGTTTGTGTGGGAAGCACAGTTCTTTTGTTCTGAGCTACCTCACTCTACTGGCCTTATAGGAAACACAGTAGAGTGCAAGAGTGCCTGTTTCTCAAAAGCAGAGTGTTTTTCTTGTAAGGCCAACTAGGGTTCAATACAACATCCTAAACGGAGTTGAATAACATTCAGTTTCAAGTTCTAGCATTAAGTGTTAATTCAGGGTAAGAACACAACTATTGTGCTATTCTGGCCATAAACAGTGCAAATAGCACTCGCGTCTGTTCCCAGCAAATACAGTGTATTGGACCGAAAAGAAGCTCCTGTTTACTTAGTTTCCAATACTGAGTTGAACTAGATATACCCCGTTTGTGTAGGAAGCACAGTTCTTTTGTTCTGAGCCAGCTCACTGTACTGGCCCTATAGGATACACAGTGGAGTGCATGAGTGCCTGTTTCTCAAAAGCAGAGTGTTTTTCTTGTAAGGCTGACAGGGGTTTAATACAACTTACTAAATGGAGTTGAATCATATTCAGTTTCAAGTTCTAGCATTAAGTGTTAATTCAGGGTAAGAACACCACTATTGTGCTATTCTGGCCATAAACAGTGCAAATAGCACTCGCGTCTGTTCCCAGCAAATACAGTGTATTGGACTGAAGAGAAGCTCCTGTTTTACTTAGTTTCCAATACTGAGTTGAACTAGATATGCCCCGTTTGTGTAGGAAGCACAGTTCTTTTGTTCTGAGCTAGCTCACTGTACTGGCCCTATAGGAAACACAGTGGAGTGCAAGAGTGCCTGTTTCTCAAAAGCAGAGTGTTTTTCTTGTAAGGCCGACTGGGGTTTAATACAACTTCCTAAACGGAGTTGAATCACATTCAGTTTCAAGTTCTAGCATTAAGTGTTAATTCAGGGTAACCACCACTATTGTGCTATTCTGGCCACAAACAGTGCAAATAGCACTCGCGTCTGTTCCCAGCAAATACAGTGTATTGGACCTAAGAGAAGCTCCTGTTTTACTTAGTTTCCAATACTGAGTTGAACTAGATATGCCCCGTTTGTGTAGGAAGCACAGTTCTTTGTTCTGAGCTAGCTCACTGTACTGGCCCTATAGGAAACACAGTGGAGTGCAAGAGTGCCTGTTTCTCAAAAGCAGAGTGTTTTTCTTGTAAGGCCGACTGGGGTTTAATACGACTTCATAAACGGAGTTGAATCACATTCAGTTTCAAGTTCTAGCATTAAGTGTTAATTCAGGGTCAGAACACCACTATTGTGCTATTCTGGCCATAAACAGTGCAAATAGCACTCGCGTCTGTTCCCAGCAAATACAGTGTATTGGACTGAAGAGAAGCTCCTGTTTTACTTAGTTTCCAATACTGAGTTGAACTATATATGCCCCGTTTGTGTAGGAAGCACAGTTCTTTTATTCTGAGCTAGCTCACTGTACTGGCCCTATAGGAAACACAGTGGAGTGCAAGAGTGCCTGTTTCTCAAAAGCAGGTGTTTTTCTTGTAAGGCCGACTGGTGTTTAATACAACCTCCTAAACGAAGTTGAATCACATTCAGTTTCAAGTTCTAGCATTAAGTGTTAATTCAGGGTAAGAACACCACTATTGTGCTATTCTGGCCATAAACAGTGCAAAAAGCACTCGCGTCTGTTCCCAGCAAAAACAGTGTATTGGACTGAAGAGAAGCTCCTGTTTTACTTAGTTTCCAATACTGAGTTGAACTAGATATGCCCCGTTTGTGTAGGAAGCACAGTTCTTTTGTTCTGAGCTAGCTCACTGTACTGGCCCTATAGAAAACATAGTAGAGTGCATGAGTGCCTGTTTCTCAAAAGCAGAGTGTTTTTCTTGTAAGGCCGACTGGGGTTTAATACAACTTCCTAAACGGAGTTGAATCACATTCAGTTTCAAGTTCTAGCATTAAGTGTTAATTCAGGGTAAGACCACCACTATTGTGCTATTCTGGCCACAAACAGTGCAAATAGCACTCGCGTCTGTTCCCAGCAAATACAGTGTATTGGACCTAAGAGAAGCTCCTGTTTTACTTAGTTTCCAATACTGAGTTGAACTAGATATGCCCCGTTTGTGTAGGAAGCACAGTTCTTTTATTCTGAGCTAGCTCACTGTACTGGCCCTATCGGAAACACAGTGGAGTGCAAGAGTGCCTGTTTCTCAAAAGCAGAGTGTTTTTCTTGTAACGCCGACTGGGGTTTAATACAACTTCCTAAACGGAGTTGAATCACATTCAGTTTCAAGTTCTAGCATTAAGTGTTAATTCAGGGTAAGAACACCACTATTGTGCTATACTGGCCATAAACAGTGCAAATAGACCTCGCGTGTGTTCCCAGCAAATACAGTGTATTGGATTGAAGAGATGCTCCTGTTTTACTTAGTTTCCAATACTGAGTTGAACTAGATATGCCCCGTTTGTGTAGGAAGCACAGTTCTTTTGTCCTGAGCTAGCTCACTGTACTGGCCCTATAGGAAACACAGTAGAGTGCAAGAGTGCCTGTTTCTCAAAAGCAGAGTGTTTTTCTTGTAAGGCCGACTGGGGTTTAATACAACTTCCTAAACGGAGTTGAATCACATTCAGTTTCAAGTTCTAGCATTAAGTGTTAATTCAGGGTAAGAACACCACTATTGTGTTATTCTGGCCATAAACAGTGCAAATAGCACTCGCGTCTGTTCCCAGCAAATACAGTGTATTGGACTGAAGAGAAGCTCCTGTTTTACTTAGTTTCCAATACTGAGTTGAACTAGATATGCCCCGTTTGTGTAGGAAGCACAGTTCTTTTGTTCTGAGCTAGCTCACTGTACTGGCCCTATAGGAAACACAGTGGAGTGCAAGAGTGCCTGTTTCTCAAAAGCAGAGTGTTTTTCTTGTAAGGCCGACTGGGGTTTAATACAACTTTCTAAACGGAGTTGAATCAATTTCACTTTCAAGTTCTAGCATTACGTGTTAATTCAGGGTAAGAACACCACTATTGTGCTCTTCTGGACATAAACAGTGCAAATAGCACTCGCGTCTGTTCCCAGCAAATACAGTGTATTGGACTGAAGAGAAGCTCCTGTTTTACTTAGTTTCCAATACTGAGTTGAACTAGATATGCCCCGTTTGTGTAGGAAGCACAGTTCTTTTGTTCTGAGCTAGCTCATTGTACTGGCCCTTTAGGAAACACAGTGGAGTGCAAGAGTACCTGTTTCTCAAAAGCAGGTGTTTTTCTTTTAAGGCCGACTGGGGTTTAATACAACCTCCTAAACGGAGTTGAATCACATTCAGTTTCAAGTTCTAGCATTAAGTGTTAATTCAGGGTAAGAACACCACTATTGTGCTATTCTGGCCATAAACAGTGCAAATAGCACTCGCGTCTGTTCCCAGCAAATACAGTGTATTGGACTGAAGAGAAGCTCCTGTTTTACTTAGTTTCCAATACTGAGTTGAACTAGATATGCCCCGTTTGTGTAGGAAGCACAGTTCTTTTGTTCTGAGCTAGATCACTGTACTGGCCCTATAGGAAACACAGTGGAGTGCAAGAGTGCCTGTTTCTCAAAAGCAGAGTGTTTTTCTTGTAAGGCCGACTGGGGTTTAATACAACTTCCTAAACGGAGTTGAATCACATTCAGTTTCAAGTTCTAGCATTAAGTGTTAATTCAGGGTAAGAACACCACTATTGTGCTATTCTGGCCATAAACAGTGCAAATAGCACTCGCGTCTGTTCCCAGCAAATACAGTGTATTGGACTGAAGAGAAGCTCCTGTTTTACTTAGTTTCCAATACTGAGTTGAACTAGATATGCCCCGTTTGTGTAGGAAGCACAGTTCTTTTGTTCTGAGCTAGCTCACTGTACTGGCCCTATAGGAAACACAGTGGAGTGCAAGAGTGCCTGTTTCTCAAAAGCAGAGTGTTTTTCTTGTAAGGCCGACTGGGGTTTAATACAACTTCCTAAACGGAGTTGAATCACATTCAGTTTCAAGTTCTAGCATTAAGTGTTAATTCAGGGTAAGAACACCACTATTGTGCTATTCTGGCCATAAACAGTGCAAATAGCACTCGCGTCTGTTCCCAGCAAATACAGTGTATTGGACTGAAGAGAAGCTCCTGTTTTACTTAGTTTCCAATACTGAGTTGAACTAGATATGCCCCGTTTGTGTAGGAAGCACAGTTCTTTTGTTCTGAGCTAGCTCACTGTACTGGCCCTATAGGAAACACAGTGGAGTGCAAGAGTGCCTGTTTCTCAAAAGCAGAGTGTTTTTCTTGTAAGGCCGACTGGGGTTTAATACGACTTCCTAAACGGAGTTGAATCACATTCAGTTTCAAGTTCTAGCATTAAGTGTTAATTCAGGGTCAGAACACCACTATTGTGCTATTCTGGCCATAAACAGTGCAAATAGCACTCGCGTCTGTTCCCAGCAAATACAGTGTATTAGACTGAAGAGAAGCTCCTGTTTTACTTAGTTTCCAATACTGAGTTGAACTAGATATGCCCCGTTTGTGTAGGAAGCACAGTTCTTTTATTCTGAGCTAGCTCACTGTACTGGCCCTATAGGAAACACAGTGGAGTGCAAGAGTGCCTGTTTCTCAAAAGCAGGTGTTTTTCTTGTAAGGCCGACTGGTGTTTAATACAACCTCCTAAACGGAGTTGAATCACATTCAGTTTCAAGTTCTAGCATTAAGTGTTAATTCAGGGTAAGAACACCACTATTGTGCTATTCTGGCCATAAACAGTGCAAATAGCACTCGCGTCTGTTCCCAGCAAATACAGTGTATTGGACTGAAGAGAAGCTCCTGTTTTACTTAGTTTCCAATACTGAGTTGAACTAGATATGCCCCGTTTGTGTAGGAAGCACAGTTCTTTTGTTCTGAGCTAGCTCACTGTACTGGCCCTATAGGAAACACAGTGGAGTGCAAGAGTGCCTGTTTCTCAAAAGCAGAGTGTTTTTCTTGTAAGGCTGACTGGGGTTTATTACAAATTCCTAAACGGAGTTGAATCACATTCAGTTTCAAGTTCTAGCATTAAGTGTTAATTCAGGGTAAGAACACCACTATTGTGCTATTCTGGCCATAAACAGTGCAAATAGCACTCGCGTCTGTTCCCAGCAAATACAGTGTATTGGACTGAAGAGAAGCTCCTGTTTTACTTAGTTTCCAATACTGAGTTGAACTAGATATGCCCCGTTTGTGTAGGAAGCACAGTTCTTTTATTCTGAGCTAGCTCACTGTACTGGCCCTATCGGAAACACAGTGGAGTGCAAGAGTGCCTGTTTCTCAAAAGCAGAGTGTTTTTCTTGTAACGCCGACTGGGGTTTAATACAACTTCCTAAACGGAGTTGAATCACATTCAGTTTCAAGTTCTAGCATTAAGTGTTAATTCAGGGTAAGAACACCACTATTGTGCTATACTGGCCATAAACAGTGCAAATAGACCTCGCGTGTGTTCCCAGCAAATACAGTGTATTGGACTGAAGAGAAGCTCCTGTTTTACTTAGTTTCCAATGCTGAGTTGAACTAGATATGCCCCGTTTGTGTAGGAAGCACAGTTCTTTTGTTCTGAGCTAGCTCACTGTACTGGCCCTATAGGAAACACAGTGGAGTGCAAGAGTGCCTGTTTCTCAAAAGCAGAGTGTTTTTCTTGTAAGGCCGAATGGGGTTTAATACAACTTCCTAAACGGAGTTGAATCACATTCAGTTTCAAGTTCTAGCATTAAGTGTTAATTCAGGGTAAGAACACCACTATTGTGCTATTCTGGCCATAAACAGTGCAAATAGCACTCGCGTGTGTTCCCTGCAAATACAGTGTATTGGACTGAAGAGAAGCTCCTGTTTTACTTAGTTTCCAATACTGAGTTGAACTAGATATGCCCCGTTTGTGTAGGAAGCACATTTCTTTTGTTCTGAGCTAGCTCACTGTACTGGCCCTATAGGAAACACAGTGGAGTGCAAGAGTGCCTGTTTCTCAAAAGCAGAGTGTTTTTCTTGTAAGGCCGACTGGGGTTTAATACAACTTCCTAAACGGAGTTGAATCACATTCAGTTTCAAGTTCTAGCATTAAGTGTTAATTCAGGGTCAGAACACCACTATTGTGCTATTCTGGCCATAAACAGTGCAAATAGCACTCGCGTGTGTTCCCAGCAAATACAGTGTATTGGACTGAAGAGAAGCTCCTGTTTTACTTAGTTTCCAATACTGAGTTGAACTAGATATGCCCCATTTGTGTAGGAAGCACAGTTCTTTTGTTCTGAGCTAGCTCACTGTACTGGCCCTATAGGAAACACAGTGGAGTGCAAGAGTGCCTGTTTCTCAAAAGCAGAGTGTTTTTCTTGTAAGGCCGACTGGGGTTTAATACAACTTCCTAAACTGAGTTGAATCACATTCAGTTTCAAGTTCTAGCATTAAGTGTTAATTCAGGGTAAGAACACTACTATTGTGCTATTCTGGCCATAAACAGTGCAAATAGCACTCGCGTCTGTTCCCAGCAAATATAGTGTATTGGACTGAAGAGAAGCTCCTGTTTTACTTAGTTTCCAATACTGAGTTGAACTAGATATGCCCCGTTTGTGTAGGAAGCACAGTTCTTTTGTTCTGAGCTAGCTCACTGTACTGGCCCTATAGGAAACACAGTGGAGTGCAAGAGTGCCTGTTTCTCAAAAGCAGAGTGTTTTTCTTGTAAGGCCGACTGGGGGTTAATACAACTTCCTAAACGGAGTTGAATCACATTCAGTTTCAAGTTCTAGCATTAAGTGTTAATTCAGGGTAAGAACACCACTATTGTGCTATTCTGGCCATAAACAGTGCAAATAGCACTCGCGTCTGTTCCCAGCAAATACAGTGTATTGGCCTGAAGAGAAGCTCCTGTTTTACTTAGTTTCCAATACTGAGTTGAACTAGATATGCCCCGTTTGTGTAGGAAGCACAGTTCTTTTGTTCTGAGCTAGCTCACTGTACTGGCCCTATAGGAAACACAGTGGAGTGCAAGAGTGCCTGTTTCTCAAAAGCAGAGTGTTTTTCTTGTAAGGCCGACTGGGGTTTAATACAACTTCCTAAACGGAGTTGAATCACATTCAGTTTCAAGTTCTAGCATTAAGTGTTAATTCAGGGTAAGAACACCACTATTGTGCTATTCTGGCCATAAACAGTGCAAATAGCACTCGCGTCTGTTCCCAGCAAATACAGTGTATTGGACCGAAAAGAAGCTCCTGTTTACTTAGTTTCCAATACTGAGTTGAACTAGATATACCCCGTTTGTGTAGGAAGCACAGTTCTTTTGTTCTGAGCCAGCTCACTGTACTGGCCCTATAGGATACACAGTGGAGTGCATGAGTGCCTGTTTCTCAAAAGCAGAGTGTTTTTCTTGTAAGGCTGACAGGGGTTTAATACAACTTACTAAATGGAGTTGAATCATATTCAGTTTCAAGTTCTAGCATTAAGTGTTAATTCAGGGTAAGAACACCACTATTGTGCTATTCTGGCCATAAACAGTGCAAATAGCACTCGCGTCTGTTCCCAGGATACAGTGTATTGGACTGAAGAGAAGCTCCTGTTTTACTTAGTTTCCAATACTGAGTTGAACTAGATATGCCCCGTTTGTGTAGGAAGCACAGTTCTTTTGTTCTAAGCTAGCTCACTGTACTGGCCCTATAGGAAACACAGTGGAGTGCAAGAGTGCCTGTTTCTCAAAAGCACAGTGTTTTTCTTGTAAGGCCGACTGGGGTTTAATACAACTTCCTAAACGGAGTTGAATCACATTCAGTTTCAAGTTCTAGCATTAAGTGTTAATTCAGGGTAACCACCACTATTGTGCTATTCTGGCCACAAACAGTGCAAATAGCACTCGCGTCTGTTCCCAGCAAATACAGTGTATTGGACCTAAGAGAAGCTCCTGTTTTACTTAGTTTCCAATACTGAGTTGAACTAGATATGCCCCGTTTGTGTAGGAAGCACAGTTCTTTGTTCTGAGCTAGCTCACTGTACTGGCCCTATAGGAAACACAGTGGAGTGCAAGAGTGCCTGTTTCTCAAAAGCAGAGTGTTTTTCTTGTAAGGCCGACTGGGGTTTAATACGACTTCCTAAACGGAGTTGAATCACATTCAGTTTCAAGTTCTAGCATTAAGTGTTAATTCAGGGTCAGAACACCACTATTGTGCTATTCTGGCCATAAACAGTGCAAATAGCACTCGCGTCTGTTCCCAGCAAATACAGTGTATTGGACTGAAGAGAAGCTCCTGTTTTACTTAGTTTCCAATACTGAGTTGAACTAGATATGCCCCGTTTGTGTAGGAAGCACAGTTCTTTTATTCTGAGCTAGCTCACTGTACTGGCCCTATAGGAAACACAGTGGAGTGCAAGAGTGCCTGTTTCTCAAAAGCAGGTGTTTTTCTTGTAAGGCCGACTGGTGTTTAATACAACCTCCTAAACGGAGTTGAATCACATTCAGTTTCAAGTTCTAGCATTAAGTGTTAATTCAGGGTAAGAACACCACTATTGTGCTATTCTGGCCATAAACAGTGCAAAAAGCACTCGCGTCTGTTCCCAGCAAAAACAGTGTATTGGACTGAAGAGAAGCTCCTGTTTTACTTAGTTTCCAATACTGAGTTGAACTAGATATGCCCCGTTTGTGTAGGAAGCACAGTTCTTTTGTTCTGAGCTAGCTCACTGTACTGGCCCTATAGAAAACATAGTAGAGTGCATGAGTGCCTGTTTCTCAAAAGCAGAGTGTTTTTCTTGTAAGGCCGACTGGGGTTTAATACAACTTCCTAAATGGAGTTGAATCACATTCAGTTTCAAGTTCTAGCATTAAGTGTTAATTCAGGGTAAGAACACCACTATTGTGCTATTCTGGCCATAAACAGTGCAAATAGCACTCGCGTCTGTTCCCAGCAAATACAGTGTATTGGACTGAAGAGAAGCTCCTGTTTTACTTAGTTTCCAATACTGAGTTGAACTAGATATGCCCCGTTTGTGTAGGAAGCACAGTTCTTTTGTTCTGAGCTAGCTCACTGTACTGGCCCTATAGGAAACACAGTGGAGTGCAAGAGTGCCTGTTTCTCAAAAGCAGAGTGTTTTTCTTGTAAGGCCGACTGGGTTTTAATACAACTTCCTAAACGGAGTTGAATCACATTCAGTTTCAAGTTCTAGCATTAAGTGTTAATTCAAAGAAGAACACGACTATTGTGTTATTCTGGCCATAAAGAGTGCAAATAAAACTAGCGTCTGTTCCAAGCAAATACAGTGTATTGGATTGAAGAGATGCTCCTGTTTTACTTAGTTTCCAATACTGAGTTGAACTAGATATGCCCCGTTTGTGTAGGAAGCACAGTTCTTTTGTCCTGAGCTAGCTCACTGTACTGGCCCTATAGGAAACACAGTAGAGTGCAAGAGTGCCTGTTTCTCAAAAGCAGAGTGTTTTTCTTGTAAGGCCGACAGGGGTTTAATACAACTTCCTAAACGGAGTTGAATCACATTCAGTTTCAAGTTCTAGCATTAAGTGTTAATTCAGGGTAAGAACACCACTATTGTGTTATTCTGGCCATAAACAGTGCAAATAGCACTCGCGTCTGTTCCCAGCAAATACAGTGTATTGGACTGAAGAGAAGCTCCTGTTTTACTTAGTTTCCAATACTGAGTTGAACTAGATATGCCCCGTTTGTGTAGGAAGCACAGTTCTTTTGTTCTGAGCTAGCTCACTGTACTGGCCCTATAGGAAACACAGTGGAGTGCAAGAGTGCCTGTTTCTCAAAAGCAGAGTGTTTTTCTTGTAAGGCCGACTGGGGTTTAATACAACTTTCTAAACGGAGTTGAATCAATTTCACTTTCAAGTTCTAGCATTACGTGTTAATTCAGGGTAAGAACACCACTATTGTGCTCTTCTGGCCATAAACAGTGCAAATAGCACTCGCGTCTGTTCCCAGCAAATACAGTGTATTGGACTGAAGAGAAGCTCCTGTTTTACTTAGTTTCCAATACTGAGTTGAACTAGATATGCCCCGTTTGTGTAGGAAGCACAGTTCTTTTGTTCTGAGCTAGCTCATTGTACTGGCCCTTTAGGAAACACAGTGGAGTGCAAGAGTACCTGTTTCTCAAAAGCAGGTGTTTTTCTTTTAAGGCCGACTGGGGTTTAATACAACCTCCTAAACGGAGTTGAATCACATTCAGTTTCAAGTTCTAGCATTAAGTGTTAATTCAGGGTAAGAACACCACTATTGTGCTCTTCTGGCCATAAACAGTGCAAATAGCACTCGCGTCTGTTCCCAGCAAATACAGTGTATTGGACTGAAGAGAAGCTCCTGTTTTACTTAGGTTCCAATACTGAGTTGAACTAGATATGCCCCGTTTGTGTAGGAAGCACAGTTCTTTTGTTCTGAGCTAGCTCACTGTACTGGCCCTATAGGAAACACAGTGGAGTGCAAGAGTGCCTGTTTCTCAAAAGCAGAGTGTTTTTCTTGTAAGGCTGACTGGGGTTTAATACAACTTCCTAAACGGAGTTGAATCACATTCAGTTTCAAGTTCTAGCATTAAGTGTTAATTCAGGGTAAGAACACCACTATTGTGCTATTCTGGCCATAAACAGTGCAAATAGCACTCGCATCTGTTCCCAGCAAATACAGTGTATTGGACTGAAGAGAAGCTCCTGTTTTACTTAGTTTCCAATACTGAGTTGAACTAGATATGCCCCGTTTGTGTAGGAAGCACAGTTCTTTTGTTCTGAGCTAGCTCATTGTAGTGGCCCTTTAGGAAACACAGTGGAGTGCAAGAATGCCTGTTTCTCAAAAGCAGAGTGTTTTTCTTGTAAGGCCGACTGGGGTTTAATACAACTTCCTAAACGGAGTTGAATCACATTCAGTTTCAAGTTCTAGCATTAAGTGTTAATTCAGGGTAAGAACACCACTATTGTGCTATTCTGGCCATAAACAGTGCAAATAGCACTCGCGTCTGTTCCCAGCAAATACAGTGTATTGGACTGAAGAGAAGCTCCTGTTTTACTTAGTTTCCAATACTGAGTTGAACTAGATATGCCCCGTTTGTGTAGGAAGCACAGTTCTTTTGTTCTGAGCTAGCTCACTGTACTGGCCCTATAGGAAACACAGTGGAGTGCAAGAGTGCCTGTTTCTCAAGAGCAGAGTGTTTTTCTTGTAAGGCCGACTGGGGTTTAATACAACTTCCTAAACGGAGTTGAATCACATTCAGTTTCAAGTTCTAGCATTAAGTGTTAATTCAGGGTAAGAACACCACTATTGTGCTATTCTGGCCATAAACAGTGCAAATAGCACTCGCGTCTGTTCCCAGCAAATACAGTGTATTGGACTGAAGAGAAGCTCCTGTTTTACTTAGTTTCCAATACTGAGTTGAACTAGATATGCCCCGTTTGTGTAGGAAGCACAGTTCTTTTATTCTGAGCTAGCTCACTGTACTGGCCCTATAGGAAACACAGTGGAGTGCAAGAGTGCCTGTTTCTCAAAAGCAGGTGTTTTTCTTGTAAGGCCGACTGGTGTTTAATACAACCTCCTAAACGGAGTTGAATCACATTCAGTTTCAAGTTCTAGCATTAAGTGTTAATTCAGGGTCAGAACACCACTATTGTGCTATTCTGGCCATAAACAGTGCAAATAGCACTCGCGTCTGTTCCCAGCAAATACAGTGTATTGGACTGAAGAGAAGCTCCTGTTTTACTTAGTTTCCAATACTGAGTTGAACTAGATATGCCCCGTTTGTGCAGGAAGCACAGTTCTTTTGTTCTGAGCTAGCTCACTGTACTGGCCCTATAGGAAACACAGTGGAGTGCAAGAGTGCCTGTTTCTCAAAAGCAGAGTGTTTTTCTTGTAAGGCTGACTGGGGTTTATTACAACTTCCTAAACGGAGTTGAATCACATTCAGTTTCAAGTTCTAGCATTAAGTGTTAATTCAGGGTAAGAACACCACTATTGTGCTAATCTGGCCATAAACAGTGCAAATAGCACTCGCGTCTGTTCCCAGCAAATACAGTGTATTGGACTGAAGAGAAGCTCCTGTTTTACTTAATTTCCAATACTGAGTTGAACTAGATATGCCCCGTTTGTGTAGGAAGCACAGTTCTTTTGTCTAAGCTAGCTCACTGTACTGGCCCTATAGGAAACACAGTGGAGTGCAAGAGTGCCTGTTTCTCAAAAGCAGAGTGTTTTTCTTGTAAGGCCGACTGGGGATTAATACAACTTCCTAAACGGAGTTGAATCACATTCAGTTTCAAGTTCTAGCATTAAGTGTTAATTCAGGGTCAGAACACCACTATTGTGCTATTGTGGCCATAAACAGTGCAAACAGCACTCGCGTCTGTTCCCAGCAAATACAGTGTATTGGACTGAAGAGAAGCTCCTGTTTTACTTAGTTTCCAATACTGAGTTGAACTAGATATGCCCCGTTTGTGTAGGAAGCACAGTTCTTTTGTTCTGAGCTAGCTCACTGTACTGGCCCTATAGGAAACACAGTGGAGTGCAAGAGTGCCTGTTTTTCAAAAGCAGAGTGTTTTTCTTGTAAGGCCGACTGGGGTTTAATACAACTTCCTAAACGGAGTTGAATCACATTCAGTTTCAAGTTCTAGCATTAAGTGTTAATTCAGGGTAAGAACACCACTATTGTGCTATTCTGACCATAAACAGTGCAAATAGCACTCGCGTGTGTTCCCAGCAAATACAGTGTATTGGACTGAAGAGAAGCTCCTGTTTTACTTAGTTTCCAATACTGAGTTGAACTAGATATGCCCCGTTTGTGTAGGAAGCACAGTTCTTTTGTTCTGAGCTAGCTCACTGTACTGGCCCTATAGGAAACACAGTGGAGTGCAAGAGTGCCTGTTTCTCAAAAGCAGAGTGTTTTTCTTGTAAGGCCGACTGGGGTTTAATACAACTTCCTAAACGGAGTTGAATCACATTCAGTTTCAAGTTCTAGCTTTAAGTGTTAATTCAGGGTCAGAACACCACTATTGTGCTATTCTGGCCATAAACAGTGCAAATAGCACTCGCGTCTGTTCCCAGCAAATACAGTGTATTGGACTGAAGATAAGCTCCTGTTTTACTTAGTTTCCAATACTGAGTTGAACTAGATATGCCCCGTTTGTGTAGGAAGCACAGTTCTTTTGTTCTGAGCTAGCTCACTGTACTGGCCCTATAGGAAACACAGTAGAGTGCAAGAGTGCCTGTTTCTCAAAAGCAGAGTGTTTTTCTTGTAAGGCCGACTGGGGTTTAATACGACTTCCTAAACGGAGTTGAATCACATTCAGTTTCAAGTTCTACCATTAAGTGTTAATTCAGGGTCAGAACACCACTATTGTGCTATTCTGGCCATAAACAGTGCAAACAGCACTCGCGTCTGTTCCCAGCAAATACAGTGTATTGGACTGAAGAGAAGCTCCTGTTTTACTTAGTTTCCAATACTGAGTTGAACTATATATGCCCCGTTTGTGTAGGAAGCACAGTTCTTTTATTCTGAGCTAGCTCACTGTACTGGCCCTATAGGAAACACAGTGGAGTGCAAGAGTGCCTGTTTCTCAAAAGCAGGTGTTTTTCTTGTAAGGCCGACTGGGGTTTAATACAACCTCCTAAACGGAGTTGAATCACATTCAGTTTCAAGTTCTAGCATTAAGTGTTAATTCAGGGTAAGAACACCACTATTGTGCTATCTGGCCATAAACAGTGCAAATAGCACTCGCGTCTGTTCCAAGCAAATACAGTGTATTGGACTGAAGAGAAGCTCCTGTTTTACTTAGTTTCCAATACTGAGTTGAACTAGATATGCCCCGTTTGTGTAGGAAGCACAGTTCTTTTGTTCTGAGCTAGCTCACTGTACTGGCCCTATAGGAAACACAGTGGAGTGCAAGAGTGCCTGTTTCTCAAAAGCAGAGTGTTTTTCTTGTAAGGCTGACTGGGGTTTATTACAACTTCCTAAACGGAGTTGAATCACATTCAGTTTCAAGTTCTAGCATTAAGTGTTAATTCAGGGTAAGAACACCACTATTGTGCTATTCTGGCCATAAACAGTGCAAATAGCACTCGCGTCTGTTCCCAGCAAATACAGTGTATTGGACTGAAGAGAAGCTCCTGTTTTACTTAGTTTCCAATACTGAGTTGAACTAGATATGCCCCGTTTGTGTAGGAAGCACAGTTCTTTTATTCTGAGCTAGCTCACTGTACTGGCCCTATCGGAAACACAGTGGAGTGCAAGAGTGCCTGTTTCTCAAAAGCAGAGTGTTTTTCTTGTAACGCCGACTGGGGTTTAATACAACTTCCTAAACTGAGTTGAATCCCATTCAGTTTCAAGTTCTAGCATTAAGTGTTAATTCAGGGTAAGAACACCACTATTGTGCTATACTGGCCATAAACAGTGCAAATAGACCTCGCGTGTGTTCCCAGCAAATACAGTGTATTGGACTGAAGAGAAGCTCCTGTTTTACTTAGTTTCCAATGCTGAGTTGAACTAGATATGCCCCGTTTGTGTAGGAAGCACAGTTCTTTTGTTCTGAGCTAGCTCACTGTACTGGCCCTATAGGAAACACAGTGGAGTGCAAGAGTGCCTGTTTCTCAAAAGCAGAGTGTTTTTCTTGTAAGGCCGAATGGGGTTTAATACAACTTCCTAAACGGAGTTGAATCACATTCAGTTTCAAGTTCTAGCATTAAGTGTTAATTCAGGGTAAGAACACCACTATTGTGCTATTCTGGCCATAAACAGTGCAAATAGCACTCGCGTGTGTTCCCAGCAAATACAGTGTATTGGACTGAAGAGAAGCTCCTGTTTTACTTAGTTTCCAATACTGAGTTGAACTAGATATGCCCCGTTTGTGTAGGAAGCACATTTCTTTTGTTCTGAGCTAGCTCACTGTACTGGCCCTATAGGAAACACAGTGGAGTGCAAGAGTGCCTGTTTCTCAAAAGCAGAGTGTTTTTCTTGTAAGGCCGACTGGGGTTTAATACAACTTCCTAAACGGAGGTGAATCACATTCAGTTTCAAGTTCTAGCATTAAGTGTTAATTCAGGGTAAGAACACCACTATTGTGCTATTCTGGCCATAAACAGTGCAAATAGCACTCGCGTCTGTTCCCAGCAAATACAGTGTATTGGCCTGAAGAGAAGCTCCTGTTTTACTTAGTTTCCAATACTGAGTTGAACTAGATATGCCCCGTTTGTGTAGGAAGCACAGTTCTTTTGTTCTGAGCTAGCTCACTGTACTGGCCCTATAGGAAACACAGTGGAGTGCAAGAGTGCCTGTTTCTCAAAAGCAGAGTGTTTTTCTTGTAAGGCCGACTGGGGTTTAATACAACTTCCTAAACGGAGTTGAATCACATTCAGTTTCAAGTTCTAGCATTAAGTGTTAATTCAGGGTCAGAACACCACTAATGTGCTATTCTGGCCATAAACAGTGCAAATAGCACTCGCGTCTGTTCCCAGCAAATATAGTGTATTGGACTGAAGAGAAGCTCCTGTTTTACTTAGTTTCCAATACTGAGTTGAACTAGATATGCCCCGTTTGTGTAGGAAGCACAGTTCTTTTGTTCTGAGCTAGCTCACTGTACTGGCCCTATAGGAAACACAGTGGAGTGCAAGAGTGCCTGTTTCTCAAAAGCAGAGTGTTTTTCTTGTAAGGCCGACTGGGGTTTAATACAACTTCCTAAACGGAGTTGAATCACATTCAGTTTCAAGTTCTAGCATTAAGTGTTAATTCAGGGTAAGAACACCACTATTGTGCTATTCTGGCCATAAACAGTGCAAATAGCACTCGCGTCTGTTCCCAGCAAATACAGTGTATTGGCCTGAAGAGAAGCTCCTGTTTTACTTAGTTTCCAATACTGAGTTGAACTAGATATGCCCCGTTTGTGTAGGAAGCACAGTTCTTTTGTTCTGAGCTAGCTCACTGTACTGGCCCTATAGGAAACACAGTGGAGTGCAAGAGTGCCTGTTTCTCAAAAGCAGAGTGTTTTTCTTGTAAGGCCGACTGGGGTTTAATACAACTTCCTAAACGGAGTTGAATCACATTCAGTTTCAAGTTCTAGCATTAAGTGTTAATTCAGGGTAAGAACACCACTATTGTGCTATTCTGGCCATAAACAGTGCAAATAGCACTCGCGTCTGTTCACAGCAAATACAGTGTATTGTCCTGAAGAGAAGCTCCTGTTTTACTTAGTTTCCAATACTGAGTTGAACTAGATATGCCCCGTTTGTGTAGGAAGCACAGTTCTTTTGTTCTGAGCTAGCTCACTGTACTGGCCCTATAGGAAACACAGTGGAGTGCAAGAGTGCCTGTTTCTCAAAAGCAGAGTGTTTTTCTTGTAAGGCCGACTGGGGTTTAATACAACTTCCTAAACGGAGTTGAATCACATTCAGTTTCAAGTTCTAGCATTAAGTGTTAATTCAGGGTCAGAACACCACTATTGTGCTATTCTGGCCATAAACAGTGCAAATAGCACTCGCGTGTGTTCCCAGCAAATACAGTGTATTGGACTGAAGAGAAGCTCCTGTTTTACTTAGTTTCCAATACTGAGTTGAACTAGATATGCCCCATTTGTGTAGGAAGCACAGTTCTTTTGTTCTGAGCTAGCTCACTGTACTGGCCCTATAGGACACACAGTGGAGTGCAAGAGTGCCTGTTTCTCAAAAGCAGAGTGTTTTTCTTGTAAGGCCGACTGGGGTTTAATACAACTTCCTAAACTGAGTTGAATCACATTCAGTTTCAAGTTCTAGCATTAAGTGTTAATTCAGGGTAAGAACACCACTATTGTGCTAATCTGGCCATAAACAGTGCAAATAGCACTCGCGTCTGTTCCCAGCAAATACAGTGTATTGGACTGAAGAGAAGCTCCTGTTTTCTTAATTTCCAATACTGAGTTGAACTAGATATGCCCCGTTTGTGTAGGAAGCACAGTTCTTTTGTCTAAGCTAGCTCACTGTACTGGCCCTATAGGAAACAGAGTGGAGTGCAAGAGTGCCTGTTTCTCAAAAGCAGAGTGTTTTTCTTGTAAGGCCGACTGGGGATTAATACAACTTCCTAAACGGAGTTGAATCACATTCAGTTTCAAGTTCTAGCATTAAGTGTTAATTCAGGGTCAGAACACCACTATTGTGCTATTCTGGCCATAAACAGTGCAAATAGCACTCGCGTCTGTTCCCAGCAAATACAGTGTATTGGACTGAAGAGAAGCTCCTGTTTTACTTAATTTCCAATACTGAGTTGAAATAGATATGCCCGTTTGTGTAGGAAGCACAGTTCTTTTGTCTGAGCTAGCTCACTGTACTGGCCCTATAGGAAACAGAGTGGAGTGCAAGAGTGCCTGTTTCTCAAAAGCAGAGTGTTTTTCTTGTAAGGCCGACTGGGGTTTAATACAACTTCCTAAACGGAGTTGAATCACATTCAGTTTCAAGTTCTAGCATTAAGTGTTAATTCAGGGTCAGAACACCACTATTGTGCTATTGTGGCCATAAACAGTGCAAACAGCACTCGCGTCTGTTCCCAGCAAATACAGTGTATTGGACTGAAGAGAAGCTCCTGTTTTACTTAGTTTCCAATACTGAGTTGAACTAGATATGCCCCGTTTGTGTAGGAAGCACAGTTCTTTTGTTCTGAGCTAGCTCACTGTACTGGCCCTATAGGAAACACAGTGGAGTGCAAGAGTGCCTGTTTCTCAAAAGCAGAGTGTTTTTCTTGTAAGGCCGACTGGGGTTTAATACAACTTCCTAAACGGAGTTGAATCACATTCAGTTTCAAGTTCTAGCATTAAGTGTTAATTCAGGGTCAGAACACCACTATTGTGCTATTCTGGCCATAAACAGTGCAAATAGCACTCGCGTCTGTTCCCAGCAAATACAGTGTATTGGACTGAAGATAAGCTCCTGTTTTACTTAGTTTCCAATACTGAGTTGAACTAGATATGCCCCGTTTGTGTAGGAAGCACAGTTCTTTTGTTCTGAGCTAGCTCACTGTACTGGCCCTATAGGAAACACAGTGGAGTGCAAGAGTGCCTGTTTCTCAAAAGCAGAGTGTTTTTCTTGTAAGGCCGACTGGGGTTTAATACAACTTCCTAAACGGAGTTGAATCACATTCAGTTTCAAGTTCTAGCATTAAGTGTTAATTCAGGGTCAGAACACCACTACTGTGCTATTCTGGCCATAAACAGTGCAATTAGCACTCGCGTGTGTTCCCAGCAAATACAGTGTATTGGACTGAAGAGAAGCTCCTGTTTTACTTAGTTTCCAATACTGAGTTGAACTAGATATGCCCCGTTTGTGTAGGAAGCACAGTTCTTTTGTTCTGAGCTAGCTCACTGTACTGGCCCTATAGGAAACACAGTGGAGTGCAAGAGTGCCTGTTTCTCAAAAGCAGAGTGTTTTTCTTGTAAGGCCGACTGGGGTTTAATACAACTTCCTAAACGGAGAAGAATCACATTCAGTTTCAAGTTCTAGCATTAAGTGTTAATTCAGGGTAAGAACACCACTATTGTGCTATTCTGGCCATAAACAGTGCAAATAGCACTCGCGTCTGTTCCCAGCAAATACAGTGTATTGGACTGAAGAGAAGCTCCTGTTTTACTTAGTTTCCAATACTGAGTTGAACTAGATATGCCCCGTTTGTGTAGGAAGCACAGTTCTTTTGTTCTGAGCTAGCTCACTGTACTGGCCCTATCGGAAACACAGTGGAGTGCAAGAGTGCCTGTTTCTCAAAAGAAGAGTGTTTTTCTTGTAAGGCCGACTGGGGTTTAATACAACATCCTAAACGGAGTTGAATCACATTCAGTTTCAAGTTCTAGCATTAAGTGTTAATTCAGGGTAAGAACACCACTATTGTGCTATTCTGGCCATAAACAGTGCAAATAGCACTCGCGTCTGTTCCCAGCAAATACAGTGTATTGGACTGAAGAGAAGCTCCTGTTTTACTTAGTTTCCAATACTGAGTTGAACTAGATATGCCCCGTTTGTGTAGGAAGCACAGTTCTTTTATTCTGAGCTAGCTCACTGTACTGGCCCTATAGGAAACACAGTGGAGTGCAAGAGTGCCTGTTTCTCAAAAGCAGAGTGTTTTTCTTGTAAGGCCGACTGGGGTTTAATACAACTTCCTAAACAGAGTTGAATCACATTCAGTTTCAAGTTCTAGCATTAAGTGTTAATTCAGGGTCAGAACACCACTATTGTGCTATCCTGGCCATAAACAGTGCAAATAGCACTCGCGTGTGTTCCCAGCAAATACAGTGTATTGGACTGAAGAGAAGCTCCTGTTTTACTTAGTTTCCAATACTGAGTTGAACTAGATATGCCCCGTTTGTGTAGGAAGCACAGTTCTTTTGTTCTGAGCTAGCTCACTGTACTGGCCCTATAGGAAACACAGTGGAGTGCAAGAGTGCCTGTTTCTCAAAAGCAGAGTGTTTTTCTTGTAAGGCCGACTGGGGTTTAATACAACTTCCTAAACGGAGTTGAATCACATTCAGTTTCAAGTTCTAGCATTAAGTGTTAATTCAGGGTAAGAACACCACTATTGTGCTATTCTGGCCATAAACAGTGCAAATAGCACTCGCGTCTGTTCCCAGCAAATACAGTGTATTGGACTGAAGAGAAGCTCCTGTTTTACTTAATTTCCAATACTGAGTTGAACTAGATATGCCCCGTTTGTGTAGGAAGCACAGATCTTTTGTCTAAGCTAGCTCACTGTACTGGCCCTATAGGAAACACAGTGGAGTGCAAGAGTGCCTGTTTCTCAAAAGTAGAGTGTTTTTCTTGTAAGGCCGACTGGGGTTTAATACAACTTCCTAAACGGAGTTGAATCACATTCAGTTTCAAGTTCTAGCATTAAGTGTTAATTCAGGGTCAGAACACAACTATTGTGCTATTCTGGCCATAAACAGTGCAAATAGCACTCGCGTCTGTTCCCAGCAAATACAGTGTATTGGACTGAAGAGAAGCTCCTGTTTTACTTAATTTCCAATACTGAGTTGAAATAGATATGCCCCGTTTGTGTAGGAAGCACAGTTCTTTTGTCTGAGCTAGCTCACTGTACTGGCCCTATAGGAAACAGAGTGGAGTGCAAGAGTGCCTGTTTCTCAAAAGCAGAGTGTTTTTCTTGTAAGGCCGACTGGGGTTTAATACAACTTCCTAAACGGAGTTGAATCACATTCAGTTTCAAGTTCTAGCATTAAGTGTTAATTCAGGGTCAGAACACCACTATTGTGCTATTGTGGCCATAAACAGTGCAAACAGCACTCGCGTCTGTTCCCAGCAAATACAGTGTATTGGACTGAAGAGAAGCTCCTGTTTTACTTAGTTTCCAATACTGAGTTGAACTAGATATGCCCCGTTTGTGTAGGAAGCACAGTTCTTTTGTTCTGAGCTAGCTCACTGTACTGGCCCTATAGGAAGCACAGTGGAGTGCAAGAGTGCCTGTTTCTCAAAAGCAGAGTGTTTTTCTTGTAAGGCCGACTGGGGTTTAATACAACTTCCTAAACGGAGTTGAATCACATTCAGTTTCAAGTTCTAGCATTAAGTGTTAATTCAGGGTCAGAACACCACTATTGTGCTATTCTGGCCATAAACAGTGCAAATAGCAATCGCTTCTGTTCCCAGCAAATACAGTGTATTGGACTGAAGAGAAGCTCCTGTTTTACTTAGTTTCCAATACTGAGTTGAACTATATATGCCCCGTTTGTGTAGGAAGCACAGTTCTTTTGTTCTGAGCTAGCTCACTGTTCTGGCCCTATAGGAAACACAGTGGAGTGCAAGAGTGCCTGTTTCTCAAAAGCAGAGTGTTTTTCTTGTAAGGCCGACTGGGGTTTAATACAACTTCCTAAACGGAGTTGAATCACAATCAGTTTCAAGTTCTAGCATTAAGTGTTAATTCAGGGTAAGAACACCACTATAGTGCTATTCTGGCCATAAACAGTGCAAATAGCACTCGCGTCTGTTCCCAGCAAATACAGTGTATTGGACTGAAGATAAGCTCCTGTTTTACTTAGTTTCCAATACTGAGTTGAACTAGATATGCCCCGTTTGTGTAGGAAGCACAGTTCTTTTGTTCTGAGCTAGCTCACTGTACTGGCCCTATCGGAAACACAGTGGAGTGCAAGAGTGCCTGTTTCTCAAAAGCAGAGTGTTTTTCTTGTAAGGCCGACTGGGTTTAATACAACTTCCTAAACGGAGTTGAATTACATTCAGTTTCAAGTTCTAGAATTAAGTGTTAATTCAGGGTAAGAACACCACTATTGTGCTATTCTCGCCATAAACAGTGCAAATAGCACTCGCGTCTGTTCCCAGCAAATACAGTGTATTGGACTGAAGAGAAGCTCCTGTTTTTCTTAGTTTCCAATACTGAGTTGAACTAGATATGCCCCGTTTGTGTAGGAAGCACAGTTCTTTTGTTCTGAGCTAGCTCACTGTACTGGCCCTATAGGAAACAGAGTGGAGTGCAAGAGTGCCTGTTTCTCAAAAGCAGAGTGTTTTTCTTGTAAGGCCGAATGGGGTTTAATACAACTTCCTAAATGGAGTTGAATCACATTCAGTTTCAAGTTCTAGCATTAAGTGTTAATTCAGGTTAAGAACACCACTATTGTGCTATTCTGGCCATAAACAGTGCAAATAGCACTCGCGTCTGTTCCCAGCAAACACAGTGTATTGGACTGAAGAGAAGCTCCTGTTTTACTTAGTTTCAAATACTGAGTTGAACTATATATGCCCCGTTTGTGTAGGAAGCACAGTTCTTTTGTTCTGAGCTAGCTCACTGTACTGGCCCTATAGGAAACACAGTGGAGTGCAAGAGTGCCTGTTTCTCAAAAGCAGAGTGTTTTTCTTGTAATGCCGACTGGGGTTTAATACAACTTTCTAAACGGAGTTGAATCACATTCAGTTTCAAGTTCTAGCATTAATTGTTAATTCAGGGTCAGAACACCACTATTGTGCTATTCTGGCCATAAACAGTGCAAATAGCACTCGCGTCTGTTCCCAGCAAATACAGTGTATTGGACTGAAGAGAAGCTCCTGTTTTACTTAGTTTCCAATACTGAGTTGAACTAGATATGCCCCGTTTGTGTAGGAAGCACAGTTCTTTGTTCTGAGCTAGCTCACTGTACTGGCCCTATAGGAAACACAGTGGAGTGCAAGAGTGCCTGTTTCTCAAAAGCAGAGTGTTTCTCTTGTAAGGCCGACTGGGGTTTAATACAACTTCCTAAACGGAGTTGAATCACATTCAGTTTCAAGTTCTAGCATTAAGTGTTAATTCAGGGTCAGAACACCACTATTGTGCTATTCTGGCCATAAACAGTGCAAATAGCAATCGCTTCTGTTCCCAGCAAATACAGTGTATTGGACTGAAGAGAAGCTCCTGTTTTACTTAGTTTCCAATACTGAGTTGAACTATATATGCCCCGTTTGTGTAGGAAGCACAGTTCTTTTGTTCTGAGCTAGCTCACTGTTCTGGCCCTATAGGAAACACAGTGGAGTGCAAGAGTGCCTGTTTCTCAAAAGCAGAGTGTTTTTCTTGTAAGGCCGACTGGGGTTTAATACAACTTCCTAAACGGAGTTGAATCACAATCAGTTTCAAGTTCTAGCATTAAGTGTTAATTCAGGGTAAGAACACCACTATAGTGCTATTCTGGCCATAAACAGTGCAAATAGCACTCGCGTCTGTTCCCAGCAAATACAGTGTATTGGACTGAAGATAAGCTCCTGTTTTACTTAGTTTCCAATACTGAGTTGAACTAGATATGCCCCGTTTGTGTAGGAAGCACAGTTCTTTTGTTCTGAGCTAGCTCACTGTACTGGCCCTATAGGAAACACAGTGGAGTGCAAGAGTGCCTGTTTCTCAAAAGCAGAGTGTTTTTCTTGTAAGGCCGACTGGGTTTAATACAACTTCCTAAACGGAGTTGAATTACATTCAGTTTCAAGTTCTAGAATTAAGTGTTAATTCAGGGTAAGAACACCACTATTGTGCTATTCTGGCCATAAACAGTGCAAATAGCACTCGCGTCTGTTCCCAGCAAATACAGTGTATTGGACTGAAGAGAAGCTCCTGTTTTACTTAGTTTCAAATACTGAGTTGAACTAGATATGCCCCGTTTGTGTAGGAAGCATATTTCTTTTGTTCTGAGCTAGCTCACTGTACTGGCCCTATAGGAAACACAGAGGAGTGCAAGAGTGCCTGTTTCTCAAAAGCAGAGTGTTTTTCTTGTAAGGCCGACTGGGGTTTAATACAACTTCCTAAACGGAGTTGAATCACATTCAGTTTCAAGTTCTAGCATTAAGTGTTAATTCAGGGTAAGAACACCACTATTGTGCTATTCTGGCCATAAACAGTGCAAATAGCACTCGCGTCTGTTCCCAGCAAATACAGTGTATTGGACTGAAGAGAAGCTCCTGTTTTACTTAGTTTCCAATACTGAGTTGAACTAGATATGCCCCGTTTGTGTAGGAAGCACAGTTCTTTTGTTTTGAGCTAGCTCACTGTACTGGCCCTATAGGAAACACAGTGGAGTGCAAGAGTGCCTGTTTCTCAAAAGCAGAGTGTTTTTCTTGTAAGGCCGACTGGGGTTTAATACAACTTCCTAAACGGAGTTGAATCACATTCAGTTTCAAGTTCTAGCATTAAGTGTTAATTCAGGGTCCGAACACCACTATTGTGCTATTCTGGCCATAAACAGTACAAATAGCACACGCGTCTGTTCCCAGCAAATACAGTGTATTGGACTGAAGAGAAGCTCCTGTTTTACTTAGTTTCCAATACTGAGTTGAACTAGATATGCCCCGTTTGTGTAGGAAGCACAGTTCTTTTGTTCTGATCTAGCTCACTGTACTGGCCCTATAGGAAACACAGTGGAGTGCAAGAGTGCCTGTTTCTCAAAAGCAGAGTGTTTTTCTTGTAAGGCCGACTGGGGTTTAATACAACTTCCTAAATGGAGTTGAATCACATTCAGTTTCAAGTTCTAGCATTAAGTGTTAATTCAGGGTCAGAACACCACTATTGTGCTATTCTGGCCATAAACAGTGCAAATAGCACTCGCGTCTGTTCCCAGCAAATACAGTGTATTGGACTGAAGAGAAGCTCCTGTTTTACTTAGTTTCCAATACTGAGTTGAACTAGATATGCCCCGTTTGTGTAGGAAGCACAGTTCTTTTGTTCTGAGCTAGCTCACTGTACTGGCCCTATAGGAAACACAGTGGAGTGCAAGAGTGCCTGTTTCTCAAAAGCAGAGTGTTTTTCTTGTAAGGCCGACTGGGGTTTAATACAACTTCCTAAACGGAGAAGAATCACATTCAGTTTCAAGTTCTAGCATTAAGTGTTACTTCAGGGTCAGAACACCACTATTTTGCTATTCTGGCCATAAACAGTGCAAATAGCACTCGCGTCTGTTCCCAGCAAATACAGTGTATTGGACTGAAGAGAAGCTCCTGTTTTACTTAGTTTCCAATACTGAGTTGAACTAGATATGCCCCGTTTGTGTAGGAAGCACAGTTCTTTTGTTCTGAGCTAGCTCACTGTACTGGCCCTATAGGAAACACAGTGGAGTGCAAGAGTGCCTGTTTCTCAAAAGCAGAGTGTTTTTCTTGTAAGGACGACTGGGGTTTAATACAAATTCCTAAACGGAGAAGAATCACATTCAGTTTCAAATTCTAGCATTAAGTGTTACTTCAGGGTCAGAACACCACTATTTTGCTATTCTGGCCATAAACAGTGCAAATAGCACTCGCGTCTGTTCCCAGCAAATACAGTGTATTGGACTGAAGAGAAGCTCCTGTTTTACTTAGTTTCCAATACTGAGTTGAACTAGATATGCCCCGTTTGTGTAGGAAGCACAGTTCTTTTGTTCTGAGCTAGCTCACTGTACTGGCCCTATAGGAAACACAGTGGAGTGCAAGAGTGCCTGTTTCTCAAAAGCAGAGTGTTTTTCTTGTAAGGCCGACTGGGGTTTAATACAACTTCCTAAATGGAGTTGAATCACATTCAGTTTCAAGTTCTAGCATTAAGTGTTAATTCAGGGTCAGAACACCACTATTGTGCTATTCTGGCCATAAACAGTGCAAATAGCACTCGCGTCTGTTCCCAGCAAATACAGTGTATTGGACAGAAGAGAAGCTCCTGTTTTACTTAGTTTCCAATACTGAGTTGAACTAGATATGCCCCGTTTGTGTAGGAAGCACAGTTCTTTTGTTCTGAGCTAGCTCACTGTACTGGCCCTATAGGAAACACAGTGGAGTGCAAGAGTGCCTGTTTCTCAAAAGCAGAGTGTTTTTCTTGTAAGGCCGACTGGGGATTAATACAACTTCCTAAACGGAGAAGAATCACATTCAGTTTCAAATTCTAGCATTAAGTGTTACTTCAGGGTCAGAACACCACTATTTTGCTATTCTGGCCATAAACAGTGCAAATAGCACTCGCGTCTGTTCCCAGCAAATACAGTGTATTGGACTGAAGAGAAGCTCCTGTTTTACTTAGTTTCCAATACTGAGTTGAACTAGATATGCCCCGTTTGTGTAGGAAGCACAGTTCTTTTGTTCTGAGCTAGCTCACGGTACTGGCCCTATAGGAAACACAGTGGAGTGCAAGAGTGCCTGTTTCTCAAAAGCAGAGTGTTTTTCTTTTAAGGCCAACTGGGGTTTAATACAACTTCCTAAACGGAGTTGAATCACATTCAGTTTCAAGTTCTAGCATTAAGTGTTAATTCAGGGTCAGAACACCACTATTGTGCTATTCTGGCCATAAACAGTGCAAATAGCACTCGAGTCTGTTCCCAGCAAATACAGTGTATTGGACTGAAGAGAAGCTCCTGTTTTACTTAGTTTCCAATACTGAGTTGAACTAGATATGCCCCGTTTGTGTAGGAAGCACATTTCTTTTGTTCTGAGCTAGCTCACTGTACTGGCCTTATAGGAAAAACAGTAGAGTGCAAGAGTGCCTGTTTCTCAAAAGCAGAGTGTTTTTCTTGTAAGGCCGACTGGGGTTTAATACAACTTCCTAAACGGAGTTGAATAACATTCAGTTTCAAGTTCTAGCATTAAGTGTTAATTCAGGGTAAGAACACCACTATTGTGCTATTCTGGGAATAAAAAGTGCAAATAGCACTCGCGTCTGTTCCCAGCAAATACAGTGTATTGGACTGAAGAGAAGCTCCTGTTTTACTTAGTTTCCAATACTGAGTTGAACTAGATATGCCCCGTTTGTGTAGGAAGCACAGTTCTTTTGTTCTGAGCTAGCTCACTGTACTGGCCCTATAGGAAACACAGTGGAGTGCAAGAGTGCCTGTTTCTCAAAAGCAGAGTGTTTTTCTTGTAAGGCCGACTGGGGTTTAATACAACTTCCTAAACGGAGAAGAATCACATTCAGTTTCAAGTTCTAGCATTAAGTGTTACTTCAGGGTCAGAACACCACTATTGTGCTATTCTGGCCATAAACAGTGCAAATAGCACTCGCGTCTGTTCCCAGCAAATACAGTGTATTGGACTGAAGAGAAGCTCCTGTTTTACTTAGTTTCCAATACTGAGTTGAACTAGATATGCCCCGTTTGTGTAGGAAGCACAGTTCTTTTGTTCTGAGCTAGCTCACTGTACTGGCCCTATAGGAAACACAGTGGAGTGCAAGAGTGCCTGTTTCTCAAAAGCAGAGTGTTTTTCTTGTAAGGACGACTGGGGTTTAATACAAATTCCTAAACGGAGAAGAATCACATTCAGTTTCAAATTCTAGCATTAAGTGTTACTTCAGGGTCAGAACACCACTATTGTGCTATTCTGGCCATAAACAGTGCAAATAGCACTCGCGTCTGTTCCCAGCAAATACAGTGTATTGGACTGAAGAGAAGCTCCTGTTTTACTTAGTTTCCAATACTGAGTTGAACTAGATATGCCCCGTTTGTGTAGGAAGCACAGTTCTTTTGTTCTGAGCTAGCTCACTGTACTGGCCCTATAGGAAACACAGTGGAGTGCAAGAATGCCTGTTTCTCAAAAGCAGAGTGTTTTTCTTGTAAGGCCGACTGGGGTTTAATACAACTTCCTAAACGGAGTTGAATCACATTCAGTTTCAAGTTCTAGCATTAAGTGTTAATTCAGGGTCAGAACACCACTATTGTGCTATTCTGGCCATAAACAGTGCAAATAGCACTCGAGTCTGTTCCCAGCAAATACAGTGTATTGGACTGAAGAGAAGCTCCTGTTTTACTTAGTTTCCAATACTGAGTTGAACTAGATATGCCCCGTTTGTGTAGGAAGCACAGTTCTTTTGTTCTGAGCTAGCTCACTGTACTGGCCCTATAGGAAACACAGTGGAGTGCAAGAGTGCCTGTTTCTCAAAAGCAGAGTGTTTTTCTTGTAAGGCCGACTGGGGTTTAATACAACTTCCTAAACGGAGTTGAATAACATTCAGTTTCAAATTCTAGCATTAAGTGTTAATTCAGGGTAAGAACACCACTATTGTGCTATTCTGGGAATAAAAAGTGCAAATAGCACTCGCGTCTGTTCCCAGCAAATACAGTGTATTGGACTGAAGAGAAGCTCCTGTTTTACTTAGTTTCCAATACTGAGTTGAACTAGATATGCCCTGTTTGTGTAGGAAGCACAGTTCTTTTGTTCTGAGCTAGCTCACTGTACTGGCCCTATAGGAAACACAGTGGAGTGCAAGAGTGCCTGTTTCTCAAAAGCAGAGTGTTTTTCTTGTAAGGCCGACTGGGGTTTAATACAACTTCCTAAACGGAGAAGAATCACATTCAGTTTCAAGTTCTAGCATTAAGTGTTACTTCAGGGTCAGAACACCACTATTGTGCTATTCTGGCCATAAACAGTGCAAATAGCACTCGCGTCTGTTCCCAGCAAATACAGTGTATTGGACTGAAGAGAAGCTCCTGTTTTACTTAGTTTCCAATACTGAGTTGAACTAGATATGCCCCGTTTGTGTAGGAAGCACAGTTCTTTTGTTCTGAGCTAGCTCACTGTACTGGCCCTATAGGAAACACAGTGGAGTGCAAGAGTGCCTGTTTCTCAAAAGCAGAGTGTTTTTCTTGTAAGGCCGACTGGGGTTTAATACAACTTTCTAAACGGAGTTGAATCACATTCAGTTTCAAGTTCTAGCATTAATTGTTAATTCAGGGTCAGAACACCCCTATTGTGCTATTCTGGCCATAAACAGTGCAAATAGCACTCGCGTCTGTTCCCAGCAAATACAGTGTATTGGACTGAAGAGAAGCTCCTGTTTTACTTAGTTTCCAATACTGAGTTGAACTAGACATGCCCCGTTTGTGTAGGAAGCACAGTTCTTTTGTTCTGAGCTAGCTCACTGTACTGGCCCTATAGGAAACACAGTGGAGTGCAAGAGTGCCTGTTTCTCAAAAGCAGAGTGTTTTTCTTGTAAGGCCTACTGGTGATTAATACAACTTCCTAAACGGAGTTGAATCACATTCAGTTTCAAGTTCTAGCATTAAGTGTTAATTCATTCAGGGTAAGAACACCACTATTGTGCTATTCTCGCCATAAACAGTGCAAATAGCACTCGCGTCTGTTCCCAGCAAATACAGTGTATTGGACTGAAGAGAAGCTCCTGTTTTACTTAGTTTCCAATACTGAGTTGAACTAGATATGCCCCGTTTGTGTAGGAAGCACAGTTCTTTTGTTCTGAGCTAGCTCACTGTACTGGCCCTATAGGAAACACAGTGGAGTGCAAGAGTGCCTGTTTCTCAAAAGCAGAGTGTTTTTCTTGTAAGGCCGACTGGGGTTTAATACAACTTCCTAAACGGAGAAGAATCACATTCAGTTTCAAATTCTAGCATTAAGTGTTACTTCAGGGTCAGAACACCACTATTTTGCTATTCTGGCCATAAACAGTGCAAATAGCACTCGCGTCTGTTCCCAGCAAATACATTGTATTGGACTGAAGAGAAGCTCCTGTTTTACTTAGTTTCCAATACTGAGTTGAACTAGATATGCCCCGTTTGTGTAGGAAGCACAGTTCTTTTGTTCTGAGCTAGCTCACTGTACTGGCCCTATAGGAAACACAGTGGAGTGCAAGAGTGCCTGTTTCTCAAAAGCAGAGTGTTTTTCTTGTCAGGCCGACTGGGGTTTAATACTACTTTCTAAACGGAGTTGAATCACATTCAGTTTCAAGTTCTAGCATTAATTGTTAATTCAGGGTCAGAACACCACTATTGTGCTATTCTGGCCATAAACAGTGCAAATAGCACTCGCGTCTGTTCCCAGCAAATACAGTATATTGGACTGAAGAGAAGCTCCTGTTTTACTTAATTTCCAATACTGAGTTGAACTAGATATGCCCCGTTTGTGTAGGAAGCACAGTTCTTTTGTTCTGAGCTAGCTCACGGTACTGGCCCTGAGGAAACACAGTGGAGTGCAAGAGTGCCTGTTTCTCAAAAGCAGAGTGTTTTTCTTGTAAGGCCGACTGGGGTTTAATACAACTTCCTAAACGGAGTTGAATCACATTCAGTTTCAAGTTCTAGCATTAAGTGTTAATTCAGGGTCAGAACACCACTATTGTGCTATTCTGGCCATAAACAGTGCAAATAGCACTCGAGTCTGTTCCCAGCAAATACAGTGTATTGGACTGAAGAGAAGCTCCTGTTTTACTTAGTTTCCAATACTGAGTTGAACTAGATATGCCCCGTTTGTGTAGGAAGCACATTTCTTTTGTTCTGAGCTAGCTCACTGTACTGGCCCTATAGGAAAAACAGTAGAGTGCAAGAGTGCCTGTTTCTCAAAAGCAGAGTGTTTTTCTTGTAAGGCCGACTGGGGTTTAATACAACTTCCTAAACGGAGTTGAATAACATTCAGTTTCAAGTTCTAGCATTAAGTGTTAATTCAGGGTAAGAACACCACTATTGTGCTATTCTGGCCATAAACAGTGCAAATAGCACTCGCGTCTGTTCCCAGCAAATACAGTGTATTGGACTGAAGAGAAGCTCCTGTTTTACTTAGTTTCCAATACTGAGTTGAACTAGATATGCCCCGTTTGTGTAGGAAGCACAGTTCTTTTGTTCTGAGCTAGCTCACTGTACTGGCCCTATAGGAAACACATTGGAGTGCAAGAGTGCCTGTTTCTCAAAAGCAGAGTGTTTTTCTTGTAAGGCCGACTGGGGTTTAATACAACTTCCTAAACGGAGTTGAATCACATTCAGTTTCAAGTTCTAGCATTAAGTGTTAATTCAGGGTCAGAACACCACTATTGTGCTATTCTGGCCATAAACCGTGCAAATAGCACTCGTGTCTGTTCCCAGCAAATACAGTGTATTGGACTGAAGAGAAGCTCCTGTTTTACTTAGTTTCCAATACTGAGTTGAACTAGATATGCCCCGTTTGTGTAGGAAGCACAGTTCTTTTGTTCTGAGCTAGCTCACTGTACTGGCCCTATAGAAACACAGTAGAGTACAAGAGTGCCTGTTTCTCAAAAGCAGAGTGTTTTTCTTGTAAGGCCGACTGGGGTTTAATACAACTTCCTAAATGGAGTTGAATCACATTCAGTTTCAAGTTCTAGCATTAAGTGTTAATTCAGGGTAAGAACACCACTATTGTGCTATTCTGGCCATAAACAGTGCAAATAGCACTCGCGTCTGTTCCCAGCAAATACAGTGTATTGGACTGAAGAGAAGCTCCTGTTTTACTTAGTTTCCAATACTGAGTTGAACTAGATATGCCCCGTTTGTGTAGGAAGCACAGTTCTTTTGTTCTGAGCTAGCTCACTGTACTGGCCCTATAGGAAACACAGTGGAGTGCAAGAGTGCCTGTTTCCCAAAAGCAGAGTGTTTTTCTTGTAAGGCCGACTGGGGTTTAATACAACTTCCTAAACGGAGAAGAATCACATTCAGTTTCAAGTTCTAGCATTAAGTGTTACTTCAGGGTCAGAACACCACTATTTTGCTATTCTGGCCATAAACAGTGCAAATAGCACTCGCGTCTGTTCCCAGCAAATACAGTGTATTGGACTGAAGAGAAGCTCCTGTTTTACTTAGTTTCCAATACTGAGTTGAACTAGATACGCCCCGTTTGTGTAGGAAGCACAGTTCTTTTGTTCTGAGCTAGCTCACTGTACTGGCCCTATAGGAAAAACAGTGGAGTGCAAGAGTGCCTATTTCTCAAAAGCAGAGTGTTTTCCTTGTAAGGCCGACTGGGGTTTAATACAACTTCCTAAACGGAGTTGAATCACATTCAGTTTCAAGTTCTAGCATTAAGTGTTAATTCAGGGTCAGAACACAACTATTGTGCTATTCTGGCCATAAACAGTGCAAATAGCACTCGCGTCTGTTCCCAGCAAATACAGTGTATTGGACTGAAGAGAAGCTCCTGTTTTACTTAGTTTCCAATACTGAGTTGAACTAGATATGCCCCGTTTGTGTAGGAAGCACAGTTCTTTTGTTCTGAGCTAGCTCACTGTACTGGCCCTATAGGAAACACAGTGAAGTGCAAGATTGCCTGTTTCTCAAAAGCAGAGTGTTTTTCTTGTAAGGCCGACTGGGGTTTATTACAACTTCATAAACGGAGTTGAATCACATTCAGTTTCAAGTTCTAGCATTAAGTGTTAATTCAGGGTCAGAACACCACTATTGTGCTATTCTGGCCATAAACAGTGCAAATAGCACTCGCGTCTGTTCCCAGCAAATACAGTGTATTGGACTGAAGAGAAGCTCATGTTTTACTTAGTTTCCAATACTGAGTTGAACTACATACGCCCCGTTTGTGTAGGAAGCACAGTTCTTTTGTTCTGAGCTAGCTCACTGTACTGGCCCTATAGGAAACACAGTGGAGTGCAAGAGTGCCTGTTTCTCAAAAGCAGAGTGTTTTTCTTGTAAGGCCGACTGGGGTTTAATACAAATTCCTAAATGGAGTTGAATCACATTCAGTTTCAAGTTCTAGCATTAAGTGTTAATTCAGGGTCAGAACACCACTATTGTGCTATTCTGGCCATAAACAGTGCAAATAGCACTCGCGTCTGTTCCCAGCAAATACAGTGTATTGGACTGAAGAGAAGCTCCTGTTTTACTTAGTTTCCAATACTGAGTTGAACTAGATATGCCCCGTTTGTGTAGGAAGCACAGTTCTTTTGTACTGAGCTAGCTCACTGTACTGGCCCTATAGGAAACACAGTGGAGTGCAAGAGTGCCTGTTTCTCAAAAGCAGAGTGTTTTTCTTGTAAGGCCGACTGGGGTTTAATACAACTTCCTAAACGGAGTTGAATCACATTCAGTTTCAAGTTCTAGCATTAAGTGTTAATTCAGGGTAAGAACACCTCTATTGTGCTATTCTGGCCATAAACAGTGGAAATAGCACTCGCGTCTGTTCCCAGCAAATACAGTGTATTGGACTGAAGAGAAGCTCATGTTTTACTTAGTTTCCAATACTGAGTTGAACTAGATATGCCCCGTTTGTGTAGGAAGCACAGTTCTTTTGTTCTGAGCTAGCTCACTGTACTGGCCCTATAGGAAACACAGTGGAGTGCAAGAGTGCCTGTTTCTCAAAAGCAGAGTGTTTTTCTTGTAAGGCCGACTGGGGTTTAATACAACTTCCTAAACGGAGTTGAATCACATTCAGTTTCAAGTTCTAGCATTAAGTGTTAATTCAGGGTAAGAACACCACTATTGTGCTATTCTGGCCATAAACAGTGCAAATAGCACTCGCGTCTGTTCCCAGCAAATACAGTGTATTGGACTGAAGAGAAGCTCCTGTTTTACTTAGTTTCCAATACTGAGTTGAACTAGATATGCCCCGTTTGTGTAGGAAGCACAGTTCTTTTGTTCTGAGCTAGCTCACTGTACTGGCCCTATAGGAAACACAGTGGAGTGCAAGAGTGCCTGTTTCTCAAAAGCAGAGTGTTTTTCTTGTAAGGCCGACTGGGGTTTAATACAACTTCCTAAACGGAGAAGAATCACATTCAGTTTCAAGTTCTAGCATTAAGTGTTAATTCAGGGTCAGAACACCACTATTGTGCTATTCTGGCCATAAACAGTGCAAATAGCACTCGCGTCTGTTCCCAGCAAATACAGTGTATTGGACTGAAGAGAAGCTCATGTTTTACTTAGTTTCCAATACTGAGTTGAACTACATACGCCCCGTTTGTGTAGGAAGCACAGTTCTTTTGTTCTGAGCTAGCTCACTGTACTGGCCCTATAGGAAACACAGTGGAGTGCAAGAGTGCCTGTTTCTCAAAAGCAGAGTGTTTTTCTTGTAAGGCCGACTGGGGTTTAATACAAATTCCTAAATGGAGTTGAATCACATTCAGTTTCAAGTTCTAGCATTAAGTGTTAATTCAGGGTCAGAACACCACTATTGTGCTATTCTGGCCATAAACAGTGCAAATAGCACTCGCGTCTGTTCCCAGCAAATACAGTGTATTGGACTGAAGAGAAGCTCCTGTTTTACTTAGTTTCCAATACTGAGTTGAACTAGATATGCCCCGTTTGTGTAGGAAGCACAGTTCTTTTGTACTGAGCTAGCTCACTGTACTGGCCCTATAGGAAACACAGTGGAGTGCAAGAGTGCCTGTTTCTCAAAAGCAGAGTGTTTTTCTTGTAAGGCCGACTGGGGTTTAATACAACTTCCTAAACGGAGTTGAATCACATTCAGTTTCAAGTTCTAGCATTAAGTGTTAATTCAGGGTAAGAACTCCTCTATTGTGCTATTCTGGCCATAAACAGTGGAAATAGCACTCGCGTCTGTTCCCAGCAAATACAGTGTATTGGACTGAAGAGAAGCTCATGTTTTACTTAGTTTCCAATACTGAGTTGAACTAGATATGCCCCGTTTGTGTAGGAAGCACAGTTCTTTTGTTCTGAGCTAGCTCACTGTACTGGCCCTATAGGAAACACAGTGGAGTGCAAGAGTGCCTGTTTCTCAAAAGCAGAGTGTTTTTCTTGTAAGGCCGACTGGGGTTTAATACAACTTCCTAAACGGAGTTGAATCACATTCAGTTTCAAGTTCTAGCATTAAGTGTTAATTCAGGGTCAGAACACCACTATTGTGCTATTCTGGCCATAAACAGTGCAAATAGCACTCGCGTCTGTTCCCAGCAAATACAGTGTATTGGACTGAAGAGAAGCTCCTGTTTTACTTAGTTTCCAATACTGAGTTGAACTAGATATGCCCCGTTTGTGTAGGAAGCACAGTTCTTTTGTTCTGAGCTAGCTCACTGTACTGGCCCTATAGGAAACACAGTGGAGTGCAAGAGTGCCTGTTTCTCAAAAGCAGAGTGTTTTTCTTGTAAGGCCGACTGGGGTTTAATACAACTTCCTAAACGGAGTTGAATCACATTCAGTTTCAAGTTCTAGCATTAAGTGTTAATTCAGGGTCAGAACACCACTATTGTGCTATTCTGGCCATAAACAGTGCAAATAGCACTCGCGTCTGTTCCCAGCAAATACAGTGTATTGGACTGAAGAGAAGCTCCTGTTTTACTTAGTTTCCAATACTGAGTTGAACTAGATATGCCCCGTTTGTGTAGGAAGCACAGTTCTTTTGTTCTGAGCTAGCTCACTGTACTGGCCCTATAGGAAACACATTGGAGTGCAAGAGTGCCTGTTTCTCAAAAGCAGAGTGTTTTTCTTGTAAGGCCGACTGGGGTTTAATACAACTTCCTAAACGGAGTTGAATCACATTCAGTTTCAAGTTCTAGCATTAAGTGTTAATTCAGGGTCAGAACACCACTATTGTGCTATTCTGGCCATAAACAGTGCAAATAGCACTCGTGTCTGTTCCCAGCAAATACAGTGTATTGGACTGAAGAGAAGCTCCTGTTTTACTTAGTTTCCAATACTGAGTTGTACTAGATATGCCCCGTTTGTGTAGGAAGCACAGTTCTTTTGTTCTGAGCTAGCTCACTGTACTGGCCCTATAGAAACACAGTAGAGTACAAGAGTGCCTGTTTCTCAAAAGCAGAGTGTTTTCTTGTAAGGCCGACTGGGGTTTAATACAACTTCCTAAATGGAGTTGAATCACATTCAGTTTCAAGTTCTAGCATTAAGTGTTAATTCAGGGTAAGAACACCACTATTGTGCTATTCTGGCCATAAACAGTGCAAATAGCACTCGCGTCTGTTCCCAGCAAATACAGTGTATTGGACTGAAGAGAAGCTCCTGTTTTACTTAGTTTCCAATACTGAGTTGAACTAGATATGCCCCGTTTGTGTAGGAAGCACAGTTCTTTTGTTCTGAGCTAGCTCACTGTACTGGCCCTATAGGAAACACAGTGGAGTGCAAGAGTGCCTGTTTCTCAAAAGCAGAGTGTTTTTCTTGTAAGGCCGACTGGGGTTTAATACAACTTCCTAAACGGAGAAGAATCACATTCAGTTTCAAGTTCTAGCATTAAGTGTTACTTCAGGGTCAGAACACTACTATTTTGCTATTCTGGCCATAAACAGTGCAAATAGCACTCGCGTCTGTTCCCAGCAAATACAGTGTATTGGACTGAAGAGAAGCTCCTGTTTTACTTAGTTTCCAATACTGAGTTGAACTAGATACGCCCCGTTTGTGTAGGAAGCACAGTTCTTTTGTTCTGAGCTAGCTCACTGTACTGGCCCTATAGGAAACACAGTGGAGTGCAAGAGTGCCTGTTTCTCAAAAGCAGAGTGTTTTTCTTGTAAGGCCGACTGGGGTTTAATACAACTTCCTAAACGGAGTTGAATCACATTCAGTTTCAAGTTCTAGCATTAAGTGTTAATTCAGGGTAAGAACACCACTATTGTGCTATTCTGGCCATAAACAGTGCAAATAGCACTCGCGTCTGTTCCCAGCAAATACAGTGTATTGGACTGAAGAGAAGCTCCTGTTTTACTTAGTTTCCAATACTGAGTTGAACTAGATATGCCCCGTTTGTGTAGGAAGCACAGTTCTTTTGTTCTGAGCTAGCTCACTGTACTGGCCCTATAGGAAACACAGTGGAGTGCAAGAGTGCCTGTTTCTCAAAAGCAGAGTGTTTTTCTTGTAAGGCCAACTGGGGTTTAATACAACTTCCTAAACGGAGTTGAATCACATTCAGATTCAAGTTCTAGCATTAAGTGTTAATTCAGGGTCAGAACACCACAATTGTGCTATTCTGGCCATAAACAGTGCAAATAGCACTCGCGTCTGTTCCCAGCAAATACAGTGTATTGGACTGAAGAGAAGCTCCTGTTTTACTTAGTTTCCAATACTGAGTTGAACTAGATATGCCCCGTTTGTGTAGGAAGCACAGTTCTTTTGTTCTGAGCTAGCTCACTGTACTGGCCCTATAGGAAACACAGTGGAGTTCAAGAGTGCCTGTTTCTCAAAAGCAGAGTGTTTTTCTTGTAAGGCCGACTGGGGTTTAATACAACTTCCTAAACGGAGTTGAATCACATTCAGTTTCAAGTTCTAGTATTAAGTGTTAATTCAGTGTCAGAACACCACTATTGTGCTATTCTGGCCATGAACAGTGCAAATAGCACTCGCGTGTGTTCCCAGCAAATACAGTGTATTGGACTGAAGAGAAGCTCCTGTTTTACTTAGTTTCCAATACTGAGTTGAACTAGATATGCCCCGTTTGTGTAGGAAGCACAGTTCTTTTGTTCTGAGCTAGCTCACTGTACTGGCCCTATAGGAAACACAGTGGAGTGCAAGAGTGCCTGTTTCTCAAAAGCAGAGTGTTTTTCTTGTAAGGCCGACTGGGGTTTAATACAACTTCCTAAACGGAGTTGAATCACATTCAGTTTCAAGTTCTAGCATTAAGTGTTAATTCAGGGTGAGAACACCACTATTGTGCTATTCTGGCCATAAACAGTGCAAATAGCACTCGCGTCTGTTCCCAGCAAATACAGTGTATTGGACTGAAGAGAAGCTCCTGTTTTACTTAGTTTCCAATACTGAGTTGAACTAGATATGCCCCGTTTGTGTAGGAAGCACAGTTCTTTTGTTCTGAGCTAGCTCACTGTACTGGCCCTATAGGAAACACAGTGGAGTGCAAGAGTGCCTGTTTCTCAAAAGCAGAGTGTTTTTCTTGTAAGGCCGACTGGGGTTTAATACAACTTCCTAAACGGAGTTGAATCACATTCAGTTTCAAGTTCTAGCATTAAGTGTTAATTCAGGGTAAGAACACCACTATTGTGCTATTCTGGCCATAAACAGTGCAAATAGCACTCGCGTCTGTTCCCAGCAAATACAGTGTATTGGACTGAAGAGAAGCTCCTGTTTTACTTAGTTTCAATACTTTGTTGAACTAGATATGCCCCGTTTGTGTAGGAAGCACATTTCTTTTGTTCTGAGCTAGCTCACTCTACTGGACCGATAGGAAAAACAGTAGAGTGCAAGAGTGCCTGTTTCTCAAAAGCAGAGTGTTTTTCTTGTAAGGCCGACTGGGGTTTAATACAACTTCCTAAACGGAGTTGAATCACATTCAGTTTCAAGTTCTAGCATTAAGTGTTAATTCAGGGTCAGAACACCACTATTGTGGTATTCTGGCCATAAACAGTGCAAATAGCACTCGTGTCTGTTCCCAGCAAATACAGTGTATTGGACTGAAGAGAAGCTCCTGTTTTACTTAGTTTCCAATACTGAGTTGAACTAGATATGCCCCGTTTTTGTAGGAAGCACAGTTCTTTTGTACTGAGCTAGCTCACTGTACTGGCCCTATAGGAAACACAGTGGAGTGCAAGAGTGCCTGTTTCTCAAAAGCAGAGTGTTTTTCTTGTAAGGCCGACTGGGGTTTAATACAACTTCCTAAACGGAGTTGAATCACATTCAGTTTCAAGTTCTAGCATTAAGTGTTAATTCAGGGTAAGAACACCTCTATTGTGCTATTCTGGCCATAAACAGTGGAAATAGCACTCGCGTCTGTTCCCAGCAAATACAGTGTATTGGACTGAAGAGAAGCTCATGTTTTACTTAGTTTCCAATACTGAGTTGAACTAGATATGCCCCGTTTGTGTAGGAAGCACAGTTCTTTTGTTCTGAGCTAGCTCACTGTACTGGCCCTATAGGAAACACAGTGGAGTGCAAGAGTGCCTGTTTCTCAAAAGCAGAGTGTTTTTCTTGTAAGGCCGACTGGGGTTTAATACAACTTCCTAAACGGAGTTGAATCACATTCAGTTTCAAGTTCTAGCATTAAGTGTTAATTCAGGGTAAGAACACCACTATTGTGCTATTCTGGCCATAAACAGTGCAAATAGCACTCGCGTCTGTTCCCAGCAAATACAGTGTATTGGACTGAAGAGAAGCTCCTGTTTTACTTAGTTTCCAATACTGAGTTGAACTAGATATGCCCCGTTTGTGTAGGAAGCACAGTTCTTTTGTTCTGAGCTAGCTCACTGTACTGGCCCTATAGGAAACACAGTGGAGTGCAAGAGTGCCTGTTTCTCAAAAGCAGAGTGTTTTTCTTGTAAGGCCGACTGGGGTTTAATACAACTTCCTAAACGGAGTTGAATCACATTCAGATTCAAGTTCTAGCATTAAGTGTTAATTCAGGGTCAGAACACCACAATTGTGCTATTCTGGCCATAAACAGTGCAAATAGCACTCGCGTCTGTTCCCAGCAAATACAGTGTATTGGTTTGAAGAGAAGCTCCTGTTTTACTTAGTTTCCAATACTGAGTTGAACTAGATATGCCCCGTTTGTGTAGGAAGCACAGTTCTTTTGTTCTGAGCTAGCTCACTGTACTGGCCCTATAGGAAACACAGTGGAGTTCAAGAGTGCCTGTTTCTCAAAAGCAGAGTGTTTTTCTTGTAAGGCCGACTGGGGTTTAATACAACTTCCTAAACGGAGTTGAATCACATTCAGTTTCAAGTTCTAGTATTAAGTGTTAATTCAGGGTCAGAACACCACTATTGTGGTATTCTGGCCATAAACAGTGCAAATAGCACTCGTGTCTGTTCCCAGCAAATACAGTGTATTGGACTGAAGAGAAGCTCCTGTTTTACTTAGTTTCCAATACTGAGTTGAACTAGATATGCCCCGTTTTTGTAGGAAGCACAGTTCTTTTGTACTGAGCTAGCTCACTGTACTGGCCCTATAGGAAACACAGTGGAGTGCAAGAGTGCCTGTTTCTCAAAAGCAGAGTGTTTTTCTTGTAAGGCCGACTGGGGTTTAATACAACTTCCTAAACGGAGTTGAATCACATTCAGTTTCAAGTTCTAGCATTAAGTGTTAATTCAGGGTAAGAACACCTCTATTGTGCTATTCTGGCCATAAACAGTGGAAATAGCACTCGCGTCTGTTCCCAGCAAATACAGTGTATTGGACTGAAGAGAAGCTCATGTTTTACTTAGTTTCCAATACTGAGTTGAACTAGATATGCCCCGTTTGTGTAGGAAGCACAGTTCTTTTGTTCTGAGCTAGCTCACTGTACTGGCCCTATAGGAAACACAGTGGAGTGCAAGAGTGCCTGTTTCTCAAAAGCAGAGTGTTTTTCTTGTAAGGCCGACTGGGGTTTAATACAACTTCCTAAACGGAGTTGAATCACATTCAGTTTCAAGTTCTAGCATTAAGTGTTAATTCAGGGTAAGAACACCACTATTGTGCTATTCTGGCCATAAACAGTGCAAATAGCACTCGCGTCTGTTCCCAGCAAATACAGTGTATTGGACTGAAGAGAAGCTCCTGTTTTACTTAGTTTCCAATACTGAGTTGAACTAGATATGCCCCGTTTGTGTAGGAAGCACAGTTCTTTTGTTCTGAGCTAGCTCACTGTACTGGCCCTATAGGAAACACAGTGGAGTGCAAGAGTGCCTGTTTCTCAAAAGCAGAGTGTTTTTCTTGTAAGGCCGACTGGGGTTTAATACAACTTCCTAAACGGAGTTGAATCACATTCAGATTCAAGTTCTAGCATTAAGTGTTAATTCAGGGTCAGAACACCACAATTGTGCTATTCTGGCCATAAACAGTGCAAATAGCACTCGCGTCTGTTCCCAGCAAATACAGTGTATTGGTTTGAAGAGAAGCTCCTGTTTTACTTAGTTTCCAATACTGAGTTGAACTAGATATGCCCCGTTTGTGTAGGAAGCACAGTTCTTTTGTTCTGAGCTAGCTCACTGTACTGGCCCTATAGGAAACACAGTGGAGTTCAAGAGTGCCTGTTTCTCAAAAGCAGAGTGTTTTTCTTGTAAGGCCGACTGGGGTTTAATACAACTTCCTAAACGGAGTTGAATCACATTCAGTTTCAAGTTCTAGTATTAAGTGTTAATTCAGGGTCAGAACACCACTATTGTGCTATTCTGGCCATGAACAGTGCAAATAGCACTCGCGTGTGTTCCCAGCAAATACAGTGTATTGGACTGAAGAGAAGCTCCTGTTTTACTTAGTTTCGAATACTGAGTTGAACTAGATATGCCCCGTTTGTGTAGGAAGCACAGTTCTTTTGTTCTGAGCTAGCTCACTGTACTGGCCCTATAGGAAACACAGTGGAGTGCAAGAGTGCCTGTTTCTCAAAAGCAGAGTGTTTTTCTTGTAAGGCCGACTGGGGTTTAATACAACTTCCTAAACGGAGTTGAATCACATTCAGTTTCAAGTTCTAGCATTAAGTGTTAATTCAGGGTCAGAACACCACTATTGTGCTATTCTGGCCATAAACAGTGCAAATAGCACTCGCGTCTGTTCCCAGCAAATACAGTGTATTGGACTGAAGAGAAGCTCCTGTTTTACTTAGTTTCCAATACTGAGTTGAACTAGATATGCCCCGTTTGTGTAGGAAGCACAGTTCTTTTGTTCTGAGCTAGCTCACTGTACTGGCCCTATAGGAAACACAGTGGAGTGCAAGAGTGCCTGTTTCTCAAAAGCAGAGTGTTTTTCTTGTAAGGCCGACTGGGGTTTAATACAACTTCCTAAACGGAGTTGAATCACATTCAGTTTCAAGTTCTAGCATTAAGTGTTAATTCAGGGTAAGAACACCACTATTGTGCTATTCTGGCCATAAACAGTGCAAATAGCACTCGCGTCTGTTCCCAGCAAATACAGTGTATTGGACTGAAGAGAAGCTCCTGTTTTACTTAGTTTCAATACTGAGTTGAACTAGATATGCCCCGTTTGTGTAGGAAGCACATTTCTTTTGTTCTGAGCTAGCTCACTCTACTGGACCGATAGGAAAAACAGTAGAGTGCAAGAGTGCCTGTTTCTCAAAAGCAGAGTGTTTTTCTTGTAAGGCCGACTGGGGTTTAATACAACTTCCTAAACGGAGTTGAATCACATTCAGTTTCAAGTTCTAGCATTAAGTGTTAATTCAGGGTCAGAACACCACTATTGTGGTATTCTGGCCATAAACAGTGCAAATAGCACTCGTGTCTGTTCCCAGCAAATACAGTGTATTGGACTGAAGAGAAGCTCCTTTTTTACTTAGTTTCCAATACTGAGTTGAACTAGATATGCCCCGTTTTTGTAGGAAGCACAGTTCTTTTGTTCTGAGCTAGCTCACTGTACTGGCCTTATAGGAAACACAGTGGAGTGCAAGAGTGCCTGTTTCTCAAAAGCAGAGTGTTTATCTTGTAAGGCCGACTGGGGTTTAATACAACTTCCTAAACGGAGTTGAATCACATTCAGTTTCAGGTTCTAGCATTAAGTGTTAATTCAGGGTCAGAACACCACTATTGTGCTATTCTGGCCATAAACAGTGCAAATAGCACTCGCGACTGTTCCCAGCAAATACAGTGTATTGGACTGAAGAGAAGCTCCTGTTTTACTTAGTTTCCAATACTGAGTTGAACTAGATATGCCCCGTTTGTGTAGGAAGCACAGTTCTTTTGTTCTGAGCTAGCTCACTGTACTGGCCCTATAGGAAACACAGTGGAGTGCAAGAGTGCCTGTTTCTCAAAAGCAGAGTGTTTTTCTTGTAAGGCCGACTGGGGTTTAATACAACTTCCTAAACGGAGTTGAATCACATTCAGTTTCAAGTTCTAGCATTAAGTGTTACTTCAGGGTAAGAACACCACTATTGTGCTATTCTGGCCATAAACAGTGCAAATAGCACTCGTGTCTGTTCCCAGCAAATACAGTGTATTGGACTGAAGAGAAGCTCCTGTTTTACTTAGTTTCCAATACTGAGTTGAACTAGATATGCCCCGTTTGTGTAGGAAGCACAGTTCTTTTGTTCTGAGCTAGCTCACTGTACTGGCCCTATAGGAAACACAGTGGAGTGCAAGAGTGCCTGTTTCTCAAAAGCAGAGTGTTTTTCTTGTAAGGCCGACTGGGGTTTAATACAACTTCCTAAACGGAGTTGAATCACATTCAGTTTCAAGTTCTAGCATGAAGTGTTAATTCAGGGTCAGAACACCACTATTGTGCTATTCTGGCCATAAACAGTGCAAATAGCACTCGCGTGTGTTCCCAGCAAATACAGTGTATTGGACTGAAGAGAAGCTCCTGTTTTACTTAGTTTCCAATACTGAGTTGAACTAGATATGCCCCGTTTGTGTAGGAAGCACAGTTCTTTTGTTCTGAGCTAGCTCACTGTACTGGCCCTATAGGAAACACAGTGGAGTTCAAGAGTGCCTGTTTCTCAAAAGCAGAGTGTTTTTCTTGTAAGGCCGACTGGGGTTTAATACAACTTCCTAAACGGAGTTGAATCACATTCAGTTTCAAGTTCTAGTATTAAGTGTTAATTCAGGGTCAGAACACCACTATTGTGCTATTCTGGCCATGAACAGTGCAAATAGCACTCGCGTGTGTTCCCAGCAAATACAGTGTATTGGACTGAAGAGAAGCTCCTGTTTTACTTAGTTTCCAATATTGAGTTGAACTAGATATGCCCCGTTTGTGTAGGAAGCACAGTTCTTTTGTTCTGAGCTAGCTCACTGTACTGGCCCTATAGGAAACACAGTGGAGTGCAAGAGTGCCTGTTTCTCAAAAGCAGAGTGTTTTTCTTGTAAGGCCGACTGGGGTTTAATACAACTTCCTAAACGGAGTTGAATCACATTCAGTTTCAAGTTCTAGCATTAAGTGTTAATTCAGGGTCAGAACACCACTATTGTGCTATTCTGGCCATAAACAGTGCAAATAGCACTCGCGTCTGTTCCCAGCAAATACAGTGTATTGGACTGAAGAGAAGCTCCTGTTTTACTTAGTTTCCAATACTGAGTTGAACTAGATATGCCCCGTTTGTGTAGGAAGCACAGTTCTTTTGTTCTGAGCTAGCTCACTGTACTGGCCCTATAGGAAACACAGTGGAGTGCAAGAGTGCCTGTTTCTCAAAAGCAGAGTGTTTTTCTTGTAAGGCCGAATGGGGTTTAATACAACTTCCTAAACGGAGTTGAATCACATTCAGTTTCAAGTTCTAGCATTAAGTGTTAATTCAGGGTAAGAACACCACTATTGTGCTATTCTGGCCATAAACAGTGCAAATAGCACTCGCGTCTGTTCCCAGCAAATACAGTGTATTGGACTGAAGAGAAGCTCCTGTTTTACTTAGTTTCAATACTGAGTTGAACTAGATATGCCCCGTTTGTGTAGGAAGCACATTTCTTTTGTTCTGAGCTAGCTCACTCTACTGGACCGATAGGAAAAACAGTAGAGTGCAAGAGTGCCTGTTTCTCAAAAGCAGAGTGTTTTTCTTGTAAGGCCGACTGGGGTTTAATACAACTTCCTAAACGGAGTTGAATCACATTCAGTTTCAAGTTCTAGCATTAAGTGTTAATTCAGGGTCAGAACACCACTATTGTGGTATTCTGGCCATAAACAGTGCAAATAGCACTCGTGTCTGTTCCCAGCAAATACAGTGTATTGGACTGAAGAGAAGCTCCTGTTTTACTTAGTTTCCAATACTGAGTTGAACTAGATATGCCCCGTTTTTGTAGGAAGCACAGTTCTTTTGTTCTGAGCTAGCTCACTGTACTGGCCTTATAGGAAACACAGTGGAGTGCAAGAGTGCCTGTTTCTCAAAAGCAGAGTGTTTTTCTTGTAAGGCCGACTGGGGTTTAATACAACTTCCTAAACGGAGTTGAATCACATTCAGTTTCAAGTTCTAGCATTAAGTGTTAATTCAGGGTCAGAACACCACTATTGTGGTATTCTGGCCATAAACAGTGCAAATAGCACTCGTGTCTGTTCCCAGCAAATACAGTGTATTGGACTGAAGAGAAGCTCCTGTTTTACTTAGTTTCCAATACTGAGTTGAACTAGATATGCCCCGTTTTTGTAGGAAGCACAGTTCTTTTGTTCTGAGCTAGCTCACTGTACTGGCCTTATAGGAAACACAGTGGAGTGCAAGAGTGCCTGTTTCTCAAAAGCAGAGTGTTTATCTTGTAAGGCCGACTGGGGTTTAATACAACTTCCTAAACGGAGTTGAATCACATTCAGTTTCAGGTTCTAGCATTAAGTGTTAATTCAGGGTCAGAACACCACTATTGTGCTATTCTGGCCATAAACAGTGCAAATAGCACTCGCGACTGTTCCCAGCAAATACAGTGTATTGGACTGAAGAGAAGCTCCTGTTTTACTTAGTTTCCAATACTGAGTTGAACTAGATATGCCCCGTTTGTGTAGGACGCACAGTTCTTTTGTTCTGAGCTAGCTCACTGTACTGGCCCTATAGGAAACACAGTGGAGTGCAAGAGTGCCTGTTTCTCAAAAGCAGAGTGTTTTTCTTTTAAGGCCGACTGGGGTTTAATACAACTTCCTAAACGGAGTTGAATCACATTCAGTTTCAAGTTCTAGCATTAAGTGTTAATTCAGGGTAAGAACACCACTATTGTGCTATTCTGGCCATAAACAGTGCAAATAGCACTCGCGTCTGTTCCCAGCAAATACAGTGTATTGGACTGAAGAGAAGCTCCTGTTTTACTTAGTTTCCAATACTGAGTTGAACTAGATATGCCCCGTTTGTGTAGGAAGCACAGTTCTTTTGTTCTGAGCTAGCTCACTGTACTGGCCCTATAGGAAACACAGTGGAGTGCAAGAGTGCCTGTTTCTCAAAAGCAGAGTGTTTTTCTTGTAAGGCCGACTGGGGTTTAATACAACTTCCTAAACGGAGTTGAATCACATTCAGTTTCAAGTTCTAGCATTAAGTGTTTATTCAGGGTAAGAACACCACTATTGTGCTATTCTGGCCATAAACAGTGCAAATAGCACTCGTGTCTGTTCCCAGCAAATACAGTGTATTGGACTGAAGAGAAGCTCCTGTTTTACTTAGTTTCCAATACTGAGTTGAACTAGATATGCCCCGTTTGTGTAGGAAGCACAGTTCTTTTGTTCTGAGCTAGCTCACTGTACTGGCCCTATAGGAAACACAGTGGAGTGCAAGAGTGCCTGTTTCTCAAAAGCAGAGTGTTTTTCTTGTAAGGCCGACTGGGGTTTAATACAACTTCCTAAACGGAGTTGAATCACATTCAGTTTCAAGTTCTAGCATTAAGTGTTAATTCAGGGTCAGAACACCACTATTGTGCTATTCTGGCCATAAACAGTGCAAATAGCACTCGCGTCTGTTCCCAGCAAATACAGTGTATTGGACTGAAGAGAAGCTCCTGTTTTACTTAGTTTCCAATACTGAGTTGAACTAGATATGCCCCGTTTGTGTAGGAAGCACAGTTCTTTTGTTCTGAGCTAGCTCACTGTACTGGCCCTATAGGAAACACAGTGGAGTGCAAGAGTGCCTGTTTCTCAAAAGCAGAGTGTTTTTCTTGTAAGGCCGACTGGGGTTTAATACAACTTCCTAAACGGAGTTGAATCACATTCAGTTTCAAGTTCTAGCATTAAGTGTTAATTCAGGGTAAGAACACCACTATTGTGCTATTCTGGCCATAAACAGTGCAAATAGCACTCGCGTCTGTTCCCAGCAAATACAGTGTATTGGACTGAAGAGAAGCTCCTGTTTTACTTAGTTTCAATACTGAGTTGAACTAGATATGCCCCGTTTGTGTAGGAAGCACATTTCTTTTGTTCTGAGCTAGCTCACTCTACTGGACCGATAGGAAAAACAGTAGAGTGCAAGAGTGCCTGTTTCTCAAAAGCAGAGTGTTTTTCTTGTAAGGCCGACTGGGGTTTAATACAACTTCCTAAACGGAGTTGAATCACATTCAGTTTCAAGTTCTAGCATTAAGTGTTAATTCAGGGTCAGAACACCACTATTGTGGTATTCTGGCCATAAACAGTGCAAATAGCACTCGTGTCTGTTCCCAGCAAATACAGTGTATTGGACTGAAGAGAAGCTCCTTTTTTACTTAGTTTCCAATACTGAGTTGAACTAGATATGCCCCGTTTTTGTAGGAAGCACAGTTCTTTTGTTCTGAGCTAGCTCACTGTACTGGCCTTATAGGAAACACAGTGGAGTGCAAGAGTGCCTGTTTCTCAAAAGCAGAGTGTTTATCTTGTAAGGCCGACTGGGGTTTAATACAACTTCCTAAACGGAGTTGAATCACATTCAGTTTCAGGTTCTAGCATTAAGTGTTAATTCAGGGTCAGAACACCACTATTGTGCTATTCTGGCCATAAACAGTGCAAATAGCACTCGCGACTGTTCCCAGCAAATACAGTGTATTGGACTGAAGAGAAGCTCCTGTTTTACTTAGTTTCCAATACTGAGTTGAACTAGATATGCCCCGTTTGTGTAGGAAGCACAGTTCTTTTGTTCTGAGCTAGCTCACTGTACTGGCCCTATAGGAAACACAGTGGAGTGCAAGAGTGCCTGTTTCTCAAAAGCAGAGTGTTTTTCTTTTAAGGCCGACTGGGGTTTAATACAACTTCCTAAACGGAGTTGAATCACATTCAGTTTCAAGTTCTAGCATTAAGTGTTAATTCAGGGTAAGAACACCACTATTGTGCTATTCTGGCCATAAACAGTGCAAATAGCACTCGCGTCTGTTCCCAGCAAATACAGTGTATTGGACTGAAGAGAAGCTCCTGTTTTACTTAGTTTCCAATACTGAGTTGAACTAGATATGCCCCGTTTGTGTAGGAAGCACAGTTCTTTTGTTCTGAGCTAGCTCACTGTACTGTCCCTATAGGAAACACAGTGGAGTGCAAGAGTGCCTGTTTCTCAAAAGCAGAGTGTTTTTCTTGTAAGGCCGACTGGGGTTTAATACAACTTCCTAAACGGAGTTGAATCACATTCAGTTTCAAGTTCTAGCATTAAGTGTTACTTCAGGGTAAGAACACCACTATTGTGCTATTCTGGCCATAAACAGTGCAAATAGCACTCGTGTCTGTTCCCAGCAAATACAGTGTATTGGACTGAAGAGAAGCTCCTGTTTTACTTAGTTTCCAATACTGAGTTGAACTAGATATGCCCCGTTTGTGTAGGAAGCACAGTTCTTTTGTTCTGAGCTAGCTCACTGTACTGGCCCTATAGGAAACACAGTGGAGTGCAAGAGTGCCTGTTTCTCAAAAGCAGAGTGTTTTTCTTGTAAGGCCGACTGGGGTTTAATACAACTTCCTAAACGGAGTTGAATCACATTCAGTTTCAAGTTCTAGCATGAAGTGTTAATTCAGGGTCAGAACACCACTATTGTGCTATTCTGGCCATAAACAGTGCAAATAGCACTCGCGTGTGTTCCCAGCAAATACAGTGTATTGGACTGAAGAGAAGCTCCTGTTTTACTTAGTTTCCAATACTGAGTTGAACTAGATATGCCCCGTTTGTGTAGGAAGCACAGTTCTTTTGTTCTGAGCTAGCTCACTGTACTGGCCCTATAGGAAACACAGTGGAGTTCAAGAGTGCCTGTTTCTCAAAAGCAGAGTGTTTTTCTTGTAAGGCCGACTGGGGTTTAATACAACTTCCTAAACGGAGTTGAATCACATTCAGTTTCAAGTTCTAGTATTAAGTGTTAATTCAGGGTCAGAACACCACTATTGTGCTATTCTGGCCATGAACAGTGCAAATAGCACTCGCGTGTGTTCCCAGCAAATACAGTGTATTGGACTGAAGAGAAGCTCCTGTTTTACTTAGTTTCCAATATTGAGTTGAACTAGATATGCCCCGTTTGTGTAGGAAGCACAGTTCTTTTGTTCTGAGCTAGCTCACTGTACTGGCCCTATAGGAAACACAGTGGAGTGCAAGAGTGCCTGTTTCTCAAAAGCAGAGTGTTTTTCTTGTAAGGCCGACTGGGGTTTAATACAACTTCCTAAACGGAGTTGAATCACATTCAGTTTCAAGTTCTAGCATTAAGTGTTAATTCAGGGTCAGAACACCACTATTGTGCTATTCTGGCCATAAACAGTGCAAATAGCACTCGCGTCTGTTCCCAGCAAATACAGTGTATTGGACTGAAGAGAAGCTCCTGTTTTACTTAGTTTCCAATACTGAGTTGAACTAGATATGCCCCGTTTGTGTAGGAAGCACAGTTCTTTTGTTCTGAGCTAGCTCACTGTACTGGCCCTATAGGAAACACAGTGGAGTGCAAGAGTGCCTGTTTCTCAAAAGCAGAGTGTTTTTCTTGTAAGGCCGAATGGGGTTTAATACAACTTCCTAAACGGAGTTGAATCACATTCAGTTTCAAGTTCTAGCATTAAGTGTTAATTCAGGGTAAGAACACCACTATTGTGCTATTCTGGCCATAAACAGTGCAAATAGCACTCGCGTCTGTTCCCAGCAAATACAGTGTATTGGACTGAAGAGAAGCTCCTGTTTTACTTAGTTTCAATACTGAGTTGAACTAGATATGCCCCGTTTGTGTAGGAAGCACATTTCTTTTGTTCTGAGCTAGCTCACTCTACTGGACCGATAGGAAAAACAGTAGAGTGCAAGAGTGCCTGTTTCTCAAAAGCAGAGTGTTTTTCTTGTAAGGCCGACTGGGGTTTAATACAACTTCCTAAACGGAGTTGAATCACATTCAGTTTCAAGTTCTAGCATTAAGTGTTAATTCAGGGTCAGAACACCACTATTGTGGTATTCTGGCCATAAACAGTGCAAATAGCACTCGTGTCTGTTCCCAGCAAATACAGTGTATTGGACTGAAGAGAAGCTCCTGTTTTACTTAGTTTCCAATACTGAGTTGAACTAGATATGCCCCGTTTTTGTAGGAAGCACAGTTCTTTTGTTCTGAGCTAGCTCACTGTACTGGCCTTATAGGAAACACAGTGGAGTGCAAGAGTGCCTGTTTCTCAAAAGCAGAGTGTTTTTCTTGTAAGGCCGACTGGGGTTTAATACAACTTCCTAAACGGAGTTGAATCACATTCAGTTTCAAGTTCTAGCATTAAGTGTTAATTCAGGGTCAGAACACCACTATTGTGGTATTCTGGCCATAAACAGTGCAAATAGCACTCGTGTCTGTTCCCAGCAAATACAGTGTATTGGACTGAAGAGAAGCTCCTGTTTTACTTAGTTTCCAATACTGAGTTGAACTAGATATGCCCCGTTTTTGTAGGAAGCACAGTTCTTTTGTTCTGAGCTAGCTCACTGTACTGGCCTTATAGGAAACACAGTGGAGTGCAAGAGTGCCTGTTTCTCAAAAGCAGAGTGTTTATCTTGTAAGGCCGACTGGGGTTTAATACAACTTCCTAAACGGAGTTGAATCACATTCAGTTTCAGGTTCTAGCATTAAGTGTTAATTCAGGGTCAGAACACCACTATTGTGCTATTCTGGCCATAAACAGTGCAAATAGCACTCGCGACTGTTCCCAGCAAATACAGTGTATTGGACTGAAGAGAAGCTCCTGTTTTACTTAGTTTCCAATACTGAGTTGAACTAGATATGCCCCGTTTGTGTAGGACGCACAGTTCTTTTGTTCTGAGCTAGCTCACTGTACTGGCCCTATAGGAAACACAGTGGAGTGCAAGAGTGCCTGTTTCTCAAAAGCAGAGTGTTTTTCTTTTAAGGCCGACTGGGGTTTAATACAACTTCCTAAACGGAGTTGAATCACATTCAGTTTCAAGTTCTAGCATTAAGTGTTAATTCAGGGTAAGAACACCACTATTGTGCTATTCTGGCCATAAACAGTGCAAATAGCACTCGCGTCTGTTCCCAGCAAATACAGTGTATTGGACTGAAGAGAAGCTCCTGTTTTACTTAGTTTCCAATACTGAGTTGAACTAGATATGCCCCGTTTGTGTAGGAAGCACAGTTCTTTTGTTCTGAGCTAGCTCACTGTACTGGCCCTATAGGAAACACAGTGGAGTGCAAGAGTGCCTGTTTCTCAAAAGCAGAGTGTTTTTCTTGTAAGGCCGACTGGGGTTTAATACAACTTCCTAAACGGAGTTGAATCACATTCAGTTTCAAGTTCTAGCATTAAGTGTTTATTCAGGGTAAGAACACCACTATTGTGCTATTCTGGCCATAAACAGTGCAAATAGCACTCGTGTCTGTTCCCAGCAAATACAGTGTATTGGACTGAAGAGAAGCTCCTGTTTTACTTAGTTTCCAATACTGAGTTGAACTAGATATGCCCCGTTTGTGTAGGAAGCACAGTTCTTTTGTTCTGAGCTAGCTCACTGTACTGGCCCTATAGGAAACACAGTGGAGTGCAAGAGTGCCTGTTTCTCAAAAGCAGAGTGTTTTTCTTGTAAGGCCGACTGGGGTTTAATACAACTTCCTAAACGGAGTTGAATCACATTCAGTTTCAAGTTCTAGCATGAAGTGTTAATTCAGGGTCAGAACACCACTATTGTGCTATTCTGGCCATAAACAGTGCAAATAGCACTCGCGTGTGTTCCCAGCAAATACAGTGTATTGGACTGAAGAGAAGCTCCTGTTTTACTTAGTTTCCAATACTGAGTTGAACTAGATATGCCCCGTTTGTGTAGGAAGCACAGTTCTTTTGTTCTGAGCTAGCTCACTGTACTGGCCCTATAGGAAAATCAGTGGAGTGCAAGAGTGCCTGTTTCTCAAAAGCAGAGTGTTTTTCTTGTAAGGCCGACTGGGGTTTAATACAACTTCCTAAACGGAGTTGAATCACATTCAGTTTCAAGTTCTAGCATTAAGTGTTAATTCAGGGTCAGAACACCACTATTGTGCTATTCTGGCCATAAACAGTGCAAATAGCACTCGCGTCTGTTCCCAGCAAATACAGTGTATTGGACTGAATAGAAGCTCCTGTTTTACTTAGTTTCCAATACTGAGTTGAACTAGATATGCCCCGTTTGTGTAGGAAGCACAGTTCTTTTGTTCTGAGCTAGCTCACTGTACTGGCCCTATAGGAAACACAGTGGAGTGCAAGAGTGCCTGTTTCTCAAAAGCAGAGTGTTTTTCTTGTAAGGCCGACTGGGGTTTAATACAACTTCATAAACGGAGTTGAATCACATTCAGTTTCAAGTTCTAGCATTAAGTGTTAATTCAGGGTCAGAACACCACTATTGTTCTATTCTGGCCATAAACAGTGCAAATAGCACTCGCGTCTGTTCCCAGCAAATACAGTGTATTGGACTGAAGAGAAGCTCCTGTTTTACTTAGTTTCCAATACTGAGTTGAACTAGATATGCTCCGTTTGTGTAGGAAGCACAGTTCTTTTGTTCTGAGCTAGCTCACTGTACTGGCCCTATAGGAAACACAGTGGAGTGCAAGAGTGCCTGTTTCTCAAAAGCAGAGTGTTTTTCTTGTAAGGCCGACTGGGGTTTAATACAACTTCCTAAACGGAGTTGAATCACATTCAGTTTCAAGTTCTAGCATTAAGTGTTAATTCAGGGTAAGAACACCACTATTGTGCTATTCTGGCCATAAACAGTGCAAATAGCACTCGCGTCTGTTCCCAGCAAATACAGTGTTGGACTGAAGCGAAGCTCCTGTTTTACTTAGTTTCCAATACTGAGTTGAACTAGATATGCCCCGTTTGTGTAGGAAGCACAGTTCTTTTGTTCTGAGCTAGCTCACTGTACTGGCCCTATAGGAAACACAGTGGAGTGCAAGAGTGCCTGTTTCTCAAAAGCAGAGTGTTTTTCTTGTAAGGCCGACTGGGGATTAATACAACTTCCTAAACGGAGTTGAATCACATTCAGTTTCAAGTTCTAGCATTAAGTGTTATTTCAGGGTAAGAACACCACTATTGTGCTATTCTGGCCATAAACAGTGCAAACAGCACTCTCGTCTGTTCTCAGCAAATACAGTGTATTGGACTGAAGAGAAGCTCCTGTTTTACTTAGTTTCCAATACTGAGTTGAACTAGATGTGCCCCGTTTGTGTAGGAAGCACAGATCTTTTGTTCTGAGCTAGCTCACTGTACTGGCCCTATAGGAAACACAGTGGAGTGCAAGAGTGCCTGTTTCTCAAAAGCAGAGTGTTTTTCTTGTAAGGCCGACTGGGGTTTAATGCAACTTCCTAAACGGAGTTGAATCACATTCAGTTTCAAGTTCTAGCATTAAGTGTTAATTCAGGGTCAGAACACCACTATTGTGCTATTCTGGCCATAAACAGTGCAAATAGCACTCGTGTGTGTTCCCAGCAAATACAGTGTATTGGACTGAAGAGAAGCTCCTGTTTTACTTAGTTTCCAATACTGAGTTGAACTAGATATGCCCCGTTTGTGTAGGAAGCACATTTCTTTTTTTCTGAGCTAGCTCACTGTACTGGCCCTATAGGAAACACAGTGGAGTGCAAGAGTGCCTGTTTCTCAAAAGCAGAGTGTTTTTCTTGTAAGGCCGACTGGGGTTTAATACAACTTCCTAAACGGAGTTGAATCACATTCAGTTTCAAGTTCTAGCATTAAGTGTTACTTCAGGGTCAGAACACCACTATTGTGCTATTCTGGCCATAAACAGTGCAAATAGCACTCGCGTCTGTTCCCAGCAAATACAGTGTATTGGACTGAAGAGAAGCTCCTGTTTTACTTAGTTTCCAATACTGAGTTGAACTAGATATGCCCCGTTTGTGTAGGAAGCACAGTTCTTTTGTTCTGAGCTAGCTCACTGTACTGGCCATATAGGAAACACAGTGGAGTGCAAGAGTGCCTGTTTCTCAAAAGCAGAGTGTTTTTCTTGTAAGGCCGACTGGGGTTTAATACAACTTCCTAAACGTAGTTGAATCACATTCAGTTTCAAGTTCTAGCATTAAGTGTTAATTCAGGGTAAGAACACCACTATTGTGCTATTCTGGCCATAAACAGTGCAAATAGCACTCGCGTCTGTTCCCAGCAAATACAGTGTATTGGACTGAAGAGAAGCTCCTGTTTTACTTAGTTTCGAATACTGAGTTGAACTAGATATGCCCCGTTTGTGTAGGAAGCACAGTTCTTTTGTTCTGAGCTAGCTCACTGTACTGGATCTATAGGAAACACAGTGGAGTGCAAGAGTGCCTGTTTCTCAAAAGCAGAGTGTTTATCTTGTAAGGCCGACTGGGGTTTAATACAACTTCCTAAACGGAGTTGAATCACATTCAGTTTCAAGTTCTAGCATTAAGTGTTAATTCAGGGAAAGAACGCCACTATTGTGCTATTCTGGCCATAAACAGTGCAAATAGCACTCGCGTGTGTTCCCAGCAAATACAGTGTATTGGACTGAAGAGAAGCTCCTGTTTTACTTAGTTTCCAATACTGAGTTGAACTAGATATGCCCCGTTTGTGTAGGAAGCACAGTTCTTTTTTTCTGAGCTAGCTCACTGTACTGGCCCTATAGGAAACACAGTGGAGTGCAAGAGTGCCTGTTTCTCAAAAGCAGAGTGTTTTTCTTGTAAGGCCGACTGGGGTTTAATACAACTTCCTAAACGGAGTTGAATCACATTCAGTTTCAAGTTCTAGCATTAAGTGTTACTTCAGGGTCAGAACACCACTATTGTGCTATTCTGGCCATAAACAGTGCAAATAGCACTCGCGTCTGTTCCCAGCAAATACAGTGTATTGGACTGAAGAGAAGCTCCTGTTTTACTTAGTTTCCAATACTGAGTTGAACTAGATATGCCCCGTTTGTGTAGGAAGCACAGTTCTTTTGTTCTGAGCTAGCTCACTGTACTGGCCATATAGGAAACACAGTGGAGTGCAAGAGTGCCTGTTTCTCAAAAGCAGAGTGTTTTTCTTGTAAGGCCGACTGGGGTTTAATACAACTTCCTAAACGGAGTTGAATCACATTCAGTTTCAAGTTCTAGCATTAAGTGTTAATTCAGGGTAAGAACACCACTATTGTGCTATTCTGGCCATAAACAGTGCAAATAGCACTCGCGTCTGTTCCCAGCAAATACAGTGTATTGGACTGAAGAGAAGCTCCTGTTTTACTTAGTTTCGAATACTGAGTTGAACTAGATATGCCCCGTTTGTGTAGGAAGCACAGTTCTTTTGTTCTGAGCTAGCTCACTGTACTGGATCTATAGGAAACACAGTGGAGTGCAAGAGTGCCTGTTTCTCAAAAGCAGAGTGTTTATCTTGTAAGGCCGACTGGGGTTTAATACAACTTCCTAAACGGAGTTGAATCACATTCAGTTTCAAGTTCTAGCATTAAGTGTTAATTCAGGGAAAGAACGCCACTATTGTGCTATTCTGGCCATAAACAGTGCAAATAGCACTCGCGTCTGTTCCCAGCAAATACAGTGTATTGGACTGAAGAGAAGCTCCTGTTTTACTTAGTTTCCAATACTGAGTAGAACTAGATATGCCCCGTCTGTGTAGGAAGCACAGTTCTTTTGTTCTGAGCTAGCTCACTGTACTGGCCCTATAGGAAACACAGTGGAGTGCAAGAGTGCCTGTTTCTCAAAAGCAGAGTGTTTTTCTTGTAAGGCCGACTGGGGATTAATACAATTTCCTAAACGGAGTTGAATCACATTCAGTTTCAAGTTCTAGCATTAAGTGTTAATTCAGGGTCAGAACACCACTATTGTGCTATTCTGGCCATAAACAGTGCAAATAGCACTCGCGTCTGTTCCCAGCAAATACAGTGTATTGGACTGAAGAGAAGCTCCTGTTTTACTTAGTTTCCAATACTGAGTTGAACTAGATATGCCCCGTTTGTGTAGGAAGCACAGTTCTTTTGTTCTGAGCTAGCTCACTGTACTGGCCCTATAGGAAACACAGTGGAGTGCAAGACTGCCTGTTTCTCAAAAGCAGAGTGTTTTTCTTGTAAGGCCGACTGGGGTTTAATACAACTTCCTTAACGGAGTTGAATCACATTCAGTTTCAAGTTCTAGCATTAAGTGTTAATTCAGGGTAAGAACACCACTATTGTGCTATTCTGGCCATAAACAGTGCAAATAGCACTCGCGTGTGTTCCCAGCAAATACAGTGTATTGGACTGAAGAGAAGCTCCTGTTTTACTTAGTTTCCAATACTGAGTTGAACTAGATATGCCACGTTTGTGTAGGAAGCACAGTTCTTTTGTTCTGAGCTAGCTCACTGTACTGGCCCTATAGGAAACACAGTGGAGTGCAAGAGTGCCTGTTTCTCAAAAGCAGAGTGTTTTTCTTGTAAGGCCGACTGGGGTTTAATACAACTTCCTAAACGGAGTTGAATCACATTCAGTTTCAAGTTCTAGCATTAAGTGTTACTTCAGGGTAAGAACACCACTATTGTGCTATTCTGGCCATAAACAGTGCAAATAGCACTCGCGTCTGTTCCCAGCAAATACAGTGTATTGGACTGAAGAGAAGCTCCTGTTTTACTTAGTTTCCAATACTGAGTTGAACTAGATATGCCCCGTTTGTGTAGGAAGCACAGTTCTTTTGTTCTGAGCTAGCTCACTGTACTGGCCCTATAGGAAACACAGTGGAGTGCAAGAGTGCTGTTTCTCAAAAGCAGAGTGTTTTTCTTGTAAGGCCGACTGGGGTTTAATACGACTTCCTAAACGGAGTTGAATCACATTCAGTTTCAAGTTCTAGCATTAAGTGTTAATTCAGGGTCAGAACGCCACTATTGTGCTATTCTGGCCATAAACAGTGCAAATAGCACTCGTGTCTGTTCCCAGCAAATACAGTGTATTGGACTGAAGAGAAGCTCCTGTTTTACTTAGTTTCCAATACTGAGTTGAACTAGATATGCCCCGTTTGTGTAGGAAGCACAGTTCTTTTGTTCTGTGCTAGCTCACTGTACTGGCCCTATAGGAAACACAGTGGAGTGCAAGAGTGCCTATTTCTAAAAAGCAGAGTGTTTTTCTTGTAAGGCCGACTGGGGATTAATACAACTTCCTAAATGGAGTTGAATCACATTCAGTTTCAAGTTCTAGCATTAAGTGTTAATTCAGGGTAAGAACACCACTATTGTGCTATTCTGGCCATAAACAGTGCAAATAGCACTCGCGTCTGTTCCCAGCAAATACAGTGTATTGGACTGAAGAGAAGCTCCTGTTTTACTTAGTTTCCAATACTGAGTTGAACTAGATATGCCCCGTTTGTGTAGGAAGCACAGTTCTTTTGTTCTGAGCTAGCTCACTGTACTGGCCCTATAGGAAACACAGTGGAGTGCAAGAGTGCCTGTTTCTCAAAAGAAGAGTGTTTTTCTTGTAAGGCCGACTGGGGTTTAATACAACTTCCTAAACGGAGTTGAATCACATTCAGTTTCAAGTTCTAGCATTAAGTGTTAATTCAGGGTAAGAACACCACTATTGTGCTATTCTGGCCATAAACAGTGCAAATAGCACTCGCGTCTGTTCCCAGCAAATACAGTGTATTGGACTGAAGAGAAGCTCCTGTTTTACTTAGTTTCGAATACTGAGTTGAACTAGATATGCCCCGTTTGTGTAGGAAGCACAGTTCTTTTGTTCTGAGCTAGCTCACTGTACTGGCCCTATAGGAAACACAGTGGAGTGCAAGAGTGCCTGTTTCTCAAAAGCAGAGTGTTTTTCTTGTAAGGCCGACTGGGGTTTAATACAACTTCCTAAACGGAGTTGAATCACATTCAGTTTCAAGTTCTAGCATTAAGTGTTAATTCAGGGTAAGAACGCCACTATTGTGTTATTCTGGCCATAAACAGTGCAAATAGCACTCGCGTCTGTTCCCAGCAAATACAGTGTATTGGACTGAAGAGAAGCTCCTGTTTTACTTAGTTTCCAATACTGAGTTGAACTAGATATGCCCCGTTTGTGTAGGAAGCACAGTTCTTTTGTTCTGAGCTAGCTCACTGTACTGGACCTATAGGAAACACAGTGGAGTGCAAGAGTGCCTGTTTCTCAAAAGCAGAGTGTTTTTCTTGTAAGGCCGACTGGGGTTTAATACAACTTCCTAAACGGAGTTGAATCACATTCAGTTTCAAGTTCTAGCATTAAGTGTTAATTCAGGGTCAGAACACCACTATTGTGCTATTCTGACCATAAACAGTGCAAATAGCACTCGCGTCTGTTCCCAGCAAATACAGTGTATTGGACTGAAGAGAAGCTCCTGTTTTACTTAGTTTCCAATACTGAGTTGAACTAGATATGCCCCGTTTGTGTAGGAAGCACAGTTCTTTTGTTCTGAGCTTTGTCACTGTACTGGCCCTATAGGAAACACAGTGGAGTGCAAGAGTGCCTGTTTCTCAAAAGTAGAGTGTTTTTCTTGTAAGGCCGACTGGGGTTTAATACAACTTCCTAAACGGAGTTGAATCACATTCAGTTTCAAGTTCTAGCATTAAGTGTTACTTCAGGGTAAGAACACCACTAATGTGCTATTCTGGCCATAAACAGTGCAAATAGCACTCGCGTCTGTTCCCAGCAAATACAGTGTATTGGACTGAAGAGAAGCTCCTGTTTTACTTAGTTTCCAATACTGAGTTGAACTAGATATGCCCCGTTTTTGTAGGAAGCACAGTTCTTTTGTTCTGAGCTAGCTCACTGTACTGGATCTATAGGAAACACAGTGGAGTGCAAGAGTGCCTGTTTCTCAAAAGCAGAGTGTTTTTCTTGTAAGGCCGACTGGGGTTTAATACAACTTCCTAAACGGAGTTGAATCACATTCAGTTTCAAGTTCTAGCATTAAGTGTTACTTCAGGGTCAGAACACCACTATTGTGCTATTCTGGCCATAAACAGTGCAAATAGCACTCGCGTCTGTTCCCAGCAAATACAGTGTATTGGACTGAAGAGAAGCTCCTGTTTTACTTAGTTTCCAATACTGAGTTGAACTAGATATGCCCCGTTTGTGTAGGAAGCACAGTTCTTTTGTTCTGAGCTTTGTCACTGTACTGGCCCTATAGGAAACACAGTGGAGTGCAAGAGTGCCTGTTTCTCAAAAGTAGAGTGTTTTTCTTGTAAGGCCGACTGGGGTTTAATACAACTTCCTAAACGGAGTTGAATCACATTCAGTTTCAAGTTCTAGCATTAAGTGTTACTTCAGGGTAAGAACACCACTAATGTGCTATTCTGGCCATAAACAGTGCAAATAGCACTCGCGTCTGTTCCCAGCAAATACAGTGTATTGGACTGAAGAGAAGCTCCTGTTTTACTTAGTTTCCAATACTGAGTTGAACTAGATATGCCCCGTTTTTGTAGGAAGCACAGTTCTTTTGTTCTGAGCTAGCTCACTGTACTGGATCTATAGGAAACACAGTGGAGTGCAAGAGTGCCTGTTTCTCAAAAGCAGAGTGTTTTTCTTGTAAGGCCGACTGGGGTTTAATACAACTTCCTAAACGGAGTTGAATCACATTCAGTTTCAAGTTCTAGCATTAAGTGTTACTTCAGGGTCAGAACACCACTATTGTGCTATTCTGGCCATAAACAGTGCAAATAGCACTCGCGTCTGTTCCCAGCAAATACAGTGTATTGGACTGAAGAGAAGCTCCTGTTTTACTTAGTTTCCAATACTGAGTTGAACTAGATATGCCCCGTTTGTGTAGGAAGCACAGTTCTTTTGTTCTGAGCTAGCTCACTGTACTGGCCATATAGGAAACACAGTGGAGTGCAAGAGTGCCTGTTTCTCAAAAGCAGAGTGTTTTTCTTGTAAGGCCGACTGGGGTTTAATACAACTTCCTAAACGTAGTTGAATCACATTCAGTTTCAAGTTCTAGCATTAAGTGTTAATTCAGGGTAAGAACACCACTATTGTGCTATTCTGGCCATAAACAGTGCAAATAGCACTCGCGTCTGTTCCCAGCAAATACAGTGTATTGGACTGAAGAGAAGCTCCTGTTTTACTTAGTTTCCAATACTGAGTTGAACTAGATATGCCCCGTTTGTGTAGGAAGCACAGTTCTTTTGTTCTGAGCTAGCTCACTGTACTGGATCTATAGGAAACACAGTGGAGTGCAAGAGTGCCTGTTTCTCAAAAGCAGAGTGTTTATCTTGTAAGGCGGACTGGGGTTTAATACAACTTCCTAAACGGAGTTGAATCACATTCAGTTTCAAGTTCTAGCATTAAGTGTTAATTCAGGGAAAGAACGCCACTATTGTGCTATTCTGGCCATAAACAGTGCAAATAACACTCGCGTCTGTTCCCAGCAAATACAGTGTATTGGACTGAAGAGAAGCTCCTGTTTTACTTAGTTTCCAATACTGAGTAGAACTAGATATGCCCCGTCTGTGTAGGAAGCACAGTTCTTTTGTTCTGAGCTAGCTCACTGTACTGGCCCTATAGGAAACACAGTGGAGTGCAAGAGTGCCTGTTTCTCAAAAGCAGAGTGTTTTTCTTGTAAGGCCGACTGGGGATTAATACAATTTCCTAAACGGAGTTGAATCACATTCAGTTTCAAGTTCTAGCATTAAGTGTTAATTCAGGGTCAGAACACCACTATTGTGCTATTCTGGCCATAAACAGTGCAAATAGCACTCGCGTCTGTTCCCAGCAAATACAGTGTATTGGACTGAAGAGAAGCTCCTGTTTTACTTAGTTTCCAATACTGAGTTGAACTAGATATGCCTCGTTTGTGTAGGAAGCACAGTTCTTTTGTTCTGAGCTAGCTCACTGTACTGGCCCTATAGGAAACACAGTGGAGTGCAAGAGTGCCTGTTTCTCAAAAGCAGAGTGTTTTTCTTGTAAGGCCGACTGGGGTTTAATACAACTTCCTTAACGGAGTTGAATCACATTCAGTTTCAAGTTCTAGCATTAAGTGTTAATTCAGGGTAAGAACACCACTATTGTGCTATTCTGGCCATAAACAGTGCAAATAGCACTCGCGTGTGTTCCCAGCAAATACAGTGTATTGGACTGAAGAGAAGCTCCTGTTTTACTTAGTTTCCAATACTGAGTTGAACTAGATATGCCCCGTTTGTGTAGGAAGCACAGTTCTTTTGTTCTGAGCTAGCTCACTGTACTGGATCTATAGGAAACACAGTGGAGTGCAAGAGTGCCTGTTTCTCAAAAGCAGAGTGTTTTTCTTGTAAGGCCGACTGGGGTTTAATACAACTTCCTAAACGGAGTTGAATCACATTCAGTTTCAAGTTCTAGCATTAAGTGTTACTTCAGGGTCAGAACACCACTATTGTGCTATTCTGGCCATAAACAGTGCAAATAGCACTCGCGTCTGTTCCCAGCAAATACAGTGTATTGGACTGAAGAGAAGCTCCTGTTTTACTTAGTTTCCAATACTGAGTTGAACTAGATATGCCCCGTTTGTGTAGGAAGCACAGTTCTTTTGTTCTGAGCTAGCTCACTGTACTGGCCATATAGGAAACACAGTGGAGTGCAAGAGTGCCTGTTTCTCAAAAGCAGAGTGTTTTTCTTGTAAGGCCGACTGGGGTTTAATACAACTTCCTAAACGTAGTTGAATCACATTCAGTTTCAAGTTCTAGCATTAAGTGTTAATTCAGGGTAAGAACACCACTATTGTGCTATTCTGGCCATAAACAGTGCAAATAGCACTCGCGTCTGTTCCCAGCAAATACAGTGTATTGGACTGAAGAGAAGCTCCTGTTTTACTTAGTTTCCAATACTGAGTTGAACTAGATATGCCCCGTTTGTGTAGGAAGCACAGTTCTTTTGTTCTGAGCTAGCTCACTGTACTGGATCTATAGGAAACACAGTGGAGTGCAAGAGTGCCTGTTTCTCAAAAGCAGAGTGTTTATCTTGTAAGGCGGACTGGGGTTTAATACAACTTCCTAAACGGAGTTGAATCACATTCAGTTTCAAGTTCTAGCATTAAGTGTTAATTCAGGGAAAGAACGCCACTATTGTGCTATTCTGGCCATAAACAGTGCAAATAACACTCGCGTCTGTTCCCAGCAAATACAGTGTATTGGACTGAAGAGAAGCTCCTGTTTTACTTAGTTTCCAATACTGAGTAGAACTAGATATGCCCCGTCTGTGTAGGAAGCACAGTTCTTTTGTTCTGAGCTAGCTCACTGTACTGGCCCTATAGGAAACACAGTGGAGTGCAAGAGTGCCTGTTTCTCAAAAGCAGAGTGTTTTTCTTGTAAGGCCGACTGGGGATTAATACAATTTCCTAAACGGAGTTGAATCACATTCAGTTTCAAGTTCTAGCATTAAGTGTTAATTCAGGGTCAGAACACCACTATTGTGCTATTCTGGCCATAAACAGTGCAAATAGCACTCGCGTCTGTTCCCAGCAAATACAGTGTATTGGACTGAAGAGAAGCTCCTGTTTTACTTAGTTTCCAATACTGAGTTGAACTAGATATGCCTCGTTTGTGTAGGAAGCACAGTTCTTTTGTTCTGAGCTAGCTCACTGTACTGGCCCTATAGGAAACACAGTGGAGTGCAAGAGTGCCTGTTTCTCAAAAGCAGAGTGTTTTTCTTGTAAGGCCGACTGGGGTTTAATACAACTTCCTTAACGGAGTTGAATCACATTCAGTTTCAAGTTCTAGCATTAAGTGTTAATTCAGGGTAAGAACACCACTATTGTGCTATTCTGGCCATAAACAGTGCAAATAGCACTCGCGTGTGTTCCCAGCAAATACAGTGTATTGGACTGAAGAGAAGCTCCTGTTTTACTTAGTTTCCAATACTGAGTTGAACTAGATATGCCCCGTTTGTGTAGGAAGCACAGTTCTTTTGTTCTGAGCTAGCTCACTGTACTGGCCCTATAGGAAACACAGTGGAGTGCAAGAGTGCCTGTTTCTCAAAAGCAGAGTGTTTTTCTTGTAAGGCCGACTGGGGTTTAATACAACTTCCTAAACGGAGTTGAATCACATTCAGTTTCAAGTTCTAGCATTAAGTGTTACTTCAGGGTAAGAACACCACTATTGTGCTATTCTGGCCATAAACAGTGCAAATAGCACTCGCGTCTGTTCCCAGCAAATACAGTGTATTGGACTGAAGAGAAGCTCCTGTTTTACTTAGTTTCCAATACTGAGTTGAACTAGATATGCCCCGTTTGTGTAGGAAGCACAGTTCTTTTGTTCTGAGCTAGCTCACTGTACTGGCCCTATAGGAAACACAGTGGAGTGCAAGAGTGCTGTTTCTCAAAAGCAGAGTGTTTTTCTTGTAAGGCCGACTGGGGTTTAATACGACTTCCTAAACGGAGTTGAATCACATTCAGTTTCAAGTTCTAGCATTAAGTGTTAATTCAGGGTCAGAACGCCACTATTGTGCTATTCTGGCCATAAACAGTGCAAATAGCACTCGTGTCTGTTCCCAGCAAATACAGTGTATTGGACTGAAGAGAAGCTCCTGTTTTACTTAGTTTCCAATACTGAGTTGAACTAGATATGCCCCGTTTGTGTAGGAAGCACAGTTCTTTTGTTCTGTGCTAGCTCACTGTACTGGCCCTATAGGAAACACAGTGGAGTGCAAGAGTGCCTATTTCTAAAAAGCAGAGTGTTTTTCTTGTAAGGCCGACTGGGGATTAATACAACTTCCTAAATGGAGTTGAATCACATTCAGTTTCAAGTTCTAGCATTAAGTGTTAATTCAGGGTAAGAACACCACTATTGTGCTATTCTGGCCATAAACAGTGCAAATAGCACTCGCGTCTGTTCCCAGCAAATACAGTGTATTGGACTGAAGAGAAGCTCCTGTTTTACTTAGTTTCCAATACTGAGTTGAACTAGATATGCCCCGTTTGTGTAGGAAGCACAGTTCTTTTGTTCTGAGCTAGCTCACTGTACTGGCCCTATAGGAAACACAGTGGAGTGCAAGAGTGCCTGTTTCTCAAAAGTGGAGTGTTTTTCTTGTAAGGCCGACTGGGGTTTAATACAACTTCCTAAACGGAGTTGAATCACATTCAGTTTCAAGTTCTAGCATTAAGTGTTAATTCAGGGTAAGAACACCACTATTGTGCTATTCTGGCCATAAACAGTGCAAATAGCACTCGCGTCTGTTCCCAGCAAATACAGTGTATTGGACTGAAGAGAAGCTCCTGTTTTACTTAGTTTCGAATACTGAGTTGAACTAGATATGCCCCGTTTGTGTAGGAAGCACAGTTCTTTTGTTCTGAGCTAGCTCACTGTACTGGCCCTATAGGAAACACAGTGGAGTGCAAGAGTGCCTGTTTCTCAAAAGCAGAGTGTTTTTCTTGTAAGGCCGACTGGGGTTTAATACAACTTCCTAAACGGAGTTGAATCACATTCAGTTTCAAGTTCTAGCATTAAGTGTTAATTCAGGGTAAGAACGCCACTATTGTGTTATTCTGGCCATAAACAGTGCAAATAGCACTCGCGTCTGTTCCCAGCAAATACAGTGTATTGGACTGAAGAGAAGCTCCTGTTTTACTTAGTTTCCAATACTGAGTTGAACTAGATATGCCCCGTTTGTGTAGGAAGCACAGTTCTTTTGTTCTGAGCTAGCTCACTGTACTGGCCCTATAGGAAACACAGTGGAGTGCAAGAGTGCCTGTTTCTCAAAAGCAGAGTGTTTTTCTTGTAAGGCCGACTGGGGTTTAATACAACTTCCTAAACGGAGTTGAATCACATTCAGTTTCAAGTTCTAGCATTAAGTGTTAATTCAGGGTCAGAACACCACTATTGTGCTATTCTGACCATAAACAGTGCAAATAGCACTCGCGTCTGTTCCCAGCAAATACAGTGTATTGGACTGAAGAGAAGCTCCTGTTTTACTTAGTTTCCAATACTGAGTTGAACTAGATATGCCCCGTTTGTGTAGGAAGCACAGTTCTTTTGTTCTGAGCTTTGTCACTGTACTGGCCCTATAGGAAACACAGTGGAGTGCAAGAGTGCCTGTTTCTCAAAAGTAGAGTGTTTTTCTTGTAAGGCCGACTGGGGTTTAATACAACTTCCTAAACGGAGTTGAATCACATTCAGTTTCAAGTTCTAGCATTAAGTGTTACTTCAGGGTAAGAACACCACTAATGTGCTATTCTGGCCATAAACAGTGCAAATAGCACTCGCGTCTGTTCCCAGCAAATACAGTGTATTGGACTGAAGAGAAGCTCCTGTTTTACTTAGTTTCCAATACTGAGTTGAACTAGATATGCCCCGTTTTTGTAGGAAGCACAGTTCTTTTGTTCTGAGCTAGCTCACTGTACTGGCCCTATAGGAAACACAGTGGAGTGCAAGAGTGCCTGTTTCTCAAAAGCAGAGTGTTTTTCTTGTAAGGCCGACTGGGGTTTAATACAACTTCCTAAACGGAGTTGAATCACATTCAGTTTCAAGTTCTAGCATTAAGTGTTAATTCAGGGTCAGAACACCACTATTGTGCTATTCTGGCCATAAACAGTGCAAATAGCACTCGCGTCTGTTCCCAGCAAATACAGTGTATTGGACTGAAGAGAAGCTCCTGTTTTACTTAGTTTCCAATACTGAGTTGAACTAGATATGCCCCGTTTGTGTAGGAAGCACAGTTCTTTTGTTCTGAGCTAGCTCACTGTACTGGCCCTATAGGAAACACAGTGGAGTGCAAGAGTGCCTGTTTCTCAAAAGCAGAGTGTTTTTCTTGTAAGGCCGACTGGGGTTTAATACAACTTCCTAAACGGAGTTGAATCACATTCAGTTTCAAGTTCTAGCATTAAATGTTAATTCAGGGTAAGAACACCACTATTGTGCTATTCTGGCCATAAACAGTGCAAATAGCACTCGCGTCTGTTCCCAGCAAATACAGTGTATTGGACTGAAGAGAAGCTCCTGTTTTACTTAGTTTCCAATACTGAGTTTAACTAGATATGCCCCGTTTGTGTAGGAAGCACAGTTCTTTTGTTCTGAGCTAGCTCACTGTACTGGCCCTATAGGAAACACAGTGGAGTGCAAGAGTGCCTGTTTCTCAAAAGCAGAGTGTTTTTCTTGTAAGGCCGACTGGGGTTTAATACAACTTCCTAAACGGAGTTGAATCACATTCAGTTTCAAGTTCTAGCATTAAGTGTTAATTCAGGGTCAGAACACCACTATTGTGCTATTCTGGCCATAAACACTGCAAATAGCACTCGCGTGTGTTCCCAGCAAATACAGTGTATTGGACTGAAGAGAAGCTCCTGTTTTACTTAGTTTCCAATACTGAGTTGAACTAGATATGCCCCGTTTGTGTAGGAAGCACAGTTCTTTTGTTCTGAGCTAGCTCACTGTACTGGCCCTGTAGGAAACACAGTGGAGTGCAAGAGTGCCTGTTTCTCAAAAGCAGAGTGTATTTCTTGTCAGGCCGACAGGGGTTTAATACAACTTCCTAAACGGAGTTGAATCACATTCAGTTTCAAGTTCTAGCATTAAGTGTTAATTCAGGGTAAGAACACCACTATTGTGCTATTCTGGCCATAAACAGTACAAATAGCACTCGCGTGTGGTCCCAGCAAATACAGTGTATTGGACTGAAGAGAAGCTCCTGTTTTACTTAGTTTCCAATATTGAGTTGAACTAGATATGCCCCATTTGTGTAGGAAGCACAGTTCTTTTGTTCTGAGCTAGCTCACTGTACTGGCCCTATAGGAAACACAGTGGAGTGCAAGAGTGCCTGTTTCTCAAAAGCAGAGTGTTTTTCTTGTAAGGCCGACTGGGGTTTAATACAACTTCCTAAACGGAGTTGAATCACATTCAGTTTCAAGTTCTAGCATTAAGTGTTAATTCAGGGTCAGAACACCACTATTGTGCTATTCTGGCCATAAACAGTGCAAATAGCACTCGCGTCTGTTCCCAGCAAATACAGTGTATTGGACTGAAGAGATGCTCCTGTTTTACTTAGTTTCCAATACTGAGTTGAACTAGATATGCCCCGTTTGTGTAGGAAGCACAGTTCTTTTGTTCTGAGCTAGCTCACTGTACTGGCCCTATAGGAAACACAGTGGAGTGCAAGAGTGCCTGTTTCTCAAAAGCAGAGTGTTTTTCTTGTAAGGCCGACTGGGGTTTAATACAACTTCCTAAACGGAGTTGAATCACATTCAGTTTCAAGTTCTAGCATTAAGTGTTAATACAGGGTCAGAACACCACTATTGTGCTATTCTGGCCATAAACAGTGCAAATAGCACTCGCGTGTGTTCCCAGCAAATACAGTGTATTGGACTGAAGAGAAGCTCCTGTTTTACTTAGTTTCCAATACTGAGTTGAACTAGATATGCCCCGTTTGTGTAGGAAGCACAGTTCTTTTGTTCTGAGCTAGCTCACTGTACTGGCCCTATAGGAAACACAGTGGAGTGCAAGAGTGCCTGTTTCTCAAAAGCAGAGTGTTTTTCTTGTAAGGCCGACTGGGGTTTAATACAACTTCCTAAACGGAGTTGAATCACATTCAGTTTCAAGTTCTAGCATTAAGTGTTAATTCAGGGTCAGAACACCACTATTGTGCTATTCTGGCCATAAACAGTGCAAATAGCACTCGCGTCTGTTCCCAGCAAATACAGTGTATTGGACTGAAGAGAAGCTCCTGTTTTACTTAGTTTCCAATACTGAGTTGAACTAGATATGCCCCGTTTGTGTAGGAAGCACAGTTCTTTTGTTCTGAGCTAGCTCACTGTACTGGCCCTATAGATAACACAGTGGAGTGCAAGAGTGCCTGTTTCTCAAAAGCAGAGTGTTTTTCTTGTAAGGCCGACTGGGGTTTAATACAACTTCCTAAACGGAGTTGAATCACATTCAGTTTCAAGTTCTAGCATTAAGTGTTAATTCAGGGTAAGAACACCACTATTGTGCTATTCTGGCCATAAACAGTGCAAATAGCACTCGCGTCTGTTCCCAGCAAATACAGTGTATTGGACTGAAGAGAAGCTCCTGTTTTACTTAGTTTCCAATACTGAGTTGAACTAGATATGCCCCGTTTGTGTAGGAAGCACAGTTCTTTTGTTCTGAGCTAGCTCACTGTACTGGCCCTATAGGAAACACAGTGGAGTGCAAGAGTGCCTGTTTCTCAAAAGCAGAGTGTTTTTCTTGTAAGGCCGACTGGGGTTTAATACAACTTCCTAAACGGAGTTGAATCACATTCAGTTTCAAGTTCTAGCATTAAGTGTTACTTCAGGGTAAGAACACCACTATTGTGCTATTCTGGCCATAAACAGTGCAAATAGCACTCGCGTCTGTTCCCAGCAAATACAGTGTATTGGACTGAAGAGAAGCTCCTGTTTTACTTAGTTTCCAATACTGAGTTGAACTAGATATGCCCCGTTTGTGTAGGAAGCACAGTTCTTTTGTTCTGAGCTAGCTCACTGTACTGGCCCTATAGGAAACACAGTGGAGTGCAAGAGTGCCTGTTTCTCAAAAGCAGAGTGTTTTTCTTGTAAGGCCGACTGGGGTTTAATGCAACTTCCTAAACGGAGTTGAATCACATTCAGTTTCAAGTTCTAGCATTAAGTGTTAATTCAGGGTAAGAACACCACTATTGTGCTATTCTGGCCATAAACAGTGCAAATAGCACTCGCGTCTGTTCCCAGCAAATACAGTGTATTGGACTGAAGAGAAGCTCCTGTTTTACTTAGTTTCCAATACTGAGTTGAACTAGATATGCCCCGTTTGTGTAGGAAGCACAGTTCTTTTGTTCTGAGCTAGCTCACTGTACTGGCCCTATAGGAAACACAGTGGAGTGCAAGAGTGCCTGTTTCTCAAAAGCAGAGTGTTTTTCTTGTAAGGCCGACTGGGGTTTAATACAACTTCCTAAACGGAGTTGAATCACATTCAGTTTCAAGTTCTAGCATTAAGTGTTACTTCAGGGTAAGAACACCACTATTGTGCTATTCTGGCCATAAACAGTGCAAATAGCACTCGCGTCTGTTCCCAGCAAATACAGTGTATTGGACTGAAGAGAAGCTCCTGTTTTACTTAGTTTCCAATACTGAGTTGAACTAGATATGCCCCGTTTGTGTAGGAAGCACAGTTCTTTTGTTCTGAGCTAGCTCACTGTACTGGCCCTATAGGAAACACAGTGGAGTGCAAGAGTGCCTGTTTCTCAAAAGCAGAGTGTTTTTCTTGTAAGGCCGACTGGGTTTTAATACAACTTCCTAAACAGAGTTGAATCACATTCAGTTTCAAGTTCTAGCATTAAGTGTTATTTCAGGGTAAGAACACCACTATTGTGCTATTCTGGCCATAAACAGTGCAAATAGCACTCGCGTCTGTTCCCAGCAAATACAGTGTATTGGACTGAAGAGAAGCTCCTGTTTTACTTAGTTTCCAATACTGAGTTGAACTAGATATGCCCCGTTTGTGTAGGAAGCACAGTTCTTTTGTTCTGAGCTAGCTCACTGTACTGGCCCTATAGGAAACACAGTGGAGTGCAAGAGTGCCTCTTTCTCAAAAGCAGAGTGTTTTTCTTGTAAGGCCGACTGGGGTTTAATACAACTTCCTAAACGGAGTTGAATCACATTCAGTTTCAAGTTCTAGCATTAAGTGTTAATTCAGGGTAAGAACACCACTATTGTGCTATTCTGGCCATAAACAGTGCAAATAGCACTCGCGTCTGTTCCCAGCAAATACAGTGTTGGACTGAAGCGAAGCTACTGTTTTACTTAGTTTCCAATACTGAGTTGAACTAGATATGCCCCGTTTGTGTAGGAAGCACAGTTCTTTTGTTCTGAGCTAGCTCACTGTACTGGCCCTATAGGAAACACAGTGGAGTGCAAGAGTGCCTGTTTCTCAAAAGCAGAGTGTTTTTCTTGTAAGGCCGACTGGGGATTAATACAACTTCCTAAACGGAGTTGAGTCACATTCAGTTTCAAGTTCTAGCATTAAGTGTTAATTCAGGGTAAGAACACCACTATTGTGCTATTCTGGCCATAAACAGTGCAAACAGCACTCTCGTCTGTTCTCAGCAAATACAGTGTATTGGACTGAAGAGAAGCTCCTGTTTTACTTAGTTTCCAATACTGAGTTGAACTAGATATGCCCCGTTTGTGTAGGAAGCACAGATCTTTTGTTCTGAGCTAGCTCACTGTACTGGCCCTATAGGAAACACAGTGGAGTGCAAGAGTGCCTCTTTCTCAAAAGCAGAGTGTTTTTCTTGTAAGGCCGACTGGGGTTTAATGCAACTTCCTAAACGGAGTTGAATCACATTCAGTTTCAAGTTCTAGCATTAAGTGTTAATTCAGGGTCAGAACACCACTATTGTGCTATTCTGGCCATAAACAGTGCAAATAGCACTCGTGTGTGTTCCCAGCAAATACAGTGTATTGGACTGAAGAGAAGCTCCTGTTTTACTTAGTTTCCAATACTGAGTTGAACTAGATATGCCCCGTTTGTGTAGGAAGCACAGTTCTTTTGTTCTGAGCTAGCTCACTGTACTGGCCCTATAGGAAACACAGTGGAGTGCAAGAGTGCCTGTTTCTCAAAAGCAGAGTGTTTTTCTTGTAAGGCCGACTGGGGTTTAATACAACTTCCTAAACGGAGTTGAATCACATTCAGTTTCAAGTTCTAGCATTAAGTGTTACTTCAGGGTAAGAACACCACTATTGTGCTATTCTGGCCATAAACAGTGCAAATAGCACTCGCGTCTGTTCCCAGCAAATACAGTGTATTGGACTGAAGAGAAGCTCCTGTTTTACTTAGTTTCCAATACTGAGTTGAACTAGATATGCCCCGTTTGTGTAGGAAGCACAGTTCTTTTGTTCTGAGCTAGCTCACTGTACTGGCCCTATAGGAAACACAGTGGAGTGCAAGAGTGCCTGTTTCTCAAAAGCAGAGTGTTTTTCTTGTAAGGCCGACTGGGGTTTAATACAACTTCCTAAACGGAGTTGAATCACATTCAGTTTCAAGTTCTAGCATTAAGTGTTACTTCAGGGTAAGAACACCACTATTGTGCTATTCTGGCCATAAACAGTGCAAATAGCCCTCGCGTCTGTTCCCAGCAAATACAGTGTATTGGACTGAAGAGAAGCTCCTGTTTTACTTAGTTTCCAATACTGAGTTGAACTAGATATGCCCCGTTTGTGTAGGAAGCACAGTTCTTTTGTTCTGAGCTAGCTCACTGTACTGGCCCTATAGGAAACACAGTGGAGTGCAAGAGTGCCTGTTTCTCAAAAGCAGAGTGTTTTTCTTGTAAGGCCGACTGGGGATTAATACAACTTCCTAAACGGAGTTGAATCACATTCAGTTTCAAGTTCTAGCATTAAGTGTTAATTCAGGGTAAGAACACCACTATGGTGCTATTCTGGCCATAAACAGTGCAAATAGCACTCGCGTGTGTTCCCAGCAAATACAGTGTATTGGACTGAAGAGAAGCTCCTGTTTTACTTAGTTTCCAATACTGAGTTGAACTAGATATGCCCCATTTGTGTAGGAAGCACAGTTCTTTTGTTCTGAGCTAGCTCACTGTACTGGCCCTATAGGAAACACAGTGGAGTGCAAGAGTGCCTGTTTCTCAAAAGCAGAGTGTTTTTCTTGTAATGCCGACTGGGGTTTAATACAATTTCCTAAACGGAGTTGAATCACATTCAGTTTCAAGTTCTAGCATTAAGTGTTAATTCAGGGTAAGAACGCAACTATTGTGCTATTCTGGCCATAAATAGTGCAAATAGCACTCGTGTCTGTTCCCAGCAAATACAGTGTATTGGACTGAAGAGAAGCTCCTGTTTTACTTAGTTTCCAATACTGAGTTGAACTAGATATGCCCCGTTTGTGTAGGAAGCACAGTTCTTTTGTTCTGAGCTAGCTCACTGTACTGGCCCTATAGGAAACACAGTGGAGTGCAAGAGTGCCTGTTTCTCAAAAGCAGAGTGTTTTTCTTGTAAGGCCGACTGGGGTTTAATACAACTTCCTAAACGGAGTTGAATCACATTCAGTTTCAAGTTCTAGCATTAAGTGTTAATTCAGGGTCAGAACACCACTATTGTGCTATTCTGGCCATAAACAGTGCAAATAGCACTCGCGTCTGTTCCCAGCAAATACAGTGTATTGGACTGAAGAGAAGCTCCTGTTTTACTTAGTTTCCAATACTGAGTTGAACTAGATATGCCCCGTTTGTGTAGGAAGCACAGTTCTTTTGTTCTGAGCTAGCTCACTGTACTGGCCCTATAGGAAACACAGTGGAGTGCAAGAGTGCCTGTTTCTCAAAAGCAGAGTGTTTTTCTTGTAAGGCCGACTGGGGATTAATACAACTTCCTAAACGGAGTTGAATCACATTCAGTTTCAAGTTCTAGCATTAAGTGTTACTTCAGGGTAAGAACACCACTATTGTGCTATTCTGGCCATAAACAGTGCAAATAGCACTCGCGTCTGTTCCCAGCAAATACAGTGTATTGGACTGAAGAGAAGCTCCTGTTTTACTTAGTTTCCAATACTGAGTTGAACTAGATATGCCCCGTTTGTGTAGGAAGCACAGTTCTTTTGTTCTGAGCTAGCTCACTGTACTGGCCCTATAGGAAACACAGTGGAGTGCAAGAGTGCCTGTTTCTCAAAAGCAGAGTGTTTTTCTTGTAAGGCCGACTGGGGTTTAATACAACTTCCTAAACGGAGTTGAATCACATTCAGTTTCAAGTTCTAGCATTAAGTGTTACTTCAGGGTAAGAACACCACTATTGTGCTATTCTGGCCATAAACAGTGCAAATAGCACTCGCGTCTGTTCCCAGCAAATACAGTGTATTGGACTGAAGAGAAGCTCCTGTTTTACTTAAGTTTCCAATACTGAGTTGAACTAGATATGCCCCGTTTGTGTAGGAAGCACAGTTCTTTTGTTCTGAGCTAGCTCACTGTACTGGCCCTATAGGAAACACAGTGGAGTGCAAGAGTGCCTGTTTCTCAAAAGCAGAGTGTTTTTCTTGTAAGGCCGACTGGGGTTTAATACAACTTCCTAAACGGAGTTGAATCACATTCAGTTTCAAGTTCTAGCATTAAGTGTTACTTCAGGGTCAGAACACCACTATTGTGCTATTCTGGCCATAAACAGTGCAAATAGCACTCGCGTCTGTTCCCAGCAAATACAGTGTATTGGACTGAAGAGAAGCTCCTGTTTTACTTAGTTTCCAATACTGAGTTGAACTAGATATGCCCCGTTTGTGTAGGAAGCACAGTTCTTTTGTTCTGAGCTAGCTCACTGTACTGGCCCTATAGGAAACACAGTGGAGTGCAAGAGTGCCTGTTTCTCAAAAGCAGAGTGTTTTTCTTGTAAGGCCGACTGGGGTTTAATACAACTTCCTAAACGGAGTTGAATCACATTCAGTTTCAAGTTCTAGCATTAAGTGTTAATTCAGGGTAAGAACACCACTATTGTGCTATTCTGGCCATAAACAGTGCAAATAGCACTCGCGTCTGTTCCCAGCAAATACAGTGTATTGGACTGAAGAGAAGCTCCTGTTTTACTTAGTTTCCAATACTGAGTTGAACTAGATATGCCCCGTTTGTGTAGGAAGCACAGTTCTTTTGTTCTGAGCTAGCTCACTGTACTGGCCCTATAGGAAACACAGTGGAGTGCAAGAGTGCCTGTTTCTCAAAAGCAGAGTGTTTTTCTTGTAAGGCCGACTGGGGTTTAATACAACTTCCTAAACGGAGTTGAATCACATTCAGTTTCAAGTTCTAGCATTAAGTGTTAATTCAGGGTAAGAACGCCACTATTGTGCTATTCTGGCCATAAACAGTACAAATAGCACTCGCGTCTGTTCCCAGCAAATACAGTGTATTGGACTGAAGAGAAGCTCCTGTTTTACTTAGTTTCCAATACTGAGTAGAACTAGATATGCCCCGTCTGTGTAGGAAGCACAGTTCTTTTGTTCTGAGCTAGCTCACTGTACTGGCCCTATAGGAAACACAGTGGAGTGCAAGAGTGCCTGTTTCTCAAAAGCAGAGTGTTTTTCTTGTAAGGCCGACTGGGGATTAATACAATTTCCTAAACGGAGTTGAATCACATTCAGTTTCAAGTTCTAGCATTAAGTGTTAATTCAGGGTAAGAACACCACTATTGTGCTATTCTGGCCATAAACAGTGCAAATAGCACTCGCGTCTGTTCCCAGCAAATACAGTGTATTGGACTGAAGAGAAGCTCCTGTTTTACTTAGTTTCCAATACTGAGTTGAACTAGATATGCCCCGTTTGTGTAGGAAGCACAGTTCTTTTGTTCTGAGCTAGCTCACTGTACTGGCCCTATAGGAAACACAGTGGAGTGCAAGAGTGCCTGTTTCTCAAAAGCAGAGTGTTTTTCTTGTAAGGCCGACTGGGGTTTAATACAACTTCCTAAACGGAGTTGAATCACATTCAGTTTCAAGTTCTAGCATTAAGTGTTAATTCAGGGTAAGAACGCCACTATTGTGCTATTCTGGCCATAAACAGTGCAAATAGCACTCGCGTCTGTTCCCAGCAAATACAGTGTATTGGACTGAAGAGAAGCTCCTGTTTTACTTAGTTTCCAATACTGAGTTGAACTAGATATGCCCCGTCTGTGTAGGAAGCACAGTTCTTTTGTTCTGAGCTAGCTCACTGTACTGGCCCTATAGGAAACACAGTGGAGTGCAAGAGTGCCTGTTTCTCAAAAGCAGAGTGTTTTTCTTGTAAGGCCGACTGGGGATTAATACAATTTCCTAAACGGAGTTGAATCACATTCAGTTTCAAGTTCTAGCACTAAGTGTTAATTCAGGGTCAGAACACCACTATTGTGCTATTCTGGCCATAAACAGTGCAAATAGCACTCGCGTCTGTTCCCAGCAAATACAGTGTATTGGACTGAAGAGAAGCTCCTGTTTTACTTAGTTTCCAATACTGAGTTGAACTAGATATGCCCCGTTTGTGTAGGAAGCACAGTTCTTTTGTTCTGAGCTAGCTCACTGTACTGGCCCTATAGGAAACACAGTGGAGTGCAAGAGTGCCTGTTTCTCAAAAGCAGAGTGTTTTTCTTGTAAGGCCGACTGGGGTTTAATACAACTTCCTAAACGGAGTTGAATCACATTCAGTTTCAAGTTCTAGCATTAAGTGTTAATTCAGGGTAAGAACACCACTATTGTGCTATTCTGGCCATAAACAGTGCAAATAGCACTCGCGTCTGTTCCCAGCAAATACAGTGTATTGGACTGAAGAGAAGCTCCTGTTTTACTTAGTTTCCAATACTGAGTTGAACTAGATATGCCCCGTTTGTGTAGGAAGCACAGTTCTTTTGTTCTGAGCTAGCTCACTGTACTGGCCCTATAGGAAACACAGTGGAGTGCAAGAGTGCCTGTTTCTCAAAAGCAGAGTGTTTTTCTTGTAAGGCCGACTGGGGTTTAATACAACTTCCTTAACGGAGTTGAATCACATTCAGTTTCAAGTTCTAGCATTAAGTGTTAATTCAGGGTCAGAACACCACTATTGTGCTATTCTGGCCATAAACAGTGCAAATAGCACTCGCGTGTGTTCCCAGCAAATACAGTGTATTGGACTGAAGAGAAGCTCCTGTTTTACTTAGTTTCCAATACTGAGTTGAACTAGATATGCCCCGTTTGTGTAGGAAGCACAGTTCTTTTGTTCTGAGCTAGCTCACTGTACTGGCCCTATAGGAAACACAGTGGAGTGCAAGAGTGCCTGTTTCTCAAAAGCAGAGTGTTTTTCTTGTCAGGCCGACTGGGGTTTAATACAACTTCCTAAACGGAGTTGAATCACATTCAGTTTCAAGTTCTAGCATTAAGTGTTACTTCAGGGTAAGAACACCACTATTGTGCTATTCTGGCCATAAACAGTGCAAATAGCACTCGCGTCTGTTCCCAGCAAATACAGTGTATTGGACTGAAGAGAAGCTCCTGTTTTACTTAGTTTCCAATACTGAGTTGAACTAGATATGCCCCGTTTGTGTAGGAAGCACAGTTCTTTTGTTCTGAGCTAGCTCACTGTACTGGCCCTATAGGAAACACAGTGGAGTGCAAGAGTGCTGTTTCTCAAAAGCAGAGTGTTTTTCTTGTAAGGCCGACTGGGGTTTAATACAACTTCCTAAACGGAGTTGAATCACATTCAGTTTCAAGTTCTAGCATTAAGTGTTAATTCAGGGTAAGAACGCCACTATTGTGCTATTCTGGCCATAAACAGTGCAAATAGCACTCGTGTCTGTTCCCAGCAAATACAGTGTATTGGACTGAAGAGAAGCTCCTGTTTTACTTAGTTTCCAATACTGAGTTGAACTAGATATGCCCCGTTTGTGTAGGAAGCACAGTTCTTTTGTTCTGTGCTAGCTCACTGTACTGGCCCTATAGGAAACACAGTGGAGTGCAAGAGTGCCTATTTCTAAAAAGCAGAGTGTTTTTCTTGTAAGGCCGACTGGGGATTAATACAACTTCCTAAACGGAGTTGAATCACATTCAGTTTCAAGTTCTAGCATTAAGTGTTAATTCAGGGTAAGAACACCACTATTGTGCTATTCTGGCCATAAACAGTGCAAATAGCACTCGCGTCTGTTCCCAGCAAATACAGTGTATTGGACTGAAGAGAAGCTCCTGTTTTACTTAGTTTCCAATACTGAGTTGAACTAGATATGCCCCGTTTGTGTAGGAAGCACAGTTCTTTTGTTCTGAGCTAGCTCACTGTACTGGCCCTATAGGAAACACAGTGGAGTGCAAGAGTGCCTGTTTCTCAAAAGCAGAGTGTTTTTCTTGTAAGGCCGACTGGGGTTTAATACAACTTCCTAAACGGAGTTGAATCACATTCAGTTTCAAGTTCTAGCATTAAGTGTTAATTCAGGGTCAGAACACCACTATTGTGCTATTCTGGCCATAAACAGTGCAAATAGCACTCGCGTCTGTTCCCAGCAAATACAGTGTATTGGACTGAAGAGAAGCTCCTGTTTTACTTAGTTTCCAATACTGAGTTGAACTAGATATGCCCCGTTTGTGTAGGAAGCACAGTTCTTTTGTTCTGAGCTAGCTCACTGTACTGGCCCTATAGGAAACACAGTGGAGTGCAAGAGTGCCTGTTTCTCAAAAGCAGAGTGTTTTTCTTGTAAGGCCGACTGGGGTTTAATACAACTTCCTAAACGGAGTTGAATCACATTCAGTTTCAAGTTCTAGCATTAAGTGTTAATTCAGGGTAAGAACACCACTATGGTGCTATTCTGGCCATAAACAGTGCAAATACGACTCGCGTGTGTTCCCAGCAAATACAGTGTATTGGACTGAAGAGAAGCTCCTGTTTTACTTAGTTTCCAATACTGAGTTGAACTAGATATGCCCCATTTGTGTAGGAAGCACAGTTCTTTTGTTCTGAGCTAGCTCACTGTACTGGCCCTATAGGAAACACAGTGGAGTGCAAGAGTGCCTGTTTCTCAAAAGCAGAGTGTTTTTCTTGTAAGGCCGACTGGGGTTTAATACAACTTCCTAAACGGAGTTGAATCACATTCAGTTTCAAGTTCTAGCATTAAGTGTTAATTCAGGGTCAGAACACCACTATTGTGCTATTCTGGCCATAAACAGTGCAAATAGCACTCGCGTGTGTTCCCAGCAAATACAGTGTATTGGACTGAAGAGAAGCTCCTGTTTTACTTAGTTTCCAATACTGAGTTGAACTAGATATGCCCCGTTTGTGTAGGAAGCACAGTTCTTTTGTTCTGAGCTAGCTCACTGTACTGGCCCTATAGGAAACACAGTGGAGTGCAAGAGTGCCTGTTTCTCAAAAGCAGAGTGTTTTTCTTGTAAGGCCGACTGGGGTTTAATACAACTTCCTAAACGGAGTTGAATCACATTAAGTTTCAAGTTCTAGCATTAAGTGTTAATTCAGGGTCAGAACACCACTATTGTGCTATTCTGGCCATAAACAGTGCAAATAGCACTCGCGTCTGTTCCCAGCAAATACAGTGTATTGGACTGAAGAGAAGCTCCTGTTTTACTTAGTTTCCAATACTGAGTTGAACTAGATATGCCCCGTTTGTGTAGGAAGCACAGTTCTTTTGTTCTGAGCTAGCTCACTGTACTGGCCCTATAGGAAACACAGTGGAGTGCAAGAGTGCCTGTTTCTCAAAAGCAGAGTGTTTTTCTTGTAAGGCCGACTGGGGTTTAATACAACTTCCTAAACGGAGTTGAATCACATTCAGTTTCAAGTTCTAGCATTAAGTGTTAATTCAGGGTCAGAACGCCACTATTGTGCTATTCTGGCCATAAACAGTGCAAATAGCACTCGCGTGTGGTCCCAGCAAATACAGTGTATTGGACTGAAGAGAAGCTCCTGTTTTACTTAGTTTCCAATACTGAGTTGAACTAGATATGCCCCGTTTGTGTAGGAAGCACAGTTCTTTTGTTCTGAGCTAGCTCACTGTACTGGCCCTATAGGAAACACAGTGGAGTGCAAGAGTGCCTGTTTCTCAAAAGCAGAGTGTTTTTCTTGTAAGGCCGACTGGGGTTTAATACAACTTCCTAAACGGAGTTGAATCACATTCAGTTTCAAGTTCTAGCATTAAGTGTTAATTCAGGGTCAGAACACCACTATTGTGCTATTCTGGCCATAAACAGTGCAAATAGCACTCGCGTCTGTTCCCAGCAAATACAGTGTATTGGACTGAAGAGAAGCTCCTGTTTTACTTAGTTTCCAATACTGAGTTGAACTAGATATGCCCCGTTTGTGTAGGAAGCACAGTTCTTTTGTTCTGAGCTAGCTCACTGTACTGGCCCTATAGGAAACACAGTGGAGTGCAAGAGTGCCTGTTTCTCAAAAGCAGAGTGTTTTTCTTGTAAGGCCGACTGGGGTTTAATACAACTTCCTAAACGGAGTTGAATCACATTCAGTTTCAAGTTCTAGCATTAAGTGTTAATTCAGGGTCAGAACACCACTATTGTGCTATTCTGGCCATAAACAGTGCAAATAGCACTCGCGTCTGTTCCCAGCAAATACAGTGTATTGGACTGAAGAGAAGCTCCTGTTTTACTTAGTTTCCAATACTGAGTTGAACTAGATATGCCCCGTTTGTGTAGGAAGCACAGTTCTTTTGTTCTGAGCTAGCTCACTGTACTGGCCCTATAGGAAACACAGTGGAGTGCAAGAGTGCCTGTTTCTCAAAAGCAGAGTGTTTTTCTTGTAAGGCCGACTGGGGTTTAATACAACTTCCTAAACGGAGTTGAATCACATTCAGTTTCAAGTTCTAGCATTAAGTGTTAATTCAGGGTCAGAACACCACTATTGTGCTATTCTGGCCATAAACAGTGCAAATAGCACTCGCGTGTGGTCCCAGCAAATACAGTGTATTGGACTGAAGAGAAGCTCCTGTTTTACTTAGTTTCCAATACTGAGTTGAACTAGATATGCCCCGTTTGTGTAGGAAGCACAGTTCTTTTGTTCTGAGCTAGCTCACTGTACTGGCCCTATAGGAAACACAGTGGAGTGCAAGAGTGCCTGTTTCTCAAAAGCAGAGTGTTTTTCTTGTAAGGCCGACTGGGGTTTAATACAACTTCCTAAACGGAGTTGAATCACATTCAGTTTCAAGTTCTAGCATTAAGTGTTAATTCAGGGTAAGAACACCACTATTGTGCTATTCTGGCCATAAACAGTGCAAATAGCACTCGCGTGTGTTCCCAGCAAATACAGTATATTGGACTGAAGAGAAGCTCCTGTTTTACTTAGTTTCCAATACTGAGTTGAACTAGATATGCCCCGTTTGTGTAGGAAGCACAGTTCTTTTGTTCTGAGCTAGCTCACTGTACTGGCCCTATAGGAAACACAGTGGAGTGCAAGAGTGCCTGTTTCTCAAAAGCAGAGTGTTTTTCTTGTAAGGCCGACTGGGGTTTAATACAACTTCCTAAACGGAGTTGAATCACATTCAGTTTCAAGTTCTAGCATTAAGTGTTAATTCAGGGTCAGAACACCACTATTGTGCTATTCTGGCCATAAACAGTGCAAATAGCACTCGCGTCTGTTCCCAGCAAATACAGTGTATTGGACTGAAGAGAAGCTCCTGTTTTACTTAGTTTCCAATACTGAGTTGAACTAGATATGCCCCGTTTGTGTAGGAAGCACAGTTCTTTTGTTCTGAGCTAGCTCACTGTACTGGCCCTATAGGAAACACAGTGGAGTGCAAGAGTGCCTGTTTCTCAAAAGCAGAGTGTTTTTCTTGTAAGGCCGACTGGGGTTTAATACAACTTCCTAAACGGAGTTGAATCACATTCAGTTTCAAGTTCTAGCATTAAGTGTTAATTCAGGGTCAGAACACCACTATTGTGCTATTCTGGCCATAAACAGTGCAAATAGCACTCACGTCTGTTCCCAGCAAATACAGTGTATTGGACTGAAGAGAAGCTCCTGTTTTACTTAGTTTCCAATACTGAGTTCAACTAGATATGCCCCGTTTGTGTAGGAAGCACAGTTCTTTTGTTCTGAGCTAGCTAACTCTACTGGCCCTATAGGAAACACAGTGGAGTGCAAGAGTGCCTGTTTCTCAAAAGCAGAGTGTTTATCTTGTAAGGCCGACTGGGGTTTAATACAACTTCCTAAACGGAGTTGAATCACATTCAGTTTCAAGTTCTAGCATTAAGTGTTAATTCAGGGTAAGAACACCACTATTGTGCTATTCTGGCCATAAACAGTGCAAATAGCACTCGCGTCTGTTCCCAGCAAATACAGTGTATTGGACTGAAGAGAAGCTCCTGTTTTACTTAGTTTCCAATACTGAGTTGAACTAGATATGCCCCGTTTGTGTAGGAAGCACAGTTCTTTTGTTCTGAGCTAGCTCACTGTACTGGCCCTATAGGAAACACAGTGGAGTGCAAGAGTGCCTGTTTCTCAAAAGCAGAGTGTTTTTCTTGTAAGGCCGACTGGGGTTTAATACAACTTCCTAAACGGAGTTGAATCACATTCAGTTTCAAGTTCTAGCATTAAGTGTTACTTCAGGGTCAGAACACCACTATTGTGCTATTCTGGCCATAAACAGTGCAAATAGCACTCGCGTCTGTTCCCAGCAAATACAGTGTATTGGACTGAAGAGAAGCTCCTGTTTTACTTAGTTTCCAATACTGAGTTGAACTAGATATGCCCCGTTTGTGTAGGAAGCACAGTTCTTTTGTTCTGAGCTAGCTCACTGTACTGGCCCTATAGGAAACACAGTGGAGTGCAAGAGTGCCTGTTTCTCAAAAGCAGAGTGTTTTTCTTGTAAGGCCGACTGGGGTTTAATACAACTTCCTAAACGGAGTTGAATCACATTCAGTTTCAAGTTCTAGCATTAAGTGTTAATTCAGGGTAAGAACACCACTATTGTGCTATTCTGACCATAAACAGTGCAAATAGCACTCGCGTCTGTTCCCAGCAAATACAGTGTATTGGACTGAAGAGAAGCTCCTGTTTTACTTAGTTTCCAATACTGAGTTGAACTAGATATGCCCCGTTTGTGTAGGAAGCACAGTTCTTTTGTTCTGAGCTTTGTCACTGTACTGGCCCTATAGGAAACACAGTGGAGTGCAAGAGTGCCTGTTTCTCAAAAGTGGAGTGTTTTTCTTGTAAGGCCGACTGGGGTTTAATACAACTTCCTAAACGGAGTTGAATCACATTCAGTTTCAAGTTCTAGCATTAAGTGTTACTTCAGGGTAAGAACACCACTAATGTGCTATTCTGGCCATAAACAGTGCAAATAGCACTCGCGTCTGTTCCCAGCAAATACAGTGTATTGGACTGAAGAGAAGCTCCTGTTTTACTTAGTTTCCAATACTGAGTTGAACTAGCTATGCCCCGTTTTTGTAGGAAGCACAGTTCTTTTGTTCTGAGCTAGCTCACTGTACTGGCCCTATAGGAAACACAGTGGAGTGCAAGAGTGCCTGTTTCTCAAAAGCAGAGTGTTTTTCTTGTAAGGCCGACTGGGGTTTAATGCAACTTCCTAAACGGAGTTGAATCACATTCAGTTTCAAGTTCTAGCATTAAGTGTTAATTCAGGGTCAGAACACCACTATTGTGCTATTCTGGCCATAAACAGTGCAAATAGCACTCGCGTCTGTTCCCAGCAAATACAGTGTATTGGACTGAAGAGAAGCTCCTGTTTTACTTAGTTTCCAATACTGAGTTGAACTAGATATGCCCCGTTTGTGTAGGAAGCACAGTTCTTTTGTTCTGAGCTAGCTCACTGTACTGGCCCTATAGGAAACACAGTGGAGTGCAAGAGTGCCTGTTTCTCAAAAGCAGAGTGTTTTTCTTGTAAGGCCGACTGGGGTTTAATACAACTTCCTAAACGGAGTTGAATCACATTCAGTTTCAAGTTCTAGCATTAAATGTTAATTCAGGGTAAGAACACCACTATTGTGCTATTCTGGCCATAAACAGTGCAAATAGCACTCGCGTATGTTCCCAGCAAATACAGTGTATTGGACTGAAGAGAAGCTCCTGTTTTACTTAGTTTCCAATACTGAGTTGAACTAGATATGCCCAGTTTGTGTAGGAAGCACAGTTCTTTTGTTCTGAGCTAGCTCACTGTACTGGCCCTATAGGAAACACAGTGGAGTGCAAGAGTGCCTGTTTCTCAAAAGCAGAGTGTTTTTCTTGTAAGGCCGACTGGGGTTTAATACAACTTCCTAAACGGAGTTGAATCACATTCAGTTTCAAGTTCTAGCATTAAGTGTTAATTCAGGGTCAGAACACCACTATTGTGCTATTCTGGCCATAAACAGTGCAAATAGCACTCGCGTGTGTTCCCAGCAAATACAGTGTATTGGACTGAAGAGAAGCTCCTGTTTTACTTAGTTTCCAATACTGAGTTGAACTAGATATGCCCCGTTTGTGTAAGAATCACAGTTCTTTTGTTCTGAGCTAGCTCACTGTACTGGCCCTATAGGAAACACAGTGGAGTGCAAGAGTGCCTGTTTCTCAAAAGCAGAGTGTTTTTCTTGTAAGGCCGACTGGGGTTTAATACAACTTCCTAAACGGAGTTGAATCACATTCAGTTTCAAGTTCTAGCATTAAGTGTTAATTCAGGGTAAGAACACCACTATTGTGCTATTCTGGCCATAAACAGTGCAAATAGCACTCGCGTGTGGTCCCAGCAAATACAGTGTATTGGACTGAAGAGAAGCTCCTGTTTTACTTAGTTTCCAATACTGAGTTGAACTAGATATGCCCCGTTTGTGTAGGAAGCACAGTTCTTTTGTTCTGAGCTAGCTCACTGTACTGGCCCTATAGGAAACACAGTGGAGTGCAAGAGTGCCTGTTTCTCAAAAGCAGAGTGTTTTTCTTGTAAGGCCGACTGGGGTTTAATACAACTTCCTAAACGGAGTTGAATCACATTCAGTTTCAAGTTCTAGCATTAAGTGTTAATTCAGGGTCAGAACACCACTATTGTGCTATTCTGGCCATAAACAGTGCAAATAGCACTCGCGTCTGTTCCCAGCAAATACAGTGTATTGGACTGAAGAGAAGCTCCTGTTTTACTTAGTTTCCAATACTGAGTTGAACTAGATATGCCCCGTTTGTGTAGGAAGCACAGTTCTTTTGTTCTGAGCTAGCTCACTGTACTGGCCCTATAGGAAACACAGTGGAGTGCAAGAGTGCCTGTTTCTCAAAAGCAGAGTGTTTTTCTTGTAAGGCCGACTGGGGTTTAATACAACTTCCTAAACGGAGTTGAATCACATTCAGTTTCAAGTTCTAGCATTAAGTGTTAATTCAGGGTCAGAACACCACTATTGTGCTATTCTGGCCATAAACAGTGCAAATAGCACTCAGGTGTGTTCCCAGCAAATACAGTGTATTGGACTGAAGAGAAGCTCCTGTTTTACTTAGTTTCCAATACTGAGTTGAACTAGATATGCCCCGTTTGTGTAAGAATCACAGTTCTTTTGTTCTGAGCTAGCTCACTGTACTGGCCCTATAGGAAACACAGTGGAGTGCAAGAGTGCCTGTTTCTCAAAAGCAGAGTGTTTTTCTTGTAAGGCCGACTGGGGTTTAATACAACTTCCTAAACGGAGTTGAATCACATTCAGTTTCAAGTTCTAGCATTAAGTGTTAATTCAGGGTAAGAACACCACTATTGTGCTATTCTGGCCATAAACAGTGCAAATAGCACTCGCGTGTGGTCCCAGCAAATACAGTGTATTGGACTGAAGAGAAGCTCCTGTTTTACTTAGTTTCCAATACTGAGTTGAACTAGATATGCCCCGTTTGTGTAGGAAGCACAGTTCTTTTGTTCTGAGCTAGCTCACTGTACTGGCCCTATAGGAAACACAGTGGAGTGCAAGAGTGCCTGTTTCTCAAATTCAGAGTGTTTTTCTTGTAAGGCCGACTGGGGTTTAATACAACTTCCTAAACGGAGTTGAATCACATTCAGTTTCAAGTTCTAGCATTAAGTGTTAATTCAGGGTCAGAACACCACTATTGTGCTATTCTGGCCATAAACAGTGCAAATAGCACTCGCGTCTGTTCCCAGCAAATACAGTGTATTAGACTGAAGAGAAGCTCCTGTTTTACTTAGTTTCCAATACTGAGTTGAACTAGATATGCCCCGTTTGTGTAGGAAGCACAGTTCTTTTGTTCTGAGCTAGCTCACTGTACTGGCCCTATAGGAAACACAGTGGAGTGCAAGAGTGCCTGTTTCTCAAAAGCAGAGTGTTTTTCTTGTAAGGACGACTGGGGTTTAATACAACTTCCTAAACGGAGTTGAATCACATTCAGTTTCAAGTTCTAGCATTAAGTGTTAATTCAGGGTCAGAACACCACTATTGTGCTATTCTGGCCATAAACAGTGCAAATAGCACTCGCGTGTGGTCCCAGCAAATACAGTGTATTGGACTGAAGAGAAGCTCCTGTTTTACTTAGTTTCCAATACTGAGTTGAACTAGATATGCCCCGTTTGTGTAGGAAGCACAGTTCTTTTGTTCTGAGCTAGCTCACTGTACTGGCCCTATAGGAAACACAGTGGAGTGCAAGAGTGCCTGTTTCTCAAAAGCAGAGTGTTTTTCTTGTAAGGCCGACTGGGGTTTAATACAACTTCCTAAACGGAGTTGAATCACATTCAGTTTCAAGTTCTAGCATTAAGTGTTAATTCAGGGTAAGAACACCACTATTGTGCTATTCTGGCCATAAACAGTGCAAATAGCACTCGCGTCTGTTCCCAGCAAATACAGTGTATTGGACTGAAGAGAAGCTCCTGTTTTACTTAGTTTCCAATACTGAGTTGAACTAGATATGCCCCGTTTGTGTAGGAAGCACAGTTCTTTTGTTCTGAGCTAGCTCACTGTACTGGCCCTATAGGAAACACAGTGGAGTGCAAGAGTGCCTGTTTCTCAAAAGCAGAGTGTTTTTCTTGTAAGGCCGACTGGGGTTTAATACAACTTCCTAAACGGAGTTGAATCACATTCAGTTTCAAGTTCTAGCATTAAGTGTTAATTCAGGGTCAGAACACCACTATTGTGCTATTATGGCCATAAACAGTGCAAATAGCACTCGCGTGTGGTCCCAGCAAATACAGTGTATTGGACTGAAGAGAAGCTCCTGTTTTACTTAGTTTCCAATACTGAGTTGAACTAGATATGCCCCGTTTGTGTAGGAAGCACAGTTCTTTTGTTCTGAGCTAGCTCACTGTACTGGCCCTATAGGAAACACAGTGGAGTGCAAGAGTGCCTGTTTCTCAAATTCAGAGTGTTTTTCTTGTAAGGCCGACTGGGGTTTAATACAACTTCCTAAACGGAGTTGAATCACATTCAGTTTCAAGTTCTAGCATTAAGTGTTAATTCAGGGTCAGAACACCACTATTGTGCTATTCTGGCCATAAACAGTGCAAATAGCACTCGCGTCTGTTCCCAGCAAATACAGTGTATTGGACTGAAGAGAAGCTCCTGTTTTACTTAGTTTCCAATACTGAGTTGAACTAGATATGCCCCGTTTGTGTAGGAAGCACAGTTCTTTTGTTCTGAGCTAGCTCACTGTACTGGCCCTATAGGAAACACAGTGGAGTGCAAGAGTGCCTGTTTCTCAAAAGCAGAGTGTTTTTCTTGTAAGGACGACTGGGGTTTAATACAACTTCCTAAACGGAGTTGAATCACATTCAGTTTCAAGTTCTAGCATTAAGTGTTAATTCAGGGTCAGAACACCACTATTGTGCTATTCTGGCCATAAACAGTGCAAATAGCACTCGCGTGTGGTCCCAGCAAATACAGTGTATTGGACTGAAGAGAAGCTCCTGTTTTACTTAGTTTCCAATACTGAGTTGAACTAGATATGCCCCGTTTGTGTAGGAAGCACAGTTCTTTTGTTCTGAGCTAGCTCACTGTACTGGCCCTATAGGAAACACAGTGGAGTGCAAGAGTGCCTGTTTCTCAAAAGCAGAGTGTTTTTCTTGTAAGGCCGACTGGGGTTTAATACAACTTCCTAAACGGAGTTGAATCACATTCAGTTTCAAGTTCTAGCATTAAGTGTTAATTCAGGGTAAGAACACCACTATTGTGCTATTCTGGCCATAAACAGTGCAAATAGCACTCGCGTCTGTTCCCAGCAAATACAGTGTATTGGACTGAAGAGAAGCTCCTGTTTTACTTAGTTTCCAATACTGAGTTGAACTAGATATGCCCCGTTTGTGTAGGAAGCACAGTTCTTTTGTTCTGAGCTAGCTCACTGTACTGGCCCTATAGGAAACACAGTGGAGTGCAAGAGTGCCTGTTTCTCAAAAGCAGAGTGTTTTTCTTGTAAGGCCGACTGGGGTTTAATACAACTTCCTAAACGGAGTTGAATCACATTCAGTTTCAAGTTCTAGCATTAAGTGTTAATTCAGGGTCAGAACACCACTATTGTGCTATTATGGCCATAAACAGTGCAAATAGCACTCGCGTCTGTTCCCAGCAAATACAGTGTATTGGACTGAAGAGAAGCTCCTGTTTTACTTAGTTTCCAATACTGAGTTGAACTAGATATGCCCCGTTTGTGTAGGAAGCACAGTTCTTTTGTTCTGAGCTAGCTCACTGTACTGGCCCTATAGGAAACACAGTGGAGTGCAAGAGTGCCTGTTTCTCAAAAGCAGAGTGTTTTTCTTGTAAGGCCGACTGGGGTTTAATACAACTTCCTAAACGGAGTTGAATCACATTCAGTTTCAAGTTCTAGCATTAAGTGTTACTTCAGGGTAAGAACACCACTATTGTGCTATTCTGGCCATAAACAGTGCAAATAGCACTCGCGTCTGTTCCCAGCAAATACAGTGTATTGGACTGAAGAGAAGCTCCTGTTTTACTTAGTTTCCAATACTGAGTTGAACTAGATATGCCCCGTTTGTGTAGGAAGCACAGTTCTTTTGTTCTGAGCTAGCTCACTGTACTGGCCCTATAGGAAACACAGTGGAGTGCAAGAGTGCCTGTTTCTCAAAAGCAGAGTGTTTTTCTTGTAAGGCCGACTGGGGTTTAATACAACTTCCTAAACGGAGTTGAATCACATTCAGTTTCAAGTTCTAGCATTAAGTGTTACTTCAGGGTCAGAACACCACTATTGTGCAATTCTGGCCATAAACAGTGCAAATAGCACTCCCGTCTGTTCCCAAAAATACAGTGTATTGGACTGAAGAGAAGCTCCTGTTTTACATAGTTTCCAATACTGAGTTGAACTAGATATGCCCCATTTGTGTAGGAAGCACAGTTCTTTTGTTCTGAGCTAGCTCACTGTACTGGCCCTATAGGAAACACAGTGGAGTGCAAGAGTGCCTGTTTCTCAAAAGCAGAGTGTTTTTCTTGTAAGGCCGACTGGGGTTTAATACAACTTCCTAAACGGAGTTGAATCACATTCAGTTTCAAGTTCTAGCATTAAGTGTTAATTCAGGGTCAGAACACCACTATTGTGCTATTCTGGCCATAAACAGTGCAAATAGCACTCGCGTCTGTTCCCAGCAAATACAGTGTATTGGACTGAAGAGAAGCTCCTGTTTTACTTAGTTTCCAATACTGAGTTGAACTAGATATGCCCCGTTTGTGTAGGAAGCACAGTTCTTTTGTTCTGAGCTAGCTCACTGTACTGGCCCTATAGGAAACACAGTGGAGTGCAAGAGTGCCTGTTTCTCAAAAGCAGAGTGTTTTTCTTGTAAGGCCGACTGGGGTTTAATACAACTTCCTAAACGGAGTTGAATCACATTCAGTTTCAAGTTCTAGCATTAAGTGTTAATTCAGGATAAGAACACAACTATTGTGCTATTCTGGCCATAAACAGTGCAAATAGCACTCGCGTCTGTTCCCAGCAAATACAGTGTATTGGACTGAAGAGAAGCTCCTGTTTTACTTAGTTTCCAATACTGAGTTGAACTAGATATGCCCCGTTTGTGTAGGAAGCACAGTTCTTTTGTTCTGAGCTAGCTCACTGTACTGGCCCTATAGGAAACACAGTGGAGTGCAAGAGTGCCTGTTTCTCAAAAGCAGAGTGTTTTTCTTGTAATGCCGACTGGGGTTTAATACAACTTCCTAAACGGAGTTGAATCACATTCAGTTTCAAGTTCTAGCATTAAGTGTTAATTCAGGGTAAGAACGCCACTATTGTGCTATTCTGGCCATAAATAGTGCAAATAGCACTCGTGTCTGTTCCCAGCAAATACAGTGTATTGGACTGAAGAGAAGCTCCTGTTTTACTTAGTTTCCAATACTGAGTTGAACTAGATATGCCCCGTTTGTGTAGGAAGCACAGTTCTTTTGTTCTGAGCTAGCTCACTGTACTGGCCCTATAGGAAACACAGTGGAGTGCAAGAGTGCCTGTTTCTCAAAAGCAGAGTGTTTTTCTTGTAAGGCCGACTGGGGTTTAATACAACTTCCTAAACGGAGTTGAATCACATTCAGTTTCAAGTTCTAGCATTAAGTGTTAATTCAGGGTAAGAACACCACTATTGTGCTATTCTGGCCATAAACAGTGCAAATAGCACTCGCGTGTGTTCCCAGCAAATACAGTGTATTGGACTGAAGAGAAGTTCGTGTTTTACTTAGTTTCCAATACTGAGTTGAACTAGATATGCCCCGTTTGTGTAGGAAGCACAGTTCTTTTGTTCTGAGCTAGCTCACTGTACTGGCCCTATAGGAAACACAGTGGAGTGCAAGAGTGCCTGTTTCTCAAAAGCAGAGTGTTTTTCTTGTAAGGCCGACTGGGGTATAATACAACTTCCTAAACGGAGTTGAATCACATTCAGTTTCAAGTTCTAGCATTAAGTGTTACTTCAGGGTCAGAACACCACTATTGTGCTATTCTGGCCATAAACAGTGCAAATAGCACTCGCGTCTGTTCCCAGCAAATACAGTGTATTGGACTGAAGAGAAGCTCCTGTTTTACTTAGTTTCCAATACTGAGTTGAACTAGATATGCCCCGTTTGTGTAGGAAGCACAGTTCTTTTGTTCTGAGCTAGCTCACTGTACTGGCCATATAGGAAACACAGTGGAGTGCAAGAGTGCCTGTTTCTCAAAAGCAGAGTGTTTTTCTTGTAAGGCCGACTGGGGTTTAATACAACTTCCTAAACGGAGTTGAATCACATTCAGTTTCAAGTTCTAGCATTAAGTGTTAATTCAGGGTAAGAACACCACTATTGTGCTATTCTGGCCATAAACAGTGCAAATAGCACTCGCGTCTGTTCCCAGCAAATACAGTGTATTGGACTGAAGAGAAGCTCCTGTTTTACTTAGTTTCCAATACTGAGTTGAACTAGATATGCCCTGTTTGTGTAGGAAGCACAGTTCTTTTGTTCTGAGCTAGCTCACTGTACTGGATCTATAGGAAACACAGTGGAGTGCAAGAGTGCCTGTTTCTCAAAAGCAGAGTGTTTATCTTGTAAGGCCGACTGGGGTTTAATACAACTTCCTAAACGGAGTTGAATCACATTCAGTTTCAAGTTCTAGCATTAAGTGTTAATTCAGGGTCAGAACACCACTATTGTGCTATTCTGGCCATAAACAGTGCAAATAGCACTCGCGTGTGTTCCCAGCAAATACAGTGTATTGGACTGAAGAGAAGCTCCTGTTTTACTTAGTTTCCAATACTGAGTAGAACTAGATATGCCCCGTTTGTGTAGGAAGCACAGTTCTTTTGTTCTGAGCTAGCTCACTGTACTGGCCCTATAGGAAACACAGTGGAGTGCAAGAGTGCCTGTTTCTCAAAAGCAGAGTGTTTTTCTTGTAAGGCCGACTGGGGTTTAATACAACTTCCTAAACGGAGTTGAATCACATTCAGTTTCAAGTTCTAGCATTAAGTGTTAATTCAGGGTAAGAACACCACTATTGTGCTATTCTGGCCATAAACAGTGCAAATAGCACTCGCGTCTGTTCCCAGCAAATACAGTGTATTGGACTGAAGAGAAGCTCCTGTTTTACTTAGTTTCCAATACTGAGTTGAACTAGATATGCCCCGTTTGTGTAGGAAGCACAGTTCTTTTGTTCTGAGCTAGCTCACTGTACTGGCCCTATAGGAAACACAGTGGAGTGCAAGAGTGCCTGTTTCTCAAAAGCAGAGTGTTTATCTTGTAAGGCCGACTGGGGTTTAATACAACTTCCTAAACGGAGTTGAATCACATTCAGTTTCAAGTTCTAGCATTAAGTGTTAATTCAGGGTAAGAACACCACTATTGTGCTATTCTGGCCATAAACAGTGCAAATAGCACTCGCGTCTGTTCCCAGCAAATACAGTGTATTGGACTGAAGAGAAGCTCCTGTTTTACTTAGTTTCCAATACTGAGTTGAACTAGATATGCCCCGTTTGTGTAGGAAGCACAGTTCTTTTGTTCTGAGCTAGCTCACTGTACTGGCCCTATAGGAAACACAGTGGAGTGCAAGAGTGCCTGTTTCTCAAAAGCAGAGTGTTTTTCTTGTAAGGCCGACTGGGGTTTAATACAACTTCCTAAACGGAGTTGAATCACATTCAGTTTCAAGTTCTAGCATTAAGTGTTAATTCAGGGTCAGAACACCACTATTGTGCTATTCTGGCCATAAACAGTGCAAATAGCACTCGCGTGTGTTCCCAGCAAATACAGTGTATTGGACTGAAGAGAAGCTCCTGTTTTACTTAGTTTCCAATACTGAGTTGAACTAGATATGCCCCGTTTGTGTAGGAAGCACAGTTCTTTTGTTCTGAGCTAGCTCACTGTACTGGCCCTATAGGAAACACAGTGGAGTGCAAGAGTGCTGTTTCTCAAAAGCAGAGTGTTTTTCTTGTAAGGCCGACTGGGGATTAATACAACTTCCTAAACGGAGTTGAATCACATTCAGTTTCAAGTTCTAGCATTAAGTGTTAATTCAGGGTAAGAACACCACTATTGTGCTATTCTGGCCATAAACAGTGCAAATAGCACTCGCGTCTGTTCCCAGCAAATACAGTGTATTGGACTGAAGAGAAGCTCCTGTTTTACTTAGTTTCCAATACTGAGTTGAACTAGATATGCCCCGTTTGTGTAGGAAGCACAGTTCTTTTGTTCTGAGCTAGCTCACTGTACTGGCCCTATAGGAAACACAGTGGAGTGCAAGAGTGCCTGTTTCTCAAAAGAAGAGTGTTTTTCTTGTAAGGCCGACTGGGGTTTAATACAACTTCCTAAACGGAGTTGAATCACATTCAGTTTCAATTTCTAGCATTAAGTGTTAATTCAGCGTAAGAACACCACTATTGTGCTATTCTGGCCATAAACAGTGCAAATAGCACTCGCGTCTGTTCCCAGCAAATACAGTGTATTGGACTGAAGAGAAGCTCCTGTTTTACTTAGTTTCCAATACTGAGTTGAACTAGATATGCCCCGTTTGTGTAGGAAGCACAGTTCTTTTGTTCTGAGCTAGCTCACTGTACTGGCCCTATAGGAAACACAGTGGAGTGCAAGAGTGCCTGTTTCTCAAAAGCAGAGTGTTTTTCTTGTAAGGCCGACTGGGGTTTAATACAACTTCCTAAACGGAGTTGAATCACATTCAGTTTCAAGTTCTAGCATTAAGTGTTAATTCAGGGTCAGAACACCACTATTGTGCTATTCTGGCCATAAACAGTGCAAATAGCACTCGCGTGTGGTCCCAGCAAATACAGTGTATTGGACTGAAGAGAAGCTCCTGTTTTACTTAGTTTCCAATACTGAGTTGAACTAGATATGCCCCGTTTGTGTAGGAAGCACAGTTCTTTTGTTCTGAGCTAGCTCACTGTACTGGCCCTATAGGAAACACAGTGGAGTGCAAGAGTGCCTGTTTCTCAAAAGCAGAGTGTTTTTCTTGTAAGGCCGACTGGGGTTTAATACAACTTCCTAAACGGAGTTGAATCACATTCAGTTTCAAGTTCTAGCATTAAGTGTTACTTCAGGGTAAGAACACCACTATTGTGCTATTCTGGCCATAAACAGTGCAAATAGCACTCGCGTCTGTTCCCAGCAAATACAGTGTATTGGACTGAAGAAAAGCTCCTGTTTTACTTAGTTTCCAATACTGAGTTGAACTAGATATGCCCCGTTTGTGTAGGAAGCACAGTTCTTTTGTTCTGAGCTAGCTCACTGTACTGGCCCTATAGGAAACACAGTGGAGTGCAAGAGTGCCTGTTTCTCAAAAGCAGAGTGTTTTTCTTGTAAGGCCGACTGGGGTTTAATACAACTTCCTAAACGGAGTTGAATCACATTCAGTTTCAAGTTCTAGCATTAAGTGTTAATTCAGGGTAAGAACACCACTATTGTGCTATTCTGGCCATAAACAGTGCAAATAGCACTCGCGTCTGTTCCCAGCAAATACAGTGTATTGGACTGAAGAGAAGCTCCTGTTTTACTTAGTTTCCAATACTGAGTTGAACTAGATATGCCCCGTTTGTGTAGGAAGCACAGTTCTTTTGTTCTGAGCTAGCTCACTGTACTGGCCCTATAGGAAACACAGTGGAGTGCAAGAGTGCCTGTTTCTCAAAAGCAGAGTGTTTTTCTTGTAAGGCCGACTGGGGTTTAATACAACTTCCTCAACGGAGTTGAATCACATTCAGTTTCAAGTTCTAGCATTAAGTGTTACTTCAGGGTAAGAACACCACTATTGTGCTATTCTGGCCATAAACAGTGCAAATAGCACTCGCGTCTGTTCCCAGCAAATACAGTGTATTGGACTGAAGAGAAGCTCCTGTTTTACTTAGTTTCCAATACTGAGTTGAACTAGATATGCCCCGTTTGTGTAGGAAGCACAGTTCTTTTGTTCTGAGCTAGCTCACTGTACTGGCCCTATAGGAAACACAGTGGAGTGCAAGAGTGCCTGTTTCTCAAAAGCAGAGTGTTTTTCTTGTAAGGCCGACTGGGGTTTAATACAACTTCCTAAACGGAGTTGAATCACATTCAGTTTCAAGTTCTAGCATTAAGTGTTAATTCAGGGTCAGAACACCACTATTGTGCTATTCTGGCCATAAACAGTGCAAATAGCACTCGCGTCTGTTCCCAGCAAATACAGTGTATTGGACTGAAGAGAAGCTCCTGTTTTACTTAGTTTCCAATACTGAGTTGAACTAGATATGCCCCGTTTGTGTAGGAAGCACAGTTCTTTTGTTCTGAGCTAGCTCACTGTACTGGCCCTATAGGAAACACAGTGGAGTGCAAGAGTGCCTGTTTCTCAAAAGCAGAGTGTTTTTCTTGTAAGGCCGACTGGGGTTTAATACAACTTCCTAAACGGAGTTGAATCACATTCAGTTTCAAGTTCTAGCACTAAGGGTTACTTCAGGGTCAGAACACCACTATTGTGCTATTCTGGCCATAAACAGTGCAAATAGCACTCGCGTCTGTTCCCAGAAATACAGTGTATTGGACTGAAGAGAAGCTCCTGTTTTACATAGTTTCCAATACTGAGTTGAACTAGATATGCCCCGTTTGTGTAGGAAACACAGTTCTTTTGTTCTGAGCTAGCTCACTGTACTGGCCCTATAGGAAACACAGTGGAGTGCAAGAGTGCCTGTTTCTCAAAAGCAGAGTGTTTTTCTTGTAAGGCCGACTGGGGTTTAATACAACTTCCTAAACGGAGTTGAATCACATTCAGTTTCAAGTTCTAGCATTAAGTGTTAATTCAGGGTCAGAACACCACTATTGTGCTATTCTGGCCATAAACAGTGCAAATAGCACTCGCGTGTGGTCCCAGCAAATACAGTGTATTGGACTGAAGAGAAGCTCCTGTTTTACTTAGTTTCCAATACTGAGTTGAACTAGATATGCCCCGTTTGTGTAGGAAGCACAGTTCTTTTGTTCTGAGCTAGCTCACTGTACTGGCCCTATAGGAAACACAGTGGAGTGCAAGAGTGCCTGTTTCTCAAAAGCAGAGTGTTTTTCTTGTAAGGCCGACTGGGGTTTAATACAACTTCCTAAACGGAGTTGAATCACATTCAGTTTCAAGTTCTAGCATTAAGTGTTACTTCAGGGTAAGAACACCACTATTGTGCTATTCTGGCCATAAACAGTGCAAATAGCACTCGCGTCTGTTCCCAGCAAATACAGTGTATTGGACTGAAGAAAAGCTCCTGTTTTACTTAGTTTCCAATACTGAGTTGAACTAGATATGCCCCGTTTGTGTAGGAAGCACAGTTCTTTTGTTCTGAGCTAGCTCACTGTACTGGCCCTATAGGAAACACAGTGGAGTGCAAGAGTGCCTGTTTCTCAAAAGCAGAGTGTTTTTCTTGTAAGGCCGACTGGGGTTTAATACAACTTCCTAAACGGAGTTGAATCACATTCAGTTTCAAGTTCTAGCATTAAGTGTTAATTCAGGGTAAGAACACCACTATTGTGCTATTCTGGCCATAAACAGTGCAAATAGCACTCGCGTCTGTTCCCAGCAAATACAGTGTATTGGACTGAAGAGAAGCTCCTGTTTTACTTAGTTTCCAATACTGAGTTGAACTAGATATGCCCCGTTTGTGTAGGAAGCACAGTTCTTTTGTTCTGAGCTAGCTCACTGTACTGGCCCTATAGGAAACACAGTGGAGTGCAAGAGTGCCTGTTTCTCAAAAGCAGAGTGTTTTTCTTGTAAGGCCGACTGGGGTTTAATACAACTTCCTAAACGGAGTTGAATCACATTCAGTTTCAAGTTCTAGCATTAAGTGTTACTTCAGGGTAAGAACACCACTATTGTGCTATTCTGGCCATAAACAGTGCAAATAGCACTCGCGTCTGTTCCCAGCAAATACAGTGTATTGGACTGAAGAGAAGCTCCTGTTTTACTTAGTTTCCAATACTGAGTTGAACTAGATATGCCCCGTTTGTGTAGGAAGCACAGTTCTTTTGTTCTGAGCTAGCTCACTGTACTGGCCCTATAGGAAACACAGTGGAGTGCAAGAGTGCCTGTTTCTCAAAAGCAGAGTGTTTTTCTTGTAAGGCCGACTGGGGTTTAATACAACTTCCTAAACGGAGTTGAATCACATTCAGTTTCAAGTTCTAGCATTAAGTGTTAATTCAGGGTCAGAACACCACTATTGTGCTATTCTGGCCATAAACAGTGCAAATAGCACTCGCGTCTGTTCCCAGCAAATACAGTGTATTGGACTGAAGAGAAGCTCCTGTTTTACTTAGTTTCCAATACTGAGTTGAACTAGATATGCCCCGTTTGTGTAGGAAGCACAGTTCTTTTGTTCTGAGCTAGCTCACTGTACTGGCCCTATAGGAAACACAGTGGAGTGCAAGAGTGCCTGTTTCTCAAAAGCAGAGTGTTTTTCTTGTAAGGCCGACTGGGGTTTAATACAACTTCCTAAACGGAGTTGAATCACATTCAGTTTCAAGTTCTAGCACTAAGGGTTACTTCAGGGTCAGAACACCACTATTGTGCTATTCTGGCCATAAACAGTGCAAATAGCACTCGCGTCTGTTCCCAGAAATACAGTGTATTGGACTGAAGAGAAGCTCCTGTTTTACATAGTTTCCAATACTGAGTTGAACTAGATATGCCCCATTTGTGTAGGAAGCACAGTTCTTTTGTTCTGAGCTAGCTCACTGTACTGGCCCTATAGGAAACACAGTGGAGTGCAAGAGTGCCTGTTTCTCAAAAGCAGAGTGTTTTTCTTGTAAGGCCGACTGGGGTTTAATACAACTTCCTAAACGGAGTTGAATCACATTCAGTTTCAAGTTCTAGCATTAAGTGTTAATTCAGGGTAAGAACACCACTATTGTGCTATTCTGGCCATAAACAGTGCAAATAGCACTCGCGTCTGTTTCCAGCAAATACAGTGTATTGGACTGAAGAGAAGCTCCTGTTTTACTTAGTTTCCAATACTGAGTTGAACTAGATATGCCCCGTTTGTGTAGGAAGCACAGTTCTTTTGTTCTGAGCTAGCTCACTGTACTGGCCCTATAGGAAACACAGTGGAGTGCAAGAGTGCCTGTTTCTCAAAAGCAGAGTGTTTTTCTTGTAAGGCCGACTGGGGTTTAATACAACTTCCTAAATGGAGTTGAATCACATTCAGTTTCAAGTTCTAGCATTAAGTGTTAATTCAGGGTCAGAACACCACTATTGTCCTATTCTGGCCATAAACAGTGCAAATAGCACTCGCGTCTGTTCCCAGCAAATACAGTGTATTGGACTGAAGAGAAGCTCTTGTTTTACTTAGTTTCCAATACTGAGTTGAACTAGATATGCCCCGTTTGTGTAGGAAACACAGTTCTTTTGTTCTGAGCTAGCTCACTGTACTGGCCCTATAGGAAACACAGTGGAGTGCAAGAGTGCCTGTTTCTCAAAAGCAGAGTGTTTTTCTTGTAAGGCCGACTGGGGTTTAATACAACTTCCTAAACGGAGTTGAATCACATTCAGTTTCAAGTTCTAGCATTAAGTGTTAATTCAGGGTCAGAACACCACTATTGTGTTATTCTGGCCATAAACAGTGCAAATAGCACTCGCGTCTGTTCCCATCAAATACAGTGTATTGGACTGAAGAGAAGCTCCTGTTTTACTTAGTTTCCAATACTGAGTTGAACTAGATATGCCCCGTTTGTGTAGGAAGCACAGTTCTTTTGTTCTGAGCTAGCTCACTGTACTGGCCCTATAGGAAACACAGTGGAGTGCAAGAGTGCCTGTTTCTCAAAAGCAGAGTGTTTTTCTGGTAAGGCCGACTGGGGTTTAATACAACTTCCTAAACGGAGTTGAATCACATTCAGTTTCAAGTTCTAGCATTAAGTGTTAATTCAGGGTCAGAACACGACTATTGTGCTATTCTGGCCATAAACAGTGCAAATAGCACTCGCGTCTGTTCCCAGCAAATACAGTGTATGGACTGAAGAGAAGCTCCTGTTTTACTTAGTTTCCAATACTGAGTTGAACTAGATATGCCCCGTTTGTGTAGGAAGCACAGTTCTTTTGTTCTGAGCTAGCTCACTGTACTGGCCCTATAGGAAACACAGTGGAGTGCAAGAGTGCCTGTTTCTCAAAAGCAGAGTGTTTTTCTTGTAAGGCCGACTGGGGTTTAATACAACTTCCTAAACGGAGTTGAATCACATTCAGTTTCAAGTTCTAGCATTAAGTGTTAATTCAGGGTAAGAACACCACTATTGTGCTATTCTGGCCATAAACAGTGCAAATAGCACTCGCGTCTGTTCCCAGCAAATACAGTGTATTGGACTGAAGAGAAGCTCCTGTTTTACTTAGTTTCCAATACTGAGTTGAACTAGATATGCCCCGTTTGTGAGGGAGCACAGTTCTTTTGTTCTGAGCTAGCTCACTGTACTGGCCCTATAGGAAACACAGTGGAGTGCAAGAGTGCCTCTTTCTCAAAAGCAGAGTGTTTTTCTTGTAAGGCCGACTGGGGTGTAATACAACTTCCTAAACGGAGTTGAATCACATTCAGTTTCAAGTTCTAGCATTAAGTGTTAATTCAGGGTAAGAATGCCACTATTGTGCTATTCTGGCCATAAACAGTGCAAATAGCACTCGCGTCTGTTCCCAGCAAATACAGTGTATTGGACTGAAGAGCAGCTCCTGTTTTACTTAGTTTCCAATACTGGGTTGAACTAGATATGCCCCGTTTGTGTAGGAAGCACAGTTCTTTTGTTCTGAGCTAGCTCACTGTACTGGCCCTATAGGAAACACAGTGGAGTGCAAGAGTGCCTGTTTCTCAAAAGCAGAGTGTTTTTCTTGTAAGGCCGACTGGGGTTTAATACAACTTCCTAAACGGAGTTGAATCACATTCAGTTTCAAGTTCTAGCATTAAGTGTTACTTCAGGGTCAGAACACCACTATTGTGCTATTCTGGCCATAAACAGTGCAAATAGCACTCGCGTCTGTTCCCAGCAAATACAGTGTATTGGACTGAAGAGAAGCTCCTGTTTTACTTAGTTTCCAATACTGAGTTGAACTAGATATGCCCCGTTTGTGTAGGAAGCACAGTTCTTTTGTTCTGAGCTAGCTCACTGTACTGGCCCTATAGGAAACACAGTGGAGTGCAAGAGTGCCTGTTTCTCAAAAGCAGAGTGTTTTTCTTGTAAGGCCGACTGGGGTTTAATACAACTTCCTAAACGGAGTTGAATCACATTCAGTTTCAAGTTCTAGCATTAAGTGTTACTTCAGGGTCAGAACACCACTATTGTGCAATTCTGGCGATAAACAGTGCAAATAGCACTCGCGTCTGTTCCCAAAAATACAGTGTATTGGACTGAAGAGAAGCTCCTGTTTTACATAGTTTCCAATACTGAGTTGAACTAGATATGCCCCGTTTGTGTAGGAAGCACAGTTCTTTTGTTCTGAGCTAGCTCACTGTACTGGCCCTGTAGGAAACACAGTGGAGTGCAAGAGTGCCTGTTTCTCAAAAGCAGAGTGTTTTTCTTGTAAGGCCGACTGGGGTTTAATACAACTTCCTAAACGGAGTTGAATCACATTCAGTTTCAAGTTCTAGCATTAAGTGTTACTTCAGGGTCAGAACACCACTATTGTGCTATTCTGGCCATAAACAGTGCAAATAGCACTCGCGTCTGTTCCCAGAAATACAGTGTATTGGACTGAAGAGAAGCTCCTGTTTTACTTAGTTTCCAATACTGAGTTGAACTAGATATGCCCCGTTTGTGTAGGAAGCACAGTTCTTTTGTTCTGAGCTAGCTCACTGTACTGGCCCTATAGGAAACACAGTGGAGTGCAAGAGTGCCTGTTTCTCAAAAGCAGAGTGTTTTTCTTGTAAGGCCTACTGGGGTTTAATACAACTTCCTAAACGGAGTTGAATCACATTCAGTTTCAAGTTCTAGCATTAAGTGTTAATTCAGGGTAAGAACACCACTATTGTGCTATTCTGGCCATAAACAGTGCAAATAGCACTCGCGTCTGTTCCCAGCAAATACAGTGTATTGGACTGAAGAGAAGCTCCTGTTTTACTTAGTTTCCAATACTGAGTTGAACTAGATATGCCCCGTTTGTGTAGGAAGCACAGTTCTTTTGTTCTGAGCTAGCTCACTGTACTGGCCCTATAGGAAACACAGTGGAGTGCAAGAGTGCCTGTTTCTCAAAAGCAGAGTGTTTTTCTTGTAATGCCGACTGGGGTTTAATACAACTTCCTAAACGGAGTTGAATCACATTCAGTTTCAAGTTCTAGCATTAAGTGTTAATTCAGGGTCAGAACACCACTATTGTGCTATTCTGGCCATAAACAGTGCAAATAGCACTCGCGTCTGTTCCCAGCAAATACAGTGTATTGGACTGAAGAGAAGCTCCTGTTTTACTTAGTTTCCAATACTGAGTTGAACTAGATATGCCCCGTTTGTGTAGGAAGCACAGTTCTTTTGTTCTGAGCTAGCTCACTGTACTGGCCCTATAGGAAACACAGTGGAGTGCAAGAGTGCCTGTTTCTCAAAAGCAGAGTGTTTTTCTTGTAAGGCCGACTGGGGATTAATACAACTTCCTAAACGGAGTTGAATCACATTCAGTTTCAAGTTCTAGCATTAAGTGTTACTTAAGGGTAAGAACACCTCTATTGTGCTATTCTGGCCATAAACAGTGCAAATAGCACTCGCGTCTGTTCCCAGCAAATACAGTGTATTGGACTGAAGAGAAGCTCCTGTTTTACTTAGTTTCCAATACTGAGTTGAACTAGATATGCCCCGTTTGTGTAGGAAGCACAGTTCTTTTGTTCTGAGCTAGCTCACTGTACTGGCCCTATAGGAAACACAGTGGAGTGCAAGAGTGCCTGTTTCTCAAAAGCAGAGTGTTTTTCTTGTAAGGCCGACTGGGGTTTAATACAACTTCCTAAACGGAGTTGAATCACATTCAGTTTCAAGTTCTAGCATTAAGTGTTAATTCAGGGTAAGAACACCACTATTGTGCTATTCTGGCCATAAACAGTGCAAATAGCACTCGCGTGTGTTCCCAGCAAATACAGTGTATTGGACTGAAGAGAAGCTCGTGTTTTACTTAGTTTCCAATACTGAGTTGAACTAGATATGCCCCGTTTGTGTAGGAAGCACAGTTCTTTTGTTCTGAGCTAGCTCACTGTACTGGCCCTATAGGAAACACAGTGGAGTGCAAGAGTGCCTGTTTCTCAAAAGCAGAGTGTTTTTCTTGTAAGGCCGACTGGGGTTTAATACAACTTCCTAAACGGAGTTGAATCACATTCAGTTTCAAGTTGTAGCATTAAGTGTTACTTCAGGGTCAGAACACCACTATTGTGCTATTCTGGCCATAAACAGTGCAAATAGCACTCGCGTCTGTTCCCAGCAAATACAGTGTATTGGACTGAAGAGAAGCTCCTGTTTTACTTAGTTTCCAATACTGAGTTGAACTAGATATGCCCCGTTTGTGTAGGAAGCACAGTTCTTTTGTTCTGAGCTAGCTCACTGTACTGGCCCTATAGGAAACACAGTGGAGTGCAAGAGTGCCTGTTTCTCAAAAGCAGAGTGTTTTTCTTGTAAGGCCGACTGGGGTTTAATACAACTTCCTAAACGGAGTTGAATCACATTCAGTTTCAAGTTCTAGCATTAAGTGTTAATTCAGGGTAAGAACACCACTATTGTGCTATTCTGGCCATAAACAGTGCAAATAGCACTCGCGTCTGTTCCCAGCAAATACAGTGTATTGGACTGAAGAGAAGCTCCTGTTTTACTTAGTTTCCAATACTGAGTTGAACTAGATATGCCCCGTTTGTGTAGGAAGCACAGTTCTTTTGTTCTGAGCTAGCTCACTGTACTGGCCCTATAGGAAACACAGTGGAGTGCAAGAGTGCCTGTTTCTCAAAAGCAGAGTGTTTTTCTTGTAAGGCCGACTGGGGTTTAATACAACTTCCTAAACGGAGTTGAATCACATTCAGTTTCAAGTTCTAGCATTAAGTGTTAATTCAGGGTAAGAATGCCACTATTGTGCTATTCTGGCCATAAACAGTGCAAATAGCACTCGCGTCTGTTCCCAGCAAATACAGTGTATTGGACTGAAGAGAAGCTCCTGTTTTACTTAGTTTCCAATACTGAGTAGAACTAGATATGCCCCGTCTGTGTAGGAAGCACAGTTCTTTTGTTCTGAGCTAGCTCACTGTACTGGCCCTATAGGAAACACAGTGGAGTGCAAGAGTGCCTGTTTCTCAAAAGCAGAGTGTTTTTCTTGTAAGGCCGACTGGGGATTAATACAATTTCCTAAACGGAGTTGAATCACATTCAGTTTCAAGTTCTAGCATTAAGTGTTAATTCAGGGTAAGAACACCACTATTGTGCTATTCTGGCCATAAACAGTGCAAATAGCACTCGCGTCTGTTCCCAGCAAATACAGTGTATTGGACTGAAGAGAAGCTCCTGTTTTACTTAGTTTCCAATACTGAGTTGAACTAGATATGCCCCGTTTGTGTAGGAAGCACAGTTCTTTTGTTCTGAGCTAGCTCACTGTACTGGCCCTATAGGAAACACAGTGGAGTGCAAGAGTGCCTGTTTCTCAAAAGCAGAGTGTTTTTCTTGTAAGGCCGACTGGGGTTTAATACAACTTCCTAAACGGAGTTGAATCACATTCAGTTTCAAGTTCTAGCATTAAGTGTTAATTCAGGGTAAGAACACCACTATTGTGCTATTCTGGCCATAAACAGTGCAAATAGCACTCGCGTCTGTTCCCAGCAAATACAGTGTATTGGACTGAAGAGAAGCTCCTGTTTTACTTAGTTTCCAATACTGAGTTGAACTAGATATGCCCCGTTTGTGTAGGAAGCACAGTTCTTTTGTTCTGAGCTAGCTCACTGTACTGGCCCTATAGGAAACACAGTGGAGTGCAAGAGTGCCTGTTTCTCAAAAGCAGAGTGTTTTTCTTGTAAGGCCGACTGGGGTTTAATACAACTTCCTAAACGGAGTTGAATCACATTCAGTTTCAAGTTCTAGCATTAAGTGTTAATTCAGGGTCAGAACACCACTATTGTGCTATTCTGGCCATAAACAGTGCAAATAGCACTCGCGTGTGTTCCCAGCAAATACAGTGTATTGGACTGAAGAGAAGCTCCTGTTTTACTTAGTTTCCAATACTGAGTTGAACTAGATATGCCCCGTTTGTGTAGGAAGCACAGTTCTTTTGTTCTGAGCTAGCTCACTGTACTGGCCCTATAGGAAACACAGTGGAGTGCAAGAGTGCCTGTTTCTCAAAAGCAGAGTGTTTTTCTTGTAAGGCCGACTGGGGTTTAATACAACTTCCTAAACGGAGTTGAATCACATTCAGTTTCAAGTTCTAGCATTAAGTGTTAATTCAGGGTAAGAACACCACTATTGTGCTATTCTGGCCATAAACAGTGCAAATAGCACTCGCGTCTGTTCCCAGCAAATACAGTGTATTGGACTGAAGAGAAGCTCCTGTTTTACTTAGTTTCCAATACTGAGTTGAACTAGATATGCCCCGTTTGTGTAGGAAGCACAGTTCTTTTGTTTGAGCTAGCTCACTGTACTGGCCCTATAGGAAACACAGTGGAGTGCAAGAGTGCCTGTTTCTCAAAAGCAGAGTGTTTTTCTTGTAAGGCCGACTGGGGTTTAATACAACTTCCTAAACGGAGTTGAATCACATTCAGTTTCAAGTTCTAGCATTAAGTGGTAATTCAGGGTCAGAACACCACTATTGTGCTATTCTGGCCATAAACAGTGCAAATAGCACTCGCGTGTGGTCCCAGCAAATACAGTGTATTGGACTGAAGAGAAGCTCCTGTTTTACTTAGTTTCCAATACTGAGTTGAACTAGATATGCCCCGTTTGTGTAGGAAGCACAGTTCTTTTGTTCTGAGCTAGCTCACTGTACTGGCCCTATAGGAAACACAGTGGAGTGCAAGAGTGCCTGTTTCTCAAAAGCAGAGTGTTTTTCTTGTAAGGCCGACTGGGTTTTCATACAACTTCCTAAACGGAGTTGAATCACATTCAGTTTCAAGTTCTAGCATTAAGTGTTAATTCAGGGTAAGAACACCACTATTGTGCTATTCTGGCCATAAACAGTGCAAATAGCACTCGCGTCTGTTCCCAGCAAATACAGTGTATTGGACTGAAGAGAAGCTCCTGTTTTACTTAGTTTCCATACTGAGTTGAACTAGATATGCCCCGTTTGTGTAGGAAGCACAGTTCTTTTGTTCTGAGCTAGCTCACTGTACTGGCCCTATAGGAAACACAGTGGAGTGCAAGAGTGCCTGTTTCTCAAAAGCAGAGTGTTTTTCTTGTAAGGCCGACTGGGGTTTAATACAACTTCCTAAACGGAGTTGAATCACATTCAGTTTCAAGTTCTAGCATTAAGTGTTAATTCAGGGTCAGAACACCACTATTGTGCTATTCTGGCCATAAACAGTGCAAATAGCACTCGCGTCTGTTCCCAGCAAATACAGTGTATTGGACTGAAGAGAAGCTCCTGTTTTACTTAGTTTCCAATACTGAGTTGAACTAGATATGCCCCGTTTGTGTAGGAAGCACAGTTCTTTTGTTCTGAGCTAGCTCACTGTACTGGCCCTATAGGAAACACAGTGGAGTGCAAGAGTGCCTGTTTCTCAAAAGCAGAGTGTTTTTCTTGTAAGGCCGACTGGGGTGTAATACAACTTCCTAAACGGAGTTGAATCACATTCAGTTTCAAGTTCTAGCATTAAGTGTTAATTCAGGGTAAGAACACCACTATTGTGCTATTCTGGCCATAAACAGTGCAAATAGCACTCGCGTCTGTTCCCAGCAAATACAGTGTATTGGACTGAAGAGAAGCTCCTGTTTTACTTAGTTTCCAATACTGAGTTGAACTAGATATGCCCCGTTTGTGTAGGAAGCACAGTTCTTTTGTTCTGAGCTAGCTCACTGTACTGGCCCTATAGGAAACACAGTGGAGTGCAAGAGTGCCTGTTTCTCAAAAGCAGAGTGTTTTTCTTGTAAGGCCGACTGGGGTTTAATACAACTTCCTAAACGGAGTTGAATCACATTCAGTTTCAAGTTCTAGCATTAAGTGTTACTTCAGGGTAAGAACACCACTATTGTGCTATTCTGGCCATAAACAGTGCAAATAGCACTCGCGTCTGTTCCCAGCAAATACAGTGTATTGGACTGAAGAGAAGCTCCTGTTTTACTTAGTTTCCAATACTGAGTTGAACTAGATATGCCCCGTTTGTGTAGGAAGCACAGTTCTTTTGTTCTGAGCTAGCTCACTGTACTGGCCCTATAGGAAACACAGTGGAGTGCAAGAGTGCCTGTTTCTCAAAAGCAGAGTGTTTTTCTTGTAAGGCCGACTGGGGTTTAATACAACTTCCTAAACGGAGTTGAATCACATTCAGTTTCAAGTTCTAGCATTAAGTGTTATTTCAGGGTAAGAACACCACTATTGTGCTATTATGGCCATAAACAGTGCAAATAGCACTCGCGTCTGTTCCCAGCAAATACAGTGTATTGGACTGAAGAGAAGCTCCTGTTTTACTTAGTTTCCAATACTGAGTTGAACTAGATATGCCCCGTTTGTGTAGGAAGCACAGTTCTTTTGTTCTGAGCTAGCTCACTGTACTGGCCCTATAGGAAACACAGTGGAGTGCAAGAGTGCCTGTTTCTCAAAAGCAGAGTGTTTTTCTTGTAAGGCCGACTGGGGTTTAATACAACTTCCTAAATGGAGTTGAATCACATTCAGTTTCAAGTTCTAGCATTAAGTGTTACTTCAGGGTCAGAACACCACTATTGTGCTATTCTGGCCATAAACAGTGCAAATAGCACTCGCGTCTGTTCCCAGAAATACAGTGTATTGGACTGAAGAGAAGCTCCTGTTTTACATAGTTTCCAATACTGAGTTGAACTAGATATGCCCCATTTGTGTAGGAAGCACAGTTCTTTTGTTCTGAGCTAGCTCACTGTACTGGCCCTATAGGAAACACAGTGGAGTGCAAGAGTGCCTGTTTCTCAAAAGCAGAGTGTTTTTCTTGTAAGGCCGACTGGGGTTTAATACAACTTCCTAAACGGAGTTGAATCACATTCAGTTTCAAGTTCTAGCATTAAGTGTTAATTCAGGGTAAGAACACCACTATTGTGCTATTCTGGCCATAAACAGTGCAAATAGCACTCGCGTCTGTTTCCAGCAAATACAGTGTATTGGACTGAAGAGAAGCTCCTGTTTTACTTAGTTTCCAATACTGAGTTGAACTAGATATGCCCCGTTTGTGTAGGAAGCACAGTTCTTTTGTTCTGAGCTAGCTCACTGTACTGGCCCTATAGGAAACACAGTGGAGTGCAAGAGTGCCTGTTTCTCAAAAGCAGAGTGTTTTTCTTGTAATGCCGACTGGGGTTTAATACAAATTCGTAAACGGAGTTGAATCACATTCAGTTTCAAGTTCTAGCATTAAGTGTTAATTCAGGGTCAGAACACCACTATTGTGTTATTCTGGCCATAAACAGTGCAAATAGCACTCGCGTCTGTTCCCAGCAAATACAGTGTATTGGACTGAAGAGAAGCTCCTGTTTTACTTAGTTTCCAATACTGAGTTGAACTAGATATGCCCCGTTTGTGTAGGAAGCACAGTTCTTTTGTTCTGAGCTAGCTCACTGTACTGGCCCTATAGGAAACACAGTGGAGTGCAAGAGTGCCTGTTTCTCAAAAGCAGAGTGTTTTTCTTTTAAGGCCGACTGGGGTTTAATACAACTTCCTAAACGGAGTTGAATCACATTCAGTTTCAAGTTCTAGCATTAAGTGTTAATTCAGGGTCAGAACACCACTATTGTGCTATTCTGGCCATAAACAGTGCAAATAGCACTCGCGTGTGTTCCCAGCAAATACAGTGTATTGGACTGAAGAGAAGCTCCTGTTTTACTTAGTTTCCAATACTGAGTTGAACTAGATATGCCCCGTTTGTGTAGGAAGCACAGTTCTTTTGTTCTGAGCTAGCTCACTGTACTGGCCCTATAGGAAACACAGTGGAGTGCAAGAGTGCCTGTTTCTCAAAAGCAGAGTGTTTTTCTTGTAAGGCCGACTGGGGTTTAATACAACTTCCTAAACGGAGTTGAATCACATTCAGTTTCAAGTTCTAGCATTAAGTGTTATTTCAGGGTCAGAACACCACTATTGTGCTATTATGGCCATAAACAGTGCAAATAGCACTCGCGTCTGTTCCCAGCAAATACAGTGTATTGGACTGAAGAGAAGCTCCTGTTTTACTTAGTTTCCAATACTGAGTTGAACTAGATATGCCCCGTTTGTGTAGGAAGCACAGTTCTTTTGTTCTGAGCTAGCTCACTGTACTGGCCCTATAGGAAACACAGTGGAGTGCAAGAGTGCCTGTTTCTCAAAAGCAGAGTGTTTTTCTTGTAAGGCCGACTGGGGTTTAATACAACTTCCTAAATGGAGTTGAATCACATTCAGTTTCAAGTTCTAGCATTAAGTGTTACTTCAGGGTCAGAACACCACTATTGTGCTATTCTGGCCATAAACAGTGCAAATAGCACTCGCGTCTGTTCCCAGAAATACAGTGTATTGGACTGAAGAGAAGCTCCTGTTTTACATAGTTTCCAATACTGAGTTGAACTAGATATGCCCCATTTGTGTAGGAAGCACAGTTCTTTTGTTCTGAGCTAGCTCACTGTACTGGCCCTATAGGAAACACAGTGGAGTGCAAGAGTGCCTGTTTCTCAAAAGCAGAGTGTTTTTCTTGTAAGGCCGACTGGGGTTTAATACAACTTCCTAAACGGAGTTGAATCACATTCAGTTTCAAGTTCTAGCATTAAGTGTTAATTCAGGGTAAGAACACCACTATTGTGCTATTCTGGCCATAAACAGTGCAAATAGCACTCGCGTCTGTTTCCAGCAAATACAGTGTATTGGACTGAAGAGAAGCTCCTGTTTTACATAGTTTCCAATACTGAGTTGAACTAGATATGCCCCGTTTGTGTAGGAAGCACAGTTCTTTTGTTCTGAGCTAGCTCACTGTACTGGCCCTATAGGAAACACAGTGGAGTGCAAGAGTGCCTGTTTCTCAAAAGCAGAGTGTTTTTCTTGTAAGGCCGACTGGGGTTTAATACAACTTCCTAAACGGAGTTGAATCACATTCAGTTTCAAGTTCTAGCATTAAATGTTAATTCAGGGTCAGAACACCACTATTGTGCTATTCTGGCCATAAACAGTGCAAATAGCACTCGCGTGTGTTCCCAGCAAATACAGTGTATTGGACTGAAGAGAAGCTCCTGTTTTACTTAGTTTCCAATACTGAGTTGAACTAGATATGCCCCGTTTGTGTAGGAAGCACAGTTCTTTTGTTCTGAGCTAGCTCACTGTACTGGCCCTATAGGAAACACAGTGGAGTGCAAGAGTGCCTGTTTCTCAAAAGCAGAGTGTTTTTCTTGTAAGGCCGACTGGGGTTTAATACAACTTCCTAAACGGAGTTGAATCACATTCAGTTTCAAGTTCTAGCATTAAGTGTTACTTCAGGGTCAGAACACCACTATTGTGCTATTCTGGCCATAAACAGTGCAAATAGCACTCGCGTCTGTTCCCAGCAAATACAGTGTATTGGACTGAAGAGAAGCTCCTGTTTTACTTAGTTTCCAATACTGAGTTGAACTAGATATGCCCCATTTGTGTAGGAAGCACAGTTCTTTTGTTCTGAGCTAGCTCACTGTACTGGCCCTATAGGAAACACAGTGGAGTGCAAGAGTGCCTGTTTCTCAAAAGCAGAGTGTTTTTCTTGTGAGGCCGACTGGGGTTTAATACAACTTCCTAAACGGAGTTGAATCACATTCAGTTTCAAGTTCTAGCATTAAGTGTTAATTCAGGGTCAGAACACCACTATTGTGCTATTCTGGCCATAAACAGTGCAAATAGCACTCGCGTCTGTTCCCAGCAAATACAGTGTATTGGACTGAAGAGAAGCTCCTGTTTTACTTAGTTTCCAATACTGAGTTGAACTAGATATGCCCCGTTTGTGTAGGAAGCACAGTTCTTTTGTTCTGAGCTAGCTCACTGTACTGGCCCTATAGGAAACACAGTGGAGTGCAAGAGTGCCTGTTTCTCAAAAGCAGAGTGTTTTTCTTGTAAGGCCGACTGGGGTTTAATACAACTTCCTAAACGGAGTTGAATCACATTCAGTTTCAAGTTCTAGCATTAAGTGTTAATTCAGGGTAAGAACACCACTATTGTGCTATTCTGGCCATAAACAGTGCAAATAGCACTCGCGTCTGTTCCCAGCAAATACAGTGTATTGGACTGAAGAGAAGCTCCTGTTTTACTTAGTTTCCAATACTGAGTTGAACTAGATATGCCCCGTTTGTGTAGGAAGCACAGTTCTTTTGTTCTGAGCTAGCTCACTGTACTGGCCCTATAGGAAACACAGTGGAGTGCAAGAGTGCCTGTTTCTCAAAAGCAGAGTGTTTTTCTTGTAAGGCCGACTGGGGTTTAATACAACTTCCTAAACGGAGTTGAATCACATTCAGTTTCAAGTTCTAGCATTAAGTGTTACTTCAGGGTAAGAACACCACTATTGTGCTATTCTGGCCATAAACAGTGCAAATAGCACTCGCGTCTGTTCCCAGCAAATACAGTGTATTGGACTGAAGAGAAGCTCCTGTTTTACTTAGTTTCCAATACTGAGTTGAACTAGATATGCCCCGTTTGTGTAGGAAGCACAGTTCTTTTGTTCTGAGCTAGCTCACTGTACTGGCCTTATAGGAAACACAGTGGAGTGCAAGAGTGCCTGTTTCTCAAAAGCAGAGTGTTTTTCTTGTAAGGCCGACTGGGGTTTAATACAACTTCCTAAACGGAGTTGAATCACATTCAGTTTCAAGTTCTAGCATTAAGTGTTATTTCAGGGTAAGAACACCACTATTGTGCTATTATGGCCATAAACAGTGCAAATAGCACTCGCGTCTGTTCCCAGCAAATACAGTGTATTGGACTGAAGAGAAGCTCCTGTTTTACTTAGTTTCCAATACTGAGTTGAACTAGATATGCCCCGTTTGTGTAGGAAGCACAGTTCTTTTGTTCTGAGCTAGCTCACTGTACTGGTCCTATAGGAAACACAGTGGAGTGCAAGAGTGCCTGTTTCTCAAAAGCAGAGTGTTTTTCTTGTAAGGCCGACTGGGGTTTAATACAACTTCCTAAACGGAGTTGAATCACATTCAGTTTCAAGTTCTAGCATTAAGTGTTACTTCAGGGTCAGAACACCACTATTGTGCAATTCTGGCCATAAACAGTGCAAATAGCACTCCCGTCTGTTCCCAAAAATACAGTGTATTGGACTGAAGAGAAGCTCCTGTTTTACATAGTTTCCAATACTGAGTTGAACTAGATATGCCCCGTTTGTGTAGGAAGCACAGTTCTTTTGTTCTGAGCTAGCTCACTGTACTGGCCCTATAGGAAACACAGTGGAGTGCAAGAGTGCCTGTTTCTCAAAAGCAGAGTGTTTTCCTTGTAAGGCCGACTGGGGTTTAATACAACTTCCTAAACGGAGTTGAATCACATTCAGTTTCAAGTTCTAGCATTAAGTGTTAATTCAGGGTCAGAACACCACTATTGTGCTATTCTGGCCATAAACAGTGCAAATAGCACTCGCGTCTGTTCCCAGCAAATACAGTGTATTGGACTGAAGAGAAGCTCCTGTTTTACTTAGTTTCCAATACTGAGTTGAACTAGATATGCCCCGTTTGTGTAGGAAGCACAGTTCTTTTGTTCTGAGCTAGCTCACTGTACTGGCCCTATAGGAAACACAGTGGAGTGCAAGAGTGCCTGTTTCTCAAAAGCAGAGTGTTTTTCTTGTAAGGCCGACTGGGGTTTAATACAACTTCCTAAACGGAGTTGAATCACATTCAGTTTCAAGTTCTAGCATTAAGTGTTACTTCAGGGTCAGAACACCACTATTGTGCTATTCTGGCCATAAACAGTGCAAATAGCACTCGCGTCTGTTCCCAGAAATACAGTGTATTGGACTGAAGAGAAGCTCCTGTTTTACATAGTTTCCAATACTGAGTTGAACTAGATATGCCCCATTTGTGTAGGAAGCACAGTTCTTTTGTTCTGAGCTAGCTCACTGTACTGGCCCTATAGGAAACACAGTGGAGTGCAAGAGTGCCTGTTTCTCAAAAGCAGAGTGTTTTTCTTGTAAGGCCGACTGGGGTTTAATACAACTTCCTAAACGGAGTTGAATCACATTCAGTTTCAAGTTCTAGCATTAAGTGTTACTTCAGGGTCAGAACACCACTATTGTGCAATTCTGGCGATAAACAGTGCAAATAGCACTCGCGTCTGTTCCCAAAAATACAGTGTATTGGACTGAAGAGAAGCTCCTGTTTTACATAGTTTCCAATACTGAGTTGAACTAGATATGCCCCGTTTGTGTAGGAAGCACAGTTCTTTTGTTCTGAGCTAGCTCACTGTACTGGCCCTGTAGGAAACACAGTGGAGTGCAAGAGTGCCTGTTTCTCAAAAGCAGAGTGTTTTTCTTGTAAGGCCGACTGGGGTTTAATACAACTTCCTAAACGGAGTTGAATCACATTCAGTTTCAAGTTCTAGCATTAAGTGTTACTTCAGGGTCAGAACACCACTATTGTGCTATTCTGGCCATAAACAGTGCAAATAGCACTCGCGTCTGTTCCCAGAAATACAGTGTATTGGACTGAAGAGAAGCTCCTGTTTTACTTAGTTTCCAATACTGAGTTGAACTAGATATGCCCCGTTTGTGTAGGAAGCACAGTTCTTTTGTTCTGAGCTAGCTCACTGTACTGGCCCTATAGGAAACACAGTGGAGTGCAAGAGTGCCTGTTTCTCAAAAGCAGAGTGTTTTTCTTGTAAGGCCTACTGGGGTTTAATACAGCTTCCTAAACGGAGTTGAATCACATTCAGTTTCAAGTTCTAGCATTAAGTGTTAATTCAGGGTAAGAACACCACTATTGTGCTATTCTGGCCATAAACAGTGCAAATAGCACTCGCGTCTGTTCCCAGCAAATACAGTGTATTGGACTGAAGAGAAGCTCCTGTTTTACTTAGTTTCCAATACTGAGTTGAACTAGATATGCCCCGTTTGTGTAGGAAGCACAGTTCTTTTGTTCTGAGCTAGCTCACTGTACTGGCCCTATAGGAAACACAGTGGAGTGCAAGAGTGCCTGTTTCTCAAAAGCAGAGTGTTTTTCTTGTAATGCCGACTGGGGTTTAATACAACTTCCTAAACGGAGTTGAATCACATTCAGTTTCAAGTTCTAGCATTAAGTGTTAATTCAGGGTCAGAACACCACTATTGTGCTATTCTGGCCATAAACAGTGCAAATAGCACTCGCGTCTGTTCCCAGCAAATACAGTGTATTGGACTGAAGAGAAGCTCCTGTTTTACTTAGTTTCCAATACTGAGTTGAACTAGATATGCCCCGTTTGTGTAGGAAGCACAGTTCTTTTGTTCTGAGCTAGCTCACTGTACTGGCCCTATAGGAAACACAGTGGAGTGCAAGATGCCTGTTTCTCAAAAGCAGAGTGTTTTTCTTGTAAGGCCGACTGGGGATTAATACAACTTCCTAAACGGAGTTGAATCACATTCAGTTTCAAGTTCTAGCATTAAGTGTTACTTAAGGGTAAGAACACCTCTATTGTGCTATTCTGGCCATAAACAGTGCAAATAGCACTCGCGTCTGTTCCCAGCAAATACAGTGTATTGGACTGAAGAGAAGCTCCTGTTTTACTTAGTTTCCAATACTGAGTTGAACTAGATATGCCCCGTTTGTGTAGGAAGCACAGTTCTTTTGTTCTGAGCTAGCTCACTGTACTGGCCCTATAGGAAACACAGTGGAGTGCAAGAGTGCCTGTTTCTCAAAAGCAGAGTGTTTTTCTTGTAAGGCCGACTGGGGTTTAATACAACTTCCTAAACGGAGTTGAATCACATTCAGTTTCAAGTTCTAGCATTAAGTGTTAATTCAGGGTAAGAACACCACTATTGTGCTATTCTGGCCATAAACAGTGCAAATAGCACTCGCGTGTGTTCCCAGCAAATACAGTGTATTGGACTGAAGAGAAGCTCGTGTTTTACTTAGTTTCCAATACTGAGTTGAACTAGATATGCCCCGTTTGTGTAGGAAGCACAGTTCTTTTGTTCTGAGCTAGCTCACTGTACTGGCCCTATAGGAAACACAGTGGAGTGCAAGAGTGCCTGTTTCTCAAAAGCAGAGTGTTTTTCTTGTAAGGCCGACTGGGGTTTAATACAACTTCCTAAACGGAGTTGAATCACATTCAGTTTCAAGTTGTAGCATTAAGTGTTACTTCAGGGTCAGAACACCACTATTGTGCTATTCTGGCCATAAACAGTGCAAATAGCACTCGCGTCTGTTCCCAGCAAATACAGTGTATTGGACTGAAGAGAAGCTCCTGTTTTACTTAGTTTCCAATACTGAGTTGAACTAGATATGCCCCGTTTGTGTAGGAAGCACAGTTCTTTTGTTCTGAGCTAGCTCACTGTACTGGCCCTATAGGAAACACAGTGGAGTGCAAGAGTGCCTGTTTCTCAAAAGCAGAGTGTTTTTCTTGTAAGGCCGACTGGGGTTTAATACAACTTCCTAAACGGAGTTGAATCACATTCAGTTTCAAGTTCTAGCATTAAGTGTTAATTCAGGGTAAGAACACCACTATTGTGCTATTCTGGCCATAAACAGTGCAAATAGCACTCGCGTCTGTTCCCAGCAAATACAGTGTATTGGACTGAAGAGAAGCTCCTGTTTTACTTAGTTTCCAATACTGAGTTGAACTAGATATGCCCCGTTTGTGTAGGAAGCACAGTTCTTTTGTTCTGAGCTAGCTCACTGTACTGGCCCTATAGGAAACACAGTGGAGTGCAAGAGTGCCTGTTTCTCAAAAGCAGAGTGTTTTTCTTGTAAGGCCGACTGGGGTTTAATACAACTTCCTAAACGGAGTTGAATCACATTCAGTTTCAAGTTCTAGCATTAAGTGTTAATTCAGGGTCAGAACACCACTATTGTGCTATTCTGGCCATAAACAGTGCAAATAGCACTCGCGTCTGTTCCCAGCAAATACAGTGTATTGGACTGAAGAGAAGTTCCTGTTTTACTTAGTTTCCAATACTGAGTAGAACTAGATATGCCCCGTCTGTGTAGGAAGCACAGTTCTTTTGTTCTGAGCTAGCTCACTGTACTGGCCCTATAGGAAACACAGTGGAGTGCAAGAGTGCCTGTTTCTCAAAAGCAGAGTGTTTTTCTTGTAAGGCCGACTGGGGTTTAATACAACTTCCTAAACGGAGTTGAATCACATTCAGTTTCAAGTTCTAGCATTAAGTGTTAATTCAGGGTAAGAACACCACTATTGTGCTATTCTGGCCATAAACAGTGCAAATAGCACTCGCGTCTGTTCCCAGCAAATACAGTGTATTGGACTGAAGAGAAGCTCCTGTTTTACTTAGTTTCCAATACTGAGTTGAACTAGATATGCCCCGTTTGTGTAGGAAGCACAGTTCTTTTGTTCTGAGCTAGCTCACTGTACTGGCCCTATAGGAAACACAGTGGAGTGCAAGAGTGCCTGTTTCTCAAAAGCAGAGTGTTTTTCTTGTAAGGCCGACTGGGGTTTAATACAACTTCCTAAACGGAGTTGAATCACATTCAGTTTCAAGTTCTAGCATTAAGTGTTAATTCAGGGTCAGAACACCACTATTGTGCTATTCTGGCCATAAACAGTGCAAATAGCACTCGCGTGTGTTCCCAGCAAATACAGTGTATTGGACTGAAGAGAAGCTCCTGTTTTACTTAGTTTCCAATACTGAGTTGAACTAGATATGCCCCGTTTGTGTAGGAAGCACAGTTCTTTTGTTCTGAGCTAGCTCACTGTACTGGCCCTATAGGAAACACAGTGGAGTGCAAGAGTGCCTGTTTCTCAAAAGCAGAGTGTTTTTCTTGTAAGGCCGACTGGGGTTTAATACAACTTCCTAAACGGAGTTGAATCACATTCAGTTTCAAGTTCTAGCATTAAGTGTTAATTCAGGGTAAGAACACCACTATTGTGCTATTCTGGCCATAAACAGTGCAAATAGCACTCGCGTCTGTTCCCAGCAAATACAGTGTATTGGACTGAAGAGAAGCTCCTGTTTTACTTAGTTTCCAATACTGAGTTGAACTAGATATGCCCCGTTTGTGTAGGAAGCACAGTTCTTTTGTTTGAGCTAGCTCACTGTACTGGCCCTATAGGAAACACAGTGGAGTGCAAGAGTGCCTGTTTCTCAAAAGCAGAGTGTTTTTCTTGTAAGGCCGACTGGGGTTTAATACAACTTCCTAAACGGAGTTGAATCACATTCAGTTTCAAGTTCTAGCATTAAGTGTTAATTCAGGGTAAGAACACCACTATTGTGCTATTCTGGCCATAAACAGTGCAAATAGCACTCGCGTGTGTTCCCAGCAAATACAGTGTATTGGACTGAAGAGAAGCTCGTGTTTTACTTAGTTTCCAATACTGAGTTGAACTAGATATGCCCCGTTTGTGTAGGAAGCACAGTTCTTTTGTTCTGAGCTAGCTCACTGTACTGGCCCTATAGGAAACACAGTGGAGTGCAAGAGTGCCTGTTTCTCAAAAGCAGAGTGTTTTTCTTGTAAGGCCGACTGGGGTTTAATACAACTTCCTAAACGGAGTTGAATCACATTCAGTTTCAAGTTGTAGCATTAAGTGTTACTTCAGGGTCAGAACACCACTATTGTGCTATTCTGGCCATAAACAGTGCAAATAGCACTCGCGTCTGTTCCCAGCAAATACAGTGTATTGGACTGAAGAGAAGCTCCTGTTTTACTTAGTTTCCAATACTGAGTTGAACTAGATATGCCCCGTTTGTGTAGGAAGCACAGTTCTTTTGTTCTGAGCTAGCTCACTGTACTGGCCCTATAGGAAACACAGTGGAGTGCAAGAGTGCCTGTTTCTCAAAAGCAGAGTGTTTTTCTTGTAAGGCCGACTGGGGTTTAATACAACTTCCTAAACGGAGTTGAATCACATTCAGTTTCAAGTTCTAGCATTAAGTGTTAATTCAGGGTAAGAACACCACTATTGTGCTATTCTGGCCATAAACAGTGCAAATAGCACTCGCGTCTGTTCCCAGCAAATACAGTGTATTGGACTGAAGAGAAGCTCCTGTTTTACTTAGTTTCCAATACTGAGTTGAACTAGATATGCCCCGTTTGTGTAGGAAGCACAGTTCTTTTGTTCTGAGCTAGCTCACTGTACTGGCCCTATAGGAAACACAGTGGAGTGCAAGAGTGCCTGTTTCTCAAAAGCAGAGTGTTTTTCTTGTAAGGCCGACTGGGTTTAATACAACTTCCTAAACGGAGTTGAATCACATTCAGTTTCAAGTTCTAGCATTAAGTGTTAATTCAGGGTAAGAACGCCACTATTGTGCTATTCTGGCCATAAACAGTGCAAATAGCACTCGCGTCTGTTCCCAGCAAATACAGTGTATTGGACTGAAGAGAAGCTCCTGTTTTACTTAGTTTCCAATACTGAGTAGAACTAGATATGCCCCGTCTGTGTAGGAAGCACAGTTCTTTTGTTCTGAGCTAGCTCACTGTACTGGCCCTATAGGAAACACAGTGGAGTGCAAGAGTGCCTGTTTCTCAAAAGCAGAGTGTTTTTCTTGTAAGGCCGACTGGGGATTAATACAATTTCCTAAACGGAGTTGAATCACATTCAATTTCAAGTTCTAGCATTAAGTGTTAATTCAGGGTAAGAACACCACTATTGTGCTATTCTGGCCATAAACAGTGCAAATAGCACTCGCGTCTGTTCCCAGCAAATACAGTGTATTGGACTGAAGAGAAGCTCCTGTTTTACTTAGTTTCCAATACTGAGTTGAACTAGATATGCCCCGTTTGTGTAGGAAGCACAGTTCTTTTGTTCTGAGCTAGCTCACTGTACTGGCCCTATAGGAAACACAGTGGAGTGCAAGAGTGCCTGTTTCTCAAAAGCAGAGTGTTTTTCTTGTAAGGCCGACTGGGGTTTAATACAACTTCCTAAACGGAGTTGAATCACATTCAGTTTCAAGTTCTAGCATTAAGTGTTAATTCAGGGTAAGAACACCACTATTGTGCTATTCTGGCCATAAACAGTGCAAATAGCACTCGCGTCTGTTCCCAGCAAATACAGTGTATTGGACTGAAGAGAAGCTCCTGTTTTACTTAGTTTCCAATACTGAGTTGAACTAGATATGCCCCGTTTGTGTAGGAAGCACAGTTCTTTTGTTCTGAGCTAGCTCACTGTACTGGCCCTATAGGAAACACAGTGGAGTGCAAGAGTGCCTGTTTCTCAAAAGCAGAGTGTTTTTCTTGTAAGGCCGACTGGGGTTTAATACAACTTCCTAAACGGAGTTGAATCACATTCAGTTTCAAGTTCTAGCATTAAGTGTTAATTCAGGGTCAGAACACCACTATTGTGCTATTCTGGCCATAAACAGTGCAAATAGCACTCGCGTGTGTTCCCAGCAAATACAGTGTATTGGACTGAAGAGAAGCTCCTGTTTTACTTAGTTTCCAATACTGAGTTGAACTAGATATGCCCCGTTTGTGTAGGAAGCACAGTTCTTTTGTTCTGAGCTAGCTCACTGTACTGGCCCTATAGGAAACACAGTGGAGTGCAAGAGTGCCTGTTTCTCAAAAGCAGAGTGTTTTTCTTGTAAGGCCGACTGGGGTTTAATACAACTTCCTAAACGGAGTTGAATCACATTCAGTTTCAAGTTCTAGCATTAAGTGTTAATTCAGGGTAAGAACACCACTATTGTGCTATTCTGGCCATAAACAGTGCAAATAGCACTCGCGTCTGTTCCCAGCAAATACAGTGTATTGGACTGAAGAGAAGCTCCTGTTTTACTTAGTTTCCAATACTGAGTTGAACTAGATATGCCCCGTTTGTGTAGGAAGCACAGTTCTTTTGTTTGAGCTAGCTCACTGTACTGGCCCTATAGGAAACACAGTGGAGTGCAAGAGTGCCTGTTTCTCAAAAGCAGAGTGTTTTTCTTGTAAGGCCGACTGGGGTTTAATACAACTTCCTAAACGGAGTTGAATCACATTCAGTTTCAAGTTCTAGCATTAAGTGGTAATTCAGGGTCAGAACACCACTATTGTGCTATTCTGGCCATAAACAGTGCAAATAGCACTCGCGTGTGGTCCCAGCAAATACAGTGTATTGGACTGAAGAGAAGCTCCTGTTTTACTTAGTTTCCAATACTGAGTTGAACTAGATATGCCCCGTTTGTGTAGGAAGCACAGTTCTTTTGTTCTGAGCTAGCTCACTGTACTGGCCCTATAGGAAACACAGTGGAGTGCAAGAGTGCCTGTTTCTCAAAAGCAGAGTGTTTTTCTTGTAAGGCCGACTGGGTTTTCATACAACTTCCTAAACGGAGTTGAATCACATTCAGTTTCAAGTTCTAGCATTAAGTGTTAATTCAGGGTAAGAACACCACTATTGTGCTATTCTGGCCATAAACAGTGCAAATAGCACTCGCGTCTGTTCCCAGCAAATACAGTGTATTGGACTGAAGAGAAGCTCCTGTTTTACTTAGTTTCCATACTGAGTTGAACTAGATATGCCCCGTTTGTGTAGGAAGCACAGTTCTTTTGTTCTGAGCTAGCTCACTGTACTGGCCCTATAGGAAACACAGTGGAGTGCAAGAGTGCCTGTTTCTCAAAAGCAGAGTGTTTTTCTTGTAAGGCCGACTGGGGTTTAATACAACTTCCTAAACGGAGTTGAATCACATTCAGTTTCAAGTTCTAGCATTAAGTGTTAATTCAGGGTCAGAACACCACTATTGTGCTATTCTGGCCATAAACAGTGCAAATAGCACTCGCGTCTGTTCCCAGCAAATACAGTGTATTGGACTGAAGAGAAGCTCCTGTTTTACTTAGTTTCCAATACTGAGTTGAACTAGATATGCCCCGTTTGTGTAGGAAGCACAGTTCTTTTGTTCTGAGCTAGCTCACTGTACTGGCCCTATAGGAAACACAGTGGAGTGCAAGAGTGCCTGTTTCTCAAAAGCAGAGTGTTTTTCTTGTAAGGCCGACTGGGGTTTAATACAACTTCCTAAACGGAGTTGAATCACATTCAGTTTCAAGTTCTAGCATTAAGTGTTAATTCAGGGTAAGAACACCACTATTGTGCTATTCTGGCCATAAACAGTGCAAATAGCACTCGCGTCTGTTCCCAGCAAATACAGTGTATTGGACTGAAGAGAAGCTCCTGTTTTACTTAGTTTCCAATACTGAGTTGAACTAGATATGCCCCGTTTGTGTAGGAAGCACAGTTCTTTTGTTTGAGCTAGCTCACTGTACTGGCCCTATAGGAAACACAGTGGAGTGCAAGAGTGCCTGTTTCTCAAAAGCAGAGTGTTTTTCTTGTAAGGCCGACTGGGGTTTAATACAACTTCCTAAACGGAGTTGAATCACATTCAGTTTCAAGTTCTAGCATTAAGTGTTACTTCAGGGTAAGAACACCACTATTGTGCTATTCTGGCCATAAACAGTGCAAATAGCACTCGCGTCTGTTCCCAGCAAATACAGTGTATTGGACTGAAGAGAAGCTCCTGTTTTACTTAGTTTCCAATACTGAGTTGAACTAGATATGCCCCGTTTGTGTAGGAAGCACAGTTCTTTTGTTCTGAGCTAGCTCACTGTACTGGCCCTATAGGAAACACAGTGGAGTGCAAGAGTGCCTGTTTCTCAAAAGCAGAGTGTTTTTCTTGTAAGGCCGACTGGGGTTTAATACAACTTCCTAAACGGAGTTGAATCACATTCAGTTTCAAGTTCTAGCATTAAGTGTTATTTCAGGGTAAGAACACCACTATTGTGCTATTATGGCCATAAACAGTGCAAATAGCACTCGCGTCTGTTCCCAGCAAATACAGTGTATTGGACTGAAGAGAAGCTCCTGTTTTACTTAGTTTCCAATACTGAGTTGAACTAGATATGCCCCGTTTGTGTAGGAAGCACAGTTCTTTTGTTCTGAGCTAGCTCACTGTACTGGCCCTATAGGAAACACAGTGGAGTGCAAGAGTGCCTGTTTCTCAAAAGCAGAGTGTTTTTCTTGTAAGGCCGACTGGGGTTTAATACAACTTCCTAAATGGAGTTGAATCACATTCAGTTTCAAGTTCTAGCATTAAGTGTTACTTCAGGGTCAGAACACCACTATTGTGCTATTCTGGCCATAAACAGTGCAAATAGCACTCGCGTCTGTTCCCAGAAATACAGTGTATTGGACTGAAGAGAAGCTCCTGTTTTACATAGTTTCCAATACTGAGTTGAACTAGATATGCCCCATTTGTGTAGGAAGCACAGTTCTTTTGTTCTGAGCTAGCTCACTGTACTGGCCCTATAGGAAACACAGTGGAGTGCAAGAGTGCCTGTTTCTCAAAAGCAGAGTGTTTTTCTTGTAAGGCCGACTGGGGTTTAATACAACTTCCTAAACGGAGTTGAATCACATTCAGTTTCAAGTTCTAGCATTAAGTGTTAATTCAGGGTAAGAACACCACTATTGTGCTATTCTGGCCATAAACAGTGCAAATAGCACTCGCGTCTGTTTCCAGCAAATACAGTGTATTGGACTGAAGAGAAGCTCCTGTTTTACTTAGTTTCCAATACTGAGTTGAACTAGATATGCCCCGTTTGTGTAGGAAGCACAGTTCTTTTGTTCTGAGCTAGCTCACTGTACTGGCCCTATAGGAAACACAGTGGAGTGCAAGAGTGCCTGTTTCTCAAAAGCAGAGTGTTTTTCTTGTAATGCCGACTGGGGTTTAATACAAATTCGTAAACGGAGTTGAATCACATTCAGTTTCAAGTTCTAGCATTAAGTGTTAATTCAGGGTCAGAACACCACTATTGTGTTATTCTGGCCATAAACAGTGCAAATAGCACTCGCGTCTGTTCCCAGCAAATACAGTGTATTGGACTGAAGAGAAGCTCCTGTTTTACTTAGTTTCCAATACTGAGTTGAACTAGATATGCCCCGTTTGTGTAGGAAGCACAGTTCTTTTGTTCTGAGCTAGCTCACTGTACTGGCCCTATAGGAAACACAGTGGAGTGCAAGAGTGCCTGTTTCTCAAAAGCAGAGTGTTTTTCTTTTAAGGCCGACTGGGGTTTAATACAACTTCCTAAACGGAGTTGAATCACATTCAGTTTCAAGTTCTAGCATTAAGTGTTAATTCAGGGTCAGAACACCACTATTGTGCTATTCTGGCCATAAACAGTGCAAATAGCACTCGCGTGTGTTCCCAGCAAATACAGTGTATTGGACTGAAGAGAAGCTCCTGTTTTACTTAGTTTCCAATACTGAGTTGAACTAGATATGCCCCATTTGTGTAGGAAGCACAGTTCTTTTGTTCTGTGCTAGCTCACTGTACTGGCCCTATAGGAAACACAGTGGAGTGCAAGAGTGCCTATTTCTAAAAAGCAGAGTGTTTTTCTTGTAAGGCCGACTGGGGATTAATACAACTTCCTAAACGGAGTTGAATCACATTCAGTTTCAAGTTCTAGCATTAAGTGTTAATTCAGGGTAAGAACACCACTATTGTGCTATTCTGGCCATAAACAGTGCAAATAGCACTCGCGTCTGTTTCCAGCAAATACAGTGTATTGGACTGAAGAGAAGCTCCTGTTTTACTTAGTTTCCAATACTGAGTTGAACTAGATATGCCCCGTTTGTGTAGGAAGCACAGTTCTTTTGTTCTGAGCTAGCTCACTGTACTGGCCCTATAGGAAACACAGTGGAGTGCAAGAGTGCCTGTTTCTCAAAAGCAGAGTGTTTTTCTTGTAATGCCGACTGGGGTTTAATACAACTTCCTAAACGGAGTTGAATCACATTCAGTTTCAAGTTCTAGCATTAAGTGTTAATTCAGGGTCAGAACACCACTATTGTGTTATTCTGGCCATAAACAGTGCAAATAGCACTCGCGTCTGTTCCCAGCAAATACAGTGTATTGGACTGAAGAGAAGCTCCTGTTTTACTTAGTTTCCAATACTGAGTTGAACTAGATATGCCCCGTTTGTGTAGGAAGCACAGTTCTTTTGTTCTGAGCTAGCTCACTGTACTGGCCCTATAGGAAACACAGTGGAGTGCAAGAGTGCCTGTTTCTCAAAAGCAGAGTGTTTTTCTTTTAAGGCCGACTGGGGTTTAATACAACTTCCTAAACGGAGTTGAATCACATTCAGTTTCAAGTTCTAGCATTAAGTGTTAATTCAGGGTCAGAACACCACTATTGTGCTATTCTGGCCATAAACAGTGCAAATAGCACTCGCGTGTGTTCCCAGCAAATACAGTGTATTGGACTGAAGAGAAGCTCCTGTTTTACTTAGTTTCCAATACTGAGTTGAACTAGATATGCCCCGTTTGTGTAGGAAGCACAGTTCTTTTGTTCTGAGCTAGCTCACTGTACTGGCCCTATAGGAAACACAGTGGAGTGCAAGAGTGCCTGTTTCTCAAAAGCAGAGTGTTTTTCTTGTAAGGCCGACTGGGGTTTAATACAACTTCCTAAACGGAGTTGAATCACATTCAGTTTCAAGTTCTAGCATTAAATGTTAATTCAGGGTCAGAACACCACTATTGTGCTATTCTGGCCATAAACAGTGCAAATAGCACTCGCGTGTGTTCCCAGCAAATACAGTGTATTGGACTGAAGAGAAGCTCCTGTTTTACTTAGTTTCCAATACTGAGTTGAACTAGATATGCCCCGTTTGTGTAGGAAGCACAGTTCTTTTGTTCTGAGCTAGCTCACTGTACTGGCCCTATAGGAAACACAGTGGAGTGCAAGAGTGCCTGTTTCTCAAAAGCAGAGTGTTTTTCTTGTAAGGCCGACTGGGGTTTAATACAACTTCCTAAACGGAGTTGAATCACATTCAGTTTCAAGTTCTAGCATTAAGTGTTAATTCAGGGTCAGAACACCACTATTGTGCTATTCTGGCCATAAACAGTGCAAATAGCACTCGCGTCTGTTCCCAGCAAATACAGTGTATTGGACTGAAGAGAAGCTCCTGTTTTACTTAGTTTCCAATACTGAGTTGAACTAGATATGCCCCATTTGTGTAGGAAGCACAGTTCTTTTGTTCTGAGCTAGCTCACTGTACTGGCCCTATAGGAAACACAGTGGAGTGCAAGAGTGCCTGTTTCTCAAAAGCAGAGTGTTTTTCTTGTAAGGCCGACTGGGGTTTAATACAACTTCCTAAACGGAGTTGAATCACATTCAGTTTCAAGTTCTAGCATTAAGTGTTAATTCAGGGTCAGAACACCACTATTGTGCTATTCTGGCCATAAACAGTGCAAATAGCACTCGCGTCTGTTCCCAGCAAATACAGTGTATTGGACTGAAGAGAAGCTCCTGTTTTACTTAGTTTCCAATACTGAGTTGAACTAGATATGCCCCGTTTGTGTAGGAAGCACAGTTCTTTTGTTCTGAGCTAGCTCACTGTACTGGCCCTATAGGAAACACAGTGGAGTGCAAGAGTGCCTGTTTCTCAAAAGCAGAGTGTTTTTCTTGTAAGGCCGACTGGGGTTTAATACAACTTCCTAAACGGAGTTGAATCACATTCAGTTTCAAGTTCTAGCATTAAGTGTTAATTCAGGGTAAGAACACCACTATTGTGCTATTCTGGCCATAAACAGTGCAAATAGCACTCGCGTCTGTTCCCAGCAAATACAGTGTATTGGACTGAAGAGAAGCTCCTGTTTTACTTAGTTTCCAATACTGAGTTGAACTAGATATGCCCCGTTTGTGTAGGAAGCACAGTTCTTTTGTTCTGAGCTAGCTCACTGTACTGGCCCTATAGGAAACACAGTGGAGTGCAAGAGTGCCTGTTTCTCAAAAGCAGAGTGTTTTTCTTGTAAGGCCGACTGGGGTTTAATACAACTTCCTAAACGGAGTTGAATCACATTCAGTTTCAAGTTCTAGCATTAAGTGTTACTTCAGGGTAAGAACACCACTATTGTGCTATTCTGGCCATAAACAGTGCAAATAGCACTCGCGTCTGTTCCCAGCAAATACAGTGTATTGGACTGAAGAGAAGCTCCTGTTTTACTTAGTTTCCAATACTGAGTTGAACTAGATATGCCCCGTTTGTGTAGGAAGCACAGTTCTTTTGTTCTGAGCTAGCTCACTGTACTGGCCTTATAGGAAACACAGTGGATTGCAAGAGTGCCTGTTTCTCAAAAGCAGAGTGTTTTTCTTGTAAGGCCGACTGGGGTTTAATACAACTTCCTAAACGGAGTTGAATCACATTCAGTTTCAAGTTCTAGCATTAAGTGTTATTTCAGGGTAAGAACACCACTATTGTGCTATTATGGCCATAAACAGTGCAAATAGCACTCGCGTCTGTTCCCAGCAAATACAGTGTATTGGACTGAAGAGAAGCTCCTGTTTTACTTAGTTTCCAATACTGAGTTGAACTAGATATGCCCCGTTTGTGTAGGAAGCACAGTTCTTTTGTTCTGAGCTAGCTCACTGTACTGGCCCTATAGGAAACACAGTGGAGTGCAAGAGTGCCTGTTTCTCAAAAGCAGAGTGTTTTTCTTGTAAGGCCGACTGGGGTTTAATACAACTTCCTAAACGGAGTTGAATCACATTCAGTTTCAAGTTCTAGCATTAAGTGTTACTTCAGGGTCAGAACACCACTATTGTGCAATTCTGGCCATAAACAGTGCAAATAGCACTCCCGTCTGTTCCCAAAAATACAGTGTATTGGACTGAAGAGAAGCTCCTGTTTTACATAGTTTCCAATACTGAGTTGAACTAGATATGCCCCGTTTGTGTAGGAAGCACAGTTCTTTTGTTCTGAGCTAGCTCACTGTACTGGCCCTATAGGAAACACAGTGGAGTGCAAGAGTGCCTGTTTCTCAAAAGCAGAGTGTTTTCCTTGTAAGGCCGACTGGGGTTTAATACAACTTCCTAAACGGAGTTGAATCACATTCAGTTTCAAGTTCTAGCATTAAGTGTTAATTCAGGGTCAGAACACCACTATTGTGCTATTCTGGCCATAAACAGTGCAAATAGCACTCGCGTCTGTTCCCAGCAAATACAGTGTATTGGACTGAAGAGAAGCTCCTGTTTTACTTAGTTTCCAATACTGAGTTGAACTAGATATGCCCCGTTTGTGTAGGAAGCACAGTTCTTTTGTTCTGAGCTAGCTCACTGTACTGGCCCTATAGGAAACACAGTGGAGTGCAAGAGTGCCTGTTTCTCAAAAGCAGAGTGTTTTTCTTGTAAGGCCGACTGGGGTTTAATACAACTTCCTAAACGGAGTTGAATCACATTCAGTTTCAAGTTATAGCATTAAGTGTTACTTCAGGGTCAGAACACCACTATTGTGCTATTCTGGCCATAAACAGTGCAAATAGCACTCGCGTCTGTTCCCAGAAATACAGTGTATTGGACTGAAGAGAAGCTCCTGTTTTACATAGTTTCCAATACTGAGTTGAACTAGATATGCCCCATTTGTGTAGGAAGCACAGTTCTTTTGTTCTGAGCTAGCTCACTGTACTGGCCCAATAGGAAACACAGTGGAGTGCAAGAGTGCCTGTTTCTCAAAAGCAGAGTGTTTTTCTTGTAAGGCCGACTGGGGTTTAATACAACTTCCTAAACGGAGTTGAATCACATTCAGTTTCAAGTTCTAGCATTAAGTGTTAATTCAGGGTAAGAACACCACTATTGTGCTATTCTGGCCATAAACAGTGCAAATAGCACTCGCGTCTGTTTCCAGCAAATACAGTGTATTGGACTGAAGAGAAGCTCCTGTTTTACTTAGTTTCCAATACTGAGTTGAACTAGATATGCCCCGTTTGTGTAGGAAGCACAGTTCTTTTGTTCTGAGCTAGCTCACTGTACTGGCCCTATAGGAAACACAGTGGAGTGCAAGAGTGCCTGTTTCTCAAAAGCAGAGTGTTTTTCTTGTAAGGCCGACTGGGGTTTAATACAACTTCCTAAACGGAGTTGAATCACATTCAGTTTCAAGTTCTAGCATTAAGTGTTACTTCAGGGTCAGAACACCACTATTGTGCTATTCTGGCCATAAACAGTGCAAATAGCACTCGCGTCTGTTCCCAGAAATACAGTGTATTGGACTGAAGAGAAGCTCCTGTTTTACATAGTTTCCAATACTGAGTTGAACTAGATATGCTCCATTTGTGTAGGAAGCACAGTTCTTTTGTTCTGAGCTAGCTCACTGTACTGGCCCTATAGGAAACACAGTGGAGTGCAAGAGAGCCTGTTTCTCAAAAGCAGAGTGTTTTTCTTGTAAGGCCGACTGGGGTTTAATACAACTTCCTAAACGGAGTTGAATCACATTCAGTTTCAAGTTCTAGCATTAAGTGTTAATTCAGGGTAAGAACACCACTATTGTGCTATTCTGGCCATAAACAGTGCAAATAGCACTCGCGTCTGTTTCCAGCAAATACAGTGTATTGGACTGAAGAGAAGCTCCTGTTTTACTTAGTTTCCAATACTGAGTTGAACTAGATATGCCCCGTTTGTGTAGGAAGCACAGTTCTTTTGTTCTGAGCTAGCTCACTGTACTGGCCCTATAGGAAACACAGTGGAGTGCAAGAGTGCCTGTTTCTCAAAAGCAGAGTGTTTTTCTTGTAATGCCGACTGGGGTTTAATACAAATTCGTAAACGGAGTTGAATCACATTCAGTTTCAAGTTCTAGCATTAAGTGTTAATTCAGGGTCAGAACACCACTATTGTGTTATTCTGGCCATAAACAGTGCAAATAGCACTCGCGTCTGTTCCCAGCAAATACAGTGTATTGGACTGAAGAGAAGCTCCTGTTTTACTTAGTTTCCAATACTGAGTTGAACTAGATATGCCCCGTTTGTGTAGGAAGCACAGTTCTTTTGTTCTGAGCTAGCTCACTGTACTGGCCCTATAGGAAACACAGTGGAGTGCAAGAGTGCCTGTTTCTCAAAAGCAGAGTGTTTTTCTTTTAAGGCCGACTGGGGTTTAATACAACTTCCTAAACGGAGTTGAATCACATTCAGTTTCAAGTTCTAGCATTAAGTGTTAATTCAGGGTCAGAACACCACTATTGTGCTATTCTGGCCATAAACAGTGCAAATAGCACTCGCGTGTGTTCCCAGCAAATACAGTGTATTGGACTGAAGAGAAGCTCCTGTTTTACTTAGTTTCCAATACTGAGTTGAACTAGATATGCCCCGTTTGTGTAGGAAGCACAGTTCTTTTGTTCTGAGCTAGCTCACTGTACTGGCCCTATAGGAAACACAGTGGAGTGCAAGAGTGCCTGTTTCTCAAAAGCAGAGTGTTTTTCTTGTAAGGCCGACTGGGGTTTAATACAACTTCCTAAACGGAGTTGAATCACATTCAGTTTCAAGTTCTAGCATTAAGTGTTAATTCAGGGTCAGAACACCACTATTGTGCTATTCTGGCCATAAACAGTGCAAATAGCACTCGCGTGTGTTCCCAGCAAATACAGTGTATTGGACTGAAGAGAAGCTCCTGTTTTACTTAGTTTCCAATACTGAGTTGAACTAGATATGCCCCGTTTGTGTAGGAAGCACAGTTCTTTTGTTCTGAGCTAGCTCACTGTACTGGCCCTATAGGAAACACAGTGGAGTGCAAGAGTGCCTGTTTCTCAAAAGCAGAGTGTTTTTCTTGTAAGGCCGACTGGGGTTTAATACAACTTCCTAAACGGAGTTGAATCACATTCAGTTTCAAGTTCTAGCATTAAGTGTTAATTCAGGGTCAGAACACCACTATTGTGCTATTCTGGCCATAAACAGTGCAAATAGCACTCGCGTCTGTTCCCAGCAAATACAGTGTATTGGACTGAAGAGAAGCTCCTGTTTTACTTAGTTTCCAATACTGAGTTGAACTAGATATGCCCCGTTTGTGTAGGAAGCACAGTTCTTTTGTTCTGAGCTAGCTCACTGTACTGGCCCTATAGGAAACACAGTGGAGTGCAAGAGTGCCTGTTTCTCAAAAGCAGAGTGTTTTTCTTGTAAGGCCGACTGGGGTTTAATACAACTTCCTAAACGGAGTTGAATCACATTCAGTTTCAAGTTCTAGCATTAAGTGTTAATTCAGGGTCAGAACACCACTATTGTGCTATTCTGGCCATAAACAGTGCAAATAGCACTCGCGTCTGTTCCCAGCAAATACAGTGTATTGGACTGAAGAGAAGCTCCTGTTTTACTTAGTTTCCAATACTGAGTTGAACTAGATATGCCCCGTTTGTGTAGGAAGCACAGTTCTTTTGTTCTGAGCTAGCTCACTGTACTGGCCCTATAGGAAACACAGTGGAGTGCAAGAGTGCCTGTTTCTCAAAAGCAGAGTGTTTTTCTTGTAAGGCCGACTGGGGTTTAATACAACTTCCTAAACGGAGTTGAATCACATTCAGTTTCAAGTTCTAGCATTAAGTGTTAATTCAGGGTCAGAACACCACTATTGTGCTATTCTGGCCATAAACAGTGCAAATAGCACTCGCGTCTGTTCCCAGCAAATACAGTGTATTGGACTGAAGAGAAGCTCCTGTTTTACTTAGTTTCCAATACTGAGTTGAACTAGATATGCCCCGTTTGTGTAGGAAGCACAGTTCTTTTGTTCTGAGCTAGCTCACTGTACTGGCCCTATAGGAAACACAGTGGAGTGCAAGAGTGCCTGTTTCTCAAAAGCAGAGTGTTTTTCTTGTAAGGCCGACTGGGGTTTAATACAACTTCCTAAACGGAGTTGAATCACATTCAGTTTCAAGTTCTAGCATTAAGTGTTACTTCAGGGTAAGAACACCACTATTGTGCTATTCTGGCCATAAACAGTGCAAATAGCACTCGCGTCTGTTCCCAGCAAATACAGTGTATTGGACTGAAGAGAAGCTCCTGTTTTACTTAGTTTCCAATACTGAGTTGAACTAGATATGCCCCGTTTGTGTAGGAAGCACAGTTCTTTTGTTCTGAGCTAGCTCACTGTACTGGCCTTATAGGAAACACAGTGGAGTGCAAGAGTGCCTGTTTCTCAAAAGCAGAGTGTTTTTCTTGTAAGGCCGACTGGGGTTTAATACAACTTCCTAAACGGAGTTGAATCACATTCAGTTTCAAGTTCTAGCATTAAGTGTTATTTCAGGGTAAGAACACCACTATTGTGCTATTATGGCCATAAACAGTGCAAATAGCACTCGCGTCTGTTCCCAGCAAATACAGTGTATTGGACTGAAGAGAAGCTCCTGTTTTACTTAGTTTCCAATACTGAGTTGAACTAGATATGCCCCGTTTGTGTAGGAAGCACAGTTCTTTTGTTCTGAGCTAGCTCACTGTACTGGCCCTATAGGAAACACAGTGGAGTGCAAGAGTGCCTGTTTCTCAAAAGCAGAGTGTTTTTCTTGTAAGGCCGACTGGGGTTTAATACAACTTCCTAAACGGAGTTGAATCACATTCAGTTTCAAGTTCTAGCATTAAGTGTTACTTCAGGGTCAGAACACCACTATTGTGCAATTCTGGCCATAAACAGTGCAAATAGCACTCCCGTCTGTTCCCAAAAATACAGTGTATTGGACTGAAGAGAAGCTCCTGTTTTACATAGTTTCCAATACTGAGTTGAACTAGATATGCCCCGTTTGTGTAGGAAGCACAGTTCTTTTGTTCTGAGCTAGCTCACTGTACTGGCCCTATAGGAAACACAGTGGAGTGCAAGAGTGCCTGTTTCTCAAAAGCAGAGTGTTTTCCTTGTAAGGCCGACTGGGGTTTAATACAACTTCCTAAACGGAGTTGAATCACATTCAGTTTCAAGTTCTAGCATTAAGTGTTAATTCAGGGTCAGAACACCACTATTGTGCTATTCTGGCCATAAACAGTGCAAATAGCACTCGCGTCTGTTTCCAGCAAATACAGTGTATTGGACTGAAGAGAAGCTCCTGTTTTACTTAGTTTCCAATACTGAGTTGAACTAGATATGCCCCGTTTGTGTAGGAAGCACAGTTCTTTTGTTCTGAGCTAGCTCACTGTACTGGCCCTATAGGAAACACAGTGGAGTGCAAGAGTGCCTGTTTCTCAAAAGCAGAGTGTTTTTCTTGTAAGGCCGACTGGGGTTTAATACAACTTCCTAAACGGAGTTGAATCACATTCAGTTTCAAGTTCTAGCATTAAGTGTTACTTCAGGGTCAGAACACCACTATTGTGCTATTCTGGCCATAAACAGTGCAAATAGCACTCGCGTCTGTTCCCAGAAATACAGTGTATTGGACTGAAGAGAAGCTCCTGTTTTACATAGTTTCCAATACTGAGTTGAACTAGATATGCCCCATTTGTGTAGGAAGCACAGTTCTTTTGTTCTGAGCTAGCTCACTGTACTGGCCCTATAGGAAACACAGTGGAGTGCAAGAGAGCCTGTTTCTCAAAAGCAGAGTGTTTTTCTTGTAAGGCCGACTGGGGTTTAATACAACTTCCTAAACGGAGTTGAATCACATTCAGTTTCAAGTTCTAGCATTAAGTGTTAATTCAGGGTAAGAACACCACTATTGTGCTATTCTGGCCATAAACAGTGCAAATAGCACTCGCGTCTGTTTCCAGCAAATACAGTGTATTGGACTGAAGAGAAGCTCCTGTTTTACTTAGTTTCCAATACTGAGTTGAACTAGATATGCCCCGTTTGTGTAGGAAGCACAGTTCTTTTGTTCTGAGCTAGCTCACTGTACTGGCCCTATAGGAAACACAGTGGAGTGCAAGAGTGCCTGTTTCTCAAAAGCAGAGTGTTTTTCTTGTAATGCCGACTGGGGTTTAATACAAATTCGTAAACGGATTTGAATCACATTCAGTTTCAAGTTCTAGCATTAAGTGTTAATTCAGGGTCAGAACACCACTATTGTGTTATTCTGGACATAAACAGTGCAAATAGCACTCGCGTCTGTTCCCAGCAAATACAGTGTATTGGACTGAAGAGAAGCTCCTGTTTTACTTAGTTTCCAATACTGAGTTGAACTAGATATGCCCCGTTTGTGTAGGAAGCACAGTTCTTTTGTTCTGAGCTAGCTCACTGTACTGGCCCTATAGGAAACACAGTGGAGTGCAAGAGTGCCTGTTTCTCAAAAGCAGAGTGTTTTTCTTTTAAGGCCGACTGGGGTTTAATACAACTTCCTAAACGGAGTTGAATCACATTCAGTTTCAAGTTCTAGCATTAAGTGTTAATTCAGGGTCAGAACACCACTATTGTGCTATTCTGGCCATAAACAGTGCAAATAGCACTCGCGTGTGTTCCCAGCAAATACAGTGTATTGGACTGAAGAGAAGCTCCTGTTTTACTTAGTTTCCAATACTGAGTTGAACTAGATATGCCCCGTTTGTGTAGGAAGCACAGTTCTTTTGTTCTGAGCTAGCTCACTGTACTGGCCCTATAGGAAACACAGTGGAGTGCAAGAGTGCCTGTTTCTCAAAAGCAGAGTGTTTTTCTTGTAAGGCCGACTGGGGTTTAATACAACTTCCTAAACGGAGTTGAATCACATTCAGTTTCAAGTTCTAGCATTAAGTGTTAATTCAGGGTCAGAACACCACTATTGTGCTATTCTGGCCATAAACAGTGCAAATAGCACTCGCGTCTGTTCCCAGCAAATACAGTGTATTGGACTGAAGAGAAGCTCCTGTTTTACTTAGTTTCCAATACTGAGTTGAACTAGATATGCCCCGTTTGTGTAGGAAGCACAGTTCTTTTGTTCTGAGCTAGCTCACTGTACTGGCCCTATAGGAAACACAGTGGAGTGCAAGAGTGCCTGTTTCTCAAAAGCAGAGTGTTTTTCTTGTAAGGCCGACTGGGGTTTAATACAACTTCCTAAACGGAGTTGAATCACATTCAGTTTCAAGTTCTAGCATTAAGTGTTAATTCAGGGTCAGAACACCACTATTGTGCTATTCTGGCCATAAACAGTGCAAATAGCACTCGCGTCTGTTCCCAGCAAATACAGTGTATTGGACTGAAGAGAAGCTCCTGTTTTACTTAGTTTCCAATACTGAGTTGAACTAGATATGCCCCGTTTGTGTAGGAAGCACAGTTCTTTTGTTCTGAGCTAGCTCACTGTACTGGCCCTATAGGAAACACAGTGGAGTGCAAGAGTGCCTGTTTCTCAAAAGCAGAGTGTTTTTCTTGTAAGGCCGACTGGGGTTTAATACAACTTCCTAAACGGAGTTGAATCACATTCAGTTTCAAGTTCTAGCATTAAGTGTTAATTCAGGGTCAGAACACCACTATTGTGCTATTCTGGCCATAAACAGTGCAAATAGCACTCGCGTCTGTTCCCAGCAAATACAGTGTATTGGACTGAAGAGAAGCTCCTGTTTTACTTAGTTTCCAATACTGAGTTGAACTAGATATGCCCCGTTTGTGTAGGAAGCACAGTTCTTTTGTTCTGAGCTAGCTCACTGTACTGGCCCTATAGGAAACACAGTGGAGTGCAAGAGTGCCTGTTTCTCAAAAGCAGAGTGTTTTTCTTGTAAGGCCGACTGGGGTTTAATACAACTTCCTAAACGGAGTTGAATCACATTCAGTTTCAAGTTCTAGCATTAAGTGTTAATTCAGGGTCAGAACACCACTATTGTGCTATTCTGGCCATAAACAGTGCAAATAGCACTCGCGTCTGTTCCCAGCAAATACAGTGTATTGGACTGAAGAGAAGCTCCTGTTTTACTTAGTTTCCAATACTGAGTTGAACTAGATATGCCCCGTTTGTGTAGGAAGCACAGTTCTTTTGTTCTGAGCTAGCTCACTGTACTGGCCCTATAGGAAACACAGTGGAGTGCAAGAGTGCCTGTTTCTCAAAAGCAGAGTGTTTTTCTTGTAAGGCCGACTGGGGTTTAATACAACTTCCTAAACGGAGTTGAATCACATTCAGTTTCAAGTTCTAGCATTAAGTGTTACTTCAGGGTAAGAACACCACTATTGTGCTATTCTGGCCATAAACAGTGCAAATAGCACTCGCGTCTGTTCCCAGCAAATACAGTGTATTGGACTGAAGAGAAGCTCCTGTTTTACTTAGTTTCCAATACTGAGTTGAACTAGATATGCCCCGTTTGTGTAGGAAGCACAGTTCTTTTGTTCTGAGCTAGCTCACTGTACTGGCCTTATAGGAAACACAGTGGAGTGCAAGAGTGCCTGTTTCTCAAAAGCAGAGTGTTTTACTTGTAAGGCCGACTGGGGTTTAATACAACTTCCTAAACGGAGTTGAATCACATTCAGTTTCAAGTTCTAGCATTAAGTGTTATTTCAGGGTAAGAACACCACTATTGTGCTATTATGGCCATAAACAGTGCAAATAGCACTCGCGTCTGTTCCCAGCAAATACAGTGTATTGGACTGAAGAGAAGCTCCTGTTTTACTTAGTTTCCAATACTGAGTTGAACTAGATATGCCCCGTTTGTGTAGGAAGCACAGTTCTTTTGTTCTGAGCTAGCTCACTGTACTGGCCCTATAGGAAACACAGTGGAGTGCAAGAGTGCCTGTTTCTCAAAAGCAGAGTGTTTTTCTTGTAAGGCCGACTGGGGTTTAATACAACTTCCTAAACGGAGTTGAATCACATTCAGTTTCAAGTTCTAGCATTAAGTGTTACTTCAGGGTCAGAACACCACTATTGTGCAATTCTGGCCATAAACAGTGCAAATAGCACTCCCGTCTGTTCCCAAAAATACAGTGTATTGGACTGAAGAGAAGCTCCTGTTTTACATAGTTTCCAATACTGAGTTGAACTAGATATGCCCCGTTTGTGTAGGAAGCACAGTTCTTTTGTTCTGAGCTAGCTCACTGTACTGGCCCTATAGGAAACACAGTGGAGTGCAAGAGTGCCTGTTTCTCAAAAGCAGAGTGTTTTCCTTGTAAGGCCGACTGGGGTTTAATACAACTTCCTAAACGGAGTTGAATCACATTCAGTTTCAAGTTCTAGCATTAAGTGTTAATTCAGGGTCAGAACACCACTATTGTGCTATTCTGGCCATAAACAGTGCAAATAGCACTCCCGTCTGTTCCCAGCAAATAAAGTGTATTGGACTGAAGAGAAGCTCCTGTTTTACTTAGTTTCCAATACTGAGTTGAACTAGATATGCCCCGTTTGTGTAGGAAGCACAGTTCTTTTGTTCTGAGCTAGCTCACTGTACTGGCCCTATAGGAAACACAGTGGAGTGCAAGAGTGCCTGTTTCTCAAAAGCAGAGTGTTTTTCTTGTAAGGCCGACTGGGGTTTAATACAACTTCCTAAACGGAGTTGAATCACATTCAGTTTCAAGTTCTAGCATTAAGTGTTACTTCAGGGTCAGAACACCACTATTGTGCTATTCTGGCCATAAACAGTGCAAATAGCACTCGCGTCTGTTCCCAGAAATACAGTGTATTGGACTGAAGAGAAGCTCCTGTTTTACATAGTTTCCAATACTGAGTTGAACTAGATATGCCCCATTTGTGTAGGAAGCACAGTTCTTTTGTTCTGAGCTAGCTCACTGTACTGGCCCTATAGGAAACACAGTGGAGTGCAAGAGTGCCTGTTTCTCAAAAGCAGAGTGTTTTTCTTGTAAGGCCGACTGGGGTTTAATACAACTTCCTAAACGGAGTTGAATCACATTCAGTTTCAAGTTCTAGCATTAAGTGTTAATTCAGGGTAAGAACACCACTATTGTGCTATTCTGGCCATAAACAGTGCAAATAGCCCTCGCGTCTGTTTCCAGCAAATACAGTGTATTGGACTGAAGAGAAGCTCCTGTTTTACTTAGTTTCCAATACTGAGTTGAACTAGATATGCCCCGTTTGTGTAGGAAGCACAGTTCTTTTGTTCTGAGCTAGCTCACTGTACTGGCCCTATAGGAAACACAGTGGAGTGCAAGAGTGCCTGTTTCTCAAAAGCAGAGTGTTTTTCTTGTAAGGCCGACTGGGGTTTAATACAACTTCCTAAACGGAGTTGAATCACATTCAGTTTCAAGTTCTAGCATTAAGTGTTAATTCAGGGTCAGAACACCACTATTGTGCTATTCTGGCCATAAACAGTGCAAATAGCACTCGCGTCTGTTCCCAGAAATACAGTGTATTGGACTGAAGAGAAGCTCCTGTTTTACATAGTTTCCAATACTGAGTTGAACTAGATATGCCCCATTTGTGTAGGAAGCACAGTTCTTTTGTTCTGAGCTAGCTCACTGTACTGGCCCTATAGGAAACACAGTGGAGTGCAAGAGTGCCTGTTTCTCAAAAGCAGAGTGTTTTTCTTGTAAGGCCGACTGGGGTTTAATACAACTTCCTAAACGGAGTTGAATCACATTCAGTTTCAAGTTCTAGCATTAAGTGTTAATTCAGGGTAAGAACACCACTATTGTGCTATTCTGGCCATAAACAGTGCAAATAGCACTCGCGTCTGTTTCCAGCAAATACAGTGTATTGGACTGAAGAGAAGCTCCTGTTTTACTTAGTTTCCAATACTGAGTTGAACTAGATATGCCCCGTTTGTGTAGGAAGCACAGTTCTTTTGTTCTGAGCTAGCTCACTGTACTGGCCCTATAGGAAACACAGTGGAGTGCAAGAGTGCCTGTTTCTCAAAAGCAGAGTGTTTTTCTTGTAAGGCCGACTGGGGTTTAATACAACTTCCTAAATGGAGTTGAATCACATTCAGTTTCAAGTTCTAGCATTAAGTGTTAATTCAGGGTCAGAACACCACTATTGTGCTATTCTGGCCATAAACAGTGCAAATAGCACTCGCGTCTGTTCCCAGCAAATACAGTGTATTGGACTGAAGAGAAGCTCCTGTTTTACTTAGTTTCCAATACTGAGTTGAACTAGATATGCCCCGTTTGTGTAGGAAGCACAGTTCTTTTGTTCTGAGCTAGCTCACTGTACTGGCCCTATAGGAAACACAGTGGAGTGCAAGAGTGCCTGTTTCTCAAAAGCAGAGTGTTTTTCTTGTAAGGCCGACTGGGGTTTAATACAACTTCCTAAACGGAGTTGAATCACATTCAGTTTCAAGTTCTAGCATTAAGTGTTAATTCAGGGTCAGAACACCACTATTGTGCTATTCTGGCCATAAACAGTGCAAATAGCACTCGCGTCTGTTCCCAGCAAATACAGTGTATTGGACTGAAGAGAAGCTCCTGTTTTACTTAGTTTCCAATACTGAGTTGAACTAGATATGCCCCGTTTGTGTAGGAAGCACAGTTCTTTTGTTCTGAGCTAGCTCACTGTACTGGCCTTATAGGAAACACAGTGGAGTGCAAGAGTGCCTGTTTCTCAAAAGCAGAGTGTTTTTCTTGTAAGGCCGACTGGGGTTTAATACAACTTCCTAAACGGAGTTGAATCACATTCAGTTTCAAGTTCTAGCATTAAGTGTTATTTCAGGGTAAGAACACCACTATTGTGCTATTCTGGCCATAAACAGTGCAAATAGCACTCGCGTCTGTTCCCAGCAAATACAGTGTATTGGACTGAAGAGAAGCTCCTGTTTTACTTAGTTTCCAATACTGAGTTGAACTAGATATGCCCCGTTTGTGTAGGAAGCACAGTTCTTTTGTTCTGAGCTAGCTCACTCTACTGGCCCTATAGGAAACACAGTGGAGTGCAAGAGTGCCTGTTTCTCAAAAGCAGAGTGTTTTTCTTGTAAGGCCGACTGGGGTTTAATACAACTTCCTAAACGGAGTTGAATCACATTCAGTTTCAAGTTCTAGCATTAAGTGTTACTTCAGGGTCAGAACACCACTATTGTGCTATTCTGGCCATAAACAGTGCAAATAGCACTCGCGTCTGTTCCCAGAAATACAGTGTATTGGACTGAAGAGAAGCTCCTGTTTTACATAGTTTCCAATACTGAGTTGAACTAGATATGCCCCATTTGTGTAGGAAGCACAGTTCTTTTGTTCTGAGCTAGCTCACTGTACTGGCCCTATAGGAAACACAGTGGAGTGCAAGAGTGCCTGTTTCTCAAAAGCAGAGTGTTTTTCTTGTAAGGCCGACTGGGGTTTAATACAACTTCCTAAACGGAGTTGAATCACATTCAGTTTCAAGTTCTAGCATTAAGTGTTAATTCAGGGTAAGAACACCACTATTGTGCTATTCTGGCCATAAACAGTGCAAATAGCACTCGCGTCTGTTTCCAGCAAATACAGTGTATTGGACTGAAGAGAAGCTCCTGTTTTACTTAGTTTCCAATACTGAGTTGAACTAGATATGCCCCGTTTGTGTAGGAAGCACAGTTCTTTTGTTCTGAGCTAGCTCACTGTACTGGCCCTATAGGAAACACAGTGGAGTGCAAGAGTGCCTGTTTCTCAAAAGCAGAGTGTTTTTCTTGTAAGGCCGACTGGGGTTTAATACAACTTCCTAAATGGAGTTGAATCACATTCAGTTTCAAGTTCTAGCATTAAGTGTTAATTCAGGGTCAGAACACCACTATTGTGCTATTCTGGCCATAAACAGTGCAAATAGCACTCGCGTCTGTTCCCAGCAAATACAGTGTATTGGACTGAAGAGAAGCTCCTGTTTTACTTAGTTTCCAATACTGAGTTGAACTAGATATGCCCCGTTTGTGTAGGAAGCACAGTTCTTTTGTTCTGAGCTAGCTCACTGTACTGGCCCTATAGGAAACACAGTGGAGTGCAAGAGTGCCTCTTTCTCAAAAGCAGAGTGTTTTTCTTGTAATGCCGACTGGGGTTTAATACAACTTCCTAAACGGAGTTGAATCACATTCAGTTTCAAGTTCTAGCATTAAGTGTTAATTCAGGGTCAGAACACCACTATTGTGTTATTCTGGCCATAAACAGTGCAAATAGCACTCGCGTCTGTTCCCAGCAAATACAGTGTATTGGACTGAAGCGAAGCTCCTGATTTACTTAGTTTCCAATACTGAGTTGAACTAGATATGCCCCGTTTGTGTAGGAAGCACAGTTCTTTTGTTCTGAGCTAGCTCACTGTACTGGCCCTATAGGAAACACAGTGGAGTGCAAGAGTGCCTGTTTCTCAAAAGCAGAGTGTTTTTCTTGTAATGCCGACTGGGGTTTAATACAACTTCCTTAACGGAGTTGAATCACATTCAGTTTCAAGTTCTAGCATTAAGTGTTAATTCAGGGTCAGAACACCACTATTGTGCTATTCTGGCCATAAACAGTGCAAATAGCACTCGCGTCTGTTCCCAGCAAATACAGTGTATTGGACTGAAGAGAAGCTCCTGTTTTACTTAGTTTCCAATACTGAGTTGAACTAGATATGCCCCGTTTGTGTAGGAAGCACAGTTCTTTTGTTCTGAGCTAGCTCACTGTACTGGCCCTATAGGAAACACAGTGGAGTGCAAGAGTGCCTGTTTCTCAAAAGCAGAGTGTTTTTCTTGTAAGGCCGACTGGGGTTTAATACAACTTCCTAAACGGAGTTGAATCACATTCAGTTTCAAGTTCTAGCATTAAGTGTTAATTCAGGGTAAGAACACCACTATTGTGCTATTCTGGCCATAAACAGTGCAAATAGCACTCGCGTCTGTTCCCAGCAAATACAGTGTATTGGACTGAAGAGAAGCTCCTGTTTTACTTAGTTTCCAATACTGAGTTGAACTAGATATGCCCCGTTTGTGTAGGAAGCACAGTTCTTTTGTTCTGAGCTAGCTCACTGTACTGGCCCTATAGGAAACACAGTGGAGTGCAAGAGTGCCTGTTTCTCAAAAGCAGAGTGTTTTTCTTGTAAGGCCGACTGGGGTTTAATACAACTTCCTAAACGGAGTTGAATCACATTCAGTTTCAAGTTCTAGCATTAAGTGTTACTTCAGGGTAAGAACACCACTATTGTGCTATTCTGGCCATAAACAGTGCAAATAGCACTCGCGTCTGTTCCCAGCAAATACAGTGTATTGGACTGAAGAGAAGCTCCTGTTTTACTTAGTTTCCAATACTGAGTTGAACTAGATATGCCCCGTTTGTGTAGGAAGCACAGTTCTTTTGTTCTGAGCTAGCTCACTGTACTGGCCTTATAGGAAACACAGTGGAGTGCAAGAGTGCCTGTTTCTCAAAAGCAGAGTGTTTTTCTTGTAAGGCCGACTGGGGTTTAATACAACTTCCTAAACGGAGTTGAATCACATTCAGTTTCAAGTTCTAGCATTAAGTGTTATTTCAGGGTAAGAACACCACTATTGTGCTATTATGGCCATAAACAGTGCAAATAGCACTCGCGTCTGTTCCCAGCAAATACAGTGTATTGGACTGAAGAGAAGCTCCTGTTTTACTTAGTTTCCAATACTGAGTTGAACTAGATATGCCCCGTTTGTGTAGGAAGCACAGTTCTTTTGTTCTGAGCTAGCTCACTGTACTGGCCCTATAGGAAACACAGTGGAGTGCAAGAGTGCCTGTTTCTCAAAAGCAGAGTGTTTTTCTTGTAAGGCCGACTGGGGTTTAATACAACTTCCTAAACGGAGTTGAATCACATTCAGTTTCAAGTTATAGCATTAAGTGTTACTTCAGGGTCAGAACACCACTATTGTGCAATTCTGGCCATAAACAGTGCAAATAGCACTCCCGTCTGTTCCCAAAAATACAGTGTATTGGACTGAAGAGAAGCTCCTGTTTTACATAGTTTCCAATACTGAGTTGAACTAGATATGCCCCGTTTGTGTAGGAAGCACAGTTCTTTTGTTCTGAGCTAGCTCACTGTACTGGCCCTATAGGAAACACAGTGGAGTGCAAGAGTGCCTGTTTCTCAAAAGCAGAGTGTTTTTCTTGTAAGGCCGACTGGGGTTTAATACAACTTCCTAAACGGAGTTGAATCACATTAAGTTTCAAGTTCTAGCATTAAGTGTTAATTCAGGGTCAGAACACCACTATTGTGCTATTCTGGCCATAAACAGTGCAAATAGCACTCGCGTCTGTTCCCAGCAAATACAGTGTATTGGACTGAAGAGAAGCTCCTGTTTTACTTAGTTTCCAATACTGAGTTGAACTAGATATGCCCCGTTTGTGTAGGAAGCACAGTTCTTTTGTTCTGAGCTAGCTCACTGTACTGGCCCTATAGGAAACACAGTGGAGTGCAAGAGTGCCTGTTTCTCAAAAGCAGAGTGTTTTTCTTGTAAGGCCGACTGGGGTTTAATACAACTTCCTAAACGGAGTTGAATCACATTCAGTTTCAAGTTCTAGCATTAAGTGTTACTTCAGGGTCAGAACACCACTATTGTGCTATTCTGGCCATAAACAGTGCAAATAGCACTCGCGTCTGTTCCCAGAAATACAGTGTATTGGACTGAAGAGAAGCTCCTGTTTTACATAGTTTCCAATACTGAGTTGAACTAGATATGCCCCATTTGTGTAGGAAGCACAGTTCTTTTGTTCTGAGCTAGCTCACTGTACTGGCCCTATAGGAAACACAGTGGAGTGCAAGAGTGCCTGTTTCTCAAAAGCAGAGTGTTTTTCTTGTAAGGCCGACTGGGGTTTAATACAACTTCCTAAACGGAGTTGAATCACATTCAGTTTCAAGTTCTAGCATTAAGTGTTAATTCAGGGTAAGAACACCACTATTGTGCTATTCTGGCCATAAACAGTGCAAATAGCACTCGCGTCTGTTTCCAGCAAATACAGTGTATTGGACTGAAGAGAAGCTCCTGTTTTACTTAGTTTCCAATACTGAGTTGAACTAGATATGCCCCGTTTGTGTAGGAAGCACAGTTCTTTTGTTCTGAGCTAGCTCACTGTACTGGCCCTATAGGAAACACAGTGGAGTGCAAGAGTGCCTGTTCCTCAAAAGCAGAGTGTTTTTCTTGTAAGGCCGACTGGGGTTTAATACAACTTCCTAAATGGAGTTGAATCACATTCAGTTTCAAGTTCTAGCATTAAGTGTTAATTCAGGGTCAGAACACCACTATTGTGCTATTCTGGCCATAAACAGTGCAAATAGCACTCGCGTCTGTTCCCAGCAAATACAGTGTATTGGACTGAAGAGAAGCTCCTGTTTTACTTAGTTTCCAATACTGAGTTGAACTAGATATGCCCCGTTTGTGTAGGAAGCACAGTTCTTTTGTTCTGAGCTAGCTCACTGTACTGGCCCTATAGGAAACACAGTGGAGTGCAAGAGTGCCTGTTTCTCAAAAGCAGAGTGTTTTTCTTGTAATGCCGACTGGGGTTTAATACAACTTCCTAAACGGAGTTGAATCACATTCAGTTTCAAGTTCTAGCATTAAGTGTTAATTCAGGGTCAGAACACCACTATTGTGTTATTCTGGCCATAAACAGTGCAAATAGCACTCGCGTCTGTTCCCAGCAAATACAGTGTATTGGACTGAAGAGAAGCTCCTGATTTACTTAGTTTCCAATACTGAGTTGAACTAGATATGCCCCGTTTGTGTAGGAAGCACAGTTCTTTTGTTCTGAGCTAGCTCACTGTACTGGCCCTATAGGAAACACAGTGGAGTGCAAGAGTGCCTGTTTCTCAAAAGCAGAGTGTTTTTCTGGTAAGGCCGACTGGGGTTTAATACAACTTCCTAAACGGAGTTGAATCACATTCAGTTTCAAGTTCTAGCATTAAGTGTTAATTCAGGGTCAGAACACGACTATTGTGCTATTCTGGCCATAAACAGTGCAAATAGCACTCGCGTCTGTTCCCAGCAAATACAGTGTATTGGACTGAAGAGAAGCTCCTGTTTTACTTAGTTTCCAATACTGAGTTGAACTAGATATGCCCCGTTTGTGTAGGAAGCACAGTTCTTTTGTTCTGAGCTAGCTCACTGTACTGGCCCTATAGGAAACACAGTGGAGTGCAAGAGTGCCTGTTTCTCAAAAGCAGAGTGTTTTTCTTGTAAGGCCGACTGTGGTTTAATACAACTTCCTAAACGGAGTTGAATCACATTCAGTTTCAAGTTCTAGCATTAAGTGTTACTTCAGGGTCAGAACACCACTATTGTGCTATTCTGGCCATAAACAGTGCAAATAGCACTCGCGTCTGTTCCCAGAAATACAGTGTATTGGACTGAAGAGAAGCTCCTGTTTTACATAGTTTCCAATACTGAGTTGAACTAGATATGCCCCATTTGTGTAGGAAGCACAGTTCTTTTGTTCTGAGCTAGCTCACTGTACTGGCCCTATAGGAAACACAGTGGAGTGCAAGAGTGCCTGTTTCTCAAAAGCAGAGTGTTTTTCTTGTAAGGCCGACTGGGGTTTAATACAACTTCCTAAACGGAGTTGAATCACATTCAGTTTCAAGTTCTAGCATTAAGTGTTAATTCAGGGTAAGAACACCACTATTGTGCTATTCTGGCCATAAACAGTGCAAATAGCACTCGCGTCTGTTTCCAGCAAATACAGTGTATTGGACTGAAGAGAAGCTCCTGTTTTACTTAGTTTCCAATACTGAGTTGAACTAGATATGCCCCGTTTGTGTAGGAAGCACAGTTCTTTTGTTCTGAGCTAGCTCACTGTACTGGCCCTATAGGAAACACAGTGGAGTGCAAGAGTGCCTGTTTCTCAAAAGCAGAGTGTTTTTCTTGTAAGGCCGACTGGGGTTTAATACAACTTCCTAAATGGAGTTGAATCACATTCAGTCTCAAGTTCTAGCATTAAGTGTTAATTCAGGGTCAGAACACCACTATTGTGCTATTCTGGCCATAAACAGTGCAAATAGCACTCGCTTCTGTTCCCAGCAAATACAGTGTATTGGACTGAAGAGAAGCTCCTGTTTTACTTAGTTTCCAATACTGAGTTGAACTAGATATGCCCCGTTTGTGTAGGAAGCACAGTTCTTTTGTTCTGAGCTAGCTCACTGTACTGGCCCTATAGGAAACACAGTGGAGTGCAAGAGTGCCTGTTTCTCAAAAGCAGAGTTTTTTTCTTGTAATGCCGACTGGGGTTTAATACAACTTACTAAACGGAGTTGAATCACATTCAGTTTCAAGTTCTAGCATTAAGTGTTAATTCAGGGTCAGAACACCACTATTGTGTTATTCTGGCCATAAACAGTGCAAATAGCACTCGCGTCTGTTCCCAGCAAATACAGTGTATTGGACTGAAGAGAAGCTCCTGATTTACTTAGTTTCCAATACTGAGTTGAACTAGATATGCCCCGTTTGTGTAGGAAGCACAGTTCTTTAGTTCTGAGCTAGCTCACTGTACTGGCCCTATAGGAAACACAGTGGAGTGCAAGAGTGCCTGTTTCTCAAAAGCAGAGTGTTTTTCTGGTAAGGCCGACTGGGGTTTAATACAACTTCCTAAACGGAGTTGAATCACATTCAGTTTCAAGTTCTAGCATTAAGTGTTAATTCAGGGTCAGAACACGACTATTGTGCTATTCTGGCCATAAACAGTGCAAATAGCACTCGCGTCTGTTCCCAGCAAATACAGTGTATTGGACTGAAGATAAGCTCCTGTTTTACTTAGTTTCCAATACTGAGTTGAACTAGATATGCCCCGTTTGTGTAGGAAGCACAGTTCTTTTGTTCTGAGCTAGCTCACTGTACTGGCCCTATAGGAAACACAGTGGAGTGCAAGAGTGCCTGTTTCTCAAAAGCAGAGTGTTTTTCTTGTAAGGGGGACTGGGGTTTAATACAACTTCCTAAACGGAGTTGAATCACATTCAGTTTCAAGTTCTAGCATTAAGTGTTAATTCAGGGTAAGAACACCACTATTGTGCTATTCTGGCCATAAACAGTGCAAATAGCACTCGCGTCTGTTCCCAGCAAATACAGTGTATTGGACTGAAGAGAAGCTCCTGTTTTACTTAGTTTCCAATACTGAGTTGAACTAGATATGCCCCGTTTGTGAGGGAGCACAGTTCTTTTGTTCTGAGCTAGCTCACTGTACTGGCCCTATAGGAAACACAGTGGAGTGCAAGAGTGCCTGTTTCTCAAAAGCAGAGTGTTTTTCTTGTAAGGCCGACTGGGGTGTAATACAACGTCCTAAACGGAGTTGAATCACATTCAGTTTCAAGTTCTAGCATTAAGTGTTAATTCAGGGTAAGAATGCCACTATTGTGCTATTCTGGCCATAAACAGTGCAAATAGCACTCGCGTCTGTTCCCAGCAAATACAGTGTATTGGACTGAAGAGAAGCTCCTGTTTTACTTAGTTTCCAATACTGAGTTGAACTAGATATGCCCCGTTTGTGTAGGAAGCACAGTTCTTTTGTTCTGAGCTAGCTCACTGTACTGGCCCTATAGGAAACACAGTGGAGTGCAAGAGTGCCTGTTTCTCAAAAGCAGAGTGTTTTTCTTGTAAGGCCGACTGGGGTTTAATACAACTTCCTAAACGGAGTTGAATCACATTCAGTTTCAAGTTCTAGCATTAAGTGTTACTTCAGGGTCAGAACACCACTATTGTGCTATTCTGGCCATAAACAGTGCAAATAGCACTCGCGTCTGTTCCCAGCAAATACAGTGTATTGGACTGAAGAGAAGCTCCTGTTTTACTTAGTTTCCAATACTGAGTTGAACTAGATATGCCTCGTTTGTGTAGGAAGCACAGTTCTTTTGTTCTGAGCTAGCTCACTGTACTGGCCCTATAGGAAACACAGTGGAGTGCAAGAGTGCCTGTTTCTCAAAAGCAGAGTGTTTTTCTTGTAAGGCCGACTGGGGTTTAATACAACTTCCTAAACGGAGTTGAATCACATTCAGTTTCAAGTTCTAGCTTTAAGTGTTACTTCAGGGTCAGAACACCACTATTGTGCAATTCTGGCGATAAACAGTGCAAATAGCACTCGCGTCTGTTCCCAAAAATACAGTGTATTGGACTGAAGAGAAGCTCCTGTTTTACATAGTTTCCAATACTGAGTTGAACTAGATATGCCCCGTTTGTGTAGGAAGCACAGTTCTTTTGTTCTGAGCTAGCTCACTGTACTGGCCCTATAGGAAACACAGTGGAGTGCAAGAGTGCCTGTTTCTCAAAAGCAGAGTGTTTTTCTGGTAAGGCCGACTGGGGTTTAATACAACTTCCTAAACGGAGTTGAATCACATTCAGTTTCAAGTTCTAGCATTAAGTGTTACTTCAGGGTCAGAACACCACTATTGTGCTATTCTGGCCATAAACAGTGCAAAAAGCACTCGCGTCTGTTCCCAGAAATACAGTGTATTGGACTGAAGAGAAGCTCCTGTTTTACATAGTTTCCAATACTGAGTTGAACTAGATATGCCCCGTTTGTGTAGGAAGCACAGTTCTTTTGTTCTGAGCTAGCTCACTGTACTGGCCCTATAGGAAACACAGTGGAGTGCAAGAGTGCCTGTTTCTCAAAAGCAGAGTGTTTTTCTTGTAAGGCCGACTGGGGTTTAATACAACTTCCTAAACGGAGTTGAATCACATTCAGTTTCAAGTTCTAGCATTAAGTGTTAATTCAGGGTAAGAACACCACTATTGTGCTATTCTGGCCATAAACAGTGCAAATAGCACTCGCGTCTGTTCCCAGCAAATACAGTGTATTGGACTGAAGAGAAGCTCCTGTTTTACTTAGTTTCCAATACTGAGTTGAACTAGATATGCCCCGTTTGTGTAGGAAGCACAGTTCTTTTGTTCTGAGCTAGCTCACTGTACTGGCCCTATAGGAAACACAGTGGAGTGCAAGAGTGCCTGTTTCTCAAAAGCAGAGTGTTTTTCTTGTAAGGCCGACTGGGGTTTAATACAACTTCCTAAACGGAGTTGAATCACATTCAGTTTCAAGTTCTAGCATTAAGTGTTAATTCAGGGTAAGAACACCACTATTGTGCTATTCTGGCCATAAACAGTGCAAATAGCACTCGCGTCTGTTCCCAGCAAATACAGTGTATTGGACTGAAGAGAAGCTCCTGTTTTACTTAGTTTCCAATACTGAGTTGAACTAGATATGCCCCGTTTGTGAGGGAGCACAGTTCTTTTGTTCTGAGCTAGCTCACTGTACTGGCCCTATAGGAAACACAGTGGAGTGCAAGAGTGCCTGTTTCTCAAAAGCAGAGTGTTTTTCTTGTGAGGCCGACTGGGGTGTAATACAACTTCCTAAACGGAGTTGAATCACATTCAGTTTCAAGTTCTAGCATTAAGTGTTAATTCAGGGTAAGAATGCCACTATTGTGCTATTCTGGACATAAACAGTGCAAATAGCACTCGTGTCTGTTCCCAGCAAATACAGTGTATTGGACTGAAGAGAAGCTCCTGTTTTACTTAGTTTCCAATACTGAGTTGAACTAGATATGCCCCGTTTGTGTAGGAAGCACAGTTCTTTTGTTCTGAGCTAGCTCACTGTACTGGCCCTATAGGAAACACAGTGGAGTGCAAGAGTGCCTGTTTCTCAAAAGCAGAGTGTTTTTCTTGTAAGGCCGACTGGGGTTTAATACAACTTCCTAAACGGAGTTGAATCACATTCAGTTTCAAGTTCTAGCATTAAGTGTTAATTCAGGGTAAGAACACCACTATTGTGCTATTCTGGCCATAAACAGTGCAAATAGCACTCGCGTCTGTTCCCAGCAAATACAGTGTATTGGACTGAAGAGAAGCTCCTGTTTTACTTAGTTTCCAATACTGAGTTGAACTAGATATGCCCCATTTGTGAGGGAGCACAGTTCTTTTGTTCTGAGCTAGCTCACTGTACTGGCCCTATAGGAAACACAGTGGAGTGCAAGAGTGCCTGTTTCTCAAAAGCAGAGTGTTTTTCTTGTAAGGTCGACTGGGGTGTAATACAACTTCCTAAACGGAGTTGAATCACATTCAGTTTCAAGTTCTAGCATTAAGTGTTAATTCAGGGTAAGAATGCCACTATTGTGCTATTCTGGCCATAAACAGTGCAAATAGCACTCGTGTCTGTTCCCAGCAAATACAGTGTATTGGACTGAAGAGAAGCTCCTGTTTTACTTAGTTTCCAATACTGAGTTGAACTAGATATGCCCCGTTTGTGTAGGAAGCACAGTTCTTTTGTTCTGAGCTAGCTCACTGTACTGGCCCTATAGGAAACACAGTGGAGTGCAAGAGTGCCTGTTTCTCAAAAGCAGAGTGTTTTTCTTGTAAGGCCGACTGGGGTTTAATACAACTTCCTAAACGGAGTTGAATCACATTCAGTTTCAAGTTCTAGCATTAAGTGTTACTTCAGGGTCAGAACACCACTATTGTGCTATTCTGGCCATAAACAGTGCAAATAGCACTCGCGTCTGTTCCCAGCAAATACAGTGTATTGGACTGAAGAGAAGCTCCTGTTTTACTTAGTTTCCAATACTGAGTTGAACTAGATATGCCCCGTTTGTGTAGGAAGCACAGTTCTTTTGTTCTGAGCTAGCTCACTGTACTGGCCCTATAGGAAACACAGTGGAGTGCAAGAGTGCCTGTTTCTCAAAAGCAGAGTGTTTTTCTTGTAAGGCCGACTGGGGTTTAATACAACTTCCTAAACGGAGTTGAATCACATTCAGTTTCAAGTTCTAGCATTAAGTGTTACTTCAGGGTCAGAACACCACTATTGTGCAATTCTGGCCATAAAGAGTGCAAATAGCACTCGCGTCTGTTCCCAGAAATACAGTGTATTGGACTGAAGAGAAGCTCCTGGTTTACATAGTTTCCAATACTGAGTTGAACTAGATATGCCCCGTTTGTGTGGGAAGCACAGTTCTTTTGTTCTGAGCTAGCTCACTGTACTGGCCCTATAGGAAACACAGTGGAGTGCAAGAGTGCCTGTTTCTCAAAAGCAGAGTGTTTTTCTTGTAAGGCCGACTGGGGTTTAATACAACTTCCTAAACGGAGTTGAATCACATTCAGTTTCAAGTTCTAGCATTAAGTGTTAATTCAGGGTAAGAACACCACTATTGTGCTATTCTGGCCATAAACAGTGCAAATAGCACTCGCGTCTGTTCCCAGCAAATACAGTGTATTGGACTGAAGAGAAGCTCCTGTTTTACTTAGTTTCCAATACTGAGTTTTACTAGATATGCCCCGTTTGTGTAGGAAGCACAGTTCTTTTGTTCTGAGCTAGCTCACTGTACTGGCCCTATAGGAAACACAGTGGAGTGCAAGAGTGCCTGTTTCTCAAAAGCAGAGTGTTTTTCTTGTAAGGCCGACTGGGGTTTAATACAAATTCCTAAACGGAGTTGAATCACATTCAGTTTCAAGTTCTAGCATTAAGTGTTACTTCAGGGTCAGAACACCACTATTATGCTATTCTGGCCATAAACAGTGCAAATAGCACTCGCGTCTGTTCCCAGAAATACAGTGTATTGGACTGAAGAGAAGCTCCTGTTTTACATAGTTTCCAATACTGAGTTGAACTGGATATGCCCCATTTGTGTAGGAAGCACAGTTCTTTTGTTCTGAGCTAGCTCACTGTACTGGCCCTATAGGAAACACAGTGGAGTGCAAGAGTGCCTCTTTCTCAAAAGCAGAGTGTTTTTCTTGTAAGGCCGACTGGGGTTTAATACAACTTCCTAAACGGAGTTGAATCACATTCAGTTTCAAGTTCTAGCATTAAGTGTTAATTCAGGGTAAGAACACCACTATTGTGCTATTCTGGCCATAAACAGTGCAAATAGCACTCGCGTCTGTTCCCAGCAAATACAGTGTATTGGACTGAAGAGAAGCTCCTGTTTTACTTAGTTTCCAATACTGAGTTGAACTAGATATGCCCCGTTTGTGTAGGAAGCACAGTTCTTTTGTTCTGAGCTAGCTCACTGTACTGGCCCTATAGGAAACACAGTGGAGTGCAAGAGTGCCTGTTTCTCAAAAGCAGAGTGTTTTTCTTATAAGGCCGACTGGGGTTTAATACAACTTCCTAAACGGAGTTGAATCACATTCAGTTTCAAGTTCTAGCATTAAGTGTTAATTCAGGGTCAGAACACCACTATTGTGCTATTCTGGCCATAAACAGTGCAAAAGGCACTCGCGTCTGTTCCCAGCAAATACAGTGTATTGGACTGAAGAGAAGCTCCTGTTTTACTTAGTTTCCAATACTGAGTTGAACTACATATGCCCCGTTTGTGTAGGAAGCACAGTTCTTTTGTTCTGAGCTAGCTCACTGTACTGGCCCTATAGGAAACACAGTGGAGTGCAAGAGTGCCTGTTTCTCAAAAGCAGAGTGTTTTTCTTGTAAGGCCGACTGGGGTTTAATACAACTTCCTAAACGGAGTTGAATCACATTCAGTTTCAAGTTCTAGCATTAAGTGTTAATTCAGGGTAAGAACACCACTATTGTGCTATTCTGGCCATAAACAGTGCAAATAGCACTCGCGTCTGTTCCCAGCAAATACAGTGTATTGGACTGAAGAGAAGCTCCTGTTTTACTTAGTTTCCAATACTGAGTTGAACTAGATATGCCCGTTTGTGTAGGAAGCACAGTTCTTTTGTTCTGAGCTAGCTCACTGTACTGGCCCTATAGGAAACACAGTGGAGTGCAAGAGTGCCTGTTTCTCAAAAGCAGAGTGTTTTTCTTGAAAGGCCGACTGGGGTTTAATACAACTTCCTAAACGGAGTTGAATCACATTCAGTTTCAAGTTCTAGCATTAAGTGTTACTTCAGGGTAAGAACACCACTATTGTGCTATTCTGGCCATAAACAGTGCAAATAGCACTCGCGTCTGTTCCCAGCAAATACAGTGTATTGGACTGAAGAGAAGCTCCTGTTTTACTTAGTTTCCAATACTGAGTTGAACTAGATATGCCCCGTTTGTGTAGGAAGCACAGTTCTTTTGTTCTGAGCTAGCTCACTGTACTGGCCTTATAGGAAACACAGTGGAGTGCAAGAGTGCCTGTTTCTCAAAAGCAGAGTGTTTTTCTTGTAAGGCCGACTGGGGTTTAATACAACTTCCTAAACGGAGTTGAATCACATTCAGTTTCAAGTTCTAGCATTAAGTGTTATTTCAGGGTAAGAACACCACTATTGTGCTATTATGGCCATAAACAGTGCAAATAGCACTCGCGTCTGTTCCCAGCAAATACAGTGTATTGGACTGAAGAGAAGCTCCTGTTTTACTTAGTTTCCAATACTGAGTTGAACTAGATATGCCCCGTTTGTGTAGGAAGCACAGTTCTTTTGTTCTGAGCTAGCTCACTGTACTGGCCCTATAGGAAACACAGTGGAGTGCAAGAGTGCCTGTTTCTCAAAAGCAGAGTGTTTTTCTTGTAAGGCCGACTGGGGTTTAATACAACTTCCTAAACGGAGTTGAATCACATTCAGTTTCAAGTTCTAGCATTAAGTGTTACTTCAGGGTCAGAACACCACTATTGTGCAATTCTGGCCATAAACAGTGCAAATAGCACTCGCGTCTGTTCCCAGCAAATACAGTGTATTGGACTGAAGAGAAGCTCCTGTTTTACTTAGTTTCCAATACTGAGTTGAACTAGATATGCCCCGTTTGTGTAGGAAGCACAGTTCTTTTGTTCTGAGCTAGCTCACTGTACTGGCCCTATAGGAAACACAGTGGAGTGCAAGAGTGCCTGTTTCTCAAAAGCAGAGTGTTTTTCTTGTAAGGCCGACTGGGGTTTAATACAACTTCCTAAACGGAGTTGAATCACATTCAGTATCAAGTTCTAGCATTAAGTGTTACTTCAGGGTCAGAACACCACTATTGTGCTATTCTGGCCATAAACAGTGCAAATAGCACTCGCGTCTGTTCCCAGCAAATACAGTGTATTGGACTGAAGAGAAGCTCCTGTTTTACTTAGTTTCCAATACTGAGTTGAACTAGATATGCCCCGTTTGTGTAGGAAGCACAGTTCTTTTGTTCTGAGCTAGCTCACTGTACTGGCCCTATAGGAAACACAGTGGAGTGCAAGAGTGCCTGTTTCTCAAAAGCAGAGTGTTTTTCTTGTAAGGCCGACTGGGGTTTAATACAACTTCCTAAACGGAGTTGAATCACATTCAGTTTCAAGTTCTAGCATTATGTGTTACTTCAGGGTCAGAACACCACTATTGTGCAATTCTGGCGATAAACAGTGCAAATAGCACTCGCGTCTGTTCCCAAAAATACAGTGTATTGGACTGAAGAGAAGCTCCTGTTTTACATAGTTTCCAATACTGAGTTGAACTAGATATGCCCCGTTTGTGTAGGAAGCACAGTTCTTTTGTTCTGAGCTAGCTCACTGTACTGGCCCTATAGGAAACACAGTGGAGTGCAAGAGTGCCTGTTTCTCAAAAGCAGAGTGTTTTTCTTGTAAGGCCGACTGGGGTTTAATACAACTTCCTAAACGGAGTTGAATCACATTCAGTTTCAAGTTCTAGCATTAAGTGTTACTTCAGGGTCAGAACACCACTATTGTGCTATTCTGGCCATAAACAGTGCAAATAGCACTCGCGTCTGTTCCCAGAAATACAGTGTATTGGACTGAAGAGAAGCTCCTGTTTTACATAGTTTCCAATACTGAGTTGAACTAGATATGCCCCATTTGTGTAGGAAGCACAGTTCTTTTGTTCTGAGCTAGCTCACTGTACTGGCCCTATAGGAAACACAGTGGAGTGCAAGAGTGCCTGTTTCTCAAAAGCAGAGTGTTTTTCTTGTAAGGCCGACTGGGGTTTAATACAACTTCCTAAACGGAGTTGAATCACATTCAGTTTCAAGTTCTAGCATTAAGTGTTAATTCAGGGTAAGAACACCACTATTGTGCTATTCTGGCCATAAACAGTGCAAATAGCACTCGCGTCTGTTCCCAGCAAATACAGTGTATTGGACTGAAGAGAAGCTCCTGTTTTACTTAGTTTCCAATACTGAGTTGAACTAGATATGCCCCGTTTGTGTAGGAAGCACAGTTCTTTTGTTCTGAGCTAGCTCACTGTACTGGCCCTATAGGAAACACAGTGGAGTGCAAGAGTGCCTGTTTCTCAAAAGCAGAGTGTTTTTCTTGTAAGGCCGACTGGGGTTTAATACAACTTCCTAAACGGAGTTGAATCACATTCAGTTTCAAGTTCTGGCATTAAGTGTTAATTCAGGGTCAGAACACCACTATTGTGCTATTCTGGCCATAAACAGTGCAAATAGCACTCGCGTCTGTTCCCAGCAAATACAGTGTATTGGACTGAAGAGAAGCTCCTGTTTTACTTAGTTTCCAATACTGAGTTGAACTAGATATGCCCCGTTTGTGTAGGAAGCACAGTTCTTTTGTTCTGAGCTAGCTCACTGTACTGGCCCTATAGGAAACACAGTGGAGTGCAAGAGTGCCTGTTTCTCAAAAGCAGAGTGTTTTTCTTGTAATGCCGACTGGGGTTTAATACAACTTCCTAAACGGAGTTGAATCACATTCAGTTTCAAGTTCTAGCATTAAGTGTTAATTCAGGGTCAGAACACCACTATTGTGTTATTCTCGCCATAAACAGTGCAAATAGCACTCGCGTCTGTTCCCAGCAAATACAGTGTATTGGACTGAAGAGAAGCTCCTGTTTTACTTAGTTTCCAATACTGAGTTGAACTAGATATGCCCCGTTTGTGTAGGAAGCACAGTTCTTTTGTTCTGAGCTTGCTCACTGTACTGGCCCTATAGGAAACACAGTGGAGTGCAAGAGTGCCTGTTTCTCAAAAGCAGAGTGTTTTTCTGGTAAGGCCGACTGGGGTTTAATACAACTTCCTAAACGGAGTTGAATCACATTCAGTTTCAAGTTCTAGCATTAAGTGTTAATTCAGGATCAGAACACGACTATTGTGCTATTCTGGCCATAAACAGTGCAAATAGCACTCGCGTCTGTTCCCAGCAAATACAGTGTATTGGACTGAAGAGAAGCTCCTGTTTTACTTAGTTTCCAATACTGAGTTGAACTAGATATGCCCCGTTTGTGTAGGAAGCACAGTTCTTTTGTTCTGAGCTAGCTCACTGTACTGGCCCTATAGGAAACACAGTGGAGTGCAAGAGTGCCTGTTTCTCAAAAGCAGAGTGTTTTTCTTGTAAGGCCGACTGGAGTTTAATACAACTTCCTAAACGGAGTTGAATCACATTCAGTTTCAAGTTCTAGCATTAAGTGTTAATTCAGGGTAAGAACACCACTATTGTGCTATTCTGGCCATAAACAGTGCAAATAGCACTCGCGTCTGTTCCCAGCAAATACAGTGTATTGGACTGAAGAGAAGCTCCTGTTTTACTTAGTTTCCAATACTGAGTTGAACTAGATATGCCCCGTTTGTGTAGGAAGCACAGTTCTTTTGTTCTGAGCTAGCTCACTGTACTGGCCCTATAGGAAACACAGTGGAGTGCAAGAGTGCCTGTTTCTCAAAAGCAGAGTGTTTTTCTTGTAAGGCCGACTGGGGTTTAATACAACTTCCTAAACGGAGTTGAATCACATTGAGTTTCAAGTTCTAGCATTAAGTGTTAATTCAGGGTAAGAACACCACTATTGTGCTATTCTGGCCATAAACAGTGCAAATAGCACTCGCGTCTGTTCCCAGCAAATACAGTGTATTGGACTGAAGAGAAGCTCCTGTTTTACTTAGTTTCCAATACTGAGTTGAACTAGATATGCCCCGTTTGTGTAGGAAGCACAGTTCTTTTGTTCTGAGCTAGCTCACTGTACTGGCCCTATAGGAAACACAGTGGAGTGCAAGAGTGCCTGTTTCTCAAAAGCAGAGTGTTTTTCTTGTAAGGCCGACTGGGGTTTAATACAACTTCCTAAACGGAGTTGAATCACATTCAGTTTCAAGTTCTAGCATTAAGTGTTAATTCAGGGTAAGAACACCACTATTGTGCTATTCTGGCCATAAACAGTGCAAATAGCACTCGCGTCTGTTCCCAGCAAATACAGTGTATTGGACTGAAGAGAAGCTCCTGTTTTACTTAGTTTCCAATACTGAGTTGAACTAGATATGCCCCGTTTGTGAGGGAGCACAGTTCTTTTGTTCTGAGCTAGCTCACTGTACTGGCCCTATAGGAAACACAGTGGAGTGCAAGAGTGCCTGTTTCTCAAAAGCAGAGTGTTTTTCTTGTAAGGCCGACTGGGGTGTAATACAACTTCCTAAACGGAGTTGAATCACATTCAGTTTCAAGTTCTAGCATTAAGTGTTAATTCAGGGTCAGAACACGACTATTGTGCTATTCTGGCCATAAACAGTGCAAATAGCACTCGTGTCTGTTCCCAGCAAATACAGTGTATTGGACTGAAGAGAAGCTCCTGTTTTACTTAGTTTCCAATACTGAGTTGAACTAGATATGCCCCGTTTGTGTAGGAAGCACAGTTCTTTTGTTCTGAGCTAGCTCACTGTACTGGCCCTATAGGAAACACAGTGGAGTGCAAGAGTGCCTGTTTCTCAAAAGCAGAGTGTTTTTCTTGTAAGGCCGACTGGGGTTTAATACAACTTCCTAAACGGAGTTGAATCACATTCAGTTTCAAGTTCTAGCATTAAGTGTTAATTCAGGGTAAGAACACCACTATTGTGCTATTCTGGCCATAAACAGTGCAAATAGCACTCGCGTCTGTTCCCAGCAAATACAGTGTATTGGACTGAAGAGAAGCTCCTGTTTTACTTAGTTTCCAATACTGAGTTGAACTAGATATGCCCCATTTGTGAGGGAGCACAGTTCTTTTGTTCTGAGCTAGCTCACTGTACTGGCCCTATAGGAAACACAGTGGAGTGCAAGAGTGCCTGTTTCTCAAAAGCAGAGTGTTTTTCTTGTAAGGTCGACTGGGGTGTAATACAACTTCCTAAACGGAGTTGAATCACATTCAGTTTCAAGTTCTAGCATTAAGTGTTAATTCAGGGTAAGAATGCCACTATTGTGCTATTCTGGCCATAAACAGTGCAAATAGCACTCGTGTCTGTTCCCAGCAAATACAGTGTATTGGACTGAAGAGAAGCTCCTGTTTTACTTAGTTTCCAATACTGAGTTGAACTAGATATGCCCCGTTTGTGTAGGAAGCACAGTTCTTTTGTTCTGAGCTAGCTCACTGTACTGGCCCTATAGGAAACACAGTGGAGTGCAAGAGTGCCTGTTTCTCAAAAGCAGAGTGTTTTTCTTGTAAGGCCGACTGGGGTTTAATACAACTTCCTAAACGGAGTTGAATCACATTCAGTTTCAAGTTCTAGCATTAAGTGTTACTTCAGGGTCAGAACACAACTATTGTGCTATTCTGGCCATAAACAGTGCAAATAGCACTCGCGTCTGTTCCCAGCAAATACAGTGTATTGGACTGAAGAGAAGCTCCTGTTTTACTTAGTTTCCAATACTGAGTTGAACTAGATATGCCCCGTTTGTGTAGGAAGCACAGTTCTTTTGTTCTGAGCTAGCTCACTGTACTGGCCCTATAGGAAACACAGTGGAGTGCAAGAGTGCCTGTTTCTCAAAAGCAGAGTGTTTTTCTTGTAATGCCGACTGGGGTTTAATACAACTTCCTAAACGGAGTTGAATCACATTCAGTTTCAAGTTCTAGCATTAAGTGTTACTTCAGGGTCAGAACACCACTATTGTGCAATTCTGGCCATAAACAGTGCAAATAGCACTCGCGTCTGTTCCCAGAAATACAGTGTATTGGACTGAAGAGAAGCTCCTGGTTTACATAGTTTCCAATACTGAGTTGAACTAGATATGCCCCGTTTGTGTGGGAAGCACAGTTCTTTTGTTCTGAGCTAGCTCACTGTACTGGCCCTATAGGAAACACAGTGGAGTGCAAGAGTGCCTGTTTCTCAAAAGCAGAGTGTTTTTCTTGTAAGGCCGACTGGGGTTTAATACAACTTCCTAAACGGAGTTGAATCACATTCAGTTTCAAGTTCTAGCATTAAGTGTTAATTCAGGGTAAGAACACCACTATTGTGCTATTCTGGCCATAAACAGTGCAAATAGCACTCGCGTCTGTTCCCAGCAAATACAGTGTATTGGACTGAAGAGAAGCTCCTGTTTTACTTAGTTTCCAATACTGAGTTGAACTAGATATGCCCCGTTTGTGTAGGAAGCACAGTTCTTTTGTTCTGAGCTAGCTCACTGTACTGGCCCTATAGGAAACACAGTGGAGTGCAAGAGTGCCTGTTTCTCAAAAGCAGAGTGTTTTTCCTGTAAGGCCGACTGGGGTTTAATACAAATTCCTAAACGGAGTTGAATCACATTCAGTTTCAAGTTCTAGCATTAAGTGTTACTTCAGGGTCAGAACACCACTATTATGCTATTCTGGCCATAAACAGTGCAAATAGCACTCGCGTCTGTTCCCAGAAATACAGTGTATTGGACTGAAGAGAAGCTCCTGTTTTACATAGTTTCCAATACTGAGTTGAACTGGATATGCCCCATTTGTGTAGGAAGCACAGTTCTTTTGTTCTGAGCTAGCTCACTGTACTGGCCCTATAGGAAACACAGTGGAGTGCAAGAGTGCCTCTTTCTCAAAAGCAGAGTGTTTTTCTTGTAAGGCCGACTGGGGTTTAATACAACTTCCTAAACGGAGTTGAATCACATTCAGTTTCAAGTTCTAGCATTAAGTGTTAATTCAGGGTAAGAACACCACTATTGTGCTATTCTGGCCATAAACAGTGCAAATAGCACTCGCGTCTGTTCCCAGCAAATACAGTGTATTGGACTGAAGAGAAGCTCCTGTTTTACTTAGTTTCCAATACTGAGTTGAACTAGATATGCCCCGTTTGTGTAGGAAGCACAGTTCTTTTGTTCTGAGCTAGCTCACTGTACTGGCCCTATAGGAAACACAGTGGAGTGCAAGAGTGCCTGTTTCTCAAAAGCAGAGTGTTTTTCTTATAAGGCCGACTGGGGTTTAATACAACTTCCTAAACGGAGTTGAATCACATTCAGTTTCAAGTTCTAGCATTAAGTGTTAATTCAGGGTCAGAACACCACTATTGTGCTATTCTGGCCATAAACAGTGCAAAAGGCACTCGCGTCTGTTCCCAGCAAATACAGTGTATTGGACTGAAGAGAAGCTCCTGTTTTACTTAGTTTCCAATACTGAGTTGAACTAGATATGCCCCGTTTGTGTAGGAAGCACAGTTCTTTTGTTCTGAGCTAGCTCACTGTACTGGCCCTATAGGAAACACAGTAAAGTGCAAGAGTGCCTGTTTCTCAAAAGCAGAGTGTTTTTCTTGTAATGCCGACTGGGGTTTAATACAACTTCCTAAACGGAGTTGAATCACATTCAGTTTCAAGTTCTAGCATTAAGTGTTAATTCAGGGTCAGAACACCACTATTGTGTTATTCTGGCCATAAACAGTGCAAATAGCACTCGTGTCTGTTCCCAGCAAATACAGTGTATTGGACTGAAGAGAAGCTCCTGTTTTACTTAGTTTCCAATACTGAGTTGAACTAGATATGCCCCGTTTGTGTAGGAAGCACAGTTCTTTTGTTCTGAGCTAGCTCACTGTACTGGCCCTATAGGAAACACAGTGGAGTGCAAGAGTGCCTGTTTCTCAAAAGCAGAGTGTTTTTCTGGTAAGGCCGACTGGGGTTTAATACAACTTCCTAAATGGAGTTGAATCACATTCAGTTTCAAGTTCTAGCATTAAGTGTTAATTCAGGGTCAGAACACGACTATTGTGCTATTCTGGCCATAAACAGTGCAAATAGCACTCGCGTCTGTTCCCAGCAAATACAGTGTATTGGACTGAAGAGAAGCTCCTGTTTTACTTAGTATCCAATACTGAGTTGAACTAGATATGCCCCGTTTGTGTAGGAAGCACAGTTCTTTTGTTCTGAGCTAGCTCACTGTACTGGCCCTATAGGAAACACAGTGGAGTGCAAGAGTGCCTGTTTCTCAAAAGCAGAGTGTTTTTCTTGTAAGGCCGACTGGGGTTTAATACAACTTCCTAAACGGAGTTGAATCACATTCAGTTTCAAGTTCTAGCATTAAGTGTTAATTCAGGGTAAGAACACCACTATTGTGCTATTCTGGCCATAAACAGTGCAAATAGCACTCGCGTTGTTCCCAGCAAATACAGTGTATTGGACTGAAGAGAAGCTCCTGTTTTACTTAGTTTCCAATACTGAGTTGAACTAGATATGCCCGTTTGTGTAGGAAGCACAGTTCTTTTGTTCTGAGCTAGCTCACTGTACTGGCCCTATAGGAAACACAGTGGAGTGCAAGAGTGCCTGTTTCTCAAAAGCAGAGTGTTTTTCTTGTAAGGCCGACTGGGGTTTAATACAACTTCCTAAACGGAGTTGAATCACATTCAGTTTCAAGTTCTAGCATTAAGTGTTACTTCAGGGTAAGAACACCACTATTGTGCTATTCTGGCCATAAACAGTGCAAATAGCACTCGCGCCTGTTCCCAGCAAATACAGTGTATTGGACTGAAGAGAAGCTCCGGTTTTACTTAGTTTCCAATACTGAGTTGAACTAGATATGCCCCGTTTGTGTAGGAAGCACAGTTCTTTTGTTCTGAGCTAGCTCACTGTACTGGCCTTATAGGAAACACAGTGGAGTGCAAGAGTGCCTGTTTCTCAAAAGCAGAGTGTTTTTCTTGTAAGGCCGACTGGGGTTTAATACAACTTCCTAAACGGAGTTGAATCACATTCAGTTTCAAGTTCTAGCATTAAGTGTTATTTCAGGGTCAGAACACCACTATTGTGCTATTATGGCCATAAACAGTGCAAATAGCACTCGCGTCTGTTCCCAGCAAATACAGTGTATTGGACTGAAGAGAAGCTCCTGTTTTACTTAGTTTCCAATACTGAGTTGAACTAGATATGCCCCGTTTGTGTAGGAAGCACAGTTCTTTTGTTCTGAGCTAGCTCACTGTACTGGCCCTATAGGAAACACAGTGGAGTGCAAGAGTGCCTGTTTCTCAAAAGCAGAGTGTTTTTCTTGTAAGGCCGACTGGGGTTTAATACAACTTCCTAAACGGAGTTGAATCACATTCAGTTTCAAGTTCTAGCATTAAGTGTTACTTCAGGGTCAGAACACCACTATTGTGCAATTCTGGCCATAAACAGTGCAAATAGCACTCCCGTCTGTTCCCAAAATTACAGTGTATTGGACTGAAGAGAAGCTCCTGTTTTACATAGTTTCCAATACTGAGTTGAACTAGATATGCCCCGTTTGTGTAGGAAGCACAGTTCTTTTGTTCTGAGCTAGCTCACTGTACTGGCCCTATAGGAAACACAGTGGAGTGCAAGAGTGCCTGTTTCTCAAAAGCAGAGTGTTTTTCTTGTAAGGCCGACTGGGGTTTAATACAACTTCCTAAACGGAGTTGAATCACATTCAGTTTCAAGTTCTAGCATTAAGTGTTAATTCAGGGTCAGAACACCACTATTGTGCTATTCTGGCCATAAACAGTGCAAATAGCACTCGCGTCTGTTCCCAGCAAATACAGTGTATTGGACTGAAGAGAAGCTCCTGTTTTACTTAGTTTCCAATACTGAGTTGAACTAGATATGCCCCGTTTGTGTAGGAAGCACAGTTCTTTTGTTCTGAGCTAGCTCACTGTACTGGCCCTATAGGAAACACAGTGGAGTGCAAGAGTGCCTGTTTCTCAAAAGCAGAGTGTTTTTCTTGTAAGGCCGACTGGGGTTTAATACAACTTCCTAAACGGAGTTGAATCACATTCAGTTTCAAGTTCTAGCATTAAGTGTTACTTCAGGGTCAGAACACCACTATTGTGCTATTCTGGCCATAAACAGTGCAAATAGCACTCGCGTCTGTTCCCAGAAATACAGTGTATTGGACTGAAGAGAAGCTCCTGTTTTACATAGTTTCCAATACTGAGTTGAACTAGATATGCCCCATTTGTGTAGGAAGCACAGTTCTTTTGTTCTGAGCTAGCTCACTGTACTGGCCCTATAGGAAACACAGTGGAGTGCAAGAGTGCCTGTTTCTCAAAAGCAGAGTGTTTTTCTTGTAAGGCCGACTGGGGTTTAATACAACTTCCTAAACGGAGTTGAATCACATTCAGTTTCAAGTTCTAGCATTAAGTGTTAATTCAGGGTAAGAACACCACTATTGTGCTATTCTGGCCATAAACAGTGCAAATAGCACTCGCGTCTGTTTCCAGCAAATACAGTGTATTGGACTGAAGAGAAGCTCCTGTTTTACTTAGTTTCCAATACTGAGTTGAACTAGATATGCCCCGTTTGTGTAGGAAGCACAGTTCTTTTGTTCTGAGCTAGCTCACTGTACTGGCCCTATAGGAAACACAGTGGAGTGCAAGAGTGCCTGTTTCTCAAAAGCAGAGTGTTTTTCTTGTAAGGCCGACTGGGGTTTAATACAACTTCCTAAATGGAGTTGAATCACATTCAGTTTCAAGTTCTAGCATTAAGTGTTAATTCAGGGTCAGAACACCACTATTGTGCTATTCTGGCCATAAACAGTGCAAATAGCACTCGCGTCTGTTCCCAGCAAATACAGTGTATTGGACTGAAGAGAAGCTCCTGTTTTACTTAGTTTCCAATACTGAGTTGAACTAGATATGCCCCGTTTGTGTAGGAAGCACAGTTCTTTTGTTCTGAGCTAGCTCACTGTACTGGCCCTATAGGAAACACAGTGGAGTGCAAGAGTGCCTGTTTCTCAAAAGCAGAGTGTTTTTCTTGTAATGCCGACTGGGGTTTAATACAACTTCCTAAACGGAGTTGAATCACATTCAGTTTCAAGTTCTAGCATTAAGTGTTAATTCAGGGTCAGAACACCACTATTGTGTTATTCTGGCCATAAACAGTGCAAATAGCACTCGCGTCTGTTCCCAGCAAATACAGTGTATTGGACTGAAGAGAAGCTCCTGATTTACTTAGTTTCCAATACTGAGTTGAACTAGATATGCCCCGTTTGTGTAGGAAGCACAGTTCTTTTGTTCTGAGCTAGCTCACTGTACTGGCCCTATAGGAAACACAGTGGAGTGCAAGAGTGCCTGTTTCTCAAAAGCAGAGTGTTTTTCTGGTAAGGCCGACTGGGGTTTAATACAACTTCCTAAACGGAGTTGAATCACATTCAGTTTCAAGTTCTAGCATTAAGTGTTAATTCAGGGTCAGAACACGACTATTGTGCTATTCTGGCCATAAACAGTGCAAATAGCACTCGCGTCTGTTCCCAGCAAATACAGTGTATTGGACTGAAGAGAAGCTCCTGTTTTACTTAGTTTCCAATACTGAGTTGAACTAGATATGCCCCGTTTGTGTAGGAAGCACAGTTCTTTTGTTCTGAGCTAGCTCACTGTACTGGCCTTATAGGAAACACAGTGGAGTGCAAGAGTGCCTGTTTCTCAAAAGCAGAGTGTTTTTCTTGTAAGGCCGACTGGGGTTTAATACAACTTCCTAAACGGAGTTGAATCACATTCAGTTTCAAGTTCTAGCATTAAGTGTTATTTCAGGGTAAGAACACCACTATTGTGCTATTATGGCCATAAACAGTGCAAATAGCACTCGCGTCTGTTCCCAGCAAATACAGTGTATTGGACTGAAGAGAAGCTCCTGTTTTACTTAGTTTCCAATACTGAGTTGAACTAGATATGCCCCGTTTGTGTAGGAAGCACAGTTCTTTTGTTCTGAGCTAGCTCACTGTACTGGCCCTATAGGAAACACAGTGGAGTGCAAGAGTGCCTGTTTCTCAAAAGCAGAGTGTTTTTCTTGTAAGGCCGACTGGGGTTTAATACAACTTCCTAAACGGAGTTGAATCACATTCAGTTTCAAGTTCTAGCATTAAGTGTTACTTCAGGGTCAGAACACCACTATTGTGCAATTCTGGCCATAAACAGTGCAAATAGCACTCCCGTCTGTTCCCAAAAATACAGTGTATTGGACTGAAGAGAAGCTCCTGTTTTACATAGTTTCCAATACTGAGTTGAACTAGATATGCCCCGTTTGTGTAGGAAGCACAGTTCTTTTGTTCTGAGCTAGCTCACTGTACTGGCCCTATAGGAAACACAGTGGAGTGCAAGAGTGCCTGTTTCTCAAAAGCAGAGTGTTTTTCTTGTAAGGCCGACTGGGGTTTAATACAACTTCCTAAACGGAGTTTAATCACATTCAGTTTCAAGTTCTAGCATTAAGTGTTAATTCAGGGTCAGAACACCACTATTGTGCTATTCTGGCCATAAACAGTGCAAATAGCACTCGCGTCTGTTCCCAGCAAATACAGTGTATTGGACTGAAGAGAAGCTCCTGTTTTACTTAGTTTCCAATACTGAGTTGAACTAGATATGCCCCGTTTGTGTAGGAAGCACAGTTCTTTTGTTCTGAGCTAGCTCACTGTACTGGCCCTATAGGAAACACAGTGGAGTGCAAGAGTGCCTGTTTCTCAAAAGCAGAGTGTTTTTCTTGTAAGGCCGACTGGGGTTTAATACAACTTCCTAAACGGAGTTGAATCACATTCAGTTTCAAGTTCTAGCATTAAGTGTTAATTCAGGGTAAGAACACCACTATTGTGCTATTCTGGCCATAAACAGTGCAAATAGCACTCGCGTCTGTTCCCAGCAAATACAGTGTATTGGACTGAAGAGAAGCTCCTGTTTTACTTAGTTTCCAATACTGAGTTGAACTAGATATGCCCCGTTTGTGTAGGAAGCACAGTTCTTTTGTTCTGAGCTAGCTCACTGTACTGGCCCTATAGGAAACACAGTGGAGTGCAAGAGTGCCTGTTTCTCAAAAGCAGAGTGTTTTTCTTGTAAGGCCGACTGGGGTTTAATACAACTTCCTAAACGGAGTTGAATCACATTCAGTTTCAAGTTCTGGCATTAAGTGTTAATTCAGGGTCAGAACACCACTATTGTGCTATTCTGGCCATAAACAGTGCAAATAGCACTCGCGTCTGTTCCCAGCAAATACAGTGTATTGGACTGAAGAGAAGCTCCTGTTTTACTTAGTTTCCAATACTGAGTTGAACTAGATATGCCCCGTTTGTGTAGGAAGCACAGTTCTTTTGTTCTGAGCTAGCTCACTGTACTGGCCCTATAGGAAACACAGTGGAGTGCAAGAGTGCCTGTTTCTCAAAAGCAGAGTGTTTTTCTTGTAATGCCGACTGGGGTTTAATACAACTTCCTAAACGGAGTTGAATCACATTCAGTTTCAAGTTCTAGCATTAAGTGTTAATTCAGGATCAGAACACGACTATTGTGCTATTCTGGCCATAAACAGTGCAAATAGCACTCGCGTCTGTTCCCAGCAAATACAGTGTATTGGACTGAAGAGAAGCTCCTGTTTTACTTAGTTTCCAATACTGAGTTGAACTAGATATGCCCCGTTTGTGTAGGAAGCACAGTTCTTTTGTTCTGAGCTAGCTCACTGTACTGGCCCTATAGGAAACACAGTGGAGTGCAAGAGTGCCTGTTTCTCAAAAGCAGAGTGTTTTTCTTGTAAGGCCGACTGGAGTTTAATACAACTTCCTAAACGGAGTTGAATCACATTCAGTTTCAAGTTCTAGCATTAAGTGTTAATTCAGGGTAAGAACACCACTATTGTGCTATTCTGGCCATAAACAGTGCAAATAGCACTCGCGTCTGTTCCCAGCAAATACAGTGTATTGGACTGAAGAGAAGCTCCTGTTTTACTTAGTTTCCAATACTGAGTTGAACTAGATATGCCCCGTTTGTGTAGGAAGCACAGTTCTTTTGTTCTGAGCTAGCTCACTGTACTGGCCCTATAGGAAACACAGTGGAGTGCAAGAGTGCCTGTTTCTCAAAAGCAGAGTGTTTTTCTTGTAAGGCCGACTGGGGTTTAATACAACTTCCTAAACGGAGTTGAATCACATTGAGTTTCAAGTTCTAGCATTAAGTGTTAATTCAGGGTAAGAACACCACTATTGTGCTATTCTGGCCATAAACAGTGCAAATAGCACTCGTGTCTGTTCCCAGCAAATACAGTGTATTGGACTGAAGAGAAGCTCCTGTTTTACTTAGTTTCCAATACTGAGTTGAACTAGATATGCCCCGTTTGTGTAGGAAGCACAGTTCTTTTGTTCTGAGCTAGCTCACTGTACTGGCCCTATAGGAAACACAGTGGAGTGCAAGAGTGCCTGTTTCTCAAAAGCAGAGTGTTTTTCTTGTAAGGCCGACTGGGGTTTAATACAACTTCCTAAACGGAGTTGAATCACATTCAGTTTCAAGTTCTAGCATTAAGTGTTAATTCAGGGTCAGAACACCACTATTGTGCTATTCTGGCCATAAACAGTGCAAATAGCACTCGCGTCTGTTCCCAGCAAATACAGTGTATTGGACTGAAGAGAAGCTCCTGTTTTACTTAGTTTCCAATACTGAGTTGAACTAGATATGCCCCGTTTGTGAGGGAGCACAGTTCTTTTGTTCTGAGCTAGCTCACTGTACTGGCCCTATAGGAAACACAGTGGAGTGCAAGAGTGCCTGTTTCTCAAAAGCAGAGTGTTTTTCTTGTAAGGCCGACTGGGGTGTAATACAACTTCCTAAACGGAGTTGAATCACATTCAGTTTCAAGTTCTAGCATTAAGTGTTAATTCAGGGTAAGAATGCCACTATTGTGCTATTCTGGCCATAAACAGTGCAAATAGCACTCGTGTCTGTTCCCAGCAAATACAGTGTATTGGACTGAAGAGAAGCTCCTGTTTTACTTAGTTTCCAATACTGAGTTGAACTAGATATGCCCCGTTTGTGTAGGAAGCACAGTTCTTTTGTTCTGAGCTAGCTCACTGTACTGGCCCTATAGGAAACACAGTGGAGTGCAAGAGTGCCTGTTTCTCAAAAGCAGAGTGTTTTTCTTGTAAGGCCGACTGGGGTTTAATACAACTTCCTAAACGGAGTTGAATCACATTCAGTTTCAAGTTCTAGCATTAAGTGTTAATTCAGGGTAAGAACACCACTATTGTGCTATTCTGGCCATAAACAGTGCAAATAGCACTCGTGTCTGTTCCCAGCAAATACAGTGTATTGGACTGAAGAGAAGCTCCTGTTTTACTTAGTTTCCAATACTGAGTTGAACTAGATATGCCCCATTTGTGAGGGAGCACAGTTCTTTTGTTCTGAGCTAGCTCACTGTACTGGCCCTATAGGAAACACAGTGGAGTGCAAGAGTGCCTGTTTCTCAAAAGCAGAGTGTTTTTCTTGTAAGGTCGACTGGGGTTTAATACAACTTCCTAAACGGAGTTGAATCACATTCAGTTTCAAGTTCTAGCATTAAGTGTTAATTCAGGGTAAGAATGCCACTATTGTGCTATTCTGGCCATAAACAGTGCAAATAGCACTCGTGTCTGTTCCCAGCAAATACAGTGTATTGGACTGAAGAGAAGCTCCTGTTTTACTTAGTTTCCAATACTGAGTTGAACTAGATATGCCCCGTTTGTGTAGGAAGCACAGTTCTTTTGTTCTGAGCTAGCTCACTGTACTGGCCCTATAGGAAACACAGTGGAGTGCAAGAGTGCCTGTTTCTCAAAAGCAGAGTGTTTTTCTTGTAAGGCCGACTGGGGTTTAATACAACTTCCTAAACGGAGTTGAATCACATTCAGTTTCAAGTTCTAGCATTAAGTGTTACTTCAGGGTCAGAACACAACTATTGTGCTATTCTGGCCATAAACAGTGCAAATAGCACTCGCGTCTGTTCCCAGCAAATACAGTGTATTGGACTGAAGAGAAGCTCCTGTTTTACTTAGTTTCCAATACTGAGTTGAACTAGATATGCCCCGTTTGTGTAGGAAGCACAGTTCTTTTGTTCTGAGCTAGCTCACTGTACTGGCCCTATAGGAAACACAGTGGAGTGCAAGAGTGCCTGTTTCTCAAAAGCAGAGTGTTTTTCTTGTAAGGCCGACTGGGGTTTAATACAACTTCCTAAACGGAGTTGAATCACATTCAGTTTCAAGTTCTAGCATTAAGTGTTACTTCAGGGTCAGAACACCACTATTGTGCAATTCTGGCCATAAACAGTGCAAATAGCACTCGCGTCTGTTCCCAGAAATACAGTGTATTGGACTGAAGAGAAGCTCCTGGTTTACATAGTTTCCAATACTGAGTTGAACTAGATATGCCCCGTTTGTGTGGGAAGCACAGTTCTTTTGTTCTGAGCTAGCTCACTGTACTGGCCCTATAGGAAACACAGTGGAGTGCAAGAGTGCCTGTTTCTCAAAAGCAGAGTGTTTTTCTTGTAAGGCCGACTGGGGTTTAATACAACTTCCTAAACGGAGTTGAATCACATTCAGTTTCAAGTTCTAGCATTAAGTGTTAATTCAGGGTAAGAACACCACTATTGTGCTATTCTGGCCATAAACAGTGCAAATAGCACTCGCGTCTGTTCCCAGCAAATACAGTGTATTGGACTGAAGAGAAGCTCCTGTTTTACTTAGTTTCCAATACTGAGTTGAACTAGATATGCCCCGTTTGTGTAGGAAGCACAGTTCTTTTGTTCTGAGCTAGCTCACTGTACTGGCCCTATAGGAAACACAGTGGAGTGCAAGAGTGCCTGTTTCTCAAAAGCAGAGTGTTTTTCCTGTAAGGCCGACTGGGGTTTAATACAAATTCCTAAACGGAGTTGAATCACATTCAGTTTCAAGTTCTAGCATTAAGTGTTACTTCAGGGTCAGAACACCACTATTATGCTATTCTGGCCATAAACAGTGCAAATAGCACTCGCGTCTGTTCCCAGAAATACAGTGTATTGGACTGAAGAGAAGCTCCTGTTTTACATAGTTTCCAATACTGAGTTGAACTGGATATGCCCCATTTGTGTAGGAAGCACAGTTCTTTTGTTCTGAGCTAGCTCACTGTACTGGCCCTATAGGAAACACAGTGGAGTGCAAGAGTGCCTCTTTCTCAAAAGCAGAGTGTTTTTCTTGTAAGGCCGACTGGGGTTTAATACAACTTCCTAAACGGAGTTGAATCACATTCAGTTTCAAGTTCTAGCATTAAGTGTTAATTCAGGGTAAGAACACCACTATTGTGCTATTCTGGCCATAAACAGTGCAAATAGCACTCGCGTCTGTTCCCAGCAAATACAGTGTATTGGACTGAAGAGAAGCTCCTGTTTTACTTAGTTTCCAATACTGAGTTGAACTAGATATGCCCCGTTTGTGTAGGAAGCACAGTTCTTTTGTTCTGAGCTAGCTCACTGTACTGGCCCTATAGGAAACACAGTGGAGTGCAAGAGTGCCTGTTTCTCAAAAGCAGAGTGTTTTTCTTATAAGGCCGACTGGGGTTTAATACAACTTCCTAAACGGAGTTGAATCACATTCAGTTTCAAGTTCTAGCATTAAGTGTTAATTCAGGGTCAGAACACCACTATTGTGCTATTCTGGCCATAAACAGTGCAAAAGGCACTCGCGTCTGTTCCCAGCAAATACAGTGTATTGGACTGAAGAGAAGCTCCTGTTTTACTTAGTTTCCAATACTGAGTTGAACTAGATATGCCCCGTTTGTGTAGGAAGCACAGTTCTTTTGTTCTGAGCTAGCTCACTGTACTGGCCCTATAGGAAACACAGTAAAGTGCAAGAGTGCCTGTTTCTCAAAAGCAGAGTGTTTTTCTTGTAATGCCGACTGGGGTTTAATACAACTTCCTAAACGGAGTTGAATCACATTCAGTTTCAAGTTCTAGCATTAAGTGTTAATTCAGGGTCAGAACACCACTATTGTGTTATTCTGGCCATAAACAGTGCAAATAGCACTCGCGTCTGTTCCCAGCAAATACAGTGTATTGGACTGAAGAGAAGCTCCTGTTTTACTTAGTTTCCAATACTGAGTTGAACTAGATATGCCCCGTTTGTGTAGGAAGCACAGTTCTTTTGTTCTGAGCTAGCTCACTGTACTGGCCCTATAGGAAACACAGTGGAGTGCAAGAGTGCCTGTTTCTCAAAAGCAGAGTGTTTTTCTGGTAAGGCCGACTGGGGTTTAATACAACTTCCTAAACGGAGTTGAATCACATTCAGTTTCAAGTTCTAGCATTAAGTGTTAATTCAGGGTCAGAACACCACTATTGTGCTATTCTGGCCATAAACAGTGCAAATAGCACTCGCGTCTGTTCCCAGCAAATACAGTGTATTGGACTGAAGAGAAGCTCCTGTTTTACTTAGTATCCAATACTGAGTTGAACTAGATATGCCCCGTTTGTGTAGGAAGCACAGTTCTTTTGTTCTGAGCTAGCTCACTGTACTGGCCCTATAGGAAACACAGTGGAGTGCAAGAGTGCCTGTTTCTCAAAAGCAGAGTGTTTTTCTTGTAAGGCCGACTGGGGTTTAATACAACTTCCTAAACGGAGTTGAATCACATTCAGTTTCAAGTTCTAGCATTAAGTGTTAATTCAGGGTAAGAACACCACTATTGTGCTATTCTGGCCATAAACAGTGCAAATAGCACTCGCGTCTGTTCCCAGCAAATACAGTGTATTGGACTGAAGAGAAGCTCCTGTTTTACTTAGTTTCCAATACTGAGTTGAACTAGATATGCCCGTTTGTGTAGGAAGCACAGTTCTTTTGTTCTGAGCTAGCTCACTGTACTGGCCCTATAGGAAACACAGTGGAGTGCAAGAGTGCCTGTTTCTCAAAAGCAGAGTGTTTTTCTTGTAAGGCCGACTGGGGTTTAATACAACTTCCTAAACGGAGTTGAATCACATTCAGTTTCAAGTTCTAGCATTAAGTGTTACTTCAGGGTAAGAACACCACTATTGTGCTATTCTGGCCATAAACAGTGCAAATAGCACTCGCGTCTGTTCCCAGCAAATACAGTGTATTGGACTGAAGAGAAGCTCCGGTTTTACTTAGTTTCCAATACTGAGTTGAACTAGATATGCCCCGTTTGTGTAGGAAGCACAGTTCTTTTGTTCTGAGCTAGCTCACTGTACTGGCCTTATAGGAAACACAGTGGAGTGCAAGAGTGCCTGTTTCTCAAAAGCAGAGTGTTTTTCTTGTAAGTCCGACTGGGGTTTAATACAACTTCCTAAACGGAGTTGAATCACATTCAGTTTCAAGTTCTAGCATTAAGTGTTATTTCAGGGTCAGAACACCACTATTGTGCTATTATGGCCATAAACAGTGCAAATAGCACTCGCGTCTGTTCCCAGCAAATACAGTGTATTGGACTGAAGAGAAGCTCCTGTTTTACTTAGTTTCCAATACTGAGTTGAACTAGATATGCCCCGTTTGTGTAGGAAGCACAGTTCTTTTGTTCTGAGCTAGCTCACTGTACTGGCCCTATAGGAAACACAGTGGAGTGCAAGAGTGCCTGTTTCTCAAAAGCAGAGTGTTTTTCTTGTAAGGCCGACTGGGGTTTAATACAACTTCCTAAACGGAGTTGAATCACATTCAGTTTCAAGTTCTAGCATTAAGTGTTACTTCAGGGTCAGAACACCACTATTGTGCAATTCTGGCCATAAACAGTGCAAATAGCACTCCCGTCTGTTCCCAAAAATACAGTGTATTGGACTGAAGAGAAGCTCCTGTTTTACATAGTTTCCAATACTGAGTTGAACTAGATATGCCCCGTTTGTGTAGGAAGCACAGTTCTTTTGTTCTGAGCTAGCTCACTGTACTGGCCCTATAGGAAACACAGTGGAGTGCAAGAGTGCCTGTTTCTCAAAAGCAGAGTGTTTTTCTTGTAAGGCCGACTGGGGTTTAATACAACTTCCTAAACGGAGTTGAATCACATTCAGTTTCAAGTTCTAGCATTAAGTGTTAATTCAGGGTCAGAACACCACTATTGTGCTATTCTGGCCATAAACAGTGCAAATAGCACTCGCGTCTGTTCCCAGCAAATACAGTGTATTGGACTGAAGAGAAGCTCCTGTTTTACTTAGTTTCCAATACTGAGTTGAACTAGATATGCCCCGTTTGTGTAGGAAGCACAGTTCTTTTGTTCTGAGCTAGCTCACTGTACTGGCCCTATAGGAAACACAGTGGAGTGCAAGAGTGCCTGTTTCTCAAAAGCAGAGTGTTTTTCTTGTAAGGCCGACTGGGGTTTAATACAACTTCCTAAACGGAGTTGAATCACATTCAGTTTCAAGTTCTAGCATTAAGTGTTACTTCAGGGTCAGAACACCACTATTGTACTATTCTGGCCATAAACAGTGCAAATAGCACTCGCGTCTGTTCCCAGAAATACAGTGTATTGGACTGAAGAGAAGCTCCTGTTTTACATAGTTTCCAATACTGAGTTGAACTAGATATGCCCCATTTGTGTAGGAAGCACAGTTCTTTTGTTCTGAGCTAGCTCACTGTACTGGCCCTATAGGAAACACAGTGGAGTGCAAGAGTGCCTGTTTCTCAAAAGCAGAGTGTTTTTCTTGTAAGGCCGACTGGGGTTTAATACAACTTCCTAAACGGAGTTGAATCACATTCAGTTTCAAGTTCTAGCATTAAGTGTTAATTCAGGGTAAGAACACCACTATTGTGCTATTCTGGCCATAAACAGTGCAAATAGCACTCGCGTCTGTTTCCAGCAAATACAGTGTATTGGACTGAAGAGAAGCTCCTGTTTTACTTAGTTTCCAATACTGAGTTGAACTAGATATGCCCCGTTTGTGTAGGAAGCACAGTTCTTTTGTTCTGAGCTAGCTCACTGTACTGGCCCTATAGGAAACACAGTGGAGTGCAAGAGTGCCTGTTTCTCAAAAGCAGAGTGTTTTTCTTGTAAGGCCGACTGGGGTTTAATACAACTTCCTAAATGGAGTTGAATCACATTCAGTTTCAAGTTCTAGCATTAAGTGTTAATTCAGGGTCAGAACACCACTATTGTGCTATTCTGGCCATAAACAGTGCAAATAGCACTCGCGTCTGTTCCCAGCAAATACAGTGTATTGGACTGAAGAGAAGCTCCTGTTTTACTTAGTTTCCAATACTGAGTTGAACTAGATATGCCCCGTTTGTGTAGGAAGCACAGTTCTTTTGTTCTGAGCTAGCTCACTGTACTGGCCCTATAGGAAACACAGTGGAGTGCAAGAGTGCCTGTTTCTCAAAAGCAGAGTGTTTTTCTTGTAATGCCGACTGGGGTTTAATACAACTTCCTAAACGGAGTTGAATCACATTCAGTTTCAAGTTCTAGCATTAAGTGTTAATTCAGGGTCAGAACACCACTATTGTGTTATTCTGGCCATAAACAGTGCAAATAGCACTCGCGTCTGTTCCCAGCAAATACAGTGTATTGGACTGAAGAGAAGCTCCTGATTTACTTAGTTTCCAATACTGAGTTGAACTAGATATGCCCCGTTTGTGTAGGAAGCACAGTTCTTTTGTTCTGAGCTAGCTCACTGTACTGGCCCTATAGGAAACACAGTGGAGTGCAAGAGTGCCTGTTTCTCAAAAGCAGAGTGTTTTTCTGGTAAGGCCGACTGGGGTTTAATACAACTTCCTAAACGGAGTTGAATCACATTCAGTTTCAAGTTCTAGCATTAAGTGTTAATTCAGGGTCAGAACACGACTATTGTGCTATTCTGGCCATAAACAGTGCAAATAGCACTCGCGTCTGTTCCCAGCAAATACAGTGTATTGGACTGAAGAGAAGCTCCTGTTTTACTTAGTTTCCAATACTGAGTTGAACTAGATATGCCCCGTTTGTGTAGGAAGCACAGTTCTTTTGTTCTGAGCTAGCTCACTGTACTGGCCTTATAGGAAACACAGTGGAGTGCAAGAGTGCCTGTTTCTCAAAAGCAGAGTGTTTTTCTTGTAAGGCCGACTGGGGTTTAATACAACTTCCTAAACGGAGTTGAATCACATTCAGTTTCAAGTTCTAGCATTAAGTGTTATTTCAGGGTAAGAACACCACTATTGTGCTATTATGGCCATAAACAGTGCAAATACCACTCGCGTCTGTTCCCAGCAAATACAGTGTATTGGACTGAAGAGAAGCTCCTGTTTTACTTAGTTTCCAATACTGAGTTGAACTAGATATGCCCCGTTTGTGTAGGAAGCACAGTTCTTTTGTTCTGAGCTAGCTCACTGTACTGGCCCTATAGGAAACACAGTGGAGTGCAAGAGTGCCTGTTTCTCAAAAGCAGAGTGTTTTTCTTGTAAGGCCGACTGGGGTTTAATACAACTTCCTAAACGGAGTTGAATCACATTCAGTTTCAAGTTCTAGCATTAAGTGTTACTTCAGGGTCAGAACACCACTATTGTGCAATTCTGGCCATAAACAGTGCAAATAGCACTCCCGTCTGTTCCCAAAAATACAGTGTATTGGACTGAAGAGAAGCTCCTGTTTTACATAGTTTCCAATACTGAGTTGAACTAGATATGCCCCGTTTGTGTAGGAAGCACAGTTCTTTTGTTCTGAGCTAGCTCACTGTACTGGCCCTATAGGAAACACAGTGGAGTGCAAGAGTGCCTGTTTCTCAAAAGCAGAGTGTTTTTCTTGTAAGGCCGACTGGGGTTTAATACAACTTCCTAAACGGAGTTTAATCACATTCAGTTTCAAGTTCTAGCATTAAGTGTTAATTCAGGGTCAGAACACCACTATTGTGCTATTCTGGCCATAAACAGTGCAAATAGCACTCGCGTCTGTTCCCAGCAAATACAGTGTATTGGACTGAAGAGAAGCTCCTGTTTTACTTAGTTTCCAATACTGAGTTGAACTAGATATGCCCCGTTTGTGTAGGAAGCACAGTTCTTTTGTTCTGAGCTAGCTCACTGTACTGGCCCTATAGGAAACACAGTGGAGTGCAAGAGTGCCTGTTTCTCAAAAGCAGAGTGTTTTTCTTGTAAGGCCGACTGGGGTTTAATACAACTTCCTAAACGGAGTTGAATCACATTCAGTTTCAAGTTCTAGCATTAAGTGTTACTTCAGGGTCAGAACACCACTATTGTGCTATTCTGGCCATAAACAGTGCAAATAGCACTCGCGTCTGTTCCCAGAAATACAGTGTATTGGACTGAAGAGAAGCTCCTGTTTTACATAGTTTCCAATACTGAGTTGAACTAGATATGCCCCATTTGTGTAGGAAGCACAGTTCTTTTGTTCTGAGCTAGCTCACTGTACTGGCCCTATAGGAAACACAGTGGAGTGCAAGAGTGCCTGTTTCTCAAAAGCAGAGTGTTTTTCTTGTAAGGCCGACTGGGGTTTAATACAACTTCCTAAACGGAGTTGAATCACATTCAGTTTCAAGTTCTAGCATTAAGTGTTAATTCAGGGTAAGAACACCACTATTGTGCTATTCTGGCCATAAACAGTGCAAATAGCACTCGCGTCTGTTCCCAGGAAATACAGTGTATTGGACTGAAGAGAAGCTCCTGTTTTACTTAGTTTCCAATACTGAGTTGAACTAGATATGCCCCGTTTGTGTAGGAAGCACAGTTCTTTTGTTCTGAGCTAGCTCACTGTACTGGCCCTATAGGAAACACAGTGGAGTGCAAGAGTGCCTGTTTCTCAAAAGCAGAGTGTTTTTCTTGTAAGGCCGACTGGGGTTTAATACAACTTCCTAAATGGAGTTGAATCACATTCAGTTTCAAGTTCTAGCATTAAGTGTTAATTCAGGGTCAGAACACCACTATTGTGCTATTCTGGCCATAAACAGTGCAAATAGCACTCGCGTCTGTTCCCAGCAAATACAGTGTATTGGACTGAAGAGAAGCTCCTGTTTTACTTAGTTTCCAATACTGAGTTGAACTAGATATGCCCCGTTTGTGTAGGAAGCACAGTTCTTTTGTTCTGAGCTAGCTCACTGTACTGGCCCTATAGGAAACACAGTGGAGTGCAAGAGTGCCTGTTTCTCAAAGCAGAGTGTTTTTCTTGTAATGCCGACTGGGGTTTAATACAACTTCCTAAACGGAGTTGAATCACATACAGTTTCAAGTTCTAGCATTAAGTGTTAATTCAGGGTCAGAACACCACTATTGTGTTATTCTGGCCATAAACAGTGCAAATATCACTCGCATCTGTTCCCAGCAAATACAGTGTATTGGACTGAAGAGAAGCTCCTGATTTACTTAGTTTCCAATACTGAGTTGAACTAGATATGCCCCGTTTGTGTAGGAAGCACAGTTCTTTAGTTCTGAGCTAGCTCACTGTACTGGCCCTATAGGAAACACAGTGGAGTGCAAGAGTGCCTGTTTCTCAAAAGCAGAGTGTTTTTCTTGTAAGGCCGACTGGGGTTTAATACAACTTCCTAAACGGAGTTGAATCACATTCAGTTTCAAGTTCTAGCATTAAGTGTTAATTAAGGGTCAGAACACGACTATTGTGCTATTCTGGCCATAAACAGTGCAAAAAGCACTCGCGTCTGCTCCCAGCAAATACAGTGTATTGGACTGAAGAGAAGCTCCTGTTTTACTTAGTTTCCAATACTGAGTTGAACTAGATATGCCCCGTTTGTGTAGGAAGCACAGTTCTTTTGTTCTGAGCTAGCTCACTGTACTGGCCCTATAGGAAACACAGTGGAGTGCAAGAGTGCCTGTTTCTCAAAAGCAGAGTGTTTTTCTTGTAAGGCCGACTGGGGTTTAATACAACTTCCTAAACGGAGTTGAATCACATTCAGTTTCAAGTTCTAGCATTAAGTGTTAATTCAGGGTAAGAACACCACTATTGTGCTATTCTGGCCATAAACAGTGCAAATAGCACTCGCGTCTGTTCCCAGCAAATACAGTGTATTGGACTGAAGAGAAGCTCCTGTTTTACTTAGTTTCCAATACTGAGTTGAACTAGATATGCCCCGTTTGTGAGGGAGCACAGTTCTTTTGTTCTGAGCTAGCTCACTGTACTGGCCCTATAGGAAACACAGTGGAGTGCAAGAGTGCCTTTTTCTCAAAAGCAGAGTGTTTTTCTTGTAAGGCCGACTGGGGTGTAATACAACTTCCTAAACGGAGTTGAATCACATTCAGTTTCAAGTTCTAGCATTAAGTGTTACTTCAGGGTCAGAACACCACTATTGTGCTATTCTGGCCATAAACAGTGCAAATAGCACTCGCGTCTGTTCCCAGCAAATACAGTGTATTGGACTGAAGAGAAGCTCCTGTTTTACTTAGTTTCCAATACTGAGTTGAACTAGATATGCCCCGTTTGTGTAGGAAGCACAGTTCTTTTGTTCTGAGCTAGCTCACTGTACTGGCCCTATAGGAAACACAGTGGAGTGCAAGAGTGCCTGTTTCTCAAAAGCAGAGTGTTTTTCTTGTAAGGCCGACTGGGGTTTAATACAACTTCCTAAACGGAGTTGAATCACATTCAGTTTCAAGTTCTAGCATTAAGTGTTACTTCAGGGTCAGAACACCACTATTGTGCAATTCTGGCAATAAACAGTGCAAATAGCACTCGCGTCTGTTCCCAAAAATACAGTGTATTGGACTGAAGAGAAGCTCCTGTTTTACATAGTTTCCAATACTGAGTTGAACTAGATATGCCCCATTTGTGTAGGAAGCACAGTTCTTTTGTTCTGAGCTAGCTCACTGTACTGGCCCTATAGGAAACACAGTGGAGTGCAAGAGTGCCTGTTTCTCAAAAGCAGAGTGTTTTTCTTGTAAGGCCGACTGGGGTTTAATACAACTTCCTAAACGGAGTTTAATCACATTCAGTTTCAAGTTCTAGCATTAAGTGTTAATTCAGGGTCAGAACACCACTATTGTGCTATTCTGGCCATAAACAGTGCAAATAGCACTCGCGTCTGTTCCCAGCAAATACAGTGTATTGGACTGAAGAGAAGCTCCTGTTTTACTTAGTTTCCAATACTGAGTTGAACTAGATATGCCCCGTTTGTGTAGGAAGCACAGTTCTTTTGTTCTGAGCTAGCTCACTGTACTGGCCCTATAGGAAACACAGTGGAGTGCAAGAGTGCCTGTTTCTCAAAAGCAGAGTGTTTTTCTTGTAAGGCCGACTGGGGTTTAATACAACTTCCTAAACGGAGTTGAATCACATTCAGTTTCAAGTTCTAGCATTAAGTGTTACTTCAGGGTCAGAACACCACTATTGTGCTATTCTGGCCATAAACAGTGCAAATAGCACTCGCGTCTGTTCCCAGAAATACAGTGTATTGGACTGAAGAGAAGCTCCTGTTTTACATAGTTTCCAATACTGAGTTGAACTAGATATGCCCCATTTGTGTAGGAAGCACAGTTCTTTTGTTCTGAGCTAGCTCACTGTACTGGCCCTATAGGAAACACAGTGGAGTGCAAGAGTGCCTGTTTCTCAAAAGCAGAGTGTTTTTCTTGTAAGGCCGACTGGGGTTTAATACAACTTCCTAAACGGAGTTGAATCACATTCAGTTTCAAGTTCTAGCATTAAGTGTTAATTCAGGGTAAGAACACCACTATTGTGCTATTCTGGCCATAAACAGTGCAAATAGCACTCGCGTCTGTTCCCAGGAAATACAGTGTATTGGACTGAAGAGAAGCTCCTGTTTTACTTAGTTTCCAATACTGAGTTGAACTAGATATGCCCCGTTTGTGTAGGAAGCACAGTTCTTTTGTTCTGAGCTAGCTCACTGTACTGGCCCTATAGGAAACACAGTGGAGTGCAAGAGTGCCTGTTTCTCAAAAGCAGAGTGTTTTTCTTGTAAGGCCGACTGGGGTTTAATACAACTTCCTAAATGGAGTTGAATCACATTCAGTTTCAAGTTCTAGCATTAAGTGTTAATTCAGGGTCAGAACACCACTATTGTGCTATTCTGGCCATAAACAGTGCAAATAGCACTCGCGTCTGTTCCCAGCAAATACAGTGTATTGGACTGAAGAGAAGCTCCTGTTTTACTTAGTTTCCAATACTGAGTTGAACTAGATATGCCCCGTTTGTGTAGGAAGCACAGTTCTTTTGTTCTGAGCTAGCTCACTGTACTGGCCCTATAGGAAACACAGTGGAGTGCAAGAGTGCCTGTTTCTCAAAGCAGAGTGTTTTTCTTGTAATGCCGACTGGGGTTTAATACAACTTCCTAAACGGAGTTGAATCACATACAGTTTCAAGTTCTAGCATTAAGTGTTAATTCAGGGTCAGAACACCACTATTGTGTTATTCTGGCCATAAACAGTGCAAATATCACTCGCATCTGTTCCCAGCAAATACAGTGTATTGGACTGAAGAGAAGCTCCTGATTTACTTAGTTTCCAATACTGAGTTGAACTAGATATGCCCCGTTTGTGTAGGAAGCACAGTTCTTTAGTTCTGAGCTAGCTCACTGTACTGGCCCTATAGGAAACACAGTGGAGTGCAAGAGTGCCTGTTTCTCAAAAGCAGAGTGTTTTTCTTGTAAGGCCGACTGGGGTTTAATACAACTTCCTAAACGGAGTTGAATCACATTCAGTTTCAAGTTCTAGCATTAAGTGTTAATTAAGGGTCAGAACACGACTATTGTGCTATTCTGGCCATAAACAGTGCAAAAAGCACTCGCGTCTGCTCCCAGCAAATACAGTGTATTGGACTGAAGAGAAGCTCCTGTTTTACTTAGTTTCCAATACTGAGTTGAACTAGATATGCCCCGTTTGTGTAGGAAGCACAGTTCTTTTGTTCTGAGCTAGCTCACTGTACTGGCCCTATAGGAAACACAGTGGAGTGCAAGAGTGCCTGTTTCTCAAAAGCAGAGTGTTTTTCTTGTAAGGCCGACTGGGGTTTAATACAACTTCCTAAACGGAGTTGAATCACATTCAGTTTCAAGTTCTAGCATTAAGTGTTAATTCAGGGTAAGAACACCACTATTGTGCTATTCTGGCCATAAACAGTGCAAATAGCACTCGCGTCTGTTCCCAGCAAATACAGTGTATTGGACTGAAGAGAAGCTCCTGTTTTACTTAGTTTCCAATACTGAGTTGAACTAGATATGCCCCGTTTGTGAGGGAGCACAGTTCTTTTGTTCTGAGCTAGCTCACTGTACTGGCCCTATAGGAAACACAGTGGAGTGCAAGAGTGCCTTTTTCTCAAAAGCAGAGTGTTTTTCTTGTAAGGCCGACTGGGGTGTAATACAACTTCCTAAACGGAGTTGAATCACATTCAGTTTCAAGTTCTAGCATTAAGTGTTACTTCAGGGTCAGAACACCACTATTGTGCTATTCTGGCCATAAACAGTGCAAATAGCACTCGCGTCTGTTCCCAGCAAATACAGTGTATTGGACTGAAGAGAAGCTCCTGTTTTACTTAGTTTCCAATACTGAGTTGAACTAGATATGCCCCGTTTGTGTAGGAAGCACAGTTCTTTTGTTCTGAGCTAGCTCACTGTACTGGCCCTATAGGAAACACAGTGGAGTGCAAGAGTGCCTGTTTCTCAAAAGCAGAGTGTTTTTCTTGTAAGGCCGACTGGGGTTTAATACAACTTCCTAAACGGAGTTGAATCACATTCAGTTTCAAGTTCTAGCATTAAGTGTTACTTCAGGGTCAGAACACCACTATTGTGCAATTCTGGCAATAAACAGTGCAAATAGCACTCGCGTCTGTTCCCAAAAATACAGTGTATTGGACTGAAGAGAAGCTCCTGTTTTACATAGTTTCCAATACTGAGTTGAACTAGATATGCCCCATTTGTGTAGGAAGCACAGTTCTTTTGTTCTGAGCTAGCTCACTGTACTGGCCCTATAGGAAACACAGTGGAGTGCAAGAGTGCCTGTTTCTCAAAAGCAGAGTGTTTTTCTTGTAAGGCCGACTGGGGTTTAATACAACTTCCTAAACGGAGTTGAATCACATTCAGTTTCAAGTTCTAGCATTAAGTGTTAATTCAGGGTAAGAACACCACTATTGTGCTATTCTGGCCATAAACAGTGCAAATAGCACTCGCGTCTGTTCCCAGCAAATACAGTGTATTGGACTGAAGAGAAGCTCCTGTTTTACTTAGTTTCCAATACTGAGTTGAACTAGATATGCCCCGTTTGTGTAGGAAGCACAGTTCTTTTGTTCTGAGCTAGCTCACTGTACTGGCCCTATAGGAAACACAGTGGAGTGCAAGAGTGCCTGTTTCTCAAAAGCAGAGTGTTTTTCTTGTAAGGCCGACTGGGGTTTAATACAACTTCCTAAACGGAGTTGAATCACATTCAGTTTCAAGTTCTGGCATTAAGTGTTAATTCAGGGTCAGAACACCACTATTGTGCTATTCTGGCCATAAACAGTGCAAATAGCACTCGCGTCTGTTCCCAGCAAATACAGTGTATTGGACTGAAGAGAAGCTCCTGTTTTACTTAGTTTCCAATACTGAGTTGAACTAGATATGCCCCGTTTGTGTATGAAGCACAGTTCTTTTGTTCTGAGCTAGCTCACTGTACTGGCCTTATAGGAAACACAGTGGAGTGCAAGAGTGCCTGTTTCTCAAAAGCAGAGTGTTTTTCTTGTAATGCCGACTGGGGTTTAATACAACTTCCTAAACGGAGTTGAATCACATTCAGTTTCAAGTTCTAGCATTAAGTGTTAATTCAGGTTCAGAACACCACTATTGTGTTATTCTCGCCATAAACAGTGCAAATAGCACTCGCGTCTGTTCCCAGCAAATACAGTGTATTGGACTGAAGAGAAGCTCCTGTTTTACTTAGTTTCCAATACTGAGTTGAACTAGATATGCCCCGTTTGTGTAGGAAGCACAGTTCTTTTGTTCTGAGCTTGCTCACTGTACTGGCCCTATAGGAAACACAGTGGAGTGCAAGAGTGCCTGTTTCTCAAAAGCAGAGTGTTTTTCTGGTAAGGCCGACTGGGGTTTAATACAACTTCCTAAACGGAGTTGAATCACATTCAGTTTCAAGTTCTAGCATTAAGTGTTAATTCAGGGTCAGAACACGACTATTGTGCTATTCTGCCCATAAACAGTGCAAATAGCACTCGCGTCTGTTCCCAGCAAATACAGTGTATTGGACTGAAGAGAAGCTCCTGTTTTACTTAGTTTCCAATACTGAGTTGAACTAGATATGCCCCGTTTGTGTAGGAAGCACAGTTCTTTTGTTCTGAGCTAGCTCACTGTACTGGCCCTATAGGAAACACAGTGGAGTGCAAGAGTGCCTGTTTCTCAAAAGCAGAGTGTTTTTCTTGTAAGGCCGACTGGAGTTTAATACAACTTCCTAAACGGAGTTGAATCACATTCAGTTTCAAGTTCTAGCATTAAGTGTTAATTCAGGGTAAGAACACCACTATTGTGCTATTCTGGCCATAAACAGTGCAAATAGCACTCGCGTCTGTTCCCAGCAAATACAGTGTATTGGACTGAAGAGAAGCTCCTGTTTTACTTAGTTTCCAATACTGAGTTGAACTAGATATGCCCCGTTTGTGTAGGAAGCACAGTTCTTTTGTTCTGAGCTAGCTCACTGTACTGGCCCTATAGGAAACACAGTGGAGTGCAAGAGTGCCTGTTTCTCAAAAGCAGAGTGTTTTTCTTGTAAGGCCGACTGGGGTTTAATACAACTTCCTAAACGGAGTTGAATCACATTCAGTTTCAAGTTCTAGCATTAAGTGTTAATTCAGGGTCAGAACACCACTATTGTGCTATTCTGGCCATAAACAGTGCAAATAGCACTCGCGTCTGTTCCCAGCAAATACAGTGTATTGGACTGAAGAGAAGCTCCTGTTTTACTTAGTTTCCAATACTGAGTTGAACTAGATATGCCCCGTTTGTGAGGGAGCACAGTTCTTTTGTTCTGAGCTAGCTCACTGTACTGGCCCTATAGGAAACACAGTGGAGTGGAAGAGTGCCTGTTTCTCAAAAGCAGAGTGTTTTTCTTGTAAGGCCGACTGGGGTGTAATACAACTTCCTAAACGGAGTTGAATCACATTCAGTTTCAAGTTCTAGCATAAAGTGTTAATTCAGGGTAAGAATGCCACTATTGTGCTATTCTGGCCATAAACAGTGCAAATAGCACTCGTGTCTGTTCCCAGCAAATACAGTGTATTGGACTGAAGAGAAGCTCCTGTTTTACTTAGTTTCCAATACTGAGTTGAACTAGATATGCCCCGTTTGTGTAGGAAGCACAGTTCTTTTGTTCTGAGCTAGCTCACTGTACTGGCCCTATAGGAAACACAGTGGAGTGCAAGAGTGCCTGTTTCTCAAAAGCAGAGTGTTTTTCTTGTAAGGCCAACTGGGGTTTAATACAACTTCCTAAACGGAGTTGAATCACATTCAGTTTCTAGTTCTAGCATTAAGTGTTAATTCAGGGTAAGAACACCACTATTGTGCTATTCTGGCCATAAACAGTGCAAATAGCACTCGCGTCTGTTCCCAGCAAATACAGTGTATTGGACTGAAGAGAAGCTCCTGTTTTACTTAGTTTCCAATACTGAGTTGAACTAGATATGCCCCATTTGTGAGGGAGCACAGTTCTTTTGTTCTGAGCTAGCTCACTGTACTGGCCCTATAGGAAACACAGTGGAGTGCAAGAGTGCCTGTTTCTCAAAAGCAGAGTGTTTTTCTTGTAAGGTCGACTGGGGTGTAATACAACTTCCTAAACGGAGTTGAATCACATTCAGTTTCAAGTTCTAGCATTAAGTGTTAATTCAGGGTAAGAATGCCACTATTGTGCTATTCTGGCCATAAACAGTGCAAATAGCACTCGTGTCTGTTCCCAGCAAATACAGTGTATTGGACTGAAGAGAAGCTCCTGTTTTACTTAGTTTCCAATACTGAGTTGAACTAGATATGCCCCGTTTGTGTAGGAAGCACAGTTCTTTTGTTCTGAGCTAGCTCACTGTACTGGCCCTATAGGAAACACAGTGGAGTGCAAGAGTGCCTGTTTCTAAAAAGCAGAGTGTTTTTCTTGTAAGGCCGACTGGGGTTTAATACAAATTCCTAAACGGAGTTGAATCACATTCAGTTTCAAGTTCTAGCATTAAGTGTTACTTCAGGGTCAGAACACCACTATTGTGCTATTCTGGCCATAAACAGTGCAAATAGCACTCGCGTCTGTTCCCAGCAAATACAGTGTATTGGACTGAAGAGAAGCTCCTGTTTTACTTAGTTTCCAATACTGAGTTGAACTAGATATGCCCCGTTTGTGTAGGAAGCACAGTTCTTTTGTTCTGAGCTAGCTCACTGTACTGGCCCTATAGGAAACACAGTGGAGTGCAAGAGTGCCTGTTTCTCAAAAGCAGAGTGTTTTTCTTGTAAGGCCGACTGGGGTTTAATACAACTTCCTAAACGGAGTTGAATCACATTCAGTTTCAAGTTCTAGCATTAAGTGTTAATTCAGGGTAAGAACACCACTATTGTGCTATTCTGGCCATAAACAGTGCAAATAGCACTCGCGTCTGTTCCCAGCAAATACAGTGTATTGGACTGAAGAGAAGCTCCTGTTTTAATTAGTTTCCAATACTGAGTTGAACTAGATATGCCCCGTTTGTGTAGGAAGCACAGTTCTTTTGTTCTGAGCTAGCTCACTGTACTGGCCCTATAGGAAACACAGTGGAGTGCAAGAGTGCCTGTTTCTCAAAAGCAGAGTGTTTTTCTTGTAAGGCCGACTGGGGTTTAATACAAATTCCTAAACGGAGTTGAATCACATTCAGTTTCAAGTTCTAGCATTAAGTGTTACTTCAGGGTCAGAACACCACTATTATGCTATTCTGGCCATAAACAGTGCAAATAGCACTCGCGTCTGTTCCCAGAAATACAGTGTATTGGACTGAAGAGAAGCTCCTGTTTTACATAGTTTCCAATACTGAGTTGAACTGGATATGCCCCATTTGTGTAGGAAGCACAGTTCTTTTGTTCTGAGCTAGCTCACTGTACTGGCCCTATAGGAAACACAGTGGAGTGCAAGAGTGCCTCTTTCTCAAAAGCAGAGTGTTTTTCTTGTAAGGCCCACTGGGGTTTAATACAACTTCCTAAACGGAGTTGAATCACATTCAGTTTCAAGTTCTAGCATTAAGTGTTAATTCAGGGTAAGAACACCACTATTGTGCTATTCTGGCCATAAACAGTGCAAATAGCACTCGCGTCTGTTCCCAGCAAATACAGTGTATTGGACTGAAGAGAAGCTCCTGTTTTACTTAGTTTCCAATACTGAGTTGAACTAGATATGCCCCGTTTGTGTAGGAAGCACAGTTCTTTTGTTCTGAGCTAGCTCACTGTACTGGCCCTATAGGAAACACAGTGGAGTGCAAGAGTGCCTGTTTCTCAAAAGCAGAGTGTTTTTCTTATAAGGCCGACTGGGGTTTAATACAACTTCCTAAACGGAGTTGAATCACATTCAGTTTCAAGTTCTAGCATTAAGTGTTAATTCAGGGTCAGAACACGACTATTGTGCTATTCTGGCCATAAACAGTGCAAAAGGCACTCGCGTCTGTTCCCAGCAAATACAGTGTATTGGACTGAAGAGAAGCTCCTGTTTTACTTAGTTTCCAATACTGAGTTGAACTAGATATGCCCCGTTTGTGTAGGAAGCACAGTTCTTTTGTTCTGAGCTAGCTCACTGTACTGGCCCTATAGGAAACACAGTGGAGTGCAAGAGTGCCTGTTTCTCAAAAGCAGAGTGTTTTTCTTGTAATGCCGACTGCGGTTTAATACAACTTCCTAAACGGAGTTGAATCACATTCAGTTTCAAGTTCTAGCATTAAGTGTTAATTCAGGGTCAGAACACCACTATTGTGTTATTCTGGCCATAAACAGTGCAAATAGCACTCGCGTCTGTTCCCAGCAAATACAGTGTATTGGACTGAAGAGAAGCTCCTGTTTTACTTAGTTTCCAATACTGAGTTGAACTAGATATGCCCCGTTTGTGTAGGAAGCACAGTTCTTTTGTTCTGAGCTAGCTCACTGTACTGGCCCTATAGGAAACACAGTGGAGTGCAAGAGTGCCTGTTTCTCAAAAGCAGAGTGTTTTTCTGGTAAGGCCGACTGGGGTTTAATACAACTTCCTAAACGGAGTTGAATCACATTCAGTTTCAAGTTCTAGCATTAAGTGTTAATTCAGGGTCAGAACACGACTATTGTGCTATTCTGGCCATAAACAGTGCAAATAGCACTCGCGTCTGTTCCCAGCAAATACAGTGTATTGGACTGAAGAGAAGCTCCTGTTTTACTTAGTATCCAATACTGAGTTGAACTAGATATGCCCCGTTTGTGTAGGAAGCACAGTTCTTTTGTTCTGAGCTAGCTCACTGTACTGGCCCTATAGGAAACACAGTGGAGTGCAAGAGTGCCTGTTTCTCAAAAGCAGAGTGTTTTTCTTGTAAGGCCGACTGGGGTTTAATACAACTTCCTAAACGGAGTTGAATCACATTCAGTTTCAAGTTCTAGCATTAAGTGTTAATTCAGGGTAAGAACACCACTATTGTGCTATTCTGGCCATAAACAGTGCAAATAGCACTCGCGTCTGTTCCCAGCAAATACAGTGTATTGGACTGAAGAGAAGCTCCTGTTTTACTTAGTTTCCAATACTGAGTTGAACTAGATATGCCCCGTTTGTGTAGGAAGCACAGTTCTTTTGTTCTGAGCTAGCTCACTGTACTGGCCCTATAGGAAACACAGTGGAGTGCAAGAGTGCCTGTTTCTCAAAAGCAGAGTGTTTTTCTTGTAAGGCCGACTGGGGTTTAATACAATTTCCTAAACGGAGTTGAATCACATTCAGTTTCAAGTTCTAGCATTAAGTGTTAATTCAGGGTAAGAACACCACTATTGTGCTATTCTGGCCATAAACAGTGCAAATAGCACTCGCGTCTGTTCCCAGCAAATACAGTGTATTGGACTGAAGAGAAGCTCCTGTTTTACTTAGTTTCCAATACTGAGTTGAACTAGATATGCCCCGTTTGTGAGGGAGCACAGTTCTTTTGTTCTGAGCTAGCTCACTGTACTGGCCCTATAGGAAACACAGTGGAGTGCAAGAGTGCCTGTTTCTCAAAAGCAGAGTGTTTTTCTTGTAAGGCCGACTGGGGTTTAATACAACTTCCTAAACGGAGTTGAATCACATTCAGTTTCAAGTTCTAGCATTAAGTGTTAATTCAGGGTAAGAATGCCACTATTGTGCTATTCTGGCCATAAACAGTGCAAATAGCACTCGCGTCTGTTCCCAGCAAATACAGTGTATTGGACTGAAGAGAAGCTCCTGTTTTACTTAGTTTCCAATACTGAGTTGAACTAGATATGCCCCGTTTGTGTAGGAAGCACAGTTCTTTTGTTCTGAGCTAGCTCACTGTACTGGCCCTATAGGAAACACAGTGGAGTGCAAGAGTGCCTGTTTCTCAAAAGCAGAGTGTTTTTCTTGTAAGGCCGACTGGGGTTTAATACAACTTCCTAAACGGAATTGAATCACATTCAGTTTCAAGTTCTAGCATTAAGTGTTACTTCAGGGTCAGAACACCACTATTGTGCTATTCTGGCCATAAACAGTGCAAATAGCACTCGCGTCTGTTCCCAGCAAATACAGTGTATTGGACTGAAGAGAAGCTCCTGTTTTACTTAGTTTCCAATACTGAGTTGAACTAGATATGCCCCGTTTGTGTAGGAAGCACAGTTCTTTTGTTCTGAGCTAGCTCACTGTACTGGCCCTATAGGAAACACAGTGGAGTGCAAGAGTGCCTGTTTCTCAAAAGCAGAGTGTTTTTCTTGTAAGGCCGACTGTGGTTTAATACAACTTCCTAAACGGAGTTGAATCACATTCAGTTTCAAGTTCTAGCATTAAGTGTTAATTCAGGGTAAGAACACCACTATTGTGCTATTCTGGCCATAAACAGTGCAAATAGCACTCGCGTCTGTTCCCAGCAAATACAGTGTATTGGACTGAAGAGAAGCTCCTGTTTTACTTAGTTTCCAATACTGAGTTGAACTAGATATGCCCCGTTTGTGTAGGAAGCACAGTTCTTTTGTTCTGAGCTAGCTCACTGTACTGGCCCTATAGGAAACACAGTGGAGTGCAAGAGTGCCTGTTTCTCAAAAGCAGAGTGTTTTTCTTGTAAGGCCGACTGGGGTTTAATACAACTTCCTAAACGGAGTTGAATCACATTCAGTTTCAAGTTCTAGCATTAAGTGTTAATTCAGGGTCAGAACACCACTATTTTGCTATTCTGGCCATAAACAGTGCAAATAGCACTCGCGTCTGTTCCCAGCAAATACAGTGTATTGGACTGAAGAGAAGCTCCTGTTTTACTTAGTTTCCAATACTGAGTTGAACTAGATATGCCCCGTTTGTGTAGGAAGCACAGTTCTTTTGTTCTGAGCTAGCTCACTGTACTGGCCCTATAGGAAACACAGTGGAGTGCAAGAGTGCCTGTTTCTCAAAAGCAGAGTGTTTTTCTTGTAAGGCCGACTGGGGTTTAATACAACTTCCTAAACGGAGTTGAATCACATTCAGTTTCAAGTTCTAGCATTAAGTGTTAATTCAGGGTAAGAACACCACTATTGTGCTATTCTGGCCATAAACAGTGCAAATAGCACTCGCGTCTCTTCCCAGCAAATACAGTGTATTGGACTGAAGAGAAGCTCCTGTTTTACTTAGTTTCCAATACTGAGTTGAACTAGATATGCCCCGTTTGTGTAGGAAGCACAGTTCTTTTGTTCTGAGCTAGCTCACTGTACTGGCCCTATAGGAAACACAGTGGAGTGCAAGAGTGCCTGTTTCTCAAAAGCAGAGTGTTTTTCTTGTAAGGCCGACTGGGGTTTAATACAATTTCCTAAACGGAGTTGAATCACATTCGGTTTCAAGTTCTAGCATTAAGTGTTAATTCAGGGTCAGAACACCACTATTGTGCTATTCTGGCCATAAACAGTGCAAATAGCACTCGCGTCTGTTCCCAGCAAATACAGTGTATTGGACTGAAGAGAAGCTCCTGTTTTACTTAGTTTCCAATACTGACTTGAACTAGATATGCCCCGTTTGTGAGGGAGCACAGTTCTTTTGTTCTGAGCTAGCTCACTGTACTGGCCCTATAGGAAACACAGTGGAGTGCAAGAGTGCCTGTTTCTCAAAAGCAGAGTGTTTTTCTTGTAAGGCCGACTGGGGTGTAATACAACTTCCTAAACGGAGTTGAATCACATTCAGTTTCAAGTTCTAGCATTAAGTGTTAATTCAGGGTAAGAATGCCACTATTGTGCTATTCTGGCCATAAACAGTGCAAATAGCACTCGCGTCTGTTCCCAGCAAATACAGTGTATTGGACTGAAGAGAAGCTCCTGTTTTACTTAGTTTCCAATACTGAGTTGAACTAGATATGCCCCGTTTGTGTAGGAAGCACAGTTCTTTTGTTCTGAGCTAGCTCACTGTACTGGCCCTATAGGAAACACAGTGGAGTGCAAGAGTGCCTGTTTCTCAAAAGCAGAGTGTTTTTCTTGTAAGGTAGACTGGGGTTTAATACAACTTCCTAAACGGAGTTGAATCACATTCAGTTTCAAGTTCTAGCATTAAGTGTTACTTCAGGGTCAGAACACCACTATTGTGCTATTCTGGCCATAAACAGTGCAAATAGCACTCGCGTCTGTTCCCAGATATGCCCCGTTTGTGTAGGAAGCACAGTTCTTTTGTTCTGAGCTAGCTCACTGTACTGGCCCTATAGGAAACACAGTGGAGTGCAAGAGTGCCTGTTTCTCAAAAGCAGAGTGTTTTTCTTGTAAGGCCGACTGGGGTTTAATACAACTTCCTAAACGGAGTTGAATCACATTCAGTTTCAAGTTCTAGCATTAAGTGTTAATTCAGGGTAAGAACACCACTATTGTGCTATTCTGGCCATAAACAGTGCAAATAGCACTCGCGTCTGTTCCCAGCAAAAACAGTGTATTGGACTGAAGAGAAGCTCCTGTTTTACTTAATTTCCAATACTGACTTGAACTAGATATGCCCCGTTTGTGAGGGAGCACAGTTCTTTTGTTCTGAGCTAGCTCACTGTACTGGCCCTATAGGAAACACAGTGGAGTGCAAGACTGCCTGTTTCTCAAAAGCAGAGTGTTTTTCTTGTAAGGCCGACTGGGGTGTAATACAACTTCCTAAACGGAGTTGAATCACATTCAGTTTCAAGTTCTAGCATTAAGTGTTAATTCAGGGTAAGAATGCCACTATTGTGCTATTCTGGCCATAAACAGTGCAAATAGCACTCGCGTCTGTTCCCAGCAAATACAGTGTATTGGACTGAAGAGAAGCTCCTGTTTTACTTAGTTTCCAATACTGAGTTGAACTAGATATGCCCCGTTTGTGTAGGAAGCACAGTTCTTTTGTTCTGAGCTAGCTCACTGTACTGGCCCTATAGGAAACACAGTGGAGTGCAAGAGTGCCTGTTTCTCAAAAGCAGAGTGTTTTTCTTGTAAGGCCGACTGGGGTTTAATACAACTTCCTAAACGGAGTTGAATCACATTCAGTTTCAAGTTCTAGCATTAAGTGTTACTTCAGGGTCAGAACACCACTATTGTGCTATTCTGGCCATAAACAGTGCAAATAGCACTCGCGTCTGTTCCCAGATATGCCCCGTTTGTGTAGGAAGCACAGTTCTTTTGTTCTGAGCTAGCTCACTGTACTGGCCCTATAGGAAACACAGTGGAGTGCAAGAGTGCCTGTTTCTCAAAAGCAGAGTGTTTTTCTTGTAAGGCCGACTGGGGTTTAATACAACTTCCTAAACGGAGTTGAATCACATTCAGCTTCAATTTCTAGCATTAAGTGTTAATTCAGGGTCAGAACACAACTATTGTGCTATTCTGGCCATAAACAGTGCAAATAGCACTCGCGTCTGTTCCCAGCAAATACAGTGTATTGGACTGAAGAGAAGCTCCTGTTTTACTTAGTTTCCAATACTGAGTTGAACTAGATATGCCCCGTTTGTGTAGGAAGCACAGTTCTTTTGTTCTGAGCTAGCTCACTGTACTGGCCCTATAGGAAACACAGTGGAGTGCAAGAGTGCCTGTTTCTCAAAAGCAGAGTGTTTTTCTTGTAAGGCCGACTGGGGTTTAATACAACTTCCTAAACGGAGTTGAATCACATTCAGTTTCAAGTTCTAGCATTAAGTTTTACTTCAGGGTCAAAACACCACTATTGTGCTATTCTGGCCATAAACATTGCAAATAGCCCTCGCGTCTGTTCCCAGCAAATACAGTGTATTGGACTGAAGAGAAGCTCCTGTTTTACTTAGTTTCCAATACTGAGTTGAACAAGATATGCCCCGTTTGTGTAGGAAGCACAGTTCTTTTGTTCTGAGCTAGCTCACTGTACTGGCCCTATAGGAAACACAGTGGAGTGCAAGAGTGCCTGTTTCTCAAAACAGAGTGTTTTTCTTGTAAGGCCGACTGGGGTGTAATACAACTTCCTAAACGGAGTTGAATCACATTCAGTTTCAAGTTCTAGCATTAATTGTTAATTCAGGGTCAGAACACCACTATTGTGCTATTCTGGCCATAAACAGTGCAAATAGCACTCGCGTCTGTTCCCAGCAAATACAGTGTATTGGACTGAAGAGAAGCTCCTGTTTTACTTAGTTTCCAATACTGAGTTGAACTAGATATGCCCCGTTTGTGTAGGAAGCACAGTTCTTTTGTTCTGAGCTAGCTCACTGTACTGGCCCTATAGGAAACACAGTGGAGTGCAAGAGTGCCTGTTTCTCAAAAGCAGAGTGTTTTTCTTGTAAGGCCAACTGGGGTTTAATACAACTTCCTAAACGGAGTTGAATCACATTCAGTTTCAAGTTCTAGCATTAAGTGTTAATTCAGGGTAAGAACACCACTATTGTGCTATTCTGGCCATAAACAGTGCAAATAGCACTCGCGTCTGTTCCCAGCAAATACAGTGTATTGGACTGAAGAGAAGCTCCTGTTTTACTTAGTTTCCAATACTGAGTTGAACTAGATATGCCCCGTTTGTGTAGGAAGCACAGTTCTTTTGTTCTGAGCTAGCTCACTGTACTGGCCCTATAGGAAACACAGTGGAGTGCAAGAGTGCCTGTTTCTCAAAAGCAGAGTGTTTTTCTTGTAAGGCCGACTGGGATTTAATACAACTTCCTAAACGGAGTTGAATCACATTAAGTTTCAAGTTCTAGCATTAAGTGTTAATTCAGGGTAAGAACACCACTATTGTGCTATTCTGGCCATAAACAGTGCAAATAGCACTCGCGTCTGTTCCCAGCAAATACAGTGTATTGGACTGAAGAGAAGCTCCTGTTTTACTTAGTTTCCAATACTGAGTTGAACTAGATATGCCCTGTTTGTGTAGGAAGCAGAGTTCTTTTGTTCTGAGCTAGCTCACTGTACTGGCCCTATAGGAAACACAGTGGAGTGCAAGAGTGCCTGTTTCTCAAAAGCAGAGTGTTTTCCTTGTAAGGACGACTGGGGTTTAATACAACTTCCTAAACGGAGTTGAATCACATTCAGTTTCAAGTTCTAGCATTAAGTGATAATTCAGGGTCAGAACACCACTATTGTGCTATTCTGGCCATAAACAGTGCAAATAGCACTCGTGTCTGTTCCCAGCAAATGCAGTGTATTGGACTGAAGAGAAGCTCCTGTTTTACTTAGTTTCCAATACTGAGTTGAACTAGATATGCCCCGTTTGTGTAGGAAGCACAGTTCTTTTGTTCTGAGCCAGCTCACTGTACTGGCCCTATAGGAAACACAGTGGAGTGCATGAGTGCCTGTTTCTCAAAAGCAGAGTGTTTTAATTGTAAGGCCGACTGGGGTTTAATACAACTTCCTAAACGGAGTTGAATCACATTCAGTTTCAAGTTCTAGCATTAAGTGTTACTTCAGGGTCAAAACACCACTATTGTGCTATTCTGGCCATAAACATTGCAAATAGCACTCGCGTCTGTTCCCAGCAAATACAGTGTATTGGACTGAAGAGAAGCTCCTGTTTTACTTAGTTTCCAATACTGAGTTGAACTAGATATGCCCCGTTTGTGTAGGAAGCACAGTTCTTTTGTTCTGAGCTAGCTCACTGTACTGGCCCTATAGGAAACACAGTGGAGTGCAAGAGTTCCTGTTTCTCAAAAGCAGAGTGTTTTTCTTGTAAGGCCGACTGGGGTTTAATACAACTTCCTAAACGGAGTTGAATCACATTCAGTTTCAAGTTCTAGCATTAAGTGTTAATTCAGGGTCAGAACACCACTATTGTGCTATTCTGGCCATAAACAGTGCAAATAGCACTCGCGTCTGTTCCCAGCAAATACAGTGTATTGGACTGAAGCGAAGCTCCTGTTTTACTTAGTTTCCAATACTGAGTTGAACTAGATATGCCCCGTTTGTGTAGGAAGCACAGTTCTTTTGTTCTGAGCTAGCTCACTGTACTGGCCCTCTAGGAAACACAGTGGAGTGCAAGAGTGCCTGTTTCTCAAAAGCAGAGTGTTTTTCTTGTAAGGCCGACTGGGGTTTAATACAACTTCCTAAATGGAGTTGAATCACATTCAGTTTCAAGTTCTAGCATTAAGTGTTAATTCAGGGTAAGAACACCACTATTGTGCTATTCTGGCCATAAACAGTGCAAATAGCACTCGCGTCTGTTCCCAGCAAATACAGTGTATTGGACTGAAGAGAAGCTCCTGTTTTACTTAGTTTCCAATACTGAGTTGAACTAGATATGCCCCGTTTGTGTAGGAAGCACAGTTCTTTTGTTCTGAGCTAGCTCACTGTACTGGCCCTATAGGAAACACAGTGGAGTGCAAGAGTGCCTGTTTCTCAAAAGCAGAGTGTTTTTATTGTAAGGCCGACTGGGGATTAATACAACTTCCTAAACGGAGTTGAATCACATTCAGTTTCAAGTTCTAGCATTAAGTGTTAATTCAGGGTAAGAACACCACTATTGTGCTATTCTGGCCATAAACAGTGCAAATAGCACTCGCGTCTGTTCCCAGCAAATACAGTGTATTGGACTGAAGAGAAGCTCCTGTTTTACTTAGTTTCCAATACTGAGTTGAACTAGATATGCCCCGTTTGTGTAGGAAGCACAGTTCTTTTGTTCTGAGCTAGCTCACTGTACTGGCCCTATAGGAAACACAGTGGAGTGCAAGAGTGCCTGTTTCTCAAAAGCAGAGTGTTTTTCTTATAAGGCTGACTGGGGTTTAATACAACTTCCTAAACGGAGTTGAATCACATTCAGTTTCAAGTTCTAGCATTAAGTGTTAATTCAGGGTAAGAACACCACTATTGTGCTATTCTGGCCATAAACAGTGCAAATAGCACTCGCGTCTGTTCCCAGCAAATACAGTGTATTGGACTGAAGAGAAGCTCCTGTTTTACTTAGTTTCCAATACTGAGTTGAACTAGATATGCCCCGTTTGTGTAGGAAGCACAGTTCTTTTGTTCTGAGCTAGCTCACTGTACTGGCCCTATAGGAAACACAGTGGAGTGCAAGAGTGCCTGTTTCTCAAAAGCAGAGTGTTTTTCTTGTAAGGCCGACTGGGGTTTAATACAACTTCCTTTACGGAGTTGAATCACATTCAGTTTCAAGTTCTAGCATTAAGTGTTAATTCAGGGTAAGAACACCACTATTGTGCTATTCTGGCCATAAACAGTGCAAATAGCACTCGCGTCTGTTCCCAGCAAATACAGTGTATTGGACTGAAGCAAAGCTCCTGTTTTACTTAGTTTCCAATACTGAGTTGAACTAGATATGCCCCGTTTGTGTAGGAAGCACAGTTCTTTTGTTCTGAGCTAGCTCACTGTACTGGCCCTATAGGAAACACAGTGGAGTGCAAGAGTGCCTGTTTCTCAAAAGCAGACTGTTTTTCTTGTAAGGCCGACTGGGGTTTAATACAACTTCCTAAACGGAGTTGAATCACATTCAGTTTCAAGTTCTAGCATTAAGTGTTAATTCAGGGTAAGAACACCACTATTGTGCTATTCTGGCCATAAACAGTACAAATAGCACTCGCGTCTCTTCCCAGCAAATACAGTGTATTGGACTGAAGAGAAGCTCCTGTTTTACTTAGTTTCCAATACTGAGTTGAACTAGATATGCCCCGTTTGTGTAGGAAGCACAGTTCTTTTGTTCTGAGCTAGCTCACTGTACTGGCCCTATAGGAAACACAGTGGAGTGCAAGAGTGCCTGTTTCTCAAAAGCAGAGTGTTTTTCTTGTAAGGCCGACTGGGGATTAATACAACTTCCTAAACGGAGTTGAATCACATTCAGTTTTAAGTTCTAGCATTAAGTGTTAATTCAGGGTAAGAACACCACTATTGTGCTATTCTGGCCATAAACAGTGCAAATAGCACTCGCGTCTGTTCCCAGCAAATACAGTGTATTGGACTGAAGAGAAGCTCCTGTTTTACTTAGTTTCCAATACTGAGTTGAACTAGATATGCCCCGTTTGTGTAGGAAGCACAGTTCTTTTGTTCTGAGCTAGCTCACTGTACTGGCCCTATAGGAAACACAGTGGAGTGCAAGAGTGCCTGTTTCTCAAAAGCAGAGTGTTTTTCTTGTAAGGCTGACTGGGGTTTAATACAACTTCCTAAACTGAGTTGAATCACATTCAGTTTCAAGTTCTAGCATTAAGTGTTAATTCAGGGTAAGAACACCACTATTGTGCTATTCTGGCCATAAACAGTGCAAATAGCACTCGCGTCTGTTCCCAGCAAATACAGTGTATTGGACTGAAGAGAAGCTCCTGTTTTACTTAGTTTCCAATACTGAGTTGAACTAGATATGCCCCGTTTGTGTAGGAAGCACAGTTCTTTTGTTCTGAGCTAGCTCACTGTACTGGCCCTATAGGAAACACAGTGGAGTGCAAGAGTGCCTGTTTCTCAAAAGCAGAGTGTTTTTCTTGTAAGGCCGACTGGGGATTAATACAACTTCCTAAACGGAGTTGAATCACATTCAGTTTCAAGTTCTAGCATTAAGTGTTAATTCAGGGTAAGAACACAACTATTGTGCTATTCTGGCCATAAACAGTGCAAATAGCACTCGCGTCTGTTCCCAGCAAATACAGTGTATTGGACTGAAGAGAAGCTCCTGTTTTACTTAGTTTCCAATACTGAGTTGAACTAGATATGCCCCGTTTGTGTAGGAAGCACAGTTCTTTTGTTCTGAGCTAGCTCACTGTACTGGCCCTATAGGAAACACAGTGGAGTGCAAGAGTGCCTGTTTCTCAAAAGCAGAGTGTTTTTCTTGTAAGGCTGATTGGGGTTTAATACAACTTCCTAAACGGAGTTGAATCACATTCAGTTTCAAGTTCTATCATTAAGTGTTAATTCAGGGTAAGAACACCACTATTGTGCTATTCTGGCCATAAACAGTGCAAATAGCACTCGCGTCTGTTCCCAGCAAATACAGTGTATTGGACTGAAGAGAAGCTCCTGTTTTACTTAGTTTCCAATACTGAGTTGAACTAGATATGCCCCGTTTGTGTAGGAAGCACAGTTCTTTTGTTCTGAGCTAGCTCACTGTACTGGCCCTATTGGAAACACAGTGGAGTGCAAGAGTGCCTGTTTCTCAAAAGCAGAGTGTTTTTCTTGTAAGGCCGACTGGGGTTTAATACAACTTCCTTTACGGAGTTGAATCACATTCAGTTTCAAGTTCTAGCATTAAGTGTTAATTCAGGGTAAGAACACCACTATTGTGCTATTCTGGCCATAAACAGTGCAAATAGCACTCGCGTCTGTTCCCAGCAAATACAGTGTATTGGACTGAAGCAAAGCTCCTGTTTTACTTAGTTTCCAATACTGAGTTGAACTAGATATGCCCCTTTTGTGTAGGAAGCACAGTTCTTTTGTTCTGAGCTAGCTCACTGTACTGGCCCTATAGGAAACACAGTGGAGTGCAAGAGTGCCTGTTTCTCAAAAGCAGAGTGTTTTTCTTGTAAGGCCGACTGGGGTTTAATACAACTTCCTAAACAGAGTTGAATCACATTCAGTTTCAAGTTCTAGCATTAAGTGTTACTTCAGGGTCAGAATATCACTATTTTGCTATTCTGGCCATAAACAGTGCAAATAGCACTCGCGTCTGTTCCCAGCAAATACAGTGTATTGGACTGAAGAGAAGCTCCTCTTTTACTTAGTTTCCAATACTGAGTTGAAATAGATATGCCCCGTTTGTGTAGGAAGCACAGTTCTTTTGTTCTGAGCTAGCTCACTGTACTGGCCCTATAGGAAACACAGTGGAATGCAAGAGTGCCTGTTTCTCAAAAGCAGAGTGTTTTTCTTGTAAGGCCGACTGGGGTTTAATACAACTTCCTAAACGGAGTTGAATCACATTCAGTTTCAAGTTCTAGCATTAAGTGTTAATTCAGGGTAAGAACACCACTATTGTGCTATTCTGGCCATAAACAGTGCAAATAGCACTCGCGTCTGTTCCCAGCAAATACAGTGTATTGGACTGAAGCAAAGCACCTGTTTTACTTAGTTTCCAATACTGAGTTGAACTAGATATGCCCCGTTTGTGTAGGAAGCACAGTTCTTTTGTTCTGAGCTAGCTCACTGTACTGGCCCTATAGGAAACACAGTGGAGTGCAAGAGTGCCTGTTTCTCAAAAGCAGAGTGTTTTTCTTGTAAGGCCGACTGGGGTTTAATACAACTTCCTAAACGGATTTGAATCACATTCAGTTTCAAGTTCTAGCATTAAGTGTTACTTCAGGGTCAGAATACCACTATTTTGCTATTCTGGCCATAAACAGTGCAAATAGCACTCGCGTCTGTTCCCAGCAAATACAGTGTATTGGACTGAAGAGAAGCTCCTGTTTTACATAGTTTCCAATACTGAGTTTAACTAGATATGCCCCGTTTGTGTAGGAAGCACAGTTCTTTTGTTCTGAGCAAGCTCACTGTACTGGCCCTATAGGAAACACAGTGGAGTGCAAGAGTGCCTATTTCTCAAAAGCAGAGTGTTTTTCTTGTAAGGCCGACTGGGGTTTAATACAACTTCCTAAACGGAGTTGAATCACATTCAGTTTCAAGTTCTAGCATTAAGTGTTAATTCAGGGTAAGAACACCACTATTGTGCTATTCTGGCCATAAACAGTGCAAATAGCACTCGCGTCTGTTCCCAGCAAATACAGTGTATTGGACTGAAGAGAAGCTCCTGTTTTACTTAGTTTCCAATACTGAGTTGAACTAGATATGCCCCGTTTGTGTAGGAAGCACAGTTCTTTTGTTCTGAGCTAGCTCACTGTACTGGCCCTATAGGAAACACAGTGGAGTGCAAGTGTGCCTGTTTCTCAAAAGCAGAGTGTTTTTCTTGTAAGGCCGACTGGGGTTTAATACAACTTCCTAAACGGAGTTGAATCACATTCAGTTTCAAGTTCTAGCATTAAGTGTTAATTCAGGGTAAGAACACCACTATTGTGCTATTCTGGCCATAAACAGTGCAAATAGCACTCGCGTCTGTTCCCAGCAAATACAGTGTATTGGACTGAAGAGAAGCTCCTGTTTTACTTAGTTTCCAATACTGAGTTGAACTAGATATGCCCCGTTTGTGTAGGAAGCAGAGTTCTTTTGTTCTGAGCTAGCTCACTGTACTGGCCCTATAGGAAACACAGTGGAGTGCAAGAGTGCCTGTTTCTCAAAAGCAGAGTGTTTTTCTTGTAAGGCCGACTGGGGTTTAATACAACTTCCTAAACGGAGTTGAATCACATTCAGTTTCAAGTTCTAGCATTAAGTGTTAATTCAGGGTCAGAACACCACTATTGTGTTATTCTGGCCATAAACAGTGCAAATAGCACTCGCGTCTGTTCCCAGCAAATACAGTGTATTGGACTGAAGAGAAGCTCCTGTTTTACTTAGTTTCCAATACTGAGTTGAACTAGATATGCCCCGTTTGTGTAGGAAGCACAGTTCTTTTGTTCTGAGCTAGCTCACTGTACTGGCCCTATAGGAAACACAGTGGAGTGCAAGAGTGCCTGTTTCTCAAAAGCAGAGTGTTTTTCTTGTAAGGCCGACTGGGTTTTAATACAACTTCCTAAACGGAGTTGAATCACATTCAGATTAAAGTTCTAGCATTAAGTGTTACTTCGGGGTCAGAACACCACTATTGTGCTATTCTGGCCATAAACAGTGCAAATAGCACTCGCGTCTGTTCCCAGCAAATACAGTGTATTGGACTGAAGAGAAGCTCCTGTTTTACATAGTTTCCAATACTGAGTTGAACTAGATATGCCCCGTTTGTGTAGGAAGCACAGTTCTTTTGTTCTGAGCTAGCTCACTGTACTGGCCCTATAGGAAACACAGTGGAGTGCAAGAGTGCCTATTTCTCAAAAGCAGAGTGTTTTTCTTGTAAGGCCGACTGGGGTTTAATACAACTTCCTAAACGGAGTTGAATCACATTCAGTTTCAAGTTCTAGCATTAAGTGTTAATTCAGGGTAAGAACACCACTATTGTGCTATTCTGGCCATAAACAGTGCAAATAGCACTCGCGTCTGTTCCCAGCAAATACAGTGTATTGGACTGAAGAGAAGCTCCTGTTTTACTTAGTTTCTATTACTGAGTTGAACTAGATATGCCCCGTTAGTGTAGGAAGCACAGTTTTTTGTTCTGAGCTAGCTCACTGTACTGGCCCTATAGGAAACACAGTGGAGTGCAAGAGTGCCTGTTTCTCAAAAGCAGAGTGTTTTTCTTGTAAGGCCGACTGGGGTTTAATACAACTTACTTTACGGAGTTGAATCACATTCAGTTTCAAGTTCTAGCATTAAGTGTTAATTCAGGGTAAGAACACCACTATTGTGCTATTCTGGCCATAAACAGTGCAAATAGCACTCGCGTCTGTTCCCAGCAAATACAGTGTATTGGACTGAAGAGAAGCTCCTGTTTTACTTAGTTTCCAATACTGAGTTGAACTAGATATGCCCCGTTTGTGTAGGAAGCAGAGTTCTTTTGTTCTGAGCTAGCTCACTGTACTGGCCCTATAGGAAACACAGTGGAGTGCAAGAGTGCCTGTTTCTCAAAAGCAGAGTGTTTTTCTTGTAAGGCCGACTGGGGTTTAATACAACTTCCTAAACGGAGTTGAATCACATTCAGTTTCAAGTTCTAGCATTAAGTGTTAATTCAGGGTAAGAACACCACTATTGTGCTATTCTGGCCATAAACAGTGCAAATGCACTCGCGTCTGTTCCCAGCAAATACAGTGTATTGGACTGAAGAGAAGCTCCTGTTTTACTTAGTTTCCAATACTGAGTTGAACTAGATATGCCCCGTTTGTGTAGGAAGCACAGTTCTTTTGTTCTGAGCTAGCTCACTGTACTGGCCCTATAGGAAACACAGTGGAGTGCAAGAGTGCCTGTTTCTCAAAAGCAGAGTGTTTTTCTTGTAAGGCCGACTGGGGTTTAATACAACTTCCTAAACGGAGTTGAATCACATTCAGTTTCAAGTTCTAGCATTAAGTGTTAATTCAGGGTAAGAACACCACTATTGTGCTATTCTGGCCATAAACAGTGCAAATAGCACTCGCGTCTGTTCCCAGCAAATACAGTGTATTGGACTGAAGAGAAGCTCCTGTTTTACTTAGTTTCCTATACTGAGTTGAACTAGATATGCCCCGTTTGTGTAGGAAGCACAGTTCTTTTGTTCTGAGCTAGCTCACTGTACTGGCACTATAGGAAACACAGTGGAGTGCAAGAGTGCCTGTTTCTCAAAAGCAGAGTGTTTTTCTTGTAAGGCCAACTAGGGTATAATACAACTTCCTAAACGGAGTTGAATCACATTCAGTTTCAAGTTCTAGCATTAAGTGTTACTTCAGCGTCAGAACACCACTATTGTGCTATTCTGGCCATAAACAGTGCAAATAGCACTCGCGTCTGTTCCCAGCAAATACAGTGTATTGGACTGAAGAGAAGCTCCTGTTTTACTTATTTTCCAATACTGAGTTGAACTAGATATGCCCCGTTTGTGTAGGAAGCACAGTTCTTTTGTTCTGAGCTAGCTCACTGTACTGGCCCTATAGGAAACACAGTGGAGTGCAAGAGTGCCTGTTTCTCAAAAGCAGAGTGTTTTTCTTGTAAGGCCGACTGGGGTTTAATACAACTTCCTAAACGGAGTTGAATCACATTCAGTTTCAAGTTCTAGCATTAAGTGTTAATTCAGGGTAAGAACACCACTATTGTGCTATTCTGGCCATAAACAGTGCAAATAGCACTCGCGTCTGTTCCCAGCAAATACAGTGTATTGGACTGAAGAGAAGCTCCTGTTTTACTTAGTTTCCAATACTGAGTTGAACTAGATATGCCCCGTTTGTGTAGGAAGCACAGTTCTTTTGTTCTGAGCTAGCTCACTGTACTGGCCCTATAGGAAACACAGTGGAGTGCAAGAGTGCCTGTTTCTCAAAAGCAGAGTGTTTTTCTTGTAAGGCCGACTGGGGTTTAATACAACTTCCTAAACGGAGTTGAATCACATTCAGTTTCAAGTTCTAGCATTAAGTGTTACTTCAGGGTCAGAATACCACTATTTTGCTATTCTGGCCATAAACAGTGCAAATAGCACTCGCGTCTGTTCCCAGCAAATACAGTGTATTGGACTGAAGAGAAGCTCCTGTTTTACATAGTTTCCAATACTGAGTTTAACTAGATATGCCCCGTTTGTGTAGGAAGCACAGTTCTTTTGTTCTGAGCAAGCTCACTGTACTGGCCCTATAGGAAACACAGTGGAGTGCAAGAGTGCCTATTTCTCAAAAGCAGAGTGTTTTTCTTGTAAGGCCGACTGGGGTTTAATACAACTTCCTAAACGGAGTTGAATCACATTCAGTTTCAAGTTCTAGCATTAAGTGTTAATTCAGGGTAAGAACACCACTATTGTGCTATTCTGGCCATAAACAGTGCAAATAGCACTCGCGTCTGTTCCCAGCAAACACAGTGTATTGGACTGAAGAGAAGCTCCTGTTTTACTTAGTTTCCAATACTGAGTTGAACTAGATATGCCCCGTTTGTGTAGGAAGCACAGTTCTTTTGTTCTGAGCTAGCTCACTGTACTGGCCCTATAGGAAACACAGTGGAGTGCAAGAGTGCCTATTTCTCAAAAGCAGAGTGTTTTTCTTGTAAGGCCGACTGGGGTTTAATACAACTTCCTAAACGGAGTTGAATCACATTCAGTTTCAAGTTCTAGCATTAAGTGTTACTTCAGGGTCAAAACACCACTATTGTGCTATTCTGGCCATAAACAGTGCAAATAGCACTCGCGTCTGTTCCCAGCAAATACAGTGTATTGGACTGAAGAGAAGCTCCTGTTTTACTTAGTTTCCAATACTGAGTTGAACTAGATATGCCCCGTTTGTGTAGGAAGCACAGTTCTTTTGTTCTGAGCTAGCTCACTGTACTGGCCCTATAGGAAACACAGTGGAGTGCAAGTGTGCCTGTTTCTCAAAAGCAGAGTGTTTTTCTTGTAAGGCCGACTGGGGTTTAATACAACTTCCTAAACGGAGTTGAATCACATTCAGTTTCAAGTTCTAGCATTAAGTGTTAATTCAGGGTAAGAACACCACTATTGTGCTATTCTGGCCATAAACAGTGCAAATAGCACTCGCGTCTGTTCCCAGCAAATACAGTGTATTGGACTGAAGAGAAGCTCCTGTTTTACTTAGTTTCCAATACTGAGTTGAACTAGATATGCCCCGTTTGTGTAGGAAGCACAGTTCTTTTGTTCTGAGCTAGCTCACTGTACTGGCCCTATAGGAAACACAGTGGAGTGCAAGAGTGCCTGTTTCTCAAAAGCAGAGTGTTTTTCTTGTAAGGCCGACTGGGGTTTAATACAACTTCCTAAACGGAGTTGAATCACATTCAGTTTCAAGTTCTAGCATTAAGTGTTAATTCAGGGTCAGAACACCACTATTGTGTTATTCTGGCCATAAACAGTGCAAATAGCACTCGCGTCTGTTCCCAGCAAATACAGTGTATTGGACTGAAGAGAAGCTCCTGTTTTACTTAGTTTCCAATACTGAGTTGAACTAGATATGCCCCGTTTGTGTAGGAAGCACAGTTCTTTTGTTCTGAGCTAGCTCACTGTACTGGCCCTATAGGAAACACAGTGGAGTGCAAGAGTGCCTGTTTCTCAAAAGCAGAGTGTTTTTCTTGTAAGGCCGACTGGGGTTTAATACAACTTCCTAAACGGAGTTGAATCACATTCAGTTTCAAGTTCTAGCATTAAGTGTTAATTCAGGGTAAGAACACCACTATTGTGCTATTCTGGCCATAAACAGTGCAAATAGCACTCGCGTCTGTTCCCAGCAAATACAGTGTATTGGACTGAAGAGAAGCTCCTGTTTTACTTAGTTTCCAATACTGAGTTGAACTAGATATGCCCCGTTTGTGTAGGAAGCACAGTTCTTTTGTTCTGAGCTAGCTCACTGTACTGGCCCTATAGGAAACACAGTGGAGTGCAAGAGTGCCTGTTTCTCAAAAGCAGAGTGTTTTTCTTGTAAGGCCGACTGGGGTTTAATACAACTTTCTAAACGGAGTTGAATCTCATTCAGTTTCAAGTTCTAGCATTAAGTGTTAATTCAGGGTAAGAACACCACTATTGTGCTATTCTGGCCATAAACAGTGCAAATAGCACTCGCGTCTGTTCCCAGCAAATACAGTGTATTGGACTGAAGAGAAGCTCCTGTTTTACTTAGTTTCCTATACTGAGTTGAACTAGATATGCCCCGTTTGTGTAGGAAGCACAGTTCTTTTGTTCTGAGCTAGCTCACTGTACTGGCCCTATAGGAAACACAGTGGAGTGCAAGAGTGCCTGTTTCTCAAAAGCAGAGTGTTTTTCTTGTAAGGCCAACTAGGGTATAATACAACTTCCTAAACGGAGTTGAATCACATTCAGTTTCAAGTTCTAGCATTAAGTGTTACTTCAGCGTCAGAACACCACTATTGTGCTATTCTGGCCATAAACAGTGCAAATAGCACTCGCGTCTGTTCCCAGCAAATACAGTGTATTGGACTGAAGAGAAGCTTCTGTTTTACTTAGTTTCCAATACTGAGTTGAACTAGATATGCCCCGTTTGTGTAGGAAGCACAGTTCTTTTGTTCTGAGCTAGCTCACTGTACTGGCCCTATAGGAAACACAGTGGAGTGCAAGAGTGCCTGTTTCTCAAAAGCAGAGTGTTTTTCTTGTAAGGCCGACTGGGGTTTAATACAACTTCCTTTACGGAGTTGAATCACATTCAGTTTCAAGTTCTAGCATTAAGTGTTAATTCAGGGTAAGAACACCACTATTGTGCTATTCTGGCCATAAACAGTGCAAATAGCACTCGCGTCTGTTCCCAGCAAATACAGTGTATTGGACTGAAGCAAAGCTCCTGTTTTACGTAGTTTCCAATACTGAGTTGAACTAGATATGCCCCGTTTGTGTAGGAAGCACAGTTCTTTTGTTCTGAGCTAGCTCACTGTACTGGCCCTATAGGAAACACAGTGGAGTGCAAGAGTGCCTGTTTCTCAAAAGCAGACTGTTTTTCTTGTAAGGCCGACTGGGGTTTAATACAACTTCCTAAACGGAGTTGAATCACATTCAGTTTCAAGTTCTAGCATTAAGTGTTAATTCAGGGTAAGAACACCACTATTGTGCTATTCTGGCCATAAACAGTACAAATAGCACTCGCGTCTCTTCCCAGCAAATACAGTGTATTGGACTGAAGAGAAGCTCCTGTTTTACTTAGTTTCCAATACTGAGTTGAACTAGATATGCCCCGTTTGTGTAGGAAGCACAGTTCTTTTGTTCTGAGCTAGCTCACTGTACTGGCCCTATAGGAAACACAGTGGAGTGCAAGAGTGCCTGTTTCTCAAAAGCAGAGTGTTTTTCTTGTAAGGCCGACTGGGGATTAATACAACTTCCTAAACGGAGTTGAATCACATTCAGTTTCAAGTTCTAGCATTAAGTGTTAATTCAGGGTAAGAACACCACTATTGTGCTATTCTGGCCATAAACAGTGCAAATAGCACTCGCGTCTGTTCCCAGCAAATACAGTGTATTGGACTGAAGAGAAGCTCCTGTTTTACTTAGTTTCCAATACTGAGTTGAACTAGATATGCCCCGTTTGTGTAGGAAGCACAGTTCTTTTGTTCTGAGCTAGCTCACTGTACTGGCCCTATAGGAAACACAGTGGAGTGCAAGAGTGCCTGTTTCTCAAAAGCAGAGTGTTTTTCTTGTAAGGCTGACTGGGGTTTAATACAACTTCCTAAACGGAGTTGAATCACATTCAGTTTCAAGTTCTAGCATTAAGTGTTAATTCAGGGTAAGAACACCACTATTGTGCTATTCTGGCCATAAACAGTGCAAATAGCACTCGCGTCTGTTCCCAGCAAATACAGTGTATTGGAATGAAGAGAAGCTCCTGTTTTACTTAGTTTCCAATACTGAGTTGAACTAGATATGCCCCGTTTGTGTAGGAAGCACAGTTCTTTTGTTCTGAGCTAGCTCACTGTACTGGCCCTATAGGAAACACAGTGGAGTGCAAGAGTGCCTGTTTCTCAAAAGCAGAGTGTTTTTCTTGTAAGGCCGACTGGGGATTAATACAACTTCCTAAACGGAGTTGAATCACATTCAGTTTCAAGTTCTAGCATTAAGTGTTAATTCAGGGTAAGAACACCACTATTGTGCTATTCTGGCCATAAACAGTGCAAATAGCACTCGCGTCTGTTCCCAGCAAATACAGTGTATTGGACTGAAGAGAAGCTCCTGTTTTACTTAGTTTCCAATACTGAGTTGAACTAGATATGCCCCGTTTGTGTAGGAAGCACAGTTCTTTTGTTCTGAGCTAGCTCACTGTACTGGCCCTATAGGAAACACAGTGGAGTGCAAGAGTGCCTGTTTCTCAAAAGCAGAGTGTTTTTCTTGTAAGGCTGACTGGGGTTTAATACAACTTCCTAAACGGAGTTGAATCACATTCAGTTTCAAGTTCTAGCATTAAGTGTTAATTCAGGGTAAGAACACCACTATTGTGCTATTCTGGCCATAAACAGTGCAAATAGCACTCGCGTCTGTTCCCAGCAAATACAGTGTATTGGACTGAAGAGAAGCTCCTGTTTTACTTAGTTTCCAATACTGAGTTGAACTAGATATGCCCCGTTTGTGTAGGAAGCACAGTTCTTTTGTTCTGAGCTAGCTCACTGTACTGGCCCTATTGGGAACACAGTGGAGTGCAAGAGTGCCTGTTTCTCAAAAGCAGAGTGTTTTTCTTGTAAGGCCGACTGGGGTTTAATACAACTTCCTTTACGGAGTTGAATCACATTCAGTTTCAAGTTCTAGCATTAAGTGTTAATTCAGGGTAAGAACACCACTATTGTGCTATTCTGGCCATAAACAGTGCAAATAGCACTCGCGTCTCTTCCCAGCAAATACAGTGTATTGGACTGAAGCAAAGCTCCTGTTTTACTTAGTTTCCAATACTGAGTTGAACTAGATATGCCCCGTTTGTGTAGGAAGCACAGTTCTTTTGTTCTGAGCTAGCTCACTGTACTGGCCCTATAGGAAACACAGTGGAGTGCAAGAGTGCCTGTTTCAGAAAAGCAGACTGTTTTTCTTGTAAGGCCGACTGGGGTTTAATACAACTTCCTAAACGGAGTTGAATCACATTCAGTTTCAAGTTCTAGCATTAAGTGTTAATTCAGGGTAAGAACACCACTATTGTGCTATTCTGGCCATAAACAGTACAAATAGCACTCGCGTCTCTTCCCAGCAAATACAGTGTATTGGACTGAAGAGAAGCTCCTGTTTTACTTAGTTTCCAATACTGAGTTGAACTAGATATGCCCCGTTTGTGTAGGAAGCACAGTTTTTTTGTTATGAGCTAGCTCACTGTACTGGCCCTATAGGAAACACAGTGGAGTGCAAGAGTGCCTGTGTCTCAAAAGCAGAGTGTTTTTCTTGTAAGGCCGACTGGGGTTTAATACAACTTCCTAAACGGAGTTGAATCACATTCAGTTTCAAGTTCTAGCATTAAGTGTTACTTCAGGGTCAGAATACCACTATTTTGCTATTCTGGCCATAAACAGTGCAAATAGCACTCGCGTCTGTTCCCAGCAAATACAGTGTATTGGACTGAAGAGAAGCTCCTGTTTTACTTAGTTTCCAATACTGAGTTGAACTAGATATGCCCCGTTTGTGTAGGAAGCACAGTTCTTTTGTTCTGAGCTAGCTCACTGTACTGGCCCTATAGGAAACACAGTGGAGTGCAAGAGTGCCTGTTTCTCAAAAGCAGAGTGTTTTTCTTGTAAGGCCGACTGGGGTTTAATACAACTTCCTAAACGGAGTTGAATCACATTCAGTTTCAAGTTCTAGCATTAAGTGTTAATTCAGGGTAAGAACACCACTATTGTGCTATTCTGGCCATAAACAGTGCAAATAGCACTCGCGTCTGTTCCCAGCAAATACAGTGTATTGGACTGAAGCAAAGCTCCTGTTTTACTTAGTTTCCAATACTGAGTTGAACTAGATATGCCCCGTTTGTGTAGGAAGCACAGTTCTTTTGTTCTGAGCTAGCTCACTGTACTGGCCCTATAGGAAACACAGTGGAGTGCAAGAGTGCCTGTTTCTCAAAAGCAGAGTGTTTTTCTTGTAAGGCCGACTGGGGTTTAATACAACTTCCTAAACGGATTTGAATCACATTCAGTTTCAAGTTCTAGCATTAAGTGTTACTTCAGGGTCAGAATACCACTATTTTGCTATTCTGGCCATAAACAGTGCAAATAGCACTCGCGTCTGTTCCCAGCAAATACAGTGTATTGGACTGAAGAGAAGCTCCTGTTTTACATAGTTTCCAATACTGAGTTTAACTAGATATGCCCCGTTTGTGTAGGAAGCACAGTTCTTTTGTTCTGAGCAAGCTCACTGTACTGGCCCTATAGGAAACACAGTGGAGTGCAAGAGTGCCTATTTCTCAAAAGCAGAGTGTTTTTCTTGTAAGGCCGACTGGGGTTTAATACAACTTCCTAAACGGAGTTGAATCACATTCAGTTTCAAGTTCTAGCATTAAGTGTTAATTCAGGGTAAGAACACCACTATTGTGCTATTCTGGCCATAAACAGTGCAAATAGCACTCGCGTCTGTTCCCAGCAAACACAGTGTATTGGACTGAAGAGAAGCTCCTGTTTTACTTAGTTTCCAATACTGAGTTGAACTAGATATGCCCCGTTTGTGTAGGAAGCACAGTTCTTTTGTTCTGAGCTAGCTCACTGTACTGGCCCTATAGGAAACACAGTGGAGTGCAAGAGTGCCTGTTTCTCAAAAGCAGAGTGTTTTTCTTGTAAGGCCGACTGGGGTTTAATACAACTTCCTAAACGGAGTTGAATCACATTCAGTTTCAAGTTCTAGCATTAAGTGTTAATTCAGGGTAAGAACACCACTATTGTGCTATTCTGGCCATAAACAGTGCAAATAGCACTCGCGTCTGTTCCCAGCAAACACAGTGTATTGGACTGAAGAGAAGCTCCTGTTTTACTTAGTTTCCAATACTGAGTTGAACTAGATATGCCCCGTTTGTGTAGGAAGCACAGTTCTTTTGTTCTGAGCTAGCTCACTGTACTGGCCCTATAGGAAACACAGTGGAGTGCAAGAGTGCCTGTTTCTCAAAAGCAGAGTGTTTTTCTTGTAAGGCCGACTGGGGTTTAATACAACTTCCTAAACGGAGTTGAATCACATTCAGTTTCAAGTTCTAGCATTAAGTGTTAATTCAGGGTAAGAACACCACTATTGTGCTATTCTGGCCATAAACAGTGCAAATAGCACTCGCGTCTGTTCCCAGCAAATACAGTGTATTGGACTGAAGAGAAGCTCCTGTTTTACTTAGTTTCCAATACTGAGTTGAACTAGATATGCCCCGTTTGTGTAGGAAGCACAGTTCTTTTGTTCTGAGCTAGCTCACTGTACTGGCCCTATTGGGAACACAGTGGAGTGCAAGAGTGCCTGTTTCTCAAAAGCAGAGTGTTTTTCTTGTAAGGCCGACTGGGGTTTAATACAACTTCCTAAACGGAGTTGAATCACATTCAGTTTCAAGTTCTAGCATTAAGTGTTAATTCAGGGTCAGAACACCACTATTGTGTTATTCTGGCCATAAACAGTGCAAATAGCACTCGCGTCTGTTCCCAGCAAATACAGTGTATTGGACTGAAGAGAAGCTCCTGTTTTACTTAGTTTCCAATACTGAGTTGAACTAGATATGCCCCGTTTGTGTAGGAAGCACAGTTCTTTTGTTCTGAGCTAGCTCACTGTACTGGCCCTATAGGAAACACAGTGGAGTGCAAGAGTGCCTCTTTCTCAAAAGCAGAGTGTTTTTCTTGTAAGGCCGACTGGGGTTTAATACAACTTCCTAAACGGAGTTGAATCACATTCAGATTAAAGTTCTAGCATTAAGTGTTACTTCGGGGTCAGAACACCACTATTGTGCTATTCTGGCCATAAACAGTGCAAATAGCACTCGCGTCTGTTCCCAGCAAATACAGTGTATTGGACTGAAGAGAAGCTCCTGTTTTACATAGTTTCCAATACTGAGTTGAACTAGATATGCCCCGTTTGTGTAGGAAGCACAGTTCTTTTGTTCTGAGCTAGCTCACTGTACTGGCCCTATAGGAAACACAGTGGAGTGCAAGAGTGCCTATTTCTCAAAAGCAGAGTGTTTTTCTTGTAAGGCCGACTGGGGTTTAATACAACTTCCTTAACGGAGTTGAATCACATTCAGTTTCAAGTTCTAGCATTAAGTGTTAATTCAGGGTAAGAACACCACTATTGTGCTATTCTGGCCATAAACAGTGCAAATAGCACTCGCGTCTGTTCCCAGCAAATACAGTGTATTGGACTGAAGAGAAGCTCCTGTTTTACTTAGTTTCTATTACTGAGTTGAACTAGATATGCCCCGTTAGTGTAGGAAGCACAGTTCTTTTGTTCTGAGCTAGCTCACTGTACTGGCCCTATAGGAAACACAGTGGAGTGCAAGAGTGCTTGTTTCTCAAAAGCAGAGTGTTTTTCTTGTAAGGCCGACTGGGGTTTAATACAACTTACTTTACGGAGTTGAATCACATTCAGTTTCAAGTTCTAGCATTAAGTGTTAATTCAGGGTAAGAACACCACTATTGTGCTATTCTGGCCATAAACAGTGCAAATAGCACTCGCGGCTGTTCCCAGCAAATACAGTGTATTGGACTGAAGAGAAGCTCCTGTTTTACTTAGTTTCCAATACTGAGTTGAACTAGATATGCCCCGTTTGTGTAGGAAGCAGAGTTCTTTTGTTCTGAGCTAGCTCACTGTACTGGCCCTATAGGAAACACAGTGGAGTGCAAGAGTGCCTGTTTCTCAAAAGCAGAGTGTTTTTCTTGTAAGGCCGACTGGGGTTTAATACAACTTCCTAAACGGAGTTGAATCACATTCAGTTTCAAGTTCTAGCATTAAGTGTTAATTCAGGGTAAGAACACCACTATTGTGCTATTCTGGCCATAAACAGTGCAAATGCACTCGCGTCTGTTCCCAGCAAATACAGTGTATTGGACTGAAGAGAAGCTCCTGTTTTACTTAGTTTCCAATACTGAGTTGAACTAGATATGCCCCGTTTGTGTAGGAAGCACAGTTCTTTTGTTCTGAGCTAGCTCACTGTACTGGCCCTATAGGAAACACAGTGGAGTGCAAGAGTGCCTGTTTCTCAAAAGCAGAGTGTTTTTCTTGTAAGGCCGACTGGGGTTTAATACAACTTCCTAAACGGAGTTGAATCACATTCAGTTTCAAGTTCTAGCATTAAGTGTTAATTCAGGGTAAGAACACCACTATTGTGCTATTCTGGCCATAAACAGTGCAAATAGCACTCGCGTCTGTTCCCAGCAAATACAGTGTATTGGACTGAAGAGAAGCTCCTGTTTTACTTAGTTTCCTATACTGAGTTGAACTAGATATGCCCCGTTTGTGTAGGAAGCACAGTTCTTTTGTTCTGAGCTAGCTCACTGTACTGGCACTATAGGAAACACAGTGGAGTGCAAGAGTGCCTGTTTCTCAAAAGCAGAGTGTTTTTCTTGTAAGGCCAACTAGGGTATAATACAACTTCCTAAACGGAGTTGAATCACATTCAGTTTCAAGTTCTAGCATTAAGTGTTACTTCAGCGTCAGAACACCACTATTGTGCTATTCTGGCCATAAACAGTGCAAATAGCACTCCCGTCTGTTCCCAGCAAATACAGTGTATTGGACTGAAGAGAAGCTCCTGTTTTACTTATTTTCCAATACTGAGTTGAACTAGATATGCCCCGTTTGTTTAGGAAGCACAGTTCTTTTGTTCTGAGCTAGCTCACTGTACTGGCCCTATAGGAAACACAGTGGAGTGCAAGAGTGCCTGTTTCTCAAAAGCAGAGTGTTTTTCTTGTAAGGCCGACTGGGGTTTAATACAACTTCCTAAACGGAGTTGAATCACATTCAGTTTCAAGTTCTAGCATTAAGTGTTAATTCAGGGTAAGAACACCACTATTGTGCTATTCTGGCCATAAACAGTGCAAATAGCACTCGCGTCTGTTCCCAGCAAATACAGTGTATTGGACTGAAGAGAAGCTCCTGTTTTACTTAGTTTCCAATACTGAGTTGAACTAGATATGCCCCGTTTGTGTAGGAAGCACAGTTCTTTTGTTCTGAGCAAGCTCACTGTACTGGCCCTATAGGAAACACAGTGGAGTGCAAGAGTGCCTATTTCTCAAAAGCAGAGTGTTTTTCTTGTAAGGCCGACTGGGGTTTAATACAACTTCCTAAACGGAGTTGAATCACATTCAGTTTCAAGTTCTAGCATTAAGTGTTAATTCAGGGTAAGAACACCACTATTGTGCTATTCTGGCCATAAACAGTGCAAATAGCACTCGCGTCTGTTCCCAGCAAAAACAGTGTATTGGACTGAAGAGAAGCTCCTGTTTTACTTAGTTTCCAATACTGAGTTGAACTAGATATGCCCCGTTTGTGTAGGAAGCACAGTTCTTTTGTTCTGAGCTAGCTCACTGTACTGGCCCTATAGGAAACACAGTGGAGTGCAAGAGTGCCTATTTCTCAAAAGCAGAGTGTTTTTCTTGTAAGGCCGACTGGGGTTTAATACAACTTCCTAAACGGAGTTGAATCACATTCAGTTTCAAGTTCTAGCATTAAGTGTTACTTCAGGGTCAAAACACCACTATTGTGCTATTCTGGCCATAAACAGTGCAAATAGCACTCGCGTCTGTTCCCAGCAAATACAGTGTATTGGACTGAAGAGAAGCTCCTGTTTTACTTAGTTTCCAATACTGAGTTGAACTAGATATGCCCCGTTTGTGTAGGAAGCACAGTTCTTTTGTTCTGAGCTAGCTCACTGTACTGGCCCTATAGGAAACACAGTGGAGTGCAAGTGTGCCTGTTTCTCAAAAGCAGAGTGTTTTTCTTGTAAGGCCGACTGGGGTTTAATACAACTTCCTAAACGGAGTTGAATCACATTCAGTTTCAAGTTCTAGCATTAAGTGTTAATTCAGGGTAAGAACACCACTATTGTGCTATTCTGGCCATAAACAGTGCAAATAGCACTCGCGTCTGTTCCCAGCAAATACAGTGTATTGGACTGAAGAGAAGCTCCTGTTTTACTTAGTTTCCAATACTGAGTTGAACTAGATATGCCCCGTTTGTGTAGGAAGCACAGTTCTTTTGTTCTGAGCTAGCTCACTGTACTGGCCCTATAGGAAACACAGTGGAGTGCAAGAGTGCCTGTTTCTCAAAAGCAGAGTGTTTTTCTTGTAAGGCCGACTGGGGTTTAATACAACTTCCTAAACGGAGTTGAATCACATTCAGTTTCAAGTTCTAGCATTAAGTGTTAATTCAGGGTCAGAACACCACTATTGTGTTATTCTGGCCATAAACAGTGCAAATAGCACTCGCGTCTGTTCCCAGCAAATACAGTGTATTGGACTGAAGAGAAGCTCCTGTTTTACTTAGTTTCCAATACTGAGTTGAACTAGATATGCCCCGTTTGTGTAGGAAGCACAGTTCTTTTGTTCTGAGCTAGCTCACTGTACTGGCCCTATAGGAAACACAGTGGAGTGCAAGAGTGCCTGTTTCTCAAAAGCAGAGTGTTTTTCTTGTAAGGCCGACTGGGGTTTAATACAACTTCCTAAACGGAGTTGAATCACATTCAGTTTCAAGTTCTAGCATTAAGTGTTACTTCGGGGTCAGAACACCACTATTGTGCTATTCTGGCCATAAACAGTGCAAATAGCACTCGCGTCTGTTCCCAGCAAATACAGTGTATTGGACTGAAGAGAAGCTCCTGTTTTACATAGTTTCCAATACTGAGTTGAACTAGATATGCCCCGTTTGTGTAGGAAGCACAGTTCTTTTGTTCTGAGCTAGCTCACTGTACTGGCCCTATAGGAAACACAGTGGAGTGCAAGAGTGCCTATTTCTCAAAAGCAGAGTGTTTTTCTTGTAAGGCCGACTGGGGTTTAATACAACTTCCTAAACGGAGTTGAATCACATTCAGTTTCAAGTTCTAGCATTAAGTGTTAATTCAGGGTAAGAACACCACTATTGTGCTATTCTGGCCATAAACAGTGCAAATAGCACTCGCGTCTGTTCCCAGCAAATACAGTGTATTGGACTGAAGAGAAGCTCCTGTTTTACTTAGTTTCCAATACTGAGTTGAACTAGATATGCCCCGTTTGTGTAGGAAGCACAGTTCTTTTGTTCTGAGCTAGCTCACTGTACTGGCCCTATAGGAAACACAGTGGAGTGCAAGAGTGCCTGTTTCTCAAAAGCAGAGTGTTTTTCTTGTAAGGCCGACTGGGGTTTAATACAACTTCCTAAACGGAGTTGAATCACATTCAGTTTCAAGTTCTAGCATTAAGTGTTAATTCAGGGTAAGAACACCACTATTGTGCTATTCTGGCCATAAACAGTGCAAATGCACTCGCGTCTGTTCCCAGCAAATACAGTGTATTGGACTGAAGAGAAGCTCCTGTTTTACTTAGTTTCCAATACTGAGTTGAACTAGATATGCCCCGTTTGTGTAGGAAGCACAGTTCTTTTGTTCTGAGCTAGCTCACTGTACTGGCCCTATAGGAAACACAGTGGAGTGCAAGAGTGCCTGTTTCTCAAAAGCAGAGTGTTTTTCTTGTAAGGCCGACTGGGGTTTAATACAACTTCCTAAACGGAGTTGAATCACATTCAGTTTCAAGTTCTAGCATTAAGTGTTAATTCAGGGTAAGAACACCACTATTGTGCTATTCTGGCCATAAACAGTGCAAATAGCACTCGCGTCTGTTCCCAGCAAATACAGTGTATTGGACTGAAGAGAAGCTCCTGTTTTACTTAGTTTCCTATACTGAGTTGAACTAGATATGCCCCGTTTGTGTAGGAAGCACAGTTCTTTTGTTCTGAGCTAGCTCACTGTACTGGCACTATAGGAAACACAGTGGAGTGCAAGAGTGCCTGTTTCTCAAAAGCAGAGTGTTTTTCTTGTAAGGCCAACTAGGGTATAATACAACTTCCTAAACGGAGTTGAATCACATTCAGTTTCAAGTTCTAGCATTAAGTGTTACTTCAGCGTCAGAACACCACTATTGTGCTATTCTGGCCATAAACAGTGCAAATAGCACTCGCGTCTGTTCCCAGCAAATACAGTGTATTGGACTGAAGAGAAGCTCCTGTTTTACTTATTTTCCAATACTGAGTTGAACTAGATATGCCCCGTTTGTGTAGGAAGCACAGTTCTTTTGTTCTGAGCTAGCTCACTGTACTGGCCCTATAGGAAACACAGTGGAGTGCAAGAGTGCCTGTTTCTCAAAAGCAGAGTCTTTTTCTTGTAAGGCCGACTGGGATTTAATACAACTTCCTAAACGGAGTTGAATCACATTCAGTTTCAAGTTCTAGCATTAAGTGTTAATTCAGGGTAAGAACACCACTATTGTGCTATTCTGGCCATAAACAGTGCAAATAGCACTCGCGTCTGTTCCCAGCAAATACAGTGTATTGGACTGAAGAGAAGCTCCTGTTTTACTTAGTTTCCAATACTGAGTTGAACTAGATATGCCCCGTTTGTGTAGGAAGCACAGTTCTTTTGTTCTGAGCTAGCTCACTGTACTGGCCCTATAGGAAACACAGTGGAGTGCAAGAGTGCCTGTTTCTCAAAAGCAGAGTGTTTTTCTTGTAAGGCCGACTGGGGTTTAATACAACTTCCTAAACGGAGTTGAATCACATTCAGATTAAAGTTCTAGCATTAAGTGTTACTTCGGGGTCAGAACACCACTATTGTGCTATTCTGGCCATAAACAGTGCAAATAGCACTCGCGTCTGTTCCCAGCAAATACAGTGTATTGGACTGAAGAGAAGCTCCTGTTTTACATAGTTTCCAATACTGAGTTGAACTAGATATGCCCCGTTTGTGTAGGAAGCACAGTTCTTTTGTTCTGAGCTAGCTCACTGTACTGGCCCTATAGGAAACACAGTGGAGTGCAAGAGTGCCTATTTCTCAAAAGCAGAGTGTTTTTCTTGTAAGGCCGACTGGGGTTTAATACAACTTCCTTAACGGAGTTGAATCACATTCAGTTTCAAGTTCTAGCATTAAGTGTTAATTCAGGGTAAGAACACCACTATTGTGCTATTCTGGCCATAAACAGTGCAAATAGCACTCGCGTCTGTTCCCAGCAAATACAGTGTATTGGACTGAAGAGAAGCTCCTGTTTTACTTAGTTTCTATTACTGAGTTGAACTAGATATGCCCCGTTAGTGTAGGAAGCACAGTTCTTTTGTTCTGAGCTAGCTCACTGTACTGGCCCTATAGGAAACACAGTGGAGTGCAAGAGTGCCTGTTTCTCAAAAGCAGAGTGTTTTTCTTGTAAGGCCGACTGGGGTTTAATACAACTTCCTTTACGGAGTTGAATCACATTCAGTTTCAAGTTCTAGCATTAAGTGTTAATTCAGGGTAAGAACACCACTATTGTGCTATTCTGGCCATAAACAGTGCAAATAGCACTCGCGGCTGTTCCCAGCAAATACAGTGTATTGGACTGAAGAGAAGCTCCTGTTTTACTTAGTTTCCAATACTGAGTTGAACTAGATATGCCCCGTTTGTGTAGGAAGCAGAGTTCTTTTGTTCTGAGCTAGCTCACTGTACTGGCCCTATAGGAAACACAGTGGAGTGCAAGAGTGCCTGTTTCTCAAAAGCAGAGTGTTTTTCTTGTAAGGCCGACTGGGGTTTAATACAACTTCCTAAACGGAGTTGAATCACATTCAGTTTCAAGTTCTAGCATTAAGTGTTAATTCAGGGTAAGAACACCACTATTGTGCTATTCTGGCCATAAACAGTGCAAATAGCACTCGCGTCTGTTCCCAGCAAATACAGTGTATTGGACTGAAGAGAAGCTCCTGTTTTACTTAGTTTCCAATACTGAGTTGAACTAGATATGCCCCGTTTGTGTAGGAAGCACAGTTCTTTTGTTCTGAGCTAGCTCACTGTACTGGCCCTATAGGAAACACAGTGGAGTGCAAGAGTGCCTGTTTCTCAAAAGCAGAGTGTTTTTCTTGTAAGGCCGACTGGGGTTTAATACAACTTCCTAAACGGAGTTGAATCACATTCAGTTTCAAGTTCTAGCATTAAGTGTTAATTCAGGGTAAGAACACCACTATTGTGCTATTCTGGCCATAAACAGTGCAAATAGCACTCGCGGCTGTTCCCAGCAAATACAGTGTATTGGACTGAAGAGAAGCTCCTGTTTTACTTAGTTTCCAATACTGAGTTGAACTAGATATGCCCCGTTTGTGTAGGAAGCACAGTTCTTTTGTTCTGAGCTAGCTCACTGTACTGGCCCTATAGGAAACACAGTGGAGTGCAAGAGTGCCTGTTTCTCAAAAGCAGAGTGTTTTTCTTGTAAGGCCGACTGGGGTTTAATACAACTTCCTAAACGGAGTTGAATCACATTCAGTTTCAAGTTCTAGCATTAAGTGTTAATTCAGGGTCAGAACACCACTATTGTGTTATTCTGGCCATAAACAGTGCAAATAGCACTCGCGTCTGTTCCCAGCAAATACAGTGTATTGGACTGAAGAGAAGCTCCTGTTTTACTTAGTTTCCAATACTGAGTTGAACTAGATATGCCCCGTTTGTGTAGGAAGCACAGTTCTTTTGTTCTGAGCTAGCTCACTGTACTGGCCCTATAGGAAACACAGTGGAGTGCAAGAGTGCCTGTTTCTCAAAAGCAGAGTGTTTTTCTTGTAAGGCCGACTGGGGTTTAATACAACTTCCTAAACGGAGTTGAATCACATTCAGTTTAAAGTTCTAGCATTAAGTGTTACTTCGGGGTCAGAACACCACTATTGTGCTATTCTGGCCATAAACAGTGCAAATAGCACTCGCGTCTGTTCCCAGCAAATACAGTGTATTGGACTGATGAGAAGCTCCTGTTTTACATAGTTTCCAATACTGAGTTGAACTAGATATGCCCCGTTTGTGTAGGAAGCACAGTTCTTTTGTTCTGAGCTAGCTCACTGTACTGGCCCTATAGGAAACACAGTGGAGTGCAAGAGTGCCTATTTCTCAAAAGCAGAGTGTTTTTCTTGTAAGGCCGACTGGGGTTTAATACAACTTCCTAAACGGAGTTGAATCACATTCAGTTTCAAGTTCTAGCATTAAGTGTTAATTCAGGGTAAGAACACCACTATTGTGCTATTCTGGCCATAAACAGTGCAAATAGCACTCGCGTCTGTTCCCAGCAAATACAGTGTATTGGACTGAAGAGAAGCTCCTGTTTTACTTAGTTTCCAATACTGAGTTGAACTAGATATGCCCCGTTTGTGTAGGAAGCACAGTTCTTTTGTTCTGAGCTAGCTCACTGTACTGGCCCTATAGGAAACACAGTGGAGTGCAAGAGTGCCTGTTTCTCAAAAGCAGAGTGTTTTTCTTGTAAGGCCGACTGGGGTTTAATACAACTTCCTAAACGGAGTTGAATCACATTCAGTTTCAAGTTCTAGCATTAAGTGTTAATTCAGGGTAAGAACACCACTATTGTGCTATTCTGGCCATAAACAGTGCAAATGCACTCGCGTCTGTTCCCAGCAAATACAGTGTATTGGACTGAAGAGAAGCTCCTGTTTTACTTAGTTTCCAATACTGAGTTGAACTAGATATGCCCCGTTTGTGTAGGAAGCACAGTTCTTTTGTTCTGAGCTAGCTCACTGTACTGGCCCTATAGGAAACACAGTGGAGTGCAAGAGTGCCTGTTTCTCAAAAGCAGAGTGTTTTTCTTGTAAGGCCGACTGGGGTTTAATACAACTTCCTAAACGGAGTTGAATCACATTCAGTTTCAAGTTCTAGCATTAAGTGTTAATTCAGGGTAAGAACACCACTATTGTGCTATTCTGGCCATAAACAGTGCAAATAGCACTCGCGTCTGTTCCCAGCAAATACAGTGTATTGGACTGAAGAGAAGCTCCTGTTTTACTTAGTTTCCTATACTGAGTTGAACTAGATATGCCCCGTTTGTGTAGGAAGCACAGTTCTTTTGTTCTGAGCTAGCTCACTGTACTGGCACTATAGGAAACACAGTGGAGTGCAAGAGTGCCTGTTTCTCAAAAGCAGAGTGTTTTTCTTGTAAGGCCAACTAGGGTATAATACAACTTCCTAAACGGAGTTGAATCACATTCAGTTTCAAGTTCTAGCATTAAGTGTTACTTCAGCGTCAGAACACCACTATTGTGCTATTCTGGCCATAAACAGTGCAAATAGCACTCGCGTCTGTTCCCAGCAAATACAGTGTATTGGACTGAAGAGAAGCTCCTGTTTTACTTATTTTCCAATACTGAGTTGAACTAGATATGCCCCGTTTGTGTAGGAAGCACAGTTCTTTTGTTCTGAGCTAGCTCACTGTACTGGCCCTATAGGAAACACAGTGGAGTGCAAGAGTGCCCGTTTCTCAAAAGCAGAGTCTTTTTCTTGTAAGGCCGACTGGGATTTAATACAACTTCCTAAACGGAGTTGAATCACATTCAGTTTCAAGTTCTAGCATTAAGTGTTAATTCAGGGTAAGAACACCACTATTGTGCTATTCTGGCCATAAACAGTGCAAATAGCACTCGCGTCTGTTCCCAGCAAATACAGTGTATTGGACTGAAGAGAAGCTCCTGTTTTACTTATTTTCCAATACTGAGTTGAACTAGATATGCCCCGTTTGTGTAGGAAGCACAGTTCTTTTGTTCTGAGCTAGCTCACTGTACTGGCCCTATAGGAAACACAGTGGAGTGCAAGAGTGCCTGTCTCTCAAAAGCAGAGTGTTTTTCTTGTAAGGCCGACTGGGGTTTAATACAACTTCCTAAACGGAGTTGAATCACATTCAGTTTAAAGTTCTAGCATTAAGTGTTACTTCGGGGTCAGAACACCACTATTGTGCTATTCTGGCCATAAACAGTGCAAATAGCACTCGCGTCTGTCCCAGCAAATACAGTGTATTGGACTGAAGAGAAGCTCCTGTTTTACTTAGTTTCCAATACTGAGTTGAACTAGATATGCCCCGTTTGTGTAGGAAGCACAGTTCTTTTGTTCTGAGCTAGCTCACTGTACTGGCCCTATAGGAAACACAGTGGAGTGCAAGAGTGCCTGTCTCTCAAAAGCAGAGTGTTTTTCTTGTAAGGCCGACTGGGGTTTAATACAACTTCCTAAACGGAGTTGAATCACATTCAGTTTAAAGTTCTAGCATTAAGTGTTAATTCAGGGTAAGAACACCACTATTGTGCTATTCTGGCCATAAACAGTGCAAATGCACTCGCGTCTGTTCCCAGCAAATACAGTGTATTGGACTGAAGAGAAGCTCCTGTTTTACTTAGTTTCCAATACTGAGTTGAACTAGATATGCCCCGTTTGTGTAGGAAGCACAGTTCTTTTGTTCTGAGCTAGCTCACTGTACTGGCACTATAGGAAACACAGTGGAGTGCAAGAGTGCCTGTTTCTCAAAAGCAGAGTGTTTTTCTTGTAAGGCCAACTAGGGTATAATACAACTTCCTAAACGGAGTTGAATCACATTCAGTTTCAAGTTCTAGCATTAAGTGTTACTTCAGCATCAGAACACCACTATTGTGCTATTCTGGCCATAAACAGTGCAAATAGCACTCGCGTCTGTTCCCAGCAAATACAGTGTATTGGACTGAAGAGAAGCTCCTGTTTTACTTATTTTCCAATACTGAGTTGAACTAGATATGCCCCGTTTGTGTAGGAAGCACAGTTCTTTTGTTCTGAGCTAGCTCACTGTACTGGCCCTATAGGAAACACAGTGGAGTGCAAGAGTGCCTGTTTCTCAAAAGCAGAGTGTTTTTCTTGTAAGGCCGACTGGGATTTAATACAACTTCCTAAACGGAGTTGAATCACATTCAGTTTCAAGTTCTAGCATTAAGTGTTAATTCAGGGTAAGAACACCACTATTGTGCTATTCTGGCCATAAACAGTGCAAATAGCACTCGCGTCTGTTCCCAGCAAATACAGTGTATTGGACTGAAGAGAAGCTCCTGTTTTACTTAGTTTCCAATACTGAGTTGAACTAGATATGCCCCCTTTGTGTAGGAAGCACAGTTCTTTTGTTCTGAGCTAGCTCACTGTACTGGCCCTATAGGAAACACAGTGGAGTGCAAGAGTGCCTCTTTCTCAAAAGCAGAGTGTTTTTCTTGTAAGGCCGACTGGGGTTTAATACAACTTCCTAAACGGAGTTGAATCACATTCAGTTTCAAGTTCTAGCATTAAGTGTTACTTCGGGGTCAGAACACCACTATTGTGCTATTCTGGCCATAAACAGTGCAAATAGCACTCGCGTCTGTTCCCAGCAAATACAGTGTATTGGACTGAAGAGAAGCTCCTGTTTTACATAGTTTCCAATACTGAGTTGAACTAGATATGCCCCCTTTGTGTAGGAAGCACAGTTCTTTTGTTCTGAGCTAGCTCACTGTACTGGCCCTATAGGAAACACAGTGGAGTGCAAGAGTGCCTATTTCTCAAAAGCAGAGTGTTTTTCTTGTAAGGCCGACTGGGGTTTAATACAACTTCCTAAACGGAGTTGAATCACATTCAGTTTCAAGTTCTAGCATTAAGTGTTAATTCAGGGTAAGAACACCACTATTGTGCTATTCTGGCCATAAACAGTGCAAATAGCACTCGCGTCTGTTCCCAGCAAATACAGTGTATTGGACTGAAGAGAAGCTCCTGTTTTACTTAGTTTCCAATACTGAGTTGAACTAGATATGCCCCGTTTGTGTAGGAAGCACAGTTCTTTTGTTCTGAGCTAGCTCACTGTACTGGCCCTATAGGAAACACAGTGGAGTGCAAGAGTGCCTGTTTCTCAAAAGCAGAGTGTTTTTCTTGTAAGGCCGACTGGGGTTTAATACAACTTCCTAAACGGAGTTGAATCACATTCAGTTTCAAGTTCTAGCATTAAGTGTTAATTCAGGGTAAGAACACCACTATTGTGCTATTCTGGCCATAAACAGTGCAAATAGCACTCGCGTCTGTTCCCAGCAAATACAGTGTATTGGACTGAAGAGAAGCTCCTGTTTTACTTAGTTTCCAATACTGAGTTGAACTAGATATGCCCTGTTTGTGTAGGAAGCACAGTTCTTTTGTTCTGAGCTAGCTCACTGTACTGGCCCTATAGGAAACACAGTGGAGTGCAAGAGTGCCTGTTTCTCAAAAGCAGAGTGTTTTTCTTGTAAGGCCGACTGGGGTTTAATACAACTTCCTAAACGGAGTTGAATCACATTCAGTTTCAAGTTCTAGCATTAAGTGTTAATTCAGGGTAAGAACACCACTATTGTGCTATTCTGGCCATAAACAGTGCAAATAGAACTCGCGTCTGTTCCGAGCAAATGCAGTGTATTGGACTGAAGAGAAGCTCCTGTTTTACTTAGTTTCCAATACTGAGTTGAACTAGATATGCCCCGTTTGTGTAGGAAGCACAGTTCTTTTGTTCTGAGCCAGCTCACTGTACTGGCCCTATAGGAAACACAGTGGAGTACATGAGTGCCTGTTTCTCAGAAGCAGAGTGTTTTTCTTGTAAGGATGACTGGGGTTTAATACAACTTCCTAAACGGAGTTGAATCACATTCAGTTTCAAGTTCTAGCATTAAGTGTTACTTCGGGGTCAGAACACCACTATTGTGCTATTCTGGCCATAAACAGTGCAAATAGCACTCGCGTCTGTTCCCAGCAAATACAGTGTATTGGACTGAAGAGAAGCTCCTGTTTTACATAGTTTCCAATACTGAGTTGAACTAGATATGCCCCGTTTGTGTAGGAAGCACAGTTCTTTTGTTCTGAGCTAGCTCACTGTACTGGCCCTATAGGAAACACAGTGGAGTGCAAGAGTGCCTATTTCTCAAAAGCAGAGTGTTTTTCTTGTAAGGCCGACTGGGGTTTAATACAACTTCCTAAACGGAGTTGAATCACATTCGTTTCAAGTTCTAGCATTAAGTGTTAATTCAGGGTAAGAACACCACTATTGTGCTATTCTGGCCATAAACAGTGCAAATAGCACTCGCGTCTGTTCCCAGCAAATACAGTGTATTGGACTGAAGAGAAGCTCCTGTTTTACTTAGTTTCCAATACTGAGTTGAACTAGATATGCCCCGTTTGTGTAGGAAGCACAGTTCTTTTGTTCTGAGCTAGCTCACTGTACTGGCCCTATAGGAAACACAGTGGAGTGCAAGAGTGCCTGTTTCTCAAAAGCAGAGTGTTTTTCTTGTAAGGCCGACTGGGGTTTAATACAACTTCCTAAACGGAGTTGAATCACATTCAGTTTCAAGTTCTAGCATTAAGTGTTAATTCAGGGTAAGAACACCACTATTGTGCTATTCTGGCCATAAACAGTGCAAATAGCACTCGCGTCTGTTCCCAGCAAATACAGTGTATTGGACTGAAGAGAAGCTCCTGTTTTACTTAGTTTCCAATACTGAGTTGAACTAGATATGCCCCGTTTGTGTAGGAAGCACAGTTATTTTGTTCTGAGCTAGCTCACTGTACTGGCCCTATAGGAAACACAGTGGAGTGCAAGAGTGCCTGTTTCTCAAAAGCAGAGTGTTTTTCTTGTAAGGCCAACTAGGGTATAATACAACTTCCTAAACGGAGTTGAATCACATTCAGTTTCAAGTTCTAGCATTAAGTGTTACTTCAGGGTCAAAACACCACTATTGTGCTATTCTGGCCATAAACAGTGCAAATAGCACTCGCGTCTGTTCCCAGCAAATACAGTGTATTGGACTGAAGAGAAGCTCCTGTTTTACTTAGTTTCCAATACTGAGTTGAACTAGATATGCCCCGTTTGTGTAGGAAGCACAGTTCTTTTGTTCTGAGCTAGCTCACTGTACTGGCCCTATAGGAAACACAGTGGAGTGCAAGAGTGCCTGTTTCTCAAAAGCAGAGTGTTTTTCTTGTAAGGCCGACTGGGGTTTAATACAACTTCCTAAACGGAGTTGAGTCACATTCAGTTTCAAGTTCTAGCATTAAGTGTTAATTCAGGGTAAGAACACCACTATTGTGCTATTCTGGCCATAAACAGTGCAAATAGCACTCGCGTCTGTTCCCAGCAAATACAGTGTATTGGACTGAAGAGAAGCTCCTGTTTTACTTAGATTCCAATACTGAGTTGAACTAGATATGCCCCGTTTGTGTAGGAAGCACAGTTCTTTTGTTCTGAGCTAGCTCATTGTACTGGCCCTATAGGAAACACAGTGGAGTGCAAGAGTGCCTGTTTCTCAAAAGCAGAGTGTTTTTCTTGTAAGGCCGACTGGGGTTTAATACAACTTCCTAAACGGAGTTGAATCACATTCAGTTTCAAGTTCTAGCATTAAGTGTTACTTCAGGGTCAAAACACCCTTATTGTGCTATTCTGGCCATAAACAGTGCAAATAGCACTCGCGTCTGTTCCCAGCAAATACAGTGTATTGGACTGAAGAGAAGCTCCTGTTTTACTTAGTTTCCAATACTGAGTTGAACTAGATATGCCCCGTTTGTGTAGGAAGCACAGTTCTTTTATTCTGAGCTAGCTCACTGTACTGGCCCTATAGGAAACACAGTGGAGTGCAAGAGTGCCTGTTTCTCAAAAGCAGAGTGTTTTTCTTGTAAGGCCGACTGGGGTTTAATACAACTTCCTAAACGGAGTTGAATCACATTCAGTTTCAAGTTCTAGCATTAAGTGTTAATTCAGGGTCAGAACACCACTATTGTGCTATTCTGGCCATAAACAGTGCAAATAGCACTCGCGTCTGTTCCCAGCAAATGCAGTGTATTGGATTGAAGAGAAGCTCCTGTTTTACTTAGTTTCCAATACTGAGTTGAACTAGATATGCCCCGTTTGTGTAGGAAGCACAGTTCTTTTGTTCTGAGCCAGCTCACTGTACTGGCCCTATAGGAAACACAGTGGAGTGCATGAGTGCCTGTTTCTCAAAAGCAGAGTGTTTTTCTTGTAAGGCCGACTGGGGTTTAATACAACTTCCTAAACGGAGTTGAATCACATTCAGTTTCAAGTTCTAGCATTAAGTGTTACTTCAGGGTCAAAACACCACTATTGTGCTATTCTGGCCATAAACATTGCAAATAGCACTCGCGTCTGTTCCCAGCAAATACAGTGTATTGGACTGAAGAGAAGCTCCTGTTTTACTTAGTTTCTAATACTGAGTTGAACTAGATATGCCCCGTTTGTGTAGGAAGCACAGTTCTTTTGTTCTGAGCTAGCTCACTGTACTGGCCCTATAGGAAACACAGTGGAGTGCAAGAGTGCCTGTTTCTCAAAAGCAGAGAATTTTTCTTGTAAGGCCGACTGGGGATTAATACAACTTCATAAACGGAGTTGAATCACATTCAGTTTCAAGTTCTAGCATTAAGTGTTAATTCAGGGTCAGAACACCACTATTGTGCTATTCTGGCCATAAACAGTGCAAATAGCACTCGCGTCTGTTCCCAGCAAATACAGTGTATTGGACTGAAGAGAAGCTCCTCTTTTACTTAGTTTCCAATACTGAGTTGAACTAGATATGCCCCGTTTGTGTAGGAAGCACAGTTATTTTGTTCTGAGCTAGCTCACTGTACTGGCCCTATAGGAAACACAGTGGAGTGCAAGAGTGCCTGTTTCTCAAAAGCAGAATGTTTTTCTTGTAAGGCCGACAGGGTTTAATACAACTTCCTAAACGGAGTTGAATCACATTCAGTTTCAAGTTCTAGCATTAAGTGTTAATTCAGGGTAAGAACACCACTATTGTGCTATTCTGGCCATAAACAGTGCAAATAGCACTCGCGTCTGTTCCCAGCAAATACAGTGTATTGGACTGAAGAGAAGCTCATGTTTTAGTTAGTTTCCAATACTGAGTTGAACTAGATATGCCCCGTTTGTGTAGGAAGCACAGTTCTTTTGTTCTGAGCTAGCTCACTGTACTGGCCCTATAGGAAACACAGTGGAGTGCAAGAGTGCCTGTTTCTCAAAAGCAGAGTGTTTTTCTTGTAAGGCCGACTGGGGTTTAATACAACTTCCTAAACGGAGTTGAATCACATTCAGTTTCAAGTTCTAGCATTAAGTGTTAATTCAGGGTCAGAACACCACTATTGTGCTATTCTGGCCATAAACAGTGCAAATAGAACTCGCGTCTGTTCCCAGCAAATGCAGTGTATTGGACTGAAGAGAAGCTCCTGTTTTACTTAGTTTCCAATACTGAGTTGAACTAGATATGCCCCGTTTGTGTAGGAAGCACAGTTCTTTTGTTCTGAGCTAGCTCACTGTACTGGCCCTATAGGAAACACAGTGGAGTGCATGATTGCCTGTTTCTCAGAAGCAGAGTGTTTTTCTTGTAAGGCCGACTGGGGTTTAATACAACTTCCTAAACGGAGTTGAATCACATTCAGTTTCAAGTTCTAGCATTAAGTGTTACTTCGGGGTCAGAACACCACTATTGTGCTATTCTGGCCATAAACAGTGCAAATAGCACTCGCGTCTGTTCCCAGCAAATACAGTGTATTGGACTGAAGAGAAGCTCCTGTTTTACATAGTTTCCAATACTGAGTTGAACTAGATATGCCCCGTTTGTGTAGGAAGCACAGTTCTTTTGTTCTGAGCTAGCTCACTGTACTGGCCCTATAGGAAACACAGTGGAGTGCAAGAGTGCCTATTTCTCAAAAGCAGAGTGTTTTTCTTGTAAGGCCGACTGGGGTTTAATACAACTTCCTAAACGGAGTTGAATCACATTCAGTTTCAAGTTCTAGCATTAAGTGTTAATTCAGGGTAAGAACACCACTATTGTGCTATTCTGGCCATAAACAGTGCAAATAGCACTCGCGTCTGTTCCCAGCAAATACAGTGTATTGGACTGAAGAGAAGCTCCTGTTTTACTTAGTTTCCAATACTGAGTTGAACTAGATATGCCCCGTTTGTGTAGGAAGCACAGTTCTTTTGTTCTGAGCTAGCTCACTGTACTGGCCCTATAGGAAACACAGTGGAGTGCAAGAGTGCCTGTTTCTCAAAAGCAGAGTGTTTTTCTTGTAAGGCCGACTGGGGTTTAATACAACTTCCTAAACGGAGTTGAATCACATTCAGTTTCAAGTTCTAGCATTAAGTGTTAATTCAGGGTAAGAACACCACTATTGTGCTATTCTGGCCATAAACAGTGCAAATAGCACTCGCGTCTGTTCCCAGCAAATACAGTGTATTGGACTGAAGAGAAGCTCCTGTTTTACTTAGTTTCCAATACTGAGTTGAACTAGATATGGCCCGTTTGTGTAGGAAGCACAGTTCTTTTGTTCTGAGCTAGCTCACTGTACTGGCCCTATAGGAAACACAGTGGAGTGCAAGAGTGCCTGTTTCTCAAAAGCAGAGTGTTTTTCTTGTAAGGCCGACTGGGGTTTAATACAACTTCCTAAACGGAGTTGAATCACATTCAGTTTCAAGTTCTAGCATTAAGTGTTACTTCAGGGTCAAAACACCACTATTGTGCTATTCTGGCCATAAACAGTGCAAATAGCACTCGCGTCTGTTCCCAGCAAATACAGTGTATTGGACTGAAGAGAAGCTCCTGTTTTACTTAGTTTCGAATACTGAGTTGAACTAGATATGCCCCGTTTGTGTAGGAAGCACAGTTCTTTTGTTCTGAGCTAGCTCACTGTACTGGCCCTATAGGAAACACAGTGGAGTGCAAGAGTGCCTGTTTCTCAAAAGCAGAGTGTTTTTCTTGTAAGGCCGACTGGGGTTTAATACAACTTCCTAAACGGAGTTGAATCACATTCAGTTTCAAGTTCTAGCATTAAGTGTTAATTCAGGGTAAGAACACCACTATAGTGCTATTCTGGCCATAAACAGTGCAAATAGCACTCGCGTCTGTTCCCAGCAAATACAGTGTATTGGACTGAAGAGAAGCTCCTGTTTTACTTAGTTTCCAATACTGAGTTGAACTAGATATGCCCCGTTTGTGTAGGAAGCACAGTTATTTTGTTCTGAGCTAGCTCACTGTACTGGCCCTATAGGAAACACAGTGGAGTGCAAGAGTGCCTGTTTCTCAAAAGCAGAGTGTTTTTCTTGTAAGGCCGACTGGGGTTTAATACAACTTCCTAAACGGAGTTGAATCACATTCAGTTTCAAGTTCTAGCATTAAGTGTTACTTCAGGCTCAAAACACCACTATTGTGCTATTCTGGCCATAAACAGTGCAAATAGCACTCGCGTCTGTTCCCAGCAAATACAGTGTATTGGACTGAAGAGAAGCTCATGTTTTACTTAGTTTCCAATACTGAGTTGAACTAGATATGCCCCGTTTGTGTAGGAAGCACAGTTCTTTTGTTCTGAGCTAGCTCACTGTACTGGCCCTATAGGAAACACAGTGGAGTGCAAGAGTGCCTGTTTCTCAAAAGCAGAGTGTTTTTCTTGTAAGGCCGACTGGGTTTTAATACAACTTCCTAAACGGAGTTGAATCACATTCAGTTTCAAGTTCTAGCATTAAGTGTTAATTCAGGGTAAGAACACCACTATTGTGCTATTCTGGCCATAAACAGTGCAAATAGCACTCGCGTCTGTTCCCAGCAAATACAGTGTATTGGACTGAAGAGAAGCTCCTGTTTTACTTAGTTTCCAATACTGAGTTGAACTAGATATGCCCCGTTTGTGTAGGAAGCACAGTTCTTTTGTTCTGAGCTAGCTCACTGTACTGGCCCTATAGGAAACACAGTGGAGTGCAAGAGTGCCTGTTTCTCAAAAGCAGAGTGTTTTTCTTGTAAGGCCGACTGGGGTTTAATACAACTTCCTAAACGGAGTTGAATCACATTCAGTTTCAAGTTCTAGCATTAAGTGTTAATTCAGGGTAAGAACACAACTATTGTGCTATTCTGGCCATAAACAGTGCAAATAGCACTCGCGTCTGTTCCCAGCAAATACAGTGTATTGGACTGAAGAGAAGCTCCTGTTTTACTTAGTTTCCAATACTGAGTTGAACTAGATATGCCCCGTTTGTGTAGGAAGCACAGTTCTTTTGTTCTGAGCTAGCTCACTGTACTGGCACTATAGGAAACACAGTGGAGTGCAAGAGTGCCTGTTTCTCAAAAGCAGAGTGTTTTTCTTGTAAGGCCAACTAGGGTATAATATAACTTCCTAAACGGAGTTGAATCACATTCAGTTTCAAGTTCTAGCATTAAGTGTTACTTCAGCGTCAGAACACCACTATTGTGCTATTCTGGCCATAAACAGTGCAAATAGCACTCGCGTCTGTTCCCAGCAAATACAGTGTATTGGACTGAAGAGAAGCTCATGTTTTACTTAGTTTCCAATACTGAGTTGAACTAGATATGCCCCGTTTGTGTAGGAAGCACAGTTCTTTTGTTCTGAGCTAGCTCACTGTACTGGCCCTATAGGAAACACAGTGGAGTGCAAGAGTGCCTGTTTCTCAAAAGCAGAGTGTTTTTCTTGTAAGGCCGACTGGGGTTTAATACAACTTCCTAAACGGAGTTGAATCACATTCAGTTTCAAGTTCTAGCATTAAGTGTTAATTCAGGGTAAGAACACCACTATTGTGCTATTCTGGCCATAAACAGTGCAATTAGCACTCGCGTCTGTTCCCAGCAAATACAGTGTATTGGACTGAAGAGAAGCTCCTGTTTTACTTAGTTTTCAATACTGAGTTGAACTAGATATGCCCCGTTTGTGTAGGAAGCACAGTTCTTTTGTTCTGAGCTAGCTCACTGTACTGGCCCTATAGGAAACACAGTGGAGTGCAAGAGTGCCTGTTTCTCAAAAGCAGAGTGTTTTTCTTGTAAGGCCGACTGGGGTTTAATACAACTTCCTAAACGGAGTTGAATCACATTCAGTTTCAAGTTCTAGCCTTAAGTGTTAATTCAGGGTAAGAACACCACTATTGTGCTATTCTGGCCATAAACAGTGCAAATAGCACTCGCGTCTGTTCCCAGCAAATACAGTGTATTGGACTGAAGAGAAGCTCCTGTTTTACTTAGTTTCCAATACTGAGTTGAACTAGATATGCCCCGTTTGTGTAGGAAGCACAGTTCTTTTGTTCTGAGCTAGCTCACTGTACTGGCACTATAGGAAACACAGTGGAGTGCAAGAGTGCCTGTTTCTCAAAAGCAGAGTGTTTTTCTTGTAAGGTCAACTAGGGTATAATACAACTTCCTAAACGGAGTTGAATCACATTCAGTTTCAAGTTCTAGCATTAAGTGTTACTTCAGCGTCAGAACACCACTATTGTGCTATTCTGGCCATAAACAGTGCAAATAGCACTCGCGTCTGTTCCCAGCAAATACAGTGTATTGGACTGAAGAGAAGCTCCTGTTTTACTTAGTTTCCAATACTGAGTTGAACTAGATATGCCCCGTTTGTGTAGGAAGCACAGTTCTTTTGTTCTGAGCTAGCTCACTGTACTGGCCCTATAGGAAACACAGTGGAGTGCAAGAGTGCCTGTTTCTCAAAAGCAGAGTGTTTTCCTTGTAAGGACGACGGGGGTTTAATACAACTTCCTAAACGGAGTTGAATCACATTCAGTTTCAAGTTCTAGCATTAAGTGTTAATTCAGGGTCAGAACACCACTATTGTGCTATTCTGGCCATAAACAGTGCAAATAGCACTCGCGTCAGTTCCCAGCAAATGCAGTGTATTGGACTGAAGAGAAGCTCCTGTTTTACTTAGTTTCCAATACTGAGTTGAACTAGATATGCCCCGTTTGTGTAGGAAGCACAGTTCTTTTGTTCTGAGCCAGCTCACTGTACTGGCCCTATAGGAAACACAGTGGAGTGCATGAGTGCCTTTTTCTCAAAAGCAGAGTGTTTTTTTTGTAAGGCCGACTGGGGTTTAATACAACTTCCTAAACGGAGTTGAATCACATTCAGTTTCAAGTTCTAGCATTAAGTGTTAATTCAGGGTCAGAACACCACTATTGTGCTATTCTGGCCATAAACAGTGCAAATAGCACTCGCGTCTGTTCCCAGCAAATACAGTGTATTGGACTGAAGAGAAGCTCCTCTTTTACTTAGTTTCCAATACTGAGTTGAAATAGATATGCCCCGTTTGTGTAGGAAGCACAGTTCTTTTGTTCTGAGCTAGCTCACTGTACTGGCCCTATAGGAAACACAGTGGAGTGCAAGAGTGCCTGTTTCTCAAAAGCAGAGTGTTTTTCTTGTAAGGCTGACTGGGGTTTAATACAACTTCCTAATCGGAGTTGAATCACATTCAGTTTCAAGTTCTAGCATTAAGTGTTAATTCAGGGTCAGAACACAACTATTGTGCTATTCTGGCCATAAACAGTGCAAATAGCACTCGCGTCTGTTCCCAGCAAATACAGTGTATTGGACTGAAGCGAAGCTCCTGTTTTACTTAGTTTCCAATACTGAGTTGAACTAGATATGCCCCGTTTGTGTAGGAAGCACAGTTCTTTTGTTCTGAGCTAGCTCACTGTACTGGCCCTATAGGAAACACAGTGGAGTGCAAGAGTGCCTGTTTCTCAAAAGCAGAGTGTTTTTCTTGTAAGGCCGACTGGGGTTTAATACAACTTCCTTTACGGATTTGAATCACATTCAGTTTCAAGTTCTAGCATTAAGTGTTAATTCAGGGTCAGAACACCACTATTGTGCTATTCTGGCCATAAACAGTGCAAATAGCACTCGCGTCTGTTCCCAGCAAATACAGTGTATTGGACTGAAGCGAAGCTCCTGTTTTACTTAGTTTCCAATACTGAGTTGAACTAGATATGCCCCGTTTGTGTAGGAAGCACAGTTCTTTTGTTCTGAGCTAGCTCACTGTACTGGCCCTATAGGAAACACAGTGGAGTGCAAGAGTGCCTGTTTCTCAAAAGCAGAGTGTTTTTCTTGTAAGGCCGACTGGGGTTTAATACAACTTCCTTTACGGAGTTGAATCACATTCAGTTTCAAGTTCTAGCATTAAGTGTTAATTCAGGGTAAGAACACCACTATTGTGCTATTCTGGCCATAAACAGTGCAAATAGCACTCGCGTCTGTTCCCAGCAAATACAGTGTATTGGACTGAAGAGAAGCTCCTGTTTTACTTAGTTTCCAATACTGAGTTGAACTAGATATGCCCCGTTTGTGTAGGAAGCACAGTTCTTTTGTTCTGAGCTAGCTCACTGTACTGGCCCTATAGGAAACACAGTGGAGTGCAAGAGTGCCTGTTTCTCAAAAGCAGACTGTTTTTCTTGTAAGGCCGACTGGGGTTTAATACAACTTCCTAAACGGAGTTGAATCATATTCAGTTTCAAGTTCTAGCATTAAGTGTTAATTCAGGGTAAGAACACCACTATTGTGCTATTCTGGCCATAAACAGTACAAATAGCACTCGCGTCTCTTCCCAGCAAATACAGTGTATTGGACTGAAGAGAAGCTCCTGTTTTACTTAGTTTCCAATACTGAGTTGAACTAGATATGCCCCGTTTGTGTAGGAAGCACAGTTCTTTTGTTCTGAGCTAGCTCACTGTACTGGCCCTATAGGAAACACAGTGGAGTGCAAGAGTGCCTGTTTCTCAAAAGCAGAGTGTTTTTCTTGTAAGGCCGACTGGGGTTTAATACAACTTCCTAAACGGAGTTGAATCACATTCAGTTTCAAGTTCTAGCATTAAGTGTTACTTCAGGGTCAGAATACCACTATTTTGCTATTCTGGCCATAAACAGTGCAAATAGCACTCGCGTCTGTTCCCAGCAAATACAGTGTATTGGACTGAAGAGAAGCTCCTGTTTTACTTATTTTCCAAAACTGAGTTGAACTAGATATGCCCCGTTTGTGTAGGAAGCACAGTTCTTTTGTTCTGAGCTAGCTCACTGTACTGGCCCTATAGGAAACACAGTGGAGTGCAAGAGTGCCTGTTTCTCAAAAGCAGAGTGTTTTTCTTGTGAGGCCGACTGGGGTTTAATACAACTTCCTAAACGGAGTTGAATCACATTCAGTTTCAAGTTCTAGCATTAAGTGTTAATTCAGGGTCAGAACACCACTATTGTGCTATTCTGGCCATAAACAGTGCAAATAGCACTCGCGTCTGTTCCCAGCAAATACAGTGTATTGGACTGAAGAGAAGCTCCTGTTTTACTTAGTTTCCAATACTGAGTTGAACTAGATATGCCCCGTTTGTGTAGGAAGCACAGTTCTTTTGTTCTGAGCTAGCTCAGTGTACTGGCCCTATAGGAAACACAGTGGAGTGCAAGAGTGCCTGTTTCTCAAAAGCAGAGTGTTTTTCTTGTAAGGCCGACTGGGGTTTAATACAACTTCCTAAACGGAGTTGAATCACATTCAGTTTAAAGTTCTAGCATTAAGTGTTACTTCGTGGTCAGAACACCACTATTGTGCTATTCTGGCCATAAACAGTGCAAATAGCACTCGCGTCTGTTCCCAGCAAATACAGTGTATTGGACTGAAGAGAAGCTCCTGTTTTACATAGTTTCCAATACTGAGTTGAACTAGATATGCCCCGTTTGTGTAGGAAGCACAGTTCTTTTGTTCTGAGCTAGCTCACTGTACTGGCCCTATAGGAAACACAGTGGAGTGCAAGAGTGCCTGTTTCTCAAAAGCAGAGTGTTTTTCTTGTAAGGCCGACTGGGGATTAATACAACTTCCGAAACGGAGTTGAATCACATTCAGTTTCAAGTTCTAGCATTAAGTGTTAATTCAGGGTCAGAACACCACTATTGTGCTATTCTGGCCATAAACAGTGCAAATAGCACTCGCGTCTGTTCCCAGCAAATACAGTGTATTGGACTGAAGAGAAGCTCCTCTTTTACTTAGTTTCCAATACTGAGTTGAAATAGATATGCCCCGTTTGTGTAGGAAGCACAGTTCTTTTGTTCTGAGCTAGCTCACTGTACTGGCCCTATAGGAAACACAGTGGAGTGCAAGAGTGCCTGTTTCTCAAAAGCAGAGTGTTTTTCTTGTAAGGCTGACTGGGGTTTAATACAACTTCCTAATCGGAGTTGAATCACATTCAGTTTCAAGTTCTAGCATTAAGTGTTAATTCAGGGTCAGAACACAACTATTGTGCTATTCTGGCCATAAACAGTGCAAATAGCACTCGCGTCTGTTCCCAGCAAATACAGTGTATTGGACTGAAGCGAAGCTCCTGTTTTACTTAGTTTCCAATACTGAGTTGAACTAGATATGCCCCGTTTGTGTAGGAAGCACAGTTCTTTTGTTCTGAGCTAGCTCACTGTACTGGCCCTATAGGAAACACAGTGGAGTGCAAGAGTGCCTGTTTCTCAAAAGCAGAGTGTTTTTCTTGTAAGGCCGACTGGGGTTTAATACAAATTCCTTTACGGAGTTGAATCACATTCAGTTTCAAGTTCTAGCATTAAGTGTTAATTCAGGGTCAGAACACCACTATTGTGCTATTCTGGCCATAAACAGTGCAAATAGCACTCGCGTCTGTTCCCAGCAAATACAGTGTATTGGACTGAAGCGAAGCTCCTGTTTTACTTAGTTTCCAATACTGAGTTGAACTAGATATGCCCCGTTTGTGTAGGAAGCACAGTTCTTTTGTTCTGAGCTAGCTCACTGTACTGGCCCTATAGGAAACACAGTGGAGTGCAAGAGTGCCTGTTTCTCAAAAGCAGAGTGTTTTTCTTGTAAGGCCGACTGGGGTTTAATACAACTTCCTAAACGGAGTTGAATCACATTCAGTTTCAAGTTCTAGCATTAAGTGTTAATTCAGGGTCAGAACACCACTATTGTGCTATTCTGGCCATAAACAGTGCAAATAGCACTCGCGTCTGTTCCCAGCAAATACAGTGTATTGGACTGAAGCGAAGCTCCTGTTTTACTTAGTTTCCAATACTGAGTTGAACTAGATATGCCCCGTTTGTGTAGGAAGCACAGTTCTTTTGTTCTGAGCTAGCTCACTGTACTGGCCCTATAGGAAACACAGTGGAGTGCAAGAGTGCCTGTTTCTCAAAAGCAGAGTGTTTTTCTTGTAAGGCCGACTGGGGTTTAATACAACTTCCTTTACGGAGTTGAATCACATTCAGTTTCAAGTTCTAGCATTAAGTGTTAATTCAGGGTCAGAACACCACTATTGTGCTATTCTGGCCATAAACAGTGCAAATAGCACTCGCGTCTGTTCCCAGCAAATACAGTGTATTGGACTGAAGAGAAGCTCCTGTTTTACTTAGTTTCCAATACTGAGTTGAACTAGATATGCCCCGTTTGTGTAGGAAGCACAGTTCTTTTGTTCTGAGCTAGCTCACTGTACTGGCACTATAGGAAACACAGTGGAGTGCAAGAGTGCCTGTTTCTCAAAAGCAGAGTGTTTTTCTTGTAAGGCCAACTAGGGTATAATATAACTTCCTAAACGGAGTTGAATCACATTCAGTTTCAAGTTCTAGCATTAAGTGTTACTTCAGCGTCAGAACACCACTATTGTGCTATTCTGGCCATAAACAGTGCAAATAGCACTCGCGTCTGTTCCCAGCAAATACAGTGTATTGGACTGAAGAGAAGCTATGTTTTACTTAGTTTCCAATACTGAGTTGAACTAGATATGCCCCGTTTGTGTAGGAAGCACAGTTCTTTTGTTCTGAGCTAGCTCACTGTACTGGCCCTATAGGAAACACAGTGGAGTGCAAGAGTGCCTGTTTCTCAAAAGCAGAGTGTTTTTCTTGTAAGGCCGACTGGGGTTTAATACAACTTCCTAAACGGAGTTGAATCACATTCAGTTTCAAGTTCTAGCATTAAGTGTTAATTCAGGGTAAGAACACCACTATTGTGCTATTCTGGCCATAAACAGTGCAATTAGCACTCGCGTCTGTTCCCAGCAAATACAGTGTATTGGACTGAAGAGAAGCTCCTGTTTTACTTAGTTTCCAATACTGAGTTGAACTAGATATGCCCCGTTTGTGTAGGAAGCACAGTTCTTTTGTTCTGAGCTAGCTCACTGTACTGGCCCTATAGGAAACACAGTGGAGTGCAAGAGTGCCTGTTTCTCAAAAGCAGAGTGTTTTTCTTGTAAGGCCGACTGGGGTTTAATACAACTTCCTAAACGGAGTTGAATCACATTCAGTTTCAAGTTCTAGCATTAAGTGTTAATTCAGGGTAAGAACACCACTATTGTGCTATTCTGGCCATAAACAGTGCAAATAGCACTCGCGTCTGTTCCCAGCAAATACAGTGTATTGGACTGAAGAGAAGCTCCTCTTTTACTTAGTTTCCAATACTGAGTTGAAATAGATATGCCCCGTTTGTGTAGGAAGCACAGTTCTTTTGTTCTGAGCTAGCTCACTGTACTGGCCCTATAGGAAACACAGTGGAGTGCAAGAGTGCCTGTTTCTCAAAAGCAGAGTGTTTTTCTTGTAAGGCTGACTGGGGTTTAATACAACTTCCTAATCGGAGTTGAATCACATTCAGTTTCAAGTTCTAGCATTAAGTGTTAATTCAGGGTCAGAACACAACTATTGTGCTATTCTGGCCATAAACAGTGCAAATAGCACTCGCGTCTGTTCCCAGCAAATACAGTGTATTGGACTGAAGCGAAGCTCCTGTTTTACTTAGTTTCCAATACTGAGTTGAACTAGATATGCCCCGTTTGTGTAGGAAGCACAGTTCTTTTGTTCTGAGCTAGCTCACTGTACTGGCCCTATAGGAAACACAGTGGAGTGCAAGAGTGCCTGTTTCTCAAAAGCAGAGTGTTTTTCTTGTAAGGCCGACTGGGGTTTAATACAACTTCCTTTACGGATTTGAATCACATTCAGTTTCAAGTTCTAGCATTAAGTGTTAATTCAGGGTCAGAACACCACTATTGTGCTATTCTGGCCATAAACAGTGCAAATAGCACTCGCGTCTGTTCCCAGCAAATACAGTGTATTGGACTGAAGCGAAGCTCCTGTTTTACTTAGTTTCCAATACTGAGTTGAACTAGATATGCCCCGTTTGTGTAGGAAGCACAGTTCTTTTGTTCTGAGCTAGCTCACTGTACTGGCCCTATAGGAAACACAGTGGAGTGCAAGAGTGCCTGTTTCTCAAAAGCAGAGTGTTTTTCTTGTAAGGCCGACTGGGGATTAATACAACTTCCGAAACGGAGTTGAATCACATTCAGTTTCAAGTTCTAGCATTAAGTGTTAATTCAGGGTCAGAACACCACTATTGTGCTATTCTGGCCATAAACAGTGCAAATAGCACTCGCGTCTGTTCCCAGCAAATACAGTGTATTGGACTGAAGAGAAGCTCCTCTTTTACTTAGTTTCCAATACTGAGTTGAAATAGATATGCCCCGTTTGTGTAGGAAGCACAGTTCTTTTGTTCTGAGCTAGCTCACTGTACTGGCCCTATAGGAAACACAGTGGAGTGCAAGAGTGCCTGTTTCTCAAAAGCAGAGTGTTTTTCTTGTAAGGCTGACTGGGGTTTAATACAACTTCCTAATCGGAGTTGAATCACATTCAGTTTCAAGTTCTAGCATTAAGTGTTAATTCAGGGTCAGAACACAACTATTGTGCTATTCTGGCCATAAACAGTGCAAATAGCACTCGCGTCTGTTCCCAGCAAATACAGTGTATTGGACTGAAGCGAAGCTCCTGTTTTACTTAGTTTCCAATACTGAGTTGAACTAGATATGCCCCGTTTGTGTAGGAAGCACAGTTCTTTTGTTCTGAGCTAGCTCACTGTACTGGCCCTATAGGAAACACAGTGGAGTGCAAGAGTGCCTGTTTCTCAAAAGCAGAGTGTTTTTCTTGTAAGGCCGACTGGGGTTTAATACAACTTCCTTTACGGAGTTGAATCACATTCAGTTTCAAGTTCTAGCATTAAGTGTTAATTCAGGGTCAGAACACCACTATTGTGCTATTCTGGCCATAAACAGTGCAAATAGCACTCGCGTCTGTTCCCAGCAAATACAGTGTATTGGACTGAAGCGAAGCTCCTGTTTTACTTAGTTTCCAATACTGAGTTGAACTAGATATGCCCCGTTTGTGTAGGAAGCACAGTTCTTTTGTTCTGAGCTAGCTCACTGTACTGGCCCTATAGGAAACACAGTGGAGTGCAAGAGTGCCTGTTTCTCAAAAGCAGAGTGTTTTTCTTGTAAGGCCGACTGGGGTTTAATACAACTTCCTAAACGGAGTTGAATCACATTCAGTTTCAAGTTCTAGCATTAAGTGTTAATTCAGGGTCAGAACACCACTATTGTGCTATTCTGGCCATAAACAGTGCAAATAGCACTCGCGTCTGTTCCCAGCAAATACAGTGTATTGGACTGAAGCGAAGCTCCTGTTTTACTTAGTTTCCAATACTGAGTTGAACTAGATATGCCCCGTTTGTGTAGGAAGCACAGTTCTTTTGTTCTGAGCTAGCTCACTGTACTGGCCCTATAGGAAACACAGTGGAGTGCAAGAGTGCCTGTTTCTCAAAAGCAGAGTGTTTTTCTTGTAAGGCCGACTGGGGTTTAATACAACTTCCTTTACGGAGTTGAATCACATTCAGTTTCAAGTTCTAGCATTAAGTGTTAATTCAGGGTAAGAACACCACTATTGTGCTATTCTGGCCATAAACAGTGCAAATAGCACTCGCGTCTGTTCCCAGCAAATACAGTGTATTGGACTGAAGAGAAGCTCCTGTTTTACTTAGTTTCCAATACTGAGTTGAACTAGATATGCCCCGTTTGTGTAGGAAGCACAGTTCTTTTGTTCTGAGCTAGCTCACTGTACTGGCCCTATAGGAAACACAGTGGAGTGCAAGAGTGCCTGTTTCTCAAAAGCAGACTGTTTTTCTTGTAAGGCCGACTGGGGTTTAATACAACTTCCTAAACGGAGTTGAATCATATTCAGTTTCAAGTTCTAGCATTAAGTGTTAATTCAGGGTAAGAACACCACTATTGTGCTATTCTGGCCATAAACAGTACAAATAGCACTCGCGTCTCTTCCCAGCAAATACAGTGTATTGGACTGAAGAGAAGCTCCTGTTTTACTTAGTTTCCAATACTGAGTTGAACTAGATATGCCCCGTTTGTGTAGGAAGCACAGTTCTTTTGTTCTGAGCTAGCTCACTGTACTGGCCCTATAGGAAACACAGTGGAGTGCAAGAGTGCCTGTTTCTCAAAAGCAGAGTGTTTTTCTTGTAAGGCCGACTGGGGTTTAATACAACTTCCTAAACGGAGTTGAATCACATTCAGTTTCAAGTTCTAGCATTAAGTGTTACTTCAGGGTCAGAATACCACTATTTTGCTATTCTGGCCATAAACAGTGCAAATAGCACTCGCGTCTGTTCCCAGCAAATACAGTGTATTGGACTGAAGAGAAGCTCCTGTTTTACTTATTTTCCAATACTGAGTTGAACTAGATATGCCCCGTTTGTGTAGGAAGCACAGTTCTTTTGTTCTGAGCTAGCTCACTGTACTGGCCCTATAGGAAACACAGTGGAGTGCAAGAGTGCCTGTTTCTCAAAAGCAGAGTGTTTTTCTTGTGAGGCCGACTGGGGTTTAATACAACTTCCTAAACGGAGTTGAATCACATTCAGTTTCAAGTTCTAGCATTAAGTGTTAATTCAGGGTCAGAACACCACTATTGTGCTATTCTGGCCATAAACAGTGCAAATAGCACTCGCGTCTGTTCCCAGCAAATACAGTGTATTGGACTGAAGAGAAGCTCCTGTTTTACTTAGTTTCCAATACTGAGTTGAACTAGATATGCCCCGTTTGTGTAGGAAGCACAGTTCTTTTGTTCTGAGCTAGCTCAGTGTACTGGCCCTATAGGAAACACAGTGGAGTGCAAGAGTGCCTGTTTCTCAAAAGCAGAGTGTTTTTCTTGTAAGGCCGACTGGGGTTTAATACAACTTCCTAAACGGAGTTGAATCACATTCAGTTTAAAGTTCTAGCATTAAGTGTTACTTCGTGGTCAGAACACCACTATTGTGCTATTCTGGCCATAAACAGTGCAAATAGCACTCGCGTCTGTTCCCAGCAAATACAGTGTATTGGACTGAAGAGAAGCTCCTGTTTTACATAGTTTCCAATACTGAGTTGAACTAGATATGCCCCGTTTGTGTAGGAAGCACAGTTCTTTTGTTCTGAGCTAGCTCACTGTACTGGCCCTATAGGAAACACAGTGGAGTGCAAGAGTGCCTGTTTCTCAGAAGCAGAGTGTTTTTCTTGTAAGGCCGACTGGGGTTTAATACAACTTCCTAAACGGAGTTGAATCACATTCAGTTTCAAGTTCTAGCATTAAGTGTTACTTCAGGGTCAAAACACCACTATTGTGCTATTCTGGCCATAAACAGTGCAAATAGCACTCGCGTCTGTTCCCAGCAAATACAGTGTATTGGACTGAAGAGAAGCTCCTGTTTTACTTAGTTTCCAATACTGAGTTGAACTAGATATGCCCCGTTTGTGTAGGAAGCACAGTTCTTTTGTTCTGAGCTAGCTCACTGTACTGGCCCTATAGGAAACACAGTGGAGTGCAAGAGTGCCTGTTTCTCAAAAGCAGAGTGTTTTTCTTGTAAGGCCGACTGGGGTTTAATACAACTTCCTAAACGGAGTTGAATCACATTCAGTTTCAAGTTCTAGCATTAAGTGTTAATTCAGGGTAAGAACACCACTATTGTGCTATTCTGGCCATAAACAGTGCAAATAGCACTCGCGTCTCTTCCCAGCAAATACAGTGTATTGGACTGAAGCGAAGCTCCTGTTTTACTTAGTTTCCAATACTGAGTTGAACTAGATATGCCCCGTTTGTGTAGGAAGCACAGTTCTTTTGTTCTGAGCTAGCTCACTGTACTGGCCCTATAGGAAACACAGTGGAGTGCAAGAGTACCTGTTTCTCAAAAGCAGAGTGTTTTTATTGTAAGGCCGACTGGGGTTTAATACAACTTCCTAAACGGAGTTGAATCACATTCAGTTTAAAGTTCTAGCATTAAGTGTTACTTCGTGGTCAGAACACCACTATTGTGCTATTCTGGCCATAAACAGTACAAATAGCACTCGCGTCTGTTCCCAGCAAATACAGTGTATTGGACTGAAGAGAAGCTCCTGTTTTACATAGTTTCCAATACTGAGTTGAACTAGATATGCCCCGTTTGTGTAGGAAGCACAGTTCTTTTGTTCTGAGCTAGCTCACTGTACTGGCCCTATATGAAACACAGTGGAGTGCAAGAGTGCCTATTTCTCAAAAGCAGAGTGTTTTTCTTGTAAGGACGACTGGGGTTTAATACAACTTCCTAAACGGAGTTGAATCACATTCAGTTTCAAGTTCTAGCATTAAGTGTTAATTCAGGGTAAGAACACCACTGTTGTGCTATTCTGGCCATAAACAGTGCAAATAGCACTCGCGTCTGTTCCCAGCAAATACAGTGTATTGGACTGAAGAGAAGCTCCTGTTTTACTTAGTTTCCAATACTGAGTTGAACTAGATATGCCCCGTTTGTGTAGGAAGCACAGTTCTTTTGTTCTGAGCTAGCTCACTGTACTGGCCCTATAGGAAACACAGTGGAGTGCAAGAGTGCCTGTTTCTCAAAAGCAGAGTGTTTTTCTTGTAAGGCCGACTGGGGTTTAATACAACTTCCTTTACGGAGTTTAATCACATTCAGTTTCAAGTTCTAGCATTAAGTGTTAATTCAGGGTAAGAACACCACTATTGTGCTATTCTGGCCATAAACAGTGCAAATAGCACTCGCGTCTGTTCATAGCAAATACAGTGTATTGGACTGAAGAGAAGCTCCTGTTTTACTTAGTTTCCAATACTGAGTTGAACTAGATATGCCCCGTTTGTGTAGGAAGCACAGTTCTTTTGTTCTGAGCTAGCTCACTGTACTGGCCCTATAGGAAACACAGTGGAGTGCAAGAGTGCCTGTTTCTCAGAAGCAGAGTGTTTTTCTTGTAAGGCCGACTGGGGTTTAATACAACTTCCTAAACGGAGTTGAATCACATTCAGTTTCAAGTTCTAGCATTAAGTGTTACTTCAGGGTCAAAACACCACTATTGTGCTATTCTGGCCATAAACAGTGCAAATAGCACTCGCGTCTGTTCCCAGGAAATACAGTGTATTGGACTGAAGAGAAGCTCCTGTTTTACTTAGTTTCCAATACTGAGTTGAACTAGATATGCCCCGTTTGTGTAGGAAGCACAGTTCTTTTGTTCTGAGCTAGCTCACTGTACTGGCCCTATAGGAAACACAGTGGAGTGCAAGAGTGCCTGTTTCTCAAAAGCAGAGTGTTTTTCTTGTAAGGCCGACTGGGGTTTAATACAACTTCCTAAACGGAGTTGAATCACATTCAGTTTCAAGTTCTAGCATTAAGTGTTAATTCAGGGTAAGAACACCACTATTGTGCTATTCTGGCCATAAACAGTGCAAATAGCACTCGCGTCTGTTCCCAGCAAATACAGTGTATTGGACTGAAGCGAAGCTCCTGTTTTACTTAGTTTCCAATACTGAGTTGAACTAGATATGCCCCGTTTGTGTAGGAAGCACAGTTCTTTTGTTCTGAGCTAGCTCACTGTACTGGCCCTATAGGAAACACAGTGGAGTGCAAGAGTACCTGTTTCTCAAAAGCAGAGTGTTTTTCTTGTAAGGCCGACTGGGGTTTAATACAACTTCCTAAACGGAGTTGAATCACATTCAGTTTCAAGTTCTAGCATTAAGTGTTAATACAGGGTAAGAACACCACTATTGTGCTATTCTGGCCATAAACAGTGCAAATAGCACTCGCGTCTGTTCCCAGCAAATACAGTGTATTGGACTGAAGAGAAGCTCCTGTTTTACTTAGTTTCCAATACTGAGTTGAACTAGATATGCCCCGTTTGTGTAGGAAGCACAGTTCTTTTGTTCTGAGCTAGCTCACTGTACTGGCACTATAGGAAACTAAGTGGAGTGCAAGAGTGCCTGTTTCTCAAAAGCAGAGTGTTTTTCTTGTAAGGCCAACTAGGGTATAATACAACTTCCTAAACGGAGTTGAATCACATTCAGTTTCAAGTTCTAGCATTAAGTGTTACTTCAGCGTCAGAACACCACTATTGTGCTATTCTGGCCATAAACAGTGCAAATAGCACTCGCGTCTGTTCATAGCAAATACAGTGTATTGGACTGAAGAGAAGCTCCTGTTTTACTTAGTTTCCAATACTGAGTTGAACTAGATATGCCCCGTTTGTGTAGGAAGCACAGTTATTTTGTTCTGAGCTAGCTCACTGTACTGGCCCTATAGGAAACACAGTGGAGTGCAAGAGTGCCTGTTTCTCAGAAGCAGAGTGTTTTTCTTGTAAGGCCGACTGGGGTTTAATACAACTTCCTAAACGGAGTTGAATCACATTCAGTTTCAAGTTCTAGCATGAAGTGTTAATTCAGGGTAAGAACACCACTATTGTGCTATTCTGGCCATAAACAGTGCAAATAGCACTCGCGTCTGTTCCCAGCAAATACAGTGTATTGGACTGAAGAGAAGCTCCTGTTTTACTTAGTTTCCAATACTGAGTTGAACTAGATATGCCCCGTTTGTGTAGGAAGCACAGTTCTTTTGTTCTGAGCTAGCTCACTGTACTGGCCCTATAGGAAACACAGTGGAGTGCAAGAGTGCCTGTTTCTCAAAAGCAGAGTGTTTTTCTTGTAAGGCTGACTGGGGTTTAATACAACTTCCTAATCGGAGTTGAATCACATTCAGTTTCAAGTTCTAGCATTAAGTGTTAATTCAGGGTCAGAACACAACTATTGTGCTATTCTGGCCATAAACAGTGCAAATAGCACTCGCGTCTGTTCCCAGCAAATACAGTGTATTGGACTGAAGCGAAGCTCCTGTTTTACTTAGTTTCCAATACTGAGTTGAACTAGATATGCCCCGTTTGTGTAGGAAGCACAGTTCTTTTGTTCTGAGCTAGCTCACTGTACTGGCCCTATAGGAAACACAGTGGAGTGCAAGAGTGCCTGTTTCTCAAAAGCAGAGTGTTTTTCTTGTAAGGCCGACTGGGGTTTAATACAACTTCCTTTACGGAGTTGAATCACATTCAGTTTCAAGTTCTAGCATTAAGTGTTAATTCAGGGTCAGAACACCACTATTGTGCTATTCTGGCCATAAACAGTGCAAATAGCTTTCGCGTCTGTTCCCAGCAAATACAGTGTATTGGACTGAAGCGAAGCTCCTGTTTTACTTAGTTTCCAATACTGAGTTGAACTAGATATGCCCCGTTTGTGTAGGAAGCACAGTTCTTTTGTTCTGAGCTAGCTCACTGTACTGGCCCTATAGGAAACACAGTGGAGTGCAAGAGTGCCTGTTTCTCAAAAGCAGAGTGTTTTTCTTGTAAGGCCGACTGGGGTTTAATACAACTTCCTTTACGGAGTTGAATCACATTCAGTTTCAAGTTCTAGCATTAAGTGTTAATTCAGGGTAAGAACACCACTATTGTGCTATTCTGGCCATAAACAGTGCAAATAGCACTCGCGTCTGTTCCCAGCAAATACAGTGTATTGGACTGAAGAGAAGCTCCTGTTTTACTTAGTTTCCAATACTGAGTTGAACTAGATATGCCCCGTTTGTGTAGGAAGCACAGTTCTTTTGTTCTGAGCTAGCTCACTGTACTGGCCCTATAGGAAACACAGTGGAGTGCAAGAGTGCCTGTTTCTCAAAAGCAGACTGTTTTTCTTGTAAGGCCGACTGGGGTTTAATACAACTTCCTAAACGGAGTTGAATCATATTCAGTTTCAAGTTCTAGCATTAAGTGTTAATTCAGGGTAAGAACACCACTATTGTGCTATTCTGGCCATAAACAGTACAAATAGCACTCGCGTCTCTTCCCAGCAAATACAGTGTATTGGACTGAAGAGAAGCTCCTGTTTTACTTAGTTTCCAATACTGAGTTGAACTAGATATGCCCCGTTTGTGTAGGAAGCACAGTTCTTTTGTTCTGAGCTAGCTCACTGTACTGGCCCTATAGGAAACACAGTGGAGTGCAAGAGTGCCTGTTTCTCAAAAGCAGAGTGTTTTTCTTGTAAGGCCGACTGGGGTTTAATACAACTTCCTAAACGGAGTTGAATCACATTCAGTTTCAAGTTCTAGCATTAAGTGTTACTTCAGGGTCAGAATACCACTATTTTGCTATTCTGGCCATAAACAGTGCAAATAGCACTCGCGTCTGTTCCCAGCAAATACAGTGTATTGGACTGAAGAGAAGCTCCTGTTTTACTTATTTTCCAATACTGAGTTGAACTAGATATGCCCCGTTTGTGTAGGAAGCACAGTTCTTTTGTTATGAGCTAGCTCACTGTACTGGCCCTATAGGAAACACAGTGGAGTGCAAGAGTGCCTGTTTCTCAAAAGCAGAGTGTTTTTCTTGTGAGGCCGACGGGGTTTAATACAACTTCCTAAACGGAGTTGAATCACATTCAGTTTCAAGTTCTAGCATTAAGGGTTAATTCAGGGTCAGAACACCACTATTGTGCTATTCTGGCCATAAACAGTGCAAATAGCACTCGCGTCTGTTCCCAGCAAATACAGTGTATTGGACTGAAGAGAAGCTCCTGTTTTACTTAGTTTCCAATACTGAGTTGAACTAGATATGCCCCGTTTGTGTAGGAAGCACAGTTCTTTTGTTCTGAGCTAGCTCAGTGTACTGGCCCTATAGGAAACACAGTGGAGTGCAAGAGTGCCTGTTTCTCAAAAGCAGAGTGTTTTTCTTGTAAGGCCGACTGGGGTTTAATACAACTTCCTAAACGGAGTTGAATCACATTCAGTTTAAAGTTCTAGCATTAAGTGTTACTTCGTGGTCAGAACACCACTATTGTGCTATTCTGGCCATAAACAGTGCAAATAGCACTCGCGTCTGTTCCCAGCAAATACAGTGTATTGGACTGAAGAGAAGCTCCTGTTTTACATAGTTTCCAATACTGAGTTGAACTAGATATGCCCCGTTTGTGTAGGAAGCACAGTTCTTTTGTTCTGAGCTAGCTCACTGTACTGGCCCTATAGGAAACACAGTGGAGTGCAAGAGTGCCTGTTTCTCAAAAGCAGAGTGTTTTTCTTGTAAGGCCGACTGGGGTTTAATACAACTTCCTAAACGGAGTTGAATCACATTCAGTTTCAAGTTCTAGCATTAAGTGTTAATTCAGGGTAAGAACACCACTATTGTGCTATTCTGGCCATAAACAGTGCAAATAGCACTCGCGTCTGTTCCCAGCAAATACAGTGTATTGGACTGAAGAGAAGCTCCTGTTTTACTTAGTTTCCAATACTGAGTTGAACTAGATATGCCCCGTTTGTGTAGGAAGCACAGTTCTTTTGTTCTGAGCTAGCTCACTGTACTGGCCCTATAGGAAACACAGTGGAGTGCAAGAGTGCCTGTTTCTCAAAAGCAGAGTGTTTTTCTTGTAAGGCCGACTGGGGTTTAATACAACTTCCTAAACGGAGTTGAATCACATTCAGTTTCAAGTTCTAGCATTAAGTGTTAATTCAGGGTAAGAACACCACTATTGTGCTATTCTGGCCATAAACAGTGCAAATAGCACTCGCGTCTGTTCATAGCAAATACAGTGTATTGGACTGAAGAGAAGCTCCTGTTTTACTTAGTTTCCAATACTGAGTTGAACTAGATATGCCCCGTTTGTGTAGGAAGCACAGTTATTTTGTTCTGAGCTAGCTCACTGTACTGGCCCTATAGGAAACACAGTGGAGTGCAAGAGTGCCTGTTTCTCAGAAGCAGAGTGTTTTTCTTGTAAGGCCGACTGGGGTTTAATACAACTTCCTAAACGGAGTTGAATCACATTCAGTTTCAAGTTCTAGCATGAAGTGTTAATTCAGGGTATGAACACCACTATTGTGCTATTCTGGCCATAAACAGTGCAAATAGCACTCGCGTCTGTTCCCAGCAAATACAGTGTATTGGACTGAAGAGAAGCTCCTGTTTTACTTAGTTTCCAATACTGAGTTGAACTAGATATGCCCCGTTTGTGTAGGATGCACAGTTCTTTTGTTCTGAGCTAGCTCACTGTACTGGCCCTATAGGAAACACAGTGGAGTGCAAGAGTGCCTGTTTCTCAAAAGCAGAGTGTTTTTCTTGTAAGGCCGACTGGGGTTTAATACAACTTCCTTTACGGAGTTGAATCACATTCAGTTTCAAGTTCTAGCATTAAGTGTTAATTCAGGGTAAGAACACCACTATTGTGCTATTCTGGCCATAAACAGTGCAAATAGCACTCGCGTCTGTTCCCAGCAAATACAGTGTATTGGACTGAAGAGAAGCTCCTGTTTTACTTAGTTTCCAATACTGAGTTGAACTAGATATGCCCCGTTTGTGTAGGAAGCACAGTTCTTTTGTTCTGAGCTAGCTCACTGTACTGGCCCTATAGGAAACACAGTGGAGTACAAGAGTGCCTGTTTCTCAGAAGCAGAGTGTTTTTCTTGTAAGGCCGACTGGGGTTTAATACAACTTCCTAAACGGAGTTGAATCATATTCAGTTTCAAGTTCTAGCATTAAGTGTTAATTCAGGGTAAGAACACCACTATTGTGCTATTCTGGCCATAAACAGTACAAATAGCACTCGCGTCTCTTCCCAGCAAATACAGTGTATTGGACTGAAGAGAAGCTCCTGTTTTACTTAGTTTCCAATACTGAGTTGAACTAGATATGCCCCGTTTGTGTAGGAAGCACAGTTCTTTTGTTCTGAGCTAGCTCACTGTACTGGCCCTATAGGAAACACAGTGGAGTGCAAGAGTGCCTGTTTCTCAAAAGCAGAGTGTTTTTCTTGTAAGGCCGACTGGGGTTTAATACAACTTCCTAAATGGAGTTGAATCACATTCAGTTTCAAGTTCTAGCATTAAGTGTTACTTCAGGGTAAGAACACCACTATTTTGCTATTCTGGCCATAAACAGTGCAAATAGCACTCGCGTCTGTTCCCAGCAAATACAGTGTATTGGACTGAAGCGAAGCTCCTGTTTTACTTAGTTTCCAATACTGAGTTGAACTAGATATGCCCCGTTTGTGTAGGAAGCACAGTTCTTTTGTTCTGAGCTAGCTCACTGTACTGGCCCTATAGGAAACACAGTGGAGTGCAAGAGTGCCTGTTTCTCAAAAGCAGAGTGTTTTTCTTGTAAGGCCGACTGGGGTTTAATACAACTTCCTAAACGGAGTTGAATCACATTCAGTTTAAAGTTCTAGCATTAAGTGTTACTTCAGGGTCAGAATACCACTATTTTGCTATTCTGGCCATAAACAGTGCAAATAGCACTCGCGTCTGTTCCCAGCAAATACAGTGTATTGGACTGAAGAGAAGCTCCTGTTTTACTTATTTTCCAATACTGAGTTGAACTAGATATGCCCCGTTTGTGTAGGAAGCACAGTTCTTTTATTCTGAGCTAGCTCACTGTACTGGCCCTATAGGAAACGCAGTGGAGTGCAAGAGTGCCTGTTTCTCAAAAGCAGAGTGTTTTTCTTGTAAGGCCGACTGGGGTTTAATACAACTTCCTAAACGGAGTTGAATCACATTCAGTTTCAAGTTCTAGCATTAAGTGTTAATTCAGGGTCAGAACACCACTATTTTGCTATTCTGGCCATAAACAGTGCAAATAGCACTCGCGTCTGTTCCCAGCAAATACAGTGTATTGGACTGAAGAGAAGCTCCTGTTTTACTTAGTTTCCAATATTGAGTTGAACTAGATATGCCCCGTTTGTGTAGGAAGCACAGTTCTTTTGTTCTGAGCTAGCTCACTGTACTGGCCCTATAGGAAACACAGTGGAGTGCAAGAGTGCCTGTTTCTCAGAAGCAGAGTGTTTTTCTTGTAAGGCCGACTGGGGTTTAATACAACTTCCTAAACGGAGTTGAATCACATTCAGTTTCAAGTTCTAGCATTAAGTGTTAATTCAGGGTAAGAACACCACTATTGTGCTATTCTGGCCATAAACAGTGCAAATAGCACTCGCGTCTGTTCCCAGCAAATACAGTGTATTGGACTGAAGAGAAGCTCCTGTTTTACTTAGTTTCCAATACTGAGTTGAACTAGATATGCCCCGTTTGTGTAGGAAGCACAGTTCTTTTGTTCTGAGCTAGCTCACTGTACTGGCCCTATAGGAAACACAGTGGAGTGCAAGAGTGCCTGTTTCTCAAAAGCAGAGTGTTTTTCTTGTAAGGCCGACTGGGGTTTAATACAACTTCCTTTACGGAGTTGAATCACATTCAGTTTCAAGTTCTAGCATTAAGTGTTAATTCAGGGTAAGAACACCACTATTGTGCTATTCTGGCCATAAACAGTGCAAATAGCACTCGCGTATGTTCCCAGCAAACACAGTGTATTGGACTGAAGAGAAGCTCCTGTTTTACTTAGTTTCCAATACTGAGTTGAACTAGATATGCCCCGTTTGTGTAGGAAGCACAGTTCTTTTGTTCTGAGCTAGCTCACTGTACTGGCCCTATAGGAAACACAGTGGAGTGCAAGAGTGCCTGTTTCTCAAAAGCAGAGTGTTTTTCTTGTAAGTCCGACTGGGGTTTAATACAACTTCCTAAACGGTGTTGAATCACATTCAGTTTCAAGTTCTAGCATTAAGTGTTACTTCAGGGTCAAAACACCACTATTGTGCTATTCTGGCCATAAACAGTGCAAATAGCACTCGCGTCTGTTCCCAGGAAATACAGTGTATTGGACTGAAGAGAAGCTCCTGTTTTACTTAGTTTCCAATACTGAGTTGAACTAGATATGCCCCGTTTGTGTAGGAAGCACAGTTCTTTTGTTCTGAGCTAGCTCACTGTACTGGCCCTATAGGAAACACAGTGGAGTGCAAGAGTACCTGTTTCTCAAAAGCAGAGTGTTTTTCTTGTAAGGCCGACTGGGGTTTAATACAACTTCCTAAACGGAGTTGAATCACATTCAGTTTCAAGTTCTAGCATTAAGTGTTAATTCAGGGTAAGAACACCACTATTGTGCTATTCTGGCCATAAACAGTGCAAATAGCACTCGCGTCTGTTCCCAGCAAATACAGTGTATTGGGCTGAAGAGAAGCTCCTGTTTTACTTAGTTTCCAATACTGAGTTGAACTAGATATGCCCCGTTTGTGTAGGAAGCACAGTTCTTTTGTTCTGAGCTAGCTCACTGTACTGGCACTATAGGAAACTAAGTGGAGTGCAAGAGTGCCTGTTTCTCAAAAGCAGAGTGTTTTTCTTGTAAGGCCAACTAGGGTATAATACAACTTCCTAAACGGAGTTGAATCACATTCAGTTTCAAGTTCTAGCATTAAGTGTTACTTCAGCGTCAGAACACCACTATTGTGCTATTCTGGCCATAAACAGTTCAAATAGCACTCGCGTCTGTTCATAGCAAATACAGTGTATTGGACTGAAGAGAAGCTCCTGTTTTACTTAGTTTCCAATACTGAGTTGAACTAGATATGCCCCGTTTGTGTAGGAAGCACAGTTCTTTTGTTCTGAGCTAGCTCACTGTACTGGCCCTATAGGAAACACAGTGGAGTGCAAGAGTGCCTGTTTCTCAGAAGCAGAGTGTTTTTCTTGTAAGGCCGACTGGGGTTTAATACAACTTCCTAAACGGAGTTGAATCACATTCAGTTTCAAGTTCTAGCATGAAGTGTTAATTCAGGGTAAGAACACAACTATTGTGCTATTCTGGCCATAAACAGTGCAAATAGCACTCGCGTCTGTTCCCAGCAAATACAGTGTATTGGACTGAAGAGAAGCTCCTGTTTTACTTAGTTTCCAATACTGAGTTGAACTAGATATGCCCCGTTTGTGTAGGAAGCACAGTTCTTTTGTTCTGAGCTAGCTCACTGTACTGGCCCTATAGGAAACACAGTGGAGTGCAAGAGTGCCTGTTTCTCAGAAGCAGAGTGTTTTTCTCGTAAGGCCGACTGGGGTTTAATACAACTTCCGAAACGGAGTTGAATCACATTCAGTTTCAAGTTCTAGCATTAAGTGTTAATTCAGGGTCAGAACATCACTATTGTGCTATTGTGGCCATAAAGCGTGCTAATAGCACTCGCGTCTGTTCCCAGCAAATACATTGTATTGGACTGAAGAGAAGCTCCTGTTTTACTTAGTTTCCAATACTGAGTTGAACTAGATATGCCCCGTTTGTGTAGCAAGCACAGTTCTTTTGTTCTGAGCTAGCTCACTGTACTGGCCCTATAGGAAACACAGTGGAGTGCAAGAGTGCCTGTTTCTCAAAAGCAGAGTGTTTTTCTTGTAAGGCCGACTGGGGTTTAATACAACTTCCTAAACGGAGTTGAATCACATTCAGTTTCAAGTTCTAGCATTAAGTGTTACTTCAGGTAAGAACACCACTGTTGTGCTATTCTGGCCATAAACAGTGCAAATAGCACTCGCGTCTGTTCCCAGCAAATACAGTGTATTGGACTGAAGAGAAGCTCCTGTTTTACTTAGTTTCCAATACTGAGTTGAACTAGATATGCCCCGTTAGTGTAGGAAGCACAGTTCTTTTGTTCTGAGCTAGCTCACTGTACTGGCCCTATAGGAAACACAGTGGAATGCAAGAGTGCCTGTTTCTCAAAAGCAGAGTGTTTTTCTTGTAAGGCCGACTGGGGTTCAATACAACTTCCTAAACGGAGTTGAATCACATTCAGTTTCAAGTTCTAGCATTAAGTGTTAATTCAGGGTAAGAACACCACTATTGTGCTATTCTGGCCATAAACAGTGCAAATAGCACTCGCGTCTGTTCCCAGCAAATACAGTGTATTGGACTGAAGAGAAGCTCCTGTTTTACTTAGTTTCCAATACTGAGTTGAACTAGATATGCACCGTTTGTGTAGGAAGCACAGTTCTTTTGTTCTGAGCTAGCTCACTGTACTGGCCCTATAGGAAACACAGGGGAGTGCAAGAGTGCCTGTTTCTCAAAAGAAGAGTGTTTTTTTTGTAAGGCCGACTGGGGTTTAATACAACTTCCAAAACGGAGTTGAATCACATTCAGTTTCAAGTTCTAGCATTAAGTGTTAATTCAGGGTCAGAACACCACTATTGTGCTATTCTGGCCATAAACAGTGCAAATAGCACTCGCGTCTGTTCCCAGCAAATACAGTGTATTGGACTGAAGAGAAGCTCCTGTTTTACTTAGTTTCCAATACTGAGTTGAACTAGATATGCCCCGTTTGTGTAGGAAGCACAGTTCTTTTGTTCTGAGCTAGCTCACTGTACTGGCACTATAGGAAACACAGTGGAGTGCAAGAGTGCCTGTTTCTGAAAAGCAGAGTGTTTTTCTTGTAAGGCGACTGGGGTTTAATAAAACTTCCTAATCGGAGTTGAATCACATTCATTTTCAAGTTCTAGCATTAAGTGTTACTACAGGGTCAGAAAACCACTATTGTGCTATTCTGGCCATAAACAGTGCAAAAAGCACTCGCGTCTGTTCCCAGCAAATACAGTGTATTGGACTGAAGAGAAGCTCCTGTTTTACTTAGTTTCCAATACTGAGTTGAACTAGATATGCCCCGTTTGTGTAGGAAGCACAGATCTTTTGTTCTGAGCTAGCTCACTGTACTGGCCCTATAGGAAACACAGTGGAGTGCAAGAGTGCCTGTTTCTCAAAAGCAGAGTGTTTTTCTTGTAAGGCCGACTGGGGTTTAATACAACTTCCTAAACGGAGTTCAATCACATTCAGTTTCAAGTTCTAGCATTAAGTGTTACTTCAGGGTCAGAACACCACCATTGTGCTATTCTGGCCATAAACAGTGCAAATAGCACTCACGTCTGTTCCCAGCAAATACAGTGTATTGGACTGAAGAGAAGCTCCTGTTTTACTTAGTTTCCAATACTGAGTTGAACTAGATATGCCCCGTTTGTGTAGGAAGCACATTTCTTTTGTTCTGAGCTAGCTCACTGTACTGGCCCTATAGGAAACACAGTGGAGTGGAAGAGTGCCTGTTTCTCAAAAGCAGAGTGTTTTTCTTGTAAGGCCGACTGGGGTTTAATACAACTTCCTAAACGGAGTTGAATGACATTCAGTTTCAAGTTCTAGCATTAAGTGTTATTTCAGGGTCAGAACACCACTATTGTGGTATTCTGGCCATAAACAGTGCAAATAGCACTCGCGTCTGTTCCCAGCAAATACAGTGTATTGGACTGAAGAGAAGCTCCTGTTTTACTTAGTTTCCAATACTGAGTTGAACTAGATATGCCCCGTTTGTGTAGGAAGCACAGTTCTTTTGTTCTGAGCTAGCTCACTGTACTGGCCCTATAGGAAACACAGTGGAGTGCAAGAGTGCCTGTTCCTCAAAAGCAGAGTGTTTTTCTTGTAAGGCCGACTGGGGTTTAATACAACTTTCTAAACGGAGTTGAATCTCATTCAGTTTCAAGTTCTAGCATTAAGTGTTACTTCAGGGTCAGAACACCACTATTGTGCTATTCTGGCCATAAACAGTGCAAATAGCACTCGCGTCTGTTCCCGACAAATACAGTGTATTGGACTGAAGAGAAGCTCCTGTTTTACTTAGTTTCCAATACTGAGTTGAACTAGATATGCCCCGTTTGTGTAGGAAGCACAGTTCTTTTGTTCTGAGCTAGCTCACTGTAGTGGCCGTATAGGAAACACAGTGGAGTGCAAGAGTGCCTGTTTCTCAAAAGCAGAGTTTTTTTCCTGTAAGACCGACTGGGGTTTAATACAACTTCCTAAACGGAGTTGAATCACATTCAGTTTCAAGTTCTAGCATTAAGTGTTAATTCAGGGTCAGAACACCACTATTGTGCTATTCTGGCCATAAACAGTGCAAATAGCACTCGCGTCTGTTCCCAGCAAATACAGTGTATTGGACTGAAGAGAATCTCCTCTTTAACTTAGTTTCCAATACTGAGTTGAACTAGATATGCCCCGTTTGTGTAGGAAGCACAGTTCTTTTGTTCTGAGCTAGCTCACTGTATTGGCCCTATAGGAAACACAGGGGAGTGCAAGAATGCCTGTTTCTCAAAAGCAGAGTGTTTTTCTTGTAAGGCCGACTGGGGTTTAATACAACTTCCTAAACGGAGTTGAATCACATTCAGTTTCAAGTTCTAGCATTAAGTGTTAATTCAGGGTAAGAACACCACTATTGTGCTATTCTGGCCATAAACAGTACAAATAGCACTCGCGTCTGTTTTCAGCAAATACAGTGTATTGGACTGAAGAGAAGCTCCTGTTTTACTTAGTTTCCAATACTGAGTTGAACTAGATATGCCCCGTTTGTGTAGGAAGCACAGTTCTTTTGTTCTGAGCTAGCTCACTGTACTGGCCCTATAGGAAACACAGTGGAGTGCAAGAGTGCCTGTTTCTCAAAAGCAGAGTGTTTTTCTTGTAAGGCCGACTGGGGTTTAATACAACTTCCTAAACGGAGTTCAATCACATTCAGTTTCAAGTTCTAGCATTAAGTGTTACTTCAGGGTCAGAACACCACTATTGTGCTATTCTGGCCATAAACAGTGCAAATAGCACTGGCGTCTGTTCCCAGCAAATACAGTGTATTGGACTGAAGAGAAGCTCCTGTTTTACTTAGTTTCCAATACTGAGTTGAACTAGATATGCCCCGTTTGTGTAGTAAGCACATTTCTTTTGTTCTGAGCTAGCTCACTGTACTGGCACTATAGGAAACACAGTGGAGTGCAAGAGTGCCTGTTTCTCAAAAGCAGAGTGTTTTTCTTGTAAGGCCGACTGGGGTTTAATACAACTTCTTAAACGGAGTTGAATCACATTCAGTTTCAAGTTCTAGCATTAAGTGTTAATTCAGGGTAAGAACACCACTATTGTGCTATTCTGGCCATAAACAGTGCAAATAGCACTCACGTCTGTTCCCAGCAAATACAGTGTATTGGACTGAAGAGAAGCTCCTGTTTTACTTAGTTTAAAATACTGAGTTGAACTAGATATGCACCGTTTGTGTAGGAAGCACAGTTCTTTTGTTCTGAGCTAGCTCACTGTACTGGCCCTATAGGAAACACAGTGGAGTGCAAGAGTGCCTGTTTCTCAAAAGTAGAGTTTTTTTCTTGTAAGACCGACTGGGGTTTAATACAACTTCCTAAACGGAGTTGAATCACAATCAGTTTCAAGTTCTAGCATTAAGTGTTATTTCAGGGTCAGAACACCACTATTGTGCTATTCTGGCCATAAACAGTGCAATTAGCACTCGCGTCAGTTCCCAGCAAATACAGTGTATTGGACTGAAGAGAAGCTCCTGTTTTACTTAGTTTCCAATACTGAGTTGAACTAGATATGCCCCGTTTGTGTAGGAAGCACAGTTCTTTTGTTCTGAGCTAGCTCACTGTACTGGCCCTATAGGAAACACAGTGGAGTGCAAGAGTGCCTGTTCCTCAAAAGCAGAGTGTTTTTCTTGTAAGGCCGACTGGGGTTTAATACAACTTTCTAAACGGAGTTGAATCTCATTCAGTTTCAAGTTCTAGCATTAAGTGTTACTTCAGGGTCAGAACACCACTATTGTGCTATTCTGGCCATAAACAGTGCAAATAGCACTCGCGTCTGTTCCCGACAAATACAGTGTATTGGACTGAAGAGAAGCTCCTGTTTTACTTAGTTTCCAATACTGAGTTGAACTAGATATGCCCCGTTTGTGTAGGAAGCACAGTTCTTTTGTTCTGAGCTAGCTCACTGTAGTGGCCGTATAGGAAACACAGTGGAGTGCAAGAGTGCCTGTTTCTCAAAAGCAGAGTTTTTTTCCTGTAAGACCGACTGGGGTTTAATACAACTTCCTAAACGGAGTTGAATCACATTCAGTTTCAAGTTCTAGCATTAAGTGTTAATTCAGGGTCAGAACACCACTATTGTGCTATTCTGGCCATAAACAGTGCAAATAGCACTCGCGTCTGTTCCCAGCAAATACAGTGTATTGGACTGAAGAGAATCTCCTCTTTAACTTAGTTTCCAATACTGAGTTGAACTAGATATGCCCCGTTTGTGTAGGAAGCACAGTTCTTTTGTTCTGAGCTAGCTCACTGTATTGGCCCTATAGGAAACACAGGGGAGTGCAAGAATGCCTGTTTCTCAAAAGCAGAGTGTTTTTCTTGTAAGGCCGACTGGGGTTTAATACAACTTCCTAAACGGAGTTGAATCACATTCAGTTTCAAGTTCTAGCATTAAGTGTTAATTCAGGGTAAGAACACCACTATTGTGCTATTCTGGCCATAAACAGTACAAATAGCACTCGCGTCTGTTTTCAGCAAATACAGTGTATTGGACTGAAGAGAAGCTCCTGTTTTACTTAGTTTCCAATACTGAGTTGAACTAGATATGCCCCGTTTGTGTAGGAAGCACAGTTCTTTTGTTCTGAGCTAGCTCACTGTACTGGCCCTATAGGAAACACAGTGGAGTGCAAGAGTGCCTGTTTCTCAAAAGCAGAGTGTTTTTCTTGTAAGGCCGACTGGGGTTTAATACAACTTCCTAAACGGAGTTCAATCACATTCAGTTTCAAGTTCTAGCATTAAGTGTTACTTCAGGGTCAGAACACCACTATTGTGCTATTCTGGCCATAAACAGTGCAAATAGCACTGGCGTCTGTTCCCAGCAAATACAGTGTATTGGACTGAAGAGAAGCTCCTGTTTTACTTAGTTTCCAATACTGAGTTGAACTAGATATGCCCCGTTTGTGTAGTAAGCACATTTCTTTTGTTCTGAGCTAGCTCACTGTACTGGCACTATAGGAAACACAGTGGAGTGCAAGAGTGCCTGTTTCTCAAAAGCAGAGTGTTTTTCTTGTAAGGCCGACTGGGGTTTAATACAACTTCTTAAACGGAGTTGAATCACATTCAGTTTCAAGTTCTAGCATTAAGTGTTAATTCAGGGTAAGAACACCACTATTGTGCTATTCTGGCCATAAACAGTGCAAATAGCACTCACGTCTGTTCCCAGCAAATACAGTGTATTGGACTGAAGAGAAGCTCCTGTTTTACTTAGTTTAAAATACTGAGTTGAACTAGATATGCACCGTTTGTGTAGGAAGCACAGTTCTTTTGTTCTGAGCTAGCTCACTGTACTGGCCCTATAGGAAACACAGTGGAGTGCAAGAGTGCCTGTTTCTCAAAAGTAGAGTTTTTTTCTTGTAAGACCGACTGGGGTTTAATACAACTTCCTAAACGGAGTTGAATCACAATCAGTTTCAAGTTCTAGCATTAAGTGTTATTTCAGGGTCAGAACACCACTATTGTGCTATTCTGGCCATAAACAGTGCAATTAGCACTCGCGTCAGTTCCCAGCAAATACAGTGTATTGGACTGAAGAGAAGCTCCTGTTTTACTTAGTTTCCAATACTGAGTTGAACTAGATATGCCCCGTTTGTGTAGGAAGCACAGTTCTTTTGTTCTGAGCTAGCTCACTGTACTGGCCCTATAGGAAACACAGTGGAGTGCAAGAGTGCCTGTTTCTCAAAAGCAGAGCGTTTTTCTTGTAAGGCCGACTGGGGTTTAATACAACTTCCTAAACGGAGTTCAATCACATTCAGTTTCAAGTTCGAGCATTAAGTGTTAATTCAGGGTAAGAACACCACTATTGTGCTATTCTGGCCTTAAACAATGCAAATAGCACTCGCGTCTGTTCCCAGCAAATACAGTGTATTGGACTGAAGAGAAGCTCCTGTTTTACTTAGTTTCCAATACTGAGTTGAAATAGATATGCCCCGTTTGTGTAGGAAGCACAGTTCTTTTGTTCTGAGCTAGCTCACTGTACTGGCCCTATAGGAAACACAGTGGAGTGCAAGAGTGCCTGTTTCTCAAAAGCAGAGTGTTTTTCTTGTAAGGCGACTGGGGTTTAATACAACTTCCTAATCGGAGTTGAATCACATTCAGTTTCAAGTTCTAGCATTAAGTGTTACTTCAGGGTAAAAACACCACTATTGTGCTATTCTGGCCATAAACAGTGCAAATAGCACTCGCGTCTGTTCCCGACAAATACAGTGTATTGGACTGAAGAGAAGCTCCTGTTTTACTTAGTTTCCAATACTGAGTTGAACTAGATATGCCCCGTTTGTGTAGGAAGCACAAATCTTTTGTTCTGAGCTAGCTCACTGTACTGGCCCTAAAGCAAACACAGTGGAGTGCAAGAGTGCCTGTTTCTCAAAAGCAGAGTGTTTTTCTTGTAAGGCCGACTGGGGTTTAATACAACTTCCTAAACGGAGTTCAATCACATTCAGTTTCAAGTTCTAGCATTAAGTGTTACTTCAGGGTCAGAACACCACTATTGTGCTATTCTGGCCATAAACAGTGCAAATAGCACTCGCGTCTGTTCCCAGCAAATACAGTGTATTGGACTGAAGAGAAGCTCCTGTTTTACTTAGTTTCCAATACTGAGTTGAACTAGATATGCCCCGTTTGTTTAGGAAGCACATTTCTTTTGTTCTGAGCTAGCTCACTGTACTGGCCCTATAGGAAACACAGTGGAGTGCAAGAGTGCCTGTTTCTCAAAAGCAGAGTGTTTTTCTTGTAAGGCCGACTGGGGTTAAATACAACTTCCTAAACTGAGTTGAATCACATTCAGTTTCAAGTTCTAGCATTAAGTGTTAATTCAGGGTAAGAACACCACTATTGTGCTATTCTGGCCATAAACAGTGCAAATAGCACTCGCGTCTGTTCCCAGCAAATACAGTGTATTGGACTGAGGAGAAGCTCCTGTTTTACTTAGTTTCCAATACTGAGTTGAACTAGATATGCGCCGTTTGTGTAGGAAGCACAGTTCTTTTGTTCTGAGCTAGCTCACTGTACTGGCCCTATAGGAAACACAATGGAGTGTAAGAGTGCCTGTTTCTCAAAAGCAGAGTGTTTTTCTTGAAAGGCCGACTGGGGTTTAATACAACTTCCTAAACGGAGTTGAATCACATTCAGTTTCAAGTTCTAGCATTAAGTGTTACTTCAGGGTCAGAACACCACTATTGTGCTATTCTGGCCATAAACAGTGCAAATAGCACTCGCGTCTGTTCCCAGCAAATACAGTGTATTGGACTGAAGAGAAGCTCCTGTTTTACTTAGTTTCCAATACTGAGTTGAACTAGATATGCCCCGTTTGTGTAGGAAGCACAGTTCTTTTGTTCTGAGCTAGCTCACTGTACTGGCCCTATAGGAAACACAGTGGAGTGCAAGAGTGCCTATTTCTCAAAAGCAGAGTGTTTATCTTGTAAGGCCGACTGGGGTTTAATACAACTTCCTAAACGGAGTTGAATCACATTCAGTTTCAAGTTCTAGCATTAAGTGTTAAAATAGGGTCAGAACACCACTATTGTGCTATTCTGGCCATAAACAGTGCAAAGAGCACTCGCGTCTGTTCCCAGCAAATACAGTGTTTTGAACTGAAGAGAAGCTCCTGTTTTACTTAGTTTCCAATACTGAGTTGAACTAGATATGCCCCGTTTGTGTAGGAAGCACATTTCTTTTGTTCTGAGCTAGCTCACTGTACTGGCCCTATAGGAAACACAGTGGAGTGCAAGAGTGCCTGTTTCTCAAAAGCAGAGTGTTTTTCTTGTAAGGCCGACTGGGGTTTAATACAACTTCCTAAACGGAGTTGAATCACATTCAGTTTCAAGTTCTAGCATTAAGTGTTATTTCAGGGTCAGAACACCACTATTGTGCTATTCTGGCCATAAACAGTGCAAATAGCACTCGCGTCTGTTCCCAGCAAATACAGTGTATTGGACTGAGGAGAAGCTCCTGTTTTACTTAGTTTCCAATACTGAGTTGAACTAGATATGCGCCGTTTGTGTAGGAAGCACAGTTCTTTTGTTCTGAGCTAGCTCACTGTACTGGCCCTATAGGAAACACAATGGAGTGTAAGAGTGCCTGTTTCTCAAAAGCAGAGTGTTTTTCTTGAAAGGCCGACTGGGGTTTAATACAACTTCCTAAACGGAGTTGAATCACATTCAGTTTCAAGTTCTAGCATTAAGTGTTACTTCAGGGTCAGAACACCACTATTGTGCTATTCTGGCCATAAACAGTGCAAATAGCACTCGCGTCTGTTCCCAGCAAATACAGTGTATTGGACTGAAGAGAAGCTCCTGTTTTACTTAGTTTCCAATACTGAGTTGAACATAGATATGCCCCGTTTGTGTAGGAAGCACAGTTCTTTTGTTCTGAGCTAGCTCACTGTACTGGCCCTATAGGAAACACAGTGGAGTGCAAGAGTGCCTATTTCTCAAAAGCAGAGTGTTTATCTTGTAAGGCCGACTGGGGTTTAATACAACTTCCTAAACGGAGTTGAATCACATTCAGTTTCAAGTTCTAGCATTAAGTGTTAAAATAGGGTCAGAACACCACTATTGTGCTATTCTGGCCATAAACAGTGCAAAGAGCACTCGCGTCTGTTCCCAGCAAATACAGTGTTTTGAACTGAAGAGAAGCTCCTGTTTTACTTAGTTTCCAATACTGAGTTGAACTAGATATGCCCCGTTTGTGTAGGAAGCACATTTCTTTTGTTCTGAGCTAGCTCACTGTACTGGCCCTATAGGAAACACAGTGGAGTGCAAGAGTGCCTGTTTCTCAAAAGCAGAGTGTTTTTCTTGTAAGGCCGACTGGGGTTTAATACAACTTCCTAAACGGAGTTGAATCACATTCAGTTTCAAGTTCTAGCATTAAGTGTTATTTCAGGGTCAGAACACCACTATTGTGCTATTCTGGCCATAAACAGTGCTAATAGCACTCGCGTGTGTTCCCAGCAAATACAGTGTATTGGACTGAAGAGAAGCTCCTGTTTTACTTAGTTTCCAATACTGAGTTGAACTAGATATGCCCCGTTTGTGTAGGAAGCACAGTTCTTTTGTTCTGAGCTAGCTCACTGTACTGGCCCTATAGGAAACACAGTGGAGTGCAAGAGTGCCTGTTTCTCAAAAGCAGAGTGTTTTTCTTGTAAGGACGACTGGGGTTTAATACAACTTTCTAAACGGAGTTGAATCTCATTCAGTTTCAAGTTCTAGCATTAAGTGTTACTTCAGGGTCAGAACACCACTATTGTGCTATTCTGGCCATAAACAGTGCAAATAGCACTCGCGTCTGTTCCCAGCAAATACAGTGTATTGGACTGAAGAGAAGCTCCTGTTTTACTTAGTTTCCAATACTGAGTTGAACTAGATATGCCCAGTTTTTGTAGTAAGCACATTTCTTTTGTTCTGAGCTAGCTCACTGTACTGGCACTATAGGAAACACAGTGGAGTGCAAGAGTGCCTGTTTCTCAAAAGCAGAGTGTTTTTCTTGTAAGGCCGACTGGGGTTTAATACAACTTCCTAAACGGAGTTGAATCACATTCAGTTTCAAGTTCTAGCATTAAGTGTTAATTCAGGGTCAGAACACAACTATTGTGCTATTCTGGCCATAAACAGTGCAAATAGCACTCGCGTCTGTTCCCAGCAAATACAGTGTATTGGACTGAAGAGAAGCTCCTGTTTTACATAGTTTCCAATACTGAGTTGAACTAGATATGCCCCGTTTGTGTAGGAAGCACAGTTCTTTTGTTCTGAGCTAGCTCACTGTACTGGCCCTATAGGAAACACAGTGGAGTGCAAGATTGCCTGTTTCTCAAAAGCAGAGTTTTTTTCCTGTAAGACCGACTGGGGTTTAATACAACTTCCTAAACGGATTTGAATCACATTCAGTTTCAAGTTGTAGCATTAAGTGTTAATTCAGGGTAAGAACACCACTATTGTGCTATTCTGGCCATAAACAGTGCAAATAGCACTCGCGTCTGTTCCCAGCAAATACAGTGTATTGGACTGAGGAGAAGCTCCTCTTTTACTTAGTTTCCAATACTGAGTTGAACTAGATATGCCCCGTTTGTGTAGGAAGCACAGTTCTTTTGTTCTGAGCTAGCTCACTGTACTGGCCCTATAGGAAACACAGGGGAGTGCAAGAGTGCCTGTTTCTCAAAAGCAGAGTGTTTTTCTTGTAAGGCCGACTGGGGTTTAATACAACTTCCTAAACGGAGTTGAATCACATTCAGTTTCAAGTTCTAGCATTAAGTGTTAATTCAGGGTAAGAACACCACTATTGTGCTATTCTGGCCATAAACAGTGCAAATAGCACTCGCGTCTCTTCCCAGCAAATACAGTGTATTGGACTGAAGAGAAGCTCCTGTTTTACTTAGTTTCCAATACTGAGTTGAACTAGATATGCCCCGTTTGTGTAGGAAGCACAGTTCTTTTGTTCTGAGCTAGCTCACTGTACTGACCCTATAGGAAACACAGTGGAGTGCAAGAGTGCCTGTTTCTCAAAAGCAGAGTGTTTTTCTTGTAAGGCCGACTGGGGTTTAATACAACTTCCTAAACTGAGTTGAATCACATTCAGTTTCAAGTTCTAGCATTAAGTGTTAATTCAGGGTAAGAACACCACTATTGTGCTATTCTGGCCATAAACAGTGCAAATAGCACTCGCGTCTGTTCCCAGCAAATACAGTGTATTGGACTGAGGAGAAGCTCCTGTTTTACCTAGTTTCCAATACTGAGTTGAACTAGATATGCGCCGTTTGTGTAGGAAGCACAGTTATTTTGTTCTGAGCTAGCTCACTGTACTGGCCCTATAGGAAACACAATGGAGTGTAAGAGTGCCTGTTTCTCAAAAGCAGAGTGTTTTTCTTGAAAGGCCGACTGGGGTTTAATACAACTTCCTAAACGGAGTTGAATCACATTCAGTTTCAAGTTCTAGCATTAAGTGTTACTTCAGGGTCAGAACATCACTATTGTGCTATTCTGGCCATAAACAGTGCAAATAGCACTTGCGTCTGTTCCCAGCAAATACAGTGTATTGGACTGAAGAGAAGCTCCTGTTTTACTTAGTTTCCAATACTGAGTTGAACATAGATATGCCCCGTTTGTGTAGGAAGCACAGTTCTTTTGTTCTGAGCTAGCTCACTGTACTGGCCCTATAGGAAACACAGTGGAGTGCAAGAGTGCCTATTTCTCAAAAGCAGAGTGTTTATCTGGTAAGGCCGACTGGGGTTTAATACAACTTCCTAAACGGAGTTGAATCACAATCAGTTTCAAGTTCTAGCATTAAGTGTTACTTCAGGGTAAGAACACCACTATTGTGCTATTCTGGCCATAAACAGTGCAAATAGCACTCGCGTCAGTTCCCAGCAAATACAGTGTATTGGACTGAAGAGAAGCTCCTGTTTTACTTAGTTTCCAATACTGAGTTGAACTAGATATGCCCCGTTTGTGTAGGAAGCACAGTTCTTTTGTTCTGAGCTAGCTCACTGTACTGGCCCTATAGGAAACACAGTGGAGTGCAAGAGTGCCTGTTTCTCAAAAGCAGAGCGTTTTTCTTGTAAGGCCGACTGGGGTTTAATACAACTTCCTAAACGGAGTTCAATCACATTCAGTTTCAAGTTCGAGCATTAAGTGTTAATTCAGGGTAAGAACACCACTATTGTGCTATTCTGGCCTTAAACAATGCAAATAGCACTCGCGTCTGTTCCCAGCAAATACAGTGTATTGGACTGAAGAGAAGCTCCTGTTTTACTTAGTTTCCAATACTGAGTTGAAATAGATATGCCCCGTTTGTGTAGGAAGCACCGTTCTTTTGTTCTGAGCTAGCTCACTGTACTGGCCCTATAGGAAACACAGTGGAGTGCAAGAGTGCCTGTTTCTCAAAAGCAGAGTGTTTTTCTTGTAAGGCGACTGGGGTTTAATACAACTTCCTAATCGGAGTTGAATCACATTCAGTTTCAAGTTCTAGCATTAAGTGTTACTTCAGGGTCAGAACATCACTATTGTGCTATTCTGGCCATAAACAGTGCAAATAGCACTTGCGTCTGTTCCCAGCAAATGCAGTGTATTGGACTGAAGAGAAGCTCCTGTTTTACTTAGTTTCCAATACTGAGTTGAACATAGATATGCCCCGTTTGTGTAGGAAGCACAGTTCTTTTGTTCTGAGCTAGCTCACTGTACTGGCCCTATAGGAAACACAGTGGAGTGCAAGAGTGCCTATTTCTCAAAAGCAGAGTGTTTATCTTGTAAGGCCGACTGGGGTTTAATACAACTTCCTAAACGGAGTTGAATCACAATCAGTTTCAAGTTCTAGCATTAAGTGTTACTTCAGGGTAAGAACACCACTATTGTGCTATTCTGGCCATAAACAGTGCAAATAGCACTCGCGTCTGTTCCCAGCAAATACAGTGTATTGGACTGAGGAGAAGCTCCTGTTTTACTTAGTTTCCAACACTGAGTTGAACTAGATATGCGCCGTTTGTGTAGGAAGCACAGTTCTTTTGTTCTGAGCTAGCTCACTGTACTGGCCCTATAGGAAACACAATGGAGTGTAAGAGTGCCTGTTTCTCAAAAGCAGAGTGTTTTTCTTGAAAGGCCGACTGGGGTTTAATACAACTTCCTAAACGGAGTTGAATCACATTCAGTTTCAAGTTCTAGCATTAAGTGTTACTTCAGGGTCAGAACACCACTATTGTGCTATTCTGGCCATAAACAGTGCAAATAGCACTCGCGTCTGTTCCCAGCAAATACAGTGTATTGGACTGAAGAGAAGCTCCTGTTTTACTTAGTTTCCAATACTGAGTTGAACATAGATATGCCCCGTTTGTGTAGGAAGCACAGTTCTTTTGTTCTGAGCTAGCTCACTGTACTGGCCCTATAGGAAACACAGTGGAGTGCAAGAGTGCCTATTTCTCAAAAGCAGAGTGTTTATCTTGTAAGGCCGACTGGGGTTTAATACAACTTCCTAAACGGAGTTGAATCACATTCAGTTTCAAGTTCTAGCATTAAGTGTTAAAATAGGGTCAGAACACCACTATTGTGCTATTCTGGCCATAAACAGTGCAAAGAGCACTCGCGTCTGTTCCCAGCAAATACAGTGTTTTGAACTGAAGAGAAGCTCCTGTTTTACTTAGTTTCCAATACTGAGTTGAACTAGATATGCCCCGTTTGTGTAGGAAGCACATTTCTTTTGTTCTGAGCTAGCTCACTGTACTGGCCCTATAGGAAACACAGTGGAGTGCAAGAGTGCCTGTTTCTCAAAAGCAGAGTGTTTTTCTTGTAAGGACGACTGGTGTTTAATACAACTTTCTAAACGGAGTTGAATCTCATTCAGTTTCAAGTTCTAGCATTAAGTGTTACTTCAGGGTCAGAACACCACTATTGTGCTATTCTGGCCATAAACAGTGCAAATAGCACTCGCGTCTGTTCCCAGCAAATACAGTGTATTGGACTGAAGAGAAGCTCCTGTTTTACTTAGTTTCCAATACTGAGTTGAACTAGATATGCCCCGATTTTGTAGTAAGCACATTTCTTTTGTTCTGAGCTAGCTCACTGTACTGGCACTATAGGAAACACAGTGGAGTGCAAGAGTGCCTGTTTCTCAAAAGCAGAGTGTTTTTCTTGTAAGGCCGACTGGGGTTTAATACAACTTCCTAAACGGAGTTGAATCACATTCAGTTTCAAGTTCTAGCATTAAGTGTTAATTCAGGGTCAGAACACAACTATTGTGCTATTCTGGCCATAAACAGTGCAAATAGCACTCGCGTCTGTTCCCAGCAAATACAGTGTATTGGACTGAAGAGAAGCTCCTGTTTTACGTAGTTTCCAATACTGAGTTGAACTAGATATGCCCCGTTTGTGTAGGAAGCACAGTTCTTTTGTTCTGAGCTAGCTCACTGTACTGGCCCTATAGGAAACACAGTGGAGTGCAAGAGTGCCTGTTTCTCAAAAGCAGAGCGTTTTTCTTGTAAGGCCGACTGGGGTTTAATACAACTTCCTAAACGGAGTTCAATCACATTCAGTTTCAAGTTCGAGCATTAAGTGTTAATTCAGGGTAAGAACACCACTATTGTGCTATTCTGGCCTTAAACAATGCAAATAGCACTCGCGTCTGTTCCCAGCAAATACAGTGTATTGGACTGAAGAGAAGCTCCTGTTTTACTTAGTTTCCAATACTGAGTTGAACTAGATATGCCCCGTTTGTGTAGGAAGCACAGTTCTTTTGTTCTGAGCTAGCTCACTGTACTGGCCCTATAGGAAACACAGTGGAGTGCAAGAGTGCCTGTTTTTCAAAAGCAGAGTGTTTTTCTTGTAAGGCCGACTGGGGTTAAATACAACTTCCTAAACTGAGTTGAATCACATTCAGTTTCAAGTTCTAGCATTAAGTGTTAATTCAGGGTAAGAACACCACTATTGTGCTATTCTGGCCATAAACAGTGCAAATAGCACTCGCGTCTGTTCCCAGCAAATACAGTGTATTGGACTGAGGAGAAGCTCCTGTTTTACTTAGTTTCCAATACTGAGTTGAACTAGATATGCGCCGTTTGTGTAGGAAGCACAGTTCTTTTGTTCTGAGCTAGCTCACTGTACTGGCCCTATAGGAAACACAATGGAGTGTAAGAGTGCCTGTTTCTCAAAAGCAGAGTGTTTTTCTTGAAAGGCCGACTGGGGTTTAATACAACTTCCTAAACGGAGTTGAATCACATTCAGTTTCAAGTTCTAGCATTAAGTGTTACTTCAGGGTCAGAACACCACTATTGTGCTATTCTGGCCATAAACAGTGCAAATAGCACTCGCGTCTGTTCCCAGCAAATACAGTGTATTGGACTGAAGAGAAGCTCCTGTTTTACTTAGTTTCCAATACTGAGTTGAACATAGATATGCCCCGTTTGTGTAGGAAGCACAGTTCTTTTGTTCTGAGCTAGCTCACTGTACTGGCCCTATAGGAAACACAGTGGAGTGCAAGAGTGCCTATTTCTCAAAAGCAGAGTGTTTATCTTGTAAGGCCGACTGGGGTTTAATACAACTTCCTAAACGGAGTTGAATCACATTCAGTTTCAAGTTCTAGCATTAAGTGTTAAAATAGGGTCAGAACACCACTATTGTGCTATTCTGGCCATAAACAGTGCAAAGAGCACTCGCGTCTGTTCCCAGCAAATACAGTGTTTTGAACTGAAGAGAAGCTCCTGTTTTACTTAGTTTCCAATACTGAGTTGAACTAGATATGCCCCGTTTGTGTAGGAAGCACATTTCTTTTGTTCTGAGCTAGCTCACTGTACTGGCCCTATAGGAAACACAGTGGAGTGCAAGAGTGCCTGTTTCTCAAAAGCAGAGTGTTTTTCTTGTAAGGCCGACTGGGGTTTAATACAACTTCCTAAACGGAGTTGAATCACATTCAGTTTCAAGTTCTAGCATTAAGTGTTATTTCAGGGTCAGAACACCACTATTGTGCTATTCTGGCCATAAACAGTGCTAATAGCACTCGCGTGTGTTCCCAGCAAATACAGTGTATTGGACTGAAGAGAAGCTCCTGTTTTACTTAGTTTCCAATACTGAGTTGAACTAGATATGCCCCGTTTGTGTAGGAAGCACAGTTCTTTTGTTCTGAGCTAGCTCACTGTACTGGCCCTATAGGAAACACAGTGGAGTGCAAGAGTGCCTGTTTCTCAAAAGCAGAGTGTTTTTCTTGCAAGGACGACTGGGGTTTAATACAACTTTCTAAACGGAGTTGAATCTCATTCAGTTTCAAGTTCTAGCATTAAGTGTTACTTCAGGGTCAGAACACCACTATTGTGCTATTCTGGCCATAAACAGTGCAAATAGCACTCGCGTCTGTTCCCAGCAAATACAGTGTATTGGACTGAAGAGAAGCTCCTGTTTTACTTAGTTTCCAATACTGAGTTGAACTAGATATGCCCCGTTTTTGTAGTAAGCACATTTCTTTTGTTCTGAGCTAGCTCACTGTACTGGCACTATAGGAAACACAGTGGAGTGCAAGAGTGCCTGTTTCTCAAAAGCAGAGTGTTTTTCTTGTAAGGCCGACTGGGGTTTAATACAACTTCCTAAACGGAGTTGAATCACATTCAGTTTCAAGTTCTAGCATTAAGTGTAAATCAGGGTCAGAACACAACTATTGTGCTATTCTGGCCATAAACAGTGCAAATAGCACTCGCGTCTGTTCCCAGCAAATACAGTGTATTGGACTGAAGAGAAGCTCCTGTTTTACTTAGTTTCCAATACTGAGTTGAACTAGATATGCCCCGTTTGTGTAGAAAGCACAGTTCTTTTGTTCTGAGCTAGCTCACTGTACTGTCCCTATAGGAAACACAGTGGAGTGCAAGATTGCCTGTTTCTCAAAAGCAGAGTTTTTTTCCTGTAAGACCGACTGGGGTTTAATACAACTTCCTAAACGGATTTGAATCACATTCAGTTTCAAGTTGTAGCATTAAGTGTTAATTCAGGGTAAGAACACCACTATTGTGCTATTCTGGCCATAAACAGTGCAAATAGCACTCGCGTCTGTTCCCAGCAAATACAGTGTATTGGACTGAGGAGAAGCTCCTGTTTTACTTAGTTTCCAATACTGAGTTGAACTAGATATGCGCCGTTTGTGTAGGAAGCACAGTTCTTTTGTTCTGAGCTAGCTCACTGTACTGGCCCTATAGGAAACACAATGGAGTGTAAGAGTGCCTGTTTCTCAAAAGCAGAGTGTTTTTCTTGAAAGGCCGACTGGGGTTTAATACAACTTCCTAAACGGAGTTGAATCACATTCAGTTTCAAGTTCTAGCATTAAGTGTTACTTCAGGGTCAGAACACCACTATTGTGCTATTCTGGCCATAAACAGTGCAAATAGCACTCGCGTCTGTTCCCAGCAAATACAGTGTATTGGACTGAAGAGAAGCTCCTGTTTTACTTAGTTTCCAATACTGAGTTGAACATAGATATGCCCCGTTTGTGTAGGAAGCACAGTTCTTTTGTTCTGAGCTAGCTCACTGTACTGGCCCTATAGGAAACACAGTGGAGTGCAAGAGTGCCTATTTCTCAAAAGCAGAGTGTTTATCTTGTAAGGCCGACTGGGGTTTAATACAACTTCCTAAACGGAGTTGAATCACATTCAGTTTCAAGTTCTAGCATTAAGTGTTAAAATAGGGTCAGAACACCACTATTGTGCTATTCTGGCCATAAACAGTGCAAAGAGCACTCGCGTCTGTTCCCAGCAAATACAGTGTTTTGAACTGAAGAGAAGCTCCTGTTTTACTTAGTTTCCAATACTGAGTTGAACTAGATATGCCCCGTTTGTGTAGGAAGCACATTTCTTTTGTTCTGAGCTAGCTCACTGTACTGGCCCTATAGGAAACACAGTGGAGTGCAAGAGTGCCTGTTTCTCAAAAGCAGAGTGTTTTTCTTGTAAGGCCGACTGGGGTTTAATACAACTTCCTAAACGGAGTTGAATCACATTCAGTTTCAAGTTCTAGCATTAAGTGTTATTTCAGGGTCAGAACACCACTATTGTGCTATTCTGGCCATAAACAGTGCTAATAGCACTCGCGTGTGTTCCCAGCAAATACAGTGTATTGGACTGAAGAGAAGCTCCTGTTTTACTTAGTTTCCAATACTGAGTTGAACTAGATATGCCCCGTTTGTGTAGGAAGCACAGTTCTTTTGTTCTGAGCTAGCTCACTGTACTGGCCCTATAGGAAACACAGTGGAGTGCAAGAGTGCCTGTTTCTCAAAAGCAGAGTGTTTTTCTTGCAAGGACGACTGGGGTTTAATACAACTTTCTAAACGGAGTTGAATCTCATTCAGTTTCAAGTTCTAGCATTAAGTGTTACTTCAGGGTCAGAACACCACTATTGTGCTATTCTGGCCATAAACAGTGCAAATAGCACTCGCGTCTGTTCCCAGCAAATACAGTGTATTGGACTGAAGAGAAGCTCCTGTTTTACTTAGTTTCCAATACTGAGTTGAACTAGATATGCCCCGTTTTTGTAGTAAGCACATTTCTTTTGTTCTGAGCTAGCTCACTGTACTGGCACTATAGGAAACACAGTGGAGTGCAAGAGTGCCTGTTTCTCAAAAGCAGAGTGTTTTTCTTGTAAGGCCGACTGGGGTTTAATACAACTTCCTAAACGGAGTTGAATCACATTCAGTTTCAAGTTCTAGCATTAAGTGTAAATCAGGGTCAGAACACAACTATTGTGCTATTCTGGCCATAAACAGTGCAAATAGCACTCGCGTCTGTTCCCAGCAAATACAGTGTATTGGACTGAAGAGAAGCTCCTGTTTTACTTAGTTTCCAATACTGAGTTGAACTAGATATGCCCCGTTTGTGTAGAAAGCACAGTTCTTTTGTTCTGAGCTAGCTCACTGTACTGTCCCTATAGGAAACACAGTGGAGTGCAAGATTGCCTGTTTCTCAAAAGCAGAGTTTTTTTCCTGTAAGACCGACTGGGGTTTAATACAACTTCCTAAACGGATTTGAATCACATTCAGTTTCAAGTTGTAGCATTAAGTGTTAATTCAGGGTAAGAACACCACTATTGTGCTATTCTGGCCATAAACAGTGCAAATAGCACTCGCGTCTGTTCCCAGCAAATACAGTGTATTGGACTGAGGAGAAGCTCCTCTTTTACTTAGTTTCCAATACTGAGTTGAACTAGATATGCCCCGTTTGTGTAGGAAGCACAGTTCTTTTGTTCTGAGCTAGCTCACTGTACTGGCCCTATAGGAAACACAGGGGAGTGCAAGAGTGCCTGTTTCTCAAAAGCAGAGTGTTTTTCTTGTAAGGCCGACTGGGGTTTAATACAACTTCCTAAACGGAGTTGAATCACATTCAGTTTCAAGTTCTAGCATTAAGTGTTAATTCAGGGTAAGAACACCACTATTGTGCTATTCTGGCCATAAACAGTGCAAATAGCACTCGCGTCTGTTCCCAGCAAATACAGTGTATTGGACTGAAGAGAAGCTCCTGTTTTACTTAGTTTCCAATACTGAGTTGAACTAGATATGCCCCGTTTGTGTAGGAAGCACAGTTCTTTTGTTCTGAGCTAGCTCACTGTACTGGCCCTATAGGAAACACAGTGGAGTGCAAGAGTGCCTGTTTCTCAAAAGCAGAGTGTTTTTCTTGTAAGGCCGACTGGGGTTTAATACAACTTCCTAAACTGAGTTGAATCACATTCAGTTTCAAGTTCTAGCATTAAGTGTTAATTCAGGGTAAGAACACCACTATTGTGCTATTCTGGCCATAAACAGTGCAAATAGCACTCGCGTCTGTTCCCAGCAAATACAGTGTATTGGACTGAGGAGAAGCTCCTGTTTTACCTAGTTTCCAATACTGAGTTGAACTAGATATGCCCCGTTTGTGTAGGAAGCACAGTTCTTTTGTTCTGAGCTAGCTCACTGTACTGGCCCTATGGGAAACACAATGGAGTGTAAGAGTGCCTGTTTCTCAAAAGCAGAGTGTTTTTCTTGTAAGGCCGACTGGGGTTTAATAAAACTTCCTAAACGGAGTTGAATCACATTCAGTTTCAAGTTCTAGCATTAAGTGTTACTTCAGGGTCAGAACACCACTATTGTGCTATTCTGGCCATAAACAGTGCAAATAGCACTCGCGTCTGTTCCCAGCAAATACAGTGTATTGGACTGAAGAGAAGCTCCTGTTTTACTTAGTTTCCAATACTGAGTTGAACTAGATATGCCCCGTTTGTGTAGGAAGCACAGTTCTTTTGTTCTGAGCTAGCTCACTGTACTGGCCCTATAGGAAACACAGTGGAGTGCAAGAGTGCCTATTTCTCAAAAGCAGAGTGTTTATCTTGTAAGGCCGACTGGGGTTTAATACAACTTCCTAAACGGAGTTGAATCACATTCAGTTTCAAGTTCTAGCATTAAGTGTTAATTCAGGGTAAGAACACCACTATTGTGCTATTCTGGCCATAAACAGTGCAAAGAGCACTCGCGTCTGTTCCCAGCAAATACAGTGTATTGGACTGAAGAGAAGCTCCTGTTTTACTTAGTTTCCAATACTGAGTTGAACTAGATATGCCCCGTTTGTGTAGGAAGCACAGTTCTTTTGTTCTGAGCTAGCTCACTGTACTGGCCCTATAGGAAACACAGTGGAGTGCAAGAGTGCCTGTTTCTCAAAAGCAGAGTTTTTTTCCTGTAAGACCGACTGGGGTTTAATACAACTTCCTAAACGGAGTTGAATCACATTCAGTTTCAAGTTCTAGCATTAAGTGTTAATTCAGGGTAAGAACACCACTATTGTGCTATTCTGGCCATAAACAGTGCAAATAGCACTCGCGTCTGTTCCCAGCAAATACAGTGTATTGGACTGAGGAGAAGCTCCTCTTTTACTTAGTTTCCAATACTGAGTTGAACTAGATATGCCCCGTTTGTGTAGGAAGCACAGTTCTTTTGTTCTGAGCTAGCTCACTGTACTGGCCCTATAGGAAACACAGGGGAGTGCAAGAGTGCCTGTTTCTCAAAAGCAGAGTGTTTTTCTTGTAAGGCCGACTGGGGTTTAATACAACTTCCTAAACGGAGTTGAATCACATTCAGTTTCAAGTTCTAGCATTAAGTGTTAATTCAGGGTCAGAACACCACTATTGTGCTATTCTGGCCATAAACAGTGCAAATAGCACTCGCGTCTGTTCCCAGCAAATACAGTGTATTGGACTGAAGAGAAGCTCCTGTTTTACTTAGTTTCCAATACTGAGTTGAACTAGATATGCCCCGTTTGTGTAGGAAGCACATTTCTTTTGTTCTGAGCTAGCTCACTGTACTGGCCCTATAGGAAACACAGTGGAGTGCAAGAGTGCCTGTTTCTCAAAAGCAGAGTGTTTTTCTTGTAAGGCCGACTGGGGTTTAATACAACTTCCTAAACGGAGTTGAATCACATTCAGTTTCAAGTTCTAGCATTAAGTGTTACTTCAGGGTCAGAACACCACTATTGTGCTATTCTGGCCATAAACAGTGCAAATAGCACTCGCGTCTGTTCCCAGCAAATACAGTGTATTGGACTGAAGAGAAGCTCCTGTTTTACTTAGTTTCCAATACTGAGTTGAACTAGACATGCCCCGTTTGTGTAGGAAGCACAGTTCTTTTGTTCTGAGCTAGCTCACTGTACTGGCCCCATAGGAAACACAGTGGAGTGCAAGAGTGCCTGTTTCTCAAAAGCAGAGTTTTTTTCTTGTAAGGCCGACTGGGGTGTAATACAACTTCCTAAACGGAGATGAATCACATTCAGTTTCAAGTTCTAGCATTAAGTGTTACTTCAGGGTCAGAACACCACCATTGTGCCATTCTGTCCATAAACAGTGCAAATAGCACTCGCGTCTGTTCCCAGCAAATACAGTGTATTGGACTGAGGAGAAGCTCCTGTTTTACTTAGTTTCCAAAACTGAGTTGAACTAGATATGCCCCGTTTGTGTAGGAAGCACAGTTCTTTTGTTCTGAGCTAGCTCACTGTACTGGCCCTATAGGAAACACAATGGAGTGTAAGAGTGCCTGTTTCTCAAAAGCAGAGTGTTTTTCTTGTAAGGCCGACTGGGGTTTAATACAACTTCCTAAACGGAGTTGAATCACATTCAGTTTCAAGTTCTAGCATTAAGTGTTAATTCAGGGTCAGAACACCACTATTGTGCTATTCTGGCCATAAACAGTGCAAATAGCACTCGCGTCTGTTCCCAGCAAATACAGTGTATTGGACTGAAGAGAAGCTCCTGTTTTACTTAGTTTCCAATACTGAGTTGAACTAGATATGCCCCGTTTGTGTAGGAAGCACAGTTCTTTTGTTCTGAGCTAGCTCACTGTACTGGCCCTATAGGAAACACAATGGAGTGTAAGAGTGCCTGTTTCTCAAAAGCAGAGTGTTTTTCTTGTAAGGCCGACTGGGGTTTAATAAAACTTCCTAAACGGAGTTGAATCACATTCAGTTTCAAGTTCTAGCATTAAGTGTTACTTCAGGGTCAGAACACCACTATTGTGCTATTCTGGCCATAAACAGTGCAAATAGCACTCGCGTCTGTTCCCAGCAAATACAGTGTATTGGACTGAAGAGAAGCTCCTGTTTTACTTAGTTTCCAATACTGAGTTGAACTAGATATGCCCCGTTTGTGTAGGAAGCACAGTTCTTTTGTTCTGAGCTAGCTCACTGTACTGGCCCTATAGGAAACACAGTGGAGTGCAAGAGTGCCTATTTCTCAAAAGCAGAGTGTTTATCTTGTAAGGCCGACTGGGGTTTAATACAACTTCCTAAACGGAGTTGAATCACATTCAGTTTCAAGTTCTAGCATTAAGTGTTAATTCAGGGTAAGAACACCACTATTGTGCTATTCTGGCCATAAACAGTGCAAAGAGCACTCGCGTCTGTTCCCAGCAAATACAGTGTATTGGACTGAAGAGAAGCTCCTGTTTTACTTAGTTTCCAATACTGAGTTGAACTAGATATGCCCCGTTTGTGTAGGAAGCACAGTTCTTTTGTTCTGAGCTAGCTCACTGTACTGGCCCTATAGGAAACACAGTGGAGTGCAAGAGTGCCTGTTTCTCAAAAGCAGAGTTTTTTTCCTGTAAGACCGACTGGGGTTTAATACAACTTCCTAAACGGAGTTGAATCACATTCAGTTTCAAGTTCTAGCATTAAGTGTTAATTCAGGGTAAGAACACCACTATTGTGCTATTCTGGCCATAAACAGTGCAAATAGCACTCGCGTCTGTTCCCAGCAAATACAGTGTATTGGACTGAGGAGAAGCTCCTCTTTTACTTAGTTTCCAATACTGAGTTGAACTAGATATGCCCCGTTTGTGTAGGAAGCACAGTTCTTTTGTTCTGAGCTAGCTCACTGTACTGGCCCTATAGGAAACACAGGGGAGTGCAAGAGTGCCTGTTTCTCAAAAGCAGAGTGTTTTTCTTGTAAGGCCGACTGGGGTTTAATACAACTTCCTAAACGGAGTTGAATCACATTCAGTTTCAAGTTCTAGCATTAAGTGTTAATTCAGGGTCAGAACACCACTATTGTGCTATTCTGGCCATAAACAGTGCAAATAGCACTCGCGTCTGTTCCCAGCAAATACAGTGTATTGGACTGAAGAGAAGCTCCTGTTTTACTTAGTTTCCAATACTGAGTTGAACTAGATATGCCCCGTTTGTGTAGGAAGCACATTTCTTTTGTTCTGAGCTAGCTCACTGTACTGGCCCTATAGGAAACACAGTGGAGTGCAAGAGTGCCTGTTTCTCAAAAGCAGAGTGTTTTTCTTGTAAGGCCGACTGGGGTTTAATACAACTTCCTAAACGGAGTTGAATCACATTCAGTTTCAAGTTCTAGCATTAAGTGTTACTTCAGGGTCAGAACACCACTATTGTGCTATTCTGGCCATAAACAGTGCAAATAGCACTCGCGTCTGTTCCCAGCAAATACAGTGTATTGGACTGAAGAGAAGCTCCTGTTTTACTTAGTTTCCAATACTGAGTTGAACTAGACATGCCCCGTTTGTGTAGGAAGCACAGTTCTTTTGTTCTGAGCTAGCTCACTGTACTGGCCCTATAGGAAACACAGTGGAGTGCAAGAGTGCCTATTTCTCAAAAGCAGAGTGTTTTTCTTGTAAGGTCGACTGGGGTTTAATAAAACTTCCTAAACAGAGTTGAATCACATTCAGTTTCAAGTTCTAGCATTAAGTGTTACTTCAGGGTCAGAACACCACTATTGTGCTATTCTGGCCATAAACAGTGCAAATAGCACTCGCGTGTGTTCCCAGCAAATACAGTGTATTGGACTGAAGAGAAGCTCCTGTTTTACTTAGTTTCCAATACTGAGTTGAACTAGATATGCCCCGTTTGTGTAGGAAGCACAGTTCATTTGTTCTGAGCTAGCTCACTGTACTGGCCCTATAGGAAACACAGTGGAGTGCAAGAGTGCCTGTTTCTCAAAAGCAGAGTGTTTTTCTTGTAAGGCCCACTGGGGTTTAATATAACTTCCTAAACGGAGTTGAATCACATTCAGTTTCAAGTTCTAGCATTAAGTGTTAATTCAGGGTAAGAACACCACTATTGTGCTATTCTGGCCATAAACAGTGCAAATAGCACTCGCGTCTGTTCCCAGCAAATACAGTGTATTGGACTGAAGAGAAGCTCCTCTTTTACTTAGTTTCCAATACTGAGTTGAACTAGATATGCCCCGTTTGTGTAGGAAGCACAGTTCTTTTGTTCTGAGCTAGCTCACTGTACTGGCCCCATAGGAAACACAGTGGAGTGCAAGAGTGCCTGTTTCTCAAAAGCAGAGTTTTTTTCTTGTAAGGCCGACTGGGGTGTAATACAACTTCCTAAACGGAGATGAATCACATTCAGTTTCAAGTTCTAGCATTAAGTGTTACTTCAGGGTCAGAACACCACCATTGTGCTATTCTGTCCATAAACAGTGCAAATAGCACTCGCGTCTGTTCCCAGCAAATACAGTGTATTGGACTGAGGAGAAGCTCCTGTTTTACTTAGTTTCCAATACTGAGTTGAACTAGATATGCCCCGTTTGTGTAGGAAGCACAGTTCTTTTGTTCTGAGCTAGCTCACTGTACTGGCCCTATAGGAAACACAGTGGAGTGTAAGAGTGCCTGTTTCTCAAAAGCAGAGTGTTTTTCTTGTAAGGCCGACTGGGGTTTAATACAACTTCCTAAACGGAGTTGAATCACATTCAGTTTCAAGTTCTAGCATTAAGTGTTAATTCAGGGTCAGAACACCACTATTGTGCTATTCTGGCCATAAACAGTGCAAATAGCACTCGCGTCTGTTCCCAGCAAATACAGTGTATTGGACTGAAGAGAAGCTCCTGTTTTACTTAGTTTCCAATACTGAGTTGAACTAGATATGCCCCGTTTGTGTAGGAAGCACAGTTCTTTTGTTCTGAGCTAGCTCACTGTACTGGCCCTATAGGAAACACAGTGGAGTGCAAGATTGCCTGTTTCTCAAAAGCAGAGTTTTTTTCCTGTAAGACCGACTGGGGTTTAATACAACTTCCTAAACGGAGTTGAATCACATTCAGTTTCAAGTTGTAGCATTAAGTGTTAATTCAGGGTAAGAACACCACTATTGTGCTATTCTGGCCATAAACAGTGCAAATAGCACTCGCGTCTGTTCCCAGCAAATACAGTGTATTGGACTGAGGAGAAGCTCCTCTTTTACTTAGTTTCCAATACTGAGTTGAACTAGATATGCCCCGTTTGTGTAGGAAGCACAGTTCTTTTGTTCTGAGCTAGCTCACTGTACTGGCCCTATAGGAAACACAGGGGAGTGCAAGAGTGCCTGTTTCTCAAAAGCAGAGTGTTTTTCTTGTAAGGCCGACTGGGGTTTAATACAACTTCCTAAACGGAGTTGAATCACATTCAGTTTCAAGTTGTAGCATTAAGTGTTAATTCAGGGTAAGAACAACACTATTGTGCTATTCTGGCCATAAACAGTGCAAATAGCACTCGCGTCTGTTCCCAGCAAATACAGTGTATTGGACTGAAGAGAAGCTCCTCTTTTACTTAGTTTCCAATACTGAGTTGAACTAGATATGCCCCGTTTGTGTAGGAAGCACAGTTCTTTTGTTCTGAGCTAGCTCACTGTACTGGCCCTATAGGAAACACAGGGGAGTGCAAGAGTGCCTGTTTCTCAAAAGCAGAGTGTTTTTCTTGTAAGGCCGACTGGGGTTTAATACAACTTCCTAAACGGAGTTGAATCACATTCAGTTTCAAGTTCTAGCATTAAGTGTTAATTCAGGGTCAGAACACCACTATTGTGCTATTCTGGCCATAAACAGTGCAAATAGCACTCGCGTCTGTTCCCAGCAAATACAGTGTATTGGACTGAAGAGAAGCTCCTGTTTTACTTAGTTTCCAATACTGAGTTGAACTAGATATGCCCCGTTTGTGTAGGAAGCACAGTTCTTTTGTTCTGAGCTAGCTCACTGTACTGGCCCTATAGGAAACACAGTGGAGTGCAAGAGTGCCTGTTTCTCAAAAGCAGAGTGTTTTTCTGGTAAGGCCGACTGGGGTTTAATACAACTTCCTAAACGGAGTTGAATCACATTCAGTTTCAAGTTCTAGCATTAAGTGTTACTTCAGGGTCAGAACACCACTATTGTGCTATTCTGGCCATAAACAGTGCAAATAGCACTCGCGTCTGTTCCCAGCAAATACAGTGTATTGGACTGAAGAGAAGCTCCTGTTTTACTTAGTTTCCAATACTGAGTTGAACTAGATATGCCCCGTTTGTGTAGGAAGCACAGTTCTTTTGTTCTGAGCTAGCTCACTGTACTGACCCTATAGGAAACACAGTGGAGTGCAAGAGTGCCTGTTTCTCAAAAGCAGAGTGTTTTTCTTGTAAGGCCGACTGGGGTTTAATACAACTTCCTAAACAGAGTTGAATCACATTCAGTTTCAAGTTCTAGCATTAAGTGTTACTTCAGGGTCAGAACACAACTATTGTGCTATTCTAGCCATAAACAGTGCAAATAGCACTCGCGTGTGTTCCCAGCAAATACAGTGTATTGGACTGAAGAGAAGCTCCTGTTTTACTTAGTTTCCAATACTGAGTTGAACTAGATATGCCCCGTTTGTGTAGGAAGCACAGTTCTTTTGTTCTGAGCTAGCTCACTGTACTGGCCCTATAGGAAACACAGTGGAGTGCAAGAGTGCCTGTTTCTCAAAAGCAGAGTGTTTTTCTTGTAAGGCCGACTGGGGTTTAATACAACTTCCTAAACGGAGTTGAATCACATTCAGTTTCAAGTTCTAGCATTAAGTGTTAATTCAGGGTCAGAACACACTATTGTGCTATTCTGGCCATAAACAGTGCAAATAGCACTCGCGTCTGTTCCCAGCAAATACAGTGTATTGGACTGAAGAGAAGCTCCTGTTTTACTTAGTTTCCAATACTGAGTTGAACTAGATATGCCCCGTTTGTGTAGGAAGCACAGTTCTTTTGTTCTGAGCTAGCTCACTGTACTGGCCCTATAGGAAACACAGTGGAGTGCAAGATTGCCTGTTTCTCAAAAGCAGAGTTTTTTTCCTGTAAGACCGACTGGGGTTTAATTCAACTTCCTAAACGGAGTTGAATCACATTCAGTTTCAAGTTGTAGCATTAAGTGTTAATTCAGGGTAAGAACACCACTATTGTGCTATTCTGGCCATAAACAGTGCAAATAGCACTCGCGTCTGTTCCCAGCAAATACAGTGTATTGGACTGAGGAGAAGCTCCTCTTTTACTTAGTTTCCAATACTGAGTTGAACTAGATATGCCCCGTTTGTGTAGGAAGCACAGTTCTTTTGTTCTGAGCTAGCTCACTGTACTGGCCCTATAGGAAACACAGGGGAGTGCAAGAGTGCCTGTTTCTCAAAAGCAGAGTGTTTTTCTTGTAAGGCCGACTGGGGTTTAATACAACTTCCTAAACGGAGTTGAATCACATTCAGTTTCAAGTTCTAGCATTAAGTGTTAATTCAGGGTCAGAACACCACTATTGTGCTATTCTGGCCATAAACAGTGCAAATAGCACTCGCGTCTGTTCCCAGCAAATACAGTGTATTGGACTGAAGAGAAGCTCCTGTTTTACTTAGTTTCCAATACTGAGTTGAACTAGATATGCCCCGTTTGTGTAGGAAGCACAGTTCTTTTGTTCTGAGCTAGCTCACTGTACTGGCCCTATAGGAAACACAGTGGAGTGCAAGAGTGCCTGTTTCTCAAAAGCAGAGTGTTTTTCTTGTAAGGCCGACTGGGGTTTAATACAACTTCCTAAACGTAGTTGAATCACATTCAGTTTCAAGTTCTAGCATTAAGTGTTAATTCAGGGTAAGAACACCACTATTGTGCTATTCTGGCCATAAACAGTGCAAATAGCACTCGCGTCTGTTCCCAGCAAATACAGTGTATTGGACTGAGGAGAAGCTCCTGTTTTACTTAGTTTCCAATACTGAGTTGAACTAGATATGCCCCGTTTGTGTAGGAAGCACAGTTCTTTTGTTCTGAGCTAGCTCACTGTACTGGCCCTATAGGAAACACAATGGAGTGTAAGAGTGCCTGTTTCTCAAAAGCAGAGTGTTTTTCTTGTAAGGCCGACTGGGGTTTAATACAACTTCCTAAACGGAGTTGAATCACATTCAGTTTCAAGTTCTAGCATTAAGTGTTACTTCAGGGTCAGAACACCACTATTGTGCTATTCTGGCCATAAACAGTGCAAATAGCACTCGCGTCTGTTCCCAGCAAATACAGTGTATTTGACTGAAGAGAAGCTCCTGTTTTACTTAGTTTCCAATACTGAGTTGAACTAGATATGCCCCGTTTGTGTAGGAAGCACAGTTCTTTTGTTCTGAGCTAGCTCACTGTACTGGCCCTATAGGAAACACAGTGGAGTGCAAGAGTGCCTGTTTCTCAAAAGCAGAGTGTTTTTCTTGTAAGGCCGACTGGGGTTTAATACAACTTTCTAAACGGAGTTGAATCACATTCAGTTTCAAGTTCTAGCATTAAGTGTTACTTCAGGGTCAGAACACCACTATTGTGCTATTCTGGCCATAAATAGTACAAATAGCACTCGCGTCTGTTCCCAGCAAATACAGTGTATTGGACTGAAGAGAAGCTCCTGTTTTACTTAGTTTCCAATACTGAGTTGAACTAGATATGCCCCGTTTGTGTAGGAAGCACAGTTCTTTTGTTCTGAGCTAGCTCACTGTACTGGCCCTATAGGAAACACAGTGGAGTGCAAGAGTGCCTGTTTCTCAAAAGCAGAGTTTTTTTCCTGTAAGACCGACTGGGGTTTAATACAACTTCCTAAACGGAGTTGAATCACATTCAGTTTCAAGTTGTAGCATTAAGTGTTAATTCAGGGTAAGAACACCACTATTGTGCTATTCTGGCCATAAACAGTGCAAATAGCACTCGCGTCTGTTCCCAGCAAATACAGTGTATTGGACTGAGGAGAAGCTCCTCTTTTACTTAGTTTCCAATACTGAGTTGAACTAGATATGCCCCGTTTGTGTAGGAAGCACAGTTCTTTTGTTCTGAGCTAGCTCACTGTACTGGCCCTATAGGAAACACAGGGGAGTGCAAGAGTGCCTGTTTCTCAAAAGCAGAGTGTTTTTCTTGTAAGGCCGACTGGGGTTTAATACAACTTCCTAAACGGAGTTGAATCACATTCAGTTTCAAGTTCTAGCATTAAGTGTTAATTCAGTGTCAGAACACCACTATTGTGCTATTCTGGCCATAAACAGTGCAAATAGCACTCGCGTCTGTTCCCAGCAAATACAGTGTATTGGACTGAAGAGAAGCTCCTGTTTTACTTAGTTTCCAATACTGAGTTGAACTAGATATGCCCCGTTTGTGTAGGAAGCACAGTTCTTTTGTTCTGAGCTAGCTCACTGTACTGGCCCTATAGGAAACACAGTGGAGTGCAAGAGTGCCTGTTTCTCAAAAGCAGAGTGTTTTTCTTGTAAGGCCGACTGGGGTTTAATACAACTTCCTAAACGTAGTTGAATCACATTCAGTTTCAAGTTCTAGCATTAAGTGTTAATTCAGGGTAAGAACACCACTATTGTGCTATTCTGGCCATAAACAGTGCAAATAGCACTCGCGTCTGTTCCCAGCAAATACAGTGTATTGGACTGAGGAGAAGCTCCTGTTTTACTTAGTTTCCAATACTGAGTTGAACTAGATATGCCCCGTTTGTGTAGGAAGCACAGTTCTTTTGTTCTGAGCTAGCTCACTGTACTGGCCCTATAGGAAACACAATGGAGTGTAAGAGTGCCTGTTTCTCAAAAGCAGAGTGTTTTTCTTGTAAGGCCGACTGGGGTTTAATACAACTTCCTAAACGGAGTTGAATCACATTCAGTTTCAAGTTCTAGCATTAAGTGTTACTTCAGGGTCAGAACACCACTATTGTGCTATTCTGGCCATAAACAGTGCAAATAGCACTCGCGTCTGTTCCCAGCAAATACAGTGTATTTGACTGAAGAGAAGCTCCTGTTTTACTTAGTTTCCAATACTGAGTTGAACTAGATATGCCCCGTTTGTGTAGGAAGCACAGTTCTTTTGTTCTGAGCTAGCTCACTGTACTGGCCCTATAGGAAACACAGTGGAGTGCAAGAGTGCCTGTTTCTCAAAAGCAGAGTGTTTTTCTTGTAAGGCCGACTGGGGTTTAATACAACTTTCTAAACGGAGTTGAATCACATTCAGTTTCAAGTTCTAGCATTAAGTGTTACTTCAGGGTCAGAACACCACTATTGTGCTATTCTGGCCATAAATAGTACAAATAGCACTCGCGTCTGTTCCCAGCAAATACAGTGTATTGGACTGAAGAGAAGCTCCTGTTTTACTTAGTTTCCAATACTGAGTTGAACTAGATATGCCCCGTTTGTGTAGGAAGCACAGTTCTTTTGTTCTGAGCTAGCTCACTGTACTGGCCCTATAGGAAACACAGTGGAGTGCAAGAGTGCCTGTTTCTCAAAAGCAGAGTTTTTTTCCTGTAAGACCGACTGGGGTTTAATACAACTTCCTAAACGGAGTTGAATCACATTCAGTTTCAAGTTCTAGCATTAAGTGTTAATTCAGGGTAAGAACACCACTATTGTGCTATTCTGGCCATAAACAGTGCAAATAGCACTCGCGTCTGTTCCCAGCAAATACAGTGTATTGGACTGAGGAGAAGCTCCTCTTTTACTTAGTTTCCAATACTGAGTTGAACTAGATATGCCCCGTTTGTGTAGGAAGCACAGTTCTTTTGTTCTGAGCTAGCTCACTGTACTGGCCCTATAGGAAACACAGGGGAGTGCAAGAGTGCCTGTTTCTCAAAAGCAGAGTGTTTTTCTTGTAAGGCCGACTGGGGTTTAATACAACTTCCTAAACGGAGTTGAATCACAGTCAGTTTCAAGTTCTAGCATTAAGTGTTAATTCAGGGTCAGAACACCACTATTGTGCTATTCTGGCCATAAACAGTGCAAATAGCACTCGCGTCTGTTCCCAGCAAATACAGTGTATTGGACTGAAGAGAAGCTCCTGTTTTACTTAGTTTCCAATACTGAGTTGAACTAGATATGCCCCGTTTGTGTAGGAAGCACAGTTCTTTTGTTCTGAGCTAGCTCACTGTACTGACCCTATAGGAAACACAGTGGAGTGCAAGAGTGCCTATTTCTCAAAAGCAGAGTGTTTTTCTTGTAAGGCCGACTGGGGTTTAATACAACTTCCTAAACAGAGTTGAATCACATTCAGTTTCAAGTTCTAGCATTAAGTGTTAATTCAGGGTCAGAACACCACTATTGTGCTATTCTGGCCATAAACAGTGCAAATAGCACTCGCGTGTGATCCCAGGAAATACAGTGTATTGGACTGAAGAGAAGCTCCTGTTTTACTTAGTTTCCAATACTGAGTTGAACTAGATATGCCCCGTTTGTGTAGGAAGCACAGTTCTTTTGTTCTGAGCTAGCTCACTGTACTGGCCCTATAGGAAACACAGTGGAGTGCAAGATTGCCTGTTTCTCAAAAGCAGAGTTTTTTTCCTGTAAGACCGACTGGGGTTTAATACAACTTCCTAAACGGAGTTGAATCACATTCAGTTTCAAGTTGTAGCATTAAGTGTTAATTCAGGGTAAGAACACCACTATTGTGCTATTCTGGCCATAAACAGTGCAAATAGCACTCGCGTCTGTTCCCAGCAAATACAGTGTATTGGACTGAGGAGAAGCTCCTCTTTTACTTAGTTTCCAATACTGAGTTGAACTAGATATGCCCCGTTTGTGTAGGAAGCACAGTTCTTTTGTTCTGAGCTAGCTCACTGTACTGGCCCTATAGGAAACACAGGGGAGTGCAAGAGTGCCTGTTTCTCAAAAGCAGAGTGTTTTTCTTGTAAGGCCGACTGGGGTTTAATACAACTTCCTAAACGGAGTTGAATCACATTCAGTTTCAAGTTCTAGCATTAAGTGTTATTTCAGGGTCAGAACACCACTATTGTGGTATTCTGGCCATAAACAGTGCAAATAGCACTCGCGTCTGTTCCCAGCAAATACAGTGTATTGGACTGAAGAGAAGCTCCTGTTTTACTTAGTTTCCAATACTGAGTTGAACTAGATATGCCCCGTTTGTGTAGGAAGCACAGTTCTTTTGTTCTGAGCTAGCTCACTGTACTGGCCCTATAGGAAACACAGTGGAGTGCAAGAGTGCCTGTTTCTCAAAAGCAGAGTGTTTTTCTTGTAAGGCCGACTGGGGTTTAATACAACTTTCTAAACGGAGTTGAATCACATTCAGTTTCAAGTTCTAGCATTAAGTGTTACTTCAGGGTCAGAACACCACTATTGTGCTATTCTGGCCATAAATAGTACAAATAACACTCGCGTCTGTTCCCAGCAAATACAGTGTATTGGACTGAAGAGAAGCTCCTGTTTTACTTAGTTTCCAATACTGAGTTGAACTAGATATGCCCCGTTTGTGTAGGAAGCACAGTTCTTTTGTTCTGAGCTAGCTCACTGTACTGGCCCTATAGGAAACACACTGGAGTGCAAGAGTGCCTGTTTCTCAAAAGCAGAGTTTTTTTCCTGTAAGACCGACTGGGGTTTAATACAACTTCCTAAACGGAGTTGAATCACATTCAGTTTCAAGTTCTAGCATTAAGTGTTAATTCAGGGTAAGAACACCACTATTGTGCTATTCTGGCCATAAACAGTGCAAATAGCACTCGCGTCTGTTCCCAGCAAATACAGTGTATTGGACTGAGGAGAAGCTCCTCTTTTACTTAGTTTCCAATACTGAGTTGAACTAGATATGCCCCGTTTGTGTAGGAAGCACAGTTCTTTTGTTCTGAGCTAGCTCACTGTACTGGCCCTATAGGAAACACAGGGGAGTGCAAGAGTGCCTGTTTCTCAAAAGCAGAGTGTTTTTCTTGTAAGGCCGACTGGGGTTTAAAACAACTTCCTAAACGGAGTTGAATCACATTCAGTTTCAAGTTCTAGCATTAAGTGTTAATTCAGGGTCAGAACACCACTATTGTGCTATTCTGGCCATAAACAGTGCAAATAGCACTCGCGTCTGTTCCCAGCAAATACAGTGTATTGGACTGAAGAGAAGCTCCTGTTTTACTTAGTTTCCAATACTGAGTTGAACTAGATATGCCCCGTTTGTGTAGGAAGCACATTTCTTTTGTTCTGAGCTAGCTCACTGTACTGGCCCTATAGGAAACACAGTGGAGTGCAAGAGTGCCTGTTTCTCAAAAGCAGAGTGTTTTTCTTGTAAGGCCGACTGGGGTTTAATACAACTTCCTAAACGGAGTTGAATCACATTCAGTTTCAAGTTCTAGCATTAAGTGTTACTTCAGGGTCAGAACACCACTATTGTGCTATTCTGGCCATAAACAGTGCAAATAGCACTCGCGTCTGTTCCCAGCAAATACAGTGTATTGGACTGAAGAGAAGCTCCTGTTTTACTTAGTTTCCAATACTGAGTTGAACTAGATATGCCCCGTTTGTGTAGGAAGCACAGTTCTTTTGTTCTGAGCTAGCTCACTGTACTGGCCCTATAGGAAACACAGTGGAGTGCAAGAGTGCCTATTTCTCAAAAGCAGAGTGTTTTTCTTGTAAGGTCGACTGGGGTTTAATACAACTTCCTAAACAGAGTTGAATCACATTCAGTTTCAAGTTCTAGCATTAAGTGTTACTTCAGGGTCAGAACACCACTATTGTGCTATTCTGGCCATATACAGTGCAAATAGCACTCGCGTGTGTTCCCAGCAAATACAGTGTATTGGACTGAAGAGAAGCTCCTGTTTTACTTAGTTTCCAATACTGAGTTGAACTAGATATGCCCCGTTTGTGTAGGAAGCACAGTTCATTTGTTCTGAGCTAGCTCACTGTACTGGCCCTATAGGAAACACAGTGGAGTGCAAGAGTGCCTGTTTCTCAAAAGCAGAGTGTTTTTCTTGTAATGCCGACTGGGGTTTAATACAACTTCCTAAACGGAGTTGAATCACATTCAGTTTCAAGTTCTAGCATTAAGTGTTAATTCAGGGTAAGAACACCACTATTGTGCTATTCTGGCCATAAACAGTGCAAATAGCACTCGGGTCTGTTCCCAGCAAATACAGTGTATTGGACTGAAGAGAAGCTCCTGTTTTACTTAGTTTCCAATACTGAGTTGAACTAGATATGCCCTGTTTGTGTAGGAAGCACAGTTCATTTGTTCTGAGCTAGCCCACTGTACTGGCCCTATAGGAAACACAGTGGAGTGCAAGAGTGCCTGTTTCTCAAAAGCAGAGTGTTTTTCTTGTAAGGCCGACTGGGGTTTAATACAACTTCCTAAACGTAGTTGAATCACATTCAGTTTCAAGTTCTAGCATTAAGTGTTAATTCAGGGTAAGAACACCACTATTGTGCTCTTCTGGCCATAAACAGTGCAAATAGCACTCGCGTCTGTTCCCAGCAAATACAGTGTATTGGACTGAGGAGAAGCTCCTGTTTGACTTAGTTTCCAATACTGAGTTGAACTAGATATGCCCCGTTTGTGTAGGAAGCACAGTTCTTTTGTTCTGAGCTAGCTCACTGTACTGGCCCTATAGGAAACACAATGGAGTGTAAGAGTGCCTGTTTCTCAAAAGCAGAGTGTTTTTCTTGTAAGGCCGACTGGGGTTTAATACAACTTCCTAAACGGAGTTGAATCACATTCAGTTTCAAGTTCTAGCATTAAGTGTTACTTCAGGGTCAGAACACCACTATTGTGCTATTCTGGCCATAAACAGTGCAAATAGCACTCGCGTCTGTTCCCAGCAAATACAGTGTATTGGACTGAAGAGAAGCTCCTGTTTTACTTAGTTTCCAATACTGAGTTGAACTAGATATGCCCCGTTTGTGTAGGAAGCACAGTTCTTTTGTTCTGAGCTAGCTCACTGTACTGGCCCTATAGGAAACACAGTGGAGTGCAAGAGTGCCTATTTCTCAAAAGCAGAGTGTTTATCTTGTAAGGCCGACTGGGGTTTAATACAACTTCCTAAACGGAGTTGAATCACATTCAGTTTCAAGTTCTAGCATTAAGTGTTAATTCAGGGTCAGAACACCACTATTGTGCTATTCTGGCCATAAACAGTGCAAAGAGCACTCGCGTCTGTTCCCAGCAAATACAGTGTTTTGAACTGAAGAGAAGCTCCTGTTTTACTTAGTTTCCAATACTGAGTTGAACTAGATATGCCCCGTTTGTGTAGGAAGCACATTTCTTTTGTTCTGAGCTAGCTAACTGTACTGGCCCTATAGGAAACACAGTGGAGTGCAAGAGTGCCTGTTTCTCAAAAGCAGAGTGTTTTTCTTGTAAGGCCGACTGGGGTTTAATACAACTTCCTAAACAGAGTTGAATCACATTCAGTTTCAAGTTCTAGCATTAAGTGTTACTTCAGGGTCAGAACACCACTATTGTGCTATTCTGGCCATAAACAGTGCAAATAGCACTCGCGTCTGTTCCCAGCAAATACAGTGTATTGGACTGAAGAGAAGCTCCTGTTTTACTTAGTTTCCAATACTGAGTTGAACTAGATATGCCCCGTTTGTGTAGGAAGCACAGTTCTTTTGTTCTGAGCTAGCTCACTGTACTGGCCCTATAGGAAACACAGTGGAGTGCAAGAGTGCCTATTTCTCAAAAGCAGAGTGTTTTTCTTGTAAGGCCGACTGGGGTTTAATACAACTTCCTAAACGGAGTTGAATCACATTCAGTTTCAAGTTCTAGCATTAAGTGTTACTTCAGGGTCAGAACACCACCATTGTGCTATTCTGGCCATAAACAGTGCAAATAGCACTCGCGTCTGTTCCCAGCAAATACAGTGTATTGGACTGAAGAGAAGCTCCTTTTTTACTTAGTTTCCAATACTGAGTTGAACTAGATATGCCCCGTTTCTAGGAAGCACAGTTCTTTTGTTCTGAGCTAGCTCACTGTACTGGCCCTATAGGAAACACAGTGGAGTGCAAGAGTGCCTATTTCTCAAAAGCTGAGTGTTTTTCTTGTAAGGCCGACTGGGGTTTAATACAACTTCCTAAACAGAGTTGAATCACATTCAGTTTCAAGTTCTAGCATTAAGTGTTACTTCAGGGTCAGAACACCACTATTGTGCTATTCTGGCCATAAACAGTGCAAATAGCACTCGCGTGTGTTCCCAGCAAATACAGTGTATTGGACTGAAGAGAAGCTCCTGTTTTACTTAGTTTCCAATGCTGAGTTGAACTAGATATGCCCCGTTTGTGTAGGAAGCACAGTTCATTTGTTCTGAGCTAGCTCACTGTACTGGCCCTATAGGAAACACAGTGGAGTGCAAGAGTGCCTGTTTCTCAAAAGCAGAGTGTTTTTCTTGTAAGGCCGACTGGGGTTTAATACAACTTCCTAAACGTAGTTGAATCACATTCAGTTTCAAGTTCTAGCATTAAGTGTTAATTCAGGGTAAGAACACCACTATTGTGCTATTCTGGCCATAAACAGTGCAAATAGCACTCGCGTCTGTTCCCAGCAAATACAGTGTATTGGACTGAGGAGAAGCTCCTGTTTTACTTAGTTTCCAATACTGAGTTGAACTAGATATGCCCCGTTTGTGTAGGAAGCACAGTTCTTTTGTTCTGAGCTAGCTCACTGTACTGGCCCTATAGGAAACACAATGGAGTGTAAGAGTGCCTGTTTCTCAAAAGCAGAGTGTTTTTCTTGTAAGGCCGACTGGGGTTTAATACAACTTCCTAAACGGAGTTGAATCACATTCAGTTTCAAGTTCTAGCATTAAGTGTTACTTCAGGTTCAGAACACCACTATTGTGCTATTCTGGCCATAAACAGTGCAAATAGCACTCGCGTCTGTTCCCAGCAAATACAGTGTATTGGACTGAAGAGAAGCTCCTGTTTTACTTAGTTTCCAATACTGAGTTGAACTAGATATGCCCCGTTTGTGTAGGAAGCACAGTTCTTTTGTTCTGAGCTAGCTCACTGTACTGGCCCTATAGGAAACACAGTGGAGTGCAAGAGTGCCTATTTCTCAAAAGCAGAGTGTTTATCTTGTAAGGCCGACTGGGGTTTAATACAACTTCCTAAACGGAGTTGAATCACATTCAGTTTCAAGTTCTAGCATTAAGTGTTAATTCAGGGTCAGAACACCACTATTGTGCTATTCTGGCCATAAACAGTGCAAATAGCACTCGCGTCTGTTCCCAGCAAATACAGTGTATTGGACTGAGGAGAAGCTCCTGTTTTACTTAGTTTCCAATACTGAGTTGAACTAGATATGCCCCGTTTGTGTAGGAAGCACAGTTCTTTTGTTCTGAGCTAGCTCACTGTACTGGCCCTATAGGAAACACAATGGAGTGTAAGAGTGCCTGTTTCTCAAAAGCAGAGTGTTTTTCTTGTAAGGCCGACTGGGGTTTAATACAACTTCCTAAACGGAGTTGAATCACATTCAGTTTCAAGTTCTAGCATTAAGTGTTACTTCAGGTTCAGAACACCACTATTGTGCTATTCTGGCCATAAACAGTGCAAATAGCACTCGCGTCTGTTCCCAGCAAATACAGTGTATTGGACTGAAGAGAAGCTCCTGTTTTACTTAGTTTCCAATACTGAGTTGAACTAGATATGCCCCGTTTGTGTAGGAAGCACAGTTCTTTTGTTCTGAGCTAGCTCACTGTACTGGCCCTATAGGAAACACAGTGGAGTGCAAGAGTGCCTATTTCTCAAAAGCAGAGTGTTTATCTTGTAAGGCCGACTGGGGTTTAATACAACTTCCTAAACGGAGTTGAATCACATTCAGTTTCAAGTTCTAGCATTAAGTGTTAATTCAGGGTCAGAACACCACTATTGTGCTATTCTGGCCATAAACAGTGCAAAGAGCACTCGCGTCTGTTCCCAGCAAATACAGTGTTTTGAACTGAAGAGAAGCTCCTGTTTTACTTAGTTTCCAATACTGAGTTGAACTAGATATGCCCCGTTTGTGTAGGAAGCACATTTCTTTTGTTCTGAGCTAGCTCACTGTACTGGACCTATAGGAAACACAGTGGAGTGCAAGAGTGCCTGTTTCTCAAAAGCAGAGTGTTTTTCTTGTAAGGCCGACTGGGGTTTAATACAACTTCCTAAACGGAGTTGAATCACATTCAGTTTCAAGTTCTAGCATTAAGTGTTACTTCAGGGTCAGAACACCACTATTGTGCTATTCTGGCCATAAACAGTGCAAATAGCACTCGCGTCTGTTCCCAGCAAATACAGTGTATTGGACTGAAGAGAAGCTCCTGTTTTACTTAGTTTCCAATACTGAGTTGAACTAGATATGCCCCGTTTGTGTAGGAAGCACAGTTCTTTTGTTCTGAGCTAGCTCACTGTACTGGCCCTATAGGAAACACAGTGGAGTGCAAGAGTGCCTATTTCTCAAAAGCAGAGTGTTTTTCTTGTAAGGTCGACTGGGGTTTAATACAACTTCCTAAACAGAGTTGAATCACATTCGGTTTCAAGTTCTAGCATTAAGTGTTACTTCAGGGTCAGAACACCACTATTGTGCTATTCTGGCCATAAACATTGCAAATAGCACTCGCGTCTGTTCCCAGCAAATACAGTGTATTGGACTGAAGAGAAGCTCCTGTTTTACTTAGTTTCCAATACTGAGTTGAACTAGATATGCCCCGTTTGTGTAGGAAGCACAGTTCTTTTGTTCTGAGCTAGCTCACTATACTGGCCCTATAGGAAACACAGTGGAGTGCAAGAGTGCCTAATTCTCAAAAGCAGAGTGTTTATCTTGTAAGGCCGACTGGGGTTTAATACAACTTCCTAAACGGAGTTGAATCACATTCAGTTTCAAGTTCTAGCATTAAGTGTTAATTCAGGGTCAGAACACCACTATTGTGCTATTCTGGCCATAAACAGTGCAAAGAGCACTCGCGTCTGTTCCCAGCAAATACAGTGTTTTGAACTGAAGAGAAGCTCCTGTTTTACTTAGTTTCCAATACTGAGTTGAACTAGATATGCCCCGTTTGTGTAGGAAGCACATTTCTTTTGTTCTGAGCTAGCTCACTGTACTGGCCCTATAGGAAACACAGTGGAGTGCAAGAGTGCCTGTTTCTCAAAAGCAGAGTGTTTTTCTTGTAAGGCCGACTGGGGTTTAATACAACTTCCTAAACGGAGTTGAATCACATTCAGTTTCAAGTTCTAGCATTAAGTGTTATTTCAGGGTCAGAACACCACTATTGTGCTATTCTGGCCATAAACAGTGCAAATAGCACTCGCGTCTGTTCCCAGCAAATACAGTGTATTGGACTGAAGAGAAGCTCCTGTTTTACTTAGTTTCCAATACTGAGTTGAACTAGATATGCCCCGTTTGTGTAGGAAGCACAGTTCTTTTGTTCTGAGCTAGCTCACTGTACTGGCCCTATAGGAAACACAGTGGAGTGCAAGAGTGCCTATTTCTCAAAAGCAGAGTGTTTTTCTTGTAAGGTCGACTGGGGTTTAATACAACTTCCTAAACAGAGTTGAATCACATTCGGTTTCAAGTTCTAGCATTAAGTGTTACTTCAGGGTCAGAACACCACTATTGTGCTATTCTGGCCATAAACAGTGCAAATAGCACTCGCGTCTGTTCCCAGCAAATACAGTGTATTGGACTGAGGAGAAGCTCCTGTTTTACTTAGTTTCCAATACTGAGTTGAACTAGATATGCCCCGTTTGTGTAGGAAGCACAGTTCTTTTGTTCTGAGCTAGCTCACTGTACTGGCCCTATAGGAAACACAATGGAGTGTAAGAGTGCCTGTTTCTCAAAAGCAGAGTGTTTTTCTTGTAAGGCCGACTGGGGTTTAATACAACTTCCTAAACGGAGTTGAATCACATTCAGTTTCAAGTTCTAGCATTAAGTGTTACTTCAGGGTCAGAACACCACTATTGTGCTATTCTGGCCATAAACAGTGCAAATAGCACTCGCGTCTGTTCCCAGCAAATACAGTGTATTGGACTGAAGAGAAGCTCCTGTTTTACTTAGTTTCCAATACTGAGTTGAACTAGATATGCCCCGTTTGTGTAGGAAGCACAGTTCTTTTGTTCTGAGCTAGCTCACTGTACTGGCCCTATAGGAAACACAGTGGAGTGCAAGAGTGCCTATTTCTCAAAAGCAGAGTGTTTATCTTGTAAGGCCGACTGGGGTTTAATACAACTTCCTAAACAGAGTTGAATCACATTCAGTTTCAAGTTCTAGCATTAAGTGTTAATTCAGGGTCAGAACACCACTATTGTGCTATTCTGGCCATAAACAGTACAAAGAGCACTCGCGTCTGTTCCCAGCAAATACAGTGTTTTGAACTGAAGAGAAGCTCCTGTTTTACTTAGTTTCCAATACTGAGTTGAACTAGATATGCCCCGTTTGTGTAGGAAGCACATTTCTTTTGTTCTGAGCTAGCTCACTGTACTGGCCCTATAGGAAACACAGTGGAGTGCAAGAGTGCCTGTTTCTCAAAAGCAGAGTGTTTTTCTTGTAAGGCCGACTGGGGTTTAATACAACTTCCTAAACGGAGTTGAATCACATTCAGTTTCAAGTTCTAGCATTAAGAGTTACTTAAGGGTCAGAACACCACTATTGTGCTATTCTGGCCATAAACAGTGCAAATAGCACACGCGTCTGTTCCCAGCATATACAGTGTATTGGACTGAAGAGAAGCTCCTGTTTTACTTAGTTTCCAATACTGAGTTGAACTAGATATGCCCCGTTTGTGTAGGAAGCACAGTTCTTTTGTTCTGAGCTAGCTCACTGTACTCGCCCTATAGGAAACACAGTGGAGTGCAAGAGTGCCTATTTCTCAAAAGCAGAGTGTTTTTCTTGTAAGGTCGACTGGGGTTTAATACAACTTCCTAAACAGAGTTGAATCACATTCAGTTTCAAGTTCTAGCATTAAGTGTTACTTCAGGGTCAGAACACCACTATTGTGCTATTCTGGCCATAAACAGTGCAAATAGCACTCGCGTGTGTTCCCAGCAAATACAGTGTATTGGACTGAAGAGAAGCTCCTGTTTTACTTAGTTTCCAATACTGAGTTGAACTAGATATGCGCCGTTTGTGTAGGAAGCACAGTTCATTTGTTCTGAGCTAGCTCACTGTACTGGCCCTATAGGAAACACAGTGGAGTGCAAGAGTGCCTGTTTCTCAAAAGCAGAGTGTTTTTCTTGTAAGGCCGACTGGGGTTTAATACAACTTCCTAAACGGAGTTGAATCACATTCAGTTTCAAGTTCTAGCATTAAGTGTTAATTCAGGGTAAGAACACCACTATTGTGCTATTCTGGCCATAAACAGTGCAAATAGCACTCGCGTCTGTTCCCAGCAAATACAGTGTATTGGACTGAAGAGAAGCTCCTCTTTTACTTAGTTTACAATACTGAGTTGAACTAGATATGCCCCGTTTGTGTAGGAAGCACAGTTCTTTTGTTCTGAGCTAGCTCACTGTACTGGCCCCATAGGAAACACAGTGGAGTGCAAGAGTGCCTGTTTCTCAAAAGCAGAGGTTTTTTCTTGTAAGGCCGACTGGGGTGTAATACAACTTCCTAAACGGAGATGAATCACATTCAGTTTCAAGTTCTAGCATTAAGTGTTAATTCAGGGTCAGAACACCACTATTGTGCTATTCTGGCCATAAACAGTGCAAATAGCACTCGCGTCTGTTCCCAGCAAATACAGTGTATTGGACTGAAGAGAAGCTCCTGTTTTACTTAGTTTCCAATACTGAGTTGAACTAGATATGCCCCGTTTGTGTAGGAAGCACAGTTCTTTTGTTCTGAGCTAGCTCACTGTACTGGCACTATAGGAAACACAGTGGAGTGCAAGAGTGCCTATTTCTCAAAAGCAGAGTGTTTTTCTTGTAAGGTCGACTGGGGTTTAATACAACTTCCTAAACAGAGTTGAATCACATTCGGTTTCAAGTTCTAGCATTAAGTGTTACTTCAGGGTCAAAACACCACTATTGTGCTATTCTGGCCATAAACAGTGCAAATAGCACTCGCGTCTGTTCCCAGCAAATACAGTGTATTGGACTGAAGAGAAGCTCCTGTTTTACTTAGTTTCCAATACTGAGTTGAACTAGATATGCCCCGTTTGTGTAGGAAGCACAGTTCTTTTGTTCTGAGCTAGCTCACTGTACTGGCCCTATAGGAAACACAGTGGAGTGCAAGAGTGCCTATTTCTCAAAAGGAGAGTGTTTTTCTTGTAAGGCCGACTGGGGTTTAATACAACTTCCTAAACGGAGTTGAATCACATTCAGTTTCAAGTTCTAGCATTAAGTGTTACTTCAGGGTCAGAACACCACCATTGTGCTATTCTGGCCATAAACAGTGCAAATAGCACTCGCGTCTGTTCCCAGCAAATACAGTGTATTGGACTGAAGAGAAGCTCCTTTTTTACTTAGTTTCCAATACTGAGTTGAACTAGATATGCCCCGTTTTTAGGAAGCACAGTTCTTTTGTTCTGAGCTAGCTCACTGTACTGGCCCTATAGGAAACACAGTGGAGTGCAAGAGTGCCTATTTCTCAAAAGCAGAGTGTTTTTCTTGTAAGGCCGACTGGGGTGTAATACAACTTCCTAAACAGAGTTGAATCACATTCAGTTTCAAGTTCTAGCATTAAGTGTTACTTCAGGGTCAGAATACCACTATTGTGCTATTCTGGCCATAAACAGTGCAAATAGCACTCGCGTGTGTTCCCAGCAAATACAGTGTATTGGACTGAAGAGAAGCTCCTGTTTTACTTAGTTTCCAATACTGAGTTGAACTAGATATGCCCCGTTTGTGTAGGAAGCACAGTTCATTTGTTCTGAGCTAGCTCACTGTACTGGCCCTATAGGAAACACAGTGGAGTGCAAGAGTGCCTGTTTCTCAAAAGCAGAGTGTTTTTCTTGTAAGGCCGACTGGGGTTTAATACAACTTCCTAAACGGAGTTGAATCACATTCAGTTTCAAGTTCTAGCATTAAGTGTTACTTCAGGGTAAGAACACCACTATTGTGCTATTCTGGCCATAAACAGTGCAAATAGCACTCGCGTCTGTTCCCAGCAAATACAGTGTATTGGACTGAGGAGAAGCTCCTGTTTTACTTAGTTTCCAATACTGAGTTGAACTAGATATGCCCCGTTTGTGTAGGAAGCACAGTTCTTTTGTTCTGAGCTAGCTCACTGTACTGGCCCTATAGGAAACACAATGGAGTGTAAGAGTGCCTGTTTCTCAAAAGCAGAGTGTTTTTCTTGTAAGGCCGACTGGGGTTTAATACAACTTCCTAAACGGAGTTGAATCACATTCAGTTTCAAGTTCTAGCATTAAGTGTTACTTCAGGGTCAGAACACCACTATTGTGCTATTCTGGCCATAAACAGTGCAAATAGCACTCGCGTCTGTTCCCAGCAAATACAGTGTATTGGACTGAAGAGAAGCTCCTGTTTTACTTAGTTTCCAATACTGAGTTGAACTAGATATGCCCCGTTTGTGTAGGAAGCACAGTTCTTTTGTTCTGAGCTAGCTCACTGTACTGGCCCTATAGGAAACACAGTGGAGTGCAAGAGTGCCTATTTCTCAAAAGCAGAGTGTTTATCTTGTAAGGCCGACTGGGATTTAATACAACTTCCTAAACGGAGTTGAATCACATTCAGTTTCAAGTTCTAGCATTAAGTGTTAATTCAGGGTCAGAACACCACTATAGTGCTATTCTGGCCATAAACAGTGCAAAGAGCACTCGCGTCTGTTCCCAGCAAATACAGTGTTTTGAACTGAAGAGAAGCTCCTGTTTTACTTAGTTTCCAATACTGAGTTGAACTAGATATGCCCCGTTTGTGTAGGAAGCACATTTCTTTTGTTCTGAGCTAGCTCACTGTACTGGCCCTATAGGAAACACAGTGGAGTGCAAGAGTGCCTGTTTCTCAAAAGCAGAGTGTTTTTCTTGTAAGGCCGACTGGGGTTTAATACAACTTCCTAAACGGAGTTGAATCACATTCAGTTTCAAGTTCTAGCATTAAGTGTTACTTCAGGGTCAGAACACCACTATTGTGCTATTCTGGCCATAAACAGTGCAAATAGCACTCGCGTCTGTTCCCAGCAAATACAGTGTATTGGACTGAAGAGAAGCTCCTGTTTTACTTAGTTTCCAATACTGAGTTGAACTAGATATGCGCCGTTTGTGTAGGAAGCACAGTTCTTTTGTTCTGAGCTAGCTCACTGTACTGGCCCTATAGGAAACACAGTGGAGTGCAAGAGTGCCTGTTTCTCAAAAGCAGAGTGTTTTTCTTGTAAGGCCGACTGGGGTTTAATACAACTTCCTAAACGGAGTTGAATCACATTCAGTTTCAAGTTCTAGCATTAAGTGTTACTTCAGGGTCAGAACACCACTATTGTGCTATTCTGGCCATAAACAGTGCAAATAGCACTCGCGTCTGTTCCCAGCAAATACAGTGTATTGGACTGAAGAGAAGCTCCTGTTTTACTTAGTTTCCAATACTGAGTTGAACTAGATATGCCCCGTTTGTGTAGGAAGCACAGTTCTTTTGTTCTGAGCTAGCTCACTGTACTGGCCCTATAGGAAACACAGTGGAGTGCAAGAGTGCCTATTTCTCAAAAGCAGAGTGTTTATCTTGTAAGGCCGACTGGGATTTAATACAACTTCCTAAACGGAGTTGAATCACATTCAGTTTCAAGTTCTAGCATTAAGTGTTAATTCAGGGTCAGAACACCACTATAGTGCTATTCTGGCCATAAACAGTGCAAAGAGCACTCGCGTCTGTTCCCAGCAAATACAGTGTTTTGAACTGAAGAGAAGCTCCTGTTTTACTTAGTTTCCAATACTGAGTTGAACTAGATATGCCCCGTTTGTGTAGGAAGCACATTTCTTTTGTTCTGAGCTAGCTCACTGTACTGGCCCTATAGGAAACACAGTGGAGTGCAAGAGTGCCTGTTTCTCAAAAGCAGAGTGTTTTTCTTGTAAGGCCGACTGGGGTTTAATACAACTTCCTAAACGGAGTTGAATCACATTCAGTTTCAAGTTCTAGCATTAAGTGTTACTTCAGGGTCAGAACACCACTATTGTGCTATTCTGGCCATAAACAGTGCAAATAGCACTCGCGTCTGTTCCCAGCAAATACAGTGTATTGGACTGAAGAGAAGCTCCTGTTTTACTTAGTTTCCAATACTGAGTTGAACTAGATATGCCCCGTTTGTGTAGGAAGCACAGTTCTTTTGTTCTGAGCTAGCTCACTGTACTGGCCCTATAGGAAACACAGTGGAGTGCAAGAGTGCCTATTTCTCAAAAGCAGAGTGTTTATCTTGTAAGGCCGACTGGGGTTTAATACAACTTCCTAAACGGAGTTGAATCACATTCAGTTTCAAGTTCTAGCATTAAGTGTTACTTCAGGGTCAGAACACCACTATTGTGCTATTCTGGCCATAAACAGTGCAAATAGCACTCGCGTCTGTTCCCAGCAAATACAGTGTATTGGACTGAAGAGAAGCTCCTGTTTTACTTAGTTTCCAATACTGAGTTGAACTAGATATGCCCCGTTTGTTTAGGAAGCACAGTTCTTTTGTTCTGAGCTAGCTCACTGTACAGGCCCTATAGGAAACACAGTGGAGTGCAAGAGTGCCTATTTCTCAAAAGCAGAGTGTTTTTCTTGTAAGGCCGACTGGGGTTTAATACAACTTCCTAAACGGAGTTGAATCACATTCAGTTTCAAGTTCTAGCATTAAGTGTTAATTCAGGGTCAGAACACCACTATTGTGCTACTCTGGCCATAAACAGTGCAAAGAGCACTCGCGTCTGTTCCCAGCAAATACAGTGTTTTGAACTGAAGAGAAGCTCCTGTTTTACTGAGTTTCCAATACTGAGTTGAACTAGATATGCCCCGTTTGTGTAGGAAGCACATTTCTTTTGTTCTGAGCTAGCTCACTGTACTGGCCCTATAGGAAACACAGTGGAGTGCAAGAGTGCCTGTTTCTCAAAAGCAGAGTGTTTTTCTTGTAAGGCCGACTGGGGTTTAATACAACTTCCTAAACGTAGTTGAATCACATTCAGTTTCAAGTTCTAGCATTAAGAGTTACTTCAGGGTCAGAACACCACTATTGTGCTATTCTGGCCATAAACAGTGCAAATAGCACACGCGTCTGTTCCCAGCATATACAGTGTATTGGACTGAAGAGAAGCTCCTGTTTTACTTAGTTTCCAATACTGAGTTGAACTAGATATGCCCCGTTTGTGTAGGAAGCACAGTTCTTTTGTTCTGAGCTAGCTCACTGTACTCGCCCTATAGGAAACACAGTGGAGTGCAAGAGTGCCTATTTCTCAAAAGCAGAGTGTTTTTCTTGTAAGGTCGACTGGGGTTTAATACAACTTCCTAAACAGAGTTGAATCACATTCAGTTTCAAGTTCTAGCATTAAGTGTTACTTCAGGGTCAGAACACCACTATTGTGCTATTCTGGCCATAAACAGTGCAAATAGCACTCGCGTGTGTTCCCAGCAAATCCAGTGTATTGGACTGAAGAGAAGCTCCTGTTTTACTTAGTTTCCAATACTGAGTTGAACTAGATATGCGCCGTTTGTGTAGGAAGCACAGTTCTTTTGTTCTGAGCTAGCTCACTGTACTGGCCCTATAGGAAACACAGTGGAGTGCAAGAGTGCCTGTTTCTCAAAAGCAGAGTGTTTTTCTTGTAAGGCCGACTGGGGTTTAATACAACTTCCTAAACGGAGTTGAATCACATTCAGTTTCAAGTTCTAGCATTAAGTGTTAATTCAGGGTAAGAACACCACTATTGTGCTATTCTGGCCATAAACAGTGCAAATAGCACTCGCGTCTGTTCCCAGCAAATACAGTGTATTGGACTGAAGAGAAGCTCCTGTTTTACTTAGTTTCCAATACTGAGTTGAACTAGATATGCCCCGTTTGTGTAGGAAGCACAGTTCTTTTGTTCTGAGCTAGCTCACTGTACTGGCCCCATAGGAAACACAGTGGAGTGCAAGAGTGCCTGTTTCTCAAAAGCAGAGGTTTTTTCTTGTAAGGCCGACTGGGGTGTAATACAACTTCCTAAACGGAGATGAATCACATTCAGTTTCAAGTTCTAGCATTAAGTGTTACTTCAGGGTCAGAACACCACTATTGTGCTATTCTGGCCATAAACAGTGCAAATAGCACTCGCGTCTGTTCCCAGCAAATACAGTGTATTGGACTGAAGAGAAGCTCCTGTTTTACTTAGTTTCCAATACTGAGTTGAACTAGATATGCCCCGTTTGTGTAGGAAGCACAGTTCTTTTGTTCTGAGCTAGCTCACTGTACTGGCCCTATAGGAAACACAGTGGAGTGCAAGAGTGCCTGTTTCTCAAAAGCAGAGTGTTTTTCTTGTAAGGCCGACTGGGGTTTAATACAACTTCCTAAACGGAGTTGAATCACATTCAGTTTCAAGTTCTAGCATTAAGTGTTACTTCAGGGTCAGAACACCACCATTGTGCTATTCTGGCCATAAACAGTGCAAATAGCACTCGCGTCTGTTCCCAGCAAATACAGTGTATTGGACTGAAGAGAAGCTCCTTTTTTACTTAGTTTCCAATACTGAGTTGAACTAGATATGCCCCGTTTTTAGGAAGCACAGTTCTTTTGTTCTGAGCTAGCTCACTGTACTGGCCCTATAGGAAACACAGTGGAGTGCAAGAGTGCCTATTTCTCAAAAGCAGAGTGTTTTTCTTGTAAGGCCGACTGGGGTTTAATACAACTTCCTAAACAGAGTTGAATCACATTCAGTTTCAAGTTCTAGCATTAAGTGTTACTTCAGGGTCAGAACACCACTATTGTCCTATTCTGGCCATAAACAGTGCAAATAGCACTCGCGTCTGTTCCCAGCAAATACAGTGTATTGGACTGAAGAGAAGCTCCTGTTTTACTTAGTTTCCAATACTGAGTTGAACTAGATATGCCCCGTTTGTGTAGGAAGCACAGTTCATTTGTTCTGAGCTAGCTCACTGTACTGGCCCTATAGGAAACACAGTGGAGTGCAAGAGTGCCTGTTTCTCAAAAGCAGAGTGTTTTTCTTGTAAGGCCGACTGGGGTTTAATACAACTTCCTAAACGTAGTTGAATCACATTCAGTTTCAAGTTCTAGCATTAAGTGTTAATTCAGGGTAAGAACACCACTATTGTGCTATTCTGGCAATAAACATTGCAAATAGCACTCGCGTCTGTTCCCAGCAAATACAGTGTATTGGAATGAGGAGAAGCTCCTGTTTTACTTAGTTTCCAATACTGAGTTGAACTAGATATGCCCCGTTTGTGTAGGAAGCACAGTTCTTTTGTTCTGAGCTAGCTCACTGTACTGGCCCTATAGGAAACACAATGGAGTGTAAGAGTGCCTGTTTCTCAAAAGCAGAGTGTTTTTCTTGTAAGGCCGACTGGGGTTTAATACAACTTCCTAAACGGAGTTGAATCACATTCAGTTTCAAGTTCTAGCATTAAGTGTTACTTCAGGGTCAGAACACCACTATTGTGGTATTCTGGCTATAAACAGTGCAAATAGCACTCGCGTCTGTTCCCAGCAAATACAGTGTATTGGACTGAAGAGAAGCTCCTGTTTTACTTAGTTTCCAATACTGAGTTGAACTAGATATGCCCCGTTTGTGTAGGAAGCACAGTTCTTTTGTTCTGAGCTAGCTCACTGTACTGGCCCTATAGGAAACACAGTGGAGTGCAAGAGTGCCTATTTCTCAAAAGCAGAGTGTTTTTCTTGTAAGGCCGACTGGGGTTTAATACAACTTCCTAAACGGAGTTGAATCACATTCAGTTTCAAGTTCTAGCATTAAGTGTTAATTCAGGGTCAGAACACCACTATTGTGCTATTCTGGCCATAAACAGTGCAAAGAGCACTCGCGTCTGTTCCCAGCAAATACAGTGTTTTGAACTGAAGAGAAGCTCCTGTTTTACTTAGTTTCCAATACTGAGTTGAACTAGATATGCCCCGTTTGTGTAGGAAGCACATTTCTTTTGTTCTGAGCTAGCTCACTGTACTGGCCCTATAGGAAACACAGTGGAGTGCAAGAGTGCCTGTTTCTCAAAAGCAGAGTGTTTTTCTTGTAAGGCCGACTGGGGTTTAATACAACTTCCTAAACGGAGTTGAATCACATTCAGTTTCAAGTTCTAGCATTAAGTGTTATTTCAGGGTCAGAACACCACTATTGTGGTATTCTGGCTATAAACAGTGCAAATAGCACTCGCGTCTGTTCCCAGCAAATACAGTGTTTTGGACTGAAGAGAAGCTCCTGTTTTACTTAGTTTCCAATACTGAGTTGAACTAGATATGCCCCGTTTGTGTAGGAAGCACAGTTCTTTTGTTCTGAGCTAGCTCACTGTACTGGCCCTATAGGAAACACAGTGGAGTGCAAGAGTGCCTGTTTCTCAAAAGCAGAGTGTTTTTCTTGTAAGGCCGACTGGGGTTTAATACAACTTTCTAAACGGAGTTGAATCTCATTCAGTTTCAAGTTCTAGCATTAAGTGTTACTTCAGGGTCAGAACACCACTATTGTGCTATTCTGGCCATAAATAGTGCAAATAGCACTCGCGTCTGTTCCCAGCAAATACAGTGTATTGGACTGAAGAGAAGCTCCTGTTTTACTTAGTTTCCAATACTGAGTTGAACTAGATATGCCCCGTTTGTGTAGTAAGCACATTTCTTTTGTTCTGAGCTAGCTCACTGTACTGGCACTATAGGAAACACAGTGGAGTGCAAGAGTGCCTGTTTCTCAAAAGCAGAGTGTTTTTCTTGTAAGGCCGACTGGGGTTTAATACAACTTCCTAAACGGAGTTGAATCACATTCAGTTTCAAGTTCTAGCATTAAGTGTTAATTCAGGGTCAGAACACACTATTGTGCTATTCTGGACATAAACAGTGCAAATAGCACTCGCGTCTGTTCCCAGCAAATACAGTGTATTGGACTGAAGAGAAGCTCCTGTTTTACTTAGTTTCCAATACTGAGTTGAACTAGATATGCCCCGTTTGTGTAGGAAGCACAGTTCTTTTGTTCTGAGCTAGCTCACTGTACTGGCCCTATAGGAAACACAGTGGAGTGCAAGAGTGCCTATTTCTCAAAAGCAGAGTTTTTTTCCTGTAAGACCGACTGGGGTTTAATACAACTTCCTAAACGGAGTTGAATCACATTCAGTTTCAAGTTCTAGCATTAAGTGTTAATTCAGGGTAAGAACACCACTATTGTGCTATTCTGGCCATAAACAGTGCAAATAGCACTCGCGTCTGTTCCCAGGAAATACAGTGTATTGGACTGAGGAGAAGCTCCTCTTTTACTTAGTTTCCAATACTGAGTTGAACTAGATATGCCCCGTTTGTGTAGGAAGCACAGTTCTTTTGTTCTGAGCTAGCTCACTGTACTGGCCCTATAGGAAACACAGGGGAGTGCAAGAGTGCCTGTTTCTCAAAAGCAGAGTGTTTTTCTTGTAAGGCCGACTGGGGTTAATACAACTTCCTAAACGGAGTTGAATCACATTCAGTTTCAAGTTCTAGCATTAAGTGTTAATTCAGGGTCAGAACACCACTATTGTGCTATTCTGGCCATAAACAGTGCAAATAGCACTCGCGTCTGTTCCCAGCAAATACAGTGTATTGGACTGAAGAGAAGCTCCTGTTTTACTTAGTTTCCAATACTGAGTTGAACTAGATATGCCCCGTTTGTGTAGGAAGCACAGTTCTTTTGTTCTGAGCTAGCTCACTGTACTGGCCCTATAGGAAACACAGTGGAGTGCAAGAGTGCCTGTTTCTCAAAAGCAGAGTGTTTTTCTGGTAAGGCCGACTGGGGTTTAATACAACTTCCTAAACGGAGTTGAATCACATTCAGTTTCAAGTTCTAGCATTAAGTGTTAATTCAGGGTCAGAACACCACTATTGTGCTATTCTGGCCATAAACAGTGCAAATAGCACTCGCGTCTGTTCCCAGCAAATACAGTGTATTGGACTGAAGAGAAGCTCCTGTTTTACTTAGTTTCCAATACTGAGTTGAACTAGATATGCCCCGTTTGTGTAGGAAGCACAGTTCTTTTGTTCTGAGCTAGCTCACTGTACTGGCCGTATAGGAAACACAGTGGAGTGCAAGAGTGCCTATTTATCAAAAGCAGAGTGTTTTTCTTGTAAAGCCGACTGGGGTTTAATACAACTTCCTAAACAGAGTTGAATCACATTCAGTTTCAAGTTCTAGCATTAAGTGTTACTTCAGGGTCAGAACACCACTATTGTGCTATTCTGGCCATAAACAGTGCAAATAGCACTCGCGTCTGTTCCCAGCAAATACAGTGTATTGGACTGAAGAGAAGCTCCTGTTTTACTTAGTTTCCAATACTGAGTTGAACTAGATATGCCCCGTTTGTGTAGGAAGCACAGTTCATTTGTTCTGAGCTAGCTCACTGTACTGGCCCTATAGGAAACACAGTGGAGTGCAAGAGTGCCTGTTTCTCAAAAGCAGAGTGTTTTTCTTGTAAGGCCGACTGGGGTTTAATACAACTTCCTAAACGGAGTTGAATCACATTCAGTTTCAAGTTCTAGCATTAAGTGTTAATTCAGGGTCAGAACACCACTATTGTGCTATTCTGGCCATAAACAGTGCAAATAGCACTCGCGTCTGTTCCCAGCAAATACAGTGTATTGGACTGAAGAGAAGCTCCTCTTTTACTTAGTTTCCAATACTGAGTTGAACTAGATATGCCCCGTTTGTGTAGGAAGCACAGTTCTTTTGTTCTGAGCTAGCTCACTGTACTGGCCCCATAGGAAACACAGTGGAGTGCAAGAGTGCCTGTTTCTCAAAAGCAGAGTTTTTTTCTTGTAAGGCCGACTGGGGTTTAATACAACTTCCTAAACGGAGATGAATCACATTCAGTTTCAAGTTCTAGCATTAAGTGTTACTTCAGGGTCAGAACACCACTATTGTGCTATTCTGGCCATAAACAGTGCAAATAGCACTCGCGTCTGTTCCCAGCAAATACAGTGTATTGGACTGAAGAGAAGCTCCTGTTTTACTTAGTTTCCAATACTGAGTTGAACTAGATATGCCCCGTTTGTGTAGGAAGCACAGTTCTTTTGTTCTGAGATAGCTCATTGTACTGGCCCTATAGGAAACACAGTGGAGTGCAAGAGTGCCTGTTTCTCAAAAGCAGAGTGTTTTTCTTGTAAGGCCGACTGGGGTTTAATACAACTTCCTAAACAGAGTTGAATCACATTCAGTTTCAAGTTCTAGCATTAAGTGTTAATTCAGGGTAAGAACACCACTATTGTGCTATTCTGGCCATAAACAGTGCAAATAGCACTCGCGTCTGTTCCCAGCAAATACAGTGTATTGGACTGAAGAGAAGCTCCTGTTTTACTTATTTTCCAATACTGAGTTGAACTAGATATGCCCCGTTTGTGTAGGAAGCACAGTTCTTTTGTTCTGAGCTAGCTCACTGTACTGGCCCTATAGGAAACACAGTGGAGTGCAAGAGTGCCTGTTTCTCAAAAGCAGAGTGTTTTTCTTGTAAGGCCGACTGGGGTTTAATACAACTTTCTAAACAGAGTTGTATCACATTCAGTTTCAAGTTCTAGCATTAAGTGTTACTTCAGGGTCAGAACACCACTATTGTGCTATTCTGGCCATAAACAGTGCAAATAGCACTCGCGTCTGTTCCCAGCAAATACAGTGTATTGGACTGAAGAGAAGCTCCTGTTTTACTTAGTTTCCAATACTGAGTTGAACTAGATATGCCCCGTTTGTGTAGTAAGCACATTTCTTTTGTTCTGAGCTAGCTCACTGTACTGGCACTATAGGAAACACAGTGGAGTGCAAGAGTGCCTGTTTCTCAAAAGCAGAGTGTTTTTCTTGTAAGGCCGACTGAGGTTTAATACAACTTCTTAAACGGAGTTGAATCACATTCAGTTTCAAGTTCTAGCATTAAGTGTTAATTCAGGGTAAGAACACCACTATTGTGCTATTCTGGCCATAAACAGTGCAAATAGCACTCGCGTCTGTTCCCAGCAAATACAGTGTATTGGACTGAAGAGAAGCTCCTGTTTTACTTAGTTTCCAATACTGAGTTGAACTAGATATGCCCCGTTTGTGTAGGAAGCACAGTTCTTTTGTTCTGAGCTAGCTCACTGTACTGGCCCTATAGGAAACACAGTGGAGTGCAAGAGTGCCTGTTTCTCAAAAGCAGAGTTTTTTTCCTGTAAGACCGACTGGGGTTTAATACAACTTCCTAAACAGAGTTGAATCACATTCAGTTTCAAGTTCTAGCATTAAGTGTTAATTCAGGGTAAGAACACCACTATTGTGCTATTCTGGCCATAAACTGTGCAAATAGCACTCGCGTCTGTTCCCAGCAAATACAGTGTATTGGACTGAAGAGAAGCTCCTGTTTTACTTAGTTTCCAATACTGAGTTGAACTAGATATGCCCCGTTTGTGTAGGAAGCACAGTTCTTTTGTTCTGAGCTAGCTCACTGTACTGGCCCTATAGGAAACACAGTGGAGTGCAAGAGTGCCTGTTTCTCAAAAGCAGAGTGTTTTTCTTGTAAGGCCGACTGGGGTTTAATACAACTTCCTAAACGGAGTTGAATCACATTCAGTTTCAAGTTCTAGCATTAAGTGTTATTTCAGGGTCAGAACACCACTATTGTGGTATTCTGGCCATAAACAGTGCAAATAGCACTCGCGTCTGTTCCCAGCAAATACAGTGTATTGGACTGAAGAGAAGCTCCTGTTTTAATAGTTTCCAATACTGAGTTGAACTAGATATGCCCCGTTTGTGTAGGAAGCACAGTTCTTTTGTTCTGAGCTAGCTCACTGTACTGGCCCTATAGGAAACACAGTGGAGTGCAAGAGTGCCTGTTTCTCAAAAGCAGAGTGTTTTTCTTGTAAGGCCGACTGGGGTTTAATACAACTTTCTAAACGGAGTTGAATCTCATTCAGTTTCAAGTTCTAGCATTAAGTGTTACTTCAGGGTCAGAACACCACTATTGTGCTATTCTGGCCATAAATAGTGCAAATAGCACTCGCGTCTGTTCCCAGCAAATACAGTGTATTGGACTGAAGAGAAGCTCCTGTTTTACTTAGTTTCCAATACTGAGTTGAACTAGATATGCCCCGTTTGTGTAGTAAGCACATTTCTTTTGTTCTGAGCTAGCTCACTGTACTGGCACTATAGGAAACACAGTGGAGTGCAAGAGTGCCTGTTTCTCAAAAGCAGAGTGTTTTTCTTGTAAGGCCGACTGGGGTTTAATACAACTTCCTAAACGGAGTTGAATCACATTCAGTTTCAAGTTCTAGCATTAAGTGTTAATTCAGGGTCAGAACACACTATTGTGCTATTCTGGACATAAACAGTGCAAATAGCACTCGCGTCTGTTCCCAGCAAATACAGTGTATTGGACTGAAGAGAAGCTCCTGTTTTACTTAGTTTCCAATACTGAGTTGAACTAGATATGCCCCGTTTGTGTAGGAAGCACAGTTCTTTTGTTCTGAGCTAGCTCACTGTACTGGCCCTATAGGAAACACAGGGGAGTGCAAGAGTGCCTGTTTCTCAAAAGCAGAGTGTTTTTCTTGTAAGGCCGACTGGGGTATAATACAACTTCCTAAACGGAGTTGAATCACATTCAGTTTCAAGTTCTAGCATTAAGTGTTAATTCAGGGTCAGAACACCACTATTGTGCTATTCTGGCCATAAACAGTGCAAATAGCACTCGCGTCTGTTCCCAGCAAATACAGTGTATTGGACTGAAGAGAAGCTTCTGTTTTACTTAGTTTCCAATACTGAGTTGAACTAGATATGCCCCGTTTGTGTAGGAAGCACAGTTCTTTTGTTCTGAGCTAGCTCACTGTACTGGCCCTATAGGAAACACAGTGGAGTGCAAGAGTGCCTGTTTCTCAAAAGCAGAGTGTTTTTCTTGTAAGGCCGACTGAGGTTTAATACAACTTCTTAAACCGAGTTGAATCACATTCAGTTTCAAGTTCTAGCATTAAGTGTTAATTCAGGGTAAGAACACCACTATTGTGCTATTCTGGCCATAAACAGTGCAAATAGCACTCGCGTCTGTTCCCAGCAAATACAGTGTATTGGACTGAAGAGAAGCTCCTGTTTTACTTAGTTTCCAATACTGAGTTGAACTAGATATGCCCCGTTTGTGTAGGAAGCACAGTTCTTTTGTTCTGAGCTAGCTCACTGTACTGGCCCTATAGGAAACACAGTGGAGTGCAAGAGTGCCTGTTTCTCAAAAGCAGAGTTTTTTTCCTGTAAGACCGACTGGGGTTTAATACAACTTCCTAAACAGAGTTGAATCACATTCAGTTTCAAGTTCTAGCATTAAGTGTTAATTCAGGGTAAGAACACCACTATTGTGCTATTCTGGCCATAAACTGTGCAAATAGCACTCGCTCTGTTCCCAGCAAATAAAGTGTATTGGACTGAAGAGAAGCTCCTGTTTTACTTAGTTTCCAATACTGAGTTGAACTAGATATGCCCCGTTTGTGTAGGAAGCACAGTTCTTTTGTTCTGAGCTAGCTCACTGTACTGGCCCTATAGGAAACACAGGGGAGTGCAAGAGTGCCTGTTTCTCAAAAGCAGAGTGTTTTTCTTGTAAGGCTGACTGGAGTATAATACAACTTCCTAAACGGAGTTGAATCACATTCAGTTTCAAGTTCTAGCATTAAGTGTTAATTCAGGGTCAGAACACCACTATTGTGCTATTCTGGCCATAAACAGTGCAAATAGCACTCGCGTCTGTTCCCAGCAAATACAGTGTATTGGACTGAAGAGAAGCTCCTGTTTTACTTAGTTTCCAATACTGAGTTGAACTAGATATGCCCCGTTTGTGTAGGAAGCACAGTTCTTTTGTTCTGAGCTAGCTCACTGTACTGGCCCTATAGGAAACACAGTGGAGTGCAAGAGTGCCTGTTTCTCAAAAGCAGAGTGTTTTTCTTGTAAGGCCGACTGAGGTTTAATACAACTTCTTAAATGGAGTTGAATCAAATTCAGTTTCAAGTTCTAGCATTAAGTGTTAATTCAGGGTAAGAACACCACTATTGTGCTATTCTGGCCATAAACAGTGCAAATAGCACTCGCGTCTGTTCCCAGCAAATACAGTGTATTGGACTGAAGAGAAGCTCCTGTTTTACTTAGTTTCCAATACTGAGTTGAACTAGATATGCCCCGTTTGTGTAGGAAGCACAGTTCTTTTGTTCTGAGCTAGCTCACTGTACTGGCCCTATAGGAAACACAGTGGAGTGCAAGAGTGCCTGTTTCTCAAAAGCAGAGTTTTTTTCCTGTAAGACCGACTGGGGTTTAATACAACTTCCTAAACAGAGTTGAATCACATTCAGTTTCAAGTTCTAGCATTAAGTGTTAATTCAGGGTAAGAACACCACTATTGTGCTATTCTGGCCATAAACTGTGCAAATAGCACTCGCTCTGTTCCCAGCAAATAAAGTGTATTGGACTGAAGAGAAGCTCCTGTTTTACTTAGTTTCCAATACTGAGTTGAACTAGATATGCCCCGTTTGTGTAGGAAGCACAGTTCTTTTGTTCTGAGCTAGCTCACTGTACTGGCCCTATAGGAAACACAGTGGAGTGCAAGAGTGCCTGTTTCTCAAAAGCAGAGTGTTTTTCTTGTAAGGCCGACTGGGGTTTAATACAACTTCCTAAACGGAGTTGAATCACATTCAGTTTCAAGTTCTAGCATTAAGTGTTATTTCAGGGTCAGAACACCACTATTGTGGTATTCTGGCCATAAACAGTGCAAATAGCACTCGCGTCTGTTCCCAGCAAATACAGTGTATTGGACTGAAGAGAAGCTCCTGTTTTAATAGTTTCCAATACTGAGTTGAACTAGATATGCCCCGTTTGTGTAGGAAGCACAGTTCTTTTGTTCTGAGCTAGCTCACTGTACTGGCCCTATAGGAAACACAGTGGAGTGCAAGAGTGCCTGTTTCTCAAAAGCAGAGTGTTTTTCTTGTAAGGCCGACTGGGGTTTAATACAACTTTCTAAACGGAGTTGAATCACATTCAGTTTCAAGTTCTAGCATTAAGTGTTACTTCAGGGTCAGAACACCACTATTGTGCTATTCTGGCCATAAACAGTGCAAATAGCACTCGCGTCTGTTCCCAGCAAATACAGTGTATTGGACTGAAGAGAAGCTCCTGTTTTACTTAGTTTCCAATACTGAGTTGAACTAGATATGCCCCGTTTGTGTAGTAAGCACATTTCTTTTGTTCTGAGCTAGCTCACTGTACTGGCACTATAGGAAACACAGTGGAGTGCAAGAGTGCCTGTTTCTCAAAAGCAGAGTGTTTTTCTTGTAAGGCCGACTGAGGTTTAATACAACTTCTTAAACGGAGTTGAATCACATTCAGTTTCAAGTTCTAGCATTAAGTGTTAATTCAGGGTAAGAACACCACTATTGTGCTATTCTGGCCATAAACAGTGCAAATAGCACTCGCGTCTGTTCCCAGCAAATACAGTGTATTGGACTGAAGAGAAGCTCCTGTTTTACTTAGTTTCCAATACTGAGTTGAACTAGATATGCCCCGTTTGTGTAGGAAGCACAGTTCTTTTGTTCTGAGCTAGCTCACTGTACTGGCCCTATAGGAAACACAGTGGAGTGCAAGAGTGCCTGTTTCTCAAAAGCAGAGTGTTTTTCTTGTAAGGCCGACTCGGGTTTAATACAACTTCCTAAACGGAGTTGAATCACATTCAGTTTCAAGTTCTAGCATTAAGTGTTACTTCAGGGTCAGAACACCACTATTGTGCTATTCGGGCCATAAACAGTGCAAATAGTACTCGCGTCTGTTCCCAGCAAATACAGTGTATTGGACTGAAGAGAAGCTCCTGTTTTACTTAGTTTCCAATACTGAGTTGAAGTAGATATGCCCCGTTTGTGTAGGAAGCACATTTCTTTTGTTCTGAGCTAGCTCATTGTACTGGCCCTATAGGAAACACAGTGGAGTGCAAGAGTGCCTATTTCTCAAAAGCAGAGTGTTTATCTTGTAAGGCCGACTGGGGTTTAATACAACTTCCTAAACGGAGTTGAATCACATTCAGTTTCAAGTTCTAGCATTAAGTGTTAATTCAGGGTAAGAACACCACTATTGTGCTATTCTGGCCATAAACCGTGCAAATAGCACTCCCGTCTGTTCCCAGCAAATACAGTGTATTGGACTGAAAAGAAGCTCCTGTTTTACTTAGTTTCCAATACTGAGTTGAACTAGATATGCTCCGTTTGTGTAGGAAGCACAGTTCTTTTGTTCTGAGCTAGTTCACTGTACTGGCCCTATAGGAAACACAGTGGAGTGCAAGAGTGCCTGTTTCTCAAAAGCAGAGTGTTTTTCTTGTAAGGCCGACTGGAGTTTAATACAACTTCTTAAACGGAGTTGAATCCCATTCAGTTTCAAGTTCTAGCATTAAGTGTTACTTCAGGGTCAGAACACAACTATTGTGCTATTCTGGCCATAAACAGTGCAAATAGCACTCGCGTCTGTTCCCAGCAAATACAGTGTATTGGACTGAAGAGAAGCTCCTGTTTTACTTAGTTTCCAATACTGAGTTGAACTAGATATGCCCCGTTTGTGTAGGAAGCACATTTCTTTTGTTCTGAGCTAGCTCACTGTACTGGCCCTATAGGAAACACAGTGGAGTGCAAGAGTGCCTGTTTCTCAAAAGCAGAGTGTTTTTCTTGTGAGGCCGACTGGGGTTTAATACAACTTCCTAAACGGAGTTGAATCACATTCAGTTTCAAGTTCTAGCATTAAGTGTTACTTCAGGGTCCGAACACCACTATTGTGCTATTCTGGCCATAAACAGTGCAAATAGCACTCGCGTCTGTTCCCAGCAAATACAGTGTATTGGACTGAAAAGAAGCTCCTGTTTTACTTAGTTTCCAATACTGAGTTGAACTAGATATGCTCCGTTTGTGTAGGAAGCACAGTTCTTTTGTTCTGAGCTAGTACACTGTACTGGCCCTATAGGAAACACAGTGGAGTGCAAGAGTGCCTGTTTCTCAAAAGCAGAGTGTTTTTCTTGTAAGGCCGACTGGAGTTTAATACAACTTCTTAAACGGAGTTGAATCACATTCAGTTTCAAGTTCTAGCATTAAGTGTTACTTCAGGGTCAGAACACAACTATTGTGCTATTCTGGCCATAAACAGTGCAAATAGCACTCGCGTCTCTTCCCAGCAAATACAGTGTATTGGACTGAAGAGAAGCTCCTGTTTTACTTAGTTTCCAACACTGAGTTGAACTAGATATGCCCCGTTTGTGTAGGAAGCACATTTCTTTTGTTCTGAGCTAGCTCACTGTACTGGCCCTATAGGAAACACAGTGGAGTGCAAGAGTGCCTGTTTCTCAAAAGCAGAGTGTTTTTCTTGTGAGGCCAACTGGGGTTTAATACAACTTCCTAAACGGAGTTGAATCACATTCAGTTTCAAGTTCTAGCATTAAGTGTTACTTCAGGGTCAGAACACAACTATTGTGCTATTCTGGCCATAAACAGTGCAAATAGCACTCGCGTCTGTTCCCAGCAAATACAGTGTTTTGGACTGAAGAGAAGCTCCTGTTTTACTTAGTTTCCAATACTGAGTTGAACTAGATATGCCCCGTTTGTGTAGGAAGCACATTTCTTTTGTTCTGAGCTAGCTCACTGTACTGGCCCTATAGGAAACACAGTGGAGTGCAAGAGTGCCTGTTTCTCAAAAGCAGAGTGTTTTTCTTGTAAGGCCGACTGGGGTTTAATACAACTTCCTAAACGGAGTTGAATCACATTCAGTTTCAAGTTCTAGCATTAAGTGTCAATTCAGGGTAAGAACACCACTATTGTGCTATTCTAGCCATAAATAGTGCAAAGAGCACTCGCGTCTTTTCCCAGCAAATACAGTGTATTGGACTGAAGAGAAGCTCCTGTTTTACTTAGTTTCCAATACTGAGTTGAACTAGATATGCCCCGTTTGTGTAGGAAGCACAGTTCTTTTGTTCTGAGCTAGCTCACTGTACTGGCCCTATAGGAAACACAGTGGAGTGCAAGAGTGCCTGTTTCTCAAAAGCAGAGTGTTTTTCTTTGTGAGGCCGACTGGGGTTTAATAAAACTTCCTAAACGGAGTTGAATCACATTCAGTTTCAAGTTCTAGCATTAAGTGTTAACTCAGGGTAAGAACACCACTATTGTGCTATTCTGGCCATAAACAGTGCAAATAGCACTCGCGTCTGTTCCCAGCAAATACAGTGTTTTGGACTGAAGAGAAGCTCCTGTTTTACTTAGTTTCCAAAACTGAGTTGAACTAGATATGCCCCGTTTGTGTAGGAAGCACATTTCTTTTGTTCTGAGCTAGCTCACTGTACTGGCCCTATAGGAAACACAGTGGAGTGCAAGAGTGCCTGTTTCTCAAAAGCAGAGTGTTTTTCTTGTAAGGCCGACTGGGGTTTCATACAACTTCCTAAACGGAGTTGAATCACATTCAGTTTCAAGTTCTAGCATTAAGTGTCAATTCAGGGTAAAAACACCACTATTGTGCTATTCTGGCCATAAACAGTGCAAATAGCACTCGCGTCTGTTCCCAGCAAATACAGTGTATTGGACTGAAGAGAAGCTCCTGTTTTACTTAGTTTCCAATACTGAGTTGAACTAGATATGCCCCGTTTGTGTAGGAAGCACAGTTCTTTTGTTCTGAGCTAGCTCACTGTACTGGCCCTATAGGAAACACAGTGGAGTGCAAGAGTGCCTGTTTCTCAAAAGCAGAGTGTTTTTCTTGTAAGGCCGACTGGGGTTTAATACAACTTCCTAAACGGAGTTGAATCACATTCAGTTTCAAGTTCTAGCATTAAGTGTTACTTCAGGGTCAGAACACCACTATTGTGCTATTCTGGCCATAAACAGTGCAAATAGCACTCGCGTCTGTTCCCAGCAAATACAGTGTATTGGACTGAAGAGAAGCTCCTGTTTTACTTAGTTTCCAATACTGAGTTGAACTAGATATGCCCCGTTTGTGTAGTAAGCACATTTCTTTTGTTCTGATTTAGCTCACTGTACTGGCACTATAGGAAACACAGTGGAGTGCAAGAGTGCCTGTTTCTCAAAAGCAGAGTGTTTTTCTTGTAAGGCCGACTGGGGTTTAATACAACTTCTTAAACGGAGTTGAATCACATTCAGTTTCAAGTTCTAGCATTAAGTGTTAATTCAGGGTCAGAACACCACTATTGTGCTATTCTGGCCACAAACAGTGCAAATAGCACTCGCGTCTGTTCCCAGCAAATACAGTGTATTGGACTGAAGAGAAGCTCCTGTTTTACTTAGTTTCCAATACTGAGTTGAACTAGATATGCCCCGTTTGTGTAGGAAGCACAGTTCTTTTGTTCTGAGCTAGCTCACTGTACTGGCCCTATAGGAAACACAGTGGAGTGCAAGAGTGCCTGTTTCTCAAAAGCAGAGTTTTTTTCCTGTAAGACCGACTGGGGATTAATACAACTTCCTAAACGGAGTTGAATCACATTCAGTTTCAAGTTCTAGCATTAAGTGTTAATTCAGGGTAAGAACACCACTATTGTGCTATTCTGGCCATAAACAGTGCAAATAGCACTCGCGTCTGTTCCCAGCAAATACAGTGTATTGGACTGAAGAGAAGCTCCTGTTTTACTTAGTTTCCAATACTGAGTTGAACTAGATATGCCCCGTTTGTGTAGGAAGCACATTTCTTTTGTTCTGAGCTAGCTCACTGTACTGGCCCTATAGGAAACACAGTGGAGTGCAAGAGTGCCTGTTTCTCAAAAGCAGAGTGTTTTTCTTCGTGAGGCCGACTGGGGTTTAATACAACTTCCTAAACGGAGTTGAATCACATTCAGTTTCAAGTTCTAGCATTAAGTGTTAATTCAGGGTCAGAACACCACTATTGTGCTATTCTGGCCATAAACAGTGCAAATAGCACTCGCGTCTGTTCCCAGCAAATACAGTGTATTGGACTGAAGAGAAGCTCCTGTTTTACTTAGTTTCCAATACTGAGTTGAACTAGATATGCCCCGTTTGTGTAGGAAGCACAGTTCTTTTGTTCTGAGCTAGCTCACTGTACTGGCCCTATAGGAAACACAGTGGAGTGCAAGAGTGCCTGTTTCTCAAAAGCAGAGTGTTTTTCTTTGTGAGGCCGACTGGGGTTTAATACAACTTCCTAAACGGAGTTGAATCACATTCAGTTTCAAGTTCTAGCATTAAGTGTTAATTCAGGGTAAGAACACCACTATTGTGCTATTCTGGCCATAAACAGTGCAAATAGCACTCGCGTCTGTTCCCAGCAAATACAGTGTATTGGACTGAAGAGAAGCTCCTGTTTTACTTAGTTTCCAATACTGAGTTGAACTAGATATGCCCCGTTTGTGTAGGAAGCACATTTCTTTTGTTCTGAGCTAGCTCACTGTACTGGCCCTATAGGAAACACAGTGGAGTGCAAGAGTGCCTGTTTCTCAAAAGCAGAGTGTTTTTCTTTGTGAGGCCGACTGGGGTTTAATACAACTTCCTAAACGGAGTTGAATCACATTCAGTTTCAAGTTCTAGCATTAAGTGTTAACTCAGGGTAAGAACACCACTATTGTGCTATTCTGGCCATAAACAGTGCAAATAGCACTCGCGTCTGTTCCCAGCAAATACAGTGTTTTGGACTGAAGAGAAGCTCCTGTTTTACTTAGTTTCCAATACTGAGTTGAACTAGATATGCCCCGTTTGTGTAGGAAGCACATTTCTTTTGTTCTGAGCTAGCTCACTGTACTGGCCCTATAGGAAACACAGTGGAGTGCAAGAGTGCCTGTTTCTCAAAAGCAGAGTGTTTTTCTTGTAAGGCCGACTGGGGTTTCATACAACTTCCTAAACGGAGTTGAATCACATTCAGTTTCAAGTTCTAGCATTAAGTGTCAATTCAGGGTAAGAACACCACTATTGTGCTATTCTGGCCATAAACAGTGCAAATAGCACTCGCGTCTGTTCCCAGCAAATACAGTGTATTGGACTGAAAAGAAGCTCCTGTTTTACTTAGTTTCCAATACTGAGTTGAACTAGATATGCTCCGTTTGTGTAGGAAGCACATTTCTTTTGTTCTGAGCTAGCTCACTGTACTGGCCCTATAGGAAACACAGTGGAGTGCAAGAGTGCCTGTTTCTCAAAAGCAGAGTGTTTTTCTTGTAAGGCCGACTGGAGTTTAATACAACTTCTTAAACGGAGTTGAATCACATTCAGTTTCAAGTTCTAGCATTAAGTGTTACTTCAGGGTCAGAACACAACTATTGTGCTATTCTGGCCATAAACAGTGCAAATAGCACTCGCGTCTGTTCCCAGCAAATACAGTGTATTGGACTGAAGAGAAGCTCCTGTTTACTTAGTTTCCAATACTGAGTTGAACTAGATATGCCCCGTTTGTGTAGGAAGCACATTTCTTTTGTTCTGAGCTAGCTCACTGTACTGGCCCTATAGGAAACACAGTGGAGTGCAAGAGTGCCTGTTTCTCAAAAGCAGAGTGTTTTTCTTGTGAGGCCGACTGGGGTTTAATACAACTTCCTAAACGGAGTTGAATCACATTCAGTTTCAAGTTCTAGCATTAAGTGTTACTTCAGGGTCAGAACACAACTATTGTGCTATTCTGGCCATAAACAGTGCAAAGAGCACTCGCGTCTGTTCCCAGCAAATACAGTGTTTTGGACTGAAGAGAAGCTCCTGTTTTACTTAGTTTCCAATACTGAGTTGAACTAGATATGCCCCGTTTGTGTAGGAAGCACATTTCTTTTGTTCTGAGCTAGCTCACTGTACTGGCCCTATAGGAAACACAGTGGAGTGCAAGAGTGCCTGTTTCTCAAAAGCAGAGTGTTTTTCTTGTAAGGCTGACTGGGGTTTAATACAACTTCTTATACGGAGTTGAATCACATTCAGTTTCAAGTTCTAGCATTAAGTGTTACTTCAGGGTCAGAACACCACTATTGTGCTATTCTGGCCATAAACAGTGCAAATAGCACTCGCGTCTGTTCCCAGCAAATACAGTGTATTGGACTGAAGAGAAGCTCCTGTTTTACTTAGTTTCCAATACTGAGTTGAACTAGATATGCCCCGTTTGTGTAGGAAGCACATTTCTTTTGTTCTGAGCTAGCTCACTGTACTGGCCCTATAGGAAACACAGTGGAGTGCAAGAGTGCCTGTTTCTCAAAAGCAGAGTTTTTTTCCTGTAAGACCGACTGGGGTTTAATACAACTTCCTAAACAGAGTTGAATCACATTCAGTTTCAAGTTCTAGCATTAAGTGTTAATTCAGGGTAAGAACACCACTATTGTGCTATTCTGGCCATAAACTGTGCAAATAGCACTCGCTCTGTTCCCAGCAAATAAAGTGTATTGGACTGAAGAGAAGCTCCTGTTTTACTTAGTTTCCAATACTGAGTTGAACTAGATATGCCCCGTTTGTGTAGGAAGCACAGTTCTTTTGTTCTGAGCTAGCTCACTGTACTGGCCCTATAGGAAACACAGTGGAGTGCAAGAGTGCCTGTTTCTCAAAAGCAGAGTGTTTTTCTTGTAAGGCCGACTGGGGTTTAATACAACTTCCTAAACGGAGTTGAATCACATTCAGTTTCAAGTTCTAGCATTAAGTGTTATTTCAGGGTCAGAACACCACTATTGTGGTATTCTGGCCATAAACAGTGCAAATAGCACTCGCGTCTGTTCCCAGCAAATACAGTGTATTGGACTGAAGAGAAGCTCCTGTTTTAATAGTTTCCAATACTGAGTTGAACTAGATATGCCCCGTTTGTGTAGGAAGCACAGTTCTTTTGTTCTGAGCTAGCTCACTGTACTGGCCCTATAGGAAACACAGTGGAGTGCAAGAGTGCCTGTTTCTCAAAAGCAGAGTGTTTTTCTTGTAAGGCCGACTGGGGTTTAATACAACTTTCTAAACGGAGTTGAATCACATTCAGTTTCAAGTTCTAGCATTAAGTGTTACTTCAGGGTCAGAACACCACTATTGTGCTATTCTGGCCATAAACAGTGCAAATAGCACTCGCGTCTGTTCCCAGCAAATACAGTGTATTGGACTGAAGAGAAGCTCCTGTTTTACTTAGTTTCCAATACTGAGTTGAACTAGATATGCCCCGTTTGTGTAGTAAGCACATTTCTTTTGTTCTGAGCTAGCTCACTGTACTGGCACTATAGGAAACACAGTGGAGTGCAAGAGTGCCTGTTTCTCAAAAGCAGAGTGTTTTTCTTGTAAGGCCGACTGAGGTTTAATACAACTTCTTAAACGGAGTTGAATCACATTCAGTTTCAAGTTCTAGCATTAAGTGTTAATTCAGGGTAAGAACACCACTATTGTGCTATTCTGGCCATAAACAGTGCAAATAGCACTCGCGTCTGTTCCCAGCAAATACAGTGTATTGGACTGAAGAGAAGCTCCTGTTTTACTTAGTTTCCAATACTGAGTTGAACTAGATATGCCCCGTTTGTGTAGGAAGCACAGTTCTTTTGTTCTGAGCTAGCTCACTGTACTGGCCCTATAGGAAACACAGTGGAGTGCAAGAGTGCCTGTTTCTCAAAAGCAGAGTGTTTTTCTTGTAAGGCCGACTCGGGTTTAATACAACTTCCTAAACGGAGTTGAATCACATTCAGTTTCAAGTTCTAGCATTAAGTGTTACTTCAGGGTCAGAACACCACTATTGTGCTATTCGGGCCATAAACAGTGCAAATAGTACTCGCGTCTGTTCCCAGCAAATACAGTGTATTGGACTGAAGAGAAGCTCCTGTTTTACTTAGTTTCCAATACTGAGTTGAAGTAGATATGCCCCGTTTGTGTAGGAAGCACATTTCTTTTGTTCTGAGCTAGCTCATTGTACTGGCCCTATAGGAAACACAGTGGAGTGCAAGAGTGCCTATTTCTCAAAAGCAGAGTGTTTATCTTGTAAGGCCGACTGGGGTTTAATACAACTTCCTAAACGGAGTTGAATCACATTCAGTTTCAAGTTCTAGCATTAAGTGTTAATTCAGGGTAAGAACACCACTATTGTGCTATTCTGGCCATAAACCGTGCAAATAGCACTCCCGTCTGTTCCCAGCAAATACAGTGTATTGGACTGAAAAGAAGCTCCTGTTTTACTTAGTTTCCAATACTGAGTTGAACTAGATATGCTCCGTTTGTGTAGGAAGCACAGTTCTTTTGTTCTGAGCTAGTTCACTGTACTGGCCCTATAGGAAACACAGTGGAGTGCAAGAGTGCCTGTTTCTCAAAAGCAGAGTGTTTTTCTTGTAAGGCCGACTGGAGTTTAATACAACTTCTTAAACGGAGTTGAATCCCATTCAGTTTCAAGTTCTAGCATTAAGTGTTACTTCAGGGTCAGAACACAACTATTGTGCTATTCTGGCCATAAACAGTGCAAATAGCACTCGCGTCTGTTCCCAGCAAATACAGTGTATTGGACTGAAGAGAAGCTCCTGTTTTACTTAGTTTCCAATACTGAGTTGAACTAGATATGCCCCGTTTGTGTAGGAAGCACATTTCTTTTGTTCTGAGCTAGCTCACTGTACTGGCCCTATAGGAAACACAGTGGAGTGCAAGAGTGCCTGTTTCTCAAATCAGAGTGTTTTTCTTGTGAGGCCGACTGGGGTTTAATACAACTTCCTAAACGGAGTTGAATCACATTCAGTTTCAAGTTCTAGCATTAAGTGTTACTTCAGGGTCCGAACACCACTATTGTGCTATTCTGGCCATAAACAGTGCAAATAGCACTCGCGTCTGTTCCCAGCAAATACAGTGTATTGGACTGAAAAGAAGCTCCTGTTTTACTTAGTTTCCAATACTGAGTTGAACTAGATATGCTCCGTTTGTGTAGGAAGCACAGTTCTTTTGTTCTGAGCTAGTACACTGTACTGGCCCTATAGGAAACACAGTGGAGTGCAAGAGTGCCTGTTTCTCAAAAGCAGAGTGTTTTTCTTGTAAGGCCGACTGGAGTTTAATACAACTTCTTAAACGGAGTTGAATCACATTCAGTTTCAAGTTCTAGCATTAAGTGTTACTTCAGGGTCAGAACACAACTATTGTGCTATTCTGGCCATAAACAGTGCAAATAGCACTCGCGTCTCTTCCCAGCAAATACAGTGTATTGGACTGAAGAGAAGCTCCTGTTTTACTTAGTTTCCAACACTGAGTTGAACTAGATATGCCCCGTTTGTGTAGGAAGCACATTTCTTTTGTTCTGAGCTAGCTCACTGTACTGGCCCTATAGGAAACACAGTGGAGTGCAAGAGTGCCTGTTTCTCAAAAGCAGAGTGTTTTTCTTGTGAGGCCAACTGGGGTTTAATACAACTTCCTAAACGGAGTTGAATCACATTCAGTTTCAAGTTCTAGCATTAAGTGTTACTTCAGGGTCAGAACACAACTATTGTGCTATTCTGGCCATAAACAGTGCAAATAGCACTCGCGTCTGTTCCCAGCAAATACAGTGTTTTGGACTGAAGAGAAGCTCCTGTTTTACTTAGTTTCCAATACTGAGTTGAACTAGATATGCCCCGTTTGTGTAGGAAGCACATTTCTTTTGTTCTGAGCTAGCTCACTGTACTGGCCCTATAGGAAACACAGTGGAGTGCAAGAGTGCCTGTTTCTCAAAAGCAGAGTGTTTTTCTTGTAAGGCCGACTGGGGTTTAATACAACTTCCTAAACGGAGTTGAATCACATTCAGTTTCAAGTTCTAGCATTAAGTGTCAATTCAGGGTAAGAACACCACTATTGTGCTATTCTAGCCATAAATAGTGCAAAGAGCACTCGCGTCTTTTCCCAGCAAATACAGTGTATTGGACTGAAGAGAAGCTCCTGTTTTACTTAGTTTCCAATACTGAGTTGAACTAGATATGCCCCGTTTGTGTAGGAAGCACAGTTCTTTTGTTCTGAGCTAGCTCACTGTACTGGCCCTATAGGAAACACAGTGGAGTGCAAGAGTGCCTGTTTCTCAAAAGCAGAGTGTTTTTCTTTGTGAGGCCGACTGGGGTTTAATAAAACTTCCTAAACGGAGTTGAATCACATTCAGTTTCAAGTTCTAGCATTAAGTGTTAACTCAGGGTAAGAACACCACTATTGTGCTATTCTGGCCATAAACAGTGCAAATAGCACTCGCGTCTGTTCCCAGCAAATACAGTGTTTTGGACTGAAGAGAAGCTCCTGTTTTACTTAGTTTCCAAAACTGAGTTGAACTAGATATGCCCCGTTTGTGTAGGAAGCACATTTCTTTTGTTCTGAGCTAGCTCACTGTACTGGCCCTATAGGAAACACAGTGGAGTGCAAGAGTGCCTGTTTCTCAAAAGCAGAGTGTTTTTCTTGTAAGGCCGACTGGGGTTTCATACAACTTCCTAAACGGAGTTGAATCACATTCAGTTTCAAGTTCTAGCATTAAGTGTCAATTCAGGGTAAAAACACCACTATTGTGCTATTCTGGCCATAAACAGTGCAAATAGCACTCGCGTCTGTTCCCAGCAAATACAGTGTATTGGACTGAAGAGAAGCTCCTGTTTTACTTAGTTTCCAATACTGAGTTGAACTAGATATGCCCCGTTTGTGTAGGAAGCACAGTTCTTTTGTTCTGAGCTAGCTCACTGTACTGGCCCTATAGGAAACACAGTGGAGTGCAAGAGTGCCTGTTTCTCAAAAGCAGAGTGTTTTTCTTGTAAGGCCGACTGGGGTTTAATACAACTTCCTAAACGGAGTTGAATCACATTCAGTTTCAAGTTCTAGCATTAAGTGTTACTTCAGGGTCAGAACACCACTATTGTGCTATTCTGGCCATAAACAGTGCAAATAGCACTCGCGTCTGTTCCCAGCAAATACAGTGTATTGGACTGAAGAGAAGCTCCTGTTTTACTTAGTTTCCAATACTGAGTTGAACTAGATATGCCCCGTTTGTGTAGTAAGCACATTTCTTTTGTTCTGATTTAGCTCACTGTACTGGCACTATAGGAAACACAGTGGAGTGCAAGAGTGCCTGTTTCTCAAAAGCAGAGTGTTTTTCTTGTAAGGCCGACTGGGGTTTAATACAACTTCTTAAACGGAGTTGAATCACATTCAGTTTCAAGTTCTAGCATTAAGTGTTAATTCAGGGTCAGAACACCACTATTGTGCTATTCTGGCCACAAACAGTGCAAATAGCACTCGCGTCTGTTCCCAGCAAATACAGTGTATTGGACTGAAGAGAAGCTCCTGTTTTACTTAGTTTCCAATACTGAGTTGAACTAGATATGCCCCGTTTGTGTAGGAAGCACAGTTCTTTTGTTCTGAGCTAGCTCACTGTACTGGCCCTATAGGAAACACAGTGGAGTGCAAGAGTGCCTGTTTCTCAAAAGCAGAGTTTTTTTCCTGTAAGACCGACTGGGGATTAATACAACTTCCTAAACGGAGTTGAATCACATTCAGTTTCAAGTTCTAGCATTAAGTGTTAATTCAGGGTAAGAACACCACTATTGTGCTATTCTGGCCATAAACAGTGCAAATAGCACTCGCGTCTGTTCCCAGCAAATACAGTGTATTGGACTGAAGAGAAGCTCCTGTTTTACTTAGTTTCCAATACTGAGTTGAACTAGATATGCCCCGTTTGTGTAGGAAGCACATTTCTTTTGTTCTGAGCTAGCTCACTGTACTGGCCCTATAGGAAACACAGTGGAGTGCAAGAGTGCCTGTTTCTCAAAAGCAGAGTGTTTTTCTTCGTGAGGCCGACTGGGGTTTAATACAACTTCCTAAACGGAGTTGAATCACATTCAGTTTCAAGTTCTAGCATTAAGTGTTAATTCAGGGTCAGAACACCACTATTGTGCTATTCTGGCCATAAACAGTGCAAATAGCACTCGCGTCTGTTCCCAGCAAATACAGTGTATTGGACTGAAGAGAAGCTCCTGTTTTACTTAGTTTCCAATACTGAGTTGAACTAGATATGCCCCGTTTGTGTAGGAAGCACAGTTCTTTTGTTCTGAGCTAGCTCACTGTACTGGCCCTATAGGAAACACAGTGGAGTGCAAGAGTGCCTGTTTCTCAAAAGCAGAGTGTTTTTCTTTGTGAGGCCGACTGGGGTTTAATACAACTTCCTAAACGGAGTTGAATCACATTCAGTTTCAAGTTCTAGCATTAAGTGTTAATTCAGGGTAAGAACACCACTATTGTGCTATTCTGGCCATAAACAGTGCAAATAGCACTCGCGTCTGTTCCCAGCAAATACAGTGTATTGGACTGAAGAGAAGCTCCTGTTTTACTTAGTTTCCAATACTGAGTTGAACTAGATATGCCCCGTTTGTGTAGGAAGCACATTTCTTTTGTTCTGAGCTAGCTCACTGTACTGGCCCTATAGGAAACACAGTGGAGTGCAAGAGTGCCTGTTTCTCAAAAGCAGAGTGTTTTTCTTTGTGAGGCCGACTGGGGTTTAATACAACTTCCTAAACGGAGTTGAATCACATTCAGTTTCAAGTTCTAGCATTAAGTGTTAACTCAGGGTAAGAACACCACTATTGTGCTATTCTGGCCATAAACAGTGCAAATAGCACTCGCGTCTGTTCCCAGCAAATACAGTGTTTTGGACTGAAGAGAAGCTCCTGTTTTACTTAGTTTCCAATACTGAGTTGAACTAGATATGCCCCGTTTGTGTAGGAAGCACATTTCTTTTGTTCTGAGCTAGCTCACTGTACTGGCCCTATAGGAAACACAGTGGAGTGCAAGAGTGCCTGTTTCTCAAAAGCAGAGTGTTTTTCTTGTAAGGCCGACTGGGGTTTCATACAACTTCCTAAACGGAGTTGAATCACATTCAGTTTCAAGTTCTAGCATTAAGTGTCAATTCAGGGTAAGAACACCACTATTGTGCTATTCTGGCCATAAACAGTGCAAATAGCACTCGCGTCTGTTCCCAGCAAATACAGTGTATTGGACTGAAAAGAAGCTCCTGTTTTACTTAGTTTCCAATACTGAGTTGAACTAGATATGCTCCGTTTGTGTAGGAAGCACATTTCTTTTGTTCTGAGCTAGCTCACTGTACTGGCCCTATAGGAAACACAGTGGAGTGCAAGAGTGCCTGTTTCTCAAAAGCAGAGTGTTTTTCTTGTAAGGCCGACTGGAGTTTAATACAACTTCTTAAACGGAGTTGAATCACATTCAGTTTCAAGTTCTAGCATTAAGTGTTACTTCAGGGTCAGAACACAACTATTGTGCTATTCTGGCCATAAACAGTGCAAATAGCACTCGCGTCTGTTCCCAGCAAATACAGTGTATTGGACTGAAGAGAAGCTCCTGTTTACTTAGTTTCCAATACTGAGTTGAACTAGATATGCCCCGTTTGTGTAGGAAGCACATTTCTTTTGTTCTGAGCTAGCTCACTGTACTGGCCCTATAGGAAACACAGTGGAGTGCAAGAGTGCCTGTTTCTCAAAAGCAGAGTGTTTTTCTTGTGAGGCCGACTGGGGTTTAATACAACTTCCTAAACGGAGTTGAATCACATTCAGTTTCAAGTTCTAGCATTAAGTGTTACTTCAGGGTCAGAACACAACTATTGTGCTATTCTGGCCATAAACAGTGCAAAGAGCACTCGCGTCTGTTCCCAGCAAATACAGTGTTTTGGACTGAAGAGAAGCTCCTGTTTTACTTAGTTTCCAATACTGAGTTGAACTAGATATGCCCCGTTTGTGTAGGAAGCACATTTCTTTTGTTCTGAGCTAGCTCACTGTACTGGCCCTATAGGAAACACAGTGGAGTGCAAGAGTGCCTGTTTCTCAAAAGCAGAGTGTTTTTCTTGTAAGGCTGACTGGGGTTTAATACAACTTCTTATACGGAGTTGAATCACATTCAGTTTCAAGTTCTAGCATTAAGTGTTACTTCAGGGTCAGAACACCACTATTGTGCTATTCTGGCCATAAACAGTGCAAATAGCACTCGCGTCTGTTCCCAGCAAATACAGTGTATTGGACTGAAGAGAAGCTCCTGTTTTACTTAGTTTCCAATACTGAGTTGAACTAGATATGCCCCGTTTGTGTAGGAAGCACATTTCTTTTGTTCTGAGCTAGCTCACTGTACTGGCCCTATAGGAAACACAGTGGAGTGCAAGAGTGCCTGTTTCTCAAAAGCAGAGTGTTTTTCTTTGTGAGGCCGACTGGGGTTTAATACAACTTCCTAAACGGAGTTGAATCACATTCAGTTTCAAGTTCTAGCATTAAGTGTCAATTCAGGGTAAGAACACCACTATTGTGCTATTCTGGCCATAAACAGTGCAAATAGCACTCGCGTCTGTTCCCAGCAAATACAGTGTATTGGACTGAAAAGAAGCTCCTGTTTTACTTAGTTTCCAATACTGAGTTGAACTAGATATGCTCCGTTTGTGTAGGAAGCACATTTCTTTTGTTCTGAGCTAGCTCACTGTACTGGCCCTATAGGAAACACAGTGGAGTGCAAGAGTGCCTGTTTCTCAAAAGCAGAGTGTTTTTCTTGTAAGGCCGACTGGAGTTTAATACAACTTCTTAAACGGAGTTGAATCACATTCAGTTTCAAGTTCTAGCATTAAGTGTTACTTCAGGGTCAGAACACAACTATTGTGCTATTCTGGCCATAAACAGTGCAAATAGCACTCGCGTCTGTTCCCAGCAAATACAGTGTATTGGACTGAAGAGAAGCTCCTGTTTTACTTAGTTTCCAATACTGAGTTGAACTAGATATGCCCCGTTTGTGTAGGAAGCACATTTCTTTTGTTCTGAGCTAGCTCACTGTACTGGCCCTATAGGAAACACAGTGGAGTGCAAGAGTGCCTGTTTCTCAAAAGCAGAGTGTTTTTCTTGTGAGGCCGACTGGGGTTTAATACAACTTCCTAAACGGAGTTGAATCACATTCAGTTTCAAGTTCTAGCATTAAGTGTTACTTCAGGGTCAGAACACAACTATTGTGCTATTCTGGCCATAAACAGTGCAAATAGCACTCGCGTCTGTTCCCAGCAAATACAGTGTTTTGGACTGAAGAGAAGCTCCTGTTTTACTTAGTTTCCAATACTGAGTTGAACTAGATATGCCCCGTTTGTGTAGGAAGCACATTTCTTTTGTTCTGAGCTAGCTCACTGTACTGGCCCTATAGGAAACACAGTGGAGTGCAAGAGTGCCTGTTTCTCAAAAGCAGAGTGTTTTTCTTGTAAGGCTGACTGGGGTTTAATACAACTTCTTAAACGGAGTTGAATCACATTCAGTTTCAAGTTCTAGCATTAAGTGTTAATTCAGGGTAAGAACACCACTATTGTGCTATTCTGGCCATAAACAGTGCAAATAGCACTCGCGTCTGTTCCCAGCAAATACAGTGTATTGGACTGAAGAGAAGCTCCTGTTTTACTTAGTTTCCAATACTGAGTTGAACTAGATATGCCCCGTTTGTGTAGGAAGCACATTTCTTTTGTTCTGAGCTAGCTCACTGTACTGGCCCTATAGGAAACACAGTGGAGTGCAAGAGTGCCTGTTTCTCAAAAGCAGAGTGTTTTTCTTTGTGAGGCCGACTGGGGTTTAATACAACTTCCTAAACGGAGTTGAATCACATTCAGTTTCAAGTTCTAGCATTAAGTGTTAACTCAGGGTAAGAACACCACTATTGTGCTATTCTGGCCATAAACAGTGCAAATAGCACTCGCGTCTCTTCCCAGCAAATACAGTGTTTTGGACTGAAGAGAAGCTCCTGTTTTACTTAGTTTCCAATACTGAGTTGAACTAGATATGCCCCGTTTGTGTAGGAAGCACATTTCTTTTGTTCTGAGCTAGCTCACTGTACTGGCCCTATAGGAAACACAGTGGAGTGCAAGAGTGCCTGTTTCTCAAAAGCAGAGTGTTTTTCTTGTAAGGCCGACTGGGGTTTCATACAACTTCCTAAACGGAGTTGAATCACATTCAGTTTCAAGTTCTAGCATTAAGTGTTACTTCAGGGTCAGAACACCACTATTGTGCTATTCTGGCCATAAACAGTTCAAATAGCACTCGCGTCTGTTCCCAGCAAATACAGTGTATTGGACTGAAGAGAAGCTCCTCTTTTACTTAGTTTCCAATACTGAGTTGAACTAGATATGCCCCGTTTGTGTAGGAAGCACAGTTCTTTTGTTCTGAGCTAGCTCACTGTACTGGCCCTATAGGAAACACAGTGGAGTGCAAGAGAGCCTATTTCTCAAAAGCAGAGTGTTTATCTTGTAAGGCCAACTGGGGTTTAATACAACTTCCTAAACGGAGTTGAATCACATTCAGTTTCAAGTTCTAGCCTTAAGTGTTAATTCAGGGTAAGAACACCACTATTGTGCTATTATGGTCATAAACAGTGCAAATAGCACTCGCGTCTGTTCCCAGCAAATACAGTTTATTGGACTGAAAAGAAGCTCCTGTTTTACTTAGTTTCCAATACTGAGTTGAACTAGATATGCTCCGTTTGTGTAGGAAGCACATTTTTTTGTTCTGAGCTAGCTCTCTGTACTGGCCCTATAGGAAACACAGTGGAGTGCAAGAGTGCCTGTTTCTCAAAAGCGGAGTGTTTTTCTTGTGAGGCCGACTGGGGTTTAATACATCTTCCTAAAAGGAGTTGAATCACATTCAGTTTCAAGTTCTAGCATTAAGTGTTAATTCAGGGTAAGAACACCACTATTGTGCTATTCTGGCCATAAACAGTGCAAATAGCACTCGCGTCTGTTCCCAGCAAATACAGTGTTTTGGACTGAAGAGAAGCTCCTGTTTTACTTAGTTTCCAATACTAAGTTGAACTAGATATGCCCCGTTTGTGTAGGAAGCACAGTTCTTTTGTTCTGAGCTAGCTCAATGTACTGGCCCTACAGGAAACACAGTGGAGTGCAAGAGTGCCTGTTTCTCAAAAGCAGAGTGTTTTTCTTGTAAGGCCAACTGGGGTTTCATACAACTTCCTAAACGGAGTTGAATCACATTCAGTTTCAAGTTCTAGCATTAAGTGTTAATTCAGGGTAAGAACACCACTATTGTGCTATTCTGGCCATAAACAGTACAAATAGCACTCGTGTCTGTTCTCAGCAAATACAGTGTATTGGACTGAAGAGAAGCTCCTGTTTTACTTAGTTTCCAATACTAAGTTGAACTAGATATGCCCCGTTTGTGTAGGAAGCACAGTTCTTTTGTTCTGAGCCAGCTCACTGTACTGGCCCTATAGGAAACACAGTGGAGTGCAAGAGTGCCTGTTTCTCAAAAGCAGAGTGTTTTTCTTGTAAGGCCGACTGGGGTTTAATACAACTTCCTAAACGGAGTTGAATCACATTCAGTTTCAAGTTCTAGCATTAAGTGTCAATTCAGGGTAAGAACACCACTATTGTGCTATTCTGGCCATAAACAGTGCAAATAGCACTCGCGTCTGTTCCCAGCAAATACAGTGTATTGGACTGAAGAGAAGCTCCTGTTTTACTTAGTTTCCAATACTGAGTTGAACTAGATATGCCCCGTTTGTGTAGGAAGCACAGTTCTTTTGTTCTGAGCTAGCTCACTGTACTGGCCCTATAGGAAACACAGTGGAGTGCAAGAGTGCCTGTTTCTCAAAAGCAGAGTGTTTTTCTTGTAAGGACGACTGGGGTTTAATACAACTTCCTAAACGGAGTTGAATCACATTCAGTTTCAAGTTCTAGCATTAAGTGTTACTTCAGGGTCAGAACACCACTATTGTGCTATTTTGGCCATAAACAGTGCAAATAGCACTCGCGTCTGTTCCCAGCAAATACAGTGAATTGGACTGAAGAGAAGCTCCTGTTTTACTTAGTTTCCAATACTGAGTTGAACTAGATATGCCCCGTTTGTGTAGTAAGCACATTTCTTTTGTTCTTAGCTAGCTCACTGTACTGGCACTATAGGAAACACAGTGGAGTGCAAGAGTGCCTGTTTCTCAAAAGCAGAGTGTTTTTCTTGTAAGGCCGACTGGGGTTTAATACAACTTCTTAAACGGAGTTGAATCACATTCAGTTTCAAGTTCTAGCATTAAGTGTTAATTCAGGGTAAGAACACCACTATTGTTCTATTCTGGCCATAAACAGTGCAAATAGCACTCGCGTCTGTTCCCAGCAAATACAGTGTATTGGACTTAAGAGAAGCTCCTGTTTTACTTAGTTTCCAATACTGAGTTGAACTAGATATGCCCCGTTTGTGTAGGAAGCACAGTTCTTTTGTTCTGAGCTAGCTCACTGTACTGGCCCTATAGGAAACACAGTGGAGTGCAAGAGTGCCTGTTTCTCAAAAGCAGAGTTTTTTTCCTGTAAGACCGACTGGGGTTTAATACAACTTCCTAAACGGAGTTGAATCACATTCAGTTTCAAATTCTAGCATTAAGTGTTAATTCAGGGTCAGAACACCACTATTGTGCTATTCTGGCCATAAACAGTGCAAATAGCACTCGCGTCTGTTCCCAGCAAATACAGTGTATTGGACTGAAGAGAAGCTCCTGTTTTACCTAGTTTCCAATACTGAGTTGACGTAGATATGCCCCGTTTGTGTAGGAAGCACAGTTCTTTTGTTCTGAGCTAGCTCACTGTACTGGCCCTATAGGAAACACAGTGGAGTGCAAGAGTGCCTGTTTCTCAAAAGCAGAGTGTTTTTCTTGTAAGGCCGACTGGGGTTTAATACAACTTCCTAAACGGAGTTGAATCACATTCAGTTTCAAGTTCTAGCATTAAGTGTTACTTCAGGGTAGAACACCACTATTGTGCTATTCTGGCCATAAACAGTGCAAATAGCACTCGCGTCTGTTCCCTGCAAATACAGTGTATTGGACTGAAGAGAAGCTCCTGTTTACTTAGTTTCCAATACTGAGTTGAACTAGATATGCCCCGTTTGTGTAGGAAGCACATTTCTTTTGTTCTGAGCTAGCTCACTGTACTGGCCCTATAGGAAACACAGTGGAGTGCAAGAGTGCCTGTTTCTCAAAAGCAGAGTGTTTTTCTTGTGAGGCCGACTGGGGTTTAATACAACTTCCTAAACGGAGTTGAATCACATTCAGTTTCAAGTTCTAGCATTAAGTGTTACTTCAGGGTCAGAACACAACTATTGTGCTATTCTGGCCATAAACAGTGCAAAGAGCACTCGCGTCTGTTCCCAGCAAATACAGTGTTTTGGACTGAAGAGAAGCTCCTGTTTTACTTAGTTTCCAATACTGAGTTGAACTAGATATGCCCCGTTTGTGTAGGAAGCACATTTCTTTTGTTCTGAGCTAGCTCACTGTACTGGCCCTATAGGAAACACAGTGGAGTGCAAGAGTGCCTGTTTCTCAAAAGCAGAGTGTTTTTCTTGTAAGGCTGACTGGGGTTTAATACAACTTCTTAAACGGAGTTGAATCACATTCAGTTTCAAGTTCTAGCATTAAGTGTTACTTCAGGGTCAGAACACCACTATTGTGCTATTCTGGCCATAAACAGTGCAAATAGCACTCGCGTCTGTTCCCAGCAAATACAGTGTATTGGACTGAAGAGAAGCTCCTGTTTTACTTAGTTTCCAATACTGAGTTGAACTAGATATGCCCCGTTTGTGTAGGAAGCACATTTCTTTTGTTCTGAGCTAGCTCACTGTACTGGCCCTATAGGAAACACAGTGGAGTGCAAGAGTGCCTGTTTCTCAAAAGCAGAGTGTTTTTCTTTGTGAGGCCGACTGGGGTTTAATACAACTTCCTAAACGGAGTTGAATCACATTCAGTTTCAAGTTCCAGCATTAAGTGTCAATTCAGGGTAAGAACACCACTATTGTGCTATTCTGGCCATAAACAGTGCAAATAGCACTCGCGTCTGTTCCCAGCAAATACAGTGTATTGGACTGAAAAGAAGCTCCTGTTTTACTTAGTTTCCAATACTGAGTTGAACTATATATGCTCCGTTTGTGTAGGAAGCACATTTCTTTTGTTCTGAGCTAGCTCACTGTACTGGCCCTATAGGAAACACAGTGGAGTGCAAGAGTGCCTGTTTCTCAAAAGCAGAGTGTTTTTCTTGTAAGGCCGACTGGAGTTTAATACAACTTCTTAAACGGAGTTGAATCACATTCAGTTTCAAGTTCTAGCATTAAGTGTTACTTCAGGGTCAGAACACAACTATTGTGCTATTCTGGCCATAAACAGTGCAAATAGCACTCGCGTCTGTTCCCAGCAAATACAGTGTATTGGACTGAAGAGAAGCTCCTGTTTTACTTAGTTTCCAATACTGAGTTGAACTAGATATGCCCCGTTTGTGTAGGAAGCACATTTCTTTTGTTCTGAGCTAGCTCACTGTACTGGCCCTATAGGAAACACAGTGGAGTGCAAGAGTGCCTGTTTCTCAAAAGCAGAGTGTTTTTCTTGTGAGGCCGACTGGGGTTTAATACAACTTCCTAAACGGAGTTGAATCACATTCAGTTTCAAGTTCTAGCATTAAGTGTTACTTCAGGGTCAGAACACAACTATTGTGCTATTCTGGCCATAAACAGTGCAAATAGCACTCGCGTCTGTTCCCAGCAAATACAGTGTTTTGGACTGAAGAGAAGCTCCTGTTTTACTTAGTTTCCAATACTGAGTTGAACTAGATATGCCCCGTTTGTGTAGGAAGCACATTTCTTTTGTTCTGAGCTAGCTCACTGTACTGGCCCTATAGGAAACACAGTGGAGTGCAAGAGTGCCTGTTTCTCAAAAGCAGAGTGTTTTTCTTGTAAGGCTGACTGGGGTTTAATACAACTTCTTAAACGGAGTTGAATCACATTCAGTTTCAAGTTCTAGCATTAAGTGTTAATTCAGGGTAAGAACACCACTATTGTGCTATTCTGGCCATAAACAGTGCAAATAGCACTCGCGTCTGTTCCCAGCAAATACAGTGTATTGGACTGAAGAGAAGCTCCTGTTTTACTTAGTTTCCAATACTGAGTTGAACTAGATATGCCCCGTTTGTGTAGGAAGCACATTTCTTTTGTTCTGAGCTAGCTCACTGTACTGGCCCTATAGGAAACACAGTGGAGTGCAAGAGTGCCTGTTTCTCAAAAGCAGAGTGTTTTTCTTTGTGAGGCCGACTGGGGTTTAATACAACTTCCTAAACGGAGTTGAATCACATTCAGTTTCAAGTTCTAGCATTAAGTGTTAACTCAGGGTAAGAACACCACTATTGTGCTATTCTGGCCATAAACAGTGCAAATAGCACTCGCGTCTCTTCCCAGCAAATACAGTGTTTTGGACTGAAGAGAAGCTCCTGTTTTACTTAGTTTCCAATACTGAGTTGAACTAGATATGCCCCGTTTGTGTAGGAAGCACATTTCTTTTGTTCTGAGCTAGCTCACTGTACTGGCCCTATAGGAAACACAGTGGAGTGCAAGAGTGCCTGTTTCTCAAAAGCAGAGTGTTTTTCTTGTAAGGCCGACTGGGGTTTCATACAACTTCCTAAACGGAGTTGAATCACATTCAGTTTCAAGTTCTAGCATTAAGTGTTACTTCAGGGTCAGAACACCACTATTGTGCTATTCTGGCCATAAACAGTTCAAATAGCACTCGCGTCTGTTCCCAGCAAATACAGTGTATTGGACTGAAGAGAAGCTCCTCTTTTACTTAGTTTCCAATACTGAGTTGAACTAGATATGCCCCGTTTGCGTAGGAAGCACAGTTCTTTTGTTCTGAGCTAGCTCACTGTACTGGCCCTATAGGAAACACAGTGGAGTGCAAGAGAGCCTATTTCTCAAAAGCAGAGTGTTTATCTTGTAAGGCCAACTGGGGTTTAATACAACTTCCTAAACGGAGTTGAATCACATTCAGTTTCAAGTTCTAGCCTTAAGTGTTAATTCAGGGTAAGAACACCACTATTGTGCTATTATGGTCATAAACAGTGCAAATAGCACTCGCGTCTGTTCCCAGCAAATACAGTTTATTGGACTGAAAAGAAGCTCCTGTTTTACTTAGTTTCCAATACTGAGTTGAACTAGATATGCTCCGTTTGTGTAGGAAGCACATTTTTTTGTTCTGAGCTAGCTCTCTGTACTGGCCCTATAGGAAACACAGTGGAGTGCAAGAGTGCCTGTTTCTCAAAAGCGGAGTGTTTTTCTTGTGAGGCCGACTGGGGTTTAATACATCTTCCTAAAAGGAGTTGAATCACATTCAGTTTCAAGTTCTAGCATTAAGTGTTAATTCAGGGTAAGAACACCACTATTGTGCTATTCTGGCCATAAACAGTGCAAATAGCACTCGCGTCTGTTCCCAGCAAATACAGTGTTTTGGACTGAAGAGAAGCTCCTGTTTTACTTAGTTTCCAATACTAAGTTGAACTAGATATGCCCCGTTTGTGTAGGAAGCACAGTTCTTTTGTTCTGAGCTAGCTCACTGTACTGGCCCTACAGGAAACACAGTGGAGTGCAAGAGTGCCTGTTTCTCAAAAGCAGAGTGTTTTTCTTGTAAGGCCGACTGGGGTTTCATACAACTTCCTAAACGGAGTTGAATCACATTCAGTTTCAAGTTCTAGCATTAAGTGTTAATTCAGGGTAAGAACACCACTATTGTGCTATTCTGGCCATAAACAGTACAAATAGCACTCGTGTCTGTTCTCAGCAAATACAGTGTATTGGACTGAAGAGAAGCTCCTGTTTTACTTAGTTTCCAATACTAAGTTGAACTAGATATGCCCCGTTTGTGTAGGAAGCACAGTTCTTTTGTTCTGAGCCAGCTCACTGTACTGGCCCTATAGGAAACACAGTGGAGTGCAAGAGTGCCTGTTTCTCAAAAGCAGAGTGTTTTTCTTGTAAGGCCGACTGGGGTTTAATACAACTTCCTAAACGGAGTTGAATCACATTCAGTTTCAAGTTCTAGCATTAAGTGTCAATTCAGGGTAAGAACACCACTATTGTGCTATTCTGGCCATAAACAGTGCAAATAGCACTCGCGTCTGTTCCCAGCAAATACAGTGTATTGGACTGAAGAGAAGCTCCTGTTTTACTTAGTTTCCAATACTGAGTTGAACTAGATATGCCCCGTTTGTGTAGGAAGCACAGTTCTTTTGTTCTGAGCTAGCTCACTGTACTGGCCCTATAGGAAACACAGTGGAGTGCAAGAGTGCCTATTTCTCAAAAGCAGAGTGTTTTTCTTGTAAGGACGACTGGGGTTTAATACAACTTCCTAAACGGAGTTGAATCACATTCAGTTTCAAGTTCTAGCATTAAGTGTTACTTCAGGGTCAGAACACCACTATTGTGCTATTTTGGCCATAAACAGTGCAAATAGCACTCGCGTCTGTTCCCAGCAAATACAGTGAATTGGACTGAAGAGAAGCTCCTGTTTTACTTAGTTTCCAATACTGAGTTGAACTAGATATGCCCCGTTTGTGTAGTAAGCACATTTCTTTTGTTCTTAGCTAGCTCACTGTACTGGCACTATAGGAAACACAGTGGAGTGCAAGAGTGCCTGTTTCTCAAAAGCAGAGTGTTTTTCTTGTAAGGCCGACTGGGGTTTAATACAACTTCTTAAACGGAGTTGAATCACATTCAGTTTCAAGTTCTAGCATTAAGTGTTAATTCAGGGTAAGAACACCACTATTGTTCTATTCTGGCCATAAACAGTGCAAATAGCACTCGCGTCTGTTCCCAGCAAATACAGTGTATTGGACTTAAGAGAAGCTCCTGTTTTACTTAGTTTCCAATACTGAGTTGAACTAGATATGCCCCGTTTGTGTAGGAAGCACAGTTCTTTTGTTCTGAGCTAGCTCACTGTACTGGCCCTATAGGAAACACAGTGGAGTGCAAGAGTGCCTGTTTCTCAAAAGCAGAGTTTTTTTCCTGTAAGACCGACTGGGGTTTAATACAACTTCCTAAACGGAGTTGAATCACATTCAGTTTCAAATTCTAGCATTAAGTGTTAATTCAGGGTCAGAACACCACTATTGTGCTATTCTGGCCATAAACAGTGCAAATAGCACTCGCGTCTGTTCCCAGCAAATACAGTGTATTGGACTGAAGAGAAGCTCCTGTTTTACCTAGTTTCCAATACTGAGTTGACGTAGATATGCCCCGTTTGTGTAGGAAGCACAGTTCTTTTGTTCTGAGCTAGCTCACTGTACTGGCCCTATAGGAAACACAGTGGAGTGCAAGAGTGCCTGTTTCTCAAAAGCAGAGTGTTTTTCTTGTAAGGCCGACTGGGGTTTAATACAACTTCCTAAACGGAGTTGAATCACATTCAGTTTCAAGTTCTAGCATTAAGTGTTACTTCAGGGTAGAACACCACTATTGTGCTATTCTGGCCATAAACAGTGCAAATAGCACTCGCGTCTGTTCCCTGCAAATACAGTGTATTGGACTGAAGAGAAGCTCCTGTTTTACTTAGTTTCCAATACTGAGTTGAACTAGATATGCCCCGTTTGTGTAGGAAGCACAGTTCTTTTGTTCTGAGCTAGCTCACTGTACTGGCCCTATAGGAAACACAGTGGAGTGCAAGAGTGCCTGTTTCTCAAAAGCAGAGAGTTTTTCTTGTAAGGCCGACTGGGGTTTAATACAACTTCCTAAACAGAGTTGAATCACAATAAGTTTCAAGTTCTAGCATTAAGTGTTACTTCAGGGTCAGAACACCACTATTGTGCTATTCTGGCCATAAACAGTGCAAATAGCACTCGCGTCTGTTCCCAGCAAATACAGTGTATTGGACTGAAGAGAAGCTCCTGTTTTACTTAGTTTCCAATATTGAGTTGAACTAGATATGCCCCGTTTTTGTAGGAAGCACAGTTCTTTTGTTCTGAGCTAGCTCACTGTACTGGCCCTATAGGAAACACAGTGGAGTGCAAGAGTGCCTGTTTCTCAAAAGCAGAGTGTTTTTCTTGTAAGGCCGACTCGGGTTTAATACAACTTCCTAAACGGAGTTGAATCACATTCAGTTTCAAGTTCTAGCATTAAGTGTTAATTCAGGGTAAGAACACCACTATTGTGCTATTCTGGCCATAAACAGTGCAAATAGCACTCGCGTCTGTTCTCAGCAAATACAGTGTATTGGACTGAAGAGAAGCTCCTGTTTTACTTAGTTTCCAATACTGAGTTGAACTAGATATGCCCCGTTTGTGTAGGAAGCACAGTTCTTTTGTTCTGAGCTAGCTCACTGTACTGGCCCTATAGGAAACACAGTGGAGTGCAAGAGTGCCTGTTTCTCAAAAGCAGAGTGTTTTTCTTGTAAGGCCGACTCGGGTTTAATACAACTTCCTAAACGGAGTTGAATCACATTCAGTTTCAAGTTCTAGCATTAAGTGTTACTTCAGGGTCGGAACACCACTATTGTGCTATTCTGGCCATAAACAGTGCAAATAGCACTCGCGTCTGTTCCCAGCAAATACAGTGTATTGGACTGAAGAGAAGCTCCTGTTTTACTTAGTTTCCAATACTGAGTTGAACTAGATATGCCCCGTTTGTGTAGGAAGCACAGTTCTTTTCTTCTGAGCTAGCTCACTGTACTGGCCCTATAGGAAACACAGAGAAGTGCAAGAGTGCCTATTTTTCAAAAGCAGAGTGTTTATGTTGTAAGGCCGACTGGGGTTTAATACAACTTCCTAAACAGAGTTGAATCACATTCAGTTTCAAGTTCTAGCATTAAGTGTTAATTCAGGGTAAGAACACCACTATTGTGCTATTCTGGCCATAAACAGTGCAAATAGCACTCGCGTCTGTTCCCAGCAAATACAGTGTATTGGACAGAAAAGAAGCTCCTGTTTTACTTAATTTCCAATACTGTGTTGAACTAGATATGCTCCGTTTGTGTAGGAAGCACAGTTCTTTTGTTCTGAGCTAGCTCACTGTACTGGCCCTATAGGAAACACAGTGGAGTGCAAGAGTGCCTGTTTCTCAAAAGCAGAGTGTTTTTCTTGTAAGGCCGACTGGGGTTTAATACAACTTCCTAAACGGAGTTGAATCACATTCAGTTTCAAGTTCTAGCATTAAGTGTCAATTCAGGGTCAGAACACCACTATTGTGCTATTCTGGCCATAAACAGTGCAAATAGCACTCGCGTCTGTTCCCAGCAAATACAGTGTATTGGACTGAAGAGAAGCTCCTGTTTTACTTAGTTTCCAATACTGAGTTGAACTAGATATGCCCCGTTTGTGTAGGAAGCACAGTTCTTTTGTTCTGAGCTAGCTCACTGTACTGGCCCTATAGGAAACACAGTGGAGTGCAAAAGTGCCTGTTTCTCAAAAGCAGAGTTTTTTTCTTGTAAGACCGACTGGGGTTTAATACAACTTCCTAAACGGAGTTGAATCACATTCAGTTTCAAGTTCTAGCATTAAGTGTTACTTCAGGGTCGGAACACCACTATTGTGCTATTCTGGCCATAAACAGTGCAAATAGCACTCGTGTCTGTTCCCAGCAAATACAGTGTATTGGACTGAAGAGAAGCTCCTGTTTTACTTAGTTTCCAATACTGAGTTGAACTAGATATGCCCCGTTTGTGTAGGAAGCACAGTTCTTTTCTTCTGAGCTAGCTCACTGTACTGGCCCTATAGGAAACACAGAGAAGTGCAAGAGTGCCTGTTTCTCAAAAGCAGAGTGTTTATCTTGTAAGGCCGACTGGGGTTTAATACAACTTCCTAAACGGAGTTGAATCACATTCAGTTTCAAGTTCTAGCATTAAGTGTTAATTCAGGGTAAGAACACCACTATTGTGCTATTCTGGCCATAAACAGTGCAAATAGCACTCGCGTCTGTTCCCAGCAAATACAGTGTATTGGACTGAAAAGAAGCTCCTGTTTTACTTAGTTTCCAATACTGAGTTGAACTAGATATGCTCCGTTTGTGTAGGAAGCACAGTTCTTTTGTTCTGAGCTAGCTCACTGTACTGGCCCTATAGGAAACACAGTGGAGTGCAAGAGTGCCTGTTTCTCAAAAGCAGAGTGTTTTTCTTGTAATGCCGACTGGGGTTTAAAACAACTTCCTAAACGGAGTTGAATCACATTCAGTTTCAAGTTCTAGCATTAAGTGTTAATTCAGGGTCAGAACACCACTATTGTGCTATTCTGGCCATAAACAGTGCAAATAGCACTCGCGTCTGTTCCCAGGAAATACAGTGTATTGGACTGAAGAGAAGCTCCTGTTTTACTTAGTTTCCAATACTGAGTTGAACTAGATATGCCCCGTTTGTGTAGGAAGCACAGTTCTTTTGTTCTGAGCTAGCACACTGTACTGGCCCTATAGGAAACACAGTGGAGTGCAAAAGTGCCTGTTTCTCAAAAGCAGAGTGTTTCTCTTGTAAGACCGACTGGGGTTTAATACAACTTCCTAAACGGAGTTGAATCACATTCAGTTTCAAGTTCTAGCATTAAGTGTTACTTCAGGGTCAGAACACCACTATTGTGCTATTCTGGCCATAAACAGTGCAAATAGCACTCGCGTCTGTTCCCAGCAAATACAGTGTATTGGACTGAAGAGAAGCTCCTGTTTTACTTAGTTTCCAATACTGAGTTGAACTAGATATGCCCCGTTGGTGTAGGAAGCACAGTTCTTTTGTTCTGAGCTAGCTCACTGTACTGGCCCTATGGGAAACACAGTGGAGTGCAAGAGTGCCTATTTCTCAAAAGCAGAGTGTTTATCTTGTAAGGCCGACTGGGGTTTAATACAACTTCCTAAACGGAGTTGAATCAAATTCAGTTTCAATTCTAGCATTAAGTGTTAATTCAGGGTAAGAACACCACTATTGTGCTATTATGGTCATAAACAGTGCAAATAGCACTCGCGTCTGTTCCCAGCAAATACAGTTTATTGGACTGAAAAGAAGCTCCTGTTTTACTTAGTTTCCAATACTGAGTTGAACTAGATATGCCCCGTTTGTGTAGGAAGCACAGTTCTTTTGTTCTGAGCTAGCTGTCTGTACTGGCCCTATAGGAAACACAGTGGAGTGCAAGAGTGCCTGTTTCTCAAAAGCAGAGTGTTTTCTTGTGAGGCCGACTGGGGTTTAATACAACTTCCTAAACAGAGTTGAATCATATTCAGTTTCAAGTTCTAGCATTAAGTGTTAATTCAGGGTAAGAACACCACTATTGTGCTATTCTGGCCATAAACAGTGCAAATAGCACTCGCGTTTGTTCCCAGCAATTACAGTGTATTGGACTGAAGAGAAGCTCCTGTTTTACTTAGTTTCCAATACTGAGTTGAACTAGATATGCCCCGTTTGTGTAGGAAGCACAGTTCTTTTGTTCTGAGCTAGCTCACTGTACTGGCCCTATAGGAAACACAGTGGAGTGCAAGAGTGCCTGTTTCTCAAAAGCAGAGTGTTTTTCTTGTAAGGCCGACTGGGGTTTAATACAACTTCCTAAACGGAGTTGAATCACATTCAGTTTCAAGTTCTAGCATTAAGTGTTACTTCAGGGTAGAACACCACTATTGTGCTATTCTGGCCATAAACAGTGCAAATAGCACTCGCGTCTGTTCCCAGCAAATACAGTGTATTGGACTGAAGAGAAGCTCCTGTTTTACTTAGTTTCCAATACTGAGTTGAACTAGATATGCCCCGTTTGTGTAGGAAGCACAGTTCTTTTGTTCTGAGCTAGCTCACTGTACTGGCCCTATAGGAAACACAGTGGAGTGCAAGAGTGCCTGTTTCTCAAAAGCAGAGTGTTTTTCTTGTAAGGCCGACTGGGGTTTAATACAACTTCCTAAACGGAGTTGAATCACATTCAGTTTCAAGTTCTAGCATTAAGTGTTACTTCAGGGTCAGAACACCACTATTGTGCTATTCTGGCCATAAACAGTGCAAATAGCACTCGCGTCTGTTCCCAGCAAATACAGTGTATTGGACTGAAGAGAAGCTCCTGTTTTACTTAGTTTCCAATACTGAGTTGAACTAGATATGCCCCGTTGGTGTAGGAAGCACAGTTCTTTTGTTCTGAGCTAGCTCACTGTACTGGCCCTATAGGAAACACAGTGGAGTGCAAGAGTGCCTGTTTCTCAAAAGCATAGTGTTTTTCTTGTAAGGCCGACTGGGGTTTAATACAACTTCCTAAACGGAGTTGAATCACATTCAGTTTCAAGTTCTAGCATTAAGTGTTACTTCAGGGTAACAACACCACTATTGTGCTATTCTGGCCATAAACAGTGCAAATAGCACTCGCGTCTGTTCCCAGCAAATACAGTGTATTGGACTGAAGAGAAGCTCCTGTTTTACTTAGTTTCCAATACTGAGTTGAACTAGATATGCCCCGTTTGTGTAGGAAGCACAGTTCTTTTGTTCTGAGCTAGCTCACTGTACTGGCCCTATAGGAAACACAGAGAAGTGCAAGAGTGCCTATTTCTCAAAAGCAGAGTGTTTATCTTGTAAGGCCGACTGGGGTTTAATACAACTTCCTAAACAGAGTTGAATCACATTCAGTTTCAAGTTCTAGCATTAAGTGTTAATTCAGGGTAAGAACACCACTATTGTGCTATTCTGGCCATAAACAGTGCAAATAGCACTCGCGTCTGTTCCCAGCAAATACAGTGTATTGGACTGAAGAGAAGCTCCTGTTTTACTTAGTTTCCAATACTGAGTTGAACTAGATATGCCCCGTTTGTGTAGGAAGCACAGTTCTTTTGTTCTGAGCTAGCTCACTGTACTGGCCCTATAGGAAACACAGTGGAGTGCAAGAGTGCCTGTTTCTCAAAAGCAGAGTGTTTTTCTTGTAAGGCCGACTGGGGTTTAATACAACTTCCTAAACGGAGTTGAATCACATTCAGTTTCAAGTTCTAGCATTAAGTGTTACTTCAGGGTCAGAACACCACTATTGTGCTATTCTGGCCATAAACAGTGCAAATAGCACTCGCGTCTGTTCCCAGCAAATACAGTGTATTGGACTGAAGAGAAGCTCCTGTTTTACTTAGTTTCCAATACTGAGTTGAACTAGATATGCCCCGTTTGTGTAGGAAGCACAGTTCTTTTGTTCTGAGCTAGCTCACTGTACTGGCCCTATAGGAAACACAGTGGAGTGCAAGAGTGCCTGTTTCTCAAAAGCATAGTGTTTTTCTTGTAAGGCCGACTGGGGTTTAATACAACTTCCTAAACGGAGTTGAATCACATTCAGTTTCAAGTTCTAGCATTAAGTGTTACTTCAGGGTAACAACACCACTATTGTGCTATTCTGGCCATAAACAGTGCAAATAGCACTCGCGTCTGTTCCCAGCAAATACAGTGTATTGGACTGAAGAGAAGCTCCTGTTTTACTTAGTTTCCAATACTGAGTTGAACTAGATATGCCCCGTTTGTGTAGGAAGCACAGTTCTTTTGTTCTGAGCTAGCTCACTGTACTGGCCCTATAGGAAACACAGAGAAGTGCAAGAGTGCCTATTTCTCAAAAGCAGAGTGTTTATCTTGTAAGGCCGACTGGGGTTTAATACAACTTCCTAAACAGAGTTGAATCACATTCAGTTTCAAGTTCTAGCATTAAGTGTTAATTCAGGGTAAGAACACCACTATTGTGCTATTCTGGCCATAAACAGTGCAAATAGCACTCGCGTCTGTTCCCAGCGAATACAGTGTATTGGACTGAAAAGAAGCTCCTGTTTTACTTAGTTTCCAATACTGAGTTGAACTAGATATGCCCCGTTTGTGTAGGAAGCACAGTTCTTTTGTTCTGAGCTAGCTCACTGTACTGGCCCTATAGGAAACACAGTGGAGTGCAAGAGTGCCTGTTTCTCAAAAGCAGAGTGTTTTTCTTGTAAGGCCGACTGGGGTTTAATACAACTTCCTAAACGGAGTTGAATCACATTCAGTTTCAAGTTGAGCATTAAGTGTTAATTCAGGGTCAGAACACCACTATTGTGCTATTCTGGCCATAAACAGTGCAAATAGCACTCGCGTCTGTTCCCAGCAAATACAGTGTATTGGACTGAAGAGAAGCTCCTGTTTTACTTAGTTTCCAATACTGAGTTGAACTAGATATGCCCCGTTTGTGTAGTAAGCACATTTCTTTTGTTCTGAGCTAGCTCACTGTACTGGCACTATAGGAAACACAGTGGAGTGCAAGAGTGCCTGTTTCTCAAAAGCAGAGTGTTTTTCTTGTAAGGCCAACTGGAGTTTAATACAACATCTTAAACGGAGTTGAATCACATTCAGTTTCAAGTTCTAGCATTAAGTGTTACTTCAGGGTCAGAACACCACTATTGTGCTATTCTGGCCATAAACAGTGCAAATAGCACTCGCGTCTGTTGCCAGCAAATACAGTGTATTGGACTGAAGAGAAGCTCCTGTTGTACTTAGTTTCCAATTCTAAGTTGAACTAGATATGCCCTGTTTGTGTAGGAAGCACATTTCTTTTGTTCTGAGCTAGCTCACTGTACTGGCCCTATAGGAAACACAGTGGAGTGCAAGAGTGCCTGTTTCTCAAAAGCAGAGTGTTTTTCTTGTAAGGCCGACTGGGGTTTAATACAACTTCCTAAACGGAGTTGAATCACATTCAGTTTCAAGTTCTAGCATTAAGTGTTAATTCAGGGTAAGAACACCACTATTGTGCTATTCTGGCCATAAACAGTGCAAATAGCACTCGCGTCTGTTCCCAGCAAATACAGTGTATTGGACTGAAGAGAAGCTCCTGTTTTACTTAGTTTCCAATACTGAGTTGAACTAGATATGCCCCGTTTGTGTAGGAAGCACAGTTCTTTTGTTCTGAGCTAGCTCACTGTACTGACCCTATAGGAAACACAGTGGAGTGCAAGAGTGCCTGTTTCTCAAAAGCAGAGTGTTTTTCTTGTAAGGCCGACTGGGGTTTAATACAACTTCCTAAACGGAGTTGAATCACATTCAGTTTCAAGTTCTAGCATTAAGTGTTACTTCAGGGTCAGAACACCACTATTGTGCTATTCTGGCCATAAACAGTGCAAATAGCACTCGCGTCTGTTCCCAGCAAATACAGTGTATTGGACTGAAGAGAAGCTCCTGTTTTACTTAGTTTCCAATACTGAGTTGAACTAGATATGCCCCATTTGTGTAGGGAGCACAGTTCTTTTGTTCTGAGCTAGCTCACTGTACTGGCCCTATAGGAAACACAGTGGAGTGCAAGAGTGCCTGTTTCTCAAAAGCAGACTGTTTTTCTTGTAAGGCCGACTGGGTTTTAATACAACTTCCTAAACGGAGTTGAATCACATTCAGTTTCAAGTTCTAGCATTAAGTGTTAATTCAGCGTCAGAACACCACTATTGTGCTATTCTGGCCATAAACAGTGCAAATAGCACTCGCGTCTGTTCCCAGCAAATACAGTGTTTTGGACTGAAGAGAAGCTCCTGTTTTACTTAGTTTCCAATACTGAGTTGAACTAGATATGCCCCGTTTGTGTAGGAAGCACAGTTCTTTTGTTCTGAGCTAGCTCACTGTACTGGCCCTATAGGAAACACAGTGGAGTGCAAGAGTGCCTGTTTCTCAAAAGCAGAGTGTTTTTCTTGTAAGGCCGACTCGGGTTTAATACAACTTCCTAAACGGAGTTGAATCACATTCAGTTTCAAGTTCTAGCATTAAGTGTTAATTCAGGGTAAGAACACCACTATTGTGCTATTCTGGCCATAAACAGTGCAAATAGCACTCGCGTCTGTCCCCAGCAAATACAGTGTATTGGACTGAAGAGAAGCTCCTGTTTTACTTAGTTTCCAATACTGAGTTGAACTAGATATGCCCCGTTTGTGTAGGAAGCACAGTTCTTTTGTTCTGAGCTAGCTCACTGTACTGGCCCTATAGGAAACACAGTGGAGTGCAAGAGTGCCTGTTTCTCAAAAGCAGAGTGTTTTTCTTGTAAGGCCGACTGGGGTTTAATACAACTTTCTAAACGAAGTTGAATCACATTCAGTTTCAAGTTCTAGCATTAAGTGTTACTTCAGGGTCAGAACACCACTATTGTGCTATTCTGGCCATAAACAGTGCAAATAGCACTCACGTCTGTTCCCAGCAAATACAGTGTATTGGACTGAAAAGAAGCTCCTGTTTTACTTAGTTTCCAATACTGAGTTGAACTAGATATGCCCCGTTTGTGTAGTAAGCACATTTCTTTTGTTCTGAGCTAGCTCACTGTACTGGCCCTATAGGAAACACATTGGAGTGCAAGAGTGCCTGTTTCTCAAAAGCAGAGTGTTTTTCTTGTAAGGCCGACTGGGGTTTAATACAACTTCTTAAACGGAGTTGAATCACATTCAGTTTCAAGTTCTAGCATTAAGTGTTAATTCAGGGTAAGAACACCACTATTGTGCTATTCTGGCCATAAACAGTGCAAATAGCACTCGCTTCTGTTCCCAGCAAATACAGTGTATTGGACTGAAGAGAAGCTCCTGTTTTACTTAGTTTCCAATACTGAGTTGAACTAGATATGCCCCGTTTGTGTAGGAAGCACAGTTCTTTTGTTCTGAGCTAGCTCACTGTACTGGCCCTATAGGAAACACAGTGGAGTGTAAGAGTGCCTGTTTCTCAAAAGCAGAGTGTTTTTCTTGTAAGACCGACTGGGGTTTAATACAACTTCCTAAACGGAGTTGAATCACATTCAGTTTCAAGTTCTAGCATTAAGTGTTAATTCAGGGTAAGAACACCACTATTGTGCTATTCTGGCCATAAACAGTGCAAATAGCACTCGCGTCTGTTCCCAGCAAATACAGTGTATTGGACTGAAGAGAAGCTCCTGTTTTACTTAGTTTCCAATACTGAGTTGAACTAGATATGCCCCGTTTGTGTAGGAAGCACAGTTCTTTTGTTCTGAGCTAGCTCACTGTACTGGCCCTATAGGAAACACAGTGGAGTGCAAGAGTGCCTGTTTCTCAAAAGCAGAGTGTTTTTCTTGTAAGGCCGACTGGGGTTTAATACAACTTCCTAAAGGGAGTTGAATCACATTCAGTTTCAAGTTCTAGCATTAAGTGTTACTTCAGGGTCAGAACACCACTATTGTGCTATTCTGGCCATAAACAGTGCAAATAGCACTCGCGTCTGTTCCCAGCAAATACAGTGTATTGGACTGAAGAGAAGCTCCTGTTTTACTTAGTTTCCAATACTGAGTTGAACTAGATATGCCCCGTTTGTGTAGGAAGCACAGTTCTTTTGTTCTGAGCTAGCTCACTGTACTGGCCCTATAGGAAACACAGTGGAGTGCAAGAGTGCCTGTTTCTCAAAAGCAGAGTGTTTTTCTTGTAAGGCCGACTGGGGTTTAATACAACTTCCTAAACGGAGTTGAATCACATTCAGTTTCAAGTTCTAGCATTAAGTGTTAATTCAGGGTAAGAACACCACTATTGTGCTATTCTGGCCATAAACAGTGCAAATAGCACTCGCGTCTGTTCCCAGCAAATACAGTGTATTGGACTGAAGAGAAGCTCCTGTTTTACTTAGTTTCCAATACTGAGTTGAACTACATATGCCCCGTTTGTGTAGGAAGCACAGTTCTTTTGTTCTGAGCTAGCTCACTGTACTGGCCCTATAGGAAACACAGAGAAGTGCAAGAGTGCCTATTTCTCAAAAGCAGAGTGTTTATCTTGTAAGGCCGACTGGGGTTTAATACATCTTCCTAAACAGAGTTGAATCACATTCAGTTTCAAGTTCTAGCATTAAGTGTTAATTCAGGGTAAGAACACCACTATTGTGCTATTCTGGCCATAAACAGTGCAAATAGCACTCGCGTCTGTTCCCAGCGAATACAGTGTATTGGACTGAAAAGAAGCTCCTGTTTTACTTAGTTTCCAATACTGAGTTGAACTAGATATGCCCCGTTGGTGTAGGAAGCACAGTTCTTTTGTTCTGAGCTAGCTCACTGTACTGGCCCTATAGGAAACACAGTGGAGTGCAAGAGTGCCTGTTTCTCAAAAGCAGAGTGTTTTTCTTGTAAGGCCGACTGGGGTTTAATACAACTTCCTAAACGGTGTTGAATCACATTCAGTTTCAAGTTGAGCATTAAGTGTTAATTCAGGGTCAGAACACCACTATTGTGCTATTCTGGCCATAAACAGTGCAAATAGCACTCGCGTCTGTTCCCAGCAAATACAGTGTATTGGACTGAAGAGAAGCTCCTGTTTTACTTAGTTTCCAATACTGAGTTGAACTAGATATGCCCCGTTTGTGTAGTAAGCACATTTCTTTTGTTCTGAGCTAGCTCACTGTACTGGCACTATAGGAAACACAGTGGAGTGCAAGAGTGCCTGTTTCTCAAAAGCAGAGTGTTTTTCTTGTAAGGCCAACTGGAGTTTAATACAACATCTTAAACGGAGTTGAATCACATTCAGTTTCAAGTTCTAGCATTAAGTGTTACTTCAGGGTCAGAACACCACTATTGTGCTATTCTGGCCATAAACAGTGCAAATAGCACTCGCGTCTGTTGCCAGCAAATACAGTGTATTGGACTGAAGAGAAGCTCCTGTTTTACTTAGTTTCCAATTCTAAGTTGAACTCGATATGCCCCGTTTGTGTAGGAAGCACATTTCTTTTGTTCTGAGCTAGCTCACTGTACTGGCCCTATAGGAAACACAGTGGAGTGCAAGAGTGCCTGTTTCTCAAAAGCAGAGTGTTTTTCTTGTAAGGCCGACTGGGGTTTAATACAACTTCCTAAACGGAGTTGAATCACATTCAGTTTCAAGTTCTAGCATTAAGTGTTAATTCAGGGTAAGAACACCACTATTGTGCTATTCTGGCCATAAACAGTGCAAATAGCACCCGCGTCTGTTCCCAGCAAATACAGTGTATTGGACTGAAGAGAAACTCCTGTTTAACTTAGTTTCCAATACTGAGTTGAACTAGATATGCCCCGTTTGTGTAGGAAGCACAGTTCTTTTGTTCTGAGCTAGCTCACTGTACTGACCCTATAGGAAACACAGTGGAGTGCAAGAGTGCCTGTTTCTCAAAAGCAGAGTGTTTTTCTTGTAAGGCCGACTGGGGTTTAATACAACTTCCTAAACGGAGTTGAATCACATTCAGTTTCAAGTTCTAGCATTAAGTGTTACTTCAGGGTCAGAACACCACTATTGTGCTATTCTGGCCATAAACAGTGCAAATAGCACTCGCGTCTGTTCCCAGCAAATACAGTGTTTTGGACTGAAGAGAAGCTCCTGTTTTACTTAGTTTCCAATACTGAGTTGAACTAGATATGCCCCGTTTGTGTAGGAAGCACAGTTCTTTTGTTCTGAGCTAGCTCACTGTACTGGCCCTATAGGAAACACAGTGGAGTGCAAGAGTGCCTGTTTCTCTAAAGCAGAGTGTTTTTCTTGTAAGGCCGACTCGGGTTTAATACAACTTCCTAAACGGAGTTGAATCACATTCAGTTTCAAGTTCTAGCATTAAGTGTTAATTCAGGGTAAGAACACCACTATTGTGCTATTCTGGCCATAAACAGTGCAAATAGCACTCGCGTCTGTCCCCAGCAAATACAGTGTATTGGACTGAAGAGAAGCTCCTGTTTTACTTAGTTTCCAATACTGAGTTGAACTAGATATGCCCTTTTTGTGTAGGAAGCACAGTTCTTTTGTTCTGAGCTAGCTCATTGTACTGGCCCTATAGGAAACACAGTGGAGTGCAAGAGTGCCTGTTTCTCAAAAGCAGAGTGTTTTTCTTGTAAGGCCGACTGGGGTTTAATACAACTTCCTAAACGGAGTTGAATCACATTCAGTTTCAAGTTCTAGCATTAAGTGTTAATTCAGGGTCAGAACACCACTATTGTGCTATTCTGGCCATAAACAGTGCAAATAGCACTCGCGTCTGATCCCAGCAAATACAGTGTATTGGACTGAAGAGAAGCTCCTGTTTTACTTAGTTTCCAATACTGAGTTGAACTAGATATGCCCCGTTTGTGTAGGAAGCACATTTCTTTTGTTCTGAGCTAGCTCACTGTACTGGCCCTATAGGAAACACAGTGGAGTGCAAGAGTGCCTGTTTCTCAAAAGCAGAGTGTTTTTCTTGTAAGGCCGACTGGGGTTTAATACAACTTCCAAAACGGAGTTGAATCACATTCAGTTTAAAGTTCTAGCATTAAGTGTTACTTCAGGGTCAGAACACCACTATTGTGCTATTCTGGCCATAAACAGTGCAAATAGCACTCGCTTCTGTTCCCAGCAAATACAGTGTATTGGACTGAAGAGAAGCTCCTGTTTTACTTAGTTTCCAATACGGAGTTGAACTAGATATGCCCTGTTTGTGTAGGAAGCACATTTCTTTTGTTCTGAGCTAGCTCACTGTACTGGCCCTATAGGAAACACAGTGGAGTGCAAGAGTGCCTGTTTCTCAAAAGCAGAGTGTTTTTCTTGTAAGGCCGACTGGGGTTTAATACAACTTCCTAAACGGAGTTGAATCACATTCAGTTTCAAATTCTAGCATTAAGTGTAACTTCAGGGTCAGAACACCACTATTGTGCTATTCTGGCCATAAACAGTGCAAATAGCACTCGCGTCTGTTCCCAGCAAATACAGTGTATTGCACTGAAGAGAAGCTCCTGTTTTACTTAGTTTCCAATACTGAGTTGAACTAGATATGCCCCGTTTGTGTAGGAAGCACAGTTCTTTTGTTCTGAGCTAGCTCACTGTACTGGCCCTATAGGAAACACAGTGGAGTGCAAGAGTGCCTGTTTCTCAAAAGCAGAGTGTTTTTCTTGTAAGGCCGACTGAGGTTTAATACAACTTCCTAAACGGAGTTGAATCACATTCAGTTTCAAGTTCTAGCATTAAGTGTTAATTCAGGGTAAGAACACCACTATTGTGCTATTCTGGCCATAAACAGTGCAAATAGCACTCGCGTCTGTTCCCAGCAAATACAGTGTATTGGACTGAAGAGAAGCTCCTGTTTTACTTAGTTTCCAATACTGAGTTGAACTAGATATGCCCCGTTTGTGTAGGAAGCACAGTTCTTTTGTTCTGAGCTAGCTCAGTGTACTGGCCCTATAGGAAACACAGTGGAGTGCAAGAGTGCCTGTTTCTCAAAAGCAGAGTGTTTTTCTTGTAAGGCCGACTGGGGTTTAATACAACTTTCTAAACGAAGTTGAATCACATTCAGTTTCAAGTTCTAGCATTAAGTGTTACTTCAGGGTCAGAACACCACTATTGTGCTATTCTGGCCATAAACAGTGCAAATAGCACTCGCGTCTGTTCCCAGCAAATACAGTGTATTGGACTGAAGAGAAGCTCCTGTTTTACTTAGTTTCCAATACTGAGTTGAACTAGATATGCCCCGTTTGTGTAGTAAGCACATTTCTTTTGTTCTGAGCTAGCTCACTGTACTGGCCCATTAGGAAATACATTGGAGTGCAAGAGTGCCTGTTTCTCAAAAGCAGAGTGTTTTTCTTGTAAGGCCGACTGGGGTTTAATACAACTTCTTAAACGGAGTTGAATCACATTCAGTTTCAAGTTCTAGCATTAAGTGTTAATTCAGGGTAAGAACACCACTATTGTGCTATTCTGGCCATAAACAGTGCAAATAGCACTCGCGTCTGTTCTCAGCAAATACAGTGTATTGGACTGAAGAGAAGCTCCTGTTTTACTTAGTTTCCAATACTGAGTTGAACTAGATATGCCCCGTTTGTGTAGGAAGCACAGTTCTTTTGTTCTGAGCTAGCTCACTGTACTGGCCCTATAGGAAACACAGTGGAGTGCAAGAGTGCCTGTTTCTCAAAAGCAGAGTGTTTTTCTTGTAAGGCCGACTGGGGTTTAATACAACTTCCTAAACGGAGTTGAATCACATTCAGTTTCAAGTTCTAGCATTAAGTGTTACTTCAGGGTCAGAACACCACTATTGTGCTATTCTGGCCATAAACAGTGCAAATAGCACTCGCTTCTGTTCCCAGCAAATACAGTGTATTGGACTGAAGAGAAGCTCCTGTTTTACTTAGTTTCCAATACTGAGTTGAACTAGATATGTCCCGTTTGTGTAGGAAGCACAGTTCTTTTGTTCTGAGCTAGCTCACTGTACTGGCCCTATAGGAAACACAGTGGAGTGCAAGAGTGCCTGTTTCTCAAAAGCAGAGTGTTTTTCTTGTAAGGCCGACTGGGGTGTAATACAACTTCCTAAACGGAGTTGAATCACATTCAGTTTCAAGTTCTAGCATTAAGTGTTAATTCAGGGTCAGAACACCACTATTGTGCTATTCTGGCCATAAACAGTGCAAATAGCACTCGCGTCTGTTCCCAGCAAATACAGTGTATTGGACTGAAGAGAAGCTCCTGTTTTACTTAGTTTCCAATACTGAGTTGAACTAGATATGCCCCGTTTGTGTAGGAAGCACAGTTCTTTTGTTCTGAGCTAGCTCACTGTACTGGCCCTATAGGAAACACAGTGGAGTGCAAGAGTGCCTGTTTCTCAAAAGCATTGTGTTTTTCTTGTAAGGCCGACTGGGGTTTAATACAACTTCCTAAACGGAGTTGAATCACATTCAGTTTCAAGTTCTAGCATTAAGTGTTAATTCAGGGTCAGAACACCACTATTGTGCTATTCTGGCCATAAACAGTGCAAATAGCACTCGCGTCTGTTCCCAGCAAATACAGTGTATTGGACTGAAGAGAAGCTCCTGTTTTACTTAGTTTCCAATACTGAGTTGAACTACATATGCCCCGTTTGTGTAGGAAGCACAGTTCTTTTTTTCTGAGCTAGCACACTGTACTGGCCCTATAGGAAACACAGTGGAGTGCAAGAGTGCCTGTTTCTCAAAAGCAGAGTGTTTTTCTTGTAAGGCCGACTGGGGTTTAATACAACTTCCTAAACGGAGTTGAATCACATTCAGGTTCAAGTTCTAGCATTAAGTGTTAATTCAGGGTAAGAACACCACTATTGTGCTATTCTGGCTATAAACAGTGCAAATAGCACTCGCGTCTGTTCCCAGCAAATACAGTGTATTGGACTGAAGAGAAGCTCCTGTTTTACTTAGTTTCCAATACTGAGTTGAACTAGATATGCCCCGTTTGTGTAGGAAGCACAGTTCTTTTGTTCTGAGCTAGCTCACTGTACTGGCCCTATAGAAAACACAGTGGAGTGCAAGAGTGCCTGTTTCTCAAAAGCAGAGTGTTTTTCTTGTAAGGCCAACTGGGGTTTAATACAACTTCCTAAACGGAGTTGAATCACATTCAGTTTCAAGTTCTAGCATTAAGTGTTATTTCAGGGTCAGAACACCACTATTGTGCTATTCTGGCCATAAACAGTTGCAATAGCACTCGCGTCTGTTCCCAGCAAATACAGTGTATTGGACTGAAGAGAAGCTCCTGTTTTACTTAGTTTCCAATACTGAGTTGAACTAGATATGCCCCGTTTGTGTAGTAAGCACAGTTCTTTTGTTCTGAGCTAGCTCACTGTACTGGCCCTATAGGAAACACAGTGGAGTGCAAGAGTGCCTGTTTCTCAAAAGCAGAGTGTTTTTCTTGTAAGGCCGACTGGGGTTTAATACAACTTCCTAAACGGAGTTGAATCACATTCAGTTTCAAATTCTAGCATTAAGTGTAACTTCAGGGTCAGAACACCACTATTGTGCTATTCTGGCCATAAACAGTTGCAATAGCACTCGCGTCTGTTCCCAGCAAATACAGTGTATTGGACTGAAGAGAAGCTCCTGTTTTACTTAGTTTCCAATACTGAGTTGAACTAGATATGCCCCGTTTGTGTAGGAAGCACAGTTCTTTTGTTCTGAGCTAGCTCACTGTACTGGCCCTATAGGAAACACAGTGGAGTGCAAGAGTGCCTGTTTCTCAAAAGCAGAGTGTTTTTCTTGTAAGGCCGACTGGGGTTTAATACAACTTCCTAAACGGAGTTGAATCACATTCAGTTTCTAATTCTAGCATTAAGTGTAACTTCAGGGTCAGAACACCACTATTGTGCTATTCTGACCATAAACAGTGCAAATAGCACTCGCGTCTGTTCCCAGCAAATACAGTGTATTGCACTGAAGAGAAGCTCCTGTTTTACTTAGTTTCCAATACTGAGTTGAACTAGATATGCCCCGTTTGTGTAGGAAGCACAGTTCTTTTGTTCTGAGCTAGCTCACTGTACTGGCCCTATAGGAAACACAGTGGAGTGCAAGAGTGCCTGTTTCTCAAAAGCAGAGTGTTTTTCTTGTAAGGCCGACTGAGGTTTAATACAACTTCCTAAACGGAGTTGAATCACATTCAGTTTCAAGTTCTAGCATTAAGTGTTAATTCAGGGTAAGAACACCACTATTGTGCTATTCTGGCCATAAACAGTGCAAATAGCACTCGCGTCTGTTCCCAGCAAATACAGTGTATTGGACTGAAGAGAAGCTCCTGTTTTACTTAGTTTCCAATACTGAGTTGAACTAGATATGCCCCGTTTGTGTAGGAAGCACAGTTCTTTTGTTCTGAGCTAGCTCAGTGTACTGGCCCTATAGGAAACACAGTGGAGTGCAAGAGTGCCTGTTTCTCAAAAGCAGAGTGTTTTTCTTGTAAGGCCGACTGGGGTTTAATACAACTTTCTAAACGAAGTTGAATCACATTCAGTTTCAAGTTCTAGCATTAAGTGTTACTTCAGGGTCAGAACACCACTATTGTGCTATTCTGGCCATAAACAGTGCAAATAGCACTCGCGTCTGTTCCCAGCAAATACAGTGTATTGGACTGAAGAGAAGCTCCTGTTTTACTTAGTTTCCAATACTGAGTTGAACTAGATATGCCCCGTTTGTGTAGTAAGCACATTTCTTTTGTTCTGAGCTAGCTCACTGTACTGGCCCATTAGGAAATACATTGGAGTGCAAGAGTGCCTGTTTCTCAAAAGCAGAGTGTTTTTCTTGTAAGGCCGACTGGGGTTTAATACAACTTCTTAAACGGAGTTGAATCACATTCAGTTTCAAGTTCTAGCATTAAGTGTTAATTCAGGGTAAGAACACCACTATTGTGCTATTCTGGCCATAAACAGTGCAAATAGCACTCGCGTCTGTTCTCAGCAAATACAGTGTATTGGACTGAAGAGAAGCTCCTGTTTTACTTAGTTTCCAATACTGAGTTGAACTAGATATGCCCCGTTTGTGTAGGAAGCACAGTTCTTTTGTTCTGAGCTAGCTCACTGTACTGGCCCTATAGGAAACACAGTGGAGTGCAAGAGTGCCTGTTTCTCAAAAGCAGAGTGTTTTTCTTGTAAGGCCGACTGGGGTTTAATACAACTTCCTAAACGGAGTTGAATCACATTCAGTTTCAAGTTCTAGCATTAAGTGTTACTTCAGGGTCAGAACACCACTATTGTGCTATTCTGGCCATAAACAGTGCAAATAGCACTCGCTTCTGTTCCCAGCAAATACAGTGTATTGGACTGAAGAGAAGCTCCTGTTTTACTTAGTTTCCAATACTGAGTTGAACTAGATATGTCCCGTTTGTGTAGGAAGCACAGTTCTTTTGTTCTGAGCTAGCTCACTGTACTGGCCCTATAGGAAACACAGTGGAGTGCAAGAGTGCCTGTTTCTCAAAAGCAGAGTGTTTTTCTTGTAAGGCCGACTGGGGTGTAATACAACTTCCTAAACGGAGTTGAATCACATTCAGTTTCAAGTTCTAGCATTAAGTGTTAATTCAGGGTCAGAACACCACTATTGTGCTATTCTGGCCATAAACAGTGCAAATAGCACTCGCGTCTGTTCCCAGCAAATACAGTGTATTGGACTGAAGAGAAGCTCCTGTTTTACTTAGTTTCCAATACTGAGTTGAACTAGATATGCCCCGTTTGTGTAGGAAGCACAGTTCTTTTGTTCTGAGCTAGCTCACTGTACTGGCCCTATAGGAAACACAGTGGAGTGCAAGAGTGCCTGTTTCTCAAAAGCAGAGTGTTTTTCTTGTAAGGCCGACTGGGGTTTAATACAACTTCCTAAACGGAGTTGAATCACATTCAGTTTCAAGTTCTAGCATTAAGTGTTAATTCAGGGTCAGAACACCACTATTGTGCTATTCTGGCCATAAACAGTGCAAATAGCACTCGCGTCTGTTCCCAGCAAATACAGTGTATTGGACTGAAGAGAAGCTCCTGTTTTACTTAGTTTCCAATACTGAGTTGAACTACATATGCCCCGTTTGTGTAGGAAGCACAGTTCTTTTTTTCTGAGCTAGCACACTGTACTGGCCCTATAGGAAACACAGTGGAGTGCAAGAGTGCCTGTTTCTCAAAAGCAGAGTGTTTTTCTTGTAAGGCCGACTGGGGTTTAATACAACTTCCTAAACGGAGTTGAATCACATTCAGGTTCAAGTTCTAGCATTAAGTGTTAATTCAGGGTAAGAACACCACTATTGTGCTATTCTGGCTATAAACAGTGCAAATAGCACTCGCGTCTGTTCCCAGCAAATACAGTGTATTGGACTGAAGAGAAGCTCCTGTTTTACTTAGTTTCCAATACTGAGTTGAACTAGATATGCCCCGTTTGTGTAGGAAGCACAGTTCTTTTGTTCTGAGCTAGCTCACTGTACTGGCCCTATAGGAAACACAGTGGAGTGCAAGAGTGCCTGTTTCTCAAAAGCAGAGTGTTTTTCTTGTAAGGCCAACTGGGGTTTAATACAACTTCCTAAACGGAGTTGAATCACATTCAGTTTCAAGTTCTAGCATTAAGTGTTAATTCAGGGTCAGAACACCACTATTGTGCTATTCTGGCCATAAACAGTGCAAATAGCACTCGCGTCTGTTCCCAGCAAATACAGTGTATTGGACTGAAGAGAAGCTCCTGTTTTACTTAGTTTCCAATACTGAGTTGAACTAGATATGCCCCGTTTGTGTAGGAAGCACAGTTCTTTTGTTCTGAGCTAGCTCACTGTACTGGCCCTATAGGAAACACAGTGGAGTGCAAGAGTGCCTGTTTCTCAAAAGCAGAGTGTTTTTCTTGTAAGGCCGACTGGGGTTTAATACAACTTCCTAAACGGAGTTGAATCACATTCAGTTTCAAGTTCTAGCATTAAGTGTTACTTCAGGGTCAGAACACCACTATTGTGCTATTCTGGCCATAAACAGTGCAAATAGCACTCGCGTCTGTTCCCAGCAAATACAGTGTATTGGACTGAAGAGAAGCTCCTGTTTTACTTAGTTCGAATACTGAGTTGAACTAGATATGCCCCGTTTGTGTAGGAAGCACAGTTCTTTTGTTCTGAGCTAGCTCACTGTACTGGCCCTATAGGAAACACAGTGGAGTGCAAGAGTGCCTGTTTCTCAAAAGCAGAGTGTTTTTCTTGTAAGGCCGACTGGGGTTTAAAACAACTTCCTAAACGGAGTTGAATCACATTCAGTTTCAAGTTCTAGCATTAAGTGTTAATTCAGGGTAAGAACACCACTATTGTGCTATTCTGGCCATAAACAGTGCAAATAGCACTCGCGTCTGTTCCCAGCAAATACAGTGTATTGGACTGAAGAGAAGCTCCTGTTTTACTTAATTTCCAATACTGAGTTGAACTAGATATGCCCCGTTTGTGTAGGAAGCACATTTCTTTTGTTCTGAGCTAGCTCACTGTACTGGCCCTATAGGAAACACAGTGGAGTGCAAGAGTGCCTGTTTCTCAAAAGCAGAGTGTTTTTCTTGTAAGGCCGACTGGGGTTTAATACAACTTCCTAAACGGAGTTGAATCACATTCAGTTTCAAGTTCTAGCATTAAGTGTTACTTCAGGGTCAGAACACCACTATTGTGCTATTCTGGCCATAAACAGTGCAAATAGCACTCGTGTCTGTTCCCAGCAAATACAGTGTATTGGACTGAAGAGAAGCTCCTGTTTTACTTAGTTTCCAATACTGAGTTGAACTAGATATGCCCCGTTTGTGTAGGAAGCACAGTTCTTTTGTTCTGAGCTAGCTCACTGTACTGGCCCTATAGGAAATACAGTGGAGTGCAAGAGTGCCTGTTTCTCAAAAGCAGAGTGTTTTTCTTGTAAGGCAGACTGGGTTTTAATACAACTTCCTAAACGGAGTTGAATCACATTCAGTTTCAAGTTCTAGCATTAAGTGTTAATTCAGGGTAAGAACACCACTATTGTGCTATTCTGGCCATAAACAGTGCAAATAGCACTCGCGTCTGTTCCCAGCAAATACAGTGTATTGGACTGAAGAGAAGCTCCTGTTTTACTTAGTTTCCAATACTGAGTTGAACTAGATATGTCCCGTTTGTGTAGGAAGCACAGTTCTTTTGTTCTGAGCTAGCTCACTGTACTGGCCCTATAGGAAACACAGTGGAGTGCAAGAGTGCCTGTTTCTCAAAAGCAGAGTGTTTTTCTTGTAAGGCCGACTGGGGTTTAATACAACTTCCTAAACGGAGTTGAATCACATTCAGTTTCAAGTTCTAGCATTAAGTGTTACTTCAGCGTCAGAACACCACTGTTGTGCTATTCTGGCCATAAACAGTGCAAATAGCACTCGCGTCTGTTCCCAGCAAATACAGTGTATTGGACTGAAGAGAAGCTCCTGTTTTACTTAGTTTCCAATACTGAGTTGAACTAGATATGCCCCGTTTGTGTAGGAAGCACAGTTCTTTTGTTCTGAGCTAGCTCACTGTACTGGCCCTATAGGAAACACAGTGGAGTGCAAGAGTGCCTGTTTCTCAAAAGCAGAGTGTTTTTCTTGTAAGGCCGACTGGGGTTTAATACAACTTCCTAAACGGAGTTGAATCACATTCAGTTTCAAGTTCTATCATTAAGTGTTAATTCAGGGTAAGAACACCACTATTGTGCTATTCTGGCCATAAACAGTGCAAATAGCACTCGCGTCTGTTCCCAGCAAATACAGTGTATTGGACTGAAGAGAAGCTCCTGTTTTACTTAGTTTCCAATACTGAGTTGAACTAGATATGCCCCGTTTGTGTAGGAAGCACAGTTCTTTTGTTCTGAGCTAGCTCACTGTACTGGCCCTATAGGAAACACAGTGGAGTGCAAGAGTGCCTGTTTCTCAAAAGCAGAGTGTTTTTCTTGTAAGGCCGACTGGGGTTTAATACAACTTCCTAAACGGAGTTGAATCACATTCATTTTCAAGTTCTAGCATTAAGTGCTAATTCAGGGTAAGAACACCACTATTGTGCTATTCTGGCCATAAACAGTGCAAATAGCACTCGCGTCTGTTCCCAGCAAATACAGTGTATTGGACTGAAGAGAAGCTCCTGTTTTACTTAGTTTCCAATACTGAGTTGAACTAGATATGCCCCGTTTGTGTAGGAAGCACAGTTCTTTTGTTCTGAGCTAGCTCACTGTACTGGCCCTATAGGAAACACAGTGGAGTGCAAGAGTGCCTGTTTCTCAAAAGCAGAGTGTTTTTCTTGTAAGGCCGACTGGGGTTTAATACAACTTCCTAAACGGAGTTGAATCACATTCATTTTCAAGTTCTAGCATTAAGTACTAATTCAGGGTAAGAACACCACTATTGTGCTATTCTGGCCATAAACAGTGCAAATAGCACTCGCGTCTGTTCCCAGCAAAAACAGTGTATTGGACTGAAGAGAAGCTCCTGTTTTACTTAGTTTCCAATACTGAGTTGAACTAGATATGCCCCGTTTGTGTAGGAAGCACAGTTCTTTTGTTCTGAGCTAGCTCACTGTACTGGCCCTATAGGAAACACAGTGGAGTGCAAGAGTGCCTGTTTCTCAAAAGCAGAGTGTTTTTCTTGTAAGGCCGACTGGGGTTTAATACAACTTTCTAAACGAAGTTGAATCACATTCAGTTTCAAGTTCTAGCATTAAGTGTTACTTCAGGGTCAGAACACCACTATTGTGCTATTCTGGCCATAAACAGTGCAAATAGCACTCGCGTCTGTTCCCAGCAAATACAGTGTATTGGACTGAAGAGAAGCTCCTGTTTTACTTAGTTTCCAATACTGAGTTGAACTAGATATGCCCCGTTTGTGTAGTAAGCACATTTCTTTTGTTCTGAGCTAGCTCACTGTACTGGCCCATTAGGAAATACATTGGAGTGCAAGAGTGCCTGTTTCTCAAAAGCAGAGTGTTTTTCTTGTAAGGCCGACTGGGGTTTAATACAACTTCTTAAACGGAGTTGAATCACATTCAGTTTCAAGTTCTAGCATTAAGTGTTAATTCAGGGTAAGAACACCACTATTGTGCTATTCTGGCCATAAACAGTGCAAATAGCACTCGCGTCTGTTCTCAGCAAATACAGTGTATTGGACTGAAGAGAAGCTCCTGTTTTACTTAGTTTCCAATACTGAGTTGAACTAGATATGCCCCGTTTGTGTAGGAAGCACAGTTCTTTTGTTCTGAGCTAGCTCACTGTACTGGCCCTATAGGAAACACAGTGGAGTGCAAGAGTGCCTGTTTCTCAAAAGCAGAGTGTTTTTCTTGTAAGGCCGACTGGGGTTTAATACAACTTCCTAAACGGAGTTGAATCACATTCAGTTTCAAGTTCTAGCATTAAGTGTTACTTCAGGGTCAGAACACCACTATTGTGCTATTCTGGCCATAAACAGTGCAAATAGCACTCGCTTCTGTTCCCAGCAAATACAGTGTATTGGACTGAAGAGAAGCTCCTGTTTTACTTAGTTTCCAATACTGAGTTGAACTAGATATGCCCCGTTTGTGTAGGAAGCACAGTTCTTTTGTTCTGAGCTAGCTCACTGTACTGGCCCTATAGGAAACACAGTGGAGTGCAAGAGTGCCTGTTTCTCAAAAGCAGAGTGTTTTTCTTGTAAGGCCGACTGGGGTGTAATACAACTTCCTAAACGGAGTTGAATCACATTCAGTTTCAAGTTCTAGCATTAAGTGTTAATTCAGGGTCAGAACACCACTATTGTGCTATTCTGGCCATAAACAGTGCAAATAGCACTCGCGTCTGTTCCCAGCAAATACAGTGTATTGGACTGAAGAGAAGCTCCTGTTTTACTTAGTTTCCAATACTGAGTTGAACTAGATATGCCCCGTTTGTGTAGGAAGCACAGTTCTTTTGTTCTGAGCTAGCTCACTGTACTGGCCCTATAGGAAACACAGTGGAGTGCAAGAGTGCCTGTTTCTCAAAAGCAGAGTGTTTTTCTTGTAAGGCCGACTGGGGTTTAATACAACTTCCTAAACGGAGTTGAATCACATTCAGTTTCAAGTTCTAGCATTAAGTGTTAATTCAGGGTCAGAACACCACTATTGTGCTATTCTGGCCATAAACAGTGCAAATAGCACTCGCGTCTGTTCCCAGCAAATACAGTGTATTGGACTGAAGAGAAGCTCCTGTTTTACTTAGTTTCCAATACTGAGTTGAACTACATATGCCCCGTTTGTGTAGGAAGCACAGCTCTTTTGTTCTGAGCTAGCTCACTGTACTGGCCCTATAGGAAACACAGTGGAGTGCAAGAGTGCCTGTTTCTCAAAAGCAGAGTGTTTTTCTTGTAAGGCCGACTGGGGTTTAATACAACTTCCTAAACGGAGTTGAATCACATTCAGTTTCAAGTTCTAGCATTAAGTGTTAATTCAGGGTCAGAACACCACTATTGTGCTATTCTGGCCATAAACAGTGCAAATAGCACTCGCGTCTGTTCCCAGCAAATACAGTGTATTGGACTGAAGAGAAGCTCCTGTTTTACTTAGTTTCCAATACTGAGTTGAACTAGATATGCCCCGTTTGTGTAGGAAGCACAGTTCTTTTGTTCTGAGCTAGCTCACTGTACTGGCCCTATAGGAAACACAGTGGAGTGCAAGAGTGCCTGTTTCTCAAAAGCAGAGTGTTTTTCTTGTAAGGCCGACTGGGGTTTAATACAACTTCCTAAACGGAGTTGAATCACATTCAGTTTCAAGTTCTAGCATTAAGTGTTATTTCAGGGTCAGAACACCACTATTGTGCTATTCTGGCCATAAACAGTTGCAATAGCACTCGCGTCTGTTCCCAGCAAATACAGTGTATTGGACTGAAGAGAAGCTCCTGTTTTACTTAGTTTCCAATACTGAGTTGAACTAGATATGCCCCGTTTGTGTAGTAAGCACAGTTCTTTTGTTCTGAGCTAGCTCACTGTACTGGCCCTATAGGAAACACAGTGGAGTGCAAGAGTGCCTGTTTCTCAAAAGCAGAGTGTTTTTCTTGTAAGGCCGACTGGGGTTTAATACAACTTCCTAAACGGAGTTGAATCACATTCATTTTCAAGTTCTAGCATTAAGTGTTAATTCAGGGTAAGAACACCACTATTGTGCTATTCTGGCCATAAACAGTGCAAATAGCACTCGCGTCTGTTCCCAGCAAATACAGTGTATTGGACTGAAGAGAAGCTCCTGTTTTACTTAGTTTCCAATACTGAGTTGAACTAGATATGCCCCGTTTGTGTAGGAAGCACAGTTCTTTTGTTCTGAGCTAGCTCACTGTACTGGCCCTATAGGAAACACAGTGGAGTGCAAGAGTGCCTGTTTCTCAAAAGCAGAGTGTTTTTCTTGTAAGGCCGACTGGGGTTTAATACAACTTCCTAAACGGAGTTGAATCACATTCAGTTTCAAGTTCTAGCATTAAGTGTTAATTCAGGGTCAGAACACCACTATTGTGCTATTCTGGCCATAAACAGTGCAAATAGCACTCGCGTCTGTTCCCAGCAAATACAGTGTATTGGACTGAAGAGAAGCTCCTGTTTTACTTAGTTTCCAATACTGAGTTGAACTAGATATGCCCCGTTTGTGTAGGAAGCACAGTTCTTTTGTTCTGAGCTAGCTCACTGTACTGGCCCTATAGGAAACACAGTGGAGTGCAAGAGTGCCTGTTTCTCAAAAGCAGAGTGTTTTTCTTGTAAGGCCGACTGGGGTTTAAAACAACTTCCTAAACGGAGTTGAATCACATTCAGTTTCAAGTTCTAGCATTAAGTGTTAATTCAGGGTAAGAACACCACTATTGTGCTATTCTGGCCATAAACAGTGCAAATAGCACTCGCGTCTGTTCCCAGCAAATACAGTGTATTGGACTGAAGAGAAGCTCCTGTTTTACTTAGTTTCCAATACTGAGTTGAACTAGATATGCCCCGTTTGTGTAGGAAGCACATTTCTTTTGTTCTGAGCTAGCTCACTGTACTGGCCCTATAGGAAACACAGTGGAGTGCAAGAGTGCCTGTTTCTCAAAAGCACAGTGGTTTTCTTGTAAGGCCAACTGGGGTTTAATACAACTTCCTAAACGGAGTTGAATCACATTCAGTTTCAAGTTCTAGCATTAAGTGTTACTTCAGGGTCAGAACACCACTATTGTGCTATTCTGGCCATAAACAGTGCAAATAGCACTCGCGTCTGTTCCCAGCAAATACAGTGTATTGGACTGAAGAGAAGCTCCTGTTTTACTTAGTTTCCAATACTGAGTTGAACTAGATATGCCCCGTTTGTGTAGGAAGCACAGTTCTTTTGTTCTGAGCTAGCTCACTGTACTGGCCCTATAGGAAATACAGTGGAGTGCAAGAGTGCCTGTTTCTCAAAAGCAGAGTGTTTTTCTTGTAAGGCAGACTGGGTTTTAATACAACTTCCTAAACGGAGTTGAATCACATTCAGTTTCAAGTTCTAGCATTAAGTGTTAATTCAGGGTAAGAACACCACTATTGTGCTATTCTGGCCATAAACAGTGCAAATAGCACTCGCGTCTGTTCCCAGCAAATACAGTGTATTGGACTGAAGAGAAGCTCCTGTTTTACTTAGTTTCCAATACTGAGTTGAACTAGATATGCCCCGTTTGTGTAGGAAGCACAGTTCTTTTGTTCTGAGCTAGCTCACTGTACTGGCCCTATAGGAAACACAGTGGAGTGCAAGAGTGCCTATTTCTCAAAAGCAGAGTGTTTTTCTTGTAAGGCCGACTGGGGTTTAATACAACTTCCTAAACGGAGTTGAATCACATTCAGTTTCAAGTTCTAGCATTAAGTGTTAATTCAGGGTAAGAACACCACTATTGTGCTATTCTGGCCATAAACAGTGCAAATAGCACTCGCGTCTGTTCCCAGCAAATACAGTGTATTGGACTGAAGAGAAGCTCCTGTTTTACTTAGTTTCCAATACTGAGTTGAACTAGATATGCCCCGTTTGTGTAGGAAGCACAGTTCTTTTGTTCTGAGCTAGCTCACTGTACTGGCCCTATAGGAAACACAGTGGAGTGCAAGAGTGCCTGTTTCTCAAAAGCAGAGTGTTTTTCTTGTAAGGCCGACTGGGGTTTAATACAACTTCCTAAACGGAGTTGAATCACATTCAGTTTCAAGTTCTAGCATTAAGTGTTAATTCAGGGTAAGAACACCACTATTGTGCTATTCTGGCCATAAACAGTGCAAGTAGCACTCGCGTCTGTTCCCAGCAAATACAGTGTATTGGAGTGAAGAGAAGCTCCTGTTTTACTTAGTTTCCAATACTGAGTTGAACTAGATATGCCAGGTTTGTGTAGGAAGCACAGTTCTTTTGTTCTGAGCTAGCTCACTGTACTGGCCCTACAGGAAACACAGTGGAGTGCAAGAGTGCCTGTTTCTCAAAAGCAGAGTGTTTTTCTTGTAAGGCCGACTGGGGTTTAATACAACTTCCTAAACGGAGTTGAATCACATTCAGTTTCAAGTTCTAGCATTAAGTGTTACTTCAGGGTCAGAACACCACTATTGTGCTATTCTGGCCATAAACAGTGCAAATAGCACTCGCGTCTGTTCCCAGCAAATACAGTGTATTGGACTGAAGAGAAGCTCCTGTTTTACTTAGTTTCCAATACTGAGTTGAACTAGATATGCCCCGTTTGTGTAGGAAGCACAGTTCTTTTGTTCTGAGCTAGCTCACTGTACTGGCCCTATAGGAAATACAGTGGAGTTCAAGAGTGCCTGTTTCTCAAAAGCAGAGTGTTTTTCTTGTAAGGCAGACTGGGTTTTAATACAACTTCCTAAACGGAGTTGAATCACATTCAGTTTCAAGTTCTAGCATTAAGTGTTAATTCAGGGTAAGAACACCACTATTGTGCTATTCTGGCCATAAACAGTGCAAATAGCACTCGCGTCTATTCCCAGCAAATAGAGTGTATTGGACTGAAGAGAAGCTCCTGTTTTACTTAGTTTCCAATACTGAGTTGAACTAGATATGCCCCGTTTGTGTAGGAAGCACAGTTCTTTTGTTCTGAGCTAGCTCACTGTACTGGCCCTATAGGAAACACAGTGGAGTGCAAGAGTGCCTATTTCTCAAAAGCAGAGTGTTTTTCTTGTAAGGCCGACTGGGGTTTAATACAACTTCCTAAACGGAGTTGAATCACATTCAGTTTCAAGTTCTAGCATTAAGTGTTAATTCAGGGTAAGAACACCACTATTGTGCTATTCTGGCCATAAACAGTGCAAATAGCACTCGCGTCTGTTCCCAGCAAATACAGTGTATTGGACTGAAGAGAAGCTCCTGTTTTACTTAGTTTCCAATACTGAGTTGAACTAGATATGCCCCGTTTGTGTAGGAAGCACAGTTCTTTTGTTCTGAGCTAGCTCACTGTACTGGCCCTATAGGAAACACAGTGGAGTGCAAGAGTGCCTGTTTCTCAAAAGCAGAGTGTTTTTCTTGTAAGGCCGACTGGGGTTTTATACAACTTCCTAAACGGAGTTGAATCACATTCAGTTTCAAGTTCTAGCATTAAGTGTTAATTCAGGGTAAGAACACCACTATTGTGCTATTCTGGCCATAAACAGTGCAAATAGCACTCGCGTCTGTTCCCAGCAAATACAGTGTATTGGACTGAAGAGAAGCTCCTGTTTTACTTAGTTTCCAATACTGAGTTGAACTAGATATGCCCCGTTTGTGTAGGAAGCACAGTTCTTTTGTTCTAAGCTAGCTCACTGTACTGGCCCTATAGGAAACACAGTGGAGTGCAAGAGTGCCTGTTTCTCAAAAGCAGAGTGTTTTTCTTGTAAGGCCGACTGGGGTTTAATACAACTTCCTAAAGAGTTGAATCACATTCATTTTCAAGTTCTAGCATTAAGTGTTAATTCAGGGTAAGAACACCACTATTGTGCTATTCTGGCCATAAACAGTGCAAATAGCACTCGCGTCTGTTCCCAGCAAATACAGTGTATTGGACTGAAGAGAAGCTCCTGTTTTACTTAGTTTCCAATACTGAGTTGAACTAGATATGCCCCTTTGTGTAGGAAGCACATTTCTTTTGTTCTGAGCTAGCTCACTGTACTGGCCCTATAGGAAACACAGTGGAGTGCAAGAGTGCCTGTTTCTCAAAAGCAGAGTGTTTTTCTTGTAAGGCCGACTGGGGTTTAATACAACTTCCTAAACGGAGTTGAATCACATTCATTTTCAAGTTCTAGCATTAAGTGTTAATTCAGGGTAAGAACACCACTATTGTGCTATTCTGGCCATAAACAGTGCAAATAGCACTCGCGTCTGTTCCCAGCAAATACAGTGTATTGGACTGAAGAGAAGCTCCTGTTTTACTTAGTTTCCAATACTGAGTTGAACTAGATATGCCCCGTTTGTGTAGGAAGCACAGTTCTTTTGTTCTGAGCTAGCTCACTGTACTGGCCCTACAGGAAACACAGTGGAGTGCAAGAGTGCCTGTTTCTCAAAAGCAGAGTGTTTTTCTTGTAAGGCCGACTGGGGTTTAATACAACTTCCTAAACGGAGTTGAATCACATTCAGTTTCAAGTTCTAGCATTAAGTGTTAATTCAGGGTCAGAACACCACTATTGTGCTATTCTGGCCATAAACAGTGCAAATAGCACTCGCGTCTGTTCCCAGCAAATACAGTGTATTGGACTGAAGAGAAGCTCCTGTTTTACTTAGTTTCCAATACTGAGTTGAACTAGATATGCCCCGTTTGTGTAGGAAGCACAGTTCTTTTTTTCTGAGCTAGCTCACTGTACTGGCCCTATAGGAAACACAGTGGAGTGCAAGAGTGCCTATTTCTCAAAAGCAGAGTGTTTTTCTTGTAAGGCCGACTGGGGTTTAATACAACTTCCTAAACGGAGTTGAATCACATTCAGTTTCAAGTTCTAGCATTGTTACTTCAGGGTCAGAACACCACTATTGTGCTATTCTGGCCATAAACAGTGCAAATAGCACTCGCGTCTGTTCCCAGCAAATACAGTGTATTGGACTGAAGAGAAGCTCCTGTTTTACTTAGTTTCCAATACTGAGTTGAACTAGATATGCCCCGTTTGTGTAGGAAGCACATTTCTTTTGTTCTGAGCTAGCTCACTGTACTGGCCCTATAGGAAACACAGTGGAGTGCAAGAGTGCCTGTTTCTCAAAAGCAGAGTGTTTTTCTTGTAAGGCCGACTGGGGTTTAAAACAACTTCCTAAATGGAGTTGAATCACATTCATTTTCAAGTTCTAGCATTAAGTGTTAATTCAGGGTAAGAACACCACTATTGTGCTATTCTGGCCATAAACAGTGCAAATAGCACTCGCGTCTGTTCCCAGCAAATACAGTGTATTGGACTGAAGAGAAGCTCCTGTTTTACTTAGTTTCCAATACTGAGTTGAACTAGATATGCCCCGTTTGTGTAGGAAGCACAGTTCTTTTGTTCTGAGCTAGCTCACTGTACTGGCCCTATAGGAAACACAGTGGAGTGCAAGAGTGCCTGTTTCTCAAAAGCAGAGTGTTTTTCTTGTAAGGCCGACTGGGGTTTAATACAACTTCCTAAATGGAGTTGAATCACATTCAGTTTCAAGTTCTAGCATTAAGTGTTACTTCAGGGTCAGAACACCACTATTGTGCTATTCTGGCCATAAACAGTGCAAATAGCACTCGCGTCTGTTCCCAGCAAATACAGTGTATTGGACTGAAGAGAAGCTCCTGTTTTACTTAGTTTCCAATACTGAGTTGAACTAGATATGCCCCGTTCGTGTAGTAAGCACAATTCTTTAGTTCTGAGATAGCTCACTGTACTGGCCCTATAGGAAACACAGTGGAGTGCAAGAGTGCCTGTTTCTCAAAAGCAGAGTGTTTTTCTTGTAAGGCCGACTGGGTTTTAATACAACTTCCTAAACGGAGTTGAATCACATTCAGTTTCAAGTTCTAGCATTAAGTGTTAATTCAGGGTAAGAACACCACTATTGTGCTATTCTGGCCATAAACAGTGCAAATAGCACTCGCGTCTATTCCCAGCAAATACAGTGTATTGGACTGAAAAGAAGCTCCTGTTTTACTTAGTTTCCAATACTGAGTTGAACTAGATATGCCCCGTTTGTGTAGGAAGCACAGTTCTTTTGTTCTGAGCTAGCTCACTGTACTGGCCCTATAGGAAACACAGTGGAGTGCAAGAGTGCCTATTTCTCAAAAGCAGAGTGTTTTTCTTGTAAGGCCGACTGGGGTTTAATACAACTTCCTAAACGGAGTTGAATCACATTCAGTTTCAAGTTCTAGCATTAAGTGTTAATTCAGGGTAAGAACACCACTATTGTGCTATTCTGGCCATAAACAGTGCAAATAGCACTCGCGTCTGTTCCCAGCAAATACAGTGTATTGGACTGAAGAGAAGCTCCTGTTTTACTTAGTTTCCAATACTGAGTTGAACTAGATATGCCCCGTTTGTGTAGGAAGCACAGTTCTTTTGTTCTGAGCTAGCTCACTGTACTGGCCCTATAGGAAAGACAGTGGAGTGCAAGAGTGCCTGTTTATCAAAAGCAGAGTGTTTTTCTTGTAAGGCCGACTGGGGTTTAATACAACTTCCTAAACGGAGTTGAATCACATTCAGTTTCAAGTTCTAGCATTAAGTGTTACTTCAGGGTCAGAACACCACTATTGTGCTATTCTGGCCATAAACAGTGCAAATAGCACTCGCGTCTGTTCCCAGCAAATACAGTGTATTGGACTGAAGAGAAGCTCCTGTTTTACTTAGTTTCCAATACTGAGTTGAACTAGATATGCCCCGTTTGTGTAGGAAGCAAAGTTCTTTTTTTCTGAGCTAGCTCACTGTACTGGCCCTATAGGAAACACAGTGGAGTGCAAGAGTGCCTGTTTCTCAAAAGCAGAGTGTTTTTCTTGTAAGGCCGACTGGGGTTTAATACAACTTCCTAAACGGAGTTGAATCACATTCAGTTTCAAGTTCTAGCATTAAGTGTTAATTCAGGGTAAGAACACCACTATTGTGCTATTCTGGCCATAAACAGTGCAAATAGCACTCGCGTCTGTTCCCAGCAAATACAGTGTATTGGACTGAAGAGAAGCTCCTGTTTTACTTAGTTCGAATACTGAGTTGAACTAGATATGCCCCGTTTGGGTAGGAAGCACAGTTCTTTTGTTCTGAGCTAGCTCACTGTACTCGCCCTATAGGAAACACAGTGGAGTGCAAGAGTGCCTGTTTCTAAAAAGCAGAGTGTTTTTCTTGTAAGGCCGACTGGGGTTTAATACAACTTCCTAAACGGAGTTGAATCACATTCAGTTTCAAGTTCTAGCATTAAGTGTTAATTCAGGGTAAGAACACCACTATTGTGCTATTCTGGTCATAAACAGTGCAAATAGCACTCGCGTCTGTTCCCAGCAAATACAGTGTATTGGACTGAAGAGAAGCTCCTGTTTTACTTAGTTTCCAATACTGAGTTGAACTAGATATGCCCCGTTTGTGTAGGAAGCACAGTTCTTTTGTTCTGAGCTAGCTCACTGTACTGGCCCTATAGGAAACACAGTGGAGTGCAAGAGTGCCTGTTTCTCAAAAGCAGAGTGTTTTTCTTGTAAGGCCGACTGGGGTTTAATACAACTTCCTAAACGGAGTTGAATCACATTCAGTTTCAAGTTCTAGCATTAAGTGTTACTTCAGGGTCAGAACACCACTATTGTGCTATTCTGGCCATAAACAGTGCAAATAGCACTCGTGTCTGTTCCCAGCAAATACAGTGTATTGGACTGAAGAGAAGCTCCTGTTTTACTTAGTTTCCAATACTGAGTTGAACTAGATATGCCCCGTTTGTGTAGGAAGCACAGTTCTTTTGTTCTGAGCTAGCTCACTGTACTGGCCCTATAGGAAACACAGTGGAGTGCAAGAGTGCCTGTTTCTCAAAAGCAGAGTGTTTTTCTTGTAAGGCCGACTGGGGTTTAATACAACTTCCTAAACGGAGTTTAATCACATTCAGTTTCAAGTTCTAGCATTAAATGTTAATTCAGGGTAAGAACACCACTATTGTGCTATTCTGGCCATAAACAGAGCAAATAGCACTCGCGTCTGTTCCCAGCAAATACAGTGTATTGGACTGAAGAGAAGCTCCTGTTTTACTTAGTTTCCAATACTGAGTTGAACTAGATATGCCCCGTTTGTGTAGGAAGCACAGTTCTTTTGTTCTGAGCTAGCTCACTGTACTGGCCCTATAGGAAACACAGTGGAGTGCAAGAGTGCCTGTTTCTCAAAAGCAGAGTGTTTTTCTTGTAAGGCCGACTGGGGTTTAATACAACTTCCTAAACGGAGTTGAATCACATTCAGTTTCAAGTTCTAGCATTAAGTGTTAATTCAGGGTAAGAACACCACTATTGTGCTATTCTGGCCATAAACAGTGCAAATAGCACTCGCGTCTGTTCCCAGCAAATACAGTGTATTGGACTGAAGAGAAGCTCCTGTTTTACTTAGTTTCCAATACTGAGTTGAACTAGATATGCCCCGTTTGTGTAGGAAGCACAGTTCTTTTGTTCTGAGCTAGCTCACTGTACTGGCCCTATAGGAAACACAGTGGAGTGCAAGAGTGCCTATTTCTCAAAAGCAGAGTGTTTTTCTTGTAAGGCCGACTGGGGTTTAATACAACTTCCTAAACGGAGTTGAATCACATTCAGTTTCAAGTTCTAGCATTAAGTGTTAATTCAGGGTAAGAACACCACTATTGTGCTATTCTGGCCATAAACAGTGCAAATAGCACTCGCGTCTGTTCCCAGCAAATACAGTGTATTGGACTGAAGAGAAGCTCCTGTTTTACTTAGTTTCCAATACTGAGTTGAACTAGATATGCCCCTTTTTTGTAGGAAGCACAGTTCTTTTGTTCTGAGCTAGCTCACTGTACTGGCCCTATAGGAAAGACAGTGGAGTGCAAGAGTGCCTGTTTCTCAAAAGCAGAGTGTTTTTCTTGTAAGGCCGACTGGGCTTTAATACAACTTCCTAAACGTAGTTGAATCACATTCAGTTTCAAGTTCTAGCATTAATTGTTACTTCAGGGTCAGAACACCACTATTGTGCTATTCTGGCCATAAACAGTGCAAATAGCACTCGCGTCTGTTCCCAGCAAATACAGTGTATTGGACTGAAGAGAAGCTCCTGTTTTACTTAGTTTCCAATACTGAGTTGAACTAGATATGCCCCGTTTGTGTAGGAAGCACAGTTCTTTTGTTCTGAGCTAGCTCACTGTACTGGCCCTATAGGAAACACAGTGGAGTGCAAGAGTGCCTGTTTCTCAAAAGCAGAGTGTTTTTCTTGTAAGGCCGACTGGGGTTTAATACAACTTCCTAAACGGAGTTGAATCACATTCAGTTTCAAGTTCTAGCATTAAGTGTTACTTCAGGGTCAGAACACCACTATTGTGCTATTCTGGCCATAAACAGTGCAAATAGCACTCGCGTCTGTTCCCAGCAAATACAGTGTATTGGACTGAAGAGAAGCTCCTGTTTTACTTAGTTCGAATACTGAGTTGAACTAGATATGCCCCGTTTGTGTAGGAAGCACAGTTCTTTTGTTCTGAGCTAGCTCACTGTACTGGCCCTATAGGAAACACAGTGGAGTGCAAGAGTGCCTGTTTCTCAAAAGCAGAGTGTTTTTCTTGTAAGGCCGACTGGGGTTTAATACAACTTCCTAAACGGAGTTGAATCACATTCATTTTCAAGTTCTAGCATTAAGTGCTAATTCAGGGTAAGAACACCACTATTGTGCTATTCTGGCCATAAACAGTGCAAATAGCACTCGCGTCTGTTCCCAGCAAATACAGTGTATTGGACTGAAGAGAAGCTCCTGTTTTACTTAGTTTCCAATACTGAGTTGAACTAGATATGCCCCGTTTGTGTAGGAAGCACAGTTCTTTTGTTCTGAGCTAGCTCACTGTACTGGCCCTATAGGAAACACAGTGGAGTGCAAGAGTGCCTGTTTCTCAAAAGCAGAGTGTTTTTCTTGTAAGGCCGACTGGGGTTTAATACAACTTCCTAAACGGAGTTGAATCACATTCATTTTCAAGTTCTAGCATTAAGTGCTAATTCAGGGTAAGAACACCACTATTGTGCTATTCTGGCCATAAACAGTGCAAATAGCACTCGCGTCTGTTCCCAGCAAAAACAGTGTATTGGACTGAAGAGAAGCTCCTGTTTTACTTATTTTCCAATACTGAGTTGAACTAGATATGCCCCGTTTGTGTAGGAAGCACAGTTCTTTTGTTCTGAGCTAGCTCACTGTACTGGCCCTATAGGAAACACAGTGGAGTGCAAGAGTGCCTGTTTCTCAAAAGCAGAGTGTTTTTCTTGTAAGGCCGACTGGGGTTTAATACAACTTCCTAAACGGAGTTGAATCACATTCATTTTCAAGTTCTAGCATTAAGTGCTAATTCAGGGTAAGAACACCACTATTGTGCTATTCTGGCCATAAACAGTGCAAATAGCACTCGCGTCTGTTCCCAGCAAATACAGTGTATTGGACTGAAGAGAAGCTCCTGTTTTACTTAGTTTCCAATACTGAGTTGAACTAGATATGCCCCGTTTGTGTAGGAAGCACAGTTCTTTTGTTCTGAGCTAGCTCACTGTACTGGCCCTATAGGAAACACAGTGGAGTGCAAGAGTGCCTGTTTCTCAAAAGCAGAGTGTTTTTCTTGTAAGGCCGACTGGGGTTTAATACAACTTCCTAAACGGAGTTGAATCACATTCATTTTCAAGTTCTAGCATTAAGTGCTAATTCAGGGTAAGAACACCACTATTGTGCTATTCTGGCCATAAACAGTGCAAATAGCACTCGCGTCTGTTCCCAGCAAAAACAGTGTATTGGACTGAAGAGAAGCTCCTGTTTTACTTATTTTCCAATACTGAGTTGAACTAGATATGCCCCGTTTGTGTAGGAAGCACAGTTCTTTTGTTCTGAGCTAGCTCACTGTACTGGCCCTATAGGAAACACAGTGGAGTGCAAGAGTGCCTGTTTCTCAAAAGCAGAGTGTTTTTCTTGTAAGGCCGACTGGGGTTTAATACAACTTCCTAAACGGAGTTGAATCACATTCAGTTTCAAGTTCTAGCATTAAGTGTTAATTCAGGGTAAGAACACCACTATTGTGCTATTCTGGCCATAAACAGTGCAAGTAGCACTCGCGTCTGTTCCCAGCAAATACAGTGTATTGGACTGAAGAGAAGCTCCTGTTTTACTTAGTTTCCAATACTGAGTTGAACTAGATATGCCAGGTTTGTGTAGGAAGCACAGTTCTTTTGTTCTGAGCTAGCTCACTGTACTGGCCCTACAGGAAACACAGTGGAGTGCAAGAGTGCCTGTTTCTCAAACGCAGAGTGTTTTTCTTGTAAGGCCGACTGGGGTTTAATACAACTTCCTAAACGGAGTTGAATCACATTCAGTTTCAAGTTCTAGCATTAAGTGTTACTTCAGGGTCAGAACACCACTATTGTGCTATTCTGGCCATAAACAGTGCAAATAGCACTCGCGTCTGTTCCCAGCAAATACAGTGTATTGGACTGAAGAGAAGCTCCTGTTTTACTTAGTTTCCAATACTGAGTTGAACTAGATATGCCCCGTTTGTGTAGGAAGCACAGTTCTTTTGTTCTGAGCTAGCTCACTGTACTGGCCCTATAGGAAATACAGTGGAGTTCAAGAGTGCCTGTTTCTCAAAAGCAGAGTGTTTTTCTTGTAAGGCAGACTGGGTTTTAATACAACTTCCTAAACGGAGTTGAATCACATTCAGTTTCAAGTTCTAGCATTAAGTGTTAATTCAGGGTAAGAACACCACTATTGTGCTATTCTGGCCATAAACAGTGCAAATAGCACTCGCGTCTATTCCCAGCAAATACAGTGTATTGGACTGAAGAGAAGCTCCTGTTTTACTTAGTTTCCAATACTGAGTTGAACTAGATATGCCCCGTTTGTGTAGGAAGCACAGTTCTTTTGTTCTGAGCTAGCTCACTGTACTGGCCCTATAGGAAACACAGTGGAGTGCAAGAGTGCCTATTTCTCAAAAGCAGAGTGTTTTTCTTGTAAGGCCGACTTGGGTTTAATACAACTTCCTAAACGGAGTTGAATCACATTCAGTTTCAAGTTCTAGCATTAAGTGTTAATTCAGGGTAAGAACACCACTATTGTGCTATTCTGGCCATAAACAGTGCAAATAGCACTCGCGTCTGTTCCCAGCAAATACAGTGTATTGGACTGAAGAGAAGCTCCTGTTTTACTTAGTTTCCAATACTGAGTTGAACTAGATATGCCCCGTTTGTGTAGGAAGCACAGTTCTTTTGTTCTGAGCTAGCTCACTGTACTGGCCCTATAGGAAACACAGTGGAGTGCAAGAGTGCCTGTTTCTCAAAAGCAGAGTGTTTTTCTTGTAAGGCCGACTGGGGTTTAATACAACTTCCTAAACGGAGTTGAATCACATTGAGTTTCAAGTTCTAGCATTAAGTGTTAATTCAGGGTAAGAACACCACTATTGTGCTATTCTGGCCATAAACAGTGCAAATAGCACTCGCGTCTGTTCCCAGCAAATACAGTGTATTGGACTGAAGAGAAGCTCCTGTTTTACTTAGTTTCCAATACTGAGTTGAACTAGATATGCCCCGTTTGTGTAGGAAGCACAGTTCTTTTGTTCTGAGCTAGCTCACTGTACTGGCCCTACAGGAAACACAGTGGAGTGCAAGAGTGCCTGTTTCTCAAAAGCAGAGTGTTTTTCTTGTAAGGCCGACTGGGGTTTAATACAACTTCCTAAACGGAGTTGATCACATTCAGTTTCAAGTTCTAGCATTAAGTGTTAATTCAGGGTCAGAACACCACTATTGTGCTATTCTGGCCATAAACAGTGCAAATAGCACTCGCGTCTGTTCCCAGCAAATACAGTGTATTGGACTGAAGAGAAGCTCCTGTTTTACTTAGTTTCCAATACTGAGTTGAACTAGATATGCCCCGTTTGTGTAGGAAGCACAGTTCTTTTGTTCTGAGCTAGCTCACTGTACTGGCCCTATAGGAAACACAGTGGAGTGCAAGAGTGCCTGTTTCTCAAAAGCAGAGTGTTTTTCTTGTAAGGCCGACTGGGGTTTAATACAACTTCCTAAACGGAGTTGAATCACATTCAGTTTCAAGTTCTAGCATTAAGTGTTACTTCAGGGTCAGAACACCACTATTGTGCTATTCTGGCCATAAACAGTGCAAATAGCACTTGCGTCTGTTCCCAGCAAATACAGTGTATTGGACTGAAGAGAAGCTCCTGTTTTACTTAGTTCGAATACTGAGTTGAACTAGATATGCCCCGTTTGTGTAGGAAGCACAGTTCTTTTGTTCTGAGCTAGCTCACTGTACTGGCCCTATAGGAAACACAGTGGAGTGCAAGAGTGCCTGTTTCTCAAAAGCAGAGTGTTTTTCTTGTAAGGCCGACTGGGGTTTAATACAACTTCCTAAACGGAGTTGAATCACATTCATTTTCAAGTTCTAGCATTAAGTGCTAATTCAGGGTAAGAACACCACTATTGTGCTATTCTGGCCATAAACAGTGCAAATAGCACTCGCGTCTGTTCCCAGCAAATACAGTGTATTGGACTGAAGAGAAGCTCCTGTTTTACTTAGTTTCCAATACTGAGTTGAACTAGATATGCCCCGTTTGTGTAGGAAGCACAGTTCTTTTGTTCTGAGCTAGCTCACTGTACTGGCCCTATAGGAAACACAGTGGAGTGCAAGAGTGCCTGTTTCTCAAAAGCAGAGTGTTTTTCTTGTAAGGCCGACTGGGGTTTAATACAACTTCCTAAACGGAGTTGAATCACATTCATTTTCAAGTTCTAGCATTAAGTGCTAATTCAGGGTAAGAACACCACTATTGTGCTATTCTGGCCATAAACAGTGCAAATAGCACTCGCGTCTGTTCCCAGCAAAAACAGTGTATTGGACTGAAGAGAAGCTCCTGTTTTACTTAGTTTCCAATACTGAGTTGAACTAGATATGCCCCGTTTGTGTAGGAAGCACAGTTCTTTTGTTCTGAGCTAGCTCACTGTACTGGCCCTATAGGAAACACAGTGGAGTGCAAGAGTGCCTGTTTCTCAAAAGCAGAGTGTTTTTCTTGTAAGGCCGACTGGGGTTTAATACAACTTCCTAAACGGAGTTGAATCACATTCAGTTTCAAGTTCTAGCATTAAGTGTTACTTCAGGGTCAGAACACCACTATTGTGCTATTCTGGCCATAAACAGTGCAAATAGCACTCGCGTCTGTTCCCAGCAAATACAGTGTATTGGACTGAAGAGAAGCTCCTGTTTTACTTAGTTTCCAATACTGAGTTGAACTAGATATGCCCCGTTTGTGTAGGAAGCACAGTTCTTTTGTTCTGAGCTAGCTCACTGTACTGGCCCTATAGGAAATACAGTGGAGTTCAAGAGTGCCTGTTTCTCAAAAGCAGAGTGTTTTTCTTGTAAGGCAGACTGGGTTTTAATACAACTTCCTAAACGGAGTTGAATCACATTCAGTTTCAAGTTCTAGCATTAAGTGTTAATTCAGGGTAAGAACACCACTATTGTGCTATTCTGGCCATAAACAGTGCAAATAGCACTCGCGTCTATTCCCAGCAAATACAGTGTATTGGACTGAAGAGAAGCTCCTGTTTTACTTAGTTTCCAATACTGAGTTGAACTAGATATGCCCCGTTTGTGTAGGAAGCACAGTTCTTTTGTTCTGAGCTAGCTCACTGTACTGGCCCTATAGGAAACACAGTGGAGTGCAAGAGTGCCTATTTCTCAAAAGCAGAGTGTTTTTCTTGTAAGGCCGACTTGGGTTTAATACAACTTCCTAAACGGAGTTGAATCACATTCAGTTTCAAGTTCTAGCATTAAGTGTTAATTCAGGGTAAGAACACCACTATTGTGCTATTCTGGCCATAAACAGTGCAAATAGCACTCGCGTCTGTTCCCAGCAAATACAGTGTATTGGACTGAAGAGAAGCTCCTGTTTTACTTAGTTTCCAATACTGAGTTGAACTAGATATGCCCCGTTTGTGTAGGAAGCACAGTTCTTTTGTTCTGAGCTAGCTCACTGTACTGGCCCTATAGGAAACACAGTGGAGTGCAAGAGTGCCTGTTTCTCAAAAGCAGAGTGTTTTTCTTGTAAGGCCGACTGGGGTTTAATACAACTTCCTAAACGGAGTTGAATCACATTCAGTTTCAAGTTCTAGCATTAAGTGTTAATTCAGGGTAAGAACACCACTATTGTGCTATTCTGGCCATAAACAGTGCAAATAGCACTCGCGTCTGTTCCCAGCAAATACAGTGTATTGGACTGAAGAGAAGCTCCTGTTTTACTTAGTTTCCAATACTGAGTTGAACTAGATATGCCCCGTTTGTGTAGGAAGCACAGTTCTTTTGTTCTGAGCTAGCTCACTGTACTGGCCCTATAGGAAACACAGTGGAGTGCAAGAGTGCCTGTTTCTCAAAAGCAGAGTGTTTTTCTTGTAAGGCCGACTGGGGTTTAATACAACTTCCTAAAGAGTTGAATCACATTCATTTTCAAGTTCTAGCATTAAGTGTTAATTCAGGGTAAGAACACCACTATTGTGCTATTCTGGCCATAAACAGTGCAAATAGCACTCGCGTCTGTTCCCAGCAAATACAGTGTATTGGACTGAAGAGAAGCTCCTGTTTTACTTAGTTTCCAATACTGAGTTGAACTAGATATGCCCCTTTGTGTAGGAAGCACATTTCTTTTGTTCTGAGCTAGCTCACTGTACTGGCCCTATAGGAAACACAGTGGAGTGCAAGAGTGCCTGTTTCTCAAAAGCAGAGTGTTTTTCTTGTAAGGCCGACTGGGGTTTAATACAACTTCCTAAACGGAGTTGAATCACATTCATTTTCAAGTTCTAGCATTAAGTGTTAATTCAGGGTAAGAACACCACTATTGTGCTATTCTGGCCATAAACAGTGCAAATAGCACTCGCGTCTGTTCCCAGCAAATACAGTGTATTGGACTGAAGAGAAGCTCCTGTTTTACTTAGTTTCCAATACTGAGTTGAACTAGATATGCCCCGTTTGTGTAGGAAGCACAGTTCTTTTGTTCTGAGCTAGCTCACTGTACTGGCCCTACAGGAAACACAGTGGAGTGCAAGAGTGCCTGTTTCTCAAAAGCAGAGTGTTTTTCTTGTAAGGCCGACTGGGGTTTAATACAACTTCCTAAACGGAGTTGAATCACATTCAGTTTCAAGTTCTAGCATTAAGTGTTAATTCAGGGTCAGAACACCACTATTGTGCTATTCTGGCCATAAACAGTGCAAATAGCACTCGCGTCTGTTCCCAGCAAATACAGTGTATTGGACTGAAGAGAAGCTCCTGTTTTACTTAGTTTCCAATACTGAGTTGAACTAGATATGCCCCGTTTGTGTAGGAAGCACAGTTCTTTTGTTCTGAGCTAGCTCACTGTACTGGCCCTATAGGAAACACAGTGGAGTGCAAGAGTGCCTATTTCTCAAAAGCAGAGTGTTTTTCTTGTAAGGCCGACTGGGGTTTAATACAACTTCCTAAACGGAGTTGAATCACATTCAGTTTCAAGTTCTAGCATTGTTACTTCAGGGTCAGAACACCACTATTGTGCTATTCTGGCCATAAACAGTGCAAATAGCACTCGCGTCTGTTCCCAGCAAATACAGTGTATTGGACTGAAGAGAAGCTCCTGTTTTACTTAGTTTCCAATACTGAGTTGAACTAGATATGCCCCGTTTGTGTAGGAAGCACATTTCTTTTGTTCTGAGCTAGCTCACTGTACTGGCCCTATAGGAAACACAGTGGAGTGCAAGAGTGCCTGTTTCTCAAAAGCAGAGTGTTTTTCTTGTAAGGCCGACTGGGGTTTAAAACAACTTCCTAAATGGAGTTGAATCACATTCAGTTTCAAGTTCTAGCATTAAGTGTTAATTCAGGGTAAGAACACCACTATTGTGCTATTCTGGCCATAAACAGTGCAAATAGCACTCGCGTCTGTTCCCAGCAAATACAGTGTATTGGACTGAAGAGAAGCTCCTGTTTTACTTAGTTTCCAATACTGAGTTGAACTAGATATGCCCCGTTTGTGTAGGAAGCACAGTTCTTTTGTTCTGAGCTAGCTCACTGTACTGGCCCTATAGGAAACACAGTGGAGTGCAAGAGTGCCTGTTTCTCAAAAGCAGAGTGTTTTTCTTGTAAGGCCGACTGGGGTTTAATACAACTTCCTAAATGGAGTTGAATCACATTCAGTTTCAAGTTCTAGCATTAAGTGTTACTTCAGGGTCAGAACACCACTATTGTGCTATTCTGGCCATAAACAGTGCAAATAGCACTCGCGTCTGTTCCCAGCAAATACAGTGTATTGGACTGAAGAGAAGCTCCTGTTTTACTTAGTTTCCAATACTGAGTTGAACTAGATATGCCCCGTTCGTGTAGTAAGCACAATTCTTTAGTTCTGAGATAGCTCACTGTACTGGCCCTATAGGAAACACAGTGGAGTGCAAGAGTGCCTGTTTCTCAAAAGCAGAGTGTTTTTCTTGTAAGGCCGACTGGGTTTTAATACAACTTCCTAAACGGAGTTGAATCACATTCAGTTTCAAGTTCTAGCATTAAGTGTTAATTCAGGGTAAGAACACCACTATTGTGCCATTCTGGCCATAAACAGTGCAAATAGCACTCGCGTCTGTTCCCAGCAAATACAGTGTATTGGACTGAAGAGAAGCTCCTGTTTTACTTAGTTTCCAATACTGAGTTGAACTAGATATGCCCCGTTTGTGTAGGAAGCACAGTTCTTTTGTTCTGAGCTAGCTCACTGTACTGGCCCTATAGGAAAGACAGTGGAGTGCAAGAGTGCCTGTTTCTCAAAAGCAGAGTGTTTTTCTTGTAAGGCCGACTGGGGTTTAATACAACTTCCTAAACGGAGTTGAATCACATTCAGTTTCAAGTTCTAGCATTAAGTGTTACTTCAGGGTCAGAACACCACTATTGTGCTATTCTGGCCATAAACAGTGCAAATAGCACTCGTGTCTGTTCCCAGCAAATACAGTGTATTGGACTGAAGAGAAGCTCCTGTTTTACTTAGTTTCCAATACTGAGTTGAACTAGATATGCCCCGTTTGTGTAGGAAGCACAGTTCTTTTGTTCTGAGCTAGCTCACTGTACTGGCCCTATAGGAAACACAGTGGAGTGCAAGAGTGCCTGTTTCTCAAAAGCAGAGTGTTTTTCTTGTAAGGCCGACTGGGGTTTAATACAACTTCCTAAACGGAGTTTAATCACATTCAGTTTCAAGTTCTAGCATTAAATGTTAATTCAGGGTAAGAACACCACTATTGTGCTATTCTGGTCATAAACAGAGCAAATAGCACTCGCGTCTGTTCCCAGCAAATACAGTGTATTGGACTGAAGAGAAGCTCCTGTTTTACTTAGTTTCCAATACTGAGTTGAACTAGATATGCCCCGTTTGTGTAGGAAGCACAGTTCTTTTGTTCTGAGCTAGCTCACTGTACTGGCCCTATAGGAAAGACAGTGGAGTGCAAGAGTGCCTGTTTCTCAAAAGCAGAGTGTTTTTCTTGTAAGGCCGACTGGGGTTTAATACAACTTCCTAAACGGAGTTGAATCACATTCAGTTTCAAGTTCTAGCATTAAGTGTTAATTCAGGGTAAGAACACCACTATTGTGCTATTCTGGCCATAAACAGTGCAAATAGCACTCGCGTCTGTTCCCAGCAAATACAGTGTATTGGACTGAAGAGAAGCTCCTGTTTTACTTAGTTTCCAATACTGAGTTGAACTAGATATGCCCCGTTTGTGTAGGAAGCACAGTTCTTTTGTTCTGAGCTAGCTCACTGTACTGGCCCTATAGGAAACACAGTGGAGTGCAAGAGTGCCTATTTCTCAAAAGCAGAGTGTTTTTCTTGTAAGGCCGAATGGGGTTTAATACAACTTCCTAAACGGAGTTGAATCACATTCAGTTTCAAGTTCTAGCATTAAGTGTTAATTCAGGGTAAGAACACCACTATTGTGCTATTCTGGCCATAAACAGTGCAAATAGCACTCGCGTCTGTTCCCAGCAAACACAGTGTATTGGACTGAAGAGAAGCTCCTGTTTTACTTAGTTTCCAATACTGAGTTGAACTAGATATGCCCCTTTTTTGTAGGAAGCACAGTTCTTTTGTTCTGAGCTAGCTCACTGTACTGGCCCTATAGGAAAGACAGTGGAGTGCAAGAGTGCCTGTTTCTCAAAAGCAGAGTGTTTTTCTTGTAAGGCCGACTGGGGTTTAATACAACTTCCTAAACGGAGTTGAATCACATTCAGTTTCAAGTTCTAGCATTAAGTGTTACTTCAGGGTCAGAACACCACTATTGTGCTATTCTGGCCATAAACAGTGCAAATAGCACTCGCGTCTGTTCCCAGCAAATACAGTGTATTGGACTGAAGAGAAGCTCCTGTTTTACTTAGTTCGAATACTGAGTTGAACTAGATATGCCCCGTTTGTGTAGGATGCACAGTTCTTTTGTTCTGAGCTAGCTCACTGTACTGGCCCTATAGGAAACACAGTGGAGTGCAAGAGTGCCTGTTTCTAAAAAGCAGAGTGTTTTTCTTGTAAGGCCGACTGGGGTTTAATACAACTTCCTAAACGGAGTTGAATCACATTCAGTTTCAAGTTCTAGCATTAAGTGTTAATTCAGGGTAAGAACACCACTATTGTGCTATTCTGGCCATAAACAGTGCAAATAGCACTCGCGTCTGTTCCCAGCAAATACAGTGTATTGGACTGAAGAGAAGCTCCTGTTTTACTTAGTTTCCAATACTGAGTTGAACTAGATATGCCCCGTTTGTGTAGGAAGCACAGTTCTTTTGTTCTGAGCTAGCTCACTGTACTGGCCCTATAGGAAACACAGTGGAGTGCAAGAGTGCCTGTTTCTCAAAAGCAGAGTGTTTTTCTTGTAAGGCCGACTGGGGTTTAATACAACTTCCTAAACGGAGTTGAATCACATTCAGTTTCAAGTTCTAGCATTAAGTGTTACTTCAGGGTCAGAACACCACTATTGTGCTATTCTGGCCATAAACAGTGCAAATAGCACTCGCGTCTGTTCCCAGCAAATACAGTGTATTGGACTGAAGAGAAGCTCCTGTTTTACTTAGTTTCCAATACTGAGTTGAACTAGATATGCCCCGTTTGTGTAGGAAGCACAGTTCTTTTGTTCTGAGCTAGCTCACTGTACTGGCCCTATAGGAAACACAGTGGAGTGCAAGAGTGCCTGTTTCTCAAAAGCAGAGTGTTTTTCTTGTAAGGCCGACTGGGGTTTAATACAACTTCCTAAACGGAGTTTAATCACATTCAGTTTCAAGTTCTAGCATTAAATGTTAACTCAGGGTAAGAACACCACTATTGTGCTATTCTGGCCATAAACAGAGCAAATAGCACTCGCGTCTGTTCCCAGCAAATACAGTGTATTGGACTGAAGAGAAGCTCCTGTTTTACTTAGTTTCCAATACTGAGTTGAACTAGATATGCCCCGTTTGTGTAGGAAGCACAGTTCTTTTGTTCTGAGCTAGCTCACTGTACTGGCCCTATAGGAAACACAGTGGAGTGCAAGAGTGCCTGTTTCTCAAAAGCAGAGTGTTTTTCTTGTAAGGCCGACTGGGGTTTAATACAACTTCCTAAACGGAGTTGAATCACATTCAGTTTCAAGTTCTAGCATTAAGTGTTAATTCAGGGTAAGAACACCACTATTGTGCTATTCTGGCCATAAACAGTGCAAATAGCACTCGCGTCTGTTCCCAGCAAATACAGTGTATTGGACTGAAGAGAAGCTCCTGTTTTACTTAGTTTCCAATACTGAGTTGAACTAGATATGCCCCGTTTGTGTAGGAAGCACAGTTCTTTTGTTCTGAGCTAGCTCACTGTACTGGCCCTATAGGAAACACAGTGGAGTGCAAGAGTGCCTGTTTCTCAAAAGCAGAGTGTTTTTCTTGTAAGGCCGACTGGGGTTTAATACAACTTCCTAAACGGAGTTGAATCACATTCAGTTTCAAGTTCTAGCATTAAGTGTTACTTCAGGGTCAGAACACCACTATTGTGCTATTCTGGCCATAAACAGTGCAAATAGCACTCGCGTCTGTTCCCAGCAAATACAGTGTATTGGACTGAAGAGAAGCTCCTGTTTTACTTAGTTTCCAATACTGAGTTGAACTAGATATGCCCCGTTTGTGTAGGAAGCACAGTTCTTTTGTTCTGAGCTAGCTCACTGTACTGGCCCTATAGGAAACACAGTGGAGTGCAAGAGTGCCTGTTTCTCAAAAGCAGAGTGTTTTTCTTGTAAGGCCGACTGGGGTTTAATACAACTTCCTAAACGGAGTTGAATCACATTCAGTTTCAAGTTCTAGCATTAAGTGTTAATTCAGGGTAAGAACACCACTATTGTGCTATTCTGGCCATAAACAGTGCAAATAGCACTCGCGTCTATTCCCAGCAAATACAGTGTATTGGACTGAAGAGAAGCTCCTGTTTTACTTAGTTTCCAATACTGAGTTGAACTAGATATGCCCCGTTTGTGTAGGAAGCAAAGTTCTTTTTTTCTGAGCTAGCTCACTGTACTGGCCCTATAGGAAACACAGTGGAGTGCAAGAGTGCCTGTTTCTCAAAAGCAGAGTGTTTTTCTTGTAAGGCCGACTGGGGTTTAATACAACTTCCTAAACGGAGTTGAATCACATTCAGTTTCAAGTTCTAGCATTAAGTGTTACTTCAGGGTCAGAACACCACTATTGTGCTATTCTGGCCATAAACAGTGCAAATAGCACTCGCGTCTGTTCCCAGCAAATACAGTGTATTGGACTGAAGAGAAGCTCCTGTTTTACTTAGTTTCCAATACTGAGTTGAACTAGATATGCCCCGTTTGTGTAGGAAGCACAGTTCTTTTGTTCTGAGCTAGCTCACTGTACTGGCCCTATAGGAAACACAGTGGAGTGCAAGAGTGCCTGTTTCTCAAAAGCAGAGTGTTTTTCTTGTAAGGCCGACTGGGGTTTAATACAACTTCCTAAACGGAGTTGAATCACATTCAGTTTCAAGTTCTAGCATTAAGTGTTAATTCAGGGTAAGAACACCACTATTGTGCTATTCTGGCCATAAACAGTGCAAATAGCACTCGCGTCTGTTCCCAGCAAATACAGTGTATTGGACTGAAGAGAAGCTCCTGTTTTACTTAGTTTCCAATACTGAGTTGAACTAGATATGCCCCGTTTGTGTAGGAAGCACAGTTCTTTTGTTCTGAGCTAGCTCACTGTACTGGCCCTATAGGAAACACAGTGGAGTGCAAGAGTGCCTGTTTCTCAAAAGCAGAGTGTTTTTCTTGTAAGGCCGACTGGGGTTTAATACAACTTCCTAAACGGAGTTGAATCACATTCAGTTTCAAGTTCTAGCATTAAGTGTTACTTCAGGGTCAGAACACCACTATTGTGCTATTCTGGCCATAAACAGTGCAAATAGCACTCACGTCTCTTCCCAGCAAATACAGTGTATTGGACTGAAGAGAAGCTCCTGTTTTACTTAGTTCGAATACTGAGTTGAACTAGATATGCCCCGTTTGTGTAGGAAGCACAGTTCTTTTGTTCTGAGCTAGCTCACTGTACTGGCCCTATAGGAAACACAGTGGAGTGCAAGAGTGCCTGTTTCTCAAAAGCAGAGTGTTTTTCTTGTAAGGCCGACTGGGGTTTAATACAACTTCCTAAACGGAGTTGAATCACATTCAGTTTCAAGTTCTAGCATTAAGTGTTAATTCAGGGTAAGAACACCACTATTGTGCTATTCTGGCCATAAACAGTGCAAATAGCACTCGCGTCTGTTCCCAGCAAATACAGTGTATTGGACTGAAGAGAAGCTCCTGTTTTACTTAGTTTCCAATAGTGAGTTGAACTAGATATGCCCCGTTTGTGTAGGAAGCACAGTTCTTTTGTTCTGAGCTAGCTCACTGTACTGGCCCTATAGGAAACACAGTGGAGTGCAAGAGTGCCTGTTTCTCAAAAGCAGAGTGTTTTTCTTGTAAGGCCGACTGGGGTTTAATACAACTTCCTAAACGGAGTTGAATCACATTCAGTTTCAAGTTCTAGCATTAAGTGTTACTTCAGGGTCAGAACACCACTATTGTGCTATTCTGGCCATAAACAGTGCAAATAGCACTCGCGTCTGTTCCCAGCAAATACAGTGTATTGGACTGAAGAGAAGCTCCTGTTTTACTTAGTTTCCAATACTGAGTTGAACTAGATATGCCCCGTTTGTGTAGGAAGCACAGTTCTTTTGTTCTGAGCTAGCTCACTGTACTGGCCCTATAGGAAACACAGTGGAGTGCAAGAGTGCCTGTTTCTCAAAAGCAGAGTGTTTTTCTTGTAAGGCCAACTGGGGTTTAATACAACTTCCTAAACGGAGTTGAATCACATTCAGTTTCAAGTTCTAGCATTAAGTGTTACTTCAGGGTCAGAACACCACTATTGTGCTATTCTGGCCATAAACAGTGCAAATAGCACTCGCGTCTGTTCCCAGCAAATACAGTGTATTGGACTGAAGAGAAGCTCCTGTTTTACTTAGTTTCCAATACTGAGTTGAACTAGATATGCCCCGTTTGTGTAGGAAGCACAGTTCTTTTGTTCTGAGCTAGCTCACTGTACTGGCCCTATAGGAAACACAGTGGAGTGCAAGAGTGCCTGTTTCTCAAAAGCAGAGTGTTTTTCTTGTAAGGCCGACTGGGGTTTAATACAACTTCCTAAACGGAGTTGAATCACATTCAGTTTCAAGTTCTAGCATTAAGTGTTACTTCAGGGTCAGAACACCACTATTGTGCTATTCTGGCCATAAACAGTGCAAATAGCACTCGCGTCTGTTCCCAGCAAATACAGTGTATTGGACTGAAGAGAAGCTCCTGTTTTACTTAGTTTCCAATACTGAGTTGAACTAGATATGCCCCGTTTGTGTAGGACGCACATTTCTTTTGTTCTGAGCTAGCTCACTGTACTGGCCCTATAGGAAACACAGTGGAGTGCAAGAGTGCCTGTTTCTCAAAAGCAGAGTGTTTTTCTTGTAAGGCCGACTGGGGTTTAATACAACTTCCTAAACGGAGTTGAATCACATTCAGTTTCAAGTTCTAGCATTAAGTGTTAATTCAGGGTAAGAACACCACTATTGTGCTATTCTGGCCATAAACAGTGCAAATAGCACTCGCGTCTGTTCCCAGCAAATACAGTGTATTGGACTGAAGAGAAGCTCCTGTTTTACTTAGTTTCCAATACTGAGTTGAACTAGATATGCCCCGTTTGTGTAGGAAGCACAGTTCTTTTGTTCTGAGCTAGCTCACTGTACTGGCCCTATAGGAAACACAGTGGAGTGCAAGAGTGCCTGTTTCTCAAAAGCAGAGTGTTTTTCTTGTAAGGCCGACTGGGGTTTAATACAACTTCCTAAACGGAGTTGAATCACATTCAGTTTCAAGTTCTAGCATTAAGTGTTACTTCAGGGTCAGAACACCACTATTGTGCTATTCTGGCCATAAACAGTGCAAATAGCACTCACGTCTCTTCCCAGCAAATACAGTGTATTGGACTGAAGAGAAGCTCCTGTTTTACTTAGTTCGAATACTGAGTTGAACTAGATATGCCCCGTTTGTGTAGGAAGCACAGTTCTTTTGTTCTGAGCTAGCTCACTGTACTGGCCCTATAGGAAACACAGTGGAGTGCAAGAGTGCCTGTTTCTCAAAAGCAGAGTGTTTTTCTTGTAAGGCCGACTGGGGTTTAATACAACTTCCTAAACGGAGTTGAATCACATTCAGTTTCAAGTTCTAGCATTAAGTGTTAATTCAGGGTAAGAACACCACTATTGTGCTATTCTGGCCATAAACAGTGCAAATAGCACTCGCGTCTGTTCCCAGCAAATACAGTGTATTGGACTGAAGAGAAGCTCCTGTTTTACTTAGTTTCCAATACTGAGTTGAACTAGATATGCCCCGTTTGTGTAGGAAGCACAGTTCTTTTGTTCTGAGCTAGCTCACTGTACTGGCCCTATAGGAAACACAGTGGAGTGCAAGAGTGCCTGTTTCTCAAAAGCAGAGTGTTTTTCTTGTAAGGCCGACTGGGGTTTAATACAACTTCCTAAACGGAGTTGAATCACATTCAGTTTCAAGTTCTAGCATTAAGTGTTACTTCAGGGTCAGAACACCACTATTGTGCTATTCTGGCCATAAACAGTGCAAATAGCACTCGCGTCTGTTCCCAGCAAATACAGTGTATTGGACTGAAGAGAAGCTCCTGTTTTACTTAGTTTCCAATACTGAGTTGAACTAGATATGCCCCGTTTGTGTAGGAAGCACAGTTCTTTTGTTCTGAGCTAGCTCACTGTACTGGCCCTATAGGAAACACAGTGGAGTGCAAGAGTGCCTGTTTCTCAAAAGCAGAGTGTTTTTCTTGTAAGGCCAACTGGGGTTTAATACAACTTCCAAAACGGAGTTGAATCACATTCAGTTTCAAGTTCTAGCATTAAGTGTTACTTCAGGGTCAGAACACCACTATTGTGCTATTCTGGCCATAAACAGTGCAAATAGCACTCGCGTCTGTTCCCAGCAAATACAGTGTATTGGACTGAAGAGAAGCTCCTGTTTTACTTAGTTTCCAATACTGAGTTGAACTAGATATGCCCCGTTTGTGTAGGAAGCACAGTTCTTTTGTTCTGAGCTAGCTCACTGTACTGGCCCTATAGGAAACACAGTGGAGTGCAAGAGTGCCTGTTTCTCAAAAGCAGAGTGTTTTTCTTGTAAGGCCGACTGGGGTTTAATACAACTTCCTAAACGGAGTTGAATCACATTCAGTTTCAAGTTCTAGCATTAAGTGTTACTTCAGGGTCAGAACACCACTATTGTGCTATTCTGGCCATAAACAGTGCAAATAGCACTCGCGTCTGTTCCCAGCAAATACAGTGTATTGGACTGAAGAGAAGCTCCTGTTTTACTTAGTTTCCAATACTGAGTTGAACTAGATATGCCCCGTTTGTGTAGGAAGCACATTTCTTTTGTTCTGAGCTAGCTCACTGTACTGGCCCTATAGGAAACACAGTGGAGTGCAAGAGTGCCTGTTTCTCAAAAGCAGAGTGTTTTTCTTGTAAGGCCGACTGGGGTTTAATACAACTTCCTAAACGGAGTTGAATCACATTCAGTTTCAAGTTCTAGCATTAAGTGTTAATTCAGGGTAAGAACACCACTATTGTGCTATTCTGGCCATAAACAGTGCAAATAGCACTCGCGTCTGTTCCCAGCAAATACAGTGAATTGGACTGAAGAGAAGCTCCTGTTTTACTTAGTTTCCAATACTGAGTTGAACTAGATATGCCCCGTTTGTGTAGGAAGCAAAGTTCTTTTTTTCTGAGCTAGCTCACTGTACTGGCCCTATAGGAAACACAGTGGAGTGCAAGAGTGCCTGTTTCTCAAAAGCAGAGTGTTTTTCTTGTAAGGCCGACTGGGGTTTAATACAACTTCCTAAACGGAGTTGAATCACATTCAGTTTCAAGTTCTAGCATTAAGTGTTACTTCAGGGTCAGAACACCACTATTGTGCTATTCTGGCCATAAACAGTGCAAATAGCACTCGCGTCTGTTCCCAGCAAATACAGTGTATTGGACTGAAGAGAAGCTCCTGTTTTACTTAGTTTCCAATACTGAGTTGAACTAGATATGCCCCGTTTGTGTAGGAAGCACAGTTCTTTTGTTCTGAGCTAGCTCACTGTACTGGCCCTATAGGAAACACAGTGGAGTGCAAGAGTGCCTGTTTCTCAAAAGCAGAGTGTTTTTCTTGTAAGGCCGACTGGGGTTTAATACAACTTCCTAAACGGAGTTGAATCACATTCAGTTTCAAGTTCTAGCATTAAGTGTTACTTCAGGGTCAGAACACCACTATTGTGCTATTCTGGCCATAAACAGTGCAAATAGCACTCGCGTCTGTTCCCAGCAAATACAGTGTATTGGACTGAAGAGAAGCTCCTGTTTTACTTAGTTTCCAATACTGAGTTGAACTAGATATGCCCCGTTTGTGTAGGAAGCACAGTTCTTTTGTTCTGAGCTAGCTCACTGTACTGGCCCTATAGGAAACACAGTGGAGTGCAAGAGTGCCTGTTTCTCAAAAGCAGAGTGTTTTTCTTGTAAGGCCGACTGGGGTTTAATACAACTTCCTAAACGGAGTTGAATCACATTCAGTTTCAAGTTCTAGCATTAAGTGTTAATTCAGGGTAAGAACACCACTATTGTGCTATTCTGGCCATAAACAGTGCAAATAGCACTCGCGTCTGTTCCCAGCAAATACAGTGTATTGGACTGAAGAGAAGCTCCTGTTTTACTTAGTTTCCAATACTGAGTTGAACTAGATATGCCCCGTTTGTGTAGGAAGCACAGTTCTTTTGTTCTGAGCTAGCTCACTGTACTGGCCCTATAGGAAACACAGTGGAGTGCAAGAGTGCCTGTTTCTCAAAAGCAGAGTGTTTTTCTTGTAAGGCCGACTGGGGTTTAATACAACTTCCTAAACGGAGTTGAATCACATTCAGTTTCAAGTTCTAGCATTAAGTGTTACTTCAGGGTCAGAACACCACTATTGTGCTATTCTGGCCATAAACAGTGCAAATAGCACTAGCGTCTGTTCCCAGCAAATACAGTGTATTGGACTGAAGAGAAGCTCCTGTTTTACTTAGTTTCCAATACTGAGTTGAACTAGATATGCCCCGTTTGTGTAGGAAGCACAGTTCTTTTGTTCTGAGCTAGCTCACTCTACTGGCCCTATAGGAAAAACAGTGGAGTGCAAGAGTGCCTGTTTCTCAAAAGCAGAGTGTTTTTCTTGTAAGGCCGACTGGGGTTTAATACACCTTCCTAAACGGAGTTGAATCACATTCAGTTTCAAGTTCTAGCATTAAGTGTTACTTCAGGGTCAGAACACCACTATTGTGCTATTCTGGCCATAAACAGTGCAAATAGCACTAGCGTCTGTTCCCAGCAAATACAGTGTATTGGACTGAAGAGAAGCTCCTGTTTTACTTAGTTTCCAATACTGAGTTGAACTAGATATGCCCCGTTTGTGTAGGAAGCACAGTTCTTTTGTTCTGAGCTAGCTCACTCTACTGGCCCTATAGGAAAAGCAGTGGAGTGCAAGAGTGCCTGTTTCTCAAAAGCAGAGTGTTTTTCTTGTAAGGCCGACTGGGGTTTAATACAACTTCCTAAACGGAGTTGAATCACATTCAGTTTCAAGTTCTAGCATTAAGTGTTACTTCAGGGTCAGAACACCACTATTGTGCTATTCTGGCCATAAACAGTGCAAATAGCACTCGCGTCTGTTCCCAGCAAATACAGTGTATTGGACTGAAGAGAAGCTCCTGTTTTACTTAGTTTCCAATACTGAGTTGAACTAGATATGCCCCGTTTGTGTAGGAAGCACAGTTCTTTTGTTCTGAGCTAGCTCACTGTACTGGCCCTATAGGAAACACAGTGGAGTGCAAGAGTGCCTGTTTCTCAAAAGCAGAGTGTTTTTCTTGTAAGGCCGACTGGGGTTTAATACAACTTCCTAAACGGAGTTGAATCACATTCAGTTTCAAGTTCTAGCATTAAGTGTTACTTCAGGGTCAGAACACCACTATTGTGCTATTCTGGCCATAAACAGTGCAAATAGCACTCGTGTCTGTTCCCAGCAAATACAGTGTATTGGACTGAAGAGAAGCTCCTGTTTTACTTAGTTTCCAATACTGAGTTGAACTAGATATGCCCCGTTTGTGTAGGAAGCACAGTTCTTTTGTTCTGAGCTAGCTCACTGTACTGGCCCTATAGGAAACACAGTGGAGTGCAAGAGTGCCTGTTTCTCAAAAGCAGAGTGTTTTTCTTGTAAGGCCGACTGGGGTTTAAAACAACTTCCTAAACGGAGTTGAATCACATTCAGTTTCAAGTTCTAGCATTAAGTGTTAATTCAGGGTAAGAACACCACTATTGTGCTATTCTGGCCATAAACAGTGCAAATAGCACTCGCGTCTCTTCCCAGCAAATACAGTGTATTGGACTGAAGAGAAGCTCCTGTTTTACTTAGTTCGAATACTGAGTTGAACTAGATATGCCCCGTTTGTGTAGGAAGCACAGTTCTTTTGTTCTGAGCTAGCTCACTGTACTGGCCCTATAGGAAACACAGTGGAGTGCAAGAGTGCCTGTTTCTCAAAAGCAGAGTGTTTTTCTTGTAAGGCCGACTGGGGTTTAATACAACTTCCTAAACGGAGTTGAATCACATTCAGTTTCAAGTTCTAGCATTAAGTGTTAATTCAGGGTAAGAACACCACTATTGTGCTATTCTGGCCATAAACAGTGCAAATAGCACTCGCGTCTCTTCCCAGCAAATACAGTGTATTGGACTGAAGAGAAGCTCCTGTTTTACTTAGTTCGAATACTGAGTTGAACTAGATATGCCCCGTTTGTGTAGGAAGCACAGTTCTTTTGTTCTGAGCTAGCTCACTGTACTGGCCCTATAGGAAACACAGTGGAGTGCAAGAGTGCCTGTTTCTCAAAAGCAGAGTGTTTTTCTTGTAAGGCCGACTGGGGTTTAATACAACTTCCTAAACGGAGTTGAATCACATTCAGTTTCAAGTTCTAGCATTAAGTGTTAATTCAGGGTAAGAACACCACTATTGTGCTATTCTGGCCATAAACAGTGCAAATAGCACTCGCGTCTGTTCCCAGCAAATACAGTGTATTGGACTGAAGAGAAGCTCCTGTTTTACTTAGTTTCCAATACTGAGTTGAACTAGATATGCCCCGTTTGTGTAGGAAGCACAGTTCTTTTGTTCTGAGCTAGCTCACTGTACTGGCCCTATAGGAAACACAGTGGAGTGCAAGAGTGCCTGTTTCTCAAAAGCAGAGTGTTTTTCTTGTAAGGCCGACTGGGGTTTAATACAACTTCCTAAACGGAGTTGAATCACATTCAGTTTCAAGTTCTAGCATTAAGTGTTACTTCAGGGTCAGAACACCACTATTGTGCTATTCTGGCCATAAACAGTGCAAATAGCACTCGCGTCTGTTCCCAGCAAATACAGTGTATTGGACTGAAGAGAAGCTCCTGTTTTACTTAGTTTCCAATACTGAGTTGAACTAGATATGCCCCGTTTGTGTAGGAAGCACAGTTCTTTTGTTCTGAGCTAGCTCACTGTACTGGCCCTATAGGAAACACAGTGGAGTGCAAGAGTGCCTGTTTCTCAAAAGCAGAGTGTTTTTCTTGTAAGGCCGACTGGGGTTTAATACAACTTCCTAAACGGAGTTGAATCACATTCAGTTTCAAGTTCTAGCATTAAGTGTTACTTCAGGGTCAGAACACCACTATTGTGCTATTCTGGCCATAAACAGTGCAAATAGCACTCGCGTCTGTTCCCAGCAAATACAGTGTATTGGACTGAAGAGAAGCTCCTGTTTTACTTAGTTTCCAATACTGAGTTGAACTAGATATGCCCCGTTTGTGTAGGAAGCACAGTTCTTTTGTTCTGAGCTAGCTCACTGTACTGGCCCTATAGGAAACACAGTGGAGTGCAAGAGTGCCTGTTTCTCAAAAGCAGAGTGTTTTTCTTGTAAGGCCGACTGGGGTTTAATACAACTTCCTAAACGGAGTTGAATCACATTCAGTTTCAAGTTCTAGCATTAAGTGTTAATTCAGGGTAAGAACACCACTATTGTGCTATTCTGGCCATAAACAGTGCAAATAGCACTCGCGTCTGTTCCCAGCAAATACAGTGAATTGGACTGAAGAGAAGCTCCTGTTTTACTTAGTTTCCAATACTGAGTTGAACTAGATATGCCCCGTTTGTGTAGGAAGCAAAGTTCTTTTTTTCTGAGCTAGCTCACTGTACTGGCCCTATAGGAAACACAGTGGAGTGCAAGAGTGCCTGTTTCTCAAAAGCAGAGTGTTTTTCTTGTAAGGCCGACTGGGGTTTAATACAACTTCCTAAACGGAGTTGAATCACATTCAGTTTCAAGTTCTAGCATTAAGTGTTACTTCAGGGTCAGAACACCACTATTGTGCTATTCTGGCCATAAACAGTGCAAATAGCACTCGCGTCTGTTCCCAGCAAATACAGTGTATTGGACTGAAGAGAAGCTCCTGTTTTACTTAGTTTCCAATACTGAGTTGAACTAGATATGCCCCGTTTGTGTAGGAAGCACAGTTCTTTTGTTCTGAGCTAGCTCACTGTACTGGCCCTATAGGAAACACAGTGGAGTGCAAGAGTGCCTGTTTCTCAAAAGCAGAGTGTTTTTCTTGTAAGGCCTACTGGGGTTTAATACAACTTCCTAAACGGAGTTGAATCACATTCAGTTTCAAGTTCTAGCATTAAGTGTTACTTCAGGGTCAGAACACCACTATTGTGCTATTCTGGCCATAAACAGTGCAAATAGCACTCGCGTCTGTTCCCAGCAAATACAGTGTATTGGACTGAAGAGAAGCTCCTGTTTTACTTAGTTTCCAATACTGAGTTGAACTAGATATGCCCCGTTTGTGTAGGAAGCACAGTTCTTTTGTTCTGAGCTACCTCACTGTACTGGCCCTATAGGAAACACAGTGGAGTGCAAGAGTGCCTGTTTCTCAAAAGCAGAGTGTTTTTCTTGTAAGGCCGACTGGGGTTTAATACAACTTCCTAAACGGAGTTGAATCACATTCAGTTTCAAGTTCTAGCATTAAGTGTTAATTCAGGGTAAGAACACCACTATTGTGCTATTCTGGCCATAAACAGTGCAAATAGCACTCGCGTCTGTTCCCAGCAAATACAGTGTATTGGACTGAAGAGAAGCTCCTGTTTTACTTAGTTTCCAATACTGAGTTGAACTAGATATGCCCCGTTTGTGTAGGAAGCACAGTTCTTTTGTTCTGAGCTAGCTCACTGTACTGGCCCTATAGGAAACACAGTGGAGTGCAAGAGTGCCTGTTTCTCAAAAGCAGAGTGTTTTTCTTGTAAGGCCGACTGGGGTTTAATACAACTTCCTAAACGGAGTTGAATCACATTCAGTTTCAAGTTCTAGCATTAAGTGTTACTTCAGGGTCAGAACACCACTATTGTGCTATTCTGGCCATAAACAGTGCAAATAGCACTAGCGTCTGTTCCCAGCAAATACAGTGTATTGGACTGAAGAGAAGCTCCTGTTTTACTTAGTTTCCAATACTGAGTTGAACTAGATATGCCCCGTTTGTGTAGGAAGCACAGTTCTTTTGTTCTGAGCTAGCTCACTCTACTGGCCCTATAGGAAACACAGTGGAGTGCAAGAGTGCCTGTTTCTCAAAAGCAGAGTGTTTTTCTTGTAAGGCCAACTGGGGTTTAATACAACTTCCTAAACGGAGTTGAATCACATTCAGTTTCAAGTTCTAGCATTAAGTGTTACTTCAGGGTCAGAACACCACTATTGTGCTATTCTGGCCATAAACAGTGCAAATAGCACTCGCGTCTGTTCCCAGCAAATACAGTGTATTGGACTGAAGAGAAGCTCCTGTTTTACTTAGTTTCCAATACTGAGTTGAACTAGATATGCCCCGTTTGTGTAAGAAGCACAGTTCTTTTGTTCTGAGCTAGCTCACTGTACTGGCCCTATAGGAAACACAGTGGAGTGCAAGAGTGCCTGTTTCTCAAAAGCAGAGTGTTTTTCTTGTAAGGCCGACTGGGGTTTAATACAACTTCCTAAACGGAGTTGAATCACATTCAGTTTCAAGTTCTAGCATTAAGTGTTAATTCAGGGTCAGAACACCACTATTGTGCTATTCTGGCCATAAACAGTGCAAATAGCACTCGCGTCTGTTCCCAGCAAATACAGTGTATTGGACTGAAGAGAAGCTCCTGTTTTACTTAGTTTCCAATACTGAGTTGAACTAGATATGCCCCGTTTGTGTAGGAAGCACAGTTCTTTTTTTCTGAGCTAGCTCACTGTACTGGCCCTATAGGAAACACAGTGGAGTGCAAGAGTGCCTATTTCTCAAAAGCAGAGTGTTTTTCTTGTAAGGCCGACTGGGGTTTAATACAACTTCCTAAACGGAGTTGAATCACATTCAGTTTCAAGTTCTAGCATTGTTACTTCAGGGTCAGAACACCACTATTGTGCTATTCTGGCCATAAACAGTGCAAATAGCACTCGCGTCTGTTCCCAGCAAATACAGTGTATTGGACTGAAGAGAAGCTCCTGTTTTACTTAGTTTCCAATACTGAGTTGAACTAGATATGCCCCGTTTGTGTAGGAAGCACATTTCTTTTGTTCTGAGCTAGCTCACTGTACTGGCCTTATAGGAAACACAGTGGAGTGCAAGAGTGCCTGTTTCTCAAAAGCAGAGTGTTTTTCTTGTAAGGCCGACTGGGGTTTAATACAACTTCCTAAACGGAGTTGAATCACATTCAGTTTCAAGTTCTAGCATTAAGTGTTAATTCAGGGTAAGAACACCACTATTGTGCTATTCTGGCCATAAACAGTGCAAATAGCACTCGCGTCTGTTCCCAGCAAATACAGTGTATTGGACTGAAGAGAAGCTCCTGTTTTACTTAGTTTCCAATACTGAGTTGAACTAGATATGCCCCGTTTGTGTAGGAAGCACAGTTCTTTTGTTCTGAGCTAGCTCACTGTACTGGCCCTATAGGAAACACAGTGGAGTGCAAGAGTGCCTGTTTCTCAAAAGCAGAGTGTTTTTCTTGTAAGGCCGACTGGGGTTTAATACAACTTCCTAAACGGAGTTGAATCACATTCAGTTTCAAGTTCTAGCATTAAGTGTTACTTCAGGGTCAGAACACCACTATTGTGCTATTCTGGCCATAAACAGTGCAAATAGCACTCGCGTCTGTTCCCAGCAAATACAGTGTATTGGACTGAAGAGAAGCTCCTGTTTTACTTAGTTTCCAATACTGAGTTGAACTAGATATGCCCCGTTTGTGTAGGAAGCACATTTCTTTTGTTCTGAGCTAGCTCACTGTACTGGCCCTATAGGAAACACAGTGGAGTGCAAGAGTGCCTGTTTCTCAAAAGCAGAGTGTTTTTCTTGTAAGGCCGACTGGGGTTTAATACAACTTCCTAAACGGAGTTGAATCACATTCAGTTTCAAGTTCTAGCATTAAGTGTTAATTCAGGGTAAGAACACCACTATTGTGCTATTCTGGCCATAAACAATGCAAATAGCACTCGCGTCTATTCCCATCAAATACAGTGTATTGTACTGAATAGAAGCTCCTGTTTTACTTAGTTTCCAATACTGAGTTGAACTAGATATGCCCCGTTTGTGTAGGAAGCACAGTTCTTTTGTTCTGAGCTAGCTCACTGTACCTGCCCTATAGGAAACACAGTGGAGTGCAAGAGTGCCTATTTCTCAAAAGCAGAGTGTTTTACTTGTAAGGCCGACTGGGGTTTAATACAACTTCCTAAACGGAGTTGAATCACATTCAGTTTCAAGTTCTAGCATTAAGTGTTAATTCAGGGTAAGAACACCACTATTGTGCTATTCTGGCCATAAACAGTGCAAATAGCACTCGCGTCTGTTCCCAGCAAATACAGTGTATTGGACTGAAGAGAAGCTCCTGTTTTACTTAGTTTCCAATACTGAGTTGAACTAGATATGCCCCGTTTGTGTAGGAAGCACAGTTCTTTTGTTCTGAGCTAGCTCACTGTACTGGCCCTTTAGGAAACACAGTGGAGTGCAAGAGTGCCTGTTTCTCAAAAGCAGAGTGTTTTTCTTGTAAGGCCGACTGGGGTTTAATACAACTTCCTAAACGGAGTTGAATCACATTCAGTTTCAAGTTCTAGCATTAAGTGTTAATTCAGGGTCAGAACACCACTATTGTGCTATTCTGGCCATAAACAGTGCAAATAGCACTCGCGTCTGTTCCCAGCAAATACAGTGTATTGGACTGAAGAGAAGCTCCTGTTTTACTTAGTTTCCAATACTGAGTTGAACTAGATATGCCCCGTTTGTGTAGGAAGCACAGTTCTTTTGTTCTGAGCTAGCTCACTGTACTGGCCCTATAGGAAACACAGTGGAGTGCAAGAGTGCCTGTTTCTCAGAGGCAGAGTGTTTTTCTTGTAAGGCCGACTGGGGTTTAATACAACTTCCTAAACGGAGTTGAATCACATTCAGTTTCAAGTTCTAGCATTAAGTGTTAATTCAGGGTAAGAACACCACTATTGTGCTATTCTGGCCATAAACAGTGCAAATAGCACTCGTGTCTGTTCCCAGCAAATACAGTGTATTGGACTGAAGAGAAGCTCCTGTTTTACTTAGTTTCCAATACTGAGTTGAACTAGATATGCCCCGTTTGTGTAGGAAGCACAGTTCTTTTGTTCTGAGCTAGCTCACTGTACTGGCCCTATAGGAAACACAGTGGAGTGCAAGAGTGCCTGTTTCTCAAAAGCAGAGTGTTTTTCTTGTAAGGCCGACTGGGGTTTAATACAACTTCCTAAACGGAGTTGAATCACATTCAGTTTCAAGTTCTAGCATTAAGTGTTAATTCAGGGTCAGAACACCACTATTGTGCTATTCTGGCCATAAACAGTGCAAATAGCACTCGCGTCTGTTCCCAGCAAATACAGTGTATTGGACTGAAGAGAAGCTCCTGTTTTACTTAGTTTCCAATACTGAGTTGAACTAGATATGCCCCGTTTGTGTAGGAAGCACAGTTCTTTTTTTCTGAGCTAGCTCACTGTACTGGCCCTATAGGAAACACAGTGGAGTGCAAGAGTGCCTATTTCTCAAAAGCAGAGTGTTTTTCTTGTAAGGCCGACTGGGGTTTAATACAACTTCCTAAACGGAGTTGAATCACATTCAGTTTCAAGTTCTAGCATTGTTACTTCAGGGTCAGAACACCACTATTGTGCTATTCTGGCCATAAACAGTGCAAATAGCACTCGCGTCTGTTCCCAGCAAATACAGTGTATTGGACTGAAAAGAAGCTACTGTTTTACTTAGTTTCCAATACTGAGTTGAACTAGATATGCCCCGTTTGTGTAGGAAGCACATTTCTTTTGTTCTGAGCTAGCTCACTGTACTGGCCCTATAGGAAACACAGTGGAGTGCAAGAGTGCCTGTTTCTCAAAAGCAGAGTGTTTTTCTTGTAAGGCCGACTGGGGTTTAAAACAACTTCCTAAAGTGAGTTGAATCACATTCAGTTTCAAGTTCTAGCATTAAGTGTTAATTCAGGGTAAGAACACCACTATTGTGCTATTCTGGCCATAAACAGTGCAAATAGCACTCGCGTCTCTTCCCAGCAAATACAGTGTATTGGACTGAAGAGAAGCTCCTGTTTTACTTAGTTTCCAATACTGAGTTGAACTAGATATGCCCCGTTTGTGTAGGAAGCACAATTCTTTTGTTCTGAGCTAGCTCACTGTACTGGCACTATAGGAAACACAGTGGAGTGCAAGAGTGCCTGTTTCTCAAAAGCAGAGTGTTTTTCTTGTAAGGCCGACTGGGGTTTAATACAACTTCCTAAACGGAGTTGAATCACATTCAGTTTCAAGTTCTAGCATTAAGTGTTACTTCAGGGTCAGAACACCACTATTGTGCTATTCTGGCCATAAACAGTGCAAATAGCACTCGCGTCTGTTCCCAGCAAATACAGTGTATTGGACTGAAGAGAAGCTCCTGTTTTACTTAGTTTCCAATACTGAGTTGAACTAGATATGCCCCGTTTGTTTAGGAAGCACAGTTCTTTTGTTCTGAGCTAGCTCACTGTACTGGCCCTATAGGAAACACAGTGGAGTGCAAGAGTGCCTGTTTCTCAAAAGCAGAGTGTTTTTCTTGTAAGGCCGACTGGGGTTTAATACAACTTCCTAAACGGAGTTGAATCACATTCAGTTTCAAGTTCTAGCATTAAGTGTTAATTCAGGGTAAGAACACCACTATTGTGCTATTCTGGCCATAAACAGTGCAAATAGCACTCGCGTCTCTTCCCAGCAAATACAGTGTATTGAACTGAAGAGAAGCTCCTGTTTTACTTAGTTTCCAATACTGAGTTGAACTAGATATGCCCCGTTTGTGTAGGAAGCACAATTCTTTTGTTCTGAGCTAGCTCACTGTACTGGCACTATAGGAAACACAGTGGAGTGCAAGAGTGCCTGTTTCTCAAAAGCAGAGTGTTTTTCTTGTAAGGCCGACTGGGGTTTAATACAACTTCCTAAACGGAGTTGAATCACATTCAGTTTCAAGTTCTAGCATTAAGTGTTACTTCAGGGTCAGAACACCACTATTGTGCTATTCTGGCCATAAACAGTGCAAATAGCACTCGCGTCTGTTCCCAGCAAATACAGTGTATTGGACTGAAGAGAAGCTCCTGTTTTACTTAGTTTCCAATACTGAGTTGAACTAGATATGCCCCGTTTGTGTAGGAAGCACAGTTCTTTTGTTCTGAGCTAGCTCACTGTACTGGCCCTATAGGAAACACAGTGGAGTGCAAGAGTGCCTGTTTCTCAAAAGCAGAGTGTTTTTCTTGTAAGGCCGACTGGGGTTTAATACAACTTCCTAAACGGAGTTGAATCACATTCAGTTTCAAGTTCTAGCATTAAGTGTTAATTCAGGGTAAGAACACCACTATTGTGCTATTCTGGCCATAAACAATGCAAATAGCACTCGCGTCTATTCCCAGCAAATACAGTGTATTGGACTGAAGAGAAGCTCCTGTTTTACTTAGTTTCCAATACTGAGTTGAACTAGATATGCCCCGTTTGTGTAGGAAGCACAGTTCTTTTGTTCTGAGCTAGCTCACTGTACTGGCCCTATAGGAAACACAGTGGAGTGCAAGAGTGCCTATTTCTCAAAAGCAGAGTGTTTTTCTTGTAAGGCCGACTGGGGTTTAATACAACTTCCTAAACGGAGTTGAATCACATTCAGTTTCAAGTTCTAGCATTAAGTGTTAATTCAGGGTAAGAACACCACTATTGTGCTATTCTGGCCATAAACAGTGCAAATAGCACTCGCGTCTGTTCCCAGCAAATACAGTGTATTGGACTGAAGAGAAGCTCCTGTTTTACTTAGTTTCCAATACTGAGTTGAACTAGATATGCCCCGTTTGTGTAGGAAGCACAGTTCTTTTGTTCTGAGCTAGCTCACTGTACTGGCCCTATAGGAACCACAGTGGAGTGCAAGAGTGCCTGTTTCTCAAAAGCAGAGTGTTTTTCTTGTAAGGCCGACTGGGGTTTAATACAACTTCCTAAACGGAGTTGAATCACATTCAGTTTCAAGTTCTAGCATTAAGTATTAATTCAGGATAAGAACACCACTATTGTGCTATTCTGGCCATAAACAGTGCAAATAGCACTCGCGTCTGTTCCCAGCAAATACAGTGTATTGGACTGAAGAGAAGCTCCTGTTTTACTTAGTTTCCAATACTGAGTTGAACTAGATATGCCCCGTTTGTGCAGGAAGCACAGTTCTTTTGTTCTGAGCTAGCTCACTGTCCTGGCCCTATAGGAAACACAATGGAGTGCAAGAGTGCCTGTTTCTCAAAAGCAGAGTGTTTATCTTGTAAGGCCGACTGGGATTTAATACAACTTCCTAAACGGAGTTGAATCACATTCAGTTTCAAGTTCTAGCATTAAGTGTTAATTCAGGGTAAGAACACCACTATTGTGCTATTCTGGCCATAAACAGTGCAAATAGCACTCGCGTCTGTTCCCAGCAAATACAGTGTATTGGACTGAAAAGAAGCTCCTGTTTTACTTAGTTTCCAATACTGAGTTGAACTAGATATGCTCCGTTTGTGTAGGAAGCACAGTTCTTTTGTACTGAGCTAGCTCACTGTACTGGCCCTATAGGAAACACAGTGGAGTGCAAGAGTGCCTGTTTCTCAAAAGCAGAGTGTTTTTCTTGTAAGGCCGACTGGGGTTTAATACAACTTCCTAAACGGAGTTGAATCACATTCAGTTTCAAGATCTAGCATTAAATGTTAATTCAGGGTAAGAACACCACTATTGTGCTATTCTGGCCATAAACACAGCAAAGAGCACTCGCGTCTGTTCCCAGCAAATACAGTGTATTGGACTGAAGAGAAGCTCCTGTTTTACTTAGTTTCCAATACTGAGTTGAACTAGATATGCCCCGTTTGTGTAGGAAGCACAGTTCTTTTGTTCTGAGCTAGCTCACTGTACTGGCCCTATAGGAAACACAGTGGAGTGCAAGAGTGCCTGTTTCTCAAAAGCAGAGTGTTTTTCTTGTAAGGCCGACTGGGGTTTAATACAACTTCCTAAACGGAGTTGAATCACATTCAGTTTCAAGTTCTAGCATTAAGTGTTAATTCAGGGTAAGAACACCACTATTGTGCTATTCTGGCCATAAACAGTGCAAATAGCACTCGCGTCTGTTCCCAGCAAATACAGTGTATTGGACTGAAGAGAAGCTCCTGTTTTACTTAGTTTCCAATACTGAGTTGAACTAGATATGCCCCGTTTGTGTAGGAAGCACAGTTCTTTTGTTCTGAGCTAGCTCACTGTACTGGCCCTATAGGAACCACAGTGGAGTGCAAGAGTGCCTGTTTCTCAAAAGCAGAGTGTTTTTCTTGTAAGGCCGACTGGGGTTTAATACAACTTCCTAAACGGAGTTGAATACCATTCAGTTTCAAGTTCTAGCATTAAGTGTTAATTCAGGGTCAGAACACCACTATTGTGCTATTCTGGCCATAAACAGTGCAAATAGCACTCGCGTCTGTTCCCAGCAAATACAGTGTATTGGACTGAAGAGAAGCTCCTGTTTTACTTAGTTTCCAATACTGAGTTGAACTAGATATGCCCCGTTTGTGTAGGAAGCACAGTTCTTTTGTTCTGAGCTAGCTCACTGTACTGGCCCTATAGGAAACACAGTGGAGTGCAAGAGTGCCTGTTTCTCAAAAGCAGAGTGTTTTTCTTGTAAGGCCGACTGGGGTTTAATACAACTTCCTAAACGGAGTTGAATCACATTCAGTTTCAAGTTCTAGCATTAAGTGTTACTTCAGGGTCAGAACACCACTATTGTGCTATTCTGGCCATAAACAGTGCAAATAGCACTCGCGTCTGTTCCCAGCAAATACAGTGTATTGGACTGAAGAGAAGCTACTGTTTTACTTAGTTTCCAATACTGAGTTGAACTAGATATGCCCCATTTGTGTAGGAAGCACAGTTCTTTTGTTCTGAGCTAGCTCACTGTACTGGCCCTATAGGAAACACAGTGGAGTGCAAGAGTGCCTGTTTCTCAAAAGCAGAGTGTTTTTCTTGTAAGGCCGACTGGGGTTTAATACAACTTCCTAAACGGAGTTGAATCACATTCAGTTTCAAGTTCTAGCATTAAGTGTTAATTCAGGGTAAGAACACCACTATTGTGCTATTCTGACCATAAACAGTGCAAATAGCACTCGCGTCTGTTCCCAGCAAATACAGTGTATTGGACTGAAAAGAAGCTCCTGTATTGCTTAGTTTCCAATACTGAGTTGAACTAGATATGCCCCGTTTGTGTAGGAAGCACAGTTCTTTTGTTCTGAGCTAGCTCACTGTACTGGCCCTATAGGAAACACAGTGGAGTGCAAGAGTGCCTGTTTCTCAAAAGCAGAGTGTTTTTCTTGTAAGGCCGACTGGGGTTTAATACAACTTCCTAAACGGAGTTGAATCACATTCAGTTTCAAGTTCTAGCATTAAGTGTTAATTCAGGGTAAGAACACCACTATTGTGCTATTCTGGCCATAAACAGTGCAAATAGCACTCGCGTCTGTTCCCAGCAAATACAGTGTATTGGACTGAAGAGAAGCTCCTGTTTTACTTCGTTTCCAATACTGAGTTGAACTAGATATGCCCCGTTTGTGTAGGAAGCACAGTTCTTTTGTTCTGAGCTAGCTCACTGTACTGGCCCTATAGGAAACACAGTGGAGTGCAAGAGTGCCTGTTTCTCAAAAGCAGAGTGTTTTTCTTGTAAGGCCGACTGGGGTTTAATACAACTTCCTAAACGGAGTTGAATCACATTCAGTTTCAAGTTCTAGCATTAAGTGTTAATTCAGGGTAAGAACACCACTATTGTGCTATTCTGACCATAAACAGTGCAAATAGCACTCGCGTCTGTTCCCAGCAAATACAGTGTATTGGACTGAAAAGAAGCTCCTGTATTACTTAGTTTCCAATACTGAGTTGAACTAGATATGCCCCGTTTGTGTAGGAAGCACAGTTCTTTTGTTCTGAGCTAGCTCACTGTACTGGCCCTATAGGAAACACAGTGGAGTGCAAGAGTGCCTGTTTCTCAAAAGCAGAGTGTTTTTCTTGTAAGGCCGACTGGGGTTTAATACAACTTCCTAAACGGAGTTGAATCACATTCAGTTTCAAGTTCTAGCATTAAGTGTTAATTCAGGGTAAGAACACCACTATTGTGCTATTCTGGCCATAAACAGTGCAAATAGCACTCGCGTCTGTTCCCAGCAAATACAGTGTATTGGACTGAAGAGAAGCTCCTGTTTTACTTCGTTTCCAATACTGAGTTGAACTAGATATGCCCCGTTTGTGTAGGAAGCACAGTTCTTTTGTTCTGAGCTAGCTCACTGTACTGGCCCTATAGGAAACACAGTGGAGTGCAAGAGTGCCTGTTTCTCAAAAGCAGAGTGTTTTTCTTGTAAGGCCTACTGGGGTTTAATACAACTTCCTAAACGGAGTTGAATCACATTCAGTTTCAGGTTCTAGCATTAAGTGTTAATTCAGGGTAAGAACACCACTATTGTGCTATTGTGGCCATAAACAGTGCAAATAGCACTCGCGTCTGTTCCCAGCAAATACAGTGTATTGGACTGAAGAGAAGCTCCTGTTTTACTTAGTTTCCAATACTGAGTTGAACTAGATATGCCCCGTTTGTGTAGGAAGCACAGTTCTTTTGTTCTGAGCTAGCTCACTGTACTGGCCCTATAGGAAACACAGTGGAGTGCAAGAGTGCCTATTTCTCAAAAGCAGAGTGTTTATCTTGTAAGGCCGACTGGGATTTAATACAACTTCCTAAACGGAGTTGAATCACATTCAGTTTCAAGTTCTAGCATTAAGTGTTAATTCAGGGTAAGAACACCACTATTGTGCTATTCTGGCCATAAACAGTGCAAATAGCACTCGCGTCTGTTCCCAGCAAATACAGTGTATTGGACTGAAGAGAAGCTCCTGTTTTACTTAGTTTCCAATACTGAGTTGAACTAGATATGCCCCGTTTGTGTAGGAAGCACAGTTCTTTTGTTCTGAGCTAGCTCACTGTACTGGCCCTATAGGAAACACAGTGGAGTGCAAGAGTGCCTGTTTCTCAAAAGCAGAGTGTTTTTCTTGTAATGCCGACTGGGGTTTAATACAACTTCCTAAACGGAGTTGAATCACATTCAGTTTCAAGTTCTAGCATTAAGTGTTACTTCAGGGTCAGAACACCACTATTGTGCTATTCTGGCCATAAACAGTGCAAATATCACTCGCGTCTGTTCCCAGCAAATACAGTGTTTTGGACTGAAGAGAAGCTCCTGTTTTACTTAGTTTCCAATACTGAGTTGAACTAGATATGCCCCGTTTGTGTAGGAAGCACAGTTCTTTTGTTCTGAGCTAGCTCACTGTACTGGCCCTATAGGAAACACAGTGGAGTGCAAGAGTGCCTGTTTCTCAAAAGCAGAGTGTTTTTCTTGTAAGGCCGACTGGGGTTTAATACAACTTCCTAAACGGAGTTGAATCACATTCAGTTTCAAGTTCTAGCATTAAGTGTTAATTCAGGGTAAGAACACCACTATTGTGCTATTCTGGCCATAAACAGTGCAAATAGCACTCGCGTCTGTTCCCAGCAAATACAGTGTATTGGACTGAAGAGAAGCTCCTGTTTTACTTAGTTTCCAATACTGAGTTGAACTAGATATGCCCCGTTTGTGTAGGAAGCACAGTTCTTTTGTTCTGAGCTAGCTCACTGTACTGGCCCTATAGGAAACACAGTGGAGTGCAAGAGTGCCTGTTTCTCAAAAGCAGAGTGTTTTTCTTGTAAGGCCGACTGGGGTTTAATACAACTTCCTAAACGGAGTTGAATCACATTCAGTTTCAAGTTCTAGCATTAAGTGTTACTTCAGGGTCAGAACACCACTATTGTGCTATTCTGGCCATAAACAGTGCAAATAGCACTCGCGTCTGTTCCCAGCAAATACAGTGTATTGGACTGAAGAGAAGCTACTGTTTTACTTAGTTTCCAATACTGAGTTGAACTAGATATGCCCCGTTTGTGTAGGAAGCACAGTTCTTTTGTTCTGAGCTAGCTCACTGTACTGGCCCTATAGGAAACACAGTGGAGTGCAAGAGTGCCTGTTTCTCAAAAGCAGAGTGTTTTTCTTGTAAGGCCGACTGGGGTTTAATACAACTTCCTAAACGGAGTTGAATCACATTCAGTTTCAAGTTCTAGCATTAAGTGTTAATTCAGGGTAAGAACACCACTATTGTGCTATTCTGACCATAAACAGTGCAAATAGCACTCGCGTCTGTTCCCAGCAAATACAGTGTATTGGACTGAAAAGAAGCTCCTGTATTACTTAGTTTCCAATACTGAGTTGAACTAGATATGCCCCGTTTGTGTAGGAAGCACAGTTCTTTTGTTCTGAGCTAGCTCACTGTACTGGCCCTATAGGAAACACAGTGGAGTGCAAGAGTGCCTGTTTCTCAAAAGCAGAGTGTTTTTCTTGTAAGGCCGACTGGGGTTTAATACAACTTCCTAAACGGAGTTGAATCACATTCAGTTTCAAGTTCTAGCATTAAGTGTTAATTCAGGGTAAGAACACCACTATTGTGCTATTCTGGCCATAAACAGTGCAAATAGCACTCGCGTCTGTTCCCAGCAAATACAGTGTATTGGACTGAAGAGAAGCTCCTGTTTTACTTCGTTTCCAATACTGAGTTGAACTAGATATGCCCCGTTTGTGTAGGAAGCACAGTTCTTTTGTTCTGAGCTAGCTCACTGTACTGGCCCTATAGGAAACACAGTGGAGTGCAAGAGTGCCTGTTTCTCAAAAGCAGAGTGTTTTTCTTGTAAGGCCTACTGGGGTTTAATACAACTTCCTAAACGGAGTTGAATCACATTCAGTTTCAGGTTCTAGCATTAAGTGTTAATTCAGGGTAAGAACACCACTATTGTGCTATTGTGGCCATAAACAGTGCAAATAGCACTCGCGTCTGTTCCCAGCAAATACAGTGTATTGGACTGAAGAGAAGCTCCTGTTTTACTTAGTTTCCAATACTGAGTTGAACTAGATATGCCCCGTTTGTGTAGGAAGCACAGTTCTTTTGTTCTGAGCTAGCTCACTGTACTGGCCCTATAGGAAACACTGTGGAGTGCAAGAGTGCCTATTTCTCAAAAGCAGAGTGTTTATCTTGTAAGGCCGACTGGGATTTAATACAACTTCCTAAACGGAGTTGAATCACATTCAGTTTCAAGTTCTAGCATTAAGTGTTAATTCAGGGTAAGAACACCACTATTGTGCTATTCTGGCCATAAACAGTGCAAATAGCACTCGCGTCTGTTCCCAGCAAATACAGTGTATTGGACTGAAGAGAAGCTCCTGTTTTACTTAGTTTCCAATACTGAGTTGAACTAGATATGCCCCGTTTGTGTAGGAAGCACAGTTCTTTTGTTCTGAGCTAGCTCACTGTACTGGCCCTATAGGAAACACAGTGGAGTGCAAGAGTGCCTGTTTCTCAAAAGCAGAGTGTTTTTCTTGTAATGCCGACTGGGGTTTAATACAACTTCCTAAACGGAGTTGAATCACATTCAGTTTCAAGTTCTAGCATTAAGTGTTACTTCAGGGTCAGAACACCACTATTGTGCTATTCTGGCCATAAACAGTGCAAATATCACTCGCGTCTGTTCCCAGCAAATACAGTGTTTTGGACTGAAGAGAAGCTCCTGTTTTACTTAGTTTCCAATACTGAGTTGAACTAGATATGCCCCGTTTGTGTAGGAAGCACAGTTCTTTTGTTCTGAGCTAGCTCACTGTACTGGCCCTATAGGAAACACAGTGGAGTGCAAGAGTGCCTGTTTCTCAAAAGCAGAGTGTTTTTCTTGTAAGGCCGACTGGGGTTTAATACAACTTCCTAAACGGAGTTGAATCACATTCAGTTTCAAGTTCTAGCATTAAGTGTTAATTCAGGGTAAGAACACCACTATTGTGCTATTCTGGCCATAAACAGTGCAAATAGCACTCGCGTCTATTCCCAGCAAATACAGTGTATTGGACTGAAGAGAAGCTCCTGTTTTACTTAGTTTCCAATACTGAGTTGAACTAGATATGCCCCGTTTGTGTAGGAAGCACAGTTCTTTTGTTCTGAGCTAGCTCACTGTACTGGCCCTATAGGAAACACAGTGGAGTGCAAGAGTGCCTGTTTCTCAAAAGCAGAGTGTTTTTCTTGTAAGGCCTACTGGGGTTTAATACAACTTCCTAAACGGAGTTGAATCACATTCAGTTTCAAGTTCTAGCATTAAGTGTTAATTCAGGGTAAGAACACCACTATTGTGCTATTCTGGCCATAAACAGTGCAAATAGCACTCGCGTCTGTTACCAGCAAATACAGTGTATTGGACTGAAGAGAAGCTCCTGTTTTACTTAGTGTCCAATACTGAGTTGAACTAGATATGCCCCGTTTGTGTAGGAAGCACAGTTCTTTAATTCTGAGCTAGCTCACTGTACTGGCCCTATAGGAAACACAGTGGAGTGCAAGAGTGCCTATTTCTCAAAAGCAGAGTGTTTATCTTGTAAGGCCAACTGGGGTTTAATACAACTTCCTAAACGGAGTTGAATCACATTCAGTTTCAAGTTCTAGCATTAAGTGTTAATTCAGGGTAAGAACACCACTATTGTGCTATTCTGGCCATAAACAGTGCAAATAGCACTCGCGTCTGTTCCCAGCAAATACAGTGTATTGGACTGAAAAGAAGCTCCTGTTTTACTTAGTTTCCAATACTGAGTTGAAGTAGATATGCTCCGTTTGTGTAGGAAGCACAGTTCTTTTGTTCTGAGCTAGCTCACTGTACTGGCCCTATAGGAAACACAGTGGAGTGCAAGAGTGCCTGTTTCTCAAAAGCAGAGTGTTTTTCTTGTAAGGCCGACTGGGGTTTCATACAACTTCCTAAACGGAGTTGAATCACATTCAGTTTCAAGTTCTAGCATTAAGTGTTAATTCAGGGTAAGAACACCACTATTGTGCTATTCTGGCCATAAACAGTGCAAATAGCACTCGCGTCTGTTCCCAGCAAATACAGTGTATTGGACTGAAGAGAAGCTCCTGTTTTACTTAGTTTCCAATACTGAGTTGAACTAGATATGCCCCGTTTGTGTAGGAAGCACAGTTCTTTTGTTCTGAGCTAGCTCACTGTACTGGCCCTATAGGAAACACAGTGGAATGCAAGAGTGCCTGTTTCTCAAAAGCAGAGTGTTTTTCTTGTATGGCCGACTGGGGTTTAATACAACTTCCTAAACGGAGTTGAATCACATTCAGTTTCAAGTTCTAGCATTAAGTGTTACTTCAGGGTCAGAACACCACTATTGTGCTATTCTGGCCATAAACAGTGCAAATAGCACTCGCGTCTGTTCCCAGCAAATACAGTGTTTTGGACTGAAGAGAAGCTCCTGTTTTACTTAGTTTCCAATACTGAGTTGAACTAGATATGCCCCGTTTGTGTAGGAAGCACAGTTCTTTTGTTCTGATGTAGCTCACTGTACTGGCCCTATAGGAAACACAGTGGAGTGCAAGAGTGCCTGTTTCTCAAAAGCAGAGTGTTTTTCTCGTAAGGCCGACTGGGGTTTAATACAACTTCCTAAATGGAGTTGAATCACATTCAGTTTCAAGTTCTAGCATTAAGTGTTAATTCAGGGTAAGAACACCACTATTGTGCTATTCTGGCCATAAACAGTGCAAATAGCACTCGCGTCTGTTCCCAGCAAATACAGTGTATTGGACTGAAGAGAAGCTCCTGTTTTACTTAGTTTCCAATACTGAGTTGAACTAGATATGCCCCGTTTGTGTAGGAAGCACAGTTCTTTTGTTCTGAGCTAGCTCACTGTACTGGCCCTATAGGAAACACAGTGGAGTGCAAGAGTGCCTGTTTCTCAAAAGCAGAGTGTTTTTCTTGTAAGGCCGACTGGGGTTTAATACAACTTCCTAAACGGAGTTGAATCACATTCAGTTTCAAGTTCTAGCATTAAGTGTTAATTCAGGGTAAGAACACCACTATTGTGCTATTCTGGCCATAAACAGTGCAAATAGCACTCGCGTCTGTTCTCAGCAAATACAGTGTATTGGACTGACGAGAAGCTCCTGTTTTCCTTAGTTTCCAATACTGAGTTGAACTAGATATGCCCCGTTTGTGAAGGAAGCACAGTTCTTTTGTTCTGAGCTAGCTCACTGTAATGGCCCTATAGGAAACACAGTGGAGTGCAAGAGTGCCTGTTTCTCAAAAGCAGAGTGTTTTTCTTGTAAGGACGACTGGGGTTTAATACAACTTCCTAAATGGAGTTGAATCACATTCAGTTTCAAGTTCTAGCATTAAGTGTTAATTCAGGGTCAGAACACCACTATTGTGCTATTCTGGCCATAAACAGTGCAAATAGCACTCGCGTCTGTTCCCAGCAAATACAGTGTTTTGGACTGAAGAGAAGCTCCTGTTTTACTTAGTTTTCAATACTGAGTTGAACTAGATATGCCCCGTTTGTGTAGGAAGCACATTTCTTTTGTTCTGAGCTAGCTCACTGTACTGGCCCTATAGGAAACACAGTGGAGTGCAAGAGTGCCTGTTTCTCAAAAGCAGAGTGTTTTTCTTGTAAGGCCGACTGGGGTTTAATACAACTTCCTAAACGGAGTTGAATCACATTCAGTTTCAAGTTCTAGCATTAAGTGTTAATTCAGGGTAAGAACACCACTATTGTGCTATTCTGGCCATAAACAGTGCAAATAGCACTCGCGTCTGTTCCCAGCAAATACAGTGTATTGGACTGAAGAGAAGCTCCTGTTTTACTTAGTTTCCAATACTGAGTTGAACTAGATATGCCCCGTTTGTGTAGGAAGCGCAGTTCTTTTGTTCTGAGCTAGCTCACTGTACTGGCCCTATAGGAAACACAGTGGAGTGCAAGAGTGCCTGTTTCTCAAAAGCAGAGTGTTTTTCTTGTAAGGCCGACTGGGGTTTAATACAACTTCCTAAACGGAGTTGAATCACATTCAGTTTCAAGTTCTAGCATTAAGTGTTACTTCAGTGTCAGAACACCACTATTGTGCTATTCTGGCCATAAACAGTGCAAATAGCACTCGCGTCTGTTCCCAGCAAATGCAGTGTATTGGACTGAAGAGAAGCTCCTGTTTTACTTAGTTTCCAATACTGAGTTGAACTAGATATGCCCCGTTTGTGTAGGAAGCACAGTTCTTTTGTTCTGAGCTAGCTCACTGTACTGGCCCTATAGGAAACACATGGAGTGCAAGAGTGCCTATTTCTCAAAAGCAGAGTGTTTATCTTGTAAGGCCGACTGGGGTTTAATACAAATTCCTAAACGGAGTTGAATCACATTCAGTTTCAAGTTCTAGCATTAAGTGTTACTTCAGGGTCAGAACACCACTATTGTGCTATTCTGGCCATAAACAGTGCAAATAGCACTCGCGTCTGTTCCCAGCAAATACAGTGTATTGGACTGAAGAGAAGCTCCTGTTTTACTTTGTTTGCAATACTGAGTTGAACTAGATATGCCCCGTTTGTGTAGGAAGCACAGTTCTTTTGTTCTGAGCTAGCTCACTGTACTGGCCCTATAGGAAACACAGTGGAGTGCAAGAGTGCCTGTTTCTCAAAAGCAGAGTGTTTTTCTTGTAAGGCCGACTGGGGTTTAATACAACTTCCTAAACGGAGTTGAATCACATTCAGTTTCAAGTTCTAGCATTAAGTGTTAATTCAGGGTAAGAACACCACTATTGTGCTATTCTGGTCATAAACAGTGCAAATAGCACTCACGTCTGTTCCCAGCAAATACAGTGTATTGGACTGAAGAAAAGCTCCTGTTTTACTTAGTTTCCAATACTGAGTTGAACTAGATATGCCCCGTTTGTGTAGGAAGCACAGTTCTTTTGTTCTGAGCTAGCTCACTGTACTGGCCCTATAGGAAACACAGTGGAATGCAAGAGTGCCTGTTTCTCAAAAGCAGAGTGTTTTTCTTGTATGGCCGACTGGGGTTTAATACAACTTCCTAAACGGAGTTGAATCACATTCAGTTTCAAGTTCTAGCATTAAGTGTTACTTCAGGGTCAGAACACCACTATTGTGCTATTCTGGCCATAAACAGTGCAAATAGCACTCGCGTCTGTTCCCAGCAAATACAGTGTTTTGGACTGAAGAGAAGCTCCTGTTTTACTTAGTTTCCAATACTGAGTTGAACTAGATATGCCCCGTTTGTGTAGGAAGCACAGTTCTTTTGTTCTGATGTAGCTCACTGTACTGGCCCTATAGGAAACACAGTGGAGTGCAAGAGTGCCTGTTTCTCAAAAGCAGAGTGTTTTTCTCGTAAGGCCGACTGGGGTTTAATACAACTTCCTAAATGGAGTTGAATCACATTCAGTTTCAAGTTCTAGCATTAAGTGTTAATTCAGGGTAAGAACACCACTATTGTGCTATTCTGGCCATAAACAGTGCAAATAGCACTCGCGTCTGTTCCCAGCAAATACAGTGTATTGGACTGAAGAGAAGCTCCTGTTTTACTTAGTTTCCAATACTGAGTTGAACTAGATATGCCCCGTTTGTGTAGGAAGCACAGTTCTTTTGTTCTGAGCTAGCTCACTGTACTGGCCCTATAGGAAACACAGTGGAGTGCAAGAGTGCCTGTTTCTCAAAAGCAGAGTGTTTTTCTTGTAAGGCCGACTGGGGTTTAATACAACTTCCTAAACGGAGTTGAATCACATTCAGTTTCAAGTTCTAGCATTAAGTGTTAATTCAGGGTAAGAACACCACTATTGTGCTATTCTGGCCATAAACAGTGCAAATAGCACTCGCGTCTGTTCTCAGCAAATACAGTGTATTGGACTGACGAGAAGCTCCTGTTTTCCTTAGTTTCCAATACTGAGTTGAACTAGATATGCCCCGTTTGTGAAGGAAGCACAGTTCTTTTGTTCTGAGCTAGCTCACTGTACTGGCCCTATAGGAAACACAGTGGAGTGCAAGAGTGCCTGTTTCTCAAAAGCAGAGTGTTTTTCTTGTAAGGACGACTGGGGTTTAATACAACTTCCTAAATGGAGTTGAATCACATTCAGTTTCAAGTTCTAGCATTAAGTGTTAATTCAGGGTCAGAACACCACTATTGTGCTATTCTGGCCATAAACAGTGCAAATAGCACTCGCGTCTGTTCCCAGCAAATACAGTGTTTTGGACTGAAGAGAAGCTCCTGTTTTACTTAGTTTTCAATACTGAGTTGAACTAGATATGCCCCGTTTGTGTAGGAAGCACATTTCTTTTGTTCTGAGCTAGCTCACTGTACTGGCCCTATAGGAAACACAGTGGAGTGCAAGAGTGCCTGTTTCTCAAAAGCAGAGTGTTTTTCTTGTAAGGCCGACTGGGGTTTAATACAACTTCCTAAACGGAGTTGAATCACATTCAGTTTCAAGTTCTAGCATTAAGTGTTAATTCAGGGTAAGAACACCACTATTGTGCTATTCTGGCCATAAACAGTGCAAATAGCACTCGCGTCTGTTCCCAGCAAATACAGTGTATTGGACTGAAGAGAAGCTCCTGTTTTACTTAGTTTCCAATACTGAGTTGAACTAGATATGCCCCGTTTGTGTAGGAAGCGCAGTTCTTTTGTTCTGAGCTAGCTCACTGTACTGGCCCTATAGGAAACACAGTGGAGTGCAAGAGTGCCTGTTTCTCAAAAGCAGAGTGTTTTTCTTGTAAGGCCGACTGGGGTTTAATACAACTTCCTAAACGGAGTTGAATCACATTCAGTTTCAAGTTCTAGCATTAAGTGTTACTTCAGGGTCAGAACACCACTATTGTGCTATTCTGGCCATAAACAGTGCAAATAGCACTCGCGTCTGTTCCCAGCAAATACAGTGTATTGGACTGAAGAGAAGCTCCTGTTTTACTTAGTTTCCAATACTGAGTTGAACTAGATATGCCCCGTTTGTGTAGGAAGCACAGTTCTTTAATTCTGAGCTAGCTCACTGTACTGGCCCTATAGGAAACACAGTGGAGTGCAAGAGTGCCTATTTCTCAAAAGCAGAGTGTTTATCTTGTAAGGCCGACTGGGGTTTAATACAAATTCCTAAACGGAGTTGAATCACATTCAGTTTCAAGTTCTAGCATTAAGTGTTACTTCAGGGTCAGAACACCACTATTGTGCTATTCTGGCCATAAACAGTGCAAATAGCACTCGCGTCTGTTCCCAGCAAATACAGTGTATTGGACTGAAGAGAAGCTCCTGTTTTACTTTGTTTGCAATACTGAGTTGAACTAGATATGCCCCGTTTGTGTAGGAAGCACAGTTCTTTTGTTCTGAGCTAGCTCACTGTACTGGCCCTATAGGAAACACAGTGGAGTGCAAGAGTGCCTGTTTCTCAAAAGCAGAGTGTTTTTCTTGTAAGGCCGACTGGGGTTTAATACAAATTCCTAAACGGAGTTGAATCACATTCAGTTTCAAGTTCTAGCATTAAGTGTTAATTCAGGGTAAGAACACCACTATTGTGCTATTCTGGCCATAAACAGTGCAAATAGCACTCGCGTCTGTTCTCAGCAAATACAGTGTATTGGACTGACGAGAAGCTCCTGTTTTCCTTAGTTTCCAATACTGAGTTGAACTAGATATGCCCCGTTTGTGAAGGAAGCACAGTTCTTTTGTTCTGAGCTAGCTCACTGTACTGGCCCTATAGGAAACACAGTGGAGTGCAAGAGTGCCTGTTTCTCAAAAGCAGACTGTTTTTCTTGTAAGGACGACTGGGGTTTAATACAACTTCCTAAATGGAGTTGAATCACATTCAGTTTCAAGTTCTAGCATTAAGTGTTAATTCAGGGTCAGAACACCACTATTGTGCTATTCTGGCCATAAACAGTGCAAATAGCACTCGCGTCTGTTCCCAGCAAATACAGTGTTTTGGACTGAAGAGAAGCTCCTGTTTTACTTAGTTTTCAATACTGAGTTGAACTAGATATGCCCCGTTTGTGTAGGAAGCACATTTCTTTTGTTCTGAGCTAGCTCACTGTACTGGCCCTATAGGAAACACAGTGGAGTGCAAGAGTGCCTGTTTCTCAAAAGCAGAGTGTTTTTCTTGTAAGGCCGACTGGGGTTTAATACAACTTCCTAAACGGAGTTGAATCACATTCAGTTTCAAGTTCTAGCATTAAGTGTTAATTCAGGGTAAGAACACCACTATTGTGCTATTCTGGCCATAAACAGTGCAAATAGCACTCGCGTCTGTTCCCAGCAAATACAGTGTATTGGACTGAAGAGAAGCTCCTGTTTTACTTAGTTTCCAATACTGAGTTGAACTAGATATGCCCCGTTTGTGTAGGAAGCGCAGTTCTTTTGTTCTGAGCTAGCTCACTGTACTGGCCCTATAGGAAACACAGTGGAGTGCAAGAGTGCCTGTTTCTCAAAAGCAGAGTGTTTTTCTTGTAAGGCCGACTGGGGTTTAATACAACTTCCTAAACGGAGTTGAATCACATTCAGTTTCAAGTTCTAGCATTAAGTGTTACTTCAGTGTCAGAACACCACTATTGTGCTATTCTGGCCATAAACAGTGCAAATAGCACTCGCGTCTGTTCCCAGCAAATACAGTGTATTGGACTGAAGAGAAGCTCCTGTTTTACTTAGTTTCCAATACTGAGTTGAACTAGATATGCCCCGTTTGTGTAGGAAGCACAGTTCTTTAATTCTGAGCTAGCTCACTGTACTGGCCCTATAGGAAACACAGTGGAGTGCAAGAGTGCCTATTTCTCAAAAGCAGAGTGTTTATCTTGTAAGGCCGACTGGGGTTTAATACAAATTCCTAAACGGAGTTGAATCATATTCAGTTTCAAGTTCTAGCATTAAGTGTTACTTCAGGGTCAGAACACCACTATTGTGCTATTCTGGCCATAAACAGTGCAAATAGCACTCGCGTCTGTTCCCAGCAAATACAGTGTATTGGACTGAAGAGAAGCTCCTGTTTTACTTAGTTTCCAATACTGAGTTGAACTAGATATGCCCCGTTTGTGTAGGAAGCACAGTTCTTTTGTTCTGAGCTAGCTCACTGTACTGGCCCTATAGGAAACACAGTGGAGTGCAAGAGTGCCTGTTTCTCAAAAGCAGAGTGTTTTTCTTGTAAGGCCGACTGGGGTTTAATACAACTTCCTAAACGGAGTTGAATCACATTCAGTTTCAAGTTCTAGCATTAAGTGTTAATTCAGGGTAAGAACACCACTATTGTGCTATTCTGGTCATAAACAGTGCAAATAGCACTCACGTCTGTTCCCAGCAAATACAGTGTATTGGACTGAAGAGAAGCTCCTGTTTTACTTAGTTTCCAATACTGAGTTGAACTAGATATGCCCCGTTTGTGTAGGAAGCACAGTTCTTTTGTTCTGAGCTAGCTCACTGTACTGGCCCTATAGGAAACACAGTGGAGTGCAAGAGTGCCTGTTTCTCAAAAGCAGAGTGTTTTTCTTGTAAGGCCGACTGGGGTTTAATACAACTTCCTAAACGGAGTTGAATCACATTCAGTTTCAAGTTCTAGCATTAAGTGTTAATTCAGGGTAAGAACACCACTATTGTGCTATTCTGGCCATAAACAGTGCAAATAGCACTCGCGTCTGTTCCCAGCAAATACAGTGTATTGGACTGAAGAGAAGCTCCTGTTTTACTTAGTTTCCAATACTGAGTTGAACTAGATATGCCCCGTTTGTGTAGGAAGCACAGTTCTTTTGTTCTGAGCTAGCTCACTGTACTGGCCCTATAGGAAACACAGTGGAGTGCAAGAGTGCCTGTTTCTCAAAAGCAGAGTGTTTTTCTTGTAAGGCCGACTGGGGTTTAATACAACTTCCTAAACGGAGTTGAATCACATTCAGTTTCAAGTTCTAGCATTAAGTGTTAATTCAGGGTAAGAACACCACTATTGTGCTATTCTGGCCATAAACAGTGCAAATAGCACTCGCGTCTGTTCCCAGCAAATACAGTGTATTGGACTGAAGAGAAGCTCCTGTTTTACTTAGTTTCCAATACTGAGTTGAACTAGATATGCCCCGTTTGTGTAGGAAGCACAGTTCTTTTGTTCTGAGCTAGCTCACTGTACTGGCACTATAGGAAACACAGTGGAGTGCAAGAGTGCCTGTTTCTCAAAAGCAGAGTGTTTTTCTTGTAAGGCCGACTGGGGTTTAATACAACTTCCTAAACGGAGTTGAATCACATTCAGTTTCAAGTTCTAGCATTAAGTGTTAATTCAGGGTAAGAACACCACTATTGTGCTATTCTGGCCATAAACAGTGCAAATAGCACTCGCGTCTGTTCCCAGCAAATACAGTGTATTGGACTGAAGAGAAGCTCCTGTTTTACTTAGTTTCCAATACTGAGTTGAACTAGATATGCCCCGTTTGTGTAGGAAGCACAGTTCTTTTGTTCTGAGCTAGCTCACTGTACTGGCCCTATAGGAAACACAGTGTAGTGCATGATTGCCTGTTTCTCAAAAGCAGAGTGTTTTTCTTGTAAGGCCGACTGGGGTTTAATACAACTTCCTAAACGGAGTTGAATCACATTCAGTTTCAAGTTCTAGCATTAAGTGTTACTTCAGGGTCAGAACACCACTATTGTGCTATTCTGTCCATAAACAGTGCAAATAGCACTCGCGTCTGTTCCCAGCAAATACAGTGTATTGGACTGAAGAGAAGCTCCTGTTTTACTTAGTGTCCAATACTGAGTTGAACTAGATATGCCCCGTTTGTGTAGGAAGCACAGTTCTTTTGTTCTGAGCTAGCTCACTGTACTGGCCCTATAGGAAACACAGTGGAGTGCAAGAGTGCCTGTTTCTCAAAAGCAGAGTGTTTTTCTTGTAAGGCCGACTGGGGTTTAATACAACTTCCTAAACGGAGTTGAATCACATTCAGTTTCAAGTTCTAGCATTAAGTGTTAATTCAGGGTAAGAACACCACTATTGTGCTATTCTGCCCATAAACAGTGCAAATAGCACTCGAGTCTGTTCCCAGCAAATACAGTGTATTGGACTGAAGAGAAGCTCCTGTTTTACTTAGTGTCCAATACTGAGTTGAACTAGATATGCCCCGTTTGTGTAGGAAGCACAGTTCTTTAATTCTGAGCTAGCTCACTGTACTGGCCCTATAGGAAACACAGTGGAGTGCAAGAGTGCCTATTTCTCAAAAGCAGAGTGTTTATCTTGTAAGGCCGACTGGGGTTTAATACAAATTCCTAAACGGAGTTGAATCACATTCAGTTTCAAGTTCTAGCATTAAGTGTTAATTCAGGGTAAGAACACCACTATTGTGCTATTCTGGCCATAAACAGTGCAAATAGCACTCGCGTCTGTTCCCAGCAAATACAGTGTATTGGACTGAAAAGAAGCTCCTGTTTTACTTAGTTTCCAATACTGAGTTGAAGTAGATATGCTCCGTTTGTGTAGGAAGCACAGTTCTTTTGTTCTGAGCTAGCTCACTGTACTGGCCCTATAGGAAACACAGTGGAGTGCAAGAGTGCCTGTTTCTCAAAAGCAGAGTGTTTTTCTTGTAAGGCCGACTGGGGTTTAATACAACTTCCTAAACGGAGTTGAATCACATTCAGTTTCAAGTTCTAGCATTAAGTGTTAATTCAGGGTAAGAACACCACTATTGTGCTATTCTGGCCATAAACAGTGCAAATAGCACTCGCGTCTGTTCCCAGCAAATACAGTGTATTGGACTGAAGAGAAGCTCCTGTTTTACTTAGTTTCCAATACTGAGTTGAACTAGATATGCCCCGTTTGTGTAGGAAGCACAGTTCTTTGTTCTGAGCTAGCTCACTGTACTGGCCCTATAGGAAACACAGTGGAATGCAAGAGTGCCTGTTTCTCAAAAGCAGAGTGTTTTTCTTGTAAGGCCGACTGGGGTTTAATACAACTTCCTAAACGGAGTTGAATCACATTCAGTTTCAAGTTCTAGCATTAAGTGTTACTTCAGGGTCAGAACACCACTATTGTGCTATTCTGCCCATAAACAGTGCAAATAGCACTCGCGTCTGTTCCCAGCAAATACAGTGTTTTGGACTGAAGAGAAGCTCCTGTTTTACTTAGTTTCCAATACTGAGTTGAACTAGATATGCCCCGTTTGTGTAGGAAGCACAGTTCTTTTGTTCTGATGTAGCTCACTGTACTGGCCCTATAGGAAACACAGTGGAGTGCAAGAGTGCCTGTTTCTCAAAAGCAGAGTGTTTTTCTCGTAAGGCCGACTGGGGTTTAATACAACTTCCTAAACGGAGTTGAATCACATTCAGTTTCAAGTTCTAGCATTAAGTGTTAATTCAGGGTAAGAACACCACTATTGTGCTATTCTGGCCATAAACAGTGCAAATAGCACTCGCGTCTGTTCCCAGCAAATACAGTGTATTGGACTGAAGAGAAGCTCCTGTTTTACTTAGTTTCCAATACTGAGTTGAACTAGATATGCCCCGTTTGTGTAGGAAGCACAGTTCTTTTGTTCTGAGCTAGCTCACTGTACTGGCCCTATAGGAAACACAGTGGAGTGCAAGAGTGCCTGTTTCTCAAAAGCAGAGTGTTTTTCTTGTAAGGCCGACTGGGGTTTAATACAACTTCCTAAACGGAGTTGAATCACATTCAGTTTCAAGTTCTAGCATTAAGTGTTAATTCAGGGTAAGAACACCACTATTGTGCTATTCTGGCCATAAACAGTGCAAATAGCACTCGCGTCTGTTCCCAGCAAATACAGTGTATTGGACTGAAGAGAAGCTCCTGTTTTACTTAGTTTCCAATACTGAGTTGAACTAGATATGCCCCGTTTGTGTAGGAAGCACAGTTCTTTTGTTCTGAGCTAGCTCACTGTACTGGCACTATAGGAAACACAGTGGAGTGCAAGAGTGCCTGTTTCTCAAAAGCAGAGTGTTTTTCTTGTAAAGCCGACTGGGGTTTAATACAACTTCCTAAACGGAGTTGAATCACATTCAGTTTCAAGTTCTAGCATTAAGTGTTAATTCAGGGTAAGAACACCACTATTGTGCTATTCTGGCCATAAACAGTGCAAATAGCACTCGCGTCTGTTCCCAGCAAATACAGTGTATTGGACTGAAGAGAAGCTCCTGTTTTACTTAGTTTCCAATACTGAGTTGAACTAGATATGCCCCGTTTGTGTAGGAAGCACAGTTCTTTTGTTCTGAGCTAGCTCACTGTACTGGCCCTATAGGAAACACAGTGTAGTGCATGAGTGCCTGTTTCTCAAAAGCAGAGTGTTTTTCTTGTAAGGCCGACTGGGGTTTAATACAACTTCCTAAACGGAGTTGAATCACATTCAGTTTCAAGTTCTAGCATTAAGTGTTACTTCAGGGTCAGAACACCACTATTGTGCTATTCTGTCCATAAACAGTGCAAATAGCACTCGCGTCTGTTCCCAGCAAATACAGTGTATTGGACTGAAGAGAAGCTCCTGTTTTACTTAGTGTCCAATACTGAGTTGAACTAGATATGCCCCGTTTGTGTAGGAAGCACAGTTCTTTTGTTCTGAGCTAGCTCACTGTACTGGCCCTATAGGAAACACAGTGGAGTGCAAGAGTGCCTGTTTCTCAAAAGCAGAGTGTTTTTCTTGTAAGGCCGACTGGGGTTTAATACAACTTCCTAAACGGAGTTGAATCACATTCAGTTTCAAGTTCTAGCATTAAGTGTTAATTCAGGGTAAGAACACCACTATTGTGCTATTCTGCCCATAAACAGTGCAAATAGCACTCGAGTCTGTTCCCAGCAAATACAGTGTATTGGACTGAAGAGAAGCTCCTGTTTTACTTAGTGTCCAATACTGAGTTGAACTAGATATGCCCCGTTTGTGTAGGAAGCACAGTTCTTTAATTCTGAGCTAGCTCACTGTACTGGCCCTATAGGAAACACAGTGGAGTGCAAGAGTGCCTATTTCTCAAAAGCAGAGTGTTTATCTTGTAAGGCCGACTGGGGTTTAATACAAATTCCTAAACGGAGTTGAATCACATTCAGTTTCAAGTTCTAGCATTAAGTGTTAATTCAGGGTAAGAACACCACTATTGTGCTATTCTGGCCATAAACAGTGCAAATAGCACTCGCGTCTGTTCCCAGCAAATACAGTGTATTGGACTGAAAAGAAGCTCCTGTTTTACTTAGTTTCCAATACTGAGTTGAAGTAGATATGCTCCGTTTGTGTAGGAAGCACAGTTCTTTTGTTCTGAGCTAGCTCACTGTACTGGCCCTATAGGAAACACAGTGGAGTGCAAGAGTGCCTGTTTCTCAAAAGCAGAGTGTTTTTCTTGTAAGGCCGACTGGGGTTTAATACAACTTCCTAAACGGAGTTGAATCACATTCAGTTTCAAGTTCTAGCATTAAGTGTTAATTCAGGGTAAGAACACCACTATTGTGCTATTCTGGCCATAAACAGTGCAAATAGCACTCGCGTCTGTTCCCAGCAAATACAGTGTATTGGACTGAAGAGAAGCTCCTGTTTTACTTAGTTTCCAATACTGAGTTGAACTAGATATGCCCCGTTTGTGTAGGAAGCACAGTTCTTTGTTCTGAGCTAGCTCACTGTACTGGCCCTATAGGAAACACAGTGGAATGCAAGAGTGCCTGTTTCTCAAAAGCAGAGTGTTTTTCTTGTAAGGCCGACTGGGGTTTAATACAACTTCCTAAACGGAGTTGAATCACATTCAGTTTCAAGTTCTAGCATTAAGTGTTACTTCAGGGTCAGAACACCACTATTGTGCTATTCTGCCCATAAACAGTGCAAATAGCACTCGCGTCTGTTCCCAGCAAATACAGTGTTTTGGACTGAAGAGAAGCTCCTGTTTTACTTAGTTTCCAATACTGAGTTGAACTAGATATGCCCCGTTTGTGTAGGAAGCACAGTTCTTTTGTTCTGATGTAGCTCACTGTACTGGCCCTATAGGAAACACAGTGGAGTGCAAGAGTGCCTGTTTCTCAAAAGCAGAGTGTTTTTCTCGTAAGGCCGACTGGGGTTTAATACAACTTCCTAAACGGAGTTGAATCACATTCAGTTTCAAGTTCTAGCATTAAGTGTTAATTCAGGGTAAGAACACCACTATTGTGCTATTCTGGCCATAAACAGTGCAAATAGCACTCGCGTCTGTTCCCAGCAAATACAGTGTATTGGACTGAAGAGAAGCTCCTGTTTTACTTAGTTTCCAATACTGAGTTGAACTAGATATGCCCCGTTTGTGTAGGAAGCACAGTTCTTTTGTTCTGAGCTAGCTCACTGTACTGGCCCTATAGGAAACACAGTGGAGTGCAAGACTGCCTGTTTCTCAAAAGCAGAGTGTTTTTCTTGTAAGGCCGACTGGGGTTTAATACAACTTCCTAAACGGAGTTGAATCACATTCAGTTTCAAGTTCTAGCATTAAGTGTTACTTCAGGGTCAGAACACCACTATTGTGCTATTCTGGCCATAAACAGTACAAATAGCACTCGCGTCTGTTCCCAGCAAATACAGTGTATTGGACTGAAGAGAAGCTCCTGTTTTACTTAGTTTCCAATACTGAGTTGAACTAGATATGCCACGTTTGTGTAGGAAGCACAGTTCTTTTGTTCTGAGCTAGCTCACTGTACTGGCTCTATAGGAAACACAGTGGAGTGCAAGAGTGCCTGTTTCTCAAAAGCAGAGTGTTTTTCTTGTAAGGCCGACTGGGGTTTAATACAACTTCATAAACAGAGTTGAATCACATTCAGTTTCAAGTTCTAGCATTAAGTGTTACTTCAGGGTCAGAACACCACTATTGTGCTATTCTGGCCATAAACAGTGCAAATAGCACTCGCGTCTGTTCCCAGCAAATACAGTGTATTGGACTGAAGAGAAGCTCCTGTTTTACTTAGTTTCCAATACTGAGTTGAAATAGATATGCCCCGTTTGTGTAGGAAGCACATTTCTTTTGTTCTCAGCTAGCTCACTGTACTGGCCCTATAGGAAACACAGTGGAGTGCAAAAGTGCCTGTTTCTCAAAAGCAGAGTGTTTTTCTTGTAAGGCCGACTGGGGTTTAATACAACTTCCTAAACGGAGTTGAATCACATTCAGTTTCAAGTTCTAGCATTAAGTGTTAATTCAGGGTCAGAACACCACTATTGTGCTATTCTGGCCATAAACAGTGCAAATAGCACTCGCGTCTGTTCCCAGCAAATACAGTGTTTTGGACTGAAGAGAAGCTCCTGTTTTACTTAGTTTCCAATACTGAGTTGAACTAGATATGCCCCGTTTGTGTAGGAAGCACATTTCTTTTGTTCTGAGCTAGCACACTGTACTGGCCCTATAGGAAACACAGTGGAGTGCAAGAGTGCCTGTTTCTCAAAAGCAGAGTGTTTTTCTTGTAAGGCTGACTGGGGTTTAATACAACTTCCTAAACGGAGTTGAATCACATTCAGTTTCAAGTTCTAGCATTAAGTGTTACTTCAGGGTCAGAACACCACTATTGTGCTATTCTGGCCATAAACAGTGCAAATAGCACTCGCGTCTGTTCCCAGCAAATACAGTGTATTGGACTGAAGAGAAGCTCCTGTTTTACTTAGTTTCCAATACTGAGTTGAACTAGATATGCCCCGTTTGTGTAGGATGCACAGTTCTTTTGTTCTGAGCTAGCTCACTGTACTGGCCCTATAGGAAACACAGTGGAGTGCAAGAGTGCCTGTTTCTCAAAAGCAGAGTGTTTTTCTTGTAAGGCCGACTGGGGTTTAATACAACTTCCTAAACGGAGTTGAATCACATTCAGTTTCAAGTTCTAGCATTAAGTGTTACTTCAGGGTCAGAACACCACTATTGTGCTATTCTGGCCATAAACAGTGCAAATAGCACTCGCGTCTGTTCCCAGCAAATACAGTGTATTGGACTGAAGAGAAGCTCCTGTTTTACTTAGTTTCCAATACTGAGTTGAAATAGATATGCCCCGTTTGTGTAGGAAGCACATTTCTTTTGTTCTCAGCTAGCTCACTGTACTGGCCCTATAGGAAACACAGTGGAGTGCAAAAGTGCCTGTTTCTCAAAAGCAGAGTGTTTTTCTTGTAAGGCCGACTGGGGTTTAATACAACTTCCTAAACCGAGTTGAATCACATTCAGTTTCAAGTTCTACCATTAAGGGTTAATTCAGGGTCAGAACACCACTATTGTGCTATTCTGGCCATAAACAGTGCAAATAGCACTCGCGTCTGTTCCCAGCAAATACAGTGTTTTGGACTGAAGAGAAGCTCCTGTTTTACTTAGTTTTCAATACTGAGTTGAACTAGATATGCCCCGTTTGTGTAGGAAGCACATTTCTTTTGTTCTGAGCTAGCTCACTGTACTGGCCCTATAGGAAACACAGTGGAGTGCAAAAGTGCCTGTTTCTCAAAAGCAGAGTGTTTTTCTTGTAAGGCCGACTGGGGTTTAATACAACTTCCTAAACGGAGTTGAATCACATTCAGTTTCAAGTTCTAGCATTAAGTGTTAATTCAGGGTAAGAACACCACTATTGTGCTATTCTGGCCATAAACAGTGCAAATAGCACTCGCGTCTGTTCCCAGCAAATACAGTGTATTGGACTGAAGAGAAGCTCCTGTTTTACTTAGTTTCCAATACTGAGTTGAACTAGATATGCCCCGTTTGTGTAGGAAGCACAGTTCTTTTGTTCTGAGCTAGCTCACTGTACTGGCCCTATAGGAAACACAGTGGAGTGCAAGAGTGCCTGTTTCTCAAAAGCAGAGTGTTTTTCTTGTAAGGCCGACTGGGGTTTAATACAACTTCCTAAACGGAGTTGAATCACATTCAGTTTCAAGTTCTAGCATTAAGTGTTAATTCAGGGTCAGAACACCACTATTGTGCTATTCTGGCCATAAACAGTGCAAATAGCACTCGCGTCTGTTCCCAGCAAATACAGTGTTTTGGACTGAAGAGAAGCTCCTGTTTTACTTAGTTTCCAATACTGAGTTGAACTAGATATGCCCCGTTTGTGTAGGAAGCACATTTCTTTTGTTCTGAACTAGCTCACTGTACTGGCCCTATAGGAAACACAGTGGAGTGCAAGAGTGCCTGTTTCTCAAAAGCAGAGTGTTTTTCTTGTAAGGCTGACTGGGGTTTAATACAACTTCCTAAACGGAGTTGAATCACATTCAGTTTCAAGTTCTAGCATTAAGTGTTACTTCAGGGTCAGAACACCACTATTGTGCTATTCTGGCCATAAACAGTGCAAATAGCACTCGCGTCTGTTCCCAGCAAATACAGTGTATTGGACTGAAGAGAAGCTCCTGTTTTAGTTAGTTTCCAATACTGAGTTGAACTAGATATGCCCCGTTTGTGTAGGATGCACAGTTCTTTTGTTCTGAGCTAGCTCACTGTACTGGCCCTATAGGAAACACAGTGGAGTGCAAGACTGCCTGTTTCTCAAAAGCAGAGTGTTTTTCTTGTAAGGCCGACTGGGGTTTAATACAACTTCCTAAACGGAGTTGAATCACATTCAGTTTCAAGTTCTAGCATTAAGTGTTAATTCAGGGTCAGAACACCACTATTGTGCTATTCTGGCCATAAACAGTGCAAATAGCACTCACGTCTGTTCCCAGCAAATACAGTGTTTTGGACTGAAGAGAAGCTCCTGTTTTACTTAGTTTCCAATACTGAGTTGAACTAGATATGCCCCGTTTGTGTAGGAAGCACATTTCTTTTGTTCTGAGCTAGCTCACAGTACTGGCCCTATAGGAAACACAGTGGAGTGCAAGAGTGCCTGTTTCTCAAAAGCAGAGTGTTTTTCTTGTAAGGCTGACTGGGGTTTAATACAACTTCCTAAACGGAGTTGAATCACATTCAGTTTCAAGTTCTAGCATTAAGTGTTACTTCAGGGTCAGAACACCACTATTGTGCTATTCTGGCCATAAACAGTGCAAATAGCACTCGCGTCTGTTCCCAGCAAATACAGTGTATTGGACTGAAGAGAAGCTCCTGTTTTACTTAGTTTCCAATACTGAGTTGAACTAGATATGCCCCGTTTGTGTAGGATGCACAGTTCTTTTGTTCTGAGCTAGCTCACTGTACTGGCCCTATAGGAAACACAGTGGAGTGCAAGAGTGCCTGTTTCTCAAAAGCAGAGTGTTTTTCTTGTAAGGCCGACTGGGGTTTAATACAACTTCCTAAACGGAGTTGAATCACATTCAGTTTCAAGTTCTAGCATTAAGTGTTACTTCAGGGTCAGAACACCACTATTGTGCTATTCTGGCCATAAACAGTGCAAATAGCACTCGCGTCTGTTCCCAGCAAATACAGTGTATTGGACTGAAGAGAAGCTCCTGTTTTACTTAGTTTCCAATACTGAGTTGAAATAGATATGCCCCGTTTGTGTAGGAAGCACATTTCTTTTGTTCTCAGCTAGCTCACTGTACTGGCCCTATAGGAAACACAGTGGAGTGCAAAAGTGCCTGTTTCTCAAAAGCAGAGTGTTTTTCTTGTAAGGCCGACTGGGGTTTAATACAACTTCCTAAACCGAGTTGAATCACATTCAGTTTCAAGTTCTACCATTAAGGGTTAATTCAGGGTCAGAACACCACTATTGTGCTATTCTGGCCATAAACAGTGCAAATAGCACTCGCGTCTGTTCCCAGCAAATACAGTGTTTTGGACTGAAGAGAAGCTCCTGTTTTACTTAGTTTTCAATACTGAGTTGAACTAGATATGCCCCGTTTGTGTAGGAAGCACATTTCTTTTGTTCTGAGCTAGCTCACTGTACTGGCCCTATAGGAAACACAGTGGAGTGCAAAAGTGCCTGTTTCTCAAAAGCAGAGTGTTTTTCTTGTAAGGCCGACTGGGGTTTAATACAACTTCCTAAACGGAGTTGAATCACATTCAGTTTCAAGTTCTAGCATTAAGTGTTAATTCAGGGTAAGAACACCACTATTGTGCTATTCTGGCCATAAACAGTGCAAATAGCACTCGCGTCTGTTCCCAGCAAATACAGTGTATTGGACTGAAGAGAAGCTCCTGTTTTACTTAGTTTCCAATACTGAGTTGAACTAGATATGCCCCGTTTGTGTAGGAAGCACAGTTCTTTTGTTCTGAGCTAGCTCACTGTACTGGCCCTATAGGAAACACAGTGGAGTGCAAGAGTGCCTGTTTCTCAAAAGCAGAGTGTTTTTCTTGTAAGGCCGACTGGGGTTTAATACAACTTCCTAAACGGAGTTGAATCACATTCAGTTTCAAGTTCTAGCATTAAGTGTTAATTCAGGGTCAGAACACCACTATTGTGCTATTCTGGCCATAAACAGTGCAAATAGCACTCGCGTCTGTTCCCAGCAAATACAGTGTTTTGGACTGAAGAGAAGCTCCTGTTTTACTTAGTTTCCAATACTGAGTTGAACTAGATATGCCCCGTTTGTGTAGGAAGCACATTTCTTTTTTTCTGAGCTAGCTCACTGTACTGGCCCTATAGGAAACACAGTGGAGTGCAAGAGTGCCTGTTTCTCAAAAGCAGAGTGTTTTTCTTGTAAGGCTGACTGGGGTTTAATACAACTTCCTAAACGGAGTTGTATCACATTCAGTTTCAAGTTCTAGCATTAAGTGTTACTTCAGGGTCAGAACACCACTATTGTGCTATTCTGGCCATAAACAGTGCAAATAGCACTCGCGTCTGTTCCCAGCAAATACAGTGTATTGGACTGAAGAGAAGCTCCTGTTTTAGTTAGTTTCCAATACTGAGTTGAACTAGATATGCCCCGTTTGTGTAGGATGCACAGTTCTTTTGTTCTGAGCTAGCTCACTGTACTGGCCCTATCGGAAACACAGTGGAGTGCAAGACTGCCTGTTTCTCAAAAGCAGAGTGTTTTTCTTGTAAGGCCGACTGGGGTTTAATACAACTTCCTAAACGGAGTTGAATCACATTCAGTTTCAAGTTCTAGCATTAAGTGTTACTTCAGGGACAGAACACCACTATTGTGCTATTCTGGCCATAAACAGTACAAATAGCACTCGCGTCTGTTCCCAGCAAATACAGTGTATTGGACTGAAGAGAAGCTCCTGTTTTACTTAGTTTCGAATACTGAGTTGAAGTAGATATGCCACGTTTGTGTAGGAAGCACAGTTGTTTTGTTCTGAGCTAGCTCACTGTACTGGCCCTATAGGAAACACAGTGGAGTGCAAGAGTGCCTGTTTCTCAAAAGCAGAGTGTTTTTCTTGTAAGGCCGACTGGGGTTTAATACAACTTCCTAAACGGAGTTGAATCACATTCAGTTTCAAGTTCTAGCATTAAGTGTTACTTCAGGGTCAGAACACCACTATTGTGCTATTCTGGCCATAAACAGTGCAAATAGCACTCGCGTCTGTTCCCAGCAAATACAGTGTATTGGACTGAACAGAAGCTCCTGTTTTACTTAGTTTCCAATACTGAGTTGAACTAGATATGCCCCGTTTGTGTAGGAAGCACATTTCTTTTGTTCTCAGCTAGCTCACTGTACTGGCCCTATAGGAAACACAGTGGAGTGCAAAAGTGCCTGTTTCTCAAAAGCAGAGTGTTTTTCTTGTAAGGCCGACTGGGGTTTAATACAACTTCCTAAACGGAGTTGAATCACATTCAGTTTCAAGTTCTAGCATTAAGTGTCAATTCAGGGTAAGAACACCACTATTGTGCTATTCTGGCCATAAACAGTGCAAATAGCACTCGCGTCTGTTCCCAGCAAATACAGTGTATTGGACTGAAGAGAAGCTCCTGTTTTACTTAGTTTCCAATACTGAGTTGAACTAGATATGCCCCGTTTGTGTAGGAAGCACAGTTCTTTTGTTCTGAGCTAGCTCACTGTACTGGCCCTATAGGAAACACAGTGGAGTGCAAGAGTGCCTGTTTCTCAAAAGCAGAGTGTTTTTCTTGTAAGGCCGACTGGGGTTTAATACAACTTCCTAAACGGAGTTGAATCACATTCAGTTTCAAGTTCTAGCATTAAGTGTTAATTCAGGGTAAGAACACCACTATTGTGCTATTCTGGCCATAAACAGTGCAAATAGCACTCGCGTCTGTTCCCAGCAAATACAGTGTATTGGACTGAAGAGAAGCTCCTGTTTTACTTAGTTTCCAATACTGAGTTGAACTAGATATGCCCCGTTTGTGTAGGAAGCACAGTTCTTTGTTCTGAGCTAGCTCACTGTACTGGCCCTATAGGAAACACAGTGGAATGCAAGAGTGCCTGTTTCTCAAAAGCAGAGTGTTTTTCTTGTAAGGCCGACTGGGGTTTAATACAACTTCCTAAACGGAGTTGAATCACATTCAGTTTCAAGTTCTAGCATTAAGTGTTAATTCAGGGTAAGAACACCACTATTGTGCTATTCTGGCCATAAACAGTGCAAATAGCACTCGCGTCTGTTCCCAGCAAATACAGTGTATTGGACTGAACAGAAGCTCCTGTTTTACTTAGTTTCCAATACTGAGTTGAACTAGATATGCCCCGTTTGTGTAGGAAGCACATTTCTTTTGTTCTCAGCTAGCTCACTGTACTGGCCCTATAGGAAACACAGTGGAGTGCAAAAGTGCCTGTTTCTCAAAAGCAGAGTGTTTTTCTTGTAAGGCCGACTGCGGTTTAATACAACTTCCTAAACGGAGTTGAATCACATTCAGTTTCAAGTTCTAGCATTAAGTGTCAATTCAGGGTAAGAACACCACTATTGTGCTATTCTGGCCATAAACAGTGCAAATAGCACTCGCGTCTGTTCCCAGCAAATACAGTGTATTGGACTGAAGAGAAGCTCCTGTTTTACTTAGTTTCCAATACTGAGTTGAACTAGATATGCCCCGTTTGTGTAGGAAGCACAGTTCTTTTGTTCTGAGCTAGCTCACTGTACTGGCCCTATAGGAAACACAGTGGAGTGCAAGAGTGCCTGTTTCTCAAAAGCAGAGTGTTTTTCTCGTAAGGCCGACTGGGGTTTAATACAACTTCCTAAACGGAGTTGAATCACATTCAGTTTCAAGTTCTAGCATTAAGTGTTAATTCAGGGTAAGAACACCACTATTGTGCTATTCTGGCCATAAACAGTGCAAATAGCACTCGCGTCTGTTCCCAGCAAATACAGTGTATTGGACTGAAGAGAAGCTCCTGTTTTACTTAGTTTCCAATACTGAGTTGAACTAGATATGCCACATTTGTGTAGGAAGCACAGTTCTTTTGTTCTGAGCTAGCTCACTGTACTGGCTCTATAGGAAACACAGTGGAGTGCAAGAGTGCCTGTTTCTCAAAAGCAGAGTGTTTTTCTTGTAAGGCCGACTGGGGTTTAATACAACTTCATAAACGGAGTTGAATCACATTCAGTTTGAAGTTCTAGCATTAAGTGTTACTTCAGGGTCAGAACACCACTATTGTGCTATTCTGGCCATAAACAGTGCAAATAGCACTCGCGTCTGTTCCCAGCAAATACAGTGTATTGGACTGAAGAGAAGCTCCTGTTTTACTTAGTTTCCAATACTGAGTTGAAATAGATATGCCCCGTTTGTGTAGGAAGCACATTTCTTTTGTTCTCAGCTAGCTCACTGTACTGGCCCTATAGGAAACACAGTGGAGTGCAAAAGTGCCTGTTTCTCAAAAGCAGAGTGTTTTTCTTGTAAGGCCGACTGGGGTTTAATACAACTTCCTAAACGGAGTTGAATCACATTCAGTTTCAAGTTCTAGCATTAAGTGTTAATTCAGGGTCAGAACACCACTATTGTGCTATTCTGGCCATAAACAGTGCAAATAGCACTCGCGTCTGTTCCCAGCAAATACAGTGTTTTGGACTGAAGAGAAGCTCCTGTTTTACTTAGTTTCCAATACTGAGTTGAACTAGATATGCCCCGTTTGTGTAGGAAGCACATTTCTTTTGTTCTGAGCTAGCTCACTGTACTGGCCCTATAGGAAACACAGTGGAGTGCAAGAGTGCCTGTTTCTCAAAAGCAGAGTGTTTTTCTTGTAAGGCTGACTGGGGTTTAATACAACTTCCTAAACGGAGTTGAATCACATTCAGTTTCAAGTTCTAGCATTAAGTGTTAATTCAGGGTAAGAACACAACTATTGTGCTATTCTGGCCATAAACAGTGCAAATAGCACTCGCGTCTGTTCCCAGCAAATACAGTGTATTGGACTGAAGAGAAGCTCCTGTTTTACTTAGTTTCCAATACTGAGTTGAACTAGATATGCCCCGTTTGTGTAGGATGCACAGTTCTTTTGTTCTGAGCTAGCTCACTGTACTGGCCCTATAGGAAACACAGTGGAGTGCAAGAGTGCCTGTTTCTCAAAAGCAGAGTGTTTTTCTTGTAAGGCCGACTGGGGTTTAATACAACTTCCTAAACCGAGTTGAATCACATTCAGTTTCAAGTTCTACCATTAAGGGTTAATTCAGGGTCAGAACACCACTATTGTGCTATTCTGGCCATAAACAGTGCAAATAGCACTCGCGTCTCTTCCCAGCAAATACAGTGTTTTGGACTGAAGAGAAGCTCCTGTTTTACTTAGTTTTCAATACTGAGTTGAACTAGATATGCCCCGTTTGTGTAGGAAGCACATTTCTTTTGTTCTGAGCTAGCTCACTGTACTGGCCCTATAGGAAACACAGTGGAGTGCAAAAGTGCCTGTTTCTCAAAAGCAGAGTGTTTTTCTTGTAAGGCCGACTGGGGTTTAATACAACTTCCTAAACGGAGTTGAATCACATTCAGTTTCAAGTTCTAGCATTAAGTGTTAATTCAGGGTAAGAACACCACTATTGTGCTATTCTGGCCATAAACAGTGCAAATAGCACTCGCGTCTGTTCCCAGCAAATACAGTGTATTGGACTGAAGAGAAGCTCCTGTTTTACTTAGTTTCCAATACTGAGTTGAACTAGATATGCCCCGTTTGTGTAGGAAGCACAGTTCTTTTGTTCTGAGCTAGCTCACTGTACTGGCCCTATAGGAAACACAGTGGAGTGCAAGAGTGCCTGTTTCTCAAAAGCAGAGTGTTTTTCTTGTAAGGCCGACTGGGATTTAATACAACTTCCTAAACGGAGTTGAATCACATTCAGTTTCAAGTTCTAGCATTAAGTGTTACTTCAGGGTCAGAACACCACTATTGTGCTATTCTGGCCATAAACAGTGCAAATAGCACTCGCGTCTGTTCCCAGCAAATACAGTGTATTGGACTGAAGAGAAGCTCCTGTTTTAGTTAGTTTCCAATACTGAGTTGAACTAGATATGCCCCGTTTGTGTAGGATGCACAGTTCTTTTGTTCTGAGCTAGCTCACTGTACTGGCCCTATAGGAAACACAGTGGAGTGCAAGACTGCCTGTTTCTCAAAAGCAGAGTGTTTTTCTTGTAAGGCCGACTGGGGTTTAATACAACTTCCTAAACGGAGTTGAATCACATTCAGTTTCAAGTTCTAGCATTAAGTGTTAATTCAGGGTCAGAACACCACTATTGTGCTATTCTGGCCATAAACAGTGCAAATAGCACTCGCGTCTGTTCCCAGCAAATACAGTGTTTTGGACTGAAGAGAAGCTCCTGTTTTACTTAGTTTCCAATACTGAGTTGAACTAGATATGCCCCGTTTGTGTAGGAAGCACATTTCTTTTGTTCTGAGCTAGCTCACAGTACTGGCCCTATAGGAAACACAGTGGAGTGCAAGAGTGCCTGTTTCTCAAAAGCAGAGTGTTTTTCTTGTAAGGCTGACTGGGGTTTAATACAACTTCCTAAACGGAGTTGAATCACATTCAGTTTCAAGTTCTAGCATTAAGTGTTACTTCAGGGTCAGAACACCACTATTGTGCTATTCTGGCCATAAACAGTGCAAATAGCACTCGCGTCTGTTCCCAGCAAATACAGTGTATTGGACTGAAGAGAAGCTCCTGTTTTACTTAGTTTCCAATACTGAGTTGAACTAGATATGCCCCGTTTGTGTAGGATGCACAGTTCTTTTGTTCTGAGCTAGCTCACTGTACTGGCCCTATAGGAAACACAGTGGAGTGCAAGAGTGCCTGTTTCTCAAAAGCAGAGTGTTTTTCTTGTAAGGCCGACTGGGGTTTAATACAACTTCCTAAACGGAGTTGAATCACATTCAGTTTCAAGTTCTAGCATTAAGTGTTACTTCAGGGTCAGAACACCACTATTGTGCTATTCTGGCCATAAACAGTGCAAATAGCACTCGCGTCTGTTCCCAGCAAATACAGTGTATTGGACTGAAGAGAAGCTCCTGTTTTACTTAGTTTCCAATACTGAGTTGAAATAGATATGCCCCGTTTGTGTAGGAAGCACATTTCTTTTGTTCTCAGCTAGCTCACTGTACTGGCCCTATAGGAAACACAGTGGAGTGCAAAAGTGCCTGTTTCTCAAAAGCAGAGTGTTTTTCTTGTAAGGCCGACTGGGGTTTAATACAACTTCCTAAACCGAGTTGAATCACATTCAGTTTCAAGTTCTACCATTAAGGGTTAATTCAGGGTCAGAACACCACTATTGTGCTATTCTGGCCATAAACAGTGCAAATAGCACTCGCGTCTGTTCCCAGCAAATACAGTGTTTTGGACTGAAGAGAAGCTCCTGTTTTACTTAGTTTTCAATACTGAGTTGAACTAGATATGCCCCGTTTGTGTAGGAAGCACATTTCTTTTGTTCTGAGCTAGCTCACTGTACTGGCCCTATAGGAAACACAGTGGAGTGCAAGAGTGCCTGTTTCTCAAAAGCAGAGTGTTTTTCTTGTAAGGCCGACTGGGGTTTAATACAACTTCCTAAACGGAGTTGAATCACATTCAGTTTCAAGTTCTAGCATTAAGTGTTAATTCAGGGTAAGAACACCACTATTGTGCTATTCTGGCCATAAACAGTGCAAATAGCACTCGCGTCTGTTCCCAGCAAATACAGTGTATTGGACTGAAGAGAAGCTCCTGTTTTACTTAGTTTCCAATACTGAGTTGAACTAGATATGCCCCGTTTGTGTAGGAAGCACAGTTCTTTTGTTCTGAGCTAGCTCACTGTACTGGCCCTATAGGAAACACAGTGGAGTGCAAGAGTGCCTGTTTCTCAAAAGCAGAGTGTTTTTCTTGTAAGGCCGACTGGGGTTTAATACAACTTCCTAAACGGAGTTGAATCACATTCAGTTTCAAGTTCTAGCATTAAGTGTTAATTCAGGGTCAGAACACCACTATTGTGCTATTCTGGCCATAAACAGTGCAAATAGCACTCGCGTCTGTTCCCAGCAAATACAGTGTTTTGGACTGAAGAGAAGCTCCTGTTTTACTTAGTTTCCAATACTGAGTTGAACTAGATATGCCCCGTTTGTGTAGGAAGCACATTTCTTTTTTTCTGAGCTAGCTCACTGTACTGGCCCTATAGGAAACACAGTGGAGTGCAAGAGTGCCTGTTTCTCAAAAGCAGAGTGTTTTTCTTGTAAGGCTGACTGGGGTTTAATACAACTTCCTAAACGGAGTTGTATCACATTCAGTTTCAAGTTCTAGCATTAAGTGTTACTTCAGGGTCAGAACACCACTATTGTGCTATTCTGGCCATAAACAGTGCAAATAGCACTCGCGTCTGTTCCCAGCAAATACAGTGTATTGGACTGAAGAGAAGCTCCTGTTTTAGTTAGTTTCCAATACTGAGTTGAACTAGATATGCCCCGTTTGTGTAGGATGCACAGTTCTTTTGTTCTGAGCTAGCTCACTGTACTGGCCCTATCGGAAACACAGTAGAGTGCAAGACTGCCTGTTTCTCAAAAGCAGAGTGTTTTTCTTGTAAGGCCGACTGGGGTTTAATACAACTTCCTAAACGGAGTTGAATCACATTCAGTTTCAAGTTCTAGCATTAAGTGTTACTTCAGGGACAGAACACCACTATTGTGCTATTCTGGCCATAAACAGTACAAATAGCACTCGCGTCTGTTCCCAGCAAATACAGTGTATTGGACTGAAGAGAAGCTCCTGTTTTACTTAGTTTCCAATACTGAGTTGAAGTAGATATGCCACGTTTGTGTAGGAAGCACAGTTCTTTTGTTCTGAGCTAGCTCACTGTACTGGCCCTATAGGAAACACAGTGGAGTGCAAGAGTGCCTGTTTCTCAAAAGCAGAGTGTTTTTCTTGTAAGGCCGACTGGGGTTTAATACAACTTCCTAAACGGAGTTGAATCACATTCAGTTTCAAGTTCTAGCATTAAGTGTTACTTCAGGGTCAGAACACCACTATTGTGCTATTCTGGCCATAAACAGTGCAAATAGCACTCGCGTCTGTTCCCAGCAAATACAGTGTATTGGACTGAACAGAAGCTCCTGTTTTACTTAGTTTCCAATACTGAGTTGAACTAGATATGCCCCGTTTGTGTAGGAAGCACATTTCTTTTGTTCTCAGCTAGCTCACTGTACTGGCCCTATAGGAAACACAGTGGAGTGCAAAAGTGCCTGTTTCTCAAAAGCAGAGTGTTTTTCTTGTAAGGCCGACTGGGGTTTAATACAACTTCCTAAACGGAGTTGAATCACATTCAGTTTCAAGTTCTAGCATTAAGTGTCAATTCAGGGTAAGAACACCACTATTGTGCTATTCTGGCCATAAACAGTGCAAATAGCACTCGCGTCTGTTCCCAGCAAATACAGTGTATTGGACTGAAGAGAAGCTCCTGTTTTACTTAGTTTCCAATACTGAGTTGAACTAGATATGCCCCGTTTGTGTAGGAAGCACAGTTCTTTTGTTCTGAGCTAGCTCACTGTACTGGCCCTAGAGGAAACACAGTAGAGTTCAAGAGTGCCTGTTTCTCAAAAGCAGAGTGTTTTTCTTGTAAGGCCGACTGGGGTTTAATACAACTTCCTAAACGGAGTTGAATCACATTCAGTTTCAAGTTCTAGCATTAAGTGTTAATTCAGGGTAAGAACACCACTATTGTGCTATTCTGGCCATAAACAGTGCAAATAGCACTCGCGTCTGTTCCCAGCAAATACAGTGTATTGGACTGAAGAGAAGCTCCTGTTTTACTTAGTTTCCAATACTGAGTTGAAATAGATATGCCCCGTTTGTGTAGGAAGCACAGTTCTTTTGTTCTGAGCTAGCTCACTGTACTGGCCCTATAGGAAACACAGTGGAGTGCAAGAGTGCCTGTTTCTCAAAAGCAGAGTGTTTTTCTTGTAAGGCCGACTGGGGTTTAATAAAACTTCCTAAACGGAGTTGAATCACATTTAGTTTCAAGTTCTAGCATTAAGTGTTAATTCAGGGTAAGAACACCACTATTGTGCTCTTCTGGCCATAAACAGTGCAAATAGCACTCGCGTCTGTTCCCAGCAAATACAGTGTATTGGACTGAAGAGAAGCTCCTGTTTTACTTAGTTTCCAATACTGAGTTGAACTAGATATGCCCCGTTTGTGTAGGAAGCACAGTTCTTTTGTTCTGAGCTAGCTCACTGTACTGGCCCTATAGGAAACACAGTGGAGTGCAAGAGTGCCTGTTTCTCAAAAGCAGAGTGTTTTTCTTGTAAGGCCGACTGGGGTTTAATACAACTTCCTAAACGGAGTTGAATCACATTCAGTTTCAAGTTCTAGCATTAAGTGTTAATTCAGGGTCAGAACACCACTATTGTGCTATTCGGGCCATAAAGAGTGCAAATAGCACTCGCGTCTGTTCCCAGCAAATACAGTGTATTGGACTGAAGAGAAGCTCCTGTTTTACTTAGGTTCCAATACTGAGTTGAACTAGATATGCCCCGTTTGTGTAGGAAGCACAGTTCTTTTGTTCTGAGCTAGCTCACTGTACTGGCCCTATAGGAAACCCAGTGGAGAGCAAGAGTGCCTGTTTCTCAAAAGCAGAGTGTTTTTCTTGTAAGGCCGACTGGGGTTTAATACAACTTCCTAAACGGAGTTGAATCACATTCAGTTTCAAGTTCTAGCATTAAGTGTTACTTCAGGGTCAGAACACCACTACTGTGCTATTCTGGCCATAAACAGTGCAAATAGCACTCGCGTCTGTTCCCAGCAAATACAGTGTATTGGACTGAAGAGAAGCTCCTGTTTTACTTAGTTTCCAATACTGAGTTGAACTAGATATGCCCCGTTTGTGTAGGAAGCACAGTTCTTTTGTTCTGAGCTAGCTCACTGTACTGGCCCTATAGGAAACACAGTGGAGTGCAAGAGTGCCTGTTTCTCAAAAGCAGAGTGTTTTTCTTGTAAGGCCGACTGGGGTTTAATACAACTTCCTAAACGGAGTTGAATCACATTCAGTTTCAAGTTCTAGCATTAAGTGTTAATTCAGGGTCAGAACACCACTATTGTGCTCTTCTGGCCATAAACAGTGCAAATAGCACTCGCTTCTGTTCCCAGCAAATACAGTGTATTGGACTGAAGAGAAGCTCCTGTTTTACTTAGTTTCCAATACTGAGTTGAACTAGATATGCCCCGTTTGTGTAGGAAGCACAGTTCTTTTGTTCTGAGCTAGCTCACTGTACTGGCCCTATAGGAAACACAGTGGAGTGCAAGAGTGCCTGTTTCTCAAAAGCAGAGTGTTTTTCTTGTAAGGCCGACTGGGGTTTAATACAACTTCCTAAACGGAGTTGAATCACATTCAGTTTCAAGTTCTAGCATTAAGTGTTAATTCAGGGTCAGAACACCACTATTGTGCTATTCTGGCCATAAACAGTGCAAATAGCACTCGCGTCTGTTCCCAGCAAATACAGTGTATTGGACTGAAGAGAAGCTCCTGTTTTACTTAGTTTCCAATACTGAGTTGAACTAGATATGCCCCGTTTGTGTAGGAAGCACAGTTCTTTTGTTCTGAGCTAGCTCACTGTACTGGCCCTATAGGAAACACAGTGGAGAGCAAGAGTGCCTGTTTCTCAAAAGCAGAGTGTTTTTCTTGTAAGGCCGACTGGGGTTTAATACAACTTCCTAAACGGAGTTGAATCACATTCAGTTTCAAGTTCTAGCATTAAGTGTTACTTCAGGGTCAGAACACCACTACTGTGCTATTCTGGCCATAAACAGTGCAAATAGCACTCGCGTCTGTTCCCAGCAAATACAGTGTATTGGACTGAAGAGAAGCTCCTGTTTTACTTAGTTTCCAATACTGAGTTGAACTAGATATGCCCCGTTTGTGTAGGAAGCACAGTTCTTTTGTTCTGAGCTAGCTCACTGTACTGGCCCTATAGGAAACACAGTGGAGTGCAAGAGTGCCTGTTTCTCAAAAGCAGAGTGTTTTTCTTGTAAGGCCGACTGGGGTTTAATACAACTTCCTAAACGGAGTTGAATCACATTCAGTTTCAAGTTCTAGCATTAAGTGTTAATTCAGGGTCAGAACACCACTATTGTGCTATTCTGGCCATAAACAGTGCAAATAGCACTCGCGTCTGTTCCCAGCAAATACAGTGTATTGGACTGAAGAGAAGCTCCTGTTTTACTTAGGTTCCAATACTGAGTTGAACTAGATATGCCCCGTTTGTGTAGGAAGCACAGTTCTTTTGTTCTGAGCTAGCTCACTGTACTGGCCCTATAGGAAACACAGTGGAGAGCAAGAGTGCCTGTTTCTCAAAAGCAGAGTGTTTTTCTTGTAAGGCCGTCTGGGGTTTAATACAACTTCCTAAACGGAGTTGAATCACATTCAGTTTCAAGTTCTAGCATTAAGTGTTACTTCAGGGTCAGAACACCACTACTGTGCTATTCTGGCCATAAACAGTGCAAATAGCACTCGCGTCTGTTCCCAGCAAATACAGTGTATTGGACTGAAGAGAAGCTCCTGTTTTACTTAGTTTCCAATACTGAGTTGAACTAGATATGCCCCGTTTGTGTAGGAAGCACATTTCTTTTGTTCTGAGCTAGCTCACTGTACTGGCCCTATAGGAAACACAGTGGAGTGCAAGAGTGCCTGTTTCTCAAAAGCAGAGTGTTTTTCTTGTAAGGACGACTGGGGTTTAATACAACTTCCTAAACGGAGTTGAATCACATTCAGTTTCAAGTTCTAGCATTAAGTGTTACTTCAGCGTCAGAACACCACTATTGTGCTATTCTGGCCATAAACAGTGCAAATAGCACTCGCGTCTGTTCCCAGCAAATAAAGTGTATTGGACTGAAGAGAAGCTCCTGTTTTACTTAGTTTCCAATACTGAGTTGAACTAGATATGCCCCGTTTGTGTAGGAAGCACAGTTCTTTTCTTCTGAGCTAGCTCACTGTACTGGCCCTATAGGAAACACAGTGGAGTGCAAGAGTGCCTGTTTCTCAAAAGCAGAGTGTTTTTCTTGTAAGGCCGACTGGGGTTTAGTACAACTTCCTAAACGGAGTTGAATCACATTCAGTTTCAAGTTCTAGCATTAAGTGTTAATTCAGGGTCAGAACACCACTATTGTGCTATTCTGGCCATAAACAGTGCAAATAGCACTCGCGTCTGGTCCCAGCAAATACAGTGTATTGGACTGAAGAGAAGCTCCTGTTTTACTTAGTTTCCAATACTGAGTTGAACTAGATATGCCCCGTTTGTGTAGGAAGCACAGTTCTTTTGTTCTGAGCTAGCTCACTGTACTGGCCCTATAGGAAACACAGTGGAGTGCAAGAGTGCCTGTTTCTCAAAAGCAGAGTGTTTTTCTTGTAAGGCCGACTGGGTTTTAATACAACTTCCTAAACGGAGTTGAATCACATTCAGTTTCAAGTTCTAGCATTAAGTGTTAATTCAGGGTAAGAACACCACTATTGTGCTATTCTGGCCATAAACAGTGCAAATAGCACTCGCGTCTGTTCCCAGCAAATACAGTGTATAGGACTGAAGAGAAGCTCCTGTTTTACTTAGTTTCCAATACTGAGTTGAACTAGATATGCCCCCTTTGTGTAGGAAGCACAGTTCTTTAGTTCTGAGCTAGCTCAGTGTACTGGCCCTATAGGAAACACAGTGGAGTGCAAGAGTGCCTGTTTCTCAAAAGCAGAGTGTTTTTCTTGTAAGGCCGACTGGGGTTTAATACAACTTCCTAAACGGAGTTGAATCACATTCAGTTTCAAGTTCTAGCATTAAGTGTTAATTCAGGGTCAGAACACCACTATTGTGCTATTCTGGCCATAAACAGTGCAAATAGCACTCGCGTCTGTTCCCAGCAAATACAGTGTATTGGACTGAAGAGAAGCTCCTGTTTTACTTAGGTTCCAATACTGAGTTGAACTAGATATGCCCCGTTTGTGTAGGAAGCACAGTTCTTTTGTTCTGAGCTAGCTCACTGTACTGGCCCTATAGGAAACACAGTGGAGAGCAAGAGTGCCTGTTTCTCAAAAGCAGAGTGTTTTTCTTGTAAGGCCGACTGGGGTTTAATACAACTTCCTAAACGGAGTTGAATCACATTCAGTTTCAAGTTCTAGCATTAAGTGTTACTTCAGGGTCAGAACACCACTACTGTGCTATTCTGGCCATAAACAGTGCAAATAGCACTCGCGTCTGTTCCCAGCAAATACAGTGTATTGGACTGAAGAGAAGCTCCTGTTTTACTTAGTTTCCAATACTGAGTTGAACTAGATATGCCCCGTTTGTGTAGGAAGCACATTTCTTTTGTTCTTAGCTAGCTCACTGTACTGGCCCTATAGGAAACACAGTGGAGTGCAAGAGTGCCTGTTTCTCAAAAGCAGAGTGTTTTTCTTGTAAGGCCGACTGTGGTTTAATACAACTTCCTAAACGGAGTTGAATCACATTCAGTTTCAAGTTCTAGCATTAAGTGTTAATTCAGGGTAAGAACACCACTATTGTGCTATTCTGGCCATAAACAGTGCAAATAGCACTCGCGTCTGTTCCCAGCAAATACAGTGTATTGGACTGAAGAGAAGCTCCTGTTTTACTTAGTTTCCAATACTGAGTTGAACTAGATATGCCCCGTTTGTGTAGGAAGCACAGTTCTTTTGTTCTGAGCTAGCTCACTGTACTGGCCCTATAGGAAACACAGTGGAGTGCAAGAGTGCCTGTTTCTCAAAAGCAGAGTGTTTTTCTTGTAAGGCCGACTGGGGTTTAATACAACTTCCTAAACGGAGTTGAATCACATTCAGTTTCAAGTTCTAGCATTAAGTGTTACTTCAGGGTCAGAATACCACTATTGTGCTATTCTGGCCATAAACAGTGCAAATAGCACTCGCGTCTGTTCCCAGCAAATACAGTGTATTGGACTGAAGAGAAGCTCCTGTTTTACGTAGTTTCCAATACTGAGTTGAACTAGATATGCCCCGTTTGTGTAGGAAGCACAGTTCTTTTGTTCTGAGCTAGCTCACTGTACTGGCCCTATAGGAAACACAGTGGAGTGCAAGAGTGCCTGTTTCTCAAAAGCAGAGTGTTTTTCTTGTAAGGCCGACTGGGGTTTAATACAACTTCCTAAACGGAGTTGAATCACATTCAGTTTCAAGTTCTAGCATTAAGTGTCCATTCAGGGTAAGAACACCACTATTGTGCTATTCTGGCCATAAACAGTGCAAATAGCACTCGCATCTGTTCCCAGCAAATACAGTGTATTGGACTGAAGAGAAGCTCCTGTTTTACTTAGTTTCCAATACTGAGTTGAACTAGATATGCACTGTTTGTGTAGGAAGCACAGTTCTTTTGTTCTGAGCTAGCTCACTGTACTGGCCCTATAGGAAACACAGTAGAGTGCAAGAGTGCCTGTTTCTCAAAAGCAGAGTGTTTTTCTTGTAAGGCCGACTGGGGTTTAATACAACTTCCTAAACGGAGTTGAATCACATTCAGTTTCAAGTTCTAGCATTAAGTGTTAATTCAGGGTAAGAACACCACTATTGTGCTATTCTGGCCATAAACAGTGCAAATAGCACTCGCGTCTGTTCCCAGCAAATACAGTGTATTGGACTGAAGAGAAGCTCCTGTTTTACTTAGTTTCCAATACTGAGTTGAACTAGATATGCCCCGTTTGTGTAGGAAGCACATTTCTTTTGTTCTTAGCTAGCTCACTGTACTGGCCCTATAGGAAACACAGTGGAGTGCAAGAGTGCCTGTTTCTCAAAAGCAGAGTGTTTTTCTTGTAAGGCCGACTGGGGTTTAATACAACTTCCTAAACGGAGTTGAATCACATTCAGTTTCAAGTTCTAGCATTAAGTGTCAATTCAGGGTAAGAACACCACTATTGTGCTATTCTGGCCATAAACAGTGCAAATAGCACTCGCGTCTGTTCCCAGCAAATACAGTGTATTGGACTGAAGAGAAGCTCCTGTTTTACTTAGTTTCCAATACTGAGTTGAACTAGATATGCCCCGTTTGTGTAGGAAGCACAGTTCTTTTGTTCTGAGCTAGCTCACTGTACTGGCCCTATAGGAAACACAGTGGAGTGCAAGAGTGCCTGTTTCTCAAAAGCAGAGTGTTTTTCTTGTAAGGCCGACTGGGGTTTAATACAACTTCCTAAACGGAGTTGAATCACATTCAGTTTCAAGTTCTAGCATTAAGTGTCAATTCAGGGTAAGAACACCACTATTGTGCTATTCTGGCCATAAACAGTGCAAATAGCACTCGCGTCTGTTCCCAGCAAATACAGTGTATTGGACTGAAGAGAAGCTCCTGTTTTACTTAGTTTCCAATACTGAGTTGAACTAGATATGCCCCGTTTGTGTAGGAAGCACAGTTCTTTTGTTCTGAGCTAGCTCACTGTACTGGCCCTATAGGAAACACAGTGGAGTGCAAGAGTGCCTGTTTCTCAAAAGCAGAGTGTTTTTCTTGTAAGGCCGACTGGGGTTTAATACAACTTCCTAAACGGAGTTGAATCACATTCAGTTTCAAGTTCTAGCATTAAGTGTTAATTCAGGGTAAGAACACCACTATTGTGCTATTCTGGCCATAAACAGTGCAAATAGCACTCGCTTCTGTTCCCACCAAATACAGTGTATTGGACTGAAGAGAAGCTCCTGTTTTACTTAGTTTCCAATACTGAGTTGAACTAGATATGCCCCGTTTGTGTAGGAAGCACAGTTCTTTTGTTCTGAGCTAGCTCACTGTACTGGCCCTATAGGAAACACAGTGGAGTACAAGAGTGCCTGTTTCTCAAAAGCAGAGTGTTTTTCTTGTAAGGCCGACTGGGGTTTAATACAACTTCGTAAACGGAGTTGAATCACATTCAGTTTCAAGTTCTAGCATTAAGTGTTAATTCAGGGTCAGAACACCACTATTGTGCTATTCTGGCCATAAACAGTGCAAATAGCACTCGCGTCTGTTCCCAGCAAATACAGTGTATTGGACTGAAGAGAAGCTCCTGTTTTACTTAGGTTCCAATACTGAGTTGATCTAGATATGCCCCGTTTGTGTAGGAAGCACAGTTCTTTTGTTCTGAGCTAGCTCACTGTACTGGCCCTATAGGAAACACAGTGGAGAGCAAGAGTGCCTGTTTCTCAAAAGCAGAGTGTTTTTCTTGTAAGGCCGACTGGGGTTTAATACAACTTCCTAAACGGAGTTGAATCACATTCAGTTTCAAGTTCTAGCATTAAGTGTTACTTCAGGGTCAGAACACCACTACTGTGCTATTCTGGCCATAAACAGTGCAAATAGCACTCGCGTCTGTTCCCAGCAAATACAGTGTATTGGACTGAAGAGAAGCTCCTGTTTTACTTAGTTTCCAATACTGAGTTGAACTAGATATGCCCCGTTTGTGTAGGAAGCACAGTTCTTTTGTTCTGAGCTAGCTCACTGTACTGGCCCTATAGGAAACACAGTGGAGTGCAAGAGTGCCTGTTTCTCAAAAGCAGAGTGTTTTTCTTGTAAGGCCGACTGGGGTTTAATACAACTTCCTAAACGGAGTTGAATCACATTCAGTTTCAAGTTCTAGCATTAAGTGTTAATTCAGGGTCAGAACACCACTATTGTGCTATTCTGGCCATAAACAGTGCAAATAGCACTCGCGTCTGTTCCCAGCAAATACAGTGTATTGGACTGAAGAGAAGCTCCTGTTTTACTTAGGTTCCAATACTGAGTTGAACTAGATATGCCCCGTTTGTGTAGGAAGCACAGTTCTTTTGTTCTGAGCTAGCTCACTGTACTGGCCCTTTAGGAAACACAGTGGAGTGCAAGAGTGCCTGTTTCTCAAAAGCAGAGTGTTTTTCTTGTAAGGCCGACTGGGGTTTAGTACAACTTCCTAAACGGAGTTGAATCACATTCAGTTTCAAGTTCTAGCATTAAGTGTTAATTCAGGGTCAGAACACCACTATTGTGCTATTCTGGCCATAAACAGTGCAAATAGCACTCGCGTCTGGTCCCAGCAAATACAGTGTATTGGACTGAAGAGAAGCTCCTGTTTTACTTAGTTTCCAATACTGAGTTGAACTAGATATGCCCCGTTTGTGTAGGAAGCACAGTTCTTTTGTTCTGAGCTAGCTCACTGTACTGGCCCTATAGGAAACACAGTGGAGTGCAAGAGTGCCTGTTTCTCAAAAGCAGAGTGTTTTTCTTGTAAGGCCGACTGGGTTTTAATACAACTTCCTAAACGGAGTTGAATCACATTCAGTTTCAAGTTCTAGCATTAAGTGTTAATTCAGGGTAAGAACACCACTATTGTGCTATTCTGGCCATAAACAGTGCAAATAGCACTCGCGTCTGTTCCCAGCAAATACAGTGTATAGGACTGAAGAGAAGCTCCTGTTTTACTTAGTTTCCAATACTGAGTTGAACTAGATATGCCCCGTTTGTGTAGGAAGCACAGTTCTTTTGTTCTGAGCTAGCTCAGTGTACTGGCCCTATAGGAAACACAGTGGAGTGCAAGAGTGCCTGTTTCTCAAAAGCAGAGTGTTTTTCTTGTAAGGCCGACTGGGGTTTAATACAACTTCCTAAACGGAGTTGAATCACATTCAGTTTCAAGTTCTAGCATTAAGTGTTACTTCAGGGTCAGAACACCACTATTGTGCTATTCTGGCCATATACAGTGCAAATAGCACTCGCGTCTGTTCCCAGCAAATACAGTGTATTGGACTGAAGAGAAGCTCCTGTTTTACTTAGGTTCCAATACTGAGTTGAACTAGATATGCCCCGTTTGTGTAGGAAGCACAGTTCTTTTGTTCTGAGCTAGCTCACTGTACTGGCCCTATAGGAAACACAGTGGAGAGCAAGAGTGCCTGTTTCTCAAAAGCAGAGTGTTTTTCTTGTAAGGCCGACTGGGGTTTAATACAACTTCCTAAACGGAGTTGAATCACATTCAGTTTCAAGTTCTAGCATTAAGTGTTACTTCAGGGTCAGAACACCACTACTGTGCTATTCTGGCCATAAACAGTGCAAATAGCACTCGCGTCTGTTCCCAGCAAATACAGTGTATTGGACTGAAGAGAAGCTCCTGTTTTACTTAGTTTCCAATACTGAGTTGAACTAGATATGCCCCGTTTGTGTAGGAAGCACATTTCTTTTGTTCTTAGCTAGCTCACTGTACTGGCCCTATAGGAAACACAGTGGAGTGCAAGAGTGCCTGTTTCTCAAAAGCAGAGTGTTTTTCTTGTAAGGCCGACTGTGGTTTAATACAACTTCCTAAACGGAGTTGAATCACATTCAGTTTCAAGTTCTAGCATTAAGTGTTAATTCAGGGTAAGAACACAACTATTGTGCTATTCTGGCCATAAACAGTGCAAATAGCACTCGCGTCTGTTCCCAGCAAATACAGTGTATTGGACTGAAGAGAAGCTCCTGTTTTACTTAGTTTCCAATACTGAGTTGAACTAGATATGCCCCGTTTGTGTAGGAAGCACAGTTCTTTTGTTCTGAGCTAGCTCACTGTACTGGCCCTATAGGAAACACAGTGGAGTGCAAGAGTGCCTGTTTCTCAAAAGCAGAGTGTTTTTCTTGTAAGGCCGACTGGGGTTTAATACAACTTCCTAAACGGAGTTGAATCACATTCAGTTTCAAGTTCTAGCATTAAGTGTTACTTCAGGGTCAGAACACCACTATTGTGCTATTCTGGCCATAAACAGTGCAAATAGCACTCGCGTCTGTTCCCAGCAAATACAGTGTATTGGACTGAAGAGAAGCTCCTGTTTTACGTAGTTTCCAATACTGAGTTGAACTAGATATGCCCCGTTTGTGTAGGAAGCACAGTTCTTTTGTTCTGAGCTAGCTCACTGTACTGGCCCTATAGGAAACACAGTGGAGTGCAAGAGTGCCTGTTTCTCAAAAGCAGAGTGTTTTTCTTGTAAGGCCGACTGGGGTTTAATACAACTTCCTAAACGGAGTTGAATCACATTCAGTTTCAAGTTCTAGCATTAAGTGTCCATTCAGGGTAAGAACACCACTATTGTGCTATTCTGGCCATAAACAGTGCAAATAGCACTCGCGTCTGTTCCCAGCAAATACAGTGTATTGGACTGAAGAGAAGCTCCTGTTTTACTTAGTTTCCAATACTGAGTTGAACTAGATATGCCCCGTTTGTGTAGGAAGCACAGTTCTTTTGTTCTGAGCTAGCTCACTGTACTGGCCCTATAGGAAACACAGTGGAGTGCAAGAGTGCCTGTTTCTCAAAAGCAGAGTGTTTTTCTTGTAAGGCCGACTGGGGTTTAATACAACTTCCTAAACGGAGTTGAATCACATTCAGTTTCAAGTTCTAGCATTAAGTGTTACTTCAGGGTCAGAACACCACTATTGTGCTATTCTGGCCATAAACAGTGCAAATAGCACTCGCGTCTGTTCCCAGCAAATACAGTGTATTGGACTGAAGAGAAACTCCTGTTTTACTTAGATTCCAATACTGAGTTGAACTAGATATGCCCCGTTTGTGTAGGAAGCACAGTTCTTTTGTTCTGAGCTAGCTCACTGTATTGGCCCTATAGGAAACACAGTGGAGTGCAAGAGTGCCTGTTTCTCAAAAGCAGAGTGTTTTTCTTGTAAGGCCGACTGGGGTTTAATACAACTTCCTAAACGGAGTTGAATCACATTCAGTTTCAAGTTCTAGCATTAAGTGTCAATTCAGGGTAAGAACACCACTATTGTGCTATTCTGGCCATAAACAGTGCAAATAGCACTCGCGTCTGTTCCCAGCAAATACAGTGTATTGGACTGAAGAGAAGCTCCTGTTTTACTTAGTTTCCAATACTGAGTTGAACTAGATATGCCCCGTTTGTGTAGGAAGCACAGTTCTTTTGTTCTGAGCTAGCTCACTGTACTGGCCCTATAGGAAACACAGTGGAGTGCAAGAGTGCCTGTTTCTCAAAAGCAGAGTGTTTTTCTTGTAAGGCCGACTGGGTTTTAATACAACTTCCTAAACGGAGTTGAATCACATTCAGTTTCAAGTTCTAGCATTAAGTGTTACTTCAGGGTCAGAACACCACTATTGTGCTATTCTGGCCATAAACAGTGCAAATAGCACTCGCGTCTGTTCCCAGCAAATACAGTGTATTGGACTGAAGAGAAGCTCCTGTTTTACTTAGGTTCCAATACTGAGTTGAACTAGATATGCCCCGTTTGTGTAGGAAGCACACTTCTTTTGTTCTGAGCTAGCTCACTGTACTGGCCCTATAGGAAACACAGTGGAGTGCAAGAGTGCCTGTTTCTCAAAAGCAGAGTGATTTTCTTGTAAGGCCGACTCGGGTTTAATACAACTTCCTAACGGAGTTGAATCACATTCAGTTTCAAGTTCTAGCATTAAGTGTTAATTCAGGGTCAGAACACATCTATTGTGCTATTCTGGCCATAAACAGTGCAAATAGCACTCACGTCTGGTCCCAGCAAATACAGTGTATTGGACTGAAGAGAAGCTCCTGTTTTACTTAGTTTCCAATACTGAGTTGAACTAGATATGCCCCGTTTGTGTAGGAAGCACAGTTCTTTTGTTCTGAGCTAGCTCACTGTACTGGCCCTATAGGAAACACAGTGGAGTGCAAGAGTGCCTGTTTCTCAAAAGCAGAGTGTTTTTCTTGTAAGGCCGACTGGGTTTTAATACAACTTCCTAAACGGAGTTGAATCACATTCAGTTTCAAGTTCTAGCATTAAGTGTTAATTCAGGGTCAGAACACCACTATTGTGCTATTCTGGCCATAAACAGTGCAAATAGCACTCGCGTCTGTTCCCAGCAAATACAGTGTATTGGACTGAAGAGAAGCTCCTGTTTTACTTAGGTTCCAATACTGAGTTGAACTAGATATGCCCCGTTTGTGTAGGAAGCACAGTTCTTTTGTTCTGAGCTAGCTCACTGTACTGGCCCTATAGGAAACACAGTGGAGAGCAAGAGTGCCTGTTTCTCAAAAGCAGAGTGTTTTTCTTGTAAGGTCGACTGGGGTTTAATACAACTTCCTAAACGGAGTTGAATCACATTTAGTTTCAAGTTCTAGCATTAAGTGTTAATTCAGGGTAAGAACACCACTACTGTGCTATTCTGGCCATAAACAGTGCAAATAGCACTCGCGTCTGTTCCCAGCAAATACAGTGTATTGGACTGAAGAGAAGATCATGTTTTACTTAGTTTCCAATACTGAGTTGAACTAGATATGCCCCGTTTGTGTAGGAAGCACAGTTCTTTTGTTCTTAGCTAGCTCACTGTACTGGCCCTATAGGAAACACAGTGGAGTGCAAGAGTGCCTGTTTCTCAAAAGCAGAGTGTTTTTCTTGTAAGGCCGACTGGGGTTTAATACAACTTCCTAAACGGAGTTGAATCACATTCAGTTTCAAGTTCTAGCATTAAGTGTTAATTCAGGGTAAGAACACCACTATTGTGCTATTCTGGCCATAAACAGTGCAAATAGCACTCGCGTCTGTTCCCAGCAAATACAGTGTATTGGACTGAAGAGAAGCTCCTGTTTTACTTAGTTTCCAATACTGAGTTGAACTAGATATGCCCCGTTTGTGTAGGAATCACAGTTCTTTTGTTCTGAGCTAGCTCACTGTACTGGCCCTATAGGAAACACAGTGGAGTGCAAGAGTGCCTGTTTCTCAAAAGCAGAGTGTTTTTCTTGTAAGGCCGACTGGGGTTTAATACAACTTCCTAAACGGAGTTGAATCACATTCAGTTTCAAGTTCTAGCATTAAGTGTTACTTCAGGGTCAGAACACCACTATTGTGCTATTCTGGCCATAAACAGTGCAAATAGCACTCGCGTCTGTTCCCAGCAAATACAGTGTATTGGACTGAAGAGAAGCTCCTGTTTTACTTAGTTTCCAATACTGAGTTGAACTAGATATGCCCCGTTTGTGTAGGAAGCACAGTTCTTTTGTTCTGAGCTAGCTCAGTGTACTGGCCCTATAGGAAACACAGTGGAGTGCAAGAGTGCCTGTTTCTCAAAAGCAGAGTGTTTTTCTTGTAAGGCCGACTGGGGTTTAATACAACTTCCTAAACGGAGTTGAATCACATTCAGTTTCAAGTTCTAGCATTAAGTGTTACTTCAGGGTCAGAACACCACTATTGTGCTATTCTGGCCATAAACAGTGCAAATAGCACTCGCGTCTGTTCCCAGCAAATACAGTGTATTGGACTGAAGAGAAGCTCCTGTTTTACGTAGTTTCCAATACTGAGTTGAACTAGATATGCCCCGTTTGTGTAGGAAGCACAGTTCTTTTGTTCTGAGCTAGCTCACTGTACTGGCCGTATAGGAAACACAGTGGAGTGCAAGAGTGCCTGTTTCTCAAAAGCAGAGTGTTTTTCTTGTAAGGCCGACTGGGGTTTAATACAACTTCCTAAACGGAGTTGAATCACATTCAGTTTCAAGTTCTAGCATTAAGTGTCAATTCAGGGTAAGAACACCACTATTGTGCTATTCTGGCCATAAACAGTGCAAATAGCACTCGCGTCTGTTCCCAGCAAATACAGTGTATTGGACTGAAGAGAAGCTCCTGTTTTACTTAGTTTCCAATACTGAGTTGAACTAGATATGCACCGTTTGTGTAGGAAGCACAGTTCTTTTGTTCTGAGCTAGCTCACTGTACTGGCCCTATAGGAAACAAAGTAGAGTGCAAGAGTGCCTGTTTCTCAAAAGCAGAGTGTTTTTCTTGTAAGGCCGACTGGGGTTTAATACAACTTCCTAAACGGAGTTGAATCACATTCAGTTTCAAGTTCTAGCATTAAGTGTTAATTCAGGGTAAGAACACCACTATTGTGCTATTCTGGCCATAAACAGTGCAAATAGCACTCGTGTCTGTTCCCAGCAAATACGGTGTTTAGGACTGAAGAGAAGCTCCTGTTTTACTTAGTTTCCAATACTGAGTTGAACTAGATATGCCCCGTTTGTGTAGGAAGCACAGTTCTTTTGTTCTGAGCTAGCTCACTGTACTGGCCTTATAGGAAACACAGTGGAGTGCAAGAGTGCCTGTTTCTCAAAAGCAGAGTGTTTTTCTTGTAAGGCCGACTGGGGTTTAATACAACTTCCTAAACGGAGTTGAATCACATTCAGTTTCAAGTTCTAGCATTAAGTGTTAATTCAGGGTAAGAACACCACTATTGTGCTATTCTGGCCATAAACAGTGCAAATAGCACTCGCGTCTGTTCCCAGCAAATACAGTGTATTGGACTGAAGAGAAGCTCCTGTTTTACTTAGTTTCCAATACTGAGTTGAACTAGATATGCCCCGTTTGTGTAGGAAGCACATTTCTTTTGTTCTTAGCTAGCTCACTGTACTGGCCCTATAGGAAACACAGTGGAGTGCAAGAGTGCCTGTTTCTCAAAAGCAGAGTTTTTTTCTTGTAAGGCCGACTGGGGTTTAATACAACTTCCTAAACGGAGTTGAATCACATTCAGTTTCAAGTTCTAGCATTAAGTGTTAATTCAGGGTAAGAACACCACTATTGTGCTATTCTGGCCATAAACAGTGCAAATAGCACTCGCGTCTGTTCCCAGCAAATACAGTGTATTGGACTGAAGAGAAGCTCCTGTTTTACTTAGTTTCCAATACTGAGTGGAAGTAGATATGCCCCGTTTGTGTAGGAAGCACAGTTCTTTTGTTCTGAGCTAGCTCACTGTACTTGCCCTATATAAACACAGTGGAGTGCAAGAGTGCCTGTTTCTCAAAAGCAGAGTGTTTTTCTTGTAAGGCCGACTGGGGTTTAATACAACTTCCTAAACGGAGTTGAATCACATTCAGTTTCAAGTTCTAGCATTAAGTGTTACTTCAGGGTCAGAACACCACTATTGTGCTATTCTGGCCATAAACAGTGCAAATAGCACTCGCGTCTGTTCCCAGCAAATACAGTGTATTGGACTGAAGAGAAGCTCCTGTTTTACTTAGATTCCAGTACTGAGTTGAACTAGATATGCCCCGTTTGTGTAGGAAGCACAGTTCTTTTGTTCTGAGCTAGCTCACTGTACTGGCCCTATAGGAAACACAGTGGAGTGCAAGAGTGCCTGTTTCTCAAAAGCAGAGTGTTTTTCTTGTAAGGCCGACTGGGGTTTAATACAACTTCCTAAACGGAGTTGAATCACATTCAGTTTCAAGTTCTAGCATTAAGTGTCAATTCAGGGTAAGAACACCACTATTGTGCTATTCTGGCCATAAACAGTGCAAATAGCACTCGCGTCTGTTCCCAGCAAATACAGTGTATAGGACTGAAGAGAAGCTCCTGTTTTACTTAGTTTCCAATACTGAGTTGAACTAGATATGCCCCGTTTGTGTAGGAAGCACAGTTCTTTTGTTCTGAGCTAGCTCACTGTACTGGCCCTATAGGAAACACAGTGGAGTGCAAGAGTGCCTGTTTCTCAAAAGCAGAGTGTTTTTCTTGTAAGGCCGACTGGGGTTTAATACAACTTCCTAAACGGAGTTGAATCACATTCAGTTTCAAGTTCTAGCATTAAGTGTTACTTCAGGGTCAGAACACCACTATTGTGCTATTCTGGCCATAAACAGTGCAAATAGCACTCGCGTCTGTTCCCAGCAAATACAGTGTATTGGACTGAAGAGAAGCTCCTGTTTTACTTAGGTTCCAATACTGAGTTGAACTAGATATGCCCCGTTTGTGTAGGAAGCACAGTTCTTTTGTTCTGAGCTAGCTCACTGTACTGGCCCTATAGGAAACACAGTGGAGTGCAAGAGTGCCTGTTTCTCAAAAGCAGAGTGATTTTCTTGTAAGGCCGACTCGGGTTTAATACAACTTCCTAAACGGAGTTGAATCACATTCAGTTTCAAGTTCTAGCATTAAGTGTTAATTCAGGGTCAGAACACATCTATTGTGCTATTCTGGCCATAAACAGTGCAAATAGCACTCGCGTCTGGTCCCAGCAAATACAGTGTATTGGACTGAAGAGAAGCTCCTGTTTTACTTAGTTTCCAATACTGAGTTGAACTAGATATGCCCCGTTTGTGTAGGAAGCACAGTTCTTTTGTTCTGAGCTAGCTCACTGTACTGGCCCTATAGGAAACACAGTGGAGTGCAAGAGTGCCTGTTTCTCAAAAGCAGAGTGTTTTTCTTGTAAGGCCGACTGGGTTTTAATACAACTTCCTAAACGGAGTTGAATCACATTCAGTTTCAAGTTCTAGCATTAAGTGTTAATTCAGGGTAAGAACACCACTATTTTGCTATTCTGGCCATAAACAGTGCAAATAGCACTCGCGTCTGTTCCCAGCAAATACAGTGTATTGGACTGAAGAGAAGCTCCTGTTTTACTTAGTTTCCAATACTGAGTTGAACTAGATATGCCCCGTTTGTGTAGGAAGCACAGTTCTTTTGTTCTGAGCTAGCTCAGTGTACTGGCCCTATAGGAAACACAGTGGAGTGCAAAAGTGCCTGTTTCTCAAAAGCAGAGTGTTTTTCTTGTAAGGCCGACTGGGGTTTAATACAACTTCCTAAACGGAGTTGAATCACATTCAGTTTCAAGTTCTAGCATTAAGTGTCAATTCAGGGTAAGAACACCACTATTGTGCTATTCTGGCCATAAACAGTGCAAATAGCACTCGCGTCTGTTCCCAGCAAATACAGTGTATTGGACTGAAGAGAAGCTCCTGTTTTACTTAGTTTCCAATACTGAGTTGAACTAGATATGCCCCGTTTGTGTAGGAAGCACAGTTCTTTTGTTCTGAGCTAGCTCACTGTACTGGCCCTATAGGAAACACAGTGGAGTGCAAGAGTGCCTGTTTCTCAAAAGCAGAGTGTTTTTCTTGTAAGGCCGACTGGGGTTTAATACAACTTCCTAAACGGAGTTGAATCACATTCAGTTTCAAGTTCTAGCATTAAGTGTTACTTCAGGGTCAGAACACCACTATTGTGCTATTCTGGCCATAAACAGTGCAAATAGCACTCGCGTCTGTTCCCAGCAAATACAGTGTATTGGACTGAAGAGAAGCTCCTGTTTTACTTAGTTTCCAATACTGAGTTGAACTAGATATGCCCCGTTTGTGTAGGAAGCACAGTTCTTTTGTTCTGAGCTAGCTCACTGTACTGGCCCTATAGGAAACACAGTGGAGTGCAAGAGTGCCTGTTTCTCAAAAGCAGAGTGTTTTTCTTGTAAGGCCGACTCGGGTTTAATACAACTTCCTAAACGGAGTTGAATCACATTCAGTTTCAAGTTCTAGCATTAAGTGTTACTTCAGGGTCAGAACACATCTATTGTGCTATTCTGGCCATAAACAGTGCAAATAGCACTCGCGTCTGGTCCCAGCAAATACAGTGTATTGGACTGAAGAGAAGCTCCTGTTTTACTTAGTTTCCAATACTGAGTTGAACTAGATATGCCCCGTTTGTGTAGGAAGCACAGTTCTTTTGTTCTGAGCTAGCTCACTGTACTGGCCCTATAGGAAACACAGTGGAGTGCAAGAGTGCCTGTTTCTCAAAAGCAGAGTGTTTTTCTTGTAAGGCCGACTGGGGTTTAATACAACTTCCTAAACGGAGTTGAATCACATTCAGTTTCAAGTTCTAGCATTAAGTGTTAATTCAGGGTAAGAACACCACTATTGTGCTATTCTGGCCATAAACAGTGCAAATAGCACTCGCGTCTGTTCCCAGCAAATACAGTGTATAGGACTGAAGAGAAGCTCCTGTTTTACTTAGTTTCCAATACTGAGTTGAACTAGATATGCCCCGTTTGTGTAGGAAGCACAGTTTTTTGTTCTGAGCTAGCTCAGTGTACTGGCCCTATAGGAAACACAGTGGAGTGCAAGAGTGCCTGTTTCTCAAAAGCAGAGTGTTTTTCTTGTAAGGCCGACTGGGGTTTAATACAACTTCCTAAACGGAGTTGAATCACATTCAGTTTCAAGTTCTAGCATTAAGTGTTAATTCAGGGTCAGAACACCACTATTGTGCTATTCTGGCCATAAACAGTGCAAATAGCACTCGCGTCTGTTCCCAGCAAATACAGTGTATTGGACTGAAGAGAAGCTCCTGTTTTACTTAGTTTCCAATACTGAGTTGAACTAGATATGCCCCGTTTGTGTAGGAAGCACAGTTCTTTTGTTCTTAGCTAGCTCACTGTACTGGCCCTATAGGAAACACAGTGGAGTGCAAGAGTGCCTGTTTCTCAAAAGCAGAGTGTTTTTCTTGTAAGGCCGACTGGGGTTTAATACAACTTCCTAAACGGAGTTGAATCACATTCAGTTTCAAGTTCTAGCATTAAGTGTTATTTCAGGGTCAGAACACCACTATTGTGCTATTCTGGCCATAAACAGTGCAAATAGCACTCGCGTCTGTTCCCAGCAAATACAGTGTATTGGACTGAAGAGAAGCTCCTGTTTTACTTAGTTTCCAATACTGAGTTGAACTAGATATGCCCCGTTTGTGTAGGAATCACAGTTCTTTTGTTCTGAGCTAGCTCACTGTACTGGCCCTATAGGAAACACAGTGGAGTGCAAGAGTGCCTGTTTCTCAAAAGCAGAGTGTTTTTCTTGTAAGGCCGACTGGGGTTTAATACAACTTCCTAAACGGAGTTGAATCACATTCAGTTTCAAGTTCTAGCATTAAGTGTTACTTCAGGGTCAGAACACCACTATTGTGCTATTCTGGCCATAAACAGTGCAAATAGCACTCGCGTCTGTTCCCAGCAAATACAGTGTATTGGACTGAAGAGAAGCTCCTGTTTTACTTAGTTTCCAATACTGAGTTGAACTAGATATGCCCCGTTTGTGTAGGAAGCACAGTTCTTTTGTTCTGAGCTAGCTCACTGTACTGGCCCTATAGGAAACACAGTGGAGTGCAAGAGTGCCTGTTTCTCAAAAGCAGAGTGTTTTTCTTGTAAGGCCGACTGGGGTTTAATACAACTTCCTAAACGGAGTTGAATCACATTCAGTTTCAAGTTCTAGCATTAAGTGTTACTTCAGGGTCAGAACACCACTATTGTGCTATTCTGGCCATAAACAGTGCAAATAGCACTCGCGTCTGTTCCCAGCAAATACAGTGTATTGGACTGAAGAGAAGCTCCTGTTTTACTTAGATTCCAATACTGAGTTGAACTAGATATGCCCCGTTTGTGTAGGAAGCACAGTTCTTTTGTTCTGAGCTAGCTCACTGTACTGGCCCTATAGGAAACACAGTGGAGTGCAAGAGTGCCTGTTTCTCAAAAGCAGAGTGTTTTTCTTGTAAGGCCGACTGGGGTTTAATACAACTTCCTAAACGGAGTTGAATCACATTCAGTTTCAAGTTCTAGCATTAAGTGTCAATTCAGGGTAAGAACACCACTATTGTGCTATTCTGGCCATAAACAGTGCAAATAGCACTCGCGTCTGTTCCCAGCAAATACAGTGTATTGGACTGAAGAGAAGCTCCTGTTTTACTTAGTTTCCAATACTGAGTTGAACTAGATATGCCCCGTTTGTGTAGGAAGCACAGTTCTTTTGTTCTGAGCTAGCTCACTGTACTGGCCCTATAGGAAACACAGTGGAGTGCAAGAGTGCCTGTTTCTCAAAAGCAGAGTGTTTTTCTTGTAAGGCCGACTGGGGTTTAATACAACTTCCTAAACGGAGTTGAATCACATTCAGTTTCAAGTTCTAGCATTAAGTGTTACTTCAGGGTCAGAACACCACTATTGTGCTATTCTGGCCATAAACAGTGCAAATAGCACTCGCGTCTGTTCCCAGCAAATACAGTGTATTGGACTGAAGAGAAGCTCCTGTTTTACTTAGGTTCCAATACTGAGTTGAACTAGATATGCCCCGTTTGTGTAGGAAGCACAGTTCTTTTGTTCTGAGCTAGCTCACTGTACTGGCCCTATAGGAAACACAGTGGAGTGCAAGAGTGCCTGTTTCTCAAAAGCAGAGTGTTTTTCTTGTAAGGCCGACTCGGGTTTAATACAACTTCCTAAACGGAGTTGAATCACATTCAGTTTCAAGTTCTAGCATTAAGTGTTAATTCAGGGTCAGAACACATCTATTGTGCTATTCTGGCCATAAACAGTGCAAATAGCACTCGCGTCTGGTCCCAGCAAATACAGTGTATTGGACTGAAGAGAAGCTCCTGTTTTACTTAGTTTCCAATACTGAGTTGAACTAGATATGCCCCGTTTGTGTAGGAAGCACAGTTCTTTTGTTCTGAGCTAGCTCACTGTACTGGCCCTATAGGAAACACAGTGGAGTGCAAGAGTGCCTGTTTCTCAAAAGCAGAGTGTTTTTCTTGTAAGGCCGACTGGGTTTTAATACAACTTCCTAAACGGAGTTGAATCACATTCAGTTTCAAGTTCTAGCATTAAGTGTTAATTCAGGGTAAGAACACCACTATTGTGCTATTCTGGCCATAAACAGTGCAAATAGCACTCGCGTCTGTTCCCAGCAATTACAGTGTATAGGACTGAAGAGAAGCTCCTGTTTTACTTAGTTTCCAATACTGAGTTGAACTAGATATGCCCCGTTTGTGTAGGAAGCACAGTTCTTTTGTTCTGAGCTAGCTCAGTGTACTGGCCCTATAGGAAACACAGTGGAGTGCAAGAGTGCCTGTTTCTCAAAAGCAGAGTGTTTTTCTTGTAAGGCCGACTGGGGTTTAATACAACTTCCTAAACGGAGTTGAATCACATTCAGTTTCAAGTTCTAGCATTAAGTGTTAATTCAGGGTCAGAACACCACTATTGTGCTATTCTGGCCATAAACAGTGCAAATAGCACTCGCGTCTGTTCCCAGCAAATACAGTGTATTGGACTGAAGAGAAGCTCCTGTTTTACTTAGTTTCCAATACTGAGTTGAACTAGATATGCCCCGTTTGTGTAGGAAGCACAGTTCTTTTGTTCTGAGCTAGCTCACTGTACTGGCCCTATAGGAAACACAGTGGAGTGCAAGAGTGCCTGTTTCTCAAAAGCAGAGTGTTTTTCTTGTAAGGCCGACTCGGGTTTAATACAACTTCCTAAACGGAGTTGAATCACATTCAGTTTCAAGTTCTAGCATTAAGTGTTAATTCAGGGTCAGAACACATCTATTGTGCTATTCTGGCCATAAACAGTGCAAATAGCACTCGCGTCTGGTCCCAGCAAATACAGTGTATTGGACTGAAGAGAAGCTCCTGTTTTACTTAGTTTCCAATACTGAGTTGAACTAGATATGCCCCGTTTGTGTAGGAAGCACAGTTCTTTTGTTCTGAGCTAGCTCACTGTACTGGCCCTATAGGAAACACAGTGGAGTGCAAGAGTGCCTGTTTCTCAAAAGCAGAGTGTTTTTCTTGTAAGGCCGACTGGGTTTTAATACAACTTCCTAAACGGAGTTGAATCACATTCAGTTTCAAGTTCTAGCATTAAGTGTTAATTCAGGGTAAGAACACCACTATTGTGCTATTCTGGCCATAAACAGTGCAAATAGCACTCGCGTCTGTTCCCAGCAATTACAGTGTATAGGACTGAAGAGAAGCTCCTGTTTTACTTAGTTTCCAATACTGAGTTGAACTAGATATGCCCCGTTTGTGTAGGAAGCACAGTTCTTTTGTTCTGAGCTAGCTCAGTGTACTGGCCCTATAGGAAACACAGTGGAGTGCAAGAGTGCCTGTTTCTCAAAAGCAGAGTGTTTTTCTTGTAAGGCCGACTGGGGTTTAATACAACTTCCTAAACGGAGTTGAATCACATTCAGTTTCAAGTTCTAGCATTAAGTGTTAATTCAGGGTCAGAACACCACTATTGTGCTATTCTGGCCATAAACAGTGCAAATAGCACTCGCGTCTGTTCCCAGCAAATACAGTGTATTGGACTGAAGAGAAGCTCCTGTTTTACTTAGTTTCCAATACTGAGTTGAACTAGATATGCCCCGTTTGTGTAGGAAGCACAGTTCTTTTGTTCTGAGCTAGCTCACTGTACTGGCCCTATAGGAAACACAGTGGAGTGCAAGAGTGCCTGTTTCTCAAAAGCAGAGTGTTTTTCTTGTAAGGCCGACTCGGGTTTAATACAACTTCCTAAACGGAGTTGAATCACATTCAGTTTCAAGTTCTAGCATTAAGTGTTAATTCAGGGTCAGAACACATCTATTGTGCTATTCTGGCCATAAACAGTGCAAATAGCACTCGCGTCTGGTCCCAGCAAATACAGTGTATTGGACTGAAGAGAAGCTCCTGTTTTACTTAGTTTCCAATACTGAGTTGAACTAGATATGCCCCGTTTGTGTAGGAAGCACAGTTCTTTTGTTCTGAGCTAGCTCACTGTACTGGCCCTATAGGAAACACAGTGGAGTGCAAGAGTGCCTGTTTCTCAAAAGCAGAGTGTTTTTCTTGTAAGGCCGACTGGGTTTTAATACAACTTCCTAAACGGAGTTGAATCACATTCAGTTTCAAGTTCTAGCATTAAGTGTTAATTCAGGGTAAGAACACCACTATTGTGCTATTCTGGCCATAAACAGTGCAAATAGCACTCGCGTCTGTTCCCAGCAATTACAGTGTATAGGACTGAAGAGAAGCTCCTGTTTTACTTAGTTTCCAATACTGAGTTGAACTAGATATGCCCCGTTTGTGTAGGAAGCACAGTTCTTTTGTTCTGAGCTAGCTCAGTGTACTGGCCCTATAGGAAACACAGTGGAGTGCAAGAGTGCCTGTTTCTCAAAAGCAGAGTGTTTTTCTTGTAAGGCCGACTGGGGTTTAATACAACTTCCTAAACGGAGTTGAATCACATTCAGTTTCAAGTTCTAGCATTAAGTGTTAATTCAGGGTCAGAACACCACTATTGTGCTATTCTGGCCATAAACAGTGCAAATAGCACTCGCGTCTGTTCCCAGCAAATACAGTGTATTGGACTGAAGAGAAGCTCCTGTTTTACTTAGTTTCCAATACTGAGTTGAACTAGATATGCCCCGTTTGTGTAGGAATCACAGTTCTTTTGTTCTGAGCTAGCTCACTGTACTGGCCCTATAGGAAACACAGTGGAGTGCAAGAGTGCCTGTTTCTCAAAAGCAGAGTGTTTTTCTTGTAAGGCCGACTGGGGTTTAATACAACTTCCTAAACGGAGTTGAATCACATTCAGTTTCAAGTTCTAGCATTAAGTGTTACTTCAGGGTCAGAACACCACTATTGTGCCATTCTGGCCATAAACAGTGCAAATAGCACTCGCGTCTGTTCCCAGCAAATACAGTGTATTGGACTGAAGAGAAGCTCCTGTTTTACTTAGTTTCCAATACTGAGTTGAACTAGATATGCCCCGTTTGTGTAGGAAGCACAGTTCTTTTGTTCTGAGCTAGCTCAGTGTACTGGCCCTATAGGAAACACAGTGGAGTGCAAGAGTGCCTGTTTCTCAAAAGCAGAGTGTTTTTCTTGTAAGGCCGACTGGGGTTTAATACAACTTCCTAAACGGAGTTGAATCACATTCAGTTTCAAGTTCTAGCATTAAGTGTTATTTCAGGGTCAGAACACCACTATTGTGCTATTCTGGCCATAAACAGTGCAAATAGCACTCGCGTCTGTTCCCAGCAAATACAGTGTATTGGACTGAAGAGAAGCTCCTGTTTTACTTAGATTCCAATACTGAGTTGAACTAGATATGCCCCGTTTGTGTAGGAAGCACAGTTCTTTTGTTCTGAGCTAGCTCACTGTACTGGCCCTATAGGAAACACAGTGGAGTGCAAGAGTGCCTGTTTCTCAAAAGCAGAGTGTTTTTCTTGTAAGGCCGACTGGGGTTTAATACAACTTCCTAAACGGAGTTGAATCACATTCAGTTTCAAGTTCTAGCATTAAGTGTCAATTCAGGGTAAGAACACCACTATTGTGCTATTCTGGCCATAAACAGTGCAAATAGCACTCGCGTCTGTTCCCAGCAAATACAGTGTATTGGACTGAAGAGAAGCTCCTGTTTTACTTAGTTTCCAATACTGAGTTGAACTAGATATGCCCCGTTTGTGTAGGAAGCACAGTTCTTTTGTTCTGAGCTAGCTCACTGTACTGGCCCTATAGGAAACACAGTGGAGTGCAAGAGTGCCTGTTTCTCAAAAGCAGAGTGTTTTTCTTGTAAGGCCGACTGGGGTTTAATACAACTTCCTAAACGGAGTTGAATCACATTCAGTTTCAAGTTCTAGCATTAAGTGTTAATTCAGGGTCAGAACACATCTATTGTGCTATTCTGGCCATAAACAGTGCAAATAGCACTCGCGTCTGGTCCCAGCAAATACAGTGTATTGGACTGAAGAGAAGCTCCTGTTTTACTTAGTTTCCAATACTGAGTTGAACTAGATATGCCCCGTTTGTGTAGGAAGCACAGTTCTTTTGTTCTGAGCTAGCTCACTGTACTGGCCCTATAGGAAACACAGTGGAGTGCAAGAGTGCCTGTTTCTCAAAAGCAGAGTGTTTTTCTTGTAAGGCCGACTGGGTTTTAATACAACTTCCTATACGGAGTTGAATCACATTCAGTTTCAAGTTCTAGCATTAAGTGTTAATTCAGGGTAAGAACACCACTATTGTGCTATTCTGGCCATAAACAGTGCAAATAGCACTCGCGTCTGTTCCCAGCAAATACAGTGTATAGGACTGAAGAGAAGCTCCTGTTTTACTTAGTTTCCAATACTGAGTTGAACTAGATATGCCCCGTTTGTGTAGGAAGCACAGTTCTTTTGTTCTGAGCTAGCTCAGTGTACTGGCCCTATAGGAAACACAGTGGAGTGCAAGAGTGCCTGTTTCTCAAAAGCAGAGTGTTTTTCTTGTAAGGCCGACTGGGGTTTAATACAACTTCCTAAACGGAGTTGAATCACATTCAGTTTCAAGTTCTAGCATTAAGTGTTAATTCAGGGTCAGAACACCACTATTGTGCTATTCTGGCCATAAACAGTGCAAATAGCACTCGCGTCTGTTCCCAGCAAATACAGTGTATTGGACTGAAGAGAAGCTCCTGTTTTACTTAGGTTCCAATACTGAGTTGAACTAGATATGCCCCGTTTGTGTAGGAAGCACAGTTCTTTTGTTCTGAGCTAGCTCACTGTACTGGCCCTATAGGAAACACAGTGGAGAGCAAGAGTGCCTGTTTCTCAAAAGCAGAGTGTTTTTCTTGTAAGGTCGACTGGGGTTTAATACAACTTCCTAAACGGAGTTGAATCACATTTAGTTTCAAGTTCTAGCATTAAGTGTTAATTCAGGGTAAGAACACCACTACTGTGCTATTCTGGCCATAAACAGTGCTAATAGCACTCGCGTCTGTTCCCAGCAAATACAGTGTATTGGACTGAAGAGAAGATCATGTTTTACTTAGTTGCCAATACTGAGTTGAACTAGATATGCCCCGTTTGTGTAGGAAGCACAGTTCTTTTGTTCTTAGCTAGCTCACTGTACTGGCCCTATAGGAAACACAGTGGAGTGCAAGAGTGCCTGTTTCTCAAAAGCAGAGTGTTTTTCTTGTAAGGCCGACTGGGGTTTAATACAACTTCCTAAACGGAGTTGAATCACATTCAGTTTCAAGTTCTAGCATTAAGTGTTAATTCAGGGTAAGAACACCACTATTGTGCTATTCTGGCCATAAACAGTGCAAATAGCACTCGCGTCTGTTCCCAGCAAATACAGTGTATTGGACTGAAGAGAAGCTCCTGTTTTACTTAGTTTCCAATACTGAGTTGAACTAGATATGCCCCGTTTGTGTAGGAAGCACAGTTCTTTTGTTCTGAGCTAGCTCACTGTACTGGCCCTATAGGAAACACAGTGGAGTGCAAGAGTGCCTGTTTCTCAAAAGCAGAGTGTTTTTCTTGTAAGGCCGACTGGGGTTTAATACAACTTCCTAAACGGAGTTGAATCACATTCAGTTTCAAGTTCTAGCATTAAGTGTTACTTCAGGGTCAGAACACCACTATTGTGCTATTCTGGCCATAAACAGTGCAAATAGCACTCGCGTCTGTTCCCAGCAAATACAGTGTATTGGACTGAAGAGAAGCTCCTGTTTTACTTAGTTTCCAATACTGAGTTGAACTAGATATGCCCCGTTTGTGTAGGAAGCACAGTTCTTTTGTTCTGAGCTAGCTCACTGTACTGGCCCTATAGGAAACACAGTGGAGTGCAAGAGTGCCTGTTTCTCAAAAGCAGAGTGTTTTTCGTAAGGCCGACTGGGGTTTAATACAACTTCCTAAACGGAGTTGAATCACATTCAGTTTCAAGTTCTAGCATTAAGTGTCAATTCAGGGTAAGAACACCACTATTGTGCTATTCTGGCCATAAACAGTGCAAATAGCACTCGCATCTGTTCCCAGCAAATACAGTGTATTGGACTGAAGAGAAGCTCCTGTTTTACTTAGTTTCCAATACTGAGTTGAACTAGATATGCCCCGTTTGTGTAGGAAGCACAGTTCTTTTGTTCTGAGCTAGCTCACTGTACTGGCCGTATAGGAAACACATTGGAGTGCAAGAGTGCCTGTTTCTCAAAAGCAGAGTGTTTTTCTTGTAAGGCCGACTGGGGTTTAATACAACTTCCTAAACGGAGTTGAATCACATTCAGTTTCAAGTTCTAGCATTAAGTGTTAATTCAGGGTAAGAACACCACTATTGTGCTATTCTGGCCATAAACAGTGCAAATAGCACTCGCGTCTGTTCCCAGCAAATACAGTGTATTGGACTGAAGAGAAGCTCCTGTTTTACTTAGTTTCCAATACTGAGTTGAACTAGATATGCCCCGTTTGTGTAGGAAGCACAGTTCTTTTGTTCTGAGCTAGCTCACTGTACTGGCCCTATAGGAAACACAGTGGAGTGCAAGAGTGCCTGTTTCTCAAAAGCAGAGTGTTTTTCTTGTAAGGCCGACTGGGGTTTAATACAACTTCCTAAACGGAGTTGAATCACATTCAGTTTCAAGTTCTAGCATTAAGTGTTAATTCAGGGTAAGAACACCACTATTGTGCTATTCTGGCCATAAACAGTGCAAATAGCACTCGCGTCTGTTCCCAGCAAATACAGTGTATTGGACTGAAGAGAAGCTCCTGTTTTACTTAGTTTCCAATACTGAGTTGAACTAGATATGCCCCATTTGTGTAGGAAGCACAGTTCTTTTGTTCTGAGCTAGCTCACTGTACTGGCCCTATAGGAAACACAGTGGAGTGCAAGAGTGCCTGTTTCTCAAAAGCAGAGTGTTTTTCTTGTAAGGCCGACTGGGGTTTAATACAACTTCCTAAACGGAGTTGAATCACATTCAGTTTCAAGTTCTAGCATTAAGTGTTACTTCAGGGTCAGAACACCACTATTGTGCTATTCTGGCCATAAACAGTGCAAATAGCACTCGCGTCTGTTCCCAGCAAATACAGTGTATTGGACTGAAGAGAAGCTCCTGTTTTACTTAGGTTCCAATACTGAGTTGAACTAGATATGCCCCGTTTGTGTAGGAAGCACAGTTCTTTTGTTCTGAGCTAGCTCACTGTACTGGCCCTATAGGAAACACAGTGGAGTGCAAGAGTGCCTGTTTCTCAAAAGCAGAGTGATTTTCTTGTAAGGCCGACTCGGGTTTAATACAACTTCCTAAACGGAGTTGAATCACATTCAGTTTCAAGTTCTAGCATTAAGTGTTAATTCAGGGTCAGAACACATCTATTGTGCTATTCTGGCCATAAACAGTGCAAATAGCACTCGCGTCTGTTCCCAGCAAATACAGTGTATTGGACTGAAGAGAAGCTCCTGTTTTACTTAGTTTCCAATACTGAGTTGAACTAGATATGCCCCGTTTGTGTAGGAAGCACAGTTCTTTTGTTCTGAGCTAGCTCACTGTACTGGCCCTATAGGAAACACAGTGGAGTGCAAGAGTGCCTGTTTCTCAAAAGCAGAGTGTTTTTCTTGTAAGGCCGACTGGGTTTTAATACAACTTCCTAAACGGAGTTGAATCACATTCAGTTTCAAGTTCTAGCTTTAAGTGTTAATTCAGGGTAAGAACACCACTATTGTGCTATTCTGGCCATAAACAGTGCAAATAGCACTCGCGTCTGTTCCCAGCAAATACAGTGTATAGGACTGAAGAGAAGCTCCTGTTTTACTTAGTTTCCAATACTGAGTTGAACTAGATATGCCCCGTTTGTGTAGGAAGCACAGTTCTTTTGTTCTGAGCTAGGTCAGTGTACTGGCCCTATAGGAAACACAGTGGAGTGCAAGAGTGCCTGTTTCTCAAAAGCAGAGTGTTTTTCTTGTAAGGCCGACTGGGGTTTAATACAACTTCCTAAACGGAGTTGAATCACATTCAGTTTCAAGTTCTAGCATTAAGTGTTAATTCAGGGTCAGAACACCACTATTGTGCTATTCTGGCCATAAACAGTGCAAATAGCACTCACGTCTGTTCCCAGCAAATACAGTGTATTGGACTGAAGAGAAGCTCCTGTTTTACTTAGGTTCCAATACTGAGTTGAACTAGATATGCCCCGTTTGTGTAGGAAGCACAGTTCTTTTGTTCTGAGCTAGCTCACTGTACTGGCCCTATAGGAAACACAGTGGAGAGCAAGAGTGCCTGTTTCTCAAAAGCAGAGTGTATTTCTTGTAAGGTCGACTGGGGTTTAATACAACTTCCTAAACGGAGTTGAATCACATTTAGTTTCAAGTTCTACATTAAGTGTTAATTCAGGGTAAGAACATCACTACTGTGCTATTCTGGCCATAAACAGTGCAAATAGCACTCGCGTTTGTTCCCAGCAAATACAGTGTATTGGACTGAAGAGAAGATCATGTTTTACTTAGTTTCCAATACTGAGTTGAACTAGATATGCCCCGTTTGTGTAGGAAGCACAGTTCTTTTGTTCTTAGCTAGCTCACTGTACTGGCCCTATAGGAAACACAGTAGAGTGCAAGAGTGCCTGTTTCTCAAAAGCAGAGTGTTTTTCTTGTAAGGCCGACTGGGGTTTAATACAACTTCCTAAACGGAGTTGAATCACATTCAGTTTCAAGTTCTAGCATTAAGTGTTAATTCAGGGTAAGAACACCACTATTGTGCTATTCTGGCCATAAACAGTGCAAATAGCACTCGCGTCTGTTCCCAGCAAATACAGTGTTTAGGACTGAAGAGAAGCTCCTGTTTTACTTAGTTTCCAATACTGAGTTGAACTAGATATGCCCCGTTTGTGTAGGAAGCACAGTTCTTTTGTTCTGAGCTAGCTCACTGTACTGGCCCTATAGGAAACACAGTGGAGTGCAAGAGTGCCTGTTTCTCAAAAGCAGAGTGTTTTTCTTGTAAGGCCGACTGGGGTTTAACACAACTTCCTAAACGGAGTTGAATCACATTCAGTTTCAAGTTCTAGCATTAAGTGTTAATTCAGGGTAAGAACACCACTATTGTGCTATTCTGGCCATAAACAGTGCAAATAGCACTCGCGTCTGTTCCCAGCAAATACAGTGTATTGGACTGAAGAGAAGCTCCTGTTTTACTTAGTTTCCAATACTGAGTTGAACTAGATATGCCCCGTTTGTGTAGGAAGCACAGTTCTTTTGTTCTGAGCTAGCTCACTGTACTGGCCCTATAGGAAACACAGTGGAGTGCAAGAGTGCCTGTTTCTCAAAAGCAGAGTGTTTTTCTTGTAAGGCCGACTGGGTTTTAATACAACTTCCTAAACGGAGTTGAATCACATTCAGTTTCAAGTTCTAGCATTAAGTGTTAATTCAGGGTAAGAACACCACTATTGTGCTATTCTGGCCATAAACAGTGCAAATAGCACTCGCGTCTGTTCCCAGCAAATACAGTGTATAGGACTGAAGAGAAGCTCCTGTTTTACTTAGTTTCCAATACTGAGTTGAACTAGATATGCCCCGTTTGTGTAGGAAGCACAGTTCTTTTTTTCTGAGCTAGCTCAGTGTACTGGCCCTATAGGAAACACAGTGGAGTGCAAGAGTGCCTGTTTCTCAAAAGCAGAGTGTTTTTCTTGTAAGGCCGACTGGGGTTTAATACAACTTCCTAAACGGAGTTGAATCACATTCAGTTTCAAGTTCTAGCATTAAGTGTTAATTCAGGGTAAGAACACCACTATTGTGCTATTCTGGCCATAAACAGTGCAAATAGCACTCGCGTCTGTTACCAGCAAATACAGTGTATTGGACTGAAGAGAAGCTCCTGTTTTACTTAGGTTCCAATACTGAGTTGAACTAGATATGCCCCGTTTGTGTAGGAAGCACAGTTCTTTTGTTCTGAGCTAGCTCACTGTACTGGCCCTATAGGAAACACAGTGGAGAGCAAGAGTGCCTGTTTCTCAAAAGCAGAGTGTTTTTCTTGTAAGGCCGACTGGGGTTTAATAAAACTTCCTAAACGGAGTTGAATCACATTCAGTTTCATGTTCTAGCATTAAGTGTTACTTCAGGGTCAGAACACCACTACTGTGCTATTCTGGCCATAAACAGTGCAAATAGCACTCGCGTCTGTTCCCAGCAAATACAGTGTATTGGACTGAAGAGAAGCTCCTGTTTTACTTTGTTTCCAATACTGAGTTGAACTAGATATGCCCCGTTTGTGTAGGAAGCACATTTCTTTTGTTCTTAGCTAGCTCAGTGTACTGGCCCTATAGGAAACACAGTGGAGTGCAAGAGTGCCTGTTTCTCAAAAGCAGAGTGTTTTTCTTGTAAGGCCGACTGGGGTTTAATACAACTTCCTAAACGGAGTTGAATCACATTCAGTTTCAAGTTCTAACATTAAGTGTTAATTCAGGGTAAGAACACCACTATTGTGCTATTCTGGCCATAAACAGTACAAATAGCACTCGCGTCTGTTCCCAGCAAATACAGTGTACTGGACTGAAGAGAAGCTCCTGTTTTACTTAGTTTCCAATACTGAGTTGAACTAGATATGCCCCGTTTGTGTAGGAAGCACAGTTCTTTTGTTCTGAGCTAGCTCACTGTACTGGCCCTATAGGAAACACAGTGGAGTGCAAGAGTGCCTGTTTCTCAAAAGCAGAGTGTTTTTCTTGTAAGGCCGACTGGGGTTTAATACAACTTCCTAAACGGAGTTGAATCACATTCAGTTTCAAGTTCTAGCATTAAGTGTTACTTTAGGGTCAGAACACCACTATTGTGCTATTCTGGCCATAAACAGTGCAAATAGCACTCGCGTCTGTTCCCAGCAAATACAGTGTATTGGACTGAAGAGAAGCTCCTGTTTTACTTAGTTTCCAATACTGAGTTGAACTAGATATGCCCCGTTTGTGTAGGAAGCACAGTTCTTTTGTTCTGAGCTAGCTCACTGTACTGGCCCTATAGGAAACACAGTGGAGTGCAAGAGTGCCTGTTTCTCAAAAGCAGAGTGTTTTTCTTGTAAGGCCGACTGGGGTTTAATACAACTTCCTAAACGGAGTTGAATCACATTCAGTTTCAAGTTCTAGCATTAAGTGTCAATTCAGGGTAAGAACACCACTATTGTGCTATTCTGGCCATAAACAGTGCAAATAGCACTCACATCTGTTCCCAGCAAATACAGTGTATTGGACTGAAGAGAAGCTCCTGTTTTACTTAGTTTCCAATACTGAGTTGAACTAGATATGCCCCGTTTGTGTAGGAAGCACAGTTCTTTTGTTCTGAGCTAGCTCACTGTACTGGCCCTATAGGAAACACAGTAGAGTGCAAGAGTGCCTGTTTCTCAAAAGCAGAGTGTTTTTCTTGTAAGGCCGACTGGGGTTTAATACAACTTCCTAAACGGAGTTGAATCACATTCAGTTTCAAGTTCTAGCATTAAGTGTTAATTCAGGGTAAGAACACCACTATTGTGCTATTCTGGCCATAAACAGTGCAAATAGCACTCGCGTCTGTTCCCAGCAAATACAGTGTTTAGGACTGAAGAGAAGCTCCTGTTTTACTTAGTTTCCAATACTGAGTTGAACTAGATATGCCCCGTTTGTGTAGGAAGCACAGTTCTTTTGTTCTGAGCTAGCTCAGTGTATGGCCCTATAGGAAACACAGTGGAGTGCAAGAGTGCCTGTTTCTCAAAAGCAGAGTGTTTTTCTTGTAAGGCCGACTGGGGTTTAATACAACTTCTTAAATGGAGTTGAATCACATTCAGTTTCAAGTTCTAGCATTAAGTGTTAATTCAGGGTAAGAACACCACTATTGTGCTATTCTGGCCATAAACAGTGCAAATAGCACTCGCGTCTGTTCCCAGCAAATACAGTGTATTGGACTGAAGAGAAGCTCCTGTTTTACTTAGTTTCCAATACTGAGTTGAACTAGATATGCCCCGTTTGTGTAGGAAGCACAGTTCTTTTGTTCTGAGCTAGCTCACTGTACTGGCCCTATAGGAAACACAGTGGAGTGCAAGAGTGCCTGTTTCTCAAAAGCAGAGTGTTTTTCTTGTAAGGACGACTGGGGTTTAATACAACTTCCTAAACGGAGTTGAATCACATTCAGTTTCAAGTTCTAGCATTAAGTGTTAATTCAGGGTAAGAACACCACTATTGTGCTATTCTGGCCATAAACAGTGCAAATAGCACTCGCGTCTGTTCCCAGCAAATACAGTGTATTGGACTGAAGAGAAGCTCCTGTTTTACTTAGTTTCCAATACTGAGTTGAACTAGATATGCCCCGTTTGTGTAGGAAGCACAGTTCTTTTGTTCTGAGCTAGCTCACTGTACTGGCCCTATAGGAAACACAGTGGAGTGCAAGAGTGCCTGTTTCTCAAAAGCAGAGTGTTTTTCTTGTAAGGCCGACTGGGGTTTAATACAACTTCCTAAATGGAGTTGAATCACATTTAGTTTCAAGTTCTAGCATTAAGTGTTAATTCAGGGTAAGAACACCACTATTGTGCTATTCTGGCCATAAACAGTGCAAATAGCACTCGCGTCTGTTCCCAGCAAATACAGTGTATTGGACTGAAGAGAAGGTCCTGTTTTACTTAGTTTCCAATACTGAGTTGAACTAGATATGCCCCGTTTGTGTAGGAAGCACAGTTCTTTTGTTCTGAGCTAGCTCACTGTACTGGCCCTATAGGAAACACAGTGGAGTGCAAGAGTGCCTGTTTCTCAAAAGCAGAGTGTTTTTCTTGTAAGGCCGACTGGGGTTTAATACAACTTCCTAAACGGAGTTGAATCACATTCAATTTCAAGTTCTAGCATTAAGTGTTAATTCAGGGTAAGAACACCACTATTGTGCTATTCTGGCCATAAACAGTGCAAATAGCACTCGCGTCTGTTCCCAGCAAATACAGTGTATTGGACTGAAGAGAAGCTCCTGTTTTACTTAGTTTCCAATACTGAGTTGAACTAGATATGCCCCGTTTGTGTAGGAAGCACAGTTCTTTTGTTCTGAGCTAGCTCACTGTACTGGCCCTATAGGAAACACAGTGGAGTGCAAGAGTGCCTGTTTCTCAAAAGCAGAGTGTTTTTCTTGTAAGGCCGACTGGGGTTTAATACAACTTCCTAAACGGAGTTGAATCACATTCAGTTTCAAGTTCTAGCATTAAGTGTTAATTCAGGGTAAGAACACCACTATTGGGCTCTTCTGGCCATAAACAGTGCAAATAGCACTCGCGTCTGTTCCCAGCAAATACAGTGTATTGGACTGAAGAGAAGCTCCTGTTTTACTTAGTTTCCAATACTGAGTTGAACTAGATATGCCCCGTTTGTGTAGGAAGCACAGTTCTTTTGTTCTGAGCTAGCTCACTGTACTGGCCCTATAGGAAACACAGTGGAGTGCAAGAGTGCCTGTTTCTCAAAAGCAGAGTGTTTTTCTTGTAAGGACGACTGGGGTTTAATACTACTTCCTAAACGGAGTTGAATCATATTCAGTTTCAAGTTCTAGCATTAAGTGTTAATTCAGGGTAAGAACACCACTATTGTGCTATTCTGGCCATAAACAGTGCAAATAGCACTCGCGTCTGTTCCCAGCAAATACAGTGTATTGGACTGAAGAGAAGCTCCTGTTTTACTTAGTTTCCAATACTGAGTTGAACTAGATATGCCCCGTTTGTGTAGGAAGCACAGTTCTTTTGTTCTGAGCTAGCTCACTGTACTGGCCCTATAGGAAACAAAGTGGAGTGCAAGAGTGCCTGTTTCTCAAAAGCAGAGTGTTTTTCTTGTAAGGCCGACTGGGGTTTAATACAACTTCCTAAACGTAGTTGAATCACATTCAGTTTCAAGTTCTAGCATTAAGTGTTACTTCAGGGTCAGAACACCACTACTGTGCTATTCTGGCCATAAACAGTGCAAATAGCACTCGCGTCTGTTCCCAGCAAATACAGTGTATTGGACTGAAGAGAAGCTCCTGTTTTACTTAGTTTCCAATACTGAGTTGAACTAGATATGCCCCGTTTGTGTAGGAAGCACAGTTCTTTTGTTCTGAGCTAGCTCACTGTACTGGCCCTATAGGAAACACAGTGGAGTGCAAGAGTGCCTGTTTCCCAAAAGCAGAGTGTTTTTCTTGTAAGGCCGACCGGGGTTTAATACAACTTCCTAAACGGAGTTGAATCACATTCAGTTTCAAGTTCTAGCATTAAGTGTTAATTCAGGGTAAGAACACCACTATTGTGCTATTCTGGCCATAAACAGTGCAAATAGCACTCGCGTCTGTTCCCAGCAAATACAGTGTATTGGACTGAAGAGAAGCTCCTGTTTTACTTAGTTTCCAATACTGAGTTGAACTAGATATGCCCCGTTTGTGTAGGAAGCACAGTTCTTTTGTTCTGAGCTAGCTCACTGTACTGGCCCTATAGGAAACACAGTGGAGTGCAAGAGTGCCTGTTTCTCAAAAGCAGAGTGTTTTTCTTGTAAGGCCGACTGGGGTTTAATACAACTTCCTAAACGGAGTTGAATCACATTCAGTTTCAAGTTCTAGCATTAAGTGTTACTTGAGGGTCAGAACACCACTATTGTGCTATTCTGGCCATAAACAGTGCAAATAGCACTCGCGTCTGTTCCCAGCAAATACAGTGTATTGGACTGAAGAGAAGCTCCTGTTTTACTTAGTTTCCAATACTGAGTTGAACTAGATATGCCCCGTTTGTGTAGGAAGCACAGTTCTTTTGTTCTGAGCTAGCTCATTGTACTGGCCCTATAGGAAACACAGTGGAGTGCAAGAGTGCCTGTTTCTCAAAAGCAGAGTGTTTTTCTTGTAAGGCCGACTGGGGTTTAATACAACTTCCTAAACGGAGTTGAATCACATTCAGTTTCAAGTTCTAGCATTAAGTGTTACTTCAGGGCCAGAACACCACTATTGTGCTATTCTGGCCATAAACAGTGCAAATAGCACTCGCGTCTGTTCCCAGCAAATACAGTGTATTGGACTGAAGAGAAGCTCCTGTTTTACTTAGGTTCCAATACTGAGTTGAACTAGATATGCCCCGATTGTGTAGGAAGCACAGTTCTTTAGTTCTGAGCTAGCTCACTGTACTGGCCCTATAGGAAACACAGTGGAGTGCAAGAGTGCCTGTTTCTCAAAAGCAGAGTGTTTTTCTTGTAAGGCCGACTGGGGTTTAATACAACTTCCTAAACGTAGTTGAATCACATTCAGTTTCAAGTTCTAGCATTAAGTGTTACTTCAGGGTCAGAACACCACTACTGTGCTATTCTGGCCATAAACAGTGCAAATAGCACTCGCGTCTGTTCCCAGCAAATACAGTGTATTGGACTGAAGAGAAGCTCCTGTTTTACTTAGTTTCCAATACTGAGTTGAACTAGATATGCCCCGTTTGTGTAGGAAGCACAGTTCTTTTGTTCTGAGCTAGCTCACTGTACTGGCCCTATAGGAAACACAGTGGAGTGCAAGAGTGCCTGTTTCTCAAAAGCAGAGTGTTTTTCTTGTAAGGCCGACCGGGGTTTAATACAACTTCCTAAACGGAGTTGAATCACATTCAGTTTCAAGTTCTAGCATTAAGTGTTAATTCAGGGTAAGAACACCACTATTGTGCTATTCTGGCCATAAACAGTGCAAATAGCACTCGCGTCTGTTCCCAGCAAATACAGTGTATTGGACTGAAGAGAAGCTCCTGTTTTACTTAGGTTCCAATACTGAGTTGAACTAGATATGCCCCGATTGTGTAGGAAGCACAGTTCTTTAGTTCTGAGCTAGCTCACTGTACTGGCCCTATAGGAAACACAGTGGAGTGCAAGAGTGCCTGTTTCTCAAAAGCAGAGTGTTTTTCTTGTAAGGCCGACTGGGGTTTAATACAACTTCCTAAACGTAGTTGAATCACATTCAGTTTCAAGTTCTAGCATTAAGTGTTACTTCAGGGTCAGAACACCACTACTGTGCTATTCTGGCCATAAACAGTGCAAATAGCACTCGCGTCTGTTCCCAGCAAATACAGTGTATTGGACTGAAGAGAAGCTCCTGTTTTACTTAGTTTCCAATACTGAGTTGAACTAGATATGCCCCGTTTGTGTAGGAAGCACAGTTCTTTTGTTCTGAGCTAGCTCACTGTACTGGCCCTATAGGAAACACAGTGGAGTGCAAGAGTGCCTGTTTCTCAAAAGCAGAGTGTTTTTCTTGTAAGGCCGACCGGGGTTTAATAAAACTTCCTAAACGGAGTTGAATCACATTCAGTTTCAAGTTCTAGCATTAAGTGTTAATTCAGGGTAAGAACACCACTATTGTGCTATTCTGGCCATAAACAGTGCAAATAGCACTCGCGTCTGTTCCCAGCAAATACAGTGTATTGGACTGAAGAGAAGCTCCTGTTTTACTTAGGTTCCAATACTGAGTTGAACTAGATATGCCCCGATTGTGTAGGAAGCACAGTTCTTTAGTTCTGAGCTAGCTCACTGTACTGGCCCTATAGGAAACACAGTGGAGTGCAAGAGTGCCTGTTTCTCAAAAGCAGAGTGTTTTTCTTGTAAGGCCGACTGGGGTTTAATACAACTTCCTAAACGTAGTTGAATCACATTCAGTTTCAAGTTCTAGCATTAAGTGTTACTTCAGGGTCAGAACACCACTACTGTGCTATTCTGGCCATAAACAGTGCAAATAGCACTCGCGTCTGTTCCCAGCAAATACAGTGTATTGGACTGAAGAGAAGCTCCTGTTTTACTTAGTTTCCAATACTGAGTTGAACTAGATATGCCCCGTTTGTGTAGGAAGCACAGTTCTTTTGTTCTGAGCTAGCTCACTGTACTGGCCCTATAGGAAACACAGTGGAGTGCAAGAGTGCCTGTTTCTCAAAAGCAGAGTGTTTTTCTTGTAAGGCCGACCGGGGTTTAATACAACTTCCTAAACGGAGTTGAATCACATTCAGTTTCAAGTTCTAGCATTAAGTGTTAATTCAGGGTAAGAACACCACTATTGTGCTATTCTGGCCATAAACAGTGCAAATAGCACTCGCGTCTGTTCCCAGCAAATACAGTGTATTGGACTGAAGAGAAGCTCCTGTTTTACTTAGTTTCCAATACTGAGTTGAACTAGATATGCCCCGTTTGTGTAGGAAGCACAGTTCTTTTGTTCTGAGCTAGCTCACTGTACTGGCCCTATAGGAAACACAGTGGAGTGCAAGAGTGCCTGTTTCTCAAAAGCAGAGTGTTTTTCTTGTAAGGCCGACTGGGGTTTAATACAACTTCCTAAACGGAGTTGAATCACATTCAGTTTCAAGTTCTAGCATTAAGTGTTACTTCAGGGTCAGAACACCACTATTGTGCTATTCTGGCCATAAACAGTGCAAATAGCACTCGCGTCTGTTCCCAGCAAATACAGTGTATTGGACTGAAGAGAAGCTCCTGTTTTACTTAGTTTCCAATACTGAGTTGAACTAGATATGCCCCGTTTGTGTAGGAAGCACAGTTCTTTTGTTCTGAGGTAGCTCACTGTACTGGCCCTATAGGAAATACAGTGGAGTGCAAGAGTGCCTGTTTCTCAAAAGCAGAGTGTTTTTCTTGTAAGGCCGACTGGGGTTTAATACAACTTCCTCAACGGAGTTGAATCACATTTAGTTTCAAGTTCTAGCATTAAGTGTTAATTCAGGGTAAGAACACCACTATTGTGCTATTCTGGCCATAAACAGTGCAAATAGTACTCGCGTCTGTTCCCAGCAAATACAGTGTATTGGACTGAAGAGAAGCTCCTGTTTTACTTAGTTTCCAATACTGAGTTGAACTAGATATGCCCCGTTTGTGTAGGAAGCACAGTTCTTTAGTTCTGAGCTAGCTCACTGTACTGGCCCTATAGGAAACACAGTGGAGTGCAAGAGTGCCTGTTTCTCAAAAGCAGAGTGTTTTTCTTGTAAGGCCGACTGGGGTTTAATACAACTTCCTAAACGGAGTTGAATCACATTCAGTTTCAAGTTCTAGCATTAAGTGTTAATTCAGGGTCAGATCACCACTATTGTGCTATTCTGGCCATAAACAGTGCAAATAGCACTCGCGTCTCTTCCCAGCAAATACAGTGTATTGGACTGAAGAGAAGCTGCTGTTTTACTTAGTTTCCAATACTGAGTTGAACTAGATATGCCCCGTTTGTGTAGGAAGCACAGTTCTTTTGTTCTGAGCTAGCTCACTGTACTGGCCCTATAGGAAACACAGTGGAAGCAAGAGTGCCTGTTTCTCAAAAGCAGAGTGTTTTTCTTGTAAGGCCGACTGGGGTTTAATACAACTTCCTAAACGGAGTTGAATCACATTCAGTTTCAAGTTCTAGCATTAAGTGTTAATTCAGGGTAAGAACACCACTATTGTGCTCTTCTGGCCATAAACAGTGCAAATAGCACTCGCGTCTGTTCCCAGCAAATACAGTGTATTGGACTGAAGAGAAGCTCCTGTTTTACTTAGTTTCCAATACTGAGTTGAACTAGATATGCCCCGTTTGTGTAGGAAGCACAGTTCTTTTGTTCTGAGCTAGCTCACTATACTGGCCCTATAGGAAACACAGTGGAGTGCAAGAGTGCCTGTTTCTCAAAAGCAGAGTGTTTTTCTTGTAAGGCCGACTGGGGTTTAATACAACTTCCTAAACGGAGTTGAATCACATTCAGTTTCAAGTTCTAGCATTAAGTGTTACTTCAGGGTCAGAACACCACTATTGTGCTATTCTGGCCATAAACAGTGCAAATAGCACTCGCGTCTGTTCCCAGCAAATACAGTGTATTGGACTGAAGAGAAGCTCCTGTTTTACTTAGTTTCCAATACTGAGTTGAACTAGATATGCCCCGTTTGTGTAGGAAGCACAGTTCTTTTGTTCTGAGCTAGCTCACTGTACTGGCCCTATAGGAAACACAGTGGAGTGCAAGAGTGCCTGTTTCTCAAAAGCAGAGTGTTTTTCTTGTAAGGCCGACTGGGGTTTAATACAACTTCCTAAACGGAGTTGAATCACATTTAGTTTCAAGTTCTAGCATTAAGTGTTAATTCAGGGTCAGAACACCACTATTGTGCTATTCTGGCCATAAACAGTGCAAATAGCACTCGCGTCTGTTCCCAGCAAATACAGTGTATTGGACTGAAGAGAAGCTCCTGTTTTACTTAGTTTCCAATACTGAGTTGAACTAGATATGCCCCGTTTGTGTAGGAAGCACAGTTCTTTTGTTCTGAGCTAGCTCACTGTACTGGCCCTATAGGAAACACAGTGGAGTGCAAGAGTGCCTGTTTCTCAAAAGCAGAGTGTTTTTCTTGTAAGGCCGACTGGGGTTTAATACAACTTCCTAAACGGAGTTGAATCACATTCAGTTTCAAGTTCTAGCATTAAGTGTCAATTCAGGGTAAGAACACCACGATTGTGCTCTTCTGGCCATAAACAGTGCAAATAGCACTCGCGTCTGTTCCCAGCAAATACAGTGTATTGGACTGAAGAGAAGCTCCTGTTTTACTTAGTTTCCAATACTGAGTTGAACTAGAGAGGCCCCGTTTGTGTAGGAAGCACAGTTCTTTTGTTCTGAGCTAGCTCACTGTACTGGCCCTATAGGAAACACAGTGGAGTGCAAGAGTGCCTGTTTCTCAAAAGCAGAGTGTTTTTCTTGTAAGGCCGACTGGGGTTTAATACAACTTCCTAAACGGAGTTGAATCACATTCAGTTTCAAGTTCTAGCATTAAGTGTTAATTCAGGGTAAGAACACCACTATTGTGCTCTTCTGGCCATAAACAGTGCAAATAGCACTCGCGTCTGTTCCCAGCAAATACAGTGTATTGGACTGAAGAGAAGCTCCTGTTTTACTTAGTTTCCAATACTGAGTTGAACTAGATATGCCCCGTTTGTGTAGGAAGCACAGTTCTTTTGTTCTGAGCTAGCTCACTATACTGGCCCTATAGGAAACACAGTAGAGTGCAAGAGTGCCTGTTTCTCAAAAGCAGAGTGTTTTTCTTGTAAGGCCGACTGGGGTTTAATACAACTTCCTAAACGGAGTTGAATCACATTCAGTTTCAAGTTCTAGCATTAAGTGTTACTTCAGGGTCAGAACACAACTATTGTGCTATTCTGGCCATAAACAGTGCAAATAGCACTCGCGTCTGTTCCCAGCAAATACAGTGTATTGGACTGAAGAGAAGCTCCTGTTTTACTTAGTTTCCAATACTGAGTTGAACTAGATATGCCCCGTTTGTGTAGGAAGCACAGTTCTTTTGTTCTGAGCTAGCTCACTGTACTGGCCCTATAGGAAACACAGTGGAGTGCAAGAGTGCCTGTTTCTCAAAAGCAGAGTGTTTTTCTTGTAAGGCCGACTGGGGTTTAATACAACTTCCTAAACGGAGTTGAATCACATTCAGTTTCAAGTTCTAGCATTAAGTGTTACTTCAGGGTCAGAACACCACTATTGTGCTATTCTGGCCATAAACAGTGCAAATAGCACTCGCGTCTGTTCCCAGCAAATACAGTGTATTGGACTGAAGAGAAGCTCCTGTTTTACTTAGGTTCCAATACTGAGTTGAACTAGATATGCCCCGTTTGTGTAGGAAGCACAGTTCTTTTGTTCTGAGCTAGCTCACTGTACTGGCCCTATAGGAAACACAGTGGAGTGCAAGAGTGCCTGTTTCTCAAAAGCAGAGTGTTTTTCTTGTAAGGCCGACTGGGGTTTAATACAACTTCCTAAACGGAGTTGAATCACATTTAGTTTCAAGTTCTAGCATTAAGTGTTAATTCAGGGTCAGAACACCACTATTGTGCTATTCTGGCCATAAACAGTGCAAATAGCACTCGCGTCTCTTCCCAGCAAATACAGTGTATTGGACTGAAGAGAAGCTCCTGTTTTACTTAGTTTCCAATACTGAGTTGAACTAGATATGCCCCGTTTGTGTAGGAAGCACAGTTCTTTAGTTCTGAGCTAGCTCACTGTACTGGCCCTATAGGAAACACAGTGGAGTGCAAGAGTGCCTGTTTCTCAAAAGCAGAGTGTTTTTCTTGTAAGGCCGACTGGGGTTTAATACAACTTCCTAAACGGAGTTGAATCACATTCAGTTTCAAGTTCTAGCATTAAGTGTCAATTCAGGGTAAGAACACCACTATTGTGCTCTTCTGGCCATAAACAGTGCAAATAGCACTCGCGTCTGTTCCCAGCAAATACAGTGTATTGGACTGAAGAGAAGCTCCTGTTTTACTTAGTTTCCAATACTGAGTTGAACTAGAGATGCCCCGTTTGTGTAGGAAGCACAGTTCTTTTGTTCTGAGCTAGCTCACTGTACTGGCCCTATAGGAAACACAGTGGAGTGCAAGAGTGCCTGTTTCTCAAAAGCAGAGTGTTTTTCTTGTAAGGCCGACTGGGGTTTAATACAACTTCCTAAACGGAGTTGAATCACATTCAGTTTCAAGTTCTAGCACTAAGTGTTAATTCAGGGTAAGAACACCACTATTGTGCTATTCTGGCCATAAACAGTGCAAATAGCACTCGCGTCTGTTCCCAGCAAATACAGTGTATTAGACTGAAGAGAAGCTCCTGTTTTACTTAGTTTCCAATACTGAGTTGAACTAGATATGCCCCGTTTGTGTAGGAAGCACAGTTCTTTTGTTCTGAGCTAGCTCACTGTACTGGCCCTATAGGAAACACAGTGGAGTGCAAGAGTGCCTGTTTCTCAAAAGCAGAGTGTTTTTCTTGTAAGGCCGACTGGGGTTTAATACAACTTCCTAAACGGAGTTGAATCACATTCAGTTTCAAGTTCTAGCATTAAGTGTTAATTCAGGGTCAGAACACCACTATTGTGCTATTCTGGCCATAAACAGTGCAAATAGCACTCGCGTCTGTTCCCAGCAAATACAGTGTATTGGACTGAAGAGAAGCTGCTGTTTTACTTAGTTTCCAATACTGAGTTGAACTAGATATGCCCCGTTTGTGTAGGAAGCACAGTTCTTTTGTTCTGAGCTAGCTCACTGTACTGGCCCTATAGGAAACACAGTGGAGTGCAAGAGTGCCTGTTTCTCAAAAGCAGAGTGTTTTTCTTGTAAGGCCGACTGGGGTTTAATACAACTTCCTAAACGGAGTTGAATCACATTCAGTTTCAAGTTCTAGCATTAAGTGTTAATTCAGGGTAAGAACACCACTATTGTGCTCTTCTGGCCATAAACAGTGCAAATAGCACTCGCGTCTGTTCCCAGCAAATACAGTGTATTGGACTGAAGAGAAGCTCCTGTTTTACTTAGTTTCCAATACTGAGTTGAACTAGATATGCCCCGTTTGTGTAGGAAGCACAGTTCTTTTTTTCTGAGCTAGCTCACTGTACTGGCCCTATAGGAAACACAGTGGAGTGCAAGAGTGCCTGTTTCTCAAAAGCAGAGTGTTTTTCTTGTAAGGCCGCCTGGGGTTTAATACAACTTCCTAAACGGAGTTGAATCACATTCAGTTTCAAGTTCTAGCATTAAGTGTTAATTCAGGGTAAGAACACCACTATTGTGCTATTCTGGCCATAAACAGTGCAAATAGCACTCGCGTCTGTTCCCAGCAAATACAGTGTATAGGACTGAAGAGAAGCTCCTGTTTTACTTAGTTTCCAATACTGAGTTGAACTAGATATGCCCCGTTTGTGTAGGAAGCACAGTTCTTTTGTTCTGAGCTAGCTCACTGTATTGGCCCTATAGGAAACACAGTGGAGTGCAAGAGTGCCTGTTTCTCAAAAGCAGAGTGTTTTTCTTGTAAGGCCGACTGGGGTTTAATACAACTTCCTAAACGGAGTTGAATCACATTCAGTTTCAAGTTCTAGCATTAAGTGTTACTTCAGGGTCAGAACACCACTATTGTGCTATTCTGGCCATAAACAGTTCAAATAGCACTCGCGTCTGTTCCCAGCAAATACAGTGTATTGGACTGAAGAGAAGCTCCTGTTTTACTTAGTTTCCAATACTGAGTTGAACTAGATATGCCCCGTTTGTGTAGGAAGCACAGTTCTTTTGTTCTGAGCTAGCTCACTGTACTGGCCCTATAGGAAACACAGTGGAGTGCAAGAGTGCCTGTTTCTCAAAAGCAGAGTGTTTTTCTTGTAAGGCCGACTGGGGATTAATACAACTTCCTAAACGGAGTTGAATCACATTCAGTTTCAAGTTCTAGCATTAAGTGTCAATTCAGGGTAAGAACACGACTATTGTGCTATTCTGGCCATAAACAGTGCAAATAGCACTCGCGACTGTTGCCAGCAAATACAGTGTATTGGACTGAAGAGAAGCTCCTGTTTTACTTAGTTTCCAATACTGAGTTGAACTAGATATGTCCCGTTTGTGTAGGAAGCACAGTACTTTTGTTCTGAGCTAGCTCACTGTACTGGCCCTATAGGAAACACAGTGGAGTGCAAGAGTGCCTGTTTCTCAAAAGCAGAGTGTTTTTCTTGTAAGGCCGACTGGGGTTTAATACAACTTCCTAAACGTAGTTGAATCACATTCAGTTTCAAGTTCTAGCATTAAGTGTTACTTCAGGGTCAGAACACCACTACTGTGCTATTCTGGCCATAAACAGTGCAAATAGCACTCGCGTCTGTTCCCAGCAAATACAGTGTATTGGACTGAAGAGAAGCTCCTGTTTTACTTAGTTTCCAATACTGAGTTGAACTAGATATGCCCCGTTTGTGTAGGAAGCACATTTCTTTTGTTCTGAGCTAGCTCACTGTACTGGCCCTATAGGAAACACAGTGGAGTGCAAGAGTGCCTGTTTCTCAAAAGCAGAGTGTTTTTCTTGTAAGGCCGAACGGGGTTTAATACAACTTCCTAAACGGAGTTGAATCACATTCAGTTTCAAGTTCTAGCATTAAGTGTTAATTCAGGGTAAGAACACCACTATTGTGCTATTCTGGCCATAAACAGTGCAAATAGCACTCGCGTCTGTTCCCAGCAAATACAGTGTATTGGACTGAAGAGAAGCTCCTGTTTTACTTAGTTTCCAATACTGAGTTGAACTAGATATGCCCCGTTTGTGTAGGAAGCACAGTTCTTTTGTTCTGAGCTAGCTCACTGTACTGGGCCTATAGGAAACACAGTGGAGTGCAAGAGTGCCTGTTTCTCAAAAGCAGAGTGTTTTTCTTGTAAGGCCGACTGGGGTTTAATACAACTTCCTAAACGGAGTTGAATCACATTCAGTTTCAAGTTCTAGCATTAAGTGTTAATTCAGGGTAAGAACACCACTATTGTGCTATTCTGGCCATAAACAGTGCAAATAGCACTCGCGTCTGTTCCCAGCAAATACAGTGTATTGGATGGAAGAGAAGCTCCTGTTTTACTTAGTTTCCAATACTGAGTTGAACTAGATATGCCCCGTTTGTGTAGGAAGCACAGTTCTTTTGTTCTGAGCTAGCTCACTGTACTGGCCCTATAGGAAACACAGTGGAGTGCAACAGTGCCTGTTTCTCAAAAGCAGAGTATTTTTCTTGTAAGGCCGACTGGGGTTTAATACAACTTCCTAAACGGAGTTGAATCACATTCAGTTTCAAGTTCTAGCATTAAGTGTCAATTCAGGGTAAGAACACCACTATTGTGCTATTCTGGCCATAAACAGTGCAAATAGCACTCGCATCTGTTCCCAGCAAATACAGTGTATTGGACTGAAGAGAAGCTCCTGTTTTACTTAGTTTCCAATACTGAGTTGAACTAGATATGCCCCGTTTGTGTAGGAAGCACAGTTCTTTTTTTCTGAGCTAGCTCACTGTAATGGCCCTATAGGAAACACAGTGGAGTGCAAGAGTGCCAGTTTCTCAAAAGCAGAGTGTTTTTCTTGTAAGGCCGACTGGGGTTTAATACAACTTCCTAAACGGAGTTGAATCACATTCAGTTTCAAGTTCTAGCATTAAGTGTTAATTCAGGGTAAGAACACCACTATTGTGCTATTCTGGCCATAAACAGTGCAAATAGCACTCGCGTCTGTTCCCAGCAAATACAGTGTATAGGACTGAAGAGAAGCTCCTGTTTTACTTAGTTTCCAATACTGAGTTGAACTAGATATGCCCCGTTTGTGTAGGAAGCACAGTTCTTTTGTTCTGAGCTAGCTCACTGTACTGGCCCTATAGGAAACACAGTGGAGTGCAAGAGTGCCTGTTTCTCAAAAGCAGAGTGTTTTTCTTGTAAGGCCGACTGGGGATTAATACAACTTCCTAAACGGAGTTGAATCACATTCAGTTTCAAGTTCTAGCATTAAGTGTTAATTCAGGGTAAGAACACCACTATTGTGCTATTCTGGCCATAAACAGTGCAAATAGCACTCGCGTCTGTTCCCAGCAAATACAGTGTATTGGACTGAAGAGAAGCTCCTGTTTTACTTAGTTTCCAATACTGAGTTGAACTAGATATGCCCCGTTTGTGTAGGAAGCACAGTTCTTTTGTTCTGAGCTAGCTCACTGTACTGGCCCTATAGGAAACACAGTGGAGTGCAAGAGTGCCTGTTTATCAAAAGCAGAGTGTTTTTCTTGTAAGGCCGACTGGGGTTTAATACAACTTCCTAAACGGAGTTGAATCACATTCAGTTTCAAGTTCTAGCATTAAGTGTTAATTCAGGGTAAGAACACCACTATTGTGCTATTCTGGCCATAAACAGTGCAAATAGCACTCGCGTCTGTTCCCAGCAAATACAGTGTATTGGACTGAAGAGAAGCTCCTGTTTTACTTAGTTTCCAATACTGAGTTGAACTAGATATGCCCCGTTTGTGTAGGAAGCACAGTTCTTTTGTTCTGAGCTAGCGCACTGTACTGGCCCTATAAAAAAACAGTGGAGTGCAAGAGTGCCTGTTTCTCAAAAGCAGAGTGTTTTTCTTGTAAGGCCGACTGGGGTTTAATACAACTTCCTAAACGGAGTTGAATCACACTCAGTTTCAAGTTCTAGCATTAAGTGTTAATTCAGGGTAAGAACACCACTATTGTGCTATTCTGGCCATAAACAGTGCAAATAGCACTCGCGTCTGTTCCCAGCAAATACAGTGTATTGGACTGAAGAGAAGCTCCTGTTTTACTTAGTTTCCAATACTGAGTTGAACTAGAGATGCCCCGTTTGTGTAGGAAGCACAGTTCTTTTGTTCTGAGCTAGCTCACTGTACTGGCCCTATAGGAAACACAGTGGAGTGCAAGAGTGCCTGTTTCTCAAAAGCAGAGTGTTTTTCTTGTAAGGCCGACTGGGGTTTAATACAACTTCCTAAACGGAGTTGAATCACATTCAGTTTCAAGTTCTAGCATTAAGTGTTAATTCAGGGTAAGAACACCACTATTGTGCTATTCTGGCCATAAACAGTGCAAATAGCACTCGCGTCTGTTCCCAGCAAATACAGTGTATTGGACTGAAGAGAAGCTCCTGTTTTACTTAGTTTCCAATACTGAGTTGAACTAGATATGCCCCGTTTGTGTAGGAAGCACAGTTCTTTTGTTCTGAGCTAGCGCACTGTACTGGCCCTATAAAAAAACAGTGGAGTGCAAGAGTGCCTGTTTCTCAAAAGCAGAGTGTTTTTCTTGTAAGGCCGACTGGGGTTTAATACAACTTCCTAAACGGAGTTGAATCACACTCAGTTTCAAGTTCTAGCATTAAGTGTTAATTCAGGGTAAGAACACCACTATTGTGCTATTCTGGCCATAAACAGTGCAAATAGCACTCGCGTCTGTTCCCAGCAAATACAGTGTATTGGACTGAAGAGAAGCTCCTGTTTTACTTAGTTTCCAATACTGAGTTGAACTAGAGATGCCCCGTTTGTGTAGGAAGCACAGTTCTTTTGTTCTGAGCTAGCTCACTGTACTGGCCCTATAGGAAACACAGTGGAGTGCAAGAGTGCCTGTTTCTCAAAAGCAGAGTGTTTTTCTTGTAAGGCCGACTGGGGTTTAATACAACTTCCTAAACCGAGTTGAATCACATTCAGTTTCAAGTTCTAGCATTAAGTGTTAATTCAGGGTAAGAACACCACTATTGTGCTATTCTGGCCATAAACAGTGCAAATAGCACTCGCGTCTGTTCCCAGCAAATACAGTGTATTGGACTGAAGAGAAGCTCCTGTTTTACTTAGTTTCCAATACTGAGTTGAACTAGATATGCCCTGTTTGTGTAGGAAGCACAGTTCTTTTGTTCTGAGCTAGCTCACTGTACTGGCCCTATAGGAAACACAGTGGAGTGCAAGAGTGCCTGTTTCTCAAAAGCAGAGTGTTTTTCTTGTAAGGCCGACTGGGGTTTAATACAACTTCCTAAACGGAGTTGAATCACATTCAGTTTCAAGTTCTAGCATTAAGTGTTACTTCAGGGTCAAAACACCACTATTGTGCTATTCTGGCCATAAACAGTGCAAATAGCACTCGCGTCTGTTCCCAGCAAATACAGTGTATTGGACTGAAGAGAAGCTCCTGTTTTACTTAGTTTCCAATACTGAGTTGAACTAGATATGCCCCGTTTGTGTAGGAAGCACAGTTCTTTTGTTCTGAGCTAGCTCACTGTACTGGCCCTATAGGAAACACAGTGGAGTGCAAGAGTGCCTGTTTCTCAAAAGCAGAGTGTTTTTCTTGTAAGGCCGACTGGGGTTTAATACAACTTAATAAACGGAGTTGAATCACATTTAGTTTCAAGTTCTAGCATTAAGTGTTAATTCAGGGTAAGAACACCACTATTGTGCTATTCTGGCCATAAACAGTGCAAATAGCACTCGCGTCTGTTCCCAGCAAATACAGTGTATTGGACTGAAGAGAAGCTCCTGTTTTACTTAGTTTCCAATACTGAGTTGAACTAGATATGCCCCGTTTGTGTAGGAAGCACAGTTCTTTTGTTCTGAGCTAGCTCACTGTACTGGCCCTATAGGAAAAACAGTGGAGTGCAAGAGTGCCTGTTTCTCAAAAGCAGAGTGTTTTTCTTGTAAGGCCGACTGGGGTTTAATACAACTTCCTAAACGGAGTTGAATCACATTCAGTTTCAAGTACTAGCATTAAGTGTTAATTCAGGGTAAGAACACCACTATTGTGCTATTCTGGCCATAAACAGTGCAAATAGCACTCGCGTCTGTTCCCAGCAAATACAGTGTATTGGACTGAAGAGAAGCTCCTGTTTTACTTAGTTTCCAATACTGAGTTGAACTAGATATGCCCCGTTTGTGTAGGAAGCACAGTTCTTTTGTTCTGAGCAAGCTCACTGTACTGGCCCTATAGGAAACACAGTGGAGTGCAAGAGTGCCTGTTTCTCAAAAGCAGAGTGTTTTTTTTGTAAGGCCGACTGGGGTTTAATACAACTTCCTAAACGGAGTTGAATCACATTCAGTTTCAAGTTCTAGCATTAACTGTTACTTCAGGGTCAAAACACCACTATTGTGCTATTCTGGCCATAAACAGTGCAAATAGCACTCGCGTCTGTTCCCAGCAAATACAGTGTATTGGACTTAAGAGAAGCTCCTGTTTTACTTAGTTTCCAATACTGAGTTGAACTAGATATGCCCCGTTTGTGTAGGAAGCACAGTTCTTTTGTTCTGAGCTAGCTCACTGTACTGGCCCTATAGGAAACACAGTGGAGTGCAAGAGTGCCTGTTTCTCAAAAGCAGAGTGTTTTTCTTGTAAGGCCAACTGGGGTTTAATACAACTTAATAAACGGAGTTGAATCACATTCAGTTTCAAGTTCTAGCATTAAGTGTTAATTCAGGGTAAGAACACCACTATTGTGCTATTCTGGCCATAAACAGTGCAAATAGCACTCGCGTCTGTTCCCAGCAAATACAGTGTATTGGACTGAAGAGAAGCTCCTGTTTTACTTAGTTTCCAATACTGAGTTGAACTAGATATGCCCCGTTTGTGTAGGAAGCACAGTTCTTTAGTTCTGAGCTAGCTCACTGTACTGGCCCTATAGGAAACACAGTGGAGTGCAAGAGTGCCTGTTTCTCAAAAGCAGAGTGTTTTTCTTGTAAGGCCGACTGGGGTTTAATACAACTTCCTAAACGGAGTTGAATCACATTCAGTTTCAAGTTCTAGCATTAAGTGTTAATTCAGGGTAAGAACACCACTATTGTGCTATTCTGGCCATAAACAGTGCAAATAGCACTCGCGTCTGTTCCCAGCAAATACAGTGTATAGGACTGAAGAGAAGCTCCTGTTTTACTTAGTTTCCAATACTGAGTTGAACTAGATATGCCCCGTTTGTGTAGGAAGCACAGTTCTTTTGTTTTGAGCTAGCTCAGTGTACTGGCCCTATAGGAAACACAGTGGAGTGCAAGAGTGCCTGTTTCTCAAAAGCAGAGTGTTTTTCTTGTAAGGCCGACTGGGGTTTAATACAACTTCCTAAACGGAGTTGAATCACATTCAGTTTCAAGTTCTAGCATTAAGTGTTAATTCAGGGTAAGAACACCACTATTGTGCTATTCTGGCCATAAACAGTGCAAATAGCACTCGCGTCTGTTCCCAGCAAATACAGTGTATTGGACTGAAGAGAAGCTCCTGTTTTACTTAGTTTCCAATACTGAGTTGAACTAGATATGCCCCGTTTGTGTAGGAAGCACAGTTCTTTTGTTCTGAGCTAGCTCACTGTACTGGCCCTATAGGAAACACAGTGGAGTGCAAGAGTGCCTGTTTCTCAAAAGCAGAGTGTTTTTCTTGTAAGGCCGACTGGGGTTTAATACAACTTAATAAACGGAGTTGAATCACATTTAGTTTCAAGTTCTAGCATTAAGTGTTAATTCAGGGTAAGAACACCACTATTGTGCTATTCTGGCCATAAACAGTGCAAATAGCACTCGCGTCTGTTCCCAGCAAATACAGTGTATTGGACTGAAGAGAAGCTCCTGTTTTACTTAGTTTCCAATACTGAGTTGAACTAGATATGCCCCGTTTGTGTAGGAAGCACAGTTCTTTTGTTCTGAGCTAGCTCACTGTACTGGCCCTATAGGAAAAACAGTGGAGTGCAAGAGTGCCTGTTTCTCAAAAGCAGAGTGTTTTTCTTGTAAGGCCGACTGGGGTTTAATACAACTTCCTAAACGGAGTTGAATCACATTCAGTTTCAAGTACTAGCATTAAGTGTTAATTCAGGGTAAGAACACCACTATTGTGCTCTTCTGGCCATAAACAGTGCAAATAGCACTCGCGTCTGTTCCCAGCAAATACAGTGTATTGGACTGAAGAGAAGCTCCTGTTTTACTTAGTTTCCAATACTGAGTTGAACTAGATATGCCCCGTTTGTGTAGGAAGCACAGTTCTTTTGTTCTGAGCTAGCTCACTGTACTGGCCCTATAGGAAACACAGTGGAGTGCAAGAGTGCCTGTTTCTCAAAAGCAGAGTGTTTTTTTTGTAAGGCCGACTGGGGTTTAATACAACTTCCTAAACGGAGTTGAATCACATTCAGTTTCAAGTTCTAGCATTAACTGTTACTTCAGGGTCAAAACACCACTATTGTGCTATTCTGGCCATAAACAGTGCAAATAGCACTCGCGTCTGTTCCCAGCAAATACAGTGTATTGGACTTAAGAGAAGCTCCTGTTTTACTTAGTTTCCAATACTGAGTTGAACTAGATATGCCCCGTTTGTGTAGGAAGCACAGTTCTTTTGTTCTGAGCTAGCTCACTGTACTGGCCCTATAGGAAACACAGTGGAGTGCAAGAGTGCCTGTTTCTCAAAAGCAGAGTGTTTTTCTTGTAAGGCCAACTGGGGTTTAATACAACTTAATAAACGGAGTTGAATCACATTCAGTTTCAAGTTCTAGCATTAAGTGTTAATTCAGGGTAAGAACACCACTATTGTGCTATTCTGGCCATAAACAGTGCAAATAGCACTCGCGTCTGTTCCCAGCAAATACAGTGTATTGGACTGAAGAGAAGCTCCTGTTTTACTTAGTTTCCAATACTGAGTTGAACTAGATATGCCCCGTTTGTGTAGGAAGCACAGTTCTTTAGTTCTGAGCTAGCTCACTGTACTGGCCCTATAGGAAACACAGTGGAGTGCAAGAGTGCCTGTTTCTCAAAAGCAGAGTGTTTTTCTTGTAAGGCCGACTGGGGTTTAATACAACTTCCTAAACGGAGTTGAATCACATTCAGTTTCAAGTTCTAGCATTAAGTGTTAATTCAGGGTAAGAACACCACTATTGTGCTATTCTGGCCATAAACAGTGCAAATAGCACTCGCGTCTGTTCCCAGCAAATACAGTGTATAGGACTGAAGAGAAGCTCCTGTTTTACTTAGTTTCCAATACTGAGTTGAACTAGATATGCCCCGTTTGTGTAGGAAGCACAGTTCTTTTGTTTTGAGCTAGCTCAGTGTACTGGCCCTATAGGAAACACAGTGGAGTGCAAGAGTGCCTGTTTCTCAAAAGCAGAGTGTTTTTCTTGTAAGGCCGACTGGGGTTTAATACAACTTCCTAAACGGAGTTGAATCACATTCAGTTTCAAGTTCTAGCATTAAGTGTTAATTCAGGGTAAGAACACCACTATTGTGCTATTCTGGCCATAAACAGTGCAAATAGCACTCGCGTCTGTTCCCAGCAAATACAGTGTATTGGACTGAAGAGAAGCTCCTGTTTTACTTAGTTTCCAATACTGAGTTGAACTAGATATGCCCCGTTTGTGTAGGAAGCACAGTTCTTTTGTTCTGAGCTAGCTCACTGTACTGGCCCTATAGGAAACACAGTGGAGTGCAAGAGTGCCTGTTTCTCAAAAGCAGAGTGTTTTTCTTGTAAGGCCGACTGGGGATTAATACAACTTCCTAAACGGAGTTGAATCACATTCAGTTTCAAGTTCTAGCTTTAAGTGTTAATTCAGGGTAAGAACACCACTATTGTGCTATTCTGGCCATAAGCAGTGCAAATAGCACTCGCGTCTGTTCCCAGCAAATACAGTGTATTGGACTGAAGAGAACCTCCTGTTTTACTTAGTTTCCAATACTGAGTTGAAGTAGATATGCCCCGTTTGTGTAGGATGCACAGTTCTTTTGTTCTGAGCTAGCTCACTGTACTGGCCCTATAGGAAACACAGTGGAGTGCAAGAGTGCCTGTTTCTCAAAAGCAGAGTGTTTTTCTTGTAAGGCCGACCGGGGTTTAATACAACTTCCTAAACGGAGTTGAATCACATTCAGTTTCAAGTTCTAGCATTAAGTGTTAATTCAGGGTAAGAACACCACTATTGTGCTATTCTGGCCATAAACAGTGCAAATAGCACTCGCGTCTGTTCCCAGCAAATACAGTGTATAGGACTGAAGAGAAGCTCCTGTTTTACTTAGTTTCCAATACTGAGTTGAACTAGATATGCCCCGTTTGTGTAGGAAGCACAGTTCTTTTGTTCTGAGCTAGCTCACTGTACTGGCCCTATAGGAAACACAGTGGAGTGCAAGAGTGCCTGTTTCTCAAAAGCAGAGTGTTTTTCTTGTAAGGCCGACTGGGGTTTAATACAACTTCCTAAACGGAGTTGAATCACATTCAGTTTAAAGTTCTAGCATTAAGTGTTAATTCAGGGTAAGAACACCACTATTGTGCTATTCTGGCCATAAACAGTGCAAATAGCACTCGCGTCTGTTCCCAGCAAATACAGTGTATTGGACTGAAGAGAAGCTCCTGTTTTACTTAGTTTCCAATACTGAGTTGAACTAGATATGCCCCGTTTGTGTAGGAAGCACAGTTCTTTTGTTCTGAGCTAGCGCACTGTACTGGCCCTATAAAAAAACAGTGGAGTGCAAGAGTGCCTGTTTCTCAAAAGCAGAGTGTTTTTCTTGTAAGGCCGACTGGGGTTTAATACAACTTCCTAAACGGAGTTGAATCACATTCAGTTTCAAGTTCTAGCATTAAGTGTTAATTCAGGGTAAGAACACCACTATTGTGCTATTCTGGCCATAAACAGTGCAAATAGCACTCGCGTCTGTTCCCAGCAAATACAGTGTATTGGACTGAAGAGAAGCTCCTGTTTTACTTAGTTTCCAATACTGAGTTGAACTAGAGATGCCCCGTTTGTGTAGGAAGCACAGTTCTTTTGTTCTGAGCTAGCTCACTGTACTGGCCCTATAGGAAACACAGTGGAGTGCAAGAGTGCCTGTTTCTCAAAAGCAGAGTGTTTTTCTTGTAAGGCCGACAGGGGTTTAATACAACTTCCTAAACGGAGTTGAATCACATTCAGTTTCAAGTTCTAGCATTAAGTGTTAATTCAGGGTAAGAACACCACTATTGTGCTATTCTGGCCATAAACAGTGCAAATAGCACTCGCGTCTGTTCCCAGCAAATACAGTGTATTGGACTGAAGAGAAGCTCCTGTTTTACTTAGTTTCCAATACTGAGTTGAACTAGATATGCCCTGTTTGTGTAGGAAGCACAGTTCTTTTGTTCTGAGCTAGCTCACTGTACTGGCCCTATAGGAAACACAGTGGAGTGCAAGAGTGCCTGTTTCTCAAAAGCAGAGTGTTTTTCTTGTAAGGCCGACTGGGGTTTAATACAACTTCCTAAACGGAGTTGAATCACATTCAGTTTCAAGTTCTAGCATTAAGTGTTACTTCAGGGTCAAAACACCACTATTGTGCTATTCTGGCCATAAACAGTGCAAATAGCACTCGCGTCTGTTCCCAGCAAATACAGTGTATTGGACTGAAGAGAAGCTCCTGTTTTACTTAGTTTCCAATACTGAGTTGAACTAGATATGCCCCGTTTGTGTAGGAAGCACAGTTCTTTTGTTCTGAGCTAGCTCACTGTACTGGCCCTATAGGAAACACAGTGGAGTGCAAGAGTGCCTGTTTATCAAAAGCAGAGTGTTTTTCTTGTAAGGCCGACTGGGGTTTAATACAACTTCCTAAACGGAGTTGAATCACATTCAGTTTCAAGTTCTAGCATTAAGTGTTAATTCAGGGTAAGAACACCACTATTGTGCTATTCTGGCCATAAACAGTGCAAATAGCACTCGCGTCTCTTCCCAGCAAATACAGTGTATTGGACTGAAGAGAAGCTCCTGTTTTACTTAGTTTCCAATACTGAGTTGAACTAGATATGCCCCGTTTGTGTAGGAAGCACAGTTCTTTTGTTCTGAGCTAGCGCACTGTACTGGCCCTATAAAAAAACAGTGGAGTGCAAGAGTGCCTGTTTCTCAAAAGCAGAGTGTTTTTCTTGTAAGGCCGACTGGGGTTTAATACAACTTCCTAAACGGAGTTGAATCACATTCAGTTTCAAGTTCTAGCATTAAGTGTTAATTCAGGGTAAGAACACCACTATTGTGCTATTCTGGCCATAAACAGTGCAAATAGCACTCGCGTCTGTTCCCAGCAAATACAGTGTATTGGACTGAAGAGAAGCTCCTGTTTTACTTAGTTTCCAATACTGAGTTGAACTAGAGATGCCCCGTTTGTGTAGGAAGCACAGTTCTTTTGTTCTGAGCTAGCTCACTGTACTGGCCCTATAGGAAACACAGTGGAGTGCAAGAGTGCCTGTTTCTCAAAAGCAGAGTGTTTTTCTTGTAAGGCCGACTGGGGTTTAATACAACTTCCTAAACCGAGTTGAATCACATTCAGTTTCAAGTTCTAGCATTAAGTGTTAATTCAGGGTAAGAACACCACTATTGTGCTATTCTGGCCATAAACAGTGCAAATAGCACTCGCGTCTGTTCCCAGCAAATACAGTGTATTGGACTGAAGAGAAGCTCCTGTTTTACTTAGTTTCCAATACTGAGTTGAACTAGATATGCCCTGTTTGTGTAGGAAGCACAGTTCTTTTGTTCTGAGCTAGCTCACTGTACTGGCCCTATAGGAAACACAGTGGAGTGCAAGAGTGCCTGTTTCTCAAAAGCAGAGTGTTTTTCTTGTAAGGCTGACTGGGGTTTAATACAACTTCCTAAACGGAGTTGAATCACATTCAGTTTCAAGTTCTAGCATTAAGTGTTACTTCAGGGTCAAAACACCACTATTGTGCTATTCTGGCCATAAACAGTGCAAATAGCACTCGCGTCTGTTCCCAGCAAATACAGTGTATTGGACTGAAGAGAAGCTCCTGTTTTACTTAGTTTCCAATACTGAGTTGAACTAGATATGCCCCGTTTGTGTAGGAAGCACAGTTCTTTTGTTCTGAGCTAGCTCACTGTACTGGCCCTATAGGAAACACAGTGGAGTGCAAGAGTGCCTGTTTCTCAAAAGCAGAGTGTTTTTCTTGTAAGGCCGACTGGGGATTAATACAACTTCCTAAACGGAGTCGAATCACATTCAGTTTCAAGTTCTAGCATTAAGTGTTAATTCAGGGTAAGAACACCACTATTGTGCTATTCTGGCCATAAACAGTGCAAATAGCACTCGCGTCTGTTCCCAGCAAATACAGTGTATTGGACTGAAGAGAAGCTCCTGTTTTACTTAGTTTCCAATACTGAGTTGAACTAGATATGCCCCGTTTGTGTAGGAAGCACAGTTCTTTTGTTCTGAGCTAGCTCACTGTACTGGCCCTATAGGAAACACAGTGGAGTGCAAGAGTGCCTGTTTCTCAAAAGCAGAGTGTTTTTCTTGTAAGGCCGACTGGGGTTTAATACAACTTCCTAAACGGAGTTGAATCACATTCAGTTTCAAGTTCTAGCATTAAGTGTTAATTCAGGGTAAGAACACCACTATTGTGCTATTCTGGCCATAAACAGTGCAAATAGCACTCGCGTCTGTTCCCAGCAAATACAGTGTATTGGACTGAAGAGAAGCTCCTGTTTTACTTAGTTTCCAATACTGAGTTGAACTAGAGATGCCCCGTTTGTGTAGGAAGCACAGTTCTTTTGTTCTGAGCTAGCGCACTGTACTGGCCCTATAAAAAAACAGTGGAGTGCAAGAGTGCCTGTTTCTCAAAAGCAGAGTGTTTTTCTTGTAAGGCCGACTGGGGTTTAATACAACTTCCTAAACGGAGTTGAATCACATTCAGTTTCAAGTTCTAGCATTAAGTGTTAATTCAGGGTAAGAACACCACTATTGTGCTATTCTGGCCATAAACAGTGCAAATAGCACTCGCGTCTGTTCCCAGCAATTACAGTGTATTGGACTGAAGAGAAGCTCCTGTTTTACTTAGTTTCCAATACTGAGTTGAACTAGAGATGCCCCGTTTGTGTAGGAAGCACAGTTCTTTTGTTCTGAGCTAGCTCACTGTACTGGCCCTATAGGAAACACAGTGGAGTGCAAGAGTGCCTGTTTCTCAAAAGCAGAGTGTTTTTCTTGTAAGGCCGACTGGGGTTTAATACAACTTCCTAAACGGAGTTGAATCACATTCAGTTTCAAGTTCTAGCATTAAGTGTTAATTCAGGGTAAGAACACCACTATTGTGCTATTCTGGCCATAAACAGTGCAAATAGCACTCGCGTCTGTTCCCAGCAAATACAGTGTATTGGACTGAAGAGAAGCTCCTGTTTTACTTAGTTTCCAATACTGAGTTGAACTAGATATGCCCTGTTTGTGTAGGAAGCACAGTTCTTTTGTTCTGAGCTAGCTCACTGTACTGGCCCTATAGGAAACACAGTGGAGTGCAAGAGTGCCTGTTTCTCAAAAGCAGAGTGTTTTTCTTGTAAGGCCGACTGGGGTTTAATACAACTTCCTAAACGGAGTTGAATCACATTCAGTTTCAAGTTCTAGCATTAAGTGTTACTTCAGGGTCAAAACACCACTATTGTGCTATTCTGGCCATAAACAGTGCAAATAGCACTCGCGTCTGTTCCCAGCAAATACAGTGTATTGGACTGAAGAGAAGCTCCTGTTTTACTTAGTTTCCAATACTGAGTTGAACTAGATATGCCCCGTTTGTGTAGGAAGCACAGTTCTTTTGTTCTGAGCTAGCTCACTGTACTGGCCCTATAGGAAACACAGTGGAGTGCAAGAGTGCCTGTTTCTCAAAAACAGAGTGTTTTTCTTGTAAGGCCGACTGGGGTTTAATACAACTCCTTAACGGAGTTGAATCACATTCAGTTTCAAGTTCTAGCATTAAGTGTTAATTCAGGGTCAGAACACCACTATTGTGCTATTCTGGCCATAAACAGTGCAAATAGCACTCGCGTCTGTTCCCAGCAAATACAGTGTATTGGACTGAAGAGAAGCTCCTGTTTTACTTAGTTTCCAATACTGAGTTGAACTAGATATGCCCCGTTTGTGTAGGAAGCACAGTTCTTTTGTTCTGAGCTAGCTCACTGTACTGGCCCTATAGGAAACACAGTGGAGTGCAAGAGTGCCTGTTTCTCAAAAGCAGAGTGTTTTTCTTGTAAGGCCGACTGGGGTTTAATACAACTTCCTAAGCGGAGTTGAATCACATTCAGTTTCAAGTTCTAGCATTAAGTGTTAATTCAGGGTCAGAACACCACTATTGTGCTATTCTGGCCATAAACAGTGCAAATAGCACTGGCGTCTGTTCCCAGCAAATACAGTGTATTGGACTGAAGAGAAGCTCCTGTTTTACTTAGTTTCCAATACTGAGTTGAACTAGATATGCCCCGTTTGTGTAGGAAGCACAGTTCTTTTGTTCTGAGCTAGCTCACTGTACTGGCCCTATAGGAAACACAGTGGAGTGCAAGAGTGCCTGTTTCTCAAAAGCAGAGTGTTTTTCTTGTAAGGCCGACTGGGGTTTAATACAACTTCCTAAACGGAGTTGAATCACATTCAGTTTCAAGTTCTAGCATTAAGTGTTAATTCAGGGTAAGAACACCACTATTTTGCTATTCTGGCCATAAACAGTGCAAATAGCACTCGCGTCTGTTCCCAGCAAATACAGTGTATTGGACTGAAGTGAAGCTCCTGTTTTACTTAGTTTCCAATACTGAGTTGAACTAGATATGCCCCGTTTGTGTAGGAAGCACAGTTCTTTTGTTCTGAGCTAGCTCACTGTACTGGCCCTATTGGAAACACAGTGGAGTGCAAGAGTGCCTTTTTCTCAAAAGCAGAGTGTTTTTCATGTAAGGCCGACTGGGGTTTAATACAACTTCCTAAACGGAGTTGAATCACATTCAGTTTCAAGTTCTAGCATTAAGTGTTACTTCAGGGTAAGAACACCACTATTGTGCTATTCTGGCCATAAACAGTGCAAATAGCACTCGCGTCTGTTCCCAGAAAATAGAGTGTATTGGACTGAAGAGAAGCTCCTGTTTTGCTTAGTTTCCAATACTGAGTTGAACTAGATATGCCCCGTTTGTGTAGGATGCACAGTTCTTTTGTTCTGAGCTAGCTCACTGTACTGACCCTATAGGAAACACAGTGGAGTGCAAGACTGCCTGTTTCTCAAAAGCAGAGTGTTTTTCTTGTAAGGCCGACTGGGGTTTAATACAACTTCCTAAACGGAGTTGAATCACATTCAGTTTCAAGTTCTAGCATTAATTGTTAATTCAGGGTAAGAACACCACTATTGGGCTATTCTGGCCATAAACAGTACAAATAGCACTCGCGTCTCTTCCCAGCAAATACAGTGTATTGGACTGAAGAGAAGCTCCTGTTTTACTTAGTTTCCAATACTGAGTTGAACTAGATATGCCCCGTTTGTGTAGGAAGCACAGTTCTTTTGTTCTGAGCTAGCTCACTGTACTGGCCCTATAGGAAACACAGTGGAGTGCAAGAGTGCCTGTTTCTCAAAAGCAGAGTGTTTTTCTTGTAAGGCCGACTGGGGTTTAATACAACTTCCTAAACGGAGTTGAATCACATTCAGTTTCAAGTTCTAGCATTAAGTGTTAATTCATGGTCATAATACCACTATTGTGCTATTTTGGCCATAAACAGTGTAAATAGCACTCGCGTCTGTTCCCAGCAAATACAGTGTATTGGACTGAAGAGAAGCTCCTGTTTTACTTAGTTTCCAATACTGAGTTGAACTAGATATGCCCCGTTTGTGTAGGAAGCACAGTTCTTTTGTTCTGAGCTAGCTCACTGTACTGGCCCTATAGGAAACACAGTGGAGTGCAAGAGTGCCTGTTTCTCAAAAGCAGAGTGTTTTTCTTGTAAGGCCGACTGGGGTTTAATACAACTTCCTAAACGTAGTTGAATCACATTCAGTTTCAAATTCTAGCATTAAGTGTTAATTCAGGGTAAGAACACCACTATTGTGCTATTCTGGCCATAAACAGTGCAAATAGCACTCGCGTATGTTCCCAGCAAATACAGTGTATTGGACTGAAGAGAAGCTCAGTTTTACTTAGTTTCCAATACTGAGTTGAACTAGATATGCCCCATTTGTGTAGGAAGCACAGTTCTTTTGTTCTGAGCTAGCTCACTGTACTGGACCTATAGGAAACACAGTGGAGTGCAAGAGTGCCTGTTTCTCAAAAGCAGAGTGTTTTTCTTGTAAGGCCGACTGGGGTTTAATACAACTTCCTAAACGGAGTTGAATCACATTCAGTTTCAAGTTCTAGCATTAAGGGTTAATTCAGGGTAAGAACACCACTATTTTGCTATTCTGGCCATAAACAGTGCAAATAGCACTCGCGTCTGTTCCCAGCAAATACAGTGTATTGGACTGAAGTGAAGCTCCTGTTTTACTTAGTTTCCAATACTGAGTTGAACTAGATATGCCCCGTTTGTGTAGGAAGCACAGTTCTTTTGTTCTGAGCTAGCTCACTGTACTGGCCCTATTGGAAACACAGTGGAGTGCAAGAGTGCCTGTTTCTCAAAAGCAGAGTGTTTTTCTTGTAAGGCCGACTGGGGTTTAATACAACTTCCTAAACGGAGTTGAATCACATTCAGTTTCAAGTTCTAGCATTAAGTGTTACTTCAGTGTAAGAACACCACTATTGTGCTATTCTGGCCATAAACAGTGCAAATAGCACTCGCGTCTGTTCCCAGAAAATAGATTGTATTGGACTGAAGAGAAGCTCCTGTTTTACTTAGTTTCCAATACTGAGTTGAACTAGATATGCCCCGTTTGTGTAGGATGCACAGTTCTTTTGTTCTGAGCTAGCTCACTGTACTGGCCCTATAGGAAACACAGTGGAGTGCAAGAGTGCCTGTTTCTCAAAAGCAGAGTGTTTTTCTTGTAAGGCCGACTGGGGTTTAATACAACTTCCTAAACGGAGTTGAATCACATTCAGTTTCAAGTTCTAGCATTAATTGTTAATTCAGGGTAAGAACACCACTATTGGGCTATTCTGGCCATAAACAGTGCAAATAGCACTCGCGTCTGTTCCCAGCAAATACAGTGTATTGGACTGAAGAGAAGCTCCTGTTTTACTTAGTTTCCAATACTGAGTTGAACTAGATATGCCCCGTTTGTGTAGGAAGCACAGTTCTTTTGTTCTGAGCTAGCTCACTGTACTGGCCCTATAGGAAACACAGTGGAGTGCAAGAGTGCCTGTTTCTCAAAAGCAGAGTGTTTTTCTTGTAAGGCCGACTGGGGTTTAATACAACTTCCTAAACGGAGTTGAATCACATTCAGTTTCAAGTTCTAGCATTAAGTGTTAATTCAGGGTCAGAATACAACAATTGTGCTATTCTGGCCATAAACAGTGTAAATAGCACTCGCGTCTGTTCCCAGCAAATACAGTGTATTGGACTGAAGAGAAGCTCCTGTTTTACTTAGTTTCCAATACTGAGTTGAACTAGATATGCCCCGTTTGTGTAGGAAGCACAGTTCTTTTGTTCTGAGCTAGCTCACTGTACTGGACCTATAGGAAACACAGTGGAGTGCAAGAGTGCCTGTTTCTCAAAAGCAGAGTGTTTTTCTTGTAAGGCCGACTGGGGTTTAATAGAACTTCCTAAACGGAGTTGAATCACATTCAGTTTCAAGTTCTAGCGTAAGTGTTAATTCAGGGTATGAACACCACTATTTTGCTATTCTGGCCATAAACAGTGCAAATAGCACTCGCGTCTGTTCCCAGCAAATACAGTGTATTGGACTGAAGAGAAGCTCCTGTTTTACTTAATTTCCAATACTGAGTTGAACTAGATATGCCCCGTTTGTGTAGGAAGCACAGTTCTTTTGTTCTGAGCTAGCTCACTGTACTGGCCCTATTGGAAACACAGTGGAGTGCAAGAGTGCCTGTTTCTCAAAAGCAGAGTGTTTTTCTTGTAAGGCCGACTGGGGTTTAATACAACTTCCTAAACGGAGTTGAATCACATTCAGTTTCAAGTTCTAGCATTAAGTGTTACTTCAGGGTAAGAACACCACTATTGTGCTATTCTGGCCATAAACAGTGCAAATAGCACTCGCGTCTGTTCCCAGAAAATAGAGTGTATTGGACTGAAGAGAAGCTCCTGTTTTACTTAGTTTCCAATACTGAGTTGAACTAGATATGCCCCGTTTGTGTAGGATGCACAGTTCTTTTGTTCTGAGCTAGCTCACTGTACTGGCCCTATAGGAAACACAGTGGAGTGCAAGAGTGCCTGTTTCTCAAAAGCAGAGTGTTTTTCTTGTAAGGCCGACTGGGATTTAATACAACTTCCTAAACGGAGTTGAATCACATTCAGTTTCAAGTTCTAGCATTAAGTGTTACTTCAGGGTCAGAACACCACTATTGTGCTATTCTGGCCATAAACAGTGCAAATAGCACTCGCGTCTGTTCCCAGCAAATACAGTGTATTGGACTGAAGAGAAGCTCCTGTTTTACTTAGTTTCCAATACTGAGTTGAACTAGATATGCCCCGTTTGTGTAGGAAGCACAGTTCTTTTGTTCTGAGCTAGCTCACTGTACTGGCCCTATAGGAAACACAGTGGAGTGCAAGAGTGCCTGTTTCTCAAAAGCAGAGTGTTTTTCTTGTAGGCCGACTGGGGTTTAATACAACTTCCTAAACGGAGTTGAATCACATTCAGTTTCAAGTTCTAGCATTAAGTGTTAATTCAGGGTCAGAATACAACAATTGTGCTATTCTGGCCATAAACAGTGCAAATAGCACTCGCGTCTGTTCCCAGCAAATACAGTGTATTGGACTGAAGAGAAGCTCCTGTTTTACTTAGTTTCCAATACTGAGTTGAACTAGATATGCCCCGTTTGTGTAGGAAGCACAGTTCTTTTGTTCTGAGCTAGCTCACTGTACTGGACCTATAGGAAACACAGTGGAGTGCAAGAGTGCCTGTTTCTCAAAAGCAGAGTGTTTTTCTTGTAAGGCCGACTGGGGTTTAATAGAACTTCCGAAACGGAGTTGAATCACATTCAGTTTCAAGTTCTAGCATAAGTGTTAATTCAGGGTATGAACACCACTATTTTGCTATTCTGGCCATAAACAGTGCAAATAGCACTCGCGTCTGTTCCCAGCAAATACAGTGTATTGGACTGAAGAGAAGCTCCTGTTTTACTTAATTTCCAATACTGAGTTGAACTAGATATGCCCCGTTTGTGTAGGAAGCACAGTTCTTTTGTTCTGAGCTAGCTCACTGTACTGGCCCTATTGGAAACACAGTGGAGTGCAAGAGTGCCTGTTTCTCAAAAGCAGAGTGTTTTTCTTGTAAGGCCGACTGGGGTTTAATACAACTTCCTAAACGGAGTTGAATCACATTCAGTTTCAAGTTCTAGCATTAAGTGTTACTTCAGGGTAAGAACACCACTATTGTGCTATTCTGGCCATAAACAGTGCAAATAGCACTCGCGTCTGTTCCCAGAAAATAGAGTGTATTGGACTGAAGAGAAGCTCCTGTTTTACTTAGTTTCCAATACTGAGTTGAACTAGATATGCCCCGTTTGTGTAGGATGCACAGTTCTTTTTTTCTGAGCTAGCTCACTGTACTGGCCCTATAGGAAACACAGTGGAGTGCAAGAGTGCCTGTTTCTCAAAAGCAGAGTGTTTTTCTTGTAAGGCCGACTGGGGTTTAATACAACTTCCTAAACGGAGTTGAATCACATTCAGTTTCAAGTTCTAGCATTAAGTGTTAATTCAGGGTCAGAACACCACTATTGTGCTATTCTGGCCATAAACAGTGCAAATAGCACTCGCGTCTGTTCCCAGCAAATACAGTGTATTGGACTGAAGAGAAGCTCCTGTTTTACTTAGTTTCCAATACTGAGTTGAACTAGATATGCCCCGTTTGTGTAGGAAGCACAGTTCTTTTGTTCTGAGCTAGCTCACTGTACTGGACCTATAGGAAACACAGTGGAGTGCAAGAGTGCCTGTTTCTCAAAAGCAGAGTGTTTTTCTTGTAAGGCCGACTGGGGTTTAATACAACTTCCTAAACGGAGTTGAATCACATTCAGTTTCAAGTTCTAGCATTAAGTGTTAATTCAGGGTCAGAACACCACTATTGTGCTATTCTGGCCATAAACAGTGCAAATAGCACTCGCGTCTGTTCCCAGCAAATACAGTGTATTGGACAGAAGAGAAGCTCCTGTTTTACTTAGTTTCCAATACTGAGTTGAACTAGATATGCCCTGTTTGTATAGGAAGCACAGTTCTTTTGTTCTGAGCTAGCTCACTGTACTGGCCCTATAGGAAACACAGTGGAGTGCAAGAGTGCCTGTTTCTCAAAAGCAGAGTGTTTTTCTTGTAAGGCCGACTGGGGTTTAATACAACTTCCTAAACGGAGTTCAATCACATTCAGTTTCAAGTTCTAGCATTAATTGTTAATTCAGGGTCAGAACACCACTATTGTGCTATTCTGGCCATAAACAGTACAAATAGCACTCGCGTCTGTTCCCAGCAAATACAGTGTATTGGACTGAAGAGAAGCTCCTGTTTTACTTAGTTTCCAATACTGAGTTGAACTAGATATGCCCCGTTTGTGTAGGAAGCACAGTTCTTTTGTTCTGAGCTAGCTCACGGTACTGGCCCTATAGGAAACACAGTGGAGTGCAAGAGTGCCTGTTTCTCAAAAGCAGAGTGTTTTTCTTGTAAGGCCGACTGGGGTTTAATACAACTTCCTAAACGGAGTTCAATCACATTCAGTTTCAAGTTCTAGCATTAATTGTTAATTCAGGGTCAGAACACCACTATTGTGCTATTCTGGCCATAAACAGTACAAATAGCACTCGCGTCTGTTCCCAGCAAATACAGTGTATTGGACTGAAGAGAAGCTCCTGTTTTACTTAGTTTCCAATACTGAGTTGAACTAGATATGCCCCGTTTGTGTAGGAAGCACAGTTCTTTTGTTCTGAGCTAGCTCACGGTACTGGCCCTATAGGAAACACAGTGGAGTGCAAGAGTGCCTGTTTCTCAAAAGCAGAGTGTTTTTCTTGTAAGGCCGACTGGGGTTTAATACAACTTCCTTAACGGAGTTGAATCACATTCAGTTTCAAGTTCTAGCATTAAGTGTTAATTCAGGGTCAGAACACCACTATTGTGCTATTCTGGCCATAAACAGTGCAAATAGCACTCGCGTCTGTTCCCAGCAAATACAGTGTATTGGACTGAAGAGAAGCTCAGTTTTACTTAGTTTCCAATACTGAGTTGAACTAGATATGCCCCGTTTGTGTAGGAAGCACAGTTCTTTTGTTCTGAGCTAGCTCACTGTACTGGACCTATAGGAAACACAGTGGAGTGCAAGAGTGCCTGTTTCTCAAAAGCAGAGTGTTTTTCTTGTAAGGCCGACTGGGGTTTAATACAACTTCCTAAACGGAGTTGAATCACATTCAGTTTCAAGTTCTAGCATTAAGTGTTACTTCAGGGTAAGAACACCACTATTGTGCTATTCTGGCCATAAACAGTGCAAATAGCACTCGCGTCTGTTCCCAGAAAATAGAGTGTATTGGACTGAAGAGAAGCTCCTGTTTTACTTAGTTTCCAATACTGAGTTGAACTAGATATGCCCCGTTTGTGTAGGATGCACAGTTCTTTTGTTCTGAGCTAGCTCACTGTACTGGCCCTATAGGAAACACATTGGAGTGCAAGAGTGCCTGTTTCTCAAAAGCAGAGTGTTTTTCTTGTAAGGCCGACTGGGGTTTAATACAACTTCCTAAACGGAGTTGAATCACATTCAGTTTCAAGTTCTAGCATTAATTGTTAATTCAGGGTAAGAACACCACTATTGGGCTATTCTGGCCATAAACAGTGCAAATAGCACTCGCGTCTGTTCCCAGCAAATACAGTGTATTGGACTGAAGAGAAGCTCCTGTTTTACTTAGTTTCCAATACTGAGTTGAACTAGATATGCCCCGTTTGTGTAGGAAGCACAGTTCTTTTGTTCTGAGCTAGCTCACTGTACTGGCCCTATAGGAAACACAGTGGAGTGCAAGAGTGCCTGTTTCTCAAAAGCAGAGTGTTTTTCTTGTAAGGCCGACTGGGGTTTAATACAACTTCCTAAACGGAGTTGAATCACATTCAGTTTCAAGTTCTAGCATTAAGTGTTAATTCAGGGTCAGAATACAACAATTGTGCTATTCTGGCCATAAACAGTGTAAATAGCACTCGCGTCTGTTCCCAGCAAATACAGTGTATTGGACTGAAGAGAAGCTCCTGTTTTACTTAGTTTCCAATACTGAGTTGAACTAGATATGCCCCGTTTGTGTAGGAAGCACAGTTCTTTTGTTCTGAGCTAGCTCACTGTACTGGACCTATAGGAAACACAGTGGAGTGCAAGAGTGCCTGTTTCTCAAAAGCAGAGTGTTTTTCTTGTAAGGCCGACTGGGGTTTAATAGAACTTCCTAAACGGAGTTGAATCACATTCAGTTTCAAGTTCTAGCGTAAGTGTTAATTCAGGGTATGAACACCACTATTTTGCTATTCTGGCCATAAACAGTGCAAATAGCACTCGCGTCTGTTCCCAGCAAATACAGTGTATTGGACTGAAGAGAAGCTCCTGTTTTACTTAATTTCCAATACTGAGTTGAACTAGATATGCCCCGTTTGTGTAGGAAGCACAGTTCTTTTGTTCTGAGCTAGCTCACTGTACTGGCCCTATTGGAAACACAGTGGAGTGCAAGAGTGCCTGTTTCTCAAAAGCAGAGTGTTTTTCTTGTAAGGCCGACTGGGGTTTAATACAACTTCCTAAACGGAGTTGAATCACATTCAGTTTCAAGTTCTAGCATTAAGTGTTACTTCAGGGTAAGAACACCACTATTGTGCTATTCTGGCCATAAACAGTGCAAATAGCACTCGCGTCTGTTCCCAGAAAATAGAGTGTATTGGACTGAAGAGAAGCTCCTGTTTTACTTAGTTTCCAATACTGAGTTGAACTAGATATGCCCCGTTTGTGTAGGATGCACAGTTCTTTTGTTCTGAGCTAGCTCACTGTACTGGCCCTATAGGAAACACAGTGGAGTGCAAGAGTGCCTGTTTCTCAAAAGCAGAGTGTTTTTCTTGTAAGGCCGACTGGGATTTAATACAACTTCCTAAACGGAGTTGAATCACATTCAGTTTCAAGTTCTAGCATTAAGTGTTACTTCAGGGTCAGAACACCACTATTGTGCTATTCTGGCCATAAACAGTGCAAATAGCACTCGCGTCTGTTCCCAGCAAATACAGTGTATTGGACTGAAGAGAAGCTCCTGTTTTACTTAGTTTCCAATACTGAGTTGAACTAGATATGCCCCGTTTGTGTAGGAAGCACAGTTCTTTTGTTCTGAGCTAGCTCACTGTACTGGCCCTATAGGAAACACAGTGGAGTGCAAGAGTGCCTGTTTCTCAAAAGCAGAGTGTTTTTCTTGTAGGCCGACTGGGGTTTAATACAACTTCCTAAACGGAGTTGAATCACATTCAGTTTCAAGTTCTAGCATTAAGTGTTAATTCAGGGTCAGAATACAACAATTGTGTTATTCTGGCCATAAACAGTGCAAATAGCACTCGCGTCTGTTCCCAGCAAATACAGTGTATTGGACTGAAGAGAAGCTCCTGTTTTACTTAGTTTCCAATACTGAGTTGAACTAGATATGCCCCGTTTGTGTAGGAAGCACAGTTCTTTTGTTCTGAGCTAGCTCACTGTACTGGCCCTATTGGAAACACAGTGGAGTGCAAGAGTGCCTGTTTCTCAAAAGCAGAGTGTTTTTCTTGTAAGGCCGACTGGGGTTTAATACAACTTCCTAAACGGAGTTGAATCACATTCAGTTTCAAGTTCTAGCATTAAGTGTTACTTCAGGGTAAGAACACCACTATTGTGCTATTCTGGCCATAAACAGTGCAAATAGCACTCGCGTCTGTTCCCAGAAAATAGAGTGTATTGGACTGAAGAGAAGCTCCTGTTTTACTTAGTTTCCAATACTGAGTTGAACTAGATATGCCCCGTTTGTGTAGGATGCACAGTTCTTTTTTTCTGAGCTAGCTCACTGTACTGGCCCTATAGGAAACACAGTGGAGTGCAAGAGTGCCTGTTTCTCAAAAGCAGAGTGTTTTTCTTGTAAGGCCGACTGGGGTTTAATACAACTTCCTAAACGGAGTTGAATCACATTCAGTTTCAAGTTCTAGCATTAAGTGTTAATTCAGGGTCAGAACACCACTATTGTGCTATTCTGGCCATAAACAGTGCAAATAGCACTCGCGTCTGTTCCCAGCAAATACAGTGTATTGGACTGAAGAGAAGCTCCTGTTTTACTTAGTTTCCAATACTGAGTTGAACTAGATATGCCCCGTTTGTGTAGGAAGCACAGTTCTTTTGTTCTGAGCTAGCTCACTGTACTGGACCTATAGGAAACACAGTGGAGTGCAAGAGTGCCTGTTTCTCAAAAGCAGAGTGTTTTTCTTGTAAGGCCGACTGGGGTTTAATACAACTTCCTAAACGGAGTTGAATCACATTCAGTTTCAAGTTCTAGCATTAAGTGTTAATTCAGGGTCAGAACACCACTATTGTGCTATTCTGGCCATAAACAGTGCAAATAGCACTCGCGTCTGTTCCCAGCAAATACAGTGTATTGGACAGAAGAGAAGCTCCTGTTTTACTTAGTTTCCAATACTGAGTTGAACTAGATATGCCCTGTTTGTATAGGAAGCACAGTTCTTTTGTTCTGAGCTAGCTCACTGTACTGGCCCTATAGGAAACACAGTGGAGTGCAAGAGTGCCTGTTTCTCAAAAGCAGAGTGTTTTTCTTGTAAGGCCGACTGGGGTTTAATACAACTTCCTAAACGGAGTTCAATCACATTCAGTTTCAAGTTCTAGCATTAATTGTTAATTCAGGGTCAGAACACCACTATTGTGCTATTCTGGCCATAAACAGTACAAATAGCACTCGCGTCTGTTCCCAGCAAATACAGTGTATTAGACTGAAGAGAAGCTCCTGTTTTACTTAGTTTCCAATACTGAGTTGAACTAGATATGCCCCGTTTGTGTAGGAAGCACAGTTCTTTTGTTCTGAGCTAGCTCACGGTACTGGCCCTATAGGAAACACAGTGGAGTGCAAGAGTGCCTGTTTCTCAAAAGCAGAGTGTTTTTCTTGTAAGGCCGACTGGGGTTTAATACAACTTCCTAAACGGAGTTCAATCACATTCAGTTTCAAGTTCTAGCATTAATTGTTAATTCAGGGTCAGAACACCACTATTGTGCTATTCTGGCCATAAACAGTACAAATAGCACTCGCGTCTGTTCCCAGCAAATACAGTGTATTGGACTGAAGAGAAGCTCCTGTTTTACTTAGTTTCCAATACTGAGTTGAACTAGATATGCCCCGTTTGTGTAGGAAGCACAGTTCTTTTGTTCTGAGCTAGCTCACGGTACTGGCCCTATAGGAAACACAGTGGAGTGCAAGAGTGCCTGTTTCTCAAAAGCAGAGTGTTTTTCTTGTAAGGCCGACTGGGGTTTAATACAACTTCCTTAACGGAGTTGAATCACATTCAGTTTCAAGTTCTAGCATTAAGTGTTAATTCAGGGTCAGAACACCACTATTGTGCTATTCTGGCCATAAACAGTGCAAATAGCACTCGCGTCTGTTCCCTGCAAATACAGTGTATTGGACTGAAGAGAAGCTCAGTTTTACTTAGTTTCCAATACTGAGTTGAACTAGATATGCCCCGTTTGTGTAGGAAGCACAGTTCTTTTGTTCTGAGCTAGCTCACTGTACTGGACCTATAGGAAACACAGTGGAGTGCAAGAGTGCCTGTTTCTCAAAAGCAGAGTGTTTTTCTTGTAAGGCCGACTGGGGTTTAATACAACTTCCTAAACGGAGTTGAATCACATTCAGTTTCGAGTTCTAGCATTAAGTGTTAATTCAGGGTAAGAACACCACTATTTTGCTATTCTGGCCATAAACAGTGCAAATAGCACTCGCGTCTGTTCCCAGCAAATACAGTGTATTGGACTGAAGTGAAGCTCCTGTTTTACTTAGTTTCCAATACTGAGTTGAACTAGATATGCCCCGTTTGTGTAGGAAGCACAGTTCTTTTGTTCTGAGCTAGCTCACTGTACTGGCCCTATTGGAAACACAGTGGAGTGCAAGAGTGCCTGTTTCTCAAAAGCAGAGTGTTTTTCTTGTAAGGCCGATTGGGGTTTAATACAACTTCCTAAACGGAGTTGAATCACATTCAGTTTCAAGTTCTAGCGTTAAGTGTTACTTCAGGGTAAGAACACCACTATTGTGCTATTCTGGCCATAAACAGTGCAAATAGCACTCGCGTCTGTTCCCAGAAAATAGAGTGTATTGGACTGAAGAGAAGCTCCTGTTTTACTTAGTTTCCAATACTGAGTTGAACTAGATATGCCCCGTTTGTGTAGGATGCACAGTTCTTTTGTTCTGAGCTAGCTCACTGTACTGGCCCTATAGGAAACACAGTGGAGTGCAAGAGTGCCTGTTTCTCAAAAGCAGAGTGTTTTTCTTGTAAGGCCGACTGGGATTTAATACAACTTCCTAAACGGAGTTGAATCACATTCAGTTTCAAGTTCTAGCATTAAGTGTTACTTCAGGGTCAGAACACCACTATTGTGCTATTCTGGCCATAAACAGTGCAAATAGCACTCGCGTCTGTTCCCAGCAAATACAGTGTATTGGACTGAAGAGAAGCTCCTGTTTTACTTAGTTTCCAATACTGAGTTGAACTAGATATGCCCCGTTTGTGTAGGAAGCACAGTTCTTTTGTTCTGAGCTAGCTCACTGTACTGGCCCTATAGGAAACACAGTGGAGTGCAAGAGTGCCTGTTTCTCAAAAGCAGAGTGTTTTTCTTGTAGGCCGACTGGGGTTTAATACAACTTCCTAAACGGAGTTGAATCACATTCAGTTTCAAGTTCTAGCATTAAGTGTTAATTCAGGGTCAGAATACAACAATTGTGCTATTCTGGCCATAAACAGTGCAAATAGCACTCGCGTCTGTTCCCAGCAAATACAGTGTATTGGACTGAAGAGAAGCTCCTGTTTTACTTAGTTTCCAATACTGAGTTGAACTAGATATGCCCCGTTTGTGTAGGAAGCACAGTTCTTTTGTTCTGAGCTAGCTCACTGTACTGGACCTATAGGAAACACAGTGGAGTGCAAGAGTGCCTGTTTCTCAAAAGCAGAGTGTTTTTCTTGTAAGGCCGACTGGGGTTTAATAGAACTTCCTAAACGGAGTTGAATCACATTCAGTTTCAAGTTCTAGCATTAAGTGTTAATTCAGGGTATGAACACCACTATTTTGCTATTCTGGCCATAAACAGTGCAAATAGCACTCGCGTCTGTTCCCAGCAAATACAGTGTATTGGACTGAAGAGAAGCTCCTGTTTTACTTAATTTCCAATACTGAGTTGAACTAGATATGCCCCGTTTGTGTAGGAAGCACAGTTCTTTTGTTCTGAGCTAGCTCACTGTACTGGACCTATTGGAAACACAGTGGAGTGCAAGAGTGCCTGTTTCTCAAAAGCAGAGTGTTTTTCTTGTAAGGCCGACTGGGGTTTAATACAACTTCCTAAACGGAGTTGAATCACATTCAGTTTCAAGTTCTAGCATTAAGTGTTACTTCAGGGTAAGAACACCACTATTGTGCTATTCTGGCCATAAACAGTGCAAATAGCACTCGCGTCTGTTCCCAGAAAATAGAGTGTATTGGACTGAAGAGAAGCTCCTGTTTTACTTAGTTTCCAATACTGAGTTGAACTAGATATGCCCCGTTTGTGTAGGATGCACAGTTCTTTTTTTCTGAGCTAGCTCACTGTACTGGCCCTATAGGAAACACAGTGGAGTGCAAGAGTGCCTGTTTCTCAAAAGCAGAGTGTTTTTCTTGTAAGGCCGACTGGGGTTTAATACAACTTCCTAAACGGAGTTGAATCACATTCAGTTTCAAGTTCTAGCATTAAGTGTTAATTCAGGGTCAGAACACCACTATTGTGCTATTCTGGCCATAAACAGTGCAAATAGCACTCGCGTCTGTTCCCAGCAAATACAGTGTATTGGACTGAAGAGAAGCTCCTGTTTTACTTAGTTTCCAATACTGAGTTGAACTAGATATGCCCCGTTTGTGTAGGAAGCACAGTTCTTTTGTTCTGAGCTAGCTCACTGTACTGGACCTATAGGAAACACAGTGGAGTGCAAGAGTGCCTGTTTCTCAAAAGCAGAGTGTTTTTCTTGTTAGGCCGACTGGGGTTTAATACAACTTCCTAAACGGAGTTGAATCACATTCAGTTTCAAGTTCTAGCATTAAGTGTTAATTCAGGGTCAGAACACCACTATTGTGCTATTCTGGCCATAAACAGTGCAAATAGCACTCGCGTCTGTTCCCAGCAAATACAGTGTATTGGACAGAAGAGAAGCTCCTGTTTTACTTAGTTTCCAATACTGAGTTGAACTAGATATGCCCTGTTTGTATAGGAAGCACAGTTCTTTTGTTCTGAGCTAGCTCACTGTACTGGCCCTATAGGAAACACAGTGGAGTGCAAGAGTGCCTGTTTCTCAAAAGCAGAGTGTTTTTCTTGTAAGGCCGACTGGGGTTTAATACAACTTCCTAAACGGAGTTCAATCACATTCAGTTTCAAGTTCTAGCATTAATTGTTAATTCAGGGTCAGAACACCACTATTGTGCTATTCTGGCCATAAACAGTACAAATAGCACTCGCGTCTGTTCCCAGCAAATACAGTGTATTGGACTGAAGAGAAGCTCCTGTTTTACTTAGTTTCCAATACTGAGTTGAACTAGATATGCCCCGTTTGTGTAGGAAGCACAGTTCTTTTGTTCTGAGCTAGCTCACGGTACTGGCCCTATAGGAAACACAGTGGAGTGCAAGAGTGCCTGTTTCTCAAAAGCAGAGTGTTTTTCTTGTAAGGCCGACTGGGGTTTAATACAACTTCCTAAACGGAGTTCAATCACATTCAGTTTCAAGTTCTAGCATTAATTGTTAATTCAGGGTCAGAACACCACTATTGTGCTATTCTGGCCATAAACAGTACAAATAGCACTCGCGTCTGTTCCCAGCAAATACAGTGTATTGGACTGAAGAGAAGCTCCTGTTTTACTTAGTTTCCAATACTGAGTTGAACTAGATATGCCCCGTTTGTGTAGGAAGCACAGTTCATTTGTTCTGAGCTAGCTCACGGTACTGGCCCTATAGGAAACACAGTGGAGTGCAAGAGTGCCTGTTTCTCAAAAGCAGAGTGTTTTTCTTGTAAGGCCGACTGGGGTTTAATACAACTTCCTTAACGGAGTTGAATCACATTCAGTTTCAAGTTCTAGCATTAAGTGTTAATTCAGGGTCAGAACACCACTATTGTGCTATTCTGGCCATAAACAGTGCAAATAGCACTCGCGTCTGTTCCCAGCAAATACAGTGTATTGGACTGAAGAGAAGCTCAGTTTTACTTAGTTTCCAATACTGAGTTGAACTAGATATGCCCCGTTTGTGTAGGAAGCACAGTTCTTTTGTTCTGAGCTAGCTCACTGTACTGGACCTATAGGAAACACAGTGGAGTACAAGAGTGCCTGTTTCTCAAAAGCAGAGTGTTTTTCTTGTAAGGCCGACTGGGGTTTAATACAACTTCCTAAACGGAGTTGAATCACATTCAGTTTCAAGTTCTAGCATTAAGTGTTAATTCAGGGTAAGAACACCACTATTTTGCTATTCTGGCCATAAACACTGCAAATAGCACTCGCGTCTGTTCCCAGCAAATACAGTGTATTGGACTGAAGTGAAGCTCCTGTTTTACTTAGTTTCCAATACTGAGTTGAACTAGATATGCCCCGTTTGTGTAGGAAGCACAGTTCTTTTGTTCTGAGCTAGCTCACTGTACTGGCCCTATTGGAAACACAGTGGAGTGCAAGAGTGCCTGTTTCTCAAAAGCAGAGTGTTTTTCTTGTAAGGCCGACTGGGGTTTAATACAACTTCCTAAACGGAGTTGAATCACATTCAGTTTCAAGTTCTAGCGTTAAGTGTTACTTCAGGGTAAGAACACCACTATTGTGCTATTCTGGCCATAAACAGTGCAAATAGCACTCGCGTCTGTTCCCAGCAAATACAGTGTATTGGACTGAAGAGAAGCTCCTGTTTTACTTAGTTTCCAATACTGAGTTGAACTAGATATGCCCCGTTTGTGTAGGAAGCACAGTTCTTTTGTTCTGAGCTAGCTCACTGTACTGGCCCTATAGGAAACACAGTGGAGTGCAAGAGTGCCTGTTTCTCAAAAGCAGAGTGTTTTTCTTGTAAGGCCGACTGGGGTTTAATACAACTTCCTAAACGGAGTTGAATCACATTCAGTTTCAAGTTCTAGCATTAAGTGTTAATTCAGGGTCAGAATACCACTATTGTGCTATTCTGGCCATAAACAGTGTAAATAGCACTCGCGTCTGTTCCCAGCAAATACAGTGTATTGGACTGAAGAGAAGCTCCTGTTTTACTTAGTTTCCAATACTGAGTTGAACTAGATATGCCCCGTTTGTGTAGGAAGCACAGTTCTTTTGTTCTGAGCTAGCTCACTGTACTGGACCTATAGGAAACACAGTGGAGTGCAAGAGTGCCTGTTTCTCAAAAGCAGAGTGTTTTTCTTGTAAGGCCGACTGGGGTTTAATAGAACTTCCTAAACGGAGTTGAATCACATTCAGTTTCAAGTTCTAGCATTAAGTGTTAATTCAGGGTATGAACACCACTATTTTGCTATTCTGGCCATAAACAGTGCAAATAGCACTCGCGTCTGTTCCCAGCAAATACAGTGTATTGGACTGAAGAGAAGCTCCTGTTTTACTTAATTTCCAATACTGAGTTGAACTAGATATGCCCCGTTTGTGTAGGAAGCACAGTTCTTTTGTTCTGAGCTAGCTCACTGTACTGGCCCTATTGGAAACACAGTGGAGTGCAAGAGTGCCTGTTTCTCAAAAGCAGAGTGTTTTTCTTGTAAGGCCGACTGGGGTTTAATACAACTTCCTAAACGGAGTTGAATCACATTCAGTTTCAAGTTCTAGCATTAAGTGTTACTTCAGGGTAAGAACACCACTATTGTGCTATTCTGGCCATAAACAGTGCAAATAGCACTCGCGTCTGTTCCCAGAAAATAGAGTGTATTGGACTGAAGAGAAGCTCCTGTTTTACTTAGTTTCCAATACTGAGTTGAACTAGATATGCCCCGTTTGTGTAGGATGCACAGTTCTTTTGTTCTGAGCTAGCTCACTGTACTGGCCCTATAGGAAACACAGTGGAGTGCAAGAGTGCCTGTTTCTCAAAAGCAGAGTGTTTTTCTTGTAAGGCCGACTGGGGTTTAATACAACTTCCTAAACGGAGTTGAATCACATTCAGTTTCAAGTTCTAGCATTAAGTGTTAATTCAGGGTAAGAACACCACTATTGTGCTATTCTGGCCATAAACAGTGCAAATAGCACTCGCGTCTGTTCCCAGCAAATACAGTGTATTGGACTGAAGAGAAGCTCCTGTTTTACTTAGTTTCCAATACTGAGTTGAACTAGATATGCCCCGTTTGTGTAGGAAGCACAGTTCTTTTGTTCTGAGCTAGCTCACTGTACTGGCCCTATAGGAAACACAGTGGAGTGCAAGAGTGCCTGTTTCTCAAAAGCAGAGTGTTTTTCTTGTAAGGCCGACTGGGGTTTAATACAACTTCCTAAACGGAGTTCAATCACATTCAGTTTCAAGTTCTAGCATTAATTGTTAATTCAGGGTCAGAACACCACTATTGTGCTATTCTGGCCATAAACAGTACAAATAGCACTCGCGTCTGTTCCCAGCAAATACAGTGTATTGGACTGAAGAGAAGCTCCTGTTTTACTTAGTTTCCAATACTGAGTTGAACTAGATATGCCCCGTTTGTGTAGGAAGCACAGTTCTTTTGTTCTGAGCTAGCTCACGGTACTGGCCCTATAGGAAACACAGTGGAGTGCAAGAGTGCCTGTTTCTCAAAAGCAGAGTGTTTTTCTTGTAAGGCCGACTGGGGTTTAATACAACTTCCTTAACGGAGTTGAATCACATTCAGTTTCAAGTTCTAGCATTAAGTGTTAATTCAGGGTCAGAACACCACTATTGTGCTATTCTGGCCATAAACAGTGCAAATAGCACTCGCGTCTGTTCCCAGCAAATACAGTGTATTGGACTGAAGAGAAGCTCCTGTTTTACTTAGTTTCCAATACTGAGTTGAACTAGATATGCCCCGTTTGTGTAGGAAGCACAGTTCTTTTGTTCTGAGCTAGCTCACTGTACTGGCCCTATAGGAAACACAGTGGAGTGCAAGAGTGCCTGTTTCTCAAAAGCAGAGTGTTTTTCTTGTAAGGCCGACTAGGGTTTAATACAACTTCCTAAACGGAGTTGAATCACATTCAGTTTCAAGTTCTAGCATTAAGTGTTAATTCAGGGTAAGAACACCACTATTGTGCTATTCTGGCCATAAACAGTGCAAATAGCACTCGCGTCTGTTCCCAGCAAATACAGTGTATTGGACTGAAGAGAAGCTCCTGTTTTACTTAGTTTAAAATACTGAGTTGAACTAGATATGCCCCGTTTGTGTAGGATGCACAGTTCTTTTGTTCTGAGCTAGCTCACTGTACTGGCCCTATAGGAAACACAGTGGAGTGCAAGAGTGCCTGTTTCTCAAAAGCAGAGTGTTTTTCTTGTAAGGCCGACTGGGGTTTAATACACCTTCCTAAACGGAGTTAAATCACATTCAGTTTCAAGTTCTAGCATTAATTGTTAATTCAGGGTAAGAACACCACTATTGGGCTATTCTGGCCATAAACAGTGCAAATAGCACTCGCGTCTGTTCCCAGCAAATACAGTGTATTGGACTGAAGAGAAGCTCCTGTTTTACTTAGTTTCCAATACTGAGTTGAACTAGATATGCCCCGTTTGTGTAGGAAGCACAGTTCTTTTGTTCTGAGCTAGCTCACTGTACTGGCCCTATAGGAAACACAGTGGAGTGCAAGAGTGCCTGTTTCTCAAAAGCAGAGTGTTTTTCTTGTAAGGCCGACTGGGGTTTAATACAACTTCCTAAACGGAGTTCAATCACATTCAGTTTCAAGTTCTAGCATTAATTGTTAATTCAGGGTCAGAACACCACTATTGTGCTATTCTGGCCATAAACAGTACAAATAGCACTCGCGTCTGTTCCCAGCAAATACAGTGTATTGGACTGAAGAGAAGCTCCTGTTTTACTTAGTTTCCAATACTGAGTTGAACTAGATATGCCCCGTTTGTGTAGGAAGCACAGTTCTTTTGTTCTGAGCTAGCTCACGGTACTGGCCCTATAGGAAACACAGTGGAGTGCAAGAGTGCCTGTTTCTCAAAAGCAGAGTGTTTTTCTTGTAAGGCCGACTGGGGTTTAATACAACTTCCTAAACGGAGTTGAATCACATTCAGTTTCAAGTTCTAGCATTAATTGTTAATTCAGGGTCAGAACACCACTATTGTGCTATTCTGGCCATAAACAGTACAAATAGCACTCGCGTCTGTTCCCAGCAAATACAGTGTATTGGACTGAAGAGAAGCTCCTGTTTTACTTAGTTTCCAATACTGAGTTGAACTAGATATGCCCCGTTTGTGTAGGAAGCACAGTTCTTTTGTTCTGAGCTAGCTCACGGTACTGGCCCTATAGGAAACACAGTGGAGTGCAAGAGTGCCTGTTTCTCAAAAGCAGAGTGTTTTTCTTGTAAGGCCGACTGGGGTTTAATACAACTTCCTTAACGGAGTTGAATCACATTCAGTTTCAAGTTCTAGCATTAAGTGTTAATTCAGGGTCAGAACACCACTATTGTGCTATTCTGGCCATAAACAGTGGAAATAGCACTCGCGTCTGTTCCCAGCAAATACAGTGTATTGGACTGAAGAGAAGCTCCTGTTTTACTTAGTTTCCAATACTGAGTTGAACTAGATATGCCCCGTTTGTGTAGGAAGCACAGTTCTTTTGTTCTGAGCTAGCTCACTGTACTGGCCCTATAGGAAACACAGTGGAGTGCAAGAGTGCCTGTTTCTCAAAAGCAGAGTGTTTTTCTTGTAAGGCCGACTGGGGTTTAATACAACTTCCTAAACGGAGTTGAATCACATTCAGTTTCAAGTTCTAGCATTAATTGTTAATTCAGGGTAAGAACACCACTATTGGGCTATTCTGGCCATAAACAGTGCAAATAGCACTCGCGTCTGTTCCCAGCAAATACAGTGTATTGGACTGAAGAGAAGCTCCTGTTTTACTTAGTTTCCAATACTGAGTTGAACTAGATATGCATCGTTTGTGTAGGAAGCACAGTTCTTTTGTTCTGAGCTAGCTCACTGTACTGGCCCTATTGGAAACACAGTGGAGTGCAAGAGTGCCTGTTTCTCAAATGCAGAGTGTTTTTCTTGTAAGGCCGACTGGGGTTTAATACAACTTCCTAAACGGAGTTGAATCACATTCAGTTTCAAGTTCTAGCATTAAGTGTTACTTCAGGGTAAGAACACCACTATTGTGCTATTCTGGCCATAAACAGTGCAAATAGCACTCGCGTCTGTTCCCAGAAAATAGAGTGTATTGGACTGAAGAGAAGCTCCTGTTTTACTTAGTTTCCAATACTGAGTTGAACTAGATTTGCCCCGTTTGTGTAGGATGCACAGTTCTTTTGTTCTGAGCTAGCTCACTGTACTGGCCCTATAGGAAACACAGTGGAGTGCAAGAGTGCCTGTTTCTCAAAAGCAGAGTGTTTTTCTTGTAAGGCCGACTGGGGTTTAATACAACTTCCTAAACGGAGTTGAATCACATTCAGTTTCAAGTTCTAGCATTAAGTGTTAATTCAGGGTCAGAACACCACTATTGTGCTATTCTGGCCATAAACAGTGCAAATAGCACTCGCGTCTGTTCCCAGCAAATACAGTGTATTGGACTGAAGAGAAGCTCCTGTTTTACTTAGTTTCCAATACTGAGTTGAACTAGATATGCCCCGTTTGTGTAGGAAGCACAGTTCTTTTGTTCTGAGCTAGCTCACTGTACTGGACCTATAGGAAACACAGTGGAGTGCAAGAGTGCCTGTTTCTCAAAAGCAGAGTGTTTTTCTTGTAAGGCCGACTGGGGTTTAATACAACTTCCTAAACGGAGTTGAATCACATTCAGTTTCAAGTTCTAGCATTAAGTGTTAATTCAGGGTCAGAACACCACTATTGTGCTATTCTGGCCATAAACAGTGCAAATAGCACTCGCGTCTGTTCCCAGCAAATACAGTGTATTGGACAGAAGAGAAGCTCCTGTTTTACTTAGTTTCCAATACTGAGTTGAACTAGATATGCCCTGTTTGTATAGGAAGCACAGTTCTTTTGTTCTGAGCTAGCTCACTGTACTGGCCCTATAGGAAACACAGTGGAGTGCAAGAGTGCCTGTTTCTCAAAAGCAGAGTGTTTTTCTTGTAAGGCCGACTGGGGTTTAATACAACTTCCTAATCGGAGTTCAATCACATTCAGTTTCAAGTTCTAGCATTAATTGTTAATTCAGGGTCAGAACACCACTATTGTGCTATTCTGGCCATAAACAGTACAAATAGCACTCGCGTCTGTTCCCAGCAAATACAGTGTATTGGACTGAAGAGAAGCTCCTGTTTTCCTTAGTTTCCAATACTGAGTTGAACTAGATATGCCCCGTTTGTGTAGGAAGCACAGTTCTTTTGTTCTGAGCTAGCTCACGGTACTGGCCCTATAGGAAACACAGTGGAGTGCAAGAGTGCCTGTTTCTCAAAAGCAGAGTGTTTTTCTTGTAAGGCCGACTGGGGTTTAATACAACTTCCTTAACGGAGTTGAATCACATTCAGTTTCAAGTTCTAGCATTAAGTGTTAATTCAGGGTCAGAACACCACTATTGTGCTATTCTGGCCATAAACAGTACAAATAGCACTCACGTCTGTTCCCAGCAAATACAGTGTATTGGACTGAAGAGAAGCTCCTGTTTTACTTAGTTTCCAATACTGAGTTGAACTAGATATGCCCCGTTTGTGTAGGAAGCACAGTTCTTTTGTTCTGAGCTAGCTCACTGTACTGGCCCTATAGGAAACACAGTGGAGTGCAAGAGTGCCTGTTTCTCAAAAGCAGAGTGTTTTTCTTGTAAGGCCGACTGGGGTTTAATACAACTTCCTAAACGGAGTTGAATCACATTCAGTTTCAAGTTCTAGCATTAAGTGTTAATTCAGGGTCAGAACACCACTATTGTGCTATTCTGGCCATAAACAGTGCAAATAGCACTCGCGTCTGTTCCCAGCAAATACAGTGTATTGGACTGAAGTGAAGCTCCTGTTTTACTTAGTTTCCAATACTGAGTTGAACTAGATATGCCCCGTTTGTGTAGGAAGCACAGTTCTTTTGTTCTGAGCTAGCTCACTGTACTGGCCCTATTGGAAACACAGTGGAGTGCAAGAGTGCCTGTTTCTCAAAAGCAGAGTGTTTTTCTTGTAAGGCCGACTGGGGTTTAATACAACTTCCTAAACGGAGTTGAATCACATTCAGTTTCAAGTTCTAGCATTAAGTGTTACTTCAGGGTAAGAACACCACTATTGTGCTATTCTGGACATAAACAGTGCAAATAGCACTCGCGTCTGTTCCCAGAAAATAGAGTGTATTGGACTGAAGAGAAGCTCCTGTTTTACTTAGTTTCCAATACTGAGTTGAACTAGATATGCCCCGTTTGTGTAGGATGCACAGTTCTTTTGTTCTGAGCTAGCTCACTGTACTGGCCCTATAGGAAACACAGTGGAGTGCAAGAGTGCCTGTTTCTCAAAAGCAGAGTGTTTTTCTTGTAAGGCCGACTGGGGTTTAATACAACTTCCTAAACGGAGTTGAATCACATTCAGTTTCAAGTTCTAGCATTAATTGTTAATTCAGGGTAAGACCACCACTATTGGGCTATTCTGGCCATAAACAGTGCAAATAGCACTCGCGTCTGTTCCCAGCAAATACAGTGTATTGGACTGAAGAGAAGCTCCTGTTTTACTTAGTTTCCAATACTGAGTTGAACTAGATATGCCCCGTTTGTGTAGGAAGCACAGTTCTTTTGTTCTGAGCTAGCTCACTGTACTGGCCCTATAGGAAACACAGTGGAGTGCAAGAGTGCCTGTTTCTCAAAAGCAGAGTGTTTTTCTTGTAAGGCCGACTGGGGTTTAATACAACTTCCTAAACGGAGTTGAATCACATTCAGTTTCAAGTTCTAGCATTAAGTGTTAATTCAGGGTCAGAATACCACTATTGTGCTATTCTGGCCATAAACAGTGTAAATAGCACTCGTGTCTGTTCCCAGCAAATACAGTGTATTGGACTGAAGAGAAGCTCCTGTTTTACTTAGTTTCCAATACTGAGTTGAACTAGATATGCCCCGTTTGTGTAGGAAGCACAGTTCTTTTGTTCTGAGCTAGCTCACTTTACTGGACCTATAGGAAACACAGTGGAGTGCAAGAGTGCCTGTTTCTCAAAAGCAGAGTGTTTTTCTTGTAAGGCCGACTGGGGTTTAATACAACTTCCTAAACGGAGTTGAATCCCATTCAGTTTCAAGTTCTAGCATTAAGTGTTAATTCAGGGTAAGAACACAACTATTGTGCTATTCTGGCCATAAACAGTGGAAATAGCACTCGCGTCTGTTCCCAGCATATACAGTGTATTGGACTGAAGAGAAGCTCCTGTTTTACTTAGTTTCCAATACTGAGTTGAACTAGATATGCCCCGTTTGTGTAGGAAGCACAGTTCTTTTGTTCTGAGCTAGCTCACTGTACTGGCCCTATAGGAAACACAGTGGAGTGCAAGAGTGCCTGTTTCTCAAAAGCAGAGTGTTTTTCTTGTAAGGCCAACTGGGGTTTAATACAACTTCCTAAACGGAGTTGAATCACATTCAGTTTCAAGTTCTAGCATTAAGTGTTAATTCAGGGTCAGAACACCACTATTGTGCTATTCTGGCCATAAACAGTGCAAATAGCACTCGCGTCTGTTCCCAGCAAATACAGTGTATTGGACTGAAGAGAAGCTCCTGTTTTACTTAGTTTCCAATACTGAGTTGAACTAGATATGCCCCGTTTGTGTAGGAAGCACAGTTCTTTTGTTCTGAGCTAGCTCACTGTACTGGCCCTATAGGAAACACAGTGGAGTGCAAGAGTGCCTGTTTCTCAAAAGCAGAGTGTTTTTCTTGTAAGGCCGACTGGGGTTTAATACAACTTCCTAAACGGAGTTGAATCACATTCAGTTTCAAGTTATAGCATTAAGTGTTAATTCAGGGTCAGAACACCACTATTGTGCTATTCTGGCCATAAACAGTGCAAATAGCACTCGCGTCTGTTCCCAGCAAATACAGTGTAATGGACTGAAGTGAAGCTCCTGTTTTACTTAGTTTCCAATACTGAGTTGAACTAGATATGCCCCGTTTGTGTAGGAAGCACAGTTCTTTTGTTCTGAGATAGCTCACTGTACTGGACCTATAGGAAACACAGTGGAGTGCAAGAGTGCCTGTTTCTCAAAAGCAGAGTGTTTTTCTTGTAAGGCCGACTGGGGTTTAATACAACTTCCTAAACGGAGTTGAATCACATTCAGTTTCAAGTTCTAGCATTAAGTGTTAATTCAGGGTCAGAACGCCACTATTGTGCTATTTTGGCCATAAACAGTGGAAATAGCACTCGCGTCTGTTCCCAGCATATACAGTGTATTGGACTGAAGAGAAGCTCCTGTTTTACTTAGTTTCCAATACTGAGTTGAACTAGATATGCCCCGTTTGTGTAGGAAGCACAGTTCTTTTGTTCTGAGCTAGCTCACTGTACTGGCCCTATTGGAAACACAGTGGAGTGCAAGAGTGCCTGTTTCTCAAAAGCAGAGTGTTTTTCTTGTAAGGCCAACTGGGGTTTAATACAACTTCCTAAACGGAGTTGAATCACATTCAGTTTCAAGTTCTAGCATTAAGTGTTACTTCAGGATAAGAACACCACTATTGTGCTATTCTGTCCATAAACAGTGCAAATAGCACTCGCGTCTGTTCCCAGCAAATACAGTGTATTGGACTGAAGAGAAGCTCCTGTTTTACTTAGTTTCCAATACTGAGTTAAACTAGATATGCCCCGTTTGTGTAGGAAGCACAGTTCTTTTGTTCTGAGCTAGCTCACTGTACTGGCCCTATAGGAAACACAGTGGAGTGCAAGAGTGCCTGTTTCTCAAAAGCAGAGTGTTTTTCTTGTAAGGCCGACTGGGGTTTAATACAACTTCCTAAACGGAGTTGAATCACATTCAGTGTCAAGTTCTAGCATTAAGTGTTAATTCAGGGTCAGAACACCACTATTGTGCTATTCTGGCCATAAACAGTGCAAATAGCACTCGCGTCTGTTCCCAGCAAATACAGTGTAATGGACTGAAGTGAAGCTCCTGTTTTACTTAGTTTCCAATACTGAGTTGAACTAGATATGCCCCGTTTGTGTAGGAAGCACAGTTCTTTTGTTCTGAGCTAGCTCACTGTACTGGACCTATAGGAAACACAGTGGAGTGCAAGAGTGCCTGTTTCTCAAAAGCAGAGTGTTTTTCTTGTAAGGCCGACTGGGGTTTAATACAACTTCCTAAACGGAGTTGAATCACATTCAGTTTCAAGTTCTAGCATTAAGTGTTAATTCAGGGTCAGAACACCACTATTGTGCTATTCTGGCCATAAACAGTGGAAATAGCACTCGCGTCTGTTCCCAGCATATACAGTGTATTGGACTGAAGAGAAGCTCCTGTTTTACTTAGTTTCCAATACTGAGTTGAACTAGATATGCCCCGTTTGTGTAGGAAGCACAGTTCTTTTGTTCTGAGCTAGCTCACTGTACTGGCCTATTGGAAACACAGTGGAGTGCAAGAGTGCCTGTTTCTCAAAAGCAGAGTGTTTTTCTTGTAAGGCCAACTGGGGTTTAATACAACTTCCTAAACGGAGTTGAATCACATTCAGTTTCAAGTTCTAGCATTAAGTGTTACTTCAGGGTAAGGTCACCACTATTGTGCTATTCTGGCCATAAACAGTGGAAATAGCACTCGCGTCTGTTCCCAGCATATACAGTGTATTGGACTGAAGAGAAGCTCCTGTTTTACTTAGTTTCCAATACTGAGTTGAACTAGATATGCCCCGTTTGTGTAGGAAGCACAGTTCTTTTGTTCTGAGCTAGCTCACTGTACTGGCCCTATTGGAAACACAGTGGAGTGCAAGAGTGCCTGTTTCTCAAAAGCAGATTGTTTTTCTTGTAAGGCCAACTGTTGTTTAATACAACTTCCTAAACGGAGTTGAATCACATTCAGTTTCAAGTTCTAGCATTAAGTGTTACTTCAGGGTAAGAACACCACTATTGTGCTATTCTGTCCATAAACAGTGCAAATAGCACTCGCGTCTGTTCCCAGCAAATACAGTGTATTGGACTGAAGAGAAGCTCCTGTTTTACTTAGTTTCCAATACTGAGTTGAACTAGATATGCCCCGTTTGTGTAGGAAGCACAGTTCTTTTGTTCTGAGCTAGCTCACTGTACTGGCCCTATAGGAAACACAGTGGAGTGCAAGAGTGCCTGTTTCTCAAAAGCAGAGTGTTTTTCTTGTAAGGCCGACTGGGGTTTAATACAACTTCCTAAACGGAGTTGAATCACATTCAGTTTCAAGTTCTAGCATTAAGTGTTACTTCAGTGTCAGAACACCACTATTGTGCTATTCTGGCCATAAACAGTGGAAATAGCACTCGCGTCTGTTCCCAGCATATACAGTGTATTGGACTGAAGAGAAGCTCCTGTTTTACTTAGTTTCCAATACTGAGTGGAACTAGATATGCCCCGTTTGTGTAGGAAGCACAGTTCTTTGTTCTGAGCTAGCTCACTGTACTGGCCCTATAGGAAACACAGTGGAGTGCAAGAGTGCCTGTTTCTCAAAAGCAGAGTGTTTTTCTTGTAAGGACGACTGGGGTTTAATACAACTTCCTAAACGGAGTTGAATCACATTCAGTTTCAAGTTCTAGCATTAAGTGTTAATTCAGGGTAAGAACACCACTATTGTGCTATTCTGGCCATAAAGAGTGCAAATAGCACTCGCGTCTGTTCCCAGCATATACAGTGTATTGGACTGAAGAGAAGCTCCTGTTTTACTTAGTTTCCAATACTGAGTTGAACTAGATATGCCCTGTTCCTGTAGGAAGCACAGTTCTTTTGTTCTGAGCTAGCTCACTGTACTGGCCCTATAGGAAACACAGTGGAGTGTAAGAGTGCCTGTTTCTCAAAAGCAGAGTGTTTTTCTTGTAAGGCCGACTGGGGTTTAATACAACTTCCTAAACGGAGTTGAATCACATTCAGTTTCAAGTTCTAGCATTAAGTGTTAATTCACGGTCAGAACACCACTATTGTGCTATTCTGGCCATAAACAGTGCAAATAGCACTCGCGTCTGTTCCCAGCAAATACAGTGTATTGGACTGAAGAGAAGCTCCTGTTTTACTTAGTTTCCAATACTGAGTTGAACTAGATATGCCCCGTTTGTGTAGGAAGCACAGTTCTTTTGTTCTGAGCTAACTCACTGTACTGGCCCTATAGGAAACACAGTGGAGTGCAAGAGTGCCTGTTTCTCAAAAGCAGAGTGTTTTTCTTGTAAGGCCGACTGGGGTGTAATACAACTTCCTAAACGGAGTTGAATCACATTCAGTTTCAAGTTCTAGCATTAAGTGTTAATTCAGGGTCAGAACACCACTATTGTGCTATTCTGGCCATAAACAGTGCAAATACCACTCGCGTCTGTTCCCAGCAAATACAGTGTATTGGACTGAATAGAAGCTCCTGTTTTACTTAGTTTCAAATACTGAGTTGAACTAGATATGTCCCGTTTGTGTAGGATGCACAGTTCTTTTGTTCTGAGCTAGCTCACTGTACTGGCCCTATAGGAAACACAGTGGAGTGCAAGAGTGCCTGTTTCTCAAAAGCAGAGTGTTTTTCTTGTAAGGCCGACTGGGGTTTAATACAACTTCCTAAACGGAGTTGAATCACATTCAGTTTCAAGTTCTAGCATTAAGTGTTAATTCAGGGTAAGAACACCACTATTGTGCTATTCTGGCCATAAACAGTGCAAATAACACTCGCGTCTGTTCCCAGCATATACAGTGTATTGGACTGAAGAGAAGCTCCTGTTTTAATTAGTTTCCAATACTGAGTTGAACTAGATATGCCCCGTTTGTGTAGGAAGCACAGTTCTTTTGTTCTGAGCTAGCTCACTGTACTGGCCCTATAGGAAACACAGTGGAGTGCAAGAGTGCCTGTTTCTCAAAAGCAGAGTGTTTTTCTTGTAAGGCCGACTGGGGTTTAATACAACTTCCTAAACGGAGTTGAATCACATTCAGTTTCAAGTTCTAGCATTAAGTGTTAATTCAGGGTAAGAACACCACTATTTTGCTATTCTGGCCATAAAGAGTGCAAATAGCACTCGCGTCTGTTCCCAGCAAATACAGTGTATTGGACTGAAGAGAAGCTCCTGTTTTACTTAGTTTCCAATACTGAGTTGAACTAGATATGCCCCGTTTGTGTAGGATGCACAGTTCTTTTGTTCTGAGCTAGCTCACTGTACTGGCCCTATAGGAAACACAGTGGAGTGCAAGAGTGCCTGTTTCTCAAAAGCAGAGTGTTTTTCTTGTAAGGCCGACTGGGGTTTAATACAACTTCCTAAACGGAGTTGAATCACATTCAGTTTCAAGTTCTAGCATTAAGTGTTAATTCAGGGTAAGAACACCACTATTGTGCTATTCTGGCCATAAACAGTGTAAATAGCACTCGCGTCTGTTCCCAGCAAATACAGTGTATTGGACTGAAGAAAAGCTCCTGTTTTACCTAGTTTCCAATACTGAGTTGAACTAGATATGCCCCGTTTGTGTAGGAAGCACAGTTCTTTTGTTCTGAGCTAGCTCACTGTACTGGCCCTATAGGAAACACAGTGGAGTGCAAGAGTGCCTGTTTCTCAAAAGCAGAGTGTTTTTTCTTGTAAGGCCGACTGGGGTTTAATACAACTTCCTAAACGGAGTTGAATCACATTCAGTGTCAAGTTCTAGCATTAAGTGTTAATTCAGGGTAAGAACACCACTATTGTGCTATTCTGGCCATAAACAGTGCAAATAGCACTCGCGTCTGTTCCCAGCAAATACAGTGTATTGGACTGAAGAGAAGCTCCTGTTTTACTTAGTTTCCAATACTGAGTTGAACTAGATATGCCCCGTTTGTGTAGGAAGCACAGTTCTTTTGTTCTGAGCTAACTCACTGTACTGGCCCTATAGGAAACACAGTGGAGTGCAAGAGTGCCTGTTTCTCAAAAGCAGAGTGTTTTTCTTGTAAGGCCGACTGGGGTGTAATACAACTTCCTAAACGGAGTTGAATCACATTCAGTTTCAAGTTCTAGCATTAAGTGTTAATTCAGGGTCAGAACACCACTATTGTGCTATTCTGGCCATAAACAGTGCAAATACCACTCGCGTCTGTTCCCAGCAAATACAGTGTATTGGACTGAAGAGAAGCTCCTGTTTTACTTAGTTTCAAATACTGAGTTGAACTAGATATGCCCCGTTTGTGTAGGATGCACAGTTCTTTTGTTCTGAGCTAGCTCACTGTACTGGCCCTATAGGAAACACAGTGGAGTGCAAGAGTGCCTGTTTCTCAAAAGCAGAGTGTTTTTCTTGTAAGGCCGACTGGGGTTTAATACAACTTCCTAAACGGAGTTGAATCACATTCAGTTTCAAGTTCTAGCATTAAGTGTTAATTCAGGGTAAGAACACCACTATTGTGCTATTCTGGCCATAAACAGTGCAAATAGCACTCGCGTCTGTTCCCAGCATATACAGTGTATTGGACTGAAGAGAAGCTCCTGTTTTACTTAGTTTCCAATACTGAGTTGAACTAGATATGCCCCGTTTGTGTAGGAAGCACAGTTCTTTTGTTCTGAGCTAGCTCACTGTACTGGCCCTATAGGAAACACAGTGTAGTGCAAGAGTGCCTGTTTCTCAAAAGCAGAGTGTTTTTCTTGTAAGGCCGACTGGGGTTTAATACAACTTCCTAAACGGAGTTGAATCACATTCAGTTTCAAGTTCTAGCATTAAGTGTTAATTCAGGGTAAGAACACCACTATTTTGCTATTCTGGCCATAAACAGTGCAAATAGCACTCGCGTCTGTTCCCAGCAAATACAGTGTATTGGACTGAAGAGAAGCTCCTGTTTTACTTAGTTTCCTATACTGAGTTGAACTAGATATGCCCCGTTTGTGTAGGAAGCACAGTTCTTTTGTTCTGAGCTAGCTCACTGTACTGGCCCTATAGGAAACACAGTGGAGTGCAAGAGTGCCTGTTTCTCAAAAGCAGAGTGTTTTTCTTGTAAGGCAGACTGGGGTTTAATACAACTTCCTAAACGGAGTTGAATCACATTCAGTGTCAAGTTCTAGCATTAAGTGTTAATTCAGGGTCAGAACACCACTATTGTGCTATTCTGGCCATAAACAGTGCAAATAGCACTCGCGTCTGTTCCTAGCAAATACAGTGTAATGGACTGAAGTGAAGTTCCTGTTTTACTTAGTTTCCAATACTGAGTTGAACTAGATATGCCCCGTTTGTGTAGGAAGCACAGTTCTTTTGTTCTGAGCTAGCTCACTGTACTGGACCTATAGGAAACACAGTGGAGTGCAAGAGTGCCTGTTTCTCAAAAGCAGAGTGTTTTTCTTGTAAGGCCGACTGGGGTTTAATACAACTTCCTAAACGGAGTTGAATCACATTCAGTTTCAAGTTCTAGCATTAAGTGTTAATTCAGGGTCAGAACACCACTATTGTGCTATTCTGGCCATAAACAGTGGAAATAGCACTCGCGTCTGTTCCCAGCATATACAGTGTATTGGACTGAAGAGAAGCTCCTGTTTTACTTAGTTTCCAATACTGAGTTGAACTAGATATGCCCCGTTTGTGTAGGAAGCACAGTTCTTTTGTTCTGAGCTAGCTCACTGTACTGGCCTATTGGAAACACAGTGGAGTGCAAGAGTGCCTGTTTCTCAAAAGCAGAGTGTTTTTCTTGGAAGGCCAACTGGGGTTTAATACAACTTCCTAAACGGAGTTGAATCACATTCAGTTTCAAGTTCTAGCATTAAGTGTTACTTCAGGGTAAGAACACCACTATTGTGCTATTCTGGCCATAAACAGTGGAAATAGCACTCGCGTCTGTTCCCAGCATATACAGTGTATTGGACTGAAGAGAAGCTCCTGTTTTACTTAGTTTCCAATACTGAGTTGAACTAGATATGCCCCGTTTGTGTAGGAAGCACAGTTCTTTTGTTCTGAGCTAGCTCACTGTACTGGCCCTATTGGAAACACAGTGGAGTGCAAGAGTGCCTGTTTCTCAAAAGCAGAGTGTTTTTCTTGTAAGGCCAACTGGGGTTTAATACAACTTCCTAAACGGGGTTGAATCACATTCAGTTTCAAGTTCTAGCATTAAGTGTTAATTCAGGGTAAGAACACCACTATTTTGCTATTCTGGCCATAAAGAGTGCAAATAGCACTCGCGTCTGTTCCCAGCAAATACAGTGTATTGGACTGAAGAGAAGCTCCTGTTTTACTTAGTTTCCAATACTGAGTTGAACTAGATATGCCCCGTTTGTGTAGGAAGCACAGTTCTTTTGTTCTGAGCTAGCTCACTGTACTGGCCCTATAGGAAACACAGTGGAGTGCAAGAGTGCCTGTTTCTCAAAAGCAGAGTGTTTTTCTTGTAAGGCCGACTGGGGTTTAATACAACTTCCTAAACGGAGTTGAATCACATTCAGTTTCAAGTTCTAGCATTAAGTGTTAATTCAGGGTAAGAACACCACTATTGTGCTATTCTGGCCATAAACAGTGTAAATAGCACTCGCGTCTGTTCCCAGCATATACAGTGTATTGGACTGAAGAGAAGCTCCTGTTTTACTTAGTTTCCAATACTGAGTTGAACTAGATATGCCCCGTTTGTGTAGGAAGCACAGTTCTTTTGTTCTGAGCTAGCTCACTGTACTGGCCCTATAGGAAACACAGTGGAGTGCAAGAGTGCCTGTTTCTCAAAAGCAGAGTGTTTTTCTTGTAAGGCCGACTGGAGTTTAATACAACTTCCTAAACGGAGTTGAATCACATTCAGTTTCAAGTTCTAGCATTAAGTGTTAATTCAGGGTAAGAACACCACTATTGTGCTATTCTGGCCATAAACAGTGCAAATAGCACTAGCGTCTGTTCCCAGCAAATACAGTGTATTGGACTGAAGAGAAGCTCCTGTTTTACTTAGTTTTCAATACTGAGTTGAACTAGATATGCCCCGTTTGTGTAGGAAGCACAGTTCTTTTGTTCTGAGCTAGCTCACTGTACTGGCCCTATAGGAAACACAGTGGAGTGCAAGAGTGCCTGTTTCTCAATAGCAGAGTGTTTTTCTTGTAAGGCCGACTGGGGTTTAATACAACTTCCTAAATGGAGTTGAATCACATTCAGTTTCAAGTTCTAGCATTAAGTGTTAATTCAGGGTAAGAACACCACTATTGTGCTATTCTGGCCATAAACAGTGCAAATAGCACTCGCGTCTGTTCCCAGCAAATACAGTGTATTGGACTGAAGAGAAGCTCCTGTTTTACTTAGTTTCCAATACTGAGTTGAACTAGATATGCCCCGTTTGTGTAGGAAGCACAGTTCTTTTGTTCTGAGCTAGCTCACTGTACTGGCCCTATAGGAAACACAGTGGAGTGCAAGAGTGCCTGTTTCTCAAAAGCAGAGTGTTTTTCTTTTAAGGCCGACTGGGGTGTAATACAACTTCCTAAACGGAGTTGAATCACATTCAGTTTCAAGTTCTAGCATTAAGTGTTAATTCAGGGTAAGAACACCACTATTGTGCTATTCTGGCCATAAACAGTGTAAATAGCACTCGCGTCTGTTCCCAGCATATACAGTGTATTGGACTGAAGAGAAGCTCCTGTTTTACTTAGTTTCCAATACTGAGTTGAACTAGATATGCCCCGTTTGTGTAGGAAGCACAGTTCTTTTGTTCTGAGCTAGCTCACTGTACTGGCACTATAGGAAACACAGTGGAGTGCAAGAGTGCCTGTTTCTCAAAAGCAGAGTGTTTTTCTTGTAAGGCCGACTGGGGTTTAATACAACTTCCTAAACGGAGTTGAATCACATTCAGTTTCAAGTTCTAGCATTAAGTGTTAATTCAGGGTCAGAACACCACTATTGTGCTATTCTGGCCATAAACAGTACAAATAGCACTCGCGTCTCTTCCCAGCAAATACAGTGTATTGGACTGAAGAGAAGCTCCTGTTTTACTTAGTTTCCAATACTGAGTTGAACTAGATATGCCCCGTTTGTGTAGGAAGCACAGTTCTTTTGTTCTGAGCTAGCTCACTGTACTGGCCCTATAGGAAACACAGTGGAGTGCAAGAGTGCCTGTTTCTCAAAAGCAGAGTGTTTTTCTTGTAAGGCCGACTGGGGTTTAATACAACTTCCTAAACGGAGTTGAATCACATTCAGTTTCAAGTTCTAGCATTAAGTGTTAATTCAGGGTAAGAACACCACTATTGTGCTATTCTGGCCATAAACAGTGTAAATAGCACTCGCGTCTGTTCCCAGCATATACAGTGTATTGGACTGAAGAGAAGCTCCTGTTTTACTTAGTTTCCAATACTGAGTTGAACTAGATATGCCCCGTTTGTGTAGGAAGCACAGTTCTTTTGTTCTGAGCTAGCTCACTGTACTGGCCCTATAGGAAACACAGTGGAGTGCAAGAGTGCCTGTTTCTCAAAAGCAGAGTGTTTTTCTTGTAAGGCCGACTGGGGTTTAATACAACTTCCTAAACGGAGTTGAATCACATTCAGTTTCAAGTTCTAGCATTAAGTGTTAATTCAGGGTCAGAACACCACTATTGTCCTATTCTGGCCATAAACAGTGCAATTAGCACTCGCGTCTGTTCCCAGCAAATACAGTGTATTGGACTGAAGAGAAGCTCCTGTTTTACTTAGTTTCCAATACTGAGTTGAACTAGATATGCCCCGTTTGTGTAGGAAGCACAGTTCTTTTGTTCTGAGCTAGCTCACTGTACTGGCCCTATAGGAAACACAGTGGAGTGCAAGAGTGCCTGTTTCTCAAAAGCAGAGTGTTTTTCTTGTAAGGCCGACTGGAGTTTAATACAACTTCCTAAACGGAGTTGAATCACATTCAGTTTCAAGTTCTAGCATTAAGTGTTAATTCAGGGTAAGAACACCACTATTGTGCTATTCTGGCCATAAACAGTGCAAATAGCACTAGCGTCTGTTCCCAGCAAATACAGTGTATTGGACTGAAGAGAAGCTCCTGTTTTACTTAGTTTTCAATACTGAGTTGAACTAGATATGCCCCGTTTGTGTAGGAAGCACAGTTCTTTTGTTCTGAGCTAGCTCACTGTACTGGCCCTATAGGAAACACAGTGGAGTGCAAGAGTGCCTGTTTCTCAATAGCAGAGTGTTTTTCTTGTAAGGCCGACTGGGGTTTAATACAACTTCCTAAATGGAGTTGAATCACATTCAGTTTCAAGTTCTAGCATTAAGTGTTAATTCAGGGTAAGAACACCACTATTGTGCTATTCTGGCCATAAACAGTGCAAATAGCACTCGCGTCTGTTCCCAGCAAATACAGTGTATTGGACTGAAGAGAAGCTCCTGTTTTACTTAGTTTCCAATACTGAGTTGAACTAGATATGCCCCGTTTGTGTAGGAAGCACAGTTCTTTTGTTCTGAGCTAGCTCACTGTACTGGCCCTATAGGAAACACAGTGGAGTGCAAGAGTGCCTGTTTCTCAAAAGCAGAGTGTTTTTCTTGTAAGGCCGACTGGGGTGTAATACAACTTCCTAAACGGAGTTGAATCACATTCAGTTTCAAGTTCTAGCATTAAGTGTTAATTCAGGGTAAGAACACCACTATTGTGCTATTCTGGCCATAAACAGTGTAAATAGCACTCGCGTCTGTTCCCAGCATATACAGTGTATTGGACTGAAGAGAAGCTCCTGTTTTACTTAGTTTCCAATACTGAGTTGAACTAGATATGCCCCGTTTGTGTAGGAAGCACAGTTCTTTTGTTCTGAGCTAGCTCACTGTACTGGCACTATAGGAAACACAGTGGAGTGCAAGAGTGCCTGTTTCTCAAAAGCAGAGTGTTTTTCTTGTAAGGCCGACTGGGGTTTAATACAACTTCCTAAACGGAGTTGAATCACATTCAGTTTCAAGTTCTAGCATTAAGTGTTAATTCAGGGTCAGAACACCACTATTGTGCTATTCTGGCCATAAACAGTACAAATAGCACTCGCGTCTCTTCCCAGCAAATACAGTGTATTGGACTGAAGAGAAGCTCCTGTTTTACTTAGTTTCCAATACTGAGTTGAACTAGATATGCCCCGTTTGTGTAGGAAGCACAGTTCTTTTGTTCTGAGCTAGCTCACTGTACTGGCCCTATAGGAAACACAGTGGAGTGCAAGAGTGCCTGTTTCTCAAAAGCAGAGTGTTTTTCTTGTAAGGCCGACTGGGGTTTAATACAACTTCCTAAACGGAGTTGAATCACATTCAGTTTCAAGTTCTAGCATTAAGTGTTAATTCAGGGTAAGAACACCACTATTGTGCTATTCTGGCCATAAACAGTGTAAATAGCACTCGCGTCTGCTCCCAGCATATACAGTGTATTGGACTGAAGAGAAGCTCCTGTTTTACTTAGTTTCCAATACTGAGTTGAACTAGATATGCCCCGTTTGTGTAGGAAGCACAGTTCTTTTGTTCTGAGCTAGCTCACTGTACTGGCCCTATAGGAAACACAGTGGAGTGCAAGACTGCCTGTTTCTCAAAAGCAGAGTGTTTTTCTTGTAAGGCCGACTGGGGTTTAATACAACTTCCTAAACGGAGTTGAATCACATTCAGTTTCAAGTTCTAGCATTAAGTGTTATTTCAGGGTCAGAACACCACTATTGTGCTATTCTGGCCATAAACAGTGCAAATAGCACTCGCGTCTGTTCCCAGCAAATACAGTGTATTGGACTGAAGAGAAGCTCCTGTTTTACTTAGTTTCCAATACTGAGTTGAACTAGATATGCCTCGTTTGTGTAGGAAGCACAGTTCTTTTGTTCTGAGCTAGCTCACTGTACTGGCCCTATAGGAAACACAGTGGAGTGCAAGAGTGCCTGTTTCTCAAAAGCAGAGTGTTTTTCTTGTAAGGCCGACTGGGGTTTAATACAACTTCCTAAACGGAGTTGAATCACATTCAGTTTCAAGTTCTAGCATTAAGTGTTAATTCAGGGTAAGAACACCACTATTGTGCTATTCTGGCCATAAACAGTGCAAATAGCACTAGCGTCTGTTCCCAGCAAATACAGTGTATTGGACTGAAGAGAAGCTCCTGTTTTACTTAGTTTCCAATACTGAGTTGAACTAGATATGCCCCGTTTGTGTAGGAAGCACAGTTCTTTTGTTCTGAGCTAGCTCACTGTACTGGCCCTATAGGAAACACAGTGGAGTGCAAGAGTGCCTGTTTCTCAAAAGCAGAGTGTTTTTCTTGTAAGGCCGACTGGGGTTTAATACAACTTCCTAAACGGAGTTGAATCACATTCAGTTTCAAGTTCTAGCATTAAGTGTTAATTCAGGGTAAGAACACCACTATTGTGCTATTCTGGTCATAAACAGTGAATAGAGCACTCGCGTCTGTTCCCAGCAAATACTGTGTATTGGACTGAAGAGAAGCTCCTGTTTTACTTAGTTCCAATACTGAGTTGAACTAGATATGCCCCGTTTGTGTAGGAAGCACAGTTCTTTTGTTCTGAGCTAGCTCACTGTACTGGCCCTATAGGAAACACAGTGGAGTGCAAGAGTGCCTGTTTCTCAAAAGCAGAGTGTTTTTCTTGTAAGGCCGACTGGGGTTTAATACAACTTCCTAAACGGAGTTGAATCACATTCAGTTTTAAGTTCTAGCATTAAGTGTTAATTCAGGGTAAGAACACCACTATTGTGCTATTCTGGTCATAAACAGTGAATAGAGCACTCGCGTCTGTTCCCAGCAAATACTGTGTATTGGACTGAAGAGAAGCTCCTGTTTTACTTAGTTTCCAATACTGAGTTGAACTAGATATGCCCCGTTTGTGTAGGAAGCACAGTTCTTTTGTTCTGAGCTAGCTCACTGTACTGGCCCTATAGGAAACACAGTGGAGTGCAAGAGTGCCTGTTTCTCAAAAGCAGAGTGTTTTTCTTGTAAGGCCGACTGGGGTTTAATACAACTTCCTAAACGGAGTTGAATCACATTCAGTTTCAAGTTCTAGCATTAAGTGTTAATTCAGGGTAAGAACACCACTATTGTGCTATTCTGGTCATAAACAGTGAATAGAGCACTCGCGTCTGTTCCCAGCAAATACTGTGTATTGGACTGAAGAGAAGCTCCTGTTTTACTTAGTTTCCAATACTGAGTTGAACTAGATATGCCCCGTTTGTGTAGGAAGCACAGTTCTTTTGTTCTGAGCTAGCTCACTGTACTGGCCCTATAGGAAACACAGTGGAGTGCAAGAGTGCCTGTTTCTCAAAAGCAGAGTGTTTTTCTTGTAAGGCCGACTGGGGTGTAATACAACTTCCTAAACGGAGTTGAATCACATTCAGTTTCAAGTTCTAGCATTAAGTGTTAATTCAGGGTAAGAACACCACTATTGTGCTATTCTGGCCATAAACAGTGTAAATAGCACTCGAGTCTGTTCCCAGCATATACAGTGTATTGGACTGAAGAGAAGCTCCTGTTTTACTTAGTTTCCAATACTGAGTTGAACTAGATATGCCCCGTTTGTGTAGGAAGCACAGTTCTTTTGTTCTGAGCTAGCTCACTGTACTGGCCCTATAGGAAACACAGTGGAGTACAAGAGTGCCTGTTTCTCAAAAGCAGAGTGTTTTTCTTGTAAGGCCGACTGGGGTTTAATACAACTTCCTAAACGGAGTTGAATCACATTCAGTTTCAAGTTCTAGCATTAAGTGTTAATTCAGGGTCAGAACACCACTATTGTGCTATTCTGGCCATAAACAGTGCAAATAGCACTCGCGTCTGTTCCCAGCAAATACAGTGTATTGGACTGAAGAGAAGCTCCTGTTTTACTTAGTTTCCAATACTGAGTTGAACTAGATATGCCCCGTTTGTGTAGGAAGCACAGTTCTTTTGTTCTGAGCTAGCTCACTGTACTGGCCCTATAGGAAACACAGTGGAGTGCAAGAGTGCCTGTTTCTCAAAAGCAGAGTGTTTTTCTTGTAAGGCCGACTGGGGTTTAATACAACTTCCTAAACGGAGTTGAATCACATTCAGTTTCAAGTTCTAGCATTAAGTGTTAATTCAGGGTAAGAACACAACTATTGTGCTATTCTGGCCATAAACAGTGCAAATAGCACTCGCGTCTGTTCCCAGCAAATACAGTGTATTGGACTGAAGAGAAGCTCCTGTTTTACTTAGTTTCCAATACTGAGTTGAACTAGATATGCCCCGTTTGTGTAGGAAGCACAGTTCTTTTGTTCTGAGCTAGCTCACTGTACTGGCCCTATAGGAAACACAGTGGAGTGCAAGAGTGCCTGTTTCTCAAAAGCAGAGTGTTTTTCTTGTAAGGCCGACTGGGGTTTAATACAACTTCCTAAACGGAGTTGAATCACATTCAGTTTGAAGTTCTAGCATTAAGTGTTAATTCAGGGTAAGAACACCACTATTGTGCTATTCTGGCAATAAACAGTGCAAATAGCACTCGCGTTTGTTCACAGCAAATACAGTGTATTGGACTGAAGAGAAGCTCCTGTTTTACTTAGTTTCCAATACTGAGTTGAACTAGATATGCCCCGTTTGTGTAGGAAGCACAGTTCTTTTGTTCTGAGCTAGCTCACTGTACTGGCCCTATAGGAAACACAGTGGAGTGCAAGAGTGCCTGTTTCTCAAAAGCAGAGTGTTTTTCTTGTAAGGCCGACTGGGGTTTAATACAACTTCCTAAACGGAGTTGAATCACATTCAGTTTCAAGTTCTAGCATTAAGTGTTAATTCAGGGTAAGAACACCACTATTGTGCTATTCTGGCCATAAACAGTGCAAATAGCACTCGCGTCTGTTCCCAGCAAATACAGTGTATTGGACTGAAGAGAAGCTCCTGTTTTACTTAGTTTCCAATGCTGAGTTGAACTAGATATGCCCCGTTTGTGTAGGAAGCACAGTTCTTTTGTTCTGAGCTAGCTCACTGTACTGGCCCTATAGGAAACACAGTGGAGTGCAAGAGTGCCTGTTTCTCAAAAGCAGAGTGTTTTTCTTGTAAGGCCGACTGGGGTGTAATACAACTTCCTAAACGGAGTTGAATCACATTCAGTTTGAAGTTCTAGCATTAAGTGTTAATTCAGGGTAAGAACACCACTATTGTGCTATTCTGGCAATAAACAGTGCAAATAGCACTCGCGTTTGTTCACAGCAAATACAGTGTATTGGACTGAAGAGAAGCTCCTGTTTTACTTAGTTTCCAATACTGAGTTGAACTAGATATGCCCCGTTTGTGTAGGAAGCACAGTTCTTTTGTTCTGAGCTAGATCACTGTACTGGCCCTATAGGAAACACAGTGGAGTGCAAGAGTGCCTGTTTCTCAAAAGCAGAGTGTTTTTCTTGTAAGGCCGACTGGGGTTTAATACAACTTCCTAAACGGAGTTGAATCACATTCAGTTTCAAGTTCTAGCATTAAGTGTTAATTCAGGGTAAGAACACCACTATTGTGCTATTCTGGCCATAAACAGTGCAAATAGCACTCGCGTCTGTTCCCAGCAAATACAGTGTATTGGACTGAAGAGAAGCTCCTGTTTTACTTAGTTTCCAATACTGAGTTGAACTAGATATGCCCCGTGTGTGTAGGAAGCACAGTTCTTTTGTTCTTAACTAGCTCACTATACTGGCCCTATAGGAAACACAGTGGAGTGCAAGAGTGCCTGTTTCTCAATAGCAGAGTGTTTTTCTTGTAAGGCCGACTGGGGTTTAATACAACTTCCTAAACGGAGTTGAATCACATTCAGTGTCAAGTTCTAGCATTAAGTGTTAATTCAGGGTCAGAACACCACTATTGTGCTATTCTGGCCATAAACAGTGTAAATAGCACTCGCGTCTGTTCCCAGCAAATACAGTGTATTGGACTGAAGAGAAGCTCCTGTTTTACTTAGTTTCCAATACTGAGTTGAACTAGATATGCCCCGTTTTTGTAGGAAGCACAGTTCTTTTGTTCTGAGCTAGCACACTCTACTGGCCCTATAGGAAACACAGTGGAGTGCAAGAGTGCCTGTTTCTCAAAGGCAGAGTGTTTTTCTTGTAAGGCCGACTGGGGTTTAATACAACTTCCTAAACGGAGTTGAATCACATTCAGTTTCTTTTCTAGCATTAAGTGTTAATTCAGGGTAAGAACACCACTATTGTGCTATTCTGGCCATAAACAGTGCAAATAGCACTCGCGTCTGTTCCCAGCAAATACAGTGTATTGGACTGAAGAGAAGCTCCTGTTTTACTTAGTTTCCAATACTGAGTTGAACTAGATATGCCCCGTTTGTGTAGGAAGCACAGTACTTTTGTTCTGAGCTAGCTCACTGTACTGGCCCTATAGGAAACACAGTGAGTGCAAGAGTGCCTGTTTCTCAAAAGCAGAGTGTTTTTCTTGTAAGGCCGACTGGGGTTTAATACAACTTCCTAAACGGAGTTGAATCACATTCAGTTTCAAGTTCTAGCATTAAGTGTTAATTCAGGGTAAGAACACCACTATTGTGCTATTCTGGCCATAAACAGTACAAATAGCACTCGCGTCTGTTCCCAGCAAATGCAGTGTATTGGACTGAAGAGAAGCTCCTGTTTTACTTAGTTTCCAATACTGAGTTGAACTAGATATGCCCCGTTTGTGTAGGAAGCACAGTTCTTTTGTTCTGAGCTAGCTCACTATACTGGCCCTATAGGAAACACAGTGGAGTGCAAGAGTGCCTGTTTCTCAATAGCAGAGTGTTTTTCTTGTAAGGCCGACTGGGGTTTAATACAACTTCCTAAATGGAGTTGAATCACATTCAGTTTCAAGTTCTAGCATTAAGTGTTAATTCAGGGTCAGAACACCACTATTGTGCTATTCTGGCCATAAACAGTGCAAATAGCACTCGCGTCTGTTCCCAGCAAATACAGTGTATTGGACTGAAGAGAAGCTCCTGTTTTACTTAGTTTTCAATACTGAGTTGAACTAGATATGCCCCGTTGGTGTAGGAAGCACAGTTCTTTTGCTCTGGGCTAGCTCACTGTATTGGCCCTATAGGAAACACAGTAGAGTGCAAGAGTGCCTGTTTCTCAAAAGCAGAGTGTTTTTCTTGTAAGGCCGACTGGGGTTCAATACAACTTCCTAAACGGAGTTCAATCACATTCAGTTTCAAGTTCTAGCATTAAGTGTTAATTCAGGGTCAGAACACCACTATTGTGCTATTCTGGCCATAAACAGTGCAAATAGCACTCGCGTCTGTTCCCAGCAAATACAGTGTATTGGACTGAAGAGAAGCTCCTGTTTTACTTAGTTTCCAATACTGAGTTGAACTAGATATGCCCCGTTTGTGTAGGAAGCACAGTTCTTTTGTTCTGAGCAAGCTCACTGTACTGGCCCTATAGGAAACACAGTGGAGTGCAAGAGTGCCTGTTTCTCAAAAGCAGAGTGTTTTTCTTGTAAGAGCGACTGGGGTGTAATACAACTTCCTAAACGGAGTTGAATCACATTCAGTTTCAAGTTCTAGCATTAAGTGTTAATTCAGGGTCAGAACACCACTATTGTGCTATTCTGGCCATAAACAGTGCAAATAGCACTCGCGTCTGTTCCCAGCAAATACAGTGTGTTGTACTGAAGAGAAGCTCCTGTTTTACTTAGTTTCCAATACTGAGTTGAACTAGATATGCCCCGTTTGTGTAGGAAGCACAGTTCTTTTGTTCTGAGCTAGCTCACTGTAGTGGCCCTATAGGAAACACAGTGGAGTGCAAGAGTGCCTGTTTCTCAAAAGCAGAGTGTTTTTCTTGTAAGGCCGACTGGGGTTTAATACAACTTCCTAAACGGAGTTGAATCACATTCAGTTTCAAGTTCTAGCATTAAGTGTTACTTCAGGGTCAGAACACCACTATTGTGCTCTTCTGGCCATAAACAGTGCAAATAGCACTCGCGTCTGTTCCCAGCAAATACAGTGTATTGGACTGACGAGAAGCTCCTGTTTTGCTTAGTTTCCAATACTGAGTTGAACTAGATATGCCCCGTTTGTGTAGGAAGCACAGTTCTTTTGTTCTGAGCTAGCTCACTGTACTGGCCCTATAGGAAACACAGTGGAGTGCAAGAGTGCCTGTTTCTCAAAAGCAGAGTGTTTTTCTTGTAAGGCCGACTGGGGTTTAATACAACTTCCTAAACGGAGTTGAATCACATTCAGTTTCAAGTTCTAGCATTAGTGTTAATTCAGGGTAAGAACACCACTATTGTGCTATTCTGGCCATAAACAGTGCAAATAGCACTCGCGTCTGTTCCCAGCAAATACAGTGTATTGGACTGAAGAGAAGCTCCTGTTTTACCTAGTTTCCAATACTTAGTTGAACTAGATATATCCCATTTGTGTAGGAAGCACAGTTCTTTTGTTCTGAGCTAGCTCACTGTACTGTCCCTATAGGAAACACAGTGGAGTGCAAGAGTGCCTGTTTCTCAAAAGCAGAGTGTTTTTCTTGTAAGGCCGACTGGGGTTAAATACAACTTCCTAAACGGAGTTGAATCACATTCAGTTTCAAGTTCTAGCATTAAGTGTTAATTCAGGGTAAGAACACCACTATTGTGCTATTCTGGCGATAAACAGTGCAAATAGCACTCGCGTCTCTTCCCAGCAAATACAGTGTATTGGACTGACGAGAAGCTCCTGTTTTCCTTAGTTTCAAATACTGAGTTGAACTAGATATGCCCCGTTTGTGTAGGAGGCACAGTTTTTTGTTCTGAGCTAGCTCACTGTACTGGCCCTATAGGAAACACAGTGGAGTGCAAGAGTGCCTGTTTCTCAAAAGCAGAGTGTTTTTCTTGTAAGGCCGACTGGGGTTTAACACAACTTCCTAAACGGAGTTGAATCACATTCAGTTTCAAGTTCTAGCATTAAGTGTTAATTCAGGGTCAGAACACCACTATTGTGCTATTCTGGCCATAAACAGTGCAAATAGCACTCGCGTCTGTTCCCAGCAAATACAGTGTATTGGACTGAAGAGAAGCTCCTGTTTTACTTAGTTTCCAATACTGAGTTGAACTAGATATGCCCCGTTTGTGTAGGAAGCACAGTTCTTTTGTTCTGAGCTAGCTCACTGTACCGGCCCTATAGGAAACACAGTGGAGTGCAAGAGTGCCTGTTTCTCAAAAGCAGAGTGTTTTTCTTGTAAGGCCGACTGGGGTTTAATACAACTTCCTAAACGGAGTTGAATCACATTCAGTTTCAAGTTCTAGCATTAAATGTTAACTCAGGGTCAGAACACCACTATTGTTCTATTCTGGCCATAAACAGTGCAAATAGCACTCGCGTCTGTTCCCAGCAAATACAGTGTATTGGACTGAATAGAAGATCCTGTTTTACTTAGTTTTCAATACTGAGTTGAACTAGATATGCCCCGTTTGTGTAGGAAGCACAGTTCTTTTGTTCTGAGCTAGCACACTGTACTGGCCCTATAGGAAACACAGTGGAGTGCAAGAGTGCCTGTTTCTCAAAGGCAGAGTGTTTTTCTTGTAAGGCCGACTGGGGTTTAATACAACTTCCTAAACGGAGTTGAATCACATTCAGTTTCAAGTTCTAGCATTAAGTGTTAATTCAGGGTAAGAACACCACTATTGTGCTATTCTGGCCATAAACAGTGCAAATAGCACTCGCGTCTGTTCCCAGCATATACAGTGTATTGGAGTAAAGAGAAGCTCCTGTTTTACTTAGTTTCCAATACTGAGTTGAACTAGATATGCCCCGTTTGTGTAGGAAGCACAGTTCTTTTGTTCTGAGCTAGCTCACTGTACTGGCCCTATAGGAAACACAGTGGAGTGCAAGAGTGCCTGTTTCTCAAAAGCAGAGTGTTTTTCTTGTAAGGCCGACTGGGGTTTAATACAACTTCCTAAACGGAGTTGAATCACATTCAGTTTCAAGTTCTAGCATTAAGTGTTACTTCAGGGTCAGAACACCACTATTGTGCTATTCTGGCCATAAACAGTGCAAATAGCACTCGCGTCTGCCCCAGCAAATACAGTGTATTGGACTGAAGAGAAGCTCCTGTTTTACTTAGTTTCCAATACTGAGTTGAACTAGATATGCCCCGTTTGTGTAGGAAGCACAGTTCTTTTGTTCTGAGCTAGCTCACTGTACTGGCCCTATAGGAAACACAGTGGAGTGCAAGAGTGCCTGTTTCTCAAAAGCAGAGTGTTTTTCTTGTAAGGCCGACTGGGGTTTAATACAACTTCCTAAACGGAGTTGAATCACATTCAGTTTCAAGTTCTAGCATTAAGTGTTACTTCAGGGTCAAAACACCACTATTGTGCTCTTCTGGCCATAAACAGTGCAAATAGCACTCGCGTCTGTTCCCAGAAAATACAGTGTATTGGACTGAAGAGAAGCTCCTGTTTTCCTTAGTTTCCAATACTGAGTTGCACTAGATATGCCCCGTTTGTGTAGGAAGCACAGTTCTTTTGTTCTGAGCTAGCTCACTGTACTGGCCCTATAGGAAACACAGTGGAGTGCAAGAGTGCCTGTTTCTCAAAAGCAGAGTGTTTTTCTTGTAAGGCCGACTGGGGTTTAATACAACTTCCTAAACGGAGTTGAATCACATTCAGTTTCAAGTTCTAGCATTAGTGTTAATTCAGGGTAAGAACACCACTATTGTGCTATTCTGGCTATAAACAGTGCAAATAGCAATCGCGTCTATTCCCAGCAAATAGAGTGTATTGGACTGAAGAGAAGCTCCTGTTTTACCTAGTTTCCAATACTTAGTTGAACTAGATATGCCCCATTTGTGTAGGAAGCACAGTTCTTTTGTTCTGAGCTAGCTCACTGTACTGTCCCTATAGGAAACACAGAGGAGTGCAAGAGTGCCTGTTTCTCAAAAGCAGAGTGTTTTTCTTGTAAGGCCGACTGGGGTTTAATACAACTTCCTAAACGGAGTTGAATCACATTCAGTTTCAAGTTCTAGCATTAAGTGTTACTTCAGGGTCAGAACACCACTATTGTGCTATTCTGGCCATAAACAGTGCAAATAGCACTCGCGTCTGTTCCCAGCAAATACAGTGTATTGGACTGAAGAGAAGCTCCTGTTACTTAGTTTCCAATACTGAGTTGAACTAGATATGCCCCGTTTGTGTAGGAAGCACAGTTCTTTTGTTCTGAGCTAGCTCACTGTACTGGCCCTATAGGAAACACAGTGGAGTGCAAGAGTGCCTGTTTCTCAAAAGCAGAGTGTTTTTCTTGTAGGCCGACTGGGGTTTAATACAACTTCCTAAACGGAGTTTAATCACATTCAGTTTCAAGTTCTAGCATTAAGTGTTAATTCAGGGTAAGAACACCACTATTGTGCTATTCTGGCCATAAACTGTGCAAATAGCACTCGCGTCTCTGCCCAGCAAATACAGTGTATTGGACTGAAGAGAAGCTCCTGTTTTACTTAGTTTCCAATACTGAGTTGAACTAGATATGCCCCGTTTGTGTAGGAAGCACAGTTCTTTTGTTCTGAGCTAGCTCACTGTACTGGCCCTATAGGAAACACAGTGGAGTGCAAGAGTGCCTGTTTCTCAAAAGCAGAGTGTTTTTCTTGTAAGGCCGACTGGGGTTTAATACAACTTCCTAAACGGAGTTGAATCACATTCAGTTTCAAGTTCTAGCATTAAGTGTTAATTCAGGGTAAGAACACCACTATTGTGCTATTCTGGCCATAAACAGTGCAAATAGCACTCGCGTCTGTTCCCAGCATATACAGTGTATTGGAGTAAAGAGAAGCTCCTGTTTTACTTAGTTTCCAATACTGAGTTGAACTAGATATGCCCCGTTTGTGTAGGAAGCACAGTTCTTTTGTTCTGAGCTAGCTCACTGTACTGGCCCTATAGGAAACACAGTGGAGTGCAAGAGTGCCTGTTTCTCAAAAGCAGAGTGTTTTTCTTGTAAGGCCGACTGGGGTTTAATACAACTTCCTAAACGGAGTTGAATCACATTCAGTTTCAAGTTCTAGCATTAAGTGTTACTTCAGGGTCAGAACACCACTATTGTGCTATTCTGGCCATAAACAGTGCAAATAGCACTCGCGTCTGCCCCAGCAAATACAGTGTATTGGACTGAAGAGAAGCTCCTGTTTTACTTAGTTTCCAATACTGAGTTGAACTAGATATGCCCCGTTTGTGTAGGAAGCACAGTTCTTTTGTTCTGAGCTAGCTCACTGTACTGGCCCTATAGGAAACACAGTGGAGTGCAAGAGTGCCTGTTTCTCAAAAGCAGAGTGTTTTTCTTGTAAGGCCGACTGGGGTTTAATACAACTTCCTAAAAGGAGTTGAATCACATTCAGTTTCAAGTTCTAGCATTAAGTGTTACTTCAGGGTCAAAACACCACTATTGTGCTCTTCTGGCCATAAACAGTGCAAATAGCACTCGCGTCTGTTCCTAGCAAATACAGTGTATTGGACTGAAGAGAAGCTCCTGTTTTCCTTAGTTTCCAATACTGAGTTGCACTAGATATGCCCCGTTTGTGTAGGAAGCACAGTTCTTTTGTTCTGAGCTAGCTCACTGTAGTGGCCCTATAGGAAACACAGTGGAGTGCAAGAGTGCCTGTTTATCAAAAGCAGAGTGTTTTTCTTGTAAGGCCGACTGGGGTTTAATACAACTTCCTAAACGGAGTTGAATCACATTCAGTTTCAAGTTCTAGCATTAGTGTTAATTCAGGGTAAGAACACCACTATTGTGCTATTCTGGCTATAAACAGTGCAAATAGCAATCGCGTCTATTCCCAGCAAATAGAGTGTATTGGACTGAAGAGAAGCTCCTGTTTTACCTAGTTTCCAATACTTAGTTGAACTAGATATGCCCCATTTGTGTAGGAAGCACAGTTCTTTTGTTCTGAGCTAGCTCACTGTACTGTCCCTATAGGAAACACAGAGGAGTGCAAGAGTGCCTGTTTCTCAAAAGCAGAGTGTTTTTCTTGTAAGGCCGACTGGGGTTTAATACAACTTCCTAAACGGAGTTGAATCACATTCAGTTTCAAGTTCTAGCATTAAGTGTTAATTCAGGGTCAGAACACCACTATTGTGCTCTTCTGGCCATAAACAGTGCAAATAGCACTCGCGTCTGTTCCCAGCAAATACAGTGTATTGGACTGAAGAGAAGCTCCTGTTTAACTTAGTTTCCAATACTGAGTTGAACTAGATATGCCCCGTTTGTGTAGGAAGCACAGTACTTTTGTTCTGAGCTAGCTCACTGTACTGGCCCTATAGGAAACACACTGAGTGCAAGAGTGCCTGTTTCTCAAAAGCAGAGTGTTTTTCTTGTAAGGCCGACTGGGGTTTAATACAACTTCCTAAACGGAGTTGAATCACATTCAGTTTCAAGTTCTAGCATTACGTGTTAATTCAGGGTAAGAACACCACTATTGTGCTATTCTTGCCATAAACAGTACAAATAGCACTCGCGTCTGTTCCCAGCAAATGCAGTGTATTGGACTGAAGAGAAGCTCCTGTTTTACCTAGTTTCCAATACTGAGTTGAACTAGATATGCCCCGTTTGTGTAGGAAGCACAGTTCTTTTGTTCTGAGCTAGCTCACTATACTGGCCCTATAGGAAACACCGTGGAGTGCAAGAGTGCCTGTTTCTCAATAGCAGAGTGTTTTTCTTGTAAGGCCGACTGGGGTTTAATACAACTTCCTAAACGGAGTTGAATCACATTCAGTTTCAAGTTCTAGCATTAAGTGTTAAATCAGGGTAAGAACACCACTATTGTGCTATTCTGGCCATAAACAGTGCAAATAGCACTCGCGTCTGTTCCCAGCAAATACAGTGTATTGGACTGAAGAGAAGCTCCTGTTTTACTTAGTTTTCAATATTGAGTTGAACTAGATATGCCCCGTTGGTGTAGGAAGCACAGTTCTTTTGTTCTGAGCTAGCTCACTGTATTGGCCCTATAGGAAACACAGTAGAGTGCAAGAGTGCCTGTTTCTCAAGAGCAGAGTGTTCTTCTTGTAAGGCCGACTGGGGTTTAATACAACTTCCTAAACGGAGTTGAATCACATTCAGTTTCAAGTTCTAGCATTAAGTGTTACTTCAGGGTCAAAACACCACTATTGTGCTCTTCTGGCCATAAACAGTGCAAATAGCACTCGCGTCTGTTCCCAGCAAATACAGTGTATTGGACTGACGAGAAGCTCCTGTTTTCCTTAGTTTCCAATACTGAGTTGAACTAGATATGCCCCGTTTGTGTAGGAAGCACAGTTCTTTTGTTCTGAGCTAGCTCACTGTACTGGCCCTATAGGAAACACAGTGGAGTGCAAGAGTGCCTGTTTATCAAAAGCAGAGTGTTTTTCTTGTAAGGCCGACTGGGGTTTAATACAACTTCCTAAACGGAGTTGAATCACATTCAGTTTCAAGTTCTAGCATTAGTGTTAATTCAGGGTAAGAACACCACTATTGTGCTATTCTGGCCATAAACAGTGCAAATAGCACTCGCGTCTGTTCCCAGCAAATAGAGTGTATTGTACTGAAGAGAAGCTCCTGTTTTACCTAGTTTCCAATACTTAGTTGAACTAGATATGCCCCATTTGTGTAGGAAGCACAGTTCTTTTGTTCTGAGCTAGCTCACTGTACTGTCCCTATAGGAAACACAGTGGAGTGCAAGAGTGCCTGTTTCTCAAAAGCAGAGTGTTTTTCTTGTAAGGCCGACTGGGGTTTAATACAACTTCCTAAACGGAGTTGAATCACATTCAGTTTCAAGTTCTAGCATTAAGTGTTACTTCAGGGTCAGAACACCACTATTGTGCTATTCTGGCCATAAACAGTGCAAATAGCACTCGCGTCTGTTCCCAGCAAATACAGTGTATTGGACTGAAGAGAAGCTCCTGTTTTACTTAGTTTCCAATACTGAGTTGAACTAGATATGCCCCGTTTGTGTAGGAAGCACAGTTCTTTTGTTCTGAGCTAGCTCACTGTACTGGCCCTATAGGAAACACAGTGGAGTGCAAGAGTGCCTGTTTCTCAAAAGCAGAGTGTTTTTCTTGTAAGGCCGACTGGGGTTTAATACAACTTCCTAAACGGAGTTGAATCACATTCAGTTTCAAGTTCTAGCATTAAGTGTTACTTCAGGGTCAGAACACCACTATTGTGCTATTCTGGCCATAAACAGTGCAAATAGCACTCGCGTCTGTTCCCAGCAAATACAGTGTATTGGACTGAAGAGAAGCTCCTGTTTTACTTAGTTTCCAATACTGAGTTGAACTAGATATGCCCCGTTTGTGTAGGAAGCACAGTTCTTTTGTTCTGAGCTAGCTCACTGTACTGGCCCTATAGGAAACACAGTGGAGTGCAAGAGTGCTTGTTTCTCAAAAGCAGAGTGTTTTTCTTGTAGGCCGACTGGGGTTTAATACAACTTCCTAAACGGAGTTGAATCACATTCAGTTTCAAGTTCTAGCATTAAGTGTTAATTCAGGGTAAGAACACCACTATTGTGCTCTTCTGGCCATAAACTGTGCAAATAGCACTCGCGTCTCTTCCCAGCAAATACAGTGTATTGGACTGACGAGAAGCTCCTGTTTTCCTTAGTTTCCAATACTGAGTTGAACTAGATATGCCCCGTTTGTGTAGGAGGCACAGTTCTTTTGTTCTGAGCTAGCTCACTGTACTGGCCCTATAGGAAACACAGTAGAGTGCAAGAGTGCCTGTTTCTCAAAAAGGAGTGTTTTTCTTGTAAGGTCGACTGGGGTTTAATACAACTTCCTAAACGGAGTAGAATCACATTCAGTTTCAAGTTCTAGCATTAAGTGTTAATTCAGGGTCAGAACACCACTATTGTGCTATTCTGGCCATAAACAGTGCAAATAGAACTCGCTTCTGTTCCCAGCAAATACAGTGTATTGGACTGAAGAGAAGCTCCTGTTTTACTTAGTTTCCAATACTGAGTTGAACTAGATATGCCCCGTTTGTGTAGGAAGCACAGTTCTTTTGTTCTGAGGTAGCTCACTGTACTGGCCCTATAGGAAACACAGTGGAGTGCAAGAGTGCCTGTTTCTCAAAAGCAGAGTGTTTTTCTTGTAAGGCCGACTGGGGTGTAATACAACTTCCTAAACGGAGTTGAATCACATTCAGTTTCAAGTTCTAGCATTAAGTGTTAATTCAGGGTAAAAACACCACTATTGTGCTATTCTGGCCATAAACAGTGTAAATAGCACTCGAGTCTGTTCCCAGCATATACAGTGTATTGGACTGAAGAGAAGCTCCTGTTTTACTTAGTTTCCAATACTGAGTTGAACTAGATATGCCCCGTTTGTGTAGGAAGCACAGTTCTTTTGTTCTGAGCTAGCTCACTGTACTGGCCCTATAGGAAACACAGAGGAGTACAAGAGTGCCTGTTTCTCAAAAGCAGAGTGTTTTTCTTGTAAGGCCGACTGGGGTTTAATACAACTTCCTAAACGGAGTTGAATCACATTCAGTTTCAAGTTCTAGCATTAAGTGTTAATTCAGGGTCAGAACACCACTATTGTGCTATTCTGGCCATAAACAGTGCAAATAGCACTCGCGTCTGTTCCCAGCAAATACAGTGTATTGGACTGAAGAGAAGCTCCTGTTTTACTTAGTTTCCAATACTGAGTTGAACTAGATATGCCCCGTTTGTGTAGGAAGCACAGTTCTTTTGTTCTGAGCTAGCTCACTGTACTGGCCCTATAGGAAACACAGTGGAGTGCAAGAGTGCCTGTTTCTCAAAAGCAGAGTGTTTTTCTTGTAAGGCCGACTGGGGTTTAATACAACTTCCTAAACGGAGTTGAATCACATTCAGTTTCAAGTTCTAGCATTAGTGTTAATTCAGGGTAAGAACACCACTATTGTGCTATCCTGGCCATAAACAGTGCAAATAGCACTCGCGTCTGTTCCCAGCAAATACAGTGTATTGGACTGAAGAGAAGCTCCTGTTTTACTTAGTTTCCAATACTGAGTTGAACTAGATATGCCCCGTTTGTGTAGGAAGCACAGTTCTTTTGTTCTGAGCTAGCTCACTGTACTGGCCCTATAGGAAACACAGTGGAGTGCAAGAGTGCCTGTTTCTCAAAAGCAGAGTGTTTTTCTTGTAAGGCCGACTGGGGTTTAATACAACTTCCTAAACGGAGTTGAATCACATTCAGTTTCAAGTTCTAGCATTAAGTGTAAATTCAGGGTAAGAACACCACTATTGTGCTATTCTGGCCATAAACAGGGCAAATAGCACTCGCGTCTGTTCCCAGCAAATACAGTGTATTGGACTGAAGAGAAGCTCCTGTTTTACTTAGTTTCCAATACTGAGTTGAACTAGATATGCCCCGTTTGTGTAGGAAGCACAGTTCTTTTGTTCTGAGCTAGCTCACTGTACTGGCCCTATAGGAAACACAGTGGAGTGCAAGAGTGCCTATTTCTCAAAAGCAGAGTGTTTTTCTTGTAAGGCCGACTGGGGTTTAATACAACTTCCTAAACGGAGTTGAATCACATTCAGTTTCAAGTTCTAGCATTAGTGTTAATTCAGGGTAAGAACACCACTATTGTGCTATTTTGGCCATAAACAGTGCAAATAGCACTCGTGTCTGTTCCCAGCAAATACAGTGTATTGGACTGAAGAGAAGCTCCTGTTTTACTTAGTTTCCAATACTGAGTTGAACTAGATATGCCCCGTTTGTGTAGGAAGCACAGTTCTTTTGTTCTGAGCTAGCTCACTGTACTGGCCCTATAGGAAACACAGTGGAGTGCAAGAGTGCCTGTTTCTCAAAAGCAGAGTGTTTTTCTTGTAAGGCCGACTGGGGTTTAATACAACTTCCTAAACGGAGTTGAATCACATTCAGTTTCAAGTTCTAGCATTAAGTGTAAATTCAGGGTAAGAACACCACTATTGTGCTATTCTGGCCATAAACAGGGCAAATAGCACTCGCGTCTGTTCCCAGCAAATACAGTGTATTGGACTGAAGAGAAGCTCCTGTTTTACTTAGTTTCCAATACTGAGTTGAACTAGATATGCCCCGTTTGTGTAGGAAGCACAGTTCTTTTGTTCTGAGCTAGCTCACTGTACTGGACCTATAGGAAACACAGTGGAGTGCAAGAGTGCCTGTTTCTCAAGAGCATAGTGTTTTTCTTGTAAGGCCGACTGGGGTTTAATACAACTTCCTAAACGGAGTTGAATCACATTCAGTTTCAAGTTCTAGCATTAAGTGTTAATTCAGGGTAAGAACACAACTATTGTGCTATTCTGGCCATAAACAGTGCAAATAGCACTCGCGTCTGTTCCCAGCAAATACAGTGTATTGGACTGAAGAGAAGCTCCTGTTTTACTTAGTTTCCAATACTGAGTTGAACTAGATATGCCCCGTTTGTGTAGGAAGCACAGTTCTTTTGTTCTGAGCTAGCTCACTGTACTGGCCCTATAGGAAACACAGTGGAGTGCAAGAGTGCCTGTTTCTCAAAAGCAGAGTGTTTTTCTTGTAAGGCCGACTGGGGTTTAATACAACTTCCTAAACGGAGTTGAATCACATTCAGTTTCAAGTTCTAGCATTAAGTGTAAATTCAGGGTAAGAACACCACTATTGTGCTATTCTGGCCATAAACAGGGCAAATAGCACTCGCGTCTGTTCCCAGCAAATACAGTGTATTGGACTGAAGAGAAGCTCCTGTTTTACTTAGTTTCCAATACTGAGTTGAACTAGATATGCCCCGTTTGTGTAGGAAGCACAGTTCTTTTGTTCTGAGCTAGCTCACTGTACTGGCCCTATAGGAAACACAGTGGAGTGCAAGAGTGCCTATTTCTCAAAAGCAGAGTGTTTTTCTTGTAAGGCCGACTGGGGTTTAATACAACTTCCTAAACGGAGTTGAATCACATTCAGTTTCAAGTTCTAGCATTAGTGTTAATTCAGAGTAAGAACACCACTATTGTGCTATTTTGGCCATAAACAGTGCAAATAGCACTCGTGTCTGTTCCCAGCAAATACAGTGTATTGGACTGAAGAGAAGCTCCTGTTTTACTTAGTTTCCAATACTGAGTTGAACTAGATATGCCCCGTTTGTGTAGGAAGCACAGTTTTTTGTTCTGAGCTAGCTCACTGTACTGGCCCTATAGGAAACACAGTGGAGTGCAAGAGTGCCTGTTTCTCAAAAGCAGAGTTTTTTTCTTGTAAGGCCGACTGGGGTTTAATACAACTTCCTAAACGGAGTTGAATCACATTCAGTTTCAAGTTCTAGCATTAAGTGTAAATTCAGGGTAAGAACACCACTATTGTGCTATTCTGGCCATAAACAGGGCAAATAGCACTCGCGTCTGTTCCCAGCAAATACAGTGTATTGGACTGAAGAGAAGCTCCTGTTTTACTTAGTTTCCAATACTGAGTTGAACTAGATATGCCCCGTTTGTGTAGGAAGCACAGTTCTTTTGTTCTGAGCTAGCTCACTGTACTGGCCCTATAGGAAACACAGTGGAGTGCAAGAGTGCCTGTTTCTCAAAAGCAGAGTGTTTTTCTTGTAAGGCCGACTGGGGTTTAATACAACTTCCTAAACGGAGTTGAATCACATTCAGTTTCAAGTTCTAGCATTAAGTGTTAATTCAGGGTAAGAACACCACTATTGTGCTATTCTGGCCATAAACAGTGTAAATAGCACTCGCGTCTGTTCCCAGCAAATACAGTGTATTGGACTGAAGAGAAGCTCCTGTTTTACTTAGTTTCCAATACTGAGTTGAACTAGATATGCCCCGTTTGTGTAGGAAGCACAGTTCTTTTGTTCTGAGCTAGCTCACTGTACTGGACCTATAGGAAACACAGTGGAGTGCAAGAGTGCCTGTTTCTCAAGAGCATAGTGTTTTTCTTGTAAGGCCGACTGGGGTTTAATACAACTTCCTAAACGGAGTTGAATCACATTCAGTTTCAAGTTCTAGCATTAAGTGTTAATTCAGGGTAAGAACACAACTATTGTGCTATTCTGGCCATAAACAGTGCAAATAGCACTTGCGTCTGTTTCCAGCAAATACAGTGTATTGGACTGAAGAGAAGCTCCTGTTTTACTTAGTTTCCAATACTGAGTTGAACTAGATATGCCCCGTTTGTGTAGGAAGCACAGTTCTTTTGTTCTGAGCTAGCTCACTGTACTGGCCCTATAGGAAACACAGTGGAGTGCAAGAGTGCCTGTTTCTCAAAAGCAGAGTGTTTTTCTTGTAAGGCCGACTGGGGTTTAATACAACTTCCTAAACGGAGTTGAATCACATTCAGTTTCAAGTTCTAGCATTAGTGTTAATTCAGGGTAAGAACACCACTATTGTGCTATTTTGGCCATAAACAGTGCAAATAGCACTCGCGTCTGTTCCCAGCAAATACAGTGTATTGGACTGAAGAGAAGCTCCTGTTTTACTTAGTTTCCAATACTGAGTTGAACTAGATATGCCCCGTTTGTGTAGGAAGCACAGTTCTTTTGTTCTGAGCTAGCTCACTGTACTGGCCCTCTAGGAAACACAGTGGAGTGCAAGAGTGCCTGTTTCTCAAAAGCAGAGTGTTTTTCTTGTAAGGCCGACTGGGGTTTAATACAACTTCCTAAACGGAGTTGAATCACATTCAGTTTCAAGTTCTAGCATTAAGTGTTAATTCAGGGTAAGAACACCACTAATGTGCTATTCTGGCCATAAACAGTGCAAATAGCACTCGCGTCTGTTCCCAGCAAATACAGTGTATTGGACTGAAGAGAAGCTCCTGTTTTACTTAGTTTCCAATACTGAGTTGAACTAGATATGCCCCGTTTGTGTAGGAAGCACAGTTCTTTTGTTCTGAGCTAGCTCACTGTACTGGCCCTATAGGAAACACAGTGGAGTGCAAGAGTGCCTGTTTTTCAAAAGCAGAGTGTTTTTCTTGTAAGGCCGACTGCGGTTTAATACAACTTCCTAAACGGAGTTGAATCACATTCAGTTTCAAGTTCTAGCATTAGTGTTAATTCAGGGTAAGAACACAACTATTGTGCTATTCTGGCCATAAACAGTGCAAATAGCACTCGCGTCTGTTCCCAGCAAATACAGTGTATTGGACTGAAGAATAGCTCCTGTTTTATTTAGTTTCCAATACTGAGTTGAACTAGATATGCCCCGTTTGTGTCGGAAGCACAGTTCTTTTGTTCTGAGCTAGCTCACTGTACTGGCCCTATAGGAAACACAGTGGAGTGCAAGAGTGCCTGTTTCTCAAAAGCAGAGTGTTTTTCTTGTAAGGCCGACTGGGGTTTAATACAACTTCCTAAACGGAGTTGAATCACATTCAGTTTCAAGTTCTAGCATTAAGTGTTAATTCAGGGTAAGAACACCACTATTGTGCTATTCTGGCCATAAACAGTGCAAATAGCACTCGCGTCTGTTCCCAGCAAATACAGTGTATTGGACTGAAGAGAAGCTCCTGTTTTCCTTAGTTTCCAATACTGAGTTGAACTAGATATGCCCTGTTTGTGTAGGAAGCACAGTTCTTTTGTTCTGAGCTAGCTCACTGTACTGGCCCTATAAAAACACAGTGGAGTGCAAGAGTGCCTGTTTCTCAAAAGCAGAGTGTTTTTCTTGTAAGGCCGACTGGGGTTTAATACAACTTCCTAAACGGAGTTGAACCACATTCAGTTTCAAGTTCTAGCATTAGTGTTAATTCAGGGTAAGGACACCACTATTGTGCTATTCTGGCCATAAACAGTGCAAATAGCACTCGCGTCTGTTCCCAGCAAATACAGTGTATTGGACTGAAGAGAAGCTCCTGTTTTACTTAGTTTCCAATACTGAGTTGAACTAGATATGCCCCGTTTGTGTAGGAAGCACAGTTCTTTTGTTCTGAGCTAGCTCACTGTACTGGCCCTATAGGAAACACAGTGGAGTGCAAGAGTGCCTGTTTCTCAAAAGTAGAGTGTTTTTCTTGTAAGGCCGACTGGGGTTCAATACAACTTCCTAAACGGAGTTGATTCACATTCAGTTTCAAGTTCTAGCATTAAGTGTTAATTCAGGGTAAGAACACCACTATTGTGCTATTCTGGCCATAAACAGTGCAAATAGCACTCGCGTCTGTTCCCAGCAAATACAGTGTATTGGACTGAAGAGAAGGTCCTGTTTTACTTAGTTTCCAATACTGAGTTGAACTGGATAAGCCCCGTTTGTGTCGGAAGCACAGTTCTTTTGTTCTGAGCTAGCTCACTGTCCTGGCCCTATAGGAAACACAGTGGCGTGCAAGAGTGCCTGTTTTTCAATAGCAGAGTGTTTTTCTTGTAAGGCCGACTGGGGTTTAATACAACTACCTAAACGGAGTTGAATCACATTCAGTTTCAAGTTCTAGCATTAAGTGTTATTTCAGGGTAAGAATACCACTATTGTGCTATTCTGGCCATAAACAGTGCAAATAGCACTCGCGTCTGTTCCCAGCAAATACAGTGTATTGGACTGAAGAGAAGCTCCTGTTTTCCTTAGTTTCCAATACTGAGTTGAACTAGATATGCCCCGTTTGTGTAGGAAGCACAGTTCTTTTGTTCTGAGCTAGCTCACTGTACTGGCCCTATAGGAAACACAGTGGAGTGCAAGAGTGCCTGTTTCTCAAAAGCAGAGTGTTTTTCTTGTAAGGCCGACTGGGGTTTAATACAACTTCCTAAACGGAGTTGAATCACATTCAGTTTCAAGTTCTAGCATTAAGTGTTAATTCAGGGTAAGAACACCACTATTGTGCTATTCTGGCCATAAACAGTGCAAATAGCACTCGCGTCTGTTCCCTGCAAATGCAGTATATTGGACTGAAGAGAAGCTCCTGTTTTACTTAGTTTCCAATACTGAGTTGAACTAGATATGCCCCGTTTGTGTAGGAAGCACAGTTCTTTTGTTCTGAGCTAGCTCACTGTACTGGCCCTATAGGAAACACAGTGGAGTGCAAGCGTGCCTGTTTCTCAAAAGCAGAGTGTTTTTCTTGTAAGGCCGACTGGGGTTTAATACAACTTCCTAAACGGAGTTGAATGACATTCAGTTTCAAGTACTAGCATTAAGTGTAAATTCAGGGTAAGAACACAACTATTGTGCTATTCTGGCCATAAACAGTGCAAATAGCACTCGCGTCTGTTCCCAGCAAATACAGTGTATTGGACTGAAGAGAAGCTCCTGTTTTACTTAGTTTCCAATACTGAGTTGAACTAGATATGCCCCGTTTGTGTAGGAAGCACAGTTCTTTTGTTCTGAGCTAGCTCACTGTACTGGCCCTATAGGAGACACAGTGGAGTGCAAGAGTGCCTGTTTCTCAAAAGCAGAGTGTTTTTCTTGTAAGGCCGACTGGGGTTTAATACAACTTCCTAAACGGAGTTGAACCACATTCAGTTTCAAGTTCTAGCATTAAGTGTTAATTCAGGGTAAGAACACCACTATTGTGCTATTCTGGCCATAAACAGTGCAAATAGCACTCGCGTCTGTTCCCAGCAAATACAGTGTATTGGACTGAAGAGAAGCTCCTGTTTTACTTAGTTTCCAATACTGAGTTGAACTAGATATGCCCCGTTTGTGTAGGAAGCACAGTTCTTTTGTTCTGAGCTAGCTCACTGTACTGGCCCTATAGGAAACACAGTGGAGTGCAAGAGTGCCTGTTTCTCAAAAGCAGAGTGTTTTTCTTGTAAGGCCGACTGGGGTTTAATACAACTTCCTAAACGGAGTTGAATCACATTCAGTTTCAAGTTCTAGCATTAAGTGTTACTTCAGGGTCAGAACACCACTATTGTGCTATTCTGGCCATAAACAGTGCAAATAGCACTCGCGTCTGTTCCCAGCAAATACAGTGTATTGGACTGAAGAGAAGCTCCTGTTTTACTTAGTTTCCAATACTGACTTGAACTAGATATGCCCCGTTTGTGTAGGAAGCACAGTTCTTTTGTTCTGAGCTAGCTCACTGTACTGGCCCTATAGGAAACACAGTGGAGTGCAAGAGTGCCTGTTTCTCAAAAGCAGAGTGTTTTTCTTGTAAGGCCGACTGGGGTTTAATACAACTTCCTAAACGGAGTTGAATCACATTCAGTTTCAAGTTCTAGCATTAAGTGTTAATTCAGGCTAAGAACACCACTATTGTGCTATTCTGGCCATAAACAGTGCAAATAGCACTCGCGTCTGTTCCCAGCAAATACAGTGTATTGGACTGAAGAGAAGCTCCTGTTTTACTTAGTTTCCAATACTGACTTGAACTAGATATGCCCCGTTTGTGTAGGAAGCACAGTTCTTTTGTTCTGAGCTAGCTCACTGTCCTGGCCCTATAGGAAACACAGTGGAGTGCAAGAGTGCCTGTTTCTCAATAGCAGAGTGTTTTTCTTGCAAGGCCGACTGGGGTTTAATACAACTTCCTAAACGGAGTTGAATCACATTCAGTTTCAAGTTCTAGCATTAAGTGTTAATTCAGGGTAAGAACACCACTATTGTGCTATTCTGGCCATAAACAGTGCAAATAGCACTCGCGTCTGTTCCCAGCAAATACAGTGTATTGGACTGAAGAGAAGCTCCTGTTTTACTTAGTTTCCAATACTGAGTTGAACTAGATATGCCCCGTTTGTGTAGGAAGCACAGTTCTTTTGTTCTGAGCTAGCTCACTGTCCTGGCCCTATAGGAAACACAGTGGAGTGCAAGAGTGCCTGTTTCTCAAAAGCAGAGTGTTTTTCTTGTAAGGCCGACTGGGGTTTAATACAACTTCCTAAACGGAGTTGAATCACATTCAGTTTCAAGTTCTAGCATTAAGTGTTAATTCAGGGTAAGAATACCACTATTGTGCTATTCTGGCCATAAACAGTGCAAATAGCACTCGCGTCTGTTTCCAGCAAATACAGTGTATTGGACTGAAGAGAAGCTCCTGTTTTACTTAGTTTCCAATACTGAGTTGAACTAGATATGCCCCGTTTGTGTAGGAAGCACAGTTCTTTTGTTCTGAGCTAGCTCACTGTACTGGCCCTATAGGAAACACAGTGGAGTGCAAGATTGCCTGTTTATCAAAAGCAGAGTGTTTTTCTTGTAAGGCCGACTGGGGTTTAATACAACTTCCTAAACGGAGTTGAATCACATTCAGTTTCAAGTTCTAGCATTAAGTGTTAATTCAGGCTAAGAACACCACTATTGTGCTATTCTGGCCATAAACATTGCAAATAGCACTCGCGTCTGTTCCCAGCAAATACAGTGTATTGGACTGAAGAGAAGCTCCTGTTTTACTTAGTTTCCAATACTGAGTTGAACTAGATATGCCCCGTTTGTGTAGGAAGCACAGTTCTTTTGTTCTGAGCTAGCTCACTGTACTGGCCCTATAGGAAACACAGTGGAGTGCAAGAGTGCCTGTTTCTCAAAAGCAGAGTGTTTTTCTTGTAAGGCCGACTGGGGTTTAATACAACTTCCTAAACGGAGTTGAATCACATGCAGTTTCAAGTTCTAGCATTAAGTGTTAATTCAGGGTAAGAACACCACTATTGCGCTATTCTGGCCATAAACAGTGTAACCAGCACTCGCGTCTGTTCCCAGCAAATACAGTGTATTGGACTGAAGAGAAGCTCCTGTTTTCCTTAGTTTCCAATACTGAGTTGAACTAGATATGCCCCGTTTGTGTAGGAAGCACAGTTCTTTTGTTCTGAGCTAGCTCACTGTACTGGCCCTATAGGAAACACAGTGGAGTGCAAGAGTGCCTGTTTCTCAAAAGCAGAGTGTTTTTCTTGTAAGGCCGACTGGGGTTTAATACAACTTCCTAAACGGAGTTGAATCACATTCAGTTTCAAGTTCTAGCATTAAGTGTTAATTCAGGGTAAGAACACCACTATTGTGCTATTCTGGCCATAAACAGTGCAAATAGCACTCGCGTCTGTTCCCTGCAAATGCAGTATATTGGACTGAAGAGAAGCTCCTGTTTTACTTAGTTTCCAATACTGAGTTGAACTAGATATGCCCCGTTTGTGTAGGAAGCACAGTTCTTTTGTTCTGAGCTAGCTCACTGTACTGGCCCTATAGGAAACACAGTGGAGTGCAAGCGTGCCTGTTTCTCAAAAGCAGAGTGTTTTTCTTGTAAGGCCGACTGCGGTTTAATACAACTTCCTAAACGGAGTTGAATGACATTCAGTTTCAAGTTCTAGCATTAAGTGTAAATTCAGGGTAAGAACACAACTATTGTGCTATTCTGGCCATAAACAGTGCAAATAGCACTCGCGTCTGTTCCCAGCAAATACAGTGTATTGGACTGAAGAGAAGCTCCTGTTTTACTTAGTTTCCAATACTGAGTTGAACTAGATATGCCCCGTTTGTGTAGGAAGCACAGTTCTTTTGTTCTGAGCTAGCTCACTGTACTGGCCCTATAGGAGACACAGTGGAGTGCAAGAGTGCCTGTTTCTCAAAAGCAGAGTGTTTTTCTTGTAAGGCCGACTGGGGTTTAATACAACTTCCTAAACGGAGTTGAACCACATTCAGTTTCAAGTTCTAGCATTAAGTGTTAATTCAGGGTAAGAACACCACTATTGTGCTATTCTGGCCATAAACAGTGCAAATAGCACTCGCGTCTGTTCCCAGCAAATACAGTGTATTGGACTGAAGAGAAGCTCCTGTTTTACTTAGTTTCCAATACTGAGTTGAACTAGATATGCCCCGTTTGTGTAGGAAGCACAGTTCTTTTGTTCTGAGCTAGCTCACTGTACTGGCCCTATAGGAAACACAGTGGAGTGCAAGAGTGCCTGTTTCTCAAAAGCAGAGTGTTTTTCTTGTAAGGCCGACTGGGGTTTAATACAACTTCCTAAACGGAGTTGAATCACATTCAGTTTCAAGTTCTAGCATTAAGTGTTACTTCAGGGTCAGAACACCACTATTGTGCTATTCTGGCCATAAACAGTGCAAATAGCACTCGCGTCTGTTCCCAGCAAATACAGTGTATTGGACTGAAGAGAAGCTCCTGTTTTACTTAGTTTCCAATACTGAGTTGAACTAGATATGCCCCGTTTGTGTAGGAAGCACAGTTCTTTTGTTCTGAGCTAGCTCACTGTACTGGCCCTATAGGAAACACAGTGGAGTGCAAGAGTGCCTGTTTCTCAAAAGCAGAGTGTTTTTCTTGTAAGGCCGACTGGGGTTTAATACAACTTCCTAAACGGAGTTGAATCACATTCAGTTTCAAGTTCTAGCATTAAGTGTTACTTCAGGGTCAGAACACCACTATTGTGCTATTCTGGCCATAAACAGTGCAAATAGCACTCGCGTCTGTTCCCAGCAAATACAGTGTATTGGACTGAAGAGAAGCTCCTGTTTTACTTAGTTTCCAATACTGAGTTGAACTAGATATGCCCCGTTTGTGTAGGAAGCACAGTTCTTTTGTTCTGAGCTAGCTCACTGTCCTGGCCCTATAGGAAACACAGTGGAGTGCAAGAGTGCCTGTTTCTCAAAAGCAGAGTGTTTTTCTTGTAAGGCCGACTGGGGTTTAATACAACTTCCTAAACGGAGTTGAATCACATTCAGTTTCAAGTTCTAGCATTAAGTGTTAATTCAGGGTAAGAATACCACTATTGTGCTATTCTGGCCATAAACAGTGCAAATAGCACTCGCGTCTGTTCCCAGCAAATACAGTGTATTGGACTGAAGAGAAGCTCCTGTTTTACTTAGTTTCCAATACTGAGTTGAACTAGATATGCCCCGTTTGTGTAGGAAGCACAGTTCTTTTGTTCTGAGCTAGCTCACTGTACTGGCCCTATAGGAAACACAGTGGAGTGCAAGATTGCCTGTTTCTCAAAAGCAGAGTGTTTTTCTTGTAAGGCCGACTGGGGTTTAATACAACTTCCTAAACGGAGTTGAATCACATTCAGTTTCAAGTTCTAGCATTAAGTGTTAATTCAGGGTAAGAACACCACTATTGTGCTATTCTGGCCATAAACATTGCAAATAGCACTCGCGTCTGTTCCCAGCAAATACAGTGTATTGGACTGAAGAGAAGCTCCTGTTTTACTTAGTTTCCAATACTGAGTTGAACTAGATATGCCCCGTTTGTGTAGGAAGCACAGTTCTTTTGTTCTGAGCTAGCTCACTGTACTGGCCCTATAGGAAACACAGTGGAGTGCAAGAGTGCCTGTTTCTCAAAAGCAGAGTGTTTTTCTTGTAAGGCCGACTGGGGTTTAATACAACTTCCTAAACGGAGTTGAATCACATTCAGTTTCAAGTTCTAGCATTAAGTGTTACTTCAGGGTCAGAACACCACTATTGTGCTATTCTGGCCATAAACAGTGCAAATAGCACTCGCGTCTGTTCCCAGCAAATACAGTGTATTGGACTGAAGAGAAGCTCCTGTTTTACTTAGTTTCCAATACTGAGTTGAACTAGATATGCCCCGTTTGTGTAGGAAGCACAGTTCTTTTGTTCTGAGCTAGCTCACTCTACTGGCCCTTAGGAAATACAGTGGAGTGCAAGAGTGCCTGTTTCTCAAAAGCAGAGTGTTTTTCTTGTAAGGCCGACTGGGGTTTAATACAACTTCCTAAACGGAGTTGAATCACATTCAGTTTCAAGTTCTAGCATTAAGTGTTAATTCAGGGTAAGAACACCACTATTGTGCTATTCTGGCCATAAACAGTGCAAATAGCACGCGCGTCTGTTCCCAGCAAATACAGTGTATTGGACTGAAGAGAAGCTCCTGTTTTACTTAGTTTCCAATACTGAGTTGAACTAGATATGCCCCGTTTGTGTAGGAAGCACAGTTCTTTTGTTCTGAGCTAGCTCACTCTACTGGCCCTATAGGAAACACAGTGGAGTGCAAGAGTGCCTGTTTCTCAAAAGCAGAGTGTTTTTCTTGTAAGGCCGACTGCGGTTTAATACAACTTCCTAAACGGAGTTGAATCACATTCAGTTTCAAGTTCTAGCATTAAGTGTTAATTCAGGGTAAGAACACCACTATTGTGCTCTTCTGGCCATAAACAGTGCAAATAGCACTCGCGTCTGTTCCCAGCAAATACAGTGTATTGGACTGAAGAGAAGCTCCTGTTTTACTTAGTTTCCAATACTGACTTGAACTAGATATGCCCCGTTTGTGTAGGAAGCACAGTTCTTTTGTTCTGAGCTAGCTCACTGTACTGGCCCTATAGGAAACACAGTGGAGTGCAAGAGTGCCTGTTTCTCAAAAGCAGAGTGTTTTTCTTGTAAGTCCGACCTGGGTGTAATACAACTTCTTAAACGGAGTTGAATCACATTCAGTTTCAAGTTCTAGCATTAAGTGTTACTTCAGGGTCAGAACACCACTATTGTGCTATTCTGGCCATAAACAGTGCAAATAGCACTTGATTCTGTTCCCAGCAAATACAGTGTATTGGACTGAAGAGAATCTCCTGTTTTACTTAGTTTCCAATACTGAGTTGAACTAGATATGCCCCATTTGTGTAGGAAGCACAGTTCTTTTGTTCTGAGCTAGCTCACTGTACTGGCCCTATAGGAAACACAGTGGAGTGCAAGAGTGCCTGTTTCTCAAAAGCAGAGTGTTTTTCTTGTAAGGCCGACTGGGGTTTAATACAACTTCCTAAACGGAGTTGAATCACATTCAGTTTCAAGTTCTAGCATTAAGTGTTACTTCAGGGTAAGAACACCACTATTGTGCTATTCTGGCCATAAACAGTGCAAATAGCACTCGCGTCTGTTCCCAGCAAATACAGTGTATTGGACTGAAGAGAAGCTCCTGTTTTACTTAGTTTCCAATACTGACTTGAACTAGATATGCCCCGTTTGTGTAGGAAGCACAGTTCTTTTGTTCTGAGCTAGCTCACTCTACTGGCCCAATAGGAAACACAGTGGAGTGCAAGAGTGCCTGTTTCTCAAAAGCAGAGTGTTTTTCTTGTAAGGCCGACTGGGGTTTAATACAACTTCCTAAACGGAGTTGAATCACATTCAGTTTCAAGTTCTAGCATTAAGTGTTAATTCAGGGTCAGAACACCACTATTGTGCTATTCTGGCCATAAACAGTGCAAATAGCACTCGCGTCTGTTCCCAGCAAATACAGTGTATTGGACTGAAGAGAAGCTCCTGTTTTACTTAGTTTCCAATACTGAGTTGAACTAGATATGCCCCGTTTGTGTAGGAAGCACAGTTCTTTTGTTCTGAGCTAGCTCACTCTACTGGCCCTATAGGAAACACAGTGGAGTGCAAGAGTGCCTGTTTCTCAAAAGCAGAGTGTTTTTCTTGTAAGGCCGACTGCGGTTTAATACAACTTCCTAAACGGAGTTGAATCACATTCAGTTTCAAGTTCTAGCATTAAGTGTTAATTCAGGGTAAGAACACCACTATTGTGCTATTCTGGCCATAAACAGTGCAAATAGCACTCGCGTCTGTTCCCAGCAAATACAGTGTATTGGACTGAAGAGAAGCTCCTGTTTTACTTAGTTTCCAATACTGAGTTGAACTAGATATGCCCCGTTTGTGTAGGAAGCACAGTTCTTTTGTTCTGAGCTAGCTCACTGTACTGGCCCTATAGGAAACAGAGTGGAGTGCAAGAGTGCCTGTTTCTCAAAAGCAGAGTGTTTTTCTTATAAGGCCGACCTGGGTGTAATACAACTTCCTAAACGGAGTTGAATCACATTCAGTTTCAAGTTCTAGCTTTAAGTGTTAATTCAGGGTCAGAACACCACTATTGTGCTATTCTGGCTGTAAACAGTGCAAATAGCACTCGCGTCTGTTCCCAGCAAATACAGTGTATTGGACTGAAGAGAAGCTCCTGTTTTACTTAGTTTCCAATACTGAGTTGAACTAGATATTCCCCGTTTGTGTAGGAAGCACAGTTCTTTTGTTCTGAGCTAGCTCACTCTACTGGCCCTATAGGAAACACAGTGGAGTGCAAGAGTGCCTGTTTCTCAAAAGCAGAGTGTTTTTCTTGTAAGGCCGACTGGGGTTTAATACAACTTCCTAAACGGAGTTGAATCACATTCAGTTTCAAGTTCTAGCATTAAGTGTTAATTCAGGGTCAGAACACCACTATTGTGCTATTCTGGCCATAAACAGTGCAAATAGCACTCGCGTCTGTTCCCAGCAAATACAGTGTATTGGACTGAAGAGAAGCTCCTGTTTTACTTAGTTTCCAATACTGAGTTGAACTAGATATGCCCCGTTTGTGTAGGAAGCACAGTTCTTTTGTTCTGAGCTAGCTCACTGTACTGGCCCTATAGGAAACACAGTGGAGTGCAAGAGTGCCTGTTTCTCAAAAGCAGAGTGTTTTTCTTGTAAGGCCGACTGGGGTTTAATACAACTTCCTAAACGGAGTTGAATCACAATCAGTTTCAAGTTCTAGCATTAAGTGTTAATTCAGGGTCAGAACACCACTATTGTGCTATTCTGGCCATAAACAGTGCAAATAGCACTCGCGTCTGTTCCCAGCAATAAAAGTGTATTGGACTGAAGAGAAGCTCCTGTTTTACTTAGTTTCCAATACTGAGTTGAACTAGATATGCCCCGTTTGTGTAGGAAGCACAGTTCTTTTGTTCTGAGCTAGCTCACTGTACTGGCCCTATAGGAAACACAGTAGAGTGCAAGAGTGCCTAGTCTCAAAAGCAGAGTGTTTTTCTTGTAAGGCCGACTGGGGTTTAATACAACTTCCTAAACGGAGTTGAATCACATTCAGTTTCATGTTCTAGCATTAAGTGTTAATTCAGGGTAAGAACACCACTATTGTGCTATTCTGGCCATAAACAGTGCAAATAGCACTCGCGTCTGTTCCCAGCAAATACAGTGTATTGGACTGAATAGAAGCTCCTGTTTTACTTAGTTTCCAATACTGAGTTGAACTAGATATGCCCCATTTGTGTAGGAAGCACAGTTCTTTTGTTCTGAGCTAGCTCACTGTACTGGCCCTATAGGAAACAGAGTGGAGTGCAAGAGTGCCTGTTTCTCAAAAGCAGAGTGTTTTTCTTGTAAGGCCGACTGGGGTTTAATACAACTTCCTAAACAGAGTTGAATCACATTCAGTTTCAAGTTCTAGCATTAAGTGTTAATTCAGGGTCAGAACAACACTATTGTGCTATTCTGGCCATAAACAGTGCAAATAGCACTCGCGTCTGTTCCCAGCAAATACAGTGTATTGGACTGAAGAGAAGCTCCTGTTTTACTTAGTTTCCAATACTGAGTTGAACTAGATATGCCCCGTTTGTGTAGGAAGCACAGTTCTTTTGTTCTGAGCTAGCTCACTGTACTGGCCCTATAGGAAACACAGTGGAGTGCAAGATTGCCTGTTTCTCAAAAGCAGAGTGTTTTTCTTGTAAGGCCGACTGGGGTTTAATACAACTTCCTAAACGGAGTTGAATCACATTCAGTTTCAAGTTCTAGCATTAAGTGTTAATTCAGGGTCAGAACACCACTATTGTGCTATTCTGGCCATAAACAGTGCAAATAGCACTCGCGTCTGTTCCCAGCAAATACAGTGTATTGGACTGAGGAGAAGCTCCTGTTTTACTTAGTTTCCAATACTGAGTTGAACTAGATATGCCCCGTTTGTGTAGGAAGCACAGTTCTTTTGTTCTGAGCTAGCTCACTGTACTGGCCCTATAGGAAACACAGTGGAGTGCAAGAGTGCCTGTTTCTCAAAAGCAGAGTGTTTTTCTTGTAAGGCCGATTGGGGTTTAAAACAACTTCCTAAACAGAGTTGAATCACATTCAGTTTCAAGTTCTAGCATTAAGTGTTAATTCAGGGTCAGAACACCACTATTGTGCTATTCTGGCCATAAACAGTGCAAATAGCACTCGCGTCTGTTCCCAGCAAATACAGTGTATTGGACTGAAGAGAAGCTCCTGTTTTACTTAGTTTCCAATACTGAGTTGAACTAGATATGCCCCGTTTGTGTAGGAAGCACAGTTCTTTTGTTCTGAGCTAGCTCACTCTACTGGCCCTATAGGAAACACAGTGGAGTGCAAGAGTGCCTGTTTCTCAAAAGCAGAGTGTTTTTCTTGTAAGGCCGACTGGGGTTTAATACAACTTCCTAAACGGAGTTGAATCACATTCAGTTTCAAGTTTTAGAATTAAGTGTTAATTCAGGGTCAGAACACCACTATTGTGCTCTTCTGGCCATAAACAGTGCAAATAGCACTCGCGTCTGTTCCCAGCAAATACAGTGTATTGGACTGAAGAGAAGCTCCTGTTTTACTTAGTTTCCAATACTGAGTTGAACTAGATATGCCCCGTTTGTGTAGGAAGCACAGTTCTTTTGTTCTGAGCTAGCTCACTGTACTGGCCCTATAGGAAACACAGTGGAGTGCAAGAGTGCCTGTTTCTCAAAAGCAGAGTGTTTTTCTTGTAAGGCCGACTGGGGTTTAATACAACTTCCTAAACGGAGTTGAATCACATTCAGTTTCAAGTTCTAGCATTAAGTGTTAATTCAGGGTAAGAACACCACTATTGTGCTATTCTGGGCATAAACAGTGCAAATAGCACTCGCGTCTGTTCCCAGCAAATACAGTGTATTGGACTGAAGAGAAGCTCCTGTTTTACTTAGTTTCCAATACTGAGTTGAACTAGATATGCCCCGTTTGTGTAGGAAGCACAGTTCTTTTGTTCTGAGCTAGCTCACTGTACTGGCCCTATAGGAAACACAGTAGAGTGCAAGAGTGCCTGTTTCTCAAAAGCAGAGTGTTTTTCTTGTAAGGCCGACCTGGGTGTAATACAACTTCCTAAACGGAGTTGAATCACATTCAGTTTCATGTTCTAGCATTAAGTGTTAATTCAGGGTAAGAACACCACTATTGTGCTATTCTGGCCATAAACAGTGCAAATAGCACTCGCGTCTGTTCCCAGCAAATACAGTGTTTGGACTGAAGAGAAGCTCCTGTTTTACTTAGTTTCCAATACTGAGTTGAACTAGATATGCCCCGTTTGTGTAGGAAGCACAGTTCTTTTGTTCTGAGCTAGCTCACTGTACTGGCCCTATAGGAAACACAGTGGAGTGCAAGATTGCCTGTTTCTCAAAAGCAGAGTGTTTTTCTTGTAAGGCCGACTGGGGTTTAATACAACTCTCTAAACGGAGTTGAATCACATTCAGTTTCAAGTTCTAGCATTAAGTGTTAATTCAGGGTCAGAACACCACTATTGTGCTATTCTGGCCATAAACAGTGCAAATAGCACTCGCGTCTGTTCCCAGCAAATACAGTGTATTGGACTGAAGAGAAGCTCCTGTTTTACTTAGTTTCCAATACTGAGTTGAACTAGATATGCCCCGTTTGTGTAGGAAGCACAGTTCTTTTGTTCTGAGCTAGCTCACTGTACTGGCCCTATAGGAAACACAGTGGAGTGCAAGAGTGCCTGTTTCTCAAAAGCAGAGTGTTTTTCTTGTAAGGCCGATTGGGGTTTAATACAACTTCCTAAACAGAGTTGAATCACATTCAGTTTCAAGTTCTAGCATTAAGTGTTAATTCAGGGTCAGAACACCACTATTGTGCTATTCTGGCCATAAACAGTGCAAATAGCACTCGCGTCTGTTCCCAGCAAATACAGTGTATTGGACTGAAGAGAAGCTCCTGTTTTACTTAGTTTCCAATACTGAGTTGAACTAGATATGCCCCGTTTGTGTAGGAAGCACAGTTCTTTTGTTCTGAGCTAGCTCACTCTACTGGCCCTATAGGAAACACAGTGGAGTGCAAGAGTGCCTGTTTCTCAAAAGCAGAGTGTTTTTCTTGTAAGGCCGACTGGGGTTTAATACAACTTCCTAAACGGAGTTGAATCACATTCAGTTTCAAGTTCTAGAATTAAGTGTTAATTCAGGGTCAGAACACCACTATTGTGCTCTTCTGGCCATAAACATTGCAAATAGCACTCGCGTCTGTTCCCAGCAAATACAGTGTATTGGACTGAAGAGAAGCTCCTGTTTTACTTAGTTTCCAATACTGAGTTGAACTAGATATGCCCCGTTTGTGTAGGAAGCACAGTTCTTTTGTTCTGAGCTAGCTCACTGTACTGGCCCTATAGGAAACACAGTGGAGTGCAAGAGTGCCTGTTTCTCAAAAGCAGAGTGTTTTTCTTGTAAGGCCGACTGGGGTTTAATACAACTTCCTAAACGGAGTTGAATCACATTCAGTTTCAAGTTCTAGCATTAAGTGTTAATTCAGGGTAAGAACACCACTATTGTGCTATTGTGGGCATAAACAGTGCAAATAGCACTCGCGTCTGTTCCCAGCAAATACAGTGTATTGGACTGAAGAGAAGCTCCTGTTTTACTTAGTTTCCAATACTGAGTTGAACTAGATATGCCCCGTTTGTGTAGGAAGCACAGTTCTTTTGTTCTGAGCTAGCTCACTGTACTGGCCCTATAGGAAACACAGTAGAGTGCAAGAGTGCCTGTTTCTCAAAAGCAGAGTGTTTTTCTTGTAAGGCCGACCTGGGTGTAATACAACTTCCTAAACGGAGTTGAATCACATTCAGTTTCATGTTCTAGCATTAAGTGATAATTCAGGGTAAGAACACCACTATTGTACTATTCTGGCCATAAACAGTGCAAATAGCACTCGCGTCTGTTCCCAGCAAATACAGTGTATTGGACTGAAGAGAAGCTCCTGTTTTACTTAGTTTCCAATACTGACTTGAACTAGATATGCCCCGTTTGTGTAGGAAGCACAGTTCTTTTGTTCTGAGCTAGCTCACTGTACTGGCCCTATAGGAAACACAGTGGAGTGCAAGAGTGCCTGTTTCTCAAAAGCAGAGTGTTTTTCTTGTAAGGCCGACTGGGGTTTAATACAACTTCCTAAACGGAGTTGAATCACATTCAGTTTCAAGTTCTAGCATTAAGTGTTAATTCAGGGTCAGAACACCACTATTGTGCTATTCTGGCCATAAACAGTGCAAATAGCACTCGCGTCTGTTCCCAGCAAATACAGTGTATTGGACTGAAGAGAAGCTCCTGTTTTACTTAGTTTCCAATACTGAGTTGAACTAGATAAGCCCCGTTTGTGTCGGAAGCACAGTTCTTTTGTTCTGAGCTAGCTCACTGTACTGGCCCTATAGGAAACACAGTGGAGTGCAAGAGTGCCTGTTTCTCAAAAGCAGAGTGTTTTTCTTGTAAGGCCGACTGGGGTTTAACACAACTTCCTAAACGGAGTTGAATCACATTCAGTTTCAAGTTCTAGCATTAAGTGTTACTTCAGGGTCAGAACACCACTATTGTGCTATTCTGGCCATAAACAGTGCAAATAGCCCTCGCGTCTGTTCCCAGAAAATACAGTGTATTGGACTGAAGAGAAGCTCCTGTTTTACTTAGTTTCCAATACTGAGTTGAACTAGATATGCCCCGTTTGTGTAGGAAGCACAGTTCTTTTGTTCTGAGCTAGCTCACTGTACTGGCCCTATAGGAAACACAGTGGAGTGCGAGAGTGCCTGTTTCTCAATAGCAGAGTGTTTTTCTTGTAAGGCCGACTGGGGTTTAATACAACTTCCTAAACGGAGTTGAATCACATTCAGTTTCAAGTTCTAGCATTAAGTGTTAATTCAGGGTAAGAATACCACTATTGTGCTATTCTGGCCATAAACAGTGCAAATAGCACTCGCATCTGTTCCCATCAAATACAGTGTATTGGACTGAAGAGAAGCTCCTGTTTTACTCAGTTTCCAATACTGAGTTGAACTAGATATGCCCTGTTTGTGTAGGAAGCACAGTTCTTTTGTTCTGAGCTAGCTCACTGTACTGGCCCTATAGGAAACACAGTGGAGTGCAAGAGTGCCTGTTTCTCAAAAGCAGAGTGTTTTTCTTGTAAGGCCGACTGGGGTTTAATAAAACTTTCTAAACGGAGTTGAATCACATTCAGTTTCAAGTTCTAGCATTAAGTGTTAATTCAGGGTCAGAACACCACTATTGTGCTATTCTGGCCATAAACAGTGCAAATAGCACTCGCGTCTGTTCCCAGCAAATACAGTGTATTGGACTGAAGAGAAGCTCCTGTTTTACTTAGTTTCCAATACTGAGTTGAACTAGATAAGCCCCGTTTGTGTCGGAAGCAGAGTTCTTTTGTTCTGAGCTAGCTCACTGTACTGGCCCTATAGGAAACACAGTGGAGTGCAAGAGTACCTGTTTCTCAAAAGCAGAGTGTTTTTCTTGTAAGGCCGACTGGGGTTTAAATCAACTTCCTAAACAGAGTTGAATCACATTCAGTTTCAAGTTCTAGCATTAAGTGTTACTTCAGGGTCAGAACACCACTATTGTGCTATTCTGGCCATAAACAGTGCAAATAGCCCTCGCGTCTGTTCCCAGAAAATACAGTGTATTGGACTGAAGAGAAGCTCCTGTTTTACTTAGTTTCCAATACTGAGTTGAACTAGATATGCCCCGTTTGTGTAGGAAGCACAGTTCTTTTGTTCTGAGCTAGCTCACTGTCCTGGCCCTATAGGAAACACAGTGGAGTGCGAGAGTGCCTGTTTCTCAATAGCAGAGTGTTTTTCGTGTAAGGCCGACTGGGGTTTAATACAACTTCCTAAACGGAGTTGAATCACATTCAGTTTCAAGTTCTAGCATTAATTGTTAATTCAGGGTAAGAATACCACTATTGTGATATTCTGGCCATAAACAGTGCAAATAGCACTCGCGTCTGTTCCCATCAAATACAGTGTATTGGACTGAAGAGAAGCTCCTGTTTTACTCAGTTTCCAATACTGAGTTGAACTAGATATGCCCTGTTTGTGTAGGAAGCACAGTTCTTTTTTTCTGAGCTAGCTCACTGTACTGGCCCTATAGGAAACACAGTGGAGTGCAAGAGTGCCTGTTTCTCAAAAGCAGAGTGTTTTTCTTGTAAGGCCGACTGGGGTTTAATACAACTTCCTAAACGGAGTTGAATCACATTCAGTTTCAAGTTCTAGCATTAAGTGTTAATTCAGGGTCAGAACACCACTATTGTGCTATTCTGGCCATAAACAGTGCAAATAGCACTCCCGTCTGTTCCCAGCAAATACAGTGTATTGGACTGAAGAGAAGCTCCTGTTTTACTTAGTTTCCAATACTGAGTTGAACTAGATATGCCCCGTTTGTGTAGGAAGCACAGTTCTTTTGTTCTGAGCTAGCTCACTGTACTGGCCCTATAGGAAACACAGTGGAGTGCAAGAGTGCCTGTTTCTCAAAAGCAGAGTGTTTTTCTTGTAAGGCCGACTGGGGTTTAACACAACTTCCTAAACGGAGTTGAATCACATTCAGTTTCAAGTTCTAGCATTAAGTGTTACTTCAGGGTCAGAACACCACTATTGTGCTATTCTGGCCATAAACAGTGCAAATAGCACTCGCGTCTGTTCCCAGCAAATACAGTGTATTGGACTGAAGAGAAGCTCCTGTTTTACTTAGTTTCCAATACTGAGTTGATCTAGATATGCCCCGTTTGTGTAGGAAGCACAGTTCTTTTGTTCTGAGCTAGCTCACTGTACTGGCCCTATAGGAAACACAGTGGAGTGCAAGAGTGCCTGTTTCTCAAAAGCAGAGTGTTTTTCTTGTAAGGCCGACTGGGGTTTAATACAACTTCCTAAACGGAGTTGAATCACATTCAGTTTCATGTTCTAGCATTAAGTGTTAATTCAGGGTCAGAACACCACTATTGTGCTATTCTGGCCATAAACAGTGCAAATAGCACTCGCGTCTGTTCCCAGCAAATACAGTGTATTGGACTGAAGAGAAGCTCCTGTTTTACTTAGTTTCCAATACTGAGTTGAACTAGATATGCCCCGTTTGTGTAGGAAGCACAGTTCTTTTGTTCTGAGCTAGCTCACTGTACTGGCCCTATAGGAAACACAGTGGAGTGCAAGAGTGCCTGTTTCTCAAAAGCAGAGTGTTTTTCTTGTAAGGCCGACTGGGGTTTAATACAGCTTCCTAAACGGAGTTGAATCACATTCAGTTTCAAGTTCTAGCATTAAGTGTTACTTCAGGGTCAGAACACCACTATAGTGCTATTCTGGCCATAAACAATGCAAATAGCACTCGCGTCTGTTCCCAGCAAATACAGTGTATTGGACTGAAGAGAAGCTCCTGTTTTACTTAGTTTCCAATACTGAGTTGAACTAGATATGCCCTGTTTGTGTAGGAAGCACAGTTCTTTTGTTCTGAGCTAGCTCACTGTACTGGCCCTATAGGAAACACAGTGGAGTGCAAGAGTGCCTGTTTCTCAAAAGCAGAGTGTTTTTCTTGTAAGGCCGACTGGGGTTTAATACAACTTCCTAAACGGAGTTGAATCACATTCAGTTTCAAGTTCTAGCATTAAGTGTTAATTCAGGGTCAGAACACCACTATTGTGCTATTCTGGCCATAAACAGTGCAAATAGCACTCCCGTCTGTTCCCAGCAAATACAGTGTATTGGACTGAAGAGAAGCTCCTGTTTTACTTAGTTTCCAATACTGAGTTGAACTAGATATGCCCCGTTTGTGTAGGAAGCACAGTTCTTTTGTTCTGAGCTAGCTCACTGTACTGGCCCTATAGGAAACACAGTGGAGTGCAAGAGTGCCTGTTTCTCAAAAGCAGAGTGTTTTTCTTGTAAGGCCGACTGGGGTTTAACACAACTTCCTAAACGGAGTTGAATCACATTCAGTTTCAAGTTCTAGCATTAAGTGTTACTTCAGGGTCAGAACACCACTATTGTGCTATTCTGGCCATAAACAGTGCAAATAGCACTCGCGTCTGTTCCCAGCAAATACAGTGTATTGGACTGAAGAGAATCTCCTGTTTTCCTTAGTTTCCAATACTGAGTTGAACTAGATATGCCCCGTTTGTGTAGGAAGCACAGTTCTTTTGTTCTGAGCTAGCTCACTGTACTGGCCCTATAGGAAACACAGTGGAGTGCAAGATTGCCTGTTTCTCAAAAGCAGAGTGTTTTTCTTGTAAGGCCGACTGGGGTTTAATACAACTTCCTAAACGGAGTTGAATCACATTCAGTTTCAAGTTCTAGCATTAAGTGTTAATTCAGGGTCAGAACACCACTACTGTACTATTCTGGCCATAAACAGTGCAAATAGCACTCGCGTCTGTTCCCAGCAAATACAGTGTATTGGACTGAAGAGAAGCTCCTGTTTTACTTAGTTTCCAATACTGAGTTGATCTAGATATGCCCCGTTTGTGTAGGAAGCACAGTTCTTTTGTTCTGAGCTAGCTCACTGTACTGGCCCTATAGGAAACACAGTGGAGTGCAAGAGTGCCTGTTTCTCAAAAGCAGAGTGTTTTTCTTGTAAGGCCGACTGGGGTTTAATACAACTTCCTAAACTGAGTTGAATCACATTCAGTTTCATGTTCTAGCATTAAGTGTTACTTCAGGGTCAGAACACCACTATTGTGCTATTCTGGCCATAAACAGTGCAAATAGCACTCGCGTCTGTTCCCAGCAAATACAGTGTATTGGACTGAAGAGAAGCTCCTGTTTTACTTAGTTTCCAATACTGAGTTGAACTAGATATGCCCCGTTTGTGTAGGAAGCACAGTTCTTTTGTTCTGAGCTAGCTCACTGTACTGGCCCTATAGGAAACACAGTGGAGTGCAAGAGTGCCTGTTTCTCAAAAGCAGAGTGTTTTTCTTGTAAGGCTGACTGGGGTTTAATACAACTTCCTAAACGGAGTTGAATCACATTCAGTTTCAAGTTCTAGCATTAAGTGTTACTTCAGGCTCAGAACACCACTATAGTGCTATTCTGGCCATAAACAATGCAAATAGCACTCGCGTCTGTTCCCAGCAAATACAGTGTATTGGACTGAAGAGAAGCTCCTGTTTTACTTAGTTTCCAATACTGAGTTGAACTAGATATGCCCCGTTTGTGTAGGAAGCACAGTTCTTTTGTTCTGAGCTAGCTCTCTGTACTGGCCCTATAGGAAACACAGTGGAGTGCAAGAGTGCCTGTTTCTCAAAAGCAGAGTGTTTTTCTAGTAAGGCCGACTGGGGTTTAATACAACTTCCTAAACGGAGTTGAATCACATTCAGTTTCATGTTCTAGCATTAAGTGTTAATTCAGGGTCAGAACACCAATATTGTGCTATTCTGGCCATAAACAGTGCAAATAGCACTCGCGTCTGTTCCCAGCAAATACAGTGTATTGGACTGAAGAGAAGCTCCTGTTTTACTTAGTTTCCAATACTGAGTTGAACTAGATATGCCCCGTTTGTGTAGGAAGCACAGTTCTTTTGTTCTGAGCTAGCTCACTGTACTGGCCCTATAGGAAACACAGTGGAGTGCAAGAGTGCCTGTTTCTCAAAAGCAGAGTGTTTTTCTTGTAAGGCCGACTGGGGTTTAATAAAACTTCCTAAACGGAGTTGAATCACATGCAGTTTCAAGTTCTAGCATTAAGTGTTAATTCAGGGTAAGAACACCACTATTGTGCTATTCTGGCCATAAACAGTGCAAATAGCACTCGCGTCTGTTCCCAGCAAATACAGTGTATTGGACTGAAGAGAAGCTCCTGTTTTACTTAGTTTCCAATACTGACTTGAACTAGATATGCCCCGTTTGTGTAGGAAGCACAGTTCTTTTGTTCTGAGCTAGCTCACTGTACTGGCCCTATAGGAAACACAGTGGAGTGCAAGAGTGCCTGTTTCTCAAAAGCAGAGTGTTTTTCTTGTAAGGCCGACTGGGGTTTAATACAACTTCCTAAACGGAGTTGAATCACATTCAGTTTCAAGTTCTAGCATTAAGTGTTACTTCAGGGTCAGAACACCACTATTGTGCTATTCTGGCCATAAACAGTGCAAATAGCACTCGCGTCTGTTCCCAGCAAATACAGTGTATTGGACTGAAGAGAAGCTCCTGTTTTACTTAGTTTCCAATACTGAGTTGAACTAGATATGCCCTGTTTGTGTAGGAAGCACAGTTCTTTTGTTCTGAGCTAGCTCACTGTACTGGCCCTATAGGAAACACAGTGGAGTGCAAGAGTGCCTGTTTCTCAAAAGCAGAGTGTTTTTCTTGTAAGGCCAACTGGGGTTTTATACAACTTCCTAACCGGAGTTGAATCACATTCAGTTTCAAGTTCTAGCATTAAGTGTTACTTCAGGGTCAGAACACCACTATTGTGCTATTCTGGCCATAAACAGTGCAAATAGCACTCGCGTCTGTTCCCAGCAAATACAGTGTATTGGACTGAAGAGAAGCTCCTGTTTTACTTAGTTTCCAATACTGAGTTGAACTAGATATGCCCCGTTTGTGTAGGAAGCACAGTTCTTTTGTTCTGAGCTAGCTCACTGTACTGGCCCTATAGGAAACACAGTGGAGTGCAAGATTGCCTGTTTCTCAAAAGCAGAGTGTTTTTCTTGTAAGGCCGACTGGGGTTTAACACAACTTCCTAAACGGAGTTGAATCACATTCAGTTTCAAGTTCTAGCATTAAGTGTTAATTCAGGGTCAGAACACCACTATTGTGCTATTCTGGCCATAAACAGTGCAAATAGCACTCGCGTCTGTTCCCAGCAAATACAGTGTATTGGACTGAAGAGAATCTCCTGTTTTCCTTAGTTTCCAATACTGAGTTGAACTAGATATGCCCCGTTTGTGTAGGAAGCACAGTTCTTTTGTTCTGAGCTAGCTCACTGTACTGGCCCTATAGGAAACACAGTGGAGTGCAAGATTGCCTGTTTCTCAAAAGCAGAGTGTTTTTCTTGTAAGGCCGACTGGGGTTTAATACAACTTCCTAAACGGAGTTGAATCACATTCAGTTTCAAGTTCTAGCATTAAGTGTTAATTCAGGGTCAGAACACCACTACTGTACTATTCTGGCCATAAACAGTGCAAATAGCACTCGCGTCTGTTCCCAGCAAATACAGTGTATTGGACTGAAGAGAAGCTCCTGTTTTACTTAGTTTCCAATACTGAGTTGATCTAGATATGCCCCGTTTGTGTAGGAAGCACAGTTCTTTTGTTCTGAGCTAGCTCTCTGTACTGGCCCTATAGGAAACACAGTGGAGTGCAAGAGTGCCTGTTTCTCAAAAGCAGAGTGTTTTTCTTGTAAGGCCGACTGGGGTTTAATACAACTTCCTAAACTGAGTTGAATCACATTCAGTTTCATGTTCTAGCATTAAGTGTTACTTCAGGGTCAGAACACCACTATTGTGCTATTCTGGCCATAAACAGTGCAAATAGCACTCGCGTCTGTTCCCAGCAAATACAGTGTATTGGACTGAAGAGAAGCTCCTGTTTTACTTAGTTTCCAATACTGAGTTGAACTAGATATGCCCCGTTTGTGTAGGAAGCACAGTTCTTTTGTTCTGAGCTAGCTCACTGTACTGGCCCTATAGGAAACACAGTGGAGTGCAAGAGTGCCTGTTTCTCAAAAGCAGAGTGTTTTTCTTGTAAGGCTGACTGGGGTTTAATACAACTTCCTAAACGGAGTTGAATCACATTCAGTTTCAAGTTCTAGCATTAAGTGTTACTTCAGGCTCAGAACACCACTATAGTGCTATTCTGGCCATAAACAATGCAAATAGCACTCGCGTCTGTTCCCAGCAAATACAGTGTATTGGACTGAAGAGAAGCTCCTGTTTTACTTAGTTTCCAATACTGAGTTGAACTAGATATGCCCCGTTTGTGTAGGAAGCACAGTTCTTTTGTTCTGAGCTAGCTCTCTGTACTGGCCCTATAGGAAACACAGTGGAGTGCAAGAGTGCCTGTTTCTCAAAAGCAGAGTGTTTTTCTAGTAAGGCCGACTGGGGTTTAATACAACTTCCTAAACGGAGTTGAATCACATTCAGTTTCATGTTCTAGCATTAAGTGTTAATTCAGGGTCAGAACACCAATATTGTGCTATTCTGGCCATAAACAGTGCAAATAGCACTCGCGTCTGTTCCCAGCAAATACAGTGTATTGGACTGAAGAGAAGCTCCTGTTTTACTTAGTTTCCAATACTGAGTTGAACTAGATATGCCCCGTTTGTGTAGGAAGCACAGTTCTTTTGTTCTGAGCTAGCTCACTGTACTGGCCCTATAGGAAACACAGTGGAGTGCAAGAGTGCCTGTTTCTCAAAAGCAGAGTGTTTTTCTTGTAAGGCCGACTGGGGTTTAATACAACTTCCTAAACGGAGTTGAATCACATGCAGTTTCAAGTTCTAGCATTAAGTGTTAATTCAGGGTAAGAACACCACTATTGTGCTATTCTGGCCATAAACAGTGCAAATAGCACTCGCGTCTGTTCCCAGCAAATACAGTGTATTGGACTGAAGAGAAGCTCCTGTTTTACTTAGTTTCCAATACTGAGTTGAACTAGATATGCCCCGTTTGTGTAGGAAGCACAGTTCTTTTGTTCTGAGCTAGCTCACTGTACTGGCCCTATAGGAAACACAGTGGAGTGCAAGAGTGCCTGTTTCTCAAAAGCAGAGTGTTTTTCTTGTAAGGCCGACTGGGGTTTAATACAACTTCCTAAACGGAGTTGAATCACATTCAGTTTCAAGTTCTAGCATTAAGTGTTACTTCAGGGTCAGAACACCACTATTGTGCTATTCTGGCCATAAACAGTGCAAATAGCACTCGCGTCTGTTCCCAGCAAATACAGTGTATTGGACTGAAGAGAAGCTCCTGTTTTACTTAGTTTCCAATACTGAGTTGAACTAGATATGCCCTGTTTGTGTAGGAAGCACAGTTCTTTTGTTCTGAGCTAGCTCACTGTACTGGCCCTATAGGAAACACAGTGGAGTGCAAGAGTGCCTGTTTCTCAAAAGCAGAGTGTTTTTCTAGTAAGGCCGACTGGGGTTTAATACAACTTCCTAAACGGAGTTGAATCACATTCAGTTTCATGTTCTAGCATTAAGTGTTAATTCAGGGTCAGAACACCAATATTGTGCTATTCTGGCCATAAACAGTGCAAATAGCACTCGCGTCTGTTCCCAGCAAATACAGTGTATTGGACTGAAGAGAAGCTCCTGTTTTACTTAGTTTCCAATACTGAGTTGAACTAGATATGCCCCGTTTGTGTAGGAAGCACAGTTCTTTTGTTCTGAGCTAGCTCACTGTACTGGCCCTATAGGAAACACAGTGGAGTGCAAGAGTGCCTGTTTCTCAAAAGCAGAGTGTTTTTCTTGTAAGGCCGACTGGGGTTTAATACAACTTCCTAAACGGAGTTGAATCACATGCAGTTTCAAGTTCTAGCATTAAGTGTTAATTCAGGGTAAGAACACCACTATTGTGCTATTCTGGCCATAAACAGTGCAAATAGCACTCGCGTCTGTTCCCAGCAAATACAGTGTATTGGACTGAAGAGAAGCTCCTGTTTTACTTAGTTTCCAATACTGAGTTGAACTAGATATGCCCCGTTTGTGTAGGAAGCACAGTTCTTTTGTTCTGAGCTAGCTCACTGTACTGGCCCTATAGGAAACACAGTGGAGTGCAAGAGTGCCTGTTTCTCAAAAGCAGAGTGTTTTTCTTGTAAGGCCGACTGGGGTTTAATACAACTTCCTAAACGGAGTTGAATCACATTCAGTTTCAAGTTCTAGCATTAAGTGTTACTTCAGGGTCAGAACACCACTATTGTGCTATTCTGGCCATAAACAGTGCAAATAGCACTCGCGTCTGTTCCCAGCAAATACAGTGTATTGGACTGAAGAGAAGCTCCTGTTTTACTTAGTTTCCAATACTGAGTTGAACTAGATATGCCCTGTTTGTGTAGGAAGCACAGTTCTTTTGTTCTGAGCTAGCTCACTGTACTGGCCCTATAGGAAACACAGTGGAGTGCAAGAGTGCCTGTTTCTCAAAAGCAGAGTGTTTTTCTTGTAAGGCCAACTGGGGTTTTATACAACTTCCTAAACGGAGTTGAATCACATTCAGTTTCAAGTTCTAGCATTAAGTGTTACTTCAGGGTCAGAACACCACTATTGTGCTATTCTGGCCATAAACAGTGCAAATAGCACTCGCGTCTGTTCCCAGCAAATACAGTGTATTGGACTGAAGAGAAGCTCCTGTTTTACTTAGTTTCCAATACTGAGTTGAACTAGATATGCCCCGTTTGTGTAGGAAGCACAGTTCTTTTGTTCTGAGCTAGCTCACTGTACTGGCCCTATAGGAAACACAGTGGAGTGCAAGATTGCCTGTTTCTCAAAAGCAGAGTGTTTTTCTTGTAAGGCCGACTGGGGTTTAACACAACTTCCTAAACGGAGTTGAATCACATTCAGTTTCAAGTTCTAGCATTAAGTGTTAATTCAGGGTCAGAACACCACTATTGTGCTATTCTGGCCATAAACAGTGCAAATAGCACTCGCGTCTGTTCCCAGCAAATACAGTGTATTGGACTGAAGAGAAGCTCCTGTTTTACTTAGTTTCCAATACTGAGTTGAACTAGATATGCCCCGTTTGTGTAGGAAGCACAGTTCTTTTGTTCTGAGCTAGCTCACTGTACTGGCCCTATAGGAAACACAGTGGAGTGCAAGAGTGCCTGTTTCTCAAAAGCAGAGTGTTTTTCTTGTAAGGCCGACTGGGGTTTAATACAACTTCCTAAACGGAGTTGAATCACATTCAATTTCATGTTCTAGCATTAAGTGTTAATTCAGGGTCAGAACACCACTATTGTGCTATTCTGGCCATAAACAGTGCAAATAGCACTCGCGTCTGTTTCCAGCAAATACAGTGTATTGGACTGAAGAGAAGCTCCTGTTTTACTTAGTTTCCAATACTGAGTTGAACTAGATATGCCCCGTTTGTGTAGGAAGCACAGTTCTTTTGTTCTGAGCTAGCTCACTGTACTGGCCCTATAGGAAACACAGTGGAGTGCAAGAGTGCCTGTTTCTCAAAAGCAGAGTGTTTTTCTTGTAAGGCCGACTGGGGTTTAATACAACTTCCTAAACGGAGTTGACACATTCAGTTTCAAGTTCTAGCATTAGTGTTAATTCAGGGTAAGAACACCACTATTGTGCTATTCTGGCCATAAACAGTGCAAATAGCACTCGCGTCTGTTCCCAGCAAATACAGTGTATTGGACTGAAGAGAAGCTCCTGTTTTACTTAGTTTCCAATACTGAGTTGAACTAGATATGCCCCGTTTGTGTAGGAAGCACAGTTCTTTTGTTCTGAGCTACCTCACTGTACTGGCCCTATAGGAAACACAGTGGAGTGCAAGAGTGCCTGTTTCTCAAAAGCAGAGTGTTTTTCTTGTAAGGCCGACTGGGGTTTAATACAACTTCCTAAACGGAGTTGAATCACATTCAGTTTCAAGTTCTAGCATTAAGTGTTATTTCAGGGTAAGAACACCACTATTGTGCTATTCTGGCCATAAACAGTGCAAATAGCACTCGCATCTGTTCCGGGCAAATACAGTGTATTGGACTGAAGAGAAGCTCCTGTTTTACTTAGTTTCCAATACTGAGTTGAACTAGATATGCCCCGTTTGTGTAGGAAGCACAGTTCTTTTGTTCTGAGCTAGCTCACTGTACTGGCCCTATAGGAAACACAGTGGAGTGCAAGAGTGCCTGTTTCTCAAAAGCAGAGTGTTTTTCTTGTAAGGCCGACTGGGGTTTAATAAAACTTCCTAAACGGAGTTGAATCACATGCAGTTTCAAGTTCTAGCATTAAGTGTTAATTCAGGGTAAGAACACCACTATTGTGCTATTCTGGCCATAAACAGTGCAAATAGCACTCGCGTCTGTTCCCAGCAAATACAGTGTATTGGACTGAAGAGAAGCTCCTGTTTTACTTAGTTTCCAATACTGACTTGAACTAGATATGCCCCGTTTGTGTAGGAAGCACAGTTCTTTTGTTCTGAGCTAGCTCACTGTACTGGCCCTATAGGAAACACAGTGGAGTGCAAGAGTGCCTGTTTCTCAAAAGCAGAGTGTTTTTCTTGTAAGGCCGACTGGGGTTTAATACAACTTCCTAAACGGAGTTGAATCACATTCAGTTTCAAGTTCTAGCATTAAGTGTTACTTCAGGGTCAGAACACCACTATTGTGCTATTCTGGCCATAAACAGTGCAAATAGCACTCGCGTCTGTTCCCAGCAAATACAGTGTATTGGACTGAAGAGAAGCTCCTGTTTTACTTAGTTTCCAATACTGAGTTGAACTAGATATGCCCTGTTTGTGTAGGAAGCACAGTTCTTTTGTTCTGAGCTAGCTCACTGTACTGGCCCTATAGGAAACACAGTGGAGTGCAAGAGTGCCTGTTTCTCAAAAGCAGAGTGTTTTTCTTGTAAGGCCAACTGGGGTTTAATACAACTTCCTAAACGGAGTTGAATCACATTCAGTTTCAAGTTCTAGCATTAAGTGTTAATTCAGGGTCAGAACACCACTATTGTGCTATTCTGGCCATAAACAGTGCAAATAGCACTCGCGTCTGTTCCCAGCAAATACAGTGTATTGGACTGAAGAGAAGCTCCTGTTTTACTTAGTTTCCAATACTGAGTTGAACTAGATATGCCCCGTTTGTGTAGGAAGCACAGTTCTTTTGTTCTGAGCTAGCTCACTGTACTGGCCCTATAGGAAACACAGTGGAGTGCAAGAGTGCCTGTTTCTCAAAAGCAGAGTGTTTTTCTTGTAAGGCCGACTGGGGTTTAATACAACTTCCTAAACGGAGTTGAATCACATTCAGTTTCAAGTTCTAGCATTAGTGTTAATTCAGGGTAAGAACACCACTATTGTGCTATTCTGGCCATAAACAGTGCAAATAGCACTCGCGTCTGTTCCCAGCAAATACAGTGTATTGGACTGAAGAGAAGCTCCTGTTTTACTTAGTTTCCAATACTGAGTTGAACTAGATATGCCCCGTTTGTGTAGGAAGCACAGTTCTTTTGTTCTGAGCTAGCTCACTGTACTGGCCCTATAGGAAACACAGTGGAGTGCAAGAGTGCCTGTTTCTCAAAAGCAGAGTGTTTTTCTTGTAAGGCCGACTGGGGTTTAATTCAACTTCCTAAACGGAGTTGAATCACATTCAGTTTCAAGTTCTAGCATTAAGTGTTATTTCAGGGTAAGAACACCACTATTGTGCTATTCTGGCCATAAACAGTGCAAATAGCACTCGCATCTGTTCCGGGCAAATACAGTGTATTGGACTGAAGAGAAGCTCTTGTTTTACTTAGTTTCCAATACTGAGTTGAACTAGATATGCTCCGTTTGTGTAGGAAGCACATTTCTTTTGTTCTGAGCTAGCTCACTGTACTGGCCCTATAGGAAACACAGTGGAGTGCAAGAGTGCCTGTTTCTCAAAAGCAGAGTGTTTTTCTTGTAAGGCCGACTGGGGTTCAATACAACTTCCTAAACGGAGTTGAATCACATTCAGTTTCAAGTTCTAGCATTAAGTGTTACTTCAGGGTCAGAACACCACTATTGTGCTATTCTGGCCATAAACAGTGCAAATAGCACTCGCGTCTGTTCCCAGCAAATAAAGTGTATTGGACTGAAGAGAAGCTCCTGTTTTACTTAGTTTCCAATACTGACTTGAACTAGATATGCCCCGTTTGTGTAGGAAGCACAGTTCTTTTGTTCTGAGCTAGCTCACTGTACTGGCCCTATAGGAAACACAGTGGAGTGCAAGAGTGCCTGTTTCTCAAAAGCAGAGTGTTTTTCTTGTAAGGCCGACTGGGTTTTAATACAACTTCCTAAACGGAGTTGAATCACATTCAGTTTCAAGTTCTAGCATTAAGTGTTACTTCAGGGTCAGAACACCACTATTGTGCTCTTCTGGCCATAAACAGTGCAAATAGCACTCGCGTCTGTTCCCAGCAAATACAGTGTATTGGACTGAAGAGAAGCTCCTGTTTTACTTAGTTTCCAATACTGACTTGAACTAGATATGCCCCGTTTGTGTAGGAAGCACATTTCTTTTGTTCTGATCTAGCTCACTGTACTGGCCCTATAGGAAACCCAGTGGAGTGCAAGAGTGCCTGTTTCTCAAAAGCAGAGTGTTTTTCTTGTAAGGCCGACTGGGGTTTAATACAACTTCCTAAACGGAGTTGAATCACATTCAGTTTCAAGTTCTAGCATTAAGTGTTACTTCAGGGTCAGAACACCACTATTGTGCTATTCTGGCCATAAACAGTGCAAATAGCACTCGCGTCTGTTCCCAGCAAATACAGTGTATTGGACTGAAGAGAAGCTCCTGTTTTACTTAGTTTCCAATACTGAGTTGAACTAGATATGCCCCGTTTGTGTAGGAAGCACAGTTCTTTTGTTCTGAGCTAGCTCACTGTACTGGCCCTATAGGAAACACAGTGGAGTGCAAGAGTGCCTGTTTCTCAAAAGCAGAGTGTTTTTCTTGTAAGGCCGACTGGGGTTTAATACAACTTCCTAAACGGAGTTGAATCACATTCAGTTTCAAGTTCTAGCATTAAGTGTTAATTCAGGGTCAGAACACCACTATTGTGCTATTCTGGCCATAAACAGTGCAAATAGCACTCGCGTCTGTTCCCAGCAAATACAGTGTATTGGACTGAAGAGAAGCTCCTGTTTTACTTAGTTTCCAATACTGAGTTGAACTGGATATGCCCCGTTTCTGTAGGAAGCACATTTCTTTTGTTCTGAGCTAGCTCACTGTACTGGCCCTATAGGAAACACAGTGGAGTGCAAGAGTGCCTGTTTCTCAAAAGCAGAGTGTTTTTCTTGTAAGGCCGACTGGGGTTTAATACAACTTCCTAAACGGAGTTGAATCACATTCAGTTTCAAGTTCTAGCATTAGTGTTAATTCAGGGTAAGAACACCACTATTGTGCTATTCTGGCCATAAACAGTGCAAATAGCACTCGCGTCTGTTCCCAGCAAATACAGTGTATTGGACTGAAGAGAAGCTCCTGTTTTACTTAGTTTCCAATACTGACTTGAACTAGATATGCCCCGTTTGTGTAGGAAGCACAGTTCTTTTGTTCTGAGCTAGCTCACTGTACTGGCCCTATAGGAAACACAGTGGAGTGCAAGAGTGCCTGTTTCTCAAAAGCAGAGTGTTTTTCTTGTAAGGCCGACTGGGGTTTAATACAACTTCCTAAACGGAGTTGAATCACATTCAGTTTCAAGTTCTAGCATTAAGTGTTACTTCAGGGTCAGAACACCACTATTGTGCTATTCTGGCCATAAACAGTGCAAATAGCACTCGCGTCTGTTCCCAGCAAATACAGTGTATTGGACTGAAGAGAAGCTCCTGTTTTACTTAGTTTCCAATACTGAGTTGAACTAGATATGCCCTGTTTGTGTAGGAAGCACAGTTCTTTTGTTCTGAGCTAGCTCACTGTACTGGCCCTATAGGAAACACAGTGGAGTGCAAGAGTGCCTGTTTCTCAAAAGCAGAGTGTTTTTCTTGTAAGGCCAACTGGGGTTTAATACAACTTCCTAAACGGAGTTGAATCACATTCAGTTTCAAGTTCTAGCATTAAGTGTTAATTCAGGGTCAGAACACCACTATTGTGCTATTCTGGCCATAAACAGTGCAAATAGCACTCGCGTCTGTTCCCAGCAAATACAGTGTATTGGACTGAAGAGAAGCTCCTGTTTTACTTAGTTTCCAATACTGAGTTGAACTAGATATGCCCCGTTTGTGTAGGAAGCACAGTTCTTTTGTTCTGAGCTAGCTCACTGTACTGGCCCTATAGGAAACACAGTGGAGTGCAAGAGTGCCTGTTTCTCAAAAGCAGAGTGTTTTTCTTGTAAGGCCGACTGGGGTTTAATACAACTTCCTAAACGGAGTTGAATCACATTCAGTTTCAAGTTCTAGCATTAGTGTTAATTCAGGGTAAGAACACCACTATTGTGCTATTCTGGCCATAAACAGTGCAAATAGCACTCGCGTCTGTTCCCAGCAAATACAGTGTATTGGACTGAAGAGAAGCTCCTGTTTTACTTAGTTTCCAATACTGAGTTGAACTAGATATGCCCCGTTTGTGTAGGAAGCACAGTTCTTTTGTTCTGAGCTAGCTCACTGTACTGGCCCTATAGGAAACACAGTGGAGTGCAAGAGTGCCTGTTTCTCAAAAGCAGAGTGTTTTTCTTGTAAGGCCGACTGGGGTTTAATTCAACTTCCTAAACGGAGTTGAATCACATTCAGTTTCAAGTTCTAGCATTAAGTGTTATTTCAGGGTAAGAACACCACTATTGTGCTATTCTGGCCATAAACAGTGCAAATAGCACTCGCATCTGTTCCGGGCAAATACAGTGTATTGGACTGAAGAGAAGCTCTTGTTTTACTTAGTTTCCAATACTGAGTTGAACTAGATATGCTCCGTTTGTGTAGGAAGCACATTTCTTTTGTTCTGAGCTAGCTCACTGTACTGGCCCTATAGGAAACACAGTGGAGTGCAAGAGTGCCTGTTTCTCAAAAGCAGAGTGTTTTTCTTGTAAGGCCGACTGGGGTTCAATACAACTTCCTAAACGGAGTTGAATCACATTCAGTTTCAAGTTCTAGCATTAAGTGTTACTTCAGGGTCAGAACACCACTATTGTGCTATTCTGGCCATAAACAGTGCAAATAGCACTCGCGTCTGTTCCCAGCAAATAAAGTGTATTGGACTGAAGAGAAGCTCCTGTTTTACTTAGTTTCCAATACTGACTTGAACTAGATATGCCCCGTTTGTGTAGGAAGCACAGTTCTTTTGTTCTGAGCTAGCTCACTGTACTGGCCCTATAGGAAACACAGTGGAGTGCAAGAGTGCCTGTTTCTCAAAAGCAGAGTGTTTTTCTTGTAAGGCCGACTGGGTTTTAATACAACTTCCTAAACGGAGTTGAATCACATTCAGTTTCAAGTTCTAGCATTAAGTGTTACTTCAGGGTCAGAACACCACTATTGTGCTCTTCTGGCCATAAACAGTGCAAATAGCACTCGCGTCTGTTCCCAGCAAATACAGTGTATTGGACTGAAGAGAAGCTCCTGTTTTACTTAGTTTCCAATACTGACTTGAACTAGATATGCCCCGTTTGTGTAGGAAGCACATTTCTTTTGTTCTGATCTAGCTCACTGTACTGGCCCTATAGGAAACCCAGTGGAGTGCAAGAGTGCCTGTTTCTCAAAAGCAGAGTGTTTTTCTTGTAAGGCCGACTGGGGTTTAATACAACTTCCTAAACGGAGTTGAATCACATTCAGTTTCAAGTTCTAGCATTAAGTGTTACTTCAGGGTCAGAACACCACTATTGTGCTATTCTGGCCATAAACAGTGCAAATAGCACTCGCGTCTGTTCCCAGCAAATACAGTGTATTGGACTGAAGAGAAGCTCCTGTTTTACTTAGTTTCCAATACTGAGTTGAACTGGATATGCCCCGTTTGTGTAGGAAGCACATTTCTTTTGTTCTGAGCTAGCTCACTGTACTGGCCCTATAGGAAACACAGTAGAGTGCAAGAGTGCCTGTTTCTCAAAAGCAGAGTGTTTTTCTTGTAAGGCCGACTGGGGTTTAATACAACTTCCTAAACGGAGTTGAATCACATTCAGTTTCAAGTTCTAGCATTAAGTGTTAATTCAGGGTAAGAACACCACTATTGTGCTCTTCTGGCCATAAACATTGCAAATAGCACTCGCGTCTGTTCCCAGCAAATACAGTGTATTGGACTGAAGAGAAGCTCCTGTTTTACTTAGTTTCCAATACTGAGTTGAACTAGATATGCCCCGTTTGTGTAGGAAGCACAGTTCTTTTGTTCTGAGCTAGCTCACTGTACTGGCCCTATAGGAAACACAGTGGAGTGCAAGAGTGCCTGTTTCTCAAAAGCAGAGTGTTTTTCTTGTAAGGCCGACTGGGGTTTAATACAACTTCCTAAACGGAGTTGAATCACATTCAGTTTCAAGTTCTAGCATTAAGTGTTAATTCAGGGTCAGAACACCACTATTGTGCTATTCTGGCCATAAACAGTGCAAATAGCACTCGCGTCTGTTCCCAGCAAATACAGTGTATTGGACTGAAGAGAAGCTCCTGTTTTACTTAGTTTCCAATACTGAGTTGAACTGGATATGCCCCGTTTCTGTAGGAAGCACATTTCTTTTGTTCTGAGCTAGCTCACTGTACTGGCCCTATAGGAAACACAGTGGAGTGCAAGAGTGCCTGTTTCTCAAAAGCAGAGTGTTTTTCTTGTAAGGCCGACTGGGGTTTAATACAACTTCCTAAACGGAGTTGAATCACATTCATTTTCAAGTTCTAGCATTAAGTGTTAATTCAGGGTAAGAACACCACTATTGTGCTCTTCTGGCCATAAACAGTGCAAATAGCACTCGCGTCTGTTTCCAGCAAATACAGTGTATTGGACTGAAGAGAAGCTCCTGTTTTACTTAGTTTCCAATACTGAGTTGAACTGGATATGCCCCGTTTCTGTAGGAAGCACATTTCTTTTGTTCTGAGCTAGCTCACTGTACTGGCCCTATAGGAAACACAGTGGAGTGCAAGAGTGCCTGTTTCTCAAAAGCAGAGTGTTTTTCTTGTAAGGCCGACTGGGGTTTAATACAACTTCCTAAACGGAGTTGAATCACATTCATTTTCAAGTTCTAGCATTAAGTGTTAATTCAGGGTAAGAACACCACTATTGTGCTCTTCTGGCCATAAACAGTGCAAATAGCACTCGCGTCTGTTCCCAGCAAATACAGTGTATTGGACTGAAGAGAATCTCCTGTTTTCCTTAGTTTCCAATACGGAGTTGAACTAGATATGCCCCGTTTGTGTAGGAAGCACATTTCTTTTGTTCTGAGCTAGCTCACTCTACTGGCCCTATAGGAAACACAGTGGAGTGCAAGAGTGCCTGTTTCTCAAAAGCAGAGTGTTTTTCTTGTAAGGCCGACTGGGGTTTAATACAACTTCCTAAACGGAGTTGAATCACATTCAGTTTCAAGTTCTAGCATTACGTGTTAATTCAGGGTCAGAACACCACTATTGTGCTATTCTGGCCATAAACAGTGCAAATAGCACTCGCGTCTGTTCCCAGCAAATACAGTGTATTGGACTGAAGAGAAGCTCCTGTTTTACTTAGTTTCCAATACTGACTTTAACTAGATATGCCCCGTTTGTGTAGGAAGCACAGTTCTTTTGTTCTGAGCTAGCTCATTGTACTGGCCCTATAGGAAACACAGTGGAGTGCAAGAGTGCCTGTTTCTCAAAAGCAGAGTGTTTTTCTTGTAAGGCCGACTGGGGTTTAATACAACTTCCTAAACGGAGTTGAATCACATTCAATTTCAAGTTCTAGCATTAAGTGTTAATTCAGGGTAAGAACACCACTATTGTGCTATTCTGGCCATAAACAGTGCAAATAGCACTCGCGTCTGTTCCCAGCAAATACAGTGTATTGGACTGAAGAGAAGCTCCTGTTTTACTTAGTTTCCAATACTGAGTTGAACTAGATATGCCCCGTTTGTGTAGGAAGCACAGTTCTTTTGTTCTGAGCTAGCTCACTGTACTGGCCCTATAGGAAACACAGTGGAGTGCAAGAGTGCCTGTTTCTCAAAAGCAGAGTGTTTTTCTTGTAAGGCCGACTGGGGTTTAATACAACTTCCTAAACGGAGTTTAATCACATTCAGTTTCAAGTTCTAGCATTAAGTGTTACTTCAGGGTCAGAACACCACTATTGTGCTATTCTGGCCATAAACAGTGCAAATAGCACTCGCGTCTGTTCCCAGCAAATACAGTGTATTGGACTTAAGAGAAGCTCCTGTTTTACTTAGTTTCCAATACTGACTTGAACTAGATATGCCCCGTTTGTGTAGGAAGCACAGTTCTTTTGTTCTGAGCTAGCTCACTGTACTGGCCCTATAGGAAACACAGTGGAGTGCAAGAGTGCCTGTTTCTCAAAAGCAGAGTGTTTTTCTTGTAAGGCCGACTGGGGTTTAATACAACTTCCTAAACGGAGTTGAAACACATTCAGTTTCAAGTTCTAGCATTAGTGTTAATACAAGGCAAGAACGCCACTATTGTGCTATTCTGGACATAAACAGTGCAAATAGCACTCGCGTCTGTTCACAGCAAATACAGTGTATTGGACTGAAGAGAATCTCCTGTTTTCCTTATTTCCAATACGGAGTTGAACTAGATATGCCCCGTTTGTGTAGGAAGCACAGTTATTTTGTTCTGAGCTAGCTCACTGTACTGGCCCTATAGGAAACACAGTGGAGTGCAAGAGTGCCTGTTTCTCAAAAGCAGAGTGTTTTTCTTGTAAGGCCGACTGGGGTTTAATACAACTTCCTAAACGGAGTTGAATCACATTCAGTTTCAAGTTCTAGCATTAAGTGTTAATTCAGGGTAAGTACACCACTATTGTGCTCTTCTGGCCATAAACAGTGCAAATAGCACTCGCGTCTGTTTCCAGCAAATACAGTGTATTGGACTGAAGAGAATCTCCTGTTTTCCTTAGTTTCAAATACGGAGTTGAACTAGATATGCCCCGTTTGTGTAGGAAGCACATTTCTTTTGTTCTGAGCTAGCTCACTGTACTGGCCCTATAGGAAACACAGTGAAGTGCAAGAGTGCCTGTTTCTCAAAAGCAGAGTGTTTTTCTTGTAAGGCCGACTGGGGTTTAATACAACTTCCTAAACGGAGTTGAATCACATTCAGTTTCAAGTTCTAGCATTACGTGTTAATTCAGGGTCAGAACACCACTATTGTGCTATTCTGGCCATAAACAGTGCAAATAGCACTCGCGTCTGTTCCCAGCAAATACAGTGTATTGGACTGAAGAGAAGCTCCTGTTTTACTTAGTTTCCAATACTGACTTTAACTAGATATGCCCCGTTTGTGTAGGAAGCACAGTTCTTTTGTTCTGAGCTAGCTCATTGTACTGGCCCTATAGGAAACACAGTGGAGTGCAAGAGTGCCTGTTTCTCAAAAGCAGAGTGTTTTTCTTGTAAGGCCTACTGGGGTTTAATACAACTTCCTAAACGGAGTTGAATCACATTCAATTTCAAGTTCTAGCATTAAGTGTTAATTCAGGGTAAGAACACCACTATTGTGCTATTCTGGCCATAAACAGTGCAAATAGCACTCGCGTCTGTTCCCAGCAAATACAGTGTATTGGACTGAAGAGAAGCTCCTGTTTTACTTAGTTTCCAATACTGAGTTGAACTAGATATGCCCCGTTTGTGTAGGAAGCACAGTTCTTTTGTTCTGAGCTAGCTCACTGTACTGGCCCTATAGGAAACACAGTGGAGTGCAAGAGTGCCTGTTTCTCAAAAGCAGAGTGTTTTTCTTGTAAGGCCGACTGGGGTTTAATACAACTTCCTAAACGGAGTTTAATCACATTCAGTTTCAAGTTCTAGCATTAAGTGTTACTTCAGGGTCAGAACACCACTATTGTGCTATTCTGGCCATAAACAGTGCAAATAGCACTCGCGTCTGTTCCCAGCAAATACAGTGTATTGGACTTAAGAGAAGCTCCTGTTTTACTTAGTTTCCAATAGTGAGTTGAACTAGATATGCCCCGTTTGTGTAGGAAGCACAGTTCTTTTGTTCTGAGCTAGCTCACTGTACTGGCCCTATAGGAAACACAGTGGAGTGCAAGAGTGCCTGATTCTCAAAAGCAGAGTGTTTTTCTTGTAAGGCCGACTGGGGTTTAATACAACTTCCTAACGGAGTTGAATCACATTCAGTTTCAAGTTCTAGCATTAAGTGTTAATTCAGGGTAAGAACACCACTATTGTGCTAATCTGGCCATAAACAGTGCAAATAGCACTCGTGTCTGTTCCCAGCAAATACAGTGTATTGGACTGAAGAGAAGCTCCTGTTTTACTTAGTTTCCAATACTGAGTTGAACTAGATATGCCCCGTTTGTGTAGGAAGCACAGTTCTTTTGTTCTGAGCTAGCTCACTGTACTGGCCCTATAGGAAACACAGTGGAGTGCAAGAGTGCCTCTTTCTCAAAAGCAGAGTGTTTTTCTTGTAACGCCGACTGGGGTTTAATACAACTTCCTAAACGGAGTTGAATCACATTCAGTTTCAAGTTCTAGCATTAAGTGTTAATTCAGGGTAAGAACACCACTATTGTGCTATTCTGGCCATAAACAGTGCAAATAGCACTCGCGTCTGTTCCCAGCAAATACAGTGTATTGGACTGAAGAGAAGCTCCTGTTTTACTTAGTTTCCAATACTGAGTTGAACTAGATATGCCCCGTTTGGGTAGGAAGCACAGTTATTTTGTTCTGAGCTAGCTCACTGTACTGGCCCTATAGGAAACACAGTGGAGTGCAAGAGTGCCTCTTTCTCAAAAGCAGAGTGTTTTTCTTGTAAGGCCGACTGGGGTTTAATACAACTTCCTAAACGGAGTTGAATCACATTCAGTTTCAAGTTCTAGCATTAAGTGTAAATTCAGGGTAAGAACACCACTATTGTGCTATTCTGGCCATAAACAGTGCAAATAGCACTCGCGTCTGTTCCCAGCAAATACAGTGTATTGGACTGAAGAGAAGCTCCTGTTTTACTTAGTTTCCAATACTGAGTTGAACTAGATATGCCCCGTTTGTGTAGGAAGCACAGTTCTTTTGTTCTGAGCTAGCTCACTATACTGGCCCTATAGGAAAGACAGTGGAGTGCAAGAGTGCCTGATTCTCAAAAGCAGAGTATTTTTCTTGTAAGGCCGACTGGGGTTTAATACAACTTCCTAAACGCAGTTGAATCACATTCAGTTTCAAGTTCTAGCATTAAGTGTAAATTCAGGGTCAGAACACCACTATTGTGCTATTCTGGCCATAAACAGTGCAAATAGCACTCGCGTCTGTTCCCAGCAAATACAGTGTATTGGACTGAAGAGAAGCTCCTGTTTTACTTAGTTTCCAATACTGACTGGAACTAGATATGCCCCGTTTGTGTAGGAAGCACAGTTCTTTTGTTCTGAGCTAGCTCACTGTACTGGCCCTATAGGAAACACAGTGGAGTGCAAGAGTGCCTTTTTCTCAAAAGCACAGTGTTTTTCTTGTAAGGCCGACTGGGGTTTAATACAACTTCCTAAACGGAGTTGAAACACATTCAGTTTCAAGTTCTAGCATTAGTGTTAATTCAAGGCAAGAACGCCACTATTGTGCTATTCTGGACATAAACAGTGCAAATAGCACTCGCGTCTGTTCCCAGCAAATACAGTGTATTGGACTGAAGAGAATCTCCTGTTTTCCTTAGTTTCCAATACGGAGTTGAACTAGATATGCCCCGTTTGTGTAGGAAGCACAGTTCTTTTGTTCTGAGCTAGCTCACTGTACTGGCCCTATAGGAAACACAGTGGAGTGCAAGAGTGCCTGTTTCTCAAAAGCAGAGTGTTTTTCTTGTAAGGCCGACTGGGGTTTAATACAACTTCCTAAACGGAGTTGAATCACATTCAGTTTCAAGTTCTAGCATTAAGTGTCAATTCAGGGTCAGAACACCACTATTGTGCTATTCTGGCCATAAACAGTGCAAATAGCACTCGCGTCTGTTCCCAGCAAATACAGTGTATTGGACTGACGAGTAGCTCCTGTTTTCCTTAGTTTCCAATACTGAGTTGAACTAGATATGCCCCGTTTGTGCAGGAAGCACAGTTCTTTTGTTCTGAGCTAGCTCACTGTACTGGCCCTATAGGAAACACAGTGGAGTGCAAGAGTGCCTCTTTCTCAAAAGCAGAGTGTTTTTCTTGTAAGGCCGACTGGGGTTTAATACAACTTCCTAAACGGAGTGGAATCACATTCAGTTTCAAGTTCTAGCATTAAGTGTTACTTCAGGGTAAGAACACCACTATTGTGCTATTCTGGACATAAACAGTGCAAATAGCACTCGCGTCTGTTCCCAGCAAATACAGTGTATTGGACTGAAGAGAAGCTCCTGTTTTACTTAGTTTCCAATACTGAGTTGAACTAGATATGCCCCGTTTGTGTAGGAAGCACAGTTCTTTTGTTCTGAGCTAGCTCAATGTACTGGCCCTATAGGAAACACAGTGGAGTGCAAGAGTACCTGATTCTCAAAAGCAGAGTATTTTTCTTGTAAGGCCGACTGGGGTTTAATAAAACTTCCTAAACGGAGTTGAATCACATTCAGTTTCAAGATCTAGCATTACGTGTAAATTCAGGGTAGAACACCACTATTGTGCTATTCTGGCCATAAACAGTGCAAATAGCACTCGCGTCTGTTCCCAGCAAATACAGTGTATTGGACTGAAGAGAAGCTCCTGTTTTACTTAGTTTCCAATACTGAGTTGAACTAGATATGCCCCGTTTGTGTAGGAAGCACAGTTCTTTTGTTCTGAGCTAGCTCACTGTACTGGCCCTATAGGAAACACAGTGGAGTGCAAGAGTGCCTCTTTCTCAAAAGCAGAGTGTTTTTCTTGTAAGGCCGACTGGGGTTTAATACAACTTCCTAAACGGAGTTGAATCACATTCAGTTTCAAGTTCTAGCATTAAGTGTTAATTCAGGGTAAGAACACCACTATTGTGCTATTCTGGCCATAAACAGTGCAAATAGCACTCGCGTCTGTTCCCAGCAAATACAGTGTATTGGACTGAAGAGAAGCTCCTGTTTTACTTAGTTTCCAATACTGAGTTGAACTAGATATGCCCCGTTTGTGTAGGAAGCACAGTTCTTTTGTTCTGAGCTAGCTCACTGTACTGGCCCTATAGGAAACACAGTGGAGTGCAAGAGTGCCTGTTTCTCAAAAGCAGAGTGTTTTTCTTGTAAGGCCGACTGGGGTTTAATACAACTTCCTAAACGGAGTTGAATCACATTCAGTTTCAAGTTCTAGCATTAAGTGTTAATTCAGGGTAAGAACACCACTATTGTGCTATTCTGGCCATAAACAGTGCAAATAGCACTCGCGTCTGTTCCCAGCAAATACAGTGTATTGGACTGAAGAGAAGCTCCTGTTTTACTTAGTTTCCAATACTGAGTTGAACTAGATATGCCCCGTTTGGGTAGGAAGCACAGTTATTTTGTTCTGAGCTAGCTCACTGTACTGGCCCTATAGGAAACACAGTGGAGTGCAAGAGTGCCTCTTTCTCAAAAGCAGAGTGTTTTTCTTGTAAGGCCGACTGGGGTTTAATACAACTTCCTAAACGGAGTTGAATCACATTCAGTTTCAAGTTCTAGCATTAAGTGTAAATTCAGGGTAAGAACACCACTATTGTGCTATTCTGGCCATAAACAGTGCAAATAGCACTCGCGTCTGTTCCCAGCAAATACAGTGTATTGGACTGAAGAGAAGCTCCTGTTTTACTTAGTTTCCAATAGTGAGTTGAACTAGATATGCCCCGTTTGTGTAGGAAGCACAGTTCTTTTGTTCTGAGCTAGCTCACTATACTGGCCCTATAGGAAAGACAGTGGAGTGCAAGAGTGCCTGATTCTCAAAAGCAGAGTATTTTTCTTGTAAGGCCGACTGGGGTTTAATACAACTTCCTAAACGCAGTTGAATCACATTCAGTTTCAAGTTCTAGCATTAAGTGTAAATTCAGGGTCAGAACACCACTATTGTGCTATTCTGGCCATAAACAGTGCAAATAGCACTCGCGTCTGTTCCCAGCAAATACAGTGTATTGGACTGAAGAGAAGCTCCTGTTTTACTTAGTTTCCAATACTGACTGGAACTAGATATGCCCCGTTTGTGTAGGAAGCACAGTTCTTTTGTTCTGAGCTAGCTCACTGTACTGGCCCTATAGGAAACACAGTGGAGTGCAAGAGTGCCTTTTTCTCAAAAGCACAGTGTTTTTCTTGTAAGGCCGACTGGGGTTTAATACAACTTCCTAAACGGAGTTGAAACACATTCAGTTTCAAGTTCTAGCATTAGTGTTAATTCAAGGCAAGAACGCCACTATTGTGCTATTCTGGACATAAACAGTGCAAATAGCACTCGCGTCTGTTCCCAGCAAATACAGTGTATTGGACTGAAGAGAATCTCCTGTTTTCCTTAGTTTCCAATACGGAGTTGAACTAGATATGCCCCGTTTGTGTAGGAAGCACAGTTCTTTTGTTCTGAGCTAGCTCACTGTACTGGCCCTATAGGAAACACAGTGGAGTGCAAGAGTGCCTGTTTCTCAAAAGCAGAGTGTTTTTCTTGTAAGGCCGACTGGGGTTTAATACAACTTCCTAAACGGAGTTGAATCACATTCAGTTTCAAGTTCTAGCATTAAGTGTCAATTCAGGGTCAGAACACCACTATTGTGCTATTCTGGCCATAAACAGTGCAAATAGCACTCGCGTCTGTTCCCAGCAAATACAGTGTATTGGACTGACGAGTAGCTCCTGTTTTCCTTAGTTTCCAATACTGAGTTGAACTAGATATGCCCCGTTTGTGCAGGAAGCACAGTTCTTTTGTTCTGAGCTAGCTCACTGTACTGGCCCTATAGGAAACACAGTGGAGTGCAAGAGTGCCTCTTTCTCAAAAGCAGAGTGTTTTTCTTGTAAGGCCGACTGGGGTTTAATACAACTTCCTAAACGGAGTGGAATCACATTCAGTTTCAAGTTCTAGCATTAAGTGTTACTTCAGGGTAAGAACACCACTATTGTGCTATTCTGGACATAAACAGTGCAAATAGCACTCGCGTCTGTTCCCAGCAAATACAGTGTATTGGACTGAAGAGAAGCTCCTGTTTTACTTAGTTTCCAATACTGAGTTGAACTAGATATGCCCCGTTTGTGTAGGAAGCACAGTTCTTTTGTTCTGAGCTAGCTCAATGTACTGGCCCTATAGGAAACACAGTGGAGTGCAAGAGTACCTGATTCTCAAAAGCAGAGTATTTTTCTTGTAAGGCCGACTGGGGTTTAATAAAACTTCCTAAACGGAGTTGAATCACATTCAGTTTCAAGATCTAGCATTACGTGTAAATTCAGGGTAGAACACCACTATTGTGCTATTCTGGCCATAAACAGTGCAAATAGCACTCGCGTCTGTTCCCAGCAAATACAGTGTATTGGACTGAAGAGAAGCTCCTGTTTTACTTAGTTTCCAATACTGAGTTGAACTAGATATGCCCCGTTTGTGTAGGAAGCACAGTTCTTTTGTTCTGAGCTAGCTCACTGTACTGGCCCTATAGGAAACACAGTGGAGTGCAAGAGTGCCTCTTTCTCAAAAGCAGAGTGTTTTTCTTGTAAGGCCGACTGGGGTTTAATACAACTTCCTAAACGGAGTTGAATCACATTCAGTTTCAAGTTCTAGCATTAAGTGTTAATTCAGGGTAAGAACACCACTATTGTGCTATTCTGGCCATAAACAGTGCAAATAGCACTCGCGTCTGTTCCCAGCAAATACAGTGTATTGGACTGAAGAGAAGCTCCTGTTTTACTTAGTTTCCAATACTGAGTTGAACTAGATATGCCCCGTTTGTGTAGGAAGCACAGTTCTTTTGTTCTGAGCTAGCTCACTGTACTGGCCCTATAGGAAACACAGTGGAGTGCAAGAGTGCCTGTTTCTCAAAAGCAGAGTGTTTTTCTTGTAAGGCCGACTGGGGTTTAATACAACTTCCTAAACGGAGTTGAATCACATTCAGTTTCAAGTTCTAGCATTAAGTGTTAATTCAGGGTAAGTACACCACTATTGTGCTATTCTGGCCATAAACAGTGCAAATAGCACTCGCGTCTGTTCCCAGCAAATACAGTGTATTGGACTAAAGAGAAGCTCCTGTTTTACTTAGTTTCCAATACTGAGTTGAACTAGATATGCCCCGTTTGTGTAGGAAGCACAGTTCTTTTGTTCTGAGCTAGCTCACTGTACTGGCCCTATAGGAAAGACAGTGGAGTGCAAGAGTGCCTGATTCTCAAAAGCAGAGTGTTTTTCTTGTAAGGCCGACTGGGGTTTAATACAACTTCCTAAACGGAGTTGAATCACATTCAGTTTCAAGTTCTAGCATTAAGTGTTAATTCAGGGTAAGAACACCACTATTGTGCTAATCTGGCCATAAACAGTGCAAATAGCACTCGCGTCTGTTTCCAGCAAATACAGTGTATTGGACTGAAGAGAAGCTCCTGTTTTACTTAGTTTCCAATACTGAGTTGAACTAGATATGCCCCGTTTGTGTAGGAAGCACAGTTCTTTTGTTCTGAGCTAGCTCACTGTACTGGCCCTATAGGAAACACAGTGGAGTGCAAGAGTGCCTCTTTCTCAAAAGCAGAGTGTTTTTCTTGTAAGGCCGACTGGGGTTTAATACAACTTCCTAAACGGAGTTGAATCACATTCAGTTTCAAGTTCTAGCATTAAGTGTAAATTCAGGGTAAGAACACCACTATTGTGCTATTCTGGCCATAAACAGTGCAAATAGCACTCGCGTCTGTTCCCAGCAAATACAGTGTATTGGACTGAAGAGAAGCTCCTGTTTTACTTAGTTTCCAATACTGAGTTGAACTAGATATGCCCCGTTTGGGTAGGAAGCACAGTTCTTTTGTTCTGAGCTAGCTCACTGTACTGGCCCTATAGGAAAGACAGTGGAGTGCAAGAGTGCTTGATTCTCAAAAGCAGAGTGTTTTTCTTGTAAGGCCGACTGGGGTTTAATACAACTTCCTAAACGGAGTTGAATCACATTCAGTTTCAAGTTCTAGCATTAAGTGTAAATTCAGGGTCAGAACACCACTATTGTGCTATTCTGGCCATAAACAGTGCAAATAGCACTCGCGTCTGTTCCCAGCAAATACAGTGTATTGGACTGAAGAGAAGCTCCTGTTTTACTTAGTTTCCAATACTGAGTTGAACTAGATATGCCCCGTTTGTGTAGGAAGCACAGTTCTTTTGTTCTGAGCTAGCACACTGTACTGGCCCTATAGGAAACACAGTGGAGTGCAAGAGTGCCTGTTTCTCAAAAGCAGAGTGTTTTTCTTGTAAGGCCGACTGGGGTTTAATACAACTTCCTAAACGGAGTTGAATCACATTCAGTTTCAAGTTCTAGCATTAAGTGTGAATTCAGGGTAAGAACACCACTATTGTGCTATTCTGGCCATAAACAGTGCAAATAGCACTCGCGTCTGTTCCCAGCAAATACAGTGTATTGGACTGAAGAGAAGCTCCTGTTTTACTTAGTTTCCAATACTGAGTTGAACTAGATATGCCCCGTTTGTGTAGGAAGCACAGTTCTTTTGTTCTGAGCTAGCTCACTGTACTGGCCCTATAGGAAACACAGTGGAGTGCAAGAGTGCCTGTTTCTCAAAAGCAGAGTGTTTTTCTTGTAAGGCCGACTGGGGTTTAATACAACTTCCTAAACGGAGTTTAATCACATTCAGTTTCAAGTTCTAGCATTAAGTGTTAATTCAGGGTCAGAACACCACTATTGTGCTATTCTGGCCATAAACAGTGCAAATAGCACTCGCGTCTGTTCCCAGCAAATACAGTGTATTGGACTTAAGAGAAGCTCCTGTTTTACTTAGTTTCCATTACTGACTTGAACTAGATATGCCCCGTTTGTGTAGGAAGCACAGTTCTTTTGTTCTGAGCTAGCTCACTGTACTGGCCCTATAGGAAACACAGTGGAGTGCAAGAGTGCCTGTTTCTCAAAAGCAGAGTGTTTTTCTTGTAAGGCCGACTGGGGTTTAATACAACTTCCTAAACGGAGTTGAAACACATTCAGTTTCAAGTTCTAGCATTAGTGTTAATTCAAGGCAAGAACGCCACTATTGTGCTATTCTGGACATAAACAGTGCAAATAGCACTCGCGTCTGTTCACAGCAAATACAGTGTATTGGACTGAAGAGAATCTCCTGTTTTCCTTATTTCCAATACGGAGTTGAACTAGATATGCCCCGTTTGTGTAGGAAGCACAGTTCTTTTGTTCTGAGCTAGCTCACTGTACTGGCCCTATAGGAAACACAGTGGAGTGCAAGAGTGCCTGTTTCTCAAAAGCAGAGTGTTTTTCTTGTAAGGCCGACTGGGGTTTAATACAACTTCCTAAACGGAGTTGAATCACATTCAGTTTCAAGTTCTAGCATTAAGTGTTAATTCAGGGTAAGTACACCACTATTGTGCTATTCTGGCCATAAACAGTGCAAATAGCACTCGCGTCTGTTCCCAGCAAATACAGTGTATTGGACTAAAGAGAAGCTCCTGTTTTACTTAGTTTCCAATACTGAGTTGAACTAGATAGGCCCCGTTTGTGTAGGAAGCACAGTTCTTTTGTTCTGAGCTAGCTCACTGTACTGGCCCTATAGGAAAGACAGTGGAGTGCAAGAGTGCCTGATTCTCAAAAGCAGAGTGTTTTTCTTGTAAGGCCGACTGGGGTTTAATACAACTTCCTAAACGGAGTTGAATCACATTCAGTTTCAAGTTCTAGCATTAAGTGTTAATTCAGGGTAAGAACACCACTATTGTGCTAATCTGGCCATAAACAGTGCAAATAGCACTCGCGTCTGTTCCCAGCAAATACAGTGTATTGGACTGAAGAGAAGCTCCTGTTTTACTTAGTTTCCAATACTGAGTTGAACTAGATATGCCCCGTTTGTGTAGGAAGCACAGTTCTTTTGTTCTGAGCTAGCTCACTGTACTGGCCCTATAGGAAACACAGTGGAGTGCAAGAGTGCCTCTTTCTCAAAAGCAGAGTGTTTTTCTTGTAAGGCCGACTGGGGTTTAATACAACTTCCTAAACGGAGTTGAATCACATTCAGTTTCAAGTTCTAGCATTAAGTGTTAATTCAGGGTAAGAACACCACTATTGTGCTCTTCTGGACATAAAGAGTGCAAATAGCACTCGCGTCTGTTCCCAGCAAATACAGTGTATTGGACTGAAGAGAAGCTCCTGTTTTACTTAGTTTCCAATACTGAGTTGAACTAGATATGCCCCGTTTGGGTAGGAAGCACAGTTCTTTTGTTCTGAGCTAGCTCACTGTACTGGCCCTATAGGAAACACAGTGGAGTGCAAGAGTGCCTCTTTCTCAAAAGCAGAGTGTTTTTCTTGTAAGGCCGACTGGGGTTTAATACAACTTCCTAAACGGAGTTGAATCACATTCAGTTTCAAGTTCTAGCATTAAGTGTAAATTCAGGGTAAGAACACCACTATTGTGCTATTCTGGCCATAAACAGTGCAAATAGCACTCGCGTCTGTTCCCAGCAAATACAGTGTATTGGACTGAAGAGAAGCTCCTGTTTTACTTAGTTTCCAATACTGAGTTGAACTAGATATGCCCCGTTTGTGTAGGAAGCACAGTTCTTTTGTTCTGAGCTAGCTCACTGTACTGGCCCTATAGGAAAGACAGTGGAGTGCAAGAGTGCCTGATTCTCAAAAGCAGAGTGTTTTTCTTGTAAGGCCGACTGGGGTTTAATACAACTTCCTAAACGGAGTTGAATCACATTCAGTTTCAAGTTCTAGCATTAAGTGTAAATTCAGGGTCAGAACACCACTATTGTGCTATTCTGGCCATAAACAGTGCAAATAGCACTCGCGTCTGTTCCCAGCAAATACAGTGTATTGGACTGAAGAGAAGCTCCTGTTTTACTTAGTTTCCAATAGTGAGTTGAACTAGATATGCCCCGTTTGTGTAGGAAGCACAGTTCTTTTGTTCTGAGCTAGCTCACTGTACTGGCCCTATAGGAAACACAGTGGAGTGCAAGAGTGCCTGATTCTCAAAAGCAGAGTGTTTTTCTTGTAAGGCCGACTGGGGTTTAATACAACTTCCTAACGGAGTTGAATCACATTCAGTTTCAAGTTCTAGCATTAAGTGTTAATTCAGGGTAAGAACACCACTATTGTGCTAATCTGGCCATAAACAGTGCAAATAGCACTCGTGTCTGTTCCCAGCAAATACAGTGTATTGGACTGAAGAGAAGCTCCTGTTTTACTTAGTTTCCAATACTGAGTTGAACTAGATATGCCCCGTTTGTGTAGGAAGCACAGTTCTTTTGTTCTGAGCTAGCTCACTGTACTGGCCCTATAGGAAACACAGTGGAGTGCAAGAGTGCCTCTTTCTCAAAAGCAGAGTGTTTTTCTTGTAACGCCGACTGGGGTTTAATACAACTTCCTAAACGGAGTTGAATCACATTCAGTTTCAAGTTCTAGCATTAAGTGTTAATTCAGGGTAAGAACACCACTATTGTGCTATTCTGGCCATAAACAGTGCAAATAGCACTCGCGTCTGTTCCCAGCAAATACAGTGTATTGGACTGAAGAGAAGCTCCTGTTTTACTTAGTTTCCAATACTGAGTTGAACTAGATATGCCCCGTTTGGGTAGGAAGCACAGTTATTTTGTTCTGAGCTAGCTCACTGTACTGGCCCTATAGGAAACACAGTGGAGTGCAAGAGTGCCTCTTTCTCAAAAGCAGAGTGTTTTTCTTGTAAGGCCGACTGGGGTTTAATACAACTTCCTAAACGGAGTTGAATCACATTCAGTTTCAAGTTCTAGCATTAAGTGTAAATTCAGGGTAAGAACACCACTATTGTGCTATTCTGGCCATAAACAGTGCAAATAGCACTCGCGTCTGTTCCCAGCAAATACAGTGTATTGGACTGAAGAGAAGCTCCTGTTTTACTTAGTTTCCAATACTGAGTTGAACTAGATATGCCCCGTTTGTGTAGGAAGCACAGTTCTTTTGTTCTGAGCTAGCTCACTATACTGGCCCTATAGGAAAGACAGTGGAGTGCAAGAGTGCCTGATTCTCAAAAGCAGAGTATTTTTCTTGTAAGGCCGACTGGGGTTTAATACAACTTCCTAAACGCAGTTGAATCACATTCAGTTTCAAGTTCTAGCATTAAGTGTAAATTCAGGGTCAGAACACCACTATTGTGCTATTCTGGCCATAAACAGTGCAAATAGCACTCGCGTCTGTTCCCAGCAAATACAGTGTATTGGACTGAAGAGAAGCTCCTGTTTTACTTAGTTTCCAATACTGACTGGAACTAGATATGCCCCGTTTGTGTAGGAAGCACAGTTCTTTTGTTCTGAGCTAGCTCACTGTACTGGCCCTATAGGAAACACAGTGGAGTGCAAGAGTGCCTGTTTCTCAAAAGCAGAGTGTTTTTCTTGTAAGGCCGACTGGGGTTTAATACAACTTCCTAAACGGAGTTGAATCACATTCAGTTTCAAGTTCTAGCATTAAGTGTTACTTCAGGGTCAGAACACCACTATTGTGCTATTCTGGCCATAAACAGTGCAAATAGCACTCGCGTCTGTTCCCAGCAAATACAGTGTATTGGACTGAAGAGAAGCTCCTGTTTTACTTAGTTTCCAATACTGAGTTGAACTAGATATGCCCCGTTTGTGTAGGAAGCACAGTTCTTTTGTTCTGAGCTAGCTCACTGTACTGGCCCTATAGGAAACACAGTGGAGTGCAAGAGTGCCTGTTTCTCAAAACAGAGTGTTTTTCTTGTAAGGCCGACTGGGGTTTAATACAACTTCCTAAACGGAGTTGAATCACATTCAGTTTCAAGTTCTAGCATTAAGTGTTAATTCAGGGTCAGAACACCACTATTGTGCTATTCTGGCCATAAACAGTGCAAATAGCACTCGCGTCTGTTCCCAGCAAATACAGTGTATTGGACTGAAGAGAAACTCCTGTTTTACTTAGTTTCCAATACTGAGTTGAACTAGATATGCCCCGTTTGTGTAGGAAGCACAGTTCTTTTGTTCTGAGCTAGCTCACTGTACTGGCCCTATAGGAAACACAGTGGAGTCTAAGAGTGCCTGTTTCTCAAAAGCAGAGTGTTTTTCTTGTAAGGCCGACTGGGGTTTAACACAACTTCCCAAGTGGAGTTGAATCACATTCAGTTTCAAGTTCTAGCATTAAGTGTTAATTCAGGGTAAGAACACCACTATTGTGCTATTCTGGCCATAAAAAGTGCAAATAGCACTCGCGTCTGTTCCCAGCAAATACAGTGTATTGGACTGAAGAGAAGCTCCTGTTTTACTTAGTTTCCAATACTGACTTGAACTAGATATGCCCCGTTTGTGTAGGAAGCACAGTTCTTTTGTTCTGAGCTAGCTCACTGTACTGGCCCTATAGGAAACACAGTGGAGTGCAAGAGTGCCTGTTTCTCAAAAGCAGAGTGTTTTTCTTGTAAGGCCGAGTGGGTTTCAATACAACTTCCTAAACGGAGTTGAATCACATTCAGTTTCAAGTTCTAGCATTAAGTGTTACTTCAGGGTCAGAACACCACTATTGTGCTATTCTGGCCATAAACAGTGCAAATAGAACTCGCGTCTGTTCCCAGCAAATACAGTGTATTGGACTGAAGAGAAGCTCCTGTTTTACTTAGTTTCCAATACTGAGTTGAACTAGATATGCCCCGTTTGTGTAGGAAGCACAGTTCTTTTGTTCTGAGCTAGCTCACTGTACTGGCCCTATAGGAAACACAGTGGAGTGCAAGAGTGCCTTTTTCTCAAAAGCACAGTGTTTTTCTTGTAAGGCCGACTGGGGTTTAATACAACTTCCTAAACGGAGTTGAAACACATTCAGTTTCAAGTTCTAGCATTAGTGTTAATTCAAGGCAAGAACGCCACTATTGTGCTATTCTGGACATAAACAGTGCAAATAGCACTCGCGTCTGTTCCCAGCAAATACAGTGTATTGGACTGAAGAGAATCTCCTGTTTTCCTTAGTTTCCAATACGGAGTTGAACTAGATATGCCCCGTTTGTGTAGGAAGCACAGTTCTTTTGTTCTGAGCTAGCTCACTGTACTGGCCCTATAGGAAACACAGTGGAGTGCAAGAGTGCCTGTTTCTCAAAAGCAGAGTGTTTTTCTTGTAAGGCCGACTGGGGTTTAATACAACTTCCTAAACGGAGTTGAATCACATTCAGTTTCAAGTTCTAGCATTAAGTGTCAATTCAGGGTCAGAACACCACTATTGTGCTATTCTGGCCATAAACAGTGCAAATAGCACTCGCGTCTGTTCCCAGCAAATACAGTGTATTGGACTGACGAGTAGCTCCTGTTTTCCTTAGTTTCCAATACTGAGTTGAACTAGATATGCCCCGTTTGTGCAGGAAGCACAGTTCTTTTGTTCTGAGCTAGCTCACTGTACTGGCCCTATAGGAAACACAGTGGAGTGCAAGAGTGCCTCTTTCTCAAAAGCAGAGTGTTTTTCTTGTAAGGCCGACTGGGGTTTAATACAACTTCCTAAACGGAGTGGAATCACATTCAGTTTCAAGTTCTAGCATTAAGTGTTACTTCAGGGTAAGAACACCACTATTGTGCTATTCTGGACATAAACAGTGCAAATAGCACTCGCGTCTGTTCCCAGCAAATACAGTGTATTGGACTGAAGAGAAGCTCCTGTTTTACTTAGTTTCCAATACTGAGTTGAACTAGATATGCCCCGTTTGTGTAGGAAGCACAGTTCTTTTGTTCTGAGCTAGCTCAATGTACTGGCCCTATAGGAAACACAGTGGAGTGCAAGAGTACCTGATTCTCAAAAGCAGAGTATTTTTCTTGTAAGGCCGACTGGGGTTTAATAAAACTTCCTAAACGGAGTTGAATCACATTCAGTTTCAAGATCTAGCATTACGTGTAAATTCAGGGTAGAACACCACTATTGTGCTATTCTGGCCATAAACAGTGCAAATAGCACTCGCGTCTGTTCCCAGCAAATACAGTGTATTGGACTGAAGAGAAGCTCCTGTTTTACTTAGTTTCCAATACTGAGTTGAACTAGATATGCCCCGTTTGTGTAGGAAGCACAGTTCTTTTGTTCTGAGCTAGCTCACTGTACTGGCCCTATAGGAAACACAGTGGAGTGCAAGAGTGCCTCTTTCTCAAAAGCAGAGTGTTTTTCTTGTAAGGCCGACTGGGGTTTAATACAACTTCCTAAACGGAGTTGAATCACATTCAGTTTCAAGTTCTAGCATTAAGTGTTAATTCAGGGTAAGAACACCACTATTGTGCTATTCTGGCCATAAACAGTGCAAATAGCACTCGCGTCTGTTCCCAGCAAATACAGTGTATTGGACTGAAGAGAAGCTCCTGTTTTACTTAGTTTCCAATACTGAGTTGAACTAGATATGCCCCGTTTGTGTAGGAAGCACAGTTCTTTTGTTCTGAGCTAGCTCACTGTACTGGCCCTATAGGAAACACAGTGGAGTGCAAGAGTGCCTGTTTCTCAAAAGCAGAGTGTTTTTCTTGTAAGGCCGACTGGGGTTTAATACAACTTCCTAAACGGAGTTGAATCACATTCAGTTTCAAGTTCTAGCATTAAGTGTTAATTCAGGGTAAGTACACCACTATTGTGCTATTCTGGCCATAAACAGTGCAAATAGCACTCGCGTCTGTTCCCAGCAAATACAGTGTATTGGACTGAAGAGAAGCTCCTGTTTTACTTAGTTTCCAATACTGAGTTGAACTAGATATGCCCCGTTTGGGTAGGAAGCACAGTTCTTTTGTTCTGAGCTAGCTCACTGTACTGGCCCTATAGGAAAGACAGTGGAGTGCAAGAGTGCCTGATTCTCAAAAGCAGAGTGTTTCTCTTGTAAGGCCGACTGGGGTTTAATACAACTTCCTAAACGGAGTTGAATCACATTCAGTTTCAAGTTCTAGCATTAAGTGTAAATTCAGGGTCAGAACACCACTATTGTGCTATTCTGGCCATAAACAGTGCAAATAGCACTCGCGTCTGTTCCCAGCAAATACAGTGTATTGGACTGAAGAGAAGCTCCTGTTTTACTTAGTTTCCAATACTGAGTTGAACTAGATATGCCCCGTTTGTGTAGGAAGCACAGTTCTTTTGTTCTGAGCTAGCACACTGTACTGGCCCTATAGGAAACACAGTGGAGTGCAAGAGTGCCTGTTTCTCAAAAGCAGAGTGTTTTTCTTGTAAGGCCGACTGGGGTTTAATACAACTTCCTAAACGGAGTTGAATCACATTCAGTTTCAAGTTCTAGCATTAAGTGTGAATTCAGGGTAAGAACACCACTATTGTGCTATTCTGGCCATAAACAGTGCAAATAGCACTCGCGTCTGTTCCCAGCAAATACAGTGTATTGGACTGAAGAGAAGCTCCTGTTTTACTTAGTTTCCAATACTGAGTTGAACTAGATATGCCCCGTTTGTGTAGGAAGCACAGTTCTTTTGTTCTGAGCTAGCTCACTGTACTGGCCCTATAGGAAACACAGTGGAGTGCAAGAGTGCCTGATTCTCAAAAGCAGAGTGTTTTTCTTGTAAGGCCGACTGGGGTTTAATACAACTTCCTAAACGGAGTTGAATCACATTCAGTTTCAAGTTCTAGCATTAAGTGTTAATTCAGGGTAAGAACACCACTATTGTGCTAATCTGGCCATAAACAGTGCAAATAGCACTCGCGTCTGTTCCCAGCAAATACAGTGTATTGGACTGAAGAGAAGCTCCTGTTTTACTTAGTTTCCAATACTGAGTTGAACTAGATATGCCCCGTTTGTGTAGGAAGCACAGTTCTTTTGTTCTGAGCTAGCTCACTGTACTGGCCCTATAGGAAACACAGTGGAGTGCAAGAGTGCCTGTTTCTCAAAAGCAGAGTTTTTTTCTTGTAAGGCCGACTGGGGTTTAATACAACTTCCTAAACGGAGTTGAATCACATTCAGTTTCAAGTTCTAGCATTAAGTGTGAATTCAGGGTAAGAACACCACTATTGTGCTATTCTGGCCATAAACAGTGCAAATAGCACTCGCGTCGCTTCCCAGCAAATACAGTGTATTGGACTGAAGAGAAGCTCCTGTTTTACTTAGTTTCCAATACTGAGTTGAACTAGATATGCCCCGTTTGGGTAGGAAGCACAGTTATTTTGTTCTGAGCTAGCTCACTGTACTGGCCCTATAGGAAACACAGTGGAGTGCAAGAGTGCCTCTTTCTCAAAAGAAGAGTGTTTTTCTTGTAAGGCCGACTGGGGTTTAATACAACTTCCTAAACGGAGTTGAACCACATTCAGTTTCAAGTTCTGGCATTAAGTGTGAATTCAGGGTAAGAACACCACTATTGTGCTATTCTGGCCATAAACAGTGCAAATAGCACTCGCGTCTGTTCCCAGCAAATACAGTGTATTGGACTGAAGAGAAGCTCCTGTTTTACTTAGTTTCCAATACTGAGTTGAACTAGATATGCCCCGTTTGTGTAGGAAGCACAGTTCTTTTGTTCTGAGCTAGCTCACTATACTGGCCCTATAGGAAAGACAGTGGAGTGCAAGAGTGCCTGATTCTCAAAAGCAGAGTGTTTTTCTTGTAAGGCCGACTGGGGTTTAATACAACTTCCTAAACGCAGTTGAATCACATTCAGTTTCAAGTTCTAGCATTAAGTGTAAATTCAGGGTCAGAACACCACTATTGTGCTATTCTGGCCATAAACAGTGCAAATAGCACTCGCGTCTGTTCCCAGCAAATACAGTGTATTGGACTGAAGAGAAGCTCCTGTTTTACTTAGTTTCCAATACTGAGTTGAACTAGATATGCCCCGTTTGTGTAGGAAGCACAGTTCTTTTGTTCTGAGCTAGCTCACTGTACTGGCCCTATAGGAAACACAGTGGAGTGCAAGAGTGCCTGTTTCTCAAAAGCAGAGTGTTTTTCTTGTAAGGCCGACTGGGGTTTAATACAACTTCCTAAACGGAGTTGAATCACATTCAGTTTCAAGTTCTAGCATTAAGTGTTACTTCAGGGTCAGACCACAACTATTGTGCTATTCTGGCCATAAACAGTGCAAATAGCACTCGCATCTGTTCCCAGCAAATACAGTGTATTGGACTGAAGAGAAGCTCCTGTTTTACTTAGTTTCCAATACTGAGTTGAACTAGATATGCCCCGTTTGTGTAGGAAGCACAGTTCTTTTGTTCTGAGCTAGCTCACTGTACTGGCCCTATAGGAAACACAGTGGAGTGCAAGAGTACCTGTTTCTCAAAAGCAGAGTGTTTTTCTTGTAAGGCCGACTGGGGTTTAATACAACTTCCTAAACGGAGTTGAATCACATTCAGTTTCAAGTTCTAGCATTAAGTGTAAATTCAGGGTCAGAACACCACTATTGTGCTATTCTGGCCATAAACAGTGCAAATAGCACTCGCGTCTGTTCCCAGCAAATACAGTGTATTGGACTGAAGAGAAGCTCCTGTTTTACTTACTTTCCAATACTGAGTTGAACTAGATATGCCCTGTTTGTGTAGGAAGCACAGTTCTTTTGTTCTGAGCTTGCGCACTGTACTGGCCCTATAGGAAACACAGTGGAGTGCAAGAGTGCCTGTTTCTCAAAAGCAGAGTGTTTTTCTTGTAAGGCCGACTGGGGTTTAATACAACTTCCTAAACGGAGTTGAATCACATTCAGTTTCAAGTTCTAGCATTAAGTGTTAATTCAGGGTCAGAACACCACTATTGTGCTATTCTGGCCATAAACAGTGCAAATAGCACTCGCGTCTGTTCCCAGCAAATACAGTGTATTGGACTGACGAGTAGCTCCTGTTTTCCTTAGTTTCCAATACTGAGTTGAACTAGATATGCCCCGTTTGTGCAGGAAGCACAGTTCTTTTGTTCTGAGCTAGCTCACTGTACTGGCCCTATAGGAAACACAGTGGAGTGCAAGAGTGCCTCTTTCTCAAAAGCAGAGTGTTTTTCTTGTAAGGCCGACTGGGGTTTAATACAACTTCCTAAACGGAGTTGAATCACATTCAGTTTCAAGTTCTAGCATTAAGTGTTAATTCAGGGTAAGAACACCACTATTGTGCTATTCTGGCCATAAACAGTGCAAATAGCACTCGCGTCTGTTCCCAGCAAATACAGTGTATTGGACTAAAGAGAAGCTCCTGTTTTACTTAGTTTCCAATAGTGAGTTGAACTAGATATGCCCCGTTTGTGTAGGAAGCACAGTTCTTTTGTTCTGAGCTAGCTCACTGTACTGGCCCTATAGGAAAGACAGTGGAGTGCAAGAGTGCCTGATTCTCAAAAGCAGAGTATTTTTCTTGTAAGGCCGACTGGGGTTTAATACAACTTCCTAAAAGGAGTTGAATCACATTCAGTTTCAAGTTCTAGCATTAAGTGTTAATTCAGGGTCAGAACACCACTATTGTGCTATTCTGGCCATAAACAGTGCAAATAGCACTCGCGTCTGTTCCCAGCAAATACAGTGTATTGGACTGAAGAGAAGCTCCTGTTTTACTTAGTTTCCAATACTGAGTTGAACTAGATATGCCCCGTTTGTGTAGGAAGCACAGTTCTTTTGTTCTGAGCTAGCTCACTGTACTGGCCCTATAGGAAACACAGTGGAGTGCAAGAGTGCCTGTTTCTCAAAAGCAGAGTGTTTTTCTTGTAAGGCCGACTGGGGTTTAATACAACTTCCTAAACGGAGTTGAATCACATTCAGTTTCAAGTTCTAGCATTAAGTGTGAATTCAGGGTAAGAACACCACTATTGTGCTATTCTGGCCATAAACAGTGCAAATAGCACTCGCGTCGGTTCCCAGCAAATACAGTGTATTGGACTGAAGAGAAGCTCCTGTTTTACTTAGTTTCCAATACTGAGTTGAACTAGATATGCCCCGTTTGGGTAGGAAGCACAGTTATTTTGTTCTGAGCTAGCTCACTGTACTGGCCCTATAGGAAACACAGTGGAGTGCAAGAGTGCCTCTTTCTCAAAAGCAGAGTGTTTTTCTTGTAAGGCCGACTGGGGTTTAATACAACTTCCTAAACGGAGTTGAACCACATTCAGTTTCAAGTTCTGGCATTAAGTGTAAATTCAGGGTAAGAACACCACTATTGTGCTATTCTGGCCATAAACACTGCAAATAGCACTCGCGTCTGTTCCCAGCAAATACAGTGTATTGGACTGAAGAGAAGCTCCTGTTTTACTTAGTTTCCAATACTGAGTTGAACTAGATATGCCCCGTTTGTGTAGGAAGCACAGTTCTTTTGTTCTGAGCTAGCTCACTATACTGGCCCTATAGGAAAGACAGTGGAGTGCAAGAGTGCCTGATTCTCAAAAGCAGAGTGTTTTTCTTGTAAGGCCGACTGGGGTTTAATACAACTTCCTAAACGCAGTTGAATCACATTCAGTTTCAAGTTCTAGCATTAAGTGTAAATTCAGGGTCAGAACACCACTATTGTGCTATTCTGGCCATAAACAGTGCAAATAGCACTCGCGTCTGTTCCCAGCAAATACAGTGTATTGGACTGAAGAGAAGCTCCTGTTTTACTTAGTTTCCAATACTGAGTTGAACTAGATATGCCCCGTTTGTGTAGGAAGCACAGTTCTTTTGTTCTGAGCTAGCTCACTGTACTGGCCCTATAGGAAACACAGTGGAGTGCAAGAGTGCCTGTTTCTCAAAAGCAGAGTGTTTTTCTTGTAAGGCCGACTGGGGTTTAATACAACTTCCTAAACGGAGTTGAATCACATTCAGTTTCAAGTTCTAGCATTAAGTGTTACTTCAGGGTCAGACCACAACTATTGTGCTATTCTGGCCATAAACAGTGCAAATAGCACTCGCATCTGTTCCCAGCAAATACAGTGTATTGGACTGAAGAGAAGCTCCTGTTTTACTTAGTTTCCAATACTGAGTTGAACTAGATATGCCCCGTTTGTGTAGGAAGCACAGTTCTTTTGTTCTGAGCTAGCTCACTGTACTGGCCCTATAGGAAACACAGTGGAGTGCAAGAGTGCCTGTTTCTCAAAAGCAGAGTGTTTTTCTTGTAAGGCCGACTGGGGTTTAATACAACTTCCTAAACGGAGTTGAATCACATTCAGTTTCAAGTTCTAGCATTAAGTGTAAATTCAGGGTCAGAACACCACTATTGTGCTATTCTGGCCATAAACAGTGCAAATAGCACTCGCGTCTGTTCCCAGCAAATACAGTGTATTGGACTGAAGAGAAGCTCCTGTTTTACTTACTTTCCAATACTGAGTTGAACTAGATATGCCCTGTTTGTGTAGGAAGCACAGTTCTTTTGTTCTGAGCTTGCGCACTGTACTGGCCCTATAGGAAACACAGTGGAGTGCAAGAGTGCCTGTTTCTCAAAAGCAGAGTGTTTTTCTTGTAAGGCCGACTGGGGTTTAATACAACTTCCTAAACGGAGTTGAATCACATTCAGTTTCAAGTTCTAGCATTAAGTGTTAATTCAGGGTCAGAACACCACTATTGTGCTATTCTGGCCTTAAACAGTGCAAATAGCACTCGCGTCTGTTCCCAGCAAATACAGTGTATTGGACTGACGAGTAGCTCCTGTTTTCCTTAGTTTCCAATACTGAGTTGAACTAGATATGCCCCGTTTGTGCAGGAAGCACAGTTCTTTTGTTCTGAGCTAGCTCACTGTACTGGCCCTATAGGAAACACAGTGGAGTGCAAGAGTGCCTCTTTCTCAAAAGCAGAGTGTTTTTCTTGTAAGGCCGACTGGGGTTTAATACAACTTCCTAAACGGAGTTGAATCACATTCAGTTTCAAGTTCTAGCATTAAGTGTTAATTCAGGGTAAGAACACCACTATTGTGCTATTCTGGCCATAAACAGTGCAAATAGCACTCGCGTCTGTTCCCAGCAAATACAGTGTATTGGACTAAAGAGAAGCTCCTGTTTTACTTAGTTTCCAATAGTGAGTTGAACTAGATATGCCCCGTTTGTGTAGGAAGCACAGTTCTTTTGTTCTGAGCTAGCTCACTGTACTGGCCCTATAGGAAAGACAGTGGAGTGCAAGAGTGCCTGATTCTCAAAAGCAGAGTGTTTTTCTTGTAAGGCCGACTGGGGTTTAATACAACTTCCTAAAAGGAGTTGAATCACATTCAGTTTCAAGTTCTAGCATTAAGTGTTAATTCAGGGTCAGAACACCACTATTGTGCTATTCTGGCCATAAACAGTGCAAATAGCACTCGCGTCTGTTCCCAGCAAATACAGTGTATTGGACTGAAGAGAAGCTCCTGTTTTACTTAGTTTCCAATACTGAGTTGAACTAGATATGCCCCGTTTGTGTAGGAAGCACAGTTCTTTTGTTCTGAGCTAGCTCACTGTACTGGCCCTATAGGAAACACAGTGGAGTGCAAGAGTGCCTCTTTCTCAAAAGCAGAGTGTTTTTCTTGTAAGGCCGACTGGGGTTTAATACAACTTCCTAAACGGAGTTGAATCACATTCAGTTTCAAGTTCTAGCATTAAGTGTGAATTCAGGGTAAGAACACCACTATTGTGCTATTCTGGCCATAAACAGTGCTAATAGCACTCGCGTCTGTTCCCAGCAAATACAGTGTATTGGACTGAAGAGAAGCTCCTGTTTTACTTAGTTTCCAATACTGAGTTGAACTAGATATGCCCCGTTTGTGTAGGAAGCACAGTTCTTTTGTTCTGAGCTAGCTCACTGTACTGGCCCTATAGGAAACACAGTGGAGTGCAAGAGTGCCTGTTTCTCAAAAGCAGAGTGTTTTTCTTGTAAGGCCGACTGGGGTTTAATACAACTTCCTAAACGGAGTTGAATCACATTCAGTTTCAAGTTCTAGCATTAAGTGTTAATTCAGGGTAAGAACACCACTATTGTGCTATTCTGGCCATAAACAGTGCAAATAGCACTCGCGTCTGTTCCCAGCAAATACAGTGTATTGGACTGAAGAGAAGCTCCTGTTTTACTTAGTTTCCAATACTGAGTTGAACTAGATATGCCCCGTTTGGGTAGGAAGCACAGTTATTTTGTTCTGAGCTAGCTCACTGTACTGGCCCTATAGGAAACACAGTGGAGTGCAAGAGTGCCTCTTTCTCAAAAGCAGAGTGTTTTTCTTGTAAGGCCGACTGGGGTTTAATACAACTTCCTAAACGGAGTTGAATCACATTCAGTTTCAAGTTCTAGCATTAAGTGTAAATTCAGGGTAAGAACACCACTATTGTGCTATTCTGGCCATAAACACTGCAAATAGCACTCGCGTCTGTTCCCAGCAAATACAGTGTATTGGACTGAAGAGAAGCTCCTGTTTTACTTAGTTTCCAATACTGAGTTGAACTAGATATGCCCCGTTTGTGTAGGAAGCACAGTTCTTTTGTTCTGAGCTAGCTCACTATACTGGCCCTATAGGAAAGACAGTGGAGTGCAAGAGTGCCTGATTCTCAAAAGCAGAGTGTTTTTCTTGTAAGGCCGACTGGGGTTTAATACAACTTCCTAAACGCAGTTGAATCACATTCAGTTTCAAGTTCTAGCATTAAGTGTAAATTCAGGGTCAGAACACCACTATTGTGCTATTCTGGCCATAAACAGTGCAAATAGCACTCGCGTCTGTTCCCAGCAAATACAGTGTATTGGACTGAAGAGAAGCTCCTGTTTTACTTAGTTTCCAATACTGAGTTGAACTAGATATGCCCCGTTTGTGTAGGAAGCACAGTTCTTTTGTTCTGAGCTAGCTCACTGTACTGGCCCTATAGGAAACACAGTGGAGTGCAAGAGTGCCTGTTTCTCAAAAGCAGAGTGTTTTTCTTGTAAGGCCGACTGGGGTTTAATACAACTTCCTAAACGGAGTTGAATCACATTCAGTTTCAAGTTCTAGCATTAAGTGTTACTTCAGGGTCAGACCACAACTATTGTGCTATTCTGGCCATAAACAGTGCAAATAGCACTCGCATCTGTTCCCAGCAAATACAGTGTATTGGACTGAAGAGAAGCTCCTGTTTTACTTAGTTTCCAATACTGTGTTGAACTAGATATGCCCCGTTTGTGTAGGAAGCACAGTTCTTTTGTTCTGAGCTAGCTCACTGTACTGGCCCTATAGGAAAGACAGTGGAGTGCAAGAGTGCCTGATTCTCAAAAGCAGAGTGTTTTTCTTGTAAGGCCGACTGGGGTTTAATACAACTTCCTAAAAGGAGTTGAATCACATTCAGTTTCAAGTTCTAGCATTAAGTGTTAATTCAGGGTCAGAACACCACTATTGTGCTATTCTGGCCATAAACAGTGCAAATAGCACTCGCGTCTGTTCCCAGCAAATACAGTGTATTGGACTGAAGAGAATCTCCTGTTTTACTTAGTTTCCAATACTGAGTTGAACTAGATATGCCCCGTTTGTGTAGGAAGCACAGTTCTTTTGTTCTGAGCTAGCTCACTGTACTGGCCCTATAGGAAACACAGTGGAGTGCAAGAGTGCCTCTTTCTCAAAAGCAGAGTGTTTTTCTTGTAAGGCCGACTGGGGTTTAATACAACTTCCTAAACGGAGTTGAATCACATTCAGTTTCAAGTTCTAGCATTAAGTGTTAATTCAGGGTCAGAACACCACTATTGTGCTATTCTGGCCATAAACAGTGCAAATAGCACTCGCGTCTGTTTCCAGCAAATACAGTGTATTGGACTGAAGAGAAACTCCTGTTTTAGTTAGTTTCCAATACTGAGTTGAACTAGATATGCCCTGTTTGTGTAGGAAGCACAGTTCTTTTGTTCTGAGCTAGCTCACTGTACTGGCCCTATAGGAAACACAGTGGAGTGCAAGAGTGCCTGTTTCTCAAAAGCAGAGTGTTTTTCTTGTTAGGCCGACTGGTGTTTAATACAACTTCCTAAACGGAGTTGAATCACATTCAGTTTCAAGTTCTAGCATTAAGTGTTAATTCAGGGTCAGAACACCACTATTGTGCTATTCTGGCCATAAACAGTGCAAATAGCACTCGCGTCTGTTCCCAGCAAATACAGTGTATTGGACTGAAAAGAAACTCCTGTTTTAGTTAGTTTCCAATACTGAGTTGAACTAGATATGCCCCGTTTGTGTAGGAAGCACAGTTCTTTTGTTCTGAGCTAGCTCACTGTACTGGCCCTATAGGAAACACAGTGGAGTGCAAGAGTGCCTGTTTCTCAAAAGCAGAGTGTTTTTTTGTAAGGCCGACTGGGGTTTAATACAACTTCCTAAACGGAGTTGAATCACATTCAGTTTCAAGTTCTAGCATTAAGTGTTAATTCAGGGTAAGAACACCACTATTGTGCTCTTCTGGCCATAAACAGTGCAAATAGCACTCGCGTCTGTTCCCAGCAAATACAGTGTATTGGACTGAAGAGAAGCTCCTGTTTTACTTGGTTTCCAATACTGAGTTGAACTAGATATGCCCCGTTTGTGTAGGAAGCACAGTTCTTTTGTTCTGAGCTAGCTCACTGTACTGGCCCTATAGGAAACACAGTGGAGTGCAAGAGTGCCTGTTTCTCAAAACAGAGTGTTTTTCTTGTAAGGCCGACTGGGGTTTAATACAACTTCCTAAACGGAGTTGAATCACATTCAGTTTCAAGTTCTAGCATTAAGTGTTAATTCAGGGTCAGAACACCACTATTGTGCTATTCTGGCCATAAACAGTGCAAATAGCACTCGCGTCTGTTCCCAGCAAATACAGTGTATTGGACTGAAGAGAAACTCCTGTTTTACTTAGTTTCCAATACTGAGTTGAACTAGATATGCCCCGTTTGTGTAGGAAGCACAGTTCTTTTGTTCTGAGCTAGCTCACTGTACTGGCCCTATAGGAAACACAGTGGAGTCTAAGAGTGCCTGTTTCTCAAAAGCAGAGTGTTTTTCTTGTAAGGCCGACTGGGGTTTAACACAACTTCCCAAGTGGAGTTGAATCACATTCAGTTTCAAGTTCTAGCATTAAGTGTTAATTCAGGGTAAGAACACCACTATTGTGCTATTCTGGCCATAAAAAGTGCAAATAGCACTCGCGTCTGTTCCCAGCAAATACAGTGTATTGGACTGAAGAGAAGCTCCTGTTTTACTTAGCTTCCAATACTGACTTGAACTAGATATGCCCCGTTTGTGTAGGAAGCACAGTTCTTTTGTTCTGAGCTAGCTCACTGTACTGGCCCTATAGGAAACACAGTGGAGTGCAAGAGTGCCTGTTTCTCAAAAGCAGAGTGTTTTTCTTGTAAGGCCGAGTGGGTTTCAATACAACTTCCTAAACGGAGTTGAATCACATTCAGTTTCAAGTTCTAGCATTAAGTGTTACTTCAGGGTCAGAACACCACTATTGTGCTATTCTTGCCATAAACAGTGCAAATAGAACTCGCGTCTGTTCCCAGCAAATACAGTGTATTGGACTGAAGAGAAGCTCCTGTTTTACTTAGTTTCCAATACTGAGTTGAACTAGATATGCCCCGTTTGTGTAGGAAGCACAGTTCTTTTGTTCTGAGCTAGCTCACTGTACTGGCCCTATAGGAAACACAGTGGAGTGCAAGAGTGCCTTTTTCTCAAAAGCACAGTGTTTTTCTTGTAAGGCCGACTGGGGTTTAATACAACTTCCTAAACGGAGTTGAAACACATTCAGTTTCAAGTTCTAGCATTAGTGTTAATTCAAGGCAAGAACGCCACTATTGTGCTATTCTGGACATAAACAGTGCAAATAGCACTCGCGTCTGTTCCCAGCAAATACAGTGTATTGGACTGAAGAGAATCTCCTGTTTTCCTTAGTTTCCAATACGGAGTTGAACTAGATATGCCCCGTTTGTGTAGGAAGCACAGTTCTTTTGTTCTGAGCTAGCTCACTGTACTGGCCCTATAGGAAACACAGTGGAGTGCAAGAGTGCCTGTTTCTCAAAAGCAGAGTGTTTTTCTTGTAAGGCCGACTGGGGTTTAATACAACTTCCTAAACGGAGTTGAATCACATTCAGTTTCAAGTTCTAGCATTAAGTGTCAATTCAGGGTCAGAACACCACTATTGTGCTATTCTGGCCATAAACAGTGCAAATAGCACTCGCGTCTGTTCCCAGCAAATACAGTGTATTGGACTGACGAGTAGCTCCTGTTTTCCTTAGTTTCCAATACTGAGTTGAACTAGATATGCCCCGTTTGTGCAGGAAGCACAGTTCTTTTGTTCTGAGCTAGCTCACTGTACTGGCCCTATAGGAAACACAGTGGAGTGCAAGAGTGCCTCTTTCTCAAAAGCAGAGTGTTTTTCTTGTAAGGCCGACTGGGGTTTAATACAACTTCCTAAACGGAGTGGAATCACATTCAGTTTCAAGTTCTAGCATTAAGTGTTACTTCAGGGTAAGAACACCACTATTGTGCTATTCTGGACATAAACAGTGCAAATAGCACTCGCGTCTGTTCCCAGCAAATACAGTGTATTGGACTGAAGAGAAGCTCCTGTTTTACTTAGTTTCCAATACTGAGTTGAACTAGATATGCCCCGTTTGTGTAGGAAGCACAGTTCTTTTGTTCTGAGCTAGCTCAATGTACTGGCCCTATAGGAAACACAGTGGAGTGCAAGAGTACCTGATTCTCAAAAGCAGAGTATTTTTCTTGTAAGGCCGACTGGGGTTTAATAAAACTTCCTAAACGGAGTTGAATCACATTCAGTTTCAAGATCTAGCATTACGTGTAAATTCAGGGTAGAACACCACTATTGTGCTATTCTGGCCATAAACAGTGCAAATAGCACTCGCGTCTGTTCCCAGCAAATACAGTGTATTGGACTGAAGAGAAGCTCCTGTTTTACTTAGTTTCCAATACTGAGTTGAACTAGATATGCCCCGTTTGTGTAGGAAGCACAGTTCTTTTGTTCTGAGCTAGCTCACTGTACTGGCCCTATAGGAAACACAGTGGAGTGCAAGAGTGCCTCTTTCTCAAAAGCAGAGTGTTTTTCTTGTAAGGCCGACTGGGGTTTAATACAACTTCCTAAACGGAGTTGAATCACATTCAGTTTCAAGTTCTAGCATTAAGTGTTAATTCAGGGTAAGAACACCACTATTGTGCTATTCTGGCCATAAACAGTGCAAATAGCACTCGCGTCTGTTCCCAGCAAATACAGTGTATTGGACTGAAGAGAAGCTCCTGTTTTACTTAGTTTCCAATACTGAGTTGAACTAGATATGCCCCGTTTGTGTAGGAAGCACAGTTCTTTTGTTCTGAGCTAGCTCACTGTACTGGCCCTATAGGAAACACAGTGGAGTGCAAGAGTGCCTGTTTCTCAAAAGCAGAGTGTTTTTCTTGTAAGGCCGACTGGGGTTTAATACAACTTCCTAAACGGAGTTGAATCACATTCAGTTTCAAGTTCTAGCATTAAGTGTTAATTCAGGGTAAGTACACCACTATTGTGCTATTCTGGCCATAAACAGTGCAAATAGCACTCGCGTCTGTTCCCAGCAAATACAGTGTATTGGACTGAAGAGAAGCTCCTGTTTTACTTAGTTTCCAATACTGAGTTGAACTAGATATGCCCCGTTTGGGTAGGAAGCACAGTTCTTTTGTTCTGAGCTAGCTCACTGTACTGGCCCTATAGGAAAGACAGTGGAGTGCAAGAGTGCCTGATTCTCAAAAGCAGAGTGTTTTTCTTGTAAGGCCGACTGGGGTTTAATACAACTTCCTAAACGGAGTTGAATCACATTCAGTTTCAAGTTCTAGCATTAAGTGTAAATTCAGGGTCAGAACACCACTATTGTGCTATTCTGGCCATAAACAGTGCAAATAGCACTCGCGTCTGTTCCCAGCAAATACAGTGTATTGGACTGAAGAGAAGCTCCTGTTTTACTTAGTTTCCAATACTGAGTTGAACTAGATATGCCCCGTTTGTGTAGGAAGCACAGTTCTTTTGTTCTGAGCTAGCACACTGTACTGGCCCTATAGGAAACACAGTGGAGTGCAAGAGTGCCTGTTTCTCAAAAGCAGAGTGTTTTTCTTGTAAGGCCGACTGGGGTTTAATACAACTTCCTAAACGGAGTTGAATCACATTCAGTTTCAAGTTCTAGCATTAAGTGTGAATTCAGGGTAAGAACACCACTATTGTGCTATTCTGGCCATAAACAGTGCAAATAGCACTCGCGTCTGTTCCCAGCAAATACAGTGTATTGGACTGAAGAGAAGCTCCTGTTTTACTTAGTTTCCAATACTGAGTTGAACTAGATATGCCCCGTTTGTGTAGGAAGCACAGTTCTTTTGTTCTGAGCTAGCTCACTGTACTGGCCCTATAGGAAACACAGTGGAGTGCAAGAGTGCCTGATTCTCAAAAGCAGAGTGTTTTTCTTGTAAGGCCGACTGGGGTTTAATACAACTTCCTAAACGGAGTTGAATCACATTCAGTTTCAAGTTCTAGCATTAAGTGTTAATTCAGGGTAAGAACACCACTATTGTGCTAATCTGGCCATAAACAGTGCAAATAGCACTCGCGTCTGTTCCCAGCAAATACAGTGTATTGGACTGAAGAGAAGCTCCTGTTTTACTTAGTTTCCAATACTGAGTTGAACTAGATATGCCCCGTTTGTGTAGGAAGCACAGTTCTTTTGTTCTGAGCTAGCTCACTGTACTGGCCCTATAGGAAACACAGTGGAGTGCAAGAGTGCCTGTTTCTCAAAAGCAGAGTTTTTTTCTTGTAAGGCCGACTGGGGTTTAATACAACTTCCTAAACGGAGTTGAATCACATTCAGTTTCAAGTTCTAGCATTAAGTGTGAATTCAGGGTAAGAACACCACTATTGTGCTATTCTGGCCATAAACAGTGCAAATAGCACTCGCGTCGCTTCCCAGCAAATACAGTGTATTGGACTGAAGAGAAGCTCCTGTTTTACTTAGTTTCCAATACTGAGTTGAACTAGATATGCCCCGTTTGGGTAGGAAGCACAGTTATTTTGTTCTGAGCTAGCTCACTGTACTGGCCCTATAGGAAACACAGTGGAGTGCAAGAGTGCCTCTTTCTCAAAAGCAGAGTGTTTTTCTTGTAAGGCCGACTGGGGTTTAATACAACTTCCTAAACGGAGTTGAACCACATTCAGTTTCAAGTTCTGGCATTAAGTGTGAATTCAGGGTAAGAACACCACTATTGTGCTATTCTGGCCATAAACAGTGCAAATAGCACTCGCGTCTGTTCCCAGCAAATACAGTGTATTGGACTGAAGAGAAGCTCCTGTTTTACTTAGTTTCCAATACTGAGTTGAACTAGATATGCCCCGTTTGTGTAGGAAGCACAGTTCTTTTGTTCTGAGCTAGCTCACTATACTGGCCCTATAGGAAAGACAGTGGAGTGCAAGAGTGCCTGATTCTCAAAAGCAGAGTGTTTTTCTTGTAAGGCCGACTGGGGTTTAATACAACTTCCTAAACGCAGTTGAATCACATTCAGTTTCAAGTTCTAGCATTAAGTGTAAATTCAGGGTCAGAACACCACTATTGTGCTATTCTGGCCATAAACAGTGCAAATAGCACTCGCGTCTGTTCCCAGCAAATACAGTGTATTGGACTGAAGAGAAGCTCCTGTTTTACTTAGTTTCCAATACTGAGTTGAACTAGATATGCCCCGTTTGTGTAGGAAGCACAGTTCTTTTGTTCTGAGCTAGCTCACTGTACTGGCCCTATAGGAAACACAGTGGAGTGCAAGAGTGCCTGTTTCTCAAAAGCAGAGTGTTTTTCTTGTAAGGCCGACTGGGGTTTAATACAACTTCCTAAACGGAGTTGAATCACATTCAGTTTCAAGTTCTAGCATTAAGTGTTACTTCAGGGTCAGACCACAACTATTGTGCTATTCTGGCCATAAACAGTGCAAATAGCACTCGCATCTGTTCCCAGCAAATACAGTGTATTGGACTGAAGAGAAGCTCCTGTTTTACTTAGTTTCCAATACTGAGTTGAACTAGATATGCCCCGTTTGTGTAGGAAGCACAGTTCTTTTGTTCTGAGCTAGCTCACTGTACTGGCCCTATAGGAAACACAGTGGAGTGCAAGAGTACCTGTTTCTCAAAAGCAGAGTGTTTTTCTTGTAAGGCCGACTGGGGTTTAATACAACTTCCTAAACGGAGTTGAATCACATTCAGTTTCAAGTTCTAGCATTAAGTGTAAATTCAGGGTCAGAACACCACTATTGTGCTATTCTGGCCATAAACAGTGCAAATAGCACTCGCGTCTGTTCCCAGCAAATACAGTGTATTGGACTGAAGAGAAGCTCCTGTTTTACTTACTTTCCAATACTGAGTTGAACTAGATATGCCCTGTTTGTGTAGGAAGCACAGTTCTTTTGTTCTGAGCTTGCGCACTGTACTGGCCCTATAGGAAACACAGTGGAGTGCAAGAGTGCCTGTTTCTCAAAAGCAGAGTGTTTTTCTTGTAAGGCCGACTGGGGTTTAATACAACTTCCTAAACGGAGTTGAATCACATTCAGTTTCAAGTTCTAGCATTAAGTGTTAATTCAGGGTCAGAACACCACTATTGTGCTATTCTGGCCATAAACAGTGCAAATAGCACTCGCGTCTGTTCCCAGCAAATACAGTGTATTGGACTGACGAGTAGCTCCTGTTTTCCTTAGTTTCCAATACTGAGTTGAACTAGATATGCCCCGTTTGTGCAGGAAGCACAGTTCTTTTGTTCTGAGCTAGCTCACTGTACTGGCCCTATAGGAAACACAGTGGAGTGCAAGAGTGCCTCTTTCTCAAAAGCAGAGTGTTTTTCTTGTAAGGCCGACTGGGGTTTAATACAACTTCCTAAACGGAGTTGAATCACATTCAGTTTCAAGTTCTAGCATTAAGTGTTAATTCAGGGTAAGAACACCACTATTGTGCTATTCTGGCCATAAACAGTGCAAATAGCACTCGCGTCTGTTCCCAGCAAATACAGTGTATTGGACTAAAGAGAAGCTCCTGTTTTACTTAGTTTCCAATAGTGAGTTGAACTAGATATGCCCCGTTTGTGTAGGAAGCACAGTTCTTTTGTTCTGAGCTAGCTCACTGTACTGGCCCTATAGGAAAGACAGTGGAGTGCAAGAGTGCCTGATTCTCAAAAGCAGAGTATTTTTCTTGTAAGGCCGACTGGGGTTTAATACAACTTCCTAAAAGGAGTTGAATCACATTCAGTTTCAAGTTCTAGCATTAAGTGTTAATTCAGGGTCAGAACACCACTATTGTGCTATTCTGGCCATAAACAGTGCAAATAGCACTCGCGTCTGTTCCCAGCAAATACAGTGTATTGGACTGAAGAGAAGCTCCTGTTTTACTTAGTTTCCAATACTGAGTTGAACTAGATATGCCCCGTTTGTGTAGGAAGCACAGTTCTTTTGTTCTGAGCTAGCTCACTGTACTGGCCCTATAGGAAACACAGTGGAGTGCAAGAGTGCCTGTTTCTCAAAAGCAGAGTGTTTTTCTTGTAAGGCCGACTGGGGTTTAATACAACTTCCTAAACGGAGTTGAATCACATTCAGTTTCAAGTTCTAGCATTAAGTGTGAATTCAGGGTAAGAACACCACTATTGTGCTATTCTGGCCATAAACAGTGCAAATAGCACTCGCGTCGGTTCCCAGCAAATACAGTGTATTGGACTGAAGAGAAGCTCCTGTTTTACTTAGTTTCCAATACTGAGTTGAACTAGATATGCCCCGTTTGGGTAGGAAGCACAGTTATTTTGTTCTGAGCTAGCTCACTGTACTGGCCCTATAGGAAACACAGTGGAGTGCAAGAGTGCCTCTTTCTCAAAAGCAGAGTGTTTTTCTTGTAAGGCCGACTGGGGTTTAATACAACTTCCTAAACGGAGTTGAACCACATTCAGTTTCAAGTTCTGGCATTAAGTGTAAATTCAGGGTAAGAACACCACTATTGTGCTATTCTGGCCATAAACACTGCAAATAGCACTCGCGTCTGTTCCCAGCAAATACAGTGTATTGGACTGAAGAGAAGCTCCTGTTTTACTTAGTTTCCAATACTGAGTTGAACTAGATATGCCCCGTTTGTGTAGGAAGCACAGTTCTTTTGTTCTGAGCTAGCTCACTATACTGGCCCTATAGGAAAGACAGTGGAGTGCAAGAGTGCCTGATTCTCAAAAGCAGAGTGTTTTTCTTGTAAGGCCGACTGGGGTTTAATACAACTTCCTAAACGCAGTTGAATCACATTCAGTTTCAAGTTCTAGCATTAAGTGTAAATTCAGGGTCAGAACACCACTATTGTGCTATTCTGGCCATAAACAGTGCAAATAGCACTCGCGTCTGTTCCCAGCAAATACAGTGTATTGGACTGAAGAGAAGCTCCTGTTTTACTTAGTTTCCAATACTGAGTTGAACTAGATATGCCCCGTTTGTGTAGGAAGCACAGTTCTTTTGTTCTGAGCTAGCTCACTGTACTGGCCCTATAGGAAACACAGTGGAGTGCAAGAGTGCCTCTTTCTCAAAAGCAGAGTGTTTTTCTTGTAAGGCCGACTGGGGTTTAATACAACTTCCTAAACGGAGTTGAATCACATTCAGTTTCAAGTTCTAGCATTAAGTGTTACTTCAGGGTCAGACCACAACTATTGTGCTATTCTGGCCATAAACAGTGCAAATAGCACTCGCATCTGTTCCCAGCAAATACAGTGTATTGGACTGAAGAGAAGCTCCTGTTTTACTTAGTTTCCAATACTGAGTTGAACTAGATATGCCCCGTTTGTGTAGGAAGCACAGTTCTTTTGTTCTGAGCTAGCTCACTGTACTGGCCCTATAGGAAACACAGTGGAGTGCAAGAGTGCCTGTTTCTCAAAAGCAGAGTGTTTTTCTTGTAAGGCCGACTGGGGTTTAATACAACTTCCTAAACGGAGTTGAATCACATTCAGTTTCAAGTTCTAGCATTAAGTGTAAATTCAGGGTCAGAACACCACTATTGTGCTATTCTGGCCATAAACAGTGCAAATAGCACTCGCGTCTGTTCCCAGCAAATACAGTGTATTGGACTGAAGAGAAGCTCCTGTTTTACTTACTTTCCAATACTGAGTTGAACTAGATATGCCCTGTTTGTGTAGGAAGCACAGTTCTTTTGTTCTGAGCTTGCGCACTGTACTGGCCCTATAGGAAACACAGTGGAGTGCAAGAGTGCCTGTTTCTCAAAAGCAGAGTGTTTTTCTTGTAAGGCCGACTGGGGTTTAATACAACTTCCTAAACGGAGTTGAATCACATTCAGTTTCAAGTTCTAGCATTAAGTGTTAATTCAGGGTCAGAACACCACTATTGTGCTATTCTGGCCTTAAACAGTGCAAATAGCACTCGCGTCTGTTCCCAGCAAATACAGTGTATTGGACTGACGAGTAGCTCCTGTTTTCCTTAGTTTCCAATACTGAGTTGAACTAGATATGCCCCGTTTGTGCAGGAAGCACAGTTCTTTTGTTCTGAGCTAGCTCACTGTACTGGCCCTATAGGAAACACAGTGGAGTGCAAGAGTGCCTCTTTCTCAAAAGCAGAGTGTTTTTCTTGTAAGGCCGACTGGGGTTTAATACAACTTCCTAAACGGAGTTGAATCACATTCAGTTTCAAGTTCTAGCATTAAATGTTAATTCAGGGTAAGAACACCACTATTGTGCTATTCTGGCCATAAACAGTGCAAATAGCACTCGCGTCTGTTCCCAGCAAATACAGTGTATTGGACTAAAGAGAAGCTCCTGTTTTACTTAGTTTCCAATAGTGAGTTGAACTAGATATGCCCCGTTTGTGTAGGAAGCACAGTTCTTTTGTTCTGAGCTAGCTCACTGTACTGGCCCTATAGGAAAGACAGTGGAGTGCAAGAGTGCCTGATTCTCAAAAGCAGAGTGTTTTTCTTGTAAGGCCGACTGGGGTTTAATACAACTTCCTAAAAGGAGTTGAATCACATTCAGTTTCAAGTTCTAGCATTAAGTGTTAATTCAGGGTCAGAACACCACTATTGTGCTATTCTGGCCATAAACAGTGCAAATAGCACTCGCGTCTGTTCCCAGCAAATACAGTGTATTGGACTGAAGAGAAGCTCCTGTTTTACTTAGTTTCCAATACTGAGTTGAACTAGATATGCCCCGTTTGTGTAGGAAGCACAGTTCTTTTGTTCTGAGCTAGCTCACTGTACTGGCCCTATAGGAAACACAGTGGAGTGCAAGAGTGCCTCTTTCTCAAAAGCAGAGTGTTTTTCTTGTAAGGCCGACTGGGGTTTAATACAACTTCCTAAACGGAGTTGAATCACATTCAGTTTCAAGTTCTAGCATTAAGTGTGAATTCAGGGTAAGAACACCACTATTGTGCTATTCTGGCCATAAACAGTGCTAATAGCACTCGCGTCTGTTCCCAGCAAATACAGTGTATTGGACTGAAGAGAAGCTCCTGTTTTACTTAGTTTCCAATACTGAGTTGAACTAGATATGCCCCGTTTGTGTAGGAAGCACAGTTCTTTTGTTCTGAGCTAGCTCACTGTACTGGCCCTATAGGAAACACAGTGGAGTGCAAGAGTGCCTGTTTCTCAAAAGCAGAGTGTTTTTCTTGTAAGGCCGACTGGGGTTTAATACAACTTCCTAAACGGAGTTGAATCACATTCAGTTTCAAGTTCTAGCATTAAGTGTTAATTCAGGGTAAGAACACCACTATTGTGCTATTCTGGCCATAAACAGTGCAAATAGCACTCGCGTCTGTTCCCAGCAAATACAGTGTATTGGACTGAAGAGAAGCTCCTGTTTTACTTAGTTTCCAATACTGAGTTGAACTAGATATGCCCCGTTTGGGTAGGAAGCACAGTTATTTTGTTCTGAGCTAGCTCACTGTACTGGCCCTATAGGAAACACAGTGGAGTGCAAGAGTGCCTCTTTCTCAAAAGCAGAGTGTTTTTCTTGTAAGGCCGACTGGGGTTTAATACAACTTCCTAAACGGAGTTGAATCACATTCAGTTTCAAGTTCTAGCATTAAGTGTAAATTCAGGGTAAGAACACCACTATTGTGCTATTCTGGCCATAAACACTGCAAATAGCACTCGCGTCTGTTCCCAGCAAATACAGTGTATTGGACTGAAGAGAAGCTCCTGTTTTACTTAGTTTCCAATACTGAGTTGAACTAGATATGCCCCGTTTGTGTAGGAAGCACAGTTCTTTTGTTCTGAGCTAGCTCACTATACTGGCCCTATAGGAAAGACAGTGGAGTGCAAGAGTGCCTGATTCTCAAAAGCAGAGTGTTTTTCTTGTAAGGCCGACTGGGGTTTAATACAACTTCCTAAACGCAGTTGAATCACATTCAGTTTCAAGTTCTAGCATTAAGTGTAAATTCAGGGTCAGAACACCACTATTGTGCTATTCTGGCCATAAACAGTGCAAATAGCACTCGCGTCTGTTCCCAGCAAATACAGTGTATTGGACTGAAGAGAAGCTCCTGTTTTACTTAGTTTCCAATACTGAGTTGAACTAGATATGCCCCGTTTGTGTAGGAAGCACAGTTCTTTTGTTCTGAGCTAGCTCACTGTACTGGCCCTATAGGAAACACAGTGGAGTGCAAGAGTGCCTGTTTCTCAAAAGCAGAGTGTTTTTCTTGTAAGGCCGACTGGGGTTTAATACAACTTCCTAAACGGAGTTGAATCACATTCAGTTTCAAGTTCTAGCATTAAGTGTTACTTCAGGGTCAGACCACAACTATTGTGCTATTCTGGCCATAAACAGTGCAAATAGCACTCGCATCTGTTCCCAGCAAATACAGTGTATTGGACTGAAGAGAAGCTCCTGTTTTACTTAGTTTCCAATACTGTGTTGAACTAGATATGCCCCGTTTGTGTAGGAAGCACAGTTCTTTTGTTCTGAGCTAGCTCACTGTACTGGCCCTATAGGAAAGACAGTGGAGTGCAAGAGTGCCTGATTCTCAAAAGCAGAGTGTTTTTCTTGTAAGGCCGACTGGGGTTTAATACAACTTCCTAAAAGGAGTTGAATCACATTCAGTTTCAAGTTCTAGCATTAAGTGTTAATTCAGGGTCAGAACACCACTATTGTGCTATTCTGGCCATAAACAGTGCAAATAGCACTCGCGTCTGTTCCCAGCAAATACAGTGTATTGGACTGAAGAGAATCTCCTGTTTTACTTAGTTTCCAATACTGAGTTGAACTAGATATGCCCCGTTTGTGTAGGAAGCACAGTTCTTTTGTTCTGAGCTAGCTCACTGTACTGGCCCTATAGGAAACACAGTGGAGTGCAAGAGTGCCTCTTTCTCAAAAGCAGAGTGTTTTTCTTGTAAGGCCGACTGGGGTTTAATACAACTTCCTAAACGGAGTTGAATCACATTCAGTTTCAAGTTCTAGCATTAAGTGTTAATTCAGGGTCAGAACACCACTATTGTGCTATTCTGGCCATAAACAGTGCAAATAGCACTCGCGTCTGTTTCCAGCAAATACAGTGTATTGGACTGAAGAGAAACTCCTGTTTTAGTTAGTTTCCAATACTGAGTTGAACTAGATATGCCCTGTTTGTGTAGGAAGCACAGTTCTTTTGTTCTGAGCTAGCTCACTGTACTGGCCCTATAGGAAACACAGTGGAGTGCAAGAGTGCCTGTTTCTCAAAAGCAGAGTGTTTTTCTTGTTAGGCCGACTGGTGTTTAATACAACTTCCTAAACGGAGTTGAATCACATTCAGTTTCAAGTTCTAGCATTAAGTGTTAATTCAGGGTCAGAACACCACTATTGTGCTATTCTGGCCATAAACAGTGCAAATAGCACTCGCGTCTGTTCCCAGCAAATACAGTGTATTGGACTGAAAAGAAACTCCTGTTTTAGTTAGTTTCCAATACTGAGTTGAACTAGATATGCCCCGTTTGTGTAGGAAGCACAGTTCTTTTGTTCTGAGCTAGCTCACTGTACTGGCCCTATAGGAAACACAGTGGAGTGCAAGAGTGCCTGTTTCTCAAAAGCAGAGTGTTTTTTTGTAAGGCCGACTGGGGTTTAATACAACTTCCTAAACGGAGTTGAATCACATTCAGTTTCAAGTTCTAGCATTAAGTGTTAATTCAGGGTCAGAACACCACTATTGTGCTATTCTGGCCATAAACAGTGCAAATAGCACTCGCGTCTGTTCCCAGCAAATACAGTGTATTGGACTGAAGAGAAGCTCCTGTTTTACTTAGTTTCCAATACTGAGTTGAACTAGATATGCCCCGTTTGTGTAGGAAGCACAGTTCTTTTGTTCTGAGCTAGCTCACTGTACTGGCCCTATAGGAAACACAGTGGAGTGCAAGAGTGCCTTTTTCTCAAAAGCAGAGTGTTTTTCTTGTAAGGCCGACTGGGGTTTAATACAACTTCCTAAACGGAGTTGAATCACATTCAGTTTCAAGTTCTAGCATTAAGTGTTACTTCAGGGTCAGAACACCACTATTGTGCTATTCTGGCCATAAACAGTGCAAATAGCACTCGCGTCTGTTCCCAGCAAATACAGTGTATTGGACTGAAGAGAAGCTCCTGTTTTACTTAGTTTCCAATACTGAGTTGAACTAGATATGCCCCGTTTTTGTAGGAAGCACAGTTCTTTTGTTCTGAGCTAGCTCACTGTCCTGGCCCTATGGGAAACATAGTGGAGTGCAAGAGTGCCTGTTTCTCAAAAGCAGAGTGTTTTTCTTGTAAGGCCGACTGGGGTTTAATACAACTTCCTAAACGGAGTTGAATCACATTCAGTTTCAAGTTCTAGCATTAAGTGTTAATTCAGGGTAAGAACACAACTATTGTGCTCTTCTGGCCATAAACAGTGCTAATAGCACTCGCGTCTGTTCCCAGCAAATACAGTGTATTGGACTGAAGAGAAGCTCCTGTTTTACTTAGTTTCCAATACTGAGTTGAACTGGATATGCCCCGTTTGTGTAGGAAGCACAGTTCTTTTGTTCTGAGCTAGCTCACTGTACTGGCCCTATAGGAAACACAGTGGAGTGCAAGAGTGCCTGTTTCTCAAAAGCAGAGTGTTTTTCTTGTAAGGCCGACTGGGGTTTAATACAACTTCCTAAACGGAGTTGAATCACATTCAGTTTCAAGTTCTAGCATTAAGTGTTAATTCAGGGTAAGAACACAACTATTGTGCTCTTCTGGCCATAAACAGTGCTAATAGCACTCGCGTCTGTTCCCAGCAAATACAGTGTATTGGACTGAAGAGAAGCTCCTGTTTTACTTAGTTTCCAATACTGAGTTGAACTGGATATGCCCCGTTTGTGTAGGAAGCACAGTTCTTTTGTTCTGAGCTAGCTCACTGTACTGGCCCTATAGGAAACACAGTGGAGTGCAAGAGTGCCTGTTTCTCAAAAGCAGAGTGTTTTTCTTGTAAGGCCGACTGGGGTTTAATACAACTTCCTAAACGGAGTTGAATCACATTCAGTTTCAAGTTCTAGCATTAAGTGTTAATTCAGGGTAAGAACACCACTATTGTCCTATTCTGGCCATAAACAGTGCAAATAGCACTCGCGTCTGTTCCCACCAAGTACAGTGTATTGGACTGAAGAGAAGCTCCTGTTTTACTTAGTTTCCAATACTGACTTGAACTAGATATGCCCCGTTTGTGTAGGGAGCACAGTTCTTTTGTTCTGAGCTAGCTCACTGTACTGGCCCTATAGGAAACACAGTGGAGTGCAAGAGTGCCTGTTTCTCAAAAGCAGAGTGTTTTTCTTGTAAGGCCGACTGGGGTCCAGTACAACTTCGTAAAAGGAGTTGAATCATATTCAGTTTCAAGTTCTAGCATTAAGTGTTAATTCAGGGTAAGAACAACACTATTGTGCTATTCTGGCCATAAACAGTGTAAATAGCACTCGCGTCTGTTCCCAGCAAATACAGTGTATTGGACTGAAGAGAAGCTCCTGTTTTACTCAGTTTCCAATACTGAGTTGAACTAGATATGCCCCGTTTGTGTAGGAAGCACAGTTCTTTTGTTCTGAGCTAGCTCACTGTACTGGCCATATAGGAAACACAGTAGAGTGCAAGAGTGCCTGTTTCTCAAAAGCAGAGTGATTTTCTTGTAAGGCCGACTGGGGTTCAATACAACTTCCTAAACGGAGTTGAATCACATTCAGTTTCAAGTTCTAGCATTAAGTGTTAATTCAGGGTAAGAACACCACTTTTGTGCTATTCTGGCCATAAACAGTGCAAATAGCACTCGCGTCTGTTCCCAGCAAATACAGTGTATTGGACTGAAGAGAAGCTCCTGTTTTACTTAGTTTCCAATACTGAGTTGAACTAGATATGCCCCGTTTGGGTAGAAAGCACAGTTCTTTTGTTCTGAGCTAGCTCACTGTACTGGCCCTATAGGAAACACAGTGGAGTGCAAGAGTGCCTGTTTCTCAAAAGCAGAGTGTTTTTCTTGTAAGGCCGACTGGGGTTTAATACAACTTCCTAAACGGAGTTGAATCACATTCAGTTTCAAGTTCTAGCATTAAGTGTTAATTCAGGGTAAGAACACCACTATTGTCCTATTCTGGCCATAAACAGTGCAAATAGCACTCGCGTCTGTTCCCAGCAAGTACAGTGTATTGGACTGAAGAGAAGCTCCTGTTTTACTTAGTTTCCAATACTGACTTGATCTAGATATGCCCCGTTTGTGTAGGAAGCACAGTTCTTTTGTTCTGAGCTAGCTCACTGTACTGGCCCTATAGGAAACACAGTGGAGTGCAAGAGTGCCTGTTTCTCAAAAGCAGAGTGTTTTTCTTGTAAGGCCAACTGGGGTTTAATACAACTTCCTAAACGGAGTTGAATCACATTCAGTTTCAAGTTCTAGCATTAAGTGTTAATTCAGGGTAAGAACACCACTATTGTGCTATTCTGGCCATAAACAGTGCAAATAGCACTCGTGTCTGTTCCCAGCAAATACAGTGTTTTGGACTGAAGAGAAGCTCCTGTTTTACTTAGTTTCCAATACTGAGTTGAACTAGATATGCCCCGTTTGTGTAGGGAGCACAGTTCTTTTGTTCTGAGCTAGCTCACTGTACTGGCCCTATAGGAAAGACAGTGGAGTGCAAGAGTGCCTGTTTCTCAAAAGCAGAGTGTTTTTCTTGTAAGGCCGACTGGGGTCCAGTACAACTTCGTAAACGGAGTTGAATCACATTCAGTTTCTAGTTCTAGCATTAAGTGTTAATTCAGTGTAAGAACACCACTTTTGTACTATTCTGGCCATAAACAGTGCAAATAGCACTCGCGTCTGTTCCCAGCAAATACAGTGTATTGGACTGAAGAGAAGCTCCTGTTTTACTTAGGTTCCAATACTGAGTTGAACTAGATATGCCCCGTTTGTGTAGGAAGCACAGTTCTTTTGTTCTGAGCTAGCTCACTGTACTGGCCCTATAGGAAACACAGTAGAGTGCAAGAGTGCCTGTTTCTCAAAAGCAGAGTGATTTTCTTGTAAGGCCGACTGGGGTTCAATACAACTTCCTAAACGGAGTTGAATCACATTCAGTTTCAAGTTCTAGCATTAAGTGTTAATTCAGGGTAAGAACACCACTATTGTGCTATTCTGGCCATAAACACTGCAAATAGCACTCGCGTCTGTTCCCAGAAAATAAAGTGTATTGGACTGAAGAGAAGCTCCTGTTTTACTTAGTTTCCAATACTGAGTTGAACTAGATATGCCCCGTTTGTGTAGGAAGCACAGTTCTTTTGTTCTGAGCTAGCTCACTGTACTGGCCCTATAGGAAACACAGTGGAGTGCAAGAGTGCCTGTTTCTCAAAAGCAGAGTGTTTTTCTTGTAAGGCCGACTGGGGTTCAATACAACTTCCTAAACGGAGTTGAATCACATTCAGTTTCAAGTTCTAGCATTAAGTGTTAATTCAGGGTAAGAACACCACTATTGTCCTATTCTGGCCATAAACAGTGCAAATAGCACTCGCGTCTGTTCCCAGCAAATACAGTGTATTGGACTGAAGAGAAGCTCCTGTTTTACTTAGTTTCCAATACTGAGTTGAACTAGATATGCCCCGTTTGTGTAGGAAGCACAGTTCTTTTGTTCTGAGCTAGCTGACTGTACTGGCCCTATAGGAAACACAGTGGAGTGCAAGAGTGCCTGTTTCTAAAAGCAGAGTGTTTTTCTTGTAAGGCCGACTGGGGTCCAGTACAACTTCGTAAAAGGAGTTGAATCACATTCAGTTTCAAGTTCTAGCATTAAGTGTTAATTCAGGGTAAGAACACCACTTTTGTGCTATTCTGGCCATAAACAGTGCAAATAGCACTCGCGTCTGTTCCCAGCAAATACAGTGTATTGGACTGAATAGAAGCTCCTGTTTTACTTAGTTTCCAATACTGAGTTGAACTAGATATGCCCCGTTTGGGTAGAAAGCACAGTTCTTTTGTTCTGAGCTAGCTCACTGTACTGGCCCTATAGGAAACACAGTGGAGTGCAAGAGTGCCTGTTTCTCAAAAGCAGAGTGTTTTTCTTGTAAGGCCGACTGGGGTTTAATACAACTTCCTAAACGGAGTTGAATCACATTCAGTTTCAAGTTCTAGCATTAAGTGTTAATTCAGGGTAAGAACACCACTATTGTCCTATTCTGGCCATAAACAGTGCAAATAGCACTCGCGTCTGTTCCCAGCAAGTACAGTGTATTGGACTGAAGAGAAGCTCCTGTTTTACTTAGTTTCCAATACTGACTTGAACTAGATATGCCCCGTTTGTGTAGGAAGCACAGTTCTTTTGTTCTGAGCTAGCTCACTGTACTGGCCCTATAGGAAACACAGTGGAGTGCAAGAGTGCCTGTTTCTCAAAAGCAGAGTGTTTTTCTTGTAAGGCCAACTGGGGTTTAATACAACTTCCTAAACGGAGTTGAATCACATTCAGTTTCAAGTTCTAGCATTAAGTGTTAATTCAGGGTAAGAACACCACTATTGTGCTATTCTGGCCATAAACAGTGCAAATAGCACTCGTGTCTGTTCCCAGCAAATACAGTGTTTTGGACTGAAGAGAAGCTCCTGTTTTACTTAGTTTCCAATACTGAGTTGAACTAGATATGCCCCGTTTGTGTAGGGAGCACAGTTCTTTTGTTCTGAGCTAGCTCACTGTACTGGCCCTATAGGAAACACAGTGGAGTGCAAGAGTGCCTGTTTCTCAAAAGCAGAGTGTTTTTCTTGTAAGGCCGACTGGGGTCCAGTACAACTTCGTAAACGGAGTTGAATCACATTCAGTTTCAAGTTCTAGCATTACGTGTTAATTCAGTGTAAGAACACCACTTTTGTACTATTCTGGCCATAAACAGTGCAAATAGCACTCGCGTCTGTTCCCAGCAAATACAGTGTATTGGACTGAAGAGAAGCTCCTGTTTTACTTAGTTTCCAATACTGAGTTGAACTAGATATGCCCCGTTTGTGTAGGAAGCACAGTTCTTTTGTTCTGAGCTAGCTCACTGTACTGGCCCTATAGGAAACACAGTAGAGTGCAAGAGTGCCTGTTTCTCAAAAGCAGAGTGATTTTCTTGTAAGGCCGACTGGGGTTCAATACAACTTCCTAAACGGAGTTGAATCACATTCAGTTTCAAGTTCTAGCATTAAGTGTTAATTCAGGGTAAGAACACCACTATTGTGCTATTCTGGCCATAAACACTGCAAATAGCACTCGCGTCTGTTCCCAGAAAATACAGTGTATTGGACTGAAGAGAAGCTCCTGTTTTACTTAGTTTCCAATACTGAGTTGAACTAGATATGCCCCGTTTGTGTAGGAAGCACAGTTCTTTTGTTCTGAGCTAGCTCACTGTACTGGCCCTATAGGAAACACAGTGGAGTGCAAGAGTGCCTGTTTCTCAAAAGCAGAGTGTTTTTCTTGTAAGGCCGACTGGGGTTTAATACAACTTCCTAAACGGAGTTGAATCACATTCAGTTTCAAGTTCTAGCATTAAGTGTTAATTCAGGGTAAGAACACCACTATTGTCCTATTCTGGCCATAAACAGTGCAAATAGCACTCCGGTCTGTTCCCAGCAAGTACAGTGTATTGGACTGAAGAGAAGCTCCTGTTTTACTTAGTTTCCAATACTGACTTGAACTAGATATGCCCCGTTTGTGTAGGAAGCACAGTTCTTTTGTTCTGAGCTAGCTCACTGTACTGGCCATATAGGAAACACAGTAGAGTGCAAGAGTGCCTGTTTCTCAAAAGCAGAGTGATTTTCTTGTAAGGCCGAATGGGATTCAATACAACTTCCTAAACGGAGTTGAATCACATTCAGTTTCAAGTTCTAGCATTAAGTGTTAATTCAGGGTAAGAACACCACTTTTGTGCTATTCTGGCCATAAACAGTGCAAATAGCACTCGCGTCTGTTCCCAGCAAATACAGTGTATTGGACTGAAGAGAAGCTCCTGTTTTACTTAGTTTCCAATACTGAGTTGAACTAGATATGCCCCGTTTGTGTAGGAAGCACAGTTCTTTTGTTCTGAGCTAGCTCACTGTAGTGGCCCTATAGGAAACACAGTGGAGTGCAAGAGTGCCTGTTTCTCAAAAGCAGAGTGTTTTTCTTGTAAGTCCGACTGGGGTTTAATACAACTTCCTAAACGGAGTTGAATCACATTCAGTTTCAAGTTCTAGCATTAAGTGTTAATTCAGGGTAAGAACACCACTATTGTGCTATTCTGGCCATAAACAGTGCAAATAGCACTCGCGTCTGTTCCCAGCAAATACAGTGTATTGGACTGAAGAGAAGCTCCTGTTTTACTTAGTTTCCAATACTGAGTTGAGCTAGATATGCCCCGTTTATGTAGGAAGCACAGTTCTTTTGTTCTGAGCTAGCTCACTGTACTGGCCCTATAGGAAACACAGTGGAGTGCAAGAGTGCCCTTTTCTCAAACAGAGTGTTTTTCTTGTAAGGCCGACTGGGGTTTAATACAACTTCCTAAATGGAGTTGAATCACATTCAGTTTCAAGTTCTAGCATTAAGTGTTAATTCAGGGTAAGAACACCACTATTGTGCTCTTCTGGCCATAAACAGTGCAAATAGCACTCGCGTCTGTTCCCAGCAAATACAGTGTATTAGAGTGAAGGGAAGCTCCTGTTTTACTTAGTTTCCAATACTGAGTTGAATAGATATGCCCCGTTTGTGTAGGAAGCACAGTTCTTTTGTTCTGAGCTAGATCACTGTACTGGCCCTATAGGAAACACAGTGGAGTGCAAGAGTGCCTGTTTTTCAAAAGCAGAGTGTTTTTCTTGTAAGGCCGACTGGGGTTTAATACAACTTCCTAAACGGAGTTGAATCACATTCAGTTTCAAGTTCTAGCGTTAAGTGTTAATTCAGGGTAAGAACACCACTATTGTGCTATTCTGGCCATAAACAGTGCAAATAGCACTCGCGTCTGTTCCCAGCAAATACAGTGTATTGGACTGAAGAGAAGCTCCTGTTTTACTTAGTTTCCAATACTGAGATGAGCTAGATATGCCCCGTTTATGTAGGAAGCACAGTTCTTTTGTTCTGAGCTAGCTCACTGTACTGGCCCTATAGGAAACACAGTGGAGTGCAAGAGTGCCCTTTTCTCAAAAGCAGAGTGTTTTTCTTGTAAGGCCGACTGGGGTTTAATACAACTTCCTAAACGGAGTTGAATCACATTCAGTTTCAAGTTCTAGCATTAAGTGTTAATTCATGGTAAGAACACCACTATTGTGCTATTATGGCCATAAACAGTGCAAATAGCACTCGCGTCTGTTCCCAGCAAATACAGTGTATTGGACTGAAGAGAAGCTCCTGTTTTACTTAGTTTCCAATACTGAGTTGAACTAGATATGCCCCGTTTGGGTAGGAAGCACAGTTCTTTTGATCTGAGCTAGCTCACTGTACTGGCCCTATAGGAAACCCAGTGGAGTGCAAGAGTGCCTGTTTCTCAAAAGCAGAGTGTTTTTCTTGTAAGGTCTACTGGGGTTTAATACAACTTCCTAAACGGAGTTGAATCACATTCAGTTTCAAGTTCTAGCATTAAGTGTTAATTCAGGGTAAGAACACCACTGTTGTGCTATTCTGGCCATAAACAGTGCAAATAGCACTCGCGTCTGTTCCCAGCAAATACAGTGTATTGGACTGAAGAGAAGCTCCTGTTTTACTTAGTTTCCAATACTGAGTTGAACTAGATATGCCCCGTTTGTGTAGGATGCACAGTTCTTTTGTTCTGAGCTAGCTCACTGTACTGGCCCTATAGGAAACACAGTGGAGTGCAAGAGTGCCTGTTTCTCAAAAGCAGAGTGTTTTTCCTGTAAGGCCCACTGGGGTTTAATACAACTTCCTAAACGGAGTTGAATCACATTCAGTTTCAAGTTCTAGCATTAAGTGTTAATTCATGGTAAGAACACCACTATTGTGCTATTATGGCCATAAACAGTGCAAATAGCACTCGCGTCTGTTCCCAGCAAATACAGTGTATTGGACTGAAGAGAAGCTCCTGTTTTACTTAGTTTCCAATACTGAGTTGAACTAGATATGCCCCGTTTGGGTAGGAAGCACATTTCTTTTGATCTGAGCTAGCTCACTGTACTGGCCCTATAGGAAACCCAGTGGAGTGCAAGAGTGCCTGTTTCTCAAAAGCAGAGTGTTTTTCTTGTAAGGTCTACTGGGGTTTAATACAACTTCCTAAACGGAGTTGAATCACATTCAGTTTCAAGTTCTAGCATTAAGTGTTAATTCAGGGTAAGAACACCACTATTGTGCTATTCTGGCCATAACAGTGCAAATAGCACTCGCGTCTGTTCCCAGCAAATACAGTGTATTGGACTGAAGAGAAGCTCCTGTTTTACTTAGTTTCCAATACTGAGTTGAACTAGATATGCCCCGTTTGTGTAGGAAGCACAGTTCTTTTGTTCTGAGCTAGCTCACTGTACTGGCCCTATAGGAAACACAGTGGAGTGCAAGAGTGCCTGTTTCTCAAAAGCACAGTGTTTTTCTTGTAAGGCCGACTGGGGTTTAATACAACTTCCTAAACGGAGTTGAATCACATGCAGTTTCAAGTTCTAGCATTAAGTGTTAATTCAGGGTAAGAACACCACTATTGTGCTATTCTGGCCATAAACAGTGCAAATAGCACTCGTGTCTGTTCCCAGCAAATACAGTGTATTGGACTGAAGAGAAGCTCCTGTTTTACTTAGTTTCCAATACTGAGTTGAACTAGATATGCCCCGTTTGTGTAGGATGCACAGTTCTTTTGTTCTGAGCTAGCTCACTGTACTGGCCCTATAGGAAACACAGTGGAGTGCAAGAGTGCCTGTTTCTCAAAAGCAGAGTGTTTTTCCTGTAAGGCACACTGGGGTTTAATACAACTTCCTAAACGGAGTTGAATCACATTCAGTTTCAAGTTCTAGCATTAAGTGTTAATTCAGGGTCAGAACACCACTATTGTGCTATTCTGGCCATAAACAGTGCAAATAGCACTCGCGTCTGTTCCCAGCAAATACAGTGTATTGGACTGAAGAGAAGCTCCTGTTTTGCTTAGTTTCCAATACTGAGTTGAACTAGATATACCCCGTTTGTGTAGGAAGCACAGTTCTTTTGTTCTGAGCTAGCTCACTGTACTGGCCCTATAGGAAACACAGTGGAGTGCAAGAGTGCCTGTTTCTCAAAAGCAGAGTGTTTTTCTTGTAAGGCCGACTGGGTTTTAATACAACTTCCTAAACGGAGTTGAATCACATTCAGTTTCAAGTTCTAGCATTAAGTGTTAATTCAGGGTAAGAACACCACTATTGTCCTATTCTGGCCATAAACAGTGCAAATAGCACTCGCGTCTGTTCCCAGCAAGTACAGTGTATTGGACTGAAGAAAAGCTCCTGTTTTACTTAGTTTCCAATACTGACTTGAACTAGATATGCCCCGTTTGTGTAGGAAGCACAGTTCTTTTGTTCTGAGCTAGCTCACTGTACTGGCCCTATAGGAAACACAGTAGAGTGCAAGAGTGCCTGTTTCTCAAAAGCAGAGTGATTTTCTTGTAAGGCCGACTGGGGTTCAATACAACTTCCTAAACGGAGTTGAATCACATTCAGTTTCAAGTTCTAGCATTAAGTGTTAATTCAGGGTAAGAACACCACTTTTGTGCTATTCTGGCCTTAAACAGTGCAAATAGCACTCGCGTCTGTTCCCAGCAAATACAGTGTATTGGACTGAAGAGAAGCTCCTGTTTTACTTAGTTTCCAATACTGAGTTGAACTAGATATGCCCCGTTTGTGTAGGAAACACAGTTCTTTTGTTCTGAGCTAGATCACTGTACTGGCCCTATAGGAAACACAGTGGAGTGCAAGAGTGCCTGTTTCTCAAAAGCAGAGTGTTTTTCTTGTAAGGCCAACTGGGGTTTAATACAACTTCCTAAACGGAGTTGAATCACATTCAGTTTCAAGTTCTAGCATTAAGTGTTAATTCAGGGTAAGAACACCACTATTGTGCTATTCTGGCCATAAACAGTGCAAATAGCACTCGCGTCTGTTCCCAGCAAATACAGTGTATTGGACTGAAGAGAAGCTCCTGTTTTACTTAGTTTCCAATACTGAGTTGAGCTAGATATGCCCCGTTTATGTAGGAAGCACAGTTCTTTTGTTCTGAGCTAGCTCACTGTACTGGCCCTATAGGAAACACAGTGGAGTGCAAGAGTGCCCTTTTCTCAAAAGCAGAGTGTTTTTCTTGTAAGGCCGACTGGGGTTTAATACAACTTCCTAAACGGAGTTGAATCACATTCATTTTCAAGTTCTAGCATTAAGTGTTAATTCATGGTAAGAACACCACTATTGTGCTATTATGGCCATAAACAGTGCAAATAGCACTCGCGTCTGTTCCCAGCAAATACAGTGTATTGGACTGAAGAGAAGCTCCTGTTTTACTTAGTTTCCAATACTGAGTTGAACTAGATATGCCCCGTTTGGGTAGGAAGCACAGTTCTTTTGATCTGAGCTAGCTCACTGTACTGGCCCTATAGGAAACCCAGTGGAGTGCAAGAGTGCCTGTTTCTCAAAAGCAGAGTGTTTTTCTTGTAAGGTCTACTGGGGTTTAATACAACTTCCTAAACGGAGTTGAATCACATTCAGTTTCAAGTTCTAGCATTAAGTGTTAATTCAGGGTAAGAACACCACTATTGTGCTATTCTGGCCATAACAGTGCAAATAGCACTCGCGTCTGTTCCCAGCAAATACAGTGTATTGGACTGAAGAGAAGCTCCTGTTTTACTTAGTTTCCAATACTGAGTTGAACTAGATATGCCCCGTTTGTGTAGGAAGCACAGTTCTTTTGTTCTGAGCTAGCTCACTGTACTGGCCCTATAGGAAACACAGTGGAGTGCAAGAGTGCCTGTTTCTCAAAAGCACAGTGTTTTTCTTGTAAGGCCGACTGGGGTTTAATACAACTTCCTAAACGGAGTTGAATCACATGCAGTTTCAAGTTCTAGCATTAAGTGTTAATTCAGGGTAAGAACACCACTATTGTGCTATTCTGGCCATAAACAGTGCAAATAGCACTCGCGTCTGTTCCCAGCAAATACAGTGTATTGGACTGAAGAGAAGCTCCTGTTTTACTTAGTTTCCAATACTGAGTTGAACTAGATATGCCCCGTTTGTGTAGGAAACACAGTTCTTTTGTTCTGAGCTAGCTCACTGTACTGGCCCTATAGGAAACACAGTGGAGTGCAAGAGTGCCTGTTTCTCAAAAGCAGAGTGTTTTTCTTGTAAGGCCAACTGGGGTTTAATACAACTTCCTAAACGGAGTTGAATCACATTCAGTTTCAAGTTCTAGCATTAAGTGTTAATTCAGGGTAAGAACACCACTATTGTGCTATTCTGGCCATAAACACTGCAAATAGCACTCGTGTCTGTTCCCAGCAAATACAGTGTTTTGGACTGAAGAGAAGCTCCTGTTTTACTTAGTTTCCAATACTGAGTTGAACTAGATATGCCCCGTTTGTGTAGGGAGCACAGTTCTTTTGTTCTGAGCTAGCTCACTGTACTGGCCCTATAGGAAACACAGTGGAGTGCAAGTGTGCCTGTTTCTCAAAAGCAGAGTGTTTTTCTTGTAAGGCCGACTGGGGTCCAGTACAACTTCGTAAACGGAGTTGAATCACATTCAGTTTCAAGTTCTAGCATTAAGTGTTAATTCAGTGTAAGAACACCACTTTTGTACTATTCTGGCCATAAACAGTACAAATAGCACTCGCGTCTGTTCCCAGCAAATACAGTGTATTGGACTGAAGAGAAGCTCCTGTTTTACTTAGTTTCCAATACTGAGTTGAACTACATATGCCCCGTTTGTGTAGGAAGCACAGTTCTTTTGTTCTGAGCTAGCTCACTGTACTGGCCCTATAGGAAACACAGTAGAGTGCAAGAGTGCCTGTTTCTCAAAAGCAGAGTGATTTTCTTGTAAGGCCGACTGGGGTTCAATACAACTTCCTAAACGGAGTTGAATCACATTCAGTTTCAAGTTCTAGCATTAAGTGTTAATTCAGGGTAAGAACACCACTATTGTGCTATTCTGGCCATAAACACTGCAAATAGCACTCGCGTCTGTTCCCAGCAAATACAGTGTATTGGACTGAAGAGAAGCTCCTGTTTTACTTAGTTTCCAATACTGAGTTGAACTAGATATGCCCCGTTTGTGTAGGAAGCACAGTTCTTTTGTTCTGAGCTAGCTCACTGTACTGGCCCTATAGGAAACACAGTGGAGTGCAAGAGTGCCTGTTTCTCAAAAGCAGAGTGTTTTTCTTGTAAGGCCGACTGGGGTTTAATACAACTTCCTAAACGGAGTTGAATCACATTCAGTTTCAAGTTCTAGCATTAAGTGTTAATTCAGGGTAAGAACACCACTATTGTCCTATTCTGGCCATAAACAGTGCAAATAGCACTCGCGTCTGTTCCCAGCAAGTACAGTGTATTGGACTGAAGAGAAGCTCCTGTTTTACTTAGTTTCCAATACTGAGTTGAACTAGATATGCCCCGTTTGTGTAGGGAGCACAGTTCTTTTGTTCTGAGCTAGCTCACTGTACTGGCCCTATAGGAAACACAGTGGAGTGCAAGAGTGCCTGTTTCTCAAAAGCAGAGTGTTATTCTTGTAAGGCCGACTGGGGTCCAGTACAACTTCGTAAACGGAGTTGAATCACATTCAGTTTCAAGTTCTAGCATTAAGTGTTAATTAAGTGTAAGAACACCACTTTTGTATTATTCTGGCCATAAACAGTGCAAATAGCACTCGCGTCTGTTCCCAGCAAATACAGTGTATTGGACTGAAGAGAAGCTCCTGTTTTACTTAGTTAACAATATGAGTTGAACTACATATGCCCCGTTTGTGTAGGAAGCACAGTTCTTTTGTTCTGAGCTAGCTCACTGTACTGGCCCTATAGGAAACACAGTAGAGTGCAAGAGTGCCTGTTTCTCAAAAGCAGAGTGATTTTCTTGTAAGGCCGACTGGGGTTCAATACAACTTCCTAAACGGAGTTGAATCACATTCAGTTTCAAGTTCTAGCATTAAGTGTTAATTCAGGGTAAGAACACCACTATTGTGCTATTCTGGCCATAAACACTGCAAATAGCACTCGCGTCTGTTCCCAGCAAATACAGTGTATTGGACTGAAGAGAAGCTCCTGTTTTACTTAATTTCCAATACTGAGTTGAACTAGATATGCCCCGTTTGTGTAGGAAGCACAGTTCTTTTGTTCTGAGCTAGCTCACTGTACTGGCCCTATAGGAAACACAGTGGAGTGCAAGAGTGCCTGTTTCTCAAAAGCAGAGTGTTTTTCTTGTAAGGCCGACTGGGGTTTAATACAACTTCCTAAACGGAGTTGAATCACAATCAGTTTCAAGTTCTAGCATTAAGTGTTAATTCAGGGTCAGAACACCACTATTGTGCTATTCTGGCCATAAACAGTGCAAATAGCACTCCCGTCTGTTCCCAGCAAATACAGTGTTTTGGACTGAAGAGAAGCTCCTGTTTTACTTAGTTTCCAATACTGAGTTGAACTGGATATGCCCCGTTTGTGTAGGAAGCACAGTTCTTTTGTTCTGAGCTAGCTCACTGTACTGGCCCTATAGGAAACACAGTGGAGTGCAAGAGTGCCTGTTTCTCAAAAGCAGAGTGTTTTTCTTGTAAGGCCGACTGGGGTCCAGTACAACTTCGTAAACGGAGTTGAATCACATTCAGTTTCAAGTTCTAGCATTAAGTGTTAATTAAGTGTAAGAACACCACTTTTGTATTATTCTGGCCATAAACAGTGCAAATAGCACTCGCGTCTGTTCCCAGCAAATACAGTGTATTGGACTGAAGAGAAGCTCCTGTTTTACTTAGTTTCCAATATGAGTTGAACTACATATGCCCCGTTTGTGTAGGAAGCACAGTTCTTTTGTTCTGAGCTAGCTCACTGTACTGGCCCTATAGGAAACACAGTAGAGTGCAAGAGTGCCTGTTTCTCAAAAGCAGAGTGATTTTCTTGTAAGGCCGACTGGGGTTCAATACAACTTCCTAAACGGAGTTGAATCACAATCAGTTTCAAGTTCTAACATTAAGTGTTAATTCAGGGTCAGAACACCACTATTGTGCTATTCTGGCCATAAACAGTGCAAATAGCACTCCCGTCTGTTCCCAGCAAATACAGTGTTTTGGACTGAAGAGAAGCTCCTGTTTTACTTAGTTTCCAATACTGAGTTGAACTGGATATGCCCCGTTTGTGTAGGAAGCACAGTTCTTTTGTTCGGAGCTAGCTCACTGTACTGGCCCTATAGGAAACACAGTGGAGTGCAAGAGTGCCTGTTTCTCAAAAGCAGAGTGTTTTTCTTGTAAGGCCGACTGGGGTTTAATACAACTTCCTAATCAGAGTTGAATCACATTCAGTTTCAAGTTCTAGCATTAAGTGTTAATTCAGGGTAAGAACACCACTTTTGTGCTATTCTGGCCATAAACAGTGCAAATAGCACTCGCGTCTGTTCCCAGCAAATACAGTGTATTGGACTGAAGAGAAGCTCCTGTTTTACTTAGTTTCCAATACTGAGTTGAACTAGATATGCCCCGTTTGTGTAGGAAGCACAGTTCTTTTGTTCTGAGCTAGCTCACTGTACTGGCCCTATAGGAAACACAGTGGAGTGCAAGAGTGCCTGTTTCTCAAAAGCAGAGTGTTTTTCTTGTAAGGCTGACTGGGGTTTAATACAACTTCATAAACGGAGTTGAATCACATTCAGTTTCAAGTTCTAGCATTAAGTGTTAATTCAGGGTAAGAACACCACTTTTGTGCTATTCTGGCCATAAACAGTGCAAATAGCACTCGCGTCTGTTCCCAGCAAATACAGTGTATTGGACTGAAGAGAATCTCCTGTTTTACTTAGTTTCCAATACTGAGTTGAACTAGATATGCCCCGTTTGTGTAGGAAGCACAGTTCTTTTGTTCTGAGCTAGCTCACTGTACTGGCCCTATAGGAAACACAGTGGAGTGCAAGAGTGCCTGTTTCTCAAAAGCAGAGTGTTTTTCCTGTAAGGCCCACTGGGGTTTAATACAACTTCCTAAACGGAGTTGAATCACATGCAGTTTCAAGTTCTAGCATTAAGTGTTAATTCAGGGTAAGAACACCACTATTGGGCTATTCTGGCCATAAACAGTGCAAATAGCACTCGCGTCTGTTCCCAGCAAATACAGTGTATTGGACTGAAGAGAAGCTCCTGTTTTACTTAGTTTCCAATACTGAGTTGAACTAGATATGCCCCGTTTGGGTAGGAAGCACAGTTCTTTTGATCTGAGCTAGCTCACTGTACTGGCCCTATAGGAAACACAGTGGAGTGCAAGAGTGCCTGTTTCTCAAAAGCAGAGTGTTTTTCTTGTAAGGTCGACTGGGGTTTAATACAACTTCCTAAACGGAGTTGAATCACATTCAGTTTCAAGTTCTAGCATTAAGTGTTAATTCATGGTAAGAACACCACTATTGTGCTACTCTGGCCATAAACAGTGCAAATAGCACTCGCGTCTGTTCCCAGCAAATACAGTGTATTGGACTGAAGAGAAGCTCCTGTTTTACTTAGTTTCCAATACTGAGTTGAACTAGATATGCCCCGTTTGTGTAGGAAGCACAGTTCTTTTGTTCTGAGCTTGCTCACTGTACTGGCCCTATAGGAAACACAGTGGAGTGCAAGAGTGCCTGTTTCTCAAAAGCAGAGTGTTTTTCTTGTAAGGCCGACTGGGGTTTAATACAACTTCCTAAACGGAGTTGAATCACATGCAGTTTCAATTTCTAGCATTAAGTGTTAATTCAGGGTAAGAACACCACTTTTGTGCTATTCTGGCCATAAACAGTGCAAATAGCACTCGCGTCTGTTCCCAGCAAATACAGTGTATTGGACTGAAGAGAATCTCCTGTTTTACTTAGTTTCCAATACTGAGTTGAACTAGATATGCCCCGTTCGTGTAGGAAGCACAGTTCTTTTGTTCTGAGCTAGCTCACTGTACTGGCCCTATAGGAAACACAGTGGAGTGCAAGAGTGCCTGTTTCTCAAAAGCAGAGTGTGTTTCTTGTAAGGCCGACTGGGGTTTAATACAACTTCCTAAACGGAGTTGAATCACATTCAGTTTCAAGTTCTAGCATTAAGTGTTAATTCATGGTAAGAACACCACTATTGTGCTACTCTGGCCATAAACAGTGCAAATAGCACTCGCGTCTGTTCCCAGCAAATACAGTGTATTGGACTGAAGAGAAGCTCCTGTTTTACTTAGTTTCCAACACTGAGTTGAACTAGATATGCCCCGTTTGTGTAGGAAGCACAGTTCTTTTGTTCTGAGCTTGCTCACTGTACTGGCCCTATAGGAAACACAGTGGAGTGCAAGAGTGCCTGTTTCTCAAAAGCAGAGTGTTTTTCTTGTAAGGCCGACTGGGGTTTAATACAACTTCCTAAACGGAGTTGAATCACATGCAGTTTCAATTTCTAGCATTAAGTGTTAATTCAGGGTAAGAACACCACTATTGTGCTATTCTGGCCATAAACAGTGCAAATAGCACTCGCGTCTTTTCCCAGCAAATACAGTGTATTGGACTGAAGAGAAGCTCCTGTTTTACTTAGTTTTCAATACTGAGTTGAACTAGATATGCCCCGTTTGTGTAGGATGCACAGTTCTTTTGTTCTGAGCTAGCTCACTGTACTGGCCCTATAGGAAACACAGTGGAGTGCAAGAGTGCCTGTTTCTCAAAAGCAGAGTGTTTTTCCTGTAAGGCCGACTGGGGTTTAATACAACTTCCTAAACGGAGTTGAATCACATTCAGTTTCAAGTTCTAGCATTAAGTGTTAATTCAGGGTCAGAACACCACTATTGTGCTATTCTGGCCATAAACAGTGCAAATAGCACTCGCGTCTGTTCCCAGCAAATACAGTGTATTGGACTGAAGAGAAGCTCCTGTTTTGCCTAGTTTCCAAATCTGAGTTGAACTAGATATGCCCCGTTTGTGTAGGAAGCACAGTTCTTTTGTTCTGAGCTAGCTCACTGTACTGGCCCTATAGGAAACACAGTGGAGTGCAAGAGTGCCTGTTTCTCAAAAGCAGAGTGTTTTTCTTGTAAGGCCGACTGGTGTTTAATACAACTTCCTAAACGGAGTTGAATCACATTCAGTTTCAAGTTCTAGCATTAAGTGTTAATTCAGGGTAAGAACACCACTATTGTGCTATTCTGGCCACTAACAGTGCAAATAGCACTCGCGTCTGTTGCCAGCAAATACAGTGTATTAGACTGAAGAGAAGCTCCTGTTTTGCTTAGTTTCCAATACTGAGTTGAACTAGATGTGCCCTTTTGTGTAGGAATCACAGTTCTTTTGTTCTGAGCTAGCTCACTGTACTGGCCCTATAGGAAACACAGTGGAGTGCAAGAGTGCCTGTTTCTCAAAAGCAGAGTGTTTTTCTTGTAAGGCCGACTGGGGTTTAATACAACTTCCTAAACGGAGTTGAATCACATTCAGTTTCAAGTTCTAGCATTTAGTGTTAATTCAGGGTAAGAACACCACTATTGTGCTATTCTGGCCATAAACAGTGCAAATAGCACTCGCGTCTGTTCCCAGCAAATACAGTGTATTGGACTGAAGAGAAGCTCCTGTTTTACTTAGTTTCCAATACTGAATTGAACTAGATATGCCCCGTTTGTGTAGGAAGCACAGTTCTTTTATTCTGAGCTAGCTCACTGTACTGGCCCTATAGGAAACACAGTAGAGTGCAAGAGTGCCTGTTTCTCAAAAGCAGAGTGTTTTTCTTGTAAGGCCGACTGGGGTTTAATACAACTTCCTAAATGGAGTTGAATCACATTCAGTTTCAAGTTCTAGCATTAAGTGTTAATTCAGGGTAAGAACACCACTATTGTGCTATTCTGGCCATAAACAGTGCAAATAGCACTCGCGTCTGTTCCCAGCAAATACAGTGTATTAGACTGAAGAGAAGCTCCTGTTTTACTTAGTTTCCAATACTGAGTTGAATAGATATGCCCCGTTTGTGTAGGAAGCACAGTTCTTTTTTTCTGAGCTAGATCACTGTACTGGCCCTATAGGAAACACAGTGGAGTGCAAGAGTGCCTGTTTTTCAAAAGCAGAGTGTTTTTCTTGTAAGGCCGACTGGGGTTTAATACAACTTCCTAAACGGAGTTGAATCACATTCAGTTTCAAGTTCTAGCATTAAGTGTTAATTCAGGGTAAGAACACCACTATTGTGCTATTTTGGCCATAAACAGTGCAAATAGCACTCGCGTCTGTTCCCAGCAAATACAGTGTATTGGACTGAAGAGAAGCTCCTGTTTTACTTAGTTTCCAATACTGAATTGAACTAGATATGCCCCGTTTGTGTAGGAAGCACAGTTCTTTTATTCTGAGCTAGCTCACTGTACTGGCCCTATAGGAAACACAGTAGAGTGCAAGAGTGCCTGTTTCTCAAAAGCAGAGTGTTTTTCTTGTAAGGCCGACTGGGGTTTAATACAACTTCCTAAATGGAGTTGAATCACATTCAGTTTCAAGTTCTAGCATTAAGTGTTAATTCAGGGTAAGAACACCACTATTGTGCTATTCTGGCCATAACAGTGCAAATAGCACTCGCGTCTGTTCCCAGCAAATACAGTGTATTGGACTGAAGAGAAGCTCCTGTTTTACTTAGTTTCCAATACTGAGTTGAACTAGATATGCCCCGTTTGTGTAGGAAGCACAGTTCTTTTGTTCTGAGCTAGCTCACTGTACTGGCCCTATAGGAAACACAGTGGAGTGCAAGAGTGCCTGTTTCTCAAAAGCACAGTGTTTTTCTTGTAAGGCCGACTGGGGTTTAATACAACTTCCTAAACGGAGTTGAATCACATGCAGTTTCAAGTTCTAGCATTAAGTGTTAATTCAGGGTAAGAACACCACTATTGTGCTATTCTGGCCATAAACAGTGCAAATAGCACTCGTGTCTGTTCCCAGCAAATACAGTGTATTGGACTGAAGAGAAGCTCCTGTTTTACTTAGTTTCCAATACTGAGTTGAACTAGATATGCCCCGTTTGTGTAGGATACACAGTTCTTTTGTTCTGAGCTAGCTCACTGTCCTGGCCCTATAGGAAACACAGTGCAGTGCAAGAGTGCCTGTTTCTCAAAAGCAGAGTGTTTTTCCTGTAAGGCCCACTGGGGTTTAATACAACTTCCTAAACGGAGTTGAATCACATTCAGTTTCAAGTTCTAGCATTAAGTGTTAATTCAGGGTCAGAACACCACTATTGTGCTATTCTGGCCATAAACAGTGCAAATAGCACTCGCGTCTGTTCCCAGCAAATACAGTGTATTGGACTGAAGAGAAGCTCCTGTTTTACTTAGTTTCCAATACTGAGTTGAACTAGATATGCCCCGTTTGTGTAGGAAGCACAGTTCTTTTGTTCTGAGCTAGCTCACTGTACTGGCCCTATAGGAAACACAGTGGAGTGCAAGAGTGCCTGTTTCTCAAAAGCAGAGTGTTTTTCTTGTAAGGCCGACTGGGGTTTAATACAACTTCCTAAACGGAGTTGAATCACATGCAGTTTCAAGTTCTAGCATTAAGTGTTAATTCAGGGTAAGAACACCACTATTGTGCTATTCTGGCCATAAACAGTGCAAATAGCACTCGCGTCTGTTCCCAGCAAATACTTGTATTGGACTGAAGAGAAGCTCCTGTTTTACTTAGTTTCCAATACTGAGTTGAACTAGATATGCCCCGTTTGGGTATGAAGCACAGTTCTTTTGATCTGAGCTAGCTCACTGTACTGGCCCTATAGGAAACACAGTGGAGTGCAAGAGTGCCTGTTTCTCAAAAGCACAGTGTTTTTCTTGTAAGGCCGACTGGGGTTTAATACAACTTCCTAAACGGAGTTGAATCACAATCAGTTTCAAGTTCTAGCATTAAGTGTTAATTCAGGGTAAGAACACCACTATTGTGTTATTCTGGCCATAAACAGTGCAAATAGCACTCGCGTCTGTTCCCAGCAAATACAGTGTATTGGACTGAAGAGAAGCTCCTGTTTTACTTAGTTTCCAATACTGAGTTGAACTAGATATGCCCCGTTTGTGTAGGATGCACAGTTCTTTTGTTCTGAGCTAGCTCACTGTACTGGCCCTATAGGAAACACAGTGGAGTGCAAGAGTGCCTGTTTCTCAAAAGCAGAGTGTTTTTCCTGTAAGGCCCACTGGGGTTTAATACAACTTCCTAAACGGAGTTGAATCACATTAGTTTCAAGTTCTAGCATTAAGTGTTAATTCAGGGTCAGAACACCACTATTGTGCTATTCTGGCCATAAACAGTGCAAATAGCACTCGCGTCTATTCCCAGCAAATACAGTGTATTGGACTGAAGAGAAGCTCCTGTTTTGCTTAGTTTCCAATACTGAGTTGAACTAGATATACCCCGTTTGTGTAGGAAGCACAGTTCTTTTGTTCTGAGCTAGCTCACTGTACTGGCCCTATAGGAAACACAGTGGAGTGCAAGAGTGCCTGTTTCTCAAAAGCAGAGTGTTTTTCTTCTAAGGCCGACTGGGTTTTAATACAACTTCCTAAACGGAGTTGAATCACATTCAGTTTCAAGTTCTAGCATTAAGTGTTAATTCAGGGTAAGAACACCACTATTGTGCTATTCTGGCCATAAACAGTGCAAATAGCACTCGCGTCTGTTGCCAGCAAATACAGTGTATTAGACTGAAGAGAAGGACCTGTTTTGCTTAGTTTCCAATACTGAGTTGAATAGATATGCCCCGTTTGTTTAGGAAGCACAGTTCTTTTGTTCTGAGCTAGCTCAATGTCCTGGCCCTATAGGAAACACAGTGGAGTGCAAGAGTGCCTGTTTCTCAAAAGCAGAGTGTTTTTCTTGTAAGGCCAAGTGGGTTTTAATACAACTTCCTAATCGGCGTTGAATCACATTCAGTTTCAAGTTCTAGCATTAAGTGTTAATTCAGGGTAAGAACACCACTATTGTGCTATTCTGGCCATAAACAGTGCAAATAGCACTCGCGTCTGTTGCCAGCAAATACAGTGTATTGGACTGAAGAGAAGCTCCTGTTTTACTTAGTTTCCAATACTGAGTTGAACTAGATATGCCCCGTTTGTGTAGGAAGCACAGTTCTTTTGTTCTGAGCTAGCTCACTGTACTGGCCCTATAGGAAACACAGTGGAGTGCAAGAGTGCCTGTTTCTCAAAAGCACAGTGTTTTTCTTGTAAGGCCGACTGGGGTTTAATACAACTTCCTAAACGGAGTTGAATCACATGCAGTTTCAAGTTCTAGCATTAAGTGTTAATTCAGGGTAAGAACACCACTATTGTGCTATTCTGGCCATAAACAGTGCAAATAGCACTCGCGTCTGTTCCCAGCAAATACAGTGTATTGGACTGAAGAGAAGCTCCTGTTTTACTTAGTTTCCAATACTGAGTTGAACTAGATATGCCCCGTTTGTGTAGGATGCACAGTTCTTTTGTTCTGAGCTAGCTCACTGTACTGGCCCTATAGGAAACACAGTGGAGTGCAAGAGTGCCTGTTTCTCAAAAGCAGAGTGTTTTTCCTGTAAGGCCCACTGGGGTTTAATACAACTTCCTAAACGGAGTTGAATCACATTCAGTTTCAAGTTCTAGCATTAAGTGTTAATTCAGGGTCAGAACACCACTATTGTGCTATTCTGGCCATAAACAGTGCAAATAGCACTCGCGTCTATTCCCAGCAAATACAGTGTATTGGACTGAAGAGAAGCTCCTGTTTTGCTTAGTTTCCAATACTGAGTTGAACTAGATATACCCCGTTTGTGTAGGAAGCACAGTTCTTTTGTTCTGAGCTAGCTCACTGTACTGGCCCTATAGGAAACACAGTGGAGTGCAAGAGTGCCTGTTTCTCAAAAGCAGAGTGTTTTTCTTGTAAGGCCGACTGGGTTTTAATACAACTTCCTAAACGGAGTTGAATCACATTCAGTTTCAAGTTCTAGCATTAAGTGTTAATTCAGGGTAAGAACACCACTATTGTGCTATTCTGGCCATAAACAGTGCAAATAGCACTCGCGTCTGTTCCCAGCAAATACAGTGTATTGGACTGAAGAGAAGCTCCTGTTTTACTTAGTTTCCAATACTGAGTTGAACTAGATATGCCCCGTTTGTGTAGGAAGCACAGTTCTTTTGTTCTGAGCTAGCTCACTGTACTGGCCCTACAGGAAACACAGTGGAGTGCAAGAGTGCCTGTTTCTCAAAAGCAGAGTGTTTTTCTTGTAAGGCCGACTGGGGTTTAATACAACTTCCTAAATGGAGTTGAATCACATTCAGTTTCCAGTTCTAGCATTAAGTGTTAATTCAGGGTAAGAACACATTATTGTGCTATTCTGGCCATAAACAGTGCAAATAGCACTCGCGTCTGTTCCCAGCAAATACAGTGTATTGGACTGAAGAGAAGCTCCTGTTTTACTAAGTTTCCAATACTGAGTTGAACTAGATATGCCCCGTTTGTGTAGGAAGCACAGTTCTTTAGTTCTGAGCTAGCTCACTGTACTGGCCTTATAGGAAACACAGTGGAGTGCAAGAGTGCCTGTTTCTCAAAAGCAGAGTGTTTTTCTTGTAAGGCCGACTGGGGTTTAATACAACTTCCTAAACGGAGTGGAATCACATTCAGTTTCAAGTTCTAGCATTAAGTGTTAACTCAGGGTAAGAACACCACTATTGTGCTATTCTGGCCATAAACAGTGCAAATAGCACTCGCGTCTGTTCCCAGCAAATACAGTGTATTGGACTGAAGAGAAGCTCCTGTTTTACTTAGTTTCCAATACTGAGTTGAACTAGATATGCCCCGTTTGTGTAGGAAGCACAGTTCTTTTGTTCTGAGCTAGCTCACTGTACTGGCCCTATAGGAAACACAGTGGAGTGCAAGAGTGCCTGTTTCTCAAAAGCAGAGTGTTTTTCTTGTAAGGCCGACTGGGGTTTAATACAACTTCCTAAATGGAGTTGCATCACATTCAGTTTCAAGTTCTAGCCTTAAGTGTTAATTCAGGGTAAGAACACCACTATTGTGCTATTCTGGCCATAAACAGTGCAAATAGCACTCGCGTCTGTTGCCAGCAAATACAGTGTATTAGACTGAAGAGAAGGACCTGTTTTGCTTAGTTTCCAATACTGAGTTGAATAGATATGCCCCGTTTGTGTAGGAAGCACAGTTCTTTTGTTCTGAGCTAGCTCAATGTCCTGGCCCTATAGGAAACACAGTGGAGTGCAAGAGTGCCTGTTTCTCAAAAGCAGAGTGTTTTTCTTGTAAGGCCGAGTGGGTTTTAATACAACTTCCTAATCGGCGTTGAATCACATTCAGTTTCAAGTTCTAGCATTAAGTGTTAATTCAGGGTAAGAACACCACTATTGTGCTATTCTGGCCATAAACAGTGCAAATAGCACTCGCGTCTGTTGCCAGCAAATACAGTGTATTGGACTGAAGAGAAGCTCCTGTTTTACTTAGTTTCCAATACTGAGTTGAACTAGATATGCCCCGTTTGTGTAGGAAGCACAGTTCTTTTGTTCTGAGCTAGCTCACTGTACTGGCCCTATGGGAAACACAGTGGAGTGCAAGAGTGCCTGTTTCTCAAAAGCAGAGTGTTTTTCTTGTAAGGCCGACTGGGGTTTAATACAACTTCCTAAACGGAGTTGAATCACATTCAGTTTCAAGTTCTAGCATTAAGTGTTAATTCAGGGTAAGAACACCACTATTGTGCTATTCTGGCCATAAACAGTGCAAATAGCACTCGCGTCTGTTTCCAGCAAATACAGTGTATTAGACTGAAGAGAAGCTCCTGTTTTGCTTAGTTTCCAATACTGAGTTGAACTAGATGTGCCCCGTTTGTGTAGGAATCACAGTTCTTTTGTTCTGAGCTAGCTCACTGTCCTGGCCCTATAGGAAACACAGTGGAGTGCAAGAGTGCCTGTTTCTCAAAAGCAGAGTGTTTTTCTTGTAAGGCCGACTGGGTTTTAATACAACTTCCTAAACGGAGTCAAATCACATTCAGTTTCAAGTTCTAGCATTAAGTGTTAATTCAGGGTAAGAACACCACTATTGTGCTATTCTGGCCATAAACAGTGCAAAGAGCACTCACGACTGTTCAAGTAAATACAGTGTATTGGACTGAAGAGAAGCTCCTGTTTTACTTAGTTTCCAATACTGAATTGAACTAGATATGCCCCGTTTGTGTAGGAAGCACAGTTCTTTTGTTCTGAGCTAGCTCACTGTACTGGCCCTATAGGAAACACAGTAGAGTGCAAGAGTGCCTGTTTCTCAAAAGCTGAGTGTTTTTCTTGTAAGGCCGACTGGGGTTTAATACAACTTCCTAAACGGAGTTGAATCACATTCAGTTTCAAGTTCTAGCATTAAGTGTTAATTCAGGGTAAGAACACCACTATTGTGCTATTCTGGCCATAAACAGTGCAAATAGCACTCGCGTCTGTTCCCAGCAAATACAGTGTATTGGACTGAAGAGAAGCTCCTGTTTTACTTAGTTTCCAATACTGAGTTGAACTAGATATGCCCCGTTTGTGTAGGAAGCACAGTTCTTTTGTTCTGAGCTAGCTCACTGTACTGGCCCTACAGGAAACACAATGGAGTGCAAGAGTGCCTGTTTCTCAAAAGCAGAGTGTTTTTCTTGTAAGGCCGACTGGGGTTTAATACAACTTGCTAAATGGAGTTGAATCACATTCAGTTTCAAGTTCTAGCATTAAGTGTTAATTCAGGGTAAGAACACCACTATTGTGCTATTCTGGCCATAAACAGTGCAAATAGCACTCGCGTCTGTTCCCTGCAAATACAGTGTATTGGACTGAAGAGAAGCTCCTGTTTTAGTTAGTTTCCAATACTGACCTGAACTAGATATGCCCCGTTTGTGTAGGAAGCACAGTTCTTTTGTTCTGAGCTAGCTCACTGTACTGGCCTTATAGGAAACATAGTGGAGTGCAAGAGTGCCTGTTTCTCAAAAGCAGAGTGTTTTTCTTGTAAGGCCGACTGGGGTTTAATACAACTTCCTAAACGGAGTTGAATCACATTCAGTTTCAAGTTCTAGCATTAAGTGTTAATTCAGGGTAAGAACACCACTATTGTGCTATTCTGGCCATAAACAGTGCAAATAGCACTCGCGTCTGTTCCCAGCAAATACAGTGTATTGGACTGAAGAGAAGCTCCTGTTTTACTAAGATTCCAATACTGAGTTGAACTAGATATGGCCCGTTTCTGTAGGAAGCACAGTTCTTTTGTTCTGAGCTAGCTCACTGTACTGGCATTATAGGAAACACAGTGGAGTGCAAGAGTGCCTGTTTCTCAAAAGCAGAGTGTTTTTCTTGTAAGGCCGACTGGGGTTTAATACAACTTCCAAAACGGAGTTGAATCACATTCAGTTTCAAGTTCTAGCATTAAGTGTTAATTCAGGTTAAGAACACCACTATTGTGCTATTCTGGCCATAAACAGTGCAAATAGCACTCGCGTCTGTTGCCAGCAAATACAGTGTATTGGACTGAAGAGAAGCTCCTGTTTTACTTAGTTTCCAATACTGAGTTGAACTAGATATGCCCCGTTTGTGTAGGAAGCACAGTTCTTTTGTTCTGAGCTAGCTCACTGTACTGGCCCTATAGGAAACACAGTGGAGTGCAAGAGTGCCTGTTTCTCAAAAGCAGAGTGTTTTTCTTGTAAGGCCGACTGGGGTTTAATACAACTTCCTAAATGGAGTTGAATCACATTCAGTTTCAAGTTCTAGCATTAAGTGTTAATTCAGGGTAAGAACATCACTATTGTGCTATTCTGGCCATAAACAGTGCAAATAGCACTCGCGTCTGTTCCCAGCAAATACAGTGTATTGGACTGAAGAGAAGCTCCTGTTTTACTTAGTTTCCAATACTGAGTTGAACTAGATATGCCCCGTTTGTGTACGAAGAACAGTTCTTTTGTTCTGAGCTAGCTCACTGTACTGGCCCTATAGGAAACACAGTGGAGTGCAAGAGTGCCTGTTTCTCAAAAGCAGAGTGTTTTTCTTGTAAGGCCGACTGGGGTTTAATACAACTTCCTAAACGGAGTTGAATCACATTCAGTTTCAAGTTCTAGCCTTAAGTGTTAATTCAGGGTAAGAACACCACTATTGTGCTATTCTGGCCATAAACAGTGCAAATAGCACTCGCGTCTGTTCCCAGCAAATACAGTGTATTAGACTGAAGAGAAGCTCCTGTTTTGCTTAGTTTCCAATACTGAGTTGAACTAGATATGCCCCGTTTGTGTAGGAAGCACAGTTCTTTTGTTCTGAGCTAGCTCACTGTACTGGCCCTATAGGAAACACACTGGAGTGCAAGAGTGCCTGTTTCTCAAAAGAAGAGTGTTTTTCTTGTAAGGCCAACTGGGGTTTAATACAACTTCCTAAACGGAGTTGAATCACATTCAGTTTCAAGTTTTAGCATTAAGTGTTAATTCAGGGTAAGAACACCACTATTGTGCTATTCTGGCCATAAACAGTGCAAATAGCACTCGCGTCTGTTCCCAGCAAATACAGTGTATTGGACTGAAGAGAAGCTCCTGTTTTACTTAGTTTCCAATACTGAGTTGAACTAGATATGCCCCGTTTGTGTAGGAAGCACAGTTCTTTTGTTCTGAGCTAGCTCACTGTACTGGCCCTACAGGAAACACAGTGGAGTGCAAGAGTGCCTGTTTCTCAAAAGCAGAGTGTTTTTCTTGTAAGGCCGACTGGGGTTTAATACAACTTCCTAAATGGAGTTGAATCACATTCAGTTTCAAGTTCTAGCATTAAGTGTTAATTCAGGGTAAGAACACCACTATTGTGCTATTCTGGCCATAAACAGTGCAAATAGCACTCATTTCTGTTCCCAGCAAATACAGTGTATTGGACTGAAGAGAAGCTCCTGTTTTACTTAGTTTCCAATACTGAGTTGAACTAGATATGCCCCGTTTGTGTAGGAAGCACAGTTCTTTTGTTCTGAGCTAGCTCACTGTACTGTCCCTATAGGAAACACAGTGGAGTGCAAGAGTGCCTGTTTCTCAAAAGCAGAGTGTTTTTCTTGTAAGGCCGACTGGGGTTTAATACAACTTCCTAAACGGAGTTGAATCACATTCAGTTTCAAGTTCTAGCATTAAGTGTTAATTCAGGGTAAGAACACCACTATTGTGCTATTCTGGCCATAAACAGTGCAAATAGCACTCGCGTCTGTTCCCAGCAAATACAGTGTATTAGACTGAAGAGAAGCTCCTGTTTTCATTAGTTTCCAATACTGAGTTGAACTAGATATGCCCCGTTTGTGTAGGAATCACAGTTCTTTTGTTCTTAGCTAGCTCACTGTACTGGCCCTATAGGAAACACAGTGGAGTGCAAGAGTGCCTGTTTCTCAAAAGCAGAGTGTTTTTCTTGTAAGGCCGACTGGGGTTTAATATAACTTCCTAAACGGAGTTGAATCACATTCAGTTTCAAGTTTTAGCATTAAGTGTTAATTCAGGGTAAGAACACCACTATTGTGGTATTCTGGCCATAAACAGTGCAAATAGCACTCATTTCTGTTCCCAGCAAATACAGTGTATTGGACTGAAGAGAAGCTCCTGTTTTACTTAGTTTCCAATACTGAGTTGAACTAGATATGCCCCGTTTGTGTAGGAAGCACAGTTCTTTTGTCCTGAGCTAGCTCACTGTACTGGCCCTACAGGAAACACAGTGGAGTGCAAGAGTGCCTGTTTCTCAAAAGCAGAGTGTTTTTCTTGTAAGGCCGACTGGGGTTTAATACAACTTCCTAAACGGAGTTGAATCACATTCAGTTTCAAGTTCTAGCCTTAAGTGTTAATTCAGGGTAAGAACACCACTATTGTGCTATTCTGGCCATAAACAGTGCAAATAGCACTCGCGTCTGTTGCCAGCAAATACAGTGTATTAGACTGAAGAGAAGCTCCTGTTTTCATTAGTTTCCAATACTGAGTTGAACTAGATATGCCCCGTTTGTGTAGGAATCACAGTTCTTTTGTTCTTAGCTAGCTCACTGTACTGGCCCTATAGGAAACACAGTGGAGTGCAAGAGTGCCTGTTTCTCAAAAGCAGAGTGTTTTTCTTGTAAGGCCGACTGGGGTTTAATATAACTTCCTAAACGGAGTTGAATCACATTCAGTTTCAAGTTTTAGCATTAAGTGTTAATTCAGGGTAAGAACACCACTATTGTGGTATTCTGGCCATAAACAGTGCAAATAGCACTCATTTCTGTTCCCAGCAAATACAGTGTATTGGACTGAAGAGAAGCTCCTGTTTTACTTAGTTTCCAATACTGAGTTGAACTAGATATGCCCCGTTTGTGTAGGAAGCACAGTTCTTTTGTTCTGAGCTAGCTCACTGTACTGGCCCTACAGGAAACACAGTGGAGTGCAAGAGTGCCTGTTTCTCAAAAGCAGAGTGTTTTTCTTGTAAGGCCGACTGGGGTTTAATACAACTTCCTAAACGGAGTTGAATCACATTCAGTTTCAAGTTCTAGCCTTAAGTGTTAATTCAGGGTAAGAACACCACTATTGTGCTATTCTGGCCATAAACAGTGCAAATAGCACTCGCGTCTGTTGCCAGCAAATACAGTGTATTAGACTGAAGAGAAGCTCCTGTTTTGCTTAGTTTCCAATACTGAGTTGAACTAGATATGCCCCGTTTGTGTAGGAAGCACAGTTCTTTTGTTCTGAGCTAGCTCACTGTACTGGCGCTATAGGAAACACAGTGGAGTGCAAGAGTGCCTGTTTCTCAAAAGCAGAGTGTTTTTCTTGTAAGGCCGACTGGGGTTTAATATAACTTCCTAAACGGAGTTGAATCACATTCAGTTTCAAGTTTTAGCATTAAGTGTTAATTCAGGGTAAGAACACCACTATTGTGCTATTCTGGCCATAAACAGTGCAAATAGCACTCATTTCTGTTCCCAGCAAATACAGTGTATTGGACTGAAGAGAAGCTCCTGTTTTACTTAGTTTCCAATACTGAGTTGAACTAGATATGCCCCGTTTGTGTAGGAAGCACAGTTCTTTTGTTCTGAGCTAGCTCACTGTACTGGCCCTACAGGAAACACAGTGGAGTGCAAGAGTGCCTGTTTCTCAAAAGCAGAGTGTTTTTCTTGTAAGGCCGACTGGGGTTTAATACAACTTCCTAAATGGAGTTGAATCACATTCAGTTTCAAGTTCTAGCATTAAGTGTTAATTCAGGGTAAGAACACCACTATTGTGCTATTCTGGCCATAAACAGTGCAAATAGCACTCGCGTCTGTTCCCAGCAAATACAGTGTATTGGACTGAAGAGAAGCTCCTGTTTTACTAAGTTTCCAATACTGAGTTGAACTAGATATGCCCCGTTTGTGTAGGAAGCACAGTTCTTTTGTTCTGAGTTAGCTCACTGTACTGGCCTTATAGGAAACACAGTGGCGTGCAAGAGTGCCTGTTTCTCAAAAGCAGAGTGTTTTTCTTGTAAGGCCGACTGGGGTTTAATACAACTTCCTAAACGGAGTTGAATCACATTCAGTTTCAAGTTCTAGCATTAAGTGTTAATTCAGGGTAAGAACACCACTATTGTGCTATTCTGGCCATAAACAGTGCAAATAGCACTCGCGTCTGTTCCCAGCAAATACAGTGTATTGGACTGAAGAGAAGCTCCTGTTTTACTTAGTTTCCAATACTGAGTTGAACTAGATATGCCCCGTTTGTGTAGGAAGCACAGTTCTTTTGTTCTGAGCTAGCTCACTGTACTAGCCCTATAGGAAACACAGTGGAGTGCAAGAGTGCCTGTTTCTCAAAAGCAGAGTGTTTTTCTTGTAAGGCCGACTGGGGTTTAATACAACTTCCTAAACGGAGTTGAATCACATTCAGTTTCAAGTTCTAGCATTAAGTGTTAATTCAGGGTAAGAACACCACTATAGTGCTATTCTGGCCATAAACAGTGCAAATAGCACTCGCGTCTGTTCCCAGCAAATACAGTGTATTGGACTGAAGAGAAGCTCCTGTTTTACTTAGTTTCCAATACTGAGTTGAACTAGGTATGCCCCGTTTGTGTAGGAAGCACAGTTCTTTTGTTCTGAGCTAGCTCACTGTACTGGCCCTATGGGAAACACAGTGGAGTGCAAGAGTGACTGTTTCTCAAAAGCAGAGTGTTTTTCTTGTAAGGCCGACTGGGGTTTAATACAACTTCCTAAACGGAGTTGAATCACATTCAGTTTCAAGTTCTAGCATTAAGTGTTAATTCAGGGTAAGAACACCACTATTGTGCTATTCTGGCCATAATCAGTGCAAATAGCACTCGCGTCTGTTCCCAGCAAATACAGTGTATTGGACTGAAGAGAAGCTCCTGTTTTACTAAGTTTCCAATACTGAGTTGATCTAGATATGGCCCGTTTGTGTAGGAAGCACAGTTCTTTTGTTCTGAGCTAGCTCACTGTACTGGCCCTATAGGAAACACAGTGGAGTGCAAGAGTGCCTGTTTCTCAAAAGCAGAGTGTTTTTCTTGTAAGGCCGACTGGGGTTTAATACAACTTCCTAAACGGAGTTGAATCACATTCAGTTACAAGTTCTAGCATTAAGTGTTAATTCAGGGTAAGAACACCACTATTGTGCTATTCTGGCCATAAACAGTGCAAATAGCACTCGCGTCTGTTCCCAGCAAATACAGTGTATTGGACTGAAGAGAAGCTCCTGTTTTACTTAGTTTCCAATACTGAGTTGAACTAGATATGCCCCGTTTGTGTAGGAAGCACAGTTCTTTTGTTCTGAGCTAGCTCACTGTACTGGCCCTATAGGAAACACAGTGGAGTGCAAGAGTGCCTGTTTCTCAAAAGCAGAGTGTTTTTCTTGTAAGGCCGACTGGGGTTTAATATAACTTCCTAAACGGAGTTGAATCACATTCAGTTTCAAGTTCTAGCATTAAGTGTTAATTCAGGGTAAGAACACCACTATTGTGCTATTCTGGCCATAAACAGTGCAAATAGCACTCGCGTCTGTTCCCAGCAAATACAGTGTATTGGACTGAAGAGAAGCTCCTGTTTTACTTAGTTTCCAATACTGAGTTGAACTAGATATGCCCCGTTTGTGTAGGAAGCACAGTTCTTTTGTTCTGAGCTAGCTCACTGTACTGGCCCTATAGGAAACACAGTGGAGTGCAAGAGTGACTGTTTCTCAAAAGCAGAGTGTTTTTCTTGTAAGGCCGACTGAGGTTTAATACAACTTCCTAAACGGAGTTGAATCACATTCAGTTTCAAGTTCTAGCATTAAGTGTTAATTCAGGGTAAGAACACCACTATTGTGCTATTCTGGCCATAAACAGTGCAAATAGCACTCGCGTCTGTTCCCAGCAAATACAGTGTATTGGACTGAAGAGAAGCTCCTGTTTTACTAAGTTTCCAATACTGAGTTGAACTAGATATGCCCCGTTTGTGTAGGAAGCACAGTTCTTTTGTTCTGAGCTAGCTCACTGTAGTGGCCTTATAGGAAACACAGTGGAGTGCAAGAGTGCCTGTTTCTCAAAAGCAGAGTGTTTTTCTTGTAAGGCCGACTGGTGTTTAATACAACTTCCTAAACGGAGTTGAATCACATTCAGTTTCAAGTTCTAGCATTAAGTGTTAATTCAGGGTAAGAACACCACTATTGTGCTATTCTGGCCATAAACAGTGCAAATAGCACTCGCGTCTGTTCCCAGCAAATACAGTGTATTGGACTGAAGAGAAGCTCCTGTTTTACTTAGTTTCCAATACTGAGTTGAACTAGATATGCCCCGTTTGTGTAGGAAGCACAGTTCTTTTGTTCTGAGCTAGCTCACTGTACTGGCCCTATAGGAAACACAGTGGAGTGCAAGAGTGCCTCTTTCTCAAAAGCACAGTGTTTTTCTTGTAAGGCCAACTGGGGTTTAATACAACTTCCTAAATGGAGTTGATTCACATTCAGTTTCAAGTTCTAGCCTTAAGTGTTACTTCAGGGTAAGAACACCACTATTGTGCTATTCTGGCCATAACAGTGCAAATAGCACTCATTTCTGTTCCCAGCAAATACAGTGTATTGGACTGAAGAGAAGCTCCTGTTTTACTTAGTTTCCAATACTGAGTTGAACTAGATATGCCCCGTTTGTGTAGGAAGCACAGTTCTTTTGTTCTGAGCTAGCTCACTGTACTGGCCCTACAGGAAACACAGTGGAGTGCAAGAGTGCCTGTTTCTCAAAAGCAGAGTGTTTTTCTTGTAAGGCCGACTGGGGTTTAATACAACTTCCTAAACGGAGTTGAATCACATTCAGTTTCAAGTTCTAGCCTTAAGTGTTAATTCAGGGTAAGAACACCACTATTGTGCTATTCTGGCCATAAACAGTGCAAATAGCACTCGCGTCTGTTGCCAGCAAATACAGTGTATTAGACTGAAGAGAAGCTCCTGTTTTGCTTAGTTTCCAATACTGAGTTGAACTAGATATGCCCCGTTTGAGTAGGAAGCACAGTTCTTTTGTTCTGAGCTAGCTCACTGTACTGGCCCTATAGGAAACACAGTGGAGTGCAAGAGTGCCTGTTTCTCAAAAGCAGAGTGTTTTTCTTGTAAGGCCGACTGGGGTTTAATACAACTTCCTAAACGGAGTTGAATCACATTCAGTTTCAAGTTCTAGCATTAAGTGTTAATTCAGGGTAAGAACACCACTATTGTGCTATTCTGGCCATAAACAGTGCAAATAGCACTCGCGTCTGTTCCCAGCAAATACAGTGTATTGGACTGAAGAGAAGCTCCTGTTTTACTTAGTTTCCAATACTGAGTTGAACTAGATATGCCCCGTTTGTGTAGGAAGCACAGTTCTTTTGTTCTGAGCTAGCTCACTGTACTGGCCCTATGGGAAACACAGTGGAGTGCAAGAGTGACTGTTTCTCAAAAGCAGAGTGTTTTTCTTGTAAGGCCGACTGGGGTTTAATACAACTTCCTAAACGGAGTTGAATCACATTCAGTTTCAAGTTCTAGCATTAAGTGTTAATTCAGGGTCAGAACACCACTATTGTGCTATTCTGGCCATAAACAGTGCAAATAGCACTCGCGTCTGTTCCCAGCAAATACAGTGTATTAGACTGAAGAGAAGCTGCTGTTTTACTTAGTTTCCAATACTGAGTTGAACTATATATGCCCCGTTTGTGTAGGAAACACAGTTCTTTTGTTCTGAGCTAGCTCACTGTACTGGCCTTATAGGAAACACAGTGGAGTACAAGAGTGCCTGTTTCTCAAAAGCAGAGTGTTTTTCTTGTAAGGCCAACTGGGGTTTAATACAACTTCCTAAACGGAGTTGAATCACATTCAGTTACAAGTTCTAGCATTAAGTGTTAATTCAGGGTAAGAACACAACTATTGTGCTATTCTGGCCATAAACAGTGCAAATAGCACTCGCGTCTGTTGCCAGTAAATACAGTGTATTGGACTGAAGAGAAGCTCCTGTTTTACTTAGTTTCCAATACTGAGTTGAACTAGATATGCCCCGTTTGTGTAGGAAGCACAGTTCTTTTGTTCTGAGCTAGCTCACTGTACTGGCCCTATAGGAAACACAGTGGAGTGCAAGAGTGCCTGTTTCTCAAAAGCAGAGTGTTTTTCTTGTAAGGCCGACTGGGGTTTAATACAACTTCCTAAACGGAGTTGAATCACATTCAGTTTCAAGTTCTAGCATTAAGTGTTAATTCAGGGTAAGAACACCACTATTGTGCTATTCTGGCCATAAACAGTGCAAATAGCACTCGCGTCTGTTCCCAGCAAATACAGTGTATTGGACTGAAGAGAAGCTCCTGTTTTACTTAGTTTCCAATACTGAGTTGAACTAGATATGCCCCGTTTGTGTAGGAAGCACAGTTCTTTTGTTCTGAGCTAGCTCACTGCACTGGCCCTATAGGAAACACAGTGGAGTGCAAGAGTGCCTGTTTCTCAAAAGCAGAGTGTTTTTCTTGTAAGGCCGACTGGGTTTAATACAACTTCCTAAACGGAGTTGAATCACATTTAGTTTCAAGTTCTAGCATTAAGTGTTAATTCAGGGTAAGAACACCACTATTGTGTTATTCTGGCCATAAACAGTGCAAATAGCACTCGCGACTGTTGCCAGCAAATACAGTGTATTAGACTGAAGAGAAGCTCCTGTTTTGATTAGTTTCCAATACTGAGTTGAACTAGATATGCCCCGTTTGTGTAGGAATCACAGTTCTTTTGTTCTGAGCTAGCTCACTGTACTGGCCCTATAGGAAACACAGTGGAGTGCAAGAGTGACTGTTTCTCAAAAGCAGAGTGTTTTTCTTGTAAGGCCGACTGAGGTTTAATACAACTTCCTAAACGGAGTTGAATCACATTCAGTTTCAAGTTCTAGCATTAAGTGTTAATTCAGTGTAAGAACACCACTATTGTGCTATTCTGGCCATAAACAGTGCAAATAGCACTCGCGTCTGTTCCCAGCAAATACAGTGTATTGGACTGAAGAGAAGCTCCTGTTTAACTAAGTTTCCAATACTGAGTTGAACTAGATATGGCCCGTTTGTGTAGGAAGCACAGTTCTTTTGTTCTGAGCTAGCTCACTGTACTGGCCTTGTAGGAAACACAGTGGAGTGCAAGAGTGCCTGTTTCTCAAAAGCAGAGTGTTTTTCTTGTAAGGCCGACTGGGGTTTAATACAACTTCCTAAACGGAGTTGAATCACATTCAGTTACAAGTTCTAGCATTAAGTGTTAATTCAGGGTAAGAACACCACTATTGTGCTATTCTGGCCATAAACTGTGCAAATAGCACTCGCGTCTGTTCCCAGCAAATACAGTGTATTGGACTGAAGAGAAGCTCCTGTTTTACTTAGTTTCCAATACTGAGTTGAACTAGATATGCCCTGTTTGTGTAGGAAGCACAGTTCTTTTGTTCTGAGCTAGCTCACTGTACTGGCCCTATAGGAAACACAGTGGAGTGCAAGAGTGCCTGTTTCTCAAAAGCAGAGTGTTTTTCTTGTAAGGCCGACTGGGGTTTAATACAACTTCCTAAACGGAGTTGAATCACATTCAGTTTCAAGTTCTAGCATTAAGTGTTAATTCAGGGTAAGAACACCACTATTGTGCTATTCTGGCCATAAACAGTGCAAATAGCACTCATGTCTGTTCCCAGCAAATACAGTGTTTTGGACTGAAGAGAAGCTCCTGTTTTACTTAGTTTCCAATACTGAGTTGAACTAGATATGCCCCGTTTGTGTAGGAAGCACAGTTCTTTTGTTCTGAGCTAGCTCACTGTACTGGCCCTATAGGAAACACAGTGGAGTGCAAGAGTGCCTGTTTCTCAAAAGCAGAGTGTTTTTCTTGTAAGGCCGACTGGGGTTTAATACAACTTCCTAAACGGAGTTGAATCATATTCAGTTTCAAGTTCTAGCATTAAGTGTTAATTCAGGGTAAGAACACCACTATTGTGCTATTCTGGCCATAAACAGTGCAAATAGCACTCGCGACTGTTGCCAGCAAATACAGTGTATTAGACTGAAGAGAAGCTCCTGTTTTGATTAGTTTCCAATACTGAGTTGAACTAGATATGCCCCGTTTGTGTAGGAATCACAGTTCTTTTGTTCTTATCTAGCTCACTGTACTGGACCTATAGGAAACACAGTGGAGTGCAAGAGTGCCTGTTTCTCAAAAGCAGAGTGTTTTTCTTGTAAGGCCGACTGGGGTTTAATACAACTTCCTAAATGGAGTTGAATCACATTCAGTTTCAAGTTCTAGCATTAAGTGTTAATTCAGGGTAAGAACATCACTATTGTGCTATTCTGGCCATAAACAGTGCAAATAGCACTCGCGTCTGTTCCCAGCAAATACAGTGTATTGGACTGAAGAGAAGCTCCTGTTTTACTTAGTTTCCAATACTGAGTTGAACTAGATATGCCCCGTTTGTGTAGGAAGCACAGTTCTTTTGTTCTGAGCTAGCTCACTGTACTGGCCCTATAGGAAATACAGTGGAGTGCAAGAGTGCCTGTTTCTCAAAAGCAGAGTGTTTTTCTTGTAAGGCCGACGGGGGTTTAATACAACTTCCTAAACGGAGTTGAATCACATTCAGTTTCAAGATCTAGACTTAAGTGTTAATTCAGGGTAAGAATACCACTATTGTGCTACTCTGGCAATAAACAGTGCAAATAGCACTCGCGTCTGTTGGCAGCAAATACAGTGTATTAGACTGAAGAGAAGCTCCTGTTTTGCTTAGTTTCCAATACTGAGTTGAACTAGATATGCCCCGTTTGTGTAGGAAGCACAGTTCTTTTGTTCTGATCTAGCTCACTGTACTGGCCCTATAGGAAACAGAGTGGAGTGCAAGAGTGCCTGTTTCTCAAAAGCAGAGTGTTTTTCTTGTAAGGCCGACTGGGGTTTAATACAACTTCCTAAACGGAGTTGAATCACATTCAGTTTCAAGTTTTAGCATTAAGTGTTAATTCAGGGTAAGAACACCACTATTGTGCTATTCTGGCCATAAACAGTGCAAATAGCACTCGCGTCTGTTCCCAGCAAATACAGTGTATTGGACTGAAGAGAAGCTCCTGTTTTACTTAGTTTCCAATACTGAGTTGAACTAGATATGCCCCGTTTGTGTAGGAAACACAGTTCTTTTGTTCTGAGCTAGCTCACTGTACTGGCCCTATAGGAAACACAGTGGAGTGCAAGAGTGCCTGTTTCTCAAAAGCAGAGTGTTTTTCTAGTAGGGCCGACTGGGGTTTAATACAACTTCCTAAACGGAGTTGAATCACATTCAGTTTCAAGTTCTAGCATTAAGTGTTAATTCAGGGTAAGAACACCACTATTGTGCTATTCTGGCCATAAACAGTGCAATAGCACTCGCGTCTGTTCCCAGCAAATACAGTGTATTGGACTGAAGAGAAGCTCCTGTTTTTTTCTTAGTTTCCAATACTGAGTTGAACTAGATATGCCCCGTTTCTGTAGGAAGCACAGTTCTTTTGTTCTGAGCTAGCTCACTGTACTGGCCCTATAGGAAACACAGTGGAGTGCAAGAGTGCCTGTTTCTCAAAAGCAGAGGGTTTTTCTTGTAAGGTTGAATGGGGTTTAATACAACTTCCTAAATGGAGTTGAATCATATTCAGTTTCAAGTTCTAGCATTAAGTGTTAATTCAGGGTAAGAACACCACTATTGTGCTATTCTGGCCATAAACAGTGCAAATAGCACTCGCGTCTGTTCCCAGCAAATACAGTGTATTGGACTGAAGAGAAGCTCCTGTTTTACTAAGTTTCCAATACTGAGTTGAACTAGATATGCCCCGTTTGTGTAGGAAGCACAGTTCTTTTGTTCTGAGCTAGCTCACTGTACTGGCCTTATAGGAAACACAGTGGAGTGCAAGAGTGCCTGTTTCTCAAAAGCAGAGTGTTTTTCTTGTAAGGCCAACTGGGGTTTAATACAACTTCCTAAACGGAGTTGAATCACATTCAGTTTCAAGTTCTAGCATTAAGTGTTAATTCAGGGTAAGAACACCACTATTGTGCTATTCTGGCCATAAACAGTGCAAATAGCACTCGCGTCTGTTCCCAGCAAATACAGTGTATTGGACTGAAGAGAAGCTCCTGTTTTACTTAGTTTCCAATACTGAGTTGAACTAGATATGCCCCGTTTGTGTAGGAAGCACAGTTCTTTTGTTCTGAGCTAGCTCACTGTACTGGCCCTATAGGAAACACAGTGGAGTGCAAGAGTGCCTGTTTCTCAAAAGCAGAGTGTTTTTCTTGTAAGGCCGACTGGGGTTTAATATAACTTCCTAAACGGAGTTGAATCACATTCAGTTTCAAGTTCTAGCATTAAGTGTTAATTCAGGGTAAGAACACCACTATTGTGCTATTCTGGCCATAAACAGTGCAAATAGCACTCGCGTCTGTTCCCAGCAAATACAGTGTATTGGACTGAAGAGAAGCTCCTGTTTTACTTAGTTTCCAATACTGAGTTGAACTAGATATGCCCCGTTTGTGTAGGAAGCACAGTTCTTTTGTTCTGAGCTAGCTCACTGTACTGGCCCTATAGGAAACACAGTGGAGTGCAAGAGTGACTGTTTCTCAAAAGCAGAGTGTTTTTCTTGTAAGGCCGACTGAGGTTTAATACAACTTCCTAAACGGAGTTGAATCACATTCAGTTTCAAGTTCTAGCATTAAGTGTTAATTCAGGGTAAGAACACCACTATTGTGCTATTCTGGCCATAAACAGTGCAAATAGCACTCGCGTCTGTTCCCAGCAAATACAGTGTATTGGACTGAAGAGAAGCTCCTGTTTTACTAAGTTTCCAATACTGAGTTGAACTAGATATGCCCCGTTTGTGTAGGAAGCACAGTTCTTTTGTTCTGAGCTAGCTCACTGTAGTGGCCTTATAGGAAACACAGTGGAGTGCAAGAGTGCCTGTTTCTCAAAAGCAGAGTGTTTTTCTTGTAAGGCCGACTGGTGTTTAATACAACTTCCTAAACGGAGTTGAATCACATTCAGTTTCAAGTTCTAGCATTAAGTGTTAATTCAGGGTAAGAACACCACTATTGTGCTATTCTGGCCATAAACAGTGCAAATAGCACTCGCGTCTGTTCCCAGCAAATACAGTGTATTGGACTGAAGAGAAGCTCCTGTTTTACTTAGTTTCCAATACTGAGTTGAACTAGATATGCCCCGTTTGTGTAGGAAGCACAGTTCTTTTGTTCTGAGCTAGCTCACTGTACTGGCCCTATAGGAAACACAGTGGAGTGCAAGAGTGCCTCTTTCTCAAAAGCACAGTGTTTTTCTTGTAAGGCCAACTGGGGTTTAATACAACTTCCTAAATGGAGTTGATTCACATTCAGTTTCAAGTTCTAGCCTTAAGTGTTACTTCAGGGTAAGAACACCACTATTGTGCTATTCTGGCCATAAACAGTGCAAATAGCACTCGCGTCTGTTCCCAGCAAATACAGTGTATTGTACTGAAGAGAAGCTCCTGTTTTACTTAGTTTCCAATACTGAGTTGAACTAGATATGCCCCGTTTGTGTAGGAAGCACAGTTCTTTTGTTCTGAGCTAGCTCACTGTACTGGCCCTATAGGAAACACAGTGGAGTGCAAGAGTGCCTCTTTCTCAAAAGCACAGTGTTTTTCTTGTAAGGCCAACTGGGGTTTAATACAACTTCATAAATGGAGTTGAATCACATTCAGTTTCAAGTTCTAGCCTTAAGTGTTACTTCAGGGTAAAAACACCACTATTGTGCTATTCTGGCCATAAACAGTGCAAATAGCACTCGCGTCTGTTGCCAGCAAATACAGTGTATTAGACTGAAGAGAAGCTCCTGTTTTGCTTAGTTTCCAATACTGAGTTGAACTAGATATGCCCCGTTTGAGTAGGAAGCACAGTTCTTTTGTTCTGAGCTAGCTCACTGTACTGGCCCTATAGGAAACACAGTGGAGTGCAAGAGTGCCTGTTTCTCAAAAGCAGAGTGTTTTTCTTGTAAGGCCGACTGGGGTTTAATACAACTTCCTAAACGGAGTTGAATCACATTCAGTTTCAAGTTCTAGCATTAAGTGTTAATTCAGGGTAAGAACACCACTATTGTGCTATTCTGGCCATAAACAGTGCAAATAGCACTCGCGTCTGTTCCCAGCAAATACAGTGTATTGGACTGAAGAGAAGCTCCTGTTTTACTTAGTTTCCAATACTGAGTTGAACTAGATATGCCCCGTTTGTGTAGGAAGCACAGTTCTTTTGTTCTGAGCTAGCTCACTGTACTGGCCCTATGGGAAACACAGTGGAGTGCAAGAGTGACTGTTTCTCAAAAGCAGAGTGTTTTTCTTGTAAGGCCGACTGGGGTTTAATACAACTTCCTAAACGGAGTTGAATCACATTCAGTTTCAAGTTCTAGCATTAAGTGTTAATTCAGGGTCAGAACACCACTATTGTGCTATTCTGGCCATAAACAGTGCAAATAGCACTCGCGTCTGTTCCCAGCAAATACAGTGTATTAGACTGAAGAGAAGCTGCTGTTTTACTTAGTTTCCAATACTGAGTTGAACTATATATGCCCCGTTTGTGTAGGAAACACAGTTCTTTTGTTCTGAGCTAGCTCACTGTACTGGCCTTATAGGAAACACAGTGGAGTACAAGAGTGCCTGTTTCTCAAAAGCAGAGTGTTTTTCTTGTAAGGCCAACTGGGGTTTAATACAACTTCCTAAACGGAGTTGAATCACATTCAGTTACAAGTTCTAGCATTAAGTGTTAATTCAGGGTAAGAACACAACTATTGTGCTATTCTGGCCATAAACAGTGCAAATAGCACTCGCGTCTGTTGCCAGTAAATACAGTGTATTGGACTGAAGAGAAGCTCCTGTTTTACTTAGTTTCCAATACTGAGTTGAACTAGATATGCCCCGTTTGTGTAGGAAGCACAGTTCTTTTGTTCTGAGCTAGCTCACTGTACTGGCCCTATAGGAAACACAGTGGAGTGCAAGAGTGCCTGTTTCTCAAAAGCAGAGTGTTTTTCTTGTAAGGCCGACTGGGGTTTAATACAACTTCCTAAACGGAGTTGAATCACATTCAGTTTCAAGTTCTAGCATTAAGTGTTAATTCAGGGTAAGAACACCACTATTGTGCTATTCTGGCCATAAACAGTGCAAATAGCACTCGCGTCTGTTCCCAGCAAATACAGTGTATTGGACTGAAGAGAAGCTCCTGTTTTACTTAGTTTCCAATACTGAGTTGAACTAGATATGCCCCGTTTGTGTAGGAAGCACAGTTCTTTTGTTCTGAGCTAGCTCACTGCACTGGCCCTATAGGAAACACAGTGGAGTGCAAGAGTGCCTGTTTCTCAAAAGCAGAGTGTTTTTCTTGTAAGGCCGACTGGGTTTAATACAACTTCCTAAACGGAGTTGAATCACATTTAGTTTCAAGTTCTAGCATTAAGTGTTAATTCAGGGTAAGAACTCCACTATTGTGGTATTCTGGCCATAAACAGTGCAAATAGCACTCGCGACTGTTGCCAGCAAATACAGTGTATTAGACTGAAGAGAAGCTCCTGTTTTGATTAGTTTCCAATACTGAGTTGAACTAGATATGCCCCGTTTGTGTAGGAATCACAGTTCTTTTGTTCTGAGCTAGCTCACTGTACTGGCCCTATAGGAAACACAGTGGAGTGCAAGAGTGACTGTTTCTCAAAAGCAGAGTGTTTTTCTTGTAAGGCCGACTGAGGTTTAATACAACTTCCTAAACGGAGTTGAATCACATTCAGTTTCAAGTTCTAGCATTAAGTGTTAATTCAGTGTAAGAACACCACTATTGTGCTATTCTGGCCATAAACAGTGCAAATAGCACTCGCGTCTGTTCCCAGCAAATACAGTGTATTGGACTGAAGAGAAGCTCCTGTTTAACTAAGTTTCCAATACTGAGTTGAAGTAGATATGGCCCGTTTGTGTAGGAAGCACAGTTCTTTTGTTCTGAGCTAGCTCACTGTACTGGCCTTGTAGGAAACACAGTGGAGTGCAAGAGTGCCTGTTTCTCAAAAGCAGAGTGTTTTTCTTGTAAGGCCGACTGGGGTTTAATACAACTTCCTAAACGGAGTTGAATCACATTCAGTTACAAGTTCTAGCATTAAGTGTTAATTCAGGGTAAGAACACCACTATTGTGCTATTCTGGCCATAAACTGTGCAAATAGCACTCGCGTCTGTTCCCAGCAAATACAGTGTATTGGACTGAAGAGAAGCTCCTGTTTTACTTAGTTTCCAATACTGAGTTGAACTAGATATGCCCTGTTTGTGTAGGAAGCACAGTTCTTTTGTTCTGAGCTAGCTCACTGTACTGGCCCTATAGGAAACACAGTGGAGTGCAAGAGTGCCTGTTTCTCAAAAGCAGAGTGTTTTTCTTGTAAGGCCGACTGGGGTTTAATACAACTTCCTAAACGGAGTTGAATCACATTCAGTTTCAAGTTCTAGCATTAAGTGTTAATTCAGGGTAAGAACACCACTATTGTGCTATTCTGGCCATAAACAGTGCAAATAGCACTCATGTCTGTTCCCAGCAAATACAGTGTTTTGGACTGAAGAGAAGCTCCTGTTTTACTTAGTTTCCAATACTGAGTTGAACTAGATATGCCCCGTTTGTGTAGGAAGCACAGTTCTTTTGTTCTGAGCTAGCTCACTGTACTGGCCCTATAGGAAACACAGTGGAGTGCAAGAGTGCCTGTTTCTCAAAAGCAGAGTGTTTTTCTTGTAAGGCCGACTGGGGTTTAATACAACTTCCTAAACGGAGTTGAATCATATTGAGTTTCAAGTTCTAGCATTAAGTGTTAATTCAGGGTAAGAACACCACTATTGTGCTATTCTGGCCATAAACAGTGCAAATAGCACTCGCGTCTGTTCCCAGTAAATGCAGTGTATTGGACTGAAGAGAAGCTCCTGTTTTACTTAGTTTCCAATACTGAGTTGAACTAGATATGCCCCGTTTGTGTAGGATGCACAGTTCTTTTGTTCTGAGCTAGCTCACTGTACTGGCCCTATAGGAAACACAGTGGAGTGCAAGAGTGCCTGTTTCTCAAAAGCAGAGTGTTTTTCTTGTAAGGCCGACTGGTGTTTAATACAACTTCCTAAACGGAGTTGAATCACATTCAGTTTCAAGTTCTAGCATTAAGTGTTAATTCAGGGTAAGAACACCACTATTGTGCTATTCTGGCCATAAACAGTGCAAATAGCACTCGCGTCTGTTGCCAGCAAATACAGTGTATTGGACTGAAGAGAAGCTCCTGTTTTACGTAGTTTCCAATACTGAGTTGAACTAGATATGCCCCGTTTGTGTAGGAAGCACAGTTCTTTTGTTCTGAGCTAGCTCACTGTACTGGCCCTATAGGAAACACAGTAGAGTGCAAGAGTGCCTGTTTCTCAAAAGCAGAGTGTTTTTCTTGTAAGGCCGACTGGGGTTTAATACAACTTCCTAAACGGAGTTGAATCACATTCAGTTTCAAGTTCTAGCATTAAGTGTTAATTCAGGGTAAGAACACCACTATTGTGGTTTTCTGGCCATAAACAGTGCAAATAGCACTCGCGTCTGTTCCCAGCAAATACAGTGTATTAGACTGAAGAGAAGCTCCTGTTTTACTTAGTTTCCAATACTGAGTTGAACTAGATATGCCCCGTTTGTGTAGGAAGCACAGTTCTTTTGTTCTGAGCTAGCTCACTGTCCTGGCCCTATAGGAAATACAGTGGAGTGCAAGAGTGCCTGTTTCTCAAAAGCAGAGTGTTTTTCTTGTAAGGCCGAGTGGGTTTTAATACAACTTCCTAATCGGAGTTGAATCACATTCAGTTTCAAGTTCTAGCATTAAGTGTTAATTCAGGGTAAGAACACCACTATTGTGCTATTCTGGCCATAAACAGTGCAAATAGCACTCGCGTCTGTTGCCAGCAAATACAGTGTATTGGACTGAAGAGAAGCTCCTGTTTTACTTAGTTTCCAATACTGAGTTGAACTAGATATGCCCCGTTTGTGTAGGAAGCACAGTTCTTTTGTTCTGAGCTAGCTCACTGTACTGGCCCTATGGGAAACACAGTGGAGTGCAAGAGTGCCTGTTTCTCAAAAGCAGAGTGTTTTTCTTGTAAGGCCGACTGGGGTTTAATACAACTTCCTAAATGGAGTTGAATCACATTCAGTTTCAAGTTCTAGCATTAAGTGTTAATTCAGGGTAAGAACACCACTATTTTGCTATTCTGGCCATAAACAGTGCAAATAGCACTCGCGTCTGTTCTCAGCAAATACAGTGTATTGGACTGAAGAGAAGCTCCTGTTTTACTTAGTTTCCAATACTGAGTTGAACTAGATATGCCCCGTTTGTGTAGGAAGCACAGTTCTTTTGTTCTGAGCTAGCTCACTCTACTGGCCTTATAGGAAACACAGTGGAGTGCAAGAGTGCCTGTTTCTCAAAAGCAGAGTGTTTTTCTTGTAAGGCCGACTGGGGTTTATTACAACTTCCTAAACGGAGTTGAATCACATTCAGTTTCAAGTTCTAGCATTAAGTGTTAATTCAGGGTAAGAACACCACTATTGTGCTATTCTGGCCATAAACAGTGCAAATAGCACTCGCGTCTGTTCCCAGCAAATACAGTGTATTGGACTGAAGAGAAGCTCCTGTTTTACTTAGTTTCCAATACTGAGTTGAACTAGATATGCCCCGTTTGTGTAGGAAGCACAGTTCTTTTGTTCTGAGCTAGCTCACTCTACTGGCCCTATAGGAAACACAGTGGAGTGCAAGAGTGCCTGTTTCTCAAAAGCAGAGTGTTTTTCTTGTAAGGCCGACTGGGGTTTAATACAACTTCCTAAACGGAGTTGAATCACATTCAGTTTCAAGTTTTAGCCTTAAGTGTTAAATCAGGGTAAGAACACCACTATTGTGCTATTCTGGCCATAAACAGTGCAAATAGCACTCGCGTCTGTTCCCAGCAAATACAGTGTATTAGACTGAAGAGAAGCTCCTGTTTTGCTTAGTTTCCAATACTGAGTTGAACTAGATATGCCCCGTTTCTGTAGGAAGCACAGTTCTTTTGTTCTGAGCTAGCTCACTGTACTGGCCCTATAGGAAACACAGTGGAGTGCAAGAGTGCCTGTTTCTCAAAAGCAGAGTTTTTTTCTTGTAAGGCCGAGTGGGTTTCAATACAACTTCCTAATCGGAGTTGAATCACATTCAGTTTCAATTTCTAGCATTAAGTGTTAATTCAGGGTAAGAACACCACTATTGTGCTATTCTGGCCATAAACCGTGCAAATAGCACTCGCGTCTGTTCCCAGCAAATACAGTGTATTGGACTGAAGAGAAGCTCCTGTTTTACTTAGTTTCCAATACTGAGTTGAACTAGATATACCCCGTTTGTGTAGGAAGCACAGTTCTTTTGTTCTGAGCTAGCTCACTGTACTGGCCCTACAGGAAACACAGTGGAGTGCAAGAGTGCCTGTTTCTCAAAAGCAGAGTGTTTTTCTTGTAAGGCCGACTGGGGTTTAATACAACTTCCTAAATGGAGTTGAATCACATTCAGTTTCAAGTTCTAGCATTAAGTGTTAATTCAGGGTAAGAACACCACTATTGTGCTATTCTGGCCATAAACAGTGCAAATAGCACTCGCGTCTGTTCCCAGCAAATACAGTGTATTGGACTGAAGAGAAGCTCCTGTTTTACTAAGTTTCCAATACTGAGTTGAACTAGATATGCCCCGTTTGTGTAGGAAGCACAGTTCTTTTGTTCTGAGCTAGCTCACTCTACTGGCCTTATAGGAAACACAGTGGAGTGCAAGAGTGCCTGTTTCTCAAAAGCAGAGTGTTTTTCTTGTAAGGCCGACTGGGGTTTATTACAACTTCCTAAACGGAGTTGAATCACATTCAGTTTCAAGTTCTAGCATTAAGTGTTAATTCAGGGTAAGAACACCACTATTGTGCTATTCTGGCCATAAACAGTGCAAATAGCACTCGCGTCTGTTCCCAGCAAATACAGTGTATTGGACTGAAGAGAAGCTCCTGTTTTACTTAGTTTCCAATACTGAGTTGAACTAGATATGCCCCGTTTGTGTAGGAAGCACAGTTCTTTTGTTCTGAGCTAGCTCACTGTACTGGCCCTATAGGAAACACAGTGGAGTGCAAGAGTGCCTGTTTCTCAAAAGCAGAGTGTTTTTCTTGTAAGGCCGACTGGGGTTTAATACAACTTCCTAAACGGAGTTGAATCACATTCAGTTTCAAGTTTTAGCCTTAAGTGTTAATTCAGGGTAAGAACACCACTATTGTGCTATTCTGGCCATAAACAGTGCAAATAGCACTCGCGTCTGTTCCCAGCAAATACAGTGTATTAGACTGAAGAGAAGCTCCTGTTTTGCTTAGTTTCCAATACTGAGTTGAACTAGATATGCCCCGTTTCTGTAGGAAGCACAGTTCTTTTGTTCTGAGCTAGCTCACTGTACTGGCCCTATAGGAAACACAGTGGAGTGCAAGAGTGCCTGTTTCTCAAAAGCAGAGTGTTTTTCTTGTAAGGCCGAGTGGGTTTCAATACAACTTCCTAATCGGAGTTGAATCACATTCAGTTTCAATTTCTAGCATTAAGTGTTAATTCAGGGTAAGAACACCACTATTGTGCTATTCTGGCCATAAACCGTGCAAATAGCACTCGCGTCTGTTCCCAGCAAATACAGTGTATTGGACTGAAGAGAAGCTCCTGTTTTACTTAGTTTCCAATACTGAGTTGAACTAGATATACCCCGTTTGTGTAGGAAGCACAGTTCTTTTGTTCTGAGCTAGCTCACTGTACTGGCCCTACAGGAAACACAGTGGAGTGCAAGAGTGCCTGTTTCTCAAAAGCAGAGTGTTTTTCTTGTAAGGCCGACTGGGGTTTAATACAACTTCCTAAATGGAGTTGAATCACATTCAGTTTCAAGTTCTAGCATTAAGTGTTAATTCAGGGTAAGAACACCACTATTGTGCTATTCTGGCCATAAACACTGCAAATAGCTCTCGCGTCTGTTCCCAGCAAATACAGTGTATTGGACTGAAGAGAAGCTCCTGTTGTACTAAGTTTCCAATACTGAGTTGAACTAGATATGCCCCGTTTGTGTAGGAAGCACAGTTCTTTTGTTCTGAGCTAGCTCACTGTACTGGCCTTATAGGAAACACAGTGGAGTGCAAGAGTGCCTGTTTCTCAAAAGCAGAGTGTTTTTCTTGTAAGGCCGACTGGGGTTTAATACAACTTCCTAAACGGAGTTGAATCACATTCAGTTTCAAGTTCTAGCATTAAGTGTTAATTCAGGGTAAGAACACCACTATTGTGCTATTCTGGCCATAAACAGTGCAAATAGCACTCGCGTCTGTTCCCAGCAAATACAGTGTATTAGACTGAAGAGAAGCTCCTGTTTTACTTAGTTTCCAATACTGAGTTGAACTAGATATGCCCCGTTTGTGTAGGAAGCACAGTTCTTTTGTTCTGAGCTAGCTCACTGTCCTGGCCCTATAGGAAACACAGTGGAGTGCAAGAGTGCCTGTTTCTCAAAAGCAGAGTGTTTTTCTTGTAAGGCCGAGTGGGTTTCAATACAACTTCCTAATCGGAGTTGAATCACATTCAGTTTCAAGTTCTAGCATTAAGTGTTAATTCAGGGAAGGATCACCACTGTTGTGCTATTCTGGCCATAAACAGTGCAAATAGCACTCGCGTCTGTTCCCAGCAAATACAGTGTATTGGACTGAAGAGAAGCTCCTGTTTTACTTAGTTTCCAATCCTGAGTTGAACTAGATATGCCCCGTTTGTGTAGGAAGCACAGTTCTTTTGTTCTGAGCTAGCTCACTGTACTGGCCCAACAGGAAACACAGTGGAGTGCAAGAGTGCCTGTTTCTCAAAAGCAGAGTGTTTTTCTTGTAAGGCCGACTGGGGTTTAATACAACTTCCTAAACGGAGTTGAATCACATTCAGTTTCAAGTTCTAGCCTTAAGTGTTAATTCAGGGTAACAACACCACTATTGTGCTATTCTGGCCATAAACATTGCAAATAGCACTCGCGTCTGTTGCCAGCAAATACAGTGTATTAGACTGAAGAGAAGCTCCTGTTTTGCTTAGTTTCCAATACTGAGTTGAACTAGATATGCCCCGTTTGTGTAGGAAGCACAGTTCTTTTGTTCTGAGCTAGCTCACTGTACTGGCCCTATAGGAAACACAGTGGAGTGCAAGAGTGCCTGTTTCTCAAAAGCAGAGTGTTTTTCTTGTAAGGCCGACTGGGGTTTAATACAACTTCCTAAACGGAGTTGAATCACATTCAGTTTCAAGTTCTAGCATTAAGTGTTAATTCAGGGTAAGAACACCACTATTGTGCTATTCTGGCCATAAACAGTGCAAATAGCACTCATGTCTGTTCCCAGCAAATACAGTGTATTGGACTGAAGAGAAGCTCCTGTTTTACTTAGTTTCCAATACTGAGTTGAACTAGATATGCCCCGTTTGTGTAGGAAGCACAGTTCTTTTGTTCTGAGCTAGCTCACTGTACTGGCCCTATAGGAAACACAGTGGAGTGCAAGAGTGCCTGTTTCTCAAAAGCAGAGTGTTTTTCTTGTAAGGCCGACTGGGGTTTAATACAACTTCCTACACGGAGTTAAATCACATTCAGTTTCAAGTTCTAGCCTTAAGTGTTAATTCAGGGTAAGAACACCACTATTGTGCTATTCTGGCCATAAACATTGCAAATAGCACTCGCGTCTGTTGCCAGCAAATACAGTGTATTAGACTGAAGAGAAGCTCCTGTTTTGCTTAGTTTCCAATACTGAGTTGAACTAGATATGCCCCGTTTGTGTAGGAAGCACAGTTCTTTTGTTCTGAGCTAGCTCACTGTACTGGCCCTATAGGAAACACAGTGGAGTGCAAGAGTGCCTGTTTCTCAAAAGCAGAGTGTTTTTCTTGTAAGGCCGACTGGGGTTTAATACAACTTCCTAAACGGAGTTGAATCACATTCAGTTTCAAGTTCTAGCATTAAGTGTTAATTCAGGGTAAGAACACCACTATTGTGCTATTCTGGCCATAAACAGTGCAAATAGCACTCATGTCTGTTCCCAGCAAATACAGTGTATTGGACTGAAGAGAAGCTCCTGTTTTACTTAGTTTCCAATACTGAGTTGAACTAGATATGCCCCGTTTGTGTAGGAAGCACAGTTCTTTTGTTCTGAGCTAGCTCACTGTACTGGCCCTATAGGAAACACAGTGGAGTGCAAGAGTGCCTGTTTCTCAAAAGCAGAGTGTTTTTCTTGTAAGGCCGACTGGGGTTTAATACAACTTCCTACACGGAGTTAAATCACATTCAGTTTCAAGTTCTAGCCTTAAGTGTTAATTCAGGGTAAGAACACCACTATTGTGCTATTCTGGCCATAAACAGTGCAAATAGCACTCGCGTCTGTTCCCAGCAAATACAGTGTATTAGACTGAAGAGAAGCTCCTGTTTTGCTTAGTTTCCAATACTGAATTGAACTAGATATGCCCCGTTTGTGTAGGAAGCACAGTTCTTTTGTTCTGAGCTAGCTCACTGTACTGGCCCTATAGGAAACACAGTGGAGTGTAAGAGTGCCTGTTTCTCAAAAGCAGAGTGTTTTTCTTGTAAGGCCGACTGGGGTTTAATACAATTTCCTAAACGGAGTTGAATCACATTCAGTTTCAAGTTCTAGCATTAAGTGTTAATTCAGGGTAAGAACACCACTATTGTGCTATTCTGGCCATAAACAGTGCAAATAGCACTCGCGTCTGTTCCCAGCAAATACAGTGTATTGGACTGAAGAGAAGCTCCTGTTTTACTTAGTTTCCAATACTGAGTTGAACTAGATATGCCCCGTTTGTGTAGGAAGCACAGTTCTTTTGTTCTGAGCTAGCTCACTGTACTGGCCCTATGGGAAACACAGTGGAGTGCAAGAGTGCCTGTTTCTCAAAAGCAGAGTGTTTTTCTTGTAAGGCTGACTGGGGTTTAATACAACTTCCTAAACGGAGTTGAATCACATTCAGTTTCAAGTTCTAGCATTAAGTGTTAATTCAGGGTAAGAACACCACTATTGTGCTATTCTGGCCATAAACAGTGCAAATAGCACTCGCGTCTGTTCCCAGCAAATACAGTGTATTGGACTGAAGAGAAGCTCCTGTTTTACTTAGTTTCCAATACTGAGTTGAACTAGATATGCCCCGTTTGTGTAGGAAGCACAGTTCTTTTGTTCTGAGCTAGCTCACTGTACTGGCCCTATAGGAAACACAGTGGAGTGCTAGAGTGCCTGTTTCTCAAAAGCAGAGTGTTTTTCTTGTAAGGCCGACTGGGGTTTAATACAATTTCCTAAACGGAGTTGAATCACATTCAGTTTCAAGTTCTAGCATTAAGTGTTAATTCAGGGTAAGAACACCACTATTGTGCTATTCTGGCCATAAACAGTGCAAATAGCACTCGCGTCTGTTCCAAGCAAATACAGTGTATTGGACTGAAGAGAAGCTCCTGTTTTACTTAGTTTCCAATACTGAGTTGAACTAGATATGCCCCGTTTGGGTAGGAAGCACAGTTCTTTTGTTCTGAGCTAGCTCACTGTACTGGCCCTATGGGAAACACAGTGGAGTGCAAGAGTGCCTGTTTCTCAAAAGCAGAGTGTTTTTCTTGTAAGGCCGACTGGGGTTTAATACAACTTCCTAAACGGAGTTGAATCACATTCAGTTTCAAGTTCTAGCATTAAGTGTTAATTCAGGGTAAGAACACCACTATTGTGCTATTCTGGCCATAAACAGTGCAAATAGCACTCGCGTCTGTTGCCAGCAAATACAGTGTATTAGACTGAAGAGAAGCTCCTGTTTTGCTTAGTTTCCAATACTGAGTTGAACTAGATATGCCCCGTTTGTGTAGGAATCACAGTTCTTTTGTTCTGAGCTAGCTCACTGTACTGGCCCTATAGGAAACACAGTGGAGTGCAAGAGTGCCTGTTTCTCAAAAGCAGAGTGTTTTTCTTGTAAGGCCGACTGGGGTTTAATACAACTTACTAAACGGAGTTGAATCACATTCAGTTTCAAGTTCTAGCATTAAGTGTTAATTCAGGGTAAGAACACCACTATTGTGGTATTCTGTCCATAAACAGTGCAAATAGCACTCGCGTCTGTTCCCAGCAAATACAGTGTATTGGACTGAAGAGAAGCTCCTGTTTTACTTAGTTTCCAATACTGAGTTGAACTAGATATGCCCCGTTTGTGTAGGAAGCACAGTTCTTTTGTTCTGAGCTAGCTCACTGTACTGGCCCTATAGGAAACATGGTAGAGTGCAACAGTGCCTGTTTCTCAAAAGCAGAGTGTTTTTCTTGTAAGGCCGACTGGGGTTTAATACGACTTCCTAAACGGAGTTGAATCACATTCAGTATCAAGTTCTAGCATTAAGTGTTAATTCAGGGTCAGAACACCACTATTGTGCTATTCTGGCCATAAACAGTGCAAATAGCACTCGCGTCTGTGCCCAGCAAATACAGTGTATTGGACTGAAGAGAAGCTCCTGTTTTACTTAGTTTCCAATACTGAGTTGAACTAGATATGCCCCGTTTGTGTAGGAAGCACAGTTCTTTTGTTCTGAGCTAGCTCACTGTACTGGCCCTATAGGAAACACAGTGGAGTGCAAGAGTGCCTGTTTCTCAAAAGCAGAGTGTTTTTCTTGTAAGGCCGACTGGGGTTTAATACAATTTCCTAAACGGAGTTGAATCACATTCAGTTTCAAGTTCTAGCATTAAGTGTTAATTCAGGGTAAGAACACCACTATTGTGCTATTCTGGCCATAAACAGTGCAAATAGCACTCGCGTCTGTTCCAAGCAAATACAGTGTATTGGACTGAAGAGAAGCTCCTGTTTTACTTAGTTTCCAATACTGAGTTGAACTAGATATGCCCCGTTTGTGTAGGAAGCACAGTTCTTTTGTTCTGAGCTAGCTCACTGTACTGGCCCTATGGGAAACACAGTGGAGTGCAAGAGTGCCTGTTTCTCAAAAGCAGAGTGTTTTTCTTGTAAGGCCGACTGGGGTTTAATACAACTTCCTAAACGGAGTTGAATCACATTCAGTTTCAAGTTCTAGCATTAAGTGTTAATTCAGGGTAAGAACACCACTATTGTGCTATTCTGGCCATAAACAGTGCAAATAGCACTCGCGTCTGTTCCCAGCAAATACAGTGTATTGGACTGAAGAGAAGCTCCTGTTTTACTTAGTTTCCAATACTGAGTTGAACTAGATATGCCCCGTTTGTGTAGGAAGCACAGTTCTTTTGTTCTGAGCTAGCTCACTGTACTGGCCCTATAGGAAACACAGTGGAGTGCAAGAGTGCCTGTTTCTCAAAAGCAGAGTGTTTTTCTTGTAAGGCCGAGTGGGTTTCAATACAACTTCCTAATCGGAGTTGAATCACATTCAGTTTCAAGTTCTAGCATTAAGTGTTAATTCAGGGTAAGAACACCACTGTTGTGCTATTCTGGCCATAAACAGTGCAAATAGCACTCGCGTCTGTTCCCAGCAAATACAGTGTATTGGACTGAAGAGAAGCTCCTGTTTTACTTAGTTTCCAATCCTGAGTTGAACTAGATATGCCCCGTTTGTGTAGGAAGCACAGTTCTTTTGTTCTGAGCTAGCTCACTGTACTGGCCCAACAGGAAACACAGTGGAGTGCAAGAGTGCCTGTTTCTCAAAAGCAGAGTGTTTTTCTTGTAAGGCCGACTGGGGTTTAATACAACTTCCTAAACGGAGTTGAATCACATTCAGTTTCAAGTTCTAGCATTAAGTGTTAATTCAGGGTAAGAACACCACTATTGTGCTATTCTGGCCATAAACAGTGCAAATAGCACTCGCGTCTGTTGCCAGCAAATACAGTGTATTAGACTGAAGAGAAGCTCCTGTTTTGCTTAGTTTCCAATACTGAGTTGAACTAGATATGCCCCGTTGGTGTAGGAATCACAGTTCTTTTGTTCTGAGCTAGCTCACTGTACTGGCCCTATAGGAAACACAGTGGAGTGCAAGAGTGCCTGTTTCTCAAAAGCAGAGTGTTTTTCTTGTAAGGCCGACTGGGGTTTAATACAACTTCCTAAACGGAGTTGAATCACATTCAGTTTCAAGTTCTAGCATTAAGTGTTAATTCAGGGTAAGAACACCACTATTGTGGTATTCTGTCCATAAACAGTGCAAATAGCACTCGCGTCTGTTCCCAGCAAATACAGTGTATTGGACTGAAGAGAAGTTCCTGTTTTACTTAGTTTCCAATACTGAGTTGAACTAGATATGCCCCGTTTGTGTAGGAAGCACAGTTCTTTTGTTCTGAGCTAGCTCACTGTACTGGCCCTATAGGAAACACAGTAGAGTGCAACAGTGCCTGTTTCTCAAAAGCAGAGTGTTTTTCTTGTAAGGCCGACTGGGGTTTAATACGACTTCCTAAACGGAGTTGAATCACATTCAGTATCAAGTTCTAGCATTAAGTGTTAATTCAGGGTCAGAACACCACTATTGTGCTATTCTGGCCATAAACAGTGCAAATAGCACTCGCGTCTGTTCCCAGCAAATACAGTGTATTGGACTGAAGAGAAGCTCCTGTTTTACTTAGTTTCCAATACTGAGTTGAACTAGATATGCCCCGTTTGTGTAGGAAGCACAGTTCTTTTGTTCTGAGCTAGCTCACTGTACTGGCCCTATAGGAAACACAGTGGAGTGCAAGAGTGCCTGTTTCTCAAAAGCAGAGTGTTTTTCTTGTAAGGCCGACTGGGGTTTAATACAATTTCCTAAACGGAGTTGAATCACATTCAGTTTCAAGTTCTAGCATTAAGTGTTAATTCAGGGTAAGAACACCACTATTGTGCTATTCTGGCCATAAACAGTGCAAATAGCACTCGCGTCTGTTCCAAGCAAATACAGTGTATTGGACTGAAGAGAAGCTCCTGTTTTACTTAGTTTCCAATACTGAGTTGAACTAGATATGCCCCGTTTGTGTAGGAAGCACAGTTCTTTTGTTCTGAGCTAGCTCACTGTACTGGCCCTATGGGAAACACAGTGGAGTGCAAGAGTGCCTGTTTCTCAAAAGCAGAGTGTTTTTCTTGTAAGGCCGACTGGGGTTTAATACAACTTCCTAAACGGAGTTGAATCACATTCAGTTTCAAGTTCTAGCATTAAGTGTTAATTCAGGGTAAGAACACCACTATTGTGCTATTCTGGCCTTAAACAGTGCAAATAGCACTCGCGTCTGTTCCCAGCAAATACAGTGTATTGGACTGAAGAGAAGCTCCTGTTTTACTTAGTTTCCAATACTGAGTTGAACTAGATATGCCCCGTTTGTGTAGGAAGCACAGTTCTTTTGTTCTGAGCTAGCTCACTGTACTGGCCCTATAGGAAACACAGTGGAGTGCAAGAGTGCCTGTTTCTCAAAAGCAGAGTGTTTTTCTTGTAAGGCCGACTGGGGTTTAATACAACTTCCTAAACTGAGTTGAATCACATTCAGTTTCAAGTTCTAGCCTTAAGTGTTAATTCAGGGTAAGAACACCACTATTGTGCTATTCTGGCCATAAACAGTGCAAATAGCACTCGCGTCTGTTGCCAGCAAATACAGTGTATTAGACTGAAGAGAAGCTCCTGTTTTGCTTAGTTTCCAATACTGAGTTGAACTAGATATGCCCCGTTTCTGTAGGAAGCACAGTTCTTTTGTTCTGAGCTAGCTCACTGTACTGGCCCTATAGGAAACACAGTGGAGTGCAAGAGTGCCTGTTTCTCAAAAGCAGAGTGTTTTTCTTGTAAGTACGAGTGGGTTTCAATACAACTTCCTAATCGGAGTTGAATCACATTCAGTTTCAAGTTCTAGCATTAAGTGTTAATTCAGGGTAAGAACACCACTATTGTGCTATTCTGGCCATAAACAGTGCAAATAGCACTCGCGTCTGTTCCCAGCAAATACAGTGTATTGGACTGAAGAGAAGCTCCTGTTTTACTTAGTTTCCAATACTGAGTTGAACTAGATATGCCCCGTTTGTGTAGGAAGCACAGTTCTTTTGTTCTGAGCTAGCTCACTGTACTGGCCCTATAGGAAACACAGTGGAGTGCAAGAGTGCCTGTTTCTCAAAAGCAGAGTGTTTTTCTTGTAAGGCCGACTGGGGTTTAATACAACTTCCTAAATGGAGTTGAATCACATTCAGTTTCAAGTTCTAGCATTAAGTGTTAATTCAGGGTAAGAACACCACTATTGTGCTATTCTGGCCATAAACAGTGCAAATAGCTCTCGCGTCTGTTCCCAGCAGATACAGTGTATTGGACTGAAGAGAAGCTCCTGTTTTACTAAGTTTCCAATACTGAGTTGAACTAGATATGCCCCGTTTGTGTAGGAAGCACAGTTCTTTTGTTCTGAGCTAGCTCACTGTACTGGCCTTATAGGAAACACAGTGGAGTGCAAGAGTGCCTGTTTCTCAAAAGCAGAGTGTTTTTCTTGTAAGGCCGACTGGGGTTTAATACAACTTCCTAAACGGAGTTGAATCACATTCAGTTTCAAGTACTAGCATTAAGTGTTAATTCAGGGTAAGAACACCACTATTGTGCTATTCTGGCCATAAACAGTGCAAATAGCACTCGCGTCTGTTCCCAGCAAATACAGTGTATTAGACTGAAGAGAAGCTCCTGTTTTACTTAGTTTCCAATACTGAGTTGAACTAGATATGCCCCGTTTGTGTAGGAAGCACAGTTCTTTTGTTCTGAGCTAGCTCACTGTCCTGGCCCTATAGGAAACACAGTGGAGTGCAAGAGTGCCTGTTTCTCAAAAGCAGAGTGTTTTTCTTGTAAGGCCGAGTGGGTTTCAATACAACTTCCTAATCGGAGTTGAATCACATTCAGTTTCAAGTTCTAGCATTACGTGTTAATTCAGGGTAAGAACACTACTGTTGTGCTATTCTGGCCATAAACAGTGCAAATAGCACTCGCGTCTGTTCCCAGCAAATACAGTGTATTGGACTGAAGAGAAGCTCCTGTTTTACTTAGTTTCCAATCCTGAGTTGAACTAGATATGCCCCGTTTGTGTAGGAAGCACAGTTCTTTTGTTCTGAGCTAGCTCACTGTACTGGCCCAACAGGAAACACAGTGGAGTGCAAGAGTGCCTGTTTCTCAAAAGCAGAGTGTTTTTCTTGTAAGGCCGACTGGGGTTTAATACAACTTCCTAAACGGAGTTGAATCACATTCAGTTTCAAGTTCTAGCCTTAAGTGTTAATTCAGGGTAACAACACCACTATTGTGCTATTCTGGCCATAAACATTGCAAATAGCACTCGCGTCTGTTGCCAGCAAATACAGTGTATTAGACTGAAGAGAAGCTCCTGTTTTGCTTAGTTTCCAATACTGAGTTGAACTAGATATGCCCCGTTTGTGTAGGAAGCACAGTTCTTTTGTTCTGAGCTAGCTCACTGTACTGGCCCTATAGGAAACACAGTGGAGTGCAAGAGTGCCTGTTTCTCAAAAGCAGAGTGTTTTTCTTGTAAGGCCGACTGGGGTTTAATACAACTTCCTAAACGGAGTTGAATCACATTCAGTTTCAAGTTCTAGCATTAAGTGTTAATTCAGGGTAAGAACACCACTATTGTGCTATTCTGGCCATAAACAGTGCAAATAGCACTCATGTCTGTTCCCAGCAAATACAGTGTATTGGACTGAAGAGAAGCTCCTGTTTTACTTAGTTTCCAATACTGAGTTGAACTAGATATGCCCCGTTTGTGTAGGAAGCACAGTTCTTTTGTTCTGAGCTAGCTCACTGTACTGGCCCTATAGGAAACACAGTGGAGTGCAAGAGTGCCTGTTTCTCAAAAGCAGAGTGTTTTTCTTGTAAGGCCGACTGGGGTTTAATACAACTTCCTACACGGAGTTAAATCACATTCAGTTTCAAGTTCTAGCCTTAAGTGTTAATTCAGGGTAAGAACACCACTATTGTGCTATTCTGGCCATAAACAGTGCAAATAGCACTCGCGTCTGTTGCCAGCAAATACAGTGTATTAGACTGAAGAGAAGCTCCTGTTTTGCTTAGTTTCCAATACTGAGTTGAACTAGATATGCCCCGTTTGTGTAGGAAGCACAGTTCTTTTGTTCTGAGCTAGCTCACTGTACTGGCCCTATGGGAAACACAGTGGAGTGCAAGAGTGCCTGTTTCTCAAAAGCAGAGTGTTTTTCTTGTAAGGCCGACTGGGGTTTAATACAACTTCCTAAACGGAGTTGAATCACATTCAGTTTCAAGTTCTAGCATTAAGTGTTAATTCAGGGTAAGAACACCACTATTGTGCTATTCTGGCCATAAACAGTGCAAATAGCACTCGCGTCTGTTCCCAGCAAATACAGTGTATTGGACTGAAGAGAAGCTCCTGTTTTACTTAGTTTCCAATACTGAGTTGAACTAGATATGCCCCGTTTGTGTAGGAAGCACAGTTCTTTTGTTCTGAGCTAGCTCACTGTACTGGCCCTATAGGAAACACAGTGGAGTGCAAGAGTGCCTGTTTCTCAAAAGCAGAGTGTTTTTCTTGTAAGGCCGACTGGGGTTTAATACCATTTCCTAAACGGAGTTGAATCACATTCAGTTTCAAGTTCTAGCATTAAGTGTTAATTCAGGGTAAGAACACCACTATTGTGCTATTCTGGCCATAAACAGTGCAAATAGCACTCGCGTCTGTTCCAAGCAAATACAGTGTATTGGACTGAAGAGAAGCTCCTGTTTTACTTAGTTTCCAATACTGAGTTGAACTAGATATGCCCCGTTTGTGTAGGAAGCACAGTTCTTTTGTTCTGAGCTAGCTCACTGTACTGGCCCTATGGGAAACACAGTGGAGTGCAAGAGTGCCTGTTTCTCAAAAGCAGAGTGTTTTTCTTGTAAGGCCGACTGGGGTTTAATACAACTTCCTAAACGGAGTTGAATCACATTCAGTTTCAAGTTCTAGCATTAAGTGTTAATTCAGGGTAAGAACACCACTATTGTGCTATTCTGGCCATAAACAGTGCAAATAGCACTCGCGTCTGTTCCCAGCAAATACAGTGTATTGGACTGAAGAGAAGCTCCTGTTTTACTTAGTTTCCAATACTGAGTTGAACTAGATATGCCCCGTTTGTGTAGGAAGCACAGTTCTTTTGTTCTGAGCTAGCTCACTGTACTGGCCCTATAGGAAACACAGTGGAGTGCAAGAGTGCCTGTTTCTCAAAAGCAGAGTGTTTTTCTTGTAAGGCCGACTGGGGTTTAATACAACTTCCTAAACGGAGTTGAATCACATTCAGTTTCAAGTTCTAGCCTTAAGTGTTAATTCAGGGTAACAACACCACTATTGTGCTATTCTGGCCATAAACAGTGCAAATAGCACTCGCGTCTGTTGCCAGCAAATACAGTGTATTAGACTGAAGAGAAGCTCCTGTTTTGCTTAATTTCCAATACTGAGTTGAACTAGATATGCCCCGTTTCTGTAGGAAGCACAGTTCTTTTGTTCTGAGCTAGCTCACTGTACTGGCCCTATAGGAAACACAGTGGAGTGCAAGAGTGCCTGTTTCTCAAAAGCAGAGTGTTTTTCTTGTAAGGCCGAGTGGGTTTCAATACAACTTCCTAATCGGAGTTGAATCACATTCAGTTTCAATTTCTAGCATTAAGTGTTAATTCAGGGTAAGAACACCACTATTGTGCTATTCTGGCCATAAACAGTGCAAATAGCACTCGCGTCTGTTCCCAGCAAATACAGTGTATTGGACTGAAGAGAAGCTCCTGTTTTACTTAGTTTCCAATACTGAGTTGAACTAGATATGCCCCGTTTGTGTAGGAAGCACAGTTCTTTTGTTCTGAGCTAGCTCACTGTACTGGCCCTATAGGAAACACAGTGGAGTGCAAGAGTGCCTGTTTCTCAAAAGCAGAGTGTTTTTCTTGTAAGGCCGACTGGGGTTTAATACAACTTCCTAAATGGAGTTGAATCACATTCAGTTTCAAGTTCTAGCATTAAGTGTTAATTCAGGGTAAGAACACCACTATTGTGCTATTCTGGCCATAAACAGTGCAAATAGCTCTCGCGTCTGTTCCCCCCAAATACAGTGTATTGGACTGAAGAGAAGCTCCTGTTTTACTAAGTTTCCAATACTGAGTTGAACTAGATATGCCCCGTTTGTGTAGGAAGCACAGTTCTTTTGTTCTGAGCTAGCTCACTGTACTGGCCTTATAGGAAACACAGTGGAGTGCAAGAGTGCCTGTTTCTCAAAAGCAGAGTGTTTTTCTTGTAAGGCCGACTGGGGTTTAATACAACTTCCTAAACGGAGTTGAATCACATTCAGTTTCAAGTACTAGCATTAAGTGTTAATTCAGGGTAAGAACACCACTATTGTGCTATTCTGGCCATAAACAGTGCAAATAGCACTCGCGTCTGTTCCCAGCAAATACAGTGTATTAGACTGAAGAGAAGCTCCTTTTTTACTTAGTTTCCAATACTGAGTTGAACTAGATATGCCCCGTTTGTGTAGGAAGCACAGTTCTTTTGTTCTGAGCTAGCTCACTGTCCTGGCCCTATAGGAAACACAGTGGATTGCAAGAGTGCCTGTTTCTCAAAAGCAGAGTGTTTTTCTTGTAAGGCCGAGTGGGTTTCAATACAACTTCCTAATCGGAGTTGAATCACATTCAGTTTCAAGTTCTAGCATTAAGTGTTAATTCAGGGTAAGAACACCACTGTTGTGCTATTCTGGCCATAAACAGTGCAAATAGCACTCGCGTCTGTTCCCAGCAAATACAGTGTATTGGACTGAAGAGAAGCTCCTGTTTTACTTAGTTTCCAATCCTGAGTTGAACTAGATATGCCCCGTTTGTGTAGGAAGCACAGTTCTTTTGTTCTGAGCTAGCTCACTGTACTGGCCCAACAGGAAACACAGTGGAGTGCAAGAGTGCCTGTTTCTCAAAAGCAGAGTGTTTTTCTTGTAAGGCCGACTGGGGTTTAATACAACTTCCTAAACGGAGTTGAATCACATTCAGTTTCAAGTTCTAGCCTTAAGTGTTAATTCAGGGTAACAACACCACTATTGTGCTATTCTGGCCATAAACATTGCAAATAGCTCTCGCGTCTGTTGCCAGCAAATACAGTGTATTAGACTGAAGAGAAGCTCCTGTTTTGCTTAGTTTCCAATACTGAGTTGAACTAGATATGCCCCGTTTCTGTAGGAAGCACAGTTCTTTTGTTCTGAGCTAGCTCACTGTACTGGCCCTATGGGAAACACAGTGGAGTGCAAGAGTGCCTGTTTCTCAAAAGCAGAGTGTTTTTCTTGTAAGGCCGACTGGGGTTTAATACAACTTCCTAAACGGAGTTGAATCACATTCAGTTTCAAGTTCTAGCATTAAGTGTTAATTCAGGGTAAGAACACCACTATTGTGCTATTCTGGCCATAAACAGTGCAAATAGCACTCGCGTCTGTTGCCAGCAAATACAGTGTATTAGACTGAAGAGAAGCTCCTGTTTTGCTTAGTTTCCAATACTGAGTTGAACTAGATATGCCCCGTTGGTGTAGGAATCACAGTTCTTTTGTTCTGAGCTAGCTCACTGTACTGGCCCTATAGGAAACACAGTGGAGTGCAAGAGTGCCTGTTTCTCAAAAGCAGAGTGTTTTTCTTGTAAGGCCGACTGGGGTTTAATACAACTTCCTAAACGGAGTTGAATCACATTCAGTTTCAAGTTCTAGCATTAAGTGTTAATTCAGGGTAAGAACACCACTATTGTGGTATTCTGTCCATAAACAGTGCAAATAGCACTCGCGTCTGTTCCCAGCAAATACAGTGTATTGGACTGAAGAGAAGTTCCTGTTTTACTTAGTTTCCAATACTGAGTTGAACTAGATATGCCCCGTTTGTGTAGGAAGCACAGTTCTTTTGTTCTGAGCTAGCTCACTGTACTGGCCCTATAGGAAACACAGTAGAGTGCAACAGTGCCTGTTTCTCAAAAGCAGAGTGTTTTTCTTGTAAGGCCGACTGGGGTTTAATACGACTTCCTAAACGGAGTTGAATCACATTCAGTATCAAGTTCTAGCATTAAGTGTTAATTCAGGGTCAGAACACCACTATTGTGCTATTCTGGCCATAAACAGTGCAAATAGCACTCGCGTCTGTTCCCAGCAAATACAGTGTATTGGACTGAAGAGAAGCTCCTGTTTTACTTAGTTTCCAATACTGAGTTGAACTAGATATGCCCCGTTTGTGTAGGAAGCACAGTTCTTTTGTTCTGAGCTAGCTCACTGTACTGGCCCTATAGGAAACACAGTGGAGTGCAAGAGTGCCTGTTTCTCAAAAGCAGAGTGTTTTTCTTGTAAGGCCGACTGGGGTTTAATACAATTTCCTAAACGGAGTTGAATCACATTCAGTTTCAAGTTCTAGCATTAAGTGTTAATTCAGGGTAAGAACACCACTATTGTGCTATTCTGGCCATAAACAGTGCAAATAGCACTCGCGTCTGTTCCAAGCAAATACAGTGTATTGGACTGAAGAGAAGCTCCTGTTTTACTTAGTTTCCAATACTGAGTTGAACTAGATATGCCCCGTTTGTGTAGGAAGCACAGTTCTTTTGTTCTGAGCTAGCTCACTGTACTGGCCCTATGGGAAACACAGTGGAGTGCAAGAGTGCCTGTTTCTCAAAAGCAGAGTGTTTTTCTTGTAAGGCCGACTGGGGTTTAATACAACTTCCTAAACGGAGTTGAATCACATTCAGTTTCAAGTTCTAGCATTAAGTGTTAATTCAGGGTAAGAACACCACTATTGTGCTATTCTGGCCATAAACAGTGCAAATAGCACTCGCGTCTGTTCCCAGCAAATACAGTGTATTGGACTGAAGAGAAGCTCCTGTTTTACTTAGTTTCCAATACTGAGTTGAACTAGATATGCCCCGTTTGTGTAGGAAGCACAGTTCTTTTGTTCTGAGCTAGCTCACTGTACTGGCCCTATAGGAAACACAGTGGAGTGCAAGAGTGCCTGTTTCTCAAAAGCAGAGTGTTTTTCTTGTAAGGCCGACTGGGGTTTAATACAACTTCCTAAACTGAGTTGAATCACATTCAGTTTCAAGTTCTAGCCTTAAGTGTTAATTCAGGGTAAGAACACCACTATTGTGCTATTCTGGCCATAAACAGTGCAAATAGCACTCGCGTCTGTTGCCAGCAAATACAGTGTATTAGACTGAAGAGAAGCTCCTGTTTTGCTTAGTTTCCAATACTGAGTTGAACTAGATATGCCCCGTTTCTGTAGGAAGCACAGTTCTTTTGTTCTGAGCTAGCTCACTGTACTGGCCCTATAGGAAACACAGTGGAGTGCAAGAGTGCCTGTTTCTCAAAAGCAGAGTGTTTTTCTTGTAAGTACGAGTGGGTTTCAATACAACTTCCTAATCGGAGTTGAATCACATTCAGTTTCAAGTTCTAGCATTAAGTGTTAATTCAGGGTAAGAACACCACTATTGTGCTATTCTGGCCATAAACAGTGCAAATAGCACTCGCGTCTGTTCCCAGCAAATACAGTGTATTGGACTGAAGAGAAGCTCCTGTTTTACTTAGTTTCCAATACTGAGTTGAACTAGATATGCCCCGTTTGTGTAGGAAGCACAGTTCTTTTGTTCTGAGCTAGCTCACTGTACTGGCCCTATAGGAAACACAGTGGAGTGCAAGAGTGCCTGTTTCTCAAAAGCAGAGTGTTTTTCTTGTAAGGCCGACTGGGGTTTAATACAACTTCCTAAATGGAGTTGAATCACATTCAGTTTCAAGTTCTAGCATTAAGTGTTAATTCAGGGTAAGAACACCACTATTGTGCTATTCTGGCCATAAACAGTGCAAATAGCTCTCGCGTCTGTTCCCCCCAAATACAGTGTATTGGACTGAAGAGAAGCTCCTGTTTTACTAAGTTTCCAATACTGAGTTGAACTAGATATGCCCCGTTTGTGTAGGAAGCACAGTTCTTTTGTTCTGAGCTAGCTCACTGTACTGGCCTTATAGGAAACACAGTGGAGTGCAAGAGTGCCTGTTTCTCAAAAGCAGAGTGTTTTTCTTGTAAGGCCGACTGGGGTTTAATACAACTTCCTAAACGGAGTTGAATCACATTCAGTTTCAAGTACTAGCATTAAGTGTTAATTCAGGGTAAGAACACCACTATTGTGCTATTCTGGCCATAAACAGTGCAAATAGCACTCGCGTCTGTTCCCAGCAAATACAGTGTATTAGACTGAAGAGAAGCTCCTGTTTTACTTAGTTTCCAATACTGAGTTGAACTAGATATGCCCCGTTTGTGTAGGAAGCACAGTTCTTTTGTTCTGAGCTAGCTCACTGTCCTGGCCCTATAGGAAACACAGTGGAGTGCAAGAGTGCCTGTTTCTCAAAAGCAGAGTGTTTTTCTTGTAAGGCCGAGTGGGTTTCAATACAACTTCCTAATCGGAGTTGAATCACATTCAGTTTCAAGTTCTAGCATTACGTGTTAATTCAGGGTAAGAACACCACTGTTGTGCTATTCTGGCCATAAACAGTGCAAATAGCACTCGCGTCTGTTCCCAGCAAATACAGTGTATTGGACTGAAGAGAAGCTCCTGTTTTACTTAGTTTCCAATCCTGAGTTGAACTAGATATGCCCCGTTTGTGTAGGAAGCACAGTTCTTTTGTTCTGAGCTAGCTCACTGTACTGGCCCAACAGGAAACACAGTGGAGTGCAAGAGTGCCTGTTTCTCAAAAGCAGAGTGTTTTTCTTGTAAGGCCGACTGGGGTTTAATACAACTTCCTAAACGGAGTTGAATCACATTCAGTTTCAAGTTCTAGCCTTAAGTGTTAATTCAGGGTAACAACACCACTATTGTGCTATTCTGGCCATAAACATTGCAAATAGCACTCGCGTCTGTTGCCAGCAAATACAGTGTATTAGACTGAAGAGAAGCTCCTGTTTTGCTTAGTTTCCAATACTGAGTTGAACTAGATATGCCCCGTTTGTGTAGGAAGCACAGTTCTTTTGTTCTGAGCTAGCTCACTGTACTGGCCCTATAGGAAACACAGTGGAGTGCAAGAGTGCCTGTTTCTCAAAAGCAGAGTGTTTTTCTTGTAAGGCCGACTGGGGTTTAATACAACTTCCTAAACGGAGTTGAATCACATTCAGTTTCAAGTTCTAGCATTAAGTGTTAATTCAGGGTAAGAACACCACTATTGTGCTATTCTGGCCATAAACAGTGCAAATAGCACTCATGTCTGTTCCCAGCAAATACAGTGTATTGGACTGAAGAGAAGCTCCTGTTTTACTTAGTTTCCAATACTGAGTTGAACTAGATATGCCCCGTTTGTGTAGGAAGCACAGTTCTTTTGTTCTGAGCTAGCTCACTGTACTGGCCCTATAGGAAACACAGTGGAGTGCAAGAGTGCCTGTTTCTCAAAAGCAGAGTGTTTTTCTTGTAAGGCCGACTGGGGTTTAATACAACTTCCTACACGGAGTTAAATCACATTCAGTTTCAAGTTCTAGCCTTAAGTGTTAATTCAGGGTAAGAACACCACTATTGTGCTATTCTGGCCATAAACAGTGCAAATAGCACTCGCGTCTGTTGCCAGCAAATACAGTGTATTAGACTGAAGAGAAGCTCCTGTTTTGCTTAGTTTCCAATACTGAGTTGAACTAGATATGCCCCGTTTGTGTAGGAAGCACAGTTCTTTTGTTCTGAGCTAGCTCACTGTACTGGCCCTATGGGAAACACAGTGGAGTGCAAGAGTGCCTGTTTCTCAAAAGCAGAGTGTTTTTCTTGTAAGGCTGACTGGGGTTTAATACAACTTCCTAAACGGAGTTGAATCACATTCAGTTTCAAGTTCTAGCATTAAGTGTTAATTCAGGGTAAGAACACCACTATTGTGCTATTCTGGCCATAAACAGTGCAAATAGCACTCGCGTCTGTTCCCAGCAAATAAAGTGTATTGGACTGAAGAGAAGCTCCTGTTTTACTTAGTTTCCAATACTGAGTTGAACTAGATATGCCCCGTTTGTGTAGGAAGCACAGTTCTTTTGTTCTGAGCTAGCTCACTGTACTGGCCCTATAGGAAACACAGTGGAGTGCAAGAGTGCCTGTTTCTCAAAAGCAGAGTGTTTTTCTTGTAAGGCCGACTGGGGTTTAATACAATTTCCTAAACGGAGTTGAATCACATTCAGTTTCAAGTTCTAGCATTAAGTGTTAATTCTGGGTAAGAACACCACTATTGTGCTATTCTGGCCATAAACAGTGAAAATAGCACTCGCGTCTGTTCCAAGCAAATACAGTGTATTGGACTGAAGAGAAGCTCCTGTTTTACTTAGTTTCCAATACTGAGTTGAACTAGATATGCCCCGTTTGTGTAGGAAGCACAGTTCTTTTGTTCTGAGCTAGCTCACTGTACTGGCCCTATGGGAAACACAGTGGAGTGCAAGAGTGCCTGTTTCTCAAAAGCAGAGTGTTTTTCTTGTAAGGCCGACTGGGGTTTAATACAACTTCCTAAACGGAGTTGAATCACATTCAGTTTCAAGTTCTAGCATTAAGTGTTAATTCAGGGTAAGAACACCACTATTGTGCTATTCTGGCCATAAACAGTGCAAATAGCACTCGCGTCTGTTGCCAGCAAATACAGTGTATTAGACTGAAGAGAAGCTCCTGTTTTGCTTAGTTTCCAATACTGAGTTGAACTAGATATGCCCCGTTTGTGTAGGAAGCACAGTTCTTTTGTTCTGAGCTAGCTCACTGTACTGGCCCTATAGGAAACACAGTGGAGTGCAAGAGTGCCTGTTTCTCAAAAGCAGAGTGTTTTTCTTGTAAGTCCGACTGGGGTTTAATACAACTTCCTAAACGGAGTTGAATCACATTCAGTTTCAAGTTCTAGCATTAAGTGTTAATTCAGGGTAAGAACACCACTATTGTGGTATTCTGTCCATAAACAGTGCAAATAGCACTCGCGTCTGTTCCCAGCAAATACAGTGTATTGGACTGAAGAGAAGCTCCTGTTTTACTTAGTTTCCAATACTGAGTTGAACTAGATATGCCCCGTTTGTGTAGGAAGCACAGTTCTTTTGTTCTGAGCTAGGTCACTGTACTGGCCCTATAGGAAACACAGTAGAGTGCAACAGTGCCTGTTTCTCAAAAGCAGAGTGTTTTTCTTGTAAGGCCGACTGGGGTTTAATACGACTTCCTAAACGGAGTTGAATCACATTCAGTATCAAGTTCTAGCATTAAGTGTTAATTCAGGGTCAGAACACCACTATTGTGCTATTCTGGCCATAAACAGTGCAAATAGCACTCGCGTCTGTTCCCAGCAAATACAGTGTATTGGACTGAAGAGAAGCTCCTGTTTTACTTAGTTTCCAATACTGAGTTGAACTAGATATGCCCCGTTTGTGTAGGAAGCACAGTTCTTTTGTTCTGAGCTAGCTCACTGTACTGGCCCTATGGGAAACACAGTGGAGTGGAAGAGTGCCTGTTTCTCAAAAGCAGAGTGTTTTTCTTGTAAGGCCGACTGGGGTTTAATACAACTTCCTAAACGGAGTTGAATCACATTCAGTTTCAAGTTCTAGCATTAAGTGTTAATTCAGGGTAAGAACACCACTATTGTGCTATTCTGGCCATAAACAGTGCAAATAGCACTCGGGTCTGTTCCCAGCAAATACAGTGTATTGGACTGAAGAGAAGCTCCTGTTTTACTTAGTTTCCAATACTGAGTTGAACTAGATATGCCCCGTTTGTGTAGGAAGCACAGTTCTTTTGTTCTGAGCTAGCTCACTGTACTGGCCCTATAGGAAACACAGTAGAGTGCAACAGTGCCTGTTTCTCAAAAGCAGAGTGTTTTTCTTGTAAGGCCGACTGGGGTTTAATACGACTTCCTAAACGGAGTTGAATCACATTCAGTGTCAAGTTCTAGCATTAAGTGTTAATTCAGGGTCAGAACACCACTATTGTGCTATTCTGGCCATAAACAGTGCAAATAGCACTCGCGTCTGTTCCCAGCAAATACAGTGTATTGGACTGAAGAGAAGCTCCTGTTTTACTTAGTTTCCAATACTGAGTTGAACTAGATATGCCCCGTTTGTGTAGGAAGCACAGTTCTTTTGTTCTGAGCTAGCTCACTGTACTGGCCCTATAGGAAACACAGTGGAGTGCAAGAGTGCCTGTTTCTCAAAAGCAGAGTGTTTTTCTTGTAAGGCCGACTGGGGTTTAATACAACTTCCTAAACGGAGTTGAATCTCATTCAGTTTCAAGTTCTAGCATTAAGTGTTAATTCAGGGTAAGAACACAACTATTGTGCTATTCTGGCCATAAACAGTGCAAATAGCACTCGCGTCTGTTCCCAGCAAATACAGTGTATTGGACTGAAGAGAAGCTCCTGTTTTACTTTGTTTCCAATACTGAGTTGAACTAGATATGTCCCGTTTGTGTAGGAAGCACAGTTCTTTTGTTCTGAGCTAGCTCACTGTACTGGCCCTATGGGAAACACAGTGGAGTGCAAGAGTGCCTGTTTCTCAAAAGCAGAGTGTTTTTCTTGTAAGGCCGACTGGGGTTTAATACAACTTCCTAAACGGAGTTGAATCACATACAGTTTCAAGTTCTAGCATTAAGTGTTAATTCAGGGTCAGAACACCACTATTGTGCTATTCTGGCCATAAACAGTGCAAATAGCACTCGCGTCTGTTCCGAGCAAATACAGTGTATTGTACTGAAGAGAAGCTCCTGTTTTACTAAGTTTGCAATACTGAGTTGAACTAGATATGCCCCGTTTATTTAGGAAGCACAGTTCTTTTGTTCTGAGCTAGCTCACTGTACTGGCCCTGTAGGAAATACAGTGGAGTGCAAGAGTGCCTGTTTCTCAAAAGCAGAGTGTTTTTCTTGTAAGGCCGACTGGGGTTTAATACAACTTCCTAAACGGAGTTGAATCACATTCAGTTTCAAGTTCTAGCATTAAGTGTTAATTCAGGGTAAGAACACCACTATTGTGCTATTCTGGCCATAAACAGTGCAAATAGCACTCGTGTCTGTTGCCAGCAAATACAGTGTATTAGACTGAAGAGAAGCTCCTGTTTTGCTTAGTTTCCAATACTGAATTGAACTAGATATGCCCCGTTTGTGTAGGAAGCACAGTTCTTTTGTTCTGAGCTAGCTCACTGTACTGGCCCTATAGGAAACACAGTGGAGTGCAAGAGTGCCTGTTTCTCAAAAGCAGAGTGTTTTTCTTGTAAGGCCGACTGGGGTTTAATACAACTTCCTAAACGGAGTTGAATCACATTCAGTTTCAAGTTCTAGCATTAAGTGTTAATTCAGGGTCAGAACACCACTATTGTGCTATTCTGGCCATAAACAGTGCAAATAGCACTCGCGTCTGTTCCCAGCAAATACAGTGTATTGGACTGAAGAGAAGCTCCTGTTTTACTAAGTTTGCAATACTGAGTTGAACTAGATATGCCCCGTTTGTGTAGGAAGCACAGTTCTTTTGTTCTGAGCTAGCTCACTGTACTGGCCCTATAGGAAATACATTGGAGTGCAAGAGTGCCTGTTTCTCAAAAGCAGAGTGTTTTTCTTGTAAGGCCGACTGGGGTTTAATACAACTTCCTAAACGGAGTTGAATCATATTCAGTTTCAAGTTCTAGCATTAAGTGTTAATTCAGGGTAAGAACACCACTATTGTGCTATTCTGGCCATAAACAGTGCAAATAGCACTCGCGTCTGTTGCCAGCAAATACAGTGTATTGGACTGAAGAGAAGCTCCTGTTTTCCTTAGTTTCCAATACTGAGTTGAACTAGATATGCCCCGTTTGTGTAGGAAGCACAGTTCTTTTGTTCTGAGCTAGCTCACTGTACTGGCCCTATGGGAAACACAGTGGAGTGCAAGAGTGCCTGTTTCTCAAAAGCAGAGTGTTTTTCATGTATGGCCGACTGGGGTTTAATACAACTTCCTAACGGAGTTGAATCTCATTCAGTTTCAAGTTCTAGCATTAAGTGTTAATTCAGGGTAAGAACACCACTATTGTGCTATTCTGGCCATAAACAGTGCAAATAGCACTCGCGTCTGTTCCCAGCAAATACAGTGTATTGGACTGAAGAGAAGCTCTTGTTTTACTTTGTTTCCAATACTGAGTTGAACAAGATATGCCCCGTTTGTGTAGGAAGCACAGTTCTTTTGTTCTGAGCTAGCTCACTGTACTGGCCCTATAGGAAACACAGTGGAGTGCAAGAGTGCCTGTTTCTCAAAAGCAGAGTGTTTTTCTTGTAAGGCCGACTGGGGTTTAATACAACTTCCTAAACGGAGTTGAATCACATTCAGTTTCAAGTTCTAGCATTAAGTGTTAATTCAGGGTCAGAACACCACTATTGTGCTATTCTGGCCATAAACAGTGCAAATAGCACTCGCGTCTGTTCCCAGCAAATACAGTGTATTGGACTGAAGAGAAGCTCCTGTTTTACTAAGTTTGCAATACTGAGTTGAACTAGATATGCCCCGTTTGTGTAGGAAGCACAGTTCTTTTGTTCTGAGCTAACTCACTGTACTGGCCCTATAGGAAACACAGTGGAGTGCAAGAGTGCCTGTTTCTCAAAAGCAGAGTGTTTTTCTTGTAAGGCCGACTGGGGTTTAATACAACTTCCTAAACGGAGTTGAATCACACTCAGTTTCAAGTTCTAGCATTAAGTGTTAATTCAGGGTAAGAACACCACTATTGTGCTATTCTGGCCATAAACAGTGCAAATAGCACTCGCGTCTGTTGCCAGGAAATACACTGTATTAGACTGAAGAGAAGCTCCTGTTTTGCTTAGTTTCCAATACTGAGTTGAACTAGATATGCCCCGTTTGTGTAGGAAGCACAGTTCTTTTGTTCTGAGCTAGCTCACTGTACTGGCCCTATAGGAAACACAGTGGAGTGCAAGAGTGCCTGTTTCTCAAAAGCAGAGTGTTTTTCTTGTAAGGCCGACTGGGGTTTAATACAACTTCCTAAACGGAGTTGAATCACATTCAGTTTCAAGTTCTAGCATTAAGTGTTAATTCAGGGTAAGAACACCACTATTGTGCTATTCTGGCCATAAACAGTGCAAATAGCACTCGCATCTGTTCCAGCAAATACAGTGTATTGGACTGAAGAGAAGCTCCTGTTTTACTTAGTTTCCAATACTGAGTTGAACTAGATATGCCCCGTTTGTGTAGGAAGCACAGTTCTTTTGTTCTGAGCTAGCTCACTGTACTGGCCCTATAGGAAACACAGTGGAGTGCAAGAGTGCCTGTTTCTCAAAAGCAGAGTGTTTTTCTTGTAAGGCCGACTGGGGTTTAACACAACTTCCTAAACGGAGTTGAATCACATTCAGTTTCAAGTTCTAGCATTAAGTGTTAATTCAGGGTAAGAACACCACTATTGTGCTATTCTGGCCATAAACAGTGCAAATAGCACTCGCGTCTGTTTCCAGCAAATACAGTGTATTGGACTGAAGAGAAGCTCCGGTTTTACTTAGTTTCCAATACTGAGTTGAACTAGATATGCCCCGTTTGTGTAGGAAGCACAGTTCTTTTGTTCTGAGCTAGCTCACTGTACTGGCCCTATAGGAAACACAGTGGAGTGCAAGAGTGCCTGTTTTTCAAAAGCAGAGTGTTTTTCCTGTAAGGCCGACTGGGGTTTAATACAACTTCCTAAACGGAGTTGAATCACATTCAACAGTGGACTTCAAGAGTGCCTCTTTCTCAAAAGCAGAGTGTTTTTCTTTTAAGGCCGACTGGGGTTTAATACAATTTCCTAAATGGAGTTGAATCACATTCAGTTTCAAGTTCTAGCATTACGTGTTAATTCAGGGTAAAAACACCACTATTGTGCTATTCTGGCCATAAACAGTGCAAATAGCACTCGCGTCTGTTCCCAGCAAATACAGTGTATTGGACTGAAGAGAAGCTCCTGTTTTACTTAGTTTCCAATCCTGAGTTGAACTAGATATGCCCCGTTTGTGTAGGAAGCACAGTTCTTTTGTTCTGAGCTAGCTCACTGTACTGGCCCTATAGGAAACACAGTGGAGTGCAAGAGTGCCTGTTTCTCAAAAGCAGAGTGTTTTTCTTGTAAGGACGACTGGGGTTTAATACAACTTCCTAAACGGAGTTGAATCACATTCAGTTTCAAGTTCTAGCGTTAAGTGTTAATTCAGGGTCAGTACACCACAATTATGCTCTTCTGGCCATAAACAGTGCAAATAGCACTCTTGTCTATTCCCAGCAAATACAGTGTATTGGACTGAAGAGAAGCTCCTGTTTTACATAGTTTCTAATACTGAGTTGAACTAGATATGCCCCGTTTGTGTAGGAAGCACAGTTCTTTTGTTCTGAGCTAGCTCACTGTACTGGCCCTATAGGAAACACAGTGGAGTGCAAGAGTGCCTGTTTCTAAAAAGCAGAGTGTTTTTCTTATAAGGCCGACTGGGGTTTAATACGACTTTCTAAACGGAGTTGAATCACATTCAGTTTCAAGTTCTAGCATTAAGTGTTAATTCAGGGTAAGAACACCACTATTGTGCTATTCTGGCCATAAACAGTGCAAATAGCACTCGCGTCTGTTCCCAGCAAATACAGTGTATTGGACTGAAAGAAGCTCCTGTTTTACATAGTTTCTAATACTGAGTTGAACTAGATATGACCCGTTTGTGTAGGATGCACAGTTCTTTTGTTCTGAGCTAGCTCACTGTACTGGCCCTATAGGAAACACAGTGGAGTGCAAGAGTGCCTGTTCTCAAAAGCAGAGTGTTTTTCTTGTAAGGCCGACTGGGGTTTAACACAACTTCCTAAACGGAGTTGAATCACATTCAGTTTCAAGTTCTAGCATTAAGTGTTAATTCAGGGTCAGAACACCACTATTGTGCTATTCTGGCCATAAACAGTGCAAATAGCACTCCCGTCTGTTCCCAGCAAATACAGTGTATTAGACTGAAGAGAAGCTCCTGTTTTACTTAGTTTCCAATACTGAGTTGAACTAGATATGCCCCGTTTGTGTAGGAAGCACAGTTCTTTTGTTCTATGCTAGCTCACTGTACTGGCCCTATAGGAAACACAGTGGAGTGCAAGAGTGCCTGTTTCTCAAAAGCAGAGTGTTTTTCTTATAAGGCCGACTGGGGTTTAATACGACTTCCTAAACGGAGTTGAATCACATTCAGTTTCAAGTTCTAGCATTAAGTGTTAATTCAGGGTCAGAACACCACTATTGTGCTATTCTGGCCATAAACAGTGCAAATAGCACTCGCGTCTGTTCCCAGCAAATACAGTGTATTGGACTGAAGAGAAGCTCCTGTTTTACTTAGTTTCCAATACTGAGTTGAACTAGATATGCCCCGTTTGTGTAGGAAGCACAGTTCTTTTGTTCTGAGCTAGCTCACTGTACTGGCCCTATGGGAAACACAGTGGAGTGCAAGAGTGCCTGTTTCTCAAAAGCAGAGTGTTTTTCTTGTAAGGCCGACTGGGGTTTAATACAACTTCCTAAATGGAGTTGAATCACATTCAGTTTCAAGTTCTAGCATTACGTGTTAATTCAGGGTAAGAACACCACTATTGTGCTATTCTGGCCATAAACAGTGCAAATAGCACTCGCGTCTGTTCCCAGCAAATACAGTGTATTGGACTGAAGAGAAGCTCCTGTTTTACTTAGTTTCCAATACTGAGTTGAACTAGATATGCCCCGTTTGTGTAGGAAGCACAGTTCTTTTGTTCTGAGCTAGCTCACTGTACTGGCCCTATAGGAAACACAGTGGAGTGCAAGAGTGCCTGATTCTCAAAAGCAGAGTGTTTTTCTTGTAAGGCCGACTGGGGTTTAATACAACTTCCTAAACAGAGTTGAATCACATTCAGTTTCAAGTTCTAGCATTAAGTGTTAATTCAGGGTCAGAACACCACTATTGTGTTATTCTGGCCATAAACAGTGCAAATAGCACTCGCGTCTGTTCCCAGCAAATACAGTGTATTGGACTGAAGAGAAGCTCCTGTTTTACTTAGTTTCCAATACTGAGTTGAACTAGATATGCCCCGTTTGTGTAGGAAGCACAGTTCTTTTGTTCTGAGCTAGCTCACTGTACTGGCCCTATAGGAAACACAGTGGAGTGCAAGAGTGCCTGTTCTCAAAAACACAGTGTTTTTCTTGTAAGGCCGACTGGGGTTTAACACAACTTCCTAAGCGGAGTTGAATCACATTCAGTTTCAAGTTCTAGCATTAAGTGTTAATTCAGGGTAAGAACACCACTATTGTGCTATTCTGGCCATAAACAGTGCAAATAGCACTCGCGTCTGTTCCCAGCAAATACAGTGTATTAGACTGAAGAGAAGCTCCTGTTTCACTTAGTTTCCAATACTGAGTTGAACTAGATATGCCCCGTTTGTGTAGGAAGCACAGTTCTTTTGTTCTGAGCTAGCTCACTGTACTGGCCCTATAGGAAACACAGTGGAGTGCAAGAGTGCCTGTTTCTCAAAAGCAGAGTGTTGTTCTTATAAGGCCGTCTGGGGTTTAATACGACTTCCTAAACGGAGTTGAATCACATTCAGTTTCAAGTTCTAGCATTAAGTGTTACTTCAGGGTCAGAACACCACAATTGTGCTATTCTGGCCATAAACAGTGCAAATAGCACTCGCGTCTCTTCCCAGCAAATACAGTGTATTGGACTGAAGAGAAGCTCCTGTTTTACTTAGTTTCCAATACTGAGTTGAACTAGATATGCCCCGTTTGTGTAGGAAGCACAGTTCTTTTGTTCTGAGCTAGCTCACTGTACTGGCCCTATAGGAAACACAGTGGAGTGCAAGAGTGCCTGTTTCTCAAAAGCAGAGTGTTTTTCTTGTAAGGCCGACTGGGGTTTAATACAACTTCCTAAACGGAGTTGAATCACATCCAGTTTCAAGTTCTAGCATTACGTGTTAATTCAGGGTGAGAACACCACTATTGTGCTATTTTGGCCATAAACAGTGCAAAAAGCACTCGCGTCTGTTCCCAGCAAATACAGTGTATTGGACTGAAGAGAAGCTCCTGTTTTACTTAGTTTCCAATACTGAGTTTAACTAGATATGCCCCGTTTGTGTAGGAAGCACAGTTCTTTTGTTCTGAGCTAGCTCACTGTACTGGCCCTATAGGAAACACAGTGGAGTGCAAGAGTGCCTGTTCTCAAAAGCAGACTGTTTTTCTTGTAAGGCCGACTGGGGTTTAACACAACTTCCTAAGCGGAGTTGAATCACAGTCAGTTTCAAGTTCTAGCATTAAGTGTTAATTCAGGGTAAGAACACCACTATTGTGCTATTCTGGCCACAAACAGTGCAAATAGCACTCGCGTCTGTTCCCAGCAAATACAGTGTATTAGACTGAAGAGAAGCTCCTGTTTTACTAATTTTCCAATACTGAGTTGAACTAGATATGCCCCGTTTGTGTAGGAAGCACAGTTCTTTTGTTCTGAGCTAGATCACTGTACTGGCACTATAGGAAACACAGTGGAGTGCAAGAGTGCCTGTTTCTCAAAAGCAGAGTGTTTTTCTTGTAAGGCCGACTGGGGTTTAATACGACTTCCTAAACGGAGTTGAATCACATTCAGTTTCAAGTTCTAGCATTAAGTGTTAATTCAGGGTCAGAACACCACTATTGTGCTATTCTGGCCATAAACAGTGCAAATAGCACTCGCGTCTGTTCCCAGCAAATACAGTGTATTGGACTGAAGAGAAGCTCCTGTTTTACTTAGTTTCCAATACTGAGTTGAACTAGATATGCCCCGTTTGTGTAGGAAGCACAGTTCTTTTGTTCTGAGCTAGCTCACTGTACTGGCCCTATGGGAAACACAGTGGAGTGGAAGAGTGCCTGTTTCTCAAAAGCAGAGTGTTTTTCTTGTAAGGCCGACTGGGGTTTAATACGACTTCCTAAACGGAGTTGAATCACATTCAGTTTCAAGTTCTAGCATTAAGTGTTAATTCAGGGTCAGAATACCACTACTGTGCTATTCTGGCCATAAACAGTGCAAATAGCACTCGCGTCTGTTCCCAGCAAATACAGTGTATTGGACTGAAGAGAAGCTCCTGTTTTACATAGTTTCCAATACTGAGTTGAACTAGATATGCCCCGTTTGTGTAGGAAGCACAGTTCTTTTGTTCTGAGCTAGCTCACTGTACTGGCCCTATGGAAAACACAGTGGAGTGCAAGAGTGCCTGTTTCTCAAAAGCAGAGTGTTTTTCTTGTAAGGCCCACTGGGGTTTAATACAACTTCCTAAACGGAGTTGAATCACATTCAGTTTCAAGTTCTAGCATTACGTGTTAATTCAGGGTAAGAACACCACTATTGTGCTATTCTGGCCATAAATAGTACAAATAGCACTCGCGTCTGTTCCCAGCAAATACAGTGTATTGGACTGAACAGAAGCTCCTGTTTTACATAGTTTCTAATACTGAGTTGAACTAGATATGCCCCATTTGTGTAGGAAGCACAGTTCTTTTGTTCTGAGCTAGCTCAACTTACTGGCCCTATAGGAAACACAGTGGAGTGCAAGAGTGCCTGTTTCTCAAAAGCAGAGTGTTTTTCTTGTAAGGCCGACTGGGGTTTAATACAACTTCCAAAACGGAGTTGAATCACATTCAGTTTCAAGTTCTAGCATTAAGTGTTAATTCAGGGTAAGAACACCACTATTGTGTTATTCTGGCCATAAACAGTGCAAATAGCACTCGCGTCTGTTCCCAGCAAATACAGTGTATTGGACTGAAGAGAAGCTCCTGTTTTACTTAGTTTCCAATACTGAGTTGAACTAGATATGCCCCGTTTGTGTAGGAAGCACAGTTCTTTTGTTCTGAGCTAGCTCACTGTACTGGCCCTATAGGAAACACAGTGGAGTGCAAGAGTGCCTGTTCTCAAAAGCAGACTGTTTTTCTTGTAAGGCCGACTGGGGTTTAACACAACTTCCTAAGCGGAGTTGAATCACATTCAGTTTCAAGTTCTAGCATTAAGTGTTAATTCAGGGTAAGAACACCACTATTGTGCTATTCTGGCCACAAACAGTGCAAATAGCACTCGCGTCTGTTCCCAGCAAATACAGTGTATTAGACTGAAGAGAAGCTCCTGTTTTACATATTTTCCAATACTGAGTTGAACTAGATATGCCCCGTTTGTGTAGGAAGCACAGTTCTTTTGTTCTGAGCTAGATCACTGTACTGGCACTATAGGAAACACAGTGGAGTGCAAGAGGGCCTGTTTCTCAAAAGCAGAGTGTTTTTCTTGTAAGGCCGACTGGGGTTTAATACGACTTCCTAAACGGAGTTGAATCACATTCAGTTTCAAGTTCTAGCATTAAGTGTTAATTCAGGGTCAGAACACCACTATTGTGCTATTCTGGCCATAAACAGTGCAAATAGCATTCGCGTCTGTTCCCAGCAAATACAGTGTATTGGACTGAAGAGAAGCTCCTGTTTTACTTAGTTTCCAATACTGAGTTGAACTAGATATGCCCCGTTTGTGTAGGAAGCACAGTTCTTTTGTTCTGAGCTAGCTCACTGTACTGGCCCTATGGGAAACACAGTGGAGTGGAAGAGTGCCTGTTTCTCAAAAGCAGAGTGTTTTTCTTGTAAGGCCGACTGGGGTTTAATACGACTTCCTAAACGGAGTTGAATCACATTCAGTTTCAAGTTCTAGCATTAAGTGTTAATTCAGGGTCAGAATACCACTACTGTGCTATTCTGGCCATAAACAGTGCAAATAGCACTCGCGTCTGTTCCCAGCAAATACAGTGTATTGGACTGAAGAGAAGCTCCTGTTTTACTTAGTTTCCAATACTGAGTTGAACTAGATATGCCCCGTTTGTGTAGGAAGCACAGTTCTTTTGTTCTGAGCTAGCTCACTGTACTGGCCCTATGGAAAACACAGTGGAGTGCAAGAGTGCCTGTTTCTCAAAAGCAGAGTGTTTTTCTTGTAAGGCCCACTGGGGTTTAATACAACTTCCTAAACGGAGTTGAATCACATTCAGTTTCAAGTTCTAGCATTACGTGTTAATTCAGGGTAAGAACACCACTATTGTGCTATTCTGGCCATAAATAGTACAAATAGCACTCGCGTCTGTTCCCAGCAAATACAGTGTATTGGACTGAACAGAAGCTCCTGTTTTACATAGTTTCTAATACTGAGTTGAACTAGATATGCCCCATGTGTGTAGGAAGCACAGTTCTTTTGTTCTGAGCTAGCTCAACTTACTGGCCCTATAGGAAACACAGTGGAGTGCAAGAGTGCCTGTTTCTCAAAAGCAGAGTGTTTTTCTTGTAAGGCCGACTGGGGTTTAATACAACTTCCAAAACGGAGTTGAATCACATTCAGTTTCAAGTTCTAGCATTAAGTGTTAATTCAGGGTAAGAACACCACTATTGTCCTATTCTGGCCATAAACAGTGCAAATAGCACTCGCGTCTGTTCCCAGCAAATACAGTGTATTGGACTGAAGAGAAGCTCCTGTTTTACTTAGTTTCCAATACTGAGTTGAACTAGATATGCCCCGTTTGTGTAGGAAGCACAGTTCTTTTGTTCTGAGCTAGCTCACTGTACTGGCCCTATAGGAAACACAGTGGAGTGCAAGAGTGCCTGTTTCTCAAAAGCAGAGTGTTTTTCTTGTAAGGCCAACTGGGGTTTAATACGACTTCCTAAACGGAGTTGAATCACATCCAGTTTCAAGTTCTAGCATTACGTGTTAATTCAGGGTAAGAACACCACTATTGTGCTATTCTGGCCACAAACAGTGCAAATAGCACTCGCGTCTGTTCCCAGCAAATACAGTGTATTGGACTGAAGAGAAGCTCCTGTTTTACTTAGTTTCCAATACTGAGTTGAACTAGATATGCCCCGTTTGTGTAGGAAGCACAGTTCTTTTGTTCTGAGCTAGCTCACTGTACTGGCCCTATAGGAAATACAGTGGAGTGCAAGAGTGCCTGTTCTCAAAAGCAGAGTGTTTTTCTTGTAAGGCCGACTGGGGTTTAACACAACTTCCTAAGCGGAGTTGAATCACATTCAGTTTCAAGTTCTAGCATTAAGTGTTAATTCAGGGTAAGAACACCACTATTGTGCTATTCTGGCCATAAACAGTGCAAATAGCACTCGCGTCTGTTCCCAGCAAATACAGTGTATTGGACTGAAGAGAAGCTCCTGTTTTACTTAGTTTCCAATCCTGAGTTGAACTAGATATGCCCCGTTTGTGTAGGAAGCACAGTTCTTTTGTTCTGAGCTAGCTCACTCTACTGGCCCTATGGGAAACACAGTGGAGTGCAAGAGTGCCTGTTTCTCAAAAGCAGAGTGTTTCGCGTCTGTTCCCAGCAAATACAGTGTATTGGACTGAAGAGAAGCTCCTGTTTTACTTAGTTTCCAATACTGAGTTGAACTAGATATGCCCCGTTTGTGTAGGAAGCACAGTTCTTTTGTTCTGAGCTAGCTCACTGTACTGGCCCTATAGGAAATACAGTGGAGTGCAAGAGTGCCTGTTTCTCAAAAGCAGAGTGTTGTTCTTATAAGGCCGTCTGGGGTTTAATACGACTTCCTAAACAGAGTTGAATCACATTCAGTTTCAAGTTCTAGCATTAAGTGTTAATTCAGGGTCAGAACACCACTATTGTGCTATTCTGGCCATAAACAGTGCAAATAGCACTCGCGTCTGTTCCCAGCAAATACAGTGTATTGGACTGAAGAGAAGCTCCTGTTTTACTTAGTTTCCAATACTGAGTTGAACTAGATATGCCCCGTTTGTGTAGGAAGCACAGTTCTTTTGTTCTGAGCTAGCTCACTCTACTGGCCCTATGGGAAACACAGTGGAGTGCAAGAGTGCCTGTTTCTCAAAAGCAGAGTGTTTTTCTTGTAAGGCCCACTGGGGTTTAATACAACTTCCTAAACGGAGTTGAATCACATTCAGTTTCAAGTTCTAGCATTACGTGTTAATTCAGGGTAAAAACACCACTATTGTGCTATTCTGGCCATAAACAGTGCAAATAGCACTCGCGTCTGTTCCCAGCAAATACAGTGTATTGGACTGAAGAGAAGCTCCTGTTTTACTTAGTTTCCAATCCTGAGTTGAACTAGATATGCCCCGTTTGTGTAGCAAGCGCAGTTCTTTTGTTCTGAGCTAGCTCACTGTACTGGCCCTATAGGAAACACAGTAGAGTGCAAGAGTGCCTGTTTCTCAAAAGCAGAGTGTTTTTCTTGTAAGGCCGACGGGGGTTTAATACAACTTCCTAAACGTAGTTGAATCACATTCAGTTTCAATTTCTAGCATTAAGTGTTAATTCAGGGTCAGAACACCACTATTGTGTTATTCTGGCCATAAACAGTGCAAATAGCACACGCGTCTGTTCCCAGGAAATACAGTGTATTGGACTGAAGAGAATCTCCTGTTTTACTTAGTTTCCAATACTGAGTTGAACTAGATATGCCCCGTTTGTGTAGGAAGCACAGTTCTTTTGTTCTGAGCTAGCTCACTCTACTGCCCCTATAGGAAACACAGTAGAGTGCAAGAGTGCCTGTTTCTCAAAAGCAGAGTGTTTTTCTTGTAAGGCCGACGGGGGTTTAATACAACTTCCTAAACGTAGTTGAATCACATTCAGTTTCAATTTCTAGCATTAAGTGTTAATTCAGGGTCAGAACACCACTATTGTGTTATTCTGGCCATAAACAGTGCAAATAGCACTCGCGTCTGTTCCCAGCAAATACAGTGTATTGGACTGAAGAGAAGCTCCTGTTTTACTTAGTTTCCAATACTGAGTTGAACTAGATATGCCCCGTTTGTGTAGGAAGCACAGTTCTTTTGTTCTGAGCTAGCTCACTGTACTGGCCCTATAGGAAACACAGTGGAGTGCAAGAGTGCCTGTTTCTCAAAAGCAGAGTGTTGTTCTTATAAGGCCGTCTGGGGTTTAATACGACTTCCTAAACGGAGTTGAATCACATTCAGTTTCAAGTTCTAGCATTAAGTGTTAATTCAGGGTCAGAACACCACTATTGTGGTATTCTGTCCATAAACAGTGCAAATAGCACTCGCGTCTGTTCCCAGCAAATACAGTGTATTGGACTGAAGAGAAGCTCCTGTTTTACTTAGTTTCCAATACTGAGTTGAACTAGATATGCCCCGTTTGTGTAGGAAGCACAGTTCTTTTGTTCTGAGCTAGCTCACTCTACTGGCCCTATGGGAAACACAGTGGAGTGCAAGAGTGCCTGTTTCTCAAAAGCAGAGTGTTGTTCTTATAAGGCCGTCTGGGGTTTAATACGACTTCCTAAACAGAGTTGAATCACATTCAGTTTCAAGTTCTAGCATTAAGTGTTAATTCAGGGTCAGAACACCACTATTGTGCTATTCTGGCCATAAACAGTGCAAATAGCACTCGCGTCTGTTCCCAGCAAATACAGTGTATTGGACTGAAGAGAAGCTCCTGTTTTACTTAGTTTCCAATACTGAGTTGAACTAGATATGCCCCGTTTGTGTAGGAAGCACAGTTCTTTTGTTCTGAGCTAGCTCACTCTACTGGCCCTATGGGAAACACAGTGGAGTGCAAGAGTGCCTGTTTCTCAAAAGCAGAGTGTTTTTCTTGTAAGGCCCACTGGGGTTTAATACAACTTCCTAAACGGAGTTGCATCACATTCAGTTTCAAGTTCTAGCATTACGTGTTAATTCAGGGTAAAAACACCACTATTGTGCTATTCTGGCCATAAACAGTGCAAATAGCACTCGCGTCTGTTCCCAGCAAATACAGTGTATTGGACTGAAGAGAAGCTCCTGTTTTACTTAGTTTCCAATCCTGAGTTGAACTAGATATGCCCCGTTTGTGTAGCAAGCGCAGTTCTTTTGTTCTGAGCTAGCTCACTGTACTGGCCCTATAGGAAACACAGTAGAGTGCAAGAGTGCCTGTTTCTCAAAAGCAGAGTGTTTTTCTTGTAAGGCCGACGGGGGTTTAATACAACTTCCTAAACGTAGTTGAATCACATTCAGTTTCAATTTCTAGCATTAAGTGTTAATTCAGGGTCAGAACACCACTATTGTGTTATTCTGGCCATAAACAGTGCAAATAGCACACGCGTCTGTTCCCAGGAAATACAGTGTATTGGACTGAAGAGAATCTCCTGTTTTACTTAGTTTCCAATACTGAGTTGAACTAGATATGCCCCGTTTGTGTAGGAAGCACAGTTCTTTTGTTCTGAGCTAGCTCACTCTACTGCCCCTATAGGAAACACAGTAGAGTGCAAGAGTGCCTGTTTCTCAAAAGCAGAGTGTTTTTCTTGTAAGGCCGACGGGGGTTTAATACAACTTCCTAAACGTAGTTGAATCACATTCAGTTTCAATTTCTAGCATTAAGTGTTAATTCAGGGTCAGAACACCACTATTGTGTTATTCTGGCCATAAACAGTGCAAATAGCACTCGCGTCTGTTCCCAGCAAATACAGTGTATTGGACTGAAGAGAAGCTCCTGTTTTACTTAGTTTCCAATACTGAGTTGAACTAGATATGCCCCGTTTGTGTAGGAAGCACAGTTCTTTTGTTCTGAGCTAGCTCACTGTACTGGCCCTATAGGAAACACAGTGGAGTGCAAGAGTGCCTGTTTCTCAAAAGCAGAGTGTTGTTCTTATAAGGCCGTCTGGGGTTTAATACGACTTCCTAAACGGAGTTGAATCACATTCAGTTTCAAGTTCTAGCATTAAGTGTTAATTCAGGGTCAGAACACCACTATTGTGGTATTCTGTCCATAAACAGTGCAAATAGCACTCGCGTCTGTTCCCAGCAAATACAGTGTATTGGACTGAAGAGAAGCTCCTGTTTTACTTAGTTTCCAATACTGAGTTGAACTAGATATGCCCCGTTTGTGTAGGAAGCACAGTTCTTTTGTTCTGAGCTAGCTCACTCTACTGGCCCTATGGGAAACACAGTGGAGTGCAAGAGTGCCTGTTTCTCAAAAGCAGAGTGTTTTTCTTGTAAGGCCGACTGGGGTTTAATACAACTTCCTAAACGGAGTTGATTCACATTCAGTTTCACGTTCTAGCATTAAGTGTTAATTCAGGGTAAGAACACCACTATTGTGTTATTCTGGCCATAAACAGTGCAAATAGCACTTGCTTCTGTTCCCAGCAAATACAGTGTATTGGACTGAAGAGAAGCTCCTGTTTTACTTAGTTTCCAATACAGAGTTGAACTAGATATGTGCCGTTTGTGTAGGAAGCACAGTTCTTTTGTTCTGAGCTAGCTCACTCTACTGGCCCTATAGGAAACACAGTGGAGTGCAAGAGTGCCTGTTTCTCAAAAGCAGAGTGTTTTTCTTGTAAGGCCGACTGGGGTTTAATACAACTTCCTAAACGGAGTTGAATCACATTCAGTTTCATGTTCTAGCATTAAGTGTTAATTCAGGGTCAGAACAACACTATTGTGTTATTCTGGCCATAAACAGTTCAAATAGCACTCGCGTCTGTTCCCAGCAAATACAGTGTATTGGACTGAAGAGAAGCTCCTGTTTTACTTAGTTGCCAATACTGAGTTGAACTAGATATGCCCCGTTTGTGTAGGAAGCACAGTTCTTTTGTTCTGAGCTAGCTCACTCTACTGGCCCTATGGGAAACACAGTGGAGTGCAAGAGTGCCTGTTTCTCAAAAGCAGAGTGTTTTTCTTGTAAGGCCCACTGGGGTTTAATACAACTTCCTAAACGGAGTTGAATCACATTCAGTTTCAAGTTCTAGCATTACGTGTTAATTCAGGGTCAGAACACCACTATTGTGCTATTCTGGCCATAAACAGTGCAAATAGCACTCGCGTCTGTTCCCAGCAAATACAGTGTATTGGACTGAAGAGAAGCTCCTGTTTTACTTAGTTTCCAATCCTGAGTTGAACTAGATATGCCCCGTTTGTGTAGCAAGCGCAGTTCTTTTGTTCTGAGCTAGCTCACTGTACTGGCCCTATAGGAAACACAGTAGAGTGCAAGAGTGCCTGTTTCTCAAAAGCAGAGTGTTTTTCTTGTAAGGCCGACGGGGGTTTAATACAACTTCCTAAACGTAGTTGAATCACATTCAGTTTCAATTTCTAGCATTAAGTGTTAATTCAAGGTCAGAACTCCACTATTGTGTTATTCTGGCCATAAACAGTGCAAATAGCACACGCGTCTGTTCCCAGCAAATACAGTGTATTGGACTGAAGAGAATCTCCTGTTTTACTTAGTTTCCAATACTGAGTTGAACTAGATATGCCCCGTTTGTGTAGGAAGCACAGTTCTTTTGTTCTGAGCTAGCTCACTCTACTGCCCCTATAGGAAACACAGTAGAGTGCAAGAGTGCCTGTTTCTCAAAAGCAGAGTGTTTTTCTTGTAAGGCCGACGGGGGTTTAATACAAGTTCCTAAACGTAGTTGAATCACATTCAGTTTCAATTTCTAGCATTAAGTGTTAATTCAGGGTCAGAACACCACTATTGTGTTATTCTGGCCACAAACAGTGCAAATAGCACTCGCGTCTGTTCCCAGCAAATACAGTGTATTGGACTGAAGAGAAGCTCCTGTTTTACTTAGTTTCCAATACTGAGTTGAACTAGATATGCCCCGTTTGTGTAGGAAGCACAGTTCTTTTTTTCTGAGCTAGCTCACTGTACTGGCCCTATAGGAAACACAGTGGAGTGCAAGAGTGCCTGTTTCTCAAAAGCAGAGTGTTGTTCTTATAAGGCCGTCTGGGGTTTAATACGACTTCCTAAACGGAGTTGAATCACATTCAGTTTCAAGTTCTAGCATTAAGTGTTAATTCAGGGTCAGAACACCACTATTGTGGTATTCTGTCCATAAACAGTGCAAATAGCACTCGCGTCTGTTCCCAGCAAATACAGTGTATTGGACTGAAGAGAAGCTCCTGTTTTACTTAGTTTCCAATACTGAGTTGAACTAGATATGCGCCGTTTGTGTAGGAAGCACAGTTCTTTTGTTCTGAGCTAGCTCACTCTACTGGCCCTATAGGAAACACAGTGGAGTGCAAGAGTGCCTGTTTCTCAAAAGCAGAGTGTTTTTCTTATAAGGCCGACTGGGGTTTAATACAACTTCCTAAACGGAGTTGAATCACATTCAGTTTCAAGTTCTAGCATTAAGTGTTAATTCAGGGTAAGAACACCACTATTGTGTTATTCTGGCCATAAACAGTGCAAATAGCACTTGCTTCTGTTCCCAGCAAATACAGTGTATTGGACTGAAGAGAAGCTCCTGTTTTACTTAGTTTCCAATACTGAGTTGAACTAGATATGCGCCGTTTGTGTAGGAAGCACAGTTCTTTTGTTCTGAGCTAGCTCACTCTACTGGCCCTATAGGAAACACAGTGGAGTGCAAGAGTGCCTGTTTCTCAAAAGCAGAGTGTTTTTCTTATAAGGCTGTCTGGGGTTTAATACGACTTCCTAAACGGAGTTGAATCACATTCAGTTTCAAGTTCTAGCATTAAGTGTTAATTCAGGGTCAGAACAACACTATTGTGTTATTCTGGCCATAAACAGTTCAAATAGCACTCGCGTCTGTTCCCAGCAAATACAGTGTATTGGACTGAAGAGAAGCTCCTGTTTTACTTAGTTGCCAATACTGAGTTGAACTAGATATGCCCCGTTTGTGTAGGAAGCACAGTTCTTTGTTCTGAGCTAGCTCACTGTACTGGCCCTATAGGAAACACAGTGGAGTGCAAGAGTGCCTGTTTCTCAAAAGCAGAGTGTTTTTCTTGTAAGGCCGACTGGGGTTTAATACAACTTCCTAAACGGAGTTGAATCACATTCAGTTTCAAGTTCTAGCATTACGTGTTAATTCAGGGTAAGAACACCACTATTGTGTTATTCTGGCCATAAACAGTGCAAATAGCACTCGCGTCTGTTCCCAGCAAATACAGTGTATTGGACTGAAGAGAAGCTCCTGTTTTACTTAGTTTCCAATACTGAGTTGAACTAGATATGCCCCGTTTGTGTAGGAAGCACAGTTCTTTTGTTCTGAGCTAGCTCACTGTACTGGCCCTATAGGAAACACAGTGGAGTGCAAGAGTGCCTGTTTCTCAAAAGCAGAGTGTTTTTCTTGTAAGGCCGACTGGGGTTTAATACAACTTCCTAAACGGAGTTGAATCACATTCAGTTTCAAGTTCTAGCATTAAGTGTTAATTCAGGGTCAGAACACCACTATTGTGCTATTCTGGCCATAAACAGTGCAAATAGCACTCTCGTCTGTTCCCAGCAAATACAGTGTATTGGACTGAACAGAAGCTCCTGTTTTACATAGTTTCTAATACTGAGTTGAACTAGATATGCCCCGTTTGTGTAGCAAGCACAGTTCTTTTGTTCTGAGCTAGCTCACTGTACTGGCCCTATGGGAAACACAGTGGAGTGCAAGAGTGCCTGTTTCTCAAAAGCAGAGTGTTTTTCTTGTAAGGCCGACTGGGGTTTAATACAACTTCCTAAACGGAGTTGAATCACATTCAGTTTCAAGTTCTAGCATTACGTGTTAATTCAGGGTAAAAACACCACTATTGTGCTATTCTGGCCATAAACAGTGCAAATAGCACTCGCGTCTGTTCCTAGCAAATACAGTGTATTGGACTGAAGAGAAGCTCCTGTTTTACATAGTTTCTAATACTGAGTTGAACTAGATATGCCCCGTTTGTGTAGCAAGCACAGTTCTTTTGTTCTGAGCTAGCTCACTGTACTGGCCCTATGGGAAACACAGTGGAGTGCAAGAGTGCCTGTTTCTCAAAAGCAGAGTGTTTTTCTTGTAAGGCCGACTGGGGTTTAATACAACTTCCTAAACGGAGTTGAATCACATTCAGTTTCAAGTTCTAGCATTAAGTGTTAATTCAGGGTCAGAACACCACAATTGTGCTATTCTGGCCATAAACAGTGCAAATAGCACTCTCGTCTGTTCCCAGCAAATACAGTGTATTGGACTGAACAGAAGCTCCTGTTTTACATAGTTTCTAATACTGAGTTGAACTAGATATGCCCCGTTTGTGTAGCAAGCACAGTTCTTTTGTTCTGAGCTAGCTCACTGTACTGGCCCTATGGGAAACACAGTGGAGTGCAAGAGTGCCTGTTTCTCAAAAGCAGAGTGATTTTCTTGTAAGGCCGACTGGGGTTTAATACAACTTCCTAAACGGAGTTGAATCACATTCAGTTTCAAGTTCTAGCATTAAGTGTTAATTCAGGGTAAAAACACCACAATTGTGCTATTCTGGCCATAAACAGTGCAAATAGCACTCTCGTCTGTTCCCAGCAAATACAGTGTATTGGACTGAACAGAAGCTCCTGTTTTACATAGTTTCTAATACTGAGTTGAACTAGATATGCCCCGTTTGTGTAGCAAGCACAGTTCTTTTGTTCTGAGCTAGCTCACTGTACTGGCCCTATAGGAAACACAGTGGAGTGCAAGAGTGCCTGTTTCTCAAAAGCAGAGTGTTTTTCTTGTAAGGCCGACTGGGGTTTAATACAACTTCCTAAACGGAGTTGAATCACATTCAGTTTCAAGTTCTAGCATTAAGTGTTAATTCAGGGTCAGAACACCACTATTTTGCTATTCTGGCCATAAACAGTGCAAATAGCACTCGCGTCTGTTCCCAGCAAATACAGTGTATTGGACTGAAGAGAAGCTCCTGTTTTACATAGTTTCCAATACTGAGTTGAACTAGATATGCCCCGTTTGTGTAGCAAGCACAGTTCTTTTGTTCTGAGCTAGCTCACTGTACTGGCCCTATAGGAAACACAGTAGAGTGCAAGAGTGCCTGTTTCTCAAAAGCAGAGTGTTTTTCTTGTAAGGCCGACTGGGGTTTAATACAACTTCCTAAACGGAGTTGAATCACATTCAGTTTCAAGTTCTAGCATTAAGTGTTAATTCAGGGTCAGAACACCACTATTGTGTTATTCTGGCCATAAACAGTGCAAATAGCACTCGCGTCTGTTCCCAGCAAATACAGTGTATTGGACTGAAGAGAAGCTCCTGTTTTACTTAGTTTCCAATACTGAGTTGAACTAGATATGCCCCGTTTGTGTAGGAAGCACAGTTCTTTTGTTCTGAGCTAGCTCACTGTACTGGCCCTATAGGAAACACAATGGAGTGCAAGAGTGCCTGTTTCTCAAAAGCAGAGTGTTTTTCTTGTAAGGCCGACTGGGGTTTAATACAACTTCCTACACGGAGTTAAATCACATTCAGGTTCAATTTCTAGCCTTAAGTGTTAATTCAGGGTCAGAACACCACTATTGTGCTATTCTGGCCATAAACAGTGCAAATAGCACTCTTGTCTATTCCCAGCAAATACAGTGTATTGGACTGAACAGAAGCTCCTGTTTTACATAGTTTCTATTACTGAGTTGAACTAGATATGCCCCGTTTGTGTAGGAAGCACAGTTCTTTTGTTCTGAGCTAGCTCACTCTACTGGCCCTATAGGAAACACAGTAGAGTGCAAGAGTGCCTGTTTCTCAAAAGCAGAGTGTTTTTCTTGTAAGGCCGACTGGGGTTTAATACAACTTCCTAAACGGAGTTGAATCACATTCAGTTTCAAGTTCTAGCATTAAGTGTTAATTCAGGGTCAGAACACCACTATTGTGTTATTCTGGCCATAAACAGTGCAAATAGCACTCGCGTCTGTTCCCAGCAAATACAGTGTATTGGACTGAAGAGAAGCTCCTGTTTTACTTAGTTTCCAATACTGAGTTGAACTAGATATGCCCCGTTTGTGTAGGAAGCACAGTTCTTTTGTTCTGAGCTAGCTCACTGTACTGGCCCTATAGGAAACACAGTGGAGTGCAAGAGTGCCTGTTTCTCAAAAGCAGAGTGTTTTTCTTGTAAGGCCGACTGGGGTTTAATACAACTTCCTACACGGAGTTAAATCACATTCAGGTTCAAGTTCTAGCCTTAAGTGTTAATTCAGGGTAAGAACACCACTATTGTGCTATTCTGGCCATAAACAGTGCAAATAGCACTCTTGTCTGTTCCCAGCAAATACAGTGTATTGGACTGAACAGAAGCTCCTGTTTTACATAGTTTCTAATACTGAGTTGAACTAGATATGCCCCGTTTTTTTAGCAAGCACAGTTCTTTTGTTCTGAGCTAGCTCACTCTACTGGCCCTATAGAAACACAGTAGAGTGCAAGAGTGCCTGTTTCTCAAAAGCAGAGTGTTTTTCTTGTAAGGCCGACTGGTGTTTAATACAACTTCCTAAACGGAGTTGAATCACATTCAGTTTCAAGTTCTAGCATTAAGTGTTAATTCAGGGTCAGAACACCACTATTGTGTTATTCTGGCCATAAACAGTGCAAATAGCACTCGCGTCTGTTCCCAGCAAATACAGTGTATTGGACTGAAGAGAAGCTCCTGTTTTACTTAGTTGCCAATACTGAGTTGAACTAGATATGCCCCGTTTGTGTAGGAAGCACAGTTCTTTTGTTCTGAGCTAGCTCACTGTACTGGCCCTATAGGAAACACAGTGGAGTGCAAGAGTGCCTGTTCTCAAAAGCAGAGTGTTTTTCTTGTAAGGCCGACTGGGGTTTAACACAACTTCCTAAGCGGAGTTGAATCACATTAAGTTTCAAGTGCTAGCATTAAGTGTTAATTCAGGGTAAGAACACCACTATTGTGTTATTCTGGCCATAAACAGTGCAAATAGCACTCGCGTCTGTTCCCAGCAAATACAGTGTATTAGACTGAAGAGAAGCTCCTGTTTTACTTAGTTTCCAATACTGAGTTGAACTAGATATGCCCCGTTTGTGTAGGAAGCACAGTTCTTTTGTTCTGAGCTAGCTCACTGTACTGGCCCTATAGGAAACACAGTGGAGTGCAAGAGTGCCTGTTTCTCAAAAGCAGAGTGTATTTCTTATAAGGCCGACTGGGGTTTAATACAACTTCCTAAACGGAGTTGAATCACATTCAGTTTCAAGTTCTAGCATTAAGTGTTAATTCAGGGTCAGAACACCACAATTGTGCTATTCTGGCCATAAACAGTGCAAATAGCACTCTCGTCTGTTCCCAGCAAATACAGTGTATTGGACTGAACAGAAGCTCCTGTTTTACATAGTTTCTAATACTGAGTTGAACTAGATATGCCCCGTTTGTGTAGCAAGCACAGTTCTTTTGTTCTGAGCTAGCTCACTGTACTGGCCCTATGGGAAACACAGTGGAGTGCAAGAGTGCCTGTTTCTCAAAAGCAGAGTGTTTTTCTTGTAAGGCCGACTGGGGTTTAATACAACTTCCTAAACGGAGTTGAATCACATTCAGTTTCAAGTTCTAGCATTAAGTGTTAATTCAGGGTAAAAACACCACAATTGTGCTATTCTGGCCATAAACAGTGCAAATAGCACTCTCGTCTGTTCCCAGCAAATACAGTGTATTGGACTGAACAGAAGCTCCTGTTTTACATAGTTTCTAATACTGAGTTGAACTAGATATGCCCCGTTTGTGTAGCAAGCACAGTTCTTTTGTTCTGAGCTAGCTCACTGTACTGGCCCTATAGGAAACACAGTGGAGTGCAAGAGTGCCTGTTTCTCAAAAGCAGAGTGTTTTTCTTGTAAGGCCGACTGGGGTTTAATACAACTTCCTAAACGGAGTTGAATCACATTCAGTTTCAAATTCTAGCATTAAGTGTTAATTCAGGGTCAGAACACCACTATTTTGCTATTCTGGCCATAAACAGTGCAAATAGCACTCGCGTCTGTTCCCAGCAAATACAGTGTATTGGACTGAAGAGAAGCTCCTGTTTTACATAGTTTCCAATACTGAGTTGAACTAGATATGCCCCGTTTGTGTAGCAAGCACAGTTCTTTTGTTCTGAGCTAGCTCACTGTACTGGCCCTATAGGAAACACAGTAGAGTGCAAGAGTGCCTGTTTCTCAAAAGCAGAGTGTTTTTCTTGTAAGGCCGACTGGGGTTTAATACAACTTCCTAAACGGAGTTGAATCACATTCAGTTTCAAGTTCTAGCATTAAGTGTTAATTCAGGGTCAGAACACCACTAATGTGTTATTCTGGCCATAAACAGTGCAAATAGCACTCGCGTCTGTTCCCAGCAAATACAGTGTATTGGACTGAAGAGAAGCTCCTGTTTTACTTAGTTTCCAATACTGAGTTGAACTAGATATGCCCCGTTTGTGTAGGAAGCACAGTTCTTTTGTTCTGAGCTAGCTCACTGTACTGGCCCTATAGGAAACACAATGGAGTACAAGAGTGCCTGTTTCTCAAAAGCAGAGTGTTTTTCTTGTAAGGCCGACTGGGGTTTAATACAACTTCCTACACGGAGTTAAATCACATTCAGGTTCAATTTCTAGCCTTAAGTGTTAATTCAGGGTCAGAACACCACTATTGTGCTATTCTGGCCATAAACAGTGCAAATAGCACTCTTGTCTATTCCCAGCAAATACAGTGTATTGGACTGAACAGAAGCTCCTGTTTTACATAGTTTCTAATACTGAGTTGAACTAGATATGCCCCGTTTGTGTAGGAAGCACAGTTCTTTTGTTCTGAGCTAGCTCACTCTACTGCCCCTATAGGAAACACAGTAGAGTGCAAGAGTGCCTGTTTCTCAAAAGCAGAGTGTTTTTCTTGTAAGGCCGACTGGGGTTTAATACAACTTCCTAAACGGAGTTGAATCACATTCAGTTTCAAGTTCTAGCATTAAGTGTTAATTCAGGGTCAGAACACCACTATTGTGTTATTCTGGCCATAAACAGTGCAAATAGCACTCGCGTCTGTTCCCAGCAAATACAGTGTATTGGACTGAAGAGAAGCTCCTGTTTTACTTAGTTTCCAATACTGAGTTGAACTAGATATGCCCCGTTTGTGTAGGAAGCACAGTTCTTTTGTTCTGAGCTAGCTCACTGTACTGGCCCTATAGGAAACACAGTGGAGTGCAAGAGTGCCTGTTTCTCAAAAGCAGAGTGTTTTTCTTGTAAGGCCGACTGGGGTTTAATACAACTTCCTACACGGAGTTAAATCACATTCAGGTTCAAGTTCTAGCCTTAAGTGTTAATTCAGGGTAAGAACACCACTATTGTGCTATTCTGGCCATAAACAGTGCAAATAGCACTCTTGTCTGTTCCCAGCAAATACAGTGTATTGGACTGAACAGAAGCTCCTGTTTTACATAGTTTCTAATACTGAGTTGAACTAGATATGCCCCGTTTTTTTAGCAAGCACAGTTCTTTTGTTCTGAGCTAGCTCACTCTACTGGCCCTATAGAAACACAGTAGAGTGCAAGAGTGCCTGTTTCTCAAAAGCAGAGTGTTTTTCTTGTAAGGCCGACTGGGGTTTAATACAACTTCCTAAACGGAGTTGAATCACATTCAGTTTCAAGTTCTAGCATTAAGTGTTAATTCAGGGTCAGAACACCACTATTGTGTTATTCTGGCCATAAACAGTGCAAATAGCACTCGCGTCTGTTCCCAGCAAATACAGTGTATTGGACTGAAGAGAAGCTCCTGTTTTACTTAGTTGCCAATACTGAGTTGAACTAGATATGCCCCGTTTGTGTAGGAAGTACAGTTCTTTTGTTCTGAGCTAGCTCACTGTACTGGCCCTATAGGAAACACAGTGGAGTGCAAGAGTGCCTGTTCTCAAAAGCAGAGTGTTTTTCTTGTAAGGCCGACTGGGGTTTAACACAACTTCCTAAGCGGAGTTGAATCACATTAAGTTTCAAGTGCTAGCATTAAGTGTTAATTCAGGGTAAGAACACCACTATTGTGTTATTCTGGCCATAAACAGTGCAAATAGCACTCGCGTCTGTTCCCAGCAAATACAGTGTATTAGACTGAAGAGAAGCTCCTGTTTTACTTAGTTTCCAATACTGAGTTGAACTAGATATGCCCCGTTTGTGTAGGAAGCACAGTTCTTTTGTTCTGAGCTAGCTCACTGTACTGGCCCTATAGGAAACACAGTGGAGTGCAAGAGTGCCTGTTTCTCAAAAGCAGAGTGTATTTCTTATAAGGCCGACTGGGGTTTAATACGACTTCCTAAACGGAGTTGAATCACATTCAGTTTCAAGTTCTAGCATTAAGTGTTAATTCAGGGTCAGAACACCACTATTGTGCTATTCTGCACATAAACAGTGCAAATAGCACTCGCGTCTGTTCCCAGCAAATACAGTGTATTGGACTGAAGAGAAGCTCCTGTTTTACTTAGTTTCCAATACTGAGTTGAACTAGATATGCCCCGTTTGTGTAGGAAGCACAGTTCTTTTGTTCTGAGCTAGCTCACTGTACTGGCCCTATAGGAAACACAGTGGAGTGCAAGAGTGCCTGTTTCTCAAAAGCAGAGTGTTTTTCTTGTAAGGCCGACTGGGGTTTAATACAACTTCCTAAACGGAGTTGAATCACATTCAGTTTCAAGTTCTAGCATTACGTGTTAATTCAGGGTAAAAACACCACTATTGTGCTATTCTGGCCATAAATAGTGCAAATAGCACTAGCGTCTGTTCCTAGCAAATACAGTGTATTGGACTGAACAGAAGCTCCTGTTTTACATAGTTTCTAATACTGAGTTGAACTAGATATGCCCCGTTTGTGTAGGAAGCACAGTTCTTTTGTTCTGAGCTAGCTCACTGTACTGGCCCTATAGGAAACACAGTGGAGTGCAAGAGTGCCTGTTTCTCAAAAGCAGAGTGTTTTTCTTATAAGGCCGACTGGGGTTTAATACGACTTCCTAAACGGAGTTGAATCACATTCAGTTTCAAGTTCTAGCATTAAGTGTTAATTCAGGGTCAGAACACCACTATTGTGCTATTCTGGACATAAACAGTGCAAATAGCACTCGCGTCTGTTCCCAGCAAATACAGTGTATTGGACTGAAGAGAAGCTCCTGTTTTACATAGTTTCTAATACTGAGTTTTCTTGTAAGGCCGACTTTAATACAACTTCCTAAACGGAGTTGAATCACATTCAGTTTCAAGTTCTACCATTAAGTGTTAATTCAGGGTCAGAACACCACTATTGTGTTATTCTGGCCATAAACAGTGCAAATAGCACTCGCGTCTGTTCCCAGCAAATACAGTGTATTGGACTGAAGAGAAGCTCCTGTTTTACTTAGTTTCCAATACTGAGTTGAACTAGATATGCCCCGTTTGTGTAGGAAGCACAGTTCTTTTGTTCTGAGCTAGCTCACTGTACTGGCCCTATAGGAAACACAGTGGAGTGCAAGAGTGCCTGTTCTCAAAAGCAGAGTGTTTTTCTTGTAAGGCCGACTGGGGTTTAACACAACTTCCTAAGCGGAGTTGAATCACATTCAGTTTCAAGTGCTAGCATTAAGTGTTAATTCAGGGTAAGAACACCACTATTGTGCTATTCTGGCCATAAACAGTGCAAATAGCACTCGCGTCTGTTCCCAGCAAATACAGTGTATTAGACTGAAGAGAAGCTCCTGTTTTACTTAGTTTCCAATACTGAGTTGAACTAGATATGCCCCGTTTGTGTAGGAAGCACAGTTCTTTTGTTCTGAGCTAGCTCACTGTACTGGCCCTATAGGAAACACAGTGGAGTGCAAGAGTGCCTGTTTCTCAAAAGCAGAGTGTTTTTCTTATAAGGCCGACTGGGGTTTAATACGACTTCCTAAACGGAGTTGAATCACATTCAGTTTCAAGTTCTAGCATTAAGTGTTAATTCAGGGTCAGAACACCACTATTGTGCTATTCTGGACATAAACAGTGCAAATAGCACTCGCGTCTGTTCCCAGCAAATACAGTGTATTGGACTGAAGAGAAGCTCCTGTTTTACTTAGTTTCCAATACTGAGTTGAACTAGATATGCCCCGTTTGTGTAGGAAGCACAGTTCTTTTGTTCTGAGCTAGCTCACTGTACTGGCCCTATAGGAAACACAGTGGAGTGCAAGAGTGCCTGTTTCTCAAAAGCAGAGTGTTTTTCTTGTAAGGCCGACTGGGGTTTAATACAACTTCCTAAACGGAGTTGAATCACATTCAGTTTCAAGTTCTAGCATTACGTGTTAATTCAGGGTAAAAACACAACTATTGTGCTATTCTGGCCATAAACAGTGCAAATAGCACTAGCGTCTGTTCCCAGCAAATACAGTGTATTGGACTGAACAGAAGCTCCTGTTTTACATAGTTTCTAATACTGAGTTGAACTAGATATGCCCCGTTTGTGTAGGAAGCACAGTTCTTTTGTTCTGAGCTAGCTCACTGTACTGGCCCTATAGGAAACACAGTGGAGTGCAAGAGTGCCTGTTTCTCAAAAGCAGAGTGTTTTTCTTGTAAGGCCGACTGGGGTTTAATACAACTTCCTAAACGGAGTTGAATCACATTCAGTTTCAAGTTCTAGCATTAAGTGTTAATTCAGGGTCAGAACACCACTATTGTGTTATTCTGGCCATAAACAGTGCAAATAGCACTCGCGTCTGTTCCCAGCAAATACAGTGTATTGGACTGAAGAGAAGCTCCTGTTTTACTTAGTTTCCAATACTGAGTTGAACTAGATATGCCCCGTTTGTGTAGGAAGCACAGTTCTTTTGTTCTGAGCTAGCTCACTGTACTGGCCCTATAGGAAACACAGTGGAGTGCAAGAGTGCCTGTTCTCAAAAGCAGAGTGTTTTTCTTGTAAGGCCGACTGGGGTTTAACACAACTTCCTAAGCGGAGTTGAATCACATTCAGTTTCAAGTGCTAGCATTAAGTGTTAATTCAGGGTAAGAACACCACTATTGTGCTATTCTGGCCATAAACAGTGCAAATAGCACTCGCGTCTGTTCCCAGCAAATACAGTGTTTTAGACTGAAGAGAAGCACCTGTTTTACTTAGTTTCCAATACTGAGTTGAACTAGATATGCCCCGTTTGTGTAGGAAGCACAGTTCTTTTGTTCTCAGCTATCTCACTGTACTGGCCCTATAGGAAACACAGTGGAGTGCAAGAGTGCCTGTTTTTCAAAAGCAGAGTGTTGTTATTATAAGGCTGTCTGGGGTTTAATACGACTTCCTAAACGTAGTTGAATCACATTCAGTTTCAAGTTCTAGCATTAAGTGTTAATTCAGGGTCAGAACACCACTATTGTGCTATTCTGGCCATAAACAGTGCAAATAGCACTCGCGTCTGTTCCCAGCAAATACAGTGTATTGAAGAGAAGCTCCTGTTTTACTTAGTTTCCAATACTGAGTTGAACTAGATATGCCCCGTTTGTGTAGGAAGCACAGTTCTTTTGTTCTGAGCTAGCTCACTCTACTGGCCCTATGGGAAACACAGTGGAGTGCAAGAGTGCCTGTTTCTCAAAAGCAGAGTGTTTTTCTTGTAAGGCCGACTGGGGTTTAATACAACTTCCTAAACGGAGTTGAATCACATTCAGTTTCAAGTTCTAGCATTACGTGTTAATTCAGGGTAAAAACACCACTATTGTGCTATTCTGTCCATAAACAGTGCAAATAGCACTCGCGTCTGTTCCCAGCAAATACAGTGTATTGGACTGAAGAGAAGCTCCTGTTTTACTTAGTTTCCAATACTGAGTTGAACTAGATATGCCCCGTTTGTGTAGGAAGCACAGTTCTTTTGTTCTATGCTAGCTCACTGTACTGGCCCTATAGGAAACACAGTGGAGTGCAAGAGTGCCTGTTTCTCAAAAGCAGAGTGTTTTTCTTATAAGGCCGACTGGGGTTTAATATGACTTCCTAAACGGAGTTGAATCACATTCAGTTTCAAGTTCTAGCATTAAGTGTTAATTCAGGGTCAGAACACCACTAATGTGCTATTCTGTCCATAAATAGTGCAAATAGCACTCGCGTCTGTTCCCAGCAAATACAGTGTATTGGACTGAAGAGAAGCTCCTGTTTTACTTAGTTTCCAATACTGAGTTGAACTAGATATGCCCCGTTTGTGTAGGAAGCACAGTTCTTTTGTTCTGAGCTAGCTCACTCTACTGGCCCTATAGGAAACACAGTGGAGTGCAAGAGTGCCTGTTTCTCAAAAGCAGAGTGTTTTTCTTGTAAGGCCGACTGGGGTTTAATACAACTTCCTAAACGGAGTTGAATCACATTCAGTTTCAAGTTCTAGCATTACGTGTTAATTCAGGGTAAAACCACAACAATTGTGCTATTCTGGCCATAAACAGTGCAAATAGCACTCGCGTCTGTTTCCTGCAAATACAGTGTATTGGACTGAAGAGAAGCTCCTGTTTTACTTAGTTTCCAATACTGAGTTGAACTAGATATGCCCCGTTTGTGTAGGAAGCACAGTTCTTTTGTTCCTAGCTAGCTCACTGTACTGGCCCTTTAGGAAACACAGTGGAGTGCAAGAGTGCCTGTTTCTCAAAAGCAGAGTGTTTTTGTTGTAAGGCCGACTGGGGTTTAATACGACTTCCTAAACGGAGTTGAATCACATTCAGTTTCAAGTTCTAGCATTAAGTGTTAATTCAGGGTCAGAACACCACTATTGTGTTATTCTGGCCATAAACAGTGCAAATAGCACTCGCGTCTGTTCCCAGCAAATACAGTGTATTGGACTGAAGAGAAGCTCCTGTTTTACTTAGTTTCCAATACTGAGTTGAACTAGATATGCCCCGTTTGTGTAGGAAGCACAGTTCTTTTGTTCTGAGCTAGCTCACTGTACTGGCCCTATAGGAAACACAGTGGAGTGCAAGAGTGCCTGTTCTCAAAAGCAGAGTGTTTTTCTTGTAAGACCGACTGGGGTTTAACACAACTTCCTAAGCGGAGTTGAATCACATTCAGTTTCAAGTGCTAGCATTAAGTGTTAATTCAGGGTAAGAACACCACTATTGTGCTATTCTGGCCATAAACAGTGCAAATAGCACTCGCGTCTGTTCCCAGCAAATACAGTGTATTAGACTGAAGAGAAGCTCCTGTTTTACTTAGTTTCCAATACTGAGTTGAACTAGATATGCCCCGTTTGTGTAGGAAGCACAGTTCTTTTGTTCTGAGCTAGCTCACTGTACTGGCCCTATAGGAAACACAGTGGAGTGCAAGAGTGCCTGTTTCTCAAAAGCAGAGTGTTTTTCTTATAAGGCCGACTGGGGTTTAATACGACTTGTTAAACGGAGTTGAATCACATTCAGTTTCAAGTTCTAGCATTAAGTGTTAATTCAGGGTCAGAACACCACTATTGTGCTATTCTGGACATAAACAGTGCAAATAGCACTCGCGTCTGTTCCCAGCAAATACAGTGTATTGGACTGAAGAGAAGCTCCTGTTTTACTTAGTTTCCAATACTGAGTTGAACTAGATATGCCCCGTTTGTGTAGGAAGCACAGTTCTTTTGTTCTGAGCTAGCTCACTGTACTGGCATTATAGGAAACACAGTGGAGTGCAAGAGTGCCTGTTTCTCAAAAGCAGAGTGTTTTTCTTGTAAGGCCGACTGGGGTTTAATACAACTTCCTAAACGGAGTTGAATCACATTCAGTTTCAAGTTCTAGCATTACGTGTTAATTCAGGGTAAAAACACCACAATTGTGCTATTCTGGCCATAAACAGTGCAAATAGCACTCGCGTCTGTTCCCAGCAAATACAGTGTATTGGACTGAAGAGAAGCTCCTGTTTTACTTAGTTTCCAATACTGAGTTGAACTAGATATGCCCCGTTTGTGTAGGAAGCACAGTTCTTTTGTTCCTAGCTAGCTCACTGTACTGGCCCTATAGGAAACACAGTGGAGTGCAAGAGTGCCTGTTTCTCAAAAGCAGAGTGTTTTTGTTGTAAGGCCGACTGGGGTTTAATACGACTTCCTAAACGGAGTTGAATCACATTCAGTTTCAAGTTCTAGCATTAAGTGTTAATTCAGGGTCAGAACACCACTATTGTGTTATTCTGGCCATAAACAGTGCAAATAGCACTCGCGTCTGTTCCCAGCAAATACAGTGTATTGGACTGAAGAGAAGCTCCTGTTTTACTTAGTTTCCAATACTGAGTTGAACTAGATATGCCCCGTTTGTGTAGGAAGCACAGTTCTTTTGTTCTGAGCTAGCTCACTGTACTGGCCCTATAGGAAACACAGTGGAGTGCAAGAGTGCCTGTTCTCAAAAGCAGAGTGTTTTTCTTGTAAGACCGACTGGGGTTTAACACAACTTCCTAAGCGGAGTTGAATCACATTCAGTTTCAAGTTCTAGCATTAAGTGTTAATTCAGGGTAAGAACACCACTATTGTGCTATTCTGGCCATAAACAGTGCAAATAGCACTCGCGTCTGTTCCCAGCAAATACAGTGTATTAGACTGAAGAGAAGCACCTGTTTTACTTAGTTTCCAATACTGAGTTGAACTAGATATGCCCCGTTTGTGTAGGAAGCACAGTTCTTTTGTTCTCAGCTATCTCACTGTACTGGCCCTATAGGAAACACAGTGGAGTGCAAGAGTGCCTGTTTCTCAAAAGCAGAGTGTTTTTCTTATAAGGCCGACTGGGGTTTAATACGACTTGTTAAACGGAGTTGAATCACATTCAGTTTCAAGTTCTAGCATTAAGTGTTAATTCAGGGTCAGAACACCACTATTGTGCTATTCTGGACATAAACAGTGCAAATAGCACTCGCGTCTGTTCCCAGCAAATACAGTGTATTGGACTGAAGAGAAGCTCCTGTTTTACTTAGTTTCCAATACTGAGTTGAACTAGATATGCCCCGTTTGTGTAGGAAGCACAGTTCTTTTGTTCTGAGCTAGCTCACTGTACTGGCATTATAGGAAACACAGTGGAGTGCAAGAGTGCCTGTTTCTCAAAAGCAGAGTGTTTTTCTTGTAAGGCCGACTAGGGTTTAATACAACTTCCTAAACGGAGTTGAATCACATTCAGTTTCAAGTTCTAGCATTACGTGTTAATTCAGGGTAAAAACACCACAATTGTGCTATTCTGGCCATAAACAGTGCAAATAGCACTCGCGTCTGTTCCCAGCAAATACAGTGTATTGGACTGAAGAGAAGCTCCTGTTTTACTTAGTTTCCAATACTGAGTTGAACTAGATATGCCCCGTTTGTGTAGGAAGCACAGTTCTTTTGTTCCTAGCTAGCTCACTGTACTGGCCCTATAGGAAACACAGTGGAGTGCAAGAGTGCCTGTTTCTCAAAAGCAGAGTGTTTTTGTTGTAAGGCCGACTGGGGTTTAATACGACTTCCTAAACGGAGTTGAATCACATTCAGTTTCAAGTTCTAGCATTAAGTGTTAATTCAGGGTCAGAACACCACTATTGTGTTATTCTGGCCATAAACAGTGCAAATAGCACTCGCGTCTGTTCCCAGCAAATACAGTGTATTGGACTGAAGAGAAGCTCCTGTTTTACTTAGTTTCCAATACTGAGTTGAACTAGATATGCCCCGTTTGTGTAGGAAGCACAGTTCTTTTGTTCTGAGCTAGCTCACTGTACTGGCCCTATAGGAAACACAGTGGAGTGCAAGAGTGCCTGTTCTCAAAAGCAGAGTGTTTTTCTTGTAAGACCGACTGGGGTTTAACACAACTTCCTAAGCGGAGTTGAATCACATTCAGTTTCAAGTTCTAGCATTAAGTGTTAATTCAGGGTAAGAACACCACTATTGTGCTATTCTGGCCATAAACAGTGCAAATAGCACTCGCGTCTGTTCCCAGCAAATACAGTGTATTAGACTGAAGAGAAGCACCTGTTTTACTTAGTTTCCAATACTGAGTTGAACTAGATATGCCCCGTTTCTGTAGGAAGCACAGTTCTTTTGTTCTCAGCTATCTCACTGTACTGGCCCTATAGGAAACACAGTGGAGTGCAAGAGTGCCTGTTTCTCAAAAGCAGAGTGTTGTTATTATAAGGCTGTCTGGGGTTTAATACGACTTCCTAAACGGAGTTGAATCACATTCAGTTTCAAGTTCTAGCATTAAGTGTTAATTCAGGGTCAGAACACCACTATTGTGCTATTCTGGCCATAAACAGTGCAAATAGCACTCGCGTCTGTTCCCAGCAAATACAGTGTATTGGACTGAAGAGAAGCTCCTGTTTTACGTAGTTTCCAATACTGAGTTGAACTAGATATGCCCCGTTTGTGTAGGAAGCACAGTTCTTTTGTTCTGAGCTAGCTCACTCTACTGGCCCTATGGGAAACACAGTGGAGTGCAAGAGTGCCTGTTTCTCAAAAGCAGAGTGTTTTTCTTGTAAGGCCGACTGGGGTTTAATACAACTTCCTAAACGGAGTTGAATCACATTCAGTTTCAAGTTCTAGCATTACGTGTTAATTCAGGGTAAAAACACCACTATTGTGCTATTCTGTCCATAAACAGTGCAAATAGGACTCGCGTCTGTTCCCAGCAAATACAGTGTATTGGACTGAAGAGAAGCTCCTGTTTTACTTAGTTTCCAATACTGAGTTGAACTAGATATGCCCCGTTTGTGTAGGAAGCACAGTTCTTTTGTTCTATGCTAGCTCACTGTACTGGCCCTATAGGAAACACAGTGGAGTGCAAGAGTGCCTGTTTCTCAAAAGCAGAGTGTTTTTCTCATAAGGCCGACTGGGGTTTAATACGACTTCCTAAACGGAGTTGAATCACATTCAGTTTCAAGTTCTAGCATTAAGTGTTAATTCAGGGTCAGAACACCACTATTGTGCTATTCTGGCCATAAATAGTGCAAAAGCACTCGCGTCTGTTCCCAGCAAATACAGTGTATTGGACTGAAGAGAAGCTCCTGTTTTACTTAGTTTCCAATACTGAGTTGAACTAGATATGCCCCGTTTGTGTAGGAAGCACAGTTCTTTTGTTCTGAGCTAGCTCACTCTACTGGCCCTATAGGAAACACAGTGGAGTGCAAGAGTGCCTGTTTCTCAAAAGCAGAGTGTTTTTCTTGTAAGGCCGACTGGGGTTTAATACAACTTCCTAAACGGAGTTGAATCACATTCAGTTTCAAGTTCTAGCATTACGTGTTAATTCAGGGTAAAAACACCACAATTGTGCTATTCTGGCCATAAACAGTGCAAATAGCACTCGCGTCTGTTCCCAGCAAATACAGTGTATTGGACTGAAGAGAAGCTCCTGTTTTACTTAGTTTCCAATACTGAGTTGAACTAGATATGCCCCGTTTGTGTAGGAAGCACAGTTCTTTTGTTCCTAGCTAGCTCACTGTACTGGCCCTATAGGAAACACAGTGGAGTGCAAGAGTGCCTGTTTCTCAAAAGCAGAGTGTTTTTGTTGTAAGGCCGACTGGGGTTTAATACGACTTCCTAAACGGAGTTGAATCTCATTCAGTTTCAAGTTCTAGCATTAAGTGTTAATTCAGGGTCAGAACACCACTATTGTGTTATTCTGGCCATAAACAGTGCAAATAGCACTCGCGTCTGTTCCCATCAAATACAGTGTATTGGACTGAAGAGAAGCTCCTGTTTTACTTAGTTTCCAATACTGAGTTGAACTAGATATGCCCCGTTTGTGTAGGAAGCACAGTTCTTTTGTTCTGAGCTAGCTCACTGTACTGGCCCTATAGGAAACACAGTGGAGTGCAAGAGTGCCTGTTCTCAAAAGCAGAGTGTTTTTCTTGTAAGACCGACTGGGGTTTAACACAACTTCCTAAGCGGAGTTGAATCACATTCAGTTTCAAGTTCTAGCATTAAGTGTTAATTCAGGGTAAGAACACCACTATTGTGCTATTCTGGCCATAAACAGTGCAAATAGCACTCGCGTCTGTTCCCAGCAAATACAGTGTATTAGACTGAAGAGAAGCTCCTGTTTTACTTAGTTTCCAATACTGAGTTGAACTAGATATGCCCCGTTTGTGTAGGAAGCACAGTTCTTTTGTTCTGAGCTAGCTCACTGTACTGGCCCTATAGGAAACACAGTGGAGTGCAAGAGTGCCTGTTTCTCAAAAGCAGAGTGTTTTTCTTATAAGGCCGACTGGGGTTTAATACGACTTGTTAAACGGAGTTGAATCACATTCAGTTTCAAGTTCTAGCATTAAGTGTTAATTCAGGGTCAGAACACCACTATTGTGCTATTCTGGACATAAACAGTGCAAATAGCACTCGCGTCTGTTCCCAGCAAATACAGTGTATTGGACTGAAGAGAAGCTCCTGTTTTACTTAGTTTCCAATACTGAGTTGAACTAGATATGCCCCGTTTGTGTAGGAAGCACAGTTCTTTTGTTCTGAGCTAGCTCACTGTACTGGCATTATAGGAAACACAGTGGAGTGCAAGAGTGCCTGTTTCTCAAAAGCATAGTGTTTTTCTTGTAAGGCCGACTGGGGTTTAATACAACTTCCTAAACGGAGTTGAATCACATTCAGTTTCAAGTTCTAGCATTACGTGTTAATTCAGGGTCAGAACACCACTATTGTGCTATTCTGGACATAAACAGTGCAAATAGCACTCGCGTCTGTTCCCAGCAAATACAGTGTATTGGACTGAAGAGAAGCTCCTGTTTTACTTAGTTTCCAATACTGAGTTGAACTAGATATGCCCCGTTTGTGTAGGAAGCACAGTTCTTTTGTTCTGAGCTAGCTCACTGTACTGGCCTTATAGGAAACACAGTGGAGTGCAAGAGTGCCTGTTTCTCAAAAGCAGAGTGTTTTTCTTGTAAGGCCGACTGGGGTTTAATACAACTTCCTAAACGGAGTTGAATCACATTCAGTTTCAAGTTCTAGCATTACGTGTTAATTCAGGGTAAAAACACCACTATTGTGCTATTCTGGCCATAAATAGTGCAAATAGCACTAGCGTCTGTTCCCAGCAAATACAGTGTATTGGACTGAAGAGAAGCTCCTGTTTTACATAGTTTCTAATACTGAGTTGAACTAGATATGCCCCGTTTGTGTAGGAAGCACAGTTCTTTTGTTCTGAGCTAGCTCACTGTACTGGCCCTATAGGAAACACAGTGGAGTGCAAGAGTGCCTGTTTCTCAAAAGCAGAGTGTTTTTCTTGTAAGGCCGACTGGGGTTTAATACAACTTCCTAAACGGAGTTGAATCACATTCAGTTTCAAGTTCTAGCATTAAGTGTTAATTCAGGGTCAGAACAACACTATTGTGTTATTCTGGCCATAAACAGTGCAAATAGCACTCGCGTCTGTTCCCAGCAAATACAGTGTATTGGACTGAAGAGAAGCTCCTGTTTTACTTAGTTTCCAATACTGAGTTGAACTAGATATGCCCCGTTTGTGTAGGAAGCACAGTTCTTTTGTTCTGAGCTAGCTCACTGTCCTGGCCCTGTAGGAAACACAGTGGAGTGCAAGAGTGCCTGTTTTCAAAAGCAGAGTGTTTTTCTTGTAAGGCCGACTGGGGTTTAACACAACTTCCTAAGCGGAGTTGAATCACATTCAGTTTCAAGTTCTAGCATTAAGTGTTAATTCAGGTTAAGAACACCACTATTGTGCTATTCTGGCCATAAACAGTGCAAATAGCACTCGCGTCTGTTCCCAGCAAATACAGTGTATTAGACTGAAGAGAAGCTCCTGTTTTACTTAGTTTCCAATACTGAGTTGAACTAGATATGCCCCGTTTGTGTAGGAAGCACAGTTCTTTTGTTCTGAGCTAGCTCACTGTACTGGCCCTATAGGAAACACAGTGGAGTGCAAGAGTGCCTGTTTCTCAAAAGCAGAGTGTTGTTCTTATAAGGCCGTCTGGGGTTTAATACGACTTCCTAAACGGAGTTGAATCACATTCAGTTTCAAGTTCTAGCATTAAGTGTTAATTCAGGGTCAGAACACCACTATTGTGCTATTCTGGCCATAAACAGTGCAAATAGCACTCGCGTCTGTTCCCAGCAAATACAGTGTATTGGACTGAAGAGAAACTCCTGTTTTACTTAGTTTCCAATACTGAGTTGAACTAGATATGCCCCGTTTGTGTAGGAAGCACAGTTCTTTTGTTCTGAGCTAGCTCACTCTATTGGCCCTATGGGAAACACAGTGGAGTGCAAGAGTGCCTGTTTCTCAAAAGCAGAGTGTTTTTCTTGTAAGGCCGACTGGGGTTTAATACAACTTCCTAAACGGAGTTGAATCACATTCAGTTTCAAGTTCTAGCATTAAGTGTTAATTCAGGGTCAGAACAACACTATTGTGTTATTCTGGCCATAAACAGTGCAAATAGCACTCGCGTCTGTTCCCAGCAAATACAGTGTATTGGACTGAAGAGAAGCTCCTGTTTTACTTAGTTTCCAATACTGAGTTGAACTAGATATGCCCCGTTTGTGTAGGAAGCACAGTTCTTTTGTTCTGAGCTAGCTCACTGTACTGGCCTTATAGGAAACACAGTGGAGTGCAAGAGTGCCTGTTTCTCAAAAGCAGAGTGTTTTTCTTGTAAGGCCGACTGGGGTTTAATACAACTTCCTAAACGGAGTTGAATCACATTCAGTTTCAAGTTCTAGCATTACGTGTTAATTCAGGGTAAAAACACCACTATTGTGCTATTCTGGCCATAAATAGTGCAAATAGCACTAGCGTCTGTTCCCAGCAAATACAGTGTATTGGACTGAAGAGAAGCTCCTGTTTTACATAGTTTCTAATACTGAGTTGAACTAGATATGCCCCGTTTGTGTAGGAAGCACAGTTCTTTTGTTCTGAGCTAGCTCACTGTACTGGCCCTATAGGAAACACAGTGGAGTGCAAGAGTGCCTGTTTCTCAAAAGCAGAGTGTTTTTCTTGTAAGGCCGACTGGGGTTTAATACAACTTCCTAAACGGAGTTGAATCACATTCAGTTTCAAGTTCTAGCATTAAGTGTTAATTCAGGGTCAGAACAACACTACTGTGTTATTCTGGCCATAAACAGTGCAAATAGCACTCGCGTCTGTTCCCAGCAAATACAGTGTATTGGACTGAAGAGAAGCTCCTGTTTTACTTAGTTTCCAATACTGAGTTGAACTAGATATGCCCCGTTTGTGTAGGAAGCACAGTTCTTTTGTTCTGAGCTAGCTCACTGTACTGGCCTTATAGGAAACACAGTGGAGTGCAAGAGTGCCTGTTTCTCAAAAGCAGAGTGTTTTTCTTGTAAGGCCGACTGGGGTTTAATACAACTTCCTAAACGGAGTTGAATCACATTCAGTTTCAAGTTCTAGCATTACGTGTTAATTCAGGGTAAAAACACCACTATTGTGCTATTCTGGCCATAAATAGTGCAAATAGCACTAGCGTCTGTTCCCAGCAAATACAGTGTATTGGACTGAAGAGAAGCTCCTGTTTTACATAGTTTCTAATACTGAGTTGAACTAGATATGCCCCGTTTGTGTAGGAAGCACAGTTCTTTTGTTCTGAGCTAGCTCACTGTACTGGCCCTATAGGAAACACAGTGGAGTGCAAGAGTGCCTGTTTCTCAAAAGCAGAGTGTTTTTCTTGTAAGGCCGACTGGGGTTTAATACAACTTCCTAAACGGAGTTGAATCACATTCAGTTTCAAGTTCTAGCATTAAGTGTTAATTCAGGGTCAGAACAACACTATTGTGTTATTCTGGCCATAAACAGTGCAAATAGCACTCGCGTCTGTTCCCAGCAAATACAGTGTATTGGACTGAAGAGAAGCTCCTGTTTTACTTAGTTTCCAATACTGAGTTGAACTAGATATGCCCCGTTTGTGTAGGAAGCACAGTTCTTTTGTTCTGAGCTAGCTCACTGTCCTGGCCCTGTAGGAAACACAGTGGAGTGCAAGAGTGCCTGTTTTCAAAAGCAGAGTGTTTTTCTTGTAAGGCCGACTGGGGTTTAACACAACTTCCTAAGCGGAGTTGAATCACATTCAGTTTCAAGTTCTAGCATTAAGTGTTAATTCAGGTTAAGAACACCACTATTGTGCTATTCTGGCCATAAACAGTGCAAATAGCACTCGCGTCTGTTCCCAGCAAATACAGTGTATTAGACTGAAGAGAAGCTCCTGTTTTACTTAGTTTCCAATACTGAGTTGAACTAGATATGCCCCGTTTGTGTAGGAAGCACAGTTCTTTTGTTCTGAGCTAGCTCACTGTACTGGCCCTATAGGAAACACAGTGGAGTGCAAGAGTGCCTGTTTCTCAAAAGCAGAGTGTTGTTCTTATAAGGCCGTCTGGGGTTTAATACGACTTCCTAAACGGAGTTGAATCACATTCAGTTTCAAGTTCTAGCATTAAGTGTTAATTCAGGGTCAGAACACCACTATTGTGCTATTCTGGCCATAAACAGTGCAAATAGCACTCGCGTCTGTTCCCAGCAAATACAGTGTATTGGACTGAAGAGAAACTCCTGTTTTACTTAGTTTCCAATACTGAGTTGAACTAGATATGCCCCGTTTGTGTAGGAAGCACAGTTCTTTTGTTCTGAGCTAGCTCACTCTATTGGCCCTATGGGAAACACAGTGGAGTGCAAGAGTGCCTGTTTCTCAAAAGCAGAGTGTTTTTCTTGTAAGGCCGACTGGGGTTTAATACAACTTCCTAAACGGAGTTGAATCACATTCAGTTTCAAGTTCTAGCATTACGTGTTAATTAAGGGTAAAAACACCACTATTGTGCTATTCTGGCCATAAACATTGCAAATAGCACTCGCGTCTGTTCCCAGCAAATACAGTGTATTGGACTGAAGAGAAGCTCCTGTTTTACTTAGTTTCCAATACTGAGTTGAACTAGATATGCCCCGTTTGTGTAGGAAGCACAGTTCTTTTGTTCTATGCTAGCTCAATGTACTGGCCCTATAGGAAACACAGTGGAGTGCAAGAGTGCCTGTTTCAAAAGCAGAGTGTTTTTCTTATAAGGCCGACTGGGGTTTAATACGACTTCCTAAACGGAGTTGAATCACATTCAGTTTCAAGTTCTAGCATTAAGTGTTAATTCAGGGTAAGAACACCACTATTGTACTATTCTGGCCATAAACAGTGCAAATAGCACTCGCCTCTGTTCCCAGCAAATACAGTGTATTGGACTGAAGAGAAGCTCCTGTTTTACTTAGTTTCCAATACTGAGTTGAACTAGATATGCCCCGTTTGTGTAGGAAGCACAGTTCTTTTGTTCTGAGCTAGCTCACTGTACTGGCCCTATGGGAAACACAGTGGAGTGCAAGAGTGCCTGTTTCTCAAAAGCAGAGTGTTTTTCTTGTAAGGCCGACTGGGGTTTAATACAACTTCCTAAACGGAGTTGAATCACATTCAGTTTCAAGTTCTAGCATTACGTGTTAATTCAGGGTAAGAACACCACTATTGTGCTATTCTGGCCATAAATAGTGCAAATAGCACTCGCGTCTGTTCCCAGCAAATACAGTGTATTGGACTGAACAGAAGCTCCTGTTTTACATAGTTTCTAATACTGAGTTGAACTAGATATGCCCCGTTTGTGTAGGAAGCACATTTCTTTTGTTCTGAGCTAGCTCACTGTACTGGCCCTATAGGAAACACAGTGGCGTGCAAGAGTGCCTGTTTCTCAAAAGCAGAGTGTTTTTCTTGTAAGGCCGACTGGGGTTTAATACAACTTCCTAAACGGAGTTGAATCACATTCAGTTTCAAGTTCTAGCATTAAGTGTTAATTCAGGGTCAGAACACCACTATTGTGTTATTCTGTCCATAAACAGTGCAAATAGCACTCGCGTCTGTTCCCAGCAAATACAGTGTATTGGACTGAAGAGAAGCTCCTGTTTTACTTAGTTTCCAATACTGAGTTCAACTAGATATTCTCCGTTTGTGTAGGAAGCACAGTTCTTTTGTTCTGAGCTAGCTCACTGTACTGGCCCTATAGGAAACACAGTGGAGTGCAAGAGTACCTGTTTCTCAAAAGCAGAGTGTTTTTCTTGTAAGGCCAACTGGGGTTTAATACAACTTCCTAAACGGAGTTGAATCACATCCAGTTTCAAGTTCTAGCATTACGTGTTAATTCAGGGTAAGAACACCACTATTGTGCTATTTTGGCCATAAACAGTGCAAATAGCACTCGCGTCTGTTCCCAGCAAATACAATGTATTGGACTGAAGAGAAGCTCCTGTTTTACTTAGTTTCCAGTACTGAGTTGAACTAGATATGCCCCGTTTGTGTAGGAAGCACAGTTCTTTTGTTCTGAGCTAGCTCACTGTACTGGCCCTATAGGAAACACAGTAGAGTGCAAGAGTGCCTGTTTCTCAAAAGCAGAGTGTTTTTCTTGTAAGGCCGACTGGGGTTTAATACAACTTCCTAAACGGAGTTGAATCACATTCAGTTTCAAGTTCTAGCATTAAGTGTTAATTCAGGGTCAGAACACCACTATTGTGCTATTCTGGCCATAAACAGTGCAAATAGCACTCGCGTCTGTTCCTGCAAATACAGTGTATTGGACTGAAGAGAAGCTCCTGTTTTACATAGTTTCCAATACTGAGTTGAACTAGATATGCCCCGTTTGTGTAGGAAGCACAGTTCTTTTGTTCTGAGCTAGCTCACTCTACTGGCCCTATAGGAAACACAGTGGAATGCAAGAGTGCCTGTTTCTCAAAAGCAGAGTGTTTTTCTTGTAAGGCCGACTGGGGTTTAATACAACTTCCTAAACGGAGTTGAATCACATTCAGTTTCAAGTTCTAGCATTAAGTGTTAATTCAGGGTAAGAACACCACTATTGTGTTATTCTGGCCATAGACAGTGCAAATAGCACTTGCTTCTGTTCCCAGCAAATACAGTGTAGTGGACTGAAGAGAATCTCCTGTTTTACTTAGTTTCCAATACTGAGTTGAACTAGATATGCCCCGTTTGTGTAGGAAGCACAGTTCTTTTGTTCTGAGCTAGCTCACTCTACTAGCCCTATAGGAAACACAGTAGAGTGCAAGAGTGCCTGTTTCTCAAAAGCAGAGTGTTTTTCTTGTAAGGCCGACTGGGGTTTAATACAACTTCCTAAACGGAGTTGAATCACATTCAGTTTCAAGTGCTAGCATTAAGTGTTAATTCAGGGTCAGAACACCACTATTGTGTTATTCTGGCCATAAACAGTGCAAATAGCACTCGCGTCTGTTCCCAGCAAATACAGTGTATTGGACTGAAGAGAAGCTCCTGTTTTACTTAGTTTCCAATACTGAGTTGAACTAGATATGCCCCGTTTGTGTAGGAAGCACAGTTCTTTTGTTCTGAGCTAGCTCACTGTACTGGCCCTATAGGAAACACAGTGGAGTGCAAGAGTGCCTGTTCTCAAAAGCAGAGTGATTTTCTTGTAAGGCCGACTGGGGTTTAATACAACCCCCTAAGCGGAGTTGAATCACATTCAGTTTCAAGTTCTAGCATTAAGTGTTAATTCAGGGTCAGAACACCACTATTGTGCTATTCTGGCCATAAACAGTGCAAATAGCACTCGGGTCTGTTCCCAGCAAATACAGTGTATTAGACTGAAGAGAAGCTCCTGTTTTACTTAGTTTCCAATACTGAGTTGAACTAGATATGCCCCGTTTGTGTAGGAAGCACAGTTCTTTTGTTCTGAGCTAGCTCACTCTACTGGCCCTATAGGAAACACAGTGGAATGCAAGAGTGCCTGTTTCTCAAAAGCAGAGTGTTTTTCTTGTAAGGCCGACTGGGGTTTAATACAACCTCCTAAACGGAGTTGAATCACATTCAGTTTCAAGTTCTAGCATTACGTGTTAATTCAGGGTAAAAACACCACTATTGTGCTATTCTGGCCATAAACAGTGCAAATAGCACTCGCGTCTGTTCCCAGCAAATACAGTGTATTGGACTGAAGAGAAGCTCCTGTTTTACTTAGTTTCCAATCCTGAGTTGAACTAGATATGCCCCGTTTGTGTAGGAAGCACAGTTCTTTTGTTCTGAGCTAGCTCACTGTACTGGCCCTATAGGAAACACAGTGGAGTGCAAGAGTGCCTGTTTCTCAAAAGCAGAGTGTTTTTCTTGTAAGGCCGACGGGGGTTTAATACAACTTCCTAAACGGAGTTGAATCACATTCAGTTTCAAGTTCTAGCATTAAGTGTTAATTCAGGGTAAGAACACCACAATTGTGCTATTCTGGCCATAAACAGTGCAAATAGCACTCTCGTCTGTTCCCAGCAAATACAGTGTATTGGACTGAACAGAAGCTCCTGTTTTACATAGTTTCTAATACTGAGTTGAACTAGATATGCCCCGTTTGTGTAGCAAGCACAGTTCTTTTGTTCTGAGCTAGCTCACTCTACTGGCCCTTTAGGAAACACAGTAGAGTGCAAGAGTGCCTGTTTCTCAAAAGCAGAGTGTTTTTCTTGTAAGGCCGACTGGGGTTTAATACAACTTCCTAAACGGAGTTGAATCACATTCAGTTTCAAGTTCTAGCATTAAGTGTTAATTCAGGGTCAGAACACCACTATTGTGTTATTCTGGCCATAAACAGTGCAAATAGCACTCTCGTCTGTTCCCAGCAAATACAGTGTATTGGACTGAAGAGAAGCTCCTGTTTTACTTAGTTTCCAATACTGAGTTGAACTAGATATGCCCCGTTTGTGTAGGAAGCACAGTTCTTTTGTTCTGAGCTAGCTCTCTGTACTGGCCCTATAGGAAACACAGTGGAGTGCAAGAGTGCCTGTTTCTCAAAAGCAGAGTGTTGTTCTTATAAGGCTGTCTGGGGTTTAATACGACTTCCTAAACGGAGTTGAATCACATTCAGTTTCAAGTTCTAGCATTAAGTGTTAATTCAGGGTCAGAACACCACTATTGTGCTATTCTGGCCATAAACAGTGCAAATAGCACTCGCGTCTGTTCCCATCAAATACAGTGTATTGGACTGAAGAGAAGCTCCTGTTTTACTTAGTTTCCAATACTGAGTTGAACTAGATATGCCCCGTTTGTGTAGGAAGCACAGTTCTTTTGTTCTGAGCTAGCTCACTGTACTGGCCCTATAGGAAACACAGTGGAGTGCAAGAGTGCCTGTTCTCAAAAGCAGAGTGTTTTTCTTGTAAGGCCGACTGGGGTTTAACACAACTTCCTAAGCGGAGTTGAATCACATTCAGTTTCAAGTGCTAGCATTAAGTGTTAATTCAGGGTAAGAACACCACTATTGTGCTATTCTGGCCATAAACAGAGCAAATAGCACTCGCGTCTGTTCCCAGCAAATACAGTGTATTAGACTGAAGAGAAGCACCTGTTTTACTTAGTTTCCAATACTGAGTTGAACTAGATATGCCCCGTTTGTGTAGGAAGCACAGTTCTTTTGTTCTGAGCTAGCTCACTGTACTGGCCCTATAGGAAACACAGTGGAGTGCAAGAGTGCCTGTTTCTCAAAAGCAGAGTGTTGTTCTTATAAGGCTGTCTGGGGTTTAATACGACTTCCTAAACGGAGTTGAATCACATTCAGTTTCAAGTTATAGCATTAAGTGTTAATTCAGGGTCAGAACACCACTATTGTGCTATTCTGGCCATAAACAGTGCAAATAGCACTCGCGTCTGTTCCCAGCAAATACAGTGTATTGGACTGAAGAGAAGCTCCTGTTTTACTTAGTTTCCAATACTGAGTTGAACTAGATATGCCCCGTTTGTGTAGGAAGCACAGTTCTTTTGTTCTGAGCTAGCTCACTCTACTGGCCCTATGGGAAACACAGTGGAGTGCAAGAGTGCCTGTTTCTCAAAAGCAGAGTGTTTTTCTTGTAAGGCCGACTGGGGTTTAATACAACTTCCTAAACGGAGTTGAATCACATTCAGTTTCAAGTTCTAGCATTACGTGTTAATTCAGGGTAAAAACACCACTATTGTGCTATTCTGGCCATAAACAGTGCAAATAGCACTCGCGTCTGTTCCCAGCAAATACAGTGTATTGGACTGAAGAGAAGCTCCTGTTTTACTTAGTTTCCAATACTGACTTGAACTAGATATGCCCCGTTTGTGTAGGAAGCACAGTTCTTTTGTTCTGAGCTAGCTCACTGTACTGGCCCTATAGGAAACACAGTGGAGTGCAAGAGTGCCTGTTTCTCAAAAGCAGAGTGTTTTTCTTATAAGGCCGACTGGGGTTTAATACGACTTCCTAAACGGAGTTGAATCACATTCAGTTTCAAGTTCTAACATTAAGTGTTAATTCAGGGTCAGAACACCACTATTGTGCTATTCTGGCCATAAATAGTGCAAATAGCACTCGCGTCTGTTCCCAGCAAATACAGTGTATTGGACTGAAGAGAAGCTCCTGTTTTACTTAGTTTCCAATACTGAGTTGAACTAGATATGCCCCGTTTGTGTAGGAAGCACAGTTCTTTTGTTCTGAGCTAGCTCACTGTACTGGCCCTATAGGAAACACAGTGGAGTGCAAGAGTGCCTGTTTCTCAAAAGCAGAGTGTTTTTCTTGTAAGGCCGACTGGGGTTTAATACGACTTCCTAAACGGAGTTGAATCACATTCAGTTTCAAGTTCTAGCATTAAGTGTTAATTCAGGGTCAGAACACCACAATTGTGCTATTCTGGCCATAAACAGTGCAAATAGCACTCTCGTCTGTTCCCAGCAAATACAGTGTATTGGACTGAACAGAAGCTCCTGTTTTACATAGTTTCTAATACTGAGTTGAACTAGATATGCCCCGTTTGTGTAGCAAGCACAGTTCTTTTGTTCTGAGCTAGCTCACTGTACTGGCCCTATAGGAAACACAGTAGAGTGCAAGAGTGCCTGTTTCTCAAAAGCAGAGTGTTTTTCTTGTAAGGCCGACTGGGGTTTAATACAACTTCCTAAACGGAGTTGAATCACATTCAGTTTCAAGTTCTAGCATTAAGTGTTAATTCAGGGTAAGAACACAACTATTGTGTTATTCTGGCCATAAACAGTGCAAATAGCACTCACGTCTGTTCCCAGCAAATACAGTGTATTGGACTGAAGAGAAGCTCCTGTTTTACTTAGTTTCCAATACTGAGTTGAACTAGATATGCCCCGTTTGTGTAGGAAGCACAGTTCTTTTGTTCTGAGCTAGCTCACTGTACTGGCCCTATAGGAAACACAGTGGAGTGCAAGAGTGCCTGTTTCTCAAAAGCTGAGTGTTTTTCTTGTAAGGCCGACTGGGGTTTAATACAACTTCCTAAACGGAGTTGAATCACATTCAGTTTCAAGTTCTAGCATTAAGTGTTAATTCAGGGTCAGAACACCACAATTGTGCTATTCTGGCCATAAACAGTGCAAATAGCACTCTCGTCTGTTCCCAGCAAATACAGTGTATTGGACTGAACATAAGCTCCTGTTTTACATAGTTTCTAATACTGAGTTGAACTAGATATGCCCCGTTTGTGTAGGAAGCACAGTTCTTTTGTTCTGAGCTAGCTCACTCTACTGGCCCTATAGGAAACACAGTAGAGTGCAAGAGTGCCTGTTTCTCAAAAGCAGAGTGTTTTTCTTGTAAGGCCGACTGGGGTTTAATACAACTTCCTAAACGGAGTTGAATCACATTCAGTTTCAAGTTCTAGCATTAAGTGTTAATTCAGGGTCAGAACACCACTATTGTGTTATTCTGGCCATAAACAGTGCAAATAGCACTCGCGTCTGTTCCCAGCAAATACAGTGTATTGGACTGAAGAGAAGCTCCTGTTTTACTTAGTTTCCAATACTGAGTTGAACTAGATATGCCCCGTTTGTGTAGGAAGCACAGTTCTTTTTTTCTGAGCTAGCTCACTGTACTGGCCCTATAGGAAACACAGTGGAGTGCAAGAGTGCCTGTTCTCAAAAGCAGAGTGTTTTTCTTGTAAGACCGACTGGGGTTTAACACAACTTCCTAAGCGGAGTTGAATCACATTCAGTTTCAAGTTCTAGCATTAAGTGTTAATTCAGGGTAAGAACACCACTATTGTGCTATTCTGGCCATAAACAGTGCAAATAGCACTCGCGTCTGTTCCCAGCAAAAACAGTGTATTAGACTGAAGAGAAGCTCCTGTTTTACTTAGTTTCCAATACTGAGTTGAACTAGATATGCCCCGTTTGTGTAGGAAGCACAGTTCTTTTGTTCTGAGCTAGCTCACTGTACTGGCCCTATAGGAAACACAGTGGAGTGCAAGAGTGCCTGTTTCTCAAAAGCAGAGTGTTTTTCTTATAAGGCCGACTGGGGTTTAATACGACTTGTTAAACGGAGTTGAATCACATTCAGTTTCAAGTTCTAGCATTAAGTGTTAATTCAGGGTCAGAACACCACTATTGTGCTATTCTGGCCATAAACAGTGCAAATAGCACTCGCGTCTGTTCCCAGCAAATACAGTGTATTGGACTGAAGAGAAGCTCCTGTTTTACTTAGTTTCCAATACTGAGTTGAACTAGATATGCCCCGTTTGTGTAGGAAGCACAGTTCTTTTGTTCTGAGCTAGCTCACTGTACTGGCCTTATAGGAAACACAGTGGAGTGCAAGAGTGCCTGTTTCTCAAAAGCAGAGTGTTTTTCTTGTAAGGCCGACTGGGGTTTAATACAACTTCATAAACGGAGTTGAATCACATTCAGTTTCAAGTTCTAGCATTACGTGTTAATTCAGGGTAAAAACACCACTATTGTGCTATTCTGGCCATAAATAGTGCAAATAGCACTAGCGTCTGTTCCCAGCAAATACAGTGTATTGGACTGAACAGAAGCTCCTGTTTTACATAGTTTCTAATACTGAGTTGAACTAGATATGCCCCGTTTGTGTAGCAAGCACAGTTCTTTTGTTCTGAGCTAGCTCACTCTACTGGCCCTTTAGGAAACACAGTAGAGTGCAAGAGTGCCTGTTTCTCAAAAGCAGAGTGTTTTTCTTGTAAGGCCGACTGGGGTTTAATACAACTTCCTAAACGGAGTTGAATCACATTCAGTTTCAAGTTCTAGCATTAAGTGTTAATTCAGGGTCAGAACACCACTATTGTGTTATTCTGGCCATAAACAGTGCAAATAGCACTCTCGTCTGTTCCCAGCAAATACAGTGTATTGGACTGAAGAGAAGCTCCTGTTTTCCTTATTTTCCAATACTGAGTTGAACTAGATATGCCCCGTTTGTGTAGGAAGCACAGTTCTTTTGTTCTGAGCTAGCTCTCTGTACTGGCCCTATAGGAAACACAGTGGTGTGCAAGAGTGCCTGTTTCTCAAAAGCAGAGTGTTGTTCTTATAAGGCTGTCTGGGGTTTAATACGACTTCCTAAACGGAGTTGAATCACATTCAGTTTCAAGTTCTAGCATTAAGTGTTAATTCAGGGTAAGAACACCACTATTGTGCTATTCTGGCCATAAACAGTGCAAATAGCACTCGCGTCTGTTCCCATCAAATACAGTGTATTGGACTGAAGAGAAGCTCCTGTTTTACTTAGTTTCCAATACTGAGTTGAACTAGATATGCCCCGTTTGTGTAGGAAGCACAGTTCTTTTGTTCTGAGCTAGCTCACTGTACTGGCCCTATAGGAAACACAGTGGAGTGCAAGAGTGCCTGTTCTCAAAAGCAGAGTGTTTTTCTTGTAAGGCCGACTGGGGTTTAACACAACTTCCTAAGCGGAGTTGAATCACATTCAGTTTCAAGTGCTAGCATTAAGTGTTAATTCAGGGTAAGAACACCACTATTGTGCTATTCTGGCCATAAACAGTGCAAATAGCACTCGCGTCTGTTCCCAGCAAATACAGTGTATTAGACTGAAGAGAAGCACCTGTTTTACTTAGTTTCCAATACTGAGTTGAACTAGATATGCCCCGTTTGTGTAGGAAGCACAGTTCTTTTGTTCTCAGCTAGCTCACTGTACTGGCCCTATAGGAAACACAGTGGAGTGCAAGAGTGCCCGTTTCTCAAAAGCAGAGTGTTGTTCTTATAAGGCTGTCTGGGGTTTAATACGACTTCCTAAACGGAGTTGAATCACATTCAGTTTCAAGTTCTAGCATTAAGTGTTAATTCAGGGTCAGAACACCACTATTGTGCTATTCTGGCCATAAACAGTGCAAATAGCACTCGCGTCTGTTCCCAGCAAATACAGTGTATTGGACTGAAGAGAAGCTCCTGTTTTACTTAGTTTCCAATACTGAGTTGAACTAGATATGCCCCGTTTGTGTAGGAAGCACAGTTCTTTTGTTCTGAGCTAGCTCACTCTACTGGCCCTATGGGAAACACAGTGGAGTGCAAGAGTGCCTGTTTCTCAAAAGCAGAGTGTTTTTCTTGTAAGGCCGACTGGGGTTTAATACAACTTCCTAAACGGAGTTGAATCACATTCAGTTTCAAGTTCTAGCATTACGTGTTAATTCAGGGTAAAAACACCACTATTGTGCTATTCTGGCCATAAACAGTGCAAATAGCACTCGCGTCTGTTCCCAGCAAATACAGTGTATTGGACTGAAGAGAAGCTCCTGTTTTACTTAGTTTCCAATACTGAGTTGAACTAGATATGCCCCGTTTGTGTAGGAAGCACAGTTCTTTTGTTCTGAGCTAGCTCACTGTACTGGCCCTATAGGAAACACAGTGGAGTGCAAGAGTGCCTGTTTCTCAAAAGCAGAGTGTTTTTCTTATAAGGCCGACTGGGGTTTAATACGACTTCCTAAACGGAGTTGAATCACATTCAGTTTCAAGTTCTAACATTAAGTGTTAATTCAGGGTCAGAACACCACTATTGTGCTATTCTGGCCATAAATAGTGCAAATAGCACTCGCGTCTGTTCCCAGCAAATACAGTGTATTGGACTGAAGAGAAGCTCCTGTTTTACTTAGTTTCCAATACTGAGTTGAACTAGATATGCCCCGTTTGTGTAGGAAGCACAGTTCTTTTGTTCTGAGCTAGCTCACTCTACTGGCCCTATAGGAAACACAGTGGAGTGCAAGAGTGCCTGTTTCTCAAAAGCAGAGTGTTTTTCTTGTAAGGCCGACTGGGGTTTAATACAGCTTCCTAAACGGAGTTGAATCACATTCAGTTTCAAGTTCTAGCATTACGTGTTAATTCAGGGTAAAAACACCACAATTGTGCTATTCTGGCCATAAACAGTGCAAATAGCACTCGCGTCTGTTCCCAGCAAATACAGTGTATTGGACTGAAGAGAAGCTCCTGTTTTACTTAGTTTCCAATACTGAGTTGAACTAGATATGCCCCGATTGTGTAGGAAGCACAGTTCTTTTGTTCTGAGCTAGCTCACTGTACTGGCCGTATAGGAAACACAGTGGAGTGCAAGAGTGCCTGTTTCTCAAAAGCAGAGTGTTTTTCTTGTAAGGCCGACTGGGGTTTAATACGACTTCCTAAACGGAGTTGAATCACATTCAGTTTCAAGTTCTAGCATTAAGTGTTAATTCAGGGTCAGAACACCACAATTGTGCTATTCTGGCCATAAACAGTGCAAATAGCACTCTCGTCTGTTCCCAGCAAATACAGTGTATTGGACTGAACAGAAGCTCCTGTTTTACATAGTTTCTAATACTGAGTTGAACTAGATATGCCCCGTTTGTGTAGCAAGCACAGTTCTTTTGTTCTGAGCTAGCTCACTGTACTGGCCCTATAGGAAACACAGTAGAGTGCAAGAGTGCCTGTTTCTCAAAAGCAGAGTGTTTTTCTTGTAAGGCCGACTGGGGTTTAATACAACTTCCTAAACGGAGTTGAATCACATTCAGTTTCAAGTTCTAGCATTAAGTGTTAATTCAGGGTAAGAACACAACTATTGTGTTATTCTGGCCATAAACAGTGCAAATAGCACTCACGTCTGTTCCCAGCAAATACAGTGTATTGGACTGAAGAGAAGCTCCTGTTTTACTTAGTTTCCAATACTGAGTTGAACTAGATATGCCCCGTTTGTGTAGGAAGCACAGTTCTTTTGTTCTGAGCTAGCTCACTGTACTGGCCCTATAGGAAACACAGTGGAGTGCAAGAGTGCCTGTTTCTCAAAAGCTGAGTGTTTTTCTTGTAAGGCCGACTGGGGTTTAATACAACTTCCTAAACGGAGTTGAATCACATTCAGTTTCAAGTTCTAGCATTAAGTGTTAATTCAGGGTCAGAACACCACAATTGTGCTATTCTGGCCATAAACAGTGCAAATAGCACTCTCGTCTGTTCCCAGCAAATACAGTGTATTGGACTGAACATAAGCTCCTGTTTTACATAGTTTCTAATACTGAGTTGAACTAGATATGCCCCGTTTGTGTAGGAAGCACAGTTCTTTTGTTCTGAGCTAGCTCACTCTACTGGCCCTATAGGAAACACAGTAGAGTGCAAGAGTGCCTGTTTCTCAAAAGCAGAGTGTTTTTCTTGTAAGGCCGACTGGGGTTTAATACAACTTCCTAAACGGAGTTGAATCACATTCAGTTTCAAGTTCTAGCATTAAGTGTTAATTCAGGGTCAGAACACCACTATTGTGTTATTCTGGCCATAAACAGTGCAAATAGCACTCGCGTCTGTTCCCAGCAAATACAGTGTATTGGACTGAAGAGAAGCTCCTGTTTTACTTAGTTTCCAATACTGAGTTGAACTAGATATGCCCTGTTTGTGTAGGAAGCACAGTTCTTTTTTTCTGAGCTAGCTCACTGTACTGGCCCTATAGGAAACACAGTGGAGTGCAAGAGTGCCTGTTCTCAAAAGCAGAGTGTTTTTCTTGTAAGACCGACTGGGGTTTAACACAACTTCCTAAGCGGAGTTGAATCACATTCAGTTTCAAGTTCTAGCATTAAGTGTTAATTCAGGGTAAGAACACCACTATTGTGCTATTCTGGCCATAAACAGTGCAAATAGCACTCGCGTCTGTTCCCAGCAAAAACAGTGTATTAGACTGAAGAGAAGCTCCTGTTTTACTTAGTTTCCAATACTGAGTTGAACTAGATATGCCCCGTTTGTGTAGGAAGCACAGTTCTTTTGTTCTGAGCTAGCTCACTGTACTGGCCCTATAGGAAACACAGTGGAGTGCAAGAGTGCCTGTTTCTCAAAAGCAGCGTGTTTTTCTTATAAGGCCGACTGGGGTTTAATACGACTTGTTAAACGGAGTTGAATCACATTCAGTTTCAAGTTCTAGCATTAAGTGTTAATTCAGGGTCAGAACACCACTATTGTGCTATTCTGGCCATAAACAGTGCAAATAGCACTCGCGTCTGTTCCCAGCAAATACAGTGTATTGGACTGAAGAGAAGCTCCTGTTTTACTTAGTTTCCAATACTGAGTTGAACTAGATATGCCCCGTTTGTGTAGGAAGCACAGTTCTTTTGTTCTGAGCTAGCTCACTGTACTGGCCTTATAGGAAACACAGTGGAGTGCAAGAGTGCCTGTTTCTCAAAAGCAGAGTGTTTTTCTTGTAAGGCCGACTGGGGTTTAATACAACTTCATAAACGGAGTTGAATCACATTCAGTTTCAAGTTCTAGCATTACGTGTTAATTCAGGGTAAAAACACCACTATTGTGCTATTCTGGCCATAAATAGTGCAAATAGCACTAGCGTCTGTTCCCAGCAAATACAGTGTATTGGACTGAAGAGAAGCTCCTGTTTTACATAGTTTCTAATACTGAGTTGAACTAGATATGCCCCGTTTGTGTAGGAAGCACAGTTCTTTTGTTCTGAGCTAGCTCACTGTACTGGCCCTATAGGAAACACAGTGGAGTGCAAGAGTGCCTGTTTCTCAAAAGCAGAGTGTTTTTCTTGTAAGGCCGACTGGGGTTTAATACGACTTCCTAAACGGAGTTGAATCACATTCAGTTTCAAGTTCTAGCATTAAGTGTTAATTCAGGGTCAGAACACCACTATTGTGCCATTCTGGACATAAACAGTGCAAATAGCACTCGCGTCTGTTCCCAGCAAATACAGTGTATTGGACTGAAGAGAAGCTCCTGTTTTACTTAGTTTCCAATACTGAGTTGAACTAGATATGCCCCGTTTGTGTAGGAAGCACAGTTCTTTTGTTCTGAGCTAGCTCACTGTACTGGCCTTATAGGAAACACAGTGGAGTGCAAGAGTGCCTGTTTCTCAAAAGCAGAGTGTTTTTCTTGTAAGGCCGACTGGGGTTTAATACAACTTCCTAAACGGAGTTGAATCACATTCAGTTTCAAGTTCTAGCATTACGTGTTAATTCAGGGTAAAAACACCACTATTGTGCTATTCTGGCCATAAATAGTGCAAATAGCACTAGCGTCTGTTCCCAGCAAATACAGTGTATTGGACTGAAGAGAAGCTCCTGTTTTACATAGTTTCTAATACTGAGTTGAACTAGATATGCCCCGTTTGTGTAGGAAGCACAGTTCTTTTGTTCTGAGCTAGCTCACTGTACTGGCCCTATAGGAAACACAGTGGAGTGCAAGAGTGCCTGTTTCTCAAAAGCAGAGTGTTTTTCTTGTAAGGCCGACTCGGGTTTAATACAACTTCCTAAACGGAGTTGAATCACATTCAGTTTCAAGTTCTAGCATTAAGTGTTAATTCAGGGTCAGAACACCACTATTGTGTTATTCTGGCCATAAACAGTGCAAATAGCACTCGCGTCTGTTCCCAGCAAATACAGTGTATTGGACTGAAGAGAAGCTCCTGTTTTACTTAGTTTCCAATACTGAGTTGAACTAGATATGCCCCGTTTGTTTAGGAAGCACAGTTCTTTTGTTCTGAGCTAGCTCACTGTCCTGGCCCTGTAGGAAACACAGTGGAGTGCAAGAGTGCCTGTTCTCAAAAGCAGAGTGTTTTTCTTGTAAGGCCGACTGGGGTTTAACACAACTTCCTAAGCGGAGTTGAATCACATTCAGTTTCAAGTTCTAGCATTAAGTGTTAATTCAGGGTCAGAACACCACTATTGTGCTATTCTGGCCATAAACAGTGCAAATAGCACTCGCGTCTGTTCCCAGCAAATACAGTGTATTGGACTGAAGAGAAGCTCCTGTTTTACATAGTTTCCAATACTGAGTTGAACTAGATATGCCCCGTTTGTGTAGGAAGCACAGTTCTTTTGTTCTGAGCTAGCTCACTGTACTGGCCCTATAGGAAACACAGTGGAATGCAAGAGTGCCTGTTTCTCAAAAGCAGAGTGTTTTTCTTGTAAGGCCGACTGGGGTTTAATACAACTTCCTAAACGGAGTTGAATCACATTCAGTTTCAAGTTCTAGCATTAAGTGTTAATTCAGGGTAAGAACACCACTATTGTGTTATTCTGGCCATAGACAGTGCAAATAGCACTTGCTTCTGTTCCCAGCAAATACAGTGTAGTGGACTGAAGAGAATCTCCTGTTTTACTTCGTTTCCAATACTGAGTTGAACTAGATATGCCCCGTTTGTGTAGGAAGCACAGTTCTTTTGTTCTGAGCTAGCTCACTGTACTGGCCTTATAGGAAACACAGTGGAGTGCAAGAGTGCCTGTTCTCAAAAGCAGAGTGATTTTCTTGTAAGGCCGACTGGGGTTTAACACAACTTCCTAAGCGGAGTTGAATCACATTCAGTTTCAAGTTCTAGCATTAAGTGTTAATTCAGGGTCAGAACACCACTATTGTGCTATTCTGGCCATAAACAGTGCAAATAGCACTCGGGTCTGTTCCCAGCAAATACAGTGTATTAGACTGAAGAGAAGCTCCTGTTTTACTTAGTTTCCAATACTGAGTTGAACTAGATATGCCCCGTTTGTGTAGGAAGCACAGTTCTTTTGTTCTGAGCTAGCTCACTGTACTGGCCCTATAGGAAACACAGTGGAATGCAAGAGTGCCTGTTTCTCAAAAGCAGAGTGTTTTTCTTGTAAGGCCGACTGGGGTTTAATACAACTTCCTAAACGGAGTTGAATCACATTCAGTTTCTAGTTCTAGCATTACGTGTTAATTCAGGGTAAAAACACCACTATTGTGCTATTCTGGCCATAAACAGTGCAAATAGCACTCGCATCTGTTCCCAGCAAATACAGTGTATTGGACTGAAGAGAAGCTCCTGTTTTACTTAGTTTCCAATCCTGAGTTGAACTAGATATGCCCCGTTTGTGTAGGAAGCACAGTTCTTTTGTTCTGAGCTAGCTCACTGTACTGGCCCTATAGGAAACACAGTGGAGTGCAAGAGTGCCTGTTTCTCAAAAGCAGAGTGTTTTTCTTGTAAGGCCGACGGGGGTTTAATACAACTTCCTAAACGGAGTTGAATCACATTCAGTTTCAAGTTCTAGCATTAAGTGTTAATTCAGGGTCAGAACACCACAATTGTGCTATTCTGGCCATAAACAGTGCAAATAGCACTCTCGTCTGTTCCCAGCAAATACAGTGTATTGGACTGAACAGAAGCTCCTGTTTTACATAGTTTCTAATACTGAGTTGAACTAGATATGCCCCGTTTGTGTAGCAAGCACAGTTCTTTTGTTCTGAGCTAGCTCACTCTACTGGCCCTTTAGGAAACACAGTAGAGTGCAAGAGTGCCTGTTTCTCAAAAGCAGAGGGTTTTTCTTGTAAGGCCGACTGGGGTTTAATACAACTTCCTAAACGGAGTTGAATCACATTCAGTTTCAAGTTCTAGCATTAAGTGTTAATTCAGGGTCAGAACACCACTATTGTGTTATTCTGGCCATAAACAGTGCAAATAGCACTCTCGTCTGTTCCCAGCAAATACAGTGTATTGGACTGAAGACAAGCTCCTGTTTTACTTAGTTTCCAATACTGAGTTGAACTAGATATGCCCCGTTTGTGTAGGAAGCACAGTTCTTTTGTTCTGAGCTAGCTCACTGTACTGGCCCTATAGGAAACACAGTGGAGTGCAAGAGTGCCTGTTTCAAAAAGCAGAGTGTTGTTCTTATAAGGCTGTCTGGGGTTTAATACGACTTCCTAAACGGAGTTGAATCACATTCAGTTTCAAGTTCTAGCATTAAGTGTTTATTCAGGGTCAGAACACCACTATTGTGCTATTCTGGCCATAAACAGTGCAAATAGCACTCGCGTCTGTTCCCAGCAAATACAGTGTATTGGACTGAAGAGAAGCTCCTGTTTTACTTAGTTTCCAATACTGAGTTGAACTAGATATGCCCCGTTTGTGTAGGAAGCACAGTTCTTTTGTTCTGAGCTAGCTCACTGTACTGGCCCTATAGGAAACACAGTGGAGTGCAAGAGTGCCTGTTCTCAAAAGCAGAGTGTTTTTCTTGTAAGGCCGACTGGGGTTTAACACAACTTCCTAAGCGGAGTTGAATCACATTCAGTTTCAAGTTCTAGCATTAAGTGTTAATTCAGGGTAAGAACACCACTATTGTGCTATTCTGGCCATAAACAGTGCAAATAGCACTCGCGTCTGTTCCCAGCAAATACAGTGTATTAGACTGAAGAGAAGCTCCTGTTTTACTTAGTTTCCAATACTGAGTTGAACTAGATATGCCCCGTTTGTGTAGGAAGCACAGTTCTTTTGTTCTGAGCTAGCTCACTGTACTAGCCCTATAGGAAACACAGTGGAGTGCAAGAGTGCCTGTTTCTCAAAAGCAGAGTGTTGTTCTTATAAGGCCGTCTGGGGTTTAATACGACTTCCTAAACGGAGTTGAATCACATTCAGTTTCAAGTTCTAGCATTAAGTGTTAATTCAGGGTCAGAACACCACTATTGTGCTATTCTGGCCATAAACAGTGCAAATAAAACTCGTGTCTGTTCCCAGCAAATACAGTGTATTGGACTGAAGAGAAGCTCCTGTTTTACTTAGTTTCCAATACTGAGTTGAACTAGATATGCCCCGTTTGTGTAGGAAGCACAGTTCTTTTGTTCTGAGCTAGCTCACTGTACTGGCCCTATAGGAAACACAGTGGAATGCAAGAGTGCCTGTTTCTCAAAAGCAGAGTGTTTTTCTTGTAAGGCCGACTGGGGATTAATACAACTTCCTAAACGGAGTTGAATAACATTCAGTTTCTAGTTCTAGCATTACGTGTTAATTCAGGGTCAGAACACCACAATTGTGCTATTCTGGCCATAAACAGTGCAAATAGCACTCTCGTCTGTTCCCAGCAAATACAGTGTATTGGACTGAACAGAAGCTCCTGTTTTACATAGTTTCCAATACTGAGTTGAACTAGATATGCCCCGTTTGTGTAGCAAGTACAGTTCTTTTGTTCTGAGCTAGCTCACTGTACTGGCCCTTTAGGAAACACAGTGGAGTGCAAGAGTGCCTGTTTCTCAAAAGCAGAGTGTTTTTCTTGTAAGGCCGACGGGGGTTTAATACAACTTCCTAAACGGAGTTGAATCACATTCAGTTTCAAGTTCTAGCATTAAGTGTTAATTCAGGGTCAGAACACCACAATTGTGCTATTCTGGCCATAAACAGTGCAAATAGCACTCTCGTCTGTTCCCAGCTAATACAGTGTATTGGACTGAAGACAAGCTCCTGTTTTACTTAGTTTCCAATACTGAGTTGAACTAGATATGCCCCGTTTGTGTAGCAAGTACAGTTCTTTTGTTCTGAGCTAGCTCACTCTACTGGCCCTTTAGGAAACACAGTAGAGTGCAAGAGTGCCTGTTTCTCAAAAGCAGAGGGTTTTTCTTGTAAGGCCGTCTGGGGTTTAATACGACTGCCTAAACGGAGTTGAATCACATTCAGTTTCAAGTTCTAGCATTAAGTGTTTATTCAGGGTCAGAACACCACTATTGTGCTATTCTGGCCATAAACAGTGCAAATAGCACTCGCGTCTGTTCCCAGCAAATACAGTGTATTGGACTGAAGAGAAGCTCCTGTTTTACTTAGTTTCCAATACTGAGTTGAACTAGATATGCCCCGTTTGTGTAGGAAGCACAGTTCTTTTGTTCTGAGCTAGCTCACTGTACTGGCCCTATAGGAAACACAGTGGAGTGCAAGAGTGCCTGTTCTCAAAAGCAGAGTGTTGTTCTTGTAAGGCCGACTGGGGTTTAATACGACTGCCTAAACGGAGTTGAATCACATTCAGTTTCAAGTTCTAGCATTAAGTGTTAATTCAGGGTAAGAACACCACTATTGTGCTATTCTGGCCATAAACAGTGCAAATAGCACTCGCGTCTGTTCCCAGCAAATACAGTGTATTGGACTGAAGAGAAGCTCCTGTTTTACTTAGTTTCCAATCCTGAGTTGAACTAGATATGCCCCGTTTGTGTAGGAAGCACAGTTCTTTTGTTCTGAGCTAGCTCACTGTACTGGCCCTATGGGAAACACAGTGGAGTGCAAGAGTGCCTGTTTCTCAAAAGCAGAGTGTTTTTCTTGTAAGGCCGACGGGGGTTTAATACAACTTCCTAAACGGAGTTGAATCACATTCAGTTTCAAGTTCTAGCATTAAGTGTTAATTCAGGGTCAGAACACCACAATTGTGCTATTCTGGCCATAAACAGTGCAAATAGCACTCGCGTCTGTTCCAAGCAAATACAGTGTATTGGACTGAAGAGAAGCTCCTGTTTTACATAGTTTCTAATCCTGAGTTGAACTAGATATGCCCCGTTTGTGTAGCAAGCACAGTTCTTTTGTTCTGAGCTAGCTCACTCTACTGGCCCTTTAGGAAACACAGTAGAGTGCAAGAGTGCCTGTTTCTCAAAAGCAGAGTGTTGTTCTTGTAAGGCCGACGGGGGTTTAATACAACTTCCTAAACGGAGTTGAATCACATTCAGTTTCAAGTTCTAGCATTAAGTGTTAATTCAGGGTCAGAACACCACTATTGTGCTATTCTGGCCATAAACAGTGCAAATAGCACTCTCGTCTGTTCCCAGCAAATACAGTGTATTGGACTGAACAGAAGCTCCTGTTTTACTTAGTTTCCAATACTGAGTTGAACTAGATATGCCCCGTTTGTGTAGGAAGCACAGTTCTTTTGTTCTGAGCTAGCTCACTGTACTGGCCCTATAGGAAACACAGTGGAGTGCAAGATTGCCTGTTTCTCAAAAGCAGAGTGTTGTTCTTATAAGGCCGTCTGGGGTTTAATACGACTTCCTAAACGGAGTTGAATCACATTCAGTTTCAAGTTCTAGCATTAAGTGTTAATTCAGGGTCAGAACACCACTATTATGCTATTCTGGCCATAAACAGTGCAAATAGCACTCGCGTCTGTTCCCAGCAAATACAGTGTATTGGACTGAAGAGAAGCTCCTGTTTTACTTAGTTTCCAATACTGAGTTGAACTAGATATGCCCCGTTTGTGTAGGAAGCACAGTTCTTTTGTTCTGAGCTAGCTCACTGTACTGGCCCTATAGGAAACACAGTGGAGTGCAAGAGTGCCTGTTCTCAAAAGCAGAGTGTTTTTCTTGTAAGGCCGACTGGGGTTTAACACAACTTCCTAAGCGGAGTTGAATCACATTCAGTTTCAAGTTCTAGCATTAAGTTTTAATTCAGGGTAAGAACACCACTATTGTGCTATTCTGGCCATAAACAGTGCAAATAGCACTCGCGTCTGTTCCCAGCAAATACAGTGTATTAGACTGAAGAGAAGCTCCTGTTTTACTTAGTTTCCAATACTGAGTTGAACTAGATATGCCCCGTTTGTGTAGGAAGCACAGTTCTTTTGTTCTGAGCTAGCTCACTGTACTGGCCCTATAGGAAACACAGTGGAGTGCAAGAGTGCCTGTTTCTCAAAAGCAGAGTGTTGTTCTTATAAGGCCGTCTGGGGTTTAATACGACTTCCTAAACGGAGTTGAATCACATTCAGTTTCAAGTTCTAGCATTAAGTGTTAATTCAGGGTCAGAACACCACTATTGTGCTATTCTGGCCATAAACAGTGCAAATAAAACTCGCGTCTGTTCCCAGCAAATACAGTGTATTGGACTGAAGAGAAGCTCCTGTTTTACTTAGTTTCCAATACTGAGTTGAACTAGATATGCCCCGTTTGTGTAGGAAGCACAGTTCTTTTGTTCTGAGCTAGCTCACTCTACTGGCCCTATGGGAAACACAGTGGAGTGCAAGAGTGCCTGTTTCTCTAAAGCAGAGTGTTTTTCTTGTAAGGCCGACTGGGGTTTAATACAACTTCCTAAACGGAGTTGAATCACATTCAGTTTCAAGTTCTAGCATTACGTGTTAATTCAGGGTAAAAACACCACTATTGTGCTATTCTGGCCATAAACAGTGCAAATAGCACTCGCGTCTGTTCCCAGCAAATACAGTGTATTGGACTGAAGAGAAGCTCCTGTTTTACTTAGTTTCCAATACTGAGTTGAACTAGATATGCCCCGTTTGTGTAGCAAGCACAGTTCTTTTGTTCTGAGCTAGCTCACTCTACTGGCCCTATAGGAAACACAGTAGAGTGCAAGAGTGCCTGTTTCTCAAAAGCAGAGTGTTTTTCTTGTAAGGCCGACTGGGGTTTAATACAACTTCCTAAACGGAGTTGAATCACATTCAGTTTCAAGTTCTAGCATTAAGTGTTAATTCAGGGTCAGAACACCACTATTGTGTTATTCTGGCCATAAACAGTGCAAATAGCACTCGCGTCTGTTCCCAGCAAATACAGTGTATTGGACTGAAGAGAAGCTCCTGTTTTACTTAGTTTCCAATACTGAGTTGAACTTGATGTGCCCCGTTTGTGTAGGAAGCACAGTTCTTTTGTTCTGAGCTAGCTCTCTGTACTGGCCCTATAGGAAACACAGTGGAGTGCAAGAGTGCCTGTTTTTCAAAAGCAGAGTGTTGTTCTTATAAGGCCGTCTGGGGTTTAATACCACTTCCTAAACGGAGTTGAATCACATTCAGTTTCAAGTTCTAGCATTAAGTGTTAATTCAGGGTCAGAACACCACTATTGTGCTCTTCTGGCCATAAACAGTGCAAATAGCACTCGCGTCTGTTCCCAGCAAATACAGTGTATTGGACTGAAGAGAAGCTCCTGTTTTACTTAGTTTCCAATACTGAGTTGAACTAGATATGCCCCGTTTGTGTAGGAAGCACAGTTCTTTTGTTCTGAGCTAGCTCACTGTACTGGCCCTATAGGAAACACAGTGGAGTGCAAGAGTGCTGTTCTCAAAAGCAGAGTGCTTTTCTTGTAAGGCCGACTGGGGTTTAACACAACTTCCTAAGCGGAGTTGAATCACATTCAGTTTCAAGTTCTAGCATTAAGTGATAATTCAGGGTAAGAACACCACTATTGTGCTATTCTGGCCAAAAACAGTGCAAATAGCACTCGCGTCTGTTCCCAGCAAATACAGTGTATTAGACTGAAGAGAAGCTCCTGTTTTACTTAGTTTCCAATACTGAGTTGAACTAGATATGCCCCGTTTGTGTAGGAAGCACAGTTCTTTTGTTCCGAGCTAGCTCACTGTACTGGCCCTATAGGAAACACAGTGGAGTGCAAGAGTGCCTGTTTCTCAAAAGCAGAGTGTTTTTCTTATAAGGCCGACTGGGGTTTAATACGACTTCCTAAACGGAGTTGAATCACATTCAGTTTCAAGTTCTAGCATTAAGTGTTAATTCAGGGTCAGAACACCACTATTGTGCTATTCTGGACATAAACAGTGCAAATAGCACTCGCGTCTGTTCCCAGCAAATACAGTGTATTGGACTGAAGAGAAGCTCCTGTTTTACTTAGTTTCCAATACTGAGTTGAACTAGATATGCCCCGTTTGTGTAGGAAGCACAGTTCTTTTGTTCTGAGCTAGCTCACTGTACTGGCCCTATAGGAAACACAGTGGAGTGCAAGAGTGCCTGTTTCTCAAAAGCAGAGTGTTTTTCTTGTAAGGCCGACTGGGGTTTAATACAACTTCCTAAACGGAGTTGAATCACATTCAGTTTCAAGTTCTAGCATTAAGTGTTAATTCAAGGTAAAAACACCACTATTGTGTTATTCTGGCCATAAATAGTGCAAATAGCACTAGCGTCTGTTCCCAGCAAATACAGTGTATTGGACTGAAGAGAAGCTCCTGTTTTACTTAGTTTCCAATACTGAGTTGAACTAGATATGCCCCGTTTGTGTAGGAAGCACAGTTCTTTTGTTCTGAGCTAGCTCACTGTCCTGGCCCTATAGGAAACACAGTGGAGTGCAAGAGTGCCTGTTCTCAAAAGCAGAGTGTTTTTCTTGTAAGGCCGACTGGGGTTTAACACAACTTCCTAAGCGGAGTTGAATCACATTCAGTTTCAAGTTCTAGCATTACGTGTTAATTCAGGGTCAGAACACCACTATTGTGTTATTCTGGCCATAAACAGTGCAAATAGCACTCGCGTCTGTTCCCAGCAAATACAGTGTATTGGACTGAAGAGAAGCTCCTGTTTTACTTAGTTTCTAATACTGAGTTGAACTAGATATGCCCCGTTTGTGTAGGAAGCACAGTTCTTTTGTTCTGAGCTAGCTCACTGTACTGGCCCTATAGGAAACACAGTGGAGTGCAAGAGTGCCTGTTCTCAAAAGCAGAGTGTTTTTCTTGTAAGGCCGACTGGGGTTTAACACAACTTCCTAAGCGGAGTTGAATCACATTCAGTTTCAAGTTCTAGCATTAAGTGTTAATTCAGGGTAAGAACACCACAATTGTGCTATTCTGGCCATAAACAGTGCAAATAGCACTCACGTCTGTTCCCAGCAAATACAGTGTATTAGACTGAAGAGAAGCTCCTGTTTTACTTAGTTTCCAATACTGAGTTGAACTAGATATGCCCCGTTTGTGTAGGAAGCACAGTTCTTTTGTTCTGAGCTAGCTCACTGTACTGGCCCTATAGGAAACACAGTGGAGTGCAAGAGTGCCTGTTTCTCAAAAGCAGAGTGTTTTTCTTATAAGGCCGACTGGGGTTTAATACGACTTCCTAAACGGAGTTGAATCACATTCAGTTTCAAGTTCTAGCATTAAGTGTTAATTCAGGGTAAGAACACCACTATTGTGCTATTCTGGCCATAAACAGTGCAAATAGCACTCGCGTCTGTTCCCAGCAAATACAGTGTATTGGACTGAAGAGAAGCTCCTGTTTTACTTAGTTTCCAATACTGAGTTGAACTAGATATGCCCCGTTTGTGTAGGAAGCACAGTTCTTTTGTTCTGAGCTAGCTCACTGTACTGGCCCTATGGGAAACACAGTGGAGTGCAAGAGTGCCTGTTTCTCAAAAGCAGAGTGTTTTTCTTGTAAGGCCGACTGGGGTTTAATACAACTTCCTAAACGGAGTTGAATCACATGCAGTTTCAAGTTCTAGCATTAAATGTTAATTCAGGGTCAGAACACCACTATTGTGCTATTCTGGCCATAAACAGTGCAAATAGCACTCGCGTCTGTTCCCAGCAAATACAGTGTATTGGACTGAAGAGAAGCTCCTGTTTTACTAAGTTTGCAAAACTGAGTTGAACTAGATATGCCCCGTTTGTGTAGGAAGCACAGTTCTTTTGTTCTGAGCTAGCTCACTGTACTGGCCTTATAGGAAACACAGTGGAGTGCAAGAGTGCCTGTTTCTCAAAAGCAGAGTGTTTTTCTTGTAAGGCCGACTGGGGTTTAATACAACTTCCTAAACGGAGTTGAATCACATGCAGTTTCAAGTTCTAGCATTAAGTGTTAATTCAGGGTAAGAACACCACTATTGTGCTATTCTGGCCACAAAAAGTGCAAATAGCACTCGCGTATGTTCCCAGCAAATACAGTGTATTAGACTGAAGAGAAGCTCCTGTTTTACTTAGTTTCCAATACTGAGTTGAACTAGATATGCCCCGTTTGTGTAGGAAATACAGTTCTTTTGTTCTGAGCTAGCTCACTGTACTGGCCCTATAGGAAACACAGTGGAGTGCAAGAGTGCCTGTTTCTCAAAAGCAGAGTGTTTTTCTTGTAAGGCCGACTGGGGTTTAATACAACTTCCTAAACGGAGTTGAATCACATTCAGTTTCAAGTTCTAGCATTAAGTGTTAATTCAGGGTAAAAACACCACTATTGTGTTATTCTGGCCATAAATAGTGCAAATAGCACTAGCGTCTGTTCCCAGCAAATACAGTGTATTGGACTGAAGAGAAGCTCCTGTTTTACTTAGTTTCCAATACTGAGTTGAACTAGATATGCCCCGTTTGTGTAGGAAGCACAGTTCTTTTGTTCTGAGCTAGCTCACTGTCCTGGCCCTATAGGAAACACAGTGGAGTGCAAGAGTGCCTGTTCTCAAAAGCAGAGTGTTTTTCTTGTAAGGCCGACTGGGGTTTAACACCACTTCCTAAGCGGAGTTGAATCACATTCAGTTTCAAGTTCTAGCATTAAGTGTTAATTCAGGGTAAGAACACCACTATTTTGCTATTCTGGCCATAAACAGTGCAAATAGCACTCGCGTCTGTTCCCAGCAAATACAGTGTATTAGACTGAAGAGAAGCTCCTGTTTTACTTAGTTTCCAATACTGAGTTGAACTAGATATGCCCCGTTTGTGTAGGAAGCACAGTTCTTTTGTTCTGAGCTAGCTCACTGTACTGGCCCTATAGGAAACACAGTGGAGTGCAAGAGTGCCTGTTTCTCAAAAGCAGAGTGTTGTTCTTATAAGGCCGTCGGGGGTTTAATACGACTTCCTAAACGGAGTTGAATCACATTCAGTTTCAAGTTCTAGCATTACGTGTTAATTCAGGGTCAGAACACCACTATTGTGTTATTCTGGCCATAAACAGTGCAAATAGCACTCGCGTCTGTTCCCAGCAAATACAGTGTATTGGACTGAAGAGAAGCTCCTGTTTTACTTAGTTTCCAATACTGAGTTGAACTAGATATGCCCCGTTGGTGTAGGAAGCACAGTTCTTTTGTTCTGAGCTAGCTCACTGTACTGGCCCTATAGGAAACACAGTGGAGTGCAAGAGTGCCTGTTCTCAAAAGCAGAGTGTTTTTCTTGTAAGGCCGACTGGGGTTTAACACAACTTCCTAAGCGGAGTTGAATCACATTCAGTTTCAAGTTCTAGCATTAAGTGTTAATTCAGGGTAAGAACACCACTATTGTGCTATTCTGGCCATAAACAGTGCAAATAGCACTCACGTCTGTTCCCAGCAAATACAGTGTATTAGACTGAAGAGAAGCTCCTGTTTTACTTAGTTTCCAATACTGAGTTGAACTAGATATGCCCCGCTTGTGTAGGAAGCACAGTTATTTGTTCTGAGCTAGCTCACTGTACTGGCCCTATAGGAAACACAGTGGAGTGCAAGAGTGCCTGTTTCTCAAAAGCAGAGTGTTTTTCTTATAAGGCCGACTGGGGTTTAATACGACTTCCTAAACGGAGTTGAATCACATTCAGTTTCAAGTTCTAGCATTAAGTGTTAATTCAGGGTAAGAACACCACTATTGTGCTATTCTGGCCATAAACAGTGCAAATAGCACTCGCGTCTGTTCCCAGCAAATACAGTGTATTGGACTGAAGAGAAGCTCCTGTTTTACTTAGTTTCCAATACTGAGTTGAACTAGATATGCCCCGTTTGTGTAGGAAGCACAGTTCTTTTGTTCTGAGCTAGCTCACTGTACTGGCCCTATGGGAAACACAGTGGAGTGCAAGAGTGCCTGTTTCTCAAAAGCAGAGTGTTTTTCTTGTAAGGCCGACTGGGGTTTAATACAACTTCCTAAACGGAGTTGAATCACATGCAGTTTCAAGTTCTAGCATTAAGTGTTAATTCAGGTTCAGAACACCACTATTGTGCTATTCTGGCCATAAACAGTGCAAATAGCACTCGCGTCTGTTCCCAGCAAATACAGTGTATTGGACTGAAGAGAAGCTCCTGTTTTACTAAGTTTGCAAAACTGAGTTGAACTAGATATGCCCCGTTTGTGTAGGAAGCACAGTTCTTTTGTTCTGAGCTAGCTCACTGTACTGGCCTTATAGGAAACACAGTGGAGTGCAAGAGTGCCTGTTTCTCAAAAGCAGAGTGTTTTTCTTGTAAGGCCGACTGGGGTTTAATACAACTTCCTAAACGGAGTTGAATCACATGCAGTTTCAAGTTCTAGCATTAAGTGTTAATTCAGGGTAAGAACACCACTATTGTGCTATTCTGGCCACAAAAAGTGCAAATAGCACTCGCGTATGTTCCCAGCAAATACAGTGTATTAGACTGAAGAGAAGCTCCTGTTTTACTTAGTTTCCAATACTGAGTTGAACTAGATATGCCCCGTTTGTGTAGGAAATACAGTTCTTTTGTTCTGAGCTAGCTCACTGTACTGGCCCTATAGGAAACACAGTGGCGTGCAAGAGTGCCTGTTTCTCAAAAGCAGAGTGTTTTTCTTGTAAGGCCGACTGGGGTTTAATACAACTTCCTAAACGGAGTTGAATCACATTCAGTTTCAAGTTCTAGCATTAAGTGTTAATTCAGGGTAAAAACACCACTATTGTGTTATTCTGGCCATAAATAGTGCAAATAGCACTAGCATCTGTTCCCAGCAAATACAGTGTATTGGACTGAAGAGAAGCTCCTGTTTTACTTAGTTTCCAATACTGAGTTGAACTAGATATGCCCCGTTTGTGTAGGAAGCACAGTTCTTTTGTTCTGAGCTAGCTCACTGTCCTGGCCCTATAGGAAACACAGTGGAGTGCAAGAGTGCCTGTTCTCAAAAGCAGAGTGTTTTTCTTGTAAGGCCGACTGGGGTTTAACACAACTTCCTAAGCGGAGTTGAATCACATTCAGTTTCAAGTTCTAGCATTAAGTGTTAATTCAGGGTAAGAACACCACTATTTTGCTATTCTGGCCATAAACAGTGCAAATAGCACTCGCGTCTGTTCCCAGCAAATACAGTGTATTAGACTGAAGAGAAGCTCCTGTTTTACTTAGTTTCCAATACTGAGTTGAACTAGATATGCCCCGTTTGTGTAGGAAGCACAGTTCTTTTGTTCTGAGCTAGCTCACTGTACTGGCCCTATAGGAAACACAGTGGAGTGCAAGAGTGACTGTTTCTCAAAAGCAGAGTGTTGTTCTTATAAGGCCGTCGGGGGTTTAATACGACTTCCTAAACGGAGTTGAATCACATTCAGTTTCAAGTTCTAGCCTTACGTGTTAATTCAGGGTCAGAACACCACTATTGTGTTATTCTGGCCATAAACAGTGCAAATAGCACTCGCGTCTGTTCCCAGCAAATACAGTGTATTGGACTGAAGAGAAGCTCCTGTTTTACTTAGTTTCCAATACTGAGTTGAACTAGATATGCCCCGTTTGTGTAGGAAGCACAGTTCTTTTGTTCTGAGCTAGCTCACTGTACTGGCCCTATAGGAAACACAGTGGAGTGCAAGAGTGCCTGTTCTCAAAAGCAGAGTGTTTTTCTTGTAAGGCCGACTGGGGTTTAACACAACTTCCTAAGCGGAGTTGAATCACATTCAGTTTCAAGTTCTAGCATTAAGTGTTAATTCAGGGTAAGAACACCACTATTGTGCTATTCTGGCCATAAACAGTGCAAATAGCACTCACGTCTGTTCCCAGCAAATACAGTGTATTAGACTGAAGAGAAGCTCCTGTTTTACTTAGTTTCCAATACTGAGTTGAACTAGATATGCCCCGTTTGTGTAGGAAGCACAGTTCTTTTGTTCTGAGCTAGCTCACTCTACTGGCCCTATAGGAAACACAGTGGAGTGCAAGAGTGCCTGTTTCTCAAAAGCAGAGTGTTTTTCTTATAAGGCCGACTGGGGTTTAATACGACTTCCTAAACGGAGTTGAATCACATTCAGTTTCAAGTTCTAGCATTAAGTGTTAATTCATGGTAAGAACACCACTATTGTGCTATTCTGGCCATAAACAGTGCAAATAGCACTCGCGTCTGTTCCCAGCAAATACAGTGTATTGGACTGAAGAGAAGCTCCTGTTTTACTTAGTTTCCAATACTGAGTTGAACTAGATATGCCCCGTTTGTGTAGGAAGCACAGTTCTTTTGTTCTGAGCTAGCTCACTGTACTGGCCCTATGGGAAACACAGTGGAGTGCAAGAGTGCCTGTTTCTCAAAAGCAGAGTGTTTTTCTTGTAAGGCCGACTGGGGTTTAATACAACTTCCTAAACGGAGTTGAATCACATTCAGTTTCAAGTTCTAGCATTAAGTGTTAATTCAGGGTCAGAACACCACTATTGTGCTATTCTGGCCATAAACAGTGCAAATAGCACTCGCGTCTGTTCCCAGCAAATACAGTGTATTGGACTGAAGAGAAGCTCCTGTTTTACTAAGTTTGCAAAACTGAGTTGAACTAGATATGCCCCGTTTGTGTAGGAAGCACAGTTCTTTTGTTCCGAGCTAGCTCACTGTACTGGCCTTATAGGAAACACAGTGGAGTGCAAGAGTGCCTGTTTCTCAAAAGCAGAGTGTTTTTCTTGTAAGGCCGACTGGGGTTTAATACAACTTCCTAAACGGAGTTGAATCACATGCAGTTTCAAGTTCTAGCATTAAGTGTTAATTCAGGGTAAGAACACCACTATTGTGCTATTCTGGCCACAAAAAGTGCAAATAGCACTCGCGTATGTTCCCAGCAAATACAGTGTATTAGACTGAAGAGAAGCTCCTGTTTTACTTAGTTTCCAATACTGAGTTGAACTAGATATGCCCCGTTTGTGTAGGAAATACAGTTCTTTTGTTCTGAGCTAGCTCACTGTACTGGCCCTATAGGAAACACAGTGGAGTGCAAGAGTGCCTGTTCTCAAAAGCAGAGTGTTTTTCTTGTTAGGCCGACTGGGGTTTAACACAACTTCCTAAGCGGAGTTGAATCACATTCAGTTTCAAGTTCTAGCATTAAGTGTTAATTCAGGGTCAGAACACCACTATTGTGCTATTCTGGCCATAAACAGTGAAAATAGCACTCGCGTCTTTTGCCAGCAAATACAGTGTATTGGACTGAAGAGAAGCTCCTGTTTTACTTAGTTTCCAATACTGAGTTGAACTAGATATGCCCGGCTGTGTAGGAAGCACAGTTCTTTTGTTCTGAGCTAGCTCACTGTACTGGCCCTATAGGAAACACAGTGGAGTGCAAGAGTGCCTGTTTCTCAAAAGCAGAGTGTTGTTTTCATAAGGCCGTCGGGGGTTTAATACCACTTCCAAAACGGAGTTGAATCACATTCAGTTTCAAGTTCTAGCATTACGTGTTAATTCAGGGTAAGAACACCACTATTGTGCTATTCTGGCCATAAACAGTGCAAATAGCACTCGCGTATGTTCCCAGCAAATACAGTGTATTAGACTGAAGAGAAGCTCCTGTTTTACTTAGTTTCCAATACTGAGTTGAACTAGATATGCCCCGTTTGTGTAGGAAATACAGTTCTTTTGTTCTGAGCTAGCTCACTGTACTGGCCCTATAGGAAACACAGTGGAGTGCAAGAGTGCCTGTTTCTCAAAAGCAGAGTGTTTTTCTTGTAAGGCCGACTGGGGTTTAATACAACTTCCTAAACGGAGTTGAATCACATTCAGTTTCAAGTTCTAGCATTAAGTGTTAATTCAGGGTAAAAACACCACTATTGTGTTATTCTGGCCATAAATAGTGCAAATAGCACTAGCATCTCTTCCCAGCAAATACAGTGTATTGGACTGAAGAGAAGCTCCTGTTTTACTTAGTTTCCAATACTGAGTTGAACTAGATATGCCCCGTTTGTGTAGGAAGCACAGTTCTTTTGTTCTGAGCTAGCTCACTGTACTGGCCCTATAGGAAACACAGTGGAGTGCAAGAGTGCCTGTTCTCAAAAGCAGAGTGTTTTTCTTGTAAGGCCGACTGGGGTTTAACACAACTTCCTAAGCGGAGTTGAATCACATTCAGTTTCAAGTTCTAGCATTAAGTGTTAATTCAGGGTAAGAACACCACTATTTTGCTATTCTGGCCATAAACAGTGCAAATAGCACTCGCGTCTGTTCCCAGCAAATACAGTGTATTAGACTGAAGAGAAGCTCCTGTTTTACTTAGTTTCCAATACTGAGTTGAACTAGATATGCCCCGTTTGTGTAGGAAGCACAGTTCTTTTGTTCTGAGCTAGCTCACTGTACTGGCCCTATAGGAAACACAGTGGAGTGCAAGAGTGCCTGTTTCTCAAAAGCAGAGTGTTGTTCTTATAAGGCCGTCGGGGGTTTAATACGACTTCCTAAACGGAGTTGAATCACATTCAGTTTCAAGTTCTAGCCTTACGTGTTAATTCAGGGTCAGAACACCACTATTGTGTTATTCTGGCCATAAACAGTGCAAATAGCACTCGCGTCTGTTCCCAGCAAATACAGTGTATTGGACTGAAGAGAAGCTCCTGTTTTACTTAGTTTCCAATACTGAGTTGAACTAGATATGCCCCGTTTGTGTAGGAAGCACAGTTCTTTTGTTCTGAGCTAGCTCACTGTACTGGCCCTATAGGAAACACAGTGGAGTGCAAGAGTGCCTGTTCTCAAAAGCAGAGTGTTTTTCTTGTAAGGCCGACTGGGGTTTAACACAACTTCCTAAGCGGAGTTGAATCACATTCAGTTTCAAGTTCTAGCATTAAGTGTTAATTCAGGGTAAGAACACCACTATTGTGCTATTCTGGCCATAAACAGTGCAAATAGCACTCACGTCTGTTCCCAGCAAATACAGTGTATTAGACTGAAGAGAAGCTCCTGTTTTACTTAGTTTCCAATACTGAGTTGAACTAGATATGCCCCGTTTGTGTAGGAAGCACAGTTCTTTTGTTCTGAGCTAGCTCACTCTACTGGCCCTATAGGAAACACAGTGGAGTGCAAGAGTGCCTGTTTCTCAAAAGCAGAGTGTTTTTCTTATAAGGCCGACTGGGGTTTAATACGACTTCCTAAACGGAGTTGAATCACATTCAGTTTCAAGTTCTAGCATTAAGTGTTAATTCATGGTAAGAACACCACTATTGTGCTATTCTGGCCATAAACAGTGCAAATAGCACTCGCGTCTGTTCCCAGCAAATACAGTGTATTGGACTGAAGAGAAGCTCCTGTTTTACTTAGTTTCCAATACTGAGTTGAACTAGATATGCCCCGTTTGTGTAGGAAGCACAGTTCTTTTGTTCTGAGCTAGCTCACTGTACTGGCCCTATGGGAAACACAGTGGAGTGCAAGAGTGCCTGTTTCTCAAAAGCAGAGTGTTTTTCTTGTAAGGCCGACTGGGGTTTAATACAACTTCCTAAACGGAGTTGAATCACATTCAGTTTCAAGTTCTAGCATTAAGTGTTAATTCAGGGTCAGAACACCACTATTGTGCTATTCTGGCCATAAACAGTGCAAATAGCACTCGCGTCTGTTCCCAGCAAATACAGTGTATTGGACTGAAGAGAAGCTCGTGTTTTACTAAGTTTGCAAAACTGAGTTGAACTAGATATGCCCCGTTTGTGTAGGAAGCACAGTTCTTTTGTTCCGAGCTAGCTCACTGTACTGGCCTTATAGGAAACACAGTGGAGTGCAAGAGTGCCTGTTTCTCAAAAGCAGAGTGTTTTTCTTGTAAGGCCGACTGGGGTTTAATACAACTTCCTAAACGGAGTTGAATCACATGCAGTTTCAAGTTCTAGCATTAAGTGTTAATTCAGGGTAAGAACACCACTATTGTGCTATTCTGGCCACAAAAAGTGCAAATAGCACTCGCGTCTGTTCCCAGCAAATACAGTGTATTAGACTGAAGAGAAGCTCCTGTTTTACTTAGTTTCCAATACTGAGTTGAACTAGATATGCCCCGTTTGTGTAGGAAATACAGTTCTTTTGTTCTGAGCTAGCTCACTGTACTGGCCCTATAGGAAACACAGTGGAGTGCAAGAGTGCCTGTTCTCAAAAGCAGAGTGTTTTTCTTGTTAGGCCGACTGGGGTTTAACACAACTTCCTAAGCGGAGTTGAATCACATTCAGTTTCAAGTTCTAGCATTAAGTGTTAATTCAGGGTCAGAACACCACTATTGTGCTATTCTGGCCATAAACAGTGCAAATAGCACTCGCGTCTTTTGCCAGCAAATACAGTGTATTGGACTGAAGAGAAGCTCCTGTTTTACTTAGTTTCCAATACTGAGTTGAACTAGATATGCCCGGCTGTGTAGGAAGCACAGTTCTTTTGTTCTGAGCTAGCTCACTGTACTGGCCCTATAGGAAACACAGTGGAGTGCAAGAGTGCCTGTTTCTCAAAAGCAGAGTGTTGTTTTCATAAGGCCGTCGGGGGTTTAATACCACTTCCAAAACGGAGTTGAATCACATTCAGTTTCAAGTTCTAGCATTACGTGTTAATTCAGGGTAAGAACACCACTATTGTGCTATTCTGGCCATAAACAGTGCAAATAGCACTCGCGTCTGTTCCCAGCAAATACAGTGTATTGGACTGAAGAGAAGCTCCTGTTTTACTTAGTTTCCAATACTGAGTTGAACTAGATATTCCCCGTTTGTGTAGGAAGCACAGTTCTTTTGTTCTGAGCTAGCTCACTGTACTGGCCCTATGGGAAACACAGTGGAGTGCAAGAGTGCCTGTTTCTCAAAAGCAGAGTGTTTTTCTTGTAAGGCCGACTGGGGTTTAATACAACTTCCTAAACGGAGTTGAATCACATTCAGTTTCAAGTTCTAGCATTACGTGTTAATTCAGGGTAAAAACACCACTATTGTGCTATTCTGGCCATAAACAGTGCAAATAGCACTCGCGTCTGTTCCCAGCAAATACAGTGTATTGGACTGAAGAGAAGCTCCTGTTTTACTTAGTTTCCAATCCTGAGTTGAACTAGATATGCCCCGTTTGTGTAGGAAGCACAGTTCTTTTGTTCTGAGCTAGCTCACTGTACTGGCCCTATGGGAAACACAGTGGAGTGCAAGAGTGCCTGTTTCTCAAAAGCAGAGTGTTTTTCTTGTAAGGCCGACGGGGGTTTAATACAACTTCCTAAACGGAGTTGAATCACATTCAGTTTCAAGTTCTAGCATTAAGTGTTAATTCAGGGTCAGAATACCACAATTGTGCTATTCTGGCCATAAACAGTGCAAATAGCACTCTCGTCTGTTCCAAGCAAATACAGTGTATTGGACTGAACAGAAGCTCCTGTTTTACTTAGTTTCCAATACTGAGTTGAACTAGATATGCCCCGTTTGTGTAGGAAGCACAGTTCTTTTGTTCTGAGCTAGCTCACTGTACTGGCCCTATAGGAAACACAGTGGAGTGCAAGAGTGCCTGTTTCTCAAAAGCAGAGTGTTGTTCTTATAAGGCTGTCTGGGGTTTAATACGATTTCCTAAACGGAGTTGAATCACATTCAGTTTCAAGTTCTAGCATTAAGTGTTAATTCAGGGTCAGAACACCACTATTGTGCTATTCTGGCCATAAACAGTGCAAATAGCACTCGCGTCTGTTCCCAGCAAATACAGTGTATTGGACTGAAGAGAAGCTCCTGTTTTACTTAGTTTCCAATACTGAGTTGAACTAGATATGCCCCGTTTGTGTAGGAAGCACAGTTCTTTTGTTCTGAGCTAGCTCACTGTACTGGCCCTATAGGAAACACAGTGGAGTGCAAGAGTGCCTGTTTCTCAAAAGCAGAGTGTTTTTCTTATAAGGCCGACTGGGGTTTAATACGACTTCCTAAACGGAGTTGAATCACATTCAGTTTCAAGTTCTAGCATTAAGTGTTAATTCATGGTAAGAACACCACTATTGTGCTATTCTGGCCATAAACAGTGCAAATAGCACTCGCGTCTGTTCCCAGCAAATACAGTGTATTGGACTGAAGAGAAGCTCCTGTTTTACTTAGTTTCCAATACTGAGTTGAACTAGATATGCCCCGTTTGTGTAGGAAGCACAGTTCTTTTGTTCTGAGCTAGCTCACTGTACTGGCCCTATGGGAAACACAGTGGAGTGCAAGAGTGCCTGTTTCTCAAAAGCAGAGTGTTTTTCTTGTAAGGCCGACTGGGGTTTAATACAACTTCCTAAACGGAGTTGAATCACATTCAGTTTCAAGTTCTAGCATTAAGTGTTAATTCAGGGTCAGAACACCACTATTGTGCTATTCTGGCCATAAACAGTGCAAATAGCACTCGCGTCTGTTCCCAGCAAATACAGTGTATTGGACTGAAGAGAAGCTCCTGTTTTACTAAGTTTGCAAAACTGAGTTGAACTAGATATGCCCCGTTTGTGTAGGAAGCACAGTTCTTTTGTTCCGAGCTAGCTCACTGTACTGGCCTTATAGGAAACACAGTGGAGTGCAAGAGTGCCTGTTTCTCAAAAGCAGAGTGTTTTTCTTGTAAGGCCGACTGGGGTTTAATACAACTTCCTAAACGGAGTTGAATCACATGCAGTTTCAAGTTCTAGCATTAAGTGTTAATTCAGGGTAAGAACACCACTATTGTGCTATTCTGGCCACAAAAAGTGCAAATAGCACTCGCGTATGTTCCCAGCAAATACAGTGTATTAGACTGAAGAGAAGCTCCTGTTTTACTTAGTTTCCAATACTGAGTTGAACTAGATATGCCCCGTTTGTGTAGGAAATACAGTTCTTTTGTTCTGAGCTAGCTCACTGTACTGGCCCTATAGGAAACACAGTGGAGTGCAAGAGTGCCTGTTCTCAAAAGCAGAGTGTTTTTCTTGTTAGGCCGACTGGGGTTTAACACAACTTCCTAAGCGGAGTTGAATCACATTCAGTTTCAAGTTCTAGCATTAAGTGTTAATTCAGGGTCAGAACACCACTATTGTGCTATTCTGGCCATAAACAGTGCAAATAGCACTCGCGTCTTTTGCCAGCAAATACAGTGTATTGGACTGAAGAGAAGCTCCTGTTTTACTTAGTTTCCAATACTGAGTTGAACTAGATATGCCCGGCTGTGTAGGAAGCACAGTTCTTTTGTTCTGAGCTAGCTCACTGTACTGGCCCTATAGGAAACACAGTGGAGTGCAAGAGTGCCTGTTTCTCAAAAGCAGAGTGTTGTTCTCATAAGGCCGTCGGGGGTTTAATACCACTTCCAAAACGGAGTTGAATCACATTCAGTTTCAAGTTCTAGCATTACGTGTTAATTCAGGGTAAGAACACCACTATTGTGCTATTCTGGCCATAAACAGTGCAAATAGCACTCGCGTCTGTTCCCAGCAAATACAGTGTATTGGACTGAAGAGAAGCTCCTGTTTTACTTAGTTTCCAATACTGAGTTGAACTAGATATGCCCCGTTTGTGTAGGAAGCACAGTTCTTTTGTTCTGAGCTAGCTCACTGTACTGGCCCTATGGGAAACACAGTGGAGTGCAAGAGTGCCTGTTTCTCAAAAGCAGAGTGTTTTTCTTGTAAGGCCGACTGGGGTTTAATACAACTTCCTAAACGGAGTTGAATCACATTCAGTTTCAAGTTCTAGCATTACGTGTTAATTGAGGGTAAAAACACCACTATTGTGCTATTCTGGCCATAAACAGTGCAAATAGCACTCGCGTCTGTTCCCAGCAAATACAGTGTATTGGACTGAAGAGAAGCTCCTGTTTTACTTAGTTTCCAATCCTGAGTTGAACTAGATATGCCCCGTTTGTGTAGGAAGCACAGTTCTTTTGTTCTGAGCTAGCTCACTGTACTGGCCCTATGGGAAACACAGTGGAGTGCAAGAGTGCCTGTTTCTCAAAAGCAGAGTGTTTTTCTTGTAAGGCCGACGGGGGTTTAATACAACTTCCTAAATGGAGTTGAATCACATTCAGTTTCAAGTTCTAGCATTAAGTGTTAATTCAGGGTCAGAACACCACAATTGTGCTATTCTGGCCATAAACAGTGCAAATAGCACTCTTGTCTGTTCCAAGCAAATACAGTGTATTGGACTGAACAGAAGCTAGTGTTTTACTTAGTTTCCAATACTGAGTTGAACTGAAGAGAAGCTCCTGTTTTACTTAGTTTCCAATACTGAGTTGAACTAGATATGCCCCGTTTGTGTAGGAAGCACAGTTCTTTTGTTCTGAGCTAGCTCACTGTACTGGCCCTATAGGAAACACAGTGGAGTGCAAGAGTGCCTGTTCTCAAAAGCAGAGTGTTTTTCTTGTAAGGCCGACTGGGGTTTAACACAACTTCCTAAGCGGAGTTGAATCACATTCAGTTTCAAGTTCTAGCATTAAGTGTTAATTCAGGGTAAGAACACCACTATTGTGCTATTCTGGCCATAAACAGTGCAAATAGCACTCGCTTCTGTTCCCAGCAAATACAGTGTATTAGACTGAAGAGAAGCTCCTGTTTTACTTAGTTTCCAATACTGAGTTGAACTAGATATGCCCCGTTTGTGTAGGAAGCACAGTTCTTTTGTTCTGAGCTAGCTCACTGTACTGGCCCTATAGGAAACACAGTGGAGTGCAAGAGTGCCTGTTTCTCAAAAGCAGAGTGTTGTTCTTATAAGGCCGTCTGGGGTTTAATATGACTTCCTAAACGGAGTTGAATCACATTCAGTTTCAAGTTCTAGCATTAAGTGTTAATTCAGGGTCAGAACACCACTATTGTGCTATTCTGGCCATAAACAGTGCAAATAGCACTCGCGTCTGTTCCCAGCAAATACAGTGTATTGGACTGAAGAGAAGCTCCTGTTTTACTTAGTTTCCAATACTGAGTTGAACTAGATATGCCCCGTTTGTGTAGGAAGCACAGTTCTTTTGTTCTGAGCTAGCTCACTCTACTGGCCCTATGGGAAACACAGTGGAGTGCAAGAGTGCCTGTTTCTCAAAAGCAGAGTGTTTTTCTTGTAAGGCCGACTGGGGTTTAATACAACTTCCTAAACGGAGTTGAATCACATTCAGTTTCAAGTTCTAGCATTACGTGTTAATTCAGGGTAAAAACACCACTATTGTGCTATTCTGGCCATAAACAGTGCAAATAGCACTCGCGTCTGTTCCCAGCAAATACAGTGTATTGGACTGAAGAGAAGCTCCTGTTTTACTTAGTTTCCAATACTGAGTTGAACTAGATATGCCCCGTTTGTGTAGCAAGCACAGTTCTTTTGTTCTGAGCTAGCTCACTCTACTGGCCCTATAGGAAACACAGTAGAGTGCAAGAGTGCCTGTTTCTCAAAAGCAGAGTGTTTTTCTTGTAAGGCCGACTGGGGTTTAATACAACTTCCTAAAGGGAGTTGAATCACATTCAGTTTCAAGTTCTAGCATTAAGTGTTAATTCAGGGTCAGAACACCACTATTGTGTTATTCTGGCCATAAACAGTGCAAATAGCACTCGCGTCTGTTCCCAGCAAATACAGTGTATTGGACTGAAGAGAAGCTCCTGTTTTACTTAGTTTCCAATACTGAGTTGAACTAGATGTGCCCCGTTTGTGTAGGAAGCACAGTTCTTTTGTTCTGAGCTAGCTCACTGTACTGGCCCTATAGGAAACACAGTGGAGTGCAAGAGTGCCTGTTTTTCAAAAGCAGAGTGTTGTTCTTATAAGGCCGTCTGGGGTTTAATACCACTTCCTAAACGGAGTTGAATCACATTCAGTTTCAAGTTCTAGCATTAAGTGTTAATTCAGGGTCAGAACACCACTATTGTGCTATTCTGGCCATAAACAGTGCAAATAGCACTCGCGTCTGTTCCCAGCAAATACAGTGTATTGGACTGAAGAGAAGCTCCTGTTTTACTTAGTTTCCAATACTGAGTTGAACTAGATATGCCCCGTTTGTGTAGGAAGCACAGTTCTTTTGTTCTGAGCTAGCTCACTGTACTGGCCCTATAGGAAACACAGTGGAGTGCAAGAGTGCCTGTTTCTCAAAAGCAGAGTGTTTTTCTTGTAAGGCCGACTGGGGTTTAACACAACTTCCTAAGCGGAGTTGAATCACATTCAGTTTCAAGTTCTAGCATTAAGTGATAATTCAGGGTAAGAACACCACTATTGTGCTATTCTGGCCATAAACAGTGCAAATAGCACTCGCGTCTGTTCCCAGCAAATACAGTGTATTAGACTGAAGAGAAGCTCCTGTTTTACTTAGTTTCCAATACTGAGTTGAACTAGATATGCCCCGTTTGTGTAGGAAGCACAGTTCTTTTGTTCCGAGCTAGCTCACTGTACTGGCCCTATAGGAAACACAGTGGAGTGCAAGAGTGCCTGTTTCTGAAAAGCAGAGTGTTTTTCTTATAAGGCCGACTGGGGTTTAATACGACTTCCTAAACGGAGTTGAATCACATTCAGTTTCAAGTTCTAGCATTAAGTGTTAATTCAGGGTCAGAACACCACTATTGTGCTATTCTGGACATAAACAGTGCAAATAGCACTCGCGTCTGTTCCCAGCAAATACAGTGTATTGGACTGAAGAGAAGCTCCTGTTTTACTTAGTTTCCAATACTGAGTTGAACTAGATATGCCCCGTTTGTGTAGGAAGCACAGTTCTTTTGTTATGAGCTAGCTCACTGTACTGGCCCTATAGGAAACACAGTGGAGTGCAAGAGTGCCTGTTTCTCAAAAGCAGAGTGTTTTTCTTGTAAGGCCGACTGGGGTTTAATACAACTTCCTAAACGGAGTTGAATCACATTCACTTTCAAGTTCTAGCATTAAGTGTTAATTCAGGGTAAAAACACCACTATTGTGTTATTCTGGCCATAAATAGTGCAAATAGCACTAGCGTCTGTTCCCAGCAAATACAGTGTATTGGACTGAAGAGAAGCTCCTGTTTTACTTAGTTTCCAATACTGAGTTGAACTAGATATGCCCCGTTTGTGTAGGAAGCACAGTTCTTTTGTTCTGAGCTAGCTCACTGTCCTGGCCCTATAGGAAACACAGTGGAGTGCAAGAGTGCCTGTTCTCAAAAGCAGAGTGTTTTTCTTGTAAGGCCGACTGGGGTTTAACACAACTTCCTAAGCGGAGTTGAATCACATTCAGTTTCAAGTTCTAGCATTAAGTGTTAATTCAGGGTAAGAACACCACTATTGTGCTATTCTGGCCATAAACAGTGCAAATAGCACTCGCGTCTGTTCCCAGCAAATACAGTGTATTAGACTGAAGAGAAGCTCCTGTTTTACTTAGTTTCCAATACTGAGTTGAACTAGATATGCCCCGTTTGTGTAGGAAGCACAGTTCTTTTGTTCTGAGCTAGCTCACTGTACTGGCCCTATAGGAAACACAGTGGAGTGCAAGAGTGCCTGTTTCTCAAAAGCAGAGTGTTGTTCTTATAAGGCCGTCGGGGCTTTAATACGACTTCCTAAACGGAGTTGAATCACATTCAGTTTCAAGTTCTAGCATTACGTGTTAATTCAGGGTCAGAACACCACTATTGTGTTATTCTGGCCATAAACAGTGCAAATAGCACTCGCGTCTGTTCCCAGCAAATACAGTGTATTGGACTGAAGAGAAGCTCCTGTTTTACTTAGTTTCCAATACTGAGTTGAACTAGATATGCCCCGTTTGTGTAGGAAGCACAGTTCTTTTGTTCTGAGCTAGCTCACTGTACTGGCCCTATAGGAAACACAGTGGAGTGCAGAGTGCCTGTTCTCAAAAGCAGAGTGTTTTTCTTGTAAGGCCGACTGGGGTTTAACACAACTTCCTAAGCGGAGTTGAATCACATTCAGTTTCAAGTTCTAGCATTAAGTGTTAATTCAGGGTAAGAACACCACTATTGTGCTATTCTGGCCATAAACAGTGCAAATAGCACTCACGTCTGTTCCCAGCAAATACAGTGTATTAGACTGAAGAGAAGCTCCTGTTTTACTTAGTTTCCAATACTGAGTTGAACTAGATATGCCCCGTTTGTGTAGGAAGCACAGTTCTTTTGTTCTGAGCTAGCTCACTGTACTGGCCCTATAGGAAACACAGTGGAGTGCAAGAGTGCCTGTTTCTCAAAAGCAGAGTGTTTTTCTTATAAGGCCGACTGGGGTTTAATACGACTTCCTAAACGGAGTTGAATCACATTCAGTTTCAAGTTCTAGCATTAAGTGTTAATTCAGGGTAAGAACACCACTATTGTGCTATTCTGGTCATAAACAGTGCAAATAGCACTCGCGTCTGTTCCCAGCAAATACAGTGTATTGGACTGAAGAGAAGCTCCTGTTTTACTTAGTTTCCAATACTGAGTTGAACTAGATATGCCCCGTTTGTGTAGGAAGCACAGTTCTTTTGTTCTGAGCTAGCTCACTGTACTGGCCCTATGGGAAACACAGTGGAGTGCAAGAGTGCCTGTTTCTCAAAAGCAGAGTGTTTTTCTTGTAAGGCCGACTGGGGTTTAATACAACTTCCTAAACGGAGTTGAATCACATTCAGTTTCAAGTTCTAGCATTAAGTGTTAATTCAGGGTCAGAACACCACTATTGTGCTATTCTGGCCATAAACAGTGCAAATAGCACTCGCGTCTGTTCCCAGCAAATACAGTGTATTGGACTGAAGAGAAGCTCCTGTTTTACTAAGTTTGCAAAACTGAGTTGAACTAGATATGCCCCGTTTGTGTAGGAAGCACAGTTCTTTTGTTCTGAGCTAGCTCACTGTACTGGCCTTATAGGAAACACAGTGGAGTGCAAGAGTGCCTGTTTCTCAAAAGCAGAGTGTTTTTCTTGTAAGGCCGACTGGGGTTTAATACAACTTCCTAAACGGAGTTGAATCACATGCAGTTTCAAGTTCTAGCATTAAGTGTTAATTCAGGGTAAGAGCACCACTATTGTGCTATTCTGGCCACAAAAAGTGCAAATAGTACTCGCGTCTGTTCCCAGCAAATACAGTGTATTAGACTGAAGAGAAGCTCCTGTTTTACTTAGTTTCCAATACTGAGTTGAACTAGATATGCCCCGTTTGTGTAGGAAGCACAGTTCTTTTGTTCTGAGCTAGCTCACTGTACTGGCCCTATAGGAAACACAGTGGAGTGCAAGAGTGCCTGTTTCTCAAAAGCAGAGTGTTTTTCTTGTAAGGCCGACTGGGGTTTAATACAACTTCCTAAACGGAGTTGAATCACATTCAGTTTCAAGTTCTAGCATTAAGTGTTAATTCAGGGTAAAAACACCACTATTGTGTTATTCTGGCCATAAATAGTGCAAATAGCACTAGCGTCTGTTCCCAGCAAATACAGTGTATTGGACTGAAGAGAAGCTCCTGTTTTACTTAGTTTCCAATACTGAGTTGAACTAGATATGCCCCGTTTGTGTAGGAAGCACAGTTCTTTTGTTCTGAGCTAGCTCACTGTCCTGGCCCTATAGGAAACACAGTGGAGTGCAAGAGTGCCTGTTCTCAAAAGCAGAGTGTTTTTCTTGTAAGGCCGACTGGGGTTTAACACAACTTCCTAAGCGGAGTTGAATCACATTCAGTTTCAAGTTCTAGCATTAAGTGTTAATTCAGGGTAAGAACACCACTATTGTGCTATTCTGGCCATAAACAGTGCAAATAGCACTCGCGTCTGTTCCCAGCAAATACAGTGTATTAGACTGAAGAGAAGCTCCTGTTTTACTTAGTTTCCAATACTGAGTTGAACTAGATATGCCCCGTTTGTGTAGGAAGCACAGTTCTTTTGTTCTGAGCTAGCTCACTGTACTGGCCCTATAGGAAACACAGTGGAGTGCAAGAGTGCCTGTTTCTCAAAAGCAGAGTGTTGTTCTTATAAGGCCGTCGGGGGTTTAATACGACTTCCTAAACGGAGTTGAATCACATTCAGTTTCAAGTTCTAGCATTACGTGTTAATTCAGGGTCAGAACACCACTATTGTGTTATTCTGGCCATAAACAGTGCAAATAGCACTCGCGTCTGTTCCCAGCAAATACAGTGTATTGGACTGAACAGAAGCTCCTGTTTTACTTAGTTTCCAATACTGAGTTGAACTAGATATGCCCCGTTTGTGTAGGAAGCACAGTTCTTTTGTTCTGAGCTAGCTCACTGTACTGGCCCTATAGGAAACACAGTGGAGTGCAAGAGTGCCTGTTCTCAAAAGCAGAGTGTTTTTCTTGTAAGGCCGACTGGGGTTTAACACAACTTCCTAAGCGGAGTTGAATCACATTCAGTTTCAAGTTCTAGCATTAAGTGTTAATTCAGGGTAAGAACACCACTATTGTGCTATTCTGGCCATAAACAGTGCAAATAGCACTCACGTCTGTTCCCAGCAAATACAGTGTATTAGACTGAAGAGAAGCTCCTGTTTTACTTAGTTTCCAATACTGAGTTGAACTAGATATGCCCCGTTTGTGTAGGAAGCACAGTTCTTTTGTTCTGAGCTAGCTCACTGTACTGGCCCTATAGGAAACACAGTGGAGTGCAAGAGTGCCTGTTTCTCAAAAGCAGAGTGTTTTTCTTATAAGGCCGACTGGGGTTTAATACGACTTCCTAAACGCGGTTGAATCACATTCAGTTTCAAGTTCTAGCATTAAGTGTTAATTCAGGGTAAGAACACCACTATTGTGCTATTCTGGCCATAAACAGTGCAAATAGCACTCGCGTCTGTTCCCAGCAAATACAGTGTATTGGACTGAAGAGAAGCTCCTGTTTTACTTAGTTTCCAATACTGAGTTGAACTAGATATGCCCCGTTTGTGTAGGAAGCACAGTTCTTTTGTTCTGAGCTAGCTCACTGTACTGGCCCTATGGGAAACACAGTGGAGTGCAAGAGTGCCTGTTTCTCAAAAGCAGAGTGTTTTTCTTGTAAGGCCGACTGGGGTTTAATACAACTTTCTAAACGGAGTTGAATCACATTCAGTTTCAAGTTCTAGCATTAAGTGTTAATTCAGGGTCAGAACACCACTATTGTGCTATTCTGGCCATAAACAGTGCAAATAGCACTCGCGTCTGTTCCTAGCAAATACAGTGTATTGGACTGAAGAGAAGCTCCTGTTTTACTAAGTTTGCAAAACTGAGTTGAACTAGATATGCCCCGTTTGTGTAGGAAGCACAGTTCTTTTGTTCTGAGCTAGCTCACTGTACTGGCCTTATAGGAAACACAGTGGAGTGCAAGAGTGCCTGTTTCGCAAAAGCAGAGTGTTTTTCTTGTAAGGCCGACTGGGGTTTAATACAACTTCCTAAACGGAGTTGAATCACATGCAGTTTCAAGTTCTAGCATTAAGTGTTAATTCAGGGTAAGAACACCACTATTGTGCTATTCTGGCCACAAAAAGTGCAAATAGCACTCGCGTATGTTCCCAGCAAATACAGTGTATTAGACTGAAGAGAAGCTCCTGTTTTACTTAGTTTCCAATACTGAGTTGAACTAGATATGCCCCGTTTGTGTAGGAAATACAGTTCTTTTGTTCTGAGCTAGCTCACTGTACTGGCCCTATAGGAAACACAGTGGAGTGCAAGAGTGCCTGTTTCTCAAAAGCAGAGTGTTTTTCTTGTAAGGCCGACTGGGGTTTAATACAACTTCCTAAACGGAGTTGAATCACATTCAGTTTCAAGTTCTAGCATTAAGTGTTAATTCAGGGTAAGAACACCACTATTGTGCTATTCTGGCCATAAACAGTGCAAATAGCACTCGCGTCTGTTCCCAGCAAATACAGTGTATTAGACTGAAGAGAAGCTCCTGTTTTACTTAGTTTCCAATACTGAGTTGAACTAGATATGCCCCGTTTGTGTAGGAAGCACAGTTCTTTTGTTCTGAGCTAGCTCACTGTACTGGCCCTATAGGAAACACAGTGGAGTGCAAGAGTGCCTGTTTCTCAAAAGCAGAGTGTTTTTCTTGTAAGGCCGACTGGGGTTTAATACAACTTCCTAAACGGAGTTGAATCACATTCAGTTTCAAGTTCTAGCATTAAGTGTTAATTCAGGGTAAAAACACCACTATTGTGTTATTCTGGCCATAAATAGTGCAAATAGCACTAGCGTCTGTTCCCAGCAAATACAGTGTATTGGACTGAAGAGAAGCTCCTGTTTTACTTAGTTTCCAATACTGAGTTGAACTAGATATGCCCCGTTTGTGTAGGAAGCACAGTTCTTTTGTTCTGAGCTAGCTCACTGTCCTGGCCCTATAGGAAACACAGTGGAGTGCAAGAGTGCCTGTTCTCAAAAGCAGAGTGTTTTTCTTGTAAGGCCGACTGGGGTTTAACACAACTTCCTAAGCGGAGTTGAATCACATTCAGTTTCAAGTTCTAGCATTAAGTGTTAATTCAGGGTAAGAACACCACTATTGTGCTATTCTGGCCATAAACAGTGCAAATAGCACTCGCGTCTGTTCCCAGCAAATACAGTGTATTAGACTGAAGAGAAGCTCCTGTTTTACTTAGTTTCCAATACTGAGTTGAACTAGATATGCCCCGTTTGTGTAGGAAGCACAGTTCTTTTGTTCTGAGCTAGCTCACTGTACTGGCCCTATAGGAAACACAGTGGAGTGCAAGAGTGCCTGTTTCTCAAAAGCAGAGTGTTTTTCTTATAAGGCCGACTGGGGTTTAATACGACTTCCTAAACGGAGTTGAATCACATTCAGTTTCAAGTTCTAGCATTAAGTGTTAATTCAGGGTAAGAACACCACTATTGTGCTATTCTGGCCATAAACAGTGCAAATAGCACTCGCGTCTGTTCCCAGCAAATACAGTGTATTGGACTGAAGAGAAGCTCCTGTTTTACTTAGTTTCCAATACTGAGTTGAACTAGATATGCCCCGTTTGTGTAGGAAGCACAGTTCTTTTGTTCTGAGCTAGCTCACTGTACTGGCCCTATGGGAAACACAGTGGAGTGCAAGAGTGCCTGTTTCTCAAAAGCAGAGTGTTTTTCTTGTAAGGCCGACTGGGGTTTAATACAACTTCCTAAACGGAGTTGAATCACATTCAGTTTCAAGTTCTAGCATTAAGTGTTAATTCAGGGTCAGAATACCACTATTGTGCTATTCTGGCCATAAACAGTGCAAATAGCACTCGCGTCTGTTCCCAGCAAATACAGTGTATTGGACTGAAGAGAAGCTCCTGTTTTACTAAGTTTGCAAAACTGAGTTGAACTAGATATGCCCCGTTTGTGTAGGAAGCACAGTTCTTTTGTTCTGAGCTAGCTCACTGTACTGGCCTTATAGGAAACACAGTGGAGTGCAAGAGTGCCTGTTTCTCAAAAGCAGAGTGTTTTTCTTGTAAGGCCGACTGGGGTTTAATACAACTTCCTAAACGGAGTTGAATCACATGCAGTTTCAAGTTCTAGCATTAAGTGTTAATTCAGGATAAGAACACCACTATTGTGCTATTCTGGCCACAAAAAGTGCAAATAGCACTCGCGTATGTTCCCAGCAAATACAGTGTATTAGACTGAAGAGAAGCTCCTGTTTTACTTAGTTTCCAATACTGAGTTGAACTAGATATGCCCCGTTTGTGTAGGAAATACAGTTCTTTTGTTCTGAGCTAGCTCACTGTACTGGCCCTATAGGAAACACAGTGGAGTGCAAGAGTGCCTGTTTCTCAAAAGCAGAGTGTTTTTCTTGTAAGGCCGACTGGGGTTTAATACAACTTCCTAAACGGAGTTGAATCACATTCAGTTTCAAGTTCTAGCATTAAGTGTTAATTCAGGGTAAAAACACCACTATTGTGTTATTCTGGCCATAAATAGTGCAAATAGCACTAGCGTCTGTTCCCAGCAAATACAGTGTATTGGACTGAAGAGAAGCTCCTGTTTTACTTAGTTTCCAATACTGAGTTGAACTAGATATGCCCCGTTTGTGTAGGAAGCACAGTTCTTTTGTTCTGAGCTAGCTCACTGTCCTGGCCCTATAGGAAACACAGTGGAGTGCAAGAGTGCCTGTTCTCAAAAGCAGAGTGTTTTTCTTGTAAGGCCGACTGGGGTTTAACACAACTTCCTAAGCGGAGTTGAATCACATTCAGTTTCAAGTTCTAGCATTAAGTGTTAATTCAGGGTAAGAACACCACTATTGTGCTATTCTGGCCATAAACAGTGCAAATAGCACTCGCGTCTGTTCCCAGCAAATACAGTGTATTAGACTGAAGAGAAGCTCCTGTTTTACTTAGTTTCCAATACTGAGTTGAACTAGATATGCCCCGTTTGTGTAGGAAGCACAGTTCTTTTGTTCTGAGCTAGCTCACTGTACTGGCCCTATAGGAAACACAGTGGAGTGCAAGAGTGCCTGTTTCTCAAAAGCAGAGTGTTGTTCTTATAAGGCCGTCGGGGGTTTAATACCACTTCCAAAACGGAGTTGAATCACATTCAGTTTCAAGTTCTAGCATTACGTGTTAATTCAGGGTAAGAACACCACTATTGTGCTATTCTGGCCATAAACAGTGCAAATAGCACTCGCGTCTGTTCCCAGCAAATACAGTGTATTGGACTGAAGAGAAGCTCCTGTTTTACTTAGTTTCCAATACTGAGTTGAACTAGATATGCCCCGTTTGTGTAGGAAGCACAGTTCTTTTGTTCTGAGCTAGCTAACTGTACTGGCCCTATAGGAAACACAGTGGAGTGCAAGAGTGCCTGTTTCTCAAAAGCAGAGTGTTTTTCTTGTAAGGCCGACTGGGGTTTATACAACTTCCTAAACGGAGTTGAATCACATTCAGTTTCAAGTTCTAGCATTAAGTGTTAATTCAGGGTCAGAACACCACAATTGTGCTATTCTGGCCATAAACAGTGCAAATAGCACTCTCGTCTGTTCCCAGCAAATACAGTGTATTGGACTGAAGAGAAGCTCCTGTTTTACATAGTTTCTAATACTGAGTTGAACTAGATATGCCCCGTTTGTGTAGGAAGCACAGTTCTTTTGTTCTGAGCTAGCTCACTCTACTGGCCCTATAGGAAACACAGTAGAGTGCAAGAGTGCCTGTTTCTCAAAAGCAGAGTGTTTTTCTTGTAAGGCCGACTGGGGTTTAATACAACTTCCTAAACGGAGTTGAATCACATTCAGTTTCAAGTTCTAGCATTAAGTGTTAATTCAGGGTCAGAACACCACTATTGTGCTATTCTGGCCATAAACAGTGCAAATAGCACTCGCGTCTGTTCCCAGCAAATACAGTGTATTAGACTGAAGAGAAGCTCCTGTTTTACTTAGTTTCCAATACTGAGTTGAACTAGATATGCCCCGTTTGTGTAGGAAGCACAGTTCTTTTGTTCTGAGCTAGCTCACTGTCCTGGCCCTATAGGAAACACAGTGGAGTGCAAGAGTGCCTGTTCTCAAAAGCAGAGTGTTTTTCTTGTAAGGCCGACTGGGGTTTAACACAACTTCCTAAACGGAGTTGAATCACATGCAGTTTCAAGTTCTAGCATTAAGTGTTAATTCAGGGTAAGAACACCACTATTGTGCTATTCTGGCCACAAAAAGTGCAAATAGCACTCGCGTATGTTCCCAGCAAATACAGTGTATTAGACTGAAGAGAAGCTCCTGTTTTACTTAGTTTCCAATACTGAGTTGAACTAGATATGCCCCGTTTGTGTAGGAAATACAGTTCTTTTGTTCTGAGCTAGCTCACTGTACTGGCCCTATAGGAAACACAGTGGAGTGCAAGAGTGCCTGTTTCTCAAAAGCAGAGTGTTTTTCTTGTAAGGCCGACTGGGGTTTAATACAACTTCCTAAACGGAGTTGAATCACATTCAGTTTCAAGTTCTAGCATTAAGTGTTAATTCAGGGTAAAAACACCACTATTGTGTTATTCTGGCCATAAATAGTGCAAATAGCACTAGCGTCTGTTCCCAGCAAATACAGTGTATTGGACTGAAGAGAAGCTCCTGTTTTACTTAGTTTCCAATACTGAGTTGAACTAGATATGCCCCGTTTGTGTAGGAAGCACAGTTCTTTTGTTCTGAGCTAGCTCACTGTCCTGGCCCTATAGGAAACACAGTGGAGTGCAAGAGTGCCTGTTCTCAAAAGCAGAGTGTTTTTCTTGTAAGGCCGACTGGGGTTTAACACAACTTCCTAAGCGGAGTTGAATCACATTCAGTTTCAAGTTCTAGCATTAAGTGTTAATTCAGGGTAAGAACACCACTATTGTGCTATTCTGGCCATAAACAGTGCAAATAGCACTCGCGTCTGTTCCCAGCAAATACAGTGTATTGGACTGAAGAGAAGCTCCTGTTTTACTTAGTTTCCAATACTGAGTTGAACTAGATATGCCCCGTTTGTGTAGGAAGCACAGTTCTTTTGTTCTGAGCTAGCTAACTGTACTGGCCCTATAGGAAACACAGTGGAGTGCAAGAGTGCCTGTTTCTCAAAAGCAGAGTGTTTTTCTTGTAAGGCCGACTGGGGTTTATACAACTTCCTAAACGGAGTTGAATCACATTCAGTTTCAAGTTCTAGCATTAAGTGTTAATTCAGGGTCAGAACACCACAATTGTGCTATTCTGGCCATAAACAGTGCAAATAGCACTCTCGTCTGTTCCCAGCAAATACAGTGTATTGGACTGAAGAGAAGCTCCTGTTTTACATAGTTTCTAATACTGAGTTGAACTAGATATGCCCCGTTTGTGTAGGGAGCACAGTTCTTTTGTTCTGAGCTAGCTCACTCTACTGGCCCTATAGGAAACACAGTAGAGTGCAAGAGTGCCTGTTTCTCAAAAGCAGAGTGTTTTTCTTGTAAGGCCGACTGGGGTTTAATACAACTTCCAAAACGGAGTTGAATCACATTCAGTTTCAAGTTCTAGCATTAAGTGTTAATTCAGGGTCAGAACACCACTATTGTGCTATTCTGGCCATAAACAGTGCAAATAGCACTCGCGTCTGTTCCCAGCAAATACAGTGTATTGGACTGAAGAGAAGCTCCTGTTTTACTTAGTTTCCAATACTGAGTTGAACTAGATATGCCCCGTTTGTGTAGGAAGCACAGTTCTTTTGTTCTGAGCTAGCTCACTGTACTGGCCCTATAGGAAACACAGTGGAGTGCAAGAGTGCCTGTTCTCAAAAGCAGAGTGTTTTTCTTGTAAGGCCGACTGGGGTTTAACACAACTTCCTAAACGGAGTTGAATCACATTCAGTTTCAAGTTCTAGCATTAAGTGTTAATTCAGGGTAAGAACACCACTATTGTGCTATTCTGGCCATAAACAGTGCAAATAGCACTCGCGTCTGTTCCCAGCAAATACAGTGTATTAGACTGAAGAGAAGCTCCTGTTTTACTTAGTTTCCAATACTGAGTTGAACTAGATATGCCCCGTTTGTGTAGGAAGCACAGTTCTTTTGTTCTGAGCTAGATCACTGTACTGGCCCTATAGGAAACACAGTGGAGTGCAAGAGTGCCTGTTTCTCAAAAGCAGAGTGTTTTTCTTATAAGGCCGACTGGGGTTTAATACGACTTCCGAAACGGAGTTGAATCACATTCAGTTTCAAGTTCTAGCATTAAGTGTTAATTCAGGGTAAGAACACCACTATTGTGCTATTCTGGCCATAAACAGTGCAAATAGCACTCGCGTCTGTTCCCAGCAAATACAGTGTATTGGCCTGAAGAGAAGCTCCTGTTTTACTTAGTTTCCAATACTGAGTTGAACTAGATATGCCCCGTTTGTGTAGGAAGCACAGTTCTTTTGTTCTGAGCTAGCTCACTGTACTGGCCCTATGGGAAACACAGTGGAGTGCAAGAGTGCCTGTTTCTCAAAAGCAGAGTGTTTTTCTTGTAAGGCCGACTGGGGTTTAATACAACTTCCTAAACGGAGTTGAATCACATTCAGTTTCAAGTTCTAGCATTAAGTGTTAATTCAGGGTCAGAACACCACTATTGTGCTATTCTGGCCATAAACAGTGCAAATAGCACTCGCGTCTGTTCCCAGCAAATACAGTGTATTGGACTGAAGAGAAGCTCCTGTTTTACTAAGTTTGCAATACTGAGTTGAACTAGATATGCCCCGTTTGTGTAGGAAGCACAGTTCTTTTGTTCTGAGCTAGCTCACTGTACTGGCCTTATAGGAAACACAGTGGAGTGCAAGAGTGCCTGTTTCTCAAAAGAAGAGTGTTTTTCTTGTAAGGCCGACTGGGGTTTAATACAAATTCCTAAACGGAGTTGAATCACATGCAGTTTCAAGTTCTAGCATTAAGTGTTAGTTCAGGGTAAGAACACCACTATTGGGCTATTCTGGCCACAAAAAGTGCAAATAGCACTCGCGTATGTTCCCAGCAAATACAGTGTATTAGACTGAAGAGAAGCTCCTGTTTTACTTAGTTTCCAATACTGAGTTGAACTAGATATGCCCCGTTTGTGTAGGAAATACAGTTCTTTTGTTCTGAGCTAGCTCACTGTACTGGCCCTATAGGAAACACAGTGGAGTGCAAGAGTGCCTGTTCTCAAAAGCAGAGTGTTTTTCTTGTAAGGCCGACTGGGGTTTAACACAACGTCCTAAGCGGAGTTGAATCACATTCAGTTTCAAGTTCTAGCATTAAGTGTTAATTCAGGGTCAGAACACCACTATTGTGCTATTCTGGCCATAAACAGTGCAAATAGCACTCGCGTCTTTTGCCAGCAAATACAGTGTATTGGACTGAAGAGAAGCTCCTGTTTTACTTAGTTTCCAATACTGAGTTGAACTAGATATGCCCCGTTTGTGTAGGAAGCACAGTTCTTTTGTTCTGAGCTAGCTCACTGTACTGGCCCTATAGGAAACACAGTGGAGTGCAAGAGTGCCTGTTTCTCAAAAGCAGAGTGTTTTTCTTATAAGGCCGACTGGGGTTTAATACGACTTCCTAAACGGAGTTGAATCACATTCAGTTTCAAGTTCTAGCATTAAGTGTTAATTCAGGGTAAGAACACCACTATTGTGCTATTCTGGCCATAAACAGTGCAAATAGCACTCGCGTCTGTTCCCAGCAAATACAGTGTATTGGACTGAAGAGAAGCTCCTGTTTTACTTAGTTTCCAATACTGAGTTGAACTAGATATGCCCCGTTTGTGTAGGAAGCACAGTTCTTTTGTTCTGAGCTAGCTCACTGTACTGGCCCTATGGGAAACACAGTGGAGTGCAAGAGTGCCTGTTTCTCAAAAGCAGAGTGTTTTTCTTGTAAGGCCGACTGGGGTTTAATACAACTTCCTAAACGGAGTTGAATCACATTCAGTTTCAAGTTCTAGCATTAAGTGTTAATTCAGGGTCAGAACACCACTATTGTGCTATTCTGGCCATAAACAGTGCAAATAGCACTCGCGTCTTTTGCCAGCAAATACAGTGTATTGGACTGAAGAGAAGCTCCTGTTTTACTTAGTTTCCAATACTGAGTTGAACTAGATATGCCCCGTTTGTGTAGGAAGCACAGTTCTTTTGTTCTGAGCTAGCTCACAATACTGGCCCTATAGGAAACACAGTGGAGTGCAAGAGTGCCTGTTTCTCAAAAGCAGAGTGTTGTTCTTATAAGGCCGTCGGGGGTTTAATACCACTTCCTAAACGGAGTTGAATCACATTCAGTTTCAAGTTCTAGCATTAAGTGTTAATTCAGGGTAAGAACACCACTATTGTGCTATTCTGGCCATAAACAGTGCAAATAGCACTCGCGTCTGTTCCCAGCAAATACAGTGTATTGGACTGAAGAGAAGCTCCTGTTTTACTTAGTTTCCAATACTGAGTTGAACTAGATATGCCCCGTTTGTGTAGGAAGCACAGTTCTTTTGTTCTGAGCTAGCTCACTGTACTGGCCCTATGGGAAACACAGTGGAGTGCAAGAGTGCCTGTTTCTCAAAAGCAGAGTGTTTTTCTTGTAAGGCCGACTGGGGTTTAATACAACTTCCTAAACGGAGTTGAATCACATGCAGTTTCAAGTTCTAGCATTAAGTGTTAATTCAGGGTAAGAACACCACTATTGTGCTATTCTGGCCATAAACAGTGCAAATAGCACTCGCGTCTGTTCCCAGCAAATACAGTGTATTAGACTGAAGAGAAGCTCCTGTTTTACTTAGTTTCCAATACTGAGTTGAACTAGATATGCCCCGTTTGTGTAGGAAATACAGTTCTTTTGTTCTGAGCTAGCTCACTGTACTGGCCCTATAGGAAACACAGTGGAGTGCAAGAGTGCCTGTTCTCAAAAGCAGAGTGTTTTTCTTGTTAGGCCGACTGGGGTTTAACACAACTTCCTAAGCGGAGTTGAATCACATTCAGTTTCAAGTTCTAGCATTAAGTGTTACTTCAGGGTCAGAACACCACTATTGTGCTATTCTGGCCATAAACAGTGCAAATAGCACTCGCGTCTGTTCCCAGCAAATACAGTGTATTGGACTGAAGAGAAGCTCCTGTTTTACTTAGTTTCCAATACTGAGTTGAACTAGATATGCCCCGTTTGTGTAGGAAGCACAGTTCTTTTGTTCTGAGCTAGCTCACTGTACTGGCCCTATAGGAAACACAGTGGAGTGCAAGAGTGCCTGTTTCTCAAAAGCAGAGTGTTTTTCTTATAAGGCCGACTGGGGTTTAATACGACTTCCTAAACGGAGTTGAATCACATTCAGTTTCAAGTTCTAGCATTAAGTGTTAATTCAGGGTAAGAACACCACTATTGTGCTATTCTGGCCATAAACAGTGCAAATAGCACTCGCGTCTGTTCCCAGCAAATACAGTGTATTGGACTGAAGAGAAGCTCCTGTTTTACTTAGTTTCCAATACTGAGTTGAACTAGATATGCCCCGTTTGTGTAGGAAGCACAGTTCTTTTGTTCTGAGCTAGCTCACTGTCCTGGCCCTATAGGAAACACAGTGGAGTGCAAGAGTGCCTGTTCTCAAAAGCAGAGTGTTTTTCTTGTAAGGCCGACTGGGGTTTAACACAACTTCCTAAGCGGAGTTGAATCACATTCAGTTTCAAGTTCTAGCATTAAGTGTTAATTCAGGGTAAGAACACCACTATTGTGCTATTCTGGCCATAAACAGTGCAAATAGCACTCGCGTCTGTTCCCAGCAAATACAGTGTATTGGACTGAAGAGAAGCTCCTGTTTTACTTAGTTTCCAATACTGAGTTGAACTAGATATGCCCGGTTGTGTAGGAAGCACAGTTCTTTTGTTCTGAGCTAGCTCACTGTACTGGCCCTATAGGAAACACAGTGGAGTGCAAGAGTGCCTGTTTCTCAAAAGCAGAGTGTTGTTCTTATAAGGCCGTCGGGGGTTTAATACCACTTCCAAAACGGAGTTGAATCACATTCAGTTTCAAGTTCTAGCATTACGTGTTAATTCAGGGTAAGAACACCACTATTGTGCTATTCTGGCCATAAACAGTGCAAATAGCACTCACGTCTGTTCCCAGCAAATACAGTGTATTGGACTGAAGAGAAGCTCCTGTTTTACTTAGTTTCCAATACTGAGTTGAACTAGATATGCCCCGTTTGTGTAGGAAGCACAGTTCTTTTGTTCTGAGCTAGCTAACTGTACTGGCCCTATAGGAAACACAGTGGAGTGCAAGAGTGCCTGTTTCTCAAAAGCAGAGTGTTTTTCTTGTAAGGCTGACTGGGGTTTATACAACTTCCTAAACGGAGTTGAATCACATTCAGTTTCAAGTTCTAGCATTAAGTGTTAATTCATGGTCAGAACACCACAATTGTGCTATTCTGGCCATAAACAGTGCAAATAGCACTCTCGTCTGTTCCCAGCAAATACAGTGTATTGGACTGAAGAGAAGCTCCTGTTTTACATAGTTTCAAATACTGAGTTGAACTAGATATGCCCCGTTTGTGTAGGAAGCACAGTTCTTTTGTTCTGAGCTAGCTCACTCTACTGGCCCTATAGGAAACACAGTAGAGTGCAAGAGTGCCTGTTTCTCAAAAGCAGAGTGTTTTTCTTGTAAGGCCGACTGGGGTTTAATACAACTTCCTAAACGGAGTTGAATCACATTCAGTTTCAAGTTCTAGCATTAAGTGTTAATTCAGGGTCAGAACACCACTATTGTGCTATTCTGGCCATAAACAGTGCAAATAGCACTCGCGTCTGTTCCCAGCAAATACAGTGTATTGGACTGAAGAGAAGCTCCTGTTTTACTTAGTTTCCAATACTGAGTTGAACTAGATATGCCCCGTTTGTGTAGGAAGCACAGTTCTTTTCTTCTGAGCTAGCTCACTGTACTGGCCCTATAGGAAACACAGTGGAGTGCAAGAGTGCCTGTTCTCAAAAGCAGAGTGTTTTTCTTGTAAGGCCGACTGGGGTTTAACACAACTTCCTAATCGGAGTTGAATCACATTCAGTTTCAAGTTCTAGCATTAAGTGTTAATTCAGGGTCAGAACACCACTATTGTGCTATTCTGGCCATAAACAGTGCAAATAGCACTCGCGTCTTTTGCCAGCAAATACAGTGTATTGGACTGAAGAGAAGCTCCTGTTTTACTTAGTTTCCAATACTGAGTTGAACTAGATATGCCCCGTTTGTGTAGGAAGCACAGTTCTTTTGTTCTGAGCTAGCTCACTGTACTGGCCCTATAGGAAACACAGTGGAGTGCAAGAGTGCCTGTTTCTCAAAAGCAGAGTGTTTTTCTTATAAGGACGACTGGGGTTTAATACGACTTCCTAAACGGAGTTGAATCACATTCAGTTTCAAGTTCTAGCATTAAGTGTTAATTCAGGGTAAGAACACCACTATTGTGCTATTCTGGCCATAAACAGTGCAAATAGCACTCGCGTCTGTTCCCAGCAAATACAGTGTATTGGACTGAAGAGAAGCTCCTGTTTTACTTAGTTTCCAATACTGAGTTGAACTAGATATGCCCCGTTTGTGTAGGAAGCACAGTTCTTTTGTTCTGAGCTAGCTCACTCTACTGGCCCTATGGGAAACACAGTGGAGTGCAAGAGTGCCTGTTTCTCAAAAGCAGAGTGTTTTTCTTGTAAGGCCGACTGGGGTTTAATACAACTTCCTAAACGGAGTTGAATCACATTCAGTTTCAAGTTCTAGCATTAAGTGTTAATTCAGGGTCAGAACACCACTATTGTGCTATTCTGGCCATAAACAGTGCAAATAGCACTCGCGTCTGTTCCCAGCAAATACAGTGTATTGGACTGAAGAGAAGCTCCTGTTTTACTAAGTTTGCAATACTGAGTTGAACTAGATATGCCCCGTTTGTGTAGGAAGCACAGTTCTTTTGTTCTGAGCTAGCTCACTGTACTGGCCTTATAGGAAACACAGTGGAGTGCAAGAGTGCCTGTTTCTCAAAAGCAGAGTGTTTTTCTTGTAAGGCCGACTGGGGTTTAATACAACTTCCTAAACGGATTTGAATCACATGCAGTTTCAAGTTCTAGCATTAAGTGTTAATTCAGGGTAAGAACACAACTATTGTGCTATTCTGGCCACAAAAAGTGCAAATAGCACTCGCGTATGTTCCCAGCAAATACAGTGTATTAGACTGAAGAGAAGCTCCTGTTTTACTTAGTTTCCAATACTGAGTTGAACTAGATATGCCCCGTTTGTGTAGGAAATACAGTTCTTTTGTTCTGAGCTAGCTCACTGTACTGGCCCTATAGGAAACACAGTGGAGTGCAAGAGTGCCTGTTCTCAAAAGCAGAGTGTTTTTCTTGTTAGGCCGACTGGGGTTTAACACAACTTCCTAAGCGGAGTTGAATCACATTCAGTTTCAAGTTCTAGCATTAAGTGTTAATTCAGGGTCAGAACACCACTATTGTGCTATTCTGGCCATAAACAGTGCAAATAGCACTCGCGTCTTTTGCCAGCAAATACAGTGTATTGGACTGAAGAGAAGCTCCTGTTTTACTTAGTTTCCAATACTGAGTTGAACTAGATATGCCCCGTTTGTGTAGGAAGCACAGTTCTTTTGTTCTGAGCTAGCTCACTGTACTGGCCCTATAGGAAACACAGTGGAGTGCAAGAGTGCCTGTTTCTCAAAAGCAGAGTGTTTTTCTTATAAGGCCGACTGGGGTTTAATACGACTTCCTAAACGGAGTTGAATCACATTCAGTTTCAAGTTCTAGCATTAAGTGTTAATTCAGGGTAAGAACACCACTATTGTGCTATTCTGGCCATAAACAGTGCAAATAGCACTCGCGTCTGTTCCCAGCAAATACAGTGTATTGGACTGAAGAGAAGCTCCTGTTTTACTAAGTTTGCAATACTGAGTTGAACTAGATATGCCCCGTTTGTGTAGGAAGCACAGTTCTTTTGTTCTGAGCTAGCTCACTGTACTGGCCTTATAGGAAACACAGTGGAGTGCAAGAGTGCCTGTTTCTCAAAAGCAGAGTGTTTTTCTTGTAAGGCCGACTGGGGTTTAATACAACTTCCTAAACGGAGTTGAATCACATGCAGTTTCAAGTTCTAGCATTAAGTGTTAATTCAGGGTAAGAACACCACTATTGTGCTATTCTGGCCGTAAAAGTGCAAATAGCACTCGCGTCTGTTCCCAGCAAATACAGTGTATTAGACTGAAGAGAAGCTCCTGTTTTACTTAGTTTCCAATACTGAGTTGAACTAGATATGCCCCGTTTGTGTAGGAAATACAGTTCTTTTGTTCTGAGCTAGCTCACTGTACTGGCCCTATAGGAAACACAGTGGAGTGCAAGAGTGCCTGTTCTCAAAAGCAGAGTGTTTTTCTTGTTAGGCCGACTGGGGTTTAACACAACTTCCTAAGCGGAGTTGAATCACATTCAGTTTCAAGTTCTAGCATTAAGTGTTACTTCAGGGTCAGAACACAACTATTGTGCTATTCTGGCCATAAACAGTGCAAATAGCACTCGCGTCTGTTCCCAGCAAATACAGTGTATTGGACTGAAAAGAAGCTCCTGTTTTACTTAGTTTCCAATACTGAGTTGAACTAGATATGCCCCGTTTGTGTAGGAAGCACAGTTCTTTTGTTCTGAGCTAGCTCACTGTACTGGCCCTATATGAAACACAGTGGAGTGCAAGAGTGCCTGTTTCTCAAAAGCAGAGTGTTTTTCTTATAAGGCCGACTGGGGTTTAATACGACTTCCTAAACGGAGTTGAATCACATTCAGTTTCAAGTTCTAGCATTAAGTGTTAATTCAGGGTAAGAACACCACTATTGTGCTATTCTGGCCATAAACAGTGCAAATAGCACTCGCGTCTGTTCCCAGCAAATACAGTGTATTGGACTGAAGAGAAGCTCCTGTTTTACTTAGTTTCCAATACTGAGTTGAACTAGATATGCCCCGTTTGTGTAGGAAGCACAGTTCTTTTGTTCTGAGCTAGCACACTATACTGGCCCTATGGGAAACACAGTGGAGTGCAAGAGTGCCTGTTTCTCAAAAGCAGAGTGTTTTTCTTGTAAGGCCGACTGGGGTTTAATACAACTTCCTAAACGGAGTTGAATCACATTCAGTTTCAAGTTCTAGCATTAAGTGTTAATTCAGGGTCAGAACACCACTATTGTGCTATTCTGGCCATAAACAGTGCAAATAGCACTCGTGTCTGTTCCCAGCAAATACAGTGTATTGGACTGAAGAGAAGCTCCTGTTTTACTAAGTTTGCAAAACTGAGTTGAACTAGATATGCCCCGTTTGTGTAGGAAGCACAGTTCTTTTGTTCTGAGCTAGCTCACTGTACTGGCCTTATAGGAAACACAGTGGAGTGCAAGAGTGCCTGTTTCTCAAAAGCAGAGTGTTTTTCTTGTAAGGCCGACTGGGGTTTAATACAACTTCCTAAACGGAGTTGAATCACATGCAGTTTCAAGTTCTAGCATTAAGTGTTAATTCAGGGTAAGAACACCACTATTGTGCTATTCTGGCCACAAAAAGTGCAAATAGCACTCGCGTATGTTCCCAGCAAATACAGTGTATTAGACTGAAGAGAAGCTCCTGTTTTACTTAGTTTCCAATACTGAGTTGAACTAGATATGCCCCGTTTGTGTAGGAAATACAGTTCTTTTGTTCTGAGCTAGCTCACTGTACTGGCCCTATAGGAAACACAGTGGAGTGCAAGAGTGCCTGTTCTCAAAAGCAGAGTGTTTTTCTTGTTAGGCCGACTGGGGTTTAACACAACTTCCTAAGCGGAGTTGAATCACATTCAGTTTCAAGTTCTAGCATTAAGTGTTAATTCAGGGTAAAAACACCACTATTGTGTTATTCTGGCCATAAATAGTGCAAATAGCACTAGCGTCTGTTCCCAGCAAATACAGTGTATTAGACTGAAGAGAAGCTCCTGTTTTACTTAGTTTCCAATACTGAGTTGAACTAGATATGCCCCGTTTGTGTAGGAAGCACAGTTCTTTTGTTCTGAGCTAGCTCACTGTACTGGCCCTATATGAAACACAGTGGAGTGCAAGAGTGCCTGTTTCTCAAAAGCAGAGTGTTTTTCTTATAAGGCCGACTGGGGTTTAATACGACTTCCTAAACGGAGTTGAATCACATTCAGTTTCAAGTTCTAGCATTAAGTGTTAATTCAGTGTAAGAACACCACTATTGTGCTATTCTGGCCATAAACAGTGCAAATAGCACTCGCGTCTGTTCCCAGCAAATACAGTGTATTGGACTGAAGAGAAGCTCCTGTTTTACTTAGTTTCCAATACTGAGTTGAACTAGATATGCCCCGTTTGTGTAGGAAGCACAGTTCTTTTGTTCTGAGCTAGCTCACTGTACTGGCCCTATGGGAAACACAGTGGAGTGCAAGAGTGCCTGTTTCTCAAAAGCAGAGTGTTTTTCTTGTAAGGCCGACTGGGGTTTAATAATTTCCTAAACGGAGTTGAATCACATACAGTTTCAAGTTCTAGCATTAAGTGTTAATTCAGGGTCAGAACACCACTATTGTGCTATTCTGGCCATAAACAGTGCAAATAGCACTCGTGTCTGTTCCCAGCAAATACAGTGTATTGGACTGAAGAGAAGCTCCTGTTTTACTAAGTTTGCAAAACTGAGTTGAACTAGATATGCCCCGTTTGTGTAGGAAGCACAGTTCTTTTGTTCTGAGCTAGCTCACTGTACTGGCCTTATAGGAAACACAGTGGAGTGCAAGAGTGCCTGTTTCTCAAAAGCAGAGTGTTTTTCTTGTAAGGCCGACTGGGGTTTAATACAACTTCCTAAACGGAGTTGAATCACATGCAGTTTCAAGTTCTAGCATTAAGTGTTAATTCAGGGTAAGAACACCACTATTGTGCTATTCTGGCCACAAAAAGTGCAAATAGCACTCGCGTATGTTCCCAGCAAATACAGTGTATTAGACTGAAGAGAAGCTCCTGTTTTACTTAGTTTCCAATACTGAGTTGAACTAGATATGCCCCGTTTGTGTAGGAAATACAGTTCTTTTGTTCTGAGCTAGCTCACTGTACTGGCCCTATAGGAAACACAGTGGAGTGCAAGAGTGCCTGTTCTCAAAAGCAGAGTGTTTTTCTTGTTAGGCCGACTGGGGTTTAACACAACTTCCTAAGCGGAGTTGAATCACATTCAGTTTCAAGTTCTAGCATTAAGTGTTAATTCAGGGTAAAAACACCACTATTGTGTTATTCTGGCCATAAATAGTGCAAATAGCACTAGCGTCTGTTCCCAGCAAATACAGTGTATTAGACTGAAGAGAAGCTCCTGTTTTACTTAGTTTCCAATACTGAGTTGAACTAGATATGCCCCGTTTGTGTAGGAAGCACAGTTCTTTTGTTCTGAGCTAGCTCACTGTACTGGCCCTATATGAAAAACAGTGGAGTGCAAGAGTGCCTGTTTCTCAAAAGCAGAGTGTTTTTCTTATAAGGCCGACTGGGGTTTAACACAACTTCCTAAGCGGAGTTGAATCACATTCAGTTTCAAGTTCTAGCATTAAGTATTAATTCAGGGTCAGAACACCACTATTGTGCTATTCTGGCCATAAACAGTGCAAATAGCACTCGCGTCTTTTGCCAGCAAATACAGTGTATTGGACTGAAGAGAAGCTCCTGTTTTACTTAGTTTCCAATACTGAGTTGAACTAGATATGCCCCGTTTGTGTAGGAAGCACAGTTCTTTTGTTCTGAGCTAGCTCACTGTACTGGCCCTATAGGAAACACAGTGGAGTGCAAGAGTGCCTGTTTCTCAAAAGCAGAGTGTTGTTCTTATAAGGCCGTCGGGGGTTTAATACCACTTCCAAAACGGAGTTGAATCACATTCAGTTTCAAGTTCTAGCATTACGTTTTAATTCAGGGTAAGAACACCACTATTGTGCTATTCTGGCCATAAACAGTGCAAATAGCACTCGCGTCTGTTCCCAGCAAATACAGTGTATTGGACTGAAGAGAAGCTCCTGTTTTACTTAGTTTCCAATACTGAGTTGAACTAGATATGCCCCGTTTGTGTAGGAAGCACAGTTCTTTTGTTCTGAGCTAGCTCACTGTACTGGCCCTATGGGAAACACAGTGGAGTGCAAGAGTGCCTGTTTCTCAAAAGCAGAGTGTTTTTCTTGTAAGGCCGACTGGGGTTTAATACAACTTCCTAAACGGAGTTGAATCACATTAAGTTTCAAGTTCTAGCATTGAGTGTTAATTCAGGGTCAGAACACCACTATTGTGCTATTCTGGCCATAAACAGTGCAAATAGCACTCGCGTCTGTTCCCAGCAAATACAGTGTATTGGACTGAAGAGAAGCTCCTGTTTTACTAAGTTTGCAATACTGAGTTGAACTAGATATGCCCCGTTTGTGTAGGAAGCACAGTTCTTTTGTTCTGAGCTAGCTCACTGTACTGGCCTTATAGGAAACACAGTGGAGTGCAAGAGTGCCTGTTTCTCAAAAGCAGAGTGTTTTTCTTGTAAGGCCGACTGGGGTTTAATACAACTTCCTAAACGGAGTTGAATCACATGCAGTTTCAAGTTCTAGCATTAAGTGTTAATTCAGGGTAAGAACACCACTATTGTGCTATTCTGGCCACAAAAAGTGCAAATAGCACTCGCGTATGTTCCCAGCAAATACAGTGTATTAGACTGAAGAGAAGCTCCTGTTTTACTTAGTTTCCAATACTGAGTTGAACTAGATATGCCCCGTTTGTGTAGGAAATACAGTTCTTTTGTTCTGAGCTAGCTCACTGTACTGGCCCTATAGGAAACACAGTGGAGTGCAAGAGTGCCTGTTCTCAAAAGCAGAGTGTTTTTCATGTTAGGCCGACTGGGGTTTAACACAATTTCCTAAGCGGAGTTGAATCACATTCAGTTTCAAGATCTAGCATTAAGTGTTAATTCAGGGTCAGAACACCACTATTGTGCTATTCTGGCCATAAACAGTGCAAATAGCACTCGCGTCTTTTGCCAGCAAATACAGTGTATTGGACTGAAGAGAAGCTCCTGTTTTACTTAGTTTCCAATACTGAGTTGAACTAGATATGCCCCGTTTGTGTAGGAAGCACAGTTCTTTTGTTCTGAGCTAGCTCACTGTACTGGCCCTATAGGAAACACAGTGGAGTGCAAGAGTGCCTGTTTCTCAAAAGCAGAGTGTTGTTCTTATAAGGCCGTCGGGGGTTTAATACCACTTCCTAAACGGAGTTGAATCACATTCAGTTTCAAGTTCTAGCATTAAGTGTTAATTCAGGGTCAGAACACCACAATTGTGCTATTCTGGCCATAAACAGTGCAAATAGCACTCGCGTCTGTTCCCAGCAAATACAGTGTATTGGACTGAAGAGAAGCTCCTGTTTTACTTAGTTTCCAATACTGAGTTGAACTAGATATGCCCCGTTTGTGTAGGAAGCACAGTTCTTTTGTTCTGAGCTAGTTCACTGTACTGGCCCTATAGGAAACCCAGTGGAGTGCAAGAGTGCCTGTTTCTCAAAAGCAGAGTGTTTTTCTTGTAAGGCCGACTGGGGTTTAATACAACTTCCTAAACGGAGTTGAATCACATTCAGTTTCAAGTTCTAGCATTAAGAGTTAATTCAGGGTAAGAACACCACTATTGTGCTATTCTGGCCATAAACAGTGCAAATAGCACTCGCGTCTGTTCCCGCAAATACAGTGTATTGGACTGAAGAGAAGCTCCTGTTTTACTTAGTTTCCAATACTGAGTTGAACTAGATATGCCCCGTTTGTGTAGGAAGCACAGTTCTTTTGTTCTGAGCTAGCTCACTGTACCGGCACTATAGGAAACACAGTGGAGTGCAAGAGTGCCTGTTTCTCAAAAGCAGAGTGTTTTTCTTGTAAGGCCAACTGGGGTTTAATACAACTTCCTAAATGGAGTTGAATCACATTCAGTTTCAAGTTCTAGCATTAAGTGTTAATTCAGGGTAAGAACACCACTATTGTGCTATTCTGGCCATAAACAGTGCAAATAGCACTCGCGTCTGTTCCCAGCAAATACAGTGTATTGGACTGAAGAGAAGCTCCTGTTTTACTTAGTTTCCAATACTGAGTTGAACTAGATATGCCCCGTTTGTGTAGGAAGCACAGTTCTTTTGTTCTGAGCTAGCTCACTGTACTGGCCCTATAGGAAACACAGTGGAGTGCAAGAGTGCCTGTTTCTCAAAAGCAGAGTGTTTTTCTTATAAGGCCGACTGGGGTTTAATACAACTTCCTAAACGGAGTTGAATCACATTCAGTTTCAAGTTCTAGCATTAAGTGTTAATTCAGGGTCAGAACACCACTATTGTGTTATTCTGGCCATAAACATTGCAAATAGCACTCGCGTCTGTTCCCAGCAAATACAGTGTATTGGACTGAAGAGAAGCTCCTGTTTTACTTAGTTTCCAATACTGAGTTGAACTAGATATGCCCCGTTTGTGTAGGAAGCACAGTTCTTTGGTTCTGACCTAGCTCACTCTACTGGCCCTATAGGAAACACAGTGGAGTGCAAGAGTGCCTGTTTCTCAAAAGCAGAGTGTTTTTCTTGTAAGGCCAACTGGGGTTTAATACAACTTCCTAAACGGAGTTGAATCACATCCAGTTTCAAGTTCTAGCATTACGTGTTAATTCAGGGAAAGAACACTACTATTGTGCTATTCTGGCCATAAACAGTGCAAATAGCACTCGCGTCTGTTCCCAGCAAATACAGTGTATTGGACTGAAGAGAAGCTCCTGTTTTACTTAGTTTCCAATACTGAGTTGAACTAGATATGCCCCGTTTGTGTAGGAAGCACAGTTCTTTTGTTCTGAGCTAGCTCACTGTACTGGCCCTATAGGAAACACAGTGGAGTACAAGAGTGCCTGTTTCTCAAAAGCAGAGTGTTTTTCTTGTAAGGCCGACTGGGGTTTAATACAACTTCCTAAACGGAGTTGAATCACATTCAGTTTCAAGTTCTAGCATTAAGTGTTAATTCAGGGTCAGAACACCACTATTGTGCTATTCTGGCCATAAACAGTGCAAATAGCACTCGCGTCTGTTCCCAGCATATACAGTGTATTGGACTGAAGAGAAGCTCCTGTTTTACATAGTTTCTAATACTGAGTTGAACTAGATATGCCCCGTTTGTGTAGGAAGCACAGTTCTTTTGTTCTGAGCTAGCTCACTCTACTGGCCCTATAGGAAACACAGTGGAGTGCAAGAGTGCCTGTTTCTCAAAAGCAGAGTGTTTTTCTTGTAAGGCCGACTGGGGTTTAATACAACTTCCTAAACGGAGTTGAATCACATTCAGTTTCAAGTTCTAGCATTAAGTGTTAATTCATGGTAAGAACACCACTATTGTGTTATTCTGGCCATAAACAGTGCAAATAGCACTTGCTTCTGTTCCCAGCAAATACAGTGTATTGGACTGAAGAGAAGCTCCTGTTTTACTTAGTTTCCAATACTGAGTTGAACTAGATATGCCCTGTTTGTGTAGGAAGCACAGTTCTTTTGTTCTGACCTAGCTCACTCTACTGGCCCTATAGGAAACACAGTAGAGTGCAAGAGTGCCTGTTTCTCAAAAGCAGAGTGTTTTTCTTTTAAGGCCGACTGGGGTTTAATACAACTTCCTAAACGGAGTTGAATCACATTCAGTTTCAAGTTCTAGCATTAAGTGTTAATTCAGGGTCAGAACACCACTATTGTGTTATTCTGGCCATAAACAGTGCAAATAGCACTCGCGTCTGTTCCCAGCAAATACAGTGTATTGGACTGAAGAGAAGCTCCTGTTTTACTTAGTTTCGAATACTGAGTTGAACTAGATATGCCCCGTTTGTGTAGGAAGCACAGTTCTTTTGTTCTGAGCTAGCTCACTGTACTGGCCCTATAGGAAACACAGTGGAGTGCAAGAGTGCCTGTTTCTCAAAAGCAGAGTGTTTTTCTTGTAAGGCCGACTGGGGTTTAATACAACTTCCTAAACGCAGTTGAGTCACATTCAGTTTCAAGTTCTAGCATTAAGTGTTAATTCAGGGTAAGTACACCACTATCGTGCTATTCTGGCCATAAACAGTGCAAATAGCACTCGCGTCTCTTCCCAGCAAATACAGTGTATTAGACTGAAGAGAAGCTCCTGTTTTGCTTAGTTTCCAATACTGAGTTGAACTAGATATGCCCCGTTTGTGTAGGATGCACAGTACTTTTCTTCTGAGCTAGCTCACTGTACTGGCCCTATAGGAAACACAGTGGAGTGCAAGAGTGCCTGTTTCTCAAAAGCAGAGTGTTTTTCTTGTAAGGCCGACTGGGGTTTAATACAACTTCCTAAACGGAGTTGAATCACATTCAGTTTCAAGTTCTAGCATTAAGTGTTAATTCAGGGTAAGAACACCACTATTGTGCTATTCTGGCCATAAACAGTGCAAATAGCACTCGCGTCTGTTGCCAGCAAATACAGTGTTTTAGACTGAAGAGAAGCTCCTATTTTGCTTAGTTTCCAATACTGAGTTGAACTAGATATGCCCCGTTTGTGTAGGATGCACAGTTCTTTTGTTCTGAGCTAGCTCACTGTACTGGCCCTATAGGAAACACAGTGGAGTGCAAGAGTGCCTGTTTCTCAAAAGCAGAGTGTTTTTCCTGTAAGGCCGACTGGGGTTTAATACAACTTGCTACACGGAGGTGAATCACATTCAGTTTCAAGTTCTAGCATTAAGTGTTAATTCAGGGTAAGAACACCACTATTGTGCTATTCTGGCCATAAACAGTGCAAATAGCACTCGCGTCTGTTCCCAGCAAATACAGTGTATTGGACTGAAGAGAAGCTCCTGTTTTACTTAGTTTCCATTACTGAGTTGAACTACATATGCCCCGTTTGTGTAGGATGCACAGTTCTTTTGTTCTGAGCTAGCTCACTCTACTGGCCCTATAGGAAACACAGTGGAGTGCAAGAGTGCCTGTTTCTCAAAAGCAGAGTGGTTTTCCTGTAAGGCCGACTGGGGTTTAATACAACTTCCTAAACGGAGTTGAATCACATGCACTTTCAAGTTCTATCATTAAGTGTTAATTCAGGGTAAGAACACCACTATTGTGCTATTCTGGCCATCAACTCTGCAAATAGCACTCGCGTCTGTTCCCAGCAAATACAGTGTATTGGACTGAAGAGAAGCTCCTGTTTTACTTAGTTTACAATACTGAGTTGAACTAGATATGCCCCGTTTGTGTAGGAAGCACAGTTCTTTTGTTCTGAGCTAGCTCACTGTACTGGCCCTATAAGAAACACAGTGGAGTGCAAGAGTGCCTGTTTCTCAAAAGCAGAGTGTTTTTCTTGTAAGACCGACTGGGGTTTAATACAACTTCCTAAACGGAGTTGAATCACATTCAGTTTCAAGTTCTAGCATTAAGTGTTAATTCAGGGTAAGAACACCACTATTGTGCTATTATGGCCATAAACAGTGCAAATAGCACTCTCGTCTGTTCCCAGCAAATACAGTGTATTAGACTGAAGAGAAGCTCCTGTTTTACTTAGTTTCGAATACTGAGTTGAACTAGATATGCCCCGTTTGTGTAGGATGCACAGTTCTTTTGTTCTGAGCTAGCTCACTGTACTGGCCCTATAGGAAACACAGTGGAGTGCAAGAGTGCCTGTTTCTCAAAAGCAGAGTGTTTTTCTTGTAAGGCCGACTGGGGTTAATACATCTTCCTAAACGGAGTTGAATCACATTCAGTTTCAAGTTCTAGCATTAAGTGTTAATTCAGGGTAAGAACACCACTACTGTGCTATTCTGGCCATAAACAGTACAAATAGCACTCGCGTCTGTTGCCAGCAAATACAGTGTATTAGACTGAAGAGAAGCTCCTGTTTTGCTTAGTTTCCAATACTGAGTTGAACTAGATATGCCCCGTTTGTGTAGGATGCACAGTTCTTTTGTTCTGAGCTAGCTCACTGTACTGGCCCTATAGGAAACACAGTGGATTGCAAGAGTGCCTGTTTCTCAAAAGCAGAGTGTTTTTCTTGTAAGGCCGACTGGGGTTTAATACAACTTCCTAAACGGAGTTGAATCACATTCAGTTTCAAGTTCTAGCATTAAGTGTTAATTCAGGGTAAGAACACCACTATTGTGCTATTCTGGCCATAAACAGTGCAAATAGCACTCGCGTCTGTTGCCAGCAAATACAGTGTATTGGACTGAAGAGAAGCTCCTGTTTTACTTAGTTTCCAATACTGAGTTGAACTAGATATGCCCCGTTTGTGTAGGAAGCACAGTTCTTTTGTTCTGAGCTAGCTCACTGTACTGGCCCTATAGGAAACACAGTGGAGTGCAAGAGTGCATGTTTCTCAAAAGCAGAGTGTTTTTCTTGTAAGGCCGACTGGGTTTTATTACAACTTCCTAAACGGAGTTGAATCACATTCAGTTTCAAGTTCTAGCATTAAGTGTTAATTCAGGGTAAGAACACCACTATTGTGCTATTCTGGCCATAAACAGTGCAAATAGCACTCGCGTCTGTTCCCAGCAAATACAGTGTATTGGACTGAAGAGAAGCTCCTGTTTTACTTAGTTTCCAATACTGAGTTGAAGTAGATATGCCCCGTTTGTGTAGGATGCACAGTTCTTTTGTTCTGAGCTAGCTCACTGTACTGGCCCTATAGGAAACACAGTGGAGTGCAAGAGTGCCTGTTTCTCAAAAGCAGAGTGTTTTTCCTGTAAGGACGACTGGGTTTTAATACAACTTCCTAAACGGAGTTGAATCACATTCAGTTTCAAGTTCTAGCATTAAGTGTTAATTCAGGGTAAGAACACCACTATTGTGCTATTCTGGCCATAAACAGAGCAAATAGCACTCGCGTCTGTTGCCAGCAAATACAGTGTACTGGACTGAAGAGAAGCACCTGTTTTACTTAGTTTCCAATACTGAGTTGAACTAGATATGCCCCGTTTGTGTAGGAAACACAGTTCTTTTGTTCTGAGCTAGCTCACTGTACTGGCCCTATAGGAAACACAGTAGAGTGCAAGAGTGCCTGTTTCTCAAAAGCAGAGTGTTTTTCTTGTAAGGCCGACTGGGGTTTAATACAACTTCCTAAACGGAGTTGAATCACATTCAGTTTCAAGTTCTAGCATTAAGTGTTAATTCAGGGTCAGAACACCACTATTGTGCTATTCTGGCCATAAACAGTGCAAATAGCACTCGCGTCTGTTCCCAGCAAATACAGTGTATTGGACTGAAGAGAAGCTCCTGTTTTACTAAGTTTCCAATACTGAGTTGAACTAGATATGCCCCGTTTGTGTAGGAAGCACAGTTCTTTTGTTCTGAGCTAGCTCACTGTACTGGCCTTATAGGAAACACAGTGGAGTGCAAGAGTGCCTGTTTCTCAAAAGCAGAGTGTTTTTCTTGTAAGGCCGACTGGGGTTTAATACAACTTCCTAAATGGAGTTGAATCACATTCAGTTTCAAGTTCTAGCATTAAGTGTTAATTCAGTGTAAGAACACCACTATTGTGCTATTCTGGCCATAAACAGTGCAAATAGCACTCGCGTCTGTTCCCAGCAAATACAGTGTATTGGACTGAAGAGAAGCTCCTGTTTTACTTAGTTTCCAATACTGAGTTGAACTAGATATGCCCCGTTTGTGTAGGAAGCACAGTTCTTTTGTTCTGACCTAGCTCACTCTACTGGCCCTATAGGAAACACAGTGGAGTGCAAGAGTGCCTGTTTCTCAAAAGCAGAGTGTTTTTCTTGTAAGGCCAACTGGGGTTTAATACAACTTCCTAAACGGAGTTGAATCACATCCAGTCTCAAGTTCTAGCATTACGTGTTAATTCAGGGAAAGAACACTACTATTGTGCTATTCTGGCCATAAACAGTGCAAATAGCACTCGCGTCTGTTGCCAGCAAATACAGTGTATTGGACTGAAGAGAAGCTCCTGTTTTACTTAGTTTCCAATACTGAGTTGAACTAGATATGCCCCGTTTGTGTAGGAAGCACAGTTCTTTTGTTCTGAGCTAGCTCACTGTACTGGCCCTATAGGAAACACAGTGGAGTGCAAGAGTGCCTGTTTCTCAAAAGCAGAGTGTTTTTCTTGTAAGGCCGACTGGGGTTTAATACAACTTCCTAAACGGAGTTGAATCACATTCAGTTTCAAGTTCTAGCATTAAGTGTTAATTCAGGGTCAGAACACCACTATTGTGCTATTCTGGCCATAAACAGTGCAAATAGCACTCGCGTCTGTTCCCAGCATATACAGTGTATTGGACTGAAGAGAAGCTCCTGTTTTACATAGTTTCTAATACTGAGTTGAACTAGATATGCCCCGTTTGATTAGGAAGCACAGTTATTTTGTTCTGAGCTAGCTCACTCTACTGGCCCTATAGGAAACACAGTGGAGTGCAAGAGTGCCTGTTTCTCAAAAGCAGAGTGTTTTTCTTGTAAGGCCGACTGGGGTTTAATACAACTTCCTAAACGGAGTTGAATCACATTCAGTTTCAAGTTCTAGCATTAAGTGTTAATTCATGGTAAGAACACCACTATTGTGTTATTCTGGCCATAAACAGTGCAAATAGCACTTGCTTCTGTTCCCAGCAAATACAGTGTATTGGACTGAAGAGAAGCTCCTGTTTTACTTAGTTTCCAATACTGAGTTGAACTAGATATGCCCTGTTTGTGTAGGAAGCACAGTTCTTTTGTTCTGACCTAGCTCACTCTACTGGCCCTATAGGAAACACAGTAGAGTGCAAGAGTGCCTGTTTCTCAAAAGCAGAGTGTTTTTCTTTTAAGGCCGACTGGGGTTTAATACAACTTCCTAAACGGAGTTGAATCACATTCAGTTTCAAGTTCTAGCATTAAGTGTTAATTCAGGGTCAGAACACCACTATTGTGTTATTCTGGCCATAAACAGTGCAAATAGCACTCGCTTCTGTTCCCAGCAAATACAGTGTATTGGACTGAAGAGAAGCTCCTGTTTTACTTAGTTTCGAATACTGAGTTGAACTAGATATGCCCCGTTTGTGTAGGAAGCACAGTTCTTTTGTTCTGAGCTAGCTCACTGTACTGGCCCTATAGGAAACACAGTGGAGTGCAAGAGTGCCTGTTTCTCAAAAGCAGAGTGTTTTTCTTGTAAGGCCGACTGGGGTTTAATACAACTTCCTAAACGCAGTTGAATCACATTCAGTTTCAAGTTCTAGCATTAAGTGTTAATTCAGGGTAAGTACACCACTATCGTGCTATTCTGGCCATAAACAGTGCAAATAGCACTCGCGTCTGTTCCCAGCAAATACAGTGTATTAGACTGAAGAGAAGCTCCTGTTTTGCTTAGTTTCCAATACTGAGTTGAACTAGATATGCCCCGTTTGTGTAGGATGCACAGTACTTTTCTTCTGAGCTAGCTCACTGTACTGGCCCTATAGGAAACACAGTGGAGTGCAAGAGTGCCTGTTTCTCAAAAGCAGAGTGTTTTTCTTGTAAGGCCGACTGGGGTTTAATACAACTTCCTAAACGGAGTTGAATCACATTCAGTTTCAAGTTCTAGCATTAAGTGTTAATTCAGGGTAAGAACACCACTATTGTGCTATTCTGGCCATAAACAGTGCAAATAGCACTCGCGTCTGTTGCCAACAAATACAGTGTTTTAGACTGAAGAGAAGCTCCTATTTTGCTTAGTTTCCAATACCGAGTTGAACTAGATATGCCCCGTTTGTGTAGGATGCACAGTTCTTTTGTTCTGAGCTAGCTCACTGTACTGGCCCTATAGGAAACACAGTGGAGTGCAAGAGTGCCTGTTTCTCAAAAGCAGAGTGTTTTTCCTGTAAGGCCGACTGGGGTTTAATACAACTTGCTACACGGAGGTGAATCACATTCAGTTTCAAGTTCTAGCATTAAGTGTTAATTCAGGGTAAGAACACCACTATTGTGCTATTCTGGCCATAAACAGTGCAAATAGCACTCGCGTCTGTTCCCAGCAAATACAGTGTATTGGACTGAAGAGAAGCTCCTGTTTTACTTAGTTTCCATTACTGAGTTGAACTACATATGCCCCGTTTGTGTAGGATGCACAGTTCTTTTGTTCTGAGCTAGCTCACTCTACTGGCCCTATAGGAAACACAGTGGAGTGCAAGAGTGCCTGTTTCTCAAAAACAGAGTGGTTTTCCTGTAAGGCCGACTGGGGTTTAATACGACTTCCTAAACGGAGTTGAATCACATTCACTTTCAAGTTCTATCATTAAGTGTTAATTCAGGGTAAGAACACCACTATTGTGCTATTCTGGCCATCAACTCTGCAAATAGCACTCGCGTCTGTTCCCAGCAAATACAGTGTATTGGACTGAAGAGAAGCTCCTGTTTTACTTAGTTTACAATACTGAGTTGAACTAGATATGCCCCGTTTGTGTAGGAAGCACAGTTCTTTTGTTCTGAGCTAGCTCACTGTACTGGCCCTATAAGAAACACAGTGGAGTGCAAGAGTGCCTGTTTCTCAAAAGCAGAGTGTTTTTCTTGTAAGACCGACTGGGGTTTAATACAACTTCCTAAACGGAGTTGAATCACATTCAGTTTCAAGTTCTAGCATTAAGTGTTAATTCAGGGTAAGAACACAACTATTGTGCTATTATGGCCATAAACAGTGCAAATAGCACTCGCGTCTGTTCCCAGCAAATACAGTGTATTGGACTGAAGAGAAGCTCCTGTTTTACTTAGTTTCCAATACTGAGTTGAAGTAGATATGCCCCGTTTGTGTAGGATGCACAGTTCTTTTGTTCTGAGCTAGCTCACTGTACTGGCCCTATAGGAAACACAGTGGAGTGCAAGAGTGCCTGTTTCTCAAAAGCAGCGTGTTTTTCCTGTAAGGACAACTGGGTTTTAATACAACTTCCTAAACGGAGTTGAATCACATTCAGTTTCAAGTTCTAGCATTAAGTGTTAATTCAGGGTAAGAACACCACTATTGTGCTATTCTGGCCATAAACAGAGCAAATAGCACTCGCGTCTGTTGCCAGCAAATACAGTGTACTGGACTGAAGAGAAGCTCCTGTTTTACTTAGTTTCCAATACTGAGTTGAACTAGATATGCCCCGTTTGTGTAGGAAACACAGTTCTTTTGTTCTGAGCTAGCTCACTGTACTGGCCCTATAGGAAACACAGTAGAGTGCAAGAGTGCCTGTTTCTCAAAAGCAGAGTGTTTTTCTTGTAAGGCCGACTGGGGTTTAATACAACTTCCTAAACGGAGTTGAATCACATTCAGTTTCAAGTTCTAGCATTAAGTGTTAATTCAGGGTCAGAACACCACTATTGTGCTATTCTGGCCATAAACAGTGCAAATAGCACTCGCGTCTGTTCACAGCAAATACAGTGTATTGGACTGAAGAGAAGCTCCTGTTTTACTAAGTTTCCAATACTGAGTTGAACTAGATATGCCCCGTTTGTGTAGGAAGCACAGTTCTTTTGTTCTGAGCTAGCTCACTGTACTGGCCTTATAGGAAACACAGTGGAGTGCAAGAGTGCCTGTTTCTCAAAAGCAGAGTGTTTTTCTTGTAAGGCCGACTGGGGTTTAATACAACTTCCTAAACGGAGTTGAATCACATTCAGTTTCAAGTTCTAGCATTAAGTGTTAATTCAGGGTAAGAACACCACTATTGTGCTATTCTGGCCATAAACAGTGCAAATAGCACTCGCGTCTGTTCCCAGCAAATACAGTGTATTGGACTGAAGAGAAGCTCCTGTTTTACTTAGTTTCCAATACTGAGTTGAACTAGATATGCCCCGTTTGTGTAGGAAGCACAGTTCTTTTGTTCTGAGTTAGCTCACTGTACTGGCCCTATGGGAAACACAGTGGAGTGCAAGAGTGCCTGTTTCTCAAAAGCAGAGTGTTTTTCTTGTAAGGCCGACTGGGGTTTAATACAACTTCCTAAACGGAGTTGAATCACATTCAGTTTCAAGTTCTAGCATTAAGTGTTAATTCAGGGTAAGAACACCACTATTGTGCTATTCTGGCCATAAACAGTGTAAATAGCACTCGCGTCTGTTGCCAGAAAATACAGTGTATTGGACTGAAGAGAAGCTCCTGTTTTACTTAGTTTCCAATACTGAGTTGAACTAGATATGCCCCGTTTGTGTAGGAAGCACAGTTCTTTTGTTCTGAGCTAGCTCACTATACTGGCCCTATAGGAAACACAGTGGAGTGCAAGAGTGCCTGTTTCTCAAAAGCAGAGTGTTTTTCTTGTAAGGCCGACTGGGGTTTAATACAACTTCCTAAAGGGAGTTGAATCACATTCAGTTTCAAGTTCTAGCATTAAGTGTTAATTCAGGGTAAGAACACCACTATTGTGCTATTCTGGCCATAAACAGTTCAAATAGCACTCGCGTCTGTTCCCAGCAAATACAGTGTATTGGACTGAAGAGAAGCTCCTGTTTTACTTAGGTTCCAATACTGAGTTGAACTAGATATGCCCCGTTTGTGTAGGAAGCACATTCTTTTGTTCTGAGCTAGCTCACTGTACTGGCCCTATAGGAAACACAGTGGAGTGCAAGAGTGCCTGTTTCTCAAAAGCAGAGTGTTTTTCTTGTAAGGCCGACTGGGTTTTAATACAACTTCCTAAACGGAGTTGAATCACATTCAGTTTCAAGTTCTAGCATTAAGTGTTAATTCAGGGTAAGAACACCACTATTGTGCTATTCTGGCCATAAACAGTGCAAATAGCACTCGCGTCTGTTCCCAGCAAATACAGTGTATTGGACTGAAGAGAAGCTCCTGTTTTACTTAGTTTCCAATACTGAGTTGAAGTAGATATGCCCCGTTTGTGTAGGATGCACAGTTCTTTTGTTCTGAGCTAGCTCACTGTACTGGCCCTATAGGAAACACAGTGGAGTGCACGAGTGCCTGTTTTTCAAAAGCAGAGTGTTTTTCCTGTAAGGCCGACTGGGTTTTAATACAACTTCCTAAACGGAGTTGAATCACATTCAGTTTCAAGTTCTAGCATTAAGTGTTCATTCAGGGTAAGAACACCACTATTGTGCTATTCTGGCCATAAACAGAGCAAATAGCACTCGCGTCTGTTGCCAGCAAATACAGTGTACTGGACTGAAGAGAAGCACCTGTTTTACTTAGTTTCCAATACTGAGTTGAACTAGATATGCCCCGTTTGTGTAGGAAGCACAGTTCTTTTGTTCTGAGCTAGCTCACTGTACTGGCCCTATAGGAAACACAGTGGAGTGCAAGAGTGTCTGTTTCTCAAAAGCAGAGTGTTTTTCCTGTAAGGCCGACTGGGGTTTAATACAACTTCCCAAAAGGAGTTGAATCACATTCAGTTTCAAGTTCTAGCATTAAGTGTTAATTCAGGGTAAGAACACCACTATTGTGCTATTCTGGCCATAAACAGTGCAAATAGCACTCGCGTCTGTTGCCAGCAAATACAGTGTATGAGACTGAACATAAGCTCCTGTTTAGCTTAGTTTCCAATACTGAGTTGAACTAGATATGCCCCGTTTGTGTAGGAAGCACAGTTCTTTTGTTCTGAGCTAGCTCACTGTACTGGCCCTATAGGAAACACAGTGGAGTGCAAGAGTGCCTGTTTCTCAAAAGCAGAGTGTTTTTCTTGTAAGGCCGACTGGGGTTTAATACAACTTCCTATACGGAGTTGAATCACATTCACTTTCAAGTTCTAGCATTAAGTGTTAATTCAGGGTAAGAACACCACTATTGGGCTATTCTGGCCATAAACAGTGCAAATAGCACTCGCGTCTGTTCCCAGCAAATACAGTGTATTGGACTGAAGAGAAGCTCCTGTTTTACTTAGTTTCCAATACTGAGTTGAACTAGATATGCCCCGTTTGTGTAGGATGCACAGTTCTTTTGTTCTGAGCTAGCTCACTGTACTGGCCCTATAGGAAACACAGTGGAGTGCAAGAGTGCCTGTTTCTCAAAAGCAGAGTGTTTTTCCTGTAAGGCCGACTGGGGTTTAATACAACTTCCTAAACGGAGTTGAATCACATTCAGTTTCAAGTTCTAGCATTAAGTGTTAATTCAGGGTAAGAACACCACTATTGTGCTATTCTGGCCATAAACAGTGCAAATAGCACTCGCGTGTGTTGCCAGCAAATACAGTGAATTAGACTGAAGATAAGCTCCTGTTTTGCTTAGTTTCCAATACTGAGTTGAACTAGATATGCCCCGTTTGTGTAGGAAGCACAGTTCTTTTGTTCTGAGCTAGCTCACTGTACTGTCCCTATAGGAAACACAGTGGAGTGCAAGAGTGCCTGTTTCTCAAAAGCAGAGTGTTTTTCTTGTAAGGCCGACTGGGGTTTAATACAACTTCCTAAACGGAGTTGAATCACATTCAGTTTCAAGTTCTAGCATTAAGTGTTAATTCAGGGTAAGAACACCACTATGGTGCTATTCTGGCCATAAACAGTGCAAATAGCACTCGCGTCTGTTCCCAGCAAATACAGTGTATTGGACTGAAGAGAAGCTCCTGTTTTACTTAGTTTCCAATACTGAGTTGAACTAGATATGCCCCGTTTGTGTAGGATGCACAGTTCTTTTGTTCTGAGCTAGCTCACTGTACAGGCCCTATAGGAAACACAGTGGAGTGCAAGAGTGCCTGTTTCTCAAAAGCAGAGTGTTTTTCCTGTAAGGCCGACTGTGGTTTAATAGAACTTCCTAAACGGAGTTGAATCACATTAAGTTTCAATTTCTAGCATTAAGTGTTAATTCAGGGTAAGAACACCACTATTGTGCTATTCTGGCCATAAACAGTGCAAATAGCACTCGCGTCTGTTGCCAGCAAATACAGTGAATTAGACTGAAGATAAGCTCCTGTTTTGCTTAGTTTCCAATACTGAGTTGAACTAGATATGCCCCGTTTGTGTAGGAAGCACAGTTCTTTTGTTCTGAGCTAGCTCACTGTACTGGCCCTATGGGAAACACAGTGGAGTGCAAGAGTGCCTGTTTCTCAAAAGCAGAGTGTTTTTCTTGTAAGGCCGACTGGGGTTTAATACAACTTCCTAAACGGAGTTGAATCACATTCAGTTTCAAGTTCTAGCATTAAGTGTTAATTCAGGGTAAGAACACCACTATTGTGCTATTCTGGCCATAAACAGTGCAAATAGCACTCGCGTCTGTTCCCAGCAAATACAGTGTATTGGACTGAAGAGAAGCTCCTGTTTTACTTAGTTTCCAATACTGAGTTGAAGTAGATATGCCCCGTTTGTGTAGGATGCACAGTTCTTTTGTTCTGAGCTAGCTCACTGTACTGGCCCTATAGGAAACACAGTGGAGTGCAAGAGTGCCTGTTTCTCAAAAGCAGAGTGTTTTTCCTGTAAGGCCGACTGGGGTTTAATACAACTTCCTAAACGGAGTTGAATCACATTCAGTTTCAAGTTCTAGCATTAAGTGTTAATTCAGGGTCAGAACACCACTATTGTGCTATTCTGGCCATAAACAGTGCAAATAGCACTCGCGTATGTTCCCAGTAAATACAGTGTATTGGACTGAAGAGAAGCTCCTGTTTTGCTTAGTTTCCAATACTGAGTTGAACTAGATATGCCCTGTTTGTTTAGGAAGCACAGTTCTTTTGTTCTGAGCTAGCTCACTGTACTGGCCCTATAGGAAACACAGTGGAGTGCAAGAGTGCCTGTTTCTCAAAAGCAGAGTGTTTTTCTTGTAAGGCCGACTGTGGCTTAATACAACTTCCTAAACGGAGTTGAATCACATTCAGTTTCAAGTTCTAGCATTAAGTGTTAATTCAGGGTAAGAACACCACTATGGTGCTATTATGGCCATAAACAGTGCAAATAGCACTCGCGTCTGTTCCCAGCAAATACAGTGTATTGGACTGAAGAGAAGCTCCTGTTTTACTTAGTTTCCAATACTGAGTTGAACTAGATAAGCCCCGTTTGTGTAGGAAGCACAGTTCTTTTGTTCTGAGCTAGCTCACTGTACTGGCCCTATAGGAAACACAGTGGAGTGTAAGAGTGCCTGTTTCTCAAAAGCAGAGTGTTTTTCTTGTAAGGCCGACTGGGGTTTAATACAACTTCCTAAACGGAGTTGAATCACATTCAGTTTCAAGTTCTAGCATTAAGTGTTAATTCAGGGTCAGAACACCACTATTGTGCTATTCTGGCCATCAACTGTGCAAATAGCACTCGCGTCTGTTCCCAGCAAATACAGTGTATTGGACTGAAGAGAAGCTCCTGTTTTACTTAGTTTCCAATACTGAGTTGAACTAGATATGCCCCGTTTGTGTAGGAAGCACAGTTCTTTTGTTCTGAGCTAGCTCACTGTACTGGCCCTATAGGAAACACAGTGGAGTGCAAGAGTGCCTGTTTCTCAAAAGCAGAGTGTTTTTCTTGTAAGGCCGACTGGGGTTTAATACAACTTCCTAAACGGAGTTGAATCACATTCAGTTTCAAGTTCTAGCATTAAGTGTTAATTCAGGGTAAGAACACCACTATTGTGCTATTCTGGCCATAAACAGTGCAAATAGCACTCGCGTCTGTTGCCAGCAAATACAGTGTATTAGACTGAAGATAAGCTCCTGTTTTGCTTAGTTTCCAATACTGAGTTGAACTAGATATGCCCCGTTTGTGTAGGAATCACAGTTCTTTTGTTCTGAGCTAGATCACTGTACTGGCCCTATAGGAAACACAGTGGAGTGCAAGAGTGCCTGTTTCTCAAAAGCAGAGTGTTTTTCTTGTAAGGCCGACTGGGGTTTAATACAACTTCCTAAACGGAGTTGAATCACATTCAGTTTCAAGTTCTAGCATTAAGTGTTAATTCAGGGTAAGAACACCACTATTGTGCTATTCTGGCCATAAACAGTGCAAATAGCACTCGCGTCTGTTGCCAGCAAATACAGTGTATTGGACTGAAGAGAAGCACCTGTTTTACTTAGTTTCCAATACTGAGTTGAACTAGATATGCCCCGTTTGTGTAGGAAGCACAGTTCTTTTGTTCTGAGCTAGCTCACTGTACTGGCCCTATAGGAAACACAGTGGAGTGCAAGAGTGCCTGTTTCTCAAAAGCAGAGTGTTTTTCTTGTAAGGCCGACTGGGGTTTAATACAACTTCCTAAACGGAGTTGAATCACATTCAGTTTCAAGTTCTAGCATTAAGTGTTAATTCAGGGTCAGAACACCACTATTGTGCTATTCTGGCCATAAACAGTGCAAATAGCACTCGCGTCTGTTCCCAGCAAATACAGTGTATTACACTGAAGAGAAGCTCCTGTTTTACTTAGTTTCCAATACTGAGTTGAACTAGATATGCCCCGTTTGTGTAGGAAGCACAGTTCTTTTGTTCTGAGCTAGCTCACTGTACTGGCCCTATAGGAAACACAGTGGAGTGCAAGAGTGCCTGTTTCTCAAAAGCAGAGTGTTTTTCTTGTAAGGCCGACTGGGGTATAATACAACTTCCTAAACGGAGTTGAATCACATTCAGTTTCAAGTTCTAGCATTAAGTGTTAATTCAGGGTAAGAACACCACTATTGTGCTATTCTGGCCATAAACAGTGCAAATAGCACTCGCGTCTGTTCCCAGCAAATACAGTGTATTGGACTGAAGAGAAGCTCCTGTTTTACTAAGTTTCCAATACTGAGTTGAACTAGATATGCCCCGATTGTGTAGGAAGCACAGTTCTTTTGTTCTGAGCTAGCTCACTGTACTGGCCCTATAGGAAACACAGTGGAGTGCAAGAGTGCCTGTTTCTCAAAAGCAGAGTGTTTTTCTTGTAAGGCCGACTGGGGTTTAATACAACTTCCTAAACGGAGTTGAATCACATTCAGTTTCAAGTTCTAGCATTAAGTGTTAATTCAGGGTCAGAACACCACTATTGTGCTATTCTGGCCATAAACAGTGCAAATAGCACTCGCGTCTGTTGCCAGCAAATACAGTGTATTAGACTGAAGAGAAGCTCCTGTTTTGCTTAGTTTCCACTACTGAGTTTAAATAGATATGCCCCGTTTGTGTAGGAAGCACAGTTCTTTTGTTCTGAGCTAGCTCACTGTACTGTCCCTATAGGAAACACAGTGGAGTTCAAGAGTGCCTGTTTCTCAAAAGCAGAGTGTTTTTCTTGTAAGGCCGACTAGGGTTTATACAACTTCCTAAACGGAGTTGAATCACATTCAGTTTCAAGTTCTAGCATTAAGTGTTAATTCAGGGTAAGAACACCACTATTGTGCTATTCTGGCCATAAACAGTGCAAATAGCACTCTCGTCTGTTCCCAGCAAATACAGTGTATTGGACTGAAGAGAAGCTCCTGTTTTACTTAGTTTCCAATACTGAGTTGAACTAGATATGCCCCGTTTGTGTAGGAAGCACAGTTCTTTTGTTCTGAGCTAGCTCACTGTACTGGCCCTATAGGAAACACAGTGGAGTGCAAGAGTGCCTGTTTCTCAAAAGCAGAGTGTTTTTCTTGTAAGGCCTACGGGGGTTTAATACAACTTCCTAAACGGAGTTGAATCACATTCAGTTTCAAGTTGTAGCATTAAGTGTTAATTCAGGGTAAGAACACCACTATTGTGCTATTCTGGACATAAACAGTGCAAATAGCACTCGCGTTTGTTCCCAGCAAATACAGTGTATTAGACTGAAGAGAAGCTCCTGTTTTACTTAGTTACCAATACTGAGTTGAACTAGATATGCCCCGTTTGTGTAGGAAGCACAGTTCTTTTGTTGTGAGCTAGCTCACTGTACTGGCCCTATAGGAAACAGAGTGGAGTGCAAGAGTGCCTGTTTCTCAAAAGCAGAGTGTTTTTCTTGTAAGGCCGACTGGGGTTTAATACAACTTTGTAAGCGGAGTTGAATCACATTCAACAGTGGAGTGCAAGAGTGCCTGTTTCTCAAAAGCAGAGTGTTTTTCTTGTAAGGCCGACTGGGGTTTAATACAACTTCCTAAACGGAGTTGAATCACATTCAGTTTCAAGTTCTAGCATTAAGTGATAATTCAGGGTCAGAACACCACTATTGTGCTATTCTGGCCATAAACAGTGCAAATAGCACTCGCGTCTGTTCCCAGCAAATACAGTGTATTGGACTGAAGAGAAGCTCCTGTTTTACTTAGTTTCCAATACTGAGTTGAACTAGATATGCCCCGTTTGTGTAGGAAGCACAGTTCTTTTGTTCTGAGCTAGCTCACTGTACTGGCCCTATAGGAAACACAGTAGAGTGCAAGAGTGCCTGTTTCTCAAAAGCAGAGTGTTTTTATTGTAAGGCCGACTGGGGTTTAATACAACTTCCTAAACGGAGTTGAATCACATTCAGTTTCATGTTCTAGCGTTAAGTGTTAATTCAGGGTAAGAACACCACTATTGTGCTATTCTGGCCATAAACAGTGCAAATAGCACTCGCGTCTGTTCCCAGCAAATACAGTTTATTAGACTGAAGAGAAGCTCCTGTTTTACTTAGTTACCAATACTGAGTTGACCTAGATATGCCCCGTTTGTGTAGGAAGCACAGTTCTTTTGTTCTGAGCTAGCTCACTGTACTGGCCCAATAGGAAATACAGTGGAGTACAAGAGTGCCTGTTTCTCAAAAGCAGAGTGTTTTTCTTGTAAGGCCGACTGGGGTTTAATACAACTTTGTAAACGGAGTTGAATCACATTCAACAGTAGAGTGCAAGAGTGCCTGTTTCTCAAAAGCAGAGTGTTTTTCTTGTAAGGCCGACTGGGGTTTAATACAACTTCCTAAACGGAGTTGAATCACATTCAGTTTCAAGTTCTAGCATTAAGTGATAATTCAGGGTCAGAACACCACTATTGTGCTATTCTGGCCATAAACAGTGCAAATAGCACTCGCGTCTGTTCCCAGCAATACAGTGTATTGGACTGAAGAGAAGCTCCTGTTTTACTTAGTTTCCAATACTGAGTTGAACTAGATATGCCCCGTTTGTGTAGGAAGCACAGTTCTTTTGTTCTGAGCTAGCTCACTGTACTGGCCCTATAGGAAACACGGTAGAGTGCAAGAGTGCCTGTTTCTCAAAAGCAGAGTGTTTTTATTGTAAGGCCGACTGGGGTTTAATACAACTTCCTAAACGGAGTTGAATCACATTCAGTTTCAAGTTCTAGCATTAAGTGTTAATTCAGGGTAAGAACACCACTATTGTGCTATTCTGGCCATAAACAGGGCAAATAGCACTCGCGTCTCTTCCCAGCAAATACAGTGTATTAGACTGAAGAGAAGCTCCTGTTTTACTTAGTTTCCAATACTGAGTTGAACTAGATATGCCCCTTTTGTGTAGGAAGCACAGTTCTTTTGTTCTGAGCTAGCTCACTGTACTGGCCCTATAGGAAAGACAGTGGAGTGCAAGAGTGCCTGTTTCTCAAAAGCAGAGTGTTTTTCTTGTAAGGTCGACTGGGGTTTAATACAACTTTGTAAACGGAGTTGAATCACATTCAATATTGGTGTGCAAGAGTGCCTGTTTCTCAAAAGCAGAGTGTTTTTCTTTAAGGCCGACTGGGGTTTAATACAACTTCCTAAACGGAGTTGAATCACATTCAGTTTCAAGTTCTAGCATTAAGTGTTAATTCAGGGTAAGAACACCACTATTGTGCTATTCTGACCATAAACAGTGCAAATAGCACTCGCGTCTGTTGCCAGCAAATACAGTGTATTAGACTGAAGAGAAGCTCCTGTTTTGCTTAGTTTCCAATACTGAGTTGAACTAGATATGCCCCGTTTGTGTAGGAATCACAGTTCTTTTGTTCTGAGCTAGCTCACTGTACTGGCCCTATAGGAAACACAGTGGAGTGCAAGAGTGCCTGTTTCTCAAAAGCAGAGTGTTTTTCTTGTAAGGCCGACTGGGGTTTAATACAACTTCCTAAACGGAGTTGAATCACATTCAGTTTCAAGTTCTAGCATTAAGTGTTAATTCAGCGTAAGAACACCACTATTGTGCTATTCTGGCCATAAACAGAGCAAATAGCACTCGCGTCTGTTGCCAGCAAATACAGTATATTGGACTGAAGAGAAGCTCCTGTTTTACTTAGTTTCCAATACTGAGTTGAACTAGATATGCCCCGTTTGTGTAGGAAGCACAGTTCTTTTGTTCTGAGCTAGCTCACTGTACTGGCCCTATAGGAAACACAGTGGAGTGCAAGAGTGCCTGTTTCTCAAAAGCAGAGTGTTTTTCTTGTAAGGCCGACTGGGGTTTAATACAACTTCCTAAACGGAGTTGAATCACATTCAGTTTCAAGTTCTAGCATTTAGTGTTAATTCAGGGTAAGAACACCACTATTGTGCTATTCTGGCCATAAACAGTGCAAATAGCACTCTCGTCTGTTCCCTCAAATACAGTGAATTGGACTGAAGAGAAGCTCCTGTTTTACTTAGTTTCCAATACTGAGTTGAACTAGATATGCCCCGTTTGTGTAGGAAGCACAGTTCTTTTGTTCTGAGCTAGCTCACTGTACTGGCCCTATAGGAAACACAGTGGAGTGCAAGAGTGCCTGTTTCTCAAAAGCAGAGTGTTTTTCTTGTAAGGCCGACTGGGTTTTAATACAACTTCCTAAACGGAGTTGAATCACATTCAGTTTCAAGTTCTAGCATTAAGTGTTAATTCAGGGTAAGAACACCACTATTGTGCTATTCTGGCCATAAACAGTGCAAATAGCACTCGCGTCTGTTCCGAGGAAATACAGTGTATTGGACTGAAGAGAAGCTCCTGTTTTACTTAGTTTCCAATACTGAGTTGAACTAGATATGCCCCGTTTGTGTAGGAAGCACAGTTCTTTTGTTCTGAGCTAGCTCACTGTACTGGCCCTATAGGAAACACAGTGGAGTGCAAGAGTGCCTATTTCTCAAAAGCAGAGTGTTTTTCTTGTAAGGCCGACTGGGGTTTAATACAACTTTGTAAACGGAGTTGAATCACATTCAATATTGGTGTGCAAGAGTGCCTGTTTCTCAAAAGCAGAGTGTTTTTCTTTAAGGCCGACTGGGGTTTAATACAACTTCCTAAACGGAGTTGAATCACATTCAGTTTCAAGTTCTAGCATTAAGTGTTAATTCAGGGTAAGAACACCACTATTGTGCTATTCTGACCATAAACAGTGCAAATAGCACTCGCGTCTGTTGCCAGCAAATACAGTGTATTAGACTGAAGAGAAGCTCCTGTTTTGCTTAGTTTCCAATACTGAGTTGAACTAGATATGCCCCGTTTGTGTAGGAATCACAGTTCTTTTGTTCTGAGCTAGCTCACTGTACTGGCCCTATAGGAAACACAGTGGAGTGCAAGAGTGCCTGTTTCTCAAAAGCAGAGTGTTTTTCTTGTAAGGCCGACTGGGGTTTAATACAACTTCCTAAACGGAGTTGAATCACATTCAGTTTCAAGTTCTAGCATTAAGTGTTAATTCAGCGTAAGAACACCACTATTGTGCTATTCTGGCCATAAACAGAGCAAATAGCACTCGCGTCTGTTGCCAGCAAATACAGTATATTGGACTGAAGAGAAGCTCCTGTTTTACTTAGTTTCCAATACTGAGTTGAACTAGATATGCCCCGTTTGTGTAGGAAGCACAGTTCTTTTGTTCTGAGCTAGCTCACTGTACTGGCCCTATAGGAAACACAGTGGAGTGCAAGAGTGCCTGTTTCTCAAAAGCAGAGTGTTTTTCTTGTAAGGCCGACTGGGGTTTAATACAACTTCCTAAACGGAGTTGAATCACATTCAGTTTCAAGTTCTAGCATTTAGTGTTAATTCAGGGTAAGAACACCACTATTGTGCTATTCTGGCCATAAACAGTGCAAATAGCACTCTCGTCTGTTCCCTCAAATACAGTGAATTGGACTGAAGAGAAGCTCCTGTTTTACTTAGTTTCCAATACTGAGTTGAACTAGATATGCCCCGTTTGTGTAGGAAGCACAGTTCTTTTGTTCTGAGCTAGCTCACTGTACTGGCCCTATAGGAAACACAGTGGAGTGCAAGAGTGCCTGTTTCTCAAAAGCAGAGTGTTTTTCTTGTAAGGCCGACTGGGTTTTAATACAACTTCCTAAACGGAGTTGAATCACATTCAGTTTCAAGTTCTAGCATTAAGTGTTAATTCAGGGTAAGAACACCACTATTGTGCTATTCTGGCCATAAACAGTGCAAATAGCACTCGCGTCTGTTCCGAGGAAATACAGTGTATTGGACTGAAGAGAAGCTCCTGTTTTACTTAGTTTCCAATACTGAGTTGAACTAGATATGCCCCGTTTGTGTAGGAAGCACAGTTCTTTTGTTCTGAGCTAGCTCACTGTACTGGCCCTATAGGAAACACAGTGGAGTGCAAGAGTGCCTATTTCTCAAAAGCAGAGTGTTTTTCTTGTAAGGCCGACTGGGGTTTAATACAACTTTGTAAACGGAGTTGAATCACATTCAACAGTGGAGTGCAAGAGTGCCTGTTTCTCAAAAGCAGAGTGTTTTTATTGTAAGGCCTACGGGGGTTTAATACAACTTCCTAAACGGAGTTGAATCACATTCAGTTTCAAGTTCTAGCATTAAGTGTTAATTCATGGTAAGAACACCACTATTGTGCTATTCTGGCCATAAACAGTGCAAATAGCACTCGCGTTTGTTCCCAGCAAATACAGTGTATTAGACTGAAGAGAAGCTACTGTTTTACTTAGTTACCAATACTGAGTTGAACTAGATATGCCCCGTTTGTGTAGGAAGCACAGTTCTTTTGTTCTGAGCTAGCTCACTGTACTGGCCCTATAGGAAACACAGTGGAGTACAAGAGTGCCTGTTTCTCAAAAGCAGAGTGTTTTTCTTGTAAGGCCGACTGGGGTTTAATACAACTTTGTAAACGGATTTGAATCACATTCAACAGTAGAGTGCAAGAGTGACTGTTTCTCAAAAGCAGAGTGTTTTTCTTGTAAGGCCGACGGGGGTTTAATACAACTTCCTAAACGGAGTTGAATCACATTCAGTTTCAAGTTCTAGCATTAAGTGATAATTCAGGGTCAGAACACCACTATTGTGCTATTCTGGCCATAAACAGTGCAAATAGCACTCGCGTCTGTTCCCAGCAATACAGTGTATTGGACTGAAGGGAAGCTCCTGTTTTACTTAGTTTCCAATACTGAGTTGAACTAGATATGCCCCGTTTGTGTAGGAAGCACAGTTCTTTTGTTCTGAGCTAGCTCACTGTACTGGCCCTATAGGAAACACGGTAGAGTGCAAGAGTGCCTGTTTCTCAAAAGCAGAGTGTTTTTCTTGTAAGGTCGACTGGGGTTTAATACAACTTTGTATACGGAGTTGAATCACATTCAATATTGGTGTGCAAGAGTGCCTGTTTCTCAAAAGCAGAGTGTTTTTCTTGTAAGGCCGACTGGGGTTTAATACAACTTCCTAAACGGAGTTGAATCACATTCAGTTTCAAGTTCTAGCATTAAGTGTTAATTCAGGGTAAGAACACCACTATTGTGCTATTCTGACCATAAACAGTGCAAATAGCACTCGCGTCTGTTGCCAGCAAATACAGTGTATTAGACTGAAGAGAAGCTCCTGTTTTGCTTAGTTTCCAATACTGAGTTGAACTAGATATGCCCCGTTTGTGTAGGAAGCACAGTTCTTTTGTTCTGAGCTAGCTCACTGTACTGGCCCTATAAGAAACAAAGTAGAGTGCAAGAGTGCCTGTTTCTTAAAAGCAGAGTGTTTTTATTGTAAGGACGACTGGGGTTTAATACAACTTCCTAAACGGAGTTGAATCACATTCAGTTTCAAGTTCTAGCATTAAGTGTTAATTCAGGGTAAGAACACCACTATTGTGCTATTCTGGCCATAAACAGTGCAAATAGCACTCGCGTCTGTTCCCAGCAAATACAGTGTATTAGACTGAAGAGAAGCTCCTGTTTTACTTAGTTTCCAATCCTGAGTTGAACTAGATATGCCCCGTTTGTGTAGGAAGCACAGTTCTTTTGTTCTGAGCTAGCTCACTGTACTGGCCCTATAGGAAACACAGTGGAGTGCAAGAGTGCCTGTTTCTCAAAAGCAGAGTGTTTTTCTTGTAAGGCCGACTGGTGTTTAATACAACTTCCTAAACGGAGTTGAATCAAATTCAGTTTCAAGTTCTAGCATTAAGTGTTAATTCAGGGTAAGAACACCACTATTGTGCTATTCTGGCCATAAACAGTGCAAATAGCACTCGCGTCTGTTCCCAGCAAATACAGTGTATTGGACTGAAGGGAAGCTCCTGTTTTACTAAGTTTCCAATACTGAGTTGAACTAGATATGCCCCGTTTGTGTAGGAAGCACAGTTCTTTTGTTCTGAGCAAGCTCACTGTACTGGCCCTATAGGAAACAAGGTGGAGTGCAAGAGTGCCTGTTTCTCAAAAGCAGAGTGTTTTTCTTGTAAGGCCGACTGGGGTTTAATACAATTTCCTAAACGGAGTTGAATCACATTCAGTTTCAAGTTCTAGCATTAAGTGTTAATTCAGGGTAAGAATACCACTATTGTGCTATTCTGGCCATAAACAGTGCAATTAGCACTCTCGTCTGTTCCCAGCAAATACAGTGTATTGGACTGAAGAGAAGCTCCTGTTTTACTTAGTTTCCAATACTGAGTTGAACTAGATATGCCCCGTTTGTGTAGGAAGCACAGTTCTTTTGTTCTGAGCTAGCTCACTCTACTGGCCCTATAGGAAACACAGTGGAGTGCAAGAGTGCCTGTTTCTCAAAAGCAGAGTGTTTGTATTGTAAGGCCTACGGGGGTTTAATACAACTTCCTAAACGGAGTTGAATCACATTCAGTTTCAAGTTCTAGCATTAAGTGTTAATTCAGGGTAAGAACACCACTATTGTGCTATTCTGGCCATAAACAGTGCAAATAGCACTCGCGTTTGTTCCCAGCAAATACAGTGTATTAGACTGAAGAGAAGCTCCTGTTTTACTTAGTTACCAATACTGAGTTGAACTAGATATGCCCCGTTTGTGTAGGAAGCACAGTTCTTTTGTTCTGAGCTAGCTCACTGTACTGGCCCTATAGGAAACACAGTGGAGTGCAAGAGTGCCTGTTTCTCAAAAGCAGAGTGTTTTTCTTGTAAGGCCGACTGGGGTTTAATACAACTTTGTAAACGGAGTTGAATCACATTCAACAGTAGAGTGCAAGAGTGCCTGTTTCTCAAAAGCAGAGTGTTTTTCTTTAAGGCCGACTGGGGTTTAATACAACTTCCTAAACGGAGTTGAATCACATTCAGTTTCAAGTTCTAGCATTAAGTGATAATTCAGGGTCAGAACACCACTATTGTGCTATTCTGGCCATAAACAGTGCAAATAGCACTCGCGTCTGTTCCCAGCAATACAGTGTATTGGACTGAAGAGAAGCTCCTGTTTTACTTAGTTTCCAACACTGAGTTGAACTAGATATGCCCCGTTTGTGTAGGAAGCACAGTTCTTTTGTTCTGAGCTAGCTCACTGTACTGGCCCTATAGGAAACACGGTAGAGTGCAAGAGTGCCTGTTTCTCAAAAGCAGAGTGTTTTTATTGTAAGGCCGACTGGGGTTTAATACAACTTCCTAAACGGAGTTGAATCACATTCAGTTTCAAGTTCTAGCATTAAGTGTTAATTCAGGGTAAGAACACCACTATTGTGCTATTCTGGCCATAAACAGGGCAAATAGCACTCGCGTCTGTTCCCAGCAAATACAGTGTATTAGACTGAAGAGAAGCTCCTGTTTTACTTAGTTTCCAATACTGAGTTGAACTAGATATGCCACTTTTGTGTAGGAAGCACAGTTCTTTTGTTCTGAGCTAGCTCACTGTACTGGCCCTATAGGAAACACAGTGGAGTGCAAGAGTGCCTATTTCTCAAAAGCAGAGTGTTTTTCTTGTAAGGTCGACTGGGGTTTAATACAACTTTGTAAACGGAGTTGAATCACATTCAATATTGGTGTGCAAGAGTGCCTGTTTCTCAAAAGCAGAGTGTTTTTCTTGTAAGGCCAACTGGGGTTTAATACAACTTCCTAAACGGAGTTGAATCACATTCAGTTTCAAGTTCTAGCATTAAGTGTTAATTCAGGGTAAGAACACCACTATTGTGCTATTCTGACCATAAACAGTGCAAATAGCACTCGCGTCTGTTGCCAGCAAATACAGTGTATTAGACTGAAGAGAAGCTCCTGTTTTGCTTAGTTTCCAATCCTGAGTTGAACTAGATATGCCCCGTTTGTGTAGGAATCACAGTTCTTTTGTTCTGTGCTAGCTCACTGTACTGGCCCTATAGGAAACACAGTGGAGTGCAAGAGTGCCTGTTTCTCAAAAGCAGAGTGTTTTTCTTGTAAGGCCGACTGGGGTTTAATACAACTTCCTAAACGGAGTTGAATCACATTCAGTTTCAAGTTCTAGCATTAAGTGTTAATTCAGGGTAAGAACACCACTATTGTGCTATTCTGGCCATAAACAGAGCAAATAGCACTCGCGTCTGTTGCCAGCAAATACAGTATATTGGACTGAAGAGAAGCTCCTGTTTTACTTAGTTTCCAATACTGAGTTGAACTACATATGCCCCGTTTGTGTAGGAAGCACAGTTCTTTTGTTCTGAGCTAGCTCACTGTACTGGCCCTATAGGAAACACAGTGGAGTGCAAGAGTGCCTGTTTCTCAAAAGCAGAGTGTTTTTCTTGTAAGGCCGACTGGGGTTTAATACAACTTCCTAAACGGAGTTGAATCACATTCAGTTTCAAGTTCTAGCATTTAGTGTTAATTCAGGGTAAGAACACCACTATTGTGCTATTCTGGCCATAAACAGTGCAAATAGCACTCTCGTCTGTTCCCAGCAAATACAGTGTATTGGACTGAAGAGAAGCTCCTGTTTTACTTAGTTTCCAATACTGAGTTGAACTAGATATGCCCCGTTTGTGTAGGAAGCACAGTTCTTTTGTTCTGAGCTAGCTCACTGTACTGGCCCTATAGGAAACACAGTGGAGTGCAAGAGTGCCTGTTTCTCAAAAGCAGAGTGTTTTTCTTGTAAGGCCGACTGGGGTTTAATACAACTTCCTAAACGGAGTTGAATCACATTAAGTTTCAAGTTCTAGCATTAAGTGTTAATTCAGGGTAAGAACACCACTATTGTGCTATTCTGGCCATAAACAGTGCAAATAGCACTCGCGTCTTTTCCGAGGAAATACAGTGTATTGGACTGAAGAGAAGCTCCTGTTTTACTTAGTTTCCAATACTGAGTTGAACTAGATATGCCCCGTTTGTGTAGGAAGCACAGTTCTTTTGTTCTGAGCTAGCTCACTGTACTGGCCCTATAGGAAACACAGTGGAGTGCAAGAGTGCCTGTTTCTGAAAAGCAGAGTGTTTTTCTTGTAAGGCCGACTGGGGTTTAATACAACTTCCTAAACGGAGTTGAATCACATTCAGTTTCAAGTTCTAGCATTAAGTGTTAATTCAGGGTAAGAACACCACTATTGTGCTATTCTGGCCATAAACAGTGCAAATAGCACTCGCGTCTGTTCCCAGCAAATACAGTGTATTAGACTGAAGAGAAGCCCCTGTTTTACTTAGTTTCCAATACTGAGTTGAACTAGATATGCCCCGTTTGTGTAGGAAGCACAGTTCTTTTGTTCTGAGCTAGCTCACTGTACTGGCCCTATAGGAAACACAGTGGAGTGCAAGAGTGCCTGTTTCTCAAGAGCAGAGTGTTTTTCTTGTAAGGCCGACTGGTGTTTAATACAACTTTGTAAACGGAGTTGAATCACATTCAACATTGGTGTGCAAGAGTGCCTGTTTCTCAAAAGCAGAGTGTTTTTCTTGTAAGGCCGACTGGGGTTTAATACAACTTCCTAAACGGAGTTGAATCACATTCAGTTTCAAGTTCTAGCATTAAGTGTTAATTCAGGGTAAGAACACCACTATTGTGCTATTCTGGCCATAAACAGTGCAAATAGCACTCGCGTCTGTTGCCAGCAAATACAGTGTATTAGACTGAAGAGAAGCTCCTGTTTTGCTTAGTTTCCAATACTGAGTTGAACTAGATATGCCCCGTTTGTGTAGGAATCACAGTTCTTTTGTTCTGAGCTAGCTCACTGTACTGGCCCTATAGGAAACACAGTGGAGTGCAAGAGTGCCTGTTTCTCAAAAGCAGAGTGTTTTTCTTGTAAGGCCGACTGGGGTTTAATACAACTTCCTAAACGGAGTTGAATCACATTCAGTTTCAAGTTCTAGCATTAAGTGTTAATTCAGGGTAAGAACACCACTATTGTGCTATTCTGGCCATAAACAGTGCAAATAGCACTCGCGTCTGTTCCCAGCAAATACAGTGTATTAGACTGAAGAGAAGCTCCTGTTTTACTTAGTTTCCAATACTGAGTTGAACTAGATATGCCCCGTTTGTGTAGGAAGCACAGTTCTTTTGTTCTGAGCTAGCTCACTGTACTGGCCCTATAGGAAACACAGTGGAGTGCAAGAGTGCCTGTTTCTCAAAAGCAGAGTGTTTTTCTTGTAAGGCTGACTGGTGTTTAATACAACTTTGTAAACGGAGTTGAATCACATTCAACATTGGTGTGCAAGAGTGCCTGTTTCTCAAAAGCAGAGTGTTTTTCTTTTAAGGCCGACTGGGGTTTAATACAACTTCCTAAACGGAGTTGAATCACATTCAGTTTCAAGTTCTAGCATTAAGTGTTAATTCAGGGTCAGAACACCACTATTGTGCTATTCTGGCCATAAACAGTGCAAATAGCACTCGCGTCTGTTCCCAGCAAATTCAGTGTATTGGACTGTAGAGAAGCTCCTGTTTTACTTAGTTTCCAATACTAAGTTGAACTAGATATGCCCCGTTTGTGTAGGAAGCACAGTTCTTTTGTTCTGAGCTAGCTCACTGTACTGGCCCTATAGGAAACACAGTGGAGTGCAAGAGTGCCTGTTTCTCAAAAGCAGAGTGTTTTTCTTGTAAAGCCGACTGGGGTTTAATACAACTTCCTAAACGGAGTTGAATCACATTCAGTTTCAAGTTCTAGCATTAAGTGTTAATTCAGGGTAAGAACACCACTATTGTGCTATTCTGGCCATAAACAGTGCAAATAGCACTCTCGTCTGTTCCCAGCAAATACAGTGTATTGGACTGAAGAGAAGCTCCTGTTTTACTTAGTTTCCAATACTGAGTTGAACTAGATATGCCCCGTTTGTGTAGGAAGCATAGTTCTTTTGTTCTGAGCTAGCTCACTGTACTGGCCCTATAGGAAACACAGTGGAGTGCAAGAGTGCCTGTTTCTCAAAAGCAGAGTGTTTTTCTTGTAAGGCCGACTGGGGTTTAATACAACTTCCTAAACGGAGTTGAATCACATTCAGTTTCAAGTTCTAGCATTAAGTGTTAATTCAGGGTCAGAACACCACTATTGTGCTATTCTGGCCATAAACAGTGCAAATAGCACTCGCGTCTGTTCCGAGGAAATACAGTGTATTGGACTGAAGAGAAGCTCCTGTTTTACTTAGTTTCCAATACTGAGTTGAACTAGATATGCCCCGTTTGTGTAGGAAGCACAGTTCTTTTGTTCTGAACTAGCTCACTGTACTGGCCCTATAGGAAACACAGTGGAGTGCAAGAGTGCCTGTTTCTCAAAAGCAGAGTGTTTTTCTTGTAAGGCCGACTGGTGTTTAATACAACTTTGTAAACGGAGTAGAATCACATTCAACATTGGTGTGCAAGAGTGCCTGTTTCTCAAAAGCAGAGTGTTTTTCTTGTAAGGCCGACTGGGGTTTAATACAACTTCCTAAACGGAGTTGAATCACATTCAGTTTCAAGTTCTAGCATTAAGTGTTAATTCAGGGTAAGAACACCACTATTGTGCTATTCAGGCCATAAACAGTGCAAATAGCACTCGCTTCTGTTGCCAGCAAATACAGTGTATTAGACTGAAGTGAAGCTCCTGTTTTGCTTAGTTTCCAATACTGAGTTGAACTAGATATGCCCCGTTTGTGTAGGAATCACAGTTCTTTTGTTCTGAGCTAGCTCACTGTACTGGCCCTATAGGAAACACAGTGGAGTGCAAGAGTGCCTGTTTCTCAAAAGCAGAGTGTTTTTTTTGTAAGGCCGACTGGGGTTTAATACAACTTCCTAAACGGAGTTGAATCACATTCAGTTTCAAGTTCTAGCATTAAGTGTTAATTCAGGGTAAGAACACCACTATTGTGCTATTCTGGCCATAAACAGAGCAAATAGCACTCGCGTCTGTTGCCAGCAAATACAGTATATTGGACTGAAGAGAAGCTCCTGTTTTACTTAGTTTCCAATACTGAGTTGAACTAGATATGCCCCGTTTGTGTAGGAAGCACAGTTCTTTTGTTCTGAGCTAGCTCACTGTACTGGCCCTATAGGAAACACAGTAGAGTGCAAGAGTGCCTGTTTCTCAAAAGCAGAGTGTTTTTCTTGTAAGGCCGACTGGGGTTTAATACAACTTCCTAAACGGAGTTGAATCACATTCAGTTTCAAGTTCTAGCATTAAGTGTTAATTCAGGGTCAGAACACCACTATGGTGCTATTCTGGCCATAAACAGTGCAAATGGCACTCGCGTCTGTTCCCAGCAAATACAGTGTATTGGACTGAAGAGAAGCTCCTGTTTTACTAAGTTTCCAATACTGAGTTGAACTAGATATGCCCCGTTTGTGTAGGAAGCACAGTTCTTTTGTTCTGAGCTAGCTCACTGTACTGGCCCTATAGGAAACACAGTGGAGTGCAAGAGTGCCTGTTTCTCAAAAGCAGAGTGTTTTTCTTGTAAGGCCGACTGGGGTTTAATACAACTTCCTAAACGGAGTTGAATCACATTCAGTTTCAAGTTCTAGCATTAAGTGTTAATTCAGGGTAAGAACACCACTATTGTGCTATTCTGGCCATAAACAGTGCAAATAGCACTCGCGTCTGTTCCCAGCAAATACAGTGTATTGGACTGAAGAGAAGCTCCTGTTTTACTAAGTTTCCAATACTGAGTTGAACGAGATATGCCCCGTTTGTGTAGGAAGCACAGTTCTTTTCTTCTGAGCTAGCTCACTGTACTGGCCCTATAGGAAACACAGTGGAGTGCAAGAGTGCCTGTTTCTCAAAAGCAGAGTGTTTTTCTTGTAAGGCCGACTGGGGTTTAATACAACTTCCTAAACGGAGTTGAATCACATTCAGTTTCAAGTTCTAGCATTAAGTGTTAATTCAGGGTAAGAACACCACTATTGTGCTATTCTGGCCATAAACAGTGCAAATAGCACTCGCGTCTGTTCCCAGCAAATACAGTGTATTGGACTGAAGAGAAGCTCCGGTTTTACTTAGTTTCCAATACTGAGTTGAACTAGATATGCCCCGTTTGTGTAGGAAGCACAGTTCTTTTGTTCTGAGCTAGCTCACTGTACTGGCCCTATAGGAAACACAGTGGAGTGCAAGAGTGCCTGTTTCTCAAAAGCAGAGTGTTTTTCTTGTAAGGCCGACTGGGGTTTAATACAACTTCCTAAACGGAGTTGAATCACATTCAGTTTCAAGTTCTAGCATTAAGTGTTAATTCAGGGTAAGAACACCACTATTGTGCTATTCTGGCCATAAACAGAGCAAATAGCACTCGCGTCTGTTGCCAGCAAATACAGTATATTGGACTGAAGAGAAGCTCCTGTTTTACTTAGTTTCCAATACTGAGTTGAACTAGATATGCCCTGTTTGTGTAGGAAGCACAGTTCTTTTGTTCTGAGCTAGCTCACTGTACTGGCCCTATAGGAAACACAGTAGAGTGCAAGAGTGCCTGTTTCTCAAAAGCAGAGTGTTTTTCTTGTAAGGCCGACTGGGGTTTAATACAACTTCCTAAACGGAGTTGAATCACATTCAGTTTCAAGTTCTAGCATTAAGTGTTAATTCAGGGTAAGAACACCACTATTGTGCTATTCTGGCCATAAACAGTGCAAATGGCACTCGCGTCTGTTCCCAGCAAATACAGTGTATTAGACTGAAGAGAAGCTCCTGTTTTACTTAGTTTCCAATACTGAGTTGAACTAGATATGCCCCGTTTGTGTAGGATGCACAGTTCTTTTGTTCTGAGCTAGCTCACTGTACTGGCCCTATAGGAAACACAGTGGATTGCAAGAGTGCCTGTTTCTCAAAAGCAGAGTGTTTTTCTTGTAAGGCCGACTGGGGTTTAATACAACTTCCTAAACGGAGTTGAATCACATTCAGTTTCAAGTTCTAGCATTAAGTGTTAATTCAGGGTAAGAACACCACTATTGTGCTATTCTGGCCATAAACAGTGCAAATAGCACTCGCGTCTGTTGCAAGCAAATACAGTGTATTAGACTGAAGAGAAGCTCCTGTTTTGCTTAGTTTCCAATACTGAGTTGAACTAGATATGCCCCGTTTGTGTAGGAAACACAGTTCTTTTGTTCTGAGCTACCTCACTGTACTGTCCCTATAGGAATCACAGTGGAGTTCAAGAGTGCCTGTTTCTCAAAAGCAGAGTGTTTTTCTTGTAAGGCCGACTAGGGTTTAATACAACTTCCTAAACGGAGTTGAATCACATTCAGTTTCAAGTTCTAGCATTAAGTGTTAATTCAGGGTAAGAACACCACTATTGTGCTATTCTGGCCATAAACAGTGCAAATAGCACTCGCGTCTGTTCCCAGCAAATACAGTGTATTGGACTGAAGAGAAGCTCCTGTTTTACTTAGTTTCCAATACTGAGTTGAACTAGATATGCCCCGTTTGTGTAGGAAGCACAGTTCTTTTGTTCTGAGCTAGCTCACTGTACTGGCCCTATAGGAAACACAGTGGAGTGCAAGAGTGCCTGTTTCTCAAAAGCAGAGTGTTTTTATTGTAAGGCCGACTGGGGTTTAATACAACTTCCTAAACGGAGTTGAATCACATTCAGTTTCAAGTTCTAGCATTAAGTGTTAATTCAGGGTAAGAATACCACTATTGTGCTATTCTGGCCATAAACAGTGCAAATAGCACTCGCGTTTGTTCCCAGCAAATACAGTGTATTAGACTGAAGAGAAGCTCCTGTTTTACTTAGTTACCAATACTGAGTTGAACTAGATATGCCCCGTTTGTGTAGGAAGCACAGTTCTTTTGTTCTGAGCTAGCTCACTGTACTGGCCCTATAGGAAACACAGTGGAGTGCAAGAGTGCCTGTTTCTCAAAAGCAGAGTGTTTTTGTTTTAAGGCCGACTGGGGTTTAATACAACTTCGTAAATGGAGTTGAATCACATTCAGTTTCAAGTTCTAACATTAAGTGTTAATTCAGGGTAAGAACACCACTATTGTGCTATTCTGGACATAAACAGTGCAAATAACACTCGTGTCTGTTCCCAGCAAATACAGTGTATTAGACTAAAGAGAAGCTCCTGTTTTACTTAGTTTCCAATACTGAGTTGAACTAGATATGCCCCGTTTGTGTAGGAAGCAAAGTTCTTTTGTTCTGAGCTAGCTCACTGTACTGGCCCTATAGGAAACACAGTGGAGTGCAAGAGTGCCTGTTTCTCAAAAGCAGAGTGTTTTTCTTGTAAGGCCGACTGGGGTTTAATACAACTTTGTAAACGGAGTTGAATCACATTCAACATTGGTGTGCAAGAGTGCCTGTTTCTCAAAAGCAGAGTGTTTTTCTTGTAAGGCCGACTGGGGTTTAATACAAATTCCTAAACGGAGTTGAATCACATTCAGTTTCAAGTTCTAGCATTAAGTGTTAATTCAGGGTCAGAACACCACTATAGTGCTATTCTGGCCATAAACAGTGCAAATAGCACTCGCGTCTGTTCCCAGCAAATACAGTGTATTGGACTGAAGAGAAGCTCCTGTTTTACTTAGTTTCCAATACTGAGTTGAACTAGATATGCCCCGTTTGTGTAGGAAGCACAGTTCTTTTGTTCTGAGCTAGCTCACTGTACTGGCCCTATAGGAAACACAGTGGAGTGCAAGAGTGCCTGTTTCTCAAAAGCAGAGTGTTTTTGTTTTAAGGCCGACTGGGGTTTAATACAACTTCCTAAATGGAGTTGAATCACATTCAGTTTCAAGTTCTAACATTAAGTGTTAATTCAGGGTAAGAACACCACTATTGTGCTATTCTGGACATAAACAGTGCAAATAGCACTCGCGTCTGTTCCCAGCAAATACAGTGTATTAGACTGAAGAGAAGCTCCTGTTTTACTTAGTTTCCAATACTGAGTTGAACTAGATATGCCCCGTTTGTGTAGGAAGCAAAGTTCTTTTGTTCTGAGCTAGCTCACTGTACTGGCCCTATAGGAAACACAGTGGAGTGCAAGAGTGCCTGTTTCTCAAAAGCAGAGTGGTTTTCTTGTAAGGCCGACTGGGGTTTAATACAACTTTGTAAACGGAGTTGAATCACATTCAACATTGGTGTGCAAGAGTGCCTGTTTTCAACAGCAGAGTGTTTTTCTTGTAAGGCCGACTGGGGTTTAATACAAATTCCTAAACGGTGTTGAATCACATTCAGTTTCAAGTTCTAGCATTAAGTGTTAATTCAGGGTCAGAACACCACTATTGTGCTATTCTGGCCATAAACAGTGCAAATAGCACTCGCGTCTGTTCCCAGCAAATACAGTGTATTGGACTGAAGAGAAGCTCCTGTTTTACTTAGTTTCCAATACTGAGTTGAACTAGATATGCCCCGTTTGTGTAGGAAGCACAGTTCTTTTGTTCTGAGCTAGCTCACTGTACTGGCCCTATAGGAAACACAGTGGAGTGCAAGAGTGCCTGTTTCTCAAAAGCAGAGTGTTTTTCTTGTAAGGCCGACTGGGGTTTAATACAACTTCCTAAACGGAGTTGAATCACATTCAGTTTCAAGTTCTAGCATTAAGTGTTAATTCAGGGTAAGAACACCACTATTGTGCTATTCTGGCCATAAACAGTGCAAATAGCACTCTCGTCTGTTCCCAGCAAATACAGTGTATTAGACTGAAGAGAAGCTCCTGTTTTGCTTAGTTTCCAATACTGAGTTGAACTAGATATGCCCCGTTTGTGTAGGAATCACAGTTCTTTTGTTCTGAGCTAGCTCACTGTACTGGCCCTATAGGAAACACAGTGGAGTGCAAGAGTGCCTGTTTTTCAAAAGCAGAGTGTTTTTCTTGTAAGGCCGACTGGGGTTTAATACAACTTCCTAAACGGAGTTGAATCACATTCAGTTTCAAGTTCTAGCATTAAGTGTTAATTCAGGGTCAAAACACCACTATGGTGCTATTCTGGCCATAAACAGTGCAAATGGCACTCGCGTCTGTTCCCAGCAAATACAGTGTATTGGACTGAAGAGAAGCTCCTGTTTTACTTAGTTTCCAATACTGAGTTGAACTAGATATGCCCCGTTTGTGTAGGAAGCACAGTTCTTTTGTTCTGAGCTAGCTCACTGTACTGGCCCTATAGGAAACACAGTGGAGTGCAAGAGTGCCTGTTTCTCAAAAGCAGAGTGTTTTTCTTGTAAGGCCGACTGGGGTTTAATACAACTTCCTAAACGGAGTTGAATCACATTCAGTTTCAAGTTCTAGCATTAAGTGTTAATTCAGGGTAAGAACACCACTATTGTGCTATTCTGGCCATAAATAGTGCAAATAGCACTCTCGTCTGTTCCCAGCAAATACAGTGTATTGGACTGAAGAGAAGCTCCTGTTTTACTTAGTTTCCAATACTGAGTTGAACTAGATATGCCCCGTTTGTGTAGGAAGCACAGTTCTTTTTTTCTGAGCTAGCTCACTGTACTGGCCCTATAGGAAACACAGTGGAGTGCAAGAGTGCCTGTTTCTCAAAAGCAGAGTATTTTTATTGTAAGGCCGACTGGGGTTTAATTCAACTTCCTAAACGGAGTTGAATCACATTCAGTTTCAAGTTCTAGCATTAAGTGTTAATTCAGGGTAAGAACACCACTATTGTGCCATTCTGGCCATAAACAGTGCAAATAGCACTCGCGTTTGTTCCCAGCAAATACAGTGTATTAGCCTGAAGAGAAGCTCCTGTTTTACTTAGTTACCAATACTGAGTTGAACTAGATATGCCCCGTTTGTGTAGGAAGCACAGTTCTTTTGTTCTGAGCTAGCTCACTGTACTGGCCCTATAGGAAACACAGTGGAGTGCAAGAGTGCCTGTTTCTCAAAAGCAGAGTGTTTTTCTTGTAAGGCCGACTGGGGTTTAATACAACTTCCTAAACGGAGTTGAATCACATTCAGTTTCAAGTTCTAGCATTAAGTGTTAATTCAGGGTAAGAACACCACTATTGTGCTATTCTGGCCATAAATAGTGCAAATAGCACTCTCGTCTGTTCCCAGCAAATACAGTGTATTGGACTGAAGAGAAGCTCCTGTTTTACTTAGTTTCCAATACTGAGTTGAACTAGATATGCCCCGTTTGTGTAGGAAGCACAGTTCTTTTTTTCTGAGCTAGCTCACTGTACTGGCCCTATAGGAAACACAGTGGAGTGCAAGAGTGCCTGTTTCTCAAAAGCAGAGTATTTTTATTGTAAGGCCGACTGGGGTTTAATTCAACTTCCTAAACGGAGTTGAATCACATTCAGTTTCAAGTTCTAGCATTAAGTGTTAATTCAGGGTAAGAACACCACTATTGTGCTATTCTGGCCATAAACAGTGCAAATGGCACTCGCGTCTGTTCCCAGCAAATACAGTGTATTAGACTGAAGAGAAGCTCCTGTTTTACTTAGTTTCCAATACTGAGTTGAACTAGATATGCCCCGTTTGTGTAGGATGCACAGTTCTTTTGTTCTGAGCTAGCTCACTGTACTGGCCCTATAGGAAACACAGTGGATTGCAAGAGTGCCTGTTTCTCAAAAGCAGAGTGTTTTTCTTGTAAGGCCGACTGGTGTTTAATACAACTTCCTAAACGGAGTTGAATCACATTCAGTTTCAAGTTCTAGCATTAAGTGTTAATTCAGGGTAAGAACACCACTATTGTGCTATTCTGGCCATAAACAGTGCAAATAGCACTCGCGTCTGTTCCCAGCAAATACAGTGTATTGGACTGAAGTGAAGCTCCTGTTTTACTAAGTTTCCAATACTGAGTTGAACTAGATATGCCCCGTATGTGTAGGAAGCACAGTTCTTTTGTTCTGAGCTAGTTCACTGTACTGGCCCTATAGGAAACACAGTGGAGTGCAAGAGTGCCTGTTTCTCAAAAGCAGAGTGTTTTTATTGTAAGGCCGACTGGGGTTTAATACAACTTCCTAAACGGAGTTGAATCACATTCAGTTTCAAGTTCTAGCATTAAGTGTTAATTCAGGGTAAGAATACCACTATTGTGCTATTCTGGCCATAAACAGTGCAAATAGCACTCGCGTTTGTTCCCAGCAAATACAGTGTATTAGACTGAAGAGAAGCTCCTGTTTTACTTAGTTACCAATACTGAGTTGAACTAGATATGCCCCGTTTGTGTAGGAAGCACAGTTCTTTTGTTCTGAGCTAGCTCACTGTACTGGCCCTATAGGAAACACAGTGGAGTGCAAGAGTGCCTGTTTCTCAAAAGCAGAGTGTTTTTGTTTTAAGGCCGACTGGGGTTTAATACAACTTCCTAAATGGAGTTGAATCACATTCAGTTTCAAGTTCTAACATTAAGTGTTAATTCAGGGTAAGAACACCACTATTGTGCTATTCTGGACATAAACAGTGCAAATAGCACTCGTGTCTGTTCCCAGCAAATACAGTGTATTAGACTGAAGAGAAGCTCCTGTTTTACTTAGTTTCCAATACTGAGTTGAACTAGATATGCCCCGTTTGTGTAGGAAGCAAAGTTCTTTTGTTCTGAGCTAGCTCACTGTACTGGCCCTATAGGAAACACACTGGAGTGCAAGAGTGCCTGTTTCTCAAAAGCAGAGTGTTTTTCTTGTAAGGCAGACTGGGGTTTAATACAACTTCCTAAACGGAGTTGAATCACATTCAACATTGGTGTGCAAGAGTGCCTGTTTCTCAAAAGCAGAGTGTTTTTCTTGTAAGGCCGACTGGGGTTTAATACAACCTCCTAAACGGAGTTGAATCACATTCAGTTTCAAGTTCTAGCATTAAGTGTTAATTCAGGGTCAGAACACCACTATTGTGCAATTCTGGCCATAAACAGTGCAAATAGCACTCGCGTCTGTTCCCAGCAAATACAGTGTATTGGACTGAAGAGAAGCTCCTGTTTTACTTAGTTTCCAATACTGAGTTGAACTAGATATGCCCCGTTTGTGTAGGAAGCACAGTTCTTTTGTTCTGAGCTAGCTCACTGTACTGGCCCTATAGGAAACACAGTGGAGTGCAAGAGTGCCTGTTTCTGAAAAGCAGAGTGTTTTTCTTGTAAGGCCGACTGGGGTTTAATACAACTTCCTAAACGGAGTTGAATCACATTCAGTTTCAAGTTCTAGCATTAAGTGTTAATTCAGGGTAAGAACACCACTATTGTGCTATTCTGGCCATAAATAGTGCAAATAGCACTCTCGTCTGTTCCCAGCAAATACAGTGTATTGGACTGAAGAGAAGCTCCTGTTTTACTTAGTTTCCAATACTGAGTTGAACTAGATATGCCCCGTTTGTGTAGGAAGCACAGTTCTTTTTTTCTGAGCTAGCTCACTGTACTGGCCCTATAGGAAACACAGTGGAGTGCAAGAGTGCCTGTTTCTCAAAAGCAGAGTATTTTTATTGTAAGGCCGACTGGGGTTTAATTCAACTTCCTAAACGGAGTTGATTCACATTCAGTTTCAAGTTCTAGCATTAAGTGTTAATTCAGGGTAAGAACACCACTATTGTGCTATTCTGGCCATAAACAGTGCAAATAGCACTCGCGTTTGTTCCCAGCAAATACAGTGTATTAGCCTGAAGAGAAGCTCCTGTTTTACTTAGTTACCAATACTGAGTTGAACTAGATATGCCCCGTTTGTGTAGGAAGCACAGTTCTTTTGTTCTGAGCTAGCTCACTGTACTGGCCCTATAGGAAACACAGTGGAGTGCAAGAGTGCCTGTTTCTCAAAAGCAGAGTGTTTTTGTTGTAAGGCCGACTGGGGTTTAATACAACTTCCTAAATGGAGTTGAATCACATTCAGTTTCAAGTTCTAACATTAAGTGTTAATTCAGGGTAAGAACACCACTATTGTGCTATTCTGGCCATAAACAGTGCAAATAGCACTCGCGTCTGTTCCCAGCAAATACAGTGTATTGGACTGAAGAGAAGCTCCTGTTTTACTAAGTTTCCAATACTGAGTTGAACTAGATATGCCCCGTTTGTGTAGGAAGCACAGTTCTTTTGTTCTGAGCTAGTTCACTGTACTGGCCCTATAGGAAACACAGTGGAGTGCAAGAGTGCCTGTTTCTCAAAAGCAGAGTGTTTTTATTGTAAGGCCGACTGGGGTTTAATACAACTTCCTAAACGGAGTTGAATCACATTCAGTTTCAAGTTCTAGCATTAAGTGTTAATTCAGGGTAAGAACACCACTATTGTGCTATTCTGGCCATAAACAGTGCAAATAGCACTCGCGTCTGTTGCCAGCAAATACAGTGTATTAGACTGAAGAGAAGCTCCTGTTTTGCTTAGTTTCCAATACTGAGTTGAACTAGATATGCCCCGTTTGTGTAGGAAACACAGTTCTTTTGTTCTGAGCTACCTCACTGTACTGTCCCTATAGGAATCACAGTGGAGTTCAAGAGTGCCTGTTTCTCAAAAGCAGAGTGTTTTTCTTGTAAGGCCGACTAGGGTTTAATACAACTTCCTAAACGGAGTTGAATCACATTCAGTTTCAAGTTCTAGCATTAAGTGTTAATTCAGGGTAAGAACACCACTATTGTGCTATTCTGGCCATAAACAGTGCAAATAGCACTCGCGTCTGTTCCCAGCAAATACAGTGTATTGGACTGAAGAGAAGCTCCTGTTTTACTTAGTTTCCAATACTGAGTTGAACTAGATATGCCCCGTTTGTGTAGGAAGCACAGTTCTTTTGTTCTGAGCTAGCTCACTGTACTGGCCCTATAGGAAACACAGTGGAGTGCAAGAGTGCCTGTTTCTCAAAAGCAGAGTGTTTTTATTGTAAGGCCGACTGGGGTTTAATACAACTTCCTAAACGGAGTTGAATCACATTCAGTTTCAAGTTCTAGCATTAAGTGTTAATTCAGGGTAAGAATACCACTATTGTGCTATTCTGGCCATAAACAGTGCAAATAGCACTCGCGTTTGTTCCCAGCAAATACAGTGTATTAGACTGAAGAGAAGCTCCTGTTTTACTTAGTTACCAATACTGAGTTGAACTAGATATGCCCCGTTTGTGTAGGAAGCACAGTTCTTTTGTTCTGAGCTAGCTCACTGTACTGGCCCTATAGGAAACACAGTGGAGTGCAAGAGTGCCTGTTTCTCAAAAGCAGAGTGTTTTTGTTTTAAGGCCGACTGGAGTTTAATACAACTTCCTAAATGGAGTTGAATCACATTCAGTTTCAAGTTCTAACATTAAGTGTTAATTCAGGGTAAGAACACCACTATTGTGCTATTCTGGCCATAAACAGTGCAAATAACACTCGCGTCTGTTGCCAGCAAATACAGTGTATTGGACTGAAGAGAAGCTCCTGTTTTACTTAGTTTCCAATACTGAGTTGAACTAGATATGCCCCGTTTGTGTAGGAAGCACAGTTCTTTTGTTCTGAACTAGCTCACTGTACTGGCCCTATAGGAAACACAGTGGAGTGCAAGAGTGCCTATTTCTCAAAAGCAGAGTGTTTTTCTTGTAAGTCCGACTGGGGTTTAATACAACTTTGTAAACGGAGTTGAATCACATTCAAAATTGGTGTGCAAGAGTGCCTGTTTCTCAAAAGCAGAGTGTTTTTCTTGTAAGGCCGACTGGGGTTTAATACAACTTCCTAAACGGAGTTGAATCACATTCAGTTTCAAGTTCTAGCATTAAGTGTTAATTCAGGGTAAGAACACCACTATTGTGCTATTCTGGCCATAAACAGTGCAAATAGCACTCGCGTCTGTTCCCAGCAAATACAGTGTATTGGACTGAAGAGAAGCTCCTGTTTTACTTAGTTTCCAATACTGAGTTGAACTAGATATGCCCCGTTTGTGTAGGAAGCACAGTTCTTTTGTTCTGAGCTAGCTCACTGTACTGGCTCTATAGGAAACACAGTGGAGTGCAAGAGTGCCTGTTTCTCAAAAGCAGAGTGTTTTTCTTGTAAGGCCACTGGGGTTTAATACAACTTCCTAAACGGAGTTGAATCACATCCAGTTTCAAGTTCTAGCATTAAGTGTTAATTCAGGGTAAGACCACCACTATTGTGCTATTCTGGCCATAAACAGTGCACATAGCACTCGTGTCTGTTCCCAGCAAATACAGTGTATTGGACTGAAGAGAAGCTCCTGTTTTACTTAGTTTCCAAAACTGAGTTGAACTAAATATGCCCCGTTTGTGTAGGACGCATAGTTCTTTTGTTCTGAGCTAGCCCACTATACTGGCCCTATAGGAAACACAGTGGAGTGCAAGAGTGCCTGTTTCTCAAAAGCAGAGTGCTTTTCTTGTAAGGCCGACTGGGGTTTAATACAACTTCCTAAACGGAGTTGAATCACATTCAGTTTCAAGTTCTAGCATTAAGTATTAATTCAGGGTCAGAACACCACTATTGTGCTATTCTGGCCATAAACAGTGCAAATAGCACTCGCGTCTGTTCCCAGCAAATACAGTGTATTGGACTGAAGAGAAGCTCCTGTTTTACTTAGTTTCCAATACTGAGTTGAACTAGATATGCCCCGTTTGTGTAGGAAGCACAGTTCTTTTGTTCTGAGCTAGCTCACTGTACTGGCCCTATAGGAAACACAGTGGATTGCAAGAGTGCCTGTTTCTCAAAAGCAGAGTGTTTTTCTTGTAAGGCCGACTGGGGTTTAATACAACTTCCTAAACGGAGTTGAATCACATTCAGTTTCAAGTTCTAGCATTAAGTGTTAATTCAGGGTAAGAACACCACTATTGTGCTATCTGGCCATAAACAGAGCAAATAGCACTCGCGTCTGTTGCCAGCAAATACAGTATATTGGACTGAAGAGAAGCTCCTGTTTTACTTAGTTTCCAATACTGAGTTGAACTAGATATTCCCCGTTTGTGTAGGAAGCACAGTTCTTTTGTTCTGAGCTAGCTCACTGTACTGGCCCTATAGGAAACACAGTAGAGTGCAAGAGTGCCTGTTTCTCAAAAATATGAGTGTTTTTCTTGTAAGGCCGACTGGGATTTAATACAACTTCCTAAACGGAGTTGAATCACATTCAGTTTCAAGTTCTAGCATTAAGTGTTAATTCAGGGTCAGAACACCACTATGGTGCTATTCTGGCCATAAACAGTGCAAATGGCACTCGCGTCTGTTCCCAGCAAATACAGTGTATTAGACTGAAGAGAAGCCCCTGTTTTACTTAGTTTCCAATACTGAGTTGAACTAGATATGCCCCGTTTGTGTAGGAAGCACAGTTCTTTTGTTCTGAGCTAGCTCACTGTACTGGCCCTATAGGAAACACAGTGGAGTGCAAGAGTGCCTGTTTCTCAAAAGCAGAGTGTTTTTCTTGTAAGGCCGACTCGGTTTTAATACAACTTCCTAAACGGAGTTGAATCACATTCAGTTTCAAGATCAAGCATTAAGTGTTAATTCAGGGTAAGAACACCACTATTGTGCTATTCTGGCCATAAACAGTGCAAATAGCACTCGCGTCTGTTCCCAGCAAATACAGTGTATTGGACTGAAGAGAAGCTCCTGTTTTACTAAGTTTCCAATACTGAGTTGAACTAGATATGCCCCGTTTGTGTAGGAAGCACAGTTCTTTTGTTCTGAGCTAGCTCACTCTACTGTCCCTATAGGAAACACAGTGGAGTGCAAGAGTGCCTGTTAATCAAAAGCAGAGTGTTTTTCTTGTAAGGCAGACTGGGGTTTAATACAACTTCCTAAACGGAGTTGAATCACATTCAACATTGGTGTGCAAGAGTGCCTGTTTCTCAAAAGCAGAGTGTTTTTCTTGTAAGGCCGACTGGGGTTTAATACAACTTCCTAAACGGAGTTGAATCACATTCAGTTTCAAGTTCTAGCATTAAGTGTTAATTCAGGGTCAGAACACCACTATTGTGCAATTCTGGCCATAAACAGTGCAAATAGCACTCGCGTCTGTTCCCAGCAAATACAGTGTATTGGACTGAAGAGAAACTCCTGTTTTACTTAGTTTCCAATACTGAGTTGAACTAGATATGCCCCGTTTGTGTAGGAAGCACAGTTCTTTTGTTCTGAGCTAGCTCACTGTACTGGCTCTATAGGAAACACAGTGGAGTGCAAGAGTGCCTGTTTCTCAAAAGCAGAGTGTTTTTCTTGTGAGGCCACTGGGGTTTAATACAACTTCCTAAACGGAGTTGAATCACATCCAGTTTCAAGTTCTAGCATTAAGTGTTAATTCAGGGTAAGAACACCACTATTGTGCTATTCTGGCCATAAACAGTGCAAATAGCACTCGCGTCTGTTCCCAGCAAATACAGTGTATTGGACTGAAGAGAAGCTCCTGTTTTACTTAGTTTCCAATACTGAGTTGAACTAGATATGCCCCGTTTGTGTAGGAAGCACAGTTCTTTTGTTCTGAGCTAGCTCACTGTACTGGCCCTATAGGAAACACAGTGGAGTACAAGAGTGCCTGTTCTCAAAAGCAGAGTGTTTTTCTTGTAAGGCCGATGGGGGTTTAACACAACTTCCTAAGCGGAGTTGAATCACATTCAGTTTCAAGTTCTAGCATTAAGTGTTAATTCAGGGTAAGAACACAACTATTGTGCTATTCTGGCCATAAACAGTGCAAATAGCACTCGCGTCTGTTCCCAGCAAATACAGTGTATTGGACTGAAGAGAAGCTCCTGTTTTACTTAGTTTCCAATACTGAGTTGAACTAGATATGCCCCGTTTGTGTAGGAAGCACAGTTCTTTTTTTCTGAGCTAGCTCACTGTACTGGCCCTATAGGAAACACAGTGGAGTGCAAGAGTGCCTGTTTCTCAAAAGCAGAGTATTTTTATTGTAAGGCGACTGGGGTTTAATTCAACTTCCTAAACGGAGTTGAATCACATTCAGTTTCAAGTTCTAGCATTAAGTGTTAATTCAGGGTAAGAACACCACTATTGTGCTATTCTGGCCATAAACAGTGCAAATAGCACTCGCGTTTGTTCCCAGCAAATACAGTGTATTAGACTGAAGAGAAGCTCCTGTTTTACTTAGTTACCAATACTGAGTTGAACTAGATATGCCCCGTTTGTGTAGGAAGCACAGTTCTTTTGTTCTGAGCTAGCTCACTGTACTGGCCCTATAGGAAACACAGTGGAGTGCAAGAGTGCCTGTTTCTCAAAAGCAGAGTGTTTTTGTTGTAAGGCCGACTGGGGTTTAATACAACTTCCTAAATGGAGTTGAATCACATTCAGTTTCAAGTTCTAACATTAAGTGTTAATTCAGGGTAAGAACACCACTATTGTGCTATTCTGGCCATAAACAGTGCAAATAACACTCGCGTCTGTTGCCAGCAAATACAGTGTATTGGACTGAAGAGAAGCTCCTGTTCTACTAAGTTTCCAATACTGAGTTGAACTAGATATGCCCCGTTTGTGTAGGAAGCACAGTTCTTTTGTTCTGAGCTAGTTCACTGTACTGGCCCTATAGGAAACACAGTGGAGTGCAAGAGTGCCTGTTTCTCAAAAGCAGAGTGTTTTTATTGTAAGGCCGACTGGGGTTTAATACAACTTCCTAAACGGAGTTGAATCACATTCAGTTTCAAGTTCTAGCATTAAGTGTTAATTCAGGGTAAGAACACCACTATTGTGCTATTCTGGCCATAAACAGTGCAAATAGCACTCGCGTCTGTTCCCAGCAAATACAGTGTATTGGACTGAAGAGAAGCTCCTGTTTTACTTAGTTTCCAATACTGAGTTGAACTAGATATGCCCCGTTTGTGTAGGAAGCACAGTTCTTTTGTTCTGAGCTAGCTCACTGTACTGGCCCTATAGGAAACACAGTGGATTGCAAGAGTGCCTGTTTCTCAAAAGCAGAGTGTTTTTCTTGTAAGGCCGACTGGGGTTTAATACAACTTCCTAAACGGAGTTGAATCACATTCAGTTTCAAGTTCTAGCATTAAGTGTTAATTCAGGGTAAGAACACCACTATTGTGCTATCTGGCCATAAACAGAGCAAATAGCACTCGCGTCTGTTGCCAGCAAATACAGTATATTGGACTGAAGAGAAGCTCCTGTTTTACTTAGTTTCCAATACTGAGTTGAACTAGATATTCCCCGTTTGTGTAGGAAGCACAGTTCTTTTGTTCTGAGCTAGCTCACTGTACTGGCCCTATAGGAAACACAGTAGAGTGCAAGAGTGCCTGTTTCTCAAAAATATGAGTGTTTTTCTTGTAAGGCCGACTGGGATTTAATACAACTTCCTAAACGGAGTTGAATCACATTCAGTTTCAAGTTCTAGCATTAAGTGTTAATTCAGGGTCAGAACACCACTATGGTGCTATTCTGGCCATAAACAGTGCAAATGGCACTCGCGTCTGTTCCCAGCAAATACAGTGTATTAGACTGAAGAGAAGCCCCTGTTTTACTTAGTTTCCAATACTGAGTTGAACTAGATATGCCCCGTTTGTGTAGGAAGCACAGTTCTTTTGTTCTGAGCTAGCTCACTGTACTGGCCCTATAGGAAACACAGTGGAGTGCAAGAGTGCCTGTTTCTCAAAAGCAGAGTGTTTTTCTTGTAAGGCCGACTCGGTTTTAATACAACTTCCTAAACGGAGTTGAATCACATTCAGTTTCAAGATCAAGCATTAAGTGTTAATTCAGGGTAAGAACACCACTATTGTGCTATTCTGGCCATAAACAGTGCAAATAGCACTCGCGTCTGTTCCCAGCAAATACAGTGTATTGGACTGAAGAGAAGCTCCTGTTTTACTAAGTTTCCAATACTGAGTTGAACTAGATATGCCCCGTTTGTGTAGGAAGCACAGTTCTTTTGTTCTGAGCTAGCTCACTCTACTGTCCCTATAGGAAACACAGTGGAGTGCAAGAGTGCCTGTTAATCAAAAGCAGAGTGTTTTTCTTGTAAGGCAGACTGGGGTTTAATACAACTTCCTAAACGGAGTTGAATCACATTCAACATTGGTGTGCAAGAGTGCCTGTTTCTCAAAAGCAGAGTGTTTTTCTTGTAAGGCCGACTGGGGTTTAATACAACTTCCTAAACGGAGTTGAATCACATTCAGTTTCAAGTTCTAGCATTAAGTGTTAATTCAGGGTCAGAACACCACTATTGTGCAATTCTGGCCATAAACAGTGCAAATAGCACTCGCGTCTGTTCCCAGCAAATACAGTGTATTGGACTGAAGAGAAACTCCTGTTTTACTTAGTTTCCAATACTGAGTTGAACTAGATATGCCCCGTTTGTGTAGGAAGCACAGTTCTTTTGTTCTGAGCTAGCTCACTGTACTGGCTCTATAGGAAACACAGTGGAGTGCAAGAGTGCCTGTTTCTCAAAAGCAGAGTGTTTTTCTTGTGAGGCCACTGGGGTTTAATACAACTTCCTAAACGGAGTTGAATCACATCCAGTTTCAAGTTCTAGCATTAAGTGTTAATTCAGGGTAAGAACACCACTATTGTGCTATTCTGGCCATAAACAGTGCAAATAGCACTCGCGTCTGTTCCCAGCAAATACAGTGTATTGGACTGAAGAGAAGCTCCTGTTTTACTTAGTTTCCAATACTGAGTTGAACTAGATATGCCCCGTTTGTGTAGGAAGCACAGTTCTTTTGTTCTGAGCTAGCTCACTGTACTGGCCCTATAGGAAACACAGTGGAGTACAAGAGTGCCTGTTCTCAAAAGCAGAGTGTTTTTCTTGTAAGGCCGATGGGGGTTTAACACAACTTCCTAAGCGGAGTTGAATCACATTCAGTTTCAAGTTCTAGCATTAAGTGTTAATTCAGGGTAAGAACACAACTATTGTGCTATTCTGGCCATAAACAGTGCAAATAGCACTCGCGTCTGTTCCCAGCAAATACAGTGTATTGGACTGAAGAGAAGCTCCTGTTTTACTTAGTTTCCAATACTGAGTTGAACTAGATATGCCCCGTTTGTGTAGGAAGCACAGTTCTTTTTTTCTGAGCTAGCTCACTGTACTGGCCCTATAGGAAACACAGTGGAGTGCAAGAGTGCCTGTTTCTCAAAAGCAGAGTATTTTTATTGTAAGGCGACTGGGGTTTAATTCAACTTCCTAAACGGAGTTGAATCACATTCAGTTTCAAGTTGTAGCATTAAGTGTTAATTCAGGGTAAGAACACCACTATTGTGCTATTCTGGCCATAAACAGTGCAAATAGCACTCGCGTTTGTTCCCAGCAAATACAGTGTATTAGACTGAAGAGAAGCTCCTGTTTTACTTAGTTACCAATACTGAGTTGAACTAGATATGCCCCGTTTGTGTAGGAAGCACAGTTCTTTTGTTCTGAGCTAGCTCACTGTACTGGCCCTATAGGAAACACAGTGGAGTGCAAGAGTGCCTGTTTCTCAAAAGCAGAGTGTTTTTGTTGTAAGGCCGACTGGGGTTTAATACAACTTCCTAAATGGAGTTGAATCACATTCAGTTTCAAGTTCTAACATTAAGTGTTAATTCAGGGTAAGAACACCACTATTGTGCTATTCTGGCCATAAACAGTGCAAATAACACTCGCGTCTGTTGCCAGCAAATACAGTGTATTGGACTGAAGAGAAGCTCCTGTTCTACTAAGTTTCCAATACTGAGTTGAACTAGATATGCCCCGTTTGTGTAGGAAGCACAGTTCTTTTGTTCTGAGCTAGTTCACTGTACTGGCCCTATAGGAAACACAGTGGAGTGCAAGAGTGCCTGTTTCTCAAAAGCAGAGTGTTTTTATTGTAAGGCCGACTGGGGTTTAATACAACTTCCTAAACGGAGTTGAATCACATTCAGTTTCAAGTTCTAGCATTAAGTGTTAATTCAGGGTAAGAACACCACTATTGTGCTATTCTGGCCATAAACAGTGCAAATAGCACTCGCGTCTGTTGCCAGCAAATACAGTGTATTAGACTGAAGAGAAGCTCCTGTTTTGCTTAGTTTCCAATACTGAGTTGAACTAGATATGCCCCGTTTGTGTAGGAAACACAGTTCTTTTGTTCTGAGCTACCTCACTGTACTGTCCCTATAGGAATCACAGTGGAATTCAAGAGTGCCTGTTTCTCAAAAGCAGAGTGTTTTTCTTGTAAGGCCGACTAGGGTTTAATACAACTTCCTAAACGGAGTTGAATCACATTCAGTTTCAAGTTCTAGCATTAAGTGTTAATTCAGGGTAAGAACACCACTATTGTGCTATTCTGGCCATAAACAGTGCAAATAGCACTCGCGTCTGTTCCCAGCAAATACAGTGTATTGGACTGAAGAGAAGCTCCTGTTTTACTTAGTTTCCAATACTGAGTTGAACTAGATATGCCCCGTTTGTGTAGGAAGCACAGTTCTTTTGTTCTGAGCTAGCTCACTGTACTGGCCCTATAGGAAACACAGTGGAGTGCAAGAGTGCCTGTTTCTCAAAAGCAGAGTGTTTTTATTGTAAGGCCGACTGGGGTTTAATACAACTTCCTAAACGGAGTTGAATCACATTCAGTTTCAAGTTCTAGCATTAAGTGTTAATTCAGGGTAAGAATACCACTATTGTGCTATTCTGGCCATAAACAGTGCAAATAGCACTCGCGTTTGTTCCCAGCAAATACAGTGTATTAGACTGAAGAGAAGCTCCTGTTTTACTTAGTTACCAATACTGAGTTGAACTAGATATGCCCCGTTTGTGTAGGAAGCACAGTTCTTTTGTTCTGAGCTAGCTCACTGTACTGGCCCTATAGGAAACACAGTGGAGTGCAAGAGTGCCTGTTTCTCAAAAGCAGAGTGTTTTTGTTTTAAGGCCGACTGGAGTTTAATACAACTTCCTAAATGGAGTTGAATCACATTCAGTTTCAAGTTCTAACATTAAGTGTTAATTCAGGGTAAGAACACCACTATTGTGCTATTCTGGACATAAACAGTGCAAATAGCACTCGTGTCTGTTCCCAGCAAATACAGTGTATTAGACTGAAGAGAAGCTCCTGTTTTACTTAGTTTCCAATACTGAGTTGAACTAGATATGCCCCGTTTGTGTAGGAAGCAAAGTTCTTTTGTTCTGAGCTAGCTCACTGTACTGGCCCTATAGGAAACACACTGGAGTGCAAGAGTGCCTGTTTCTCAAAAGCAGAGTGTTTTTCTTGTAAGGCAGACTGGGGTTTAATACAACTTCCTAAACGGAGTTGAATCACATTCAACATTGGTGTGCAAGAGTGCCTGTTTCTCAAAAGCAGAGTGTTTTTCTTGTAAGGCCGACTGGGGTTTAATACAACCTCCTAAACGGAGTTGAATCACATTCAGTTTCAAGTTCTAGCATTAAGTGTTAATTCAGGGTCAGAACACCACTATTGTGCAATTCTGGCCATAAACAGTGCAAATAGCACTCGCGTCTGTTCCCAGCAAATACAGTGTATTGGACTGAAGAGAAGCTCCTGTTTTACTTAGTTTCCAATACTGAGTTGAACTAGATATGCCCCGTTTGTGTAGGAAGCACAGTTCTTTTGTTCTGAGCTAGCTCACTGTACTGGCTCTATAGGAAACACAGTGGAGTGCAAGAGTGCCTGTTTCTCAAAAGCAGAGTGTTTTTCTTGTAAGGCCACTGGGGTTTAATACAACTTCCTAAACGGAGTTGAATCACATCCAGTTTCAAGTTCTAGCATTAAGTGTTAATTCAGGGTAAGAACACCACTATTGTGCTATTCTGGCCATAAACAGTGCAAATAGCACTCGCGTCTGTTCCCAGCAAATACAGTGTATTGGACTGAAGAGAAGCTCCTGTTTTACTTAGTTTCCAATACTGAGTTGAACTAGATATGCCCCGTTTGTGTAGGAAGCACAGTTCTTTTGTTCTGAGCTAGCTCACTGTACTGGCCCTATAGGAAACACAGTGGAGTGCAAGAGTGCCTGTTCTCAAAAGCAGAGTGTTTTTCTTGTAAGGCCGATGGGGGTTTAACACAACTTCCTAAGCGGAGTTGAATCACATTCAGTTTCAAGTTCTAGCATTAAGTGTTAATTCAGGGTAAGAACACAACTATTGTGCTATTCTGGCCATAAACAGTGCAAATAGCACTCGCGTCTGTTCCGAGGAAATACAGTGTATTGGACTGAAGAGAAGCTCCTGTTTTACTTAGTTTCCAATACTGAGTTGAACTAGATATGCCCCGTTTGTGTAGGAAGCACAGTTCTTTTGTTCTGAGCTAGCTCACTGTACTGGCCCTATAGGAAACACAGTGGAGTGCAAGAGTGCCTGTTTCTGAAAAGCAGAGTGTTTTTCTTGTAAGGCCGACTGGGGTTTAATACAACTTCCTAAACGGAGTTGAATCACATTCAGTTTCAAGTTCTAGCATTAAGTGTTAATTCAGGGTAAGAACACCACTATTGTGCTATTCTGGCCATAAATAGTGCAAATAGCACTCTCGTCTGTTCCCAGCAAATACAGTGTATTGGACTGAAGAGAAGCTCCTGTTTTACTTAGTTTCCAATACTGAGTTGAACTAGATATGCCCCGTTTGTGTAGGAAGCACAGTTCTTTTTTTCTGAGCTAGCTCACTGTACTGGCCCTATAGGAAACACAGTGGAGTGCAAGAGTGCCTGTTTCTCAAAAGCAGAGTATTTTTATTGTAAGGCCGACTGGGGTTTAATTCAACTTCCTAAACGGAGTTGATTCACATTCAGTTTCAAGTTCTAGCATTAAGTGTTAATTCAGGGTAAGAACACCACTATTGTGCTATTCTGGCCATAAACAGTGCAAATAGCACTCGCGTTTGTTCCCAGCAAATACAGTGTATTAGCCTGAAGAGAAGCTCCTGTTTTACTTAGTTACCAATACTGAGTTGAACTAGATATGCCCCGTTTGTGTAGGAAGCACAGTTCTTTTGTTCTGAGCTAGCTCACTGTACTGGCCCTATAGGAAACACAGTGGAGTGCAAGAGTGCCTGTTTCTCAAAAGCAGAGTGTTTTTGTTGTAAGGCCGACTGGGGTTTAATACAACTTCCTAAATGGAGTTGAATCACATTCAGTTTCAAGTTCTAACATTAAGTGTTAATTCAGGGTAAGAACACCACTATTGTGCTATTCTGGCCATAAACAGTGCAAATAACACTCGCGTCTGTTGCCAGCAAATACAGTGTATTGGACTGAAGAGAAGCTCCTGTTTTACTTAGTTTCCAATACTGAGTTGAACTAGATATGCCCCGTTTGTGTAGGAAGCACAGTTCTTTTGTTCTGAACTAGCTCACTGTACTGGCCCTATAGGAAACACAGTGGAGTGCAAGAGTGCCTATTTCTCAAAAGCAGAGTGTTTTTCTTGTAAGTCCGACTGGGGTTTAATACAACTTTGTAAACGGAGTTGAATCACATTCAACATTGGTGTGCAAGAGTGCCTGTTTCTCAAAAGCAGAGTGTTTTTCTTGTAAGGCCGACTGGGGTTTAATACAACTTCCTAAACGGAGTTGAATCACATTCAGTTTCAAGTTCTAGCATTAAGTGTTAATTCAGGGTAAGAACACCACTATTGTGCTATTCTGGCCATAAACAGTGCAAATAGCACTCGCGTCTGTTCCCAGCAAATACAGTGTATTGGACTGAAGAGAAGCTCCTGTTTTACTTAGTTTCCAATACTGAGTTGAACTAGATATGCCCCGTTTGTGTAGGAAGCACAGTTCTTTTGTTCTGAGCTAGCTCACTGTACTGGCTCTATAGGAAACACAGTGGAGTGCAAGAGTGCCTGTTTCTCAAAAGCAGAGTGTTTTTCTTGTAAGGCCACTGGGGTTTAATACAACTTCCTAAACGGAGTTGAATCACATCCAGTTTCAAGTTCTAGCATTAAGTGTTAATTCAGGGTAAGAACACCACTATTGTGCTATTCTGGCCATAAACAGTGCACATAGCACTCGTGTCTGTTCCCAGCAAATACAGTGTATTGGACTGAAGAGAAGCTCCTGTTTTACTTAGTTTCCAAAACTGAGTTGAACTAAATATGCCCCGTTTGTGTAGGACGCATAGTTCTTTTGTTCTGAGCTAGCCCACTATACTGGCCCTATAGGAAACACAGTGGAGTGCAAGAGTGCCTGTTTCTCAAAAGCAGAGTGCTTTTCTTGTAAGGCCGACTGGGGTTTAATACAACTTCCTAAACGGAGTTGAATCACATTCAGTTTCAAGTTCTAGCATTAAGTATTAATTCAGGGTCAGAACACCACTATTGTGCTATTCTGGCCATAAACAGTGCAAATAGCACTCGCGTCTGTTCCCAGCAAATACAGTGTATTGGACTGAAGAGAAGCTCCTGTTTTACTTAGTTTCCAATACTGAGTTGAACTAGATATGCCCCGTTTGTGTAGGAAGCACAGTTCTTTTGTTCTGAGCTAGCTCACTGTACTGGCCCTATAGGAAACACAGTGGATTGCAAGAGTGCCTGTTTCTCAAAAGCAGAGTGCTTTTCTTGTAAGGCCGACTGGGGTTTAATACAACTTCCTAAACGGAGTTGAATCACATTCAGTTTCAAGTTCTAGCATTAAGTGTTAATTCAGGGTAAGAACACCACTATTGTGCTATCTGGCCATAAACAGAGCAAATAGCACTCGCGTCTGTTGCCAGCAAATACAGTATATTGGACTGAAGAGAAGCTCCTGTTTTACTTAGTTTCCAATACTGAGTTGAACTAGATATTCCCCGTTTGTGTAGGAAGCACAGTTCTTTTGTTCTGAGCTAGCTCACTGTACTGGCCCTATAGGAAACACAGTAGAGTGCAAGAGTGCCTGTTTCTCAAAAATATGAGTGTTTTTCTTGTAAGGCCGACTGGGATTTAATACAACTTCCTAAACGGAGTTGAATCACATTCAGTTTCAAGTTCTAGCATTAAGTGTTAATTCAGGGTCAGAACACCACTATGGTGCTATTCTGGCCATAAACAGTGCAAATGGCACTCGCGTCTGTTCCCAGCAAATACAGTGTATTAGACTGAAGAGAAGCCCCTGTTTTACTTAGTTTCCAATACTGAGTTGAACTAGATATGCCCCGTTTGTGTAGGAAGCACAGTTCTTTTGTTCTGAGCTAGCTCACTGTACTGGCCCTATAGGAAACACAGTGGAGTGCAAGAGTGCCTGTTTCTCAAAAGCAGAGTGTTTTTCTTGTAAGGCCGACTCGGTTTTAATACAACTTCCTAAACGGAGTTGAATCACATTCAGTTTCAAGATCAAGCATTAAGTGTTAATTCAGGGTAAGAACACCACTATTGTGCTATTCTGGCCATAAACAGTGCAAATAGCACTCGCGTCTGTTCCCAGCAAATACAGTGTATTGGACTGAAGAGAAGCTCCTGTTTTACTAAGTTTCCAATACTGAGTTGAACTAGATATGCCCCGTTTGTGTAGGAAGCACAGTTCTTTTGTTCTGAGCTAGCTCACTCTACTGTCCCTATAGGAAACACAGTGGAGTGCAAGAGTGCCTGTTAATCAAAAGCAGAGTGTTTTTCTTGTAAGGCAGACTGGGGTTTAATACAACTTCCTAAACGGAGTTGAATCACATTCAACATTGGTGTGCAAGAGTGCCTGTTTCTCAAAAGCAGAGTGTTTTTCTTGTAAGGCCGACTGGGGTTTAATACAACTTCCTAAACGGAGTTGAATCACATTCAGTTTCAAGTTCTAGCATTAAGTGTTAATTCAGGGTCAGAACACCACTATTGTGCAATTCTGGCCATAAACAGTGCAAATAGCACTCGCGTCTGTTCCCAGCAAATACAGTGTATTGGACTGAAGAGAAACTCCTGTTTTACTTAGTTTCCAATACTGAGTTGAACTAGATATGCCCCGTTTGTGTAGGAAGCACAGTTCTTTTGTTCTGAGCTAGCTCACTGTACTGGCTCTATAGGAAACACAGTGGAGTGCAAGAGTGCCTGTTTCTCAAAAGCAGAGTGTTTTTCTTGTGAGGCCACTGGGGTTTAATACAACTTCCTAAACGGAGTTGAATCACATCCAGTTTCAAGTTCTAGCATTAAGTGTTAATTCAGGGTAAGAACACCACTATTGTGCTATTCTGGCCATAAACAGTGCAAATAGCACTCGCGTCTGTTCCCAGCAAATACAGTGTATTGGACTGAAGAGAAGCTCCTGTTTTACTTAGTTTCCAATACTGAGTTGAACTAGATATGCCCCGTTTGTGTAGGAAGCACAGTTCTTTTGTTCTGAGCTAGCTCACTGTACTGGCCCTATAGGAAACACAGTGGAGTACAAGAGTGCCTGTTCTCAAAAGCAGAGTGTTTTTCTTGTAAGGCCGATGGGGGTTTAACACAACTTCCTAAGCGGAGTTGAATCACATTCAGTTTCAAGTTCTAGCATTAAGTGTTAATTCAGGGTAAGAACACAACTATTGTGCTATTCTGGCCATAAACAGTGCAAATAGCACTCGCGTCTGTTCCCAGCAAATACAGTGTATTGGACTGAAGAGAAGCTCCTGTTTTACTTAGTTTCCAATACTGAGTTGAACTAGATATGCCCCGTTTGTGTAGGAAGCACAGTTCTTTTTTTCTGAGCTAGCTCACTGTACTGGCCCTATAGGAAACACAGTGGAGTGCAAGAGTGCCTGTTTCTCAAAAGCAGAGTATTTTTATTGTAAGGCGACTGGGGTTTAATTCAACTTCCTAAACGGAGTTGAATCACATTCAGTTTCAAGTTCTAGCATTAAGTGTTAATTCAGGGTAAGAACACCACTATTGTGCTATTCTGGCCATAAACAGTGCAAATAGCACTCGCGTTTGTTCCCAGCAAATACAGTGTATTAGACTGAAGAGAAGCTCCTGTTTTACTTAGTTACCAATACTGAGTTGAACTAGATATGCCCCGTTTGTGTAGGAAGCACAGTTCTTTTGTCCTGAGCTAGCTCACTGTACTGGCCCTATAGGAAACACAGTGGAGTGCAAGAGTGCCTGTTTCTCAAAAGCAGAGTGTTTTTGTTGTAAGGCCGACTGGGGTTTAATACAACTTCCTAAATGGAGTTGAATCACATTCAGTTTCAAGTTCTAACATTAAGTGTTAATTCAGGGTAAGAACACCACTATTGTGCTATTCTGGCCATAAACAGTGCAAATAACACTCGCGTCTGTTGCCAGCAAATACAGTGTATTGGACTGAAGAGAAGCTCCTGTTTTACTTAGTTTCCAATACTGAGTTGAACTAGATATGCCCCGTTTGTGTAGGAAGCACAGTTCTTTTGTTCTGAACTAGCTCACTGTACTGGCCCTATAGGAAACACAGTGGAGTGCAAGAGTGCCTATTTCTGAAAAGCAGAGTGTTTTTCTAGTAAGTCCGACTGGGGTTTAATACAACTTTGTAAACGGAGTTGAATCACATTCAACATTGGTGTGCAAGAGTGCCTGTTTCTCAAAAGCAGAGTGTTTTTCTTGTAAGGCCGACTGGGGTTTAATACAACTTCCTAAAAGGAGTTGAATCACATTCAGTTTCAAGTTCTAGCATTAAGTGTTAATTCAGGGTAAGAACACCACTATTGTGCTATTCTGGCCATAAACAGTGCAAATAGCACTCGCGTCTGTTCCCAGCAAATACAGTGTATTGGACTGAAGAGAAGCTCCTGTTTTACTTAGTTTCCAATACTGAGTTGAACTAGATATGCCCCGTTTGTGTAGGAAGCACAGTTCTTTTGTTCTGAGCTAGCTCACTGTACTGGCTCTATAGGAAACACAGTGGAGTGCAAGAGTGCCTGTTTCTCAAAAGCAGAGTGTTTTTCTTGTAAGGCCACTGGGGTTTAATACAACTTCCTAAACGGAGTTGAATCACATCCAGTTTCAAGTTCTAGCATTAAGTGTTAATTCAGGGTAAGAACACCACTATTGTGCTATCTGGCCATAAACAGAGCAAATAGCACTCGCGTCTGTTGCCAGCAAATACAGTATATTGGACTGAAGAGAAGCTCCTGTTTTACTTAGTTTCCAATACTGAGTTGAACTAGATATGCCCCGTTTGTGTAGGAAGCACAGTTCTTTTGTTCTGAGCTAGCTCACTGTACTGGCCTTATAGGAAACACAGTAGAGTGCAAGAGTGCCTGTTTCTCAAAAATATGAGTGTTTTTCTTGTAAGGCCGACTGGGATTTAATACAACTTCCTAAACGGAGTTGAATCACATTCAGTTTCAAGTTCAAGCATTAAGTGTTAATTCAGGGTAAGAACACCACTATTGTGCTATTCTGGCCATAAACAGTGCAAATAGCACTCGCGTCTGTTCCCAGCAAATACAGTGTATTGGACTGAAGAGAAGCTCCTGTTTTACTAAGTTTCCAATACTGAGTTGAACTAGATATGCCCCGTTTGTGTAGGAAGCACAGTTCTTTTCTTCTGAGCTAGCTCACTGTACTGTCCCTATAGGAAACACAGTGGAGTGCAAGAGTGCCTGTTAATCAAAAGCAGAGTGTTTTTCTTGTAAGGCAGACTGGGGTTTAATACAACTTCCTAAACGGAGTTGAATCACATTCAACATTGGTGTGCAAGAGTGATTGTTTCTCAAAAGCAGAGTGTTTTTCTTGTAAGGCCGACTGGGGTTTAATACAACTTCCTAAACGGAGTTGAATCACATTCAGTTTCAAGTTCTAGCATTAAGTGTTAATTCAGGGTCAGAACACCACTATTGTGCAATTCTGGCCATAAACAGTGCAAATAGCACTCGCGTCTGTTCCCAGCAAATACAGTGTATTGGACTGAAGAGAAGCTCCTGTTTTACTTAGTTTCCAATACTGAGTTGAACTAGATATGCCCCGTTTGTGTAGGAAGCACAGTTCTTTTGTTCTGAGCTAGCTCACTGTACTGGCTCTATAGGAAACACAGTGGAGTGCAAGAGTGCCTGTTTCTCAAAAGCAGAGTGTTTTTCTTGTAAGGCCACTGGGGTTTAATACAACTTCCTAAACGGAGTTGAATCACATCCAGTTTCAAGTTCTAGCATTAAGTGTTAATTCAGGGTAAGAACACCACTATTGTGCTATTCTGGCCATAAACAGTGCAAATAGCACTCGCGTCTGTTCCCAGCAAATACAGTGTATTGGACTGAAGAGAAGCTCCTGTTTTACTTAGTTTCCAATACTGAGTTGAACTAGATATGCCCCGTTTGTGTAGGAAGCACAGTTCTTTTGTTCTGAGCTAGCTCACTGTACTGGCCCTATAGGAAACACAGTGGAGTACAAGAGTGCCTGTTCTCAAAAGCAGAGTGTTTTTCTTGTAAGGCCGATGGGGGTTTAACACAACTTCCTAAGCGGAGTTGAATCACATTCAGTTTCAAGTTCTAGCATTAAGTGTTAATTCAGGGTAAGAACACAACTATTGTGCTATTCTGGCCATAAACAGTGCAAATAGCACTCGCGTCTGTTCCCAGCAAATACAGTGTATTGGACTGAAGAGAAGCTCCTGTTTTACTTAGTTTCCAATACTGAGTTGAACTAGATATGCCCCGTTTGTGTAGGAAGCACAGTTCTTTTTTTCTGAGCTAGCTCACTGTACTGGCCCTATAGGAAACACAGTGGAGTGCAAGAGTGCCTGTTTCTCAAAAGCAGAGTATTTTTATTGTAAGGCCGACTGGGGTTTAATTCAACTTCCTAAACGGAGTTGAATCACATTCAGTTTCAAGTTCTAGCATTAAGTGTTAATTCAGGGTAAGAACACCACTATTGTGCTATTCTGGCCATAAACAGTGCAAATAGCACTCGCGTTTGTTCCCAGCAAATACAGTGTATTAGACTGAAGAGAAGCTCCTGTTTTACTTAGTTACCAATACTGAGTTGAACTAGATATGCCCCGTTTGTGTAGGAAGCACAGTTCTTTTGTTCTGAGCTAGCTCACTGTACTGGCCCTATAGGAAACACAGTGGAGTGCAAGAGTGCCTGTTTCTCAAAAGCAGAGTGTTTTTGTTGTAAGGCCGACTGGGGTTTAATACAACTTCCTAAATGGAGTTGAATCACATTCAGTTTCAAGTTCTAACATTAAGTGTTAATTCAGGGTAAGAACACCACTATTGTGCTATTCTGGCCATAAACAGTGCAAATAACACTCGCGTCTGTTGCCAGCAAATACAGTGTATTGGACTGAAGAGAAGCTCCTGTTTTACTTAGTTTCCAATACTGAGTTGAACTAGATATGCCCCGTTTGTGTAGGAAGCACAGTTCTTTTGTTCTGAACTAGCTCACTGTACTGGCCCTATAGGAAACACAGTGGAGTGCAAGAGTGCCTATTTCTGAAAAGCAGAGTGTTTTTCTAGTAAGTCCGACTGGGGTTTAATACAACTTTGTAAACGGAGTTGAATCACATTCAACATTGGTGTGCAAGAGTGCCTGTTTCTCAAAAGCAGAGTGTTTTTCTTGTAAGGCCGACTGGGGTTTAATACAACTTCCTAAACGGAGTTGAATCACATTCAGTTTCCAGTTCTAGCATTAAGTGTTAATTCAGGGTAAGAACACCACTATTGTGCTATTCTGGCCATAAACAGTGCAAATAGCACTCGCGTCTGTTCCCAGCAAATACAGTGTATTGGACTGAAGAGAAGCTCCTGTTTTACTTAGTTTCCAATACTGAGTTGAACTAGATATGCCCCGTTTGTGTAGGAAGCACAGTTCTTTTGTTCTGAGCTAGCTCACTGTACTGGCTCTATAGGAAACACAGTGGAGTGCAAGAGTGCCTGTTTCTCAAAAGCAGAGTGTTTTTCTTGTAAGGCCACTGGGGTTTAATACAACTTCCTAAACGGAGTTGAATCACATCCAGTTTCAAGTTCTAGCATTAAGTGTTAATTCAGGGTAAGAACACCACTATTGTGCTATTCTGGCCATAAACAGTGCAAATAGCACTCGCGTCTGTTCCCAGCAAATACAGTGTATTGGACTGAAGAGAAGCTCCTGTTTTACTTAGTTTCCAATACTGAGTTGAACTAGATATGCCCCGTTTGTGTAGGAAGCACAGTTCTTTTGTTCTGAGCTAGCTCACTGTACTGGCCCTATAGGAAACACAGTGGAGTACAAGAGTGCCTGTTCTCAAAAGCAGAGTGTTTTTCTTGTAAGGCCGATGGGGGTTTAACACAACTTCCTAAGCGGAGTTGAATCACATTCAGTTTCAAGTTCTAGCATTAAGTGTTAATTCAGGGTAAGAACACAACTATTGTGCTATTCTGGCCATAAACAGTGCAAATAGCACTCGCGTCTGTTCCCAGCAAATACAGTGTATTGGACTGAAGAGAAGCTCCTGTTTTACTTAGTTTCCAATACTGAGTTGAACTAGATATGCCCCGTTTGTGTAGGAAGCACAGTTCTTTTTTTCTGAGCTAGCTCACTGTACTGGCCCTATAGGAAACACAGTGGAGTGCAAGAGTGCCTGTTTCTCAAAAGCAGAGTATTTTTATTGTAAGGCCGACTGGGGTTTAATTCAACTTCCTAAACGGAGTTGAATCACATTCAGTTTCAAGTTCTAGCATTAAGTGTTAATTCAGGGTAAGAACACCACTATTGTGCTATTCTGGCCATAAACAGTGCAAATAGCACTCGCGTTTGTTCCCAGCAAATACAGTGTATTAGACTGAAGAGAAGCTCCTGTTTTACTTAGTTACCAATACTGAGTTGAACTAGATATGCCCCGTTTGTGTAGGAAGCACAGTTCTTTTGTTCTGAGCTAGCTCACTGTACTGGCCCTATAGGAAACACAGTGGAGTGCAAGAGTGCCTGTTTCTCAAAAGCAGAGTGTTTTTGTTGTAAGGCCGACTGGGGTTTAATACAACTTCCTAAATGGAGTTGAATCACATTCAGTTTCAAGTTCTAACATTAAGTGTTAATTCAGGGTAAGAACACCACTATTGTGCTATTCTGGCCATAAACAGTGCAAATAACACTCGCGTCTGTTGCCAGCAAATACAGTGTATTGGACTGAAGAGAAGCTCCTGTTTTACTTAGTTTCCAATACTGAGTTGAACTAGATATGCCCCGTTTGTGTAGGAAGCACAGTTCTTTTGTTCTGAACTAGCTCACTGTACTGGCCCTATAGGAAACACAGTGGAGTGCAAGAGTGCCTATTTCTCAAAAGCAGAGTGTTTTTCTAGTAAGTCCGACTGGGGTTTAATACAACTTTGTAAACGGAGTTGAATCACATTCAACATTGGTGTGCAAGAGTGCCTGTTTCTCAAAAGCAGAGTGTTTTTCTTGTAAGGCCGACTGGGGTTTAATACAACTTCCTAAACGGAGTTGAATCACATTCAGTTTCCAGTTCTAGCATTAAGTGTTAATCCAGGGTAAGAACACCACTATTGTGCTATTCTGGCCATAAACAGTGCAAATAGCACTCGCGTCTGTTCCCAGCAAATACAGTGTATTGGACTGAAGAGAAGCTCCTGTTTTACTTAGTTTCCAATACTGAGTTGAACTAGATATGCCCCGTTTGTGTAGGAAGCACAGTTCTTTTGTTCTGAGCTAGCTCACTGTACTGGCTCTATAGGAAACACACTGGAGTGCAAGAGTGCCTGTTTCTCAAAAGCAGAGTGTTTTTCTTGTAAGGCCACTGGGGTTTAATACAACTTCCTAAACGGAGTTGAATCACATCCAGTTTCAAGTTCTAGCATTAAGTGTTAATTCAGGGTAAGAACACCACTATTGTGCTATTCTGGCCATAAACAGTGCAAATAGCACTCGCGTCTGTTCCCAGCAAATACAGTGTATTGGACTGAAGAGAAGCTCCTGTTTTACTTAGTTTCCAATACTGAGTTGAACTAGATATGCCCCGTTTGTGTAGGAAGCACAGTTCTTTTGTTCTGAGCTAGCTCACTGTACTGGCCCTATAGGAAACACAGTGGAGTACAAGAGTGCCTGTTCTCAAAAGCAGAGTGTTTTTCTTGTAAGGCCGATGGGGGTTTAACACAACTTCCTAAGCGGAGTTGAATCACATTCAGTTTCAAGTTCTAGCATTAAGTGTTAATTCAGGGTAAGAACACAACTATTGTGCTATTCTGGCCATAAACAGTGCAAATAGCACTCGCGTCTGTTCCCAGCAAATACAGTGTATTGGACTGAAGAGAAGCTCCTGTTTTACTTAGTTTCCAATACTGAGTTGAACTAGATATGCCCCGTTTGTGTAGGAAGCACAGTTCTTTTTTTCTGAGCTAGCTCACTGTACTGGCCCTATAGGAAACACAGTGGAGTGCAAGAGTGCCTGTTTCTCAAAAGCAGAGTATTTTTATTGTAAGGCCGACTGGGGTTTAATTCAACTTCCTAAACGGAGTTGAATCACATTCAGTTTCAAGTTCTAGCATTAAGTGTTAATTCAGGGTAAGAACACCACTATTGTGCTATTCTGGCCATAAACAGTGCAAATAGCACTCGCGTTTGTTCCCAGCAAATACAGTGTATTAGACTGAAGAGAAGCTCCTGTTTTACTTAGTTACCAATACTGAGTTGAACTAGATATGCCCCGTTTGTGTAGGAAGCACAGTTCTTTTGTTCTGAGCTAGCTCACTGTACTGGCCCTATAGGAAACACAGTGGAGTGCAAGAGTGCCTGTTTCTCAAAAGCAGAGTGTTTTTCTTGTAAGGCCGACTGGGGTTTAATACAACTTCCTAAATGGAGTTGAATCACATTCAGTTTCAAGTTCTAACATTAAGTGTTAATTCAGGGTAAGAACACCACTATTGTGCTATTCTGGCCATAAACAGTGCAAATAACACTCGCGTCTGTTGCCAGCAAATACAGTGTATTGGACTGAAGAGATGCTCCTGTTTTACTTAGTTTCCAATACTGAGTTGAACTAGATATGCCCCGTTTGTGTAGGAAGCACAGTTCTTTTGTTCTGAACTAGCTCACTGTACTGGCCCTATAGGAAACACAGTGGAGTGCAAGAGTGCCTATTTCTCAAAAGCAGAGTGTTTTTCTAGTAAGTCCGACTGGGGTTTAATACAACTTTGTAAACGGAGTTGAATCACATTCAACATTGGTGTGCAAGAGTGCCTGTTTCTCAAAAGCAGAGTGTTTTTCTTGTAAGGCCGACTGGGGTTTAATACAACTTCCTAAACGGAGTTGAATCACATTCAGTTTCAAGTTCTAGCATTAAGTGTTAATTCAGGGTAAGAACACCACTATTGTGCTATTCTGGCCATAAACAGTGCAAATAGCACACGCGTCTGTTCCCAGCAAATACAGTGTATTGGACTGAAGAGAAGCTCCTGTTTTACTTAGTTTCCAATACTGAGTTGAACTAGATATGCCCCGTTTGTGTAGGAAGCACAGTTCTTTTGTTCTGAGCTAGCTCACTGTACTGGCTCTATAGGAAACACACTGGAGTGCAAGAGTGCCTGTTTCTCAAAAGCAGAGTGTTTTTCTTGTAAGGCCACTGGGGTTTAATACAACTTCCTAAACGGAGTTGAATCACATCCAGTTTCAAGTTCTAGCATTAAGTGTTAATTCAGGGTAAGAACACCACTATTGTGCTATTCTGGCCATAAACAGTGCAAATAGCACTCGCGTCTGTTCCCAGCAAATACAGTGTATTGGACTGAAGAGAAGCTCCTGTTTTACTTAGTTTCCAATACTGAGTTGAACTAGATATGCCCCGTTTGTGTAGGAAGCACAGTTCTTTTGTTCTGAGCTAGCTCACTGTACTGGCCCTATAGGAAACACAGTGGAGTACAAGAGTGCCTGTTCTCAAAAGCAGAGTGTTTTTCTTGTAAGGCCGATGGGGGTTTAACACAACTTCCTAAGCGGAGTTGAATCACATTCAGTTTCAAGTTCTAGCATTAAGTGTTAATTCAGGGTCAGAACACCACTATGGTGCTATTCTGGCCATAAACAGTGCAAATGGCACTCGCGTCTGTTCCCAGCAAATACAGTGTATTAGACTGAAGAGAAGCCCCTGTTTTACTTAGTTTCCAATACTGAGTTGAACTAGATATGCCCCGTTTGTGTAGGAAGCACAGTTCTTTTGTTCTGAGCTAGCTCACTGTACTGGCCCTATAGGAAACACAGTGGAGTGCAAGAGTGCCTGTTTCTCAAAAGCAGAGTGTTTTTCTTGTAAGGCCGACTCAGGTTTAATACAACTTCCTAAACGGAGTTGAATCACATTCAGTTTCAAGTTCAAGCATTAAGTGTTAATTCAGGGTAAGAACACCACTATTGTGCTATTCTGGCCATAAACAGTGCAAATAGCACTCGCATCTGTTCCCAGCAAATACAGTGTATTGGACTGAAGAGAAGCTCCTGTTTTACTAAGTTTCCAATACTGAGTTGAACTAGATATGCCCCTTTTGTGTAGGAAGCACAGTTCTTTTCTTCTGAGCTAGCTCACTGTACTGTCCCTATAGGAAACACAGTGGAGTGCAAGAGTGCCTGTTAATCAAAAGCAGAGTGTTTTTCTTGTAAGGCAGACTGGGGTTTAATACAACTTCCTAAACGGAGTTGAATCACATTCAACATTGGTGTGCAAGAGTGCCTGTTTCTCAAAAGCAGAGTGTTTTTCTTGTAAGGCCGACTGGGGTTTAATACAACTTCCTAAACGGAGTTGAATCACATTCAGTTTCAAGTTCTAGCATTAAGTGTTAATTCAGGGTCAGAACACCACTATTGTGCAATTCTGGCCATAAACAGTGCAAATAGCACTCGCGTTTATTCCCAGCAAATACAGTGAATTAGACTGAAGAGAAGCTCCTGTTTTACTTAGTTACCAATACTGAGTTGAACTAGATATGCCCCGTTTGTGTAGGAAGCACAGTTCTTTTGTTCTGAGCTAGCTCACTGTACTGGCCCTATAGGAAACACAGTGGAGTGCAAGAGTGCCTGTTTCTCAAAAGCAGAGTTTTTTTGTTGTAAGGCCGACTGGGGTTTAATACAACTTCCTAAATGGAGTTGAATCACATTCAGTTTCAAGTTCTAACATTAAGTGTTAATTCAGGGTAAGAACACCACTATTGTGCTATTCTGGCCATAAACAGTGCAAATAACACTCGCGTCTGTTGCCAGCAAATACAGTGTATTGGACTGAAGAGAAGCTCCTGTTTTACTTAGTTTCCAATACTGAGTTGAACTAGATATGCCCCGTTTTTGTAGGAAGCACAGTTCTTTTGTTCTGAACTAGGTCACTGTACTGGCCCTATAGGAAACACAGTGGAGTGCAAGAGTGCCTATTTCTCAAAAGCAGAGTGTTTTTCTTGTAAGGCCGACTGGGGTTTAATACAACTTTGTAAACGGAGTTGAATCACATTCAACATTGGTGTGCAAGAATGCCTGTTTCTCAAAAGCATAGTGTTTTTCTTGTAAGGCCGACTGGCGTTTAATACAACTTCCTAAACGGAGTTGAATCACATTCAGTTTCAAGTTCTAGCATTAAGTGTTAATTCAGGGTAAGAACACCACTATTGTGCTATTCTGGCCATAAACAGTGCAAATAGCACTCGCGTCTGTTCCCAGCAAATACAGTGTATTGGACTGAAGAGAAGCTCCTGTTTTACTTAGTTTCCAATACTGAGTTGAACTAGATATGCCCCGTTTGTGTAGGAAGCACAGTTCTTTTGTTCTGAGCTAGCTCACTGTACTGGCTCTATAGGAAACACAGTGGAGTGCAAGAGTGCCTGTTTCTCAAAAGCAGAGTGTTTTTCTTGTAAGGCCACTGGGGTTTAATACAACTTCCTAAACGGAGTTGAATCACATCCAGTTTCAAGTTCTAGCATTAAGTGTTAATTCAGGGTAAGAACACCACTATTGTGCTATTCTGGCCATAAACAGTGCACATAGCACTCGTGTCTGTTCCCAGCAAATACAGTGTATTGGACTGAAGAGAAGCTCCTGTTTTACTCAGTTTCCAAAACTGATTTGAACTAAATATGCCCCGTTTGTGTAGGAAGCATAGTTCTTTTATTCTGAGCTAGCTCACTGTACTGGCCCTATAGGAAACACAGTGGAGTGCAAGAGTGCCTGTTTCTCAAAAGCAGAGTGCTTTTCTTGTAAGGCCGACTGGGGTTTAATACAACTTCCTAAACGGAGTTGAATCACATTCAGTTTCAAGTTCTAGCATTAAGTGTTAATTCAGGGTCAGAACACCACTATTGTGCTATTCTGGCCATAAACAGTGCAAATAGCACTCGCGTCTGTTCCCAGCAAATACAGTGTATTGGACTGAAGAGAAGCTCCTGTTTTACTTAGTTTCCAATACTGAGTTGAACTAGATATGCCCCGTTTGTGTAGGAAGCACAGTTCTTTTGTTCTGAGCTAGCTCACTGTACTGTCCCTATAGGAAACACAGTGGAGTTCAAGAGTGCCTGTTTCTCAAAAGCAGAGTGTTTTACTTGTAAGGCCGACTAGGGTTTAATACAACTTCCTAAACGGAGTTGAATCACATTCAGTTTCAAGTTCTAGCATTAAGTGTTAATTCAGGGTAAGAACACCACTATTGTGCTATTCTGGCCATAAACAGTGCAAATAGCACTCGCGTCTGTTCCCAGCAAATACAGTGTATTGGACTGAAGAAAAGCTCCTGTTTTACTTAGTTTCCAATGCTGAGTTGAACTAGATATGCCCCGTTTGTATAGGAAGCACAGTTCTTTTGTTCTGAGCTAGCTCACTGTACTGGCTCTCTAGGAAACAAAGTGGAGTGCAAGAGTGCCTGTTTCTCAAAAGCAGAGTGTTTTTCTTGTAAGGCCACTGGGGTTTAATACAACTTCCTAAACGGAGTTGAATCACATCCAGTTTCAAGTTCTAGCATTAAGTGTTAATTCAGGGTAAGAACACCACTATTGTGCTATTCTGGCCATAAACAGTGCAAATAGCACTCTCGTCTGTTCCCAGCAAATACAGTGTATTGGACTGAAGAGAAGCTCCTGTTTTACTTAGTTTCCAATACTGAGTTGAACTAGATATGCCCCGTTTGTGTAGGAAGCACAGTTCTTTTGTTCTGAGCTAGCTCACTGTACTGGCCCTATAGGAAACACAGTGGAGTGCAAGAATGCCTGTTTCTCAAAAGCAGAGTGTTTTTATTGTAAGGCCGACTGGGGTTTAATACAACTTCCTAAGCGGAGTTGAATCACATTCAGTTTCAAGTTCTAGCATTAAGTGTTAATTCAGGGTAAGAACACCACTATTGTGCTATTCTGGCCATAAACAGTGTAAATAGCACTCGCGTTTGTTCCCAGCAAATACAGTGTATTAGACTGAAGAGAAGCTCCTGTTTTACTTAGTTACCAATACTGAGTTGAACTAGATATGCCCCGTTTGTGTAGGAAGCACAGTTCTTTTGTTCTGAGCTAGCTCACTGTACTGGCCCTATAGGAAACACAGTGGAGTGCAAGAGTGCCTGTTTCTCAAAAGCAGAGTGTTTTTGTTTTAAGGCCGACTGGGGTTTAATACAACTTCCTAAATGGAGTTGAATCACATTGAGTTTCAAGTTCTAACATTAAGTGTTAATTCAGGGTAAGAACACCACTATTGTGCTATTCTGGACATAAACAGTGCAAATAGCACTCGCGTCTGTTGCCAGCAAATACAGTGTATTGGACTGAAGAGAAGCTCCTGTTTTACTTAGTTTCCAATACTGAGTTGAACTAGACATGCCCCGTTTGTGTAGGAAGCACAGTTCTTTTGTTCTGAACTAGCTCACTGTACTGGCCCTATAGGAAACACAGTGGAGTGCAAGAGTGCCTATTTCTCAAAAGCAGAGTGTTTTTCTTGTAAGGCCGACTGGGGTTTAATACAACTTTGTAAACGGAGTTGAATCACATTCAACAGTGGAGTGCAAGAGTGCCTGTTTCTCAAAAGCAGAGTGTTTTTCTTGTAAGGCCGACTGGGGTTTAATACAACTTCCTAAACGGAGTTGAATCACATTCAGTTTCAAGTTCTAGCATTAAGTGTTAATTCAGGGTCAGAACACCACTATTGTGCTATTCTGGACATAAACAGTGCAAATAGCACTCGCGTCTGTTCCCAGCAAATACAGTGTTTTGGACTGAAGAGAAGCTCCTGTTTTACTTAGTTTCCAATACTGAGTTGAACTAGATATGCCCCGTTTGTGTAGGAAGCACAGTTCTTGTGTTCTGAGCTAGCTCACTGTACTGGCCCTATAGGAAACACAGTGGAGTGCAAGAGTGCCTGTTTCTCAAAAGCAGAGTGTTTTTATTGTAAGGCCGACTGGGTTTTAATACAACTTCCTAAACGGAGTTGAATCACATTCAGTTTCAAGTATTAGCATTAAGTGTTAATTCAGGGTAAGAACACCACTATTGTGCTATTCTGGCCATAAACAGTGCAAATAGCACTCGCGTCTGTTCCCAGCAAATACAGTGTATTAGACTGAAGAGAAGCTCCTGTTTTACTTAGTTTCCAATACTGAGTTGAACTAGATATGCCCCGTTTGTGTAGGAAGCAAAGTTCTTTTGTTCTGAGCTAGCTCACTGTACTGGGCCTATAGGAAACACAGTGGAGTGCAAGAGTGCCTGTTTCTCAAAAGCAGAGTGTTTTTCTTGTAAGGCCGACTGGGGTTTAATACAACTTCCTAAACGGAGTTGAATCACATTCAACATTGGTGTGCAAGAGTGCCTGTTTCTCAAAAGCAGAGTGTTTTTCTTGTAAGGCCGACTGGGGTTTAATACAACTTCCTAAACGGAGTTGAATCACATTCAGTTTCAAGTTCTAGCATTAAGTGTTAATTCAGGGTAAGAACACCACTATTGTGCTATTCTGGCCATAAACAGTGTAAATAGCACTCGCGTTTGTTCCCAGCAAATACAGTGTATTAGACTGAAGAGAAGCTCCTGTTTTACTTAGTTACCAATACTGAGTTGAACTAGATATGCCCCGTTTGTGTAGGAAGCACAGTTCTTTTGTTCTGAGCTAGCTCACTGTACTGGCCCTATAGGAAACACAGTGGAGTGCAAGAGTGCCTGTTTCTCAAAAGCAGAGTGTTTTTGTTTTAAGGCCGACTGGGGTTTAATACAACTTCCTAAATGGAGTTGAATCACATTGAGTTTCAAGTTCTAACATTAAGTGTTAATTCAGGGTAAGAACACCACTATTGTGCTATTCTGGACATAAACAGTGCAAATAGCACTCGCGTCTGTTGCCAGCAAATACAGTGTATTGGACTGAAGAGAAGCTCCTGTTTTACTTAGTTTCCAATACTGAGTTGAACTAGATATGCCCCGTTTGTGTAGGAAGCACAGTTCTTTTGTTCTGAACTAGCTCACTGTACTGGCCCTATAGGAAACACAGTGGAGTGCAAGAGTGCCTATTTCTCAAAAGCAGAGTGTTTTTCTTGTAAGGCCGACTGGGGTTTAATACAACTTTGTAAACGGAGTTGAATCACATTCAACAGTGGAGTGCAAGAGTGCCTGTTTCTCAAAAGCAGAGTGTTTTTCTTGTAAGGCCGACTGGGGTTTAATACAACTTCCTAAACGGAGTTGAATCACATTCAGTTTCAAGTTCTAGCATTAAGTGTTAATTCAGGGTCAGAACACCACTATTGTGCTATTCTGGACATAAACAGTGCAAATAGCACTCGCGTCTGTTCCCAGCAAATACAGTGTTTTGGACTGAAGAGAAGCTCCTGTTTTACTTAGTTTCCAATACTGAGTTGAACTAGATATGCCCCGTTTGTGTAGGAAGCACAGTTCTTTTGTTCTGAGCTAGCTCACTGTACTGGCCCTATAGGAAACACAGTGGAGTGCAAGAGTGCCTGTTTCTCAAAAGCAGAGTGTTTTTATTGTAAGGCCGACTGGGTTTTAATACAACTTCCTAAACGGAGTTGAATCACATTCAGTTTCAAGTATTAGCATTAAGTGTTAATTCAGGGTAAGAACACCACTATTGTGCTATTCTGGCCATAAACAGTGCAAATAGCACTCGCGTCTGTTCCCAGCAAATACAGTGTATTAGACTGAAGAGAAGCTCCTGTTTTACTTAGTTTCCAATACTGAGTTGAACTAGATATGCCCCGTTTGTGTAGGAAGCAAAGTTCTTTTGTTCTGAGCTAGCTCACTGTACTGGGCCTATAGGAAACACAGTGGAGTGCAAGAGTGCCTGTTTCTCAAAAGCAGAGTGTTTTTCTTGTAAGGCCGACTGGGGTTTAATACAACTTCCTAAACGGAGTTGAATCACATTCAACATTGGTGTGCAAGAGTGCCTGTTTCTCAAAAGCAGAGTGTTTTTCTTGTAAGGCCGACTGGGGTTTAATACAACTTCCTAAACGGAGTTGAATCACATTCAGTTTCAAGTACTAGCATTAAGTGTTAATTCAGGGTAAGAACACCACTATTGTGCTATTCTGGCCATAAACAGTGCAAATAGCACTCGCGTCTGTTGCCAGCAAATACAGTGTATTAGACTGAAGAGAAGCTCCTGTTTTGCTTAGTTTCCAATACTGAGTTTAACTAGATATGCCCCGTTTGTGTAGGAATCACAGTTCTTTTGTTCTGAGCTAGCTCACTGTACTGGCCCTATAGGAAACACAGTGGAGTGCAAGAGTGCCTGTTTCTCAAAAGCAGAATGTTTTTCTTGTAAGGCCGACTGGGGTTTAATACAACTTCCTAAACGGAGTTGAATCACATTCAGTTTCAAGTTCTAGCATTAAGTGTTAATTCAGGGTAAGAACACCACTATTGTGCTATTCTGGCCATAAACAGAGCAAATAGCACTCGCGTCTGTTGCCAGCAAATACAGTATATTGGACTGAAGAGAAGCTCCTGTTTTACTAAGTTTCCAATACTGAGTTGAACTAGATATGCCCCGTTTGTGTAGGAAGCACAGTTCTTTTATTCTGAGCTAGCTCACTGTACTGGCCCTATAGGAAACACAGAGGTGTGCAAGAGTGCCTGTTTCTCAAAAGCAGAGTGTTTTTCTTGTAAGGCCGACTCGGGTTTAATACAACTTCCTAAACGGAGTTGAATCACATTCAGTTTCAAGTTCTAGCATTAAGTGTTAATTCAGGGTAAGAACACCACTATTGTGCTATTCTGGCCATAAACAGTGCAAATAGCACTCGCGTCTGTTCCCAGCAAATACAGTGTATTGGACTGAAGAGAAGCTCCTGTTTTACTAAGTTTCCAATACTGAGTTGAACTAGATATGCCCCGTTTGTGTAGGAAGCACAGTTCTTTTCTTCTGAGCTAGCTCACTGTACTGTCCCTATAGGAAACACAGTGGAGTGCAAGAGTGCCTGTTTCTCAAAAGCAGAGTGTTTTTCTTGTAAGGCCGACCTGGGTTTAATACAACTTCCTAAACGGAGTTGAATCACATTCAACATTGGTGTGCAAGAGTGCCTGTTTCTCAAAAGCAGAGTGTTTTTCTTGTAAGGCCGACTGGGGTTTAATACAACTTCCTAAACGGAGTTGAATCACATTCATTTTCAAGTTCTAGCATTAAGTGTTAATTCAGGGTCAGAACACCACTATTGTGCAATTCTGGCCATAAACAGTGCAAATAGCACTCGCATCTGTTCCCAGCAAATACAGTGTATTGGACTGAAGAGAAGCTCCTGTTTTACTTAGTTTCCAATACTGAGTTGAACTAGATATGCCCCGTTTGTGTAGGAAGCACAGTTCTTTTGTTCTGAGCTAGCTCACTGTACTGGCTCTATAGGAAACACAGTGGAGTGCAAGAGTGCCTGTTTCTCAAAAGCAGAGTGTTTTTCTTGTAAGGCCACTGGGGTTTAATACAACTTCCTAAACGGAGTTGAATCACATCCAGTTTCAAGTTCTAGCATTAAGTGTTAATTCAGGGTAAGAACACCACTATTGTGCTATTCTGGCCATAAACAGTGCAAATAGCACTCGCGTCTGTTCCCAGCAAATACAGTGTATTGGACTGAAGAGAAGCTCCTGTTTTACTTAGTTTCCAATACTGAGTTGAACTAGATATGCCCCGTTTGTGTAGGAAGCACAGTTCTTTTGTTCTGAGCTAGCTCACTGTACTGGCCCTATAGGAAACACAGTGGAGTGCAAGAATGCCTGTTCTCAAAAGCAGAGTGTTTTTCTTGTAAGGCCGACGGGGTTTTAAGACAACTTCCTAAGCGGAGTTGAATCACATTCAGTTTCAAGTGCTAGCATTAAGTGTTAATTCAGGGTAAGAACACAACTATTGTGCTATTCTGGCCATAAACAGTGCAAATAGCACTCCCGTCTGTTCCCAGCAAATACAGTGTATTGGACTGAAGAGAAGCTCCTGTTTTACTTAGTTTCCAATACTGAGTTGAACTAGATATGCCCCGTTTGTGTAGGAAGCACAGTTCTTTTGTTCTGAGCTAGCTCACTGTACTGGCCCTATAGGAAACACAGTGGAGTGCAAGAGTGCCTGTTTCTCAAAAGCAGAGTGTTTTTCTTGTAAGGCCGACTGGGGTTTAATACAACTTCCGTTTGTTGAATCACATTCAGTTTCAAGTTCTAGCATTAAGTGTTAATTCAGGGTAAGAACACCACTATTGTGCTATTCTGGCCATAAACAGTGCAAATAGCACTCGCGTCTGTTGCCAGCAAATACAGTGTATTAGACTGAAGAGAAGCTCCTGTTTTGCTTAGTTTCCAATACTGAGTTGAAATAGATATGCCCCGTTTGTGTAGGAAGCACAGTTCTTTTGTTCTGAGCTAGCTCACTGTACTGTCCCTATAGGAAACACAGTGGAGTTCAAGAGTGCCTGTTTCTCAAAAGCAGAGTGTTTTTCTTGTAAGGCCGACTAGGGTTTAATACAACTTCCTAAACGGAGTTGAATCACATTCAGTTTCAAGTTCTAGCATTAAGTGTTAATTCAGGGTAAGAACACCACTATTGTGCTATTCTGGCCATAAACAGTGCAAATAGCACTCTCGTCTGTTCCCAGCAAATACAGTGTATTGGACTGAAGAGAAGCTCCTGTTTTACTTACTTTCCAATACTGAGTTGAACTAGATATGCCCCGTTTGTGTAGGAAGCACAGTTCTTTTTTCTGAGCTAGCTCACTGTACTGGCCCTATAGGAAACACAGTGGAGTGCAAGAGTACCTGTTTCTCAAAAGCAGAGTGTTTTTCTTGTAAGGCCGACTGGGGTTTAATACAACTTCCTAAACGGAGTTGAATCACATTCAGTTTCAAGTTCTAGCATTAAGTGTTAATTCAGGGTAAGAACACCACTATTGTGCTATTCTGGCCATAAACAGTGCAAATAGCACTCGCGTTTGTTCCCAGCAAATACAGTGTATTAGACTGAAGAGAAGCTCCTGTTTTACTTAGTTACCAATACTGAGTTGAACTAGATATGCCCCGTTTGTGTAGGAAGCACAGTTCTTTTGTTCTGAGCTAGCTCACTGTACTGGCCCTATAGGAAACACAGTGGAGTGCAAGAGTGCCTGTTTCTCAAAAGCAGAGTGTTTTTGTTGTAAGGCCGACTGGGGTTTAATACAACTTCCTAAATGGAGTTGAATCACATTCAGTTTCAAGTTCTAACATTAAGTGTTAATTCAGGGTAAGAACACCACTATTGTGCTATTCTGGCCATAAACAGTGCAAATGGCACTCGCGTCTGTTCCCAGCAAATACAGTGTATTGGACTGAAGAGAAGCTCCTGTTTTACTTAGTTTCCAATACTGAGTTGAACTAGATATGCCCCGTTTGTGTAGGAAGCACAGTTCTTTTGTTCTGAACTAGCTCACTGTACTGGCCCTATAGGAAACACAGTGGAGTGCAAGAGTGCCTATTTCTCAAAAGCAGAGTGTTTTTCTTGTAAGGCCGACTGGGGTTTAATACAACTTTGTAAACGGAGTTGAATCACATTCAACATTGGTGTGCAAGAGTGCCTGTTTCTCAAAAGCAGAGTGTTTTTCTTGTAAGGCCGACTGGGGTTTAATACAACTTCCTAAACGGAGTTGAATCACATTCAGTTTCAAGTTCTAGCATTAAGTGTTAATTCAGGGTAAGAACACCACTATTGTGCTATTCTGGCCATAAACAGTGCAAATAGCACTCGCGTCTGTTCCCAGCAAATACAGTGTATTAGACTGAAGAGAAGCTCCTGTTTTGCTTAGTTTCCAATACTGAGTTGAACTAGATATGCCCCGTTTCTGTAGGAATCACAGTTCTTTTGTTCTGAGCTAGCTCACTGTACTGGCCCTATAGGAAACACAGTGGAGTGCAAGAGTGCCTGTTTCTCAAAAGCAGAGTGTTTTTCTTGTAAGGCCGACTGGGGTTTAATACAACTTCCTAAACGGAGTTGTATCACATTCAGTTTCAAGTTCTAGCATTAAGTGTTAATTCAGGGTAATAACACCACTATTGTGCTATTCTGGCCATAAACAGAGCAAATAGCACTCGCGTTTGTTGCCAGCAAATACAGTATATTGGACTGAAGAGAAGCTCCTGTTTTACTTAGTTTCCAATACTGAGTTGAACTAGATATGCCCCGTTTGTGTAGGAAGCACAGTTCTTTTATTCTGAGCTAGCTCACTGTACTGGCCCTATAGGAAACACAGAGGTGTGCAAGAGTGCCTGTTTCTCAAAAGCAGAGTGTTTTTCTTGTAAGGCCGACTCGGGTTTAATACAACTTCCTAAACGGAGTTGAATCACATTCAGTTTCAAGTTCTAGCATTAAGTGTTAATTCAGGGTAAGAACACCACTATTGTGCTATTCTGGCCATAAACAGTGCAAATAGCACTCGCGTCTGTTCCCAGCAAATACAGTGTATTGGACTGAAGAGAAGCTCCTGTTTTACTAAGTTTCCAATACTGAGTTGAACTAGATATGCCCCGTTTGTGGAGGAAGCACAGTTCTTTTGTTCTGAGCTAGCTCACTGTACTGTCCCTATAAGAAACACAGTGGAGTGCAAGAGTGCCTGTTTCTCAAAAGCACAGTGTTTTTCTTGTAAGGCCGACCTGGGTTTAATACAACTTCCTAAACGGAGTTGAATCACATTCAACATTGGTGTGCAAGAGTGCCTGTTTCTCAAAAGCAGAGTGTTTTTCTTGTAAGGCCGACTGGGGTTTAATACAACTTCCTAAACGGAGTTGAATCACATTCATTTTCAAGTTCTAGCATTAAGTGTTAATTCAGGGTCAGAACACCACTATTGTGCAATTCTGGCCATAAACAGTGCAAATAGCACTCGCATCTGTTCCCAGCAAATACAGTGTATTGGACTGAAGAGAAGCTCCTGTTTTACTTAGTTTCCAATACTGAGTTGAACTAGATATGCCCCGTTTGTGTAGGAAGCACAGTTCTTTTGTTCTGAGCTAGCTCACTGTACTGGCTCTATAGGAAACACAGTGGAGTGCAAGAGTGCCTGTTTCTCAAAAGCAGAGTGTTTTTCTTGTAAGGCCACTGGGGTTTAATACAACTTCCTAAACGGAGTTGAATCACATCCAGTTTCAAGTGCTAGCATTAAGTGTTAATTCAGGGTAAGAACACCACTATTGTGCTATTCTGGCCATAAACAGTGCAAATAGCACTCGTGTCTGTTCCCAGCAAATACAGTGTATTGGACTGAAGAGAAGCTCCTGTTTTACTTAGTTTCCAAAACTGAGTTGAACTAAATATGCCCCGTTTGTGTAGGAAGCATAGTTCTTTTGTTCTGAGCTAGCTCACTGTACTGGCCCTATAGGAAACACAGTGGAGTGCAAGAGTGCCTGTTTCTCAAAAGCAGAGTGCTTTTCTTGTAAGGCCGACTGGGTTTTAATACAACTTCCTAAACGGAGTTGAATCACATTCAGTTTCAAGTTCTAGCATTAAGTGTTAATTCAGGGTCAGAACACCACTATTGTGGTATTCTGGCCATAAACAGTGCAAATAGCACTCGCGTCTGTTCCCAGCAAATACAGTGTATTGGACTGAAGAGAAGCTCCTGTTTTACTTAGTTTCCAATACTGAGTTGAACTAGATATGCCCCGTTTGTGTAGGAAGCACAGTTCTTTTGTTCTGAGCTAGCTCACTGTACTGGCTCTATAGGAAACACAGTGGAGTGCAAGAGTGCCTGTTTCTCAAAACCAGAGTGTTTTTCTTGTCAGGCCACTGGGGTTTAATACAACTTCCTAAACGGAGTTGAATCACATCCAGTTTCAAGTTCTAGCATTAAGTGTTAATTCAGGGTAAGAACACCACTATTGTGCTATTCTGGCCATAAACAGTGCAAATAGCACTCGCGTCTGTTCCCAGCAAATACAGTGTATTAGACTGAAGAGAAGCTCCTGTTTTACTTAGTTACCAATACTGAGTTGAACTAGATATGCCCCGTTTGTGTAGGAAGCACAGTTCTTTTGTTCTGAGCTAGCTCACTGTACTGGCCCTATAGGAAACACAGTGGAGTGCAAGAGTGACTGTTTCTCAAAAGCAGAGTGTTTTTGTTGTAAGGCCGACTGGGGTTTAATACAACTTCCTAAATGGAGTTGAATCACATTCAGTTTCAAGTTCTAACATTAAGTGTTAATTCAGGGTAAGAACACCACTATTGTGCTATTCTGGCCATAAACAGTGCAAATAGCACTCGCGTCTGTTGCCAGCAAATACAGTGTATTGGACTGAAGAGAAGCTCCTGTTTTACTTAGTTTCCAATACTGAGTTGAACTAGATATGCCCCGTTTGTGTAGGAAGCACAGTTTTTTGTTCTGAACTAGCTCACTGTACTGGCCCTATAGGAAACACAGTGGAGTGCAAGAGTGCCTATTTCTCAAAAGCAGAGTGTTTTTCGTGTAAGGCCGACTGGGGTTTAATACAACTTTGTAAACGGAGTTGAATCACATTCAACATTGGTGTGCAAGAGTGACTGTTTCTCAAAAGCAGAGTGTTTTTCTTATAAGGCCGACTGGGTTTTAATACAACTTCCTAAACGGAGTTGAATCACATTCAGTTTCAAATTCTAGCATTAAGTGTTAATTCATGGTCAGAACACCACTATTGTGCTATTCTGGCCATAAACAGTGCAAATAGCACTCGTGTCTGTTCCCAGCAAATACAGTGTATTGGACTGAAGAGAAGCTCCTGTTTTACTTAGTTTCCAATACTGAGTTGAACTAGATATGCCCCGTTTGTGTAGGAAGCACAGTTCTTTTGTTCTGAGCTAGCTCACTGTACTGGCCCTATAGGAAACACAGTAGAGTGCAAGAGTGCCTGTTTCTCAAAAGCAGAGTGTTTTTATTGTAAGGCCGACTGGGGTTTAATACAACTTCCTAAACGGAGTTGAATCACATTCAGTTTCAAGTTCTAGCATTAAGTGTTAATTCAGGGTAAGAACACCACTATTGTGCTATTCTGGCCATAAACAGTGCAAATAGCACTCGCGTCTGTTCCCAGCAAATACAGTGTTTTAGACTGAAGAGAAGCTCCTGTTTTACTTAGTTTCCAATACTGAGTTGAACTAGATATGCCCCGTTTGTGTAGGAAGCACAGTTCTTTTGTTCTGAGCTAGCTCACTGTACTGGCCCTATAGGAAACACAGTGGAGTGCAAGAGTGCCTGTTTCTCAAAAGCAGAGTGTTTTTCTTGTAAGGCCGACTGGGGTTTAATACAACTTTGTAAACGGAGTTGAATCACATTCAACATTGGTGTGCAAGAGTGCCTGTTTCTCAAAAGCAGAGTGTTTTTCTTGTAAGGCCGACTGGGGTTTAATACAACTTCCTAAACTGAGTTGAATCACATTCAGTTTCAAGTTCTAGCATTAAGTGTTAATTCAGGGTCAGAACACCACTATTGTGTTATTCTGGCCATAAACAGTGCAAATAGCACTCGCGTCTGTTCCAAGCAAATACAGTGTATTGGACTGAAGAGAAGCTCCTGTTTTACTTAGTTTCCAATACTGAGTTGAACTAGATATGCCCCGTTTGTGTAGGAAGCACAGTTCTTTTGTTCTGAGCTAGCTCACTGTACTGGCCCTATAGGAAACACAGTGGAGTGCAAGAGTGCCTGTTTCTCAAAAGCAGAGTGTTTTTCTTGTAAGGCCACTGGGGTTTAATACAACTTCCTAAACGGAGTTGAATCACATCCAGTTTCAAGTGCTAGCATTAAGTGTTAATTCAGGGTAAGAACACCACTATTGTGCTATTCTGGCCATAAACAGTGCAAATAGCACTCGTGTCTGTTCCCAGCAAATACAGTGTATTGGACTGAAGAGAAGCTCCTGTTTTACTTAGTTTCAAATACTGAGTTGAAGTAAATATGCCCCGTTTGTGTAGGAAGCATAGTTCTTTTGTTCTGAGCTAGCTCACTGTACTGGCCCTATAGGAAACACAGTGGAGTGCAAGAGTGCCTGTTTCTCAAAAGCAGAGTGTTTTTCTTGTAAGGCCGACTAGGGTTTAATACAACTTCCTAAACGGAGTTGAATCACATTCAGTTTCAAGTTCTAGCATTAAGTGTTAATTCATGGTAAGAACACCACTATTGTGCTATTCTGGCCATAAACAGTGCAAATAGCACTCTCGTCTGTTCCCAGCAAATACAGTGTATTGGACTGAAGAGAAGCTCCTGTTTTACTTAGTTTCCAATACTGAGTTGAACTAGATATGCCCCGTTTGTGTAGGAAGCACAGTTCTTTTGTTCTGGGCTAGCTCACTGTACTGGCCCTGTAGGAAACACAGTGGAGTGCAAGAGTGCCTGTTTCTCAAAAGCAGAGTGTTTTCATTGTAAGGCCGACTGGGGTTTAATACAACTTCCTAAACGGAGTTGAATCACATTCAGTTTCAAGTTCTAGCATTAAGTGTTAATTCAGGGTAAGAACACCACTATTGTGCTATTCTGGCCATAAACAGTGCAAATAGCACTCGCGTTTGTTCCCAGCAAATACAGTGTATTAGACTGAAGAGAAGCTCCTGTTTTACTTAGTTACCAATACTGAGTTGAACTAGATATGCCCCGTTTGTGTAGGAAGCACAGTTCTTTTGTTCTGAGCTAGCTCACTGTACTGGCCCTATAGGAAACACAGTGGAGTGCAAGAGTGCCTGTTTCTCAAAAGCAGAGTGTTTTTGTTGTAAGGCCGACTGGGGTTTAATACAACTTCCTAAATGGAGTTGAATCACATTCAGTTTCAAGTTCTAACATTAAGTGTTAATTCAGGGTAAGAACACCACTATTGTGCTATTCTGGCCATAAACAGTGCAAATAGCACTCGCGTCTGTTCCCAGCAAATACAGTGTATTGGACTGAAGAGAAGCTCCTGTTTTACTTAGTTTCCAATACTGAGTTGAACTAGATATGCCCCGTTTGTGTAGGAAGCACAGTTTTTTGTTCTGAACTAGCTCACTGTACTGGCCCTATAGGAAACACAGTGGAGTGCAAGAGTGCCTATTTCTCAAAAGCAGAGTGTTTTTCGTGTAAGGCCGACTGGGGTTTAATACAACTTTGTAAACGGAGTTGAATCACATTCAACATTGGTGTGCAAGAGTGCCTGTTTCTCAAAAGCAGAGTGTTTTTCTTATAAGGCCGACTGGGTTTTAATACAACTTCCTAAACGGAGTTGAATCACATTCAGTTTCAAATTCTAGCATTAAGTGTTAATTCATGGTCACAACACCACTATTGTGCTATTCTGGCCATAAACAGTGCAAATAGCACTCTCGTCTGTTCCCAGCAAATACAGTGTATTGGACTGAAGAGAAGCTCCTGTTTTACTTAGTTTCCAATACTGAGTTGAACTAGATATGCCCCGTTTGTGTAGGAAGCACAGTTCTTTTGTTATGAGCTAGCTCACTGTACTGGCCCTATAGGAAACACAGTGGAGTGCAAGAGTGCCTGTTTCTCAAAAGCAGAGTGTTTTTCTTGTAAGGCCGACTGGGGTTTAATACAACTTTGTAAACGGAGTTGAATCACATTCAACATTGGTGTGCAAGAGTGCCTGTTTCTCAAAAGCAGAGTGTTTTTCTTGTAAGGCCGACTGGGGTTTAATACAACTTCCTAAACTGAGTTGAATCACATTCAGTTTCAAGTTCTAGCATTAAGTGTTAATTCAGGGTCAGAACACCACTATTGTGTTATTCTGGCCATAAACAGTACAAATAGCACTCGTGTCTGTTCCCAGCAAATACAGTGTATTGGACTGAAGAGAAGCTCCTGTTTTACTTAGTTTCCAATACTGAGTTGAACTAGATATGCCCCGTTTGTGTAGGAAGCACAGTTCTTTTTTTCTGAGCTAGCTCACTGTACTGGCTCTATAGGAAACACAGTGGAGTGCAAGAATGCCTGTTTCTCAAAAGCAGAGTGTTTTTCTTGTAAGGCCACTGGGGTTTAATACAACTTCCTAAACGGAGTTGAATCACATCCAGTTTCAAGTTCTAGCATTAAGTGTTAATTCAGGGTAAGAACACCACTATTGTGCTATTCTGGCCATAAACAGTGCAAATAGCACTCGCGTCTGTTCCCAGCAAATACAGTGTATTGGACTGAAGAGAAGCTCCTGTTTTACTTAGTTTCCAATACTGAGTTGAACTAGATATGCCCCGTTTGTGTAGGAAGCACAGTTCTTTTGTTCTGAGCTAGCTCACTGTACTGGCCCTATAGGAAACACAGTGGAGTGCAAGAGTGCCTGTTTCTCAAAAGCAGAGTGTTTTTCTTGTAAGGCCAACTGGGGTTTAATACAAATTCCTAAACGGAGTTGAATCACATCCAGTTTCAAGTTCTACCATTACGTGTTAATTCAGGGTAAGAACACCACTATTGTGCTATTCTGGCCATAAACAGTGCAAATAGCACTCGCGTCTGTTCCCAGCAAATACAGTGTATTGGACTGAAGAGAAACTCCTGTTTTACTTAGTTTCCAATACTGAGTTGAACTAGATATGCCCCGTTTGTGTAGGAAGCACAGTTCTTTTGTTCTGAGCTAGCTCACTGTACTGGCCCTATAGGAAACACAGTGGAGTGCAAGAGTGCCTGTTTCTCAAAAGCAGAGTGCTTTTCTTGTAAGGTCAACTGTGGTTTAATATAACTTCCTAAACGGAGTTGAATCACATTCAGTTTCAAGTTCTAGCATTAAGTGTTAATTCAGGGTCAGAACACCACTATTGTGCTATTCTGGCCATAAACAGTGCAAATAGCACTCGCGTCTGTTCCCAGCAAATACAGTGTATTGGACTGAAGAGAAGCTCCTGTTTTACTTAGTTTCCAATACTGAGTTGAACTAGATATGCCCCGTTTGTGTAGGAAGCACAGTTCTTTTGTTCTGAGCTAGCTCACTGTACTGGCCCTATAGGAAACACAGTGGAGTGCAAGAGTGCCTGTTTCTCAAAAGCAGAGTGTTTTTCTTGTAAGGCCGACTGGGGTTTAACACAACTTCCTAAGCGGAGTTGAATCACATTCAGTTTCAAGTTCTAGCATTAAGTGTTAATTCAGGGTAAGAACACCACTATTGTGTTATTCTGGCCATAAACAGTGCAAATAGCACTCGCCTCTGTTCCCAGCAAATACAGTGTATTGGACTGAAGAGAAGCTCCTGTTTTACTTAGTATCCAATACTGAGTTGAACTAAATATGCCCCGTTTGTGTAGGAAGCACAGTTCTTTTGTTCTGAGCTAGCTCACTGTATTGTCCCTATAGGAAACACAGTGGAGTTCAAGAGTGCCTGTTTCTCAAAAGCAGAGTGTTTTTCTTGTAAGGCCGACTAGGGTTTAATACAACTTCCTAAACGGAGTTGAATCACATTCAGTTTCAAGTTCTAGCATTAAGTGTTAATTCAGGGTAAGAACACCACTATTGTGCTATTCTGGCCATAAACAGTGCAAATAGCACTCTCGTCTGTTCCCAGCAAATACAGTGTATTGGACTGAAGAGAAGCTCCTGTTTTACTTAGTTTCCAATACTGAGTTGAACTAGATATGCCCCGTTTGTGTAGGAAGCACAGTTCTTTTGTTCTGAGCTAGCTCACTGTACTGGCCCTATAGGAAACACAGTGGAGTGCAAGAGTGCCTGTTTCTCAAAAGCAGAGTGTTTTTCTTGTAAGGCCGACTGGGGTTTAATACAACTTCCTAAACGGAGTTGAATCACATACAGTTTCAAGTTCTAGCATTAAGTGTTAATTCAGGGTAAGAACACCACTATTGTGCTATTCTGGCCATAAACAGTGCAAATAGCACTCGCGTTTGTTCCCAGCAAATACAGTGTATTAGACTGAAGAGAAGCTCCTGTTTTACTTAGTTTCCAATACTGAGTTGAACTAGATAGGCCCCGTTTGTGTAGGAAGCACAGTTCTTTTGTTCTGAGCTAGCTCACTGTACTGGCCCTATAGGAAACACAGTAGAGTGCAAGAGTGCCTGTTTCTCAAAAGCAGAGTGTTTTTGTTGTAAGGCCGACTGGGGTTTAATACAACTTCCTAAATGGAGTTGAATCACATTCAGTTTCAAGTTCTAACATTAAGTGTTAATTCAGGGTAAGAACACCACTATTGTCCTATTCTGGCCATAAACAGTGCAAATAGCACTCGCGTCTCTTCCCAGCAAATACAGTGTATTGGACTGAAGAGAAGCTCCTGTTTTACTTAGTTTCCAATACTGAGTTGAAGTAGATATGCCCCGTTTGTGTAGGAAGCACAGTTCTTTTGTTCTGAACTAGCTCACTGTACTGTCCCTATAGGAAACACAGTGGAGTGCAAGAGTGCCTATTTCTCAAAAGCAGAGTGTTTTTCTTGTAACGCCGACTGGGGTTTAATACAACTTTGTAAACGGAGTTGAATCACATTCAACACTGGAGTGCAAGAGTGCCTGTTTCTCAAAAGCAGAGTGTTTTTCTTGTAAGGCTGACTGGGGTTTAATACAACTTCCTAAACGGAGTTGAATCACATTCAGTTTCACGTTCTAGCATTAAGTGTTAATTCAGGGTCAGAACACCACTATTGTGCTATTCTGGCCATAACAGGGCAAATAGCACTCGCGTCTGTTCCCAGCAAATACAGTGTATTGGACTGAAGAGAAGCTCCTGTTTTACTTAGTTTCCAATACTGAGTTGAACTAGATATGCCCCGTTTGTGTAGGAAGCCCAGTTCTTTTGTTCTGAGCTAGCACACTGTACTGGCCCTATAGGAAACACAGTGGAGTGCAAGAGTGCCTGTTTCTCAAAAGCAGACTGTTTTTCTTGTAAGGCCGACTGGGGTTTAATACAACTTCCTAATCGGAGTTGAATCACATTCAGTTTCAAGTTCTAACATTAAGTGTTAATTCAGGGTAAGAACACCACTATTGTGCTATTCTGGCCATAAACAGTGCAAATAGCACTCGTGTCTGTTGCCAGCAAATACAGTGTATTGGACTGAAGAGAAGCTCCTGTTTTACTTAGTATCCAATACTGAGTTGAACTAGATATGCCCCGTTTATGTAGGAAGCACAGTTCTTTTGTTCTGAACTAGCTCACTGTACTGTCCCTATAGGAAACACAGTGGAGTGCAAGAGTGCCTATTTCTCAAAAGCAGAGTGTTTTTCTTGTAACGCCGACTGGGGTTTAATACAACTTTGTAAACGGAGTTGAATCACATTCAACAGTGGAGTGCAAGAGTGCCTGTTTCTCAAAAGCAGAGTGTTTTTCTTGTAAGGCCGACTGGGGTTTAATACAACTTCCTAAACGGAGTTGAATCACATTCAGTTTCAAGTTCTAGCATTAAGTGTTAATTCAGGGTCAGAACACCACTATTGTGCTATTCTGGCCATAAACAGTGCAAATAGCACTCGCGTCTGTTCCCAGCAAATACAGTGTATTAGACTGAAGAGAAGCTCCTGTTTTACTTAGTTTCCAATACTGAGTTGAACTAGATATGCCCCGTTTGTGTAGGAAGCACAGTTCTTTTGTTCTGAGCTAGCTCACTGTACTGGCTCTATAGGAAACACAGTGGAGTGCAAGAGTGCCTGTTTCTCAAAAGCAGAGTATTTTTCTTGTAAGGTCACTGGGGTTTAATACAACTTCCTAAACGGAGTTGAATCACATCCAGTTTCAAGTTCTAGCATTAAGTGTTAATTCAGGGTAAGAACACCACTATTGTGCTATTCTGGCCATAAACAGTGCAAATAGCACTCGCGTCTGTTCCCAGCAAATACAGTGTATTGGACTGAAGAGAAGCTCCTGTTTTACTTAGTTTCCAATACTGAGTTGAACTAAATATGCCCCGTTTGTGTAGGAAGCATAGTTCTATTGTTCTGAGCTAGCTCACTGTACTGGCCCTATAGGAAACACAGTGGAGTGCAAGAGTGCCTGTTTCTCAAAAGCAGAGTGTTTTTCTTGTAAGGCCGACTGGGGTTTAATACAACTTCCTAAACGGAGTTGAATCACATTCAGTTTCAATTTCTAGCATTAAGTGTTAATTCAGGGTCAGAACACCACTATTGTGCTATTCTGGCCATAAACAGTGCAAATAGCACTCGCGTCTGTTCCCAGCAAATACAGTGTATTGGACTGAAGAGAAGCTCCTGTTTTACTTAGTTTCCAATACTGAGTTGAACTAGATATGCCCCGTTTGTGTAGGAAGCACAGTTCTTTTGTTCTGAGCTAGCTCACTGTACTGGCCCTATAGGAAACACAGTGGAATGCAAGAGTGCCTATTTCTCAAAAGCAGAGTGTTTTTCTTGTAAGGCCGACTGGGGTTTAATACAACTTTGTAAACGGAGTTGAATCACATTCAACAGTGGAGTGCAAGAGTGCCTGTTTCTCAAAAGCAGAGTGTTTTTCTTGTAAGGCCACCTGGGGTTTAATACAACTTCCTAAACGGAGTTGAATCACATTCAGTTTCAAGTTCTAGCATTAAGTGTTAATTCAGGGTCAGAACACCACTATTGTGCTATTCTGGCCATAAACAGTGCAAATAGCACTCGCGTCTGTTGCCAGCAAATACAGTGTATTGGACTGAAGAGAAGCTCCTGTTTTACTTAGTTTCCGATACTGAGTTGAACTAGATATGCCCGGTTTGTGTAGGAAGCACAGTTCTTTTGTTCTGAGCTAGCTCACTGTACTGGCCCTATAGGAAACACAGTAGAGTGCAAGAGTGCCTGTTTCTCAAAAGCAGAGTGTTTTTATTGTAAGGCCGACGGGGGTTTAATACAACTTCCTAAACGGAGTTGAATCACATTCAGTTTCAAGTTCTAGCATTAAGTGTTAATTCAGGGTAAGAACACCACTATTGTGTTATTCTGGCCATAAACATTGCAAATAGCACTCGCGTCTGTTCCCAGCAAATACAGTGTATTGGACTGAAGAGAAGCTCCTGTTTTACTTAGTTTCCAATACGGAGTTGAACTAGATATGCCCCGTTTGTGTAGGAAGCACAGTTCTTTTGTTCTGAGCTAGCTCACTGTACTGGCCCTATAGGAAACACAGTGGAGTGCAAGAGTGCCTGTTTCTCAAAAGCAGAGTGTTTTTCTTGTACGGCCGACTGGGGTTTAATACAACTTCGTAAACGGAGTTGAATCACATTCAGTTTCAAGTTCTAGCATTAAGTGTTAATTCAGGGTAAGAACACCACTATTGTGCTATTCTGGCCATAAACAGTGCAAATAGCACTCGCGTCTGTTGCCAGCAAATACAGTGTATTAGACTGAAGGGAAGCTCCTGTTTTACTTAGTTTCCAATACTGAGTTGAACTAGATATGCCCCGTTTGTGTAGGAAGCACAGTTCTTTTGTTCTGAACTAGCTCACTGTACTGGCCCTATAGGAAACACAGTGGAGTGCAAGAGTGCCTGTTTCTCAAAAGCAGAGTGTTTTTCTTGTAAGGCCGACTGGGGTTTAATACAACTTCCTAAACGGAGTTGAATCACATTCAGTTTCAAGTTCTAGCATTAAGTGTTAATTCAGGGTAAGAACACCACTATTGTGCTATTCTGGCCATAAACAGTGCAAATAGCACTCGCGTTTGTTCCCAGCAAATACAGTGTATTAGACAGAAGAGAAGCTCCTGTTTTACTTAGTTACCAATACTGAGTTGAACTAGATATGCCCCGTTTGTGTAGGAAGCACAGTTCTTTTGTTCTGAGCTAGCACACTGTACTGGCCCTATAGGAAACACAGTGGAGTGCAAGAGTGCCTGTTTCTCAAAAGCAGAGTGTTTTTGTTGTAAATCCGACTGGGGTTTAATACAACTTCCTAAATGGAGTTGAATCACATTCAGTTTCAAGTTCTAATATTAAGTGTTAATTCAGGGTAAGAACACCACTATTGTGCTATTCTGGCCATAAACAGTGCAAATAGCACTCGCGTCTGTTCCCAGCAAATACAGTGTATTGGACTGAAGAGAAGCTCCTGTTTTACTTAGTTTCCAATACTGAGTTGAACTAGATATGCCCCGTTTGTGTAGGAAGCACAGTTCTTTTGTTCTGAACTAGCTCACTGTACTGGCCCTATAGGAAACACAGTGGAGTGCAAGAGTGCCTATTTCTCAAAAGCAGAGTGTTTTTCTTGTAAGGCCGACTGGGGTTTAATACAACTTTGTAAACGGAGTTGAATCACATTCAACAGTGGAGTGCAAGAGTGCCTGTTTCTCAAAAGCAGAGTGTTTTTCTTGTAAGGCCGACTGGGGTTTAATACAACTTCCTAAACGGAGTTGAATCACATTCAGTTTCAAGTTCTAGCATTAAGTGTTAATTCAGGGTCAGAACACCACTATTGTGCTATTCTGGCCATAAACAGTGCAAATAGCACTCGCGTCTGTTGCCAGCAAATACAGTGTATTGGACTGAAGAGAAGCTCCTGTTTTACTTAGTTTCCAATACTGAGTTTAAATAGATATGCCCCGTTTGTGTAGGAAACACAGTTCTTTTGTTCTGAGCTAGCTCACTGTACTGGCTCTATAGGAAACACAGTGGAGTGCAAGAGTGCCTCTTTCTCAAAAGCAGAGTGTTTTTCTTGTAAGGCCACTGGGGTTTAATACAACTTCCTAAACGGAGTTGAATCACATCCAGTTTCAAGTTCTAGCATTAAGTGTTAATTCAGGGTAAGAACACCACTATTGTGCTATTCTGGCCATAAACAGTGCAAATAGCACTCGCGTCTGTTCCCAGCAAATACACTGTTTTGGACTGAAGAGAAGCTCCTGTTTTACTTAGTTTCCAATACTGAGTTGAACTAAATATGCCCCGTTTGTTTAGGAAGCATAGTTCTTTTGTTCTGAGCTAGCTCACTGTACTGGCCCTATAGGAAACACAGTGGAGTGCAAGAGTGCCTGTTTCTCAAAAGCAGAGTGCTTTTCTTGTAAGGCCGACTGGGGTTTAATACAACTTCCTAAACGGAGTTGAATCACATTCAGTTTCAAGTTCTAGCATTAAGTGTTAATTCAGGGTCAGAACACCACTATTGTGCTATTTTGGCCATAAACAGTGCAAATAGCACTCGCGTCTGTTCCCAGCAAATACAGTGTATTGGACTGAAGAGAAGCTCCTGTTTTACTTAGTTTCCAATACTGAGTTGAACTAGATATGCCCCGTTTGTGTAGGAAGCACAGTTCTTTTGTTCTGAGCTAGCTCACTGTACTGGCCCTATAGGAAACACAGTGGAGTGCAAGAGTGCCTGTTTCTCAAAAGCAGAGTGTTTTTCTTGTAAGGCCAACTGGGGTTTAATAAAACTTCCTAAACGGAGTTGAATCACATCCAGTTTCAAGTTCTAGCATTACGTGTTAATTCAGGGTAAGAACACCACTATTGTGCTATTCTGGCCATAAACAGTGCAAATAGCACTCGCGTCTGTTCCCAGCAAATACAGTGTATTGGACTGAAGAGAAGCTCCTGTTTTACTTAGTTTCCAATACTGAGTTGAACTAGATATGCCCCGTTTGTGTAGGAAGCACAGTTCTTTTGCAGTGAGCTAGCTCACTGTACTGGCCCTATAGGAAACACAGTGGAGTGCAAGAGTGCCTGTTTCTCGAAAGCAGAGTGCTTTTCTTGTAAGGCCGACTGGGGTTTAATACAACTTCCTAAACGGAGTTGAATCACATTCAGTTTCAAGTTCTAGCATTAAGTGTTAATTCAGGGTCAGAACACCACTATTGTGCTATTCTGGCCATAAACAGTGCAAATAGCACTCGCGTCTGTTCCCAGCAAATACAGTGTATTGGACTGAAGAGAAGCTCCTGTTTTACTTAGTTTCCAATACTGAGTTGAACTAGATATGCCCCGTTTGTGTAGGAAGCACAGTTCTTTTGTTCTGAGCTAGCTCACTGTACTGGCCCTATAGGAAACACAGTGGAGTTCAAGAGTGCCTGTTCTCAAAAGCAGAGTGTTTTTCTTGTAAGGCCGACGGGGGTTTAACACAACTTCCTAAGCGGAGTTGAATCACATTCAGTTTCAAGTTCTAGCATTAAGTGTTAATTCAGGGTAAGAACACCACTATTGTGCTATTCTGGCCATAAACAGTGGAAATAGCACTCGTGTCTGTTCCCACCAAATACAGTGTATTGGACTGAAGAGATGCTCCTGTTTTACTTAGTTTCCAATACTGAGTTGAACTAGATATGCCCCGTTTGTGTAGGAAGCACAGTTCTTTTGTTCTGAGCTAGCTCACTGTACTGGCCCTATAGGAAACACAGTGGAGTACAAGAGTGCCTGTTTCTCAAAAGCAGAGTATTTTTCTTGTAAGGCCGACTGGGGTTTAATACAACTTCATAAACGGAGTTGAATCACATTCAACAGTGGAGTGCAAGAGTGCCTGTTTCTCAAAAGCAGAGTGTTTTTCTTGTAAGGCCGACTGGGGTTTAATACAACTTCCTAAACGGAGTTGAATCACATTCAGTTTCAAGTTCTAGCATTAAGTGTTAAATCAGGGTCAGAACACCACTATTGTGCTATTCTGTCCATAAACAGTGCAAATAGCACTCCCGTCTGTTCCCAGCAAATACAGTGTATTTGACTGAAGAGAAGCTCCTGTTTTGCTTAGTTTCCAATACTGAGTTGAACTAGATATGCCCCGTTTGTGTAGGAAGCACAGTTCTTTTGTTCTGAGCTAGCTCACTGTACTGGCCCTATAGGAAACACAGTGGAGTGCAAGAGTGCCTGTTTCTCAAAAGCAGAGTGTTTTTCTTGTAAGGCCGACTGGGGTTTAATACAACTTCCTAAACGGAGTTGAATCACATTCAGTTTCAAGTTCTTGCATTAAGTGTTATTTCAGGGTAAGAACACCACTATTGTGCTATTCTGGCCATAAACAGTGCAAATAGCACTCGCGTCTGTTCCCAGCAAATACAGTGTATTGGACTGAAGAGAAGCTCCTGTTTTACTTAGTTTCCAATACTGAGTTGAACTAGATATGCCCCGTTTGTGTAGGAAGCACAGTTCTTTTGTTCTGAGCTAGCTCACTGTACTGGCCCTATAGGAAACACAGTGGAGTGCAAGAGTGCCTGTTCTCAAAAGCAGAGTGTTTTTCTTGTAAGGCCGACGGGGGTTTAACACAACTTCCTAAGCGGAGTTGAATTACATTCAGTTTCAAGTTCTAGCATTAAGTGTTAATTCAGGGTAAGAACACCACTATTGTGTTATTCTGGCGATAAACATTGCAAATAGCACTCGCGTCTGTTTCCAGCAAATACAGTGTATTGGACTGAAGAGAAGCTCCTGTTTTACTTAGTTTCCAATACTGAGTTGAACTAGATATGCCCCGTTTGTGTAGGAAGCACAGTTCTTTTGTTCTGAGCTAGCTCACTGTACTGGCCCTATAGGAAACACAGTGGAGTGCAAGAGTGCCTGTTTCTCAAAAGCAGAGTGTTTTTCTTGTAAGGCCGACTGGGGTTTAATACAACTTCGTAAACGGAGTTGAATCACATTCAGTTTCAAGTTCTAGCACTAAGTGTTATTTCAGGGTAAGAACACCAATATTGTGCTATTCTGGCCATAAACAGTGCAAATAGCACTCGCGTCTGTTGCCAGCAAATACAGTGTATTAGACTGAAGGGAAGCTCCTGTTTTACTTAGTTTCCAATACTGAGTTGAACTAGATATGCCCCGTTTGTGTAGGAAGCACAGTTCTTTTGTTCTGAGCTAGCTCACTGTACTGGCCCTATAGGAAACACAGTGGAGTGCAAGAGTGCCTGTTTCTCAAAAGCAGAGTGTTTTTCTTGTAAGGCCGACTGGGGTTTAATACAACTTCCTAAACGGAGTTGAATCACATTCATTTTCAAGTTCTAGCATTAAGTGTTAATTCAGGGTAAGAACACCACTATTGTGCTATTCTGGCCATAAACAGTGCAAATAGCACTCGCGTTTGTTCCCAGCAAATAAAGTGTATTAGACTGAAGAGAAGCTCCTGTTTTACTTAGTTACCAATACTGAGTTGAACTAGATATGCCCCGTTTGTGTAGGAAGCACAGTTCTTTTGTTCTGAGCTAGCTCACTGTACTGGCCCTATAGGAAACACAGTGGAGTGCAAGAGTGCCTGTTTCTCAAAAGCAGAGTGTTTTTGTTGTAAATCCGACTGGGGTTTAATACAACTTCCTAAATGGAGTTGAATCACATTCAGTTTCAAGTTCTAACATTAAGTGTTAATTCAGGGTAAGAACACCACTATTGTGCTATTCTGGCCATAAACAGTGCAAATAGCACTCGCGTCTGTTCCCAGCAAATACAGTGTATTGGACTGAAGAGAAGCTCCTGTTTTACTTAGTTTCCAATACTGAGTTGAACTAGATATGCCCCGTTTGTGTAGGAAGCACAGTTCTTTTGTTCTGAACTAGCTCATTGTACTGGCCCTATAGGAAACACAGTGGAGTGCAAGAGTGCCTATTTCTCAAAAGGAGAGTGTTTTTCTTGTAAGGCCGACTGGGGTTTAATACAACTTTGTAAACGGAGTTGAATCACATTCAACAGTGGAGTGCAAGAGTGCCTGTTTCTCAAAAGCAGAGTGTTTTTCTTGTAAGGCCGACTGGGGTTTAATACAACTTCCTAAACGGAGTTGAATCACATTCAGTTTCAAGTTCTAGCATTACGTGTTAATTCAGGGTAAGAACACCACTATTGTGTTATTCTGGCCATAAACAGTGCAAATAGCACTCGCGTCTGTTGCCAGCAAATACAGTGTATTGGACTGAAGAGAAGCTCCTGTTTTACTTAGTTTCCAATACTGAGTTGAACTAGATATGCCCCGTTTGTGTAGGAAGCACAGTTCTTTTGTTCTGAGCTAGCTCACTGTACTGGCCCTATAGGAAACACAGTGGAGTGCAAGAGTGCCTGTTTCTCGAAAGCAGAGTGCTTTTCTTGTAAGGCCGACTGGGGTTTAATACAACTTCCTAAACGGAGTTGAATCACATTCAGTTTCAAGTTCTAGCATTAAGTGTTAATTCAGGGTCAGAACACCACTATTGTGCTATTCTGGCCATAAACAGTGCAAATAGCACTCGCGTCTGTTCCCAGCAAATACAGTGTATTGGACTGAAGAGAAGCTCCTGTTTTACTTAGTTTCCAATACTGAGTTGAACTAGATATGCCCCGTTTGTGTAGGAAGCACAGTTCTTTTGTTCTGAGCTAGCTCACTGTACTGGCCCTATAGGAAACACAGTGGAGTTCAAGAGTGCCTGTTCTCAAAAGCAGAGTGTTTTTCTTGTAAGGCCGACGGGGGTTTAACACAACTTCCTAAGCGGAGTTGAATCACATTCAGTTTCAAGTTCTAGCATTAAGTGTTAATTCAGGGTGAGAACACCACTATTGTGTTATTCTGGCCATAAACATTGCAAATAGCACTCTCGTCTGTTCCCAGCAAATACAGTGTATTGGACTGAAGAGAAGCTCCTGTTTTACTTAGTTTCCAATACTGAGTTGAACTAGATATGCCCCGTTTGTGTAGGAAGCACAGTTCTTTTGTTCTGAGCTAGCTCACTGTACTGGCCCTATAGGAAACACAGTGGAGTGCAAGAGTGCCTGTTTCTCAAAAGCAGAGTGTTTTTCTTGTAAGGACGACTGGGGTTTAATACAACTTCGTAAACGGAGTTGAATCACATTCAGTTTCAAGTTCTAGCATTAAGTGTTAATTCAGGGTAAGAACACCACTATTGTGCTATTCTGGCCATAAACAGTGCAAATAGCACTCGCGTCTGTTGCCAGCAAATACAGTGTATTAGACTGAAGGGAAGCTCCTGTTTAACTTAGTTTCCAATACTGAGTTGAACTAGATATGCCCCGTTTGTGTAGGAAGCACAGTTCTTTTGTTCTGAGCTAGCTCACTGTACTGGCCCTATAGGAAACACAGTGGAGTGCAAGAGTGCCTGTTTCTCAAAAGCAGAGTGTTTTTCTTCTAAGGCCGACTGGGGTTTAATACAACTTCCTAAACGGAGTTGAATCACATCCAGTTTCAAGTTCTAGCATTAAGTGTTAATTCAGGGTAAGAACACCACTATTGTGCTATTCTGGCCATAAACAGTGCAAATAGCACTCGTGTCTGTTCCCACCAAATACAGTGTATTGGACTGAAGAGATGCTCCTGTTTTACTTAATTTCCAATACTGAGTTGAACTAGATATGCCCCGTTTGTGTAGGAAGCACAGTTCTTTTGTTCTGAGCTAGCTCACTGTACTGGCCCTATAGGAAACACAGTGGAGTACAAGAGTGCCTGTTTCTCAAAAGCAGAGTATTTTTCTTGTAAGGCCGACTGGGGTTTAATACAACTTCATAAACGTAGTTGAATCACATTCAACAGTGGAGTGCAAGAGTGCCTGTTTCTCAAAAGCAGAGTGTTTTTCTTGTAAGGCCGACTGGGGTTTAATACAACTTCCTAAACGGAGTTGAATCACATTCAGTTTCAAGGTCTAGCATTAAGTGTTAATTCAGGGTCAGAACACCACTATTGTGCTATTCTGTCCATAAACAGTGCAAATAGCACTCCCGTCTGTTCCCAGCAAATACAGTGTATTTGACTGAAGAGAAGCTCCTGTTTTGCTTAGTTTCCAATACTGAGTTGAACTAGATATGCCCCGTTTGTGTAGGAAGCACAGTTCTTTTGTTCTGAGCTAGCTCACTGTACTGGCCCTATAGGAAACACAGTGGAGTGCAAGAGTGCCTGTTTCTCAAAAGCAGAGTGTTTTTCTTGTAAGGCCGACTGGGGTTTAATACAACTTCCTAAACGGAGTTGAATCACATTCAGTTTCAAGTTCTTGCATTAAGTGTTATTTCAGGGTAAGAACACCACTATTGTGCTATTCTGGCCATGAACAGTGCAAATAGCACTCGCGAATGTTCCCAGCAAATACAGTGTATTAGACTGAAGAGAAGCTCCGGTTTTGCTTAGTTTCCAATACTGAGTTGAACTAGATATGCCCCGTTTGTGTAGGAAGCACAGTTCTTTTGTTCTGAGCCAGCTCACTGTACTGGCCCTATAGGAAACACAGTGGAGTGCAAGAGTGCCTGTTTCTCAAAAGCAGAAAGTTTTTCTTGTAAGGCCGACTGGGGTTTAATACAACTTCCTAAACGGAGTTGAATCACATTCAGTTTCAAGTTCTAGCATTAAGTGTTAATTCAGGGTAAGAATACCACTATTGTGCTATTCTGGCCATAAACAGTGCAAATAGCACTCACGTCTGTTGCCAGCAAATACAGTGTATTAGACTGAAGAGAAGCTCCTGTTTTGCATAGTTTCCAATACTGAGTTGAACTAGATATGCCCCGTTTGTGTAGGAAGCACAGTTCTTTTGTTCTGAGCCAGCTCACTGTACTGGCCCTATAGGAAACACAGTGGAGTGCAAGAGTGCCTGTTTCTCAAAAGCAGAGTCTTTTTCTTGTAAGGCCGACTGGGGTTTAATACAACTTCCTAAACGGAGTTGAATCACATTCAGTTTCAAGTTCTAGCATTAAGTGTTAATTCAGGGTAAGAACACCACTATTGTGCTATTCTGGCCATAAACAGTGCAAATAGCACTCGCGTCTGTTCCCAGCAAATACAGTGTATTGGACTGAAGAGAAGCTCCTGTTTTACTTAGTTTCCAATACTGAGTTGAACTAGATATGCCCCGTTTGTGTAGGAAGCACAGTTCTTTGGTTCTAAGCTAGATCACTGTACTGGCCCTATAGGAAACACAGTGGAGTGCAAGAGTGCCTGTTTCTCAAAAGCAGAGTGTTTTTCTTGTAAGGCCGACTGGGGTTTAACACAACTTCCTAAACGGAGTTGAATCACATTCAGGTTCAAGTTCTAGCATTAAGTGTTAATTCAGGGTAAGAACACCACTATTGTGCTATTCTGGCCATAAACAGTGCAAATAGCACTCGTGTCTGTTCCCAGCAAATACAGTGTATTGGACTGAAGAGAAGCTCCTGTTTTACTTAGTTTCCAATACTGAGTTGAACTAGATATGCCCCGTTTGTGTAGGAAGCACAGTTCTTTTGTTCTGAGCTAGCTCACTGTACTGGCCTTATAGGAAACACAGTGGAGTGCAAGAGTGCCTGTTCTCAAAAGCAGAGTGTTTTTCTTGTAAGGCCGACGGGGGTTTAACACAACTTCCTAAGCGGAGTTGAATCACATTCAGTTTCAAGTTCTAGCATTAAGTGTTAATTCAGGGTAAGAACACCACTATTGTGTTATTCTGGCCATAAACATTGCAAATAGCACTCGCGTCTGTTTCCAGCAAATACAGTGTATTGGACTGAAGAGAAGCTCCTGTTTTACTTAGTTTCCAATACTGAGTTGAACTAGATATGCCCCGTTTGTGTAGGAAGCACAGTTCTTTTGTTCTGAGCTAGCTCACTGTACTGGCCCTATAGGAAACACAGTGGAGTGCAAGAGTGCCTGTTTCTCAAAAGCAGAGTGTTTTTCTTGTAAGGCCGACTGGGGTAAATACAACTTCGTAAGCGGAGTTGAATCACATTCAGTTTCAAGTTCTAGCACTAAGTGTTATTTCAGGGTAAGAACACCAATATTGTGCTATTCTGGCCATAAACAGTGCAAATAGCACTCGCGTCTGTTGCCAGCAAATACAGTGTTCCTGTTTTACTTAGTTTCCAATACTGAGTTGAACTAGATATGCCCCGTTTGTGTAGGAAGCACAGTTCTTTTGTTCTGAGCTAGCTCACTGTACTGGCCCTATAGGAAACACAGTGGAGTGCAAGAGTGCCTGTTTCTCAAAAGCAGAGTGTTTTTCTTGTAAGGCCGACTGGGGTTTAATACAACTTCCTAAACGGAGTTGAATCACATTCATTTTCAAGTTCTAGCATTAAGTGTTAATTCAGGGTAAGAACACCACTATTGTGCTATTCTGGCCATAAACAGTGCAAATAGCACTCGCGTCTGTTGCCAGCAAATACAGTGTATTAGACTGAAGAGAAGCTCCTGTTTTGCTTAGTTTCCAATACTGAGTTGAACTAGATATGCCCCGTTTGTGTAGGAAGCACAGTTCTTTTGTTCTGAGATAGCTCACTGTACTGGCCCTATAGGAAACACAGTGGAGTGCAAGAGTGCCTGTTTCTCAAAAGCAGAGTGTTTTTCTTGTAAGGCCGACTGGGGTTTAATACAACTTCCTAAACGTAGTTGAATCACATTCAGTTTCAAGTTATAGCATTAAGTGTTAATTCAGGGTAAGAACACCACTATTGTGCTATTCTGGCCATAAACAGTGCAAATAGCACTCGCGTCTGTTGCCAGCAAATACAGTGTATTAGACTGAAGAGAAGCTCCTGTTTTACTTAGTTTCCAATACTGAGTTGAACTAGATATGCCCCGTTTGTGTAGGAAGCACAGTTCTTTTGTTCTGAGCTAATTCACTGTACTGGCCCTATAGGAAACACAGTGGAGTGCAAGAGTGCCTGTTTCTCAAAAGCAGAGTGTTTTTCTTGTAAGGCCGACTGGGGTTTAATACAACTTCCTAAACGGAGTTGAATCACATTCAGTTTCAAGTTCTAGCATTAAGTGTTAATTCAGGGTCAGAACACCACTATTGTGCTATTCTGGCCATAAACAGTGCAAATAGCACTCGCGTCTGTTCCCAGCAAATACAGTGTATTGGACTGAAGAGAAGCTCCTGTTTTGCTTAGTTTCCAATACTGAGTTGAACTAGATATGCCCCGTTTGTGTAGGAAGCACAGTTCTTTTGTTCTGAGATAGCTCACTGTACTGGCCCTGTAGGAAACACAGTGGAGTGCAAGAGTGCCTGTTTCTCAAAAGCAGAGTGTTTTTCTTGTAAGGCCGACTGGGGTTTAATACAACTTCCTAAACGGAGTTGAATAACATTCAGTTTCAAGTTCTTGCATTAAGTGTTAATTCAGGGTAAGAACACCACTATTGTGCTATTCTGGCCATGAACATTGCAAATAGCACTCGCGTATGTTCCCAGCAAATACAGTGTATTGGACTGAAGAGAAGCTCCTGTTTTACTTAGTTTCCAATACTGAGTTGAACTAGATATGCCCCGTTTTTGTAGGAAGCACAGTTCTTTTGTTCTGAGCCAGGTCACTGTACTGGCACTATAGGAATCACAGTGGAGTGCAAGAGTGCCTGTTTCTCAAAAGCAGAATGTTTTTCTTGTAAGGCAGACTGGGGTTTAATACAACTTCCTAAACGGAGTTGAATCACATTCAGTTTCAAGTTCTAGCATTAAGTGTTAATTCAGGGTAAGAACACCACTATTGTGCTATTCTGGCCATAAACCGTGCAAATAGCACTCACATCTGTTGCCAGCAAATACAGTGTATTAGACTGAAGAGAAGCTCCTGTTTTGCTTAGTTTCCAATACTGAGTTGAACTAGATATGCCCCGTTTCTGTAGGAAGCACAGTTCTTTTGTTCTGAGCTAGCTCACTGTACTGGCCCTATAGGAAACACAGTGGAGTGCAAGAGTGCCTGTTTCTCAAAAGCAGAGTGTTTTTCTTGTAAGGCCGACTGGGGTTTAATACAACTTCCTAAACGGAGTTGAATCACATTCAGTTTCAAGTTCTAGCATTAAGTGTTAATTCAGGGTAAGAACACCACTATTGTGCTATTCTGGCCATAAACAGTGCAAATAGCACTCGCGTCTGTTCCCAGCAAATACAGTGTATTGGACTGAAGCAAAGCTCCTGTTTTACTTAGTTTCCAATACTGAGTTGAACTAGATATGCCCCGTTTGTGTAGGAAGCACAGTTCTTTTGTTCTGAGCTAGCTCACTGTAATGACCCTATAGGAAACACAGTGGAGTGCAAGAGTGCCTGTTTGTCAGAAGCAGAGTGTTTTTCTCGTAAGGCCGACTGGGGTTTAATACAACTTCCTAAACGGAGTTGAATCACATTCAGTTTCAAGTTCTAGCATTAAGTGTTAATTCAGGGTAAGAACACCACTATTGTGCTATTCTGGATATAAACAGTGCAAATAGCACTCGCGTCTGTTCCCAGCAAATACAGTGTATTGGACTGAAGAGAAGCTCCTGTTTTACTTAGTTTCCAATACTGAGTTGAACTAGATATGCCCCGTTTGTGTAGGAAGCACAGTTCTTTTGTTCTTTGCGAGCTCACTGTACTGGCCTTATAGGAAACACAGTGGAGTGCAAGAGTGCCTGTTTCTCAAAAGCAGAGTGTTTTTCTTGTAAGGCCGACTGGGGTTTAATACAACTTCCTAAACGGAGTTGAATCACATTCAGTTTCAAGTTCTAGCATTAAGTGTTAATTCAGGGTAAGAACACCACTATTGTGCTATTCTGGCCATAAACAGTGCAAATAGAACTCGCGTCTGTTCCGAGCAAATACAATGTATTGGACTGAAGAGAAGCTCCTGTTTTACTTAGTTTCCAATACTGAGTTGAGCTAGATATGCCCCGTTTGTGTAGGAAGCACAGTTCTTTTGTTCTGAGCTAGCTCACTGTACTGGCCTATAGGAAACACAGTGGAGTTCAAGAGTGCCTGTTTCTCAAAAGCAGAGTGTTTTTCTTGTAAGGCCGACTGGGGTTTAATACAACTTCCTAAATGGAGTTGAATCACATTCAGTTTCAAGTTCTTGCATTAAGTGTTAATTCAGGGTAAGAACACCACTATTGTGCTATTCTGGCCATGAACAGTGCAAATATCACTCGCGTATGTTCCCAGCAAATACAGTGTATTGGACTGAAGAGAAGCTCCTGTTTTACTTAGTTTCCAATACTGAGTTGAACTAGATATGCCCCGTTTGTGTAGGAAGCACAGTTCTTTTGTTCTGAGCTAGCTCACTGTACTGGCCCTATAGGAAACACAGTGGAGTGCAAGAGTGCCTGTTTCTCAAAAGCAGAGTGTTTTTCTTGTAAGGCCGACTGGGGTTTAATACAACTTCCTAAACGGAGTTGAATCACATTCAGTTTCAAGTTCTAGCATTAAGTGTTAATTCAGGGTAAGAACACCACTATTGTGCTATTCTGGCCATAAACAGTGCAAATAGCACTCGCGTCTGTTCCCAGCAAATACAGTGTATTGGACTGAAGAGAAGATCCTGTTTTACTTAGTTTCCAATACTGAGTTGAACTAGATATGCCCCGTTTGTGTAGGAAGCACAGTTCTTTTGTTCTGAGCTAGCTCACTGTACTGGCCCTATAGGAAACACAGTGGAGTGCAAGAGTGCCTGTTTCTCAAAAGCAGAGTGTTTTTCTTGTAAGGCCGACTGGGGTTTAACATAACTTCCTAAATGGAGTTGAATCACATTCAGTTTCAAGTTCTAGCATTAAGTGTTAATTCAGGGTAAGAACACCACTATTGTGCTATTCTGGATATAAACAGTGCAAATAGCACTCGTGTCTGTTCCCAGCTAATACAGTGTATTGGACTGAAGAGAAGCTCCTGTTTTACTTAGTTTCCAATACTGAGTTGAACTAGATATGCCCCGTTTGTGTAGGAAGCACAGTTCTTTTGTTCTGAGCTAGCTCACTGTACTGGCCTTATAGGAAACACAGTGGAGTGCAAGAGTGCCTGTTTCTCAAAAGCAGAGTGTTTTTCTTGTAAGGCCGACTGGGGTTTAATACAACTTCCTAAACGGAGTTGAATCACATACAGTTTCAAGTTCTAGCATTAAGTGTTAATTCAGGGTAAGAACACCAGTATTGTGCTATTCTGGCCATAAACAGTGCAAATAGCACTCGCGTCTGTTCCCAGCAAATACAGTGTATTAGACTGAAGAGAAGCTCCTGTTTTACTTAGTTTCCAATACTGAGTTGAACTAAATATGCCCCGTTTGTGTAGGAAGCACAGTTCTTTTGTTCTGAGCTAGCTCACTGTACTGGCCCTATAGGAAACACAGTGGAGTGCAAGAGTGCCTGTTTCTCAAAAGCAGAGTGTTTTTCTTGTAAGGCCGACTGGGGTTTAATACAACTTCCTAAACGGAGTTGAATCACATTCAGTTTCAAGTTCTAGCATTAAGTGTTAATTCAGGGTAAGAACACCACTATTGTGCTATTCTGGCCATAAACAGTGCAAATAGCACTCGCGTCTGTTCCCAGCAAATACAGTGTATTGGACTGAAGAGAAGCTCCTGTTTTACTTAGTTTCCAATACTGAGTTGAACTAGATATGCCCCGTTTGTGTAGGAAGCACAGTTCTTTTGTTCTGAGCTAGCTCACTGTAATGACCCTATAGGAAACACAGTGGAATGCAAGAGTGCCTGTTTGTCAGAAGCAGAGTGTTTTTCTCGTAAGGCCGACTGGGGTTTAATACAACTTCCTAAACGGACTTGAATCACATTCAGTTTCAAGTTCTAGCATTAAGTGTTAATTCAGGGTAAGAACACCACTATTGTGCTATTCTGGATATAAACAGTGCAAATAGCACTCGCGTCTGTTCCCAGCAAATACAGTGTATTGGACTGAAGAGAAGCTCCTGTTTTACTTAGTTTCCAATACTGAGTTGAACTAGATATGCCCCGTTTGTGTAGGAAGCACAGTTCTTTTGTTCTTTGCGAGCTCACTGTACTGGCCTTATAGGAAACACAGTGGAGTGCAAGAGTGCCTGTTTCTCAAAAGCAGAGTGTTTTTCTTGTAAGGCCGACTGGGGTTTAATACAACTTCCTAAACGGAGTTGAATCACATTCAGTTTCAAGTTCTAGCATTAAGTGTTAATTCAGGGTAAGAACACCACTATTGTGCTATTCTGGCCATAAACAGTGCAAATAGAACTCGCGTCTGTTCCGAGCAAATACAATGTATTGGACTGAAGAGAAGCTCCTGTTTTACTTAGTTTCCAATACTGAGTTGAGCTAGATATGCCCCGTTTGTGTAGGAAGCACAGTTCTTTTGTTCTGAGCTAGCTCACTGTACTGGCCCTATAGGAAACACAGTGGAGTTCAAGAGTGCCTGTTTCTCAAAAGCAGAGTGTTTTTCCTGTAAGGCCGACTGGGGTTCAATACAACTTCCTAAACGGAGTTGAATCACATTCAGTTTCAAGTTCTAGCATTAAGTGTTAATTCAGGGTCAGAACACCACTATTGTGCTATTCTGTCCATAAACTGTGCAAATAGCACTCGCGTCTGTTCCCAGCAAATACAGTGTATTGGACTGAAGAGAAGCTCCTGTTTTGCTTAGTTTCCAATACTGAGTTGAACTAGATATGCCCCGTTTGTGTAGGAAGCACAGTTCTTTTGTTCTGAGATAGCTCACTGTACTGGCCCTATAGGAAACACAGTGGAGTGCAAGAGTGCCTGTTTCTCAAAAGCAGAGTGTTTTTCTTGTAAGGCCGACTGGGGTTTAATACAACTTCCTAAACGGAGTTGAATCACATTCAGTTTCAAGTTCTAGCATTAAGTGTTAATTCAGGGTAAGAACACCACTATTGTGCTATTCTGGCCATAAACAGTGCAAATAGCACTCGCGTCTGTTCCCAGCAAATACAGTGTATTGGACTGAAGAGAAGCTCCTGTTTTACTTAGTTTCCAATACTGAGTTGAACTAGATATGCCCCGTTTGTGTAGGAAGCACAGTTCTTTTGTTCTGAGCTAGCTCACTGTAATGACCCTATAGGAAACACAGTGGAGTGCAAGAGTGCCTGTTTGTCAGAAGCAGAGTGTTTTTCTCGTAAGGCCGACTGGGGTTTAATACAACTTCCTAAACGGACTTGAATCACATTCAGTTTCAAGTTCTAGCATTAAGTGTTAATTCAGGGTAAGAACACCACTATTGTGCTATTCTGGATATAAACACTGCAAATAGCACTCGCGTCTGTTCCCAGCAAATACAGTGTATTGGACTGAAGAGAAGCTCCTGTTTTACTTAGTTTCCAATACTGAGTTGAACTAGATATGCCCCGTTTGTGTAGGAAGCACAGTTCTTTTGTTCTTTCCTAGCTCACTGTACTGGCCTTATAGGAAACACAGTGGAGTTCAAGAGTGCCTGTTTCTCAAAAGCAGAGTGTTTTTCCTGTAAGGCCGACTGGGGTTTAATACAACTTCCTAAACGGAGTTGAATCACATTCAGTTTCAAGTTCTAGCATTAAGTGTTAATTCAGGGTCAGAACACCACTATTGTGCTATTCTGTCCATAAACTGTGCAAATAGCACTCGCGTCTGTTCCCAGCAAATACAGTGTATTGGACTGAAGAGAAGCTCCTGTTTTGCTTAGTTTCCAATACTGAGTTGAACTAGATATGCCCCGTTTGTGTAGGAAGCACAGTTCTTTTGTTCTGAGATAGCTCACTGTACTGGCCCTATAGGAAACACAGTGGAGTGCAAGAGTGCCTGTTTCTCAAAAGCAGAGTGTTTTTCTTGTAAGGCCGACTGGGGTTTAATACAACTTCCTAAACGGAGTTGAATCACATTCAGTTTCAAGTTCTAGCATTAAGTGTTAATTCAGGGTAAGAACACCACTATTGTGCTATTCTGGCCATAAACAGTGCAAATAGCACTCGCGTCTGTTCCCAGCAAATACAGTGTATTGGACTGAAGAGAAGCTCCTGTTTTACTTAGTTTCCAATACTGAGTTGAACTAGATATGCCCCGTTTGTGTAGGAAGCACAGTTCTTTTGTTCTGAGCTAGCTCACTGTAATGACCCTATAGGAAACACAGTGGAGTGCAAGAGTGCCTGTTTGTCAGAAGCAGAGTGTTTTTCTCGTAAGGCCGACTGGGGTTTAATACAACTTCCTAAACGGACTTGAATCACATTCAGTTTCAAGTTCTAGCATTAAGTGTTAATTCAGGGTAAGAACACCACTATTGTGCTATTCTGGATATAAACAGTGCAAATAGCACTCGCGTCTGTTCCCAGCAAATACAGTGTATTGGACTGAAGAGAAGCTCCTGTTTTACTTAGTTTCCAATACTGAGTTGAACTAGATATGCCCCGTTTGTGTAGGAAGCACAGTTCTTTTGTTCTTTCCTAGCTCACTGTACTGGCCTTATAGGAAACACAGTGGAGTGCAAGAGTGCCTGTTTCTCAAAAGCAGAGTGTTTTTCTTGTAAGGCCGACTGGGGTTTAATACAACTTCCTAAACGGAGTTGAATCACATTCAGTTTCAATTTCTAGCATTAAGTGTTAATTCAGGGTAAGAACACCACTATTGTGCTATTCTGGCCATAAACAGTGCAAATAGAACTCGCGTCTGTTCCCAGCAAATACAATGTATTGGACTGAAGAGAAGCTCCTGTTTTACTTAGTTTCCAATACTGAGTTGAGCTAGATATGCCCCGTTTGTGTAGGAAGCACAGTTCTTTTGTTCTGAGCTAGCTCACTGTACTGGCCCTATAGGAAACACAGTGGAGTGCAAGAGTGCCTGTTTCTCAAAAGCAGAGTGTTTTTCCTGTAAGGCCGACTGGGGTTTAATACAACTTCCTAAACGGAGTTGAATCACATTCAGTTTCAAGTTCTAGCATTAAGTGTTAATTCAGGGTCAGAACACCACTATTGTGCTATTCTGTCCATAAACTGTGCAAATAGCACTCGCGTCTGTTCCCAGCAAATACAGTGTATTGGACTGAAGAGAAGCTCCTGTTTTGCTTAGTTTCCAATACTGAGTTGAACTAGATATGCCCCGTTTGTGTAGGAAGCACAGTTCTTTTGTTCTGAGATAGCTCACTGTACCGGCCCTTTAGGATACACAGTGGAGTGCAAGAGTGCCTGTTTCTCAAAAGCAGAGTGTTTTTCTTGTAAGGCCGACTGGGGTTTAACACAACTTCCTAAACGGAGTTGAATCACATTCAGTTTCAAGTTCTAGCATTAAGTGTTAATTCAGGGTAAGAACACCACTATTGTGCTATTCTGGCCATAAACAGTGCAAATAGCACTCGCGTCTGTTGCCAGCAAATACAGTGTATTAGACTGAAGAGAAGCTCCTGTTTTGCTTAGTTTCCAATACTGAGTTGAACTAGATATGCCCCGTTTGTGTAGGAAGCACAGTTCTTTTGTTCTGAGATAGCTCACTGTACTGGCCCTATAGGAAACACAGTGGAGTGCAAGAGTGCCTGTTTCTCAAAAGCAGAGTGTTTTTCTTGTAAGGCCGACTGGTGTTTAATACAACTTCCTAAACGTAGTTGAATCACATTCAGTTTCAAGTTATAGCATTAAGTGTTAATTCAGGGTAAGAACACCACTATTGTGCTATTCTGGCCATAAACAGTGCAAATAGCACTCGCGTCTGTTGCCAGCAAATACAGTGTATTAGACTGAAGAGAAGCTCCTGTTTTACTTAGTTTCCAATACTGAGTTGAACTAGATATGCCCCGTTTGTGTAGGAAGCACAGTTCTTTTGTTCTGAGCTAATTCACTGTACTGGCCCTATAGGAAACACAGTGGAGTGCAAGAGTACCTGTTTCTCAAAAGCAGAGTGTTTTTCTTGTAAGGCCGACTGGGGTTTAATACAACTTCCTAAACGGAGTTGAATCACATTCAGTTTCAAGTTCTAGCATTAAGTGTTAATTCAGGGTCAGAACACCACTATTGTGCTATTCTGGCCATAAACAGTGCAAATAGCACTCGCGTCTGTTCCCAGCAAATACAGTGTATTGGACTGAAGAGAAGCTCCTGTTTTGCTTAGTTTCCAATACTGAGTTGAACTAGATATGCCCCGTTTGTGTAGGAAGCACAGTTCTTTTGTTCTGAGATAGCTCACTGTACTGGCCCTGTAGGAAACACAGTGGAGTGCAAGAGTGCCTGTTTCTCAAAAGCAGAGTGTTTTTCTTGTAAGGCCGACTGGGGTTTAATACAACTTCCTAAACGGAGTTGAATAACATTCAGTTTCAAGTTCTTGCATTAAGTGTTAATTCAGGGTAAGAACACCACTATTGTGCTATTCTGGCCATGAACATTGCAAATAGCACTCGCGTATGTTCCCAGCAAATACAGTGTATTGGACTGAAGAGAAGCTCCTGTTTTACTTAGTTTCCAATACTGAGTTGAACTAGATATGCCCCGTTTTTGTAGGAAGCACAGTTCTTTTGTTCTGAGCCAGGTCACTGTACTGGCACTATAGGAATCACAGTGGAGTGCAAGAGTGCCTGTTTCTCAAAAGCAGAATGTTTTTCTTGTAAGGCAGACTGGGGTTTAATACAACTTCCTAAACGGAGTTGAATCACATTCAGTTTCAAGTTCTAGCATTAAGTGTTAATTCAGGGTAAGAACACCACTATTGTGCTATTCTGGCCATAAACCGTGCAAATAGCACTCACATCTGTTGCCAGCAAATACAGTGTATTAGACTGAAGAGAAGCTCCTGTTTTGCTTAGTTTCCAATACTGAGTTGAACTAGATATGCCCCGTTTCTGTAGGAAGCACAGTTCTTTTGTTCTGAGCTAGCTCACTGTACTGGCCCTATAGGAAACACAGTGGAGTGCAAGAGTGCCTGTTTCTCAAAAGCAGAGTGTTTTTCTTGTAAGGCCGACTGGGGTTTAATACAACTTCCTAAACGGAGTTGAATCACATTCAGTTTCAAGTTCTAGCATTAAGTGTTAATTCAGGGTAAGAACACCACTATTGTGCTATTCTGGCCATAAATAGTGCAAATAGCACTCGCGTCTGTTCCCAGCAAATACAGTGTATTGGACTGAAGAAAAGCTCCTGTTTTACTTAGTTTCCAATACTGAGTTGAACTAGATATGCCCCGTTTGTGTAGGAAGCACAGTTCTTTTGTTCTGAGCTAGCTCACTGTACTGGACCTATAGGAAACACAGTGGAGTGCAAGAGTGCCTGTTTCTCAAAAGCAGAGTGTTTTTCTTGTAAGGCCGACTGGGGTTTAACACAACTTCCTAAAAGGAGTTGAATCACATTCAGTTTCAAGTTCTAGCATTAAGTGTTAATTCAGGGTAAGAACACCACTATTGTGCTATTCTGGCCATAAACAGTGCAAATAGAACTCGCGTCTGTTCCGAGCAAATACAATGTATTGGACTGAAGAGAAGCTCCTGTTTTACTTAGTTTCCAATACTGAGTTGAGCTAGATATGCCCCGTTTGTGTAGGAAGCACAGTTCTTTTGTTCTGAGCTAGCTCACTGTACTGGCCCTATAGGAAACACAGTGGAGTTCAAGAGTGCCTGTTTCTCAAAAGCAGAGTGTTTTTCCTGTAAGGCCGACTGGGGTTCAATACAACTTCCTAAACGGAGTTGAATCACATTCAGTTTCAAGTTCTAGCATTAAGTGTTAATTCAGGGTCAGAACACCACTATTGTGCTATTCTGTCCATAAACTGTGCAAATAGCACTCGCGTCTGTTCCCAGCAAATACAGTGTATTGGACTGAAGAGAAGCTCCTGTTTTGCTTAGTTTCCAATACTGAGTTGAACTAGATATGCCCCGTTTGTGTAGGAAGCACAGTTCTTTTGTTCTGAGATAGCTCACTGTACTGGCCCTATAGGAAACACAGTGGAGTGCAAGAGTGCCTGTTTCTCAAAAGCAGAGTGTTTTTCTTGTAAGGCCGACTGGGGTTTAATACAACTTCCTAAACGGAGTTGAATCACATTCAGTTTCAAGTTCTAGCATTAAGTGTTAATTCAGGGTAAGAACACCACTATTGTGCTATTCTGGCCATAAACAGTGCAAATAGCACTCGCGTCTGTTCCCAGCAAATACAGTGTATTGGACTGAAGAGAAGCTCCTGTTTTACTTAGTTTCCAATACTGAGTTGAACTAGATATGCCCCGTTTGTGTAGGAAGCACAGTTCTTTTGTTCTGAGCTAGCTCACTGTAATGACCCTATAGGAAACACAGTGGAGTGCAAGAGTGCCTGTTTGTCAGAAGCAGAGTGTTTTTCTCGTAAGGCCGACTGGGGTTTAATACAACTTCCTAAACGGACTTGAATCACATTCAGTTTCAAGTTCTAGCATTAAGTGTTAATTCAGGGTAAGAACACCACTATTGTGCTATTCTGGATATAAACACTGCAAATAGCACTCGCGTCTGTTCCCAGCAAATACAGTGTATTGGACTGAAGAGAAGCTCCTGTTTTACTTAGTTTCCAATACTGAGTTGAACTAGATATGCCCCGTTTGTGTAGGAAGCACAGTTCTTTTGTTCTTTCCTAGCTCACTGTACTGGCCTTATAGGAAACACAGTGGAGTTCAAGAGTGCCTGTTTCTCAAAAGCAGAGTGTTTTTCCTGTAAGGCCGACTGGGGTTTAATACAACTTCCTAAACGGAGTTGAATCACATTCAGTTTCAAGTTCTAGCATTAAGTGTTAATTCAGGGTCAGAACACCACTATTGTGCTATTCTGTCCATAAACTGTGCAAATAGCACTCGCGTCTGTTCCCAGCAAATACAGTGTATTGGACTGAAGAGAAGCTCCTGTTTTGCTTAGTTTCCAATACTGAGTTGAACTAGATATGCCCCGTTTGTGTAGGAAGCACAGTTCTTTTGTTCTGAGATAGCTCACTGTACTGGCCCTATAGGAAACACAGTGGAGTGCAAGAGTGCCTGTTTCTCAAAAGCAGAGTGTTTTTCTTGTAAGGCCGACTGGGGTTTAATACAACTTCCTAAACGGAGTTGAATCACATTCAGTTTCAAGTTCTAGCATTAAGTGTTAATTCAGGGTAAGAACACCACTATTGTGCTATTCTGGCCATAAACAGTGCAAATAGCACTCGCGTCTGTTCCCAGCAAATACAGTGTATTGGACTGAAGAGAAGCTCCTGTTTTACTTAGTTTCCAATACTGAGTTGAACTAGATATGCCCCGTTTGTGTAGGAAGCACAGTTCTTTTGTTCTGAGCTAGCTCACTGTAATGACCCTATAGGAAACACAGTGGAGTGCAAGAGTGCCTGTTTGTCAGAAGCAGAGTGTTTTTCTCGTAAGGCCGACTGGGGTTTAATACAACTTCCTAAACGGACTTGAATCACATTCAGTTTCAAGTTCTAGCATTAAGTGTTAATTCAGGGTAAGAACACCACTATTGTGCTATTCTGGATATAAACAGTGCAAATAGCACTCGCGTCTGTTCCCAGCAAATACAGTGTATTGGACTGAAGAGAAGCTCCTGTTTTACTTAGTTTCCAATACTGAGTTGAACTAGATATGCCCCGTTTGTGTAGGAAGCACAGTTCTTTTGTTCTTTCCTAGCTCACTGTACTGGCCTTATAGGAAACACAGTGGAGTGCAAGAGTGCCTGTTTCTCAAAAGCAGAGTGTTTTTCTTGTAAGGCCGACTGGGGTTTAATACAACTTCCTAAACGGAGTTGAATCACATTCAGTTTCAAGTTCTAGCATTAAGTGTTAATTCAGGGTAAGAACACCACTATTGTGCTATTCTGGCCATAAACAGTGCAAATAGAACTCGCGTCTGTTCCCAGCAAATACAATGTATTGGACTGAAGAGAAGCTCCTGTTTTACTTAGTTTCCAATACTGAGTTGAGCTAGATATGCCCCGTTTGTGTAGGAAGCACAGTTCTTTTGTTCTGAGCTAGCTCACTGTACTGGCCCTATAGGAAACACAGTGGAGTGCAAGAGTGCCTGTTTCTCAAAAGCAGAGTGTTTTTCCTGTAAGGCCGACTGGGGTTTAATACAACTTCCTAAACGGAGTTGAATCACATTCAGTTTCAAGTTCTAGCATTAAGTGTTAATTCAGGGTCAGAACACCACTATTGTGCTATTCTGTCCATAAACTGTGCAAATAGCACTCGCGTCTGTTCCCAGCAAATACAGTGTATTGGACTGAAGAGAAGCTCCTGTTTTGCTTAGTTTCCAATACTGAGTTGAACTAGATATGCCCCGTTTGTGTAGGAAGCACAGTTCTTTTGTTCTGAGATAGCTCACTGTACCGGCCCTTTAGGATACACAGTGGAGTGCAAGAGTGCCTGTTTCTCAAAAGCAGAGTGTTTTTCTTGTAAGGCCGACTGGGGTTTAACACAACTTCCTAAACGGAGTTGAATCACATTCAGTTTCAAGTTCTAGCATTAAGTGTTAATTCAGGGTAAGAACACCACTATTGTGCTATTCTGGCCATAAACAGTGCAAATAGCACTCGCGTCTGTTGCCAGCAAATACAGTGTATTAGACTGAAGAGAAGCTCCTGTTTTGCTTAGTTTCCAATACTGAGTTGAACTAGATATGCCCCGTTTGTGTAGGAAGCACAGTTCTTTTGTTCTGAGATAGCTCACTGTACTGGCCCTATAGGAAACACAGTGGAGTGCAAGAGTGCCTGTTTCTCAAAAGCAGAGTGTTTTTCTTGTAAGGCCGACTGGTGTTTAATACAACTTCCTAAACGTAGTTGAATCACATTCAGTTTCAAGTTATAGCATTAAGTGTTAATTCAGGGTAAGAACACCACTATTGTGCTATTCTGGCCATAAACAGTGCAAATAGCACTCGCGTCTGTTGCCAGCAAATACAGTGTATTAGACTGAAGAGAAGCTCCTGTTTTACTTAGTTTCCAATACTGAGTTGAACTAGATATGCCCCGTTTGTGTAGGAAGCACAGTTCTTTTGTTCTGAGCTAATTCACTGTACTGGCCCTATAGGAAACACAGTGGAGTGCAAGAGTGCCTGTTTCTCAAAAGCAGAGTGTTTTTCTTGTAAGGCCGACTGGGGTTTAATACAACTTCCTAAACGGAGTTGAATCACATTCAGTTTCAAGTTCTAGCATTAAGTGTTAATTCAGGGTCAGAACACCACTATTGTGCTATTCTGGCCATAAACAGTGCAAATAGCACTCGCGTCTGTTCCCAGCAAATACAGTGTATTGGACTGAAGAGAAGCTCCTGTTTTGCTTAGTTTCCAATACTGAGTTGAACTAGATATGCCCCGTTTGTGTAGGAAGCACAGTTCTTTTGTTCTGAGATAGCTCACTGTACTGGCCCTGTAGGAAACACAGTGGAGTGCAAGAGTGCCTGTTTCTCAAAAGCAGAGTGTTTTTCTTGTAAGGCCGACTGGGGTTTAATACAACTTCCTAAACGGAGTTGAATAACATTCAGTTTCAAGTTCTTGCATTAAGTGTTAATTCAGGGTAAGAACACCACTATTGTGCTATTCTGGCCATGAACATTGCAAATAGCACTCGCGTATGTTCCCAGCAAATACAGTGTATTGGACTGAAGAGAAGCTCCTGTTTTACTTAGTTTCCAATACTGAGTTGAACTAGATATGCCCCGTTTTTGTAGGAAGCACAGTTCTTTTGTTCTGAGCCAGGTCACTGTACTGGCACTATAGGAATCACAGTGGAGTGCAAGAGTGCCTGTTTCTCAAAAGCAGAATGTTTTTCTTGTAAGGCAGACTGGGGTTTAATACAACTTCCTAAACGGAGTTGAATCACATTCAGTTTCAAGTTCTAGCATTAAGTGTTAATTCAGGGTAAGAACACCACTATTGTGCTATTCTGGCCATAAACCGTGCAAATAGCACTCACATCTGTTGCCAGCAAATACAGTGTATTAGACTGAAGAGAAGCTCCTGTTTTGCTTAGTTTCCAATACTGAGTTGAACTAGATATGCCCCGTTTCTGTAGGAAGCACAGTTCTTTTGTTCTGAGCTAGCTCACTGTACTGGCCCTATAGGAAACACAGTGGAGTGCAAGAGTGCCTGTTTCTCAAAAGCAGAGTGTTTTTCTTGTAAGGCCGACTGGGGTTTAATACAACTTCCTAAACGGAGTTGAATCACATTCAGTTTCAAGTTCTAGCATTAAGTGTTAATTCAGGGTAAGAACACCACTATTGTGCTATTCTGGCCATAAATAGTGCAAATAGCACTCGCGTCTGTTCCCAGCAAATACAGTGTATTGGACTGAAGAAAAGCTCCTGTTTTACTTAGTTTCCAATACTGAGTTGAACTAGATATGCCCCGTTTGTGTAGGAAGCACAGTTCTTTTGTTCTGAGCTAGCTCACTGTACTGGACCTATAGGAAACACAGTGGAGTGCAAGAGTGCCTGTTTCTCAAAAGCAGAGTGTTTTTCTTGTAAGGCCGACTGGGGTTTAACACAACTTCCTAAAAGGAGTTGAATCACATTCAGTTTCAAGTTCTAGCATTAAGTGTTAATTCAGGGTAAGAACACCACTATTGTGCTATTCTGGCCATAAACAGTGCAAATAGCACTCGTGTCTGTTCCCAGCAAATACAGTGTATTGGACTGAAGAGAAGCTCCTGTTGTACTTAGTTTCCAATACTGAGTTGAACTAGATATGCCCCGTTTGTGTAGGAAGCACAGTTCTTTTGTTCTGAGCTAGCTCACTGTACTGGCCCTATAGGAAACACAGTGGAGTGCAAGAGTGCCTGTTTCTCAAAAGCAGAGTGTTTTTCTTGTAAGGCCGACTGGGGTTTAATACAACTTCCTAAACGGAGTTGAATCACATTCAGTTTCAAGTTCTAGCATTAAGTGTTAATTCAGGGTAAGAACACCACTATTGTGCTATTCTGGCCATAAACAGTGCAAATAGCACTCGCGTCTGTTCCCAGCAAATACAGTGTATTGGACTGAAGAGAAGCTCCTGTTTTACTTAGTTTCCAATACTGAGTTGAACTAGATATGCCCCGTTTGTGTAGGAAGCACAGTTCTTTTGTTCTGAGCTAGCTCACTGTACTGGACCAATAGGAAACACAGTGGAGTGCAAGAGTGCCTGTTTCTCAAAAGCAGAGTGTTTTTCTTGTAAGGCCGACTGGGGTTTAACACAACTTCCTAAACGTAGTTGAATCACATTCAGTTTCAAGTTCTAGCATTAAGTGTTAATTCAGGGTAAGAACACCACTATTGTGCTATTCTGGCCATAAACAGTGCAAATAGCACTCGCGTCTGTTGCCAGCAAATACAGTGTATTAGACTGAAGAGAAGCTCCTGTTTTACTTAGTTTCCAATACTGAGTTGAACTAGATATGCCCCGTTTGTGTAGGAAGCACAGTTCTTTTGTTCTGAGCTAATTCACTGTACTGGCCCTATAGGAAACACAGTGGAGTGCAAGAGTGCCTGTTTCTCAAAAGCAGAGTGTTTTTCTTGTAAGGCCGACTGGGGTTTAATACAACTTCCTAAACGGAGTTGAATCACATTCAGTTTCAAGTTCTAGCATTAAGTGTTAATTCAGGGTCAGAACACCACTATTGTGCTATTCTGGCCATAAACAGTGCAAATAGCACTCGCGTCTGTTCCCAGCAAATACAGTGTATTGGACTGAAGAGAAGCTCCTGTTTTACTTTGTTTCCAATACTGAGTTGAACTAGATATGCCCCGTTTGTGTAGGAAGCACAGTTCTTTTGTTCTGAGCTAGCTCACTATACTGGCCCTATAGGAAACACAGTGGAGTGCAAGAGTGCCTGTTTCTCAAAAGCAGAGTGTTTTTCTTGTAAGGCCGACTGGGGTTTAATACAACTTCCTAAGCGGAGTTGAATCACATTCAGTTTCAAGTTCTTGCATTAAGTGTTAATTCAGGGTAAGAACACCACTATTGTGCTATTCTGGCCATGAACAGTGCAAATAGCACTCGCGTATGTTCCCAGCAAATACAGTGTATTGGACTGAAGAGAAGCTCCTGTTTTACTTAGTTTCCAATACTGAGTTGAACTAGATATGCCCCGTTTGTGTAGGAAGCACAGTTCTTTTGTTCTGAGCCAGCTCACTGTACTGGCCCTATAGGAAACACAGAGGAGTGCAAGAGTGCCTGTTTCTCAAAAGCTGAATGTTTTTCTTGTAAGGCCGACTGGGGTTTAATACAACTTCCTAAACGGAGTTGAATCACATTCAGTTTCAAGTTCTAGCATTAAGTGTTAATTCAGGGTAAGAACACCACTATTGTGCTATTCTGGCCATAAACAGTGCAAATAGCACTCGTGTCTGTTCCCAGCAAATACAGTGTATTGGACTGAAGAGAAGCTCCTGTTTTACTTAGTTTCCAATACTGAGTTGAACTAGATATGCCCCGTTTGTGTAGGAAGCACAGTTCTTTTGTTCTGAGCTAGCTCACTGTACTGGCCCTATAGGAAACACAGTGGAGTGCAAGAGTGCCTGTTTCTCAAAAGCAGAGTGTTTTTCTTGTAAGGCCGACTGGGGTTTAATACAACTTCCTAAACGGAGTTGAATCACATTCAGTTTCAAGTTCTAGCATTAAGTGTTAATTCAGGGTAAGAACACCAGTATTGTGCTATTCTGGCCATAAACAGTGCAAATAGCACTCGCCTCTGTTCCCAGCAAATACAGTGTATTGGACTGAAAAGAAGCTCCTGTTTTACTTAGTTTCCAATCCTGAGTTGAACTAGATATGCCCCGTTTGTGTAGGAAGCACAGTTCTTTTGTTCTGAGCTAGCTCACTGTACTGGACCAATAGGAAACACAGTGGAGTGCAAGAGTGCCTGTTTCTCAAAAGCAGAGTGTTTTTCTTGTAAGGCCGACTGGGGTTTAACACAACTTCCTAAACGTAGTTGAATCACATTCAGTTTCAAGTTCTAGCATTAAGTGTTAATTCAGGGTAAGAACACCACTATTGTGCTATTCTGGCCATAAACAGTGCAAATAGCACTCGCGTCTGTTGCCAGCAAATACAGTGTATTAGACTGAAGAGAAGCTCCTGTTTTACTTAGTTTCCAATACTGAGTTGAACTAGATATGCCCCGTTTGTGTAGGAAGCACAGTTCTTTTGTTCTGAGCTAATTCACTGTACTGGCCCTATAGGAAACACAGTGGAGTGCAAGAGTGCCTGTTTCTCAAAAGCAGAGTGTTTTTCTTGTAAGGCCGACTGGGGTTTAATACAACTTCCTAAACGGAGTTGAATCACATTCAGATTCAAGTTCTAGCATTAAGTGTTAATTCAGGGTCAGAACACCACTATTGTGCTATTCTGGCCATAAACAGTGCAAATAGCACTCGCGTCTGTTCCCAGCAAATACAGTGTATTGGACTGAAGAGAAGCTCCTGTTTTGCTTAGTTTCCAATACTGAGTTGAACTAGATATGCCCCGTTTGTGTAGGAAGCACAGTTCTTTTGTTCTGAGCTAGCTCACTGTACTGGCCCTATAGGAAACACAGTGGAGTTCAAGAGTGCCTGTTTCTCAAAAGCAGAGTGTTTTTCTTGTAAGGCCGACTGGGGTTTAATACAACTTCCTAAACGGAGTTGAATCACATTCAGTTTCAAGTTCTTGCATTAAGTGTTAATTCAGGGTAAGAACACCACTATTGTGCTATTCTGGCCATAAACAGTGCAAATAGCACTCGCGTATGTTCCCAGCAAATATAGTGTATTGGACTGAAGAGAAGCTCCTGTTTTACTTAGTTTCCAATACTGAGTTGAACTAGATATGCCCCGTTTGTGTAGGAAGCACAGTTCTTTTGTTCTGAGCCAGCTCACTGTACTGGCCCTATAGGAAACACAGAGGAGTGCAAGAGTGCCTGTTTCTCAAAAGCAGAATGTTTTTCTTGTAAGGCCGACTGGGGTTTAATACAACTTCCTAAACGGAGTTGAATCACATTCAGTTTCAAGTTCTAGCATTAAGTGTTAATTCAGGGTAAGAACACCACTATTGTGCTATTCTGGCCATAAACAGTGCAAATAGCACTCACATCTGTTGTCAGCAAATACAGTGTATTAGACTGAAGAGAAGCTCCTGTTTTGCTTAGTTTCCAATACTGAGTTGAACTAGATATGCCCCGTTTCTGTAGGAAGCACAGTTCTTTTGTTCTGAGCTAGCTCACTGTACTGGCCCTATAGGAAACACAGTGGAGTGCAAGAGTGCCTGTTTCTCAAAAGCAGAGTGTTTTTCTTGTAAGGCCGACTGGGGTTTAATACAACTTCCTAAACGGAGTTGAATCACATTCAGTTTCAAGTTCTAGCATTAAGTGTTAATTCAGGGTAAGAACACCACTATTGTGCTATTCTGGCCATAAACAGTGCAAATAGCACTCGCGTCTGTTCCCAGCAAATACAGTGTATTGGACTGAAGAAAAGCTCCTGTTTTACTTAGTTTCCAATACTGAGTTGAACTAGATATGCCCCGTTTGTGTAGGAAGCACAGTTCTTTTGTTCTGAGCTAGCTCACTGTACTGGACCAATAGGAAACACAGTGGAGTGCAAGAGTGCCTGTTTCTCAAAAGCAGAGTGTTTTTCTTGTAAGGCCGACTGGGGTTTAACACAACTTCCTAAACGGAGTTGAATCACATTCAGTTTCAAGTTCTAGCATTAAGTGTTAATTCAGGGTAAGAACACCACTATTGTGCTATTCTGGCCATAAACAGTGCAAATAGCACTCGCGTCTGTTCCCAGCAAATACAGTGTATTGGACTGAAGAGAAGCTCCTGTTTTACTTAGTTTCCAATACTGAGTTGAACTAGATATGCCCCGTTTGTGTAGGAAGCACAGTTCTTTTGTTCTGAGCTAGCTCACTGTTCTGGCCCTATAGGAAACACAGTGGAGTGCAAGAGTGCCTGTTTCTCAAAAGCATAGTGTTTTTCTTGTAAGGCCGACTGGGGTTTAATACAACTTCCTAAACGGAGTTGAATCACATTCAGTTTCAAGTTCTAGCATTAAGTGTTAATTCAGGGTAAGAACACCACTATTGTGCTATTCTGGCCATAAACAGTGCAAATAGCACTCGCGTCTGTTCCCAGCAAATACAGTGTATTGGACTGAAGAGAAGCTCCTGTTTTACTTAGTTTCCAATACTGAGTTGAACTAGATATGCCCCGTTTGTGTAGGAAGCACAGTTCTTTTGTTCTGAGCTAGCTCACTGTACTGGCCTTATAGGAAACACAGTGGAGTGCAAGAGTGCCTGTTTCTCAAAAGCAGAGTGTTTTTCTTGTAAGGCCGACTGGGGTTTAATACAACTTCCTAAACGGAGTTGAATCACATTCAGTTTCAAGTTCTAGCATTAAGTGTTAATTCAGGGTAAGAACACCACTATTGTGCTATTCTGGCCATAAACACTGCAAATAGAACTCGCGTCTGTTCCCAGCAAATACAATGTATTGGACTGAAGAGAAGCTCCTGTTTTACTTAGTTTCCAATACTGAGTTGAGCTAGATATGCCCCGTTTGTGTAGGAAGCACAGTTCTTTTGTTCTGAGCTAGCTCACTGTACTGGCCCTATAGGAAACACAGTGGAGTGCAAGAGTGCCTGTTTCTCAAAAGCAGAGTGTTTTTCCTGTAAGACCGACTGGGGTTTAATACAACTTCCTAAACGGAGTTGAATCACATTCAGTTTCAAGTTCTAGCATTAAGTGTTAATTCAGGGTCAGAACACCACTATTGTGCTATTCTGTCCATAAACTGTGCAAATAGCACTCGCGTCTGTTCCCAGCAAATACAGTGTATTGGACTGAAGAGAAGCTCCTGTTTTGCTTAGTTTCCAATACTGAGTTGAACTAGATATGCCCCGTTTGTGTAGGAAGCACAGTTCTTTTGTTCTGAGATAGCTCACTGTACTGGCCCTATAGGAAACACTGTGGAGTGCAAGAGTGCCTGTTTCTCAAAAGCAGCGTGTTTTTCTTGTAAGGCCGACTGGGGTTTAATACAACTTCCTAAATGGAGTTGAATCACATTCAGTTTCAAGTTCTAGCATTAAGTGTTAATTCAGTGTAAGAACACCACTATTGTGCTATTCTGGCCATAAACAGTGCAAATAGCACTCGCGTCTGTTCCCAGCAAATACAGTGTATTGGACTGAAGAGAAGCTCCTGTTTTACTTAGTTTCCAATACTGAGTTGAACTAGATATGCCCCGTTTGTGTAGGAAGCACAGTTCTTTTGTTCTGAGCTAGCTCACTGTACTGGCCCTATAGGAAACACAGTGGAGTGCAAGAGTGCCTGTTTCTCAAAAGCAGAGTGTTTTTCTTGTAAGGCCGACTGGGGTTTAATACAACTTCCTAAAGGGAGTTGAATCACATTCAGTTTCAAGTTCTAGCATTAAGTGTTAATTCAGGGTAAGAACACCGCTATTGTGCTATTCTGGCCATAAACAGTGCAAATAGCACTCGCGTCTCTTGCCAGCAAATACAGTGTATTAGACTGAAGAGAAGCTCCTGTTTTACTTAGTTTCCAATACTGAGTTGAACTAGATATGCCCCGTTTGTGTAGGAAGCACAGTTCTTTTGTTCTGAGCTAGCTCACTGTACTGGCCCTATAGGAAACACAGTGGAGTGCAAGAGTGCCTGTTTCTCAAAAGCAGAGTGTTTTTCTTGTAAGGCCGACTGGGGTTTAATACAACTTCCTAAACGGAGTTGAATCACATTCAGTTTCAAGTTCTAGCATTAAGTGTTAATTCAGGGTCAGAACACCACTATTGTGCTATTCTGGCCATAAACAGTGCAAATAGCACTCGCGTCTGTTCCCAGCAAATACAGTGTATTGGACTGAAGAGAAGCTCCTGTTTTACTTAGTTTCCAATACTGAGTTGAACTAGATATGCCCCGTTTGTGTAGGAAGCACAGTTCTTTTGTTCTGAGCTAGCTCACTGTACTGGCCCTATAGGAAACACAGTGGAGTGCAAGAGTGCCTATTTCTCAAAAGCAGAGTGTTTTTCTTGTAAGGCCGACTGGGGTTTAATACAACTTTGTAAACGGAGTTGAATCACATTCAACAGTGGAGTGCAAGAGTGCCTGTTTCTCAAAGGCAGAGTGTTTTTCTTGTAAGGCCGACTGGGGTTTAATACAACTTCCTAAACGGAGTTGAATCACATTCAGTTTCAAGTTCTAGCATTAAGTGTTAATTCAGGGTCAGAACACCACTATTGTGCTATTCTGGCCATAAACAGTGCAAATAGCACTCGCGTCTGTTCCCAGCAAATACAGTGTATTGGACTGAAGAGAAGCTCCTGTTCTACTTAGTTACAAATACTGAGTTGAACTAGATATGCCCCGTTTGTGTAGGAAGCACAGTTCTTTTTTTCTGAGCTAGCTCACTGTACTGGCTCTATAGGAAACACAGTGGAGTGCAAGAGTGCCTGTTTCTCAAAAGCAGAGTGTTTTTCTTGTAAGGCCACTGGGGTTTAATACAACTTCCTAAACGGAGTTGAATCACATCCAGTTTCAAGTTCTAGCATTAAATATTAATTCAGGGTAAGAACACCACTATTGTGCTATTCTGGCCATAAACAGTGCAAATAGCACTCGCGTCTGTTCCCAGCAAATACAGTGTATTGGACTGAAGAGAAGCTCCTGTTTTGCTTAGTTTCCAATACTGAGTTGAACTAGATATGCCCCGTTTGTGTAGGAAGCACAGTTCTTTTGTTCTGAGCTAGCTCACTGTACTGGCCCTATAGGAAACACAGTGGAGTGCAAGAGTGCCTGTTTCTCAAAAGCAGAGTGTTTTTCTTGTAAGGCCGACTGGGGTTTAATACAACTTCGTAAACGGAGTTGAGTCACATTCAGTTTCAAGTTCTAGCATTAAGTGTTAATTCAGGGTAAGAACACCACTATTGTGCTATTCTGGCCATAAACAGTGCAAATAGCACTCGCGTCTGTTGCCAGCAAATACAGTGTATTAGACTGAAGGGAAGCTCCTGTTTTACTTAGTTTCCAATACTGAGTTGAACTAGATATGCCCCGTTTGTGTAGGAAGCACAGTTCTTTTGTTCTGAGCTAGCTCACTGTACTGGCCCTATAGGAAACACAGTGGAGCGCAAGAGTGCCTGTTTCTCAAAAGCAGAGTGTTTTTCTTGTAAGGCCGACTGGGGTTTAATACAACTTCCTAAACGGAGTTGAATCACATTCAGTTTCAAGTTCTAGCATTAAGTGTTAATTCAGGGTCAGAACACCACTATTGTGCTATTCTGGCCATAAACAGTGCAAATAGCACTCGCGTCTGTTCCCAGCAAATACAGTGTATTGGACTGAATAGAAGCTCCTGTTTTGCTTAGTTTCCAATACTGAGTTGAACTAGATATGCCCCGTTTGTGTAGGAAGCACAGTTCTTTTGTTCTGAGCTAGCTCACTGTACTGGCCCTATAGGAAACACAGTGGAGTACAAGAGTGCCTGTTTCTCAAAAGCAGAGTGTTTTTCTTGTAAGGCCGACTGGGGTTTAATACAACTTCCTAAACGGAGTTGAATCACATTCAGTTTCAAGTTCTTGCATTAAGTGTTAATTCAGGGTAAGAACACCACTATTGTGCTATTCTGGCCATGAACAGTGCAAATAGCACTCGCGTATGTTCCCAGCAAATACAGTGTATTGGACTGAAGAGAAGCTCCTGTTTTACTTAGTTTCCAATACTGAGTTGAACTAGATATGCCCCGTTTGTGTAGGAAGCACAGTTCTTTTGTTCTGAGCCAGCTCACTGTACTGGCCCTATAGGAAACACAGTGGAGTGCAAGAGTGCCTGTTTCTCAAAAGCAGAATGTTTTTCTTGTAAGGCCGACTGGGGTTTAATACAACTTCCTAAACGGAGTTGAATCACATTCAGTTTCAAGTTCTAGCATTAAGTGTTAATTCAGGGTAAGAACACCACTATTGTGCTATTCTGGCCATAAACAGTGCAAATAGCACTCACGTCTGTTGCCAGCAAATACAGTGTATTAGACTGAAGAGAAGCTCCTGTTTTGCTTAGTTTCCAATACTGAGTTGAACTAGATATGCCCCGTTTCTGTAGGAAGCACAGTTCTTTTGTTCTGAGCTAGCTCACTGTACTGGCCCTATAGGAAAAACAGTGGAGTGCAAGAGTGCCTGTTTCTCAAAAGCAGAGTGTTTTTCTTGTAAGGCCGACTGGGGTTTAATACAACTTCCTAAACGGAGTTGAATCACATTCAGTTTCAAGTTCTAGCATTAAGTGTTAATTCAGGGTAAGAACACCACTATTGTGCTATTCTGGCCATAAACAGTGCAAATAGCACTCGCGTTTGTTCCCAGCAAATACAGTGTATTGGACTGAAGAAAAGCTCCTGTTTTACTTAGTTTCCAATACTGAGTTGAACTAGATATGCCCCGTTTGTGTAGGAAGCACAGTTCTTTTGTTCTGAGCTAGCTCACTGTACTGGACCTATAGGAAACACAGTGGAGTGCAAGAGTGCCTGTTTCTCAAAAGCAGAGTGTTTTTCTTGTAAGGCCGACTGGGGTTTAACACAACTTCCTAAACGGAGTTGAATCACATTCAGTTTCAAGTTCTAGCATTAAGTGTTAATTCAGGGTAAGAACACCACTATTGTGCTATTCTGGCCATAAACAGTGCAAATAGCACTCGTGTCTGTTCCCAGCAAATACAGTGTATTGGACTGAAGAGAAGCTCCTGTTTTACTTAGTTTCCAATACTGAGTTGAACTAGATATGCCCCGTTTGTGTAGGAAGCACAGTTCTTTTGTTCTGAGCTAGCTCACTGTACTGGCCCTATAGGAAACACAGTGGAGTGCAAGAGTGCCTGTTTCTCAAAAGCAGAGTGTTTTTCTTGTAAGGCCGACTGGGTTTTAATACAACTTCCTAAACGGAGTTGAATCACATTCAGTTTCAAGTTCTAGCATTAAGTGTTAATTCAGGGTAAGAACACCAGTATTGTGCTATTCTGGCCATAAACAGTGCAAATAGCACTCGCGTCTGTTCCCAGCAAATACAGTGTATTGGACTGAAGAGAAGCTCCTGTTTTACTTAGTTTCCAATACTGAGTTGAACTAGATATGCCCCGTTTGTGTAGGAAGCACAGTTCTTTTGTTCTGAGCTAGCTCACTGTACTGGACCAATAGGAAACACAGTGGAGTGCAAGAGTGCCTGTTTCTCAAAAGCAGAGTGTTTTTCTTGTAAGGCCGACTGGGGTTTAACACAACTTCCTAAACGGAGTTGAATCACATTCAGTTTCAAGTTCTAGCATTAAGTGTTAATTCAGGGTAAGAACACCACTATTGTGCTATTCTGGCCATAAACAGTGCAAATAGCACTCGTGTCTGTTCCCAGCAAATACAGTGTATTGGACTGAAGAGAAGCTCCTGTTTTACTTAGTTTCCAATACTGAGTTGAACTAGATATGCCCCGTTTGTGTAGGAAGCACAGTTCTTTTGTTCTGAGCTAGCTCACTGTACTGGACCTATAGGAAACACAGTGGAGTGCAAGAGTGCCTGTTTCTCAAAAGCAGAGTGTTTTTCTTGTAAGGCCGACTGGGGTTTAATACAACTTCCTAAACGGATTGAATCACATTCAGTTTCAAGTTCTAGCATTAAGTGTTAATTCAGGGTAAGAACACCACTATTGTGCTATTCTGGCCATAAACAGTGCAAATAGCACTCGCGTCTGTTCCCAGCAAATACAGTGTATTAGACTGAAGAGAAGCTCCTGTTTTACTTAGTTTCCAATACTGAGTTGAACTAAATATGCCCCGTTTGTGTAGGAAGCACAGTTCTTTTGTTCTGAGCTAGCTCACTGTACTGGCCCTATAGGAAACACAGTGGAGTGCAAGAGTGCCTGTTTCTCAAAAGCAGAGTGTTTTTCTTGTAAGGCCGACTGGGGTTTAATACAACTTCCTAAACGGAGTTGAATCACATTCAGTTTCAAGTTCTAGCATTAAGTGTTAATTCAGGGTAAGAACACCACTATTGTGCTATTCTGGCCATAAACAGTGCAAATAGCACTCGCGTCTGTTCCCAGCAAATACAGTGTATTGGACTGAAGAGAAGCTCCTGTTTTACTTAGTTTCCAATACTGAGTTGAACTAGATATGCCCCGTTTGTGTAGGAAGCACAGTTCTTTTGTTCTGAGCTAGCTCACTGTACTGGCCTTATAGGAAACACAGTGGAGTGCAAGAGTGCCTGTTTCTCAAAAGCAGAGTGTTTTTCTTGTAAGGCCGACTGGGGTTTAATACAACTTCCTAAACGGAGTTGAATCACATTCAGTTTCAAGTTCTAGCATTAAGTGTTAATTCAGGGTAAGAACACCACTATTGTGCTATTCTGGCCATAAACAGTGCAAATAGAACTCGCGTCTGTTCCCAGCAAATACAATGTATTGGACTGAAGAGAAGCTCCTGTTTTACTTAGTTTCCAATACTGAGTTGAGCTAGATATGCCCCGTTTGTGTAGGAAGCACAGTTCTTTTGTTCTGAGCTAGCTCCCTGTACTGGCCCTATAGGAAACACAGTGGAGTGCAAGAGTGCCTGTTTCTCAAAAGCAGAGTGTTTTTCCTGTAAGACCGACTGGGGTTTAATACAACTTCCTAAACGGAGTTGAATCACATTCAGTTTCAAGTTCTAGCATTAAGTGTTAATTCAGGGTCAGAACACCATTATTGTGCTATTCTGTCCATAAACTGTGCAAATAGCACTCGCGTCTGTTCCCAGCAAATACAGTGTATTGGACTGAAGAGAAGCTCCTGTTTTGCTTAGTTTCCAATACTGAGTTGAACTAGATATGCCCCGTTTGTGTAGGAAGCACAGTTCTTTTGTTCTAAGCTAGCTCACTGTACCGGCCCTATAGGAAACACTGTGGAGTGCAAGAGTGCCTGTTTCTCAAAAGCAGAGTGTTTTTCTTGTAAGGCCGACTGGGGTTTAATACAACTTCCTAAACGGAGTTGAATCACATTCAGTTTCAAGTTCTAGCATTAAGTGTTAATTCAGTGTAAGAACACCACTATTGTGCTATTCTGGCCATAAACAGTGCAAATAGCACTCGCCTCTGTTCCCAGCAAATACAGTGTATTGGACTGAAGAGAAGCTCCTGTTTTACTTAGTTTCCAATACTGAGTTGAACTAGATATGCCCCGTTTGTGTAGGAAGCACAGTTCTTTTGTTCTGAGCTAGCTCACTGTACTGGCCCTATAGGAATCACAGTGGAGTGCAAGAGTGCCTGTTTCTCAAAAGCAGAGTGTTTTTCTTGTAAGGCCGACTGGGGTTTAACACAACTTCCTAAACGGAGTTGAATCACATTCAGTTTCAAGTTCTAGCATTAAGTGTTAATTCAGGGTAAGAACACCACTATTGTGCTATTCTGGCCATAAACAGTGCAAATAGCACTCGCGTCTGTTGCCAGCAAATACAGTGTATTAGACTGAATAGAAGCTCCTGTTTTGCTTAGTTTCCAATACTGAGTTGAACTAGATATGCCCCGTTTGTGTAGGAAGCACAGTTCTTTTGTTCTGAGCTAGCTCACTGTACTGGCCCTATAGGAAACACAGTGGAGTGCAAGAGTGCCTGTTTCTCAAAAGCAGAGTGTTTTTCTTGTAAGGCCGACTGGGGTTTAATACAACTTCCTAAACGGAGTTGAATCACATTCAGTTTCAAGTTCTAGCATTAAGTGTTAATTCAGGGTCAGAACACCACTATTGTGCTATTCTGGCCATAAACAGTGCAAATAGCACTCGCGTCTGTTCCCAGCAAATACAGTGTATTGGACTGAAGAGAAGCTCCTGTTTTACTTAGTTTCCAATACTGAGTTGAACTAGATATGCCCCGTTTGTGTAGGAAGCACAGTTCTTTTGTTCTGAGCTAGCTCACTGTACTGGCCCTATAGGAAACACAGTGGAGTGCAAGAGTGCCTATTTCTCAAAAGCAGAGTGTTTTTCTTGTAAGGCCGACTGGGGTTTAATACAACTTTGTAAACGGAGTTGAATCACATTCAACAGTGGAGTGCAAGAGTGCCTGTTTCTCAAAGGCAGAGTGTTTTTCTTGTAAGGCCGACTGGGGTTTAATACAACTTCCTAAACGGAGTTGAATCACATTCAGTTTCAAGTTCTAGCATTAAGTGTTAATTCAGGGTCAGAACACCACTATTGTGCTATTCTGGCCATAAACAGTGCAAATAGCACTCGCGTCTGTTCCCAGCAAATACAGTGTATTGGACTGAAGAGAAGCTCCTGTTCTACTTAGTTACAAATACTGAGTTGAACTAGATATGCCCCGTTTGTGTAGGAAGCACAGTTCTTTTTTTCTGAGCTAGCTCACTGTACTGGCTCTATAGGAAACACAGTGGAGTGCAAGAGTGCCTGTTTCTCAAAAGCAGAGTGTTTTTCTTGTAAGGCCGACTGGGGTTTAATACAACTTCCTAAACGGATTGAATCACATTCAGTTTCAAGTTCTAGCATTAAGTGTTAATTCAGGGTAAGAACACCAGTATTGTGCTATTCTGGCCATAAACAGTGCAAATAGCACTCGCGTCTGTTCCCAGCAAATACAGTGTATTAGACTGAAGAGAAGCTCCTGTTTTACTTAGTTTCCAATACTGAGTTGAACTAAATATGCCCCGTTTGTGTAGGAAGCACAGTTCTTTTGTTCTGAGCTAGCTCACTGTACTGGCCCTATAGGAAACACAGTGGAGTGCAAGAGTGCCTGTTTCTCAAAAGCAGAGTGTTTTTCTTGTAAGGCCGACTGGGGTTTAATACAACTTCCTAAACGGAGTTGAATCACATTCAGTTTCAAGTTCTAGCATTAAGTGTTAATTCAGGGTAAGAACACCACTATTGTGCTATTCTGGCCATAAACAGTGCAAATAGCACTCGCGTCTGTTCCCAGCAAATACAGTGTATTGGACTGAAGAGAAGCTCCTGTTTTACTTAGTTTCCAATACTGAGTTGAACTAGATATGCCCCGTTTGTGTAGGAAGCACAGTTCTTTTGTTCTGAGCTAGCTCACTGTACTGGCCTTATAGGAAACACAGTGGAGTGCAAGAGTGCCTGTTTCTCAAAAGCAGAGTGTTTTTCTTGTAAGGCCGACTGGGGTTTAATACAACTTCCTAAACGGAGTTGAATCACATTCAGTTTCAAGTTCTAGCATTAAGTGTTAATTCAGGGTCAGAACACCATTATTGTGCTATTCTGTCCATAAACTGTGCAAATAGCACTCGCGTCTGTTCCCAGCAAATACAGTGTATTGGACTGAAGAGAAGCTCCTGTTTTGCTTAGTTTCCAATACTGAGTTGAACTAGATATGCCCCGTTTGTGTAGGAAGCACAGTTCTTTTGTTCTAAGCTAGCTCACTGTACCGGCCCTATAGGAAACACTGTGGAGTGCAAGATTGCCTGTTTCTCAAAAGCAGAGTGTTTTTCTTGTAAGGCCGACTGGGGTTTAATACAACTTCCTAAACGGAGTTGAATCACATTCAGTTTCAAGTTCTAGCATTAAGTGTTAATTCAGTGTAAGAACACCACTATTGTGCTATTCTGGCCATAAACAGTGCAAATAGCACTCGCGTCTGTTCCCAGCAAATACAGTGTATTGGACTGAAGAGAAGCTCCTGTTTTACTTAGTTTCCAATACTGAGTTGAACTAGATATGCCCCGTTTGTGTAGGAAGCACAGTTCTTTTGTTCTGAGCTAGCTCACTGTACTGGCCCTATAGGAAACACAGTGGAGTACAAGAGTGCCTGTTTCTCAAAAGCAGAGTGTTTTTCTTGTAAGGCCGACTGGGGTTTAACACAACTTCCTAAACGGAGTTGAATCACATTCAGCTTCAAGTTCTAGCATTAAGTGTTAATTCAGGGTAAGAACACCACTATTGTGCTATTCTGGCCATAAACAGTGCAAATAGCACTCGCGTCTGTTCCCAGCAAATACAGTGTATTGGACTGAATAGAAGCTCCTGTTTTGCTTAGTTTCCAATACTGAGTTGAACTAGATATGCCCAATTTGTGTAGGAAGCACAGTTCTTTTGTTCTGAGCTAGCTCACTGTACTGGCCCTATAGGAAACACAGTGGAGTGCAAGAGTGCCTGTTTCTCAAAAGCAGAGTGTTTTTCTTGTAAGGCCGACTGGGGTTTAATACAACTTCCTAAACGGAGTTGAATCACATCCACTTTCAAGTTCTAGCATTAAGTGTTAATTCAGGGTAAGAACACCACTATTGTGCTATTCTGGCCATAAACAGTGCAAATAGCACTCGCGTCTGTTCCCAGCAAATACAGTGTATTGGACTGAAGAGAAGCTCCTGTTTTACTTAGTTTCCAATACTGAGTTGAACTAGATATGCCCCGTTTGTGTAGGAAGCACAGTTCTTTTGTTCTGAGCTAGCTCACTGTACTGACCCTATATGAAACACAGTGGAGTGCAAGAGTGCCTGTTTCTCAAAAGCAGAGTGTTTTTTTTTGTAAGGCCGACTGGGGTTTAATACAACTTCCTAAACGGAGTTGAATCACATTCAGTTTCAAGTTCTAGCATTAAGTGTTAATTCAGGGTCAGAACACCACTATTGTGCTATTCTGGCCATAAACAGTGCAAATAGCACTCGCGTCTGTTCCCAGCAAATACAGTGTATTGGACTGAAGAGAAGCTCCTGTTTTACTTAGTTTCCAATACTGAGTTGAACTAGATATGCCCCGTTTGTGTAGGAAGCACAGTTCTTTTTTTCTGAGCTAGCTCACTGTACTGGCCCTATAGGAAACACAGTGGAGTGCAAGAGTGCCTGTTTCTCAAAAGCAGAGTGTTTTTATTGTAAGGCCGACTGGGGTTTAATAAAACTTCCTAAACGGAGTTGAATCACATTCAGTTTCAAGTTCTAGCATTAAGTGTTAATTCAGGGTAAGAACACCACTATTGTGCTATTCTGGCCATAAACAGTGCAAATAGCACTCGCGTTTGTTCCCAGCAAATACAGTGTATTAGACTGAAGAGAAGCTCCTGTTTTACTTAGTTACCAATACTGAGTTGAACTAGATATGCCCCGTTTGTGTAGGAAGCACAGTTCTTTTGTTCTGAGCTAGCTCACTGTAGTGGCCCTATAGGAAACACAGTGGAGTGCAAGAGTGCCTATTTCTCAAAAGCAGAGTGTTTTTCTTGTAAGGCCGACTGGGGTTTAATACAACTTTGAAAACGGAGTTGAATCACATTCAACAGTGGAGTGCAAGAGTGCCTGTTTCTCAAAGGCAGAGTGTTTTTCTTGTAAGGCCGACTGGGGTTTAATACAACTTCCTAAACGGAGTTGAATCACATTCAGTTTCAAGTTCTAGCATTAAGTGTTAATTCAGGGTCAGAACACCACTATTGTGCTATTCTGGCCATAAACAGTGTAAATAGCACTCGCGTCTGTTCCCAGCAAATACAGTGTATTGGACTGAAGAGAAGCTCCTGTTTTACTTAGTTTCCAATACTGAGTTGAACTAGATATGCCCCGTTTGTGTAGGAAGCACAGTTCTTTTGTTCTGAGCTAGCTCACTGTACTGGCCCTATAGGAAACACAGTGGAGTGCAAGAGTGCCTGTTTCTCAAAAGCAGAGTGTTTTTATTGTAAGGCCGACTGGGGTTTAATAAAACTTCCTAAACGGAGTTGAATCACATTCAGTTTCAAGTTCTAGCATTAAGTGTTAATTCAGGGTAAGAACACCACTATTGTGCTATTCTGGCCATAAACAGTGCAAATAGCACTCGCGTTTGTTCCCAGCAAATACAGTGTATTAGACTGAAGAGAAGCTCCTGTTTTACTTAGTTACCAATACTGAGTTGAACTAGATATGCCCCGTTTGTGTAGGAAGCACAGTTTTTTGTTCTGAGCTAGCTCACTGTACTGGCCCTATAGGAAACACAGTGGAGTGCAAGAGTGCCTATTTCTCAAAAGCAGAGTGTTTTTCTTGTAAGGCCGACTGGGGTTTAATACAACTTCGTAAACGTTGTTGAATCACATTCAGTTTCAAGTTCTAGCATTAAGTGTTAATTCAGGGTAAGAACACCACTATTGTGCTATTCTGGCCATAAACAGTGCAAATAGCACTCGCGTCTGTTGCCAGCAAATACAGTGTATTAGACTGAAGGGAAGCTCCTGTTTTACTTAGTTTCCAATACTGAGTTGAACTAGATATGCCCCGTTTGTGTAGGAAGCACAGTTCTTTTGTTCTGAGCTAGCTCACTGTACTGGCCCTATAGGAAACACAGTGGAGCGCAAGAGTGCCTGTTTCTCAAAAGCAGAGTGTTTTTCTTGTAAGGCCGACTGGGGTTTCATACAACTTCCTAAACGGAGTTGAATCACATCCAGTTTCAAGTTCTAGCATTACGTGTTAATTCAGGGTAAGAACACCACTATTGTGCTATTCTGGCCATAAGCAGTGCAAATAGCACTCGCGTCTGTTCCCAGGAAATACAGTGTATTGGACTGAAGAGAAGCTCCTGTTTTACTTAGTTTCCAATACTGAGTTGAACTAGATATGCCCCGTTTGTGTAGGAAGCACAGTTCTTTTGTTCTGAGCTAGCTCACTATACTAGCCCTATAGGAAACACAGTGGAGTGCAAGATTGCCTGTTTCTCAAAAGCAGAGTGTTTTTCTTGTAAGGCCGACTGGGGTTTAATACAACTTCCTAAACGGAGTTGAATCACATGCAGTTTCAAGTTCTAGCATTAAGTGTTAATTCAGGGTAAGAACACCACTATTGTGCTATTCTGGCCATAAACAGTGCAAATAGCACTCGCGTCTGTTCCCAGCAAATACAGTGTATTGGACTGAAGAGAAGCTCCTGTTTTACTTAGTTTCCAATACTGAGTTGAACTAGATATGCCCCGTTTGTGTAGGAAGCACAGTTCTTTTGTTCTGAGCTAGCTCACTGTACTGGCCCTATAGGAAACACAGTGGAGTGCAAGAGCGCCTGTTCTCAAAAGCAGAGTGTTTTTCTTGTAAGGCCGACGGGTGTTTAACACAACTTCCTAAGCGGAGTTGAATCACATTCAGTTTCAAGTTCTAGCATTAAGTGTTAATTCAGGGTAAGAACACCACTATTGTGCTATTCTGGCCATAAACAGTGCAAAGAGCACTCGAGTCTGTTGCCAGCAAATACAGTGTATTAGACTGAGGGGAAGCTCCTGTTTTACTTAGTTTCCAATATTGAGTTGAACTAGATATGCCCCGTTTGTGTAGGAAGCACAGTTCTTTTGTTCTGAGCTAGCTCACTGTACAGGCCCTATAGGAAACACAGTGGAGTGCAAGAGTGCCTGTTTCTCAAAAGCAGAGTGTTTTTCTTGTAAGGCCGACTGGGGTTTAATACAACTTCCTAAACGGAGTTGAATCACATTCAGTTTCAAGTTCTAGCATTAAGTGTTAATTCAGGGTAAGAACACCACTATTGTGCTATTCTGGCCATAAACAGTGCAAATAGCACTCGCGTGTGTTCCCAGCAAATACAGTGTATTAGACTGAAGAGAAGCTCCTGTTTTACTTAGTTACCAATACTGAGTTGAACTAGATATGCCCCGTTTGTGTAGGAAGCACAGTTCTTTTGTTCTGAGCTAGCTCACTGTACTGGCCCTATAGGAAAAACAGTGGAGTGCAAGAGTGCCTGTTTCTGAAAAGCAGAGTGTTTTGGTTGTAAATCCGACTGGTGTTTAATACAACTTCCTAAATGGAGTTGAATCACATTCAGTTTCAAGTTCTAACATTAAGTGTTAATTCAGGGTAAGAACACCACTATTGTGCTATTCTGGCCATAAACAGTGCAAATAGCACTCGCGTCTGTTCCCAGCAAATACAGTGTATTGGACTGAAGAGAAGCTCCTGTTTTACTTAGTTTCCAATACTGAGTTGAACTAGATATGCCCTGTTTGTGTAGGAAGCACAGTTCTTTTGTTCTGAACTAGCTCATTGTACTGGCCCTATAGGAAACACAGTGGAGTGCAAGAGTGCCTATTTCTCAAAAGCAGAGTGTTTTTCTTGTAAGGCCGACTGGGTTTTAATACAACTTTGTAAACGGAGTTGAATCACATTCAACAGTGGAGTGCAAGAGTGCCTGTTTCTCAAAAGCAGAGTGTTTTTCTTGTAAGGCCGACTGGGGTTTAATACAACTTCATAAACGGAGTTGAATCACATTCAGTTTCAAGTTCTAGCATTAAGTGTTAATTCAGGGTCAGAACACCACTATTGTGCTATTCTGGCCATAAACAGTGCAAATAGCACTCGCGTCTGTTCCCAGCAAATACAGTGTATTGGACTGAAGAGAAGCTCCTGTTTTACTTACTTTCCAATACTGAGTTGAACTAGATATGCCCCGTTTGTGTAGGAAGCACAGTTCTTTTGTTCTGAGCTAGCTCACTGTATTGGCCCTATAGGAAACACAGTGGAGTGCAAGAGTGCCTGTTTCTCAAAAGCAGAGTGTTTTTCTTGTAAGGCCGACGGGGGTTTAACACAACTTCCTAAGCGGAGTTGAATCACATTCAGTTCCAAGTTCTAGCATTAAGTGTTAATTCAGGGTAAGAACACCACTATTGTGCTATTCTGGCCATAAACAGTGCAAATAGCACTCTCGTCTGTTCCCAGCAAATACAGTGTATTGGACTGAAGGAAGCTCCTGTTTTACTTAGTTTCCAATACTGAGTTGAACTAGATATGCCCCGTTTGTGTAGGAAGCACAGTTCTTTTGTTCTGAGCTAGCTCACTGTACTGGCCCTATAGGAAACACAGTGGAGTGCAAGAGTGCCTATTTCTCAAAAGCAGAGTGTTTTTCTTGTAAGGCCGACTGGGGTTTAATACAACTTCCTAAACGGAGTTGAATCACATTCAGTTTCAAGTTCTAGCATTAAGTGTTAATTCAGGGTCAGAACACCACTATTGTGCTATTCTGGCCATAAACAGTGCAAATAGCACTCGCGTCTGTTGCCAGCAAATACAGTGTATTGGACTGAAGAGAAGCTCTTGTTTTACTTAGTTTCCAATACTGAGTTGAACTAGATATGCCCCGTTTGTGTAGGAAGCACAGTTCTTTTGTTCTGAGCTAGCTCACTGTACTGGCCCTATAGGAAACACAGTAGAGTGCAAGAGTGCCTGTATCTCAAAAGCAGAGTGTTTTTATTGTAAGGCCGACTGGGGTTTAATACAACTTCCTAAACGGAGTTGAATCACATCCAGTTTCAAGTTCTAGCATTAAGTGTTAATTCAGGGTAAGAACACCACTATTGTGCTATTCTGGCCATAAACAGTGCAAATAGCACTCGCGTCTGTTCCCAGCAAATACAGTGTTTTAGACTGAAGAGAAGCTCCTGTTTTACTTAGTTTCCAATACTGAGTTGAACTAGATATGCCCCGTTTGTGTAGGAAGCACAGTTCTTTTGTTCTGAGCTAGCTCACTGTAGTGGCCCTATAGGAAACACAGTGGAGTGCAAGAGTGCCTGTTTCTCAAAAGCAGAGTGTTTTTCTTGTAAGGCCGACTGGGGTTTAATACAACTTCCTAAACGGAGTTGAATCACATTCAGTTTCAAGTTCTAGCATTAAGTGTTAATTCAGGGTCAGAACACCACTATTGTGCTATTCTGGCCATAAACAGTGCAAATAGCACTCGCGTCTGTTGCCAGCAAATACAGTGTATTGGACTGAAGAGAAGCTCCTGTTTTACTTAGTTACAAATACTGAGTTGAACTAGATATGCCCCGTTTGTGTAGGAAGCACAGTTCTTTTTTTCTGAGCTAGCTCACTGTACTGGCTCTATAGAAAACACAGTGGAGTGCAAGAGTGCCTGTTTCTCAAAAGCAGAGTGTTTTTCTTGTAAGGCCACTGGGGTTTAATACAACTTCCTAAACGGAGTTGAATCACATCCAGTTTCAAGTTCTAGCATTAAGTGTTAATTCAGGGTAAGAACACCACTATTGTGCTATTCTGGCCATAAACAGTGCAAATAGCACTCGTGTTTGTTCCCAGCAAATACAGTGTATTAGACTGAAGAGAAGCTCCTGTTTTACTTAGTTTCCAATACTGAGTTGAACTAGATATGCCCCGTTTGTGTAGGAAGCACAGTTCTTTTGTTCTGAGCTAGCTCACTGTACTGGCCCTATAGGAAACACAGTGGAGTGCAAGAGTGCCTGTTTCTCAAAAGCAGAGTGTTTTTGTTGTAAGGCCGACTGGGGTTTAATACAACTTCCTAAATGGAGTTGAATCACATTCAGTTTCAAGTTCTAACATTAAGTGTTAATTCAGGGTAAGAACACCACTATTGTGCTATTCTGGCCATAAACAGTGCAAATAGCACTCGCGTCTGTTGCCAGCAAATACAGTGTATTGGACTGAAGAGAAGCTCCTGTTTTACTTAGTTTCCAATACTGAGTTGAACTAGATATGCCCCGTTTGTGTAGGAAGCACAGTTCTTTTGTTCTGAACTAGCTCACTGTACTGTCCCTATAGGAAACACAGTGGAGTGCAAGAGTGCCTATTTCTCAAAAGCAGAGTGTTTTTCTTGTAAGGCCGACTGGGTTTTAATACAACTTTGTAAACGGAGTTGAATCACATTCAACAGTGGAGTGCAAGAGTGCCTGTTTCTCAAAAGCAGAGTGTTTTTCTTGTAAGGCCGACTGGGGTTTAATACAACTTCCTAAACGGAGTTGAATCACATTCAGTTTCAAGTTCTAGCATTAAGTGTTAATTCAGGGTCAGAACACCACTATTGTGCTATTCTGGCCATAAACAGTGCAAATAGCACTCGCGTTTGTTCCCAGCAAATACAGTGTATTGGACTGAAGAGAAGCTCCTGTTTTACTTAGTTTCCAATACTGAGTTGAACTAGATATGCCCCGTTTGTGTAGGAAGCACAGTTCTTTTTTTCTGAGCTAGCTCACTGTACTGGCTCTATAGGAAACACAGTGGAGTGCAAGAGTGCCTGTTTCTCAAAAGCAGAGTGTTTTTCTTGTAAGGCCACTGGGGTTTAATACAACTTCCTAAACGGAGTTGAATCACATCCAGTTTCAAGTTCTAGCATTAAGTGTTAATTCAGGGTAAGAACACCACTATTGTGCTATTCTGGCCATAAACAGTGCAAATAGCACTCGCGTCTGTTCCCAGCAAATACAGTGTATTTTACTGAAGAGAAGCTCCTGTTTTACTTAGTTTCCAATACTGAGTTGAACTAGATATGCCCCGTTTGTGTAGGAAGCACAGTTCTTTTGTTCTGAGCTAGCTCACTGTACTGGCCCTTTAGGAAACACAGTGGAGTGCAAGAGTGCCTGTTCTCAAAAGCAGAGTGTTTTTCTTGTAAGGCCGACGGGGGATTAACACAACTTCCTAAGCGGAGTTGAATCACATTCAGTTTCAAGTTCTAGCATTAAGTGTTAATTCAGGGTAAGAACACCACTATTGTGTTATTCTGGCCATAAACATTGCAAATAGCACTCGCGTCTGTTCCCAGCAAATACAGTGTATTGGACTGAAGAGAAGATCCTGTTTTACTTAGTTTCCAATACTGAGTTGAACTAGATATGCCCCGTTTGTGTAGGAAGCACAGTTCTTTTGTTCTGAGCTAGCTCACTGTACTGGCCCTATAGGAAACACAGTGGAGTGCAAGAGTGCCTGTTTCTCAAAAGCAGAGTGTTTTTCTTGTAAGGCCGACTGGGGTTTAATACAACTTCGTAAATGGAGTTGAATCACATTCATTTTCAAGTTAAAGCATTAAGTGTTAATTCAGGGTAAGAACACCACTATTGTGCTATTCTGGCCATAAACAGTGCAAATAGCACTCGCGTTTTTTCCCAGCAAATACAGTGTATTAGACTGAAGAGAAGCTCCTGTTTTACTTAGTTACCAATACTTAGTTGAACTAGATATGCCCCGTTTGTGTAGGAAGCACAGTTCTTCTGTTCTGAGCTAGCTCACTGTACTGGCCCTATAGGAAACACAGTGGAGTGCAAGAGTGCCTGTTTCTGAAAAGCAGAGTGTTTTGGTTGTAAATCCGACTGGGGTTTAATACAACTTCCTAAATGGAGTTGAATCATATTCAGTTTCAAGTTCTAGCATTAAGTGTTAATTCAGGGTCAGAACACCACTATTGTGCTATTCTGGCCATAAACAGTGCAAATAGCACTCGCGTCTGTTCCCAGCAAATACAGTGTATTGGACTGAAGAGAAGCTCCTGTTTTACTTAGTTTCCAATACTGAGTTGAACTAGATATGCCCCGTTTGTGTAGGAAGCACAGTTCTTTTGTTCTGAGCTAGCTCACTGTACTGGCCCTATAGGAAACACAGTGGAGTGCAAGAGTGCCTGTTTCTCAAAAGCAGAGTGCTTTCCTTGTAAGGCCGACTGGGGTTTAATACAACTTCCTAAACGGAGTTGAATCACATTCAGTTTCAAGTTCTAGCATTAAGTGTTAATTCAGGGTCAGAACACCACTATTGTGCTATTCTGGCCATAAACAGTGCAAATAGCACTCGCGTCTGTTCCCAGCAAATACAGTGTATTGGACTGAAGAGAAGCTCCTGTTTTACTTAGTTTCCAATACTGAGTTGAACTAGATATGCCCCGTTTGTGTAGGAAGCACAGTTCTTTTGTTCTGAGCTAGCTCAGTGTACTGGCCCTATAGGAAACACAGTGGAGTGCAAGAGTGCCTGTTCTCAAAAGCAGAGTGTTTTTCTTGTAAGGCCGACGGGGGTTTAACACAACTTCCTAAGCGGAGTTGAATCACATTCAGTTTCAAGTTCTAGCATTAAGTGTTAATTCAGGGTAAGAACACCACTATTGTGTTATTCTGGCCATAAACATTGCAAATAGCACTCGCGTCTGTTCCCAGCAAATACAGTGTATTGGACTGAAGAGAAGCTCCTGTTTTACTTAGTTTCCAATACTGAGTTGAACTAGATATGCCCCGTTTGTGTAGGAAGCACAGTTCTTTTGTTCTGAGCTAGCTCACTGTACTGGCCCTATAGGAAACACAGTGGAGTACAAGAGTGCCTGTTTCTCAAAAGCAGAGTGTTTTTCTTGTAAGGCCGACTGGGGTTTAATACAACTTCGTAAACGGAGTTGAATCACATTCAGTTTCAAGTTCTAGCATTAAGTGTTAATTCAGGGTAAGAACACCACTATTGTGCTATTCTGGCCATAAACAGTGCAAAGAGCACTCGAGTCTGTTGCCAGCAAATACAGTGTATTAGACTGAAGGGAAGCTCCTGTTTTACTTAGTTTCCAATACTGAGTTGAACTAGATATGCCCCGTTTGTGTAGGAAGCACAGTTCTTTTGTTCTGAGCTAGCTCACTGTACTGGCCCTATAGGAAACACAGTGGAGTGCAAGAGTGCCTGTTTCTCAAAAGCAGAGTGTTTTTCTTGTAAGGCCGACTGGGGTTTAATACAACTTCCTAAACGGAGTTGAATCACATTCAATTTCAAGTTCTAGCATTAAGTGTTAATTCAGGGTAAGAACACCACTATTGTGCTATTCTGGCCATAAACAGTGCAAATAGCACTCGCGTCTGTTCCCAGCAAATACAGTGTATTAGACTGAAGAGAAGCTCCTGTTTTACTTAGTTACCAATACTGAGTTGAACTAGATATGCCCCGTTTGTGTAGGAAGCACAGTTCTTTTGTTCTGAGCTAGCTCACTGTACTGGCCCTATAGGAAACACAGTGGAGTGCAAGAGTGCCTGTTTCTGAAAAGCAGAGTGTTTTGGTTGTAAATCCGACTGGGGTTTAATACAACTTCCTAAATGGAGTTGAATCACATTCAGTTTCAATTTCTAACATTAAGTGTTAATTCAGGGTAAGAACACCACTATTGTGCTATTCTGGCCATAAACAGTGCAAATAGCACTCGCGTCTGTTCCCAGCAAATACAGTGTATTGGACTGAAGAGAAGCTCCTGTTTTACTTAGTTTCCAATACTGAGTTGAACTACATATGCCCCGTTTGTGTAGGAAGCACAGTTCTTTTGTTCTGAACTAGCTCATTGTACTGGCCCTATAGGAAACACAGTGGAGTGCAAGAGTGCCTATTTCTCAAAAGCAGAGTGTTTTTCTTATAAGGGCGACTGGGGTTTAATACAACTTTGTAAACGGAGTTGAATCATATTCAACAGTGGAGTGCAAGAGTGCCTGTTTCTCAAAAGCAGAGTGTTTTTCTTGTAAGGCCGACTGGGGTTTAATACAACTTCATAAACGGAGTTGAATCACATTCAGTTTCAAGTTCTAGCATTAAGTGTTAATTCAGGGTCAGAACACCACTATTGTGCTATTCTGGCCATAAACAGTGCAAAAAGCACTCGCGTCTGTTCCCAGCAAATACAGTGTATTGGACTGAAGAGAAGCTCCTGTTTTACTTAGTTTCCAATACTGAGTTGAACTAGATATGCCCCGTTTGTGTAGGAAGCACAGTTCTTTTGTTCTGAGCTAGCTCACTGTACTGGCCCTATAGGAAACACAGTGGAGTGCAAGAGTGCCTGTTTCTCAAAAGCAGAGTGTTTTTCTTGTAAGGCCAACTGGGGTTTAATACAACTTCCTAAACGGAGTTGAATCACATCCAGTTTCAAGTTCTAGCATTACGTGTTAATTCAGGCTAAGAACACCACTATTGTGCTATTCTGGACATAAACAGTGCAAATAGCACTCGCGTCTGTTCCCAGCAAATACAGTGTATTGGACTGAAGAGAAGCTCCTGTTTTACTTAGTTTCCAATACTGAGTTGAACTAGATATGCCCCGTTTGTGTAGGAAGCACAGTTCTTTTGTTCTGAGCTAGCTCACTGTACTGGCCCTATAGGAAACACAGTGGAGTGCAAGAGTGCCTGTTCTCAAAAGCAGAGTGTTTTTCTTGTAAGGCCGACGGGGGTTTAACGCAACTTCCTAAGCGGAGTTGAATCACATTCAGTTTCAAGTTCTAGCATTAAGTGTTAATTCAGGGTAAGAACACCACTATTGTGTTATTCTGGCCATAAACATTGCAAATAGCACTCGCGTCTGTTCCCAGCAAATACAGTGTATTGGACTGAAGAGAAGCTCCTGTTTTACTTAGTTTCAAATACTGAGTTGAACTAGATATGCCCCGTTTGTGTAGGAAGCACAGTTCTTTTGTTCTGAGCTAGCTCACTGTACTGGCCCTATAGGAAACACAGTGGAGTGCAAGAGTGCCTGTTTCTCAAAAGCAGAGTGTTTTTCTTGTAAGGCCGACTGGGGTTTAATACAACTTCGTAAACGGAGTTGAATCACATTCAGTTTCAAGTTCTAGCAGTAAGTGTTAATTCAGGGTAAGAACACCACTATTGTGCTATTCTGGCAATAAACAGTGCAAATAGCACTCGCGTCTGTTCCCAGCAAATACAGTGTATTAGACTGAAGAGAAGCTCCTGTTTTACTTAGTTTCCAATACTGAGTTGAACTAGATATGCCCCGTTTGTGTAGGAAGCACAGTTCTTTTGTTCTGAGCTAGCTCACTGTACTGGCCCTATAGGAAACACAGTGGAGTGCAAGAGTGCCTGTTTCTCAAAAGCAGAGTGTTTTTCTTGTAAGGCCGACTGGGGTTTAATACAACTTTGTAAACGGAGTTGAATCACATTCAACATTGGTGTGCAAGAGTGCCTGTTTCTCAAAAGCAGAGTGTTTTTCTTGTAAGGCCGACTGGGGTTTAATACAACTTCATAAACGGAGTTGAATCACATTCAGTTTCAAGTTCTAGCATTAAGTGTTAATTCAGGGTCAGAACACCACTATTGTGCTATTCTGGCCATAAACAGTGCAAATAGCACTCGCGTCTGTTCCCAGCAAATACAGTGTATTGGACTGAAGAGAAGCTCCTGTTTTACTTAGTTTCCAATACTGAGTTGAACTAGATATGCCCCGTTTGTGTAGGAAGCACAGTTCTTTTGTTCTGAGCTAGCTCACTGTACTGGCCCTATAGGAAACACAGTGGAGTGCAAGAGTGCCTGTTTCTCAAAAGCAGAGTGTTTTCCTTGTAAGGCCGACTGGGGTTTAATACAACTTCCTAAACGGAGTTGAATCACATTCAGTTTCAATTTCTAGCATTAAGTGTTAATTCAGGGTCAGAACACCACTATTGTGCTATTCTGGCCATAAACAGTGCAAATAGCACTCGCGTCTGTTCCCAGCAAATACAGTGTATTGGACTGAAGAGAAGCTCCTGTTTTACTTAGTTTCCAATACTGAGTTGAACTAGATATGCCCCGTTTGTGTAGGAAGCACAGTTCTTTTGTTCTGAGCTAGCTCACTGTACTGGCCCTATAGGAAACACAGTGGAGTTCAAGAGTGCCTGTGCTCAAAAGCAGAGTGTTTTTGTTGTAAGGCCGACGGGGGTTTAACACAACTTCCTAAGCGGAGTTGAATCACATTCAGTTTCAAGTTCTAGCATTAAGTGTTAATTCAGGGTAAGAACACCACTATTGTGTTATTCTGGCCATAAACAGTACAAATAGCACTCTCGTCTGTTCCCAGCAAATACAGTATATTGGACTGAAGAGAAGCTCCTGTTTTACTTAGTTTCCAATACTTAGTTGAACTAGATATGCCCCGTTTGTGTAGGAAGCACAGTTCTTTTGTTCTGAGCTAGCTCACTGTACTGGCCCTATAGGAAACACAGAGGAGTGCAAGAGTGCCTGTTTCTCAAAAGCAGAATGTTTTTCCTGTAAGGCCGACTGGGGTTTAATACAACTTCCTAAATGGAGTTGAATCACATTCAGTTTCAAGTTCTAGCATTAAGTGTTAATTCAGGGTCAGAACACCACTATTGTGCTATTCTGTCCATAAACAGTGCAAATAGCACTCGCGTCTGTTCCCAGCAAATACAGTGTATTGGACTGAAGAGAAGCTCCTGTTTTGCTTAGTTTCCAATACTGAGTTGAACTAGATATGCCCCGTTTGTGTAGGAAGCACAGTTCTTTTGTTCTGAGCTAGCTCACTGTACTAGCCCTATAGGAAACACAGTGGAGTGCAAGAGTGTCTGTTCCTCAAAAGCAGAGTGTTTTTCTTGTAATGCCGACTGGGGATTAATACAACTTCGTAAACGGAGTTGAATCACATTCAGTTTCAAGTTCTAGCATTAAGTGTTAATTCAGGGTAAGATCACCACTATTGTGCTATTCTGGCCATAAACAGTGCAAATAGCACTCGCGTCTGTTGCCAGCAAATACAGTGTATTAGACTGAAGAGAAGCTCCTGTTTTGCTTAGTTTCCAATACTGAGTTGAACTAGATATGCCCCGTTTGTGTAGGAAGCACAGTTCTTTTGTTCTGAGCTAGCTCACTGTACTGGTTCTATAGGAAACACAGTGGAGTGCAAGAGTGCCTGTTTCTCAAAAGCAGAGTGTTTTTCCTGTAAGGCCGACTGGGGTTTAATACAACTTCCTAAATGGAGTTGAATCACATTCAGTTTCAAGTTCTAGCATTAAGTGTTAATTCAGGGTCAGAACACCACTATTGTGCTATTCTGTCCATAAACAGTGCAAATAGCACTCGCGTCTGTTCCCAGCAAATACAGTGTATTGGACTGAAGAGAAGCTCCTGTTTTGCTTAGTTTCCAATACTGAGTTGAACTAGATATGCCCCGTTTGTGTAGGAAGCACAGTTCTTTTGTTCTGAGCTAGCTCACTGTACTGGCCCTATAGGAAACACAGTAGAGTGCAAGAGTGCCTGTTTCTCAAAAGCAGAGTGTTTTTATTGTAAGGCCGACTGGGGTTTAATACAACTTCGTAAACGGAGTTGAATCACATTCAGTTTCAAGTTCTAGCATTAAGTGTTAATTCAGGGTAAGAACACCACTATTGTGCTATTCTGGCAATAAACAGTGCAAATAGCACTCGCGTCTGTTCCCAGCAAATACAGTGTATTAGACTGAAGAGAAGCTCCTGTTTTACTTAGTTTCCAATACTGAGTTGAACTAGATATGCCCCGTTTGTGTAGGAAGCACAGTTCTTTTGTTCTGAGCTAGCTCACTGTACTGGCCCTATAGGAAACACAGTGGAGTGCAAGAGTGCCTGTTTCTCAAAAGCAGAGTGTTTTTCTTGTAAGGCCGACTGGGGTTTAATACAACTTTGTAAACGGAGTTGAATCACATTCAACATTGGTGTGCAAGAGTGCCTGTTTCTCAAAAGCAGAGTGTTTTTCTTGTAAGGCCGACTGGGGTTTAATACAACTTCATAAACTGAGTTGAATCACATTCAGTTTCAAGTTCTAGCATTAAGTGTTAATTCAGGGTCAGAACACCACTATTGTTCTATTCTGGCCATAAACAGTGCAAATAGCACTCGCGTCTGTTCCCAGCAAATACAGTGTATTGGACTGAAGAGAAGCTCCTGTTTTACTTAGTTTCCAATACTGAGTTTAAATAGATATGCCCCGTTTGTGTAGGAAGCACAGTTCTTTTGTTCTGAGCTAGCTCACTGTACTGGCCCTATAGGAAACACAGTGGAGTGCAAGAGTGCCTGTTTCTCAAAAGCAGAGTGCTTTTCTTGTAAGGCCGACGGGGGTTTAATACAACTTCCTAAACGGAGTTGAATCACATTCAGTTTCAAGTTCTAGCATTAAGTGTTAATTCAGGGTCAGAACACCACTATTGTGCTATTCTGGCCATAAACCGTGCAAATAGCACTCGCGTCTGTTCCCAGCAAATACAGTGTATTGGACTGAAGAGAAGCTCCTGTTTTACTTAGTTTCCAATACTGAGTTGAACTAGATATGCCCCGTTTGTGTAGGAAGCACAGTTCTTTTGTTCTGAGCTAGCTCACTGTACTGGCCCTATAGGAAACACAGTGGAGTGCAAGAGTGCCTGTTTCTCAAAAGCAGAGTATTTTTCTTGTAAGGCCGACTGGGGTTTAATACAACTTCATAAACGGAGTTGAATCAGATTCAACAGTGGAGTGCGAGAGTGCCTGTTTCTCAAAAGCAGAGTGTTTTTATTGTAAGGCCGACTGGGGTTTAATACAACTTCCTAAACGGAGTTGAATCACATTCAGTTTCAAGTTCTAGCATTAAGTGTTAATTCAGGGTCAGAACACCACTATTGTGCTATTCTGGCCATAAACAGTGCAAATAGCACTCGCGTCTGTTCCCAGCAAATACAGTGTATTGGACTGAAGAGAAGCTCCTGTTTTACTTAGTTTCCAATACTGAGTTGAACTAGATATGCCCCGTTTGTGTAGGAAGCACAGTTCTTTTGTTCTGAGCTAGCTCACTGTACTGGCCCTATAGGAAACACAGTGGAGTGCAAGAGTGCCTGTTTCTCAAAAGCAGAGTGTTTTCCTTGTAAGGCCGACTGGGGTTTAATACAACTTCCTAAACGGAGTTGAATCACATTCAGTTTCAAGTTCTAGCATTAAGTGTTAATTCAGGGTCAGAACACCACTATTGTGCTATTCTGGCCATAAACAGTGCAAATAGCACTCGCGTCTGTTCCCAGCAAATACAGTGTATTGGACTGAAGAGAAGCTCCTGTTTTACTTAGTTTCCAATACTGAGTTGAACTAGATATGCCCCGTTTGTGTAGGAAGCACAGTTCTTTTGTTCTGAGCTAGCTCACTGTACTGGCCCTATAGGAAACACAGTGGAGTTCAAGAGTGCCTGTGCTCAAAAGCAGAGTGTTTTTCTTGTAAGGCCGACGGGGGTTTAACACAACTTCCTAAGCGGAGTTGAATCACATTCAGTTTCAAGTTCTAGCATTAAGTGTTAATTCAGGGTAAGATCACCACTATTGTGCTATTCTGGCCATAAACAGTGCAAATAGCACTCGCGTCTGTTGCCAGCAAATACAGTGTATTAGACTGAAGAGAAGCTCCTGTTTTGCTTAATTTCCAATACTGAGTTGAACTAGATATGCCCCGTTTGTGTAGGAAGCACAGTTCTTTTGTTCTGAGCTAGCTCACTGTACTGGCCCTATAGGAAACACAGTGGAGTGCAAGAGTGCCTGTTTCTCAAAAGCAGAGTGTTTTTCCTGTAAGGCCGACTGGGGTTTAATACAACTTCCTAAATGGAGTTGAATCACATTCAGTTTCAAGTTCTAGCATTAAGTGTTAATTCAGGGTCAGAACACCACTATTGTGCTATTCTGTCCATAAACAGTGCAAATAGCACTCGCGTCTGTTCCCAGCAAATACAGTGTATTGGACTGAAGAGAAGCTCCTGTTTTGCTTAGTTTCCAATACTGAGTTGAACTAGATATGCCCCGTTTGTGTAGGAAGCACAGTTCTTTTGTTCTGAGCTAGCTCACTGTACTAGCCCTATAGGAAACACAGTGGAGTGCAAGAGTGTCTGTTCCTCAAAAGCAGAGTGTTTTTCTTGTAATGCCGACTGGGGATTAATACAACTTCGTAAACGGAGTTGAATCACATTCAGTTTCAAGTTCTAGCATTAAGTGTTAATTCAGGGTGAGAACACCACTATTGTGCTATTCTGGCCATAAACAGTGCAAATAGCACTCGCGTCTGTTGCCAGCAAATACAGTGTATTAGACTGAAGAGAAGCTCCTGTTTTGCTTAGTTTCCAATACTGAGTTGAAATAGATATGCCCCGTTTGTGTAGGAAGCACAGTTCTTTTGTTCTGAGCTAGCTCACTGTACTGGCCCTATAGGAAACACAGTAGAGTGCAAGAGTGCCTGTTTCTCAAAAGCAGAGTGTTTTTCTTGTAAGGCCGACTGGGGTTTAATACAACTTCCTAAACGGAGTTGAATCACATCAGTTTCAAGTTCTAGCATTAAGTGTTAATTCAGGGTAAGATCACCACTATTGTGCTATTCTGGCCATAAACAGTGCAAATAGCACTCGCGTCTGTTGCCAGCAAATACAGTGTATTAGACTGAAGAGAAGCTCCTGTTTTGCTTAATTTCCAATACTGAGTTGAACTAGATATGCCCCGTTTGTGTAGGAAGCACAGTTCTTTTGTTCTGAGCTAGCTCACTGTACTGGCCCTATAGGAAACACAGTGGAGTGCAAGAGTGCCTGTTTCTCAAAAGCAGAGTGTTTTTCCTGTAAGGCCGACTGGGGTTTAATACAACTTCCTAAATGGAGTTGAATCACATTCAGTTTCAAGTTCTAGCATTAAGTGTTAATTCAGGGTCAGAACACCACTATTGTGCTATTCTGTCCATAAACAGTGCAAATAGCACTCGCGTCTGTTCCCAGCAAATACAGTGTATTGGACTGAAGAGAAGCTCCTGTTTTGCTTAGTTTCCAATACTGAGTTGAACTAGATATGCCCCGTTTGTGTAGGAAGCACAGTTCTTTTGTTCTGAGCTAGCTCACTGTACTAGCCCTATAGGAAACACAGTGGAGTGCAAGAGTGTCTGTTCCTCAAAAGCAGAGTGTTTTTCTTGTAATGCCGACAGGGGATTAATACAACTTCGTAAACGGAGTTGAATCACATTCAGTTTCAAGTTCTAGCATTAAGTGTTAATTCAGGGTGAGAACACCACTATTGTGCTATTCTGGCCATAAACAGTGCAAATAGCACTCGCGTCTGTTGCCAGCAAATACAGTGTATTAGACTGAAGAGAAGCTCCTGTTTTGCTTAGTTTCCAATACTGAGTTGAAATAGATATGCCCCGTTTGTGTAGGAAGCACAGTTCTTTTGTTCTGAGCTAGCTCACTGTACTGGCCCTATAGGAAACACAGTAGAGTGCAAGAGTGCCTGTTTCTCAAAAGCAGAGTGTTTTTCTTGTAAGGCCGACTGGGGTTTAATACAACTTCCTAAACGGAGTTGAATCACATCAGTTTCAAGTTCTAGCATTAAGTGTTAATTCAGGGTAAGAACACCACTATTGTGCTATTCTGGCCATAAACAGTGCAAATAGCACTCGCGTCTGTTCCCAGCAAATACAGTGTATTGGACTGAAGAGAAGCTCCTGTTTTACTTAGTTTCCAATACTGAGTTGAACTAGATATGCCCCGTTTGTGTAGGAAGCACAGTTCTTTTGTTCTGAGCTAGCTCACTGTACTGGCCCTATAGGAAACACAGTGGAGTGCAAGAGTGCCTGTTTCTCAAAAGCAGAGTGTTTTTCTTGTAAGGCCGACTGGGGTTTAATACAACTTCCTAAACGGAGTTGAATCACATTCAGTTTCAAGTTCTAGCATTAAGTGTTAATTCAGGGTAAGAACACCACTATTGTGCTATTCTGGCCATAAACAGTGCAAATAGCACTCGCGTCTGTTCCCAGCAAATACAGTGTATTGGACTGAAGAGAAGCTCCTGTTTTACTTTGTTTGCAATACTGAGTTGAACTAGATATGCCCCGTTTGTGTAGGAAGCACAGTTCTTTTGTTCTGAGCTAGCTCACTGTACTGGCCCTATAGGAAACACAGTGGAGTGCAAGAGTGCCTGTTTCTCAAAAGCAGAGTGTTTTTCTTGTAAGGCCGACTGGGATTTAATACAACTTCCTAAACGGAGTTGAATCACATTCAGTTTCAAGTTCTATCATTAAGTGTTAATTCAGGGTAAGAACACCACTATTGTGCTATTCTGGCCATAAAAAGTGCAAATAGCACTCGCGTCTGTTCCCAGCAAATACAGTGTATTAGACTGAAGAGAAGCTCCTGTTTTACTTAGTTTCCAATACTGAGTTGAACTAGATATGCCCCGTTTGTGTAGGAAGCACAGTTCTTTTGTTCTGAGCTAGCTCACTGTACTGGCCCTATAGGAAACACAGTGGAGTGCAAGAGTGCCTGTTTCTCAAAAGCAGAGTGTTTTTCCTGTAAGGCCGACTGGGGTTTAATACAACTTCCTAAATGGAGTTGAATCACATTCAGTTTCAAGTTCTAGCATTAAGTGTTAATTCAGGGTAAGAACACCACTATTGTGCTATTCTGGCAATAAACAGTGCAAATAGCACTCGCGTCTGTTCCCAGCAAATACAGTGTATTAGACTGAAGAGAAGCTCCTGTTTTACTTAGTTTCCAATACTGAGTTGAACTAGATATGCCCCGTTTGTGTAGGAAGCACAGTTCTTTTGTTCTGAGCTAGCTCACTGTACTGGCCCTATAGGAAACACAGTGGAGTGCAAGAGTGCCTGTTTCTCAAAAGCAGAGTGTTTTTCTTGTAAGGCCGACTGGGGTTTAATACAACTTTGTAAACGGAGTTGAATCACATTCAACATTGGTGTGCAAGAGTGCCTGTTTCTCAAAAGCAGAGTGTTTTTCTTGTAAGGCCGACTGGGGTTTAATACAACTTCATAAACTGAGTTGAATCACATTCAGTTTCAAGTTCTAGCATTAAGTGTTAATTCAGGGTCAGAACACCACTATTGTTCTATTCTGGCCATAAACAGTGCAAATAGCACTCGCGTCTGTTCCCAGCAAATACAGTGTATTGGACTGAAGAGAAGCTCCTGTTTTACTTAGTTTCCAATACTGAGTTTAAATAGATATGCCCCGTTTGTGTAGGAAGCACAGTTCTTTTGTTCTGAGCTAGCTCACTGTACTGGCCCTATAGGAAACACAGTGGAGTGCAAGAGTGCCTGTTTCTCAAAAGCAGAGTGCTTTTCTTGTAAGGCCGACGGGGGTTTAATACAACTTCCTAAACGGAGTTGAATCACATTCAGTTTCAAGTTCTAGCATTAAGTGTTAATTCAGGGTCAGAACACCACTATTGTGCTATTCTGGCCATAAACCGTGCAAATAGCACTCGCGTCTGTTCCCAGCAAATACAGTGTATTGGACTGAAGAGAAGCTCCTGTTTTACTTAGTTTCCAATACTGAGTTGAACTAGATATGCCCCGTTTGTGTAGGAAGCACAGTTCTTTTGTTCTGAGCTAGCTCACTGTACTGGCCCTATAGGAAACACAGTGGAGTGCAAGAGTGCCTGTTTCTCAAAAGCAGAGTATTTTTCTTGTAAGGCCGACTGGGGTTTAATACAACTTCATAAACGGAGTTGAATCAGATTCAACAGTGGAGTGCGAGAGTGCCTGTTTCTCAAAAGCAGAGTGTTTTTATTGTAAGGCCGACTGGGGTTTAATACAACTTCCTAAACGGAGTTGAATCACATTCAGTTTCAAGTTCTAGCATTAAGTGTTAATTCAGGGTCAGAACACCACTATTGTGCTATTCTGGCCATAAACAGTGCAAATAGCACTCGCGTCTGTTCCCAGCAAATACAGTGTATTGGACTGAAGAGAAGCTCCTGTTTTACTTAGTTTCCAATACTGAGTTGAACTAGATATGCCCCGTTTGTGTAGGAAGCACAGTTCTTTTGTTCTGAGCTAGCTCACTGTACTGGCCCTATAGGAAACACAGTGGAGTGCAAGAGTGCCTGTTTCTCAAAAGCAGAGTGTTTTCCTTGTAAGGCCGACTGGGGTTTAATACAACTTCCTAAACGGAGTTGAATCACATTCAGTTTCAAGTTCTAGCATTAAGTGTTAATTCAGGGTCAGAACACCACTATTGTGCTATTCTGGCCATAAACAGTGCAAATAGCACTCGCGTCTGTTCCCAGCAAATACAGTGTATTGGACTGAAGAGAAGCTCCTGTTTTACTTAGTTTCCAATACTGAGTTGAACTAGATATGCCCCGTTTGTGTAGGAAGCACAGTTCTTTTGTTCTGAGCTAGCTCACTGTACTGGCCCTATAGGAAACACAGTGGAGTTCAAGAGTGCCTGTGCTCAAAAGCAGAGTGTTTTTCTTGTAAGGCCGACGGGGGTTTAACACAACTTCCTAAGCGGAGTTGAATCACATTCAGTTTCAAGTTCTAGCATTAAGTGTTAATTCAGGGTAAGATCACCACTATTGTGCTATTCTGGCCATAAACAGTGCAAATAGCACTCGCGTCTGTTGCCAGCAAATACAGTGTATTAGACTGAAGAGAAGCTCCTGTTTTGCTTAATTTCCAATACTGAGTTGAACTAGATATGCCCCGTTTGTGTAGGAAGCACAGTTCTTTTGTTCTGAGCTAGCTCACTGTACTGGCCCTATAGGAAACACAGTGGAGTGCAAGAGTGCCTGTTTCTCAAAAGCAGAGTGTTTTTCCTGTAAGGCCGACTGGGGTTTAATACAACTTCCTAAATGGAGTTGAATCACATTCAGTTTCAAGTTCTAGCATTAAGTGTTAATTCAGGGTCAGAACACCACTATTGTGCTATTCTGTCCATAAACAGTGCAAATAGCACTCGCGTCTGTTCCCAGCAAATACAGTGTATTGGACTGAAGAGAAGCTCCTGTTTTGCTTAGTTTCCAATACTGAGTTGAACTAGATATGCCCCGTTTGTGTAGGAAGCACAGTTCTTTTGTTCTGAGCTAGCTCACTGTACTAGCCCTATAGGAAACACAGTGGAGTGCAAGAGTGTCTGTTCCTCAAAAGCAGAGTGTTTTTCTTGTAATGCCGACTGGGGATTAATACAACTTCGTAAACGGAGTTGAATCACATTCAGTTTCAAGTTCTAGCATTAAGTGTTAATTCAGGGTGAGAACACCACTATTGTGCTATTCTGGCCATAAACAGTGCAAATAGCACTCGCGTCTGTTGCCAGCAAATACAGTGTATTAGACTGAAGAGAAGCTCCTGTTTTGCTTAGTTTCCAATACTGAGTTGAAATAGATATGCCCCGTTTGTGTAGGAAGCACAGTTCTTTTGTTCTGAGCTAGCTCACTGTACTGGCCCTATAGGAAACACAGTAGAGTGCAAGAGTGCCTGTTTCTCAAAAGCAGAGTGTTTTTCTTGTAAGGCCGACTGGGGTTTAATACAACTTCCTAAACGGAGTTGAATCACATCAGTTTCAAGTTCTAGCATTAAGTGTTAATTCAGGGTAAGATCACCACTATTGTGCTATTCTGGCCATAAACAGTGCAAATAGCACTCGCGTCTGTTGCCAGCAAATACAGTGTATTAGACTGAAGAGAAGCTCCTGTTTTGCTTAATTTCCAATACTGAGTTGAACTAGATATGCCCCGTTTGTGTAGGAAGCACAGTTCTTTTGTTCTGAGCTAGCTCACTGTACTGGCCCTATAGGAAACACAGTGGAGTGCAAGAGTGCCTGTTTCTCAAAAGCAGAGTGTTTTTCCTGTAAGGCCGACTGGGGTTTAATACAACTTCCTAAATGGAGTTGAATCACATTCAGTTTCAAGTTCTAGCATTAAGTGTTAATTCAGGGTCAGAACACCACTATTGTGCTATTCTGTCCATAAACAGTGCAAATAGCACTCGCGTCTGTTCCCAGCAAATACAGTGTATTGGACTGAAGAGAAGCTCCTGTTTTGCTTAGTTTCCAATACTGAGTTGAACTAGATATGCCCCGTTTGTGTAGGAAGCACAGTTCTTTTGTTCTGAGCTAGCTCACTGTACTAGCCCTATAGGAAACACAGTGGAGTGCAAGAGTGTCTGTTCCTCAAAAGCAGAGTGTTTTTCTTGTAATGCCGACAGGGGATTAATACAACTTCGTAAACGGAGTTGAATCACATTCAGTTTCAAGTTCTAGCATTAAGTGTTAATTCAGGGTGAGAACACCACTATTGTGCTATTCTGGCCATAAACAGTGCAAATAGCACTCGCGTCTGTTGCCAGCAAATACAGTGTATTAGACTGAAGAGAAGCTCCTGTTTTGCTTAGTTTCCAATACTGAGTTGAAATAGATATGCCCCGTTTGTGTAGGAAGCACAGTTCTTTTGTTCTGAGCTAGCTCACTGTACTGGCCCTATAGGAAACACAGTAGAGTGCAAGAGTGCCTGTTTCTCAAAAGCAGAGTGTTTTTCTTGTAAGGCCGACTGGGGTTTAATACAACTTCCTAAACGGAGTTGAATCACATCAGTTTCAAGTTCTAGCATTAAGTGTTAATTCAGGGTAAGAACACCACTATTGTGCTATTCTGGCCATAAACAGTGCAAATAGCACTCGCGTCTGTTCCCAGCAAATACAGTGTATTGGACTGAAGAGAAGCTCCTGTTTTACTTAGTTTCCAATACTGAGTTGAACTAGATATGCCCCGTTTGTGTAGGAAGCACAGTTCTTTTGTTCTGAGCTAGCTCACTGTACTGGCCCTATAGGAAACACAGTGGAGTGCAAGAGTGCCTGTTTCTCAAAAGCAGAGTGTTTTTCTTGTAAGGCCGACTGGGGTTTAATACAACTTCCTAAACGGAGTTGAATCACATTCAGTTTCAAGTTCTAGCATTAAGTGTTAATTCAGGGTAAGAACACCACTATTGTGCTATTCTGGCCATAAACAGTGCAAATAGCACTCGCGTCTGTTCCCAGCAAATACAGTGTATTGGACTGAAGAGAAGCTCCTGTTTTACTTTGTTTGCAATACTGAGTTGAACTAGATATGCCCCGTTTGTGTAGGAAGCACAGTTCTTTTGTTCTGAGCTAGCTCACTGTACTGGCCCTATAGGAAACACAGTGGAGTGCAAGAGTGCCTGTTTCTCAAAAGCAGAGTGTTTTTCTTGTAAGGCCGACTGGGATTTAATACAACTTCCTAAACGGAGTTGAATCACATTCAGTTTCAAGTTCTATCATTAAGTGTTAATTCAGGGTAAGAACACCACTATTGTGCTATTCTGGCCATAAAAAGTGCAAATAGCACTCGCGTCTGTTCCCAGCAAATACAGTGTATTAGACTGAAGAGAAGCTCCTGTTTTACTTAGTTTCCAATACTGAGTTGAACTAGATATGCCCCGTTTGTGTAGGAAGCACAGTTCTTTTGTTCTGAGCTAGCTCACTGTACTGGCCCTATAGGAAACACAGTGGAGTGCAAGAGTGCCTGTTTCTCAAAAGCAGAGTGTTTTTCCTGTAAGGCCGACTGGGGTTTAATACAACTTCCTAAATGGAGTTGAATCACATTCAGTTTCAAGTTCTAGCATTAAGTGTTAATTCAGGGTCAGAACACAACTATTGTGCTATTCTGTCCATAAACAGTGCAAATAGCACTCGCGTCTGTTCCCAGCAAATACAGTGTATTGGACTGAAGAGAAGCTCCTGTTTTGCTTAGTTTCCAATACTGAGTTGAACTAGATATGCCCCGTTTGTGTAGGAAGCACAGTTCTTTTGTTCTGAGCTAGCTCGCTGTACTGGCCCTATAGGAAACACAGTGGAGTGCAAGAGTGCCTGTTTCTCAAAAGCAGAGTGTTTTTCTTGTAAGGCCGACTGGGGTTTAATACAACTTCCTAAACGGAGTTGAATCACATTCAGTTTCAATTTCTTGCATTAAGTGTTAATTCAGGGTAAGAACACCACTATTGTGCTATTCTGGCCATGAACAGTGCAAATAGCACTCGCGTATGTTCCCAGCAAATACAGTGTATTGGACTGAAGAGAAGCTCCTGTTTTACTTAGTTTCCAATACTGAGTTGAACTAGATATGCCCCGTTTGTGTAGGAAGCACAGTTCTTTTGTTCTGAGCCAGCTCACTGTACTGGCCCTATAGGAAACACAGTGGAGTGCAAGAGTGCCTGTTTCTCAAAAGCAGAATATTTTTCTTGTAAGGCCGACTGGGTTTAATACAACTTCCTAAACGGAGTTGAATCACAATCAGTTTCAAGTTCTAGCATTAAGTGTTAATTCAGGGTAAGAACACCACTATTGTGCTACTCTGGCCATAAACAGTGCAAATAGCACTCACGTGTGTTGCCAGCAAATACAGTGTATTAGACTGAAGAGAAGCTCCTGTTTTGCTTAGTATCCAATACTGAGTTGAACTAGATATGCCCCGTTTGTGTAGGAAGCACAGTTCTTTTGTTCTGAGCTAGCTCACTGTACTGGCCCTATAGGAAACACAGTGGAGCGCAAGAGTACCTGTTTCTCAAAAGCAGAGTGTTTTTCTTGTAAGGCCGACTGGGGTTTAATACAACTTCCTAAACGGAGTTGAATCACATTCAGTTTCAAGTTCTAGCATTAAGTGTTAATTCAGGGTCAGAACACCACTATTGTGCTATTCTGGCCATAAACAGTGCAAATAGCACTCGCGTCTGTTCCCAGCAAATACAGTGTATTGGACTGAAGAGAAGCTCCTGTTTTACTTAGTTTCCAATACTGAGTTGAACTAGATATGCCCCGTTTGTGTAGGAAGCACAGTTCTTTTGTTCTGAGCTAGCTCACTGTACTGGCCCTATAGGAATCACAGTGGAGTGCAAGAGTGCCTGTTTCTCAAAAGCAGAGTGTTTTCCTTGTAAGGCCGACTGGGGTTTAATACAACTTCCTAAACGGAGTTGAATCAAATTCAGTTTCAAGTTCTAGCATTAAGTGTTAATTCAGGGTAAGAACACCACTATTGTGCTATTCTGGCCATAAACAGTGCAAATAGCACTCGCGTGTGTTCCCAGCAAGTACAGTGTATTTGACTGAAGAGAAGCTCCTGTTTTACTTAGTTTCCAATACTGAGTTGAACTAGATATGCCCCGTTTGTGTAGGATGCACAGTTCTTTTGTTCTGAGCTAGCTCACTGTACTGGCCCTATAGGAAACACAGTGGAGTGCAAGAGTGCCTGTTTCTCAAAAGCAGAGTGTTTTTCCTGTAAGGCCGACTGGGGTTTAACACAACTTCCTAAACGTAGTTGAATCACATTCAGTTTCAAGTTCTAGCATTAAGTGTTAATTCAGGGTCAGAACACCACTATTGTGCTATTCTGTCCATAAACAGTGCAAATAGCACTCGCGTCTGTTCCCAGCAAATACAGTGTATTGGACTGAAGAGAAGCTCCTGTTTTGCTTAGTTTCCAATACTGAGTTGAACTAGATATGCCCCGTTTGTGTAGGAAGCACAGTTCTTTTGTTCTGAGCTAGCTCACTGTACTGGCCCTATAGGAAACACAGTGGAGTGCAAGAGTGCCTGTTTCTCAAAAGCAGAGTGTTTTTCTTGTAAGGCCGACTGGGGTTTAACACAACTTCCTAAAGGGAGTTGAATCACATTCAGTTTCAAGTTCTAGCATTAAGTGTTAATTCAGGGTAAGAACACCACTATTGTGCTATTCTGGCCATAAACAGTGCAAATAGCACTCGCGTCTGTTCCCAGCAAATACAGTGTATTGGACTGAAGAGAAGCTCCTGTTTTACTTAGTTCCCAATACTGAGTTGAACTAGATATGCCCCGTTTGTGTAGGAAGCACAGTTCTTTTGTTCTGAGCTAGCTCACTGTACTAGCCCTATAGGAAACACAGTGGAGTGCAAGAGTGTCTGTTTCTCAAAAGCAGAGTGTTTTTCTTGTAATGCCGACTGGGGTTTAATACAACTTCCTAAACGGAGTTGAATCACATTCAGTTTCAAGTTCTATCATTAAGTGTTAATTCAGGGTAAGAACACCACTATTGTGCTATTCTGGCCATAAACAGTGCAAATAGCACTCGCGTCTCTTCCCAGCAAATACAGTGTATTGGACTGAAGAGAAGCTCCTGTTTTGCTTAGTTTCCAATACTGAGTTGAACTAGATATGCCCCGTTTGTGTAGGAAGCACAGTTCTTTTGTTCTGAGCTAGCTCACTGTACTGGCCCTATAGGAAACACAGTGGAGTGCAAGAGTGCCTGTTTCTCAAAAGCAGAGTGTTTTTCTTGTAAGGCCGACTGGGGTTTAATACAACTTCCTAAACGGAGTTGAATCACATTCAGTTTCAAGTTCTAGCATTAAGTGTTAATTCAGGGTAAGAACACCACTATTGTGCTATTCTGGCCATGAACAGTGCAAATAGCACTCGCGTCTGTTGCCAGCAAATACAGTGTCTTGGACTGAAGAGAAGCTCCTGTTTTACTTAGTTTCCAATACTGAGTTGAACTAGATATGCCCCGTTTGTGTAGGAAGCACAGTTCTTTTGTTCTGAGCCAGCTCACTGTACTGGCCCTATAGGAAACACAGTGGAGTGCAAGAGTGCCTGTTTCTCAAAAGCAGAATGTTTTTCTTGTAAGGCCGACTGGGTTTAATACAACTTCCTAAACGGAGTTGAATCACAATCAGTTTCAAGTTCTAGCATTAAGTGTTAATTCAGGGTAAGAACACCACTATTGTGCTATTCTGGCCATAAACAGTGCAAATAGCACTCACGTGTGTTGCCAGCAAATACAGTGTATTAGACTGAAGAGAAGCTCCTGTTTTGCTTAGTATCCAATACTGAGTTGAACTAGATATGCCCCGTTTGTGTAGGAAGCACAGTTCTTTTGTTCTGAGCTAGCTCACTGTACTGGCCCTATAGGAAACACAGTGGAGCGCAAGAGTACCTGTTTCTCAAAAGCAGAGTGTTTTTCTTGTAAGGCCGACTGGGGTTTAATACAACTTCCTAAACGGAGTTGAATCACATTCAGTTTCAAGTTCTAGCATTAAGTGTTAATTCAGGGTCAGAACACCACTATTGTGCTATTCTGGCCATAAACAGTGCAAATAGCACTCGCGTATGTTCCCAGCAAATACAGTGTATTGGACTGAAGAGAAGCTCCTGTTTTACTTAGTTTCCAATACTGAGTTGAACTAGATATGCCCCGTTTGTGTAGGAAGCACAGTTCTTTTTTTCTGAGCTAGCTCACTGTACTGGCCCTATAGGAAACACAGTAGAGTGCAAGAGTGCCTGTTTCTCAAAAGCAGAGTGTTTTCCTTGTAAGGCCGACTGGGGTTTAATACAACTTCCTAAACGGAGTTGAATCAAATTCAGTTTCAAGTTCTAGCATTAAGTGTTAATTCAGGGTAAGAACACCACTATTGTGCTATTCTGGCCATAAACAGTGCAAATAGCACTCGCGTGTGTTCCCAGCAAGTACAGTGTATTTGACTGAAGAGAAGCTCCTGTTTTACTTAGTTTCCAATACTGAGTTGAACTAGATATGCCCCGTTTGTGTAGGATGCACAGTTCTTTTGTTCTGAGCTAGCTCACTGTACTGGCCCTATAGGAAACACAGTGGAGTGCAAGAGTGCCTGTTTCTCAAAAGCAGAGTGTTTTTCCTGTAAGGCCGACTGGGGTTTAACACAACTTCCTAAACGTAGTTGAATCACATTCAGTTTCAAGTTCTAGCATTAAGTGTTAATTCAGGGTCAGAACACCACTATTGTGCTATTCTGTCCATAAACAGTGCAAATAGCACTCGCGTCTGTTCCCAGCAAATACAGTGTATTGGACTGAAGAGAAGCTCCTGTTTTGCTTAGTTTCCAATACTGAGTTGAACTAGATATGCCCCGTTTGTGTAGGAAGCACAGTTCTTTTGTTCTGAGCTAGCTCACTGTACTGGCCCTATAGGAAACACAGTGGAGTGCAAGAGTGCCTGTTTCTCAAAAGCAGAGTGTTTTTCTTGTAAGGCCGACTGGGGTTTAACACAACTTCCTAAACGGAGTTGAATCACATTCAGTTTCAAGTTCTAGCCTTATTTGTTAATTCAGGGTAAGAACACCACTATTGTGCTATAATGGCCATAAACAGTGCAAATAGCACTCGCGTCTGTTCCCAGCAAATACAGTGTATTGGACTGAAGAGAAGCTCCTGTTTTACTTAGTTTCCAATACTGAGTTGAACTAGATATGCCCCGTTTGTGTAGGAAGCACAGTTCTTTTGTTCTGAGCTAGCTCACTGTACTAGCCCTATAGGAAACACAGTGGAGTGCAAGAGTGTCTGTTCTTCAAAAGCAGAGTGTTTTTCTTGTAATGCCGACTGAGGATTAATACAACTTCGTAAACGGAGTTGTATCACATTCAGTTTCAAGTTCTAGCATTAAGTGTTCATTCAAGGTAAGAACACCACTATTGTGCTATTCTGGCCATAAACAGTGCAAATAGCACTCGCGTCTGTTGCCAGCAAATACAGTGTATTAGACTGAAGAGAAGCTCCTGTTTTGCTTAGTTTCCAATACTGAGTTGAACTAGATATGCCCCGTTTGTGTAGGAAGCACAGTTCTTTTGTTCTGAGCTAGCTCACTGTACTGGCCCTATAGGAAACACAGTGGAGTGCAAGATTGCCTGTTTCTCAAAAGCAGAGTGTTTTTCTTGTAAGGCCGACTGGGGTTTAATACAACTTCCTAAACGGAGTTGAATCACATCAGTTTCAAGTTCTAGCATTAAGTGTTAATTCAGGGTAAGAACACCACTATTGTGCTATTCTGGCCATAAACAGTGCAAATAGCACTCGCGTCTGTTCCCAGCAAATACAGTGTATTGGACTGAAGAGAAGCTCCTGTTTTACTCAGTTTCCAATACTGAGTTGAACTAGATATGCCCCGTTTGTGTAGGATGCACAGTTCTTTTGTTCTGAGCTAGCTCACTGTACTGGCCCTATAGGAAACACAGTGGAGTGCAAGAGTGCCTGTTTCTCAAAAGCAGAGTGTTTTTCCTGTAAGGCCGACTGGGGTTTAACACAACTTCCTAAACGTAGTTGAATCACATTCAGTTTCAAGTTCTAGCATTAAGTGTTAATTCAGGGTCAGAACACCACTATTGTGCTATTCTGTCCATAAACAGTGCAAATAGCACTCGCGTCTGTTCCCAGCAAATACAGTGTATTGGACTGAAGAGAAGCTCCTGTTTTGCTTAGTTTCCAATACTGAGTTGAACTAGATATGCCCCGTTTGTGTAGGAAGCACAGTTCTTTTGTTCTGAGCTAGCTCACTGTACTGGCCCTATAGGAAACACAGTGGAGTGCAAGAGTGCCTGTTTCTCAAAAGCAGAGTGTTTTTCTTGTAAGGCCGACTGGGGTTTAACACAACTTCCTAAAGGGAGTTGAATCACATTCAGTTTCAAGTTCTAGCATTAAGTGTTAATTCAGGGTAAGAACACCACTATTGTGCTATTCTGGCCATAATCAGTGCAAATAGCACTCGCGTCTGTTCCCAGCAAATACAGTGTATTTGACTGAAGAGAAGCTCCTGTTTTACTTAGTTTCCAATACTGAGTTGAACTAGATATGCCCCGTTTGTGTAGGATGCACAGTTCTTTTGTTCTGAGCTAGCTCACTGTACTGGCCCTATAGGAAACACAGTGGAGTGCAAGAGTGCCTGTTTCTCAAAAGCAGAGTGTTTTTCCTGTAAGGCCGACTGGGGTTTAACACAACTTCCTAAACGTAGTTGAATCACATTCAGTTTCAAGTTCTAGCATTAAGTGTTAATTCAGGGTCAGAACACCACTATTGTGCTATTCTGTCCATAAACAGTGCAAATAGCACTCGCGTCTGTTCCCAGCAAATACAGTGTATTGGACTGAAGAGAAGCTCCTGTTTTGCTTAGTTTCCAATACTGAGTTGAACTAGATATGCCCCGTTTGTGTAGGAAGCACAGTTCTTTTGTTCTGAGCTAGCTCACTGTACTGGCCCTATAGGAAACACAGTGGAGTGCAAGAGTGCCTGTTTCTCAAAAGCAGAGTGTTTTTCTTGTAAGGCCGACTGGGGTTTAACACAACTTCCTAAAGGGAGTTGAATCACATTCAGTTTCAAGTTCTAGCATTAAGTGTTAATTCAGGGTAAGAACACCACTATTGTGCTATTCTGGCCATAAACAGTGCAAATAGCACTCGTGTCTGTTCCCAGCAAATACAGTGTATTGGACTGAAGAGAAGCTCCTGTTTTACTTAGTTCCCAATACTGAGTTGAACTAGATATGCCCCGTTTGTGTAGGAAGCACAGTTCTTTTGTTCTGAGCTAGCTCACTGTACTAGCCCTATAGGAAACACAGTGGAGTGCAAGAGTGTCTGTTTCTCAAAAGCAGAGTGTTTTTCTTGTAATGCCGACTGGGGTTTAATACAACTTCCTAAACGGAGTTGAATCACATTCAGTTTCAAGTTCTATCATTAAGTGTTAATTCAGGGTAAGAACACCACTATTGTGCTATTCTGGCCATAAACAGTGCAAATAGCACTCGCGTCTCTTCCCAGCAAATACAGTGTATTGGACTGAAGAGAAGCTCCTGTTTTGCTTAGTTTCCAATACTGAGTTGAACTAGATATGCCCCGTTTGTGTAGGAAGCACAGTTCTTTTGTTCTGAGCTAGCTCACTGTACTGGCCCTATAGGAAACACAGTGGAGTGCAAGAGTGCCTGTTTCTCAAAAGCAGAGTGTTTTTCTTGTAAGGCCGACTGGGGTTTAATACAACTTCCTAAACGGAGTTGAATCACATTCAGTTTCAAGTTCTAGCATTAAGTGTTAATTCAGGGTAAGAACACCACTATTGTGCTATTCTGGCCATGAACAGTGCAAATAGCACTCGCGTCTGTTGCCAGCAAATACAGTGTCTTGGACTGAAGAGAAGCTCCTGTTTTACTTAGTTTCCAATACTGAGTTGAACTAGATATGCCCCGTTTGTGTAGGAAGCACAGTTCTTTTGTTCTGAGCCAGCTCACTGTACTGGCCCTATAGGAAACACAGTGGAGTGCAAGAGTGCCTGTTTCTCAAAAGCAGAATGTTTTTCTTGTAAGGCCGACTGGGTTTAATACAACTTCCTAAACGGAGTTGAATCACAATCAGTTTCAAGTTCTAGCATTAAGTGTTAATTCAGGGTAAGAACACCACTATTGTGCTATTCTGGCCATAAACAGTGCAAATAGCACTCACGTGTGTTGCCAGCAAATACAGTGTATTAGACTGAAGAGAAGCTCCTGTTTTGCTTAGTATCCAATACTGAGTTGAACTAGATATGCCCCGTTTGTGTAGGAAGCACAGTTCTTTTGTTCTGAGCTAGCTCACTGTACTGGCCCTATAGGAAACACAGTGGAGCGCAAGAGTACCTGTTTCTCAAAAGCAGAGTGTTTTTCTTGTAAGGCCGACTGGGGTTTAATACAACTTCCTAAACGGAGTTGAATCACATTCAGTTTCAAGTTCTAGCATTAAGTGTTAATTCAGGGTCAGAACACCACTATTGTGCTATTCTGGCCATAAACAGTGCAAATAGCACTCGCGTCTGTTCCCAGCAAATACAGTGTATTGGACTGAAGAGAAGCTCCTGTTTTACTTAGTTTCCAATACTGAGTTGAACTAGATATGCCCCGTTTGTGTAGGAAGCACAGTTCTTTTTTTCTGAGCTAGCTCACTGTACTGGCCCTATAGGAAACACAGTAGAGTGCAAGAGTGCCTGTTTCTCAAAAGCAGAGTGTTTTCCTTGTAAGGCCGACTGGGGTTTAATACAACTTCCTAAACGGAGTTGAATCAAATTCAGTTTCAAGTTCTAGCATTAAGTGTTAATTCAGGGTAAGAACACCACTATTGTGCTATTCTGGCCATAAACAGTGCAAATAGCACTCGCGTGTGTTCCCAGCAAGTACAGTGTATTTGACTGAAGAGAAGCTCCTGTTTTACTTAGTTTCCAATACTGAGTTGAACTAGATATGCCCCGTTTGTGTAGGATGCACAGTTCTTTTGTTCTGAGCTAGCTCACTGTACTGGCCCTATAGGAAACACAGTGGAGTGCAAGAGTGCCTGTTTCTCAAAAGCAGAGTGTTTTTCCTGTAAGGCCGACTGGGGTTTAACACAACTTCCTAAACGTAGTTGAATCACATTCAGTTTCAAGTTCTAGCATTAAGTGTTAATTCAGGGTCAGAACACCACTATTGTGCTATTCTGTCCATAAACAGTGCAAATAGCACTCGCGTCTGTTCCCAGCAAATACAGTGTATTGGACTGAAGAGAAGCTCCTGTTTTGCTTAGTTTCCAATACTGAGTTGAACTAGATATGCCCCGTTTGTGTAGGAAGCACAGTTCTTTTGTTCTGAGCTAGCTCACTGTACTGGCCCTATAGGAAACACAGTGGAGTGCAAGAGTGCCTGTTTCTCAAAAGCAGAGTGTTTTTCTTGTAAGGCCGACTGGGGTTTAACACAACTTCCTAAACGGAGTTGAATCACATTCAGTTTCAAATTCTAGCCTTATTTGTTAATTCAGGGTAAGAACACCACTATTGTGCTATAATGGCCATAAACAGTGCAAATAGCACTCGCGTCTGTTCCCAGCAAATACAGTGTATTGGACTGAAGAGAAGCTCCTGTTTTACTTAGTTTCCAATACTGAGTTGAACTAGATATGCCCCGTTTGTGTAGGAAGCACAGTTCTTTTGTTCTGAGCTAGCTCACTGTACTAGCCCTATAGGAAACACAGTGGAGTGCAAGAGTGTCTGTTCTTCAAAAGCAGAGTGTTTTTCTTGTAAAACCGACTGAGGATTAATACAACTTCGTAAACGGAGTTGTATCACATTCAGTTTCAAGTTCTAGCATTAAGTGTTCATTCAAGGTAAGAACACCACTATTGTGCTATTCTGGCCATAAACAGTGCAAATAGCACTCGCGTCTGTTGCCAGCAAATACAGTGTATTAGACTGAAGAGAAGCTCCTGTTTTGCTTAGTTTCCAATACTGAGTTGAACTAGATATGCCCCGTTTGTGTAGGAAGCACAGTTCTTTTGTTCTGAGCTAGCTCACTGTACTGGCCCTATAGGAAACACAGTGGAGTGCAAGATTGCCTGTTTCTCAAAAGCAGAGTGTTTTTCTTGTAAGGCCGACTGGGGTTTAATACAACTTCCTAAACGGAGTTGAATCACATCAGTTTCAAGTTCTAGCATTAAGTGTTAATTCAGGGTAAGAACACCACTATTGTGCTATTCTGGCCATAAACAGTGCAAATAGCACTCGCGTCTGTTCCCAGCAAATACAGTGTATTGGACTGAAGAGAAGCTCCTGTTTTACTCAGTTTCCAATACAGAGTTGAACTAGATATGCCCCGTTTGTGTAGGATGCACAGTTCTTTTGTTCTGAGCTAGCTCACTGTACTGGCCCTATAGGAAACACAGTGGAGTGCAAGAGTGCCTGTTTCTCAAAAGCAGAGTGTTTTTCCTGTAAGGCCGACTGGGGTTTAACACAACTTCCTAAACGGAGTTGAGTCACATTCAGTTTCAAGTTCTAGCATTAAGTGTTAATTCAGGGTCAGAACACCACTATTGTGCTATTCTGTCCATAAACAGTGCAAATAACACTCGCGTCTGTTCCCAGCAAATACAGTGTATTGGACTGAAGAGAAGCTCCTGTTTTGCTTAGTTTCCAATACTGAGTTGAACTAGATATGCCCCGTTTGTGTAGGAAGCACAGTTCTTTTGTTCTGAGCTAGCTCACTGTACTGGCCCTATAGGAAACACAGTGGAGTGCAAGAGTGCCTGTTTCTCAAAAGCAGAGTGTTTTTCTTGTAAGGCCGACTGGGGTTTAACACAACTTCCTAAAGGGAGTTGAATCACATTCAGTTTCAAGTTCTAGCATTAAGTGTTAATTCAGGGTAAGAACACCACTATTGTGCTATTCTGGCCATAAACAGTGCAAATAGCACTCGCGTCTGTTCCCAGCAAATACAGTGTATTGGACTGAAGAGAAGCTCCTGTTTTACTTAGTTCCCAATACTGAGTTGAACTAGATATGCCCCGTTTGTGTAGGAAGCACAGTTCTTTTGTTCTGAGCTAGCTCACTGTACTAGCCCTATAGGAAACACAGTGGAGTGCAAGAGTGTCTGTTTCTCAAAAGCAGAGTGTTTTTCTTGTAATGCCGACTCGGGATTAATACAACTTCGTAAACGGAGTTGAATCACATTCAGTTTCAAGTTCTAGCATTAAGTGTTAATTCAGGGTAAGAACACCACTATTGTGCTATTCTGGCCATAAACAGTGCAAATAGCACTCGCGTCTGTTGCCAGCAAACACAGTGTATTAGACTGAAGAGAAGCTCCTGTTTTGCTTAGTTTCCAATACTGAGTTGAACTAGATATGCCCCGTTTGTGTAGGAAGCACAGTTCTTTTGTTCTGAGCTAGCTCACTGTACTGGCCCTATAGGAAACACAGAGGAGTGCAAGAGTGCCTGTTTCTCAAAAGCAGAATGTTTTTCCTGTAAGGCCGACTGGGGTTTAATACAACTTCCTAAATGGAGTTGAATCACATTCAGTTTCAAGTTCTAGCATTAAGTGTTAATTCAGGGTCAGAACACCACTATTGTGCTATTCTGTCCATAAACAGTGCAAATAGCACTCGCGTCTGTTCCCAGCAAATACAGTGTATTGGACTGAAGAGAAGCTCCTGTTTTGCTTAGTTTCCAATACTGAGTTGAACTAGATATGCCCCATTTGTGTAGGAAGCACAGTTCTTTTGTTCTGAGCTAGCTCACTGTACTGGCCCTATAGGAAACACAGTGGAGTGCAACAGTGCCTGTTTCTCAAAAGCAGAGTGTTTTTCTTGTAAGGCCGACTGGGGTTTAATACAACTTCCTAAACGGAGTTGAATCACATTCAGTTTCAAGTTCTATCATTAAGTGTTAATTCAGGGTAAGAACACCACTATTGTGCTATTCTGGCCATAAACAGTGCAAATAGCACTCGCGTCTGTTCCCAGCAAATACAGTGTATTGGACTGAAGAGAAGCTCCTGTTTTGCTTAGTTTCCAATACTGAGTTGAACTAGATATGCCCCGTTTGTGTAGGAAGCACAGTTCTTTTGTTCTGAGCTAGCTCACTGTACTGGCCCTATAGGAAACACAGTGGAGTGCAAGAGTGCCTGTTTCTCAAAAGCAGAGTGTTTTTCTTGTAAGGCCGACTGGGGTTTAATACAACTTCCTAAACGGAGTTGAATCACATTCAGTTTCAAGTTCTAGCATTAAGTGTTAATTCAGGGTCACAACACCACTATTGTGCTATTCTGGCCATGAACAGTGCAAATAGCACTCGCGTCTGTTGCCAGCAAATACAGTGTATTGGACTGAAGAGAAGCTCCTGTTTTACTTAGTTTCCAATACTGAGTTGAACTAGATATGCCCCGTTTGTGTAGGAAGCACAGTTCTTTTGTTCTGAGCCAGCTCACTGTACTGGCCCTATAGGAAACACAGTGGAGTGCAAGAGTGCCTGTTTCTCAAAAGCAGAATGTTTTTCTTGTAAGGCCGACTGGGGTTTAATACAACTTCCTAAACGGAGTTGAATCACAATCAGTTTCAAGTTCTAGCATTAAGTGTTAATTCAGGGTAAGAACACCACTATTGTGCTATTCTGGCCATAAACAGTGCAAATAGCACTCACGTCTGTTGCCAGCAAATACAGTGTATTAGAATGAAGAGAAGCTCCTGTTTTGCTTAGTTTCCAATACTGAGTTGAACTAGATATGCCCCGTTTGTGTAGGAAGCACAGTTCTTTTGTTCTGAGCTAGCTCACTGTACTGGCCCTATAGGAAACACAGTGGAGTGCAAGAGTGCCTGTTTCTCAAAAGCAGAGTGTTTTTCTTGTAAGGCCGACTGGGGTTTAATACAACTTCATAAACGGAGTTGAATCACATTCAGTTTCAAGTACTAGCATTAAGTGTTAATTCAGGGTCAGAACACCACTATTGTGCTATTCTGGCCATAAACAGTGCAAATAGCACTCGCGTCTCTTCCCAGCAAATACAGTGTATTGGACTGAAGAGAAGCTCCTGTTTTACTTAGTTTCCAATACTGAGTTGAACTAGATATGCCCCGTTTGTGTAGGAAGCACAGTTCTTTTGTTCTGAGCTAGCTCACTGTACTAGCCCTATAGGAAACACAGTGGAGTGCAAGAGTGCCTGTTTCTCAAAAGCAGAGTGTTTTTCTTGTAAGGCCGACTGGGGTTTAATACAACTTCCTAAACGGAGTTGAATCACATTCAGTTTCAAGTTCTAGCATTAAGTGTTAATTCAGGGTAAGAACACCACTATTGTGCTATTCTGGCCATAAACAGTGCAAATAGCACTCGCGTCTGTTCCCACCAAATACAGTGTATTGGACTGAAGAGAAGCTCCTGTTTTACTTAGTTTCCAATACTGAGTTGAACTAGATATGCCCCGTTTGTATAGGAAGCACAGTTCTTTTGTTCTGAGCTAGCTCACTGTACTGGCCCTATAGGAAACACAGTGGAGTGCAAGAGTGCCTGTTTCTCAAAAGCAGAGTGTTTTTCTTGTAAGGCCGACTGGGGTGTAATACAACTTCCTAAACGGAGTTGAATCAAATTCAGTTTCAAGTTCTAGCATTAAGTGTTAATTCAGGGTAAGAACACCACTATTGTGCTATTCTGGCCATAAACAGTGCAAATAGCACTCGCGTGTGTTCCCAGCAAGTACAGTGTATTTGACTGAAGAGAAGCTCCTGTTTTACTTAGTTTCCAATACTGAGTTGAACTAGATATGCCCCGTTTGTGTAGGATGCACAGTTCTTTTGTTCTGAGCTAGCTCACTGTACTGGCCCTATAGGAAACACAGTGGAGTGCAAGAGTGCCTGTTTCTCAAAAGCAGAGTGTTTTTCCTGTAAGGCCGACTGGGGTTTAACACAACTTCCTAAACGTAGTTGAATCACATTCAGTTTCAAGTTCTAGCATTAAGTGTTAATTCAGGGTCAGAACACCACTATTGTGCTATTCTGTCCATAAACAGTGCAAATAGCACTCGCGTCTGTTCCCAGCAAATACAGTGTATTGGACTGAAGAGAAGCTCCTGTTTTGCTTAGTTTCCAATACTGAGTTGAACTAGATATGCCCCGTTTGTGTAGGAAGCACAGTTCTTTTGTTCTGAGCTAGCTCACTGTACTGGCCCTATAGGAAACACAGTGGAGTGCAAGAGTGCCTGTTTCTCAAAAGCAGAGTGTTTTTCTTGTAAGGCCGACTGGGGTTTAACACAACTTCCTAAAGGGAGTTGAATCACATTCAGTTTCAAGTTCTAGCATTAAGTGTTAATTCAGGGTAAGAACACCACTATTGTGCTATTCTGGCCATAAACAGTGCAAATAGCACTCGCGTCTGTTCCCAGCAAATACAGTGTATTGGACTGAAGAGAAGCTCCTGTTTTACTTAGTTCCCAATACTGAGTTGAACTAGATATGCCCCGTTTGTGTAGGAAGCACAGTTCTTTTGTTCTGAGCTAGCTCACTGTACTAGCCCTATAGGAAACACAGTGGAGTGCAAGAGTGTCTGTTTCTCAAAAGCAGAGTGTTTTTCTTGTAATGCCGACTCGGGATTAATACAACTTCGTAAACGGAGTTGAATCACATTCAGTTTCAAGTTCTAGCATTAAGTGTTAATTCAGGGTAAGAACACCACTATTGTGCTATTCTGGCCATAAACAGTGCAAATAGCACTCGCGTCTGTTGCCAGCAAACACAGTGTATTAGACTGAAGAGAAGCTCCTGTTTTGCTTAGTTTCCAATACTGAGTTGAACTAGATATGCCCCGTTTGTGTAGGAAGCACAGTTCTTTTGTTCTGAGCTAGCTCACTGTACTGGCCCTATAGGAAACACAGAGGAGTGCAAGAGTGCCTGTTTCTCAAAAGCAGAATGTTTTTCCTGTAAGGCCGACTGGGGTTTAATACAACTTCCTAAATGGAGTTGAATCACATTCAGTTTCAAGTTCTAGCATTAAGTGTTAATTCAGGGTCAGAACACCACTATTGTGCTATTCTGTCCATAAACAGTGCAAATAGCACTCGCGTCTGTTCCCAGCAAATACAGTGTATTGGACTGAAGAGAAGCTCCTGTTTTGCTTAGTTTCCAATACTGAGTTGAACTAGATATGCCCCATTTGTGTAGGAAGCACAGTTCTTTTGTTCTGAGCTAGCTCACTGTACTGGCCCTATAGGAAACACAGTGGAGTGCAACAGTGCCTGTTTCTCAAAAGCAGAGTGTTTTTCTTGTAAGGCCGACTGGGGTTTAATACAACTTCCTAAACGGAGTTGAATCACATTCAGTTTCAAGTTCTATCATTAAGTGTTAATTCAGGGTAAGAACACCACTATTGTGCTATTCTGGCCATAAACAGTGCAAATAGCACTCGCGTCTGTTCCCAGCAAATACAGTGTATTGGACTGAAGAGAAGCTCCTGTTTTGCTTAGTTTCCAATACTGAGTTGAACTAGATATGCCCCGTTTGTGTAGGAAGCACAGTTCTTTTGTTCTGAGCTAGCTCACTGTACTGGCCCTATAGGAAACACAGTGGAGTGCAAGAGTGCCTGTTTCTCAAAAGCAGAGTGTTTTTCTTGTAAGGCCGACTGGGGTTTAATACAACTTCCTAAACGGAGTTGAATCACATTCAGTTTCAAGTTCTAGCATTAAGTGTTAATTCAGGGTCAGAACACCACTATTGTGCTATTCTGGCCATGAACACTGCAAATAGCACTCGCGTCTGTTGCCAGCAAATACAGTGTATTGGACTGAAGAGAAGCTCCTGTTTTACTTAGTTTCCAATACTGAGTTGAACTAGATATGCCCCGTTTGTGTAGGAAGCACAGTTCTTTTGTTCTGAGCCAGCTCACTGTACTGGCCCTATAGGAAACACAGTGGAGTGCAAGAGTGCCTGTTTCTCAAAAGCAGAATGTTTTTCTTGTAAGGCCGACTGGGGTTTAATACAACTTCCTAAACGGAGTTGAATCACAATCAGTTTCAAGTTCTAGCATTAAGTGTTAATTCAGGGTAAGAACACCACTATTGTGCTATTCTGGCCATAAACAGTGCAAATAGCACTCACGTCTGTTGCCAGCAAATACAGTGTATTAGACTGAAGAGAAGCTCCTGTTTTGCTTAGTTTCCAATACTGAGTTGAACTAGATATGCCCCGTTTGTGTAGGAAGCACAGTTCTTTTGTTCTGAGCTAGCTCACTGTACTGGCCCTATAGGAAACACAGTGGAGTGCAAGAGTGCCTGTTTCTCAAAAGCAGAGTGTTTTTCTTGTAAGGCCGACTGGGGTTTAATACAACTTCATAAACGGAGTTGAATCACATTCAGTTTCAAGTACTAGCATTAAGTGTTAATTCAGGGTCAGAACACCACTATTGTGCTATTCTGGCCATAAACAGTGCAAATAGCACTCGCGTCTCTTCCCAGCAAATACAGTGTATTGGACTGAAGAGAAGCTCCTGTTTTACTTAGTTTCCAATACTGAGTTGAACTAGATATGCCCCGTTTGTGTAGGAAGCACAGTTCTTTTGTTCTGAGCTAGCTCACTGTACTAGCCCTATAGGAAACACAGTGGAGTGCAAGAGTGCCTGTTTCTCAAAAGCAGAGTGTTTTTCTTGTAAGGCCGACTCTGGTTTAATACAACTTCCTAAACGGAGTTGAATCACATTCAGTTTCAAGTTCTAGCATTAAGTGTTAATTCAGGGTAAGAACACCACTATTGTGCTATTCTGGCCATAAACAGTGCAAATAGCACTCGCGTCTGTTCCCACCAAATACAGTGTATTGGACTGAAGAGAAGCTCCTGTTTTACTTAGTTTCCAATACTGAGTTGAACTAGATATGCCCCGTTTGTATAGGAAGCACAGTTCTTTTGTTCTGAGCTAGCTCACTGTACTGGCCCTATAGGAAACACAGTGGAGTGCAAGAGTGCCTGTTTCTCAAAAGCAGAGTGTTTTTCTTGTAAGGCCGACTGGGGTGTAATACAACTTCCTAAACGGAGTTGAATCACATTCAGTTTCAAGTTCTAGCATTAAGTGTTAATTCAGGGTAAGAACACCACTATTGTGCTATTCTGGCCATAAACAGTGCAAATAGCACTCGCGTGTGTTCCCAGCAAGTACAGTGTATTTGACTGAAGAGAAGCTCCTGTTTTACTTAGTTTCCAATACTGAGTTGAACTAGATATGCCCCGTTTGTGTAGGATGCACAGTTCTTTTGTTCTGAGCTAGCTCACTGTACTGGCCCTATAGGAAACACAGTGGAGTGCAAGAGTGCCAGTTTCTCAAAAGCAGAGTGTTTTTCCTGTAAGGCCGACTGGGGTTTAACACAACTTCCTAAACGGAGTTGAATCACATTCAGTTTCAAGTTCTAGCATTAAGTGTTAATTCAGGGTCAGAACACCACTATTGTGCTATTCTGTCCATAAACAGTGCAAATAGCACTCGCGTCTGTTCCCAGCAAATACAGTGTATTGGACTGAAGAGAAGCTCCTGTTTTGCTTAGTTTCCAATACTGAGTTGAACTAGATATGCCCCGTTTCTGTAGGAAGCACAGTTCTTTTGTTCTGAGCTAGCTCACTGTACTGGCCCTATAGGAAACACAGTGGAGTGCAAGAGTGCCTGTTTCTCAAAAGCAGAGTGTTTTTCTTGTAAGGCCGACTGGGGTTTAACACAACTTCCTAAAGGGAGTTGAATCACATTCAGTTTCAAGTTCTAGCATTAAGTGTTAATTCAGGGTAAGAACACCACTATTGTGCTATTCTGGCCATAAACAGTGCAAATAGCACTCGCGTCTGTTCCCAGCAAATACAGTGTATTGGACTGAAGAGAAGCTCCTGTTTTGCTTAGTTTCCAATACTGAGTTGAACTAGATATGCCCCGTTTGTGTAGGAAGCACAGTTCTTTTGTTCTGAGCTAGCTCACTGTACTGGCCCTATAGGAAACACAGTGGAGTGCAAGAGTGCCTGTTTCTCAAAAGCAGAGTGTTTTTCTTGTAAGGCCGACTGGGGTTTAATACAACTTCCTAAACGGAGTTGAATCACATTCAGTTTCAAGTTCTAGCATTAAGTGTTAATTCAGGGTCAGAACACCACTATTGTGCTATTCTGGCCATGAACAGTGCAAATAGCACTCGCGTCTGTTGCCAGCAAATACAGTGTATTGGACTGAAGAGAAGCTCCTGTTTTACTTAGTTTCCAATACTGAGTTGAACTAGATATGCCCCGTTTGTGTAGGAAGCACAGTTCTTTTGTTCTGAGCCAGCTCACTGTACTGGCCCTATAGGAAACACAGTGGAGTGCAAGAGTGCCTGTTTCTCAAAAGCAGAATGTTTTTCTTGTAAGGCCGACTGGGGTTTAATACAACTTCCTAAACGGAGTTGAATCACAATCAGTTTCAAGTTCTAGCATTAAGTGTTAATTCAGGGTAAGAACACCACTATTGTGCTATTCTGGCCATAAACAGTGCAAATAGCACTCACGTCTGTTGCCAGCAAATACAGTGTATTAGACTGAAGAGAAGCTCCTGTTTTGCTTAGTTTCCAATACTGAGTTGAACTAGATATGCCCCGTTTGTGTAGGAAGCACAGTTCTTTTGTTCTGAGCTAGCTCACTGTACTGGCCCTATAGGAAACACAGTGGAGTGCAAGAGTGCCTGTTTCTCAAAAGCAGAGTGTTTTTCTTGTAAGGCCGACTGGGGTTTAATACAACTTCCTAAACGGAGTTGAATCACATTCAGTTTCAAGTTCTAGCATTAAGTGTTAATTCAGGGTCAGAACACCACTATTGTGCTATTCTGGCCATGAACAGTGCAAATAGCACTCGCGTCTGTTGCCAGCAAATACAGTGTATTGGACTGAAGAGAAGCTCCTGTTTTACTTAGTTTCCAATACTGAGTTGAACTAGATATGCCCCGTTTGTGTAGGAAGCACAGTTCTTTTGTTCTGAGCCAGCTCACTGTACTGGCCCTATAGGAAACACAGTGGAGTGCAAGAGTGCCTGTTTCTCAAAAGCAGAATGTTTTTCTTGTAAGGCCGACTGGGGTTTAATACAACTTCCTAAACGGAGTTGAATCACAATCAGTTTCAAGTTCTAGCATTAAGTGTTAATTCAGGGTAAGAACACCACTATTGTGCTATTCTGGCCATAAACAGTGCAAATAGCACTCACGTCTGTTGCCAGCAAATACAGTGTATTAGACTGAAGAGAAGCTCCTGTTTTGCTTAGTTTCCAATACTGAGTTGAACTAGATATGCCCCGTTTGTGTAGGAAGCACAGTTCTTTTGTTCTGAGCTAGCTCACTGTACTGGCCCTATAGGAAACACAGTGGAGTGCAAGAGTGCCAGTTTCTCAAAAGCAGAGTGTTTTTCCTGTAAGGCCGACTGGGGTTTAACACAACTTCCTAAACGGAGTTGAATCACATTCAGTTTCAAGTTCTAGATTTAAGTGTTAATTCAGGGTCAGAACACCACTATTGTGCTATTCTGTCCATAAACAGTGCAAATAGCACTCGCGTCTGTTCCCAGCAAATACAGTGTATTGGACTGAAGAGAAGCTCCTGTTTTGCTTAGTTTCCAATACTGAGTTGAACTAGATATGCCCCGTTTCTGTAGGAAGCACAGTTCTTTTGTTCTGAGCTAGCTCACTGTACTGGCCCTATAGGAAACACAGTGGAGTGCAAGAGTGCCTGTTTCTCAAAAGCAGAGTGTTTTTCTTGTAAGGCCGACTGGGGTTTAACACAACTTCCTAAACGGAGTTGAATCACATTCAGTTTCAAGTTCTAGCCTTATTTGTTAATTCAGGGTAAGAACACCACTATTGTGCTATAATGGCCATAAACAGTGCAAATAGCACTCGCGTCTGTTCCCAGCAAATACAGTGTATTGGACTGAAGAGAAGCTCCTGTTTTACTTAGTTTCCAATACTGAGTTGAACTAGATATGCCCCGTTTGTGTAGGAAGCACAGTTCTTTTGTTCTGAGCTAGCTCACTGTACTAGCCCTATAGGAAACACAGTGGAGTGCAAGAGTGTCTGTTCTTCAAAAGCAGAGTGTTTTTCTTGTAATGCCGACTGAGGATTAATACAACTTCGTAAATGGAGTTGTATCACATTCAGTTTCAAGTTCTAGCATTAAGTGTTAATTCAAGGTAAGAACACCACTATTGTGCTATTCTGGCCATAAACAGTGCAAATAGCACTCGCGTCTGTTGCCAGCAAATACAGTGTATTAGACTGAAGAGAAGCTCCTGTTTTGCTTAGTTTCCAATACTGAGTTGAACTAGATATGCCCCGTTTGTGTAGGAAGCACAGTTCTTTTGTTCTGAGCTAGCTCACTGTACTGGCCCTATAGGAAACACAGTGGAGTGCAAGATTGCCTGTTTCTAAAAAGCAGAGTGTTTTTCTTGTAAGGCCGACTGGGGTTTAATACAACTTCCTAAACGGAGTTGAATCACATCAGTTTCAAGTTCTAGCATTAAGTGTTAATTCAGGGTAAGAACACCACTATTGTGCTATTCTGGCCATAAACAGTGCAAATAGCACTCGCGTCTGTTCCCAGCAAATACAGTGTATTGGACTGAAGAGAAGCTCCTGTTTTACTCAGTTTCCAATACTGAGTTGAACTAGATATGCCCCGTTTGTGTAGGATGCACAGTTCTTTTGTTCTGAGCTAGCTCACTGTACTGGCCCTATAGGAAACACAGTGGAGTGCAAGAGTGCCTGTTTCTCAAAAGCAGAGTGTTTTTCCTGGTAGGCCGACTGGGGTTTAACACAACTTCCTAAACGTAGTTGAATCACATTCAGTTTCAAGTTCTAGCATTAAGTGTTAATTCAGGGTCAGAACACCACTATTGTGCTATTCTGTCCATAAACAGTGCAAATAGCACTCGCGTCTGTTCCCAGCAAATACAGTGTATTGGACTGAAGAGAAGCTCCTGTTTTGCTTAGTTTCCAATACTGAGTTGAACTAGATATGCCCCGTTTGTGTAGGAAGCACAGTTCTTTTGTTCTGAGCTAGCTCACTGTACTGGCCCTATAGGAAACACAGTGGAGTACAATAGTGCCTGTTTCTCAAAAGCAGAGTGTTTTTCTTGTAAGGCCGACTGGGGTTTAACACAACTTCCTAAAGGGAGTTGAATCACATTCAGTTTCAAGTTCTAGCATTAAGTGTTAATTCAGGGTAAGAACACCACTATTGTGCTATTCTGGCCATAAACAGTGCAAATAGCACTCGCGTCTGTTCCCAGCAAATACAGTGTATTGGACTGAAGAGAAGCTCCTGTTTTACTTAGTTCCCAATACTGAGTTGAACTAGATATGCCCCGTTTGTGTAGGAAGCACAGTTCTTTTGTTCTGAGCTAGCTCACTGTACTAGCCCTATAGGAAACACAGTAGAGTGCAAGAGTGTCTGTTTCTCAAAAGCAGAGTGTTTTTCTTGTAATGCCGACTCGGGATTAATACAACTTCGTAAACGGAGTTGAATCACATTCAGTTTCAAGTTCTAGCATTAAGTGTTAATTCAGGGTAAGAACACCACTATTGTGCTATTCTGGCCATAAACAGTGCAAATAGCACTCGCGTCTGTTGCCAGCAAATACAGTGTATTAGACTGAAGAGAAGCTCCTGTTTTGCTTAGTTTCCAATACTGAGTTGAACTAGATATGCCCCGTTTGTGTAGGAAGCACAGTTCTTTTGTTCTGAGCTAGCTCACTGTACTGGCCCTATAGGAAACACAGTGGAGTGCAAGAGTGCCTGTTTCTCAAAAGCAGAGTGTTTTTCTTGTAAGGCCGTCTGGGGTTTAATACAACTTCCTAAACGGAGTTGAATCACATCAGTTTCAAGTTCTAGCATTAAGTGTTAATTCAGGGTAAGAACACCACTATTGTGCTATTCTGGCCATAAACAGTGCAAATAGCACTCGCGTCTGTTCCCAGCAAATACAGTGTATTGGACTGAAGAGAAGCTCCTGTTTTACTTAGTTTCCAATACTGAGTTGAACTAGATATGCCCCGTTTGTGTAGGAAGCACAGTTCTTTTGTTCTGAGCTAGCTCACTGTACTGGCCCTATAGGAAACACAGTGGAGTGCAAGAGTGCCTGTTTCTAAAAAGCAGAGTGTTTTTCTTGTAAGGCCGACTGGGGTTTAATACAACTTCCTAAACGGAGTTGAATCACATTCAGTTTCAAGTTCTATCATTAAGTGTTAATTCAGGGTAAGAACACCACTATTGTGCTATTCTGGCCATAAACAGTGCAAATAGCACTCGCGTCTGTTCCCTGCAAATACAGTGTATTAGACTGAAGAGAAGCTCCTGTTTTACTTAGTTTCCAATACTGAGTTGAACTAGATATGCCCCGTTTGTGTAGGAACAACAGTTCTTTTGTTCTGAGCTAGCTCACTGTACTGGCCCTATAGGAAACACAGTGGAATGCAAGAGTGCCTGTTTCTCAAAAGCAGAGTGTTTTTCCTGTAAGGCCGACTGGGGTTTAATACAACTTCCTAAATGGAGTTGAATCACATTCAGTTTCAAGTTCTAGCATTAAGTGTTAATTCAGGGTCAGAACACCACTATTGTGCTATTCTGTCCATAAACAGTGCAAATAGCACTCGCGTCTGTTCCCAGCAAATACAGTGTATTGGACTGAAGAGAAGCTCCTGTTTTGCTTAGTTTCCAATACTGAGTTGAACTAGATATGCCCCGTTTGTGTAGGAAGCACAGTTCTTTTGTTCTGAGCTAGCTCACTCTACTGGCCCTATAGGAAACACAGTGGAGTGCAAGAGTGCCTGTTTCTCAAAAGCAGAGTGTTTTCCTTGTAAGGCCGACTGGGGTTTAATACAACTTCCTAAACGGAGTTGAATCACATTCAGTTTCAAGTTCTAGCATTAAGTGTTAATTCAGGGTAAGAACACCACTATTGTGCTATTCTGGCCATAAACAGTGCAAATAGCACTCGCGTCTGTTCCCAGCAAATACAGTGTATTGGACTGAAGAGAAGCTCCTGTTTTACTTAGTTTCCAATACTGAGTTGAACTAGATATGCCCCGTTTGTGTAGGAAGCACAGTTCTTTTGTTCTGAGCTAGCTCACTGTACTGGCCCTATAGGAAACACAGTGGAGTGCAAGAGTGCCTGTTTCTCAAAAGCAGAGTGTTTTTCTTGTAAGGCCGACTGGGGTTTAATACAACTTCCTAAACGGAGTTGAATCACATTCAGTTTCAAGTTCTATCATTAAGTGTTAATTCAGGGTAAGAACACCACTATTGTGCTATTCTGGCCATAAACAGTGCAAATAGCACTCGCGTCTGTTCCCAGCAAATACAGTGTATTAGACTGAAGAGAAGCTCCTGTTTTACTTAGTTTCCAATACTGAGTTGAACTAGATATGCCCCGTTTGTGTAGGAACAACAGTTCTTTTGTTCTGAGCTAGCTCACTGTACTGGCCCTATAGGAAACACAGTGGAATGCAAGAGTGCCTGTTTCTCAAAAGCAGAGTGTTTTTCCTGTAAGGCCGACTGGGGTTTAATACAACTTCCTAAATGGAGTTGAATCACATTCAGTTTCAAGTTCTAGCATTAAGTGTTAATTCAGGGTCAGAACACCACTATTGTGCTATTCTGTCCATAAACAGTGCAAATAGCACTCGCGTCTGTTCCCAGCAAATACAGTGTATTGGACTGAAGAGAAGCTCCTGTTTTGCTTAGTTTCCAATACTGAGTTGAACTAGATATGCCCCGTTTGTGTAGGAAGCACAGTTCTTTTGTTCTGAGCTAGCTCACTGTACTGGCCCTATAGGAAACACAGTGGAGTGCAAGAGTGCCTGTTTCTCAAAAGCAGAGTGTTTTCCTTGTAAGGCCGACTGGGGTTTAATACAACTTCCTAAACGGAGTTGAATCACATTCAGTTTCAAGTTCTAGCATTAAGTGTTAATTCAGGGTAAGAACACCACTATTGTGCTATTCTGGCCATAAACAGTGCAAATAGCACTCGCGTCTGTTCCCACCAAATACAGTGTATTGGACTGAAGAGAAGCTCCTGTTTTACTTAGTTTCCAATACTGAGTTGAACTAGATATGCCCCGTTTGTATAGGAAGCACAGTTCTTTTGTTCTGAGCTAGCTCACTGTACTGGCCCTATAGGAAACACAGTGGAGTGCAAGAGTGCCTGTTTCTCAAAAGCAGAGTGTTTTTCTTGTAAGGCCGACTGGGGTTTAACACAACTTCCTAAAGGGAGTTGAATCACATTCAGTTTCAAGTTCTAGCATTAAGTGTTAATTCAGGGTCAGAACACCACTATTGTGCTATTCTGGCCATAAACAGTGCAAATAGCACTCGCCCCTCTTCCCAGCAAATACAGTGTATTGGACTGAAGAGAAGCTCCTGTTTTACTTAGTTTCCAATACTGAGTTGAACTAGATATGCCCCGTTTGTGTAGGAAGCACAGTTCTTTTGTTCTGAGCTAGCTCACTGTACTGGCCCTATAGGAAACACAGTGGAGTGCAAGAGTGCCTGTTTCTCAAAAGCAGAGTGTTTTCCTTGTAAGGCCGACTGGGGTTTAATACAACTTCCTAAACGGAGTTGAATCACATTCAGTTTCAAGTTCTAGCATTAAGTGTTAATTCAGGGTAAGAACACCACTATTGTGCTATTCTGGCCATAAACAGTGCAAATAGCACTCGCGTCTGTTCCCACCAAATACAGTGTATTGGACTGAAGAGAAGCTCCTGTTTTACTTAGTTTCCAATACTGAGTTGAACTAGATATGCCCCGTTTGTATAGGAAGCACAGTTCTTTTGTTCTGAGCTAGCTCACTGTACTGGCCCTATAGGAAACACAGTGGAGTGCAAGAGTGCCTGTTTCTCAAAAGCAGAGTGTTTTTCTTGTAAGGCCGACTGGGGTGTAATACAACTTCCTAAACGGAGTTGAATCAAATTCAGTTTCAAGTTCTAGCATTAAGTGTTAATTCAGGGTAAGAACACCACTATTGTGCTATTCTGGCCATAAACAGTGCAAATAGCACTCGCGTGTGTTCCCAGCAAGTACAGTGTATTTGACTGAAGAGAAGCTCCTGTTTTACTTAGTTTCCAATACTGAGTTGAACTAGATATGCCCCGTTTGTGTAGGATGCACAGTTCTTTTGTTCTGAGCTAGCTCACTGTACTGGCCCTATAGGAAACACAGTGGAGTGCAAGAGTGCCAGTTTCTCAAAAGCAGAGTGTTTTTCCTGTAAGGCCGACTGGGGTTTAACACAACTTCCTAAACGGAGTTGAATCACATTCAGTTTCAAGTTCTAGCATTAAGTGTTAACTCAGGGTCAGAACACCACTATTGTGCTATTCTGTCCATAAACAGTGCAAATAGCACTCGCGTCTGTTCCCAGCAAATACAGTGTATTGGACTGAAGAGAAGCTCCTGTTTTGCTTAGTTTCCAATACTGAGTTGAACTAGATATGCCCCGTTTCTGTAGGAAGCACAGTTCTTTTGTTCTGAGCTAGCTCACTGTACTGGCCCTATAGGAAACACAGTGGAGTGCAAGAGTGCCTGTTTCTCAAAAGCAGAGTGTTTTTCTTGTAAGGCCGACTGGGGTTTAACACAACTTCCTAAACGGTGTTGAATCACATCCAGTTTCAAGTTCTAGCATTAAGTGTTAATTCAGGGTAAGAACACAACTATTGTGCTATTCTGGCCATAAACAGTGCAAATAGCACTCGCGTCTGTTCCCAGCAAATACAGTGTATTGGACTGAAGAGAAGCTCCTGTTTTGCTTAGTTTCCAATACTGAGTTGAACTAGATATGCCCCGTTTGTGTAGGAAGCACAGTTCTTTTGTTCTGAGCTAGCTCACTCTACTGGCCCTATAGGAAACACAGTGGAGTGCAAGAGTGCCTGTTTCTCAAAAGCAGAGTGTTTTCCTTGTAAGGCCGACTGGGGTTTAATACAACTTCCTAAACGGAGTTGAATCACATTCAGTTTCAAGTTCTAGCATTAAGTGTTAATTCAGGGTAAGAACACCACTATTGTGCTATTCTGGCCATAAACAGTGCAAATAGCACTCGCGTCTGTTCCCAGCAAATACAGTGTATTGGACTGAAGAGAAGCTCCTGTTTTACTTAGTTTCCAATACTGAGTTGAACTAGATATGCCCCGTTTGTGTAGGAAGCACAGTTCTTTTGTTCTGAGCTAGCTCACTGTACTGGCCCTATAGGAAACACAGTGGAGTGCAAGAGTGCCTGTTTCTCAAAAGCAGAGTGTTTTTCTTGTAAGGCCGACTGGGGTTTAATACAACTTCCTAAACGGAGTTGAATCACATTCAGTTTCAAGTTCTATCATTAAGTGTTAATTCAGGGTAAGAACACCACTATTGTGCTATTCTGGCCATAAACAGTGCAAATAGCACTCGCGTCTGTTCCCAGCAAATACAGTGTATTAGACTGAAGAGAAGCTCCTGTTTTACTTAGTTTCCAATACTGAGTTGAACTAGATATGCCCCGTTTGTGTAGGAACAACAGTTCTTTTGTTCTGAGCTAGCTCACTGTACTGGCCCTATAGGAAACACAGTGGAATGCAAGAGTGCCTGTTAATCAAAAGCAGAGTGTTTTTCCTGTAAGGCCGACTGGGGTTTAATACAACTTCCTAAATGGAGTTGAATCACATTCAGTTTCAAGTTCTAGCATTAAGTGTTAATTCAGGGTCAGAACACCACTATTGTGCTATTCTGTCCATAAACAGTGCAAATAGCACTCGCGTCTGTTCCCAGCAAATACAGTGTATTGGACTGAAGAGAAGCTCCTGTTTTGCTTAGTTTCCAATACTGAGTTGAACTAGATATGCCCCGTTTGTGTAGGAAGCACAGTTCTTTTGTTCTGAGCTAGCTCACTGTACTGGCCCTATAGGAAACACAGTGGAGTGCAAGAGTGCCTGTTTCTCAAAAGCAGAGTGTTTTCCTTGTAAGGCCGACTGGGGTTTAATACAACTTCCTAAACGGAGTTGAATCACATTCAGTTTCAAGTTCTAGCATTAAGTGTTAATTCAGGGTAAGAACACCACTATTGTGCTATTCTGGCCATAAACAGTGCAAATAGCACTCGCGTCTGTTCCCACCAAATACAGTGTATTGGACTGAAGAGAAGCTCCTGTTTTACTTAGTTTCCAATACTGAGTTGAACTAGATATGCCCCGTTTGTATAGGAAGCACAGTTCTTTTGTTCTGAGCTAGCTCACTGTACTGGCCCTATAGGAAACACAGTGGAGTGCAAGAGTGCCTGTTTCTCAAAAGCAGAGTGTTTTTCTTGTAAGGCCGACTGGGGTTTAACACAACTTCCTAAAGGGAGTTGAATCACATTCAGTTTCAAGTTCTAGCATTAAGTGTTAATTCAGGGTCAGAACACCACTATTGTGCTATTCTGGCCATAAACAGTGCAAATAGCACTCGCGCCTCTTCCCAGCAAATACAGTGTATTGGACTGAAGAGAAGCTCCTGTTTTACTTAGTTTCCAATACTGAGTTGAACTAGATATGCCCCGTTTGTGTAGGAAGCACAGTTCTTTTGTTCTGAGCTAGCTCACTGTACTAGCCCTATAGGAAACACAGTGGAGTGCAAGAGTGCCTGTTTCTCAAAAGCAGAGTGTTTTCCTTGTAAGGCCGACTGGGGTTTAATACAACTTCCTAAACGGAGTTGAATCACATTCAGTTTCAAGTTCTAGCATTAAGTGTTAATTCAGGGTAAGAACACCACTATTGTGCTATTCTGGCCATAAACAGTGCAAATAGCACTCGCGTCTGTTCCCACCAAATACAGTGTATTGGACTGAAGAGAAGCTCCTGTTTTACTTAGTTTCCAATACTGAGTTGAACTAGATATGCCCCGTTTGTATAGGAAGCACAGTTCTTTTGTTCTGAGCTAGCTCACTGTACTGGCCCTATAGGAAACACAGTGGAGTGCAAGAGTGCCTGTTTCTCAAAAGCAGAGTGTTTTTCTTGTAAGGCCGACTGGGGTGTAATACAACTTCCTAAACGGAGTTGAATCAAATTCAGTTTCAAGTTCTAGCATTAAGTGTTAATTCAGGGTAAGAACACCACTATTGTGCTATTCTGGCCATAAACAGTGCAAATAGCACTCGCGTGTGTTCCCAGCAAGTACAGTGTATTTGACTGAAGAGAAGCTCCTGTTTTACTTAGTTTCCAATACTGAGTTGAACTAGATATGCCCCGTTTGTGTAGGATGCACAGTTCTTTTGTTCTGAGCTAGCTCACTGTACTGGCCCTATAGGAAACACAGTGGAGTGCAAGAGTGCCAGTTTTTCAAAAGCAGAGTGTTTTTCCTGTAAGGCCGACTGGGGTTTAACACAACTTCCTAAACGGAGTTGAATCACATTCAGTTTCAAGTTCTAGCATTAAGTGTTAACTCAGGGTCAGAACACCACTATTGTGCTATTCTGTCCATAAACAGTGCAAATAGCACTCGCGTCTGTTCCCAGCAAATACAGTGTATTGGACTGAAGAGAAGCTCCTGTTTTGCTTAGTTTCCAATACTGAGTTGAACTAGATATGCCCCGTTTCTGTAGGAAGCACAGTTCTTTTGTTCTGAGCTAGCTCACTGTACTGGCCCTATAGGAAACACAGTGGAGTGCAAGAGTGCCTGTTTCTCAAAAGCAGAGTGTTTTTCTTGTAAGGCCGACTGGGGTTTAACACAACTTCCTAAACGGTGTTGAATCACATTCAGTTTCAAGTTCTAGCATTAAGTGTTAATTCAGGGTAAGAACACAACTATTGTGCTATTCTGGCCATAAACAGTGCAAATAGCACTCGCGTCTGTTCCCAGCAAATACAGTGTATTGGACTGAAGAGAAGCTCCTGTTTTACTTAGTTTCCAATACTGAGTTGAACTAGATATGCCCCGTTTGTGTAGGAAGCACAGTTCTTTTGTTCTGAGCTAGCTCACTGTACTAGCCCTATAGGAAACACAGTGGAGTGCAAGAGTGTCTGTTCCTCAAAAGCAGAGTGTTTTTCTTGTAATGCCGACTGGGGATTAATACAACTTCGTAAACGGAGTTGAATCACATTCAGTTTCAAGTTCTAGCATTAAGTGTTAATTCAGGGTAAGAACACCACTATTGTGCTATTCTGGCCATAAACAGTGCAAATAGCACTCGCGTCTGTTGCCAGCAAATACAGTGTATTAGACTGAAGAGAAGCTCCTGTTTTGCTTAGTTTCCAATGCTGAGTTGAACTAGATATGCCCCGTTTGTGTAGGAAGCACAGTTCTTTTGTTCTGAGCTAGCTCACTGTACTGGCCCTATAGGAAACACAGTGGAGTGCAAGAGTGCCTGTTTCTCAAAAGCAGAGTGTTTTTCTTGTAAGGCCGACTGGGGTTTAATACAACTTCCTAAACGGAGTTGAATCACATCAGTTTCAAGTTCTAGCATTAAGTGTTAATTCAGGGTAAGAACACCACTATTGTGCTATTCTGGCCATAAACAGTGCAAATAGCACTCGCGTCTGTTCCCAGCAAATACAGTGTATTGGACTGAAGAGAAGCTCCTGTTTTACTTAGTTTCCAATACTGAGTTGAACTAGATATGCCCCGTTTGTGTAGGATGCACAGTTCTTTTGTTCTGAGCTAGCTCACTGTACTGGCCCTATAGGAAACACAGTGGAGTGCAAGAGTGCCTGTTTCTCAAAAGCAGAGTGTTTTTCCTGTAAGGCCGACTGGGGTTTAACACAACTTCCTAAACGGAGTTGAATCACATTCAGTTTCAAGTTCTAGCATTAAGTGTTAATTCAGGGTCAGAACACCACTATTGTGCTATTCTGTCCATAAACAGTGCAAATAGCACTCGCGTCTGTTCCCAGCAAATACAGTGTATTGGACTGAAGAGAAGCTCCTGTTTTGCTTAGTTTCCAATACTGAGTTGAACTAGATATGCCCCGTTTCTGTAGGAAGCACAGTTCTTTTGTTCTGAGCTAGCTCACTGTACTGGCCCTATAGGAAACACAGTGGAGTGCAAGAGTGCCTGTTTCTCAAAAGCAGAGTGTTTTTCTTGTAAGGCCGACTGGGGTTTAACACAACTTCCTAAACGGTGTTGAATCACATCCAGTTTCAAGTTCTAGCATTAAGTGTTAATTCAGGGTAAGAACACAACTATTGTGCTATTCTGGCCATAAACAGTGCAAATAGCACTCGCGTCTGTTCCCAGCAAATACAGTGTATTGGACTGAAGAGAAGCTCCTGTTTTGCTTAGTTTCCAATACTGAGTTGAACTAGATATGCCCCGTTTGTGTAGGAAGCACAGTTCTTTTGTTCTGAGCTAGCTCACTCTACTGGCCCTATAGGAAACACAGTGGAGTGCAAGAGTGCCTGTTTCTCAAAAGCAGAGTGTTTTCCTTGTAAGGCCGACTGGGGTTTAATACAACTTCCTAAACGGAGTTGAATCACATTCAGTTTCAAGTTCTAGCATTAAGTGTTAATTCAGGGTAAGAACACCACTATTGTGCTATTCTGGCCATAAACAGTGCAAATAGCACTCGCGTCTGTTCCCAGCAAATACAGTGTATTGGACTGAAGAGAAGCTCCTGTTTTACTTAGTTTCCAATACTGAGTTGAACTAGATATGCCCCGTTTGTGTAGGAAGCACAGTTCTTTTGTTCTGAGCTAGCTCACTGTACTGGCCCTATAGGAAACACAGTGGAGTGCAAGAGTGCCTGTTTCTCAAAAGCAGAGTGTTTTTCTTGTAAGGCCGACTGGGGTTTAATACAACTTCCTAAACGGAGTTGAATCACATTCAGTTTCAAGTTCTATCATTAAGTGTTAATTCAGGGTAAGAACACCACTATTGTGCTATTCTGGCCATAAACAGTGCAAATAGCACTCGCGTCTGTTCCCAGCAAATACAGTGTATTAGACTGAAGAGAAGCTCCTGTTTTACTTAGTTTCCAATACTGAGTTGAACTAGATATGCCCCGTTTGTGTAGGAACAACAGTTCTTTTGTTCTGAGCTAGCTCACTGTACTGGCCCTATAGGAAACACAGTGGAATGCAAGAGTGCCTGTTAATCAAAAGCAGAGTGTTTTTCCTGTAAGGCCGACTGGGGTTTAATACAACTTCCTAAATGGAGTTGAATCACATTCAGTTTCAAGTTCTAGCATTAAGTGTTAATTCAGGGTCAGAACACCACTATTGTGCTATTCTGTCCATAAACAGTGCAAATAGCACTCGCGTCTGTTCCCAGCAAATACAGTGTATTGGACTGAAGAGAAGCTCCTGTTTTGCTTAGTTTCCAATACTGAGTTGAACTAGATATGCCCCGTTTGTGTAGGAAGCACAGTTCTTTTGTTCTGAGCTAGCTCACTGTACTGGCCCTATAGGAAACACAGTGGAGTGCAAGAGTGCCTGTTTCTCAAAAGCAGAGTGTTTTCCTTGTAAGGCCGACTGGGGTTTAATACAACTTCCTAAACGGAGTTGAATCACATTCAGTTTCAAGTTCTAGCATTAAGTGTTAATTCAGGGTAAGAACACCACTATTGTGCTATTCTGGCCATAAACAGTGCAAATAGCACTCGCGTCTGTTCCCACCAAATACAGTGTATTGGACTGAAGAGAAGCTCCTGTTTTACTTAGTTTCCAATACTGAGTTGAACTAGATATGCCCCGTTTGTATAGGAAGCACAGTTCTTTTGTTCTGAGCTAGCTCACTGTACTGGCCCTATAGGAAACACAGTGGAGTGCAAGAGTGCCTGTTTCTCAAAAGCAGAGTGTTTTTCTTGTAAGGCCGACTGGGGTTTAACACAACTTCCTAAAGGGAGTTGAATCACATTCAGTTTCAAGTTCTAGCATTAAGTGTTAATTCAGGGTCAGAACACCACTATTGTGCTATTCTGGCCATAAACAGTGCAAATAGCACTCGCGCCTCTTCCCAGCAAATACAGTGTATTGGACTGAAGAGAAGCTCCTGTTTTACTTAGTTTCCAATACTGAGTTGAACTAGATATGCCCCGTTTGTGTAGGAAGCACAGTTCTTTTGTTCTGAGCTAGCTCACTGTACTAGCCCTATAGGAAACACAGTGGAGTGCAAGAGTGCCTGTTTCTCAAAAGCAGAGTGTTTTCCTTGTAAGGCCGACTGGGGTTTAATACAACTTCCTAAACGGAGTTGAATCACATTCAGTTTCAAGTTCTAGCATTAAGTGTTAATTCAGGGTAAGAACACCACTATTGTGCTATTCTGGCCATAAACAGTGCAAATAGCACTCGCGTCTGTTCCCACCAAATACAGTGTATTGGACTGAAGAGAAGCTCCTGTTTTACTTAGTTTCCAATACTGAGTTGAACTAGATATGCCCCGTTTGTATAGGAAGCACAGTTCTTTTGTTCTGAGCTAGCTCACTGTACTGGCCCTATAGGAAACACAGTGGAGTGCAAGAGTGCCTGTTTCTCAAAAGCAGAGTGTTTTTCTTGTAAGGCCGACTGGGGTGTAATACAACTTCCTAAACGGAGTTGAATCAAATTCAGTTTCAAGTTCTAGCATTAAGTGTTAATTCAGGGTAAGAACACCACTATTGTGCTATTCTGGCCATAAACAGTGCAAATAGCACTCGCGTGTGTTCCCAGCAAGTACAGTGTATTTGACTGAAGAGAAGCTCCTGTTTTACTTAGTTTCCAATACTGAGTTGAACTAGATATGCCCCGTTTGTGTAGGATGCACAGTTCTTTTGTTCTGAGCTAGCTCACTGTACTGGCCCTATAGGAAACACAGTGGAGTGCAAGAGTGCCAGTTTCTCAAAAGCAGAGTGTTTTTCCTGTAAGGCCGACTGGGGTTTAACACAACTTCCTAAACGGAGTTGAATCACATTCAGTTTCAAGTTCTAGCATTAAGTGTTAACTCAGGGTCAGAACACCACTATTGTGCTATTCTGTCCATAAACAGTGCAAATAGCACTCGCGTCTGTTCCCAGCAAATACAGTGTATTGGACTGAAGAGAAGCTCCTGTTTTGCTTAGTTTCCAATACTGAGTTGAACTAGATATGCCCCGTTTCTGTAGGAAGCACAGTTCTTTTGTTCTGAGCTAGCTCACTGTACTGGCCCTATAGGAAACACAGTGGAGTGCAAGAGTGCCTGTTTCTCAAAAGCAGAGTGTTTTTCTTGTAAGGCCGACTGGGGTTTAACACAACTTCCTAAACGGTGTTGAATCACATTCAGTTTCAAGTTCTAGCATTAAGTGTTAATTCAGGGTAAGAACACAACTATTGTGCTATTCTGGCCATAAACAGTGCAAATAGCACTCGCGTCTGTTCCCAGCAAATACAGTGTATTGGACTGAAGAGAAGCTCCTGTTTTACTTAGTTTCCAATACTGAGTTGAACTAGATATGCCCCGTTTGTGTAGGAAGCACAGTTCTTTTGTTCTGAGCTAGCTCACTGTACTAGCCCTATAGGAAACACAGTGGAGTGCAAGAGTGTCTGTTCCTCAAAAGCAGAGTGTTTTTCTTGTAATGCCGACTGGGGATTAATACAACTTCGTAAACGGAGTTGAATCACATTCAGTTTCAAGTTCTAGCATTAAGTGTTAATTCAGGGTAAGAACACCACTATTGTGCTATTCTGGCCATAAACAGTGCAAATAGCACTCGCGTCTGTTGCCAGCAAATACAGTGTATTAGACTGAAGAGAAGCTCCTGTTTTGCTTAGTTTCCAATGCTGAGTTGAACTAGATATGCCCCGTTTGTGTAGGAAGCACAGTTCTTTTGTTCTGAGCTAGCTCACTGTACTGGCCCTATAGGAAACACAGTGGAGTGCAAGAGTGCCTGTTTCTCAAAAGCAGAGTGTTTTTCTTGTAAGGCCGACTGGGGTTTAATACAACTTCCTAAACGGAGTTGAATCACATCAGTTTCAAGTTCTAGCATTAAGTGTTAATTCAGGGTAAGAACACCACTATTGTGCTATTCTGGCCATAAACAGTGCAAATAGCACTCGCGTCTGTTCCCAGCAAATACAGTGTATTGGACTGAAGAGAAGCTCCTGTTTTACTTAGTTTCCAATACTGAGTTGAACTAGATATGCCCCGTTTGTGTAGGATGCACAGTTCTTTTGTTCTGAGCTAGCTCACTGTACTGGCCCTATAGGAAACACAGTGGAGTGCAAGAGTGCCTGTTTCTCAAAAGCAGAGTGTTTTTCCTGTAAGGCCGACTGGGGTTTAACACAACTTCCTAAACGGAGTTGAATCACATTCAGTTTCAAGTTCTAGCATTAAGTGTTAATTCAGGGTCAGAACACCACTATTGTGCTATTCTGTCCATAAACAGTGCAAATAGCACTCGCGTCTGTTCCCAGCAAATACAGTGTATTGGACTGAAGCGAAGCTCCTGTTTTGCTTAGTTTCCAATACTGAGTTGAACTAGATATGCCCCGTTTGTGTAGGAAGCACAGTTCTTTTGTTCTGAGCTAGCTCACTGTACTGGCCCTATAGGAAACACAGTGGAGTGCAAGAGTGCCTGTTTCTCAAAAGCAGAGTGTTTTTCTTGTAAGGCCGACTGGGGTTTAACACAACTTCCTAAACGGAGTTGAATCACATTCAGTTTCAAGTTCTAGCATTAAGTGTTAATTCAGGGTAAGAACACCACTATTGTGCTATTCTGGCCATAAACAGTGCAATTAGCACTCGCGTCTGATCCCAGCAAATACAGTGTATTGGACTGAAGAGAAGCTCCTGTTTTACTTAGTTTCCAATACTGAGTTGAACTAGATATGCCCCGTTTGTGTAGGAAGCACAGTTCTTTTGTTCTGATCTAGCTCACTGTACTAGCCCTATAGGAAACACAGTGGAGTGCAAGAGTGTCTGTTTCTCAAAAGCAGAGTGTTTTTCTTGTAATGCCGACTGGGGATTAATACAACTTCGTAAACGGAGTTGAATCACATTCAGTTTCAAGTTCTAGCATTAAGTGTTAATTCAGGGTAAGAACACCACTATTGTGCTATTCTGGCCATAAACAGTGCAAATAGCACTCGCGTCTGTTGCCAGCAAATACAGTGTATTAGACTGAAGAGAAGCTCCGGTTTTGCTTAGTTTCCAATACTGAGTTGAACTAGATATGCCCCGTTTGTGTAGGAAGCACAGTTCTTTTGTTCTGAGCTAGCTCACTCTACTGGCCCTATAGGAAACACAGTGGAGTGCAAGAGTGCCTGTTTCTCAAAAGCAGAGTGTTTTTCTTGTAAGGCCGACTGGGGTTTAATACAACTTCCTAAACGGAGTTGAATCACATCAGTTTCAAGTTCTAGCATTAAGTGTTAATTCAGGGTAAGAACACCTCTATTGTGCTATTCTGGCCATAAACAGTGCAAATAGCACTCGCGTCTGTTCCCAGCAAATACAGTGTATTGGACTGAAGAGAAGCTCCTGTTTTACTTAGTTTCCAATACTGAGTTGAACTAGATATGCCCCGTTTGTGTAGGAAGCACAGTTCTTTTGTTCTGAGCTAGCTCACTGTACTGGCCCTATAGGAAACACAGTGGAGTGCAAGAGTGCCTGTTTCTCAAAAGCAGAGTGTTTTTCTTGTAAGGCCGACTGGGGTTTAATACAACTTCCTAAACGGAGTTGAATCACATTCAGTTTCAAGTTCTAGCATTAAGTGTTAATTCAGGGTAAGAACACCACTATTGTGCTATTCTGGCCATAAACAGTGCAAATAGCACTCGCGTCTGTTGCCAGCAAATACAGTGTATTAGACTGAAGAGAAGCTCCGGTTTTGCTTAGTTTCCAATACTGAGTTGAACTAGATATGCCCCGTTTGTGTAGGAAGCACAGTTCTTTTGTTATGAGCTAGCTCACTCTACTGGCCCTATAGGAAACACAGTGGAGTGCAAGAGTGCCTGTTTCTCAAAAGCAGAGTGTTTTTCTTGTAAGGCCGACTGGGGTTTAATACAACTTCCTAAACGGAGTTGAATCACATCAGTTTCAAGTTCTAGCATTAAGTGTTAATTCAGGGTAAGAACACCTCTATTGTGCTATTCTGTCCATAAACAGTGCAAATAGCACTCGCGTCTGTTCCCAGCAAATACAGTGTATTGGACTGAAGAGAAGCTCCTGTTTTACTTAGTTTCCAATACTGAGTTGAACTAGATATGCCCCGTTTGTGTAGGAAGCACAGTTCTTTTGTTCTGAGCTAGCTCACTGTACTGGCCCTATAGGAAACACAGTGGAGTGCAAGAGTGCCTGTTTCTCAAAAGCAGAGTGTTTTTCTTGTAAGGCCGACTGGGGTTTAATACAACTTCCTAAACGGAGTTGAATCACATTCAGTTTCAAGTTCTAGCATTAAGTGTTAATTCAGGGTAAGAACACCACTATTGTGCTATTCTGGCCATAAACAGTGCAAATAGCACTCGCGTCTGTTCCCAGCAAATACAGTGTATTGGACTGAAGAGAAGCTCCTGTTTTACTTAGTTTCCAATACTGAGTTGAACTAGATATGCCCCGTTTGTGTAGGAAGCACAGTTCTTTTGTTCTGAGCTAGCTCACTGTACTGGCCCTATAGGAAACACAGTGGAGTGCAAGAGTGCCTGTTTCTCAAAAGCAGAGTGTTTTCCTTGTAAGGCCGACTGGGGTTTAATACAACTTCCTAAACGGAGTTGAATCACATTCAGTTTCAAGTTCTATCATTAAGTGTTAATTCAGGGTAAGAACACCACTATTGTGCTATTCTGTCCATAAACAGTGCAAATAGCACTCGGTCTGTTCCCAGCAAATACAGTGTATTAGACTGAAGAGAAGCTCCTGTTTTACTTAGTTTCCAATACTGAGTTGAACTAGATATGCCCCGTTTGTGTAGGAAGCACAGTTCTTTTGTTCTGAGCTAGCTCACTGTACTGGCCCTATAGGAAACACAGTGGAGTGCAAGAGTGCCTGTTTCTCAAAAGCAGAGTGTTTTTCCTGTAAGGCCGACTGGGGTTTAATACAACTTCCTAAATGGAGTTGAATCACATTCAGTTTCAAGTTCTAGCATTAAGTGTTAATTCAGGGTAAGAACACCACTATTGTGCTATTCTGGCCATAAACAGTGCAAATAGCACTCGCGTCTGTTCCCAGAAAATACAGTGTATTGGACTGAAGAGAAGCTCCTGTTTTGCTTAGTTTCCAATACTGAGTTGAACTAGATATGCCCCGTTTGTGTAGGAAGCACAGTTCTTTTGTTCTGAGCTAGCTCACTGTACTGGCCCTATAGGAAACACAGTGGAGTGCAAGAGTGCCTGTTTCTCAAAAGCAGAGTGTTTTTCTTGTAAGGCCGACTGGGGTTTAATACAACTTCCTAAACGGAGTTGAATCATATTCAGTTTCAAGTTCTTGCATTAAGTGTTAATTCAGGGTAAGAACACCACTATTGTGCTATTCTGGCCATGAACAGTGCAAATAGCACTCGCGTATGTTCCCAGCAAATACAGTGTATTGGACTGAAGAGAAGCTCCTGTTTTACTTAGTTTCCAATACTGAGTTGAACTAGATATGCCCCGTTTGTGTAGGAAGCACAGTTCTTTTGTTCTGAGCCAGCTCACTGTACTGGCCCTATAGGAAACACAGTGGAGTGCAAGAGTGCCTGTTTCTCAAAAGCAGAATGTTTTTCTTGTAAGGCCGACTGGGGTTTAATACAACTTCCTAAACGGAGTTGAATCACAATCAGTTTCAAGTTCTAGCATTAAGTGTTAATTCAGGGTAAGAACACCTCTATTGTGCTATTCTGGCCATAAACAGTGCAAATAGCACTCGCGTCTGTTCCCAGCAAATACAGTGTATTGGACTGAAGAGAAGCTCCTGTTTTACTTAGTTTCCAATACTGAGTTGAACTAGATATGCCCCGTTTGTGTAGGAAGCACAGTTCTTTTGTTCTGAGCTAGCTCACTGTACTGGCCCTATAGGAAACACAGTGGAGTGCAAGAGTGCCTGTTTCTCAAAAGCAGAGTGTTTTTCTTGTAAGGCCGACTGGGGTTTAATACAACTTCCTAAACGGAGTTGAATCACATTCAGTTTCAAGTTCTAGCATTAAGTGTTAATTCAGGGTAAGAACACCACTATTGTGCTATTCTGGCCATAAACAGTGCAAATAGCACTCGCGTCTGTTCCCAGCAAATACAGTGTATTGGACTGAAGAGAAGCTCCTGTTTTACTTAGTTTCCAATACTGAGTTGAACTAGATATGCCCCGTTTGTGTAGGAAGCACAGTTCTTTTGTTCTGAGCTAGCTCACTGTACTGGCCCTATAGGAAACACAGTGGAGTGCAAGAGTGCCTGTTTCTCAAAAGCAGAGTGTTTTCCTTGTAAGGCCGACTGGGGTTTAATACAACTTCCTAAACGGAGTTGAATCACATTCAGTTTCAAGTTCTATCATTAAGTGTTAATTCAGGGTAAGAACACCACTATTGTGCTATTCTGTCCATAAACAGTGCAAATAGCACTCGGTCTGTTCCCAGCAAATACAGTGTATTAGACTGAAGAGAAGCTCCTGTTTTACTTAGTTTCCAATACTGAGTTGAACTAGATATGCCCCGTTTGTGTAGGAAGCACAGTTCTTTTGTTCTGAGCTAGCTCACTGTACTGGCCCTATAGGAAACACAGTGGAGTGCAAGAGTGCCTGTTTCTCAAAAGCAGAGTGTTTTTCCTGTAAGGCCGACTGGGGTTTAATACAACTTCCTAAATGGAGTTGAATCACATTCAGTTTCAAGTTCTAGCATTAAGTGTTAATTCAGGGTAAGAACACCACTATTGTGCTATTCTGGCCATAAACAGTGCAAATAGCACTCGCGTCTGTTCCCAGAAAATACAGTGTATTGGACTGAAGAGAAGCTCCTGTTTTGCTTAGTTTCCAATACTGAGTTGAACTAGATATGCCCCGTTTGTGTAGGAAGCACAGTTCTTTTGTTCTGAGCTAGCTCACTGTACTGGCCCTATAGGAAACACAGTGGAGTGCAAGAGTGCCTGTTTCTCAAAAGCAGAGTGTTTTTCTTGTAAGGCCGACTGGGGTTTAATACAACTTCATAAACGGAGTTGAATCACATTCAGTTTCAAGTTCTTGCATTAAGTGTTAATTCAGGGTAAGAACACCACTATTGTGCTATTCTGTCCATAAACAGTGCAAATAGCACTCGGTCTGTTCCCAGCAAATACAGTGTATTAGACTGAAGAGAAGCTCCTGTTTTACTTAGTTTCCAATACTGAGTTGAACTAGATATGCCCCGTTTGTGTAGGAAGCACAGTTCTTTTGTTCTGAGCTAGCTCACTGTACTGGCCCTATAGGAAACACAGTGGAGTGCAAGAGTGCCTGTTTCTCAAAAGCAGAGTGTTTTTCCTGTAAGGCCGACTGGGGTTTAATACAACTTCCTAAATGGAGTTGAATCACATTCAGTTTCAAGTTCTAGCATTAAGTGTTAATTCAGGGTAAGAACACCACTATTGTGCTATTCTGGCCATAAACAGTGCAAATAGCACTCGCGTCTGTTCCCAGAAAATACAGTGTATTGGACTGAAGAGAAGCTCCTGTTTTGCTTAGTTTCCAATACTGAGTTGAACTAGATATGCCCCGTTTGTGTAGGAAGCACAGTTCTTTTGTTCTGAGCTAGCTCACTGTACTGGCCCTATAGGAAACACAGTGGAGTGCAAGAGTGCCTGTTTCTCAAAAGCAGAGTGTTTTTCTTGTAAGGCCGACTGGGGTTTAATACAACTTCATAAACGGAGTTGAATCACATTCAGTTTCAAGTTCTTGCATTAAGTGTTAATTCAGGGTAAGAACACCACTATTGTGCTATTCTGGCCATGAACAGTGCAAATAGCACTCGCGTATGTTCCCAGCAAATACAGTGTATTGGACTGAAGAGAAGCTCCTGTTTTACTTAGTTTCCAATACTGAGTTGAACTAGATATGCCCCGTTTGTGTAGGAAGCACAGTTCTTTTGTTCTGAGCCAGCTCACTGTACTGGCCCTATAGGAAACACAGTGGAGTGCAAGAGTGCCTGTTTCTCAAAAGCAGAATGTTTTTCTTGTAAGGCCGACTGGGGTTTAATACAACTTCCTAAACGGAGTTGAATCACAATCAGTTTCAAATTCTAGCATTAAGTGTTAATTCAGGGTAAGAACACCACTATTGTGCTATTCTAGCCATAAACAGTACAAATAGCACTCACGTCTGTTCCCAGCAAATACAGTGTATTAGACTGAAGAGAAGCTCCTGTTTTGCTTAGTTTCCAACACTGAGTTGAACTAGATATGCCCCGTTTGTGTAGGAAGCACAGTTCTTTTGTTCTGAGCTAGCTCACTGTACTGGCCCTATAGGAAACACAGTGGAGTGCAAGAGTGCCTGTTTCTCAAAAGCAGAGTGTTTTTCTTGTAAGGCCGACTGGGGTTTAATACAACTTCCTAAACGGAGTTGAATCACATTCAGTTTCAAGTTCTCGCATTAAGTGTTAATTCAGGGTAAGAACACCACTATTGTGCTATTCTGGCCATAAACAGTGCAAATAGCACTCGCGTCTGTTCCCAGCAAATACAGTGTATTGGACTGAAGAGAAGCTCCTGTTTTACTTAGTTTCCAATACTGAGTTGAACTAGATATGCCCCGTTTGTGTAGGAAGCACAGTTCTTTTGTTCTGAGCTAGCTCACTGTACTGGCCCTATAGGAAACACAGTGGAGTGCAATAGTGCCTGTTTCTCAAAAGCAGAGTGTTTTTCTTGTAAGGCCGACTGGGGTTTAACACAACTTCCTAAACGGAGTTGAATCACATTCAGTTTCAAGTTCTAGCATTAAGTGTTAATTCAGGGTAAGAACACCACTATTGTGCTATTCTGGCCATAAACAGTGCAAATAGCACTCGTGTCTGTTCCCAGCAAATACAGTGTATTTGACTGAAGAGAAGCTCCTGTTTTACTTAGTTTCCAATACTGAGTTGAACTAGATATGCCCCGATTGTGTAGGAAGCACAGTTCTTTTGTTCTGAGCTAGCTCACTGTATTGGCCTTATAGGAAACACAGTGGAGTGCAAGAGTGCCTGTTTCTCAAAAGCAGAGTGTTTTTCTTGTAAGGCCGACTGGGGTTTATTACAACTTCCTAAACGGAGTTGAATCACATTCAGTTTCAAGTTCTAGCATTAAGTGTTAATTCAGGGTCAGAACACCACTATTGTGCTATTCTGTCCATAAACTGTGCAAATAGCACTCGCGTCTGTTCCCAGCAAATACAGTGTATTGGACTGAAGAGAAGCTCCTGTTTTCTTAGTTTCCAATACTGAGTTGAACTAGATATGCCCCGTTTGTGTAGGAAGCACAGTTCTTTTGTTCTGAGATAGCTCACTGTACTGGCCCTATAGGAAACACAGTGGAGTGCAAGAGTGCCTGTTTCTCAAAAGCAGAGTGTTTTTCTTGTAAGGCCGACTGGGGTTTAATACAACTTCCTAAACGGAGTTGCATCACATTCACTTTCAAGTTCTAGCATTAAGTGTTAATTCAGTGTAAGAACACCACTATTGTGCTATTCTGGCCATAAACAGTGCAAATAGCACTCGCGTCTGTTCCCAGCAAATACAGTGTATTGGACTGAAGAGAAGCTCCTGTTTTACTTAGTTTCCAATACTGAGTTGAACTAGATATGCCCCGTTTGTGTAGGAAGCACAGTTCTTTTGTTCTGAGCTAGCTCACTGTACTGGCCCTATAGGAAACACAGTGGAGTGCAAGAGTGCCTGTTTCTCAAAAGCAGAGTGTTTTCCTTGTAAGGCCGACTGGGGTTTAATACAACTTCCTAAACGGAGTTGAATCACATTCAGTTTCAGGTTCTAGCATTAAGTGTTAATTCAGGGTAAGAACACCACTATTGTGCTATTCTGGCCATAAACAGTGCAAATAGCACTCGCGTCTATTGCCAGCAAATACAGTGTATTAGACTGAAGAGAAGCTCCTGTTTTGCTTAGTTTCCAATACTGAGTTGAACTAGATATGCCCCGTTTGTGTAGGAAGCACAGTTCTTTTGTTCTGAGCTAGCTCACTGTACTGGCCCTATAGGAAACACAGTGGAGTGCAAGAGTGCCTGTTTCTCAAAAGCAGAGTGTTTTTCTTGTAAGGCCGACTGGGGTTTAATACAACTTCCTAAACGGAGTTGAATCACATTCAGTTTCAAGTTCTAGCATTAAGTGTTAATTCAGGGTAAGAACACCACTATTGTGCTATTCTGGCCATAAACAGTGCAAATAGCACTCGCGTCTGTTCCCAGCAAATACAGTGTATTGGACTGAAGAGAAGCTCCTGTTTTACTTAGTTTCTAATACTGAGTTGAACTAGATATGCCCCGTTTGTGTAGGAAGCACAGTTCTTTTGTTCTGAGATAGCTCACTGTACTGGCCCTATAGGAAACACAGTGGAGTGCAAGAGTGCCTGTTTCTCAAAAGCAGAGTGTTTTTCTTGTAAGGCCGACTGGGGTTTAATACAACTTCCTAAACGGAGTTGAATCACATTCAGTTTCAAGTTCTAGCATTAAGTGTTAATTCAGGGTCAGAACACCACTATTGTGCTATTCTGGCCATAAACAGTGCAAATAGCACTCGAGTCTGTTCCCAGCAAATACAGTGTATTGGACTGAAGAGAAGCTCCTGTTTTACTTAGTTTCCAATACTGAGTTGAACTAGATATGCCCCGTTTGTGTAGGAAGCACAGTTCTTTTGTTCTGAGCTAGCTCACTGTACTGGCCCTATAGGAAACACAGTGGAGTGCAAGAGTGCCTGTTTCTCAAAAGCAGAGTGCTTTTCTTGTAAGGCCGACTGGGGTTTAATACAACTTCCTAATCGGAGTTGAATCACATTCAGTTTCAAGTTCTAGCATTAAGTGTTAATTCAGGGTAAGAACACCACTATTGTGCTATTCTGGCCATAAACAGTGCAAATAGCACTCGCGTCTGTTCCCAGCAAATACAGTGTATTGGACTGAAGAGAAGCTCCTGTTTTATTTAGTTTCCAATACTGAGTTGAAATAGATATGCCCCGTTTGTGTAGGAAGCACAGTTCTTTTGTTCTGAGCTAGCTCACTGTACTGGCCCTATAGGAAACACAGTGGAGTGCAAGAGTGCCTGTTTCTCAAAAGCCGAGTGTTTTTCTTGTAAGGCCGACTGGGGTTTAATACAACTTCCTAAACGGAGTTGAATCACATTCAGTTTCAAGTTCTAGCATTAAGTGTTAATTCAGGGTAAGAACACCACTATTGTGCTATTCTGGCCATAAACATTGCAAATAGCACTCGCGTCTGTTCCCAGCAAATACAGTGTATTAGACTGAAGAGAAGCTCCGTTTTTGCTTAGTTTCCAATACTGAGTTGAACTAGATATGCCCCGTTTGTGTAGGAAGCACAGTTCTTTTGTTCTGAGCTAGCTCACTCTACTGGCCCTATAGGAAACACAGTAGAGTGCAAGAGTGCCTGTTTCTCAAAAGCAGAGTGTTTTTCTTGTAAGGCCGACTGGGGTTTAACACAACTTCCTAAACGGAGTTGAATCACATTCAGTTTCAAGTTCTAGCATTAAGTGTTAATTCAGGGTAAGAACACCACTATTGTGCTATTCTGGCCATAAACAGTGCAAATAGCACTCGCGTATGTTCCCAGCAAATACAGTGTATTGGACTGAAGAGAAGCTCCTGTTTTACTTAGTTTCCAATACTGAGTTGAACTAGATATGCCCCGTTTGTGTAGGAAGCACAGTTCTTTTGTTCTGAGCTAGCTCACTGTACTGGCCCTATAGGAAACACAGTGGAGTGCAAGAGTGCCTGTTTCTCAAAAGCAGAGTGTTTTTCTTGTAAGGCCGACTGGGGTTTAACACAACTTCCTAAACGGAGTTGAATCACATTCAGTTTCAAGTTCTAGCATTAAGTGTTAATTCAGGGTAAGAACACCACTATTGTGCTATTCTGGCCATAAACAGTGCAAATAGCACTCGCGTCTGTTGCCAGCAAATACAGTGTATTAGACTGAAGAGAAGCTCCTGTTTTGCTTAGTTTCCAATACTGAGTTGAACTAGATATGCCCCGTTTGTGTAGGAAGCACAGTTCTTTTGTTCTGAGCTAGCTCACTGTACTGGCCCTATAGGAAACACAGTGGAGTACAAGAGTGCCTGTTTCTCAAAAGCAGAGTGTTTTTCTTGTAAGGCCGACTGGCGTTTAATACAACTTCCTAAACGGAGTTGAATCACATTCAGTTTCAGGTTCTAGCATTAAGTGTTAATTCAGGGTAAGAACACCACTATTGTGCTATTCTGGCCATAAACAGTGCAAATAGCACTCGCGTCTGTTGCCAGCAAATACAGTGTATTAGACTGAAGAGAAGCTCCTGTTTTACTTAGTTTCCAATACTGAGTTGAACTAGATATGCCCCGTTTGTGTAGGAAGCACAGTTCTTTTGTTCTGAGCTAACTCACTGTACTGGCCCTATAGGAAACACAGTGGAGTGCAAGAGTGCCTGTTTCTCAAAAGCAGAGTGTTTTTCTTGTAAGGCCGACTGGGGTTTAATACAACTTCCTAAACGGAGTTGAATCACATTCAGTTTCAAGTTCTAGCATTAAGTGTTAATTCAGGGTCAGAACACCACTATTGTGCTATTCTGGCCATAAACAGTGCAAATAGCACTCGAGTCTGTTCCCAGCAAATACAGTGTATTGGACTGAAGAGAAGCTCCTGTTTTACTTAGTTTCCAATACTGAGTTGAACTAGATATGCCCCGTTTGTGTAGGAAGCACAGTTCTTTTGTTCTGAGCTAGCTCACTGTACTGGCCCTATAGGAAACACAGTGGAGTGCAAGAGTGCCTGTTTCTCAAAAGCAGAGTGCTTTTCTTGTAAGGCCGACTGGGGTTTAATACAACTTCCTAATCGGAGTTGAATCACATTCAGTTTCAAGTTCTAGCATTAAGTGTTAATTCAGGGTAAGAACACCACTATTGTGCTATTCTGGCCATAAACAGTGCAAATAGCACTCGCGTCTGTTCCCAGCAAATACAGTGTATTGGACTGAAGAGAAGCTCCTGTTTTATTTAGTTTCCAATACTGAGTTGAAATAGATATGCCCCGTTTGTGTAGGAAGCACAGTTCTTTTGTTCTGAGCTAGCTCACTCTACTGGCCCTATAGGAAACACAGTGGAGTGCAAGAGTGCCTGTTTCTCAAAAGCCGAGTGTTTTTCTTGTAAGGCCGACTGGGGTTTAATACAACTTCCTAAACGGAGTTGAATCACATTCAGTTTCAAGTTCTAGCATTAAGTGTTAATTCAGGGTAAGAACACCACTATTGTGCTATTCTGGCCATAAACATTGCAAATAGCACTCGCGTCTGTTCCCAGCAAATACAGTGTATTAGACTGAAGAGAAGCTCCGTTTTTGCTTAGTTTCCAATACTGAGTTGAACTAGATATGCCCCGTTTGTGTAGGAAGCACAGTTCTTTTGTTCTGAGCTAGCTCACTCTACTGGCCCTATAGGAAACACAGTAGAGTGCAAGAGTGCCTGTTTCTCAAAAGCAGAGTGTTTTTCTTGTAAGGACGACTGGGGTTTAACACAAATTCCTAAACGGAGTTGAATCACATTCAGTTTCAAGTTCTAGCATTAAGTGTTAATTCAGGGTAAGAACACCACTATTGTGCTATTCTGGCCATAAACAGTGCAAATAGCACTCGCGTATGTTCCCAGCAAATACAGTGTATTGGACTGAAGAGAAGCTCCTGTTTTACTTAGTTTCCAATACTGAGTTGAACTAGATATGCCCCGTTTGTGTAGGAAGCACAGTTCTTTTGTTCTGAGCTAGCTCACTGTACTGGCCCTATAGGAAACACAGTGGAGTGCAAGAGTGCCTGTTTCTCAAAAGCAGAGTGTTTTTCTTGTAAGGCCGACTGGGGTTTAACACAACTTCCTAAACGGAGTTGAATCACATTCAGTTTCAAGTTCTAGCATTAAGTGTTAATTCAGGGTAAGAACACCACTATTGTGCTATTCTGGCCATAAACAGTGCAAATAGCACTCGCGTCTGTTGCCAGCAAATACAGTGTATTAGACTGAAGAGAAGCTCCTGTTTTGCTTAGTTTCCAATACTGAGTTGAACTAGATATGCCCCGTTTGTGTAGGAAGCACAGTTCTTTTGTTCTGAGCTAGCTCACTGTACTGGCCCTATAGGAAACACAGTGGAGTACAAGAGTGCCTGTTTCTCAAAAGCAGAGTGTTTTTCTTGTAAGGCCGACTGGCGTTTAATACAACTTCCTAAACGGAGTTGAATCACATTCAGTTTCAGGTTCTAGCATTAAGTGTTAATTCAGGGTAAGAACACCACTATTGTGCTATTCTGGCCATAAACAGTGCAAATAGCACTCGCGTCTGTTGCCAGCAAATACAGTGTATTAGACTGAAGAGAAGCTCCTGTTTTACTTAGTTTCCAATACTGAGTTGAACTAGATATGCCCCGTTTGTGTAGGAAGCACAGTTCTTTTGTTCTGAGCTAACTCACTGTACTGGCCCTATAGGAAACACAGTGGAGTGCAAGAGTGCCTGTTTCTCAAAAGCAGAGTGTTTTTCTTGTAAGGCCGACTGGGGTTTAATACAACTTCCTAAACGGAGTTGAATCACATTCAGTTTCAAGTTCTAGCATTAAGTGTTAATTCAGGGTCAGAACACCACTATTGTGCTATTCTGGCCATAAACAGTGCAAATAGCACTCGAGTCTGTTCCCAGCAAATACAGTGTATTGGACTGAAGAGATGCTCCTGTTTTGCTTAGTTTCCAATACTGAGTTGAACTAGATATTCCCCGTTTGTGTAGGAAGCACAGTTCTTTTGTTCTGAGCTAACTCACTGTACTGGCCCTATAGGAAACACAGTGGAGTGCAAGAGTGCCTATTTCTCAAAAGCAGAGTGCTTTTCTTGTAAGGCCGACTGGGGTTTAATACAACTTCCTAAACGGAGTTGAATCACATTCAGTTTCAAGTTCTAGCATTAAGTGTTAATTCAGGGTAAGAACACCACTATTGTGCTATTCTGGCCATAAACAGTGCAAATAGCACTCGCGTCTGTTCCCAGCAAATACAGTGTATTGGACTGAGGAGAAGCTCCTGTTTTATTTAGTTTCCAATACTGAGTTGAAATAGATATGCCCCGTTTGTGTAGGAAGCACAGTTCTTTTGTTCTGAGCTAGCTCACTGTACTGGCCTTATAGGAAACACAGTGGAGTGCAAGAGTGCCTGTTTCTCAAAAGCAGAGTGTTTTTCTTGTAAGGCCGACAGGGGTTTAATACAACTTCCTAAACGGAGTTGAATCACATTCAGTTTCAAGTTCTAGCATTAAGTGTTAATTCAGGGTAAGAACACCACTATTGTGCTATTCTGGCCATAAACATTGCAAATAGCACTCGCGTCTGTTCCCAGCAAATACAGTGTATTAGACTGAAGAGAAGCTCCGGTTTTGCTTAGTTTCCAAAACTGAGTTGAACTAGATATGCCCCGTTTGTGTAGGAAGCACAGTTCTTTTGTTCTGAGCTAGCTCACTCTACTGGCCCTATAGGAAACACAGTAGAGTGCAAGAGTGCCTGTTTCTCAAAAGCAGAGTGTTTTTCTTGTAAGGCCGACTGGGGTTTAATACAACTTCCTAAACAGAGTTGAATCACATTCAGTTTCAAGTTCTAGCATTAAGTGTTAATTCAGGGTAAGAACACCACTATTGTGCTATTCTGGCCATAAACAGTGCAAATAGCACTTGCGTCTGTTCCCAGCAAATACAGTGTATTAGACTGAAGAGAAGCTCCTTTTTTACTTAGTTACCAATACTGAGTTGAACTAGATATACCCCGTTTGTGTAGGAAGCACAGTTCTTTTGTTCTGAGCTAGCTCACTGTACTGGCCCTATAGGAAACACAGTGGAGTGCAAGAGTGCCTGTTTCTCAAAAGCAGAGTGTTTTTCTTGTAAGGCCGACTGGAGTTTAATACAACTTCCTAAACGGAGTTGAATCACATTCAGTTTCAAGTTCTAGCATTAAGTGTTAATTCAGGGTAAGAACACCACTATTGTGCTATTCTGGCCATAAACAGTGCAAATAGCACTCGCGTCTGTTCCCAGCAAATACAGTGTATTGGACTGAAGAGAAGCTCCTGTTTTACTTAGTTTCTAATACTGAGTTGAACTAGATATGCCCCGTTTGTGTAGGAAGCACAGTTCTTTTGTTCTGAGATAGCTCACTGTACTGGCCCTATAGGAAACACAGTGGAGTGCAAGAGTGCCTGTTTCTCAAAAGCAGAGTGTTTTTCTTGTAAGGCCAACTGGGGTTTAATACAACTTCCTAAACGGAGTTGAATCACATTCAGTTTCAAGTTCTAGCATTAAGTGTTAATTCAGGGTCAGAACACCACTATTGTGCTATTCTGGCCATAAACAGTGCAAATAGCACTCGAGTCTGTTCCCAGCAAATACAGTGTATTGGACTGAAGAGAAGCTCCTGTTTTACTTAGTTTCTAATACTGAGTTGAACTAGATATGCCCCGTTTGTGTAGGAAGCACAGTTCTTTTGTTCTGAGATAGCTCACTGTACTGGCCCTATAGGAAACACAGTGGAGTGCAAGAGTGCCTGTTTCTCAAAAGCAGAGTGTTTTTCTTGTAAGGCCGACTGGGGTTTAATACAACTTCCTAAACGGAGTTGAATCACATTCAGTTTCAAGTTCTAGCATTAAGTGTTAATTCAGGGTCAGAACACCACTATTGTGCTATTCTGGCCATAAACAGTGCAAATAGCACTCGCGTCTGTTCCCAGCAAATACAGTGTATTGGACTGAAGAGAAGCTCCTGTTTTACTTAGTTTCCAATACTGAGTTGAACTAGATATGCCCCGTTTGTGTAGGAAGCACAGTTCTTTTGTTCTGAGCTAGCTCACTGTACTGGCCCTATAGGAAACACAGTGGAGTGCAAGAGTGCCTGTTTCTCAAAAGCAGAGTGTTTTTCTTGTAAGGCCGACTGGGGTTTAACACAACTTCCTAAACGGAGTTGAATCACATTCAGTTTCAAGTTCTAGCATTAAGTGTTAATTCAGGGTAAGAACACCACTATTGTGCTATTCTGGCCATAAACAGTGCAAATAGCACTCGCGTCTGTTGCCAGCAAATACAGTGTATTAGACTGAAGAGAAGCTCCTGTTTTGCTTAGTTTCCAATACTGAGTTGAACTAGATATGCCCCGTTTGTGTAGGAAGCACAGTTCTTTTGTTCTGAGCTAGCTCACTGTACTGGCCCTATAGGAAACACAGTGGAGTGCAAGAGTGCCTGTTTCTCAAAAGCAGAGTGTTTTTCTTGTAAGGCCGACTGGCGTTTAATACAACTTCCTAAACGGAGTTGAATCACATTCAGTTTCAGGTTCTAGCATTGTGTTAATTCAGGGTAAGAACACCACTATTGTGCTATTCTGGCCATAAACAGTGCAAATAGCACTCGCGTCTGTTGCCAGCAAATACAGTGTATTAGACTGAAGAGAAGCTCCTGTTTTCCTTAGTTTCCAATACTGAGTTGAACTAGATATGCCCCGTTTGTGTAGGAAGAACAGTTCTTTTGTTCTGAGCTAACTCACTGTACTGGCCCTATAGGAAACACAGTGGAGTGCAAGAGTGCCTGTTTCTCAAAAGCAGAGTGTTTTTCTTGTAAGGCCGACTGGGGTTTAATACAACTTCCTAAACGGAGTTGAATCACATTCAGTTTCAAGTTCTAGCATTAAGTGTTAATTCAGGGTCAGAACACCACTATTGTGCTATTCTGGCCATAAACAGTGCAAATAGCACTCGAGTCTGTTCCCAGCAAATACAGTGTATTGGACTGAAGAGATGCTCCTGTTTTGCTTAGTTTCCAATACTGAGTTGAACTAGATATGCCCCGTTTGTGTAGGAAGCACAGTTCTTTTGTTCTGAGCTAACTCACTGTACTGGCCCTATAGGAAACACAGTGGAGTGCAAGAGTGCCTGTTTCTCAAAAGCAGAGTGCTTTTCTTGTAAGGCCGACTGGGGTTTAATACAACTTCCTAAACGGAGTTGAATCACATTCAGTTTCAAGTTCTAGCATTAAGTGTTAATTCAGGGTAAGAACACCACTATTGTGCTATTCTGGCCATAAACAGTGCAAATAGCACTCGCGTCTGTTCCCAGCAAATACAGTGTATTGGACTGAAGAGAAGCTCCTGTTTTATTTAGTTTCCAATACTGAGTTGAAATAGATATGCCCCGTTTGTGTAGGAAGCACAGTTCTTTTGTTCTGAGCTAGCTCACTGTACTGGCCTTATAGGAAACACAGTGGAGTGCAAGAGTGCCTGTTTCTCAAAAGCAGAGTGTTTTTCTTGTAAGGCCGACAGGGGTTTAATACAACTTCCTAAACGGAGTTGAATCACATTCAGTTTCAAGTTCTAGCATTAAGTGTTAATTCAGGGTAAGAACACCACTATTGTGCTATTCTGGCCATAAACATTGCAAATAGCACTCGCGTCTGTTCCCAGCAAATACAGTGTATTAGACTGAAGAGAAGCTCCGGTTTTGCTTAGTTTCCAAAACTGAGTTGAACTAGATATGCCCCGTTTGTGTAGGAAGCACAGTTCTTTTGTTCTGAGCTAGCTCACTCTACTGGCCCTATAGGAAACACAGTAGAGTGCAAGAGTGCCTGTTTCTCAAAAGCAGAGTGTTTTTCTTATAAGGCCGACTGGGGTTTAATACAACTTCCTAAACGGAGTTGAATCACATTCAGTTTCAAGTTCTAGCATTAAGTGTTAATTCAGGGTAAGAACACCACTATTGTGCTATTCTGGCCATAAACAGTGCAAATAGCACTTGCGTCTGTTCCCAGCAAATACAGTGTATTAGACTGAAGAGAAGCTCCTTTTTTACTTAGTTACCAATACTGAGTTGAACTAGATATACCCCGTTTGTGTAGGAAGCACAGTTCTTTTGTTCTGAGCTAGCTCACTGTACTGGCCCTATAGGAAACACAGTGGAGTGCAAGAGTGCCTGTTTCTCAAAAGCAGAGTGTTTTTCTTGTAAGGCCGACTGGAGTTTAATACAACTTCCTAAACGGAGTTGAATCACATTCAGTTTCAAGTTCTAGCATTAAGTGTTAATTCAAGGTAAGAACACCACTATTGTGCTATTCTGGCCATAAACAGTGCAAATAGCACTCGCGTCTGTTCCCAGCAAATACAGTGTATTGGACTGAAGAGAAGCTCCTGTTTTACTTAGTTTCCAATACTGAGTTGAACTAGATATACCCCGTTTGTGTAGGAAGCACAGTTCTTTTGTTCTGAGCTAGCTCACTGTACTGGCCCTATAGGAAACACAGTGGAGTGCAAGAGTGCCTGTTTCTCAAAAGCAGAGTGTTTTTCTTGTAAGGCCGACTGGGGTTTAATACAACTTCCTAAACGGAGTTGAATCACATCCAGTTTCAAGTTCTAGCATTAAGTGTTAATTCAGGGTAAGAACACCACTATTGTGCTATTCTGGCCATAAACAGTGCAAATAGCACTCGCGTCTGTTCCCAGCAAATACAGTGTATTGGACTGAAGAGAAGCTCCTGTTTTACTTAGTTTCCAATACTGAGTTGAACTAGATATGCCCCGTTTGTGTAGGAAGCACAGTTCTTTTGTTCTGAGCTAGCTCACTGTACTGGCCCTATAGGAAACACAGTGGAGTGCAAGAGTGCCTGTTTCTCAAAAGCAGAGTGTTTTTCTTGTAAGGCCGACTGGGGTTTAATACAACTTCATAAACGGAGTTGAATCACATTCAGTTTCAAGTTCTTGCATTAAGTGTTAATTCAGGGTAAGAACACCACTATTGTGCTATTCTGTCCATAAACAGTGCAAATAGCACTCGGTCTGTTCCCAGCAAATACAGTGTATTAGACTGAAGAGAAGCTCCTGTTTTACTTAGTTTCCAATACTGAGTTGAACTAGATATGCCCCGTTTGTGTAGGAAGCACAGTTCTTTTGTTCTGAGCTAGCTCACTGTACTGGCCCTATAGGAAACACAGTGGAGTGCAAGAGTGCCTGTTTCTCAAAAGCAGAGTGTTTTTCCTGTAAGGCCGACTGGGGTTTAATACAACTTCCTAAATGGAGTTGAATCACATTCAGTTTCAAGTTCTAGCATTAAGTGTTAATTCAGGGTAAGAACACCACTATTGTGCTATTCTGGCCATAAACAGTGCAAATAGCACTCGCGTCTGTTCCCAGAAAATACAGTGTATTGGACTGAAGAGAAGCTCCTGTTTTGCTTAGTTTCCAATACTGAGTTGAACTAGATATGCCCCGTTTGTGTAGGAAGCACAGTTCTTTTGTTCTGAGCTAGCTCACTGTACTGGCCCTATAGGAAACACAGTGGAGTGCAAGAGTGCCTGTTTCTCAAAAGCAGAGTGTTTTTCTTGTAAGGCCGACTGGGGTTTAATACAACTTCATAAACGGAGTTGAATCACATTCAGTTTCAAGTTCTTGCATTAAGTGTTAATTCAGGGTAAGAACACCACTATTGTGCTATTCTGGCCATGAACAGTGCAAATAGCACTCGCGTATGTTCCCAGCAAATACAGTGTATTGGACTGAAGAGAAGCTCCTGTTTTACTTAGTTTCCAATACTGAGTTGAACTAGATATGCCCCGTTTGTGTAGGAAGCACAGTTCTTTTGTTCTGAGCCAGCTCACTGTACTGGCCCTATAGGAAACACAGTGGAGTGCAAGAGTGCCTGTTTCTCAAAAGCAGAATGTTTTTCTTGTAAGGCCGACTGGGGTTTAATACAACTTCCTAAACGGAGTTGAATCACAATCAGTTTCAAATTCTAGCATTAAGTGTTAATTCAGGGTAAGAACACCACTATTGTGCTATTCTAGCCATAAACAGTACAAATAGCACTCACGTCTGTTCCCAGCAAATACAGTGTATTAGACTGAAGAGAAGCTCCTGTTTTGCTTAGTTTCCAACACTGAGTTGAACTAGATATGCCCCGTTTGTGTAGGAAGCACAGTTCTTTTGTTCTGAGCTAGCTCACTGTACTGGCCCTATAGGAAACACAGTGGAGTGCAAGAGTGCCTGTTTCTCAAAAGCAGAGTGTTTTTCTTGTAAGGCCGACTGGGGTTTAATACAACTTCCTAAACGGAGTTGAATCACATTCAGTTTCAAGTTCTCGCATTAAGTGTTAATTCAGGGTAAGAACACCACTATTGTGCTATTCTGGCCATAAACAGTGCAAATAGCACTCGCGTCTGTTCCCAGCAAATACAGTGTATTGGACTGAAGAGAAGCTCCTGTTTTACTTAGTTTCCAATACTGAGTTGAACTAGATATGCCCCGTTTGTGTAGGAAGCACAGTTCTTTTGTTCTGAGCTAGCTCACTGTACTGGCCCTATAGGAAACACAGTGGAGTGCAATAGTGCCTGTTTCTCAAAAGCAGAGTGTTTTTCTTGTAAGGCCGACTGGGGTTTAACACAACTTCCTAAACGGAGTTGAATCACATTCAGTTTCAAGTTCTAGCATTAAGTGTTAATTCAGGGTAAGAACACCACTATTGTGCTATTCTGGCCATAAACAGTGCAAATAGCACTCGTGTCTGTTCCCAGCAAATACAGTGTATTTGACTGAAGAGAAGCTCCTGTTTTACTTAGTTTCCAATACTGAGTTGAACTAGATATGCCCCGATTGTGTAGGAAGCACAGTTCTTTTGTTCTGAGCTAGCTCACTGTATTGGCCTTATAGGAAACACAGTGGAGTGCAAGAGTGCCTGTTTCTCAAAAGCAGAGTGTTTTTCTTGTAAGGCCGACTGGGGTTTATTACAACTTCCTAAACGGAGTTGAATCACATTCAGTTTCAAGTTCTAGCATTAAGTGTTAATTCAGGGTCAGAACACCACTATTGTGCTATTCTGTCCATAAACTGTGCAAATAGCACTCGCGTCTGTTCCCAGCAAATACAGTGTATTGGACTGAAGAGAAGCTCCTGTTTTCTTAGTTTCCAATACTGAGTTGAACTAGATATGCCCCGTTTGTGTAGGAAGCACAGTTCTTTTGTTCTGAGATAGCTCACTGTACTGGCCCTATAGGAAACACAGTGGAGTGCAAGAGTGCCTGTTTCTCAAAAGCAGAGTGTTTTTCTTGTAAGGCCGACTGGGGTTTAATACAACTTCCTAAACGGAGTTGCATCACATTCACTTTCAAGTTCTAGCATTAAGTGTTAATTCAGTGTAAGAACACCACTATTGTGCTATTCTGGCCATAAACAGTGCAAATAGCACTCGCGTCTGTTCCCAGCAAATACAGTGTATTGGACTGAAGAGAAGCTCCTGTTTTACTTAGTTTCCAATACTGAGTTGAACTAGATATGCCCCGTTTGTGTAGGAAGCACAGTTCTTTTGTTCTGAGCTAGCTCACTGTACTGGCCCTATAGGAAACACAGTGGAGTGCAAGAGTGCCTGTTTCTCAAAAGCAGAGTGTTTTCCTTGTAAGGCCGACTGGGGTTTAATACAACTTCCTAAACGGAGTTGAATCACATTCAGTTTCAGGTTCTAGCATTAAGTGTTAATTCAGGGTAAGAACACCACTATTGTGCTATTCTGGCCATAAACAGTGCAAATAGCACTCGCGTCTATTGCCAGCAAATACAGTGTATTAGACTGAAGAGAAGCTCCTGTTTTGCTTAGTTTCCAATACTGAGTTGAACTAGATATGCCCCGTTTGTGTAGGAAGCACAGTTCTTTTGTTCTGAGCTAGCTCACTGTACTGGCCCTATAGGAAACACAGTGGAGTGCAAGAGTGCCTGTTTCTCAAAAGCAGAGTGTTTTTCTTGTAAGGCCGACTGGGGTTTAATACAACTTCCTAAACGGAGTTGAATCACATTCAGTTTCAAGTTCTAGCATTAAGTGTTAATTCAGGGTAAGAACACCACTATTGTGCTATTCTGGCCATAAACAGTGCAAATAGCACTCGCGTCTGTTCCCAGCAAATACAGTGTATTGGACTGAAGAGAAGCTCCTGTTTTACTTAGTTTCTAATACTGAGTTGAACTAGATATGCCCCGTTTGTGTAGGAAGCACAGTTCTTTTGTTCTGAGATAGCTCACTGTACTGGCCCTATAGGAAACACAGTGGAGTGCAAGAGTGCCTGTTTCTCAAAAGCAGAGTGTTTTTCTTGTAAGGCCGACTGGGGTTTAATACAACTTCCTAAACGGAGTTGAATCACATTCAGTTTCAAGTTCTAGCATTAAGTGTTAATTCAGGGTCAGAACACCACTATTGTGCTATTCTGGCCATAAACAGTGCAAATAGCACTCGAGTCTGTTCCCAGCAAATACAGTGTATTGGACTGAAGAGAAGCTCCTGTTTTACTTAGTTTCCAATACTGAGTTGAACTAGATATGCCCCGTTTGTGTAGGAAGCACAGTTCTTTTGTTCTGAGCTAGCTCACTGTACTGGCCCTATAGGAAACACAGTGGAGTGCAAGAGTGCCTGTTTCTCAAAAGCAGAGTGCTTTTCTTGTAAGGCCGACTGGGGTTTAATACAACTTCCTAATCGGAGTTGAATCACATTCAGTTTCAAGTTCTAGCATTAAGTGTTAATTCAGGGTAAGAACACCACTATTGTGCTATTCTGGCCATAAACAGTGCAAATAGCACTCGCGTCTGTTCCCAGCAAATACAGTGTATTGGACTGAAGAGAAGCTCCTGTTTTATTTAGTTTCCAATACTGAGTTGAAATAGATATGCCCCGTTTGTGTAGGAAGCACAGTTCTTTTGTTCTGAGCTAGCTCACTGTACTGGCCCTATAGGAAACACAGTGGAGTGCAAGAGTGCCTGTTTCTCAAAAGCCGAGTGTTTTTCTTGTAAGGCCGACTGGGGTTTAATACAACTTCCTAAACGGAGTTGAATCACATTCAGTTTCAAGTTCTAGCATTAAGTGTTAATTCAGGGTAAGAACACCACTATTGTGCTATTCTGGCCATAAACATTGCAAATAGCACTCGCGTCTGTTCCCAGCAAATACAGTGTATTAGACTGAAGAGAAGCTCCGTTTTTGCTTAGTTTCCAATACTGAGTTGAACTAGATATGCCCCGTTTGTGTAGGAAGCACAGTTCTTTTGTTCTGAGCTAGCTCACTCTACTGGCCCTATAGGAAACACAGTAGAGTGCAAGAGTGCCTGTTTCTCAAAAGCAGAGTGTTTTTCTTGTAAGGCCGACTGGGGTTTAACACAACTTCCTAAACGGAGTTGAATCACATTCAGTTTCAAGTTCTAGCATTAAGTGTTAATTCAGGGTAAGAACACCACTATTGTGCTATTCTGGCCATAAACAGTGCAAATAGCACTCGCGTATGTTCCCAGCAAATACAGTGTATTGGACTGAAGAGAAGCTCCTGTTTTACTTAGTTTCCAATACTGAGTTGAACTAGATATGCCCCGTTTGTGTAGGAAGCACAGTTCTTTTGTTCTGAGCTAGCTCACTGTACTGGCCCTATAGGAAACACAGTGGAGTGCAAGAGTGCCTGTTTCTCAAAAGCAGAGTGTTTTTCTTGTAAGGCCGACTGGGGTTTAACACAACTTCCTAAACGGAGTTGAATCACATTCAGTTTCAAGTTCTAGCATTAAGTGTTAATTCAGGGTAAGAACACCACTATTGTGCTATTCTGGCCATAAACAGTGCAAATAGCACTCGCGTCTGTTGCCAGCAAATACAGTGTATTAGACTGAAGAGAAGCTCCTGTTTTGCTTAGTTTCCAATACTGAGTTGAACTAGATATGCCCCGTTTGTGTAGGAAGCACAGTTCTTTTGTTCTGAGCTAGCTCACTGTACTGGCCCTATAGGAAACACAGTGGAGTACAAGAGTGCCTGTTTCTCAAAAGCAGAGTGTTTTTCTTGTAAGGCCGACTGGCGTTTAATACAACTTCCTAAACGGAGTTGAATCACATTCAGTTTCAGGTTCTAGCATTAAGTGTTAATTCAGGGTAAGAACACCACTATTGTGCTATTCTGGCCATAAACAGTGCAAATAGCACTCGCGTCTGTTGCCAGCAAATACAGTGTATTAGACTGAAGAGAAGCTCCTGTTTTACTTAGTTTCCAATACTGAGTTGAACTAGATATGCCCCGTTTGTGTAGGAAGCACAGTTCTTTTGTTCTGAGCTAACTCACTGTACTGGCCCTATAGGAAACACAGTGGAGTGCAAGAGTGCCTGTTTCTCAAAAGCAGAGTGTTTTTCTTGTAAGGCCGACTGGGGTTTAATACAACTTCCTAAACGGAGTTGAATCACATTCAGTTTCAAGTTCTAGCATTAAGTGTTAATTCAGGGTCAGAACACCACTATTGTGCTATTCTGGCCATAAACAGTGCAAATAGCACTCGAGTCTGTTCCCAGCAAATACAGTGTATTGGACTGAAGAGAAGCTCCTGTTTTACTTAGTTTCCAATACTGAGTTGAACTAGATATGCCCCGTTTGTGTAGGAAGCACAGTTCTTTTGTTCTGAGCTAGCTCACTGTACTGGCCCTATAGGAAACACAGTGGAGTGCAAGAGTGCCTGTTTCTCAAAAGCAGAGTGCTTTTCTTGTAAGGCCGACTGGGGTTTAATACAACTTCCTAATCGGAGTTGAATCACATTCAGTTTCAAGTTCTAGCATTAAGTGTTAATTCAGGGTAAGAACACCACTATTGTGCTATTCTGGCCATAAACAGTGCAAATAGCACTCGCGTCTGTTCCCAGCAAATACAGTGTATTGGACTGAAGAGAAGCTCCTGTTTTATTTAGTTTCCAATACTGAGTTGAAATAGATATGCCCCGTTTGTGTAGGAAGCACAGTTCTTTTGTTCTGAGCTAGCTCACTCTACTGGCCCTATAGGAAACACAGTGGAGTGCAAGAGTGCCTGTTTCTCAAAAGCCGAGTGTTTTTCTTGTAAGGCCGACTGGGGTTTAATACAACTTCCTAAACGGAGTTGAATCACATTCAGTTTCAAGTTCTAGCATTAAGTGTTAATTCAGGGTAAGAACACCACTATTGTGCTATTCTGGCCATAAACATTGCAAATAGCACTCGCGTCTGTTCCCAGCAAATACAGTGTATTAGACTGAAGAGAAGCTCCGTTTTTGCTTAGTTTCCAATACTGAGTTGAACTAGATATGCCCCGTTTGTGTAGGAAGCACAGTTCTTTTGTTCTGAGCTAGCTCACTCTACTGGCCCTATAGGAAACACAGTAGAGTGCAAGAGTGCCTGTTTCTCAAAAGCAGAGTGTTTTTCTTGTAAGGACGACTGGGGTTTAACACAAATTCCTAAACGGAGTTGAATCACATTCAGTTTCAAGTTCTAGCATTAAGTGTTAATTCAGGGTAAGAACACCACTATTGTGCTATTCTGGCCATAAACAGTGCAAATAGCACTCGCGTATGTTCCCAGCAAATACAGTGTATTGGACTGAAGAGAAGCTCCTGTTTTACTTAGTTTCCAATACTGAGTTGAACTAGATATGCCCCGTTTGTGTAGGAAGCACAGTTCTTTTGTTCTGAGCTAGCTCACTGTACTGGCCCTATAGGAAACACAGTGGAGTGCAAGAGTGCCTGTTTCTCAAAAGCAGAGTGTTTTTCTTGTAAGGCCGACTGGGGTTTAACACAACTTCCTAAACGGAGTTGAATCACATTCAGTTTCAAGTTCTAGCATTAAGTGTTAATTCAGGGTAAGAACACCACTATTGTGCTATTCTGGCCATAAACAGTGCAAATAGCACTCGCGTCTGTTGCCAGCAAATACAGTGTATTAGACTGAAGAGAAGCTCCTGTTTTGCTTAGTTTCCAATACTGAGTTGAACTAGATATGCCCCGTTTGTGTAGGAAGCACAGTTCTTTTGTTCTGAGCTAGCTCACTGTACTGGCCCTATAGGAAACACAGTGGAGTACAAGAGTGCCTGTTTCTCAAAAGCAGAGTGTTTTTCTTGTAAGGCCGACTGGCGTTTAATACAACTTCCTAAACGGAGTTGAATCACATTCAGTTTCAGGTTCTAGCATTAAGTGTTAATTCAGGGTAAGAACACCACTATTGTGCTATTCTGGCCATAAACAGTGCAAATAGCACTCGCGTCTGTTGCCAGCAAATACAGTGTATTAGACTGAAGAGAAGCTCCTGTTTTACTTAGTTTCCAATACTGAGTTGAACTAGATATGCCCCGTTTGTGTAGGAAGCACAGTTCTTTTGTTCTGAGCTAACTCACTGTACTGGCCCTATAGGAAACACAGTGGAGTGCAAGAGTGCCTGTTTCTCAAAAGCAGAGTGTTTTTCTTGTAAGGCCGACTGGGGTTTAATACAACTTCCTAAACGGAGTTGAATCACATTCAGTTTCAAGTTCTAGCATTAAGTGTTAATTCAGGGTCAGAACACCACTATTGTGCTATTCTGGCCATAAACAGTGCAAATAGCACTCGAGTCTGTTCCCAGCAAATACAGTGTATTGGACTGAAGAGATGCTCCTGTTTTGCTTAGTTTCCAATACTGAGTTGAACTAGATATTCCCCGTTTGTGTAGGAAGCACAGTTCTTTTGTTCTGAGCTAACTCACTGTACTGGCCCTATAGGAAACACAGTGGAGTGCAAGAGTGCCTATTTCTCAAAAGCAGAGTGCTTTTCTTGTAAGGCCGACTGGGGTTTAATACAACTTCCTAAACGGAGTTGAATCACATTCAGTTTCAAGTTCTAGCATTAAGTGTTAATTCAGGGTAAGAACACCACTATTGTGCTATTCTGGCCATAAACAGTGCAAATAGCACTCGCGTCTGTTCCCAGCAAATACAGTGTATTGGACTGAGGAGAAGCTCCTGTTTTATTTAGTTTCCAATACTGAGTTGAAATAGATATGCCCCGTTTGTGTAGGAAGCACAGTTCTTTTGTTCTGAGCTAGCTCACTGTACTGGCCTTATAGGAAACACAGTGGAGTGCAAGAGTGCCTGTTTCTCAAAAGCAGAGTGTTTTTCTTGTAAGGCCGACAGGGGTTTAATACAACTTCCTAAACGGAGTTGAATCACATTCAGTTTCAAGTTCTAGCATTAAGTGTTAATTCAGGGTAAGAACACCACTATTGTGCTATTCTGGCCATAAACATTGCAAATAGCACTCGCGTCTGTTCCCAGCAAATACAGTGTATTAGACTGAAGAGAAGCTCCGGTTTTGCTTAGTTTCCAAAACTGAGTTGAACTAGATATGCCCCGTTTGTGTAGGAAGCACAGTTCTTTTGTTCTGAGCTAGCTCACTCTACTGGCCCTATAGGAAACACAGTAGAGTGCAAGAGTGCCTGTTTCTCAAAAGCAGAGTGTTTTTCTTGTAAGGCCGACTGGGGTTTAATACAACTTCCTAAACAGAGTTGAATCACATTCAGTTTCAAGTTCTAGCATTAAGTGTTAATTCAGGGTAAGAACACCACTATTGTGCTATTCTGGCCATAAACAGTGCAAATAGCACTTGCGTCTGTTCCCAGCAAATACAGTGTATTAGACTGAAGAGAAGCTCCTTTTTTACTTAGTTACCAATACTGAGTTGAACTAGATATACCCCGTTTGTGTAGGAAGCACAGTTCTTTTGTTCTGAGCTAGCTCACTGTACTGGCCCTATAGGAAACACAGTGGAGTGCAAGAGTGCCTGTTTCTCAAAAGCAGAGTGTTTTTCTTGTAAGGCCGACTGGAGTTTAATACAACTTCCTAAACGGAGTTGAATCACATTCAGTTTCAAGTTCTAGCATTAAGTGTTAATTCAGGGTAAGAACACCACTATTGTGCTATTCTGGCCATAAACAGTGCAAATAGCACTCGCGTCTGTTCCCAGCAAATACAGTGTATTGGACTGAAGAGAAGCTCCTGTTTTACTTAGTTTCTAATACTGAGTTGAACTAGATATGCCCCGTTTGTGTAGGAAGCACAGTTCTTTTGTTCTGAGATAGCTCACTGTACTGGCCCTATAGGAAACACAGTGGAGTGCAAGAGTGCCTGTTTCTCAAAAGCAGAGTGTTTTTCTTGTAAGGCCAACTGGGGTTTAATACAACTTCCTAAACGGAGTTGAATCACATTCAGTTTCAAGTTCTAGCATTAAGTGTTAATTCAGGGTCAGAACACCACTATTGTGCTATTCTGGCCATAAACAGTGCAAATAGCACTCGAGTCTGTTCCCAGCAAATACAGTGTATTGGACTGAAGAGAAGCTCCTGTTTTACTTAGTTTCTAATACTGAGTTGAACTAGATATGCCCCGTTTGTGTAGGAAGCACAGTTCTTTTGTTCTGAGATAGCTCACTGTACTGGCCCTATAGGAAACACAGTGGAGTGCAAGAGTGCCTGTTTCTCAAAAGCAGAGTGTTTTTCTTGTAAGGCCGACTGGGGTTTAATACAACTTCCTAAACGGAGTTGAATCACATTCAGTTTCAAGTTCTAGCATTAAGTGTTAATTCAGGGTCAGAACACCACTATTGTGCTATTCTGGCCATAAACAGTGCAAATAGCACTCGCGTCTGTTCCCAGCAAATACAGTGTATTGGACTGAAGAGAAGCTCCTGTTTTACTTAGTTTCCAATACTGAGTTGAACTAGATATGCCCCGTTTGTGTAGGAAGCACAGTTCTTTTGTTCTGAGCTAGCTCACTGTACTGGCCCTATAGGAAACACAGTGGAGTGCAAGAGTGCCTGTTTCTCAAAAGCAGAGTGTTTTTCTTGTAAGGCCGACTGGGGTTTAACACAACTTCCTAAACGGAGTTGAATCACATTCAGTTTCAAGTTCTAGCATTAAGTGTTAATTCAGGGTAAGAACACCACTATTGTGCTATTCTGGCCATAAACAGTGCAAATAGCACTCGCGTCTGTTGCCAGCAAATACAGTGTATTAGACTGAAGAGAAGCTCCTGTTTTGCTTAGTTTCCAATACTGAGTTGAACTAGATATGCCCCGTTTGTGTAGGAAGCACAGTTCTTTTGTTCTGAGCTAGCTCACTGTACTGGCCCTATAGGAAACACAGTGGAGTGCAAGAGTGCCTGTTTCTCAAAAGCAGAGTGTTTTTCTTGTAAGGCCGACTGGCGTTTAATACAACTTCCTAAACGGAGTTGAATCACATTCAGTTTCAGGTTCTAGCATTGTGTTAATTCAGGGTAAGAACACCACTATTGTGCTATTCTGGCCATAAACAGTGCAAATAGCACTCGCGTCTGTTGCCAGCAAATACAGTGTATTAGACTGAAGAGAAGCTCCTGTTTTCCTTAGTTTCCAATACTGAGTTGAACTAGATATGCCCCGTTTGTGTAGGAAGAACAGTTCTTTTGTTCTGAGCTAACTCACTGTACTGGCCCTATAGGAAACACAGTGGAGTGCAAGAGTGCCTGTTTCTCAAAAGCAGAGTGTTTTTCTTGTAAGGCCGACTGGGGTTTAATACAACTTCCTAAACGGAGTTGAATCACATTCAGTTTCAAGTTCTAGCATTAAGTGTTAATTCAGGGTCAGAACACCACTATTGTGCTATTCTGGCCATAAACAGTGCAAATAGCACTCGAGTCTGTTCCCAGCAAATACAGTGTATTGGACTGAAGAGATGCTCCTGTTTTGCTTAGTTTCCAATACTGAGTTGAACTAGATATGCCCCGTTTGTGTAGGAAGCACAGTTCTTTTGTTCTGAGCTAACTCACTGTACTGGCCCTATAGGAAACACAGTGGAGTGCAAGAGTGCCTGTTTCTCAAAAGCAGAGTGCTTTTCTTGTAAGGCCGACTGGGGTTTAATACAACTTCCTAAACGGAGTTGAATCACATTCAGTTTCAAGTTCTAGCATTAAGTGTTAATTCAGGGTAAGAACACCACTATTGTGCTATTCTGGCCATAAACAGTGCAAATAGCACTCGCGTCTGTTCCCAGCAAATACAGTGTATTGGACTGAAGAGAAGCTCCTGTTTTATTTAGTTTCCAATACTGAGTTGAAATAGATATGCCCCGTTTGTGTAGGAAGCACAGTTCTTTTGTTCTGAGCTAGCTCACTGTACTGGCCTTATAGGAAACACAGTGGAGTGCAAGAGTGCCTGTTTCTCAAAAGCAGAGTGTTTTTCTTGTAAGGCCGACAGGGGTTTAATACAACTTCCTAAACGGAGTTGAATCACATTCAGTTTCAAGTTCTAGCATTAAGTGTTAATTCAGGGTAAGAACACCACTATTGTGCTATTCTGGCCATAAACATTGCAAATAGCACTCGCGTCTGTTCCCAGCAAATACAGTGTATTAGACTGAAGAGAAGCTCCGGTTTTGCTTAGTTTCCAAAACTGAGTTGAACTAGATATGCCCCGTTTGTGTAGGAAGCACAGTTCTTTTGTTCTGAGCTAGCTCACTCTACTGGCCCTATAGGAAACACAGTAGAGTGCAAGAGTGCCTGTTTCTCAAAAGCAGAGTGTTTTTCTTATAAGGCCGACTGGGGTTTAATACAACTTCCTAAACGGAGTTGAATCACATTCAGTTTCAAGTTCTAGCATTAAGTGTTAATTCAGGGTAAGAACACCACTATTGTGCTATTCTGGCCATAAACAGTGCAAATAGCACTTGCGTCTGTTCCCAGCAAATACAGTGTATTAGACTGAAGAGAAGCTCCTTTTTTACTTAGTTACCAATACTGAGTTGAACTAGATATACCCCGTTTGTGTAGGAAGCACAGTTCTTTTGTTCTGAGCTAGCTCACTGTACTGGCCCTATAGGAAACACAGTGGAGTGCAAGAGTGCCTGTTTCTCAAAAGCAGAGTGTTTTTCTTGTAAGGCCGACTGGAGTTTAATACAACTTCCTAAACGGAGTTGAATCACATTCAGTTTCAAGTTCTAGCATTAAGTGTTAATTCAAGGTAAGAACACCACTATTGTGCTATTCTGGCCATAAACAGTGCAAATAGCACTCGCGTCTGTTCCCAGCAAATACAGTGTATTGGACTGAAGAGAAGCTCCTGTTTTACTTAGTTTCCAATACTGAGTTGAACTAGATATACCCCGTTTGTGTAGGAAGCACAGTTCTTTTGTTCTGAGCTAGCTCACTGTACTGGCCCTATAGGAAACACAGTGGAGTGCAAGAGTGCCTGTTTCTCAAAAGCAGAGTGTTTTTCTTGTAAGGCCGACTGGGGTTTAATACAACTTCCTAAACGGAGTTGAATCACATCCAGTTTCAAGTTCTAGCATTAAGTGTTAATTCAGGGTAAGAACACCACTATTGTGCTATTCTGGCCATAAACAGTGCAAATAGCACTCGCGTCTGTTCCCAGCAAATACAGTGTATTGGACTGAAGAGAAGCTCCTGTTTTACTTAGTTTCCAATACTGAGTTGAACTAGATATGCCCCGTTTGTGTAGGAAGCACAGTTCTTTTGTTCTGAGCTAGCTCACTGTACTGGCCCTATAGGAAACACAGTGGAGTGCAAGAGTGCCTGTTTCTCAAAAGCAGAGTGTTTTTCTTGTAAGGCCGACTGGGGATTAATACAACTTCCTAAACGGAGATGAATCACATTCAGTTTCAAGTTCTAGCATTAAGTGTTATTTCAGGGTAAGAACACCACTATTGTGCTATTCTGGCCATAAACAGTGCAAATAGCACTCAAGTCTGTTCCCAGCCAGTACAGTGTATTGGACTGAAGAGAAGCTCCTGTTTTACTCAGTTTCCAATACTGAGTTGAACTAGATATGCCCCGTTTGTGTCGGAAGCACAGTTCTTTTGTTCTGAGCTAGCTCACTGTACGTGCCCTATAGGAAACACAGTAGAGTGAACGAATGCTGTTTTCTCTAAAACAGAGTGTTTTTCTTGCATGGCACACTAGGGTTCAATTAAACTTCCTAAACGGAGTTGAATCACGTTGAGATTCAAGTTCTAGCAGCAAGTGTTCATTCAGGCTAAGAACAGCACACTTGTGCTTTTCTGGCCATATACAGTGCAAATAGCATTCGCGTCTGTTCCCAGCCAGTACAGTGTATTGGACTGAAGAGAAGCTCCTGTTTTACTCAGTTTCCAATACTGAGTTGAACTAGATATGCCCCGATTGTGTAGGAAGCACAGTTCTTTTGTTCTGAGCTAGCTCACTGTACGTGCCCTATAGGAAACACAGTAGAGTGAAAGAATGCTGTTTTCTCTAAAACAGAGTGTTTTTCTTGCATGGCACACTAGGGTTCAATTAAACTTCCTAAACGGAGTTGAATCACGTTGAGATTCAAGTTCTAGCAGCAAGTGTTCATTCAGGCTAAGAACAGCACACTTGTGCTTTTCTGGCCATATACAGTGCAAATAGCGTTCGCGTCTGTTCCCAGCCAGTACAGTGTATTGGACTGAAGAGAAGCTCCTGTTTTACTCAGTTACCAATACTGAGTTGAACTAGATATGCCCCGTTTGTGTAGGAAGCACAGTTCTTTTGTTCTGAGCTAGCTCACTGTACGTGCCCTATAGGAAACACAGTAGAGTGAAAGAATGCTGTTTTCTCTAAAACAGAGTGTTTTTCTTGCATGGCACACTAGGGTTCAATTAAACTTCCTAAACGGAGTTGAATCACGTTGAGATTCAAGTTCCTGCAGCAAGTGTTCATTCAGGCTAAGAACAGCACACTTGTGCTTTTCTGGCCATATACAGTGCAAATAGCATTCGCGTCTGTTCCCAGCCAGTACAGTGTATTGGACTGAAGAGAAGCTCCTGTTTTACTCAGTTTCCAATACTGAGTTGAACTAGATATGCCCCGTTTGTGTAGGAAGCACAGTTCTTTTGTTCTGAGCTAGCTCACTGTACGTGCCCTATAGGAAACACAGTAGAGTGAAAGAATGCTGTTTTCTCTAAAACAGAGTGTTTTTCTTGCATGGCACACTAGGGTTCAATTAAACTTCCTAAACGGAGTTGAATCACGTTGAGATTCAAGTTCTAGCAGCAAGTGTTCATTCAGGCTAAGAACAGCACACTTGTGCTTTTCTGGCCATATACAGTGCAAATAGCGTTCGCGTCTGTTCCCAGCCAGTACAGTGTATTGGACTGAAGAGAAGCTCCTGTTTTACTCAGTTTCCAATACTGAGTTGAACTAGATATGCCCCGTTTGTGTAGGAAGCACAGTTCTTTTGTTCTGAGCTAGCTCACTGTACGTGCCCTATAGGAAACACAGTAGAGTGAAAGAATGCTGTTTTCTCTAAAACAGAGTGTTTTTCTTGCATGGCACACTAGGGTTCAATTAAACTTCCTAAACGGAGTTGAATCACGTTGAGATTCAAGTTCTAGCAGCAAGTGTTCATTCAGGCTAAGAACAGCACACTTGTGCTTTTCTGGCCATATACAGTGCAAATAGCATTCGCGTCTGTTCCCAGCCAGTACAGTGTATTGGACTGAAGAGAAGCTCCTGTTTTACTCAGTTTCCAATACTGAGTTGAACTAGATATGCCCCGTTTGTGTAGGAAGCACAGTTCTTTTGTTCTGAGCTAGCTCACTGTACGTGCCCTATAGGAAACACAGTAGAGTGAAAGAATGCTGTTTTCTCTAAAACAGAGTGTTTTTCTTGCATGGCACACTAGGGTTCAATTAAACTTCCTAAACGGAGTTGAATCACGTTGAGATTCAAGTTCTAGCAGCAAGTGTTCATTCAGGCTAAGAACAGCACACTTGTGCTTTTCTGGCCATATACAGTGCAAATAGCGTTCGCGTCTGTTCCCAGCCAGTACAGTGTATTGGACTGAAGAAAAGCTCCAGTTTTACTCAGTTTCCAATACTGAGTTGAACTAGATATGCCCCGTTTGTGTAGGAAGCACAGTTCTTTTGTTCTGAGCTAGCTCACTGTACGTGCCCTATAGGAAACACAGTAGAGTGAAAGAATGCTGTTTTCTCTAAAACTGAGTGTTTTTCTTGCATGGCACACTAGGGTTCAATTAAACTTCCTAAACGGAGTTGAATCACGTTGAGATTCAAGTTCTAGCAGCAAGTGTTCATTCAGGCTAAGAACAGCACACCTGTGCTTTTCTGGCCATATACAGTGCAAATAGCATTCGCGTCTGTTCCCAGCCAGTACAGTGTATTGGACTGAAGAGAAGCTCCTGTTTTACTCAGTTTCCAATACTGAGTTGAACTAGATATGCCCCGTTTGTGTAGGAAGCACAGTTCTTTTGTTCTGAGCTAGCTCACTGTACGTGCCCTATAGGAAACACAGTAGAGTGAAAGAATGCTGTTTTCTCTAAAACAGAGTGTTTTTCTTGCATGGCACACTAGGGTTCAATTAAACTTCCTAAACGGAGTTGAATCACGTTGAGATTCAAGTTCTAGCAGCAAGTGTTCATTCAGGCTAAGAACAGCACACTTGTGCTTTTCTGGCCATATACAGTGCAAATAGCATTCGCGTCTGTTCCCAGCCAGTACAGTGTATTGGACTGAAGAGAAGCTCCAGTTTTACTCAGTTTCCAATACTGAGTTGAACTAGATATGCACCGTTTATTTAGGAAGCACAGTTCTTTTGTTCTGAGCTAGATCACTGTACGTGCCCTATAGGAAACACAGTAGAGTGAAAGAATGCTGTTTTCTCTAAAACAGAGTGTTTTTCTTGCATGGCACACTAGGGTTCAATTAAACTTCCTAAACGGAGTTGAATCACGTTGAGATTCAAGTTCTAGCAGCAAGTGTTCATTCAGGCTAAGAACAGCACACTTGTGCTTTTCTGGCCATATACAGTGCAAATAGCGTTCGCGTCTGTTCCCAGCCAGTACAGTGTATTGGACTGAAGAGAAGCTCCTGTTTTACTCAGTTACCAATACTGAGTTGAACTAGATATGCCCCGTTTGTGTAGGAAGCACAGTTCTTTTGTTCTGAGCTAGCTCACTGTACGTGCCCTATAGGAAACACAGTAGAGTGAAAGAATGCTGTTTTCTCTAAAACAGAGTGTTTTTCTTGCATGGCACACTAGGGTTCAATTAAACTTCCTAAACGGAGTTGAATCACGTTGAGATTCAAGTTCCTGCAGCAAGTGTTCATTCAGGCTAAGAACAGCACACTTGTGCTTTTCTGGCCATATACAGTGCAAATAGCATTCGCGTCTGTTCCCAGCCAGTACAGTGTATTGGACTGAAGAGAAGCTCCTGTTTTACTCAGTTTCCAATACTGAGTTGAACTAGATATGCCCCGTTTGTGTAGGAAGCACAGTTCTTTTGTTCTGAGCTAGCTCACTGTACGTGCCCTATAGGAAACACAGTAGAGTGAAAGAATGCTGTTTTCTCTAAAACAGAGTGTTTTTCTTGCATGGCACACTAGGGTTCAATTAAACTTCCTAAACGGAGTTGAATCACGTTGAGATTCAAGTTCTAGCAGCAAGTGTTCATTCAGGCTAAGAACAGCACACTTGTGCTTTTCTGGCCATATACAGTGCAAATAGCGTTCGCGTCTGTTCCCAGCCAGTACAGTGTATTGGACTGAAGAGAAGCTCCTGTTTTACTCAGTTTCCAATACTGAGTTGAACTAGATATGCCCCGTTTGTGTAGGAAGCACAGTTCTTTTGTTCTGAGCTAGCTCACTGTACGTGCCCTATAGGAAACACAGTAGAGTGAAAGAATGCTGTTTTCTCTAAAACAGAGTGTTTTTCTTGCATGGCACACTAGGGTTCAATTAAACTTCCTAAACGGAGTTGAATCACGTTGAGATTCAAGTTCTAGCAGCAAGTGTTCATTCAGGCTAAGAACAGCACACTTGTGCTTTTCTGGCCATATACAGTGCAAATAGCATTCGCGTCTGTTCCCAGCCAGTACAGTGTATTGGACTGAAGAGAAGCTCCTGTTTTACTCAGTTTCCAATACTGAGTTGAACTAGATATGCCCCGTTTGTGTAGGAAGCACAGTTCTTTTGTTCTGAGCTAGCTCACTGTACGTGCCCTATAGGAAACACAGTAGAGTGAAAGAATGCTGTTTTCTCTAAAACAGAGTGTTTTTCTTGCATGGCACACTAGGGTTCAATTAAACTTCCTAAACGGAGTTGAATCACGTTGAGATTCAAGTTCTAGCAGCAAGTGTTCATTCAGGCTAAGAACAGCACACTTGTGCTTTTCTGGCCATATACAGTGCAAATAGCGTTCGCGTCTGTTCCCAGCCAGTACAGTGTATTGGACTGAAGAAAAGCTCCAGTTTTACTCAGTTTCCAATACTGAGTTGAACTAGATATGCCCCGTTTGTGTAGGAAGCACAGTTCTTTTGTTCTGAGCTAGCTCACTGTACGTGCCCTATAGGAAACACAGTAGAGTGAAAGAATGCTGTTTTCTCTAAAACTGAGTGTTTTTCTTGCATGGCACACTAGGGTTCAATTAAACTTCCTAAACGGAGTTGAATCACGTTGAGATTCAAGTTCTAGCAGCAAGTGTTCATTCAGGCTAAGAACAGCACACCTGTGCTTTTCTGGCCATATACAGTGCAAATAGCATTCGCGTCTGTTCCCAGCCAGTACAGTGTATTGGACTGAAGAGAAGCTCCTGTTTTACTCAGTTTCCAATACTGAGTTGAACTAGATATGCCCCGTTTGTGTAGGAAGCACAGTTCTTTTGTTCTGAGCTAGCTCACTGTACGTGCCCTATAGGAAACACAGTAGAGTGAAAGAATGCTGTTTTCTCTAAAACAGAGTGTTTTTCTTGCATGGCACACTAGGGTTCAATTAAACTTCCTAAACGGAGTTGAATCACGTTGAGATTCAAGTTCTAGCAGCAAGTGTTCATTCAGGCTAAGAACAGCACACTTGTGCTTTTCTGGCCATATACAGTGCAAATAGCATTCGCGTCTGTTCCCAGCCAGTACAGTGTATTGGACTGAAGAGAAGCTCCAGTTTTACTCAGTTTCCAATACTGAGTTGAACTAGATATGCACCGTTTATTTAGGAAGCACAGTTCTTTTGTTCTGAGCTAGATCACTGTACGTGCCCTATAGGAAACACAGTAGAGTGAAAGAATGCTGTTTTCTCTAAAACAGAGTGTTTTTCTTGCATGGCACACTAGGGTTCAATTAAACTTCCTAAACGGAGTTGAATCACGTTGAGATTCAAGTTCTAGCAGCAAGTGTTCATTCAGGCTAAGAACAGCACACTTGTGCTTTTCTGGCCATATACAGTGCAAATAGCGTTCGCGTCTGTTCCCAGCCAGTACAGTGTATTGGACTGAAGAGAAGCTCCTGTTTTACTCAGTTACCAATACTGAGTTGAACTAGATATGCCCCGTTTGTGTAGGAAGCACAGTTCTTTTGTTCTGAGCTAGCTCACTGTACGTGCCCTATAGGAAACACAGTAGAGTGAAAGAATGCTGTTTTCTCTAAAACAGAGTGTTTTTCTTGCATGGCACACTAGGGTTCAATTAAACTTCCTAAACGGAGTTGAATCACGTTGAGATTCAAGTTCCTGCAGCAAGTGTTCATTCAGGCTAAGAACAGCACACTTGTGCTTTTCTGGCCATATACAGTGCAAATAGCGTTCGCGTCTGTTCCCAGCCAGTACAGTGTATTGGACTGAAGAGAAGCTCATGTTTTACTCAGTTACCAATACTGAGTTGAACTAGATATGCCCCGTTTGTGTAGGAAGCACAGTTCTTTTGTTCTGAGCTAGCTCACTGTACGTGCCCTATAGGAAACACAGTAGAGTGAAAGAATGCTGTTTTCTCTAAAACTGAGTGTTTTTCTTGCATGGCACACTAGGGTTCAATTAAACTTCCTAAACGGAGTTGAATCACGTTGAGATTCAAGTTCTAGCAGCAAGTGTTCATTCAGGCTAAGAACAGCACACTTGTGCTTTTCTGGCCATATACAGTGCAAATAGCATTCGCGTCTGTTCCCAGCCAGTACAGTGTATTGGACTGAAGAGAAGTTCCTGTTTTACTCAGTTTCCAATACTGAGTTGAACTAGATATGCCCCGATTGTGTAGGAAGCACAGTTCTTTTGTTCTGAGCTAGCTCACTGTACGTGCCCTATAGGAAACACAGTAGAGTGAAAGAATGCTGTTTTCTCTAAAACAGAGTGTTTTTCTTGCATGGCACACTAGGGTTCAATTAAACTTCCTAAACGGAGTTGAATCACGTTGAGATTCAAGTTCTAGCGGCAAGTGTTCATTCAGGCTAAGAACAGCACACTTGTGCTTTTCTGGCCATATACAGTGCAAATAGCGTTCGCGTCTGTTCCCAGCCAGTACAGTGTATTGGACTGAAGAGAAGCTCCAGTTTTACTCAGTTTCCAATACTGAGTTGAACTAGATATGCCCCGTTTGTGTAGGAAGCACAGTTCTTTTGTTCTGAGCTAGCTCACTGTATGTGCCCTATAGGAAACACAGTAGAGTGAAAGAATGCTGTTTTCTCTAAAACAGAGTGTTTTTCTTGCATGGCACACTAGGGTTCAATTAAACTTCCTAAACGGAGTTGAATCACGTTGAGATTCAAGTTCTAGCAGCAAGTGTTCATTCAGGCTAAGAACAGCACACTTGTGCTTTTCTGGCCATATACAGTGCAAATAGCATTCGCGTCTGTTCCCAGCCAGTACAGTGTATTGGACTGAAGAGAAGCTCCTGTTTTACTCAGTTTCCAATACTGAGTTGAACTAGATATGCCCCGTTTGTGTAGGAAGCACAGTTCTTTTGTTCTGAGCTAGCTCACTGTACGTGCCCTATAGGAAACACAGTAGAGTGAAAGAATGCTGTTTTCTCTAAAACAGAGTGTTTTTCTTGCATGGCACACTAGGGTTCAATTAAACTTCCTAAACGGAGTTGAATCACGTTGAGATTCAAGTTCTAGCAGCAAGTGTTCATTCAGGCTAAGAACAGCACACTTGTGCTTTTCTGGCCATATACAGTGCAAATAGCGTTCGCGTCTGTTCCCAGCCAGTACAGTGTATTGGACTGAACAGAAGCTCCTGTTTTACTCAGTTTCCAATACTGAGTTGAACTAGATATGCCCCGTTTGGGTAGGAAGCACAGTTCTTTTGTTCTGAGCTAGCTCACTGTACGTGCCCTATAGGAAACACAGTAGAGTGAAAGAATGCTGTTTTCTCTAAAACAGAGTGTTTTTCTTGCATGGCACACTAGGGTTCAATTAAACTTCCTAAACGGAGTTGAATCACGTTGAGATTCAAGTTCTAGCAGCAAGTGTTCATTCAGGCTAAGAACAGCACACTTGTGCTTTTCTGGCCATATACAGTACAAATAGCGTTCGTGTCTGTTCCCAGCCAGTACAGTGTATTGGACTGAAGAAAAGCTCCAGTTTTACTCAGTTTCCAATACTGAGTTGAACTAGATATGCCCCGTTTGTGTAGGAAGCACAGTTCTTTTGTTCTGAGCTAGCTCACTGTACGTGCCCTATAGGAAACACAGTAGAGTGAAAGAATGCTGTTTTCTCTAAAACTGAGTGTTTTTCTTGCATGGCACACTAGGGTTCAATTAAACTTCCTAAACGGAGTTGAATCACGTTGAGATTCAAGTTCTAGCAGCAAGTGTTCATTCAGGCTAAGAACAGCACACTTGTGCTTTTCTGGCCATATACAGTGCAAATAGCATTCGCGTCTGTTCCCAGCCAGTACAGTGTATTGGACTGAAGAGAAGCTCCTGTTTTACTCAGTTTCCAATACTGAGTTGAACTAGATATGCCCCGTTTGTGTAGGAAGCACAGTTCTTTTGTTCTGAGCTAGCTCACTGTACGTGCCCTATAGGAAACACAGTAGAGTGAAAGAATGCTGTTTTCTCTAAAACAGAGTGTTTTTCTTGCATGGCACACTAGGGTTCAATTAAACTTCCTAAACGGAGTTGAATCACGTTGAGATTCAAGTTCTAGCAGCAAGTGTTCATTCAGGCTAAGAACAGCACACTTGTGCTTTTCTGGCCATATACAGTGCAAATAGCATTCGCGTCTGTTCCCAGCCAGTACAGTGTATTGGACTGAAGAGAAGCTCCAGTTTTACTCAGTTTCCAATACTGAGTTGAACTAGATATGCACCGTTTATTTAGGAAGCACAGTTCTTTTGTTCTGAGCTAGATCACTGTACGTGCCCTATAGGAAACACAGTAGAGTGAAAGAATGCTGTTTTCTCTAAAACAGAGTGTTTTTCTTGCATGGCACACTAGGGTTCAATTAAACTTCCTAAACGGAGTTGAATCACGTTGAGATTCAAGTTCTAGCAGCAAGTGTTCATTCAGGCTAAGAACAGCACACTTGTGCTTTTCTGGCCATATACAGTGCAAATAGCGTTCGCGTCTGTTCCCAGCCAGTACAGTGTATTGGACTGAAGAGAAGCTCCTGTTTTACTCAGTTACCAATACTGAGTTGAACTAGATATGCCCCGTTTGTGTAGGAAGCACAGTTCTTTTGTTCTGAGCTAGCTCACTGTACGTGCCCTATAGGAAACACAGTAGAGTGAAAGAATGCTGTTTTCTCTAAAACAGAGTGTTTTTCTTGCATGGCACACTGGGGTTCAATTAAACTTCCTAAACGGAGTTGAATCACGTTGAGATTCAAGTTCCTGCAGCAAGTGTTCATTCAGGCTAAGAACAGCACACTTGTGCTTTTCTGGCCATATACAGTGCAAATAGCGTTCGCGTCTGTTCCCAGCAAGTACAGTGTATTGGACTGAAGAGAAGCTCCTGTTTTACTCAGTTTCCAATACTGAGTTGAACTAGATATGCCCCGTTTGTGTAGGAAGCACAGTTCTTTTGTTCTGAGCTAGCTCACTGTACGTGCCCTATAGGAAACACAGTAGAGTGAAAGAATGCTGTTTTCTCTAAAACAGAGTGTTTTTCTTGCATGGCACACTAGGGTTCAATTAAACTTCCTAAACGGAGTTGAATCACGTTGAGATTCAAGTTCTAGCAGCAAGTGTTCATTCAGGCTAAGAACAGCACACTTGTGCTTTTCTGGCCATATACAGTGCAAATAGCATTCGCGTCTGTTCCCAGCCAGTACAGTGTATTGGACTGAAGAGAAGCTCCTGTTTTACTCAGTTTCCAATACTGAGTTGAACTAGATATGCCCCGTTTGTGTAGGAAGCACAGTTCTTTTGTTCTGAGCTAGCTCACTGTACGTGCCCTATAGGAAACACAGTAGAGTGAAAGAATGCTGTTTTCTCTAAAACAGAGTGTTTTTCTTGCATGGCACACTAGGGTTCAATTAAACTTCCTAAACGGAGTTGAATCACGTTGAGATTCAAGTTCTAGCAGCAAGTGTTCATTCAGGCTAAGAACAGCACACTTGTGCTTTTCTGGCCATATACAGTGCAAATAGCGTTCGCGTCTGTTCCCAGCCAGTACAGTGTATTGGACTGAAGAGAAGCTCCAGTTTTACTCAGTTTCCAATACTGAGTTGAACTAGATATGCCCCGTTTGTGTAGGAAGCACAGTTCTTTTGTTCTGAGCTAGCTCACTGTACGTGCCCTATAGGAAACACAGTAGAGTGAAAGAATGCTGTTTTCTCTAAAACAGAGTGTTTTTCTTGCATGGCACACTAGGGTTCAATTAAACTTCCTGAACGGAGTTGAATCACGTTGAGATTCAAGTTCTAGCAGCAAGTGTTCATTCAGGCTAAGAACAGCACACTTGTGCTTTTCTGGCCATATACAGTGCAAATAGCATTCGCGTCTGTTCCCAGCCAGTACAGTGTATTGGACTGAAGAGAAGCTCCTGTTTTACTCAGTTTCCAATACTGAGTTGAACTAGATATGCCCCGTTTGTGTAGGAAGCACAGTTCTTTTGTTCTGAGCTAGCTCACTGTACGTGCCCTATAGGAAACACAGTAGAGTGAAAGAATGCTGTTTTCTCTAAAACAGAGTGTTTTTCTTGCATGGCACACTAGGGTTCAATTAAACTTCCTAAACGGAGTTGAATCACGTTGAGATTCAAGTTCTAGCAGCAAGTGTTCATTCAGGCTAAGAACAGCACACTTGTGCTTTTCTGGCCATATACAGTGCAAATAGCGTTCGCGTCTGTTACCAGCCTGTACAGTGTATTGGACTGAAGAGAAGCTCCTGTTTTACTCAGTTTCCAATACTGAGTTGAACTAGATATGCCCCGTTTGTGTAGGAAGCACAGTTCTTTTGTTCTGAGCTAGCTCACTGTACGTGCCCTATAGGAAACACAGTAGAGTGAAAGAATGCTGTTTTCTCTAAAACAGAGTGTTTTTCTTGCATGGCACACTAGGGTTCAATTAAACTTCCTAAACGGAGTTGAATCACGTTGAGATTCAAGTTCTAGCAGCAAGTGTTCATTCAGGCTAAGAACAGCACACTTGTGCTTTTCTGGCCATATACAGTGCAAATAGCATTCGTGTCTGTTCCCAGCCAGTACAGTGTATTGGACTGAAGAGAAGCTCCTGTTTTACTCAGTTTCCAATACTGAGTTGAACTAGATATGCCCCGTTTGTGTAGGAAGCACAGTTCTTTTGTTCTGAGCTAGCTCACTGTACGTGCCCTATAGGAAACACAGTAGAGTGAAAGAATGCTGTTTTCTCTAAAACAGAGTGTTTTTCTTGCATGGCACACTAGGGTTCAATTAAACTTCCTAAACGGAGTTGAATCACGTTGAGATTCAAGTTCTAGCAGCAAGTGTTCATTCAGGCTAAGAACAGCACACTTGTGCTTTTCTGGCCATATACAGTGCAAATAGCGTTCGCGTCTGTTCCCAGCCAGTACAGTGTATTGGACTGAAGAGAAGCTCCAGTTTTACTCAGTTTCCAATACTGAGTTGAACTAGATATGCCCCGTTTGTGTAGGAAGCACAGTTCTTTTGTTCTGAGCTAGCTCACTGTACGTGCCCTATAGGAAACACAGTAGAGTGAAAGAATGCTGTTTTCTCTAAAACAGAGTGTTTTTCTTGCATGGCACACTAGGGTTCAATTAAACTTCCTAAACGGAGTTGAATCACGTTGAGATTCAAGTTCTAGCAGCAAGTGTTCATTCAGGCTAAGAACAGCACACTTGTGCTTTTCTGGCCATATACAGTGCAAATAGCATTCGCGTCTGTTCCCAGCCAGTACAGTGTATTGGACTGAAGAGAAGCTCCTGTTTTACTCAGTTTCCAATACTGAGTTGAACTAGATATGCCCCGTTTGTGTAGGAAGCACAGTTCTTTTGTTCTGAGCTAGCTCACTGTACGTGCCCTATAGGAAACACAGTAGAGTGAAAGAATGCTGTTTTCTCTAAAACAGAGTGTTTTTCTTGCATGGCACACTAGGGTTCAATTAAACTTCCTAAACGGAGTTGAATCACGTTGAGATTCAAGTTCTAGCAGCAAGTGTTCATTCAGGCTAAGAACAGCACACTTGTGCTTTTCTGGCCATATACAGTGCAAATAGCGTTCGCGTCTGTTCCCAGCCAGTACAGTGTATTGGACTGAAGAGAAGCTCCTGTTTTACTCAGTTTCCAATACTGAGTTGAACTAGATATGCCCCGTTTGTGTAGGAAGCACAGTTCTTTTGTTCTGAGCTAGCTCACTGTACGTGCCCTATAGGAAACACAGTAGAGTGAAAGAATGCTGTTTTCTCTAAAACAGAGTGTTTTTCTTGCATGGCACACTAGGGTTCAATTAAACTTCCTAAACGGAGTTGAATCACGTTGAGATTCAAGTTCTAGCAGCAAGTGTTCATTCAGGCTAAGAACAGCACACTTGTGCTTTTCTGGCCATATACAGTGCAAATAGCATTCGCGTCTGTTCCCAGCCAGTACAGTGTATTGGACTGAAGAGAAGCTCCTGTTTTACTCAGTTTCCAATACTGAGTTGAACTAGATATGCCCCGTTTGTGTAGGAAGCACAGTTCTTTTGTTCTGAGCTAGCTCACTGTACGTGCCCTATAGGAAACACAGTAGAGTGAAAGAATGCTGTTTTCTCTAAAACAGAGTGTTTTTCTTGCATGGCACACTAGGGTTCAATTAAACTTCCTAAACGGAGTTGAATCACGTTGAGATTCAAGTTCTAGCAGCAAGTGTTCATTCAGGCTAAGAACAGCACACTTGTGCTTTTCTGGCCATATACAGTGCAAATAGCATTCGCGTCTGTTCCCAGCCAGTACAGTGTATTGGACTGAAGAGAAGCTCCTGTTTTACTCAGTTTCCAATACTGAGTTGAACTAGATATGCCCCGTTTGTGTAGGAAGCACAGTTCTTTTGTTCTGAGCTAGCTCACTGTACGTGCCCTATAGGAAACACAGTAGAGTGAAAGAATGCTGTTTTCTCTAAAACAGAGTGTTTTTCTTGCATGGCACACTAGGGTTCAATTAAACTTCCTAAACGGAGTTGAATCACGTTGAGATTCAAGTTCTAGCAGCAAGTGTTCATTCAGGCTAAGAACAGCACACTTGTGCTTTTCTGGCCATATACAGTGCAAATAGCATTCGCGTCTGTTCCCAGCCAGTACAGTGTATTGGACTGAAGAGAAGCTCCAGTTTTACTCAGTTTCCAATACTGAGTTGAACTAGATATGCACCGTTTATTTAGGAAGCACAGTTCTTTTGTTCTGAGCTAGATCACTGTACGTGCCCTATAGGAAACACAGTAGAGTGAAAGAATGCTGTTTTCTCTAAAACAGAGTGTTTTTCTTGCATGGCACACTAGGGTTCAATTAAACTTCCTAAACGGAGTTGAATCACGTTGAGATTCAAGTTCTAGCAGCAAGTGTTCATTCAGGCTAAGAACAGCACACTTGTGCTTTTCTGGCCATATACAGTGCAAATAGCGTTCGCGTCTGTTCCCAGCCAGTACAGTGTATTGGACTGAAGAGAAGCTCCTGTTTTACTCAGTTACCAATACTGAGTTGAACTAGATATGCCCCGTTTGTGTAGGAAGCACAGTTCTTTTGTTCTGAGCTAGCTCACTGTACGTGCCCTATAGGAAACACAGTAGAGTGAAAGAATGCTGTTTTCTCTAAAACAGAGTGTTTTTCTTGCATGGCACACTGGGGTTCAATTAAACTTCCTAAACGGAGTTGAATCACGTTGAGATTCAAGTTCCTGCAGCAAGTGTTCATTCAGGCTAAGAACAGCACACTTGTGCTTTTCTGGCCATATACAGTGCAAATAGCGTTCGCGTCTGTTCCCAGCAAGTACAGTGTATTGGACTGAAGAGAAGCTCCTGTTTTACTCAGTTTCCAATACTGAGTTGAACTAGATATGCCCCGTTTGTGTAGGAAGCACAGTTCTTTTGTTCTGAGCTAGCTCACTGTACGTGCCCTATAGGAAACACAGTAGAGTGAAAGAATGCTGTTTTCTCTAAAACAGAGTGTTTTTCTTGCATGGCACACTAGGGTTCAATTAAACTTCCTAAACGGAGTTGAATCACGTTGAGATTCAAGTTCTAGCAGCAAGTGTTCATTCAGGCTAAGAACAGCACACTTGTGCTTTTCTGGCCATATACAGTGCAAATAGCATTCGCGTCTGTTCCCAGCCAGTACAGTGTATTGGACTGAAGAGAAGCTCCTGTTTTACTCAGTTTCCAATACTGAGTTGAACTAGATATGCCCCGTTTGTGTAGGAAGCACAGTTCTTTTGTTCTGAGCTAGCTCACTGTACGTGCCCTATAGGAAACACAGTAGAGTGAAAGAATGCTGTTTTCTCTAAAACAGAGTGTTTTTCTTGCATGGCACACTAGGGTTCAATTAAACTTCCTAAACGGAGTTGAATCACGTTGAGATTCAAGTTCTAGCAGCAAGTGTTCATTCAGGCTAAGAACAGCACACTTGTGCTTTTCTGGCCATATACAGTGCAAATAGCGTTCGCGTCTGTTCCCAGCCAGTACAGTGTATTGGACTGAAGAGAAGCTCCAGTTTTACTCAGTTTCCAATACTGAGTTGAACTAGATATGCCCCGTTTGTGTAGGAAGCACAGTTCTTTTGTTCTGAGCTAGCTCACTGTACGTGCCCTATAGGAAACACAGTAGAGTGAAAGAATGCTGTTTTCTCTAAAACAGAGTGTTTTTCTTGCATGGCACACTAGGGTTCAATTAAACTTCCTGAACGGAGTTGAATCACGTTGAGATTCAAGTTCTAGCAGCAAGTGTTCATTCAGGCTAAGAACAGCACACTTGTGCTTTTCTGGCCATATACAGTGCAAATAGCATTCGCGTCTGTTCCCAGCCAGTACAGTGTATTGGACTGAAGAGAAGCTCCTGTTTTACTCAGTTTCCAATACTGAGTTGAACTAGATATGCCCCGTTTGTGTAGGAAGCACAGTTCTTTTGTTCTGAGCTAGCTCACTGTACGTGCCCTATAGGAAACACAGTAGAGTGAAAGAATGCTGTTTTCTCTAAAACAGAGTGTTTTTCTTGCATGGCACACTAGGGTTCAATTAAACTTCCTAAACGGAGTTGAATCACGTTGAGATTCAAGTTCTAGCAGCAAGTGTTCATTCAGGCTAAGAACAGCACACTTGTGCTTTTCTGGCCATATACAGTGCAAATAGCGTTCGCGTCTGTTACCAGCCTGTACAGTGTATTGGACTGAAGAGAAGCTCCTGTTTTACTCAGTTTCCAATACTGAGTTGAACTAGATATGCCCCGTTTGTGTAGGAAGCACAGTTCTTTTGTTCTGAGCTAGCTCACTGTACGTGCCCTATAGGAAACACAGTAGAGTGAAAGAATGCTGTTTTCTCTAAAACAGAGTGTTTTTCTTGCATGGCACACTAGGGTTCAATTAAACTTCCTAAACGGAGTTGAATCACGTTGAGATTCAAGTTCTAGCAGCAAGTGTTCATTCAGGCTAAGAACAGCACACTTGTGCTTTTCTGGCCATATACAGTGCAAATAGCATTCGTGTCTGTTCCCAGCCAGTACAGTGTATTGGACTGAAGAGAAGCTCCTGTTTTACTCAGTTTCCAATACTGAGTTGAACTAGATATGCCCCGTTTGTGTAGGAAGCACAGTTCTTTTGTTCTGAGCTAGCTCACTGTACGTGCCCTATAGGAAACACAGTAGAGTGAAAGAATGCTGTTTTCTCTAAAACAGAGTGTTTTTCTTGCATGGCACACTAGGGTTCAATTAAACTTCCTAAACGGAGTTGAATCACGTTGAGATTCAAGTTCTAGCAGCAAGTGTTCATTCAGGCTAAGAACAGCACACTTGTGCTTTTCTGGCCATATACAGTGCAAATAGCGTTCGCGTCTGTTCCCAGCCAGTACAGTGTATTGGACTGAAGAGAAGCTCCAGTTTTACTCAGTTTCCAATACTGAGTTGAACTAGATATGCCCCGTTTGTGTAGGAAGCACAGTTCTTTTGTTCTGAGCTAGCTCACTGTACGTGCCCTATAGGAAACACAGTAGAGTGAAAGAATGCTGTTTTCTCTAAAACAGAGTGTTTTTCTTGCATGGCACACTAGGGTTCAATTAAACTTCCTAAACGGAGTTGAATCACGTTGAGATTCAAGTTCTAGCAGCAAGTGTTCATTCAGGCTAAGAACAGCACACTTGTGCTTTTCTGGCCATATACAGTGCAAATAGCATTCGCGTCTGTTCCCAGCCAGTACAGTGTATTGGACTGAAGAGAAGCTCCTGTTTTACTCAGTTTCCAATACTGAGTTGAACTAGATATGCCCCGTTTGTGTAGGAAGCACAGTTCTTTTGTTCTGAGCTAGCTCACTGTACGTGCCCTATAGGAAACACAGTAGAGTGAAAGAATGCTGTTTTCTCTAAAACAGAGTGTTTTTCTTGCATGGCACACTAGGGTTCAATTAAACTTCCTAAACGGAGTTGAATCACGTTGAGATTCAAGTTCTAGCAGCAAGTGTTCATTCAGGCTAAGAACAGCACACTTGTGCTTTTCTGGCCATATACAGTGCAAATAGCGTTCGCGTCTGTTCCCAGCCAGTACAGTGTATTGGACTGAAGAGAAGCTCCTGTTTTACTCAGTTTCCAATACTGAGTTGAACTAGATATGCCCCGTTTGTGTAGGAAGCACAGTTCTTTTGTTCTGAGCTAGCTCACTGTACGTGCCCTATAGGAAACACAGTAGAGTGAAAGAATGCTGTTTTCTCTAAAACAGAGTGTTTTTCTTGCATGGCACACTAGGGTTCAATTAAACTTCCTAAACGGAGTTGAATCACGTTGAGATTCAAGTTCTAGCAGCAAGTGTTCATTCAGGCTAAGAACAGCACACTTGTGCTTTTCTGGCCATATACAGTGCAAATAGCATTCGCGTCTGTTCCCAGCCAGTACAGTGTATTGGACTGAAGAGAAGCTCCTGTTTTACTCAGTTTCCAATACTGAGTTGAACTAGATATGCCCCGTTTGTGTAGGAAGCACAGTTCTTTTGTTCTGAGCTAGCTCACTGTACGTGCCCTATAGGAAACACAGTAGAGTGAAAGAATGCTGTTTTCTCTAAAACAGAGTGTTTTTCTTGCATGGCACACTAGGGTTCAATTAAACTTCCTAAACGGAGTTGAATCACGTTGAGATTCAAGTTCTAGCAGCAAGTGTTCATTCAGGCTAAGAACAGCACACTTGTGCTTTTCTGGCCATATACAGTGCAAATAGCATTCGCGTCTGTTCCCAGCCAGTACAGTGTATTGGACTGAAGAGAAGCTCCTGTTTTACTCAGTTTCCAATACTGAGTTGAACTAGATATGCCCCGTTTGTGTAGGAAGCACAGTTCTTTTGTTCTGAGCTAGCTCACTGTACGTGCCCTATAGGAAACACAGTAGAGTGAAAGAATGCTGTTTTCTCTAAAACAGAGTGTTTTTCTTGCATGGCACACTAGGGTTCAATTAAACTTCCTAAACGGAGTTGAATCACGTTGAGATTCAAGTTCTAGCAGCAAGTGTTCATTCAGGCTAAAAACAGCACACTTGTGCTTTTCTGGCCATATACAGTGCAAATAGCATTCGCGTCTGTTCCCAGCCAGTACAGTGTATTGGACTGAAGAGAAGCTCCTGTTTTACTCAGTTTCCAATACTGAGTTGAACTAGATATGCCCCGTTTGTGTAGGAAGCACAGTTCTTTTGTTCTGAGCTAGCTCACTGTACGTGCCCTATAGGAAACACAGTAGAGTGAAAGAATGCTGTTTTCTCTAAAACAGAGTGTTTTTCTTGCATGGCACACTAGGGTTCAATTAAACTTCCTAAACGGAGTTGAATCACGTTGAGCTTCAAGTTCTAGCAGCAAGTGTTCATTCAGGCTAAGAACAGCACACTTGTGCTTTTCTGGCCATATACAGTGCAAATAGCATTCGCGTCTGTTCCCAGCCAGTACAGTGTATTGGACTGAAGAGAAGCTCCTGTTTTACTCAGTTTCCAATACTGAGTTGAACTAGATATGCCCCGTTTGTGTAGGAAGCACAGTTCTTTTGTTCTGAGCTAGCTCACTGTACGTGCCCTATAGGAAACACAGTAGAGTGAAAGAATGCTGTTTTCTCTAAAACAGAGTGTTTTTCTTGCATGGCACACTAGGGTTCAATTAAACTTCCTAAACGGAGTTGAATCACGTTGAGATTCAAGTTCTAGCAGCAAGTGTTCATTCAGGCTAAGAACAGCACACTTGTGCTTTTCTGGCCATATACAGTGCAAATAGCATTCGCGTCTGTTCCCAGCCAGTACAGTGTATTGGACTGAAGAGAAGCTCCAGTTTTACTCAGTTTCCAATACTGAGTTGAACTAGATATGCACCGTTTATTTAGGAAGCACAGTTCTTTTGTTCTGAGCTAGATCACTGTACGTGCCCTATAGGAAACACAGTAGAGTGAAAGAATGCTGTTTTCTCTAAAACAGAGTGTTTTTCTTGCATGGCACACTAGGGTTCAATTAAACTTCCTAAACGGAGTTGAATCACGTTGAGATTCAAGTTCTAGCAGCAAGTGTTCATTCAGGCTAAGAACAGCACACTTGTGCTTTTCTGGCCATATACAGTGCAAATAGCGTTCGCGTCTGTTCCCAGCCAGTACAGTGTATTGGACTGAAGAGAAGCTCCTGTTTTACTCAGTTACCAATACTGAGTTGAACTAGATATGCCCCGTTTGTGTAGGAAGCACAGTTCTTTTGTTCTGAGCTAGCTCACTGTACGTGCCCTATAGGAAACACAGTAGAGTGAAAGAATGCTGTTTTCTCTAAAACAGAGTGTTTTTCTTGCATGGCACACTGGGGTTCAATTAAACTTCCTAAACGGAGTTGAATCACGTTGAGATTCAAGTTCCTGCAGCAAGTGTTCATTCAGGCTAAGAACAGCACACTTGTGCTTTTCTGGCCATATACAGTGCAAATAGCGTTCGCGTCTGTTCCCAGCAAGTACAGTGTATTGGACTGAAGAGAAGCTCCTGTTTTACTCAGTTTCCAATACTGAGTTGAACTAGATATGCCCCGTTTGTGTAGGAAGCACAGTTCTTTTGTTCTGAGCTAGCTCACTGTACGTGCCCTATAGGAAACACAGTAGAGTGAAAGAATGCTGTTTTCTCTAAAACAGAGTGTTTTTCTTGCATGGCACACTAGGGTTCAATTAAACTTCCTAAACGGAGTTGAATCACGTTGAGATTCAAGTTCTAGCAGCAAGTGTTCATTCAGGCTAAGAACAGCACACTTGTGCTTTTCTGGCCATATACAGTGCAAATAGCATTCGCGTCTGTTCCCAGCCAGTACAGTGTATTGGACTGAAGAGAAGCTCCTGTTTTACTCAGTTTCCAATACTGAGTTGAACTAGATATGCCCCGTTTGTGTAGGAAGCACAGTTCTTTTGTTCTGAGCTAGCTCACTGTACGTGCCCTATAGGAAACACAGTAGAGTGAAAGAATGCTGTTTTCTCTAAAACAGAGTGTTTTTCTTGCATGGCACACTAGGGTTCAATTAAACTTCCTAAACGGAGTTGAATCACGTTGAGATTCAAGTTCTAGCAGCAAGTGTTCATTCAGGCTAAGAACAGCACACTTGTGCTTTTCTGGCCATATACAGTGCAAATAGCGTTCGCGTCTGTTCCCAGCCAGTACAGTGTATTGGACTGAAGAGAAGCTCCAGTTTTACTCAGTTTCCAATACTGAGTTGAACTAGATATGCCCCGTTTGTGTAGGAAGCACAGTTCTTTTGTTCTGAGCTAGCTCACTGTACGTGCCCTATAGGAAACACAGTAGAGTGAAAGAATGCTGTTTTCTCTAAAACAGAGTGTTTTTCTTGCATGGCACACTAGGGTTCAATTAAACTTCCTGAACGGAGTTGAATCACGTTGAGATTCAAGTTCTAGCAGCAAGTGTTCATTCAGGCTAAGAACAGCACACTTGTGCTTTTCTGGCCATATACAGTGCAAATAGCATTCGCGTCTGTTCCCAGCCAGTACAGTGTATTGGACTGAAGAGAAGCTCCTGTTTTACTCAGTTTCCAATACTGAGTTGAACTAGATATGCCCCGTTTGTGTAGGAAGCACAGTTCTTTTGTTCTGAGCTAGCTCACTGTACGTGCCCTATAGGAAACACAGTAGAGTGAAAGAATGCTGTTTTCTCTAAAACAGAGTGTTTTTCTTGCATGGCACACTAGGGTTCAATTAAACTTCCTAAACGGAGTTGAATCACGTTGAGATTCAAGTTCTAGCAGCAAGTGTTCATTCAGGCTAAGAACAGCACACTTGTGCTTTTCTGGCCATATACAGTGCAAATAGCGTTCGCGTCTGTTACCAGCCTGTACAGTGTATTGGACTGAAGAGAAGCTCCTGTTTTACTCAGTTTCCAATACTGAGTTGAACTAGATATGCCCCGTTTGTGTAGGAAGCACAGTTCTTTTGTTCTGAGCTAGCTCACTGTACGTGCCCTATAGGAAACACAGTAGAGTGAAAGAATGCTGTTTTCTCTAAAACAGAGTGTTTTTCTTGCATGGCACACTAGGGTTCAATTAAACTTCCTAAACGGAGTTGAATCACGTTGAGATTCAAGTTCTAGCAGCAAGTGTTCATTCAGGCTAAGAACAGCACACTTGTGCTTTTCTGGCCATATACAGTGCAAATAGCATTCGTGTCTGTTCCCAGCCAGTACAGTGTATTGGACTGAAGAGAAGCTCCTGTTTTACTCAGTTTCCAATACTGAGTTGAACTAGATATGCCCCGTTTGTGTAGGAAGCACAGTTCTTTTGTTCTGAGCTAGCTCACTGTACGTGCCCTATAGGAAACACAGTAGAGTGAAAGAATGCTGTTTTCTCTAAAACAGAGTGTTTTTCTTGCATGGCACACTAGGGTTCAATTAAACTTCCTAAACGGAGTTGAATCACGTTGAGATTCAAGTTCTAGCAGCAAGTGTTCATTCAGGCTAAGAACAGCACACTTGTGCTTTTCTGGCCATATACAGTGCAAATAGCGTTCGCGTCTGTTCCCAGCCAGTACAGTGTATTGGACTGAAGAGAAGCTCCAGTTTTACTCAGTTTCCAATACTGAGTTGAACTAGATATGCCCCGTTTGTGTAGGAAGCACAGTTCTTTTGTTCTGAGCTAGCTCACTGTACGTGCCCTATAGGAAACACAGTAGAGTGAAAGAATGCTGTTTTCTCTAAAACAGAGTGTTTTTCTTGCATGGCACACTAGGGTTCAATTAAACTTCCTAAACGGAGTTGAATCACGTTGAGATTCAAGTTCTAGCAGCAAGTGTTCATTCAGGCTAAGAACAGCACACTTGTGCTTTTCTGGCCATATACAGTGCAAATAGCATTCGCGTCTGTTCCCAGCCAGTACAGTGTATTGGACTGAAGAGAAGCTCCTGTTTTACTCAGTTTCCAATACTGAGTTGAACTAGATATGCCCCGTTTGTGTAGGAAGCACAGTTCTTTTGTTCTGAGCTAGCTCACTGTACGTGCCCTATAGGAAACACAGTAGAGTGAAAGAATGCTGTTTTCTCTAAAACAGAGTGTTTTTCTTGCATGGCACACTAGGGTTCAATTAAACTTCCTAAACGGAGTTGAATCACGTTGAGATTCAAGTTCTAGCAGCAAGTGTTCATTCAGGCTAAGAACAGCACACTTGTGCTTTTCTGGCCATATACAGTGCAAATAGCGTTCGCGTCTGTTCCCAGCCAGTACAGTGTATTGGACTGAAGAGAAGCTCCTGTTTTACTCAGTTTCCAATACTGAGTTGAACTAGATATGCCCCGTTTGTGTAGGAAGCACAGTTCTTTTGTTCTGAGCTAGCTCACTGTACGTGCCCTATAGGAAACACAGTAGAGTGAAAGAATGCTGTTTTCTCTAAAACAGAGTGTTTTTCTTGCATGGCACACTAGGGTTCAATTAAACTTCCTAAACGGAGTTGAATCACGTTGAGATTCAAGTTCTAGCAGCAAGTGTTCATTCAGGCTAAGAACAGCACACTTGTGCTTTTCTGGCCATATACAGTGCAAATAGCATTCGCGTCTGTTCCCAGCCAGTACAGTGTATTGGACTGAAGAGAAGCTCCTGTTTTACTCAGTTTCCAATACTGAGTTGAACTAGATATGCCCCGTTTGTGTAGGAAGCACAGTTCTTTTGTTCTGAGCTAGCTCACTGTACGTGCCCTATAGGAAACACAGTAGAGTGAAAGAATGCTGTTTTCTCTAAAACAGAGTGTTTTTCTTGCATGGCACACTAGGGTTCAATTAAACTTCCTAAACGGAGTTGAATCACGTTGAGATTCAAGTTCTAGCAGCAAGTGTTCATTCAGGCTAAAAACAGCACACTTGTGCTTTTCTGGCCATATACAGTGCAAATAGCATTCGCGTCTGTTCCCAGCCAGTACAGTGTATTGGACTGAAGAGAAGCTCCTGTTTTACTCAGTTTCCAATACTGAGTTGAACTAGATATGCCCCGTTTGTGTAGGAAGCACAGTTCTTTTGTTCTGAGCTAGCTCACTGTACGTGCCCTATAGGAAACACAGTAGAGTGAAAGAATGCTGTTTTCTCTAAAACAGAGTGTTTTTCTTGCATGGCACACTAGGGTTCAATTAAACTTCCTAAACGGAGTTGAATCACGTTGAGATTCAAGTTCTAGCAGCAAGTGTTCATTCAGGCTAAGAACAGCACACTTGTGCTTTTCTGGCCATATACAGTGCAAATAGCATTCGCGTCTGTTCCCAGCCAGTACAGTGTATTGGACTGAAGAGAAGCTCCTGTTTTACTCAGTTTCCAATACTGAGTTGAACTAGATATGCCCCGTTTGTGTAGGAAGCACAGTTCTTTTGTTCTGAGCTAGCTCACTGTACGTGCCCTATAGGAAACACAGTAGAGTGAAAGAATGCTGTTTTCTCTAAAACAGAGTGTTTTTCTTGCATGGCACACTAGGGTTCAATTAAACTTCCTAAACGGAGTTGAATCACGTTGAGATTCAAGTTCTAGCAGCAAGTGTTCATTCAGGCTAAAAACAGCACACTTGTGCTTTTCTGGCCATATACAGTGCAAATAGCATTCGCGTCTGTTCCCAGCCAGTACAGTGTATTGGACTGAAGAGAAGCTCCTGTTTTACTCAGTTTCCAATACTGAGTTGAACTAGATATGCCCCGTTTGTGTAGGAAGCACAGTTCTTTTGTTCTGAGCTAGCTCACTGTACGTGCCCTATAGGAAACACAGTAGAGTGAAAGAATGCTGTTTTCTCTAAAACAGAGTGTTTTTCTTGCATGGCACACTAGGGTTCAATTAAACTTCCTAAACGGAGTTGAATCACGTTGAGCTTCAAGTTCTAGCAGCAAGTGTTCATTCAGGCTAAGAACAGCACACTTGTGCTTTTCTGGCCATATACAGTGCAAATAGCATTCGCGTCTGTTCCCAGCCAGTACAGTGTATTGGACTGAAGAGAAGCTCCTGTTTTACTCAGTTTCCAATACTGAGTTGAACTAGATATGCCCCGTTTGTGTAGGAAGCACAGTTCTTTTGTTCTGAGCTAGCTCACTGTACGTGCCCTATAGGAAACACAGTAGAGTGAAAGAATGCTGTTTTCTCTAAAACAGAGTGTTTTTCTTGCATGGCACACTAGGGTTCAATTAAACTTCCTAAACGGAGTTGAATCACGTTGAGATTCAAGTTCTAGCAGCAAGTGTTCATTCAGGCTAAGAACAGCACACTTGTGCTTTTCTGGCCATATACAGTGCAAATAGCATTCGCGTCTGTTCCCAGCCAGTACAGTGTATTGGACTGAAGAGAAGCTCCTGTTTTACTCAGTTTCCAATACTGAGTTGAACTAGATATGCCCCGTTTGTGTAGGAAGCACAGTTCTTTTGTTCTGAGCTAGCTCACTGTACGTGCCCTATAGGAAACACAGTAGAGTGAAAGAATGCTGTTTTCTCTAAAACAGAGTGTTTTTCTTGCATGGCACACTAGGGTTCAATTAAACTTCCTAAACGGAGTTGAATCACGTTGAGATTCAAGTTCTAGCAGCAAGTGTTCATTCAGGCTAAGAACAGCACACTTGTGCTTTTCTGGCCATATACAGTGCAAATAGCGTTCGCGTCTGTTCCCAGCCAGTACAGTGTATTGGACTGAAGAGAAGCTCCTGTTTTACTCAGTTACCAATACTGAGTTGAACTAGATATGCCCCGATTGTGTAGGAAGCACAGTTCTTTTGTTCTGAGCTAGCTCACTGTACGTGCCCTATAGGAAACACAGTAGAGTGAAAGAATGCTGTTTTCTCTAAAACAGAGTGTTTTTCTTGCATGGCACACTAGGGTTCAATTAAACTTCCTAAACAGAGTTGAATCACGTTGAGATTCAAGTTCCTGCAGCAAGTGTTCATTCAGGCTAAGAACAGCACACTTGTGCTTTTCTGGCCATATACAGTGCAAATAGCGTTCGCGTCTGTTCCCAGCCAGTACAGTGTATTGGACTGAAGAGAAGCTCCTGTTTTACTCAGTTTCCAATACTGAGTTGAACTAGATATGCCCCGTTTGTGTTGGAAGCACAGTTCTTTTGCTCTGAGCTAGCTCACTGTACGTGCCCTATAGGAAACACAGTAGAGTGAAAGAATGCTGTTTTCTCTAAAACTGAGTGTTTTTCTTGCATGGCACACTAGGGTTCAATTAAACTTCCTAAACGGAGTTGAATCACGTTGAGATTCAAGTTCTAGCAGCAAGTGTTCATTCAGGCTAAGAACAGCACACTTGTGCTTTTCTGGCCATATACAGTGCAAATAGCATTCGCGTCTGTTCCCAGCCAGTACAGTGTATTGGAATAAAGAGAAGCTCCTGTTTTACTCAGTTTCCAATACTGAGTTGAACTAGATATGCCCCGATTGTGTAGGAAGCACAGTTCTTTTGTTCTGAGCTAGCTCACTGTACGTGCCCTATAGGAAACACAGTAGAGTGAAAGAATGCTGTTTTCTCTAAAACAGAGTGTTTTTCTTGCATGGCACACTAGGGTTCAATTAAACTTCCTAAACGGAGTTGAATCACGTTGAGATTCAAGTTCTAGCGGCAAGTGTTCATTCAGGCTAAGAACAGCACACTTGTGCTTTTCTGGCCATATACAGTGCAAATAGCGTTCGCGTCTGTTCCCAGCCAGTACAGTGTATTGGACTGAAGAGAAGCTCCTGTTTTACTCAGTTTCCAATACTGAGTTGAACTAGATATGCCCCGTTTGTGTAGGAAGCACAGTTCTTTTGTTCTGAGCTAGCTCACTGTACGTGCCCTATAGGAAACACAGTAGAGTGAAAGAATGCTGTTTTCTCTAAAACAGAGTGTTTTTCTTGCATGGCACACTAGGGTTCAATTAAACTTCCTAAACGGAGTTGAATCACGTTGAGATTCAAGTTCTAGCAGCAAGTGTTCATTCAGGCTAAGAACAGCACACTTGTGCTTTTCTGGCCCTATACAGTGCAAATAGCATTCGCGTCTGTTCCCAGCCAGTACAGTGTATTGGACTGAAGAGAAGCTCCTGTTTTACTCAGTTTCCAATACTGAGTTGAACTAGATATGCCCCGTTTGTGTAGGAAGCACAGTTCTTTTGTTCTGAGCTAGCTCACTGTACGTGCCCTATAGGAAACACAGTAGAGTGAAAGAATGCTGTTTTCTCTAAAACAGAGTGTTTTTCTTGCATGGCACACTAGGGTTCAATTAAACTTCCTAAACGGAGTTGAATCACGTTGAGATTCAAGTTCTAGCAGCAAGTGTTCATTCAGGCTAAGAACAGCACACTTGTGCTTTTCTGGCCATATACAGTGCAAATAGCGTTCGCGTCTGTTCCCAGCCAGTACAGTGTATTGGACTGAAGAGAAGCTCCAGTTTTACTCAGTTTCCAATACTGAGTTGAACTAGATATGCCCCGTTTGTGTAGGGAGCACAGTTCTTTTGTTCTGAGCTAGCTCACTGTACGTGCCCTATAGGAAACACAGTAGAGTGAAAGAATGCTGTTTTCTCTAAAACAGAGTGTTTTTCTTGCATGGCACACTAGGGTTCAATTAAACTTCCTAAACGGAGTTGAATCACGTTGAGATTCAAGTTCTAGCAGCAAGTGTTCATTCAGGCTAAGAACAGCACACTTGTGCTTTTCTGGCCATATACAGTGCAAATAGCGTTCGCGTCTGTTCCCAGCCAGTACAGTGTATTGGACTGAAGAGAAGCTCCTGTTTTACTCAGTTTCCAATACTGAGTTGAACTAGATATGCCCCGTTTGTGTAGGAAGCACAGTTCTTTTGTTCTGAGCTAGCTCACTGTACGTGCCCTATAGGAAACACAGTAGAGTGAAAGAATGCTGTTTTCTCTAAAACTGAGTGTTTTTCTTGCATGGCACACTAGGGTTCAATTAAACTTCCTAAACGGAGTTGAATCACGTTGAGATTCAAGTTCTAGCAGCAAGTGTTCATTCAGGCTAAGAACAGCACACTTGTGCTTTTCTGGCCATATACAGTGCAAATAGCATTCGCGTCTGTTCCCAGCCAGTACAGTGTATTGGACTAAAGAGAAGCTCCTGTTTTACTCAGTTTCCAATACTGAGTTGAACTAGATATGCCCCGATTGTGCAGGAAGCACAGTTCTTTTGTTCTGAGCTAGCTCACTGTATGTGCCCTATAGGAAACACAGTAGAGTGAAAGAATGCTGTTTTCTCTAAAACAGAGTGTTTTTCTTGCATGGCACACTAGGGTTCAATTAAACTTCCTAAACGGAGTTGAATCACGTTGAGATTCAAGTTCTAGCGGCAAGTGTTCATTCAGGCTAAGAACAGCACACTTGTGCTTTTCTGGCCATATACAGTGCAAATAGCGTTCGCGTCTGTTCCCAGCCAGTACAGTGTATTGGACTGAAGAGAAGCTCCAGTTTTACTCAGTTTCCAATACTGAGTTGAACTAGATATGCCCCGTTTGTGTAGGAAGCACAGTTCTTTTGTTCTGAGCTAGCTCACTGTATGTGCCCTATAGGAAACACAGTAGAGTGAAAGAATGCTGTTTTCTCTAAAACAGAGTGTTTTTCTTGCATGGCACACTAGGGTTCAATTAAACTTCCTAAACGGAGTTGAATCACGTTGAGATTCAAGTTCTAGCAGCAAGTGTTCATTCAGGCTAAGAACAGCACACTTGTGCTTTTCTGGCCATATACAGTGCAAATAGCATTCGCGTCTGTTCCCAGCCAGTACAGTGTATTGGACTGAAGAGAAGCTCCTGTTTTACTCAGTTTCCAATACTGAGTTGAACTAGATGTGCCCCGTTTGTGTAGGAAGCACAGTTCTTTTGTTCTGAGCTAGCTCACTGTATGTGCCCTATAGGAAACACAGTAGAGTGAAAGAATGCTGTTTTCTCTAAAACAGAGTGTTTTTCTTGCATGGCACACTAGGGTTCAATTAAACTTCCTAAACGGAGTTGAATCACGTTGAGATTCAAGTTCTAGCAGCAAGTGTTCATTCAGGCTAAGAATAGCACACTTGTGCTTTTCTGGCCATATACAGTGCAAATAGCGTTCGCGTCTGTTCCCAGCCAGTACAGTGTATTGGACTGAAGAGAAGCTCCTGTTTTACTCAGTTTCCAATACTGAGTTGAACTAGATATGCCCCGTTTGTGTAGGAAGCACAGTTCTTTTGTTCTGAGCTAGCTCACTGTACGTGCCCTATAGGAAACACAGTAGAGTGAAAGAATGCTGTTTTCTCTAAAACAGAGTGTTTTTCTTGCATGGCACACTAGGGTTCAATTAAACTTCCTAAACGGAGTTGAATCACGTTGAGATTCAAGTTCTAGCAGCAAGTGTTCATTCAGGCTAAGAACAGCACACTTGTGCTTTTCTGGCCCTATACAGTGCAAATAGCATTCGCGTCTGTTCCCAGCCAGTACAGTGTATTGGACTGAAGAGAAGCTCCTGTTTTACTCAGTTTCCAATACTGAGTTGAACTAGATATGCCCCGTTTGTGTAGGAAGCACAGTTCTTTTGTTCTGAGCTAGCTCACTGTACGTGCCCTATAGGAAACACAGTAGAGTGAAAGAATGCTGTTTTCTCTAAAACAGAGTGTTTTTCTTGCATGGCACACTAGGGTTCAATTAAACTTCCTAAACGGAGTTGAATCACGTTGAGATTCAAGTTCTAGCAGCAAGTGTTCATTCAGGCTAAGAACAGCACACTTGTGCTTTTCTGGCCATATACAGTGCAAATAGCGTTCGCGTCTGTTCCCAGCCAGTACAGTGTATTGGACTGAAGAGAAGCTCCAGTTTTACTCAGTTTCCAATACTGAGTTGAACTAGATATGCCCCGTTTGTGTAGGAAGCACAGTTCTTTTGTTCTGAGCTAGCTCACTGTATGTGCCCTATAGGAAACACAGTAGAGTGAAAGAATGCTGTTTTCTCTAAAACAGAGTGTTTTTCTTGCATGGCACACTAGGGTTCAATTAAACTTCCTAAACGGAGTTGAATCACGTTGAGATTCAAGTTCTAGCAGCAAGTGTTCATTCAGGCTAAGAACAGCACACTTGTGCTTTTCTGGCCATATACAGTGCAAATAGCATTCGCGTCTGTTCCCAGCCAGTACAGTGTATTGGACTGAAGAGAAGCTCCTGTTTTACTCAGTTTCCAATACTGAGTTGAACTAGATATGCCCCGTTTGTGTAGGAAGCACAGTTCTTTTGTTCTGAGCTAGCTCACTGTACGTGCCCTATAGGAAACACAGTAGAGTGAAAGAATGCTGTTTTCTCTAAAACAGAGTGTTTTTCTTGCATGGCACACTAGGGTTCAATTAAACTTCCTAAACGGAGTTGAATCACGTTGAGATTCAAGTTCTAGCAGCAAGTGTTCATTCAGGCTAAGAACAGCACACTTGTGCTTTTCTGGCCATATACAGTGCAAATAGCATTCGCGTCTGTTCCCAGCCAGTACAGTGTATTGGACTGAAGAGAAGCTCCAGTTTTACTCAGTTTCCAATACTGAGTTGAACTAGATATTCCCCGTTTATTTAGGAAGCACAGTTCTTTTGTTCTGAGCTAGCTCACTGTACGTGCCCTATAGGAAACACAGTAGAGTGAAAGAATGCTGTTTTCTCTAAAACAGAGTGTTTTTCTTGCATGGCACACTAGGGTTCAATTAAACTTCCTAAACGGAGTTGAATCACGTTGAGATTCAAGTTCTAGCAGCAAGTGTTCATTCAGGCTAAAAACAGCACACTTGTGCTTTTCTGGCCATATACAGTGCAAATAGCGTTCGCGTCTGTTCCCAGCCAGTACAGTGTATTGGACTGAAGAGAAGCTCCTGTTTTACTCAGTTACCAATACTGAGTTGAACTAGATATGCCCCGTTTGTGTAGGAAGCACAGTTCTTTTGTTCTGAGCTAGCTCACTGTACGTGCCCTATAGGAAACACAGTAGAGTGAAAGAATGCTGTTTTCTCTAAAACAGAGTGTTTTTCTTGCATGGCACACTAGGGTTCAATTAAACTTCCTAAACGGAGTTGAATCACGTTGAGATTCAAGTTCCTGCAGCAAGTGTTCATTCAGGCTAAGAACAGCACACTTGTGCTTTTCTGGCCATATACAGTGCAAATAGCGTTCGCGTCTGTTCCCAGCAAGTACAGTGTATTGGACTGAAGAGAAGCTCCTGTTTTACTCAGTTTCCAATACTGAGTTGAACTAGATATGCCCCGTTTGTGTAGGAAGCACAGTTCTTTTTTTCTGAGCTAGCTCACTGTACGTGCCCTATAGGAAACACAGTAGAGTGAAAGAATGCTATTTCTCTAAAACTGAGTGTTTTTCTTGCATGGCACACTAGGGTTCAATTAAACTTCCTAAACGGAGTTGAATCACGTTGAGATTCAAGTTCTAGCAGCAAGTGTTCATTCAGGCTAAGAACAGCACACTTGTGCTTTTCTGGCCATATACAGTGCAAATAGCATTCGCGTCTGTTCCCAGCCAGTACAGTGTATTGGACTGAAGAGAAGCTCCTGTTTTACTCAGTTTCCAATACTGAGTTGAACTAGATATGCCCCGATTGTGTAGGAAGCACAGTTCTTTTGTTCTGAGCTAGCTCACTGTACGTGCCCTATAGGAAACACAGTAGAGTGAAAGAATGCTGTTTTCTCTAAAACAGAGTGTTTTTCTTGCATGGCACACTAGGGTTCAATTAAACTTCCTAAACGGAGTTGAATCACGTTGAGATTCAAGTTCTAGCGGCAAGTGTTCATTCAGGCTAAGAACAGCACACTTGTGCTTTTCTGGCCATATACAGTGCAAATAGCGTTCGCGTCTGTTCCCAGCCAGTACAGTGTATTGGACTGAAGAGAAGCTCCAGTTTTACTCAGTTTCCAATACTGAGTTGAACTAGATATGCCCCGTTTGTGTAGGAAGCACAGTTCTTTTGTTCTGAGCTAGCTCACTGTATGTGCCCTATAGGAAACACAGTAGAGTGAAAGAATGCTGTTTTCTCTAAAACAGAGTGTTTTTCTTGCATGGCACACTAGGGTTCAATTAAACTTCCTAAACGGAGTTGAATCACGTTGAGATTCAAGTTCTAGCAGCAAGTGTTCATTCAGGCTAAGAACAGCACACTTGTGCTTTTCTGGCCCTATACAGTGCAAATAGCATTCGCGTCTGTTCCCAGCCAGTACAGTGTATTGGACTGAAGAGAAGCTCCTGTTTTACTCAGTTTCCAATACTGAGTTGAACTAGATATGCCCCGTTTGTGTAGGAAGCACAGTTCTTTTGTTCTGAGCTAGCTCACTGTACGTGCCCTATAGGAAACACAGTAGAGTGAAAGAATGCTGTTTTCTCTAAAACAGAGTGTTTTTCTTGCATGGCACACTAGGGTTCAATTAAACTTCCTAAACGGAGTTGAATCACGTTGAGATTCAAGTTCTAGCAGCAAGTGTTCATTCAGGCTAAGAACAGCACACTTGTGCTTTTCTGGCCATATACAGTGCAAATAGCGTTCGCGTCTGTTCCCAGCCAGTACAGTGTATTGGACTGAAGAGAAGCTCCAGTTTTACTCAGTTTCCAATACTGAGTTGAACTAGATATGCCCCGTTTGTGTAGGGAGCACAGTTCTTTTGTTCTGAGCTAGCTCACTGTACGTGCCCTATAGGAAACACAGTAGAGTGAAAGAATGCTGTTTTCTCTAAAACAGAGTGTTTTTCTTGCATGGCACACTAGGGTTCAATTAAACTTCCTAAACGGAGTTGAATCACGTTGAGATTCAAGTTCTAGCAGCAAGTGTTCATTCAGGCTAAGAACAGCACACTTGTGCTTTTCTGGCCATATACAGTGCAAATAGCGTTCGCGTCTGTTCCCAGCCAGTACAGTGTATTGGACTGAAGAGAAGCTCCTGTTTTACTCAGTTTCCAATACTGAGTTGAACTAGATATGCCCCGTTTGTGTAGGAAGCACAGTTCTTTTGTTCTGAGCTAGCTCACTGTACGTGCCCTATAGGAAACACAGTAGAGTGAAAGAATGCTGTTTTCTCTAAAACTGAGTGTTTTTCTTGCATGGCACACTAGGGTTCAATTAAACTTCCTAAACGGAGTTGAATCACGTTGAGATTCAAGTTCTAGCAGCAAGTGTTCATTCAGGCTAAGAACAGCACACTTGTGCTTTTCTGGCCATATACAGTGCAAATAGCATTCGCGTCTGTTCCCAGCCAGTACAGTGTATTGGACTAAAGAGAAGCTCCTGTTTTACTCAGTTTCCAATACTGAGTTGAACTAGATATGCCCCGATTGTGCAGGAAGCACAGTTCTTTTGTTCTGAGCTAGCTCACTGTATGTGCCCTATAGGAAACACAGTAGAGTGAAAGAATGCTGTTTTCTCTAAAACAGAGTGTTTTTCTTGCATGGCACACTAGGGTTCAATTAAACTTCCTAAACGGAGTTGAATCACGTTGAGATTCAAGTTCTAGCGGCAAGTGTTCATTCAGGCTAAGAACAGCACACTTGTGCTTTTCTGGCCATATACAGTGCAAATAGCGTTCGCGTCTGTTCCCAGCCAGTACAGTGTATTGGACTGAAGAGAAGCTCCAGTTTTACTCAGTTTCCAATACTGAGTTGAACTAGATATGCCCCGTTTGTGTAGGAAGCACAGTTCTTTTGTTCTGAGCTAGCTCACTGTATGTGCCCTATAGGAAACACAGTAGAGTGAAAGAATGCTGTTTTCTCTAAAACAGAGTGTTTTTCTTGCATGGCACACTAGGGTTCAATTAAACTTCCTAAACGGAGTTGAATCACGTTGAGATTCAAGTTCTAGCAGCAAGTGTTCATTCAGGCTAAGAACAGCACACTTGTGCTTTTCTGGCCATATACAGTGCAAATAGCATTCGCGTCTGTTCCCAGCCAGTACAGTGTATTGGACTGAAGAGAAGCTCCTGTTTTACTCAGTTTCCAATACTGAGTTGAACTAGATGTGCCCCGTTTGTGTAGGAAGCACAGTTCTTTTGTTCTGAGCTAGCTCACTGTATGTGCCCTATAGGAAACACAGTAGAGTGAAAGAATGCTGTTTTCTCTAAAACAGAGTGTTTTTCTTGCATGGCACACTAGGGTTCAATTAAACTTCCTAAACGGAGTTGAATCACGTTGAGATTCAAGTTCTAGCAGCAAGTGTTCATTCAGGCTAAGAATAGCACACTTGTGCTTTTCTGGCCATATACAGTGCAAATAGCGTTCGCGTCTGTTCCCAGCCAGTACAGTGTATTGGACTGAAGAGAAGCTCCTGTTTTACTCAGTTTCCAATACTGAGTTGAACTAGATATGCCCCGTTTGTGTAGGAAGCACAGTTCTTTTGTTCTGAGCTAGCTCACTGTACGTGCCCTATAGGAAACACAGTAGAGTGAAAGAATGCTGTTTTCTCTAAAACAGAGTGTTTTTCTTGCATGGCACACTAGGGTTCAATTAAACTTCCTAAACGGAGTTGAATCACGTTGAGATTCAAGTTCTAGCAGCAAGTGTTCATTCAGGCTAAGAACAGCACACTTGTGCTTTTCTGGCCCTATACAGTGCAAATAGCATTCGCGTCTGTTCCCAGCCAGTACAGTGTATTGGACTGAAGAGAAGCTCCTGTTTTACTCAGTTTCCAATACTGAGTTGAACTAGATATGCCCCGTTTGTGTAGGAAGCACAGTTCTTTTGTTCTGAGCTAGCTCACTGTACGTGCCCTATAGGAAACACAGTAGAGTGAAAGAATGCTGTTTTCTCTAAAACAGAGTGTTTTTCTTGCATGGCACACTAGGGTTCAATTAAACTTCCTAAACGGAGTTGAATCACGTTGAGATTCAAGTTCTAGCAGCAAGTGTTCATTCAGGCTAAGAACAGCACACTTGTGCTTTTCTGGCCATATACAGTGCAAATAGCGTTCGCGTCTGTTCCCAGCCAGTACAGTGTATTGGACTGAAGAGAAGCTCCAGTTTTACTCAGTTTCCAATACTGAGTTGAACTAGATATGCCCCGTTTGTGTAGGAAGCACAGTTCTTTTGTTCTGAGCTAGCTCACTGTATGTGCCCTATAGGAAACACAGTAGAGTGAAAGAATGCTGTTTTCTCTAAAACAGAGTGTTTTTCTTGCATGGCACACTAGGGTTCAATTAAACTTCCTAAACGGAGTTGAATCACGTTGAGATTCAAGTTCTAGCAGCAAGTGTTCATTCAGGCTAAGAACAGCACACTTGTGCTTTTCTGGCCATATACAGTGCAAATAGCATTCGCGTCTGTTCCCAGCCAGTACAGTGTATTGGACTGAAGAGAAGCTCCTGTTTTACTCAGTTTCCAATACTGAGTTGAACTAGATATGCCCCGTTTGTGTAGGAAGCACAGTTCTTTTGTTCTGAGCTAGCTCACTGTACGTGCCCTATAGGAAACACAGTAGAGTGAAAGAATGCTGTTTTCTCTAAAACAGAGTGTTTTTCTTGCATGGCACACTAGGGTTCAATTAAACTTCCTAAACGGAGTTGAATCACGTTGAGATTCAAGTTCTAGCAGCAAGTGTTCATTCAGGCTAAGAACAGCACACTTGTGCTTTTCTGGCCATATACAGTGCAAATAGCATTCGCGTCTGTTCCCAGCCAGTACAGTGTATTGGACTGAAGAGAAGCTCCAGTTTTACTCAGTTTCCAATACTGAGTTGAACTAGATATTCCCCGTTTATTTAGGAAGCACAGTTCTTTTGTTCTGAGCTAGCTCACTGTACGTGCCCTATAGGAAACACAGTAGAGTGAAAGAATGCTGTTTTCTCTAAAACAGAGTGTTTTTCTTGCATGGCACACTAGGGTTCAATTAAACTTCCTAAACGGAGTTGAATCACGTTGAGATTCAAGTTCTAGCAGCAAGTGTTCATTCAGGCTAAAAACAGCACACTTGTGCTTTTCTGGCCATATACAGTGCAAATAGCGTTCGCGTCTGTTCCCAGCCAGTACAGTGTATTGGACTGAAGAGAAGCTCCTGTTTTACTCAGTTACCAATACTGAGTTGAACTAGATATGCCCCGTTTGTGTAGGAAGCACAGTTCTTTTGTTCTGAGCTAGCTCACTGTACGTGCCCTATAGGAAACACAGTAGAGTGAAAGAATGCTGTTTTCTCTAAAACAGAGTGTTTTTCTTGCATGGCACACTAGGGTTCAATTAAACTTCCTAAACGGAGTTGAATCACGTTGAGATTCAAGTTCCTGCAGCAAGTGTTCATTCAGGCTAAGAACAGCACACTTGTGCTTTTCTGGCCATATACAGTGCAAATAGCGTTCGCGTCTGTTCCCAGCAAGTACAGTGTATTGGACTGAAGAGAAGCTCCTGTTTTACTCAGTTTCCAATACTGAGTTGAACTAGATATGCCCCGTTTGTGTAGGAAGCACAGTTCTTTTTTTCTGAGCTAGCTCACTGTACGTGCCCTATAGGAAACACAGTAGAGTGAAAGAATGCTATTTCTCTAAAACTGAGTGTTTTTCTTGCATGGCACACTAGGGTTCAATTAAACTTCCTAAACGGAGTTGAATCACGTTGAGATTCAAGTTCTAGCAGCAAGTGTTCATTCAGGCTAAGAACAGCACACTTGTGCTTTTCTGGCCATATACAGTGCAAATAGCATTCGCGTCTGTTCCCAGCCAGTACAGTGTATTGGACTGAAGAGAAGCTCCTGTTTTACTCAGTTTCCAATACTGAGTTGAACTAGATATGCCCCGATTGTGTAGGAAGCACAGTTCTTTTGTTCTGAGCTAGCTCACTGTATGTGCCCTATAGGAAACACAGTAGAGTGAAAGAATGCTGTTTTCTCTAAAACAGAGTGTTTTTCTTGCATGGCACACTAGGGTTCAATTAAACTTCCTAAACGGAGTTGAATCACGTTGAGATTCAAGTTCTAGCAGCAAGTGTTCATTCAGGCTAAGAATAGCACACTTGTGCTTTTCTGGCCATATACAGTGCAAATAGCGTTCGCGTCTGTTCCCAGCCAGTACAGTGTATTGGACTGAAGAGAAGCTCCTGTTTTACTCAGTTTCCAATACTGAGTTGAACTAGATATGCCCCGTTTGTGTAGGAAGCACAGTTCTTTTGTTCTGAGCTAGCTCACTGTACGTGCCCTATAGGAAACACAGTAGAGTGAAAGAATGCTGTTTTCTCTAAAACAGAGTGTTTTTCTTGCATGGCACACTAGGGTTCAATTAAACTTCCTAAACGGAGTTGAATCACGTTGAGATTCAAGTTCTAGCAGCAAGTGTTCATTCAGGCTAAGAACAGCACACTTGTGCTTTTCTGGCCCTATACAGTGCAAATAGCATTCGCGTCTGTTCCCAGCCAGTACAGTGTATTGGACTGAAGAGAAGCTCCTGTTTTACTCAGTTTCCAATACTGAGTTGAACTAGATATGCCCCGTTTGTGTAGGAAGCACAGTTCTTTTGTTCTGAGCTAGCTCACTGTACGTGCCCTATAGGAAACACAGTAGAGTGAAAGAATGCTGTTTTCTCTAAAACAGAGTGTTTTTCTTGCATGGCACACTAGGGTTCAATTAAACTTCCTAAACGGAGTTGAATCACGTTGAGATTCAAGTTCTAGCAGCAAGTGTTCATTCAGGCTAAGAACAGCACACTTGTGCTTTTCTGGCCATATACAGTGCAAATAGCGTTCGCGTCTGTTCCCAGCCAGTACAGTGTATTGGACTGAAGAGAAGCTCCAGTTTTACTCAGTTTCCAATACTGAGTTGAACTAGATATGCCCCGTTTGTGTAGGAAGCACAGTTCTTTTGTTCTGAGCTAGCTCACTGTATGTGCCCTATAGGAAACACAGTAGAGTGAAAGAATGCTGTTTTCTCTAAAACAGAGTGTTTTTCTTGCATGGCACACTAGGGTTCAATTAAACTTCCTAAACGGAGTTGAATCACGTTGAGATTCAAGTTCTAGCAGCAAGTGTTCATTCAGGCTAAGAACAGCACACTTGTGCTTTTCTGGCCATATACAGTGCAAATAGCATTCGCGTCTGTTCCCAGCCAGTACAGTGTATTGGACTGAAGAGAAGCTCCTGTTTTACTCAGTTTCCAATACTGAGTTGAACTAGATATGCCCCGTTTGTGTAGGAAGCACAGTTCTTTTGTTCTGAGCTAGCTCACTGTACGTGCCCTATAGGAAACACAGTAGAGTGAAAGAATGCTGTTTTCTCTAAAACAGAGTGTTTTTCTTGCATGGCACACTAGGGTTCAATTAAACTTCCTAAACGGAGTTGAATCACGTTGAGATTCAAGTTCTAGCAGCAAGTGTTCATTCAGGCTAAGAACAGCACACTTGTGCTTTTCTGGCCCTATACAGTGCAAATAGCATTCGCGTCTGTTCCCAGCCAGTACAGTGTATTGGACTGAAGAGAAGCTCCTGTTTTACTCAGTTTCCAATACTGAGTTGAACTAGATATGCCCCGTTTGTGTAGGAAGCACAGTTCTTTTGTTCTGAGCTAGCTCACTGTACGTGCCCTATAGGAAACACAGTAGAGTGAAAGAATGCTGTTTTCTCTAAAACAGAGTGTTTTTCTTGCATGGCACACTAGGGTTCAATTAAACTTCCTAAACGGAGTTGAATCACGTTGAGATTCAAGTTCTAGCAGCAAGTGTTCATTCAGGCTAAAAACAGCACACTTGTGCTTTTCTGGCCATATACAGTGCAAATAGCGTTCGCGTCTGTTCCCAGCCAGTACAGTGTATTGGACTGAAGAGAAGCTCCTGTTTTACTCAGTTACCAATACTGAGTTGAACTAGATATGCCCCGTTTGTGTAGGAAGCACAGTTCTTTTGTTCTGAGCTAGCTCACTGTACGTGCCCTATAGGAAACACAGTAGAGTGAAAGAATGCTGTTTTCTCTAAAACAGAGTGTTTTTCTTGCATGGCACACTAGGGTTCAATTAAACTTCCTAAACGGAGTTGAATCACGTTGAGATTCAAGTTCCTGCAGCAAGTGTTCATTCAGGCTAAGAACAGCACACTTGTGCTTTTCTGGCCATATACAGTGCAAATAGCGTTCGCGTCTGTTCCCAGCAAGTACAGTGTATTGGACTGAAGAGAAGCTCCTGTTTTACTCAGTTTCCAATACTGAGTTGAACTAGATATGCCCCGTTTGTGTAGGAAGCACAGTTCTTTTTTTCTGAGCTAGCTCACTGTACGTGCCCTATAGGAAACACAGTAGAGTGAAAGAATGCTATTTCTCTAAAACTGAGTGTTTTTCTTGCATGGCACACTAGGGTTCAATTAAACTTCCTAAACGGAGTTGAATCACGTTGAGATTCAAGTTCTAGCAGCAAGTGTTCATTCAGGCTAAGAACAGCACACTTGTGCTTTTCTGGCCATATACAGTGCAAATAGCATTCGCGTCTGTTCCCAGCCAGTACAGTGTATTGGACTGAAGAGAAGCTCCTGTTTTACTCAGTTTCCAATACTGAGTTGAACTAGATATGCCCCGATTGTGTAGGAAGCACAGTTCTTTTGTTCTGAGCTAGCTCACTGTACGTGCCCTATAGGAAACACAGTAGAGTGAAAGAATGCTGTTTTCTCTAAAACAGAGTGTTTTTCTTGCATGGCACACTAGGGTTCAATTAAACTTCCTAAACGGAGTTGAATCACGTTGAGATTCAAGTTCTAGCGGCAAGTGTTCATTCAGGCTAAGAACAGCACACTTGTGCTTTTCTGGCCATATACAGTGCAAATAGCGTTCGCGTCTGTTCCCAGCCAGTACAGTGTATTGGACTGAAGAGAAGCTCCAGTTTTACTCAGTTTCCAATACTGAGTTGAACTAGATATGCCCCGTTTGTGTAGGAAGCACAGTTCTTTTGTTCTGAGCTAGCTCACTGTATGTGCCCTATAGGAAACACAGTAGAGTGAAAGAATGCTGTTTTCTCTAAAACAGAGTGTTTTTCTTGCATGGCACACTAGGGTTCAATTAAACTTCCTAAACGGAGTTGAATCACGTTGAGATTCAAGTTCTAGCAGCAAGTGTTCATTCAGGCTAAGAACAGCACACTTGTGCTTTTCTGGCCATATACAGTGCAAATAGCATTCGCGTCTGTTCCCAGCCAGTACAGTGTATTGGACTGAAGAGAAGCTCCTGTTTTACTCAGTTTCCAATACTGAGTTGAACTAGAGATGCCCCGTTTGTGTAGGAAGCACAGTTCTTTTGTTCTGAGCTAGCTCACTGTACGTGCCCTATAGGAAACACAGTAGAGTGAAAGAATGCTGTTTTCTCTAAAACAGAGTGTTTTTCTTGCATGGCACACTAGGGTTCAATTAAACTTCCTAAACGGAGTTGAATCACGTTGAGATTCAAGTTCTAGCAGCAAGTGTTCATTCAGGCTAAGAACAGCACACTTGTGCTTTTCTGGCCATATACAGTGCAAATAGCATTCGCGTCTGTTCCCAGCCAGTACAGTGTATTGGACTGAAGAGAAGCTCCTGTTTTACTCAGTTTCCAATACTGAGTTGAACTAGAGATGCCCCGTTTGTGTAGGAAGCACAGTTCTTTTGTTCTGAGCTAGCTCACTGTACGTGCCCTATAGGAAACACAGTAGAGTGAAAGAATGCTGTTTTCTCTAAAACAGAGTGTTTTTCTTGCATGGCACACTAGGGTTCAATTAAACTTCCTAAACGGAGTTGAATCACGTTGAGATTCAAGTTCTAGCAGCAAGTGTTCATTCAGGCTAAGAACAGCACACTTGTGCTTTTCTGGCCATATACAGTGCAAATAGCATTCGCGTCTGTTCCCAGCCAGTACAGTGTATTGGACTGAAGAGAAGCTCCTGTTTTACTCAGTTTCCAATACTGAGTTGAACTAGATATGCCCCGTTTGTGTAGGAAGCACAGTTCTTTTGTTCTGAGCTAGCTCACTGTACGTGCCCTATAGGAAACACAGTAGAGTGAAAGAATGCTGTTTTCTCTAAAACAGAGTGTTTTTCTTGCATGGCACACTAGGGTTCAATTAAACTTCCTAAACGGAGTTGAATCACGTTGAGATTCAAGTTCTAGCAGCAAGTGTTCATTCAGGCTAAGAAGAGCACACTTGTGCTTTTCTGGCCATATACAGTGCAAATAGCGTTCGCGTCTGTTCCCAGCCAGTACAGTGTATTGGACTGAAGAGAAGCTCCAGTTTTACTCAGTTTCCAATACTGAGTTGAACTAGATATGCCCCGTTTGTGTAGGAAGCACAGTTCTTTTGTTCTGAGCTAGCTCACTGTACGTGCCCTATAGGAAACACAGTAGAGTGAAAGAATGCTGTTTTCTCTAAAACAGAGTGTTTTTCTTGCATGGCACACTAGGGTTCAATTAAACTTCCTAAACGGAGTTGAATCACGTTGAGATTCAAGTTCTAGCAGCAAGTGTTCATTCAGGCTAAGAACAGCACACTTGTGCTTTTCTGGCCATATACAGTGCAAATAGCATTCGCGTCTGTTCCCAGCCAGTACAGTGTATTGGACTGAAGAGAAGCTCCTGTTTTACTCAGTTTCCAATACTGAGTTGAACTAGATATGCCCCGTTTGTGTAGGAAGCACAGTTCTTTTGTTCTGAGCTAGCTCACTGTACGTGCCCTATAGGAAACACAGTAGAGTGAAAGAATGCTGTTTTCTCTAAAACAGAGTGTTTTTCTTGCATGGCACACTAGGGTTCTATTAAACTTCCTAAACGGAGTTGAATCACGTTGAGATTCAAGTTCTAGAAGCAAGTGTTCATTCAGGCTAAGAACAGCACACTTGTGCTTTTCTGGCCATATACAGTGCAAATAGCGTTCGCGTCTGTTCCCAGCCAGTACAGTGTATTGGACTGAAGAGAAGCTCCAGTTTTACTCAGTTTCCAATACTGAGTTGAACTAGATATGCCCCGTTTGTGTAGGAAGCACAGTTCTTTTGTTCTGAGCTAGCTCACTGTACGTGCCCTATAGGAAACACAGTAGAGTGAAAGAATGCTGTTTTCTCTAAAACAGAGTGTTTTTCTTGCATGGCACACTAGGGTTCAATTAAACTTCCTAAACGGAGTTGAATCACGTTGAGATTCAAGTTCTAGCAGCAAGTGTTCATTCAGGCTAAGAACAGCACACTTGTGCTTTTCTGGCCATATACAGTGCAAATAGCATTCGCGTCTGTTCCCAGCCAGTACAGTGTATTGGACTGAAGAGAAGCTCCTGTTTTACTCAGTTTCCAATACTGAGTTGAACTAGATATGCCCCGTTTGTGTAGGAAGCACAGTTCTTTTGTTCTGAGCTAGCTCACTGTACGTGCCCTATAGGAAACACAGTAGAGTGAAAGAATGCTGTTTTCTCTAAAACAGAGTGTTTTTCTTGCATGGCACACTAGGGTTCAATTAAACTTCCTAAACGGAGTTGAATCACGTTGAGATTCAAGTTCTAGCAGCAAGTGTTCATTCAGGCTAAGAACAGCACACTTGTGCTTTTCTGGCCATATACAGTGCAAATAGCATTCGCGTCTGTTCCCAGCCAGTACAGTGTATTGGACTGAAGAGAAGCTCCAGTTTTACTCAGTTTCCAATACTGAGTTGAACTAGATATGCCCCGTTTATTTAGGAAGCACAGTTCTTTTGTTCTGAGCTAGCTCACTGTACGTGCCCTATAGGAAACACAGTAGAGTGAAAGAATGCTGTTTTCTCTAAAACAGAGTGTTTTTCTTGCATGGCACACTAGGGTTCAATTAAACTTCCTAAACGGAGTTGAATCACGTTGAGATTCAAGTTCTAGCAGCAAGTGTTCATTCAGGCTAAGAACAGCACACTTGTGCTTTTCTGGCCATATACAGTGCAAATAGCGTTCGCGTCTGTTCCCAGCCAGTACAGTGTATTGGACTGAAGAGAAGCTCCTGTTTTACTCAGTTACCAATACTGAGTTGAACTAGATATGCCCCGTTTGTGTAGGAAGCACAGTTCTTTTGTTCTGAGCTAGCTCACTGTACGTGCCCTATAGGAAACACAGTAGAGTGAAAGAATGCTGTTTTCTCTAAAACAGAGTGTTTTTCTTGCATGGCACACTAGGGTTCAATTAAACTTCCTAAACGGAGTTGAATCACGTTGAGATTCAAGTTCCTGCAGCAAGTGTTCATTAAGGCTAAGAACAGCACACTTGTGCTTTTCTGGCCATATACAGTGCAAATAGCGTTCGCGTCTGTTCCCAGCAAGTACAGTGTATTGGACTGAAGAGAAGCTCCTGTTTTACTCAGTTTCCAATACTGAGTTGAACTAGATATGCCCCGATTGTGTAGGAAGCACAGTTCTTTTGTTCTGAGCTAGCTCACTGTACGTGCCCTATAGGAAAAACAGTAGAGTGAAAGAATGCTGTTTTCTCTAAAACTGAGTGTTTTTCTTGCATGGCACACTAGGGTTCAATTAAACTTCCTAAACGGAGTTGAATCACGTTGAGATTCAAGTTCTAGCAGCAAGTGTTCATTCAGGCTAAGAACAGCACACTTGTGCTTTTCTGGCCATATACAGTGCAAATAGCATTCGCGTCTGTTCCCAGCCAGTACAGTGTATTGGACTGAAGAGAAGCTCCTGTTTTACTCAGTTTCCAATACTGAGTTGAACTAGATATGCCCCGATTGTGTAGGAAGCACAGTTCTTTTGTTCTGAGCTAGCTCACTGTACGTGCCCTATAGGAAACACAGTAGAGTGAAAGAATGCTGTTTTCTCTAAAACAGAGTGTTTTTCTTGCATGGCACACTAGGGTTCAATTAAACTTCCTAAACGGAGTTGAATCACGTTGAGATTCAAGTTCTAGCGGCAAGTGTACATTCAGGCTAAGAACAGCACACTTGTGCTTTTCTGGCCATATACAGTGCAAATAGCGTTCGCGTCTGTTCCCAGCCAGTACACTGTATTGGACTGAAGAGAAGCTCCAGTTTTACTCAGTTTCCAATACTGAGTTGAACTAGATATGCCCCGTTTGTGTAGGAAGCACAGTTCTTTTGTTCTGAGCTAGCTCACTGTATGTGCCCTATAGGAAACACAGTAGAGTGAAAGAATGCTGTTTTCTCTAAAACAGAGTGTTTTTCTTGCATGGCACACTAGGGTTCAATTAAACTTCCTAAACGGAGTTGAATCACGTTGAGATTCAAGTTCTAGCAGCAAGTGTTCATTCAGGCTAAGAACAGCACACTTGTGCTTTTCTGGCCATATACAGTGCAAATAGCATTCGCGTCTGTTCCCAGCCAGTACAGTGTATTGGACTGAAGAGAAGCTCCTGTTTTACTCAGTTTCCAATACTGAGTTGAACTAGATATGCCCCGTTTGTGTAGGAAGCACAGTTCTTTTGTTCTGAGCTAGCTCACTGTACGTGCCCTATAGGAAACACAGTAGAGTGAAAGAATGCTGTTTTCTCTAAAACAGAGTGTTTTTCTTGCATGGCACACTAGGGTTCAATTAAACTTCCTAAACGGAGTTGAATCACGTTGAGATTCAAGTTCTAGCAGCAAGTGTTCATTCAGGCTAAGAACAGCACACTTGTGCTTTTCTGGCCATATACAGTGCAAATAGCATTCGCGTCTGTTCCCAGCCAGTACAGTGTATTGGACTGAAGAGAAGCTCCTGTTTTACTCAGTTTCCAATACTGAGTTGAACTAGATATGCCCCGTTTGTGTAGGAAGCACAGTTCTTTTGTTCTGAGCTAGCTCACTGTACGTGCCCTATAGGAAACACAGTAGAGTGAAAGAATGCTGTTTTCTCTAAAACAGAGTGTTTTTCTTGCATGGCACACTAGGGTTCAATTAAACTTCCTAAACGGAGTTGAATCACGTTGAGATTCAAGTTCTAGCAGCAAGTGTTCATTCAGGCTAAGAACAGCACACTTGTGCTTTTCTGGCCATATACAGTGCAAATAGCGTTCGCGTCTGTTCCCAGCCAGTACAGTGTATTGGACTGAAGAGAAGCTCCAGTTTTACTCAGTTTCCAATACTGAGTTGAACTAGATATGCCCCGTTTGTGTAGGAAGCACAGTTCTTTTGTTCTGAGCTAGCTCACTGTACGTGCCCTATAGGAAACACAGTAGAGTGAAAGAATGCTGTTTTCTCTAAAACAGAGTGTTTTTCTTGCATGGCACACTAGGGTTCAATTAAACTTCCTAAACGGAGTTGAATCACGTTGAGATTCAAGTTCTAGCAGCAAGTGTTCATTCAGGCTAAGAACAGCACACTTGTGCTTTTCTGGCCATATACAGTGCAAATAGCGTTCGCGTCTGTTCCCAGCCAGTACAGTGTATTGGACTGAAGAGAAGCTCCTGTTTTACTCAGTTACCAATACTGAGTTGAACTAGATATGCCCCGTTTGTGTAGGAAGCACAGTTCTTTTGTTCTGAGCTAGCTCACTGTACGTGCCCTATAGGAAACACAGTAGAGTGAAAGAATGCTGTTTTCTCTAAAACAGAGTGTTTTTCTTGCATGGCACACTAGGGTTCAATTAAACTTCCTAAACGGAGTTGAATCACGTTGAGATTCAAGTTCCTGCAGCAAGTGTTCATTCAGGCTAAGAACAGCACACTTGTGCTTTTCTGGCCATATACAGTGCAAATAGCGTTCGCGTCTGTTCCCAGCAAGTACAGTGTATTGGACTGAAGAGAAGCTCCTGTTTTACTCAGTTTCCAATACTGAGTTGAACTAGATATGCCCCGATTGTGTAGGAAGCACAGTTCTTTTGTTCTGAGCTAGCTCACTGTACGTGCCCTATAGGAAACACAGTAGAGTGAAAGAATGCTGTTTTCTCTAAAACTGAGTGTTTTTCTTGCATGGCACACTAGGGTTCAATTAAACTTCCTAAACGGAGTTGAATCACGTTGAGATTCAAGTTCTAGCAGCAAGTGTTCAATCAGGCTAAGAACAGCACACTTGTGCTTTTCTGGCCATATACAGTGCAAATAGCATTCGCGTCTGTTCCCAGCCAGTACAGTGTATTGGACTGAAGAGAAGCTCCTGTTTTACTCAGTTTCCAATACTGAGTTGAACTAGATATGCCCCGATTGTGTAGGAAGCACAGTTCTTTTGTTCTGAGCTAGCTCACTGTACGTGCCCTATAGGAAACACAGTAGAGTGAAAGAATGCTGTTTTCTCTAAAACAGAGTGTTTTTCTTGCATGGCACACTAGGGTTCAATTAAACTTCCTAAACGGAGTTGAATCACGTTGAGATTCAAGTTCTAGCGGCAAGTGTTCATTCAGGCTAAGAACAGCACACTTGTGCTTTTCTGGCCATATACAGTGCAAATAGCGTTCGCGTCTGTTCCCAGCCAGTACACTGTATTGGACTGAAGAGAAGCTCCAGTTTTACTCAGTTTCCAATACTGAGTTGAACTAGATATGCCCCGTTTGTGTAGGAAGCACAGTTCTTTTGTTCTGAGCTAGCTCACTGTATGTGCCCTATAGGAAACACAGTAGAGTGAAAGAATGCTGTTTTCTCTAAAACAGAGTGTTTTTCTTGCATGGCACACTAGGGTTCAATTAAACTTCCTAAACGGAGTTGAATCACGTTGAGATTCAAGTTCTAGCAGCAAGTGTTCATTCAGGCTAAGAACAGCACACTTGTGCTTTTCTGGCCATATACAGTGCAAATAGCATTCGCGTCTGTTCCCAGCCAGTACAGTGTATTGGACTGAAGAGAAGCTCCTGTTTTACTCAGTTTCCAATACTGAGTTGAACTAGATATGCCCCGTTTGTGTAGGAAGCACAGTTCTTTTGTTCTGAGCTAGCTCACTGTACGTGCCCTATAGGAAACACAGTAGAGTGAAAGAATGCTGTTTTCTCTAAAACAGAGTGTTTTTCTTGCAGGGCACACTAGGGTTCAATTAAACTTCCTAAACGGAGTTGAATCACGTTGAGATTCAAGTTCTAGCAGCAAGTGTTCATTCAGGCTAAGAACAGCACACTTGTGCTTTTCTGGCCATATACAGTGCAAATAGCATTCGCGTCTGTTCCCAGCCAGTACAGTGTATTGGACTGAAGAGAAGCTCCTGTTTTACTCAGTTTCCAATACTGAGTTGAACTAGATATGCCCCGTTTGTGTAGGAAGCACAGTTCTTTTGTTCTGAGCTAGCTCACTGTACGTGCCCTATAGGAAACACAGTAGAGTGAAAGAATGCTGTTTTCTCTAAAACAGAGTGTTTTTCTTGCAGGGCACACTAGGGTTCAATTAAACTTCCTAAACGGAGTTGAATCACGTTGAGATTCAAGTTCTAGCAGCAAGTGTTCATTCAGGCTAAGAACAGCACACTTGTGCTTTTCTGGCCATATACAGTGCAAATAGCATTCGCGTCTGTTCCCAGCCAGTACAGTGTATTGGACTGAAGAGAAGCTCCTGTTTTACTCAGTTTCCAATACTGAGTTGAACTAGATATGCCCCGTTTGTGTAGGAAGCACAGTTCTTTTGTTCTGAGCTAGCTCACTGTACGTGCCCTATAGGAAACACAGTAGAGTGAAAGAATGCTGTTTTCTCTAAAACAGAGTGTTTTTCTTGCATGGCACACTAGGGTTCAATTAAACTTCCTAAACGGAGTTGAATCACGTTGAGATTCAAGTTCTAGCAGCAAGTGTTCATTCAGGCTAAGAACAGCACACTTGTGCTTTTCTGGCCATATACAGTGCAAATAGCGTTCGCGTCTGTTCCCAGCCAGTACACTGTATTGGACTGAAGAGAAGCTCCAGTTTTACTCAGTTTCCAATACTGAGTTGAACTAGATATGCCCCGTTTGTGTAGGAAGCACAGTTCTTTTGTTCTGAGCTAGCTCACTGTACGTGCCCTATAGGAAACACAGTAGAGTGAAAGAATGCTGTTTTCTCTAAAACAGAGTGTTTTTCTTGCATGGCACACTAGGGTTCAATTAAACTTCCTAAACGGAGTTGAATCACGTTGAGATTCAAGTTCTAGCAGCAAGTGTTCATTCAGGCTAAGAACAGCACACTTGTGCTTTTCTGGCCATATACAGTGCAAATAGCATTCGCGTCTGTTCCCAGCCAGTACAGTGTATTGGACTGAAGAGAAGCTCCTGTTTTACTCAGTTTCCAATACTGAGTTGAACTAGATATGCCCCGTTTGTGTTGGAAGCACAGTTCTTTTGTTCTGAGCTAGCTCACTGTACGTGCCCTATAGGAAACACAGTAGAGTGAAAGAATGCTGTTTTCTCTAAAACAGAGTGTTTTTCTTGCATGGCACACTAGGGTTCAATTAAACTTCCTAAACGGAGTTGAATCACGTTGAGATTCAAGTTCTAGCAGCAAGTGTTCATTCTGGCTAAGAACAGCACACTTGTGCTTTTCTGGCCATATACAGTGCAAATAGCCTTCGCGTCTGTTCCCAGCCAGTACAGTGTATTGGACTGAAGAGAAGCTCCTGTTTTACTCAGTTTCCAATACTGAGTTGAACTAGATATGCCCCGTTTGTGTAGGAAGCACAGTTCTTTTGTTCTGAGCTAGCTCACTGTACGTGCCCTATAGGAAACACAGTAGAGTGAAAGAATGCTGTTTTCTCTAAAACAGAGTGTTTTTCTTGCATGGCACACTAGGGTTCAATTAAACTTCCTAAACGGAGTTGAATCACGTTGAGATTCAAGTTCTAGCAGCAAGTGTTCATTCAGGCTAAGAACAGCACACTTGTGCTTTTCTGGCCATATACAGTGCAAATAGCATTCGCGTCTGTTCCCAGCCAGTACAGTGTATTGGACTGAAGAGAAGCTCCTGTTTTACTCAGTTTCCAATACTGAGTTGAACTAGATATGCCCCGTTTGTGTAGGAAGCACAGTTCTTTTGTTCTGAGCTAGCTCACTGTACGTGCCCTATAGGAAACACAGTAGAGTGAAAGAATGCTGTTTTCTCTAAAACAGAGTGTTTTTCTTGCATGGCACACTAGGGTTCAATTAAACTTCCTAAACGGAGTTGAATCACGTTGAGATTCAAGTTCTAGCAGCAAGTGTTCATTCAGGCTAAGAACAGCACACTTGTGCTTTTCTGGCCATATACAGTGCAAATAGCATTCGCGTCTGTTCCCAGCCAGTACAGTGTATTGGACTGAAGAGAAGCTCCTGTTTTACTCAGTTTCCAATACTGAGTTGAACTAGATATGCCCCGTTTGTGTAGGAAGCACAGTTCTTTTGTTCTGAGCTAGCTCACTGTACGTGCCCTATAGGAAACACAGTAGAGTGAAAGAATGCTGTTTTCTCTAAAACAGAGTGTTTTTCTTGCATGGCACACTAGGGTTCAATTAAACTTCCTAAACGGAGTTGAATCACGTTGAGATTCAAGTTCTAGCAGCAAGTGTTCATTCAGGCTAAGAACAGCACACTTGTGCTTTTCTTGCCATATACAGTGCAAATAGCATTCGCGTCTGTTCCCAGCCAGTACAGTGTATTGGACTGAAGAGAAGCTCCTGTTTTACTCAGTTTCCAATACTGAGTTGAACTAGATATGCCCCGTTTGTGTAGGAAGCACAGTTCTTTTGTTCTGAGCTAGTTCACTGTACGTGCCCTCTAGGAAACACAGTAGAGTGAAAGAATGCTGTTTTCTCTAAAACAGAGTGTTTTTCTTGCATGGGACACTAGGGTTCAATTAAACTTCCTAAAAGGAGTTGAATCACGTTGAGATTCAAGTTCTAGCAGCAAGTGTTCATTCAGGCTAAGAACAGCACACTTGTGCTTTTCTCGCCATATACAGTGCAAATAGCATTCGCGTCTATTCCCAGCGAGTACAGTGTATTGGACTGAAGAGAAGCTCCTGTTTTACTTAGTTTCCAATACTGAGTTGAACTAGATATGCCCCGTTTGTGTAGGAAGCACAGTTCTTTTGTTCTGAGCTAGCTCACTCTACTGGCCCTATAGGAAACACAGTGGAGTGCAAGAGTGCCTGTTTCTCAAAAGAAGAGTATTTTTGTTGTAAATCCGACTGGGGTTTAATACAACTTCCTAAATGGAGTTGAATCACATTCAGTTTCAAGTTCTAACATTAAGTGTTAATTCAGGGTAAGAACACCACTATTGTGCTATTCTGGCCATAAACAGTGCAAATAGCACTCGCGTCTGTTCCCAGCAAATACAATGTATTGGACTGAAGAGAAGCTCCTGTTTTACTTAGTTTCCAATACTGAGTTGAACTAGATATGCCCCGTTTGTGTAGGAAGCACAGTTCCTTTGTTCTGAACTAGCTCACTGTACTGGCCCTATAGGAAACACAGTGGAGTGCAAGAGTGCCTATTTCTCAAAAGCAGAGTGTTTTTCTTGTAAGGCCGACTGGGGTTTAATACAACTTTGTAAACGGAGTTGAATCACATTCAACAGTGGAGTGCAAGAGTGCCTGTTTCTCAAAAGCAGAGTGTTTTTCTTGTAAGGCCGACTGGGGTTTAATACAACTTCCTAAACGGAGTTGAATCACATTCAGTTTCAAGTTCTAGCATTAAGTGTTAATTCAGGGTCAGAACACCACTATTGTGCTATTCTGGCCCTAAACAGTGCAAATAGCACTCGTGTCTGTTGCCAGCAAATACAGTGTATTGGACTGAAGAGAAGCTCCTGTTTTACTTAGTTTCCAATACTGAGTTGAACTAGATATGCCCCGTTTGTGTAGGAAGCACAGTTCTTTTGTTCTGAGCTAGCTCACTGTACTGGCCCTATAGGAAACACAGTAGAGTGCAAGAGTGCCTGTTTCTCAAAAGCAGAGTGTTTTTATTGTAAGGCCGACTGGGGTTTAATACAACTTCGTAAACGGAGTTGAATCACATTCAGTTTCAAGTTCTAGCATTAAGTGTTAATTCAGGGTAAGAACACCACTATTGTGCTATTCTGGCCATAAACAGTGCAAATAGCACTCGCGTCTGTTACCAGCAAATACAGTGTATTAGACTGAAGAGAAGCTCCTGTTTTACTTAGTTTCCAATACTGAGTTGAACTAGATATGCCCCGTTTGTGTAGGAAGCACAGTTCTTTTGTTCTGAGCTAGCTCACTGTACTGGCCCTATAGGAAACACAGTGGAGTGCAAGAGTGCCTGTTTCTCAAAAGCAGAGTGTTTTTCTTGTAAGGCCGACTGGGGTTTAATACAAATTTGTAAACGGAGTAGAATCACATTCAACATTGGTGTGCAAGAGTGCCTGTTTCTCAAAAGCAGAGTGTTTTTCTTGTAAGGCCGACTGGGGTTTAATACAACTTCCTAAACGGAGTTGAATCACATTCAGTTTCAAGTTCTAGCATTAAGTGTTAATTCAGGGTCAGAACACCACTATTGTGCTATTCTGGCCATAAACAGTGCAAATAGCACTCGCGTCTGTTCCCAGCAAATACAGTGTATTGGACTGAAGAGAAGCTCCTGTTTTACTTAGTTTCCAATACTGAGTTTAAATAGATATGCCCCGTTTGTGTAGGAAGCACAGTTCTTTTGTTCTGAGCTAGCTTACTGTACTGGCTCTATAGGAAACACAGTGGAGTGCAAGAGTGCCTGTTTCTCAAAAGCAGAGTGTTTTTCTTGTAAGGCCACTGGGGTTTAATACAACTTCCTAAACGGAGTTGAATCACATCCAGTTTCAAGTTCTAGCATTAAGTGTTAATTCAGGGTAAGAACACCACTATTGTGCTATTCTGGCCATAAACAGTGCAAATAGCACTCGCGTCTGTTCCCAGGAAATACAGTGTATTGGACTGAAGAGAAACTCCTGTTTTACTTAGTTTCCAATACTGAGTTGAACTAAATATGCCCCGTTTGTTTAGGAAGCATAGTTCTTTTGTTCTGAGCTAGCTCACTGTACTGGCCCTATAGGAAACACAGTGGAGTACAAGAGTGCCTGTTTCTCAAAAGCAGAGTGTTTTTCTTGTAAGGCCGACGGGGGTTTAATACAACTTCCTAAACGGAGTTGAATCACATTAAGTTTCAAGTTCTAGCATTAAGTGTTAATTCAGGGTCAGAACACCACTATTGTGCTATTCTGGCCATAAACAGTGCAAATAGCACTCGCGTCTGTTCCCAGCAAATACAGTGTATTGGACTGAAGAGAAGCTCCTGTTTTACTTAGTTTCCAATACTGAGTTGAACTAGATATGCCCCGTTTGTGTAGGAAGCACAGTTCTTTTGTTCTGAGCTAGCTCACTGTACTGGCCCTATAGGAAACACAGTGGAGTGCAAGAGTGCCTGTTTCTCAAAAACAGAGTGTTTTTCGTGTAAGGATGACTGGAGTTTAATACAACTTCGTAAACGGAGTTGAATCACATTTAGTTTCAAGTTCTAGCATTAAGTGTTAATTCAGGGTAAGAACACCACTATTGTGCTATTCTGGCCATAAACAGTGCAAATAGCACTCGCGTCTGTTGCCAGCAAATACAGTGTATTGGAATGAAGAGAAGCTCATGTTTTACTTAGTTTCCAATACTGAGTTGAACTAGATATGCCCCGTTTGTGTAGGAAGCACAGTTCTTTTGTTCTGAGCTAGCTCACTGTACTGGCCCTATAGGAAACACAGTGGAGTGCAAGAGTGCCTGTTTCTCAAAAGCAGAGTGTTTTTCTTCTAAGGCCGACTGGGGTTTAATACAAATTCCTAAACGGAGTTGAATCACATTCAGTTTCAAGTTCTAGCATTAAGTGTTAATTCAGGGTAAGAACACCACTATTGTGCTATTCTGGCCATAAACAGTGCAAATAGCACTCGCGTCTGTTCCCACCAAATACAGTGTATTGGACTGAAGAGAAGCTCCTGTTTTACTTAGTTTCCAATACTGAGTTGAACTAGATATGCCCCGTTTGTATAGGAAGCACAGTTCTTTTGTTCTGAGCTAGCTCACTGTACTGGCCCTATAGGAAACACAGTGGAGTGCAAGAGTGCCTGTTTCTCAAAAGCAGAGTGTTTTTCTTGTAAGGCCGACTGGGGAGTAATACAACTTCCTAAACGGAGTTGAATCAAATTCAGTTTCAAGTTCTAGCATTAAGTGTTAATTCAGGGTAAGAACACCACTATTGTGCTATTCTGGCCATAAACAGTGCAAATAGCACTCACGTGTGTTCCCAGCAAGTACAGTGTATTTGACTGAAGAGAAGCTCCTGTTGTACTTAGTTTCCAATACTGAGTTGAACTAGATATGCCCCGTTTGTGTAGGATGCACAGTTCTTTTGTTCTGAGCTAGCTCACTGTACTGGCCCTATAGGAAACACAGTGGAGTGCAAGAGTGCCTGTTTCTCAAAAGCAGAGTGTTTTTCCTGTAAGGCCGACTGGGGTTTAACACAACTTCCTAAACGGAGTTGAATCACATTCAGTTTCAAGTTCTAGCATTAAGTGTTAATTCAGGGTCAGAACACCACTATTGTGCTATTCTGTCCATAAACAGTGCAAATAGCACTCGCGTCTGTTCCCAGCAAATACAGTGTATTGGACTGAAGAGAAGCTCCTGTTTTGCTTAGTTTCCAATACTGAGTTGAACTAGATATGCCCCGTTTGTGTAGGAAGCACAGTTCTTTTGTTCTGAGCTAGCTCACTGTACTGGCCCTATAGGAAACACAGTGGAGTGCAAGAGTGCCTGTTTCTCAAAAGCAGAGTGTTTTTCTTGTAAGGCCGACTGCGGTTTAACACAACTTCCTAAACGGAGTTGAATCACATTCAGTTTCAAGTTCTAGCATTAAGTGTTAATTCAGGGTAAGAACACCACTATTGTGCTATTCTGGCCATAAACAGTGCAAATAGCACTCGCGTCTGTTCCCAGCAAATACAGTGTATTGGACTGAAGAGAAGCTCCTGTTTTACTTAGTTTCCAATACTGAGTTGAACTAGATATGCCCCGTTTGTGTAGGAAGCACAGTTCTTTTGTTCTGAGCTAGCTCACTGTACTAGCCCTATTGGAAACACAGTGGAGTGCAAGAGTGTCTGTTTCTCAAAAGCAGAGTGTTTTTCTTGTAATGCCGACTGGGGATTAATACAACTTCGTAAACGGAGTTGAATCACATTCAGTTTCAAGTTCTAGCATTAAGTGTTAATTCAGGGTAAGAACACCACTATTGTGCTATTCTGGCCATAAACAGTGCAAACAGCACTCGCGTCTGTTGCCAGCAAATACAGTGTATTAGACTGAAGAGAAGCTCCTGTTTTGCTTGTTTTCCAATACTGAGTTGAACTAGATATGCCCCGTTTGTGTAGGAAGCACAGTTCTTTTGTTCTGAGCTAGCTCACTGTACTGGCCCTATAGGAAACACAGTGGAGTGCAAGAGTGCCTGTTTCTCAAAAGCAGAGTGTTTTCCTTGTAAGGCCGACTGGGGTTTAATACAACTTCCTAAACGGAGTTGAATCACATCAGTTTCAAGTTCTAGCATTAAGTGTTAATTCAGGGTAAGAACACCACTATTGTGCTATTCTGGCCATAAACAGTGCAAATAGCACTCGCGTCTGTTCCCAGCAAATACAGTGTATTGGACTGAAGAGAAGCTCCTGTTTTACTTAGTTTCCAATACTGAGTTGAACTAGATATGCCCCGTTTGTGTAGGATGCACAGTTCTTTTGTTCTGAGCTAGCTCACTGTACTGGCCCTATAGGAAACACAGTGGAGTGCAAGAGTGCCTGTTTCTCAAAAGCAGAGTGTTTTTCCTGTAAGGCCGACTGGGGTTTAACACAACTTCCTAAACGGAGTTGAATCACACTCAGTTTCAAGTTCTAGCATTAAGTGTTAATTCAGGGTCAGAACACCACTATTGTGCTATTCTGGCCATAAACAGTGCAAATAGCACTCGCGTCTGTTCCCAGCAAATACAGTGTATTGGACTGAAGAGAAACTCCTGTTTTGCTTAGTTTCCAATACTGAGTTGAACTAGATATGCCCCGTTTGTGTAGGAAGCACAGTTCTTTTGTTCTGAGCTAGCTCACTGTACTGGCCCTATAGGAAACACAGTGGAGTGCAAGAGTGCCTGTTTCTCAAAAGCAGAGTGTTTTCCTTGTAAGGCCGACTGGGGTTTAATACAACTTCCTAAACGGAGTTGAATCACATCAGTTTCAAGTTCTAGCATTAAGTGTTAATTCAGGGTAAGAACACCACTATTGTGCTATTCTGGCCATAAACAGTGCAAATAGCACTCGCGTCTGTTCCCAGCAAATACAGTGTATTGGACTGAAGAGAAGCTCCTGTTTTACTTAGTTTCCAATACTGAGTTGAACTAGATATGCCCCGTTTGTGTAGGATGCACAGTTCTTTTGTTCTGAGCTAGCTCACTGTACTGGCCCTATAGGAAACACAGTGGAGTGCAAGAGTGCCTGTTTCTCAAAAGCAGAGTGTTTTTCCTGTAAGGCCGACTGGGGTTTAACACAACTTCCTAAACGGAGTTGAATCACATTCAGTTTCAAGTTCTAGCATTAAGTGTTAATTCAGGGTAAGAACACCACTATTGTGCTATTCTGTCCATAAACAGTGCAAATAGCACTCGCGTCTGTTCCCAGCAAATACAGTGTATTGGACTGAAGAGAAGCTCCTGTTTTGCTTAGTTTCCAATACTGAGTTGAACTAGATATGCCCCGTTTGTGTAGGAAGCACAGTTCTTTTGTTCTGAGCTAGCTCACTGTACTGGCCCTATAGGAAACACAGTGGAGTGCAAGAGTGCCTGTTTATCAAAAGCAGAGTGTTTTTCTTGTAATGCCGACTGGGGATTAATACAACTTCGTAAACGGAGTTGAATCACATTCATTTTCAAGTTCTAGCATTAAGTGTTAATTCAGGGTAAGATCACCACTATTGTGCTATTCTGGCCATAAACAGTGCAAATAGCACTCGCGTCTGTTGCCAGCAAATACAGTGTATTAGACTGAAGAGAAGCTCCTGTTTTGCTTAGTTTCCAATACTGAGTTGAACTAGATATGCCCCGTTTGTGTAGGAAGCACAGTTCTTTTGTTCTGAGCTAGCTCACTGTACTGGCCCTATAGGAAACACAGTGGAGTGCAAGAGTGCCTGTTTCTCAAAAGCAGAGTGTTTTCCTTGTAAGGCCGACTGGGGTTTAATACAACTTCCTAAACGGAGTTGAATCACATCAGTTTCAAGTTCTAGCATTAAGTGTTAATTCAGGGTAAGAACACCACTATTGTGCTATTCTGTCCATAAACAGTGCAAATAGCACTCGCGTCTGTTCCCAGCAAATACAGTGTATTGGACTGAAGAGAAGCTCCTGTTTTGCTTAGTTTCCAATACTGAGTTGAACTAGATATGCCCCGTTTGTGTAGGAAGCACAGTTCTTTTGTTCTGAGCTAGCTCACTGTACTGGCCCTATAGGAAACACAGTGGAGTGCAAGAGTGCCTGTTTCTCAAAAGCAGAGTGTTTTTCCTGTAAGGCCGACTGGGGTTTAACACAACTTCCTAAACGGAGTTGAATCACATTCAGTTTCAAGTTCTAGCATTAAGTGTTAATTCAGGGTCAGAACACCACTATTGTGCTATTCTGTCCATAAACAGTGCAAATAGCACTCGCGTCTGTTCCCAGCAAATACAGTGTATTGGACTGAAGAGTAGCTCCTGTTTTGCTTAGTTTCCAATACTGAGTTGAACTAGATATGCCCCGTTTGTGTAGGAAGCACAGTTCTTTTGTTCTGAGATAGCTCACTGTACTGGCCCTATAGGAAACACAGTGGAGTGCAAGAGTGCCTGTTTCTCAAAAGCAGAGTGTTTTTCTTGTAAGGCCGACTGGGCTTTAACACAACTTCCTAAACGGAGTTGAATCACATTCAGTTTCAAGTTCTAGCATTAAGTGTTAATTCAGGGTAAGAACACCACTATTGTGCTATTCTGGCCATAAACAGTGCAAATAGCACTCGCGTCTGTTCCCAGCAAATACAGTGTATTGGACTGAAGAGAAGCTCCTGTTTTACTTAGTTTCCAATACTGAGTTGAACTAGATATGCCCCGTTTGTGTAGGAAGCACAGTTCTTTTGTTCTGAGCTAGCTCACTGTACTAGCCCTCTAGGAAACACAGTGGAGTGCAAGAGTGTCTGTTTCTCAAAAGCAGAGTGTTTTTCTTGTAATGCCGACTGGGGTTTAATACAACTTCCTAAACGGAGTTGAATCACCATCAGTTTCAAGTTCTATCATTAAGTGTTAATTCAGGGTAAGAACACCACTATTGTGCTATTCTGGCCATAAACAGTGCAAATAGCACTCGCGTCTGTTCGTAGCAAATACAGTGTATTAGACTGAAGAGAAGCTCCTGTTTTACTTAGTTTCCAATACTGAGTTGAACTAGATATGCCCCGTTTGTGTAGGAAGCACAGTTCTTTTGTTCTGAGCTAGCTCACTGTACTGGCCCTATAGGAAACACAGTGGAGTGCAAGAGTGCCTGTTTCTCAAAAGCAGAGTGTTTTTCCTGTAAGGCCGACTGGGGTTTAATACAACTTCCTAAATGGAGTTGAATCACATTCAGTTTCAAGTTCTAGCATTAAGTGTTAATTCAGGGTCAGAACACCACTATTGTGCTATTCTGTCCATAAACAGTGCAAATAGCACTCGCGTCTGTTCCCAGCAAATACAGTGTATTGGACTGAAGAGAAGCTCCTGTTTTGCTTAGTTTCCAATACTGAGTTGAACTAGATATGCCCCGTTTGTGTAGGAAGCACAGTTCTTTTGTTCTGAGCTAGCTCACTGTACTGGCCCTATAGGAAACACAGTGGAGTGCAAGAGTGCCTGTTTCTCAAAAGCAGAGTGTTTTTCTTGTAAGGCCGACTGGGGTTTAATACAACTTCCTAAACGGAGTTGAATCACATTCAGTTTCAAGTTCTTGCATTAAGTGTTAATTCAGGGTAAGAACACCACTATTGTGCTATTCTGGCCATGAACAGTGCAAATAGCACTCGCGTCTGTTCCCAGCAAATACAGTGTATTGGACTGAAGAGAAGCTCCTGTTTTACTCAGTTTCCAATACTGAGTTGAACTAGATATGCCCCGTTTGTGTAGGAAGCACAGTTCTTTTGTTCTGAGCTAGCTCACTGTACTGGCCCTATAGGAAACACAGTGGAGTGCAAGAGTGCCTGTTTCTCAAAAGCAGAGTGTTTTTCCTGTAAGGCCGACTGGGGTTTAACACAACTTCCTAAACGGAGTTGAATCACATTCAGTTTCAAGTTCTAGCATTAAGTGTTAATTCAGGGTAAGAACACCACTATTGTGCTACTCTGGCCATAAACAGTGCAAATAGCACTCGTGTCTGTTCCCAGCAAATACAGTGTATTGGACTGAAGAGAAGCTCCTGTTTTACTTAGTTTCCAATACTGAGTTGAACTAGATATGCTCCGTTTGTGTAGGAAGCACAGTTCTTTTGTTCTGAGCTAGCTCACTGTACTGGCCTTATAGGAAACACAGTGGAGTGCAAGAGTGCCTGTTTCTCAAAAGCAGAGTGTTTTTCTTGTAAGGCCGACTGGGGTTTAATACAACTTCCTAAACGGAGTTGAATCACATTCAGTTTCAAGTTCTAGCATTAAGTGTTAATTCAGGGTAAGAACACCACTATTGTGCTATTCTGGCCATAAACAGTGCAAATAGCACTCACGTCTGTTCCCAGCAAATACAGTGTATTCGACTGAAGAGAAGCTCCTGTTGTACTTAGTTTCCAATACTGAGTTGAACTAGATATGCCCCGTTTGTGTAGGAAGCCCAGTTCTTTTGTTCTGAGCTAGCTCACTGTACTGGCCCTATAGGAAACACAGTGGAGTGCAAGAGTGCCTGTTTCTCAAAAGCAGAGTGTTTTTCTTGTAAAGCCGACTGGGGTTTAATACAACTTCCTAAACGGAGTTGAATCACATTCAGTTTCAAGTTCTAGCATTAAGTGTTAATTCAGGGTAAGAACACCACTATTGTGCTATTCTGGCCATAAACAGTGCAAAAAGCACTCGCGTCTGTTCCCAGCAAATACAGTGTATTGGACTGAAGAGAAGCTCCTGTTTTACTTAGTTTCCAATACTGAGTTGAACTAGATATGCCCCGTTTGTGTAGGAAGCACAGTTCTTTTGTTCTGAGCTAGCTCACTGTACTGGCCCTATAGGAAACACACTGGAGTGCAAGAGTGCCTGTTTCTCAAAAGCAGAGTGTTTTTCTTGTAAGGCCGACTGGGTTTAACACAACTTCCTAAACGGAGTTGAATCACATTCAGTTTCAAGTTCTAGCATTAAGTGTTAATTCAGGGTAAGAACACCACTATTGTGCTATTCTGGCCATAAACAGTGCAAATAGCACTCGCGTCTGTTCCCAGCAAATACAGTGTATGGACTGAAGAGAAGCTCCTGTTTTACTTAGTTTCCAATACTGAGTTGAGCTAGATATGCCCCGTTTGTGTAGGAAGCACAGTTCTTTTGTTCTGAGCTAGCTCACTGTACTGGCCCTATAGGAAACACAGTGGAGTGCAAGAGTGCCTGTTTGTCAGAAAAGAGTGTTTTTCTCGTAAGGCCGACTGGGGTTTAATACAACTTCCTAAACGGAGTTGAATCACATTCAGTTTCAAGTTCTAGCATTAAGTGTTAATTCAGGGTAAGAACACCACTATTGTGCTATTCTGGCCATAAACAGTGCAAATAGCACTCGCGTATGTTCCCAGCAAATACAGTGTATTGGACTGAAGAGTAGCTCCTGTTTTGCTTAGTTTCCAATACTGAGTTGAACTAGATATGCCCCGTTTGTGTAGGAAGCACAGTTCTTTTGTTCTGAGATAGCTCACTGTACTGGCCCTATAGGAAACACAGTGGAGTGCAAGAGTGCCTGTTTCTCAAAAGCAGAGTGTTTTTCTTGTAAGGCCGACTGGGCTTTAACACAACTTCCTAAACGGAGTTGAATCACATTCAGTTTCAAGTTCTAGCATTAAGTGTTAATTCAGGGTAAGAACACCACTATTGTGCTATTCTGGCCATAAACAGTGCAAATAGCACTCGCGTCTGTTCCCAGCAAATACAGTGTATTGGACTGAAGAGAAGCTCCTGTTTTACTTAGTTTCCAATACTGAGTTGAACTAGATATGCCCCGTTTGTGTAGGAAGCACAGTTCTTTTGTTCTGAGCTAGCTCACTGTACTAGCCCTCTAGGAAACACAGTGGAGTGCAAGAGTGTCTGTTTCTCAAAAGCAGAGTGTTTTTCTTGTAATGCCGACTGGGGTTTAATACAACTTCCTAAACGGAGTTGAATCACCATCAGTTTCAAGTTCTATCATTAAGTGTTAATTCAGGGTAAGAACACCACTATTGTGCTATTCTGGCCATAAAGAGTGCAAATAGCACTCGCGTCTGTTCGTAGCAAATACAGTGTATTAGACTGAAGAGAAGCTCCTGTTTTACTTAGTTTCCAATACTGAGTTGAACTAGATATGCCCCGTTTGTGTAGGAAGCACAGTTCTTTTGTTCTGAGCTAGCTCACTGTACTGGCCCTATAGGAAACACAGTGGAGTGCAAGAGTGCCTGTTTCTCAAAAGCAGAGTGTTTTTCCTGTAAGGCCGACTGGGGTTTAATACAACTTCCTAAATGGAGTTGAATCACATTCAGTTTCAAGTTCTAGCATTAAGTGTTAATTCAGGGTCAGAACACCACTATTGTGCTATTCTGTCCATAAACAGTGCAAATAGCACTCGCGTCTGTTCCCAGCAAATACAGTGTATTGGACTGAAGAGAAGCTCCTGTTTTGCTTAGTTTCCAATACTGAGTTGAACTAGATATGCCCCGTTTGTGTAGGAAGCACAGTTCTTTTGTTCTGAGCTAGCTCACTGTACTGGCCCTATAGGAAACACAGTGGAGTGCAAGAGTGCCTGTTTCTCAAAAGCAGAGTGTTTTTCTTGTAAGGCCGACTGGGGTTTAATACAACTTCCTAAACGGAGTTGAATCACATTCAGTTTCAAGTTCTTGCATTAAGTGTTAATTCAGGGTAAGAACACCACTATTGTGCTATTCTGGCCATGAACAGTGCAAATAGCACTCGCGTCTGTTCCCAGCAAATACAGTGTATTGGACTGAAGAGAAGCTCCTGTTTTACTCAGTTTCCAATACTGAGTTGAACTAGATATGCCCCGTTTGTGTAGGAAGCACAGTTCTTTTGTTCTGAGCTAGCTCACTGTACTGGCCCTATAGGAAACACAGTGGAGTGCAAGAGTGCCTGTTTCTCAAAAGCAGAGTGTTTTTCCTGTAAGGCCGACTGGGGTTTAACACAACTTCCTAAACGGAGTTGAATCACATTCAGTTTCAAGTTCTAGCATTAAGTGTTAATTCAGGGTAAGAACACCACTATTGTGCTACTCTGGCCATAAACAGTGCAAATAGCACTCGTGTCTGTTCCCAGCAAATACAGTGTATTGGACTGAAGAGAAGCTCCTGTTTTACTTAGTTTCCAATACTGAGTTGAACTAGATATGCTCCGTTTGTGTAGGAAGCACAGTTCTTTTGTTCTGAGCTAGCTCACTGTACTGGCCTTATAGGAAACACAGTGGAGTGCAAGAGTGCCTGTTTCTCAAAAGCAGAGTGTTTTTCTTGTAAGGCCGACTGGGGTTTAATACAACTTCCTAAACGGAGTTGAATCACATTCAGTTTCAAGTTCTAGCATTAAGTGTTAATTCAGGGTAAGAACACCACTATTGTGCTATTCTGGCCATAAACAGTGCAAATAGCACTCACGTCTGTTCCCAGCAAATACAGTGTATTCGACTGAAGAGAAGCTCCTGTTGTACTTAGTTTCCAATACTGAGTTGAACTAGATATGCCCCGTTTGTGTAGGAAGCCCAGTTCTTTTGTTCTGAGCTAGCTCACTGTACTGGCCCTATAGGAAACACAGTGGAGTGCAAGAGTGCCTGTTTCTCAAAAGCAGAGTGTTTTTCTTGTAAAGCCGACTGGGTTTTAATACAACTTCCTAAACGGAGTTGAATCACATTCAGTTTCAAGTTCTAGCATTAAGTGTTAATTCAGGGTAAGAACACCACTATTGTGCTATTCTGGCCATAAACAGTGCAAAAAGCACTCGCGTCTGTTCCCAGCAAATACAGTGTATTGGACTGAAGAGAAGCTCCTGTTTTACTTAGTTTCCAATACTGAGTTGAACTAGATATGCCCCGTTTGTGTAGGAAGCACAGTTCTTTTGTTCTGAGCTAGCTCACTGTACTGGCCCTATAGGAAACACACTGGAGTGCAAGAGTGCCTGTTTCTCAAAAGCAGAGTGTTTTTCTTGTAAGGCCGACTGGGTTTAACACAACTTCCTAAACGGAGTTGAATCACATTCAGTTTCAAGTTCTAGCATTAAGTGTTAATTCAGGGTAAGAACACCACTATTGTGCTATTCTGGCCATAAACAGTGCAAATAGCACTCGTGTCTGTTCCCAGCAAATACAGTGTATTGGACTGAAGAGAAGCTCCTGTTTTACTTAGTTTCCAATACTGAGTTGAACTAGATATGCCCCGTTTGTGTAGGAAGCACAGTTCTTTTGTTCTGAGCTAGCTCACTGTACTGGCCTTATAGGAAACACAGTGGAGTGCAAGAGTGCCTGTTTCTCAAAAGCAGAGTGTTTTTCTTGTAAGGCCGACTGGGGTTTAATACAACTTCCTAAACGGAGTTGAATCACATTCAGTTTCAAGTTCTAGCATTAAGTGTTAATTCAGGGTAAGAACACAACTATTGTGCTATTCTGGCCATAAAAAGTGCAAATAGCACTCACGTCTGTTCCCAGCAAATACAGTGTATTAGACTGAAGAGAAGCTCCTGTTTTACTTAGTTTCCAATACTGAGTTGAACTAGATATGCCCCGTTTGTGTAGGAAGCCCAGTTCTTTTGTTCTGAGCTAGCTCACTGTACTGGCCCTATAGGAAACACAGTGGAGTGCAAGAGTGCCTGTTTCTCAAAAGCAGAGTGTTTTTCTTGTAAGGCCGACTGGGGTTTAATACAACTTCCTAAACGGAGTTGAATCACATTCAGTTTCAAGTTCTAGCATTAAGTGTTAATTCAGGGTAAGAACACCACTATTGTGCTATTCTAGCCATAAACAGTGCAAATAGCACTCGCGTCTGTTCCCAGCAAATACAGTGTATTGGACTGAAGAGAAGCTCCTGTTTTACTTAGTTTCCAATACTGAGTTGAACTAGATATGCCCCGTTTGTGTAGGAAGCACAGTTCTTTTGTTCTGAGCTAGCTCACTGTAATGGCCCTATAGGAAACACAGTGGAGTGCAAGAGTGCCTGTTTGTCAGAAGCAGAGTGTTTTTCTCGTAAGGCCGACTGGGGTTTTATACAACTTCCTAAACGGAGTTGAATCACATTCAGTTTCAAGTTCTAGCATTAAGTGTTAATTCAGGGTAAGTACACCACTATTGTGCTATTCTGGCCATAAACAGTGCAAATAGCACTCGCGTCTGTTCCCAGCAAATACAGTGTATTGGACTGAAGAGAAGCTCCTGTTTTACTTAGTTTCCAATACTGAGTTGAACTAGAAATGCCCCGTTTGTTTAGGAAGCACAGTTCTTTTGTTCTGAGCTAGCTCACTGTACTGGCCTTATAGGAAACACAGTGGAGTGCAAGAGTGCCTGTTTCTCAAAAGCAGAGTGTTTTTCTTGTAAGGCCAACTGGGTTTTAATACAACTTCCTAAACGGAGTTGAATCACATTCAGTTTCAAGTTCTAGCATTAAGTGTTAATTCAGGGTAAGAACACCACTATTGTGCTATTCTGGCCATAAACAGTGCAAATAGAACTCGCGTCTGTTCCCAGCAAATACAATGTATTGGACTGAAGAGAAGCTCCTGTTTTACTTAGTTTCCAATACTGAGTTGAGCTAGATATGCCCCGTTTGTGTAGGAAGCACAGTTCTTTTGTTCTGAGCTAGCTCACTGTACTGGCCCTATAGGAAACACAGTGGAGTGCAAGAGTGCCTGTTTGTCAGAAAAGAGTGTTTTTCTCGTAAGGCCGACTGGGGTTTAATACAACTTCCTAAACGGAGTTGAATCACATTCAGTTTCAAGTTCTAGCATTAAGTGTTAATTCAGGGTAAGAACACCACTATTGTGCTATTCTGGCCATGAACAGTGCAAATAGCACTCGCGTCTGTTCCCAGCAAATACAGTGTATTGGACTGAAGAGAAGCTCCTGTTTTACTCAGTTTCCAATACTGAGTTGAACTAGATATGCCCCGTTTGTGTAGGAAGCACAGTTCTTTTGTTCTGAGCTAGCTCACTGTACTGGCCCTATAGGAAACACAGTGGAGTGCAAGAGTGCCTGTTTCTCAAAAGCAGAGTGTTTTTCTTGTAAGGCCGACTGGGGTTTAATACAACTTCCTAAACGGAGTTGAATCACATTCAGTTTCAAGTTCTTGCATTAAGTGTTAATTCAGGGTAAGAACACCACTATTGTGCTATTCTGGCCATGAACAGTGCAAATAGCACTCGCGTCTGTTCCCAGCAAATACAGTGTATTGGACTGAAGAGAAGCTCCTGTTTTACTCAGTTTCCAATACTGAGTTGAACTAGATATGCCCCGTTTGTGTAGGAAGCACAGTTCTTTTGTTCTGAGCTAGCTCACTGTACTGGCCCTATAGGAAACACAGTGGAGTGCAAGAGTGCCTGTTTCTCAAAAGCAGAGTGTTTTTCCTGTAAGGCCGACTGGGGTTTAACACAACTTCCTAAACGGAGTTGAATCACATTCAGTTTCAAGTTCTAGCATTAAGTGTTAATTCAGGGTAAGAACACCACTATTGTGCTACTCTGGCCATAAACAGTGCAAATAGCACTCGTGTCTGTTCCCAGCAAATACAGTGTATTGGACTGAAGAGAAGCTCCTGTTTTACTTAGTTTCCAATACTGAGTTGAACTAGATATGCTCCGTTTGTGTAGGAAGCACAGTTCTTTTGTTCTGAGCTAGCTCACTGTACTGGCCTTATAGGAAACACAGTAGAGTGCAAGAGTGCCTGTTTCTCAAAAGCAGAGTGTTTTTCTTGTAAGGCCGACTGGGGTTTAATACAACTTCCTAAACGGAGTTGAATCACATTCAGTTTCAAGTTCTAGCATTAAGTGTTAATTCAGGGTAAGAACACCACTATTGTGCTATTCTGGCCATAAACAGTGCAAATAGCACTCACGTCTGTTCCCAGCAAATACAGTGTATTCGACTGAAGAGAAGCTCCTGTTGTACTTAGTTTCCAATACTGAGTTGAACTAGATATGCCCCGTTTGTGTAGGAAGCCCAGTTCTTTTGTTCTGAGCTAGCTCACTGTACTGGCCCTATAGGAAACACAGTGGAGTGCAAGAGTGCCTGTTTCTCAAAAGCAGAGTGTTTTTCTTGTAAAGCCGACTGGGTTTTAATACAACTTCCTAAACGGAGTTGAATCACATTCAGTTTCAAGTTCTAGCATTAAGTGTTAATTCAGGGTAAGAACACCACTATTGTGCTATTCTGGCCATAAACAGTGCAAAAAGCACTCGCGTCTGTTCCCAGCAAATACAGTGTATTGGACTGAAGAGAAGCTCCTGTTTTACTTAGTTTCCAATACTGAGTTGAACTAGATATGCCCCGTTTGTGTAGGAAGCACAGTTCTTTTGTTCTGAGCTAGCTCACTGTACTGGCCCTATAGGAAACACACTGGAGTGCAAGAGTGCCTGTTTCTCAAAAGCAGAGTGTTTTTCATGTAAGGCCGACTGGGTTTAACACAACTTCCTAAACGGAGTTGAATCACATTCAGTTTCAAGTTCTAGCATTAAGTGTTAATTCAGGGTAAGAACACCACTATTGTGCTATTCTGGCCATAAACAGTGCAAATAGCACTCGTGTCTGTTCCCAGCAAATACAGTGTATTGGACTGAAGAGAAGCTCCTGTTTTACTTAGTTTCCAATACTGAGTTGAACTAGATATGCCCCGTTTGTGTAGGAAGCACAGTTCTTTTGTTCTGAGCTAGCTCACTGTACTGGCCTTATAGGAAACACAGTGGAGTGCAAGAGTGCCTGTTTCTCAAAAGCAGAGTGTTTTTCTTGTAAGGCCGACTGGGGTTTAATACAACTTCCTAAACGGAGTTGAATCACATTCAGTTTCAAGTTCTAGCATTAAGTGTTAATTCAGGGTAAGAACACAACTATTGTGCTATTCTGGCCATAAAAAGTGCAAATAGCACTCACGTCTGTTCCCAGCAAATACAGTGTATTAGACTGAAGAGAAGCTCCTGTTTTACTTAGTTTCCAATACTGAGTTGAACTAGATATGCCCCGTTTGTGTAGGAAGCCCAGTTCTTTTGTTCTGAGCTAGCTCACTGTACTGGCCCTATAGGAAACACAGTGGAGTGCAAGAGTGCCTGTTTCTCAAAAGCAGAGTGTTTTTCTTGTAAGGCCGACTGGGGTTTAATACAACTTCCTAAACGGAGTTGAATCACATTCAGTTTCAAGTTCTAGCATTAAGTGTTAATTCAGGGTAAGAACACCACTATTGTGCTATTCTAGCCATAAACAGTGCAAATAGCACTCGCGTCTGTTCCCAGCAAATACAGTGTATTGGACTGAAGAGAAGCTCCTGTTTTACTTAGTTTCCAATACTGAGTTGAACTAGATATGCCCCGTTTGTGTAGGAAGCACAGTTCTTTTGTTCTGAGCTAGCTCACTGTAATGGCCCTATAGGAAACACAGTGGAGTGCAAGAGTGCCTGTTTGTCAGAAGCAGAGTGTTTTTCTCGTAAGGCCGACTGGGGTTTAATACAACTTCCTAAACGGAGTTGAATCACATTCAGTTTCAAGTTCTAGCATTAAGTGTTAATTTAGGGTAAGTACACCACTATTGTGCTATTCTGGCCATAAACAGTGCAAATAGCACCGCGTCTGTTCCCAGCAAATACAGTGTATTGGACTGAAGAGAAGCTCCTGTTTTACTTAGTTTCCAATACTGAGTTGAACTAGAAATGCCCCGTTTGTGTAGGAAGCACAGTTCTTTTGTTCTGAGCTAGCTCACTGTACTGGCCTTATAGGAAACACAGTGGAGTGCAAGAGTGCCTGTTTCTCAAAAGCAGAGTGTTTTTCTTGTAAGGCCGACTGGGGTTTAATACAACTTCCTAAACGGAGTTGAATCACATTCAGTTTCAAGTTCTAGCATTAAGTGTTAATTCAGGGTAAGAACACCACTATTGTGCTATTCTGGCCATAAACAGTGCAAATAGAACTCGCGTCTGTTCCCAGCAAATACAATGTATTGGACTGAAGAGAAGCTCCTGTTTTACTTAGTTTCCAATACTGAGTTGAGCTAGATATGCCGCGTTTGTGTAGGAAGCACAGTTCTTTTGTTCTGAGCTAGCTCACTGTACTGGCCCTATAGGAAACACAGTGGAGTGCAAGAGTGCCTGTTTGTCAGAAAAGAGTGTTTTTCTCGTAAGGCCGACTGGGGTTTAATACAACTTCCTAAACGGAGTTGAATCACATTCGGTTTCAAGTTCTAGCATTAAGTGTTAATTCAGGGTAAGAACACCACTATTGTGCTATTCTGGCCATAAACAGTGCAAATAGCACTCGCGTATGTTCCCAGCAAATACAGTGTATTGGACTGAATAGAAGCTCCTGTTTTACTTAGTTTCCAATACTGAGTTGAACTAGATATGCCCCGTTTGTGTAGGAAGCACAGTTCTTTTGTTCTGAGCTAGCTCACTGTACTGGCCTTATAGGAAACACTGTGGAGTGCAAGAGTGCCTGTTTCTCAAAAGCAGAGTGTGTTTCTTGTAAGGCCGACTGGGGTTTAATACAACTTCCTAAACGGAGTTGAATCACATTCAGTTTCAAGTTCTAGCATTAAGTGTTAATTCAGGGTAAGAACACCACTATTGTGCTATTCTGGCCATAAACAGTGCAAATAGAACTCGCGTCTGTTCCCAGCAAATACAATGTATTGGACTGAAGAGAAGCTCCTGTTTTACTTAGTTTCCAATACTGAGTTGAGCTAGATATGCCCCGTTTGTGTAGGAAGCACAGTTCTTTTGTTCTGAGCTAGCTCACTGTACTGGCCTTATAGGAAACACAGTGGAGTGCAAGAGTGCCTGTTTCTCAAAAGCAGAGTGTTTTTCCTGTAAGGCCGACTGGGGTTTAATACAACTTCCTAAACGGAGTTGAATCACATTCAGTTTCAAGTTCTAGCATTAAGTGTTAATTCAGGGTCAGAACACCACTATTGTGCTATTCTGTCCATAAACTGTGCAAATAGCACTCGCGTCTGTTCCCAGCAAATACAGTGTATTGGACTGAAGAGAAGCTCCTGTTTTGCTTAGTTTCCAATACTGAGTTGAACTAGATATGCCCCGTTTGTGTAGGAAGCACAGTTCTTTTGTTCTGAGACAGCTCACTGTACTGGCCCTATAGGAAACACAGTGGAGTGCAAGAGTGCCTGTTTCTCAAAAGAAGAGTGTTTTTCTTGTAAGGCCGACTGGGGTTTAATACAACTTCCTAAACGGAGTTGAATCACATTCAGTTTCAAGTTCTAGCATTAAGTGTTAATTCAGGGTAAGAACACCACTATTGTGCTATTCTGGCCATAAACAGTGCAAATAGCACTCGCGTCTGTTCCCAGCAAATACAGTGTATTGGACTGAAGAGAAGCTCCTGTTTTACTTAGTTTCCAATACTGAGTTGAACTAGATATGCCCCGTTTGTGTAGGAAGCACAGTTCTTTTGTTCTGAGCTAGCTCACTGTACTGGCCCTATAGGAAACACAGTGGAGTGCAAGAGTGCCTGTTTCTCAAAAGCAGAGTGTTTTTCTTGTAAGGCCGACTGGGGTTTAATACAACTTCCTAAACGGAGTTGAATCACATTCAGTTTCAAGTTCTAGCATTAAGTGTTAATTCAGGGTAAGAACACCACTATTGTGCTATTCTGGCCATAAACAGTGCAAATAGCACTCGCGTCTGTTCCCAGCAAATACAGTGTATTAGACTGAAGTGAAGCTCCTGTTTTACTTAGTTTCCAATACTGAGTTGAACTAGATATGCCCCGTTTGTGTAGGAAGCACAGTTCTTTTGTTCTGAGCTAACTCACTGTACTGGCCCTATAGGAAACACAGTGGAGTGCAAGAGTGCCTGTTTCTCAAAAGCAGAGTGTTTTTCTTGTAAGGCCGAATGGGGTTTAATACAACTTCCTAAACGGAGTTGAATCACATTCAGTTTCAAGTTCTAGCATTAAGTGTTAATTCAGGGTCAGAACACCACTATTGTGCTATTCTGGCCATAAACAGTGCAAATAGCACTCGCGTGTGTTCCCAGCAAATACAGTGTATTGGACTGAAGAGAAGCTCCTGTTTTACTTAGTTTCCAATACTGAGTTGAACTAGATATGCCCCGTTTGTGTAGGAAGCACATTTCTTTTGTTCTGAGCTAGCTCACTGTACTGGCCCTATAGGAAACACAGTGGAGTGCAAGAGTGCCTGTTTCTCAAAAGCAGAGTGCTTTTTTTGTAAGGCCGACTGGGGTTTAATACAACTTCCTAAACGGAGTTGAATCACATTCAGTTTCAAGTTCTAGCATTAAGTGTTAATTCAGGGTAAGAACACCACTATTGTGCTATTCTGGCCATAAACAGTGCAAATAGCACTCGCGTCTGTTCCCAGCAAATACAGTGTATTAGACTGAAGTGAAGCTCCTGTTTTACTTAGTTTCCAATACTGAGTTGAACTAGATATGCCCCGTTTGTGTAGGAAGCACAGTTCTTTTGTTCTGAGCTAACTCACTGTACTGGCCCTATAGGAAACACAGTGGAGTGCAAGAGTGCCTGTTTCTCAAAAGCAGAGTGTTTTTCTTGTAAGGCCGAATGGGGTTTAATACAACTTCCTAAACGGAGTTGAATCACATTCAGTTTCAAGTTCTAGCATTAAGTGTTAATTCAGGGTAAGTACACCACTATTGTGCTATTCTGGCCATAAACAGTGCAAATAGCACTCGCGTCTGTTCCCAGCAAATACAGTGTATTGGACTGAAGAGAAGCTCCTGTTTTACTTAGTTTCCAATACTGAGTTGAACTAGAAATGCCCCGTTTGTGTAGGAAGCACAGTTCTTTTGTTCTGAGCTAGCTCACTGTACTGGCCTTATAGGAAACACAGTGGAGTGCAAGAGTGCCTGTTTCTCAAAAGCAGAGTGTTTTTCTTGTAAGGCCAACTGGGGTTTAATACAACTTCCTAAACGGAGTTGAATCACATTCAGTTTCAAGTTCTAGCATTAAGTGTTAATTCAGGGTAAGAACACCACTATTGTGCTATTCTGGCCATAAACAGTGCAAATAGAACTCGCGTCTGTTCCCAGCAAATACAATGTATTGGACTGAAGAGAAGCTCCTGTTTTACTTAGTTTCCAATACTGAGTTGAGCTAGATATGCCCCGTTTGTGTAGGAAGCACAGTTCTTTTGTTCTGAGCTAGCTCACTGTAATGGCCCTATAGGAAACACAGTGGAGTGCAAGAGTGCCTGTTTGTCAGAAGCAGAGTGTTTTTCTCGTAAGGCCGACTGGGGTTTAATACAACTTCCTAAACGGAGTTGAATCACATTCAGTTTCAAGTTCTAGCATTAAGTGTTAATTCAGGGTAAGAACACCACTATTGTGCTATTCTGGCCATAAACAGTGCAAATAGCACTCGCGTATGTTCCCAGCAAATACAGTGTATTGGACTGAATAGAAGCTCCTGTTTTACTTAGTTTCCAATACTGAGTTGAACTAGATATGCCCCGTTTGTGTAGGAAGCACAGTTCTTTTGTTCTGAGCTAGCTCACTGTACTGGCCTTATAGGAAACACTGTGGAGTGCAAGAGTGCCTGTTTCTCAAAAGCAGAGTGTGTTTCTTGTAAGGCCGACTGGGGTTTAATACAACTTCCTAAACGGAGTTGAATCACATTCAGTTTCAAGTTCTAGCATTAAGTGTTAATTCAGGGTAAGAACACCACTATTGTGCTATTCTGGCCATAAACAGTGCAAATAGAACTCGCGTCTGTTCCCAGCAAATACAATGTATTGGACTGAAGAGAAGCTCCTGTTTTACTTAGTTTCCAATACTGAGTTGAGCTAGATATGCCCCGTTTGTGTAGGAAGCACAGTTCTTTTGTTCTGAGCTAGCTCACTGTACTGGCCTTATAGGAAACACAGTGGAGTGCAAGAGTGCCTGTTTCTCAAAAGCAGAGTGTTTTTCCTGTAAGGCCGACTGGGGTTTAATACAACTTCCTAAACGGAGTTGAATCACATTCAGTTTCAAGTTCTAGCATTAAGTGTTAATTCAGGGTCAGAACACCACTATTGTGCTATTCTGTCCATAAACTGTGCAAATAGCACTCGCGTCTGTTCCCAGCAAATACAGTGTATTGGACTGAAGAGAAGCTCCTGTTTTGCTTAGTTTCCAATACTGAGTTGAACTAGATATGCCCCGTTTGTGTAGGAAGCACAGTTCTTTTGTTCTGAGACAGCTCACTGTACTGGCCCTATAGGAAACACAGTGGAGTGCAAGAGTGCCTGTTTCTCAAAAGAAGAGTGTTTTTCTTGTAAGGCCGACTGGGGTTTAATACAACTTCCTAAACGGAGTTGAATCACATTCAGTTTCAAGTTCTAGCATTAAGTGTTAATTCAGGGTAAGAACACCACTATTGTGCTATTCTGGCCATAAACAGTGCAAATAGCACTCGCGTCTGTTCCCAGCAAATACAGTGTATTGGACTGAAGAGAAGCTCCTGTTTTACTTAGTTTCCAATACTGAGTTGAACTAGATATGCCCCGTTTGTGTAGGAAGCACAGTTCTTTTGTTCTGAGCTAGCTCACTGTACTGGCCCTATAGGAAACACAGTGGAGTGCAAGAGTGCCTGTTTCTCAAAAGCAGAGTGTTTTTCTTGTAAGGCCGACTGGGGTTTAATACAACTTCCTAAACGGAGTTGAATCACATTCAGTTTCAAGTTCTAGCATTAAGTGTTAATTCAGGGTAAGAACACCACTATTGTGCTATTCTGGCCATAAACAGTGCAAATAGCACTCGCGTCTGTTCCCAGCAAATACAGTGTATTAGACTGAAGTGAAGCTCCTGTTTTACTTAGTTTCCAATACTGAGTTGAACTAGATATGCCCCGTTTGTGTAGGAAGCACACTTCTTTTGTTCTGAGCTAACTCACTGTACTGGCCCTATAGGAAACACAGTGGAGTGCAAGAGTGCCTGTTTCTCAAAAGCAGAGTGTTTTTCTTGTAAGGCCGAATGGGGTTTAATACAACTTCCTAAACGGAGTTGAATCACATTCAGTTTCAAGTTCTAGCATTAAGTGTTAATTCAGGGTCAGAACACCACTATTGTGCTATTCTGGCCATAAACAGTGCAAATAGCACTCGCGTGTGTTCCCAGCAAATACAGTGTATTGGACTGAAGAGAAGCTCCTGTTTTACTTAGTTTCCAATACTGAGTTGAACTAGATATGCCCCGTTTGTGTAGGAAGCACATTTCTTTTGTTCTGAGCTAGCTCACTGTACTGGCCCTATAGGAAACACAGTGGAGTGCAAGAGTGCCTGTTTCTCAAAAGCAGAGTGCTTTTTTTGTAAGGCCGACTGGGGTTTAATACAACTTCCTAAACGGAGTTGAATCACATTCAGTTTCAAGTTCTAGCATTAAGTGTTAATTCAGGGTAAGAACACCACTATTGTGCTATTCTGGCCATAAACAGTGCAAATAGCACTGGCGTCTGTTCCCAGCAAATACAGTGTATTAGACTGAAGTGAAGCTCCTGTTTTACTTAGTTTCCAATACTGAGTTGAGCTAGATATGCCCCGTTTGTGTAGGAAGCACAGTTCTTTTGTTCTGAGCTAACTCACTGTACTGGCCCTATAGGAAACACAGTGGAGTGCAAGAGTGCCTGTTTCTCAAAAGCAGAGTGTTTTTCTTGTAAGGCCGAATGGGGTTTAATACAACTTCCTAAACGGAGTTTAATCACTTTCAGTTTCAAGTTCTAGCATTAAGTGTTAATTCAGGGTCAGAACACCACTATTGTGCTATTCTGGCCATAAACAGTGCAAATAGCACTCGCGTATGTTCCCAGCAAATACAGTGTATTGGACTGAATAGAAGCTCCTGTTTTACTTAGTTTCCAATACTGAGTTGAACTAGATATGCCCCGTTTGTGTAGGAAGCACATTTCTTTTGTTCTGAGCTAGCTCACTGTACTGGCCCTATAGGAAACACAGTGGAGTGCAAGAGTGCCTGTTTCTCAAAAGCAGAGTGCTTTTTTTGTAAGGCCGACTGGGGTTTAATACAACTTCCTAAACGGAGTTGAATCACATTCAGTTTCAAGTTCTAGCATTAAGTGTTAATTCAGGGTAAGAACACCACTATTGTGCTATTCTGGCCATAAACAGTGCAAATAGCACTCGCGTCTGTTCCCAGCAAATACAGTGTATTGGACTGAAGAGAAGCTCCTGTTTTATTTAGTTTCCAATACTGAGTTGAAATAGATATGCCCCGTTTGTGTAGGAAGCACAGTTCTTTTGTTCTGAGCTAGCTCACTGTACTGGCCTTATAGGAAACACAATGGAGTGCAAGAGTGCCTGTTTCTCAAAAGCAGAGTGTTTTTCTTGTAAGGCCGACTGGGGTTTCATACAACTTCCTAAACGGAGTTGAATCACATTCAGTTTCAAGTTCTAGCATTAAGTGTTAATTCAGGGTCAGAACACCACTATTTTGTTATTCTGGCCATAAACACTGCAAATAGCACTCGCGTCTGTTCCCAACAAATACAGTGTATTGGACTTAAGAGAAGCTCCTGTTTTACTTAGTTTCCAATACTGAGTTGAACTAGATATGCCCCGTTTGTGTAGGAAGCACAGTTCTTTTGTTCTGAGCTAGCTCACTGTACTGGCCCTATAGGAAACACACTGGAGTGCAAGAGTGCCTGTTTCTCAAAAGCAGAGTGTTTTTCTTGTAAGGCCACTGGGGTTTAATACAACTTCCTAAACGGAGTTTAATCACTTTCAGTTTCAAGTTCTAGCATTAAGTGTTAATTCAGGGTCAGAACACCACTATTGTGCTATTCTGGCCATAAACAGTGCAAATAGCACTCGCGTATGTTCCCAGCAAATACAGTGTATTGGACTGAATAGAAGCTCCTGTTTTACTTAGTTTCCAATACTGAGTTGAACTAGATATGCCCCGTTTGTGTAGGAAGCACAGTTCTTTTGTTCTGAGCTAGCTCACTGTACTGGCCTTATAGGAAACACTGTGGAGTGCAAGAGTGCCTGTTTCTCAAAAGCAGAGTGTGTTTCTTGTAAGGCCGACTGGGGTTTAATACAACTTCCTAAACGGAGTTGAATCACATTCAGTTTCAAGTTCTAGCATTAAGTGTTAATTCAGGGTAAGAACACCACTATTGTGCTATTCTGGCCATAAACAGTGCAAATAGAACTCGCGTCTGTTCCCAGCAAATACAATGTATTGGACTGAAGAGAAGCTCCTGTTTTACTTAGTTTCCAATACTGAGTTGAGCTAGATATGCCCCGTTTGTGTAGGAAGCACAGTTCTTTTGTTCTGAGCTAGCTCACTGTACTGGCCTTATAGGAAACACAGTGGAGTGCAAGAGTGCCTGTTTCTCAAAAGCAGAGTGTTTTTCCTGTAAGGCCGACTGGGGTTTAATACAACTTCCTAAACGGAGTTGAATCACATTCAGTTTCAAGTTCTAGCATTAAGTGTTAATTCAGGGTCAGAACACCACTATTGTGCTATTCTGTCCATAAACTGTGCAAATAGCACTCGCGTCTGTTCACAGCAAATACAGTGTATTGGACTGAAGAGAAGCTCCTGTTTTGCTTAGTTTCCAATACTGAGTTGAACTAGATATGCCCCGTTTGTGTAGGAAGCACAGTTCTTTTGTTCTGAGATAGCTCACTGTACTGGCCCTATAGGAAACACAGTGGAGTGCAAGAGTGCCTGTTTCTCAAAAGAAGAGTGTTTTTCTTGTAAGGCCGACTGGGGTTTAATACAACTTCCTAAACGGAGTTGAATCACATTCAGTTTCAAGTTCTAGCATTAAGTGTTAATTCAGGGTAAGAACACCACTATTGTGCTATTCTGGCCATAAACAGTGCAAATAGCACTCGCGTCTGTTCCCAGCAAATACAGTGTATTGGACTGAAGAGAAGCTCCTGTTTTACTTAGTTTCCAATACTGAGTTGAACTAGATATGCCCCGTTTGTGTAGGAAGCACAGTTCTTTTGTTCTGAGCTAGCTCACTGTACTGGCCCTATAGGAAACACAGTGGAGTGCAAGAGTGCCTGTTTCTCAAAAGCAGAGTGTTTTTCTTGTAAGGCCGACTGGGGTTTAATACAACTTCCTAAACGGAGTTGAATCACATTCAGTTTCAAGTTCTAGCATTAAGTGTTAATTCAGGGTAAGAACACCACTATTGTGCTATTCTGGCCATAAACAGTGCAAATAGCACTCGCGTCTGTTCCCAGCAAATACAGTGTATTAGACTGAAGTGAAGCTCCTGTTTTACTTAGTTTCCAATACTGAGTTGAACTAGATATGCCCCGTTTGTGTAGGAAGCACAGTTCTTTTGTTCTGAGCTAACTCACTGTACTGGCCCTATAGGAAACACAGTGGAGTGCAAGAGTGCCTGTTTCTCAAAAGCAGAGTGTTTTTCTTGTAAGGCCGAATGGGGTTTAATACAACTTCCTAAACGGAGTTGAATCACATTCAGTTTCAAGTTCTAGCATTAAGTGTTATTTCAGGGTCAGAACACCACTATTGTGCTATTCTGGCCATAAACAGTGCAAATAGCACTCGCGTCTGTTCCCAGCAAATACAGTGTATTGGACTGAAGAGAAGCTCCTGTTTTACTTAGTTTCCAATACTGAGTTGAACTAGATATGCCCCGTTTGTGTAGGAAGCACAGTTCTTTTGTTCTGAGCTAGCTCACTGTACGGGCCCTATAGGAAACACAGTGGAGTGCAAGAGTGCCTGTTTCTCAAAAGCAGAGTGCTTTTCTTGTAAGGCCGACTGGGGTTTAATACAACTTCCTAAACGGAGTTGAATCACATTCAGTTTCAAGTTCTAGCATTAAGTGTTAATTCAGGGTAAGAACACCACTATTGTGCTATTCTGGCCATAAACAGTGCAAATAGCACTCGCGTCTGTTCCCAGCAAATACAGTGTATTGGACTGAAGAGAAGCTCCTGTTTTATTTATTTTCCAATACTGAGTTGAAATAGATATGCCCCGTTTGTGTAGGAAGCACAGTTCTTTTGTTCTGAGCTAGCTCACTGTACTGGCCTTATAGGAAACACAATGGAGTGCAAGAGTGCCTGTTTCTCAAAAGCAGAGTGTTTTTCTTGTAAGGCCGACTGGGGTTTCATACAACTTCCTAAACGGAGTTGAATCACATTCAGTTTCAAGTTCTAGCATTAAGTGTTAATTCAGGGTCAGAACACCACTATTTTGTTATTCTGGCCATAAACACTGCAAATAGCACTCGCGTCTGTTCCCAACAAATACAGTGTATTGGACTTAAGAGAAGCTCCTGTTTTACTTAGTTTCCAATACTGAGTTGAACTAGATATGCCCCGTTTGTGTAGGAAGCACAGTTCTTTTGTTCTGAGCTAGCTCACTGTACTGGCCCTATAGGAAACACACTGGAGTGCAAGAGTGCCTGTTTCTCAAAAGCAGAGTGTTTTTCTTGTAAGGCCACTGGGGTTTAATACAACTTCCTAAACGGAGTTTAATCACTTTCAGTTTCAAGTTCTAGCATTAAGTGTTAATTCAGGGTCAGAACACCACTATTGTGCTATTCTGGCTATAAACAGTGCAAATAGCACTCGCGTCTGTTCCCAGCAAATACATTGTATTGGACTGAAGAGAAGCTCCTGTTTTACTTAGTTTCCAATACTGAGTTGAACTAAATATGCCCCGTTTGTGTAGGAAGCATGGTTCTTTTGTTCTGAGCTAGCTCACTGTACTGGCCCTATAGGAAACACAGTGGAGTGCAAGAGTGCCTGTTTCTCAAAAGCAGAGTGCTTTTCTTGTAAGGCCGACTGGAGTTTAATACAACTTCCTAAACGGAGTTGAATCACATTCAGTTTCAAGTTCTAGCATTAAGTGTTAATTCAGGGTCAGAACACCACTATTGTGCTATTCTGGCCATAAACAGTGCAAATAGCACTCGCATCTGTTCCCAGCAAATACAGTATATTGGACTGAAGAGAAGCTCCTGTTTTACTTAGTTTCCAATACTGAGTTGAACTAGATATGCCCAGTTTGTGTAGGAAGCACAGTTCTTTTGTTCTGAGCTAGCTCACTGTACTGGCCCTATAGGAAACACAGTGGAGTGCAAGAGTGCCTGTTTCTCAAAAGCAGAGTGTTTTTCTTGTAAGGCCGACTGGGGTTTAATACAACTTCCTAAACGGAGTTGAATCACATCCAGTTTCAAGTTCTAGCATTAAGTGTTAATTCAGGGTAAGAAGACCACTATTGTGCTATAATGGCCATAAACAGTGCAAATAGCACTCGCGTCTGTTCCCAGCAAATACAGTGTATTGGACTGAAGAGAAGCTCCTGTTTTACTTAGTTTCCAATACTGAGTTGAACTAGATATGCCCCGTTTGTGTAGGAAGCACAGTTCTTTTGTTCTGAGCTAGCTCACTGTACTGGCCCTATAGGAAACACAGTGGAGTGCAAGAGTGCCTGTTTCTCAAAAGCAGAGTGTTTTTCTTGTAAGGCCGACTGGGGATTAATACAAATTCCTAAACGGAGTTGAATCACATTCAGTTTCAAGTTCTGGCATTAAGTGTTAATTCAGGGTAAGAACACCACTATTGTGCTATTCTGGCCATAAACAGTGCAAATAGCACCCAAGTCTGTTCCCAGCCAGTACAGTGTATTGGACTGAAGAGAAGCTCCTGTTTTACTCAGTTTCCAATACTGAGTTGAACTAGATATGCCCCGTTTGTGTAGGAAGCACAGTTCTTTTGTTCTGAGCTAGCTCACTGTACGTGCCCTATAGGAAACACAGTAGAGTGAAAGAATGCTGTTTTCTCTAAAACAGAGTGTTTCTCTTGCATGGCACACTAGGGTTCAATTAAACTTCCTAAACGGAGTTGAATCACGTTGAGATTCAAGTTCTAGCAGCAAGTGTTCATTCAGGCTAAGAACAGCACACTTGTGCTTCTGGCCATATACAGTGCAAATAGCGTTCGAGTCTGTTCCCAGCCAGTACAGTGTATTGGACTGAAGAGAAGCTCCTGTTTTACTCAGTTTCCAATACTGAGTTGAACTAGATATGCCCCGTTTGTGTAGGAAGCACAGTTCTTTTGTTCTGAGCTAGCTCACTGTACGTGCCCTATAGGAAACACAGTAGAGTGAAAGAATGCTGTTTTCTCTAAAACAGAGTGTTTTTCTTGCATGGCACACTAGGGTTCAATTAAACTTCCTAAACGGAGTTGAATCACGTTGAGATTCAAGTTCTAGCAGCAAGTGTTCATTCAGGCTAAGAACAGCACACTTGTGCTTTTCTGGCCATATACAGTGCAAATAGCATTCGCGTCTGTTCCCAGCCAGTACAGTGTATTGGACTGAAGAGAAGCTCCTGTTTTACTCAGTTTCCAATACTGAGTTGAACTAGATATGCCCCGTTTGTGTAGGAAGCACAGTACTTTTGTTCTGAGCTAGCTCACTGTACGTGCCCTATAGGAAACACAGTAGAGTGAAAGAATGCTGTTTTCTCTAAAACAGAGTGTTTTTCTTGCATGGCACACTAGGGTTCAATTAAACTTCCTAAACGGAGTTGAATCACGTTGAGATTCAAGTTCCTGCAGCAAGTGTTCATTCAGGCTAAGAACAGCACCTTTGTGCTTTTCTGGCCATATACAGTGCAAATAGCGTTCGCGTCTGTTCCCAGCCAGTACAGTGTATTGGACTGAAGAGAAGCTCCTGTTTTACTCAGTTTCCAATACTGAGTTGAACTAGATATGCCCCGTTTGTGTAGGAAGCACAGTTCTTTTGTTCTGAGCTAGCTCACTGTACGTGCCCTATAGGAAACACAGTAGAGTGAAAGAATGCTGTTTTCTCTAAAACAGAGTGTTTTTCTTGCATGGCACACTAGGGTTCAATTAAACTTCCTAAACGGAGTTGAATCACGTTGAGATTCAAGTTCTAGCAGCAAGTGTTCATTCAGGCTAAGAACAGCACACTTGTGCTTTTCTGGCCATATACAGGGCAAATAGCGTTCGTGTCTGTTCCCAGCCAGTACAGTGTATTGGACTGAAGAGAAGCTCCTGTTTTACTCAGTTTCCAATACTGAGTTGAACTAGATATGCCCCGTTTGTGTAGGAAGCACAGTTCTTTTGTTCTGAGCTAGCTCACTGTACGTGCCCTATAGGAAACACAGTAGAGTGAAAGAATGCTGTTTTCTCTAAAACAGAGTGTTTTTCTTGCATGGCACACTAGGGTTCAATTAAACTTCCTAAACGGAGTTGAATCACGTTGAGATTCAAGTTCTAGCAGCAAGTGTTCATTCAGGCTAAGAACAGCACACTTGTGCTTTTCTGGCCATATACAGTGCAAATAGCGTTCGCGTCTGTTCCCAGCCAGTACAGTGTATTGGACTGAAGAGAAGCTCCTGTTTTACTCAGTTTCCAATACTGAGTTGAACTAGATATGCCCCGTTTGTGTAGGAAGCACAGTTCTTTTGTTCTGAGCTAGCTCACTGTACGTGCCCTATAGGAAACACAGTAGAGTGAAAGAATGCTGTTTTCTCTAAAACAGAGTGTTTTTCTTGCATGGCACACTAGGGTTCAATTAAACTTCCTAAACGGAGTTGAATCACGTTGAGATTCAAGTTCTAGCAGCAAGTGTTCATTCAGGCTAAGAACAGCACACTTGTGCTTTTCTGGCCATATACAGTGCAAATAGCATTCGCGTCTGTTCCCAGCCAGTACAGTGTATTGGACTGAAGAGAAGCTCCTGTTTTACTCAGTTTCCAATACTGAGTTGAACTAGATATGCCCCGTTTGTGTAGGAAGCACAGTTCTTTTGTTCTGAGCTAGCTCACTGTACGTGCCCTATAGGAAACACAGTAGAGTGAAAGAATGCTGTTTTCTCTAAAACAGAGTGTTTTTCTTGCATGGCACACTAGGGTTCAATTAAACTTCCTAAACGGAGTTGAATCACGTTGAGATTCAAGTTCTAGCAGCAAGTGTTCATTCAGGCTAAGAACAGCACACTTGTGCTTTTCTGGCCATATACAGTGCAAATAGCATTCGCGTCTGTTCCCAGCCAATACAGTGTATTGGACTGAAGAGAAGCTCCTGTTTTACTCAGTTTCCAATACTGAGTTGAACTAGATATGCCCCGTTTGTGTAGGAAGCACAGTTCTTTTGTTCTGAGCTAGCTCACTGTACGTGCCCTATAGGAAACACAGTAGAGTGAAAGAATGCTGTTTTCTCTAAAACAGAGTGTTTTTCTTGCATGGCACACTAGGGTTCATTAAACTTCCTAAACGGAGTTGAATCACGTTGAGATTCAAGTTCTAGCAGCAAGTGTTCATTCAGGCTAAGAACAGCACACTTGTGCTTTTCTGGCCATATACAGTGCAAATAGCATTCGCGTCTGTTCCCAGCCAGTACAGTGTATTGGACTGAAGAGAAGCTCCTGTTTTACTCAGTTTCCAATACTGAGTTGAACTAGATATGCCCCGTTTGTGTAGGAAGCACATTTCTTTTGTTCTGAGCTAGCTCACTGTACGTGCCCTATAGGAAACACAGTAGAGTGAAAGAATGCTGTTTTCTCTAAAACAGAGTGTTTTTCTTGCATGGCACACTAGGGTTCAATTAAACTTCCTAAACGGAGTTGAATCACGTTGAGATTCAAGTTCTAGCAGCAAGTGTTCATTCAGGCTAAGAACAGCACACTTGTGCTTTTCTGGCCATATACAGTGCAAATAGCGTTCGCGTCTGTTCCCAGCCAGTACAGTGTATTGGACTGAAGAGAAGCTCCTGTTTTACTCAGTTTCCAATACTGAGTTGAACTAGATATGCCCCGTTTGTGTAGGAAGCACAGTTCTTTTGTTCTGAGCTAGCTCACTGTACGTGCCCTATAGGAAACACAGTAGAGTGAAAGAATGCTGTTTTCTCTAAAACAGAGTGTTTTTCTTGCATGGCACACTAGGGTTCAATTAAACTTCCTAAACGGAGTTGAATCACGTTGAGATTCAAGTTCTAGCAGCAAGTGTTCATTCAGGCTAAGAACAGCACACTTGTGCTTTTCTGGCCATATACAGTGCAAATAGCGTTCGCGTCTGTTCCCAGCCAGTACAGTGTATTGGACTGAAGAGAAGCTCCTGTTTTACTCAGTTTCCAATACTGAGTTGAACTAGATATGCCCCGTTTGTGTAGGAAGCACAGTTCTTTTGTTCTGAGCTAGCTCACTGTACGTGCCCTATAGGAAACACAGTAGAGTGAAAGAATGCTGTTTTCTCTAAAACTGAGTGTTTTTCTTGCATGGCACACTAGGGTTCAATTAAACTTCCTAAACGGAGTTGAATCACGTTGAGATTCAAGTTCTAGCAGCAAGTGTTCATTCAGGCTAAGAACAGCACACTTGTGCTTTTCTGGCCATATACAGTGCAAATAGCATTCGCGTCGTTCCCAGCCAGTACAGTGTATTGGACTGAAGAGAAGCTCCTGTTTTACTCAGTTTCCAATACTGAGTTGAACTAGATATGCCCCGTTTGTGTAGGAAGCACAGTTCTTTTGTTCTGAGCTAGCTCACTGTACGTGCCCTATAGGAAACACAGTAGATTGAAAGAATGCTGTTTTCTCTAAAACAGAGTGTTTTTCTTGCATGGCACACTAGGGTTCAATTAAACTTCCTAAACGGAGTTGAATCACGTTGAGATTCAAGTTCTAGCAGCAAGTGTTCATTCAGGCTAAGAACAGCACACTTGTGCTTTTCTGGCCATATACAGTGCAAATAGCGTTCGCGTCTGTTCCCAGCCAGTACAGTGTATTGGACTGAAGAGAAGCTCCTGTTTTACTCAGTTTCCAATACTGAGTTGAACTAGATATGCCCCGTTTGTGTAGGAAGCACAGTTCTTTTGTTCTGAGCTAGCTCACTGTACGTGCCCTATAGGAAACACAGTAGAGTGAAAGAATGCTGTTTTCTCTAAAACAGAGTGTTTTTCTTACATGGCACACTAGGGTTCAATTAAACTTCCTAAACGGAGTTGAATCACGTTGAGATTCAAGTTCTAGCAGCAAGTGTTCATTCAGGCTAAGAACAGCACACTTGTGCTTTTCTGGCCATATACAGTGCAAATAGCATTCGCGTCTGTTCCCAGCCAGTACAGTGTATTGGACTGAAGAGAAGCTCCTGTTTTACTCAGTTTCCAATACTGAGTTGAACTAGATATGCCCCGTTTGTGTAGGAAGCACAGTTCTTTTGTTCTGAGCTAGCTCACTGTACGTGCCCTATAGGAAACACAGTAGAGTGAAAGAATGCTGTTTTCTCTAAAACAGAGTGTTTTTCTTGCATGGCACACTAGGGTTCAATTAAACTTCCTAAACGGAGTTGAATCACGTTGAGATTCAAGTTCCTGCAGCAACTGTTCATTCAGGCTAAGAACAGCACACTTGTGCTTTTCTGGCCATATACAGTGCAAATAGCGTTCGCGTCTGTTCCCAGCCAGTACAGTGTATTGGACTGAAGAGAAGCTCCTGTTTTACTCAGTTTCCAATACTGAGTTGAACTAGATATGCCCCGTTTGTGTAGGAAGCACAGTTCTTTTGTTCTGAGCTAGCTCACTGTACGTGCCCTATAGGAAACACAGTAGAGTGAAAGAATGCTGTTTTCTCTAAAACAGAGTGTTTTTCTTGCATGGCACACTAGGGTTCAATTAAACTTCCTAAACGGAGTTGAATCACGTTGAGATTCAAGTTCTAGCAGCAAGTGTTCATTCAGGCTAAGAACAGCACACGTGTGCTTTTCTGGCCATATACAGTGCAAATAGCGTTCGCGTCTGTTCCCAGCCAGTACAGTGTATTGGACTGAAGAGAAGCTCCTGTTTTACTCAGTTTCCAATACTGAGTTGAACTAGATATGCCCCGTTTGTGTAGGAAGCACAGTTCTTTTGTTCTGAGCTAGCTCACTGTACGTGCCCTATAGGAAACACAGTAGAGTGAAAGAATGCTGTTTTCTCTAAAACAGAGTGTTTTTCTTGCATGGCACACTAGGGTTCAATTAAACTTCCTAAACGGAGTTGAATCACGTTGAGATTCAAGTTCTAGCAGCAAGTGTTCATTCAGGCTAAGAACAGCACACTTGTGCTTTTCTGGCCATATACAGTGCAAATAGCATTCGCGTCTGTTCCCAGCCAGTACAGTGTATTGGACTGAAGAGAAGCTCCTGTTTTACTCAGTTTCCAATACTGAGTTGAACTAGATATGCCCCGTTTGTGTAGGAAGCACAGTTCTTTTGTTCTGAGCTAGCTCACTGTACGTGCCCTATAGGAAACACAGTAGAGTGAAAGAATGCTGTTTTCTCTAAAACAGAGTGTTTTTCTTGCATGGCACACTAGGGTTCAATTAAACTTCCTAAACGGAGTTGAATCACGTTGAGATTCAAGTTCTAGCAGCAAGTGTTCATTCAGGCTAAGAACAGCACACTTGTGCTTTTCTGGCCATATACAGTGCAAATAGCGTTCGCGTCTGTTCCCAGCCAGTACAGTGTATTGGACTGAAGAGAAGCTCCAGTTTTACTCAGTTTCCAATACTGAGTTGAACTAGATATGCCCCGTTTGTGTAGGAAGCACAGTTCTTTTGTTCTGAGCTAGCTCACTGTACGTGCCCTATAGGAAACACAGTAGAGTGAAAGAATGCTGTTTTCTCTAAAACAGAGTGTTTTTCTTGCATGGCACACTAGGGTTCAATTAAACTTCCTAAACGGAGTTGAATCACGTTGAGATTCAAGTTCTAGCAGCAAGTGTTCATTCAGGCTAAGAACAGCACACTTGTGCTTTTCTGGCCATATACAGTGCAAATAGCATTCGCGTCTGTTCCCAGCCAGTACAGTGTATTGGACTGAAGAGAAGCTCCTGTTTTACTCAGTTTCCAATACTGAGTTGAACTAGATATGCCCCGTTTGTGTAGGAAGCACAGTTCTTTTGTTCTGAGCTAGCTCACTGTACGTGCCCTATAGGAAACACAGTAGAGTGAAAGAATGCTGTTTTCTCTAAAACAGAGTGTTTTTCTTGCAGGGCACACTAGGGTTCAATTAAACTTCCTAAACGGAGTTGAATCACGTTGAGATTCAAGTTCTAGCAGCAAGTGTTCATTCAGGCTAAGAACAGCACACTTGTGCTTTTCTGGCCATATACAGTGCAAATAGCATTCGAGTCTGTTCCCAGCCAGTACAGTGTATTGGACTGAAGAGAAGCTCCTGTTTTACTCAGTTTCCAATACTGAGTTGAACTAGATATGCCCCGTTTGTGTAGGGAGCACAGTTCTTTTGTTCTGAGCTAGCTCACTGTACGTGCCCTATAGGAAACACAGTAGAGTGAAAGAATGCTGTTTTCTCTAAAACAGAGTGTTTTTCTTGCATGGCACACTAGGGTTCAATTAAACTTCCTAAACGGAGTTGAATCACGTTGAGATTCAAGTTCTAGCAGCAAGTGTTCATTCAGGCTAAGAACAGCACACTTGTGCTTTTCTGGCCATATACAGTGCAAATAGCATTCGCGTCTGTTCCCAGCCAGTACAGTGTATTGGACTGAAGAGAAGCTCCTGTTTTACTCAGTTTCCAATACTGAGTTGAACTAGATATGCCCCGTTTGTGTAGGAAGCACAGTTCTTTTGTTCTGAGCTAGCTCACTGTACGTGCCCTATAGGAAACACAGTAGAGTGAGAATGCTGTTTTCTCTAAAACAGAGTGTTTTTCTTGCATGGCACACTAGGGTTCAATTAAACTTCCTAAACGGAGTTGAATCACGTTGAGATTCAAGTTCTAGCAGCAAGTGTTCATTCAGGCTAAGAACAGCACACTTGTGCTTTTCTGGCCATATACAGTACAAATAGCATTCGCGTCTGTTCCCAGCCAGTACAGTGTATTGGACTGAAGAGAAGCTCCTGTTTTACTCAGTTTCCAATACTGAGTTGAACTAGATATGCCCCGTTTGTGTAGGAAGCACAGTTCTTTTGTTCTGAGCTAGCTCACTGTACGTGCCCTATAGGAAACACAGTAGAGTGAAAGAATGCTGTTTTCTCTAAAACAGAGTGTTTTTCTTGCATGGCACACTAGGGTTCAATTAAACTTCCTAAACGGAGTTGAATCACGTTGAGATTCAAGTTCCTGCAGCAAGTGTTCATTCAGGCTAAGAACAGCACACTTGTGCTTTTCTGGCCATATACAGTGCAAATAGCGTTCGCGTCTGTTCCCAGCCAGTACAGTGTATTGGACTGAAGAGAAGCTCCTGTTTTACTCAGTTTCCAATACTGAGTTGAACTAGATATGCCCCGTTTGTGTAGGAAGCACAGTTCTTTTGTTCTGAGCTAGTTCACTGTACGTGCCCTCTAGGAAACACAGTAGAGTGAAAGAATGCTGTTTTCTCTAAAACAGAGTGTTTTTCTTGCATGGCACACTAGGGTTCAATTAAACTTCCTAAACGGAGTTGAATCAGGTTGAGATTCAAGTTCTAGCAGCAAGTGTTCATTCAGGCTAAGAACAGCACACTTGTGCTTTTCTGGCCATATACAGTGCAAATAGCATTCGCGTCTGTTCCCAGCCAGTACAGTGTATTGGACTGAAGAGAAGCTCCTGTTTTACTCAGTTTCCAATACTGAGTTGAACTAGATATGCCCCGTTTGTGTAGGAAGCACAGTTCTTTTGTTCTGAGCTAGCTCACTGTACGTGCCCTATAGGAAACACAGTAGAGTGAAAGAATGCTGTTTTCTCTAAAACAGAGTGTTTTTCTTGCATGGCACACTAGGGTTCAATTAAACTTCCTAAACGGAGTTGAATCACGTTGAGATTCAAGTTCTAGCAGCAAGTGTTCATTCAGGCTAAGAACAGCACACTTGTGCTTTTCTGGCCATATACAGTGCAAATAGCATTCGCGTCTGTTCCCAGCCAGTACAGTGTATTGGACTGAAGAGAAGCTCCTGTTTTACTCAGTTTCCAATACTGAGTTGAACTAGATATGCCCCGTTTGTGTAGGAAGCACAGTTCTTTTGTTCTGAGCTAGCTCACTGTACGTGCCCTATAGGAAACACAGTAGAGTGAAAGAATGCTGTTTTCTCTAAAACAGAGTGTTTTTCTTGCATGGCACACTAGGGTTCAATTAAACTTCCTAAACGGAGTTGAATCACGTTGAGATTCAAGTTCTAGCAGCAAGTGTTCATTCAGGCTAAGAACAGCACACTTGTGCTTTTCTGGCCATATACAGTGCAAATAGCGTTCGCGTCTGTTCCCAGCCAGTACAGTGTATTGGACTGAAGAGAAGCTCCAGTTTTACTCAGTTTCCAATACTGAGTTGAACTAGATATGCCCCGTTTGTGTAGGAAGCACAGTTCTTTTGTTCTGAGCTAGCTCACTGTACGTGCCCTATAGGAAACACAGTAGAGTGAAAGAATGCTGTTTTCTCTAAAACAGAGTGTTTTTCTTGCATGGCACACTAGGGTTCAATTAAACTTCCTATACGGAGTTGAATCACGTTGAGATTCAAGTTCTAGCAGCAAGTGTTCATTCAGGCTAAGAACAGCACACTTGTGCTTTTCTGGCCATATACAGTGCAAATAGCATTCGCGTCTGTTCCCAGCCAGTACAGTGTATTGGACTGAAGAGAAGCTCCTGTTTTACTCAGTTTCCAATACTGAGTTGAACTAGATATGCCCCGTTTGTGTAGGAAGCACAGTTCTTTTGTTCTGAGCTAGCTCACTGTACGTGCCCTATAGGAAACACAGTAGAGTGAAAGAATGCTGTTTTCTCTAAAACAGAGTGTTTTTCTTGCAGGGAACACTAGGGTTCAATTAAACTTCCTAAACGGAGTTGAATCACGTTGAGATTCAAGTTCTAGCAGCAAGTGTTCATTCAGGCTAAGAACAGCACACTTGTGCTTTTCTGGCCATATACAGTGCAAATAGCATTCGAGTCTGTTCCCAGCCAGTACAGTGTATTGGACTGAAGAGAAGCTCCTGTTTTACTCAGTTTCCAATACTGAGTTGAACTAGATATGCCCCGTTTGTGTAGGAAGCACAGTTCTTTTGTTCTGAGCTAGCTCACTGTACGTGCCCTATAGGAAACACAGTAGAGTGAAAGAATGCTGTTTTCTCTAAAACAGAGTGTTTTTCTTGCATGGCACACTAGGGTTCAATTAAACTTCCTAAACGGAGTTGAATCACGTTGAGATTCAAGTTCTAGCAGCAAGTGTTCATTCAGGCTAAGAACAGCACACTTGTGCTTTTCTGGCCATATACAGTGCAAATAGCATTCGCGTCTGTTCCCAGCCAGTACAGTGTATTGGACTGAAGAGAAGCTCCTGTTTTACTCAGTTTCCAATACTGAGTTGAACTAGATATGCCCCGTTTGTGTAGGAAGCACAGTTCTTTTGTTCTGAGCTAGCTCACTGTACGTGCCCTATAGGAAACACAGTAGAGTGAAAGAATGCTGTTTTCTCTAAAACAGAGTGTTTTTCTTGCATGGCACACTAGGGTTCAATTAAACTTCCTAAACGGAGTTGAATCACGTTGAGATTCAAGTTCTAGCAGCAAGTGTTCATTCAGGCTAAGAACAGCACACTTGTGCTTTTCTGGCCATATACAGTGCAAATAGCGTTCGCGTCTGTTCCCAGCCAGTACAGTGTATTGGACTGAAGAGAAGCTCCAGTTTTACTCAGTTTCCAATACTGAGTTGAACTAGATATGCCCCGTTTGTGTAGGAAGCACAGTTCTTTTGTTCTGAGCTAGCTCACTGTACGTGCCCTATAGGAAACACAGTAGAGTGAAAGAATGCTGTTTTCTCTAAAACAGAGTGTTTTTCTTGCATGGCACACTAGGGTTCAATTAAACTTCCTAAACGGAGTTGAATCACGTTGAGATTCAAGTTCTAGCAGCAAGTGTTCATTCAGGCTAAGAACAGCACACTTGTGCTTTTCTGGCCATATACAGTGCAAATAGCATTCGCGTCTGTTCCCAGCCAGTACAGTGTATTGGACTGAAGAGAAGCTCCTGTTTTACTCAGTTTCCAATACTGAGTTGAACTAGATATGCCCCGTTTGTGTAGGAAGCACAGTTCTTTTGTTCTGAGCTAGCTCACTGTACGTGCCCTATAGGAAACACAGTAGAGTGAAAGAATGCTGTTTTCTCTAAAACAGAGTGTTTTTCTTGCAGGGCACACTAGGGTTCAATTAAACTTCCTAAACGGAGTTGAATCACGTTGAGATTCAAGTTCTAGCAGCAAGTGTTCATTCAGGCTAAGAACAGCACACTTGTGCTTTTCTGGCCATATACAGTGCAAATAGCATTCGAGTCTGTTCCCAGCCAGTACAGTGTATTGGACTGAAGAGAAGCTCCTGTTTTACTCAGTTTCCAATACTGAGTTGAACTAGATATGCCCCGTTTGTGTAGGGAGCACAGTTCTTTTGTTCTGAGCTAGCTCACTGTACGTGCCCTATAGGAAACACAGTAGAGTGAAAGAATGCTGTTTTCTCTAAAACAGAGTGTTTTTCTTGCATGGCACACTAGGGTTCAATTAAACTTCCTAAACGGAGTTGAATCACGTTGAGATTCAAGTTCTAGCAGCAAGTGTTCATTCAGGCTAAGAACAGCACACTTGTGCTTTTCTGGCCATATACAGTGCAAATAGCGTTCGCGTCTGTTCCCAGCCAGTACAGTGTATTGGACTGAAGAGAAGCTCCTGTTTTACTCAGTTTCCAATACTGAGTTGAACTAGATATGCCCCGTTTGTGTAGGAAGCACAGTTCTTTTGTTCTGAGCTAGCTCACTGTACGTGCCCTATAGGAAACACAGTAGAGTGAGAATGCTGTTTTCTCTAAAACAGAGTGTTTTTCTTGCATGGCACACTAGGGTTCAATTAAACTTCCTAAACGGAGTTGAATCACGTTGAGATTCAAGTTCTAGCAGCAAGTGTTCATTCAGGCTAAGAACAGCACACTTGTGCTTTTCTGGCCATATACAGTGCAAATAGCATTCGCGTCTGTTCCCAGCCAGTACAGTGTATTGGACTGAAGAGAAGCTCCTGTTTTACTCAGTTTCCAATACTGAGTTGAACTAGATATGCCCCGTTTGTGTAGGAAGCACAGTTCTTTTGTTCTGAGCTAGCTCACTGTACGTGCCCTATAGGAAACACAGTAGAGTGAAAGAATGCTGTTTTCTCTAAAACAGAGTGTTTTTCTTGCATGGCACACTAGGGTTCAATTAAACTTCCTAAACGGAGTTGAATCACGTTGAGATTCAAGTTCCTGCAGCAAGTGTTCATTCAGGCTAAGAACAGCACACTTGTGCTTTTCTGGCCATATACAGTGCAAATAGCGTTCGCGTCTGTTCCCAGCCAGTACAGTGTATTGGACTGAAGAGAAGCTCCTGTTTTACTCAGTTTCCAATACTGAGTTGAACTAGATATGCCCCGTTTGTGTAGGAAGCACAGTTCTTTTGTTCTGAGCTAGTTCACTGTACGTGCCCTCTAGGAAACACAGTAGAGTGAAAGAATGCTGTTTTCTCTAAAACAGAGTGTTTTTCTTGCATGGCACACTAGGGTTCAATTAAACTTCCTAAACGGAGTTGAATCAGGTTGAGATTCAAGTTCTAGCAGCAAGTGTTCATTCAGGCTAAGAACAGCACACTTGTGCTTTTCTGGCCATATACAGTGCAAATAGCATTCGCGTCTGTTCCCAGCCAGTACAGTGTATTGGACTGAAGAGAAGCTCCTGTTTTACTCAGTTTCCAATACTGAGTTGAACTAGATATGCCCCGTTTATGTAGGAAGCACAGTTCTTTTGTTCTGAGCTAGCTCACTGTACGTGCCCTATAGGAAACACAGTAGAGTGAAAGAATGCTGTTTTCTCTAAAACAGAGTGTTTTTCTTGCATGGCACACTAGGGTTCAATTAAACTTCCTAAACGGAGTTGAATCACGTTGAGATTCAAGTTCTAGCAGCAAGTGTTCATTCAGGCTAAGAACAGCACACTTGTGCTTTTCTGGCCATATACAGTGCAAATAGCATTCGCGTCTGTTCCCAGCCAGTACAGTGTATTGGACTGAAGAGAAGCTCCTGTTTTACTCAGTTTCCAATACTGAGTTGAACTAGATATGCCCCGTTTGTGTAGGAAGCACAGTTCTTTTGTTCTGAGCTAGCTCACTGTACGTGCCCTATAGGAAACACAGTAGAGTGAAAGAATGCTGTTTTCTCTAAAACAGAGTGTTTTTCTTGCATGGCACACTAGGGTTCAATTAAACTTCCTAAACGGAGTTGAATCACGTTGAGATTCAAGTTCTAGCAGCAAGTGTTCATTCAGGCTAAGAACAGCACACTTGTGCTTTTCTGGCCATATACAGTGCAAATAGCGTTCGCGTCTGTTCCCAGCCAGTACAGTGTATTGGACTGAAGAGAAGCTCCAGTTTTACTCAGTTTCCAATACTGAGTTGAACTAGATATGCCCCGTTTGTGTAGGAAGCACAGTTCTTTTGTTCTGAGCTAGCTCACTGTACGTGCCCTATAGGAAACACAGTAGAGTGAAAGAATGCTGTTTTCTCTAAAACAGAGTGTTTTTCTTGCATGGCACACTAGGGTTCAATTAAACTTCCTAAACGGAGTTGAATCACGTTGAGATTCAAGTTCTAGCAGCAAGTGTTCATTCAGGCTAAGAACAGCACACTTGTGCTTTTCTGGCCATATACAGTGCAAATAGCATTCGCGTCTGTTCCCAGCCAGTACAGTGTATTGGACTGAAGAGAAGCTCCTGTTTTACTCAGTTTCCAATACTGAGTTGAACTAGATATGCCCCGTTTGTGTAGGAAGCACAGTTCTTTTGTTCTGAGCTAGCTCACTGTACGTGCCCTATAGGAAACACAGTAGAGTGAAAGAATGCTGTTTTCTCTAAAACAGAGTGTTTTTCTTGCAGGGAACACTAGGGTTCAATTAAACTTCCTAAACGGAGTTGAATCACGTTGAGATTCAAGTTCTAGCAGCAAGTGTTCATTCAGGCTAAGAACAGCACACTTGTGCTTTTCTGGCCATATACAGTGCAAATAGCATTCGAGTCTGTTCCCAGCCAGTACAGTGTATTGGACTGAAGAGAAGCTCCTGTTTTACTCAGTTTCCAATACTGAGTTGAACTAGATATGCCCCGTTTGTGTAGGAAGCACAGTTCTTTTGTTCTGAGCTAGCTCACTGTACGTGCCCTATAGGAAACACAGTAGAGTGAAAGAATGCTGTTTTCTCTAAAACAGAGTGTTTTTCTTGCATGGCACACTAGGGTTCAATTAAACTTCCTAAACGGAGTTGAATCACGTTGAGATTCAAGTTCTAGCAGCAAGTGTTCATTCAGGCTAAGAACAGCACACTTGTGCTTTTCTGGCCATATACAGTGCAAATAGCGTTCGCGTCTGTTCCCAGCCAGTACAGTGTATTGGACTGAAGAGAAGCTCCTGTTTTACTCAGTTTCCAATACTGAGTTGAACTAGATATGCCCCGTTTGTGTAGGAAGCACAGTTCTTTTGTTCTGAGCTAGCTCACTGTACGTGCCCTATAGGAAACACAGTAGAGTGAAAGAATGCTGTTTTCTCTAAAACAGAGTGTTTTTCTTGCATGGCACACTAGGGTTCAATTAAACTTCCTAAACGGAGTTGAATCACGTTGAGATTCAAGTTCTAGCAGCAAGTGTTCATTCAGGCTAAGAACAGCACACTTGTGCTTTTCTGGCCATATACAGTGCAAATAGCGTTCGCGTCTGTTCCCAGCCAGTACAGTGTATTGGACTGAAGAGAAGCTCCAGTTTTACTCAGTTTCCAATACTGAGTTGAACTAGATATGCCCCGTTTGTGTAGGAAGCACAGTTCTTTTGTTCTGAGCTAGCTCACTGTACGTGCCCTATAGGAAACACAGTAGAGTGAAAGAATGCTGTTTTCTCTAAAACAGAGTGTTTTTCTTGCATGGCACACTAGGGTTCAATTAAACTTCCTAAACGGAGTTGAATCACGTTGAGATTCAAGTTCTAGCAGCAAGTGTTCATTCAGGCTAAGAACAGCACACTTGTGCTTTTCTGGCCATATACAGTGCAAATAGCATTCGCGTCTGTTCCCAGCCAGTACAGTGTATTGGACTGAAGAGAAGCTCCTGTTTTACTCAGTTTCCAATACTGAGTTGAACTAGATATGCCCCGTTTGTGTAGGAAGCACAGTTCTTTTGTTCTGAGCTAGCTCACTGTACGTGCCCTATAGGAAACACAGTAGAGTGAAAGAATGCTGTTTTCTCTAAAACAGAGTGTTTTTCTTGCAGGGCACACTAGGGTTCAATTAAACTTCCTAAACGGAGTTGAATCACTTTGAGATTCAAGTTCTAGCAGCAAGTGTTCATTCAGGCTAAGAACAGCACACTTGTGCTTTTCTGGCCATATACAGTGCAAATAGCATTCGAGTCTGTTCCCAGCCAGTACAGTGTATTGGACTGAAGAGAAGCTCCTGTTTTACTCAGTTTCCAATACTGAGTTGAACTAGATATGCCCCGTTTGTGTAGGGAGCACAGTTCTTTTGTTCTGAGCTAGCTCACTGTACGTGCCCTATAGGAAACACAGTAGAGTGAAAGAATGCTGTTTTCTCTAAAACAGAGTGTTTTTCTTGCATGGCACACTAGGGTTCAATTAAACTTCCTAAACGGAGTTGAATCACGTTGAGATTCAAGTTCTAGCAGCAAGTGTTCATTCAGGCTAAGAACAGCACACTTGTGCTTTTCTGGCCATATACAGTGCAAATAGCGTTCGCGTCTGTTCCCAGCCAGTACAGTGTATTGGACTGAAGAGAAGCTCCTGTTTTACTCAGTTTCCAATACTGAGTTGAACTAGATATGCCCCGTTTGTGTAGGAAGCACAGTTCTTTTGTTCTGAGCTAGCTCACTGTACGTGCCCTATAGGAAACACAGTAGAGTGAGAATGCTGTTTTCTCTAAAACAGAGTGTTTTTCTTGCATGGCACACTAGGGTTCAATTAAACTTCCTAAACGGAGTTGAATCACGTTGAGATTCAAGTTCTAGCAGCAAGTGTTCATTCAGGCTAAGAACAGCACACTTGTGCTTTTCTGGCCATATACAGTGCAAATAGCATTCGCGTCTGTTCCCAGCCAGTACAGTGTATTGGACTGAAGAGAAGCTCCTGTTTTACTCAGTTTCCAATACTGAGTTGAACTAGATATGCCCCGTTTGTGTAGGAAGCACAGTTCTTTTGTTCTGAGCTAGCTCACTGTACGTGCCCTATAGGAAACACAGTAGAGTGAAAGAATGCTGTTTTCTCTAAAACAGAGTGTTTTTCTTGCATGGCACACTAGGGTTCAATTAAACTTCCTAAACGGAGTTGAATCACGTTGAGATTCAAGTTCCTGCAGCAAGTGTTCATTCAGGCTAAGAACAGCACACTTGTGCTTTTCTGGCCATATACAGTGCAAATAGCGTTCGCGTCTGTTCCCAGCCAGTACAGTGTATTGGACTGAAGAGAAGCTCCTGTTTTACTCAGTTTCCAATACTGAGTTGAACTAGATATGCCCCGTTTGTGTAGGAAGCACAGTTCTTTTGTTCTGAGCTAGTTCACTGTACGTGCCCTCTAGGAAACACAGTAGAGTGAAAGAATGCTGTTTTCTCTAAAACAGAGTGTTTTTCTTGCATGGCACACTAGGGTTCAATTAAACTTCCTAAACGGAGTTGAATCAGGTTGAGATTCAAGTTCTAGCAGCAAGTGTTCATTCAGGCTAAGAACAGCACACTTGTGCTTTTCTGGCCATATACAGTGCAAATAGCATTCGCGTCTGTTCCCAGCCAGTACAGTGTATTGGACTGAAGAGAAGCTCCTGTTTTACTCAGTTTCCAATACTGAGTTGAACTAGATATGCCCCGTTTGTGTAGGAAGCACAGTTCTTTTGTTCTGAGCTAGCTCACTGTACGTGCCCTATAGGAAACACAGTAGAGTGAAAGAATGCTGTTTTCTCTAAAACAGAGTGTTTTTCTTGCAGGGCACACTAGGGTTCAATTAAACTTCCTAAACGGAGTTGAATCACGTTGAGATTCAAGTTCTAGCAGCAAGTGTTCATTCAGGCTAAGAACAGCACACTTGTGCTTTTCTGGCCATATACAGTGCAAATAGCATTCGCGTCTGTTCCCAGCCAGTACAGTGTATTGGACTGAAGAGAAGCTCCTGTTTTACTCAGTTTCCAATACTGAGTTGAACTAGATATGCCCCGTTTGTGTAGGAAGCACAGTTCTTTTGTTCTGAGCTAGCTCACTGTACGTGCCCTATAGGAAACACAGTAGAGTGAAAGAATGCTGTTTTCTCTAAAACAGAGTGTTTTTCTTGCATGGCACACTAGGGTTCAATTAAACTTCCTAAACGGAGTTGAATCACGTTGAGATTCAAGTTCTAGCAGCAAGTGTTCATTCAGGCTAAGAACAGCACACTTGTGCTTTTCTGGCCATATACAGTGCAAATAGCGTTCGCGTCTGTTCCCAGCCAGTACAGTGTATTGGACTGAAGAGAAGCTCCAGTTTTACTCAGTTTCCAATACTGAGTTGAACTAGATATGCCCCGTTTGTGTAGGAAGCACAGTTCTTTTGTTCTGAGCTAGCTCACTGTACGTGCCCTATAGGAAACACAGTAGAGTGAAAGAATGCTGTTTTCTCTAAAACAGAGTGTTTTTCTTGCATGGCACACTAGGGTTCAATTAAACTTCCTAAACGGAGTTGAATCACGTTGAGATTCAAGTTCTAGCAGCAAGTGTTCATTCAGGCTAAGAACAGCACACTTGTGCTTTTCTGGCCATATACAGTGCAAATAGCATTCGCGTCTGTTCCCAGCCAGTACAGTGTATTGGACTGAAGAGAAGCTCCTGTTTTACTCAGTTTCCAATACTGAGTTGAACTAGATATGCCCCGTTTGTGTAGGAAGCACAGTTCTTTTGTTCTGAGCTAGCTCACTGTACGTGCCCTATAGGAAACACAGTAGAGTGAAAGAATGCTGTTTTCTCTAAAACAGAGTGTTTTTCTTGCAGGGAACACTAGGGTTCAATTAAACTTCCTAAACGGAGTTGAATCACGTTGAGATTCAAGTTCTAGCAGCAAGTGTTCATTCAGGCTAAGAACAGCACACTTGTGCTTTTCTGGCCATATACAGTGCAAATAGCATTCGAGTCTGTTCCCAGCCAGTACAGTGTATTGGACTGAAGAGAAGCTCCTGTTTTACTCAGTTTCCAATACTGAGTTGAACTAGATATGCCCCGTTTGTGTAGGGAGCACAGTTCTTTTGTTCTGAGCTAGCTCACTGTACGTGCCCTATAGGAAACACAGTAGAGTGAAAGAATGCTGTTTTCTCTAAAACAGAGTGTTTTTCTTGCATGGCACACTAGGGTTCAATTAAACTTCCTAAACGGAGTTGAATCACGTTGAGATTCAAGTTCTAGCAGCAAGTGTTCATTCAGGCTAAGAACAGCACACTTGTGCTTTTCTGGCCATATACAGTGCAAATAGCGTTCGCGTCTGTTCCCAGCCAGTACAGTGTATTGGACTGAAGAGAAGCTCCTGTTTTACTCAGTTTCCAATACTGAGTTGAACTAGATATGCCCCGTTTGTGTAGGAAGCACAGTTCTTTTGTTCTGAGCTAGCTCACTGTACGTGCCCTATAGGAAACACAGTAGAGTGAAAGAATGCTGTTTTCTCTAAAACAGAGTGTTTTTCTTGCATGGCACACTAGGGTTCAATTAAACTTCCTAAACGGAGTTGAATCACGTTGAGATTCAAGTTCTAGCAGCAAGTGTTCATTCAGGCTAAGAACAGCACACTTGTGCTTTTCTGGCCATATACAGTGCAAATAGCATTCGCGTCTGTTCCCAGCCAGTACAGTGTATTGGACTGAAGAGAAGCTCCTGTTTTACTCAGTTTCCAATACTGAGTTGAACTAGATATGCCCCGTTTGTGTAGGAAGCACAGTTCTTTTGTTCTGAGCTAGCTCACTGTACGTGCCCTATAGGAAACACAGTAGAGTGAAAGAATGCTGTTTTCTCTAAAACAGAGTGTTTTTCTTGCATGGCACACTAGGGTTCAATTAAACTTCCTAAACGGAGTTGAATCACGTTGAGATTCAAGTTCCTGCAGCAAGTGTTCATTCAGGCTAAGAACAGCACACTTGTGCTTTTCTGGCCATATACAGTGCAAATAGCGTTCGCGTCTGTTCCCAGCCAGTACAGTGTATTGGACTGAAGAGAAGCTCCTGTTTTACTCAGTTTCAAATACTGAGTTGAACTAGATATGCCCCGTTTGTGTAGGAAGCACAGTTCTTTTGTTCTGAGCTAGTTCACTGTACGTGCCCTCTAGGAAACACAGTAGAGTGAAAGAATGCTGTTTTCTCTAAAACAGAGTGTTTTGCTTGCATGGCACACTAGGGTTCAATTAAACTTCCTAAACGGAGTTGAATCAGGTTGAGATTCAAGTTCTAGCAGCAAGTGTTCATTCAGGCTAAGAACAGCACACTTGTGCTTTTCTGGCCATATACAGTGCAAATAGCATTCGCGTCTGTTCCCAGCCAGTACAGTGTATTGGACTGAAGAGAAGCTCCTGTTTTACTCAGTTTCCAATACTGAGTTGAACTAGATATGCCCCGTTTGTGTAGGAAGCACAGTTCTTTTGTTCTGAGCTAGCTCACTGTACGTGCCCTATAGGAAACACAGTAGAGTGAAAGAATGCTGTTTTCTCTAAAACAGAGTGTTTTTCTTGCATGGCACACTAGGGTTCAATTAAACTTCCTAAACGGAGTTGAATCACGTTGAGATTCAAGTTCTAGCAGCAAGTGTTCATTCAGGCTAAGAACAGCACACTTGTGCTTTTCTGGCCATATACAGTGCAAATAGCGTTCGCGTCTGTTCCCAGCCAGTACAGTGTATTGGACTGAAGAGAAGCTCCAGTTTTACTCAGTTTCCAATACTGAGTTGAACTAGATATGCCCCGTTTGTGTAGGAAGCACAGTTCTTTTGTTCTGAGCAGGCTCACTGTACGTGCCCTATAGGAAACACAGTAGAGTGAAAGAATGCTGTTTTCTCTAAAACAGAGTGTTTTTCTTGCATGGCACACTAGGGTTCAATTAAACTTCCTAAACGGAGTTGAATCACGTTGAGATTCAAGTTCTAGCAGCAAGTGTTCATTCAGGCTAAGAACAGCACACTTGTGCTTTTCTGGCCATATACAGTGCAAATAGCATTCGCGTCTGTTCCCAGCCAGTACAGTGTATTGGACTGAAGAGAAGCTCCTGTTTTACTCAGTTTCCAATACTGAGTTGAACTAGATATGCCCCGTTTGTGTAGGAAGCACAGTTCTTTTGTTCTGAGCTAGCTCACTGTACGTGCCCTATAGGAAACACAGTAGAGTGAAAGAATGCTGTTTTCTCTAAAACAGAGTGTTTTTCTTGCAGGGAACACTAGGGTTCAATTAAACTTCCTAAACGGAGTTGAATCACGTTGAGATTCAAGTTCTAGCAGCAAGTGTTCATTCAGGCTAAGAACAGCACACTTGTGCTTTTCTGGCCATATACAGTGCAAATAGCATTCGAGTCTGTTCCCAGCCAGTACAGTGTATTGGACTGAAGAGAAGCTCCTGTTTTACTCAGTTTCCAATACTGAGTTGAACTAGATATGCCCCGTTTGTGTAGGGAGCACAGTTCTTTTGTTCTGAGCTAGCTCACTGTACGTGCCCTATAGGAAACACAGTAGAGTGAAAGAATGCTGTTTTCTCTAAAACAGAGTGTTTTTCTTGCATGGCACACTAGGGTTCAATTAAACTTCCTAAACGGTGTTGAATCACGTTGAGATTCAAGTTCTAGCAGCAAGTGTTCATTCAGGCTAAGAACAGCACACTTGTGCTTTTCTGGCCATATACAGTGCAAATAGCATTCGCGTCTGTTCCCAGCCAGTACAGTGTATTGGACTGAAGAGAAGCTCCTGTTTTACTCAGTTTCCAATACTGAGTTGAACTAGATATGCCCCGTTTGTGTAGGAAGCACAGTTCTTTTGTTCTGAGCTAGCTCACTGTACGTGCCCTATAGGAAACACAGTAGAGTGAAAGAATGCTGTTTTCTCTAAAACAGAGTGTTTTTCTTGCATGGCACACTAGGGTTCAATTAAACTTCCTAAACGGAGTTGAATCACGTTGAGATTCAAGTTCTAGCAGCAAGTGTTCATTCAGGCTAAGAACAGCACACTTGTGCTTTTCTGGCCATATACAGTGCAAATAGCGTTCGCGTCTGTTCCCAGCCAGTACAGTGTATTGGACTGAAGAGAAGCTCCAGTTTTACTCAGTTTCCAATACTGAGTTGAACTAGATATGCCCCGTTTGTGTAGGAAGCACAGTTCTTTTGTTCTGAGCTAGCTCACTGTACGTGCCCTATAGGAAACACAGTAGAGTGAAAGAATGCTGTTTTCTCTAAAACAGAGTGTTTTTCTTGCATGGCACACTAGGGTTCAATTAAACTTCCTAAACGGAGTTGAATCACGTTGAGATTCAAGTTCTAGCAGCAAGTGTTCATTCAGGCTAAGAACAGCACACTTGTGCTTTTCTGGCCATATACAGTGCAAATAGCATTCGCGTCTGTTCCCAGCCAGTACAGTGTATTGGACTGAAGAGAAGCTCCTGTTTTACTCAGTTTCCAATACTGAGTTGAACTAGATATGCCCCGTTTGTGTAGGAAGCACAGTTCTTTTGTTCTGAGCTAGCTCACTGTACGTGCCCTATAGGAAACACAGTAGAGTGAAAGAATGCTGTTTTCTCTAAAACAGAGTGTTTTTCTTGCAGGGCACACTAGGGTTCAATTAAACTTCCTAAACGGAGTTGAATCACGTTGAGATTCAAGTTCTAGCAGCAAGTGTTCATTCAGGCTAAGAACAGCACACTTGTGCTTTTCTGGCCATATACAGTGCAAATAGCATTCGAGTCTGTTCCCAGCCAGTACAGTGTATTGGACTGAAGAGAAGCTCCTGTTTTACTCAGTTTCCAATACTGAGTTGAACTAGATATGCCCCGTTTGTGTAGGGAGCACAGTTCTTTTGTTCTGAGCTAGCTCACTGTACGTGCCCTATAGGAAACACAGTAGAGTGAAAGAATGCTGTTTTCTCTAAAACAGAGTGTTTTTCTTGCATGGCACACTAGGGTTCAATTAAACTTCCTAAACGGAGTTGAATCACGTTGAGATTCAAGTTCTAGCAGCAAGTGTTCATTCAGGCTAAGAACAGCACACTTGTGCTTTTCTGGCCATATACAGTGCAAATAGCGTTCGCGTCTGTTCCCAGCCAGTACAGTGTATTGGACTGAAGAGAAGCTCCTGTTTTACTCAGTTTCCAATACTGAGTTGAACTAGATATGCCCCGTTTGTGTAGGAAGCACAGTTCTTTTGTTCTGAGCTAGCTCACTGTACGTGCCCTATAGGAAACACAGTAGAGTGAGAATGCTGTTTTCTCTAAAACAGAGTGTTTTTCTTGCATGGCACACTAGGGTTCAATTAAACTTCCTAAACGGAGTTGAATCACGTTGAGATTCAAGTTCTAGCAGCAAGTGTTCATTCAGGCTAAGAACAGCACACTTGTGCTTTTCTGGCCATATACAGTGCAAATAGCATTCGCGTCTGTTCCCAGCCAGTACAGTGTATTGGACTGAAGAGAAGCTCCTGTTTTACTCAGTTTCCAATACTGAGTTGAACTAGATATGCCCCGTTTGTGTAGGAAGCACAGTTCTTTTGTTCTGAGCTAGCTCACTGTACGTGCCCTATAGGAAACACAGTAGAGTGAAAGAATGCTGTTTTCTCTAAAACAGAGTGTTTTTCTTGCATGGCACACTAGGGTTCAATTAAACTTCCTAAACGGAGTTGAATCACGTTGAGATTCAAGTTCTAGCAGCAAGTGTTCATTCAGGCTAAGAACAGCACACTTGTGCTTTTCTGGCCATATACAGTGCAAATAGCGTTCGCGTCTGTTCCCAGCCAGTACAGTGTATTGGACTGAAGAGAAGCTCCAGTTTTACTCAGTTTCCAATACTGAGTTGAACTAGATATGCCCCGTTTGTGTAGGAAGCACAGTTCTTTTGTTCTGAGCTAGCTCACTGTACGTGCCCTATAGGAAACACAGTAGAGTGAAAGAATGCTGTTTTCTCTAAAACAGAGTGTTTTTCTTGCATGGCACACTAGGGTTCAATTAAACTTCCTAAACGGAGTTGAATCACGTTGAGATTCAAGTTCTAGCAGCAAGTGTTCATTCAGGCTAAGAACAGCACACTTGTGCTTTTCTGGCCATATACAGTGCAAATAGCATTCGCGTCTGTTCCCAGCCAGTACAGTGTATTGGACTGAAGAGAAGCTCCTGTTTTACTCAGTTTCCAATACTGAGTTGAACTAGATATGCCCCGTTTGTGTAGGAAGCACAGTTCTTTTGTTCTGAGCTAGCTCACTGTACGTGCCCTATAGGAAACACAGTAGAGTGAAAGAATGCTGTTTTCTCTAAAACAGAGTGTTTTTCTTGCAGGGCACACTAGGGTTCAATTAAACTTCCTAAACGGAGTTGAATCACGTTGAGATTCAAGTTCTAGCAGCAAGTGTTCATTCAGGCTAAGAACAGCACACTTGTGCTTTTCTGGCCATATACAGTGCAAATAGCATTCGAGTCTGTTCCCAGCCAGTACAGTGTATTGGACTGAAGAGAAGCTCCTGTTTTACTCAGTTTCCAATACTGAGTTGAACTAGATATGCCCCGTTTGTGTAGGGAGCACAGTTCTTTTGTTCTGAGCTAGCTCACTGTACGTGCCCTATAGGAAACACAGTAGAGTGAAAGAATGCTGTTTTCTCTAAAACAGAGTGTTTTTCTTGCATGGCACACTAGGGTTCAATTAAACTTCCTAAACGGAGTTGAATCACGTTGAGATTCAAGTTCTAGCAGCAAGTGTTCATTCAGGCTAAGAACAGCACACTTGTGCTTTTCTGGCCATATACAGTGCAAATAGCGTTCGCGTCTGTTCCCAGCCAGTACAGTGTATTGGACTGAAGAGAAGCTCCTGTTTTACTCAGTTTCCAATACTGAGTTGAACTAGATATGCCCCGTTTGTGTAGGAAGCACAGTTCTTTTGTTCTGAGCTAGCTCACTGTACGTGCCCTATAGGAAACACAGTAGAGTGAGAATGCTGTTTTCTCTAAAACAGAGTGTTTTTCTTGCATGGAACACTAGGGTTCAATTAAACTTCCTAAACGGAGTTGAATCACGTTGAGATTCAAGTTCTAGCAGCAAGTGTTCATTCAGGCTAAGAACAGCACACTTGTGCTTTTCTGGCCATATACAGTGCAAATAGCATTCGCGTCTGTTCCCAGCCAGTACAGTGTATTGGACTGAAGAGAAGCTCCTGTTTTACTCAGTTTCCAATACTGAGTTGAACTAGATATGCCCCGTTTGTGTAGGAAGCACAGTTCTTTTGTTCTGAGCTAGCTCACTGTACGTGCCCTATAGGAAACACAGTAGAGTGAAAGAATGCTGTTTTCTCTAAAACAGAGTGTTTTTCTTGCATGGCACACTAGGGTTCAATTAAACTTCCTAAACGGAGTTGAATCACGTTGAGATTCAAGTTCCTGCAGCAAGTGTTCATTCAGGCTAAGAACAGCACACTTGTGCTTTTCTGGCCATATACAGTGCAAATAGCGTTCGCGTCTGTTCCCAGCCAGTACAGTGTATTGGACTGAAGAGAAGCTCCTGTTTTACTCAGTTTCCAATACTGAGTTGAACTAGATATGCCCCGTTTGTGTAGGAAGCACAGTTCTTTTGTTCTGAGCTAGTTCACTGTACGTGCCCTCTAGGAAACACAGTAGAGTGAAAGAATGCTGTTTTCTCTAAAACAGAGTGTTTTTCTTGCATGGCACACTAGGGTTCAATTAAACTTCCTAAACGGAGTTGAATCAGGTTGAGATTCAAGTTCTAGCAGCAAGTGTTCATTCAGGCTAAGAACAGCACACTTGTGCTTTTCTGGCCATATACAGTGCAAATAGCATTCGCGTCTGTTCCCAGCCAGTACAGTGTATTGGACTGAAGAGAAGCTCCTGTTTTACTCAGTTTCCAATACTGAGTTGAACTAGATATGCCCCGTTTGTGTAGGAAGCACAGTTCTTTTGTTCTGAGCTAGCTCACTGTACGTGCCCTATAGGAAACACAGTAGAGTGAAAGAATGCTGTTTTCTCTAAAACAGAGTGTTTTTCTTGCATGGCACACTAGGGTTCAATTAAACTTCCTAAACGGAGTTGAATCACGTTGAGATTCAAGTTCTAGCAGCAAGTGTTCATTCAGGCTAAGAACAGCACACTTGTGCTTTTCTGGCCATATACAGTGCAAATAGCATTCGCGTCTGTTCCCAGCCAGTACAGTGTATTGGACTGAAGAGAAGCTCCTGTTTTACTCAGTTTCCAATACTGAGTTGAACTAGATATGCCCCGTTTGTGTAGGAAGCACAGTTCTTTTGTTCTGAGCTAGCTCACTGTACGTGCCCTATAGGAAACACAGTAGAGTGAAAGAATGCTGTTTTCTCTAAAACAGAGTGTTTTTCTTGCATGGCACACTAGGGTTCAATTAAACTTCCTAAACGGAGTTGAATCACGTTGAGATTCAAGTTCTAGCAGCAAGTGTTCATTCAGGCTAAGAACAGCACACTTGTGCTTTTCTGGCCATATACAGTGCAAATAGCGTTCGCGTCTGTTCCCAGCCAGTACAGTGTATTGGACTGAAGAGAAGCTCCAGTTTTACTCAGTTTCCAATACTGAGTTGAACTAGATATGCCCCGTTTGTGTAGGAAGCACAGTTCTTTTGTTCTGAGCTAGCTCACTGTACGTGCCCTATAGGAAACACAGTAGAGTGAAAGAATGCTGTTTTCTCTAAAACAGAGTGTTTTTCTTGCATGGCACACTAGGGTTCAATTAAACTTCCTAAACGGAGTTGAATCACGTTGAGATTCAAGTTCTAGCAGCAAGTGTTCATTCAGGCTAAGAACAGCACACTTGTGCTTTTCTGGCCATATACAGTGCAAATAGCATTCGCGTCTGTTCCCAGCCAGTACAGTGTATTGGACTGAAGAGAAGCTCCTGTTTTACTCAGTTTCCAATACTGAGTTGAACTAGATATGCCCCGTTTGTGTAGGAAGCACAGTTCTTTTGTTCTGAGCTAGCTCACTGTACGTGCCCTATAGGAAACACAGTAGAGTGAAAGAATGCTGTTTTCTCTAAAACAGAGTGTTTTTCTTGCAGGGCACACTAGGGTTCAATTAAACTTCCTAAACGGAGTTGAATCACGTTGAGATTCAAGTTCTAGCAGCAAGTGTTCATTCAGGCTAAGAACAGCACACTTGTGCTTTTCTGGCCATATACAGTGCAAATAGCATTCGAGTCTGTTCCCAGCCAGTACAGTGTATTGGACTGAAGAGAAGCTCCTGTTTTACTCAGTTTCCAATACTGAGTTGAACTAGATATGCCCCGTTTGTGTAGGGAGCACAGTTCTTTTGTTCTGAGCTAGCTCACTGTACGTGCCCTATAGGAAACACAGTAGAGTGAAAGAATGCTGTTTTCTCTAAAACAGAGTGTTTTTCTTGCATGGCACACTAGGGTTCAATTAAACTTCCTAAACGGAGTTGAATCACGTTGAGATTCAAGTTCTAGCAGCAAGTGTTCATTCAGGCTAAGAACAGCACACTTGTGCTTTTCTGGCCATATACAGTGCAAATAGCGTTCGCGTCTGTTCCCAGCCAGTACAGTGTATTGGACTGAAGAGAAGCTCCTGTTTTACTCAGTTTCCAATACTGAGTTGAACTAGATATGCCCCGTTTGTGTAGGAAGCACAGTTCTTTTGTTCTGAGCTAGCTCACTGTACGTGCCCTATAGGAAACACAGTAGAGTGAGAATGCTGTTTTCTCTAAAACAGAGTGTTTTTCTTGCATGGCACACTAGGGTTCAATTAAACTTCCTAAACGGAGTTGAATCACGTTGAGATTCAAGTTCTAGCAGCAAGTGTTCATTCAGGCTAAGAACAGCACACTTGTGCTTTTCTGGCCATATACAGTGCAAATAGCATTCGCGTCTGTTCCCAGCCAGTACAGTGTATTGGACTGAAGAGAAGCTCCTGTTTTACTCAGTTTCCAATACTGAGTTGAACTAGATATGCCCCGTTTGTGTAGGAAGCACAGTTCTTTTGTTCTGAGCTAGCTCACTGTACGTGCCCTATAGGAAACACAGTAGAGTGAAAGAATGCTGTTTTCTCTAAAACAGAGTGTTTTTCTTGCATGGCACACTAGGGTTCAATTAAACTTCCTAAACGGAGTTGAATCACGTTGAGATTCAAGTTCCTGCAGCAAGTGTTCATTCAGGCTAAGAACAGCACACTTGTGCTTTTCTGGCCATATACAGTGCAAATAGCGTTCGCGTCTGTTCCCAGCCAGTACAGTGTATTGGACTGAAGAGAAGCTCCTGTTTTACTCAGTTTCCAATACTGAGTTGAACTAGATATGCCCCGTTTGTGTAGGAAGCACAGTTCTTTTGTTCTGAGCTAGTTCACTGTACGTGCCCTCTAGGAAACACAGTAGAGTGAAAGAATGCTGTTTTCTCTAAAACAGAGTGTTTTTCTTGCATGGCACACTAGGGTTCAATTAAACTTCCTAAACGGAGTTGAATCAGGTTGAGATTCAAGTTCTAGCAGCAAGTGTTCATTCAGGCTAAGAACAGCACACTTGTGCTTTTCTGGCCATATACAGTGCAAATAGCATTCGCGTCTGTTCCCAGCCAGTACAGTGTATTGGACTGAAGAGAAGCTCCTGTTTTACTCAGTTTCCAATACTGAGTTGAACTAGATATGCCCCGTTTGTGTAGGAAGCACAGTTCTTTTGTTCTGAGCTAGCTCACTGTACGTGCCCTATAGGAAACACAGTAGAGTGAAAGAATGCTGTTTTCTCTAAAACAGAGTGTTTTTCTTGCATGGCACACTAGGGTTCAATTAAACTTCCTAAACGGAGTTGAATCACGTTGAGATTCAAGTTCTAGCAGCAAGTGTTCATTCAGGCTAAGAACAGCACACTTGTGCTTTTCTGGCCATATACAGTGCAAATAGCATTCGCGTCTGTTCCCAGCCAGTACAGTGTATTGGACTGAAGAGAAGCTCCTGTTTTACTCAGTTTCCAATACTGAGTTGAACTAGATATGCCCCGTTTGTGTAGGAAGCACAGTTCTTTTGTTCTGAGCTAGCTCACTGTACGTGCCCTATAGGAAACACAGTAGAGTGAAAGAATGCTGTTTTCTCTAAAACAGAGTGTTTTTCTTGCATGGCACACTAGGGTTCAATTAAACTTCCTAAACGGAGTTGAATCACGTTGAGATTCAAGTTCTAGCAGCAAGTGTTCATTCAGGCTAAGAACAGCACACTTGTGCTTTTCTGGCCATACACAGTGCAAATAGCGTTCGCGTCTGTTCCCAGCCAGTACAGTGTATTGGACTGAAGAGAAGCTCCAGTTTTACTCAGTTTCCAATACTGAGTTGAACTAGATATGCCCCGTTTGTGTAGGAAGCACAGTTCTTTTGTTCTGAGCTAGCTCACTGTACGTGCCCTATAGGAAACACAGTAGAGTGAAAGAATGCTGTTTTCTCTAAAACAGAGTGTTTTTCTTGCATGGCACACTAGGGTTCAATTAAACTTCCTAAACGGAGTTGAATCACGTTGAGATTCAAGTTCTAGCAGCAAGTGTTCATTCAGGCTAAGAACAGCACACTTGTGCTTTTCTGGCCATATACAGTGCAAATAGCATTCGCGTCTGTTCCCAGCCAGTACAGTGTATTGGACTGAAGAGAAGCTCCTGTTTTACTCAGTTTCCAATACTGAGTTGAACTAGATATGCCCCGTTTGTGTAGGAAGCACAGTTCTTTTGTTCTGAGCTAGCTCACTGTACGTGCCCTATAGGAAACACAGTAGAGTGAAAGAATGCTGTTTTCTCTAAAACAGAGTGTTTTTCTTGCAGGGAACACTAGGGTTCAATTAAACTTCCTAAACGGAGTTGAATCACGTTGAGATTCAAGTTCTAGCAGCAAGTGTTCATTCAGGCTAAGAACAGCACACTTGTGCTTTTCTGGCCATATACAGTGCAAATAGCATTCGAGTCTGTTCCCAGCCAGTACAGTGTATTGGACTGAAGAGAAGCTCCTGTTTTACTCAGTTTCCAATACTGAGTTGAACTAGATATGCCCCGTTTGTGTAGGGAGCACAGTTCTTTTGTTCTGAGCTAGCTCACTGTACGTGCCCTATAGGAAACACAGTAGAGTGAAAGAATGCTGTTTTCTCTAAAACAGAGTGTTTTTCTTGCATGGCACACTAGGGTTCAATTAAACTTCCTAAACGGAGTTGAATCACGTTGAGATTCAAGTTCTAGCAGCAAGTGTTCATTCAGGCTAAGAACAGCACACTTGTGCTTTTCTGGCCATATACAGTGCAAATAGCGTTCGCGTCTGTTCCCAGCCAGTACAGTGTATTGGACTGAAGAGAAGCTCCTGTTTTACTCAGTTTCCAATACTGAGTTGAACTAGATATGCCCCGTTTGTGTAGGAAGCACAGTTCTTTTGTTCTGAGCTAGCTCACTGTACGTGCCCTATAGGAAACACAGTAGAGTGAAAGAATGCTGTTTTCTCTAAAACAGAGTGTTTTTCTTGCATGGCACACTAGGGTTCAATTAAACTTCCTAAACGGAGTTGAATCACGTTGAGATTCAAGTTCTAGCAGCAAGTGTTCATTCAGGCTAAGAACAGCACACTTGTGCTTTTCTGGCCATATACAGTGCAAATAGCATTCGCGTCTGTTCCCAGCCAGTACAGTGTATTGGACTGAAGAGAAGCTCCTGTTTTACTCAGTTTCCAATACTGAGTTGAACTAGATATGCCCCGTTTGTGTAGGAAGCACAGTTCTTTTGTTCTGAGCTAGCTCACTGTACGTGCCCTATAGGAAACACAGTAGAGTGAAAGAATGCTGTTTTCTCTAAAACAGAGTGTTTTTCTTGCATGGCACACTAGGGTTCAATTAAACTTCCTAAACGGAGTTGAATCACGTTGAGATTCAAGTTCCTGCAGCAAGTGTTCATTCAGGCTAAGAACAGCACACTTGTGCTTTTCTGGCCATATACAGTGCAAATAGCGTTCGCGTCTGTTCCCAGCCAGTACAGTGTATTGGACTGAAGAGAAGCTCCTGTTTTACTCAGTTTCCAATACTGAGTTGAACTAGATATGCCCCGTTTGTGTAGGAAGCACAGTTCTTTTGTTCTGAGCTAGTTCACTGTACGTGCCCTCTAGGAAACACAGTAGAGTGAAAGAATGCTGTTTTCTCTAAAACAGAGTGTTTTGCTTGCATGGCACACTAGGGTTCAATTAAACTTCCTAAACGGAGTTGAATCAGGTTGAGATTCAAGTTCTAGCAGCAAGTGTTCATTCAGGCTAAGAACAGCACACTTGTGCTTTTCTGGCCATATACAGTGCAAATAGCATTCGCGTCTGTTCCCAGCCAGTACAGTGTATTGGACTGAAGAGAAGCTCCTGTTTTACTCAGTTTCCAATACTGAGTTGAACTAGATATGCCCCGTTTGTGTAGGAAGCACAGTTCTTTTGTTCTGAGCTAGCTCACTGTACGTGCCCTATAGGAAACACAGTAGAGTGAAAGAATGCTGTTTTCTCTAAAACAGAGTGTTTTTCTTGCATGGCACACTAGGGTTCAATTAAACTTCCTAAACGGAGTTGAATCACGTTGAGATTCAAGTTCTAGCAGCAAGTGTTCATTCAGGCTAAGAACAGCACACTTGTGCTTTTCTGGCCATATACAGTGCAAATAGCATTCGCGTCTGTTCCCAGCCAGTACAGTGTATTGGACTGAAGAGAAGCTCCTGTTTTACTCAGTTTCCAATACTGAGTTGAACTAGATATGCCCCGTTTGTGTAGGTAGCACAGTTCTTTTGTTCTGAGCTAGCTCACTGTATGTGCCCTATAGGAAACACAGTAGAGTGAAAGAATGCTGTTTTCTCTAAAACAGAGTGTTTTTCTTGCATGGCACACTAGGGTTCAATTAAACTTCCTAAACGGAGTTGAATCACGTTGAGATTCAAGTTCTAGCAGCAAGTGTTCATTCAGGCTAAGAACAGCACACTTGTTCTTTTCTGGCCATATACAGTGCAAATAGCATTCGCGTCTGTTCCCAGCCAGTACAGTGTATTGGACTGAAGAGAAGCTCCTGTTTTACTCAGTTTCCAATACTGAGTTGAACTAGATATGCCCCGTTTGTGTAGGAAGCACAGTTCTTTTGTTCTGAGCTAGCTCACTGTACGTGCCCTATAGGAAACTCAGTAGAGTGAAAGAATGCTGTTTTCTCTAAAACAGAGTGTTTTTCTTGCATGGCACACTAGGGTTCAATTAAACTTCCTAAACGGAGTTGAATCACGTTGAGATTCAAGTTCTAGCAGCAAGTGTTCATTCAGGCTAAGAACAGCACACTTGTGCTTTTCTTGCCATATACAGTGCAAATAGCGTTCGCGTCTGTTCCCAGCCAGTACAGTGTATTGGACTGAAGAGAAGCTCCTGTTTTACTCAGTTTCCAATACTGAGTTGAACTAGATATGCCCCGTTTGTGTAGGGAGCACAGTTCTTTTGTTCTGAGCTAGCTCACTGTACGTGCCCTATAGGAAACACAGTAGAGTGAAAGAATGCTGTTTTCTCTAAAACAGAGTGTTTTTCTTGCATGGCACACTAGGGTTCAATTAAACTTCCTAAACGGAGTTGAATCACGTTGAGATTCAAGTTCTAGCAGCAAGTGTTCATTCAGGCTAAGAACAGCACACTTGTGCTTTTCTGGCCATGTACAGTGCAAATAGCATTCGCGTCTGTTCCCAGCCAGTACAGTGTATTGGACTGAAGAGAAGCTCCTGTTTTACTCAGTTTCCAATACTGAGTTGAACTAGATATGCCCCGTTTGTGTAGGAAGCACAGTTCTTTTGTTCTGAGCTAGCTCACTGTACGTGCCCTATAGGAAACACAGTAGAGTGAAAGAATGCTGTTTTCTCTAAAACAGAGTGTTTTTCTTGCATGGCACACTAGGGTTCAATTAAACTTCCTAAACGGAGTTGAATCACGTTGAGATTCAAGTTCTAGCAGCAAGTGTTCATTCAGGCTAAGAACAGCACACTTGTGCTTTTCTGGCCATATACAGTGCAAATAGCATTCGCGTCTGTTCCCAGCCAGTACAGTGTATTGGACTGAAGAGAAGCTCCTGTTTTACTCAGTTTCCAATACTGAGTTGAACTAGATATGCCCCGTTTGTGTAGGAAGCACAGTTCTTTTGTTCTGAGCTAGCTCACTGTACGTGCCCTATAGGAAACACAGTAGAGTGAAAGAATGCTGTTTTCTCTAAAACAGAGTGTTTTTCTTGCATGGCACACTAGGGTTCAATTAAACTTCCTAAACGGAGTTGAATCACGTTGAGATTCAAGTTCTAGCAGCAAGTGTTCATTCAGGCTAAGAACAGCACACTTGTGCTTTTCTGGCCATATACAGTGCAAATAGCATTCGCGTCTGTTCCCAGCCAGTACAGTGTATTGGACTGAAGAGAAGCTCCTGTTTTACTCAGTTTCCAATACTGAGTTGAACTAGATATGCCCCGTTTGTGTAGGAAGCACAGTTCTTTTGTTCTGAGCTAGCTCACTGTACGTGCCCTATAGGAAACTCAGTAGAGTGAAAGAATGCTGTTTTCTCTAAAACAGAGTGTTTTTCTTGCATGGCACACTAGGGTTCAATTAAACTTCCTAAACGGAGTTGAATCACGTTGAGATTCAAGTTCTAGCAGCAAGTGTTCATTCAGGCTAAGAACAGCACACTTGTGCTTTTCTGGCCATATACAGTGCAAATAGCGTTCGCGTCTGTTCCCAGCCAGTACAGTGTATTGGACTGAAGAGAAGCTCCTGTTTTACTCAGTTTCCAATACTGAGTTGAACTAGATATGCCCCGTTTGTGTAGGAGGCACAGTTCTTTTGTTCTGAGCTAGTTCACTGTACGTGCCCTCTAGGAAACACAGTAGAGTGAAAGAATGCTGTTTTCTCTAAAACAGAGTGTTTTTCTTGCATGGCACACTAGGGTTCAATTAAACTTCCTAAACGGAGTTGAATCACGTTGAGATTCAAGTTCTAGCAGCAAGTGTTCATTCAGGCTAAGAACAGCACACTTGTGCTTTTCTGGCCATATACAGTGCAAATAGCATTCGTGTCTGTTCCCAGCCAGTACAGTGTATTGGACTGAAGAGAAGCTCCTGTTTTACTCAGTTTCCAATACTGAGTTGAACTAGATATCCCCCGTTTGTGTAGGAAGCACAGTTCTTTTGTTCTGAGCTAGCTCACTGTACGTGCCCTATAGGAAACACAGTAGAGTGAAAGAATGCTGTTTTCTCTAAAACAGAGTGTTTTTCTTGCATGGCACACTAGGGTTCAATTAAACTTCCTAAACGGAGTTGAATCACGTTGAGATTCAAGTTCTAGCAGCAAGTGTTCATTCAGGCTAAGAACAGCACACTTGTGCTTTTCTGGCCATATACAGTGCAAATAGCATTCGCGTCTGTTCCCAGCCAGTACAGTGTATTGGACTGAAGAGAAGCTCCTGTTTTACTCAGTTTCCAATACTGAGTTGAACTAGATATGCCCCGTTTGTGTAGGGAGCACAGTTCTTTTGTTCTGAGCTAGCTCACTGTACGTGCCCTATAGGAAACACAGTAGATTGAAAGAATGCTGTTTTCTCTAAAACAGAGTGTTTTTCTTGCATGGCACACTAGGGTTCAATTAAACTTCCTAAACAGAGTTGAATCACGTTGAGATTCAAGTTCTAGCAGCAAGTGTTCATTCAGGCTAAGAACAGCACACTTGTGCTTTTCTGGCCATATACAGTGCAAATAGCATTCGCGTCTGTTCCCATCCAGTACAGTGTATTGGACTGAAGAGAAGCTCCTGTTTTACTCAGTTTCCAATACTGAGTTGAACTAGATATGCCCCGTTTGTGTAGGAAGCACAGTTCTTTTGTTCTGAGCTAGCTCACTGTACGTGCCCTATAGGAAACACAGTAGAGTGAAAGAATGCTGTTTTCTCTAAAACAGAGTGTTTTTCTTGCATGGCACACTAGGGTTCAATTAAACTTCCTAAACGGAGTTGAATCACGTTGAGATTCAAGTTCTAGCAGCAAGTGTTCATTCAGGCTAAGAACAGCACACTTGTGCTTTTCTGGCCATATACAGTGCAAATAGCATTCGCGTCTGTTCCCAGCCAGTACAGTGTATTGGACTGAAGAGAAGCTCCTGTTTTACTCAGTTTCCAATACTGAGTTGAACTAGATATGCCCCGTTTGTGTAGGAAGCACAGTTCTTTTGTTCTGAGCTAGCTCACTGTACGTGCCCTATAGGAAACACAGTAGAGTGAAAGAATGCTGTTTTCTCTAAAACAGAGTGTTTTTCTTGCATGGCACACTAGGGTTCAATTAAACTTCCTAAACAGAGTTGAATCACGTTGAGATTCAAGTTCTAGCAGCAAGTGTTCATTCAGGCTAAGAACAGCACACTTGTGCTTTTCTGGCCATATACAGTGCAAATAGCATTCGCGTCTGTTCCCAGCCAGTACAGTGTATTGGACTGAAGCGAAGCTCCTGTTTTACTCAGTTTCCAATACTGAGTTGAACTAGATATGCGCCGTTTGTGTAGGAAGCACAGTTCTTTTGTTCTGAGCTAGCTCACTGTACGTGCCCTATAGGAAACACAGTAGAGTGAAAGAATGCTGTTTTCTCTAAAACAGAGTGTTTTTCTTGCATGGCACACTAGGGTTCAATTAAACTTCCTAAACGGAGTTGAATCACGTTGAGATTCAAGTTCTAGCAGCAAGTGTTCATTCAGGCTAAGAACAGCACACTTGTTCTTTTCTGGCCATATACAGTGCAAATAGCATTCGCGTCTGTTCCCAGCCAGTACAGTGTATTGGACTGAAGAGAAGCTCCTGTTTTACTCAGTTTCCAATACTGAGTTGAACTAGATATGCCCCGTTTGTGTAGGAAGCACAGTTCTTTTGTTCTGAGCTAGCTCACTGTACGTGCCCTATAGGAAACTCAGTAGAGTGAAAGAATGCTGTTTTCTCTAAAACAGAGTGTTTTTCTTGCATGGCACACTAGGGTTCAATTAAACTTCCTAAACGGAGTTGAATCACGTTGAGATTCAAGTTCTAGCAGCAAGTGTTCATTCAGGCTAAGAACAGCACACTTGTGCTTTTCTTGCCATATATAGTGCAAATAGCGTTCGAGTCTGTTCCCAGCCAGTACAGTGTATTGGACTGAAGAGAAGCTCCTGTTTTACTCAGTTTCCAATACTGAGTTGAACTAGATATGCCCCGTTTGTGTAGGGAGCACAGTTCTTTTGTTCTGAGCTAGCTCACTGTACGTGCCCTATAGGAAACACAGTAGAGTGAAAGAATGCTGTTTTCTCTAAAACAGAGTGTTTTTCTTGCATGGCACACTAGGGTTCAATTAAACTTCCTAAACGGAGTTGAATCACGTTGAGATTCAAGTTCTAGCAGCAAGTGTTCATTCAGGCTAAGAACAGCACACTTGTGCTTTTCTGGCCATATACAGTGCAAATAGCGTTCGCGTCTGTTCCCAGCCAGTACAGTGTATTGGACTGAAGAGAAGCTCCTGTTTTACTCAGTTTCCAATACTGAGTTGAACTACATATGCCCCGTTTGTGTAGGAAGCACAGTTCTTTTGTTCTGAGCTAGCTCACTGTACGTGCCCTATAGGAAACACAGTAGAGTGAAAGAATGCTGTTTTCTCTAAAACAGAGTGTTTGTCTTGCATGGCACACTAGGGTTCAATTAAACTTCCTAAACAGAGTTGAATCACGTTGAGATTCAAGTTCTAGCAGCAAGTGTTCATTCAGGCTAAGAACAGCACACTTGTGCTTTTCTGGCCATATACAGTGCAAATAGCATTCGCGTCTGTTCCCAGCCAGTACAGTGTATTGGACTGAAGAGAAGCTCCTGTTTTACTCAGTTTCCAATACTGAGTTGAACTAGATATGCCCCGTTTGTGTAGGAAGCACAGTTCTTTTGTTCTGAGCTAGCTCACTGTACGTGCCCTATAGGAAACACAGTAGAGTGAAAGAATGCTGTTTTCTCTAAAACAGAGTGTTTTTCTTGCATGGCACACTAGGGTTCAATTAAACTTCCTAAACGGAGTTGAATCACGTTGAGATTCAAGTTCTAGCAGCAAGTGTTCATTCAGGCTAAGAACAGCACACTTGTGCTTTTCTGGCCATATACAGTGCAAATAGCATTCGCGTCTGTTCCCAGCCAGTACAGTGTATTGGACTGAAGAGAAGCTCCTGTTTTACTCAGTTTCCAATACTGAGTTGAACTAGATATGCCCCGTTTGTGTAGGGAGCACAGTTCTTTTGTTCTGAGCTAGCTCACTGTACGTGCCCTATAGGAAACACAGTAGATTGAAAGAATGCTGTTTTCTCTAAAACAGAGTGTTTTTCTTGCATGGCACACTAGGGTTCAATTAAACTTCCTAAACGGAGTTGAATCACGTTGAGATTCAAGTTCTAGCAGCAAGTGTTCATTCAGGCTAAGAACAGCACACTTGTGCTTTTCTGGCCATATACAGTGCAAATAGCATTCGCGTCTCTTCCCAGCCAGTACAGTGTATTGGACTGAAGAGAAGCTCCTGTTTTACTCAGTTTCCAATACTGAGTTGAACTAGATATGCCCCGTTTGTGTAGGAAGCACAGTTCTTTTGTTCTGAGCTAGCTCACTGTACGTGCCCTATAGGAAACACAGTAGAGTGAAAGAATGCTGTTTTCTCTAAAACGGAGTGTTTTTCTTGCATGGCACACTAGGGTTCAATTAAACTTCCTAAACGGAGTTGAATCACGTTGAGATTCAAGTTCTAGCAGCAAGTGTTCATTCAGGCTAAGAACAGCACACTTGTTCTTTTCTGGCCATATACAGTGCAAATAGCATTCGCGTCTGTTCCCAGCCAGTACAGTGTATTGGACTGAAGAGAAGCTCCTGTTTTACTCAGTTTCCAATACTGAGTTGAACTAGATATGCCCCGTTTGTGTAGGAAGCACAGTTCTTTTGTTCTGAGCTAGCTCACTGTACGTGCCCTATAGGAAACTCAGTAGAGTGAAAGAATGCTGTTTTCTCTAAAACAGAGTGTTTTTCTTGCATGGCACACTAGGGTTCAATTAAACTTCCTAAACGGAGTTGAATCACGTTGAGATTCAAGTTCTAGCAGCAAGTGTTCATTCAGGCTAAGAACAGCACACTTGTGCTTTTCTTGCCATATACAGTGCAAATAGCGTTCGCGTCTGTTCCCAGCCAGTACCGTGTATTGAACTGAAGAGAAGCTCCTGTTTTACTCAGTTTCCAATACTGAGTTGAACTAGATATGCCCCGTTTGTGTAGGGAGCACAGTTCTTTTGTTCTGAGCTAGCTCACTGTACGTGCCCTATAGGAAACACAGTAGAGTGAAAGAATGCTGTTTTCTCTAAAACAGAGTGTTTTTCTTGCATGGCACACTAGGGTTCAATTAAACTTCCTAAACGGAGTTGAATCACGTTGAGATTCAAGTTCTAGCAGCAAGTGTTCATTCAGGCTAAGAACAGCACACTTGTGCTTTTCTGGCCATATACAGTGCAAATAGCGTTCGCGTCTGTTCCCAGCCAGTACAGTGTATTGGACTGAAGAGAAGCTCCTGTTTTACTCAGTTTCCAATACTGAGTTGAACTACATATGCCCCGTTTGTGTAGGGAGCACAGTTCTTTTGTTCTGAGCTAGCTCACTGTACGTGCCCTATAGGAAACACAGTAGAGTGAAAGAATGCTGTTTTCTCTAAAACAGAGTGTTTTTCTTGCATGGCACACTAGGGTTCAATTAAACTTCCTAAACGGAGTTGAATCACGTTGAGATTCAAGTTCTAGCAGCAAGTGTTCATTCAGGCTAAGAACAGCACACTTGTGCTTTTCTGGCCATATACAGTGCAAATAGCATTCGCGTCTGTTCCCAGCCAGTACAGTGTATTGGACTGAAGAGAAGCTCCTGTTTTACTCAGTTTCCAATACTGAGTTGAACTAGATATGCCCCGTTTGTGTAGGAAGCACAGTTCTTTTGTTCTGAGCTAGCTCACTGTACGTGCCCTATAGGAAACACAGTAGAGTGAAAGAATGCTGTTTTCTCTAAAACAGAGTGTTTTTCTTGCATGGCACACTAGGGTTCAATTAAACTTCCTAAACGGAGTTGAATCACGTTGAGATTCAAGTTCTAGCAGCAAGTGTTCATTCAGGCTAAGAACAGCACACTTGTGCTTTTCTGGCCATATACAGTGCAAATAGCATTCGCGTCTGTTCCCAGCCAGTACAGTGTATTGGACTGAAGAGAAGCTCCTGTTTTACTCAGTTTCCAATACTGAGTTGAACTAGATATGCCCCGTTTGTGTAGGAAGCACAGTTCTTTTGTTCTGAGCTAGCTCACTGTACGTGCCCTATAGGAAACACAGTAAAGTGAAAGAATGCTGTTTTCTCTAAAACAGAGTGTTTTTCTTGCATGGCACACTAGGGTTCAATTAAACTTCCTAAACGGAGTTGAATCACGTTGAGATTCAAGTTCCTGCAGCAAGTGTTCATTCAGGCTAAGAACAGCACACTTGTGCTTTTCTGGCCATATACAGTGCAAATAGCGTTCGCGTCTGTTCCCAGCCAGTACAGTGTATTGGACTGAAGAGAAGCTCCTGTTTTACTCAGTTTCCAATACTGAGTTGAACTAGATATGCCCCGTTTGTGTAGGAAGCACAGTTCTTTTGTTCTGAGCTAGTTCACTGTACGTGCCCTCTAGGAAACACAGTAGAGTGAAAGAATGCTGTTTTCTCTAAAACAGAGTGTTTTTCTTGCATGGCACACTAGGGTTCAATTAAACTTCCTAAACGGAGTTGAATCACGTTGAGATTCAAGTTCTAGCAGCAAGTGTTCATTCAGGCTAAGAACAGCACACTTGTGCTTTTCTGGCCATATACAGTGCAAATAGCATTCGTGTCTGTTCCCAGCCAGTACAGTGTATTGGACTGAAGAGAAGCTCCTGTTTTACTCAGTTTCCAATACTGAGTTGAACTAGATATCCCCCGTTTGTGTAGGAAGCACAGTTCTTTTGTTCTGAGCTAGCTCACTGTACGTGCCCTATAGGAAACACAGTAGAGTGAAAGAATGCTGTTTTCTCTAAAACAGAGTGTTTTTCTTGCATGGCACACTAGGGTTCAATTAAACTTCCTAAACGGAGTTGAATCACGTTGAGATTCAAGTTCTAGCAGCAAGTGTTCATTCAGGCTAAGAACAGCACACTTGTGCTTTTCTGGCCATATACAGTGCAAATAGCATTCGCGTCTGTTCCCAGCCAGTACAGTGTATTGGACTGAAGAGAAGCTCCTGTTTTACTCAGTTTCCAATACTGAGTTGAACTAGATATGACCCGTTTGTGTAGGAAGCACAGTTCTTTTGTTCTGAGCTAGCTCACTGTACGTGCCCTATAGGAAACACAGTAGAGTGAAAGAATGCTGTTTTCTCTAAAACAGAGTGTTTTTCTTGCATGGCACACTAGGGTTCAATTAAACTTCCTAAACGGAGTTGAATCACGTTGAGATTCAAGTTCTAGCAGCAAGTGTTCATTCAGGCTAAGAACAGCACACTTGTGCTTTTCTGGCCATATACAGTGCAAATAGCATTCGCGTCTGTTCCCAGCCAGTACAGTGTATTGGACTGAAGAGAAGCTCCTGTTTTACTCAGTTTCCAATACTGAGTTGAACTAGATATGCCCCGTTTGTGTAGGAAGCACAGTTCTTTTGTTCTGAGCTAGCTCACTGTACGTGCCCTATAGGAAACACAGTAGAGTGAAAGAATGCTGTTTTCTCTAAAACAGAGTGTTTTTCTTGCATGGCACACTAGGGTTCAATTAAACTTCCTAAACGGAGTTGAATCACGTTGAGATTCAAGTTCTAGCAGCAAGTGTTCATTCAGGCTAAGAACAGCACACTTGTGCTTTTCTTGCCATATACAGTGCAAATAGCGTTCGCGTCTGTTCCCAGCCAGTACCGTGTATTGGACTGAAGAGAAGCTCCTGTTTTACTCAGTTTCCAATACTGAGTTGAACTAGATATGCCCCGTTTGTGTAGGGAGCACAGTTCTTTTGTTCTGAGCTAGCTCACTGTACGTGCCCTATAGGAAACTCAGTAGAGTGAAAGAATGCTGTTTTCTCTAAAACAGAGTGTTTTTCTTGCATGGCACACTAGGGTTCAATTAAACTTCCTAAACGGAGTTGAATCACGTTGAGATTCAAGTTCTAGCAGCAAGTGTTCATTCAGGCTAAGAACAGCACACTTGTGCTTTTCTTGCCATATACAGTGCAAATAGCGTTCGCGTCTGTTCCCAGCCAGTACCGTGTATTGGACTGAAGAGAAGCTCCTGTTTTACTCAGTTTCCAATACAGAGTTGAACTAGATATGCCCCGTTTGTGTAGGGAGCACAGTTCTTTTGTTCTGAGCTAGCTCACTGTACGTGCCCTATAGGAAACACAGTAGAGTGAAAGAATGCTGTTTTCTCTAAAACAGAGTGTTTTTCTTGCATGGCACACTAGGGTTCAATTAAACTTCCTAAACGGAGTTGAATCACGTTGAGATTCAAGTTCTAGCAGCAAGTGTTCATTCAGGCTAAGAACAGCACACTTGTGCTTTTCTGGCCATATACAGTGCAAATAGCATTCGCGTCTGTTCCCAGCCAGTACAGTGTATTGGACTGAAGAGAAGCTCCTGTTTTACTCAGTTTCCAATACTGAGTTGAACTAGATATGCCCCGTTTGTGTAGGAAGCACAGTTCTTTTGTTCTGAGCTAGCTCACTGTACGTGCCCTATAGGAAACACAGTAAAGTGAAAGAATGCTGTTTTCTCTAAAACAGAGTGTTTTTCTTGCATGGCACACTAGGGTTCAATTAAACTTCCTAAACGGAGTTGAATCACGTTGAGATTCAAGTTCCTGCAGCAAGTGTTCATTCAGGCTAAGAACAGCACACTTGTGCTTTTCTGGCCATATACAGTGCAAATAGCGTTCGCGTCTGTTCCCAGCCAGTACAGTGTATTGGACTGAAGAGAAGCTCCTGTTTTACTCAGTTTCCAATACTGAGTTGAACTAGATATGCCCCGTTTGTGTAGGAAGCACAGTTCTTTTGTTCTGAGCTAGTTCACTGTACGTGCCCTCTAGGAAACACAGTAGAGTGAAAGAATGCTGTTTTCTCTAAAACAGAGTGTTTTTCTTGCATGGCACACTAGGGTTCAATTAAACTTCCTAAACGGAGTTGAATCACGTTGAGATTCAAGTTCTAGCAGCAAGTGTTCATTCAGGCTAAGAACAGCACACTTGTGCTTTTCTGGCCATATACAGTGCAAATAGCATTCGTGTCTGTTCCCAGCCAGTACAGTGTATTGGACTGAAGAGAAGCTCCTGTTTTACTCAGTTTCCAATACTGAGTTGAACTAGATATCCCCCGTTTGTGTAGGAAGCACAGTTCTTTTGTTCTGAGCTAGCTCACTGTACGTGCCCTATAGGAAACACAGTAGAGTGAAAGAATGCTGTTTTCTCTAAAACAGAGTGTTTTTCTTGCATGGCACACTAGGGTTCAATTAAACTTCCTAAACGGAGTTGAATCACGTTGAGATTCAAGTTCTAGCAGCAAGTGTTCATTCAGGCTAAGAACAGCACACTTGTGCTTTTCTGGCCATATACAGTGCAAATAGCATTCGCGTCTGTTCCCAGCCAGTACAGTGTATTGGACTGAAGAGAAGCTCCTGTTTTACTCAGTTTCCAATACTGAGTTGAACTAGATATGACCCGTTTGTGTAGGGAGCACAGTTCTTTTGTTCTGAGCTAGCTCACTGTACGTGCCCTATAGGAAACACAGTAGATTGAAAGAATGCTGTTTTCTCTAAAACAGAGTGTTTTTCTTGCATGGCACACTAGGGTTCAATTAAACTTCCTAAACGGAGTTGAATCACGTTGAGATTCAAGTTCTAGCAGCAAGTGTTCATTCAGGCTAAGAACAGCACACTTGTGCTTTTCTGGCCATATACAGTGCAAATAGCATTCGCGTCTGTTCCCAGCCAGTACAGTGTATTGGACTGAAGAGAAGCTCCTGTTTTACTCAGTTTCCAATACTGAGTTGAACTACATATGCCCCGTTTGTGTAGGAAGCACAGTTCTTTTGTTCTGAGCTAGCTCACTGTACGTGCCCTATAGGAAACACAGTAGAGTGAAAGAATGCTGTTTTCTCTAAAACAGAGTGTTTTTCTTGCATGGCACACTAGGGTTCAATTAAACTTCCTAAACGGAGTTGAATCACGTTGAGATTCAAGTTCTAGCAGCAAGTGTTCATTCAGGCTAAGAACAGCACACTTGTGCTTTTCTGGCCATATACAGTGCAAATAGCATTCGCGTCTGTTCCCAGCCAGTACAGTGTATTGGACTGAAGAGAAGCTCCTGTTTTACTCAGTTTCCAATACTGAGTTGAACTAGATATGCCCCGTTTGTGTAGGAAGCACAGTTCTTTTGTTCTGAGCTAGCTCACTGTACGTGCCCTATAGGAAACACAGTAAAGTGAAAGAATGCTGTTTTCTCTAAAACAGAGTGTTTTTCTTGCATGGCACACTAGGGTTCAATTAAACTTCCTAAACGGAGTTGAATCACGTTGAGATTCAAGTTCCTGCAGCAAGTGTTCATTCAGGCAAAGAACAGCACACTTGTGCTTTTCTGGCCATATACAGTGCAAATAGCGTTCGCGTCTGTTCCCAGCCAGTACAGTGTTTTGGACTGAAGAGAAGCTCCTGTTTTACTCAGTTTCCAATACTGAGTTGAACTAGATATGCCCCGTTTGTGTAGGAAGCACAGTTCTTTTGTTCTGAGCTAGTTCACTGTACGTGCCCTCTAGGAAACACAGTAGAGTGAAAGAATGCTGTTTTCTCTAAAACAGAGTGTTTTTCTTGCATGGCACACTAGGGTTCAATTAAACTTCCTAAACGGAGTTGAATCACGTTGAGATTCAAGTTCTAGCAGCAAGTGTTCATTCAGGCTAAGAACAGCACACTTGTGCTTTTCTGGCCATATACAGTGCAAATAGCATTCGTGTCTGTTCCCAGCCAGTACAGTGTATTGGACTGAAGAGAAGCTCCTGTTTTACTCAGTTTCCAATACTGAGTTGAACTAGATATGCCCCGTTTGTGTAGGGAGCACAGTTCTTTTGTTCTGAGCTAGCTCACTGTACGTGCCCTATAGGAAACTCAGTAGAGTGAAAGAATGCTGTTTTCTCTAAAACAGAGTGTTTTTCTTGCATGGCACACTAGGGTTCAATTAAACTTCCTAAACGGAGTTGAATCACGTTGAGATTCAAGTTCTAGCAGCAAGTGTTCATTCAGGCTAAGAACAGCACACTTGTGCTTTTCTTGCCATATATAGTGCAAATAGCGTTCGAGTCTGTTCCCAGCCAGTACAGTGTATTGGACTGAAGAGAAGCTCCTGTTTTACTCAGTTTCCAATACTGAGTTGAACTAGATATGCCCCGTTTGTGTAGGGAGCACAGTTCTTTTGTTCTGAGCTAGCTCACTGTACGTGCCCTATAGGAAACACAGTAGAGTGAAAGAATGCTGTTTTCTCTAAAACAGAGTGTTTTTCTTGCATGGCACACTAGGGTTCAATTAAACTTCCTAAACGGAGTTGAATCACGTTGAGATTCAAGTTCTAGCAGCAAGTGTTCATTCAGGCTAAGAACAGCACACTTGTGCTTTTCTGGCCATATACAGTGCAAATAGCGTTCGCGTCTGTTCCCAGCCAGTACAGTGTATTGGACTGAAGAGAAGCTCCTGTTTTACTCAGTTTCCAATACTGAGTTGAACTACATATGCCCCGTTTGTGTAGGAAGCACAGTTCTTTTGTTCTGAGCTAGCTCACTGTACGTGCCCTATAGGAAACACAGTAGAGTGAAAGAATGCTGTTTTCTCTAAAACAGAGTGTTTTTCTTGCATGGCACACTAGGGTTCAATTAAACTTCCTAAACGGAGTTGAATCACGTTGAGATTCAAGTTCTAGCAGCAAGTGTTCATTCAGGCTAAGAACAGCACACTTGTGCTTTTCTGGCCATATACACTGCAAATAGCATTCGCGTCTGTTCCCAGCCAGTACAGTGTATTGGACTGAAGAGAAGCTCCTGTTTTACTCAGTTTCCAATACTGAGTTGAACTAGATATGCCCCGTTTGTGTAGGGAGCACAGTTCTTTTGTTCTGAGCTAGCTCACTGTACGTGCCCTATAGGAAACACAGTAGATTGAAAGAATGCTGTTTTCTCTAAAACAGAGTGTTTTTCTTGCATGGCACACTAGGGTTCAATTAAACTTCCTAAACAGAGTTGAATCACGTTGAGATTCAAGTTCTAGCAGCAAGTGTTCATTCAGGCTAAGAACAGCACACTTGTGCTTTTCTGGCCATATACAGTGCAAATAGCATTCGCGTCTGTTCCCAGCCAGTACAGTGTATTGGACTGAAGAGAAGCTCCTGTTTTACTCAGTTTCCAATACTGAGTTGAACTAGATATGCCCCGTTTGTGTAGGAAGCACAGTTCTTTTGTTCTGAGCTAGCTCACTGTACGTGCCCTATAGGAAACACAGTAGAGTGAAAGAATGCTGTTTTCTCTAAAACAGAGTGTTTTTCTTGCATGGCACACTAGGGTTCAATTAAACTTCCTAAACGGAGTTGAATCACGTTGAGATTCAAGTTCTAGCAGCAAGTATTCATTCAGGCTAAGAACAGCACACTTGTGCTTTTCTGGCCATATACAGTGCAAATAGCATTCGCGTCTGTTCCCAGCCAGTACAGTGTATTGGACTGAAGAGAAGCTCCTGTTTTACTCAGTTTCCAATACTGAGTTGAACTAGATATGCCCCGTTTGTGTAGGGAGCACAGTTCTTTTGTTCTGAGCTAGCTCACTGTACGTGCCCTATAGGAAACACAGTAGATTGAAAGAATGCTGTTTTCTCTAAAACAGAGTGTTTTTCTTGCATGGCACACTAGGGTTCAATTAAACTTCCTAAACGGAGTTGAATCACGTTGAGATTCAAGTTCTAGCAGCAAGTGTTCATTCAGGCTAAGAACAGCACACTTGTGCTTTTCTGGCCATATACAGTGCAAATAGCATTCGCGTCTCTTCCCAGCCAGTACAGTGTATTGGACTGAAGAGAAGCTCCTGTTTTACTCAGTTTCCAATACTGAGTTGAACTAGATATGCCCCGTTTGTGTAGGAAGCACAGTTCTTTTGTTCTGAGCTAGCTCACTGTACGTGCCCTATAGGAAACACAGTAGAGTGAAAGAATGCTGTTTTCTCTAAAACAGAGTGTTTTTCTTGCATGGCACACTAGGGTTCAATTAAACTTCCTAAACGGAGTTGAATCACGTTGAGATTCAAGTTCTAGCAGCAAGTGTTCATTCAGGCTAAGAACAGCACACTTGTTCTTTTCTGGCCATATACAGTGCAAATAGCATTCGCGTCTGTTCCCAGCCAGTACAGTGTATTGGACTGAAGAGAAGCTCCTGTTTTACTCAGTTTCCAATACTGAGTTGAACTAGATATGCCCCGTTTGTGTAGGAAGCACAGTTCTTTTGTTCTGAGCTAGCTCACTGTACGTGCCCTATAGGAAACTCAGTAGAGTGAAAGAATGCTGTTTTCTCTAAAACAGAGTGTTTTTCTTGCATGGCACACTAGGGTTCAATTAAACTTCCTAAACGGAGTTGAATCACGTTGAGATTCAAGTTCTAGCAGCAAGTGTTCATTCAGGCTAAGAACAGCACACTTGTGCTTTTCTTGCCATATACAGTGCAAATAGTGTTCGCGTCTGTTCCCAGCCAGTACCGTGTATTGGACTGAAGAGAAGCTCCTGTTTTACTCAGTTTCCAATACTGAGTTGAACTAGATATGCCCCGTTTGTGTAGGGAGCACAGTTCTTTTGTTCTGAGCTAGCTCACTGTACGTGCCCTATAGGAAACACAGTAGAGTGAAAGAATGCTGTTTTCTCTAAAACAGAGTGTTTTTCTTGCATGGCACACTAGGGTTCAATTAAACTTCCTAAACGGAGTTGAATCACGTTTAGATTCAAGTTCTAGCAGCAAGTGTTCATTCAGGCTAAGAACAGCACACTTGTGCTTTTCTGGCCATATACAGTGCAAATAGCGTTCGCGTCTGTTCCCAGCCAGTACAGTGTATTGGACTGAAGAGAAGCTCCTGTTTTACTCAGTTTCCAATACTGAGTTGAACTACATATGCCCCGTTTGTGTAGGAAGCACAGTTCTTTTGTTCTGAGCTAGCTCACTGTACGTGCCCTATAGGAAACACAGTAGAGTGAAAGAATGCTGTTTTCTCTAAAACAGAGTGTTTTTCTTGCATGGCACACTAGGGTTCAATTAAACTTCCTAAACAGAGTTGAATCACGTTGAGATTCATGTTCTAGCAGCAAGTGTTCATTCAGGCTAAGAACAGCACACTTGTGCTTTTCTGGCCATATACAGTGCAAATAGCATTCGCGTCTGTTCCCAGCCAGTACAGTGTATTGGACTGAAGAGAAGCTCCTGTTTTACTCAGTTTCCAATACTGAGTTGAACTAGATATGCCCCGTTTGTGTAGGGAGCACAGTTCTTTTGTTCTGAGCTAGCTCACTGTACGTGCCCTATAGCAAACACAGTAGATTGAAAGAATGCTGTTTTCTCTAAAACAGAGTGTTTTTCTTGCATGGCACACTAGGGTTCAATTAAACTTCCTAAACGGAGTTGAATCACGTTGAGATTCAAGTTCTAGCAGCAAGTGTTCATTCAGGCTAAGAACAGCACACTTGTGCTTTTCTGGCCATATACAGTGCAAATAGCATTCGCGTCTGTTCCCAGCCAGTACAGTGTATTGGACTGAAGAGAAGCTCCTGTTTTACTCAGTTTCCAATACTGAGTTGAACTAGATATGCCCCGTTTGTGTAGGAAGCACAGTTCTTTTGTTCTGAGCTAGCTCACTGTACGTGCCCTATAGGAAACACAGTAGATTGAAAGAATGCTGTTTTCTCTAAAACAGAGTGTTTTTCTTGCATGGCACACTAGGGTTCAATTAAACTTCCTAAACGGAGTTGAATCACGTTGAGATTCAAGTTCTAGCAGCAAGTGTTCATTCAGGCTAAGAACAGCACACTTGTTCTTTTCTGGCCATATACAGTGCAAATAGCATTCGCGTCTGTTCCCAGCCAGTACAGTGTATTGGACTGAAGAGAAGCTCCTGTTTTACTCAGTTTCCAATACTGAGTTGAACTAGATATGCCCCGTTTGTGTAGGAAGCACAGTTCTTTTGTTCTGAGCTAGCTCACTGTACGTGCCCTATAGGAAACTCAGTAGAGTGAAAGAATGCTGTTTTCTCTAAAACAGAGTGTTTTTCTTGCATGGCACACTAGGGTTCAATTAAACTTCCTAAACGGAGTTGAATCACGTTGAGATTCAAGTTCTAGCAGCAAGTGTTCATTCAGGCTAAGAACAGCACACTTGTGCTTTTCTTGCCATATACAGTGCAAATAGCGTTCGCGTCTGTTCCCAGCCAGTACAGTGTATTGGACTGAAGAGAAGCTCCTGTTTTACTCAGTTTCCAATACAGAGTTGAACTAGATATGCCCCGTTTGTGTAGGGAGCACAGTTCTTTTGTTCTGAGCTAGCTCACTGTACGTGCCCTATAGGAAACACAGTAGAGTGAAAGAATGCTGTTTTCTCTAAAACAGAGTGTTTTTCTTGCATGGCACACTAGGGTTCAATTAAACTTCCTAAACGGAGTTGAATCACGTTGAGATTCAAGTTCTAGCAGCAAGTGTTCATTCAGGCTAAGAACAGCACACTTGTGCTTTTCTGGCCATATACAGTGCAAATAGCATTCGCGTCTGTTCCCAGCCAGTACAGTGTATTGGACTGAAGAGAAGCTCCTGTTTTACTCAGTTTCCAATACTGAGTTGAACTAGATATGCCCCGTTTGTGTAGGAAGCACAGTTCTTTTGTTCTGAGCTAGCTCACTGTACGTGCCCTATAGGAAACACAGTAGAGTGAAAGAATGCTGTTTTCTCTAAAACAGAGTGTTTTTCTTGCATGGCACACTAGGGTTCAATTAAACTTCCTAAACGGAGTTGAATCACGTTGAGATTCAAGTTCTAGCAGCAAGTGTTCATTCAGGCTAAGAACAGCACACTTGTGCTTTTCTGGCCATATACAGTGCAAATAGCATTCGCGTCTGTTCCCAGCCAGTACAGTGTATTGGACTGAAGAGAAGCTCCTGTTTTACTCAGTTTCCAATACTGAGTTGAACTAGATATGCCCCGTTTGTGTAGGAAGCACAGTTCTTTTGTTCTGAGCTAGCTCACTGTACGTGCCCTATAGGAAACACAGTAAAGTGAAAGAATGCTGTTTTCTCTAAAACAGAGTGTTTTTCTTGCATGGCACACTAGGGTTCAATTAAACTTCCTAAACGGAGTTGAATCACGTTGAGATTCAAGTTCCTGCAGCAAGTGTTCATTCAGGCTAAGAACAGCACACTTGTGCTTTTCTGGCCATATACAGTGCAAATAGCATTCGCGTCTGTTCCCAGCCAGTACAGTGTATTGGACTGAAGAGAAGCTCCTGTTTTACTCAGTTTCCAATACTGAGTTGAACTAGATATGCCCCGTTTGTGTAGGAAGCACAGTTCTTTTGTTCTGAGCTAGTTCACTGTACGTGCCCTCTAGGAAACACAGTAGAGTGAAAGAATGCTGTTTTCTCTAAAACAGAGTGTTTTTCTTGCATGGCACACTAGGGTTCAATTAAACTTCCTAAACGGAGTTGAATCACGTTGAGATTCAAGTTCTAGCAGCAAGTGTTCATTCAGGCTAAGAACAGCACACTTGTGCTTTTCTGGCCATATACAGTGCAAATAGCATTCGTGTCTGTTCCCAGCCAGTACAGTGTATTGGACTGAAGAGAAGCTCCTGTTTTACTCAGTTTCCAATACTGAGTTGAACTAGATATCCCCCGTTTGTGTAGGAAGCACAGTTCTTTTGTTCTGAGCTAGCTCACTGTACGTGCCCTATAGGAAACACAGTAGAGTGAAAGAATGCTGTTTTCTCTAAAACAGAGTGTTTTTCTTGCATGGCACACTAGGGTTCAATTAAACTTCCTAAACGGAGTTGAATCACGTTGAGATTCAAGTTCTAGCAGCAAGTGTTCATTCAGGCTAAGAACAGCACACTTGTGCTTTTCTGGCCATATACAGTGCAAATAGCATTCGCGTCTGTTCCCAGCCAGTACAGTGTATTGGACTGAAGAGAAGCTCCTGTTTTACTCAGTTTCCAATACTGAGTTGAACTAGATATGACCCGTTTGTGTAGGGAGCACAGTTCTTTTGTTCTGAGCTAGCTCACTGTACGTGCCCTATAGGAAACACAGTAGAGTGAAAGAATGCTGTTTTCTCTAAAACAGAGTGTTTTTCTTGCATGGCACACTAGGGTTCAATTAAACTTCCTAAACGGAGTTGAATCACGTTGAGATTCAAGTTCTAGCAGCAAGTGTTCATTCAGGCTAAGAACAGCACACTTGTGCTTTTCTGGCCATATACAGTGCAAATAGCATTCGCGTCTGTTCCCAGCCAGTACAGTGTATTGGACTGAAGAGAAGCTCCTGTTTTACTCAGTTTCCAATACTGAGTTGAACTAGATATGCCCCGTTTGTGTAGGAAGCACAGTTCTTTTGTTCTGAGCTAGCTCACTGTACGTGCCCTATAGGAAACACAGTAGAGTGAAAGAATGCTGTTTTCTCTAAAACAGAGTGTTTTTCTTGCATGGCACACTAGGGTTCAATTAAACTTCCTAAACGGAGTTGAATCACGTTGAGATTCAAGTTCTAGCAGCAAGTGTTCATTCAGGCTAAGAACAGCACACTTGTGCTTTTCTGGCCATATACAGTGCAAATAGCGTTCGCGTCTGTTCCCAGCCAGTACAGTGTATTGGACTGAAGAGAAGCTCCTGTTTTACTCAGTTTCCAATACTGAGTTGAACTAGATATGCCCCGTTTGTGTAGGAAGCACAGTTCTTTTGTTCTGAGCTAGCTCACTGTACGTGCCCTATAGGAAACACAGTAAAGTGAAAGAATGCTGTTTTCTCTAAAACAGAGTGTTTTTCTTGCATGGCACACTAGGGTTCAATTAAACTTCCTAAACGGAGTTGAATCACGTTGAGATTCAAGTTCCTGCAGCAAGTGTTCATTCAGGCAAAGAACAGCACACTTGTGCTTTTCTGGCCATATACAGTGCAAATAGCGTTCGCGTCTGTTCCCAGCCAGTACAGTGTTTTGGACTGAAGAAAAGCTCCTGTTTTACTCAGTTTCCAATACTGAGTTGAACTAGATATGCCCCGTTTGTGTAGGAAGCACAGTTCTTTTGTTCTGAGCTAGTTCACTGTACGTGCCCTCTAGGAAACACAGTAGAGTGAAAGAATGCTGTTTTCTCTAAAACAGAGTGTTTTTCTTGCATGGCACACTAGGGTTCAATTAAACTTCCTAAACGGAGTTGAATCACGTTGAGATTCAAGTTCTAGCAGCAAGTGTTCATTCAGGCTAAGAACAGCACACTTGTGCTTTTCTGGCCATATACAGTGCAAATAGCATTCGTGTCTGTTCCCAGCCAGTACAGTGTATTGGACTGAAGAGAAGCTCCTGTTTTACTCAGTTTCCAATACTGAGTTGAACTAGATATCCCCCGTTTGTGTAGGAAGCACAGTTCTTTTGTTCTGAGCTAGCTCACTGTACGTGCCCTATAGGAAACACAGTAGAGTGAAAGAATGCTGTTTTCTCTAAAACAGAGTGTTTTTCTTGCATGGCACACTAGGGTTCAATTAAACTTCCTAAACGGAGTTGAATCACGTTGAGATTCAAGTTCTAGCAGCAAGTGTTCATTCAGGCTAAGAACAGCACACTTGTGCTTTTCTGGCCATATACAGTGCAAATAGCATTCGCGTCTGTTCCCAGCCAGTACAGTGTATTGGACTGAAGAGAAGCTCCTGTTTTACTCAGTTTCCAATACTGAGTTGAACTAGATATGCCCCGTTTGTGTAGGGAGCACAGTTCTTTTGTTCTGAGCTAGCTCACTGTACGTGCCCTATAGCAAACACAGTAGATTGAAAGAATGCTGTTTTCTCTAAAACAGAGTGTTTTTCTTGCATGGAACACTAGGGTTCAATTAAACTTCCTAAACAGAGTTGAATCACGTTGAGATTCAAGTTCTAGCAGTAAGTGTTCATTCAGGCTAAGAACAGCACACTTGTGCTTTTCTGGCCATATACAGTGCAAATAGCATTCGCGTCTGTTCCCAGCCAGTACAGTGTATTGGACTGAAGAGAAGCTCCTGTTTTACTCAGTTTCCAATACTGAGTTGAACTAGATATGCCCCGTTTGTGTAGGAAGCACAGTTCTTTTGTTCTGAGCTAGCTCACTGTACGTGCCCTATAGGAAACACAGTAGAGTGAAAGAATGCTGTTTTCTCTAAAACAGAGTGTTTTTCTTGCATGGCACACTAGGGTTCAATTAAACTTCCTAAACGGAGTTGAATCACGTTGAGATTCAAGTACTAGCAGCAAGTGTTCATTCAGGCTAAGAACAGCACACTTGTGCTTTTCTGGCCATATACAGTGCAAATAGCGTTCGCGTCTGTTCCCAGCCAGTACAGTGTATTGGACTGAAGAGAAGCTCCTGTTTTACTCAGTTTCCAATACTGAGTTGAACTACATATGCCCCGTTTGTGTAGGAAGCACAGTTCTTTTGTTCTGAGCTAGCTCACTGTATGTGCCCTCTAGGAAACACAGTAGAGTGAAAGAATGCTGTTTTCTCTAAAACAGAGTGTTTTTCTTGCATGGCACACTAGGGTTCAATTAAACTTCCTAAACGGAGTTGAATCACGTTGAGATTCAAGTTCTAGCAGCAAGTGTTCATTCAGGCTAAGAACAGCACACTTGTGCTTTTCTGGCCATATACAGTGCAAATAGCATTCGCGTCTGTTCCCAGCCAGTACAGTGTATTGGACTGAAGAGAAGCTCCTGTTTTACTCAGTTTCCAATACTGAGTTGAACTAGATATGCCCCGTTTGTGTAGGAAGCACAGTTCTTTTGTTCTGAGCTAGCTCACTGTACGTGCCCTATAGGAAACACAGTAGAGTGAAAGAATGCTGTTTTCTCTAAAACAGAGTGTTTTTCTTGCATGGCACACTAGGGTTCAATTAAACTTCCTAAACGGAGTTGAATCACGTTGAGATTCAAGTTCTAGCAGCAAGTGTTCATTCAGGCTAAGAACAGCACACTTGTGCTTTTCTGGCCATATACTGTGCAAATAGCATTCGCGTCTGTTCCCAGCCAGTACAGTGTATTGGACTGAAGAGAAGCTCCTGTTTTACTCAGTTTCCAATACTGAGTTGAACTAGATATGCCCCGTTTGTGTAGGAAGCACAGTTCTTTTGTTCTGAGCTAGCTCACTGTACGTGCCCTATAGGAAACACAGTAAAGTGAAAGAATGCTGTTTTCTCTAAAACAGAGTGTTTTTCTTGCATGGCACACTAGGGTTCAATTAAACTTCCTAAACGGAGTTGAATCACGTTGAGATTCAAGTTCCTGCAGCAAGTGTTCATTCAGGCTAAGAACAGCACACTTGTGCTTTTCTGGCCATATACAGTGCAAATAGCGTTCGCGTCTGTTCCCAGCCAGTACAGTGTATTGGACTGAAGAGAAGCTCCTGTTTTACTCAGTTTCCAATACTGAGTTGAACTAGATATGCCCCGTTTGTGTAGGAAGCACAGTTCTTTTGTTCTGAGCTAGTTCACTGTACGTGCCCTCTAGGAAACACAGTAGAGTGAAAGAATGCTGTTTTCTCTAAAACAGAGTGTTTTTCTTGCATGGCACACTAGGGTTCAATTAAACTTCCTAAACGGAGTTGAATCACGTTGAGATTCAAGTTCTAGCAGCAAGTGTTCATTCAGGCTAAGAACAGCACACTTGTGCTTTTCTGGCCATATACAGTGCAAATAGCATTCGTGTCTGTTCCCAGCCAGTACAGTGTATTGGACTGAAGAGAAGCTCCTGTTTTACTCAGTTTCCAATACTGAGTTGAACTAGATATCCCCCGTTTGTGTAGGAAGCACAGTTCTTTTGTTCTGAGCTAGCTCACTGTACGTGCCCTATAGGAAACACAGTAGAGTGAAAGAATGCTGTTTTCTCTAAAACAGAGTGTTTTTCTTGCATGGCACACTAGGGTTCAATTAAACTTCCTAAACGGAGTTGAATCACGTTGAGATTCAAGTTCTAGCAGCAAGTGTTCATTCAGGCTAAGAACAGCACACTTGTGCTTTTCTGGCCATATACAGTGCAAATAGCATTCGCGTCTGTTCCCAGCCAGTACAGTGTATTGGACTGAAGAGAAGCTCCTGTTTTACTCAGTTTCCAATACTGAGTTGAACTAGATATGACCCGTTTGTGTAGGGAGCACAGTTCTTTTGTTCTGAGCTAGCTCACTGTACGTGCCCTATAGGAAACACAGTAGAGTGAAAGAATGCTGTTTTCTCTAAAACAGAGTGTTTTTCTTGCATGGCACACTAGGGTTCAATTAAACTTCCTAAACGGAGTTGAATCACGTTGAGATTCAAGTTCTAGCAGCAAGTGTTCATTCAGGCTAAGAACAGCACACTTGTGCTTTTCTGGCCATATACAGTGCAAATAGCATTCGCGTCTGTTCCCAGCCAGTACAGTGTATTGGACTGAAGAGAAGCTCCTGTTTTACTCAGTTTCCAATACTGAGTTGAACTAGATATGCCCCGTTTGTGTAGGAAGCACAGTTCTTTTGTTCTGAGCTAGCTCACTGTACGTGCCCTATAGGAAACACAGTAGAGTGAAAGAATGCTGTTTTCTCTAAAACAGAGTGTTTTTCTTGCATGGCACACTAGGGTTCAATTAAACTTCCTAAACGGAGTTGAATCACGTTGAGATTCAAGTTCTAGCAGCAAGTGTTCATTCAGGCTAAGAACAGCACACTTGTGCTTTTCTGGCCATATACAGTGCAAATAGCGTTCGCGTCTGTTCCCAGCCAGTACAGTGTATTGGACTGAAGAGAAGCTCCTGTTTTACTCAGTTTCCAATACTGAGTTGAACTAGATATGCCCCGTTTGTGTAGGAAGCACAGTTCTTTTGTTCTGAGCTAGCTCACTGTACGTGCCCTATAGGAAACACAGTAAAGTGAAAGAATGCTGTTTTCTCTAAAACAGAGTGTTTTTCTTGCATGGCACACTAGGGTTCAATTAAACTTCCTAAACGGAGTTGAATCACGTTGAGATTCAAGTTCCTGCAGCAAGTGTTCATTCAGGCAAAGAACAGCACACTTGTGCTTTTCTGGCCATATACAGTGCAAATAGCGTTCGCGTCTGTTCCCAGCCAGTACAGTGTTTTGGACTGAAGAAAAGCTCCTGTTTTACTCAGTTTCCAATACTGAGTTGAACTAGATATGCCCCGTTTGTGTAGGAAGCACAGTTCTTTTGTTCTGAGCTAGTTCACTGTACGTGCCCTCTAGGAAACACAGTAGAGTGAAAGAATGCTGTTTTCTCTAAAACAGAGTGTTTTTCTTGCATGGCACACTAGGGTTCAATTAAACTTCCTAAACGGAGTTGAATCACGTTGAGATTCAAGTTCTAGCAGCAAGTGTTCATTCAGGCTAAGAACAGCACACTTGTGCTTTTCTGGCCATATACAGTGCAAATAGCATTCGTGTCTGTTCCCAGCCAGTACAGTGTATTGGACTGAAGAGAAGCTCCTGTTTTACTCAGTTTCCAATACTGAGTTGAACTAGATATCCCCCGTTTGTGTAGGAAGCACAGTTCTTTTGTTCTGAGCTAGCTCACTGTACGTGCCCTATAGGAAACACAGTAGAGTGAAAGAATGCTGTTTTCTCTAAAACAGAGTGTTTTTCTTGCATGGCACACTAGGGTTCAATTAAACTTCCTAAACGGAGTTGAATCACGTTGAGATTCAAGTTCTAGCAGCAAGTGTTCATTCAGGCTAAGAACAGCACACTTGTGCTTTTCTGGCCATATACAGTGCAAATAGCATTCGCGTCTGTTCCCAGCCAGTACAGTGTATTGGACTGAAGAGAAGCTCCTGTTTTACTCAGTTTCCAATACTGAGTTGAACTAGATATGCCCCGTTTGTGTAGGAAGCACAGTTCTTTTGTTCTGAGCTAGCTCACTGTACGTGCCCTATAGGAAACACAGTAGAGTGAAAGAATGCTGTTTTCTCTAAAACAGAGTGTTTTTCTTGCATGGCACACTAGGGTTCAATTAAACTTCCTAAACGGAGTTGAATCACGTTGAGATTCAAGTTCTAGCAGCAAGTGTTCATTTCAGGCTAAGAACAGCACACTTGTTCTTTTCTGGCCATATACAGTGCAAATAGCATTCGCGTCTGTTCCCAGCCAGTACAGTGTATTGGACTGAAGAGAAGCTCCTGTTTTACTCAGTTTCCAATACTGAGTTGAACTAGATATGCCCCGTTTGTGTAGGAAGCACAGTTCTTTTGTTCTGAGCTAGCTCACTGTACGTGCCCTATAGGAAACACAGTAGAGTGAAAGAATGCTGTTTTCTCTAAAACAGAGTGTTTTTCTTGCATGGCACACTAGGGTTCAATTAAACTTCCTAAACGGAGTTGAATCACGTTGAGATTCAAGTACTAGCAGCAAGTGTTCATTCAGGCTAAGAACAGCACACTTGTGCTTTTCTGGCCATATACAGTGCAAATAGCGTTCGCGTCTGTTCCCAGCCAGTACAGTGTATTGGACTGAAGAGAAGCTCCTGTTTTACTCAGTTTCCAATACTGAGTTGAACTACATATGCCCCGTTTGTGTAGGAAGCACAGTTCTTTTGTTCTGAGCTAGCTCACTGTATGTGCCCTCTAGGAAACACAGTAGAGTGAAAGAATGCTGTTTTCTCTAAAACAGAGTGTTTTTCTTGCATGGCACACTAGGGTTCAATTAAACTTCCTAAACGGAGTTGAATCACGTTGAGATTCAAGTTCTAGCAGCAAGTGTTCATTCAGGCTAAGAACAGCACACTTGTGCTTTTCTGGCCATATACAGTGCAAATAGCATTCGCGTCTGTTCCCAGCCAGTACAGTGTATTGGACTGAAGAGAAGCTCCTGTTTTACTCAGTTTCCAATACTGAGTTGAACTAGATATGCCCCGTTTGTGTAGGAAGCACAGTTCTTTTGTTCTGAGCTAGCTCACTGTACGTGCCCTATAGGAAACACAGTAGAGTGAAAGAATGCTGTTTTCTCTAAAACAGAGTGTTTTTCTTGCATGGCACACTAGGGTTCAATTAAACTTCCTAAACGGAGTTGAATCACGTTGAGATTCAAGTTCTAGCAGCAAGTGTTCATTTCAGGCTAAGAACAGCACACTTGTTCTTTTCTGGCCATATACAGTGCAAATAGCATTCGCGTCTGTTCCCAGCCAGTACAGTGTATTGGACTGAAGAGAAGCTCCTGTTTTACTCAGTTTCCAATACTGAGTTGAACTAGATATGCCCCGTTTGTGTAGGAAGCACAGTTCTTTTGTTCTGAGCTAGCTCACTGTACGTGCCCTATAGGAAACACAGTAAAGTGAAAGAATGCTGTTTTCTCTAAAACAGAGTGTTTTTCTTGCATGGCACATTAGGGTTCAATTAAACTTCCTAAACGGAGTTGAATCACGTTGAGATTCAAGTTCCTGCAGCAAGTGTTCATTCAGGCTAAGAACAGCACACTTGTGCTTTTCTGGCCATATACAGTGCAAATAGCGTTCGCGTCTGTTCCAAGCCAGTACAGTGTATTGGACTGAAGAGAAGCTCCTGTTTTACTCAGTTTCCAATACTGAGTTGAACTAGATATGCCCCGTTTGTGTAGGAAGCACAGTTCTTTTGTTCTGAGCTAGTTCACTGTACGTGCCCTCTAGGAAACACAGTAGAGTGAAAGAATGCTGTTTTCTCTAAAACAGAGTGTTTTTCTTGCATGGCACACTAGGGTTCAATTAAACTTCCTAAACGGAGTTGAATCACGTTGAGATTCAAGTTCTAGCAGCAAGTGTTCATTCAGGCTAAGAACAGCACACTTGTGCTTTTCTGGCCATATACAGTGCAAATAGCATTCGTGTCTGTTCCCAGCCAGTACAGTGTATTGGACTGAAGAGAAGCTCCTGTTTTACTCAGTTTCCAATACTGAGTTGAACTAGATATCCCCCGTTTGTGTAGGAAGCACAGTTCTTTTGTTCTGAGCTAGCTCACTGTACGTGCCCTATAGGAAACACAGTAGAGTGAAAGAATGCTGTTTTCTCTAAAACAGAGTGTTTTTCTTGCATGGCACACTAGGGTTCAATTAAACTTCCTAAACGGAGTTGAATCACGTTGAGATTCAAGTTCTAGCAGCAAGTGTTCATTCAGGCTAAGAACAGCACACTTGTGCTTTTCTGGCCATATACAGTGCAAATAGCATTCGCGTCTGTTCCCAGCCAGTACAGTGTATTGGACTGAAGAGAAGCTCCTGTTTTACTCAGTTTCCAATACTGAGTTGAACTAGATATGCCCCGTTTGTGTAGGGAGCACAGTTCTTTTGTTCTGAGCTAGCTCACTGTACGTGCCCTATAGGAAACACAGTAGAGTGAAAGAATGCTGTTTTCTCTAAAACAGAGTGTTTTTCTTGCATGGCACACTAGGGTTCAATTAAACTTCCTAAACGGAGTTGAATCACGTTGAGATTCAAGTTCTAGCAGCAAGTGTTCATTCAGGCTAAGAACAGCACACTTGTGCTTTTCTGGCCATATACAGTGCAAATAGCATTCGCGTCTGTTCCCAGCCAGTACAGTGTATTGGACTGAAGAGAAGCTCCTGTTTTACTCAGTTTCCAATACTGAGTTGAACTAGATATGCCCCGTTTGTGTAGGAAGCACAGTTCTTTTGTTCTGAGCTAGCTCACTGTACGTGCCCTATAGGAAACACAGTAGAGTGAAAGAATGCTGTTTTCTCTAAAACAGAGTGTTTTTCTTGCATGGCACACTAGGGTTCAATTAAACTTCCTAAACGGAGTTGAATCACGTTGAGATTCAAGTTCTAGCAGCAAGTGTTCATTCAGGCTAAGAACAGCACACTTGTGCTTTTCTGGCCATATACAGTGCAAATAGCATTCGCGTCTGTTCCCAGCCAGTACAGTGTATTGGACTGAAGAGAAGCTCCTGTTTTACTCAGTTTCCAATACTGAGTTGAACTAGATATGCCCCGTTTGTGTAGGAAGCACAGTTCTTTTGTTCTGAGCTAGCTCACTGTACGTGCCCTATAGGAAACACAGTAAAGTGAAAGAATGCTGTTTTCTCTAAAACAGAGTGTTTTTCTTGCATGGCACACTAGGGTTCAATTAAACTTCCTAAACGGAGCTGAATCACGTTGAGATTCAAGTTCCTGCAGCAAGTGTTCATTCAGGCTAAGAACAGCACACTTGTGCTTTTCTGGCCATATACAGTGCAAATAGCGTTCGCGTCTGTTCCCAGCCAGTACAGTGTATTGGACTGAAGAGAAGCTCCTGTTTTACTCAGTTTGCAATACTGAGTTGAACTAGATATGCCCCGTTTGTGTAGGAAGCACAGTTCTTTTGTTCTGAGCTAGTTCACTGTACGTGCCCTCTAGGAAACACAGTAGAGTGAAAGAATGCTGTTTTCTCTAAAACAGAGTGTTTTTCTTGCATGGCACACTAGGGTTCAATTAAACTTCCTAAACGGAGTTGAATCACGTTGAGATTCAAGTTCTAGCAGCAAGTGTTCATTCAGGCTAAGAACAGCACACTTGTGCTTTTCTGGCCATATACAGTGCAAATAGCATTCGTGTCTGTTCCCAGCCAGTACAGTGTATTGGACTGAAGAGAAGCTCCTGTTTTACTCAGTTTCCAATACTGAATTGAACTAGATATCCCCCGTTTGTGTAGGAAGCACAGTTCTTTTGTTCTGAGCTAGCTCACTGTACGTGCCCTATAGGAAACACAGTAGAGTGAAAGAATGCTGTTTTCTCTAAAACAGAGTGTTTTTCTTGCATGGCACACTAGGGTTCAATTAAACTTCCTAAACGGAGTTGAATCACGTTGAGATTCAAGTTCTAGCAGCAAGTGTTCATTCAGGCTAAGAACAGCACACTTGTGCTTTTCTGGCCATATACAGTGCAAATAGCATTCGCGTCTGTTCCCAGCCAGTACAGTGTATTGGACTGAAGAGAAGCTCCTGTTTTACTCAGTTTCCAATACTGAGTTGAACTAGATATGCCCCGTTTGTGTAGGAAGCACAGTTCTTTTGTTCTGAGCTAGCTCACTGTACGTGCCCTATAGCAAACACAGTAGATTGAAAGAATGCTGTTTTCTCTAAAACAGAGTGTTTTTCTTGCATGGCACACTAGGGTTCAATTAAACTTCCTAAACGGAGTTGAATCACGTTGAGATTCAAGTTCTAGCAGCAAGTGTTCATTCAGGCTAAGAACAGCACACTTGTGCTTTTCTGGCCATATACAGTGCAAATAGCATTCGCGTCTGTTCCCAGCCAGTACAGTGTATTGGACTGAAGAGAAGCTCCTGTTTTACTCAGTTTCCAATACTGAGTTGAACTAGATATGCCCCGTTTGTGTAGGAAGCACAGTTCTTTTGTTCTGAGCTAGCTCACTGTACGTGCCCTATAGGAAACACAGTAGAGTGAAAGAATGCTGTTTTCTCTAAAACAGAGTGTTTTTCTTGCATGGCACACTAGGGTTCAATTAAACTTCCTAAACGGAGTTGAATCACGTTGAGATTCAAGTTCTAGCAGCAAGTGTTCATTCAGGCTAAGAACAGCACACTTGTGCTTTTCTGGCCATATACAGTGCAAATAGCATTCGCGTCTGTTCCCAGCCAGTACAGTGTATTGGACTGAAGAGAAGCTCCTGTTTTACTCAGTTTCCAATACTGAGTTGAACTAGATATGCCCCGTTTGTGTAGGAAGCACAGTTCTTTTGTTCTGAGCTAGCTCACTGTACGTGCCCTATAGGAAACACAGTAAAGTGAAAGAATGCTGTTTTCTCTAAAACAGAGTGTTTTTCTTGCATGGCACACTAGGGTTCAATTAAACTTCCTAAACGGAGCTGAATCACGTTGAGATTCAAGTTCCTGCAGCAAGTGTTCATTCAGGCTAAGAACAGCACACTTGTGCTTTTCTGGCCATATACAGTGCAAATAGCGTTCGCGTCTGTTCCCAGCCAGTACAGTGTATTGGACTGAAGAGAAGCTCCTGTTTTACTCAGTTTGCAATACTGAGTTGAACTAGATATGCCCCGTTTGTGTAGGAAGCACAGTTCTTTTGTTCTGAGCTAGTTCACTGTACGTGCCCTCTAGGAAACACAGTAGAGTGAAAGAATGCTGTTTTCTCTAAAACAGAGTGTTTTTCTTGCATGGCACACTAGGGTTCAATTAAACTTCCTAAACGGAGTTGAATCACGTTGAGATTCAAGTTCTAGCAGCAAGTGTTCATTCAGGCTAAGAACAGCACACTTGTGCTTTTCTGGCCATATACAGTGCAAATAGCATTCGTGTCTGTTCCCAGCCAGTACAGTGTATTGGACTGAAGAGAAGCTCCTGTTTTACTCAGTTTCCAATACTGAGTTGAACTAGATATCCCCCGTTTGTGTAGGAAGCACAGTTCTTTTGTTCTGAGCTAGCTCACTGTACGTGCCCTATAGGAAACACAGTAGAGTGAAAGAATGCTGTTTTCTCTAAAACAGAGTGTTTTTCTTGCATGGCACACTAGGGTTCAATTAAACTTCCTAAACGGAGTTGAATCACGTTGAGATTCAAGTTCTAGCAGCAAGTGTTCATTCAGGCTAAGAACAGCACACTTGTGCTTTTCTGGCCATATACAGTGCAAATAGCATTCGCGTCTGTTCCCAGCCAGTACAGTGTATTGGACTGAAGAGAAGCTCCTGTTTTACTCAGTTTCCAATACTGAGTTGAACTAGATATGCCCCGTTTGTGTAGGGAGCACAGTTCTTTTGTTCTGAGCTAGCTCACTGTACGTGCCCTATAGGAAACTCAGTAGAGTGAAAGAATGCTGTTTTCTCTAAAACAGAGTGTTTTTCTTGCATGGCACACTAGGGTTCAATTAAACTTCCTAAACGGAGTTGAATCACGTTGAGATTCAAGTTCTAGCAGCAAGTGTTCATTCAGGCTAAGAACAGCACACTTGTGCTTTTCTTGCCATATACAGTGCAAATAGCGTTCGCGTCTGTTCCCAGCCAGTACAGTGTATTGGACTGAAGAGAAGCTCCTGTTTTACTCAGTTTCCAATACTGAGTTGAACTAGATATGCCCCGTTTGTGTAGGGAGCACAGTTCTTTTGTTCTGAGCTAGCTCACTGTACGTGCCCTATAGGAAACACAGTAGAGTGAAAGAATGCTGTTTTCTCTAAAACAGAGTGTTTTTCTTGCATGGCACACTAGGGTTCAATTAAACTTCCTAAACGGAGTTGAATCACGTTGAGATTCAAGTTCTAGCAGCAAGTGTTCATTCAGGCTAAGAACAGCACACTTGTGCTTTTCTGGCCATGTACAGTGCAAATAGCATTCGCGTCTGTTCCCAGCCAGTACAGTGTATTGGACTGAAGAGAAGCTCCTGTTTTACTCAGTTTCCAATACTGAGTTGAACTAGATATGCCCCGTTTGTGTAGGAAGCACAGTTCTTTTGTTCTGAGCTAGCTCACTGTACGTGCCCTATAGGAAACACAGTAGAGTGAAAGAATGCTGTTTTCTCTAAAACAGAGTGTTTTTCTTGCATGGCACACTAGGGTTCAATTAAACTTCCTAAACGGAGTTGAATCACGTTGAGATTCAAGTTCTAGCAGCAAGTGTTCATTCAGGCTAAGAACAGCACACTTGTGCTTTTCTGGCCATATACAGTGCAAATAGCATTCGCGTCTGTTCCCAGCCAGTACAGTGTATTGGACTGAAGAGAAGCTCCTGTTTTACTCAGTTTCCAATACTGAGTTGAACTAGATATGCCCCGTTTGTGTAGGAAGCACAGTTCTTTTGTTCTGAGCTAGCTCACTGTACGTGCCCTATAGGAAACACAGTAGAGTGAAAGAATGCTGTTTTCTCTAAAACAGAGTGTTTTTCTTGCATGGCACACTAGGGTTCAATTAAACTTCCTAAACGGAGTTGAATCACGTTGAGATTCAAGTTCTAGCAGCAAGTGTTCATTCAGGCTAAGAACAGCACACTTGTGCTTTTCTGGCCATATACAGTGCAAATAGCATTCGCGTCTGTTCCCAGCCAGTACAGTGTATTGGACTGAAGAGAAGCTCCTGTTTTACTCAGTTTCCAATACTGAGTTGAACTAGATATGCCCCGTTTGTGTAGGAAGCACAGTTCTTTTGTTCTGAGCTAGCTCACTGTACGTGCCCTATAGGAAACTCAGTAGAGTGAAAGAATGCTGTTTTCTCTAAAACAGAGTGTTTTTCTTGCATGGCACACTAGGGTTCAATTAAACTTCCTAAACGGAGTTGAATCACGTTGAGATTCAAGTTCTAGCAGCAAGTGTTCATTCAGGCTAAGAACAGCACACTTGTGCTTTTCTGGCCATATACAGTGCAAATAGCGTTCGCGTCTGTTCCCAGCCAGTACAGTGTATTGGACTGAAGAGAAGCTCCTGTTTTACTCAGTTTCCAATACTGAGTTGAACTAGATATGCCCCGTTTGTGTAGGAAGCACAGTTCTTTTGTTCTGAGCTAGTTCACTGTACGTGCCCTCTAGGAAACACAGTAGAGTGAAAGAATGCTGTTTTCTCTAAAACAGAGTGTTTTTCTTGCATGGCACACTAGGGTTCAATTAAACTTCCTAAACGGAGTTGAATCACGTTGAGATTCAAGTTCTAGCAGCAAGTGTTCATTCAGGCTAAGAACAGCACACTTGTGCTTTTCTGGCCATATACAGTGCAAATAGCATTCGTGTCTGTTCCCAGCCAGTACAGTGTATTGGACTGAAGAGAAGCTCCTGTTTTACTCAGTTTCCAATACTGAGTTGAACTAGATATCCCCCGTTTGTGTAGGAAGCACAGTTCTTTTGTTCTGAGCTAGCTCACTGTACGTGCCCTATAGGAAACACAGTAGAGTGAAAGAATGCTGTTTTCTCTAAAACAGAGTGTTTTTCTTGCATGGCACACTAGGGTTCAATTAAACTTCCTAAACGGAGTTGAATCACGTTGAGATTCAAGTTCTAGCAGCAAGTGTTCATTCAGGCTAAGAACAGCACACTTGTGCTTTTCTGGCCATATACAGTGCAAATAGCATTCGCGTCTGTTCCCAGCCAGTACAGTGTATTGGACTGAAGAGAAGCTCCTGTTTTACTCAGTTTCCAATACTGAGTTGAACTAGATATGCCCCGTTTGTGTAGGGAGCACAGTTCTTTTGTTCTGAGCTAGCTCACTGTACGTGCCCTATAGGAAACACAGTAGATTGAAAGAATGCTGTTTTCTCTAAAACAGAGTGTTTTTCTTGCATGGCACACTAGGGTTCAATTAAACTTCCTAAACAGAGTTGAATCACGTTGAGATTCAAGTTCTAGCAGCAAGTGTTCATTCAGGCTAAGAACAGCACACTTGTGCTTTTCTGGCCATATACAGTGCAAATAGCATTCGCGTCTGTTCCCATCCAGTACAGTGTATTGGACTGAAGAGAAGCTCCTGTTTTACTCAGTTTCCAATACTGAGTTGAACTAGATATGCCCCGTTTGTGTAGGAAGCACAGTTCTTTTGTTCTGAGCTAGCTCACTGTACGTGCCCTATAGGAAACACAGTAGAGTGAAAGAATGCTGTTTTCTCTAAAACAGAGTGTTTTTCTTGCATGGCACACTAGGGTTCAATTAAACTTCCTAAACGGAGTTGAATCACGTTGAGATTCAAGTTCTAGCAGCAAGTGTTCATTCAGGCTAAGAACAGCACACTTGTGCTTTTCTGGCCATATACAGTGCAAATAGCATTCGCGTCTGTTCCCAGCCAGTACAGTGTATTGGACTGAAGAGAAGCTCCTGTTTTACTCAGTTTCCAATACTGAGTTGAACTAGATATGCCCCGTTTGTGTAGGAAGCACAGTTCTTTTGTTCTGAGCTAGCTCACTGTACGTGCCCTATAGGAAACACAGTAGAGTGAAAGAATGCTGTTTTCTCTAAAACAGAGTGTTTTTCTTGCATGGCACACTAGGGTTCAATTAAACTTCCTAAACAGAGTTGAATCACGTTGAGATTCAAGTTCTAGCAGCAAGTGTTCATTCAGGCTAAGAACAGCACACTTGTGCTTTTCTGGCCATATACAGTGCAAATAGCATTCGCGTCTGTTCCCAGCCAGTACAGTGTATTGGACTGAAGAGAAGCTCCTGTTTTACTCAGTTTCCAATACTGAGTTGAACTAGATATGCGCCGTTTGTGTAGGAAGCACAGTTCTTTTGTTCTGAGCTAGCTCACTGTACGTGCCCTATAGGAAACACAGTAGAGTGAAAGAATGCTGTTTTCTCTAAAACAGAGTGTTTTTCTTGCATGGCACACTAGGGTTCAATTAAACTTCCTAAACGGAGTTGAATCACGTTGAGATTCAAGTTCTAGCAGCAAGTGTTCATTCAGGCTAAGAACAGCACACTTGTTCTTTTCTGGCCATATACAGTGCAAATAGCATTCGCGTCTGTTCCCAGCCAGTACAGTGTATTGGACTGAAGAGAAGCTCCTGTTTTACTCAGTTTCCAATACTGAGTTGAACTAGATATGCCCCGTTTGTGTAGGAAGCACAGTTCTTTTGTTCTGAGCTAGCTCACTGTACGTGCCCTATAGGAAACTCAGTAGAGTGAAAGAATGCTGTTTTCTCTAAAACAGAGTGTTTTTCTTGCATGGCACACTAGGGTTCAATTAAACTTCTTAAACGGAGTTGAATCACGTTGAGATTCAAGTTCTAGCAGCAAGTGTTCATTCAGGCTAAGAACAGCACACTTGTGCTTTTCTTGCCATATATAGTGCAAATAGCGTTCGAGTCTGTTCCCAGCCAGTACAGTGTATTGGACTGAAGAGAAGCTCCTGTTTTACTCAGTTTCCAATACTGAGTTGAACTAGATATGCCCCGTTTGTGTAGGAAGCACAGTTCTTTTGTTCTGAGCTAGCTCACTGTACGTGCCCTATAGGAAACTCAGTAGAGTGAAAGAATGCTGTTTTCTCTAAAACAGAGTGTTTTTCTTGCATGGCACACTAGGGTTCAATTAAACTTCCTAAACGGAGTTGAATCACGTTGAGATTCAAGTTCTAGCAGCAAGTGTTCATTCAGGCTAAGAACAGCACACTTGTGCTTTTCTTGCCATATATAGTGCAAATAGCGTTCGAGTCTGTTCCCAGCCAGTACAGTGTATTGGACTGAAGAGAAGCTCCTGTTTTACTCAGTTTCCAATACTGAGTTGAACTAGATATGCCCCGTTTGTGTAGGGAGCACAGTTCTTTTGTTCTGAGCTAGCTCACTGTACGTGCCCTATAGGAAACACAGTAGAGTGAAAGAATGCTGTTTTCTCTAAAACAGAGTGTTTTTCTTGCATGGCACACTAGGGTTCAATTAAACTTCCTAAACGGAGTTGAATCACGTTGAGATTCAAGTTCTAGCAGCAAGTGTTCATTCAGGCTAAGAACAGCACACTTGTGCTTTTCTGGCCATATACAGTGCAAATAGCGTTCGCGTCTGTTCCCAGCCAGTACAGTGTATTGGACTGAAGAGAAGCTCCTGTTTTACTCAGTTTCCAATACTGAGTTGAACTACATATTCCCCGTTTGTGTAGGAAGCACAGTTCTTTTGTTCTGAGCTAGCTCACTGTACGTGCCCTATAGGAAACACAGTAGAGTGAAAGAATGCTGTTTTCTCTAAAACAGAGTGTTTGTCTTGCATGGCACACTAGGGTTCAATTAAACTTCCTAAACGGAGTTGAATCACGTTGAGATTCAAGTTCTAGCAGCAAGTGTTCATTCAGGCTAAGAACAGCACACTTGTGCTTTTCTGGCAATATACAGTGCAAATAGCATTCGCGTCTGTTCCCAGCCAGTACAGTGTATTGGACTGAAGAGAAGCTCCTGTTTTACTCAGTTTCCAATACTGAGTTGAACTAGATATGCCCCGTTTGTGTAGGGAGCACAGTTCTTTTGTTCTGAGCTAGCTCACTGTACGTGCCCTATAGGAAACACAGTAGATTGAAAGAATGCTGTTTTCTCTAAAACAGAGTGTTTTTCTTGCATGGCACACTAGGGTTCAATTAAACTTCCTAAACAGAGTTGAATCACGTTGAGATTCAAGTTCTAGCAGCAAGTGTTCATTCAGGCTAAGAACAGCACACTTGTGCTTTTCTGGCCATATACAGTGCAAATAGCATTCGCGTCTGTTCCCAGCCAGTACAGTGTATTGGACTGAAGAGAAGCTCCTGTTTTACTCAGTTTCCAATACTGAGTTGAACTAGATATGCCCCGTTTGTGTAGGAAGCACAGTTCTTTTGTTCTGAGCTAGCTCACTGTACGTGCCCTATAGGAAACACAGTAGAGTGAAAGAATGCTGTTTTCTCTAAAACAGAGTGTTTTTCTTGCATGGCACACTAGGGTTCAATTAAACTTCCTAAACGGAGTTGAATCACGTTGAGATTCAAGTTCTAGCAGCAAGTGTTCATTCAGGCTAAGAACAGCACACTTGTGCTTTTCTGGCCATATACAGTGCAAATAGCATTCGCGTCTGTTCCCAGCCAGTACAGTGTATTGGACTGAAGAGAAGCTCCTGTTTTACTCAGTTTCCAATACTGAGTTGAACTAGATATGCCCCGTTTGTGTAGGGAGCACAGTTCTTTTGTTCTGAGCTAGCTCACTGTACGTGCCCTATAGGAAACACAGTAGATTGAAAGAATGCTGTTTTCTCTAAAACAGAGTGTTTTTCTTGCATGGCACACTAGGGTTCAATTAAACTTCCTAAACGGAGTTGAATCACGTTGAGATTCAAGTTCTAGCAGCAAGTGTTCATTCAGGCTAAGAACAGCACACTTGTGCTTTTCTGGCCATATACAGTGCAAATAGCATTCGCGTCTCTTCCCAGCCAGTACAGTGTATTGGACTGAAGAGAAGCTCCTGTTTTACTCAGTTTCCAATACTGAGTTGAACTAGATATGCCCCGTTTGTGTAGGAAGCACAGTTCTTTTGTTCTGAGCTAGCTCACTGTACGTGCCCTATAGGAAACACAGTAGAGTGAAAGAATGCTGTTTTCTCTAAAACGGAGTGTTTTTCTTGCATGGCACACTAGGGTTCAATTAAACTTCCTAAACGGAGTTGAATCACGTTGAGATTCAAGTTCTAGCAGCAAGTGTTCATTCAGGCTAAGAACAGCACACTTGTTCTTTTCTGGCCATATACAGTGCAAATAGCATTCGCGTCTGTTCCCAGCCAGTACAGTGTATTGGACTGAAGAGAAGCTCCTGTTTTACTCAGTTTCCAATACTGAGTTGAACTAGATATGCCCCGTTTGTGTAGGAAGCACAGTTCTTTTGTTCTGAGCTAGCTCACTGTACGTGCCCTATAGGAAACTCAGTAGAGTGAAAGAATGCTGTTTTCTCTAAAACAGAGTGTTTTTCTTGCATGGCACACTAGGGTTCAATTAAACTTCCTAAACGGAGTTGAATCACGTTGAGATTCAAGTTCTAGCAGCAAGTGTTCATTCAGGCTAAGAACAGCACACTTGTGCTTTTCTTGCCATATACAGTGCAAATAGCGTTCGCGTCTGTTCCCAGCCAGTACCGTGTATTGGACTGAAGAGAAGCTCCTGTTTTACTCAGTTTCCAATACTGAGTTGAACTAGATATGCCCCGTTTGTGTAGGGAGCACAGTTCTTTTGTTCTGAGCTAGCTCACTGTACGTGCCCTATAGGAAACACAGTAGAGTGAAAGAATGCTGTTTTCTCTAAAACAGAGTGTTTTTCTTGCATGGCACACTAGGGTTCAATTAAACTTCCTAAACGGAGTTGAATCACGTTGAGATTCAAGTTCTAGCAGCAAGTGTTCATTCAGGCTAAGAACAGCACACTTGTGCTTTTCTGGCCATATACAGTGCAAATAGCGTTCGCGTCTGTTCCCAGCCAGTACAGTGTATTGGACTGAAGAGAAGCTCCTGTTTTACTCAGTTTCCAATACTGAGTTGAACTACATATGCCCCGTTTGTGTAGGAAGCACAGTTCTTTTGTTCTGAGCTAGCTCACTGTACGTGCCCTATAGGAAACACAGTAGAGTGAAAGAATGCTGTTTTCTCTAAAACAGAGTGTTTTTCTTGCATGGCACACTAGGGTTCAATTAAACTTCCTAAACGGAGTTGAATCACGTTGAGATTCAAGTTCTAGCAGCAAGTGTTCATTCAGGCTAAGAACAGCACACTTGTGCTTTTCTGGCCATATACAGTGCAAATAGCATTCGCGTCTGTTCCCAGCCAGTACAGTGTATTGGACTGAAGAGAAGCTCCTGTTTTACTCAGTTTCCAATACTGAGTTGAACTAGATATGCCCCGTTTGTGTAGGAAGCACAGTTCTTTTGTTCTGAGCTAGCTCACTGTACGTGCCCTATAGGAAACACAGTAGAGTGAAAGAATGCTGTTTTCTCTAAAACAGAGTGTTTTTCTTGCATGGCACACTAGGGTTCAATTAAACTTCCTAAACGGAGTTGAATCACGTTGAGATTCAAGTTCTAGCAGCAAGTGTTCATTCAGGCTAAGAACAGCACACTTGTGCTTTTCTGGCCATATACAGTGCAAATAGCATTCGCGTCTGTTCCCAGCCAGTACAGTGTATTGGACTGAAGAGAAGCTCCTGTTTTACTCAGTTTCCAATACTGAGTTGAACTAGATATGCCCCGTTTGTGTAGGAAGCACAGTTCTTTTGTTCTGAGCTAGCTCACTGTACGTGCCCTATAGGAAACACAGTAAAGTGAAAGAATGCTGTTTTCTCTAAAACAGAGTGTTTTTCTTGCATGGCACACTAGGGTTCAATTAAACTTCCTAAACGGAGTTGAATCACGTTGAGATTCAAGTTCCTGCAGCAAGTGTTCATTCAGGCTAAGAACAGCACACTTGTGCTTTTCTGGCCATATACAGTGCAAATAGCGTTCGCGTCTGTTCCCAGCCAGTACAGTGTATTGGACTGAAGAGAAGCTCCTGTTTTACTCAGTTTCCAATACTGAGTTGAACTAGATATGCCCCGTTTGTGTAGGAAGCACAGTTCTTTTGTTCTGAGCTAGTTCACTGTACGTGCCCTCTAGGAAACACAGTAGAGTGAAAGAATGCTGTTTTCTCTAAAACAGAGTGTTTTTCTTGCATGGCACACTAGGGTTCAATTAAACTTCCTAAACGGAGTTGAATCACGTTGAGATTCAAGTTCTAGCAGCAAGTGTTCATTCAGGCTAAGAACAGCACACTTGTGCTTTTCTGGCCATATACAGTGCAAATAGCATTCGTGTCTGTTCCCAGCCAGTACAGTGTATTGGACTGAAGAGAAGCTCCTGTTTTACTCAGTTTCCAATACTGAGTTGAACTAGATATCCCCCGTTTGTGTAGGAAGCACAGTTCTTTTGTTCTGAGCTAGCTCACTGTACGTGCCCTATAGGAAACACAGTAGAGTGAAAGAATGCTGTTTTCTCTAAAACAGAGTGTTTTTCTTGCATGGCACACTAGGGTTCAATTAAACTTCCTAAACGGAGTTGAATCACGTTGAGATTCAAGTTCTAGCAGCAAGTGTTCATTCAGGCTAAGAACAGCACACTTGTGCTTTTCTGGCCATATACAGTGCAAATAGCATTCGCGTCTGTTCCCAGCCAGTACAGTGTATTGGACTGAAGAGAAGCTCCTGTTTTACTCAGTTTCCAATACTGAGTTGAACTAGATATGACCCGTTTGTGTAGGGAGCACAGTTCTTTTGTTCTGAGCTAGCTCACTGTACGTGCCCTATAGGAAACACAGTAGAGTGAAAGAATGCTGTTTTCTCTAAAACAGAGTGTTTTTCTTGCATGGCACACTAGGGTTCAATTAAACTTCCTAAACGGAGTTGAATCACGTTGAGATTCAAGTTCTAGCAGCAAGTGTTCATTCAGGCTAAGAACAGCACACTTGTGCTTTTCTGGCCATATACAGTGCAAATAGCATTCGCGTCTGTTCCCAGCCAGTACAGTGTATTGGACTGAAGAGAAGCTCCTGTTTTACTCAGTTTCCAATACTGAGTTGAACTAGATATGCCCCGTTTGTGTAGGAAGCACAGTTCTTTTGTTCTGAGCTAGCTCACTGTACGTGCCCTATAGGAAACACAGTAGAGTGAAAGAATGCTGTTTTCTCTAAAACAGAGTGTTTTTCTTGCATGGCACACTAGGGTTCAATTAAACTTCCTAAACGGAGTTGAATCACGTTGAGATTCAAGTTCTAGCAGCAAGTGTTCATTCAGGCTAAGAACAGCACACTTGTGCTTTTCTGGCCATATACAGTGCAAATAGCGTTCGCGTCTGTTCCCAGCCAGTACAGTGTATTGGACTGAAGAGAAGCTCCTGTTTTACTCAGTTTCCAATACTGAGTTGAACTACATATGCCCCGTTTGTGTAGGAAGCACAGTTCTTTTGTTCTGAGCTAGCTCACTGTACGTGCCCTATAGGAAACACAGTAGAGTGAAAGAATGCTGTTTTCTCTAAAACAGAGTGTTTTTCTTGCATGGCACACTAGGGTTCAATTAAACTTCCTAAACGGAGTTGAATCACGTTGAGATTCAAGTTCTAGCAGCAAGTGTTCATTCAGGCTAAGAACAGCACACTTGTGCTTTTCTGGCCATATACAGTGCAAATAGCATTCGCGTCTGTTCCCAGCCAGTACAGTGTATTGGACTGAAGAGAAGCTCCTGTTTTACTCAGTTTCCAATACTGAGTTGAACTAGATATGCCCCGTTTGTGTAGGGAGCACAGTTCTTTTGTTCTGAGCTAGCTCACTGTACGTGCCCTATAGGAAACACAGTAGATTGAAAGAATGCTGTTTTCTCTAAAACAGAGTGTTTTTCTTGCATGGCACACTAGGGTTCAATTAAACTTCCTAAACAGAGTTGAATCACGTTGAGATTCAAGTTCTAGCAGCAAGTGTTCATTCAGGCTAAGAACAGCACACTTGTGCTTTTCTGGCCATATACAGTGCAAATAGCATTCGCGTCTGTTCCCAGCCAGTACAGTGTATTGGACTGAAGAGAAGCTCCTGTTTTACTCAGTTTCCAATACTGAGTTGAACTAGATATGCCCCGTTTGTGTAGGAAGCACAGTTCTTTTGTTCTGAGCTAGCTCACTGTACGTGCCCTATAGGAAACACAGTAGAGTGAAAGAATGCTGTTTTCTCTAAAACAGAGTGTTTTTCTTGCATGGCACACTAGGGTTCAATTAAACTTCCTAAACGGAGTTGAATCACGTTGAGATTCAAGTTCTAGCAGCAAGTGTTCATTCAGGCTAAGAACAGCACACTTGTGCTTTTCTGGCCATATACAGTGCAAATAGCATTCGCGTCTGTTCCCAGCCAGTACAGTGTATTGGACTGAAGAGAAGCTCCTGTTTTACTCAGTTTCCAATACTGAGATGAACTAGATATGCCCCGTTTGTGTAGGGAGCACAGTTCTTTTGTTCTGAGCTAGCTCACTGTACGTGCCCTATAGGAAACACAGTAGATTGAAAGAATGCTGTTTTCTCTAAAACAGAGTGTTTTTCTTGCATGGCACACTAGGGTTCAATTAAACTTCCTAAACGGAGTTGAATCACGTTGAGATTCAAGTTCTAGCAGCAAGTGTTCATTCAGGCTAAGAACAGCACACTTGTGCTTTTCTGGCCATATACAGTGCAAATAGCATTCGCGTCTCTTCCCAGCCAGTACAGTGTATTGGACTGAAGAGAAGCTCCTGTTTTACTCAGTTTCCAATACTGAGTTGAACTAGATATGCCCCGTTTGTGTAGGAAGCACAGTTCTTTTGTTCTGAGCTAGCTCACTGTACGTGCCCTATAGGAAACACAGTAGAGTGAAAGAATGCTGTTTTCTCTAAAACAGAGTGTTTTTCTTGCATGGCACACTAGGGTTCAATTAAACTTCCTAAACGGAGTTGAATCACGTTGAGATTCAAGTTCTAGCAGCAAGTGTTCATTCAGGCTAAGAACAGCACACTTGTTCTTTCTGGCCATATACAGTGCAAATAGCATTCGCGTCTGTTCCCAGCCAGTACAGTGTATTGGACTGAAGAGAAGCTCCTGTTTTACTCAGTTTTCAATACTGAGTTGAACTAGATATGCCCCGTTTGTGTAGGAAGCACAGTTCTTTTGTTCTGAGCTAGCTCACTGTACGTGCCCTATAGGAAACTCAGTAGAGTGAAAGAATGCTGTTTTCTCTAAAACAGAGTGTTTTTCTTGCATGGCACACTAGGGTTCAATTAAACTTCCTAAACGGAGTTGAATCACGTTGAGATTCAAGTTCTAGCAGCAAGTGTTCATTCAGGCTAAGAACAGCACACTTGTGCTTTTCTTGCCATATACAGTGCAAATAGCGTTCGCGTCTGTTCCCAGCCAGTACCGTGTATTGGACTGAAGAGAAGCTCCTGTTTTACTCAGTTTCCAATACTGAGTTGAACTAGATATGCCCCGTTTGTGTAGGGAGCACAGTTCTTTTGTTCTGAGCTAGCTCACTGTACGTGCCCTATAGGAAACACAGTAGAGTGAAAGAATGCTGTTTTCTCTAAAACAGAGTGTTTTTCTTGCATGGCACACTAGGGTTCAATTAAACTTCCTAAACGGAGTTGAATCACGTTGAGATTCAAGTTCTAGCAGCAAGTGTTCATTCAGGCTAAGAACAGCACACTTGTGCTTTTCTGGCCATATACAGTGCAAATAGCATTCGCGTCTGTTCCCAGCCAGTACAGTGTATTGGACTGAAGAGAAGCTCCTGTTTTACTCAGTTTCCAATACTGAGTTGAACTAGATATGCCCCGTTTGTGTAGGAAGCACAGTTCTTTTGTTCTGAGCTAGCTCACTGTACGTGCCCTATAGGAAACACAGTAGATTGAAAGAATGCTGTTTTCTCTAAAACAGAGTGTTTTTCTTGCATGGCACACTAGGGTTCAATTAAACTTCCTAAACGGAGTTGAATCACGTTGAGATTCAAGTTCTAGCAGCAAGTGTTCATTCAGGCTAAGAACAGCACACTTGTTCTTTTCTGGCCATATACAGTGCAAATAGCATTCGCGTCTGTTCCCAGCCAGTACAGTGTATTGGACTGAAGAGAAGCTCCTGTTTTACTCAGTTTCCAATACTGAGTTGAACTAGATATGCCCCGTTTGTGTAGGAAGCACAGTTCTTTTGTTCTGAGCTAGCTCACTGTACGTGCCCTATAGGAAACTCAGTAGAGTGAAAGAATGCTGTTTTCTCTAAAACAGAGTGTTTTTCTTGCATGGCACACTAGGGTTCAATTAAACTTCCTAAACGGAGTTGAATCACGTTGAGATTCAAGTTCTAGCAGCAAGTGTTCATTCAGGCTAAGAACAGCACACTTGTGCTTTTCTTGCCATATACAGTGCAAATAGCGTTCGCGTCTGTTCCCAGCCAGTACAGTGTATTGGACTGAAGAGAAGCTCCTGTTTTACTCAGTTTCCAATACAGAGTTGAACTAGATATGCCCCGTTTGTGTAGGGAGCACAGTTCTTTTGTTCTGAGCTAGCTCACTGTACGTGCCCTATAGGAAACACAGTAGAGTGAAAGAATGCTGTTTTCTCTAAAACAGAGTGTTTTTCTTGCATGGCACACTAGGGTTCAATTAAACTTCCTAAACGGAGTTGAATCACGTTGAGATTCAAGTTCTAGCAGCAAGTGTTCATTCAGGCTAAGAACAGCACACTTGTGCTTTTCTGGCCATATACAGTGCAAATAGCATTCGCGTCTGTTCCCAGCCAGTACAGTGTATTGGACTGAAGAGAAGCTCCTGTTTTACTCAGTTTCCAATACTGAGTTGAACTAGATATGCCCCGTTTGTGTAGGAAGCACAGTTCTTTTGTTCTGAGCTAGCTCACTGTACGTGCCCTATAGGAAACACAGTAGAGTGAAAGAATGCTGTTTTCTCTAAAACAGAGTGTTTTTCTTGCATGGCACACTAGGGTTCAATTAAACTTCCTAAACGGAGTTGAATCACGTTGAGATTCAAGTTCTAGCAGCAAGTGTTCATTCAGGCTAAGAACAGCACACTTGTGCTTTTCTGGCCATATACAGTGCAAATAGCATTCGCGTCTGTTCCCAGCCAGTACAGTGTATTGGACTGAAGAGAAGCTCCTGTTTTACTCAGTTTCCAATACTGAGTTGAACTAGATATGCCCCGTTTGTGTAGGAAGCACAGTTCTTTTGTTCTGAGCTAGCTCACTGTACGTGCCCTATAGGAAACACAGTAAAGTGAAAGAATGCTGTTTTCTCTAAAACAGAGTGTTTTTCTTGCATGGCACACTAGGGTTCAATTAAACTTCCTAAACGGAGTTGAATCACGTTGAGATTCAAGTTCCTGCAGCAAGTGTTCATTCAGGCTAAGAACAGCACACTTGTGCTTTTCTGGCCATATACAGTGCAAATAGCGTTCGCGTCTGTTCCCAGCCAGTACAGTGTATTGGACTGAAGAGAAGCTCCTGTTTTACTCAGTTTCCAATACTGAGTTGAACTAGATATGCCCCGTTTGTGTAGGAAGCACAGTTCTTTTGTTCTGAGCTAGTTCACTGTACGTGCCCTCTAGGAAACACAGTAGAGTGAAAGAATGCTGTTTTCTCTAAAACAGAGTGTTTTTCTTGCATGGCACACTAGGGTTCAATTAAACTTCCTAAACGGAGTTGAATCACGTTGAGATTCAAGTTCTAGCAGCAAGTGTTCATTCAGGCTAAGAACAGCACACTTGTGCTTTTCTGGCCATATACAGTGCAAATAGCATTCGTGTCTGTTCCCAGCCAGTACAGTGTATTGGACTGAAGAGAAGCTCCTGTTTTACTCAGTTTCCAATACTGAGTTGAACTAGATATCCCCCGTTTGTGTAGGAAGCACAGTTCTTTTGTTCTGAGCTAGCTCACTGTACGTGCCCTATAGGAAACACAGTAGAGTGAAAGAATGCTGTTTTCTCTAAAACAGAGTGTTTTTCTTGCATGGCACACTAGGGTTCAATTAAACTTCCTAAACGGAGTTGAATCACGTTGAGATTCAAGTTCTAGCAGCAAGTGTTCATTCAGGCTAAGAACAGCACACTTGTGCTTTTCTGGCCATATACAGTGCAAATAGCATTCGCGTCTGTTCCCAGCCAGTACAGTGTATTGGACTGAAGAGAAGCTCCTGTTTTACTCAGTTTCCAATACTGAGTTGAACTAGATATGACCCGTTTGTGTAGGGAGCACAGTTCTTTTGTTCTGAGCTAGCTCACTGTACGTGCCCTATAGGAAACACAGTAGAGTGAAAGAATGCTGTTTTCTCTAAAACAGAGTGTTTTTCTTGCATGGCACACTAGGGTTCAATTAAACTTCCTAAACGGAGTTGAATCACGTTGAGATTCAAGTTCTAGCAGCAAGTGTTCATTCAGGCTAAGAACAGCACACTTGTGCTTTTCTGGCCATATACAGTGCAAATAGCATTCGCGTCTGTTCCCAGCCAGTACAGTGTATTGGACTGAAGAGAAGCTCCTGTTTTACTCAGTTTCCAATACTGAGTTGAACTACATATGCCCCGTTTGTGTAGGAAGCACAGTTCTTTTGTTCTGAGCTAGCTCACTGTACGTGCCCTATAGGAAACACAGTAGAGTGAAAGAATGCTGTTTTCTCTAAAACAGAGTGTTTTTCTTGCATGGCACACTAGGGTTCAATTAAACTTCCTAAACGGAGTTGAATCACGTTGAGATTCAAGTTCTAGCAGCAAGTGTTCATTCAGGCTAAGAACAGCACACTTGTGCTTTTCTGGCCATATACAGTGCAAATAGCATTCGCGTCTGTTCCCAGCCAGTACAGTGTATTGGACTGAAGAGAAGCTCCTGTTTTACTCAGTTTCCAATACTGAGTTGAACTAGATATGCCCCGTTTGTGTAGGAAGCACAGTTCTTTTGTTCTGAGCTAGCTCACTGTACGTGCCCTATAGGAAACACAGTAAAGTGAAAGAATGCTGTTTTCTCTAAAACAGAGTGTTTTTCTTGCATGGCACACTAGGGTTCAATTAAACTTCCTAAACGGAGTTGAATCACGTTGAGATTCAAGTTCCTGCAGCAAGTGTTCATTCAGGCAAAGAACAGCACACTTGTGCTTTTCTGGCCATATACAGTGCAAATAGCGTTCGCGTCTGTTCCCAGCCAGTACAGTGTTTTGGACTGAAGAGAAGCTCCTGTTTTACTCAGTTTCCAATACTGAGTTGAACTAGATATGCCCCGTTTGTGTAGGAAGCACAGTTCTTTTGTTCTGAGCTAGTTCACTGTACGTGCCCTCTAGGAAACACAGTAGAGTGAAAGAATGCTGTTTTCTCTAAAACAGAGTGTTTTTCTTGCATGGCACACTAGGGTTCAATTAAACTTCCTAAACGGAGTTGAATCACGTTGAGATTCAAGTTCTAGCAGCAAGTGTTCATTCAGGCTAAGAACAGCACACTTGTGCTTTTCTGGCCATATACAGTGCAAATAGCATTCGTGTCTGTTCCCAGCCAGTACAGTGTATTGGACTGAAGAGAAGCTCCTGTTTTACTCAGTTTCCAATACTGAGTTGAACTAGATATGCCCCGTTTGTGTAGGGAGCACAGTTCTTTTGTTCTGAGCTAGCTCACTGTACGTGCCCTATAGGAAACTCAGTAGAGTGAAAGAATGCTGTTTTCTCTAAAACAGAGTGTTTTTCTTGCATGGCACACTAGGGTTCAATTAAACTTCCTAAACGGAGTTGAATCACGTTGAGATTCAAGTTCTAGCAGCAAGTGTTCATTCAGGCTAAGAACAGCACACTTGTGCTTTTCTTGCCATATATAGTGCAAATAGCGTTCGAGTCTGTTCCCAGCCAGTACAGTGTATTGGACTGAAGAGAAGCTCCTGTTTTACTCAGTTTCCAATACTGAGTTGAACTAGATATGCCCCGTTTGTGTAGGGAGCACAGTTCTTTTGTTCTGAGCTAGCTCACTGTACGTGCCCTATAGGAAACACAGTAGAGTGAAAGAATGCTGTTTTCTCTAAAACAGAGTGTTTTTCTTGCATGGCACACTAGGGTTCAATTAAACTTCCTAAACGGAGTTGAATCACGTTGAGATTCAAGTTCTAGCAGCAAGTGTTCATTCAGGCTAAGAACAGCACACTTGTGCTTTTCTGGCCATATACAGTGCAAATAGCGTTCGCGTCTGTTCCCAGCCAGTACAGTGTATTGGACTGAAGAGAAGCTCCTGTTTTACTCAGTTTCCAATACTGAGTTGAACTACATATGCCCCGTTTGTGTAGGAAGCACAGTTCTTTTGTTCTGAGCTAGCTCACTGTACGTGCCCTATAGGAAACACAGTAGAGTGAAAGAATGCTGTTTTCTCTAAAACAGAGTGTTTTTCTTGCATGGCACACTAGGGTTCAATTAAACTTCCTAAACGGAGTTGAATCACGTTGAGATTCAAGTTCTAGCAGCAAGTGTTCATTCAGGCTAAGAACAGCACACTTGTGCTTTTCTGGCCATATACACTGCAAATAGCATTCGCGTCTGTTCCCAGCCAGTACAGTGTATTGGACTGAAGAGAAGCTCCTGTTTTACTCAGTTTCCAATACTGAGTTGAACTAGATATGCCCCGTTTGTGTAGGGAGCACAGTTCTTTTGTTCTGAGCTAGCTCACTGTACGTGCCCTATAGGAAACACAGTAGATTGAAAGAATGCTGTTTTCTCTAAAACAGAGTGTTTTTCTTGCATGGCACACTAGGGTTCAATTAAACTTCCTAAACAGAGTTGAATCACGTTGAGATTCAAGTTCTAGCAGCAAGTGTTCATTCAGGCTAAGAACAGCACACTTGTGCTTTTCTGGCCATATACAGTGCAAATAGCATTCGCGTCTGTTCCCAGCCAGTACAGTGTATTGGACTGAAGAGAAGCTCCTGTTTTACTCAGTTTCCAATACTGAGTTGAACTAGATATGCCCCGTTTGTGTAGGAAGCACAGTTCTTTTGTTCTGAGCTAGCTCACTGTACGTGCCCTATAGGAAACACAGTAGAGTGAAAGAATGCTGTTTTCTCTAAAACAGAGTGTTTTTCTTGCATGGCACACTAGGGTTCAATTAAACTTCCTAAACGGAGTTGAATCACGTTGAGATTCAAGTTCTAGCAGCAAGTGTTCATTCAGGCTAAGAACAGCACACTTGTGCTTTTCTGGCCATATACAGTGCAAATAGCATTCGCGTCTGTTCCCAGCCAGTACAGTGTATTGGACTGAAGAGAAGCTCCTGTTTTACTTAGTTTCCAATACTGAGTTGAACTAGATATGCCCCGTTTGTGTAGGGAGCACAGTTCTTTTGTTCTGAGCTAGCTCACTGTACGTGCCCTATAGGAAACACAGTAGAGTGAAAGAATGCTGTTTTCTCTAAAACAGAGTGTTTTTCTTGCATGGCACACTAGGGTTCAATTAAACTTCCTAAACGGAGTTGAATCACGTTGAGATTCAAGTTCTAGCAGCAAGTGTTCATTCAGGCTAAGAACAGCACACTTGTGCTTTTCTGGCCATATACAGTGCAAATAGCATTCGCGTCTCTTCCCAGCCAGTACAGTGTATTGGACTGAAGAGAAGCTCCTGTTTTACTCAGTTTCCAATACTGAGTTGAACTAGATATGCCCCGTTTGTGTAGGAAGCACAGTTCTTTTGTTCTGAGCTAGCTCACTGTACGTGCCCTATAGGAAACACAGTAGAGTGAAAGAATGCTGTTTTCTCTAAAACAGAGTGTTTTTCTTGCATGGCACACTAGGGTTCAATTAAACTTCCTAAACGGAGTTGAATCACGTTGAGATTCAAGTTCTAGCAGCAAGTGTTCATTCAGGCTAAGAACAGCACACTTGTTCTTTTCTGGCCATATACAGTGCAAATAGCATTCGCGTCTGTTCCCAGCCAGTACAGTGTATTGGACTGAAGAGAAGCTCCTGTTTTACTCAGTTTCCAATACTGAGTTGAACTAGATATGCCCCGTTTGTGTAGGAAGCACAGTTCTTTTGTTCTGAGCTAGCTCACTGTACGTGCCCTATAGGAAACTCAGTAGAGTGAAAGAATGCTGTTTTCTCTAAAACAGAGTGTTTTTCTTGCATGGCACACTAGGGTTCAATTAAACTTCCTAAACGGAGTTGAATCACGTTGAGATTCAAGTTCTAGCAGCAAGTGTTCATTCAGGCTAAGAACAGCACACTTGTGCTTTTCTTGCCATATACAGTGCAAATAATGTTCGCGTCTGTTCCCAGCCAGTACCGTGTATTGGACTGAAGAGAAGCTCCTGTTTTACTCAGTTTCCAATACTGAGTTGAACTAGATATGCCCCGTTTGTGTAGGGAGCACAGTTCTTTTGTTCTGAGCTAGCTCACTGTACGTGCCCTATAGGAAACACAGTAGAGTGAAAGAATGCTGTTTTCTCTAAAACAGAGTGTTTTTCTTGCATGGCACACTAGGGTTCAATTAAACTTCCTAAACGGAGTTGAATCACGTTGAGATTCAAGTTCTAGCAGCAAGTGTTCATTCAGGCTAAGAACAGCACACTTGTGCTTTTCTGGCCATATACAGTGCAAATAGCGTTCGCGTCTGTTCCCAGCCAGTACAGTGTATTGGACTGAAGAGAAGCTCCTGTTTTACTCAGTTTCCAATACTGAGTTGAACTACATATGCCCCGTTTGTGTAGGAAGCACAGTTCTTTTGTTCTGAGCTAGCTCACTGTACGTGCCCTATAGGAAACACAGTAGAGTGAAAGAATGCTGTTTTCTCTAAAACAGAGTGTTTTTCTTGCATGGCACACTAGGGTTCAATTAAACTTCCTAAACAGAGTTGAATCACGTTGAGATTCATGTTCTAGCAGCAAGTGTTCATTCAGGCTAAGAACAGCACACTTGTGCTTTTCTGGCCATATACAGTGCAAATAGCATTCGCGTCTGTTCCCAGCCAGTACAGTGTATTGGACTGAAGAGAAGCTCCTGTTTTACTCAGTTTCCAATACTGAGTTGAACTAGATATGCCCCGTTTGTGTAGGGAGCACAGTTCTTTTGTTCTGAGCTAGCTCACTGTACGTGCCCTATAGGAAACACAGTAGATTGAAAGAATGCTGTTTTCTCTAAAACAGAGTGTTTTTCTTGCATGGCACACTAGGGTTCAATTAAACTTCCTAAACGGAGTTGAATCACGTTGAGATTCAAGTTCTAGCAGCAAGTGTTCATTCAGGCTAAGAACAGCACACTTGTGCTTTTCTGGCCATATACAGTGCAAATAGCATTCGCGTCTGTTCCCAGCCAGTACAGTGTATTGGACTGAAGAGAAGCTCCTGTTTTACTCAGTTTCCAATACTGAGTTGAACTAGATATGCCCCGTTTGTGTAGGAAGCACAGTTCTTTTGTTCTGAGCTAGCTCACTGTACGTGCCCTATAGGAAACACAGTAGATTGAAAGAATGCTGTTTTCTCTAAAACAGAGTGTTTTTCTTGCATGGCACACTAGGGTTCAATTAAACTTCCTAAACGGAGTTGAATCACGTTGAGATTCAAGTTCTAGCAGCAAGTGTTCATTCAGGCTAAGAACAGCACACTTGTTCTTTTCTGGCCATATACAGTGCAAATAGCATTCGCGTCTGTTCCCAGCCAGTACAGTGTATTGGACTGAAGAGAAGCTCCTGTTTTACTCAGTTTCCAATACTGAGTTGAACTAGATATGCCCCGTTTGTGTAGGAAGCACAGTTCTTTTGTTCTGAGCTAGCTCACTGTACGTGCCCTATAGGAAACTCAGTAGAGTGAAAGAATGCTGTTTTCTCTAAAACAGAGTGTTTTTCTTGCATGGCACACTAGGGTTCAATTAAACTTCCTAAACGGAGTTGAATCACGTTGAGATTCAAGTTCTAGCAGCAAGTGTTCATTCAGGCTAAGAACAGCACACTTGTGCTTTTCTTGCCATATACAGTGCAAATAGCGTTCGCGTCTGTTCCCAGCCAGTACAGTGTATTGGACTGAAGAGAAGCTCCTGTTTTACTCAGTTTCCAATACAGAGTTGAACTAGATATGTCCCGTTTGTGTAGGGAGCACAGTTCTTTTGTTCTGAGCTAGCTCACTGTACGTGCCCTATAGGAAACACAGTAGAGTGAAAGAATGCTGTTTTCTCTAAAACAGAGTGTTTTTCTTGCATGGCACACTAGGGTTCAATTAAACTTCCTAAACGGAGTTGAATCACGTTGAGATTCAAGTTCTAGCAGCAAGTGTTCATTCAGGCTAAGAACAGCACACTTGTGCTTTTCTGGCCATATACAGTGCAAATAGCATTCGCGTCTGTTCCCAGCCAGTACAGTGTATTGGACTGAAGAGAAGCTCCTGTTTTACTCAGTTTCCAATACTGAGTTGAACTAGATATGCCCCGTTTGTGTAGGAAGCACAGTTCTTTTGTTCTGAGCTAGCTCACTGTACGTGCCCTATAGGAAACACAGTAGAGTGAAAGAATGCTGTTTTCTCTAAAACAGAGTGTTTTTCTTGCATGGCACACTAGGGTTCAATTAAACTTCCTAAACGGAGTTGAATCACGTTGAGATTCAAGTTCTAGCAGCAAGTGTTCATTCAGGCTAAGAACAGCACACTTGTGCTTTTCTGGCCATATACAGTGCAAATAGCATTCGCGTCTGTTCCCAGCCAGTACAGTGTATTGGACTGAAGAGAAGCTCCTGTTTTACTCAGTTTCCAATACTGAGTTGAACTAGATATGCCCCGTTTGTGTAGGAAGCACAGTTCTTTTGTTCTGAGCTAGCTCACTGTACGTGCCCTATAGGAAACACAGTAAAGTGAAAGAATGCTGTTTTCTCTAAAACAGAGTGTTTTTCTTGCATGGCACACTAGGGTTCAATTAAACTTCCTAAACGGAGTTGAATCACGTTGAGATTCAAGTTCCTGCAGCAAGTGTTCATTCAGGCTAAGAACAGCACACTTGTGCTTTTCTGGCCATATACAGTGCAAATAGCGTTCGCGTCTGTTCCCAGCCAGTACAGTGTATTGGACTGAAGAGAAGCTCCTGTTTTACTCAGTTTCCAATACTGAGTTGAACTAGATATGCCCCGTTTGTGTAGGAAGCACAGTTCTTTTGTTCTGAGCTAGTTCACTGTACGTGCCCTCTAGGAAACACAGTAGAGTGAAAGAATGCTGTTTTCTCTAAAACAGAGTGTTTTTCTTGCATGGCACACTAGGGTTCAATTAAACTTCCTAAACGGAGTTGAATCACGTTGAGATTCAAGTTCTAGCAGCAAGTGTTCATTCAGGCTAAGAACAGCACACTTGTGCTTTTCTGGCCATATACAGTGCAAATAGCATTCGTGTCTGTTCCCAGCCAGTACAGTGTATTGGACTGAAGAGAAGCTCCTGTTTTACTCAGTTTCCAATACTGAGTTGAACTAGATATCCCCCGTTTGTGTAGGAAGCACAGTTCTTTTGTTCTGAGCTAGCTCACTGTACGTGCCCTATAGGAAACACAGTAGAGTGAAAGAATGCTGTTTTCTCTAAAACAGAGTGTTTTTCTTGCATGGCACACTAGGGTTCAATTAAACTTCCTAAACGGAGTTGAATCACGTTGAGATTCAAGTTCTAGCAGCAAGTGTTCATTCAGGCTAAGAACAGCACACTTGTGCTTTTCTGGCCATATACAGTGCAAATAGCATTCGCGTCTGTTCCCAGCCAGTACAGTGTATTGGACTGAAGAGAAGCTCCTGTTTTACTCAGTTTCCAATACTGAGTTGAACTAGATATGACCCGTTTGTGTAGGGAGCACAGTTCTTTTGTTCTGAGCTAGCTCACTGTACGTGCCCTATAGGAAACACAGTAGAGTGAAAGAATGCTGTTTTCTCTAAAACAGAGTGTTTTTCTTGCATGGCACACTAGGGTTCAATTAAACTTCCTAAACGGAGTTGAATCACGTTGAGATTCAAGTTCTAGCAGCAAGTGTTCATTCAGGCTAAGAACAGCACACTTGTGCTTTTCTGGCCATATACAGTGCAAATAGCATTCGCGTCTGTTCCCAGCCAGTACAGTGTATTGGACTGAAGAGAAGCTCCTGTTTTACTCAGTTTCCAATACTGAGTTGAACTAGATATGCCCCGTTTGTGTAGGAAGCACAGTTCTTTTGTTCTGAGCTAGCTCACTGTACGTGCCCTATAGGAAACACAGTAGAGTGAAAGAATGCTGTTTTCTCTAAAACAGAGTGTTTTTCTTGCATGGCACACTAGGGTTCAATTAAACTTCCTAAACGGAGTTGAATCACGTTGAGATTCAAGTTCTAGCAGCAAGTGTTCATTCAGGCTAAGAACAGCACACTTGTGCTTTTCTGGCCATATACAGTGCAAATAGCGTTCGCGTCTGTTCCCAGCCAGTACAGTGTATTGGACTGAAGAGAAGCTCCTGTTTTACTCAGTTTCCAATACTGAGTTGAACTAGATATGCCCCGTTTGTGTAGGAAGCACAGTTCTTTTGTTCTGAGCTAGCTCACTGTACGTGCCCTATAGGAAACACAGTAAAGTGAAAGAATGCTGTTTTCTCTAAAACAGAGTGTTTTTCTTGCATGGCACACTAGGGTTCAATTAAACTTCCTAAACGGAGTTGAATCACGTTGAGATTCAAGTTCCTGCAGCAAGTGTTCATTCAGGCAAAGAACAGCACACTTGTGCTTTTCTGGCCATATACAGTGCAAATAGCGTTCGCGTCTGTTCCCAGCCAGTACAGTGTTTTGGACTGAAGAAAAGCTCCTGTTTTACTCAGTTTCCAATACTGAGTTGAACTAGATATGCCCCGTTTGTGTAGGAAGCACAGTTCTTTTGTTCTGAGCTAGTTCACTGTACGTGCCCTCTAGGAAACACAGTAGAGTGAAAGAATGCTGTTTTCTCTAAAACAGAGTGTTTTTCTTGCATGGCACACTAGGGTTCAATTAAACTTCCTAAACGGAGTTGAATCACGTTGAGATTCAAGTTCTAGCAGCAAGTGTTCATTCAGGCTAAGAACAGCACACTTGTGCTTTTCTGGCCATATACAGTGCAAATAGCATTCGTGTCTGTTCCCAGCCAGTACAGTGTATTGGACTGAAGAGAAGCTCCTGTTTTACTCAGTTTCCAATACTGAGTTGAACTAGATATCCCCCGTTTGTGTAGGAAGCACAGTTCTTTTGTTCTGAGCTAGCTCACTGTACGTGCCCTATAGGAAACACAGTAGAGTGAAAGAATGCTGTTTTCTCTAAAACAGAGTGTTTTTCTTGCATGGCACACTAGGGTTCAATTAAACTTCCTAAACGGAGTTGAATCACGTTGAGATTCAAGTTCTAGCAGCAAGTGTTCATTCAGGCTAAGAACAGCACACTTGTGCTTTTCTGGCCATATACAGTGCAAATAGCATTCGCGTCTGTTCCCAGCCAGTACAGTGTATTGGACTGAAGAGAAGCTGCTGTTTTACTCAGTTTCCAATACTGAGTTGAACTAGATATGCCCCGTTTGTGTAGGGAGCACAGTTCTTTTGTTCTGAGCTAGCTCACTGTACGTGCCCTATAGCAAACACAGTAGATTGAAAGAATGCTGTTTTCTCTAAAACAGAGTGTTTTTCTTGCATGGCACACTAGGGTTCAATTAAACTTCCTAAACAGAGTTGAATCACGTTGAGATTCAAGTTCTAGCAGTAAGTGTTCATTCAGGCTAAGAACAGCACACTTGTGCTTTTCTGGCCATATACAGTGCAAATAGCATTCGCGTCTGTTCCCAGCCAGTACAGTGTATTGGACTGAAGAGAAGCTCCTGTTTTACTCAGTTTCCAATACTGAGTTGAACTAGATATGCCCCGTTTGTGTAGGAAGCACAGTTCTTTTGTTCTGAGCTAGCTCACTGTACGTGCCCTATAGGAAACACAGTAGAGTGAAAGAATGCTGTTTTCTCTAAAACAGAGTGTTTTTCTTGCATGGCACACTAGGGTTCAATTAAACTTCCTAAACGGAGTTGAATCACGTTGAGATTCAAGTACTAGCAGCAAGTGTTCATTCAGGCTAAGAACAGCACACTTGTGCTTTTCTGGCCATATACAGTGCAAATAGCGTTCGCGTCTGTTCCCAGCCAGTACAGTGTATTGGACTGAAGAGAAGCTCCTGTTTTACTCAGTTTCCAATACTGAGTTGAACTACATATGCCCCGTTTGTGTAGGAAGCACAGTTCTTTTGTTCTGAGCTAGCTCACTGTATGTGCCCTCTAGGAAACACAGTAGAGTGAAAGAATGCTGTTTTCTCTAAAACAGAGTGTTTTTCTTGCATGGCACACTAGGGTTCAATTAAACTTCCTAAACGGAGTTGAATCACGTTGAGATTCAAGTTCTAGCAGCAAGTGTTCATTCAGGCTAAGAACAGCACACTTGTGCTTTTCTGGCCATATACAGTGCAAATAGCATTCGCGTCTGTTCCCAGCCAGTACAGTGTATTGGACTGAAGAGAAGCTCCTGTTTTACTCAGTTTCCAATACTGAGTTGAACTAGATATGCCCCGTTTGTGTAGGAAGCACAGTTCTTTTGTTCTGAGCTAGCTCACTGTACGTGCCCTATAGGAAACACAGTAGAGTGAAAGAATGCTGTTTTCTCTAAAACAGAGTGTTTTTCTTGCATGGCACACTAGGGTTCAATTAAACTTCCTAAACGGAGTTGAATCACGTTGAGATTCAAGTTCTAGCAGCAAGTGTTCATTCAGGCTAAGAACAGCACACTTGTGCTTTTCTGGCCATATACAGTGCAAATAGCATTCGCGTCTGTTCCCAGCCAGTACAGTGTATTGGACTGAAGAGAAGCTCCTGTTTTACTCAGTTTCCAATACTGAGTTGAACTAGATATGCCCCGTTTGTGTAGGAAGCACAGTTCTTTTGTTCTGAGCTAGCTCACTGTACGTGCCCTATAGGAAACACAGTAAAGTGAAAGAATGCTGTTTTCTCTAAAACAGAGTGTTTTTCTTGCATGGCACACTAGGGTTCAATTAAACTTCCTAAACGGAGTTGAATCACGTTGAGATTCAAGTTCCTGCAGCAAGTGTTCATTCAGGCTAAGAACAGCACACTTGTGCTTTTCTGGCCATATACAGTGCAAATAGCGTTCGCGTCTGTTCCCAGCCAGTACAGTGTATTGGACTGAAGAGAAGCTCCTGTTTTACTCAGTTTCCAATACTGAGTTGAACTAGATATGCCCCGTTTGTGTAGGAAGCACAGTTCTTTTGTTCTGAGCTAGTTCACTGTACGTGCCCTCTAGGAAACACAGTAGAGTGAAAGAATGCTGTTTTCTCTAAAACAGAGTGTTTTTCTTGCATGGCACACTAGGGTTCAATTAAACTTCCTAAACGGAGTTGAATCACGTTGAGATTCAAGTTCTAGCAGCAAGTGTTCATTCAGGCTAAGAACAGCACACTTGTGCTTTTCTGGCCATATACAGTGCAAATAGCATTCGTGTCTGTTCCCAGCCAGTACAGTGTATTGGACTGAAGAGAAGCTCCTGTTTTACTCAGTTTCCAATACTGAGTTGAACTAGATATCCCCCGTTTGTGTAGGAAGCACAGTTCTTTTGTTCTGAGCTAGCTCACTGTACGTGCCCTATAGGAAACACAGTAGAGTGAAAGAATGCTGTTTTCTCTAAAACAGAGTGTTTTTCTTGCATGGCACACTAGGGTTCAATTAAACTTCCTAAACGGAGTTGAATCACGTTGAGATTCAAGTTCTAGCAGCAAGTGTTCATTCAGGCTAAGAACAGCACACTTGTGCTTTTCTGGCCATATACAGTGCAAATAGCATTCGCGTCTGTTCCCAGCCAGTACAGTGTATTGGACTGAAGAGAAGCTCCTGTTTTACTCAGTTTCCAATACTGAGTTGAACTAGATATGACCCGTTTGTGTAGGGAGCACAGTTCTTTTGTTCTGAGCTAGCTCACTGTACGTGCCCTATAGGAAACACAGTAGAGTGAAAGAATGCTGTTTTCTCTAAAACAGAGTGTTTTTCTTGCATGGCACACTAGGGTTCAATTAAACTTCCTAAACGGAGTTGAATCACGTTGAGATTCAAGTTCTAGCAGCAAGTGTTCATTCAGGCTAAGAACAGCACACTTGTGCTTTTCTGGCCATATACAGTGCAAATAGCATTCGCGTCTGTTCCCAGCCAGTACAGTGTATTGGACTGAAGAGAAGCTCCTGTTTTACTCAGTTTCCAATACTGAGTTGAACTAGATATGCCCCGTTTGTGTAGGAAGCACAGTTCTTTTGTTCTGAGCTAGCTCACTGTACGTGCCCTATAGGAAACACAGTAGAGTGAAAGAATGCTGTTTTCTCTAAAACAGAGTGTTTTTCTTGCATGGCACACTAGGGTTCAATTAAACTTCCTAAACGGAGTTGAATCACGTTGAGATTCAAGTTCTAGCAGCAAGTGTTCATTCAGGCTAAGAACAGCACACTTGTGCTTTTCTGGCCATATACAGTGCAAATAGCGTTCGCGTCTGTTCCCAGCCAGTACAGTGTATTGGACTGAAGAGAAGCTCCTGTTTTACTCAGTTTCCAATACTGAGTTGAACTAGATATGCCCCGTTTGTGTAGGAAGCACAGTTCTTTTGTTCTGAGCTAGCTCACTGTACGTGCCCTATAGGAAACACAGTAAAGTGAAAGAATGCTGTTTTCTCTAAAACAGAGTGTTTTTCTTGCATGGCACACTAGGGTTCAATTAAACTTCCTAAACGGAGTTGAATCACGTTGAGATTCAAGTTCCTGCAGCAAGTGTTCATTCAGGCAAAGAACAGCACACTTGTGCTTTTCTGGCCATATACAGTGCAAATAGCGTTCGCGTCTGTTCCCAGCCAGTACAGTGTTTTGGACTGAAGAAAAGCTCCTGTTTTACTCAGTTTCCAATACTGAGTTGAACTAGATATGCCCCGTTTGTGTAGGAAGCACAGTTCTTTTGTTCTGAGCTAGTTCACTGTACGTGCCCTCTAGGAAACACAGTAGAGTGAAAGAATGCTGTTTTCTCTAAAACAGAGTGTTTTTCTTGCATGGCACACTAGGGTTCAATTAAACTTCCTAAACGGAGTTGAATCACGTTGAGATTCAAGTTCTAGCAGCAAGTGTTCATTCAGGCTAAGAACAGCACACTTGTGCTTTTCTGGCCATATACAGTGCAAATAGCATTCGTGTCTGTTCCCAGCCAGTACAGTGTATTGGACTGAAGAGAAGCTCCTGTTTTACTCAGTTTCCAATACTGAGTTGAACTAGATATCCCCCGTTTGTGTAGGAAGCACAGTTCTTTTGTTCTGAGCTAGCTCACTGTACGTGCCCTATAGGAAACACAGTAGAGTGAAAGAATGCTGTTTTCTCTAAAACAGAGTGTTTTTCTTGCATGGCACACTAAGGTTCAATTAAACTTCCTAAACGGAGTTGAATCACGTTGAGATTCAAGTTCTAGCAGCAAGTGTTCATTCAGGCTAAGAACAGCACACTTGTGCTTTTCTGGCCATATACAGTGCAAATAGCATTCGCGTCTGTTCCCAGCCAGTACAGTGTATTGGACTGAAGAGAAGCTCCTGTTTTACTCAGTTTCCAATACTGAGTTGAACTAGATATGCCCCGTTTGTGTAGGGAGCACAGTTCTTTTGTTCTGAGCTAGCTCACTGTACGTGCCCTATAGCAAACACAGTAGATTGAAAGAATGCTGTTTTCTCTAAAACAGAGTGTTTTTCTTGCATGGCACACTAGGGTTCAATTAAACTTCCTAAACAGAGTTGAATCACGTTGAGATTCAAGTTCTAGCAGTAAGTGTTCATTCAGGCTAAGAACAGCACACTTGTGCTTTTCTGGCCATATACAGTGCAAATAGCATTCGCGTCTGTTCCCAGCCAGTACAGTGTATTGGACTGAAGAGAAGCTCCTGTTTTACTCAGTTTCCAATACTGAGTTGAACTAGATATGCCCCGTTTGTGTAGGAAGCACAGTTCTTTTGTTCTGAGCTAGCTCACTGTACGTGCCCTATAGGAAACACAGTAGAGTGAAAGAATGCTGTTTTCTCTAAAACAGAGTGTTTTTCTTGCATGGCACACTAGGGTTCAATTAAACTTCCTAAACGGAGTTGAATCACGTTGAGATTCAAGTACTAGCAGCAAGTGTTCATTCAGGCTAAGAACAGCACACTTGTGCTTTTCTGGCCATATACAGTGCAAATAGCGTTCGCGTCTGTTCCCAGCCAGTACAGTGTATTGGACTGAAGAGAAGCTCCTGTTTTACTCAGTTTCCAATACTGAGTTGAACTACATATGCCCCGTTTGTGTAGGAAGCACAGTTCTTTTGTTCTGAGCTAGCTCACTGTATGTGCCCTCTAGGAAACACAGTAGAGTGAAAGAATGCTGTTTTCTCTAAAACAGAGTGTTTTTCTTGCATGGCACACTAGGGTTCAATTAAACTTCCTAAACGGAGTTGAATCACGTTGAGATTCAAGTTCTAGCAGCAAGTGTTCATTCAGGCTAAGAACAGCACACTTGTGCTTTTCTGGCCATATACAGTGCAAATAGCATTCGCGTCTGTTCCCAGCCAGTACAGTGTATTGGACTGAAGAGAAGCTCCTGTTTTACTCAGTTTCCAATACTGAGTTGAACTAGATATGCCCCGTTTGTGTAGGAAGCACAGTTCTTTTGTTCTGAGCTAGCTCACTGTACGTGCCCTATAGGAAACACAGTAGAGTGAAAGAATGCTGTTTTCTCTAAAACAGAGTGTTTTTCTTGCATGGCACACTAGGGTTCAATTAAACTTCCTAAACGGAGTTGAATCACGTTGAGATTCAAGTTCTAGCAGCAAGTGTTCATTTCAGGCTAAGAACAGCACACTTGTTCTTTTCTGGCCATATACAGTGCAAATAGCATTCGCGTCTGTTCCCAGCCAGTACAGTGTATTGGACTGAAGAGAAGCTCCTGTTTTACTCAGTTTCCAATACTGAGTTGAACTAGATATGCCCCGTTTGTGTAGGAAGCACAGTTCTTTTGTTCTGAGCTAGCTCACTGTACGTGCCCTATAGGAAACACAGTAAAGTGAAAGAATGCTGTTTTCTCTAAAACAGAGTGTTTTTCTTGCATGGCACACTAGGGTTCAATTAAACTTCCTAAACGGAGTTGAATCACGTTGAGATTCAAGTTCTAGCAGCAAGTGTTCATTCAGGCTAAGAACAGCACACTTGTGCTTTTCTGGCCATATACAGTGCAAATAGCATTCGTGTCTGTTCCCAGCCAGTACAGTGTATTGGACTGAAGAGAAGCTCCTGTTTTACTCAGTTTCCAATACTGAGTTGAACTAGATATCCCCCGTTTGTGTAGGAAGCACAGTTCTTTTGTTCTGAGCTAGCTCACTGTACGTGCCCTATAGGAAACACAGTAGAGTGAAAGAATGCTGTTTTCTCTAAAACAGAGTGTTTTTCTTGCATGGCACACTAGGGTTCAATTAAACTTCCTAAACGGAGTTGAATCACGTTGAGATTCAAGTTCTAGCAGCAAGTGTTCATTCAGGCTAAGAACAGCACACTTGTGCTTTTCTGGCCATATACAGTGCAAATAGCATTCGCGTCTGTTCCCAGCCAGTACAGTGTATTGGACTGAAGAGAAGCTCCTGTTTTACTCAGTTTCCAATACTGAGTTGAACTAGATATGACCCGTTTGTGTAGGGAGCACAGTTCTTTTGTTCTGAGCTAGCTCACTGTACGTGCCCTATAGGAAACACAGTAGAGTGAAAGAATGCTGTTTTCTCTAAAACAGAGTGTTTTTCTTGCATGGCACACTAGGGTTCAATTAAACTTCCTAAACGGAGTTGAATCACGTTGAGATTCAAGTTCTAGCAGCAAGTGTTCATTCAGGCTAAGAACAGCACACTTGTGCTTTTCTGGCCATATACAGTGCAAATAGCATTCGCGTCTGTTCCCAGCCAGTACAGTGTATTGGACTGAAGAGAAGCTCCTGTTTTACTCAGTTTCCAATACTGAGTTGAACTAGATATGCCCCGTTTGTGTAGGAAGCACAGTTCTTTTGTTCTGAGCTAGCTCACTGTACGTGCCCTATAGGAAACACAGTAGAGTGAAAGAATGCTGTTTTCTCTAAAACAGAGTGTTTTTCTTGCATGGCACACTAGGGTTCAATTAAACTTCCTAAACGGAGTTGAATCACGTTGAGATTCAAGTTCTAGCAGCAAGTGTTCATTCAGGCTAAGAACAGCACACTTGTGCTTTTCTGGCCATATACAGTGCAAATAGCGTTCGCGTCTGTTCCCAGCCAGTACAGTGTATTGGACTGAAGAGAAGCTCCTGTTTTACTCAGTTTCCAATACTGAGTTGAACTAGATATGCCCCGTTTGTGTAGGAAGCACAGTTCTTTTGTTCTGAGCTAGCTCACTGTACGTGCCCTATAGGAAACACAGTAAAGTGAAAGAATGCTGTTTTCTCTAAAACAGAGTGTTTTTCTTGCATGGCACACTAGGGTTCAATTAAACTTCCTAAACGGAGTTGAATCACGTTGAGATTCAAGTTCCTGCAGCAAGTGTTCATTCAGGCAAAGAACAGCACACTTGTGCTTTTCTGGCCATATACAGTGCAAATAGCGTTCGCGTCTGTTCCCAGCCAGTACAGTGTTTTGGACTGAAGAAAAGCTCCTGTTTTACTCAGTTTCCAATACTGAGTTGAACTAGATATGCCCCGTTTGTGTAGGAAGCACAGTTCTTTTGTTCTGAGCTAGTTCACTGTACGTGCCCTCTAGGAAACACAGTAGAGTGAAAGAATGCTGTTTTCTCTAAAACAGAGTGTTTTTCTTGCATGGCACACTAGGGTTCAATTAAACTTCCTAAACGGAGTTGAATCACGTTGAGATTCAAGTTCTAGCAGCAAGTGTTCATTCAGGCTAAGAACAGCACACTTGTGCTTTTCTGGCCATATACAGTGCAAATAGCATTCGTGTCTGTTCCCAGCCAGTACAGTGTATTGGACTGAAGAGAAGCTCCTGTTTTACTCAGTTTCCAATACTGAGTTGAACTAGATATCCCCCGTTTGTGTAGGAAGCACAGTTCTTTTGTTCTGAGCTAGCTCACTGTACGTGCCCTATAGGAAACACAGTAGAGTGAAAGAATGCTGTTTTCTCTAAAACAGAGTGTTTTTCTTGCATGGCACACTAGGGTTCAATTAAACTTCCTAAACGGAGTTGAATCACGTTGAGATTCAAGTTCTAGCAGCAAGTGTTCATTCAGGCTAAGAACAGCACACTTGTGCTTTTCTGGCCATATACAGTGCAAATAGCATTCGCGTCTGTTCCCAGCCAGTACAGTGTATTGGACTGAAGAGAAGCTCCTGTTTTACTCAGTTTCCAATACTGAGTTGAACTAGATATGCCCCGTTTGTGTAGGGAGCACAGTTCTTTTGTTCTGAGCTAGCTCACTGTACGTGCCCTATAGCAAACACAGTAGATTGAAAGAATGCTGTTTTCTCTAAAACAGAGTGTTTTTCTTGCATGGCACACTAGGGTTCAATTAAACTTCCTAAACAGAGTTGAATCACGTTGAGATTCAAGTTCTAGCAGTAAGTGTTCATTCAGGCTAAGAACAGCACACTTGTGCTTTTCTGGCCATATACAGTGCAAATAGCATTCGCGTCTGTTCCCAGCCAGTACAGTGTATTGGACTGAAGAGAAGCTCCTGTTTTACTCAGTTTCCAATACTGAGTTGAACTAGATATGCCCCGTTTGTGTAGGAAGCACAGTTCTTTTGTTCTGAGCTAGCTCACTGTACGTGCCCTATAGGAAACACAGTAGAGTGAAAGAATGCTGTTTTCTCTAAAACAGAGTGTTTTTCTTGCATGGCACACTAGGGTTCAATTAAACTTCCTAAACGGAGTTGAATCACGTTGAGATTCAAGTACTAGCAGCAAGTGTTCATTCAGGCTAAGAACAGCACACTTGTGCTTTTCTGGCCATATACAGTGCAAATAGCGTTCGCGTCTGTTCCCAGCCAGTACAGTGTATTGGACTGAAGAGAAGCTCCTGTTTTACTCAGTTTCCAATACTGAGTTGAACTACATATGCCCCGTTTGTGTAGGAAGCACAGTTCTTTTGTTCTGAGCTAGCTCACTGTATGTGCCCTCTAGGAAACACAGTAGAGTGAAAGAATGCTGTTTTCTCTAAAACAGAGTGTTTTTCTTGCATGGCACACTAGGGTTCAATTAAACTTCCTAAACGGAGTTGAATCACGTTGAGATTCAAGTTCTAGCAGCAAGTGTTCATTCAGGCTAAGAACAGCACACTTGTGCTTTTCTGGCCATATACAGTGCAAATAGCATTCGCGTCTGTTCCCAGCCAGTACAGTGTATTGGACTGAAGAGAAGCTCCTGTTTTACTCAGTTTCCAATACTGAGTTGAACTAGATATGCCCCGTTTGTGTAGGAAGCACAGTTCTTTTGTTCTGAGCTAGCTCACTGTACGTGCCCTATAGGAAACACAGTAGAGTGAAAGAATGCTGTTTTCTCTAAAACAGAGTGTTTTTCTTGCATGGCACACTAGGGTTCAATTAAACTTCCTAAACGGAGTTGAATCACGTTGAGATTCAAGTTATAGCAGCAAGTGTTCATTTCAGGCTAAGAACAGCACACTTGTTCTTTTCTGGCCATATACAGTGCAAATAGCATTCGCGTCTGTTCCCAGCCAGTACAGTGTATTGGACTGAAGAGAAGCTCCTGTTTTACTCAGTTTCCAATACTGAGTTGAACTAGATATGCCCCGTTTGTGTAGGAAGCACAGTTCTTTTGTTCTGAGCTAGCTCACTGTACGTGCCCTATAGGAAACACAGTAAAGTGAAAGAATGCTGTTTTCTCTAAAACAGAGTGTTTTTCTTGCATGGCACATTAGGGTTCAATTAAACTTCCTAAACGGAGTTGAATCACGTTGAGATTCAAGTTCCTGCAGCAAGTGTTCATTCAGGCTAAGAACAGCACACTTGTGCTTTTCTGGCCATATACAGTGCAAATAGCGTTCGCGTCTGTCCAAGCCAGTACAGTGTATTGGACTGAAGAGAAGCTCCTGTTTTACTCAGTTTCCAATACTGAGTTGAACTAGATATGCCCCGTTTGTGTAGGAAGCACAGTTCTTTTGTTCTGAGCTAGTTCACTGTACGTGCCCTCTAGGAAACACAGTAGAGTGAAAGAATGCTGTTTTCTCTAAAACAGAGTGTTTTTCTTGCATGGCACACTAGGGTTCAATTAAACTTCCTAAACGGAGTTGAATCACGTTGAGATTCAAGTTCTAGCAGCAAGTGTTCATTCAGGCTAAGAACAGCACACTTGTGCTTTTCTGGCCATATACAGTGCAAATAGCATTCGTGTCTGTTCCCAGCCAGTACAGTGTATTGGACTGAAGAGAAGCTCCTGTTTTACTCAGTTTCCAATACTGAGTTGAACTAGATATCCCCCGTTTGTGTAGGAAGCACAGTTCTTTTGTTCTGAGCTAGCTCACTGTACGTGCCCTATAGGAAACACAGTAGAGTGAAAGAATGCTGTTTTCTCTAAAACAGAGTGTTTTTCTTGCATGGCACACTAGGGTTCAATTAAACTTCCTAAACGGAGTTGAATCACGTTGAGATTCAAGTTCTAGCAGCAAGTGTTCATTCAGGCTAAGAACAGCACACTTGTGCTTTTCTGGCCATATACAGTGCAAATAGCATTCGCGTCTGTTCCCAGCCAGTACAGTGTATTGGACTGAAGAGAAGCTCCTGTTTTACTCAGTTTCCAATACTGAGTTGAACTAGATATGCCCCGTTTGTGTAGGGAGCACAGTTCTTTTGTTCTGAGCTAGCTCACTGTACGTGCCCTATAGGAAACACAGTAGAGTGAAAGAATGCTGTTTTCTCTAAAACAGAGTGTTTTTCTTGCATGGCACACTAGGGTTCAATTAAACTTCCTAAACGGAGTTGAATCACGTTGAGATTCAAGTTCTAGCAGCAAGTGTTCATTCAGGCTAAGAACAGCACACTTGTGCTTTTCTGGCCATATACAGTGCAAATAGCATTCGCGTCTGTTCCCAGCCAGTACAGTGTATTGGACTGAAGAGAAGCTCCTGTTTTACTCAGTTTCCAATACTGAGTTGAACTAGATATGCCCCGTTTGTGTAGGAAGCACAGTTCTTTTGTTCTGAGCTAGCTCACTGTACGTGCCCTATAGGAAACACAGTAGAGTGAAAGAATGCTGTTTTCTCTAAAACAGAGTGTTTTTCTTGCATGGCACACTAGGGTTCAATTAAACTTCCTAAACGGAGTTGAATCACGTTGAGATTCAAGTTCTAGCAGCAAGTGTTCATTCAGGCTAAGAACAGCACACTTGTGCTTTTCTGGCCATATACAGTGCAAATAGCATTCGCGTCTGTTCCCAGCCAGTACAGTGTATTGGACTGAAGAGAAGCTCCTGTTTTACTCAGTTTCCAATACTGAGTTGAACTAGATATGCCCCGTTTGTGTAGGAAGCACAGTTCTTTTGTTCTGAGCTAGCTCACTGTACGTGCCCTATAGGAAACACAGTAGAGTGAAAGAATGCTGTTTTCTCTAAAACAGAGTGTTTTTCTTGCATGGCACACTAGGGTTCAATTAAACTTCCTAAACGGAGTTGAATCACGTTGAGATTCAAGTTCTAGCAGCAAGTGTTCATTCAGGCTAAGAACAGCACACTTGTGCTTTTCTGGCCATATACAGTGCAAATAGCATTCGTGTCTGTTCCCAGCCAGTACAGTGTATTGGACTGAAGAGAAGCTCCTGTTTTACTCAGTTTCCAATACTGAGTTGAACTAGATATCCCCCGTTTGTGTAGGAAGCACAGTTCTTTTGTTCTGAGCTAGCTCACTGTACGTGCCCTATAGGAAACACAGTAGAGTGAAAGAATGCTGTTTTCTCTAAAACAGAGTGTTTTTCTTGCATGGCACACTAGGGTTCAATTAAACTTCCTAAACGGAGTTGAATCACGTTGAGATTCAAGTTCTAGCAGCAAGTGTTCATTCAGGCTAAGAACAGCACACTTGTGCTTTTCTGGCCATATACAGTGCAAATAGCATTCGCGTCTGTTCCCAGCCAGTACAGTGTATTGGACTGAAGAGAAGCTCCTGTTTTACTCAGTTTCCAATACTGAGTTGAACTAGATATGCCCCGTTTGTGTAGGGAGCACAGTTCTTTTGTTCTGAGCTAGCTCACTGTACGTGCCCTATAGCAAACACAGTAGATTGAAAGAATGCTGTTTTCTCTAAAACAGAGTGTTTTTCTTGCATGGCACACTAGGGTTCAATTAAACTTCCTAAACAGAGTTGAATCACGTTGAGATTCAAGTTCTAGCAGCAAGTGTTCATTCAGGCTAAGAACAGCACACTTGTGCTTTTCTGGCCATATACAGTGCAAATAGCATTCGCGTCTGTTCCCAGCCAGTACAGTGTATTGGACTGAAGAGAAGCTCCTGTTTTACTCAGTTTCCAATACTGAGTTGAACTAGATATGCCCCGTTTGTGTAGGAAGCACAGTTCTTTTGTTCTGAGCTAGCTCACTGTACGTGCCCTATAGGAAACACAGTAGAGTGAAAGAATGCTGTTTTCTCTAAAACAGAGTGTTTTTCTTGCATGGCACACTAGGGTTCAATTAAACTTCCTAAACGGAGTTGAATCACGTTGAGATTCAAGTTCTAGCAGCAAGTGTTCATTCAGGCTAAGAACAGCACACTTGTGCTTTTCTGGCCATATACAGTGCAAATAGCATTCGCGTCTGTTCCCAGCCAGTACAGTGTATTGGACTGAAGAGAAGCTCCTGTTTTACTCAGTTTCCAATACTGAGTTGAACTAGATATGCCCCGTTTGTGTAGGGAGCACAGTTCTTTTGTTCTGAGCTAGCTCACTGTACGTGCCCTATAGGAAACACAGTAGATTGAAAGAATGCTGTTTTCTCTAAAACAGAGTGTTTTTCTTGCATGGCACACTAGGGTTCAATTAAACTTCCTAAACGGAGTTGAATCACGTTGAGATTCAAGTTCTAGCAGCAAGTGTTCATTCAGGCTAAGAACAGCACACTTGTGCTTTTCTGGACATATACAGTGCAAATAGCATTCGCGTCTGTTCCCAGCCAGTACAGTGTATTGGACTGAAGAGAAGCTCCTGTTTTACTCAGTTTCCAATACTGAGTTGAACTAGATATGCCCCGTTTGTGTAGGAAGCACAGTTCTTTTGTTCTGAGCTAGCTCACTGTACGTGCCCTATAGGAAACACAGTAGAGTGAAAGAATGCTGTTTTCTCTAAAACAGAGTGTTTTTCTTGCATGGCACACTAGGGTTCAATTAAACTTCCTAAACGGAGTTGAATCACGTTGAGATTCAAGTTCTAGCAGCAAGTGTTCATTCAGGCTAAGAACAGCACACTTGTGCTTTTCTGGCCATATACAGTGCAAATAGCATTCGCGTCTGTTCCCAGCCAGTACAGTGTATTGGACTGAAGAGAAGCTCCTGTTTTACTCAGTTTCCAATACTGAGTTGAACTAGATATGCCCCGTTTGTGTAGGAAGCACAGTTCTTTTGTTCTGAGCTAGCTCACTGTACGTGCCCTATAGGAAACACAGTAGAGTGAAAGAATGCTGTTTTCTCTAAAACAGAGTGTTTTTCTTGCATGGCACACTAGGGTTCAATTAAACTTCCTAAACGGAGTTGAATCACGTTGAGATTCAAGTTCTAGCAGCAAGTGTTCATTCAGGCTAAGAACAGCACACTTGTGCTTTTCTTGCCATATACAGTGCAAATAGCGTTCGCGTCTGTTCCCAGCCAGTACAGTGTATTGGACTGAAGAGAAGCTCCTGTTTTACTCAGTTTCCAATACAGAGTTGAACTAGATATGCCCCGTTTGTGTAGGGAGCACAGTTCTTTTGTTCTGAGCTAGCTCACTGTACGTGCCCTATAGGAAACACAGTAGAGTGAAAGAATGCTGTTTTCTCTAAAACAGAGTGTTTTTCTTGCATGGCACACTAGGGTTCAATTAAACTTCCTAAACGGAGTTGAATCACGTTGAGATTCAAGTTCTAGCAGCAAGTGTTCATTCAGGCTAAGAACAGCACACTTGTGCTTTTCTGGCCATATACAGTGCAAATAGCGTTCGCGTCTGTTCCCAGCCAGTACAGTGTATTGGACTGAAGAGAAGCTCCTGTTTTACTCAGTTTCCAATACTGAGTTGAACTAGATATGCCCCGTTTGTGTAGGGAGCACAGTTCTTTTGTTCTGAGCTAGCTCACTGTACGTGCCCTATAGGAAACACAGTAGAGTGAAAGAATGCTGTTTTCTCTAAAACAGAGTGTTTTTCTTGCATGGCACACTAGGGTTCAATTAAACTTCCTAAACGGAGTTGAATCACGTTGAGATTCAAGTTCTAGCAGCAAGTGTTCATTCAGGCTAAGAACAGCACACTTGTGCTTTTCTGGCCATATACAGTGCAAATAGCATTCGCGTCTGTTCCCAGCCAGTACAGTGTATTGGACTGAAGAGAAGCTCCTGTTTTACTCAGTTTCCAATACTGAGTTGAACTAGATATGCCCCGTTTGTGTAGGAAGCACAGTTCTTTTGTTCTGAGCTAGCTCACTGTACGTGCCCTATAGGAAACACAGTAAAGTGAAAGAATGCTGTTTTCTCTAAAACAGAGTGTTTTTCTTGCATGGCACACTAGGGTTCAATTAAACTTCCTAAACGGAGTTGAATCACGTTGAGATTCAAGTTCTAGCAGCAAGTGTTCATTCAGGCTAAGAACAGCACACTTGTGCTTTTCTGGCCATATACAGTGCAAATAGCATTCGCGTCTGTTCCCAGCCAGTACAGTGTATTGGACTGAAGAGAAGCTCCTGTTTTACTCAGTTTCCAATACTGAGTTGAACTAGATATGCCCCGTTTGTGTAGGAAGCACAGTTCTTTTGTTCTGAGCTAGCTCACTATACGTGCCCTATAGGAAACTCAGTAGAGTGAAAGAATGCTGTTTTCTCTAAAACAGAGTGTTTTTCTTGCATGGCACACTAGGGTTCAATTAAACTTCCTATACGGAGTTGAATCACGTTGAGATTCAAGTTCTAGCAGCAAGTGTTCATTCAGGCTAAGAACAGCACACTTGTGCTTTTCTGGCCATATACAGTGCAAATAGCGTTCGCGTCTGTTCCCAGCCAGTACAGTGTATTGGACTGAAGAGAAGCTCCTGTTTTACTCAGTTTCCAATACTGAGTTGAACTAGATATGCCCCGTTTGTGTAGGGAGCACAGTTCTTTTGTTCTGAGCTAGCTCACTGTACGTGCCCTATAGGAAACACAGTAGAGTGAAAGAATGCTGTTTTCTCTAAAACAGAGTGTTTTTCTTGCATGGCACACTAGGGTTCAATTAAACTTCCTAAACGGAGTTGAATCACGTTGAGATTCAAGTTCTAGCAGCAAGTGTTCATTCAGGCTAAGAACAGCACACTTGTGCTTTTCTGGCCATATACAGTGCAAATAGCGTTCGCGTCTGTTCCCAGCCAGTACAGTGTATTGGACTGAAGAGAAGCTCCTGTTTTACTCAGTTTCCAATACTGAGTTGAACTAGATATGCCCCGTTTGTGTAGGAAGCACAGTTCTTTTGTTCTGAGCTAGCTCACTGTACGTGCCCTATAGGAAACACAGTAGAGTGAAAGAATGCTGTTTTCTCTAAAACAGAGTGTTTTTCTTGCATGGCACACTAGGGTTCAATTAAACTTCCTAAACGGAGTTGAATCACGTTGAGATTCAAGTTCTAGCAGCAAGTGTTCATTCAGGCTAAGAACAGCACACTTGTGCTTTTCTGGCCATATACAGTGCAAATAGCATTCGCGTCTGTTCCCAGCCAGTACAGTGTATTGGACTGAAGAGAAGCTCCTGTTTTACTCAGTTTCCAATACTGAGTTGAACTAGATATGCCCCGTTTGTGTAGGGAGCACAGTTCTTTTGTTCTGAGCTAGCTCACTGTACGTGCCCTATAGGAAACACAGTAGAGTGAAAGAATGCTGTTTTCTCTAAAACAGAGTGTTTTTCTTGCATGGCACACTAGGGTTCAATTAAACTTCCTAAACGGAGTTGAATCACGTTGAGATTCAAGTTCTAGCAGCAAGTGTTCATTCAGGCTAAGAACAGCACACTTGTGCTTTTCTGGCCATATACAGTGCAAATAGCATTCGAGTCTGTTCCCAGCCAGTACAGTGTATTGGACTGAAGAGAAGCTCCTGTTTTACTCAGTTTCCAATACTGAGTTGAACTAGATATGCCCCGTTTGTGTAGGAAGCACAGTTCTTTTGTTCTGAGCTAGCTCACTGTACGTGCCCTATAGGAAACACAGTAGAGTGAAAGAATGCTGTTTTCTCTAAAACAGAGTGTTTTTCTTGCATGGCACACTAGGGTTCAATTAAACTTCCTAAACGGAGTTGAATCACGTTGAGATTCAAGTTCTAGCAGCAAGTGTTCATTCAGGCTAAGAACAGCACACTTGTGCTTTTCTGGCCATATACAGTGCAAATAGCATTCGTGTCTGTTCCCAGCCAGTACAGTGTATTGGACTGAAGAGAAGCTCCTGTTTTACTCAGTTTCCAATACTGAGTTGAACTAGATATGCCCCGTTTGTGTAGGAAGCACAGTTCTTTTGTTCTGAGCTAGCTCACTGTACGTGCCCTATAGGAAACTCAGTAGAGTGAAAGAATGCTGTTTTCTCTAAAACAGAGTGTTTTTCTTGCATGGCACACTAGGGTTCAATTAAACTTCCTAAACGGAGTTGAATCACGTTGAGATTCAAGTTCTAGCAGCAAGTGTTCATTCAGGCTAAGAACAGCACACTTGTGCTTTTCTTGCCATATACAGTGCAAATAGCGTTCGCGTCTGTTCCCAGCCAGTACAGTGTATTGGACTGAAGAGAAGCTCCTGTTTTACTCAGTTTCCAATACAGAGTTGAACTAGATATGCCCCGTTTGTGTAGGGAGCACAGTTCTTTTGTTCTGAGCTAGCTCACTGTACGTGCCCTATAGGAAACACAGTAGAGTGAAAGAATGCTGTTTTCTCTAAAACAGAGTGTTTTTCTTGCATGGCACACTAGGGTTCAATTAAACTTCCTAAACGGAGTTGAATCACGTTGAGATTCAAGTTCTAGCAGCAAGTGTTCATTCAGGCTAAGAACAGCACACTTGTGCTTTTCTGGCCGTATACAGTGCAAATAGCATTCGCGTCTGTTCCCAGCCAGTACAGTGTATTGGACTGAAGAGAAGCTCCTGTTTTACTCAGTTTCCAATACTGAGTTGAACTAGATATGCCCCGTTTGTGTAGGGAGCACAGTTCTTTTGTTCTGAGCTAGCTCACTGTACGTGCCCTATAGGAAACACAGTAGATTGAAAGAATGCTGTTTTCTCTAAAACAGAGTGTTTTTCTTGCATGGCACACTAGGGTTCAATTAAACTTCCTAAACAGAGTTGAATCACGTTGAGATTCAAGTTCTAGCAGCAAGTGTTCATTCAGGCTAAGAACAGCACACTTGTGCTTTTCTGGCCATATACAGTGCAAATAGCATTCGCGTCTGTTCCCAGCCAGTACAGTGTATTGGACTGAAGAGAAGCTCCTGTTTTACTCAGTTTCCAATACTGAGTTGAACTAGATATGCCCCGTTTGTGTAGGGAGCACAGTTCTTTTGTTCTGAGCTAGCTCACTGTACGTGCCCTATAGGAAACACAGTAGATTGAAAGAATGCTGTTTTCTCTAAAACAGAGTGTTTTTCTTGCATGGCACACTAGGGTTCAATTAAACTTCCTAAACGGAGTTGAATCACGTTGAGATTCAAGTTCTAGCAGCAAGTGTTCATTCAGGCTAAGAACAGCACACTTGTGCTTTTCTGGCCATATACAGTGCAAATAGCATTCGCGTCTGTTCCCAGCCAGTACAGTGTATTGGACTGAAGAGAAGCTCCTGTTTTACTCAGTTTCCAATACTGAGTTGAACTAGATATGCCCCGTTTGTGTAGGAAGCACAGTTCTTTTGTTCTGAGCTAGCTCACTGTACGTGCCCTATAGGAAACACAGTAGAGTGAAAGAATGCTGTTTTCTCTAAAACAGAGTGTTTTTCTTGCATGGCACACTAGGGTTCAATTAAACTTCCTAAACGGAGTTGAATCACGTTGAGATTCAAGTTCTAGCAGCAAGTGTTCATTCAGGCTAAGAACAGCACACTTGTGCTTTTCTGGCCATATACAGTGCAAATAGCATTCGTGTCTGTTCCCAGCCAGTACAGTGTATTGGACTGAAGAGAAGCTCCTGTTTTACTCAGTTTCCAATAGTGAGTTGAACTAGATATGCCCCGTTTGTGTAGGAAGCACAGTTCTTTTGTTCTGAGCTAGCTCACTGTACGTGCCCTATAGGAAACTCAGTAGAGTGAAAGAATGCTGTTTTCTCTAAAACAGAGTGTTTTTCTTGCATGGCACCCTAGGGTTCAATTAAACTTCCTAAACGGAGTTGAATCACGTTGAGATTCAAGTTCTAGCAGCAAGTGTTCATTCAGGCTAAGAACAGCACACTTGTGCTTTTCTTGCCATATACAGTGCAAATAGCGTTCGCGTCTGTTCCCAGCCAGTACAGTGTATTGGACTGAAGAGAAGCTCCTGTTTTACTCAGTTTCCAATACAGAGTTGAACTAGATATGCCCCGTTTGTGTAGGGAGCACAGTTCTTTTGTTCTGAGCTAGCTCACTGTACGTGCCCTATAGGAAACACAGTAGAGTGAAAGAATGCTGTTTTCTCTAAAACAGAGTGTTTTTCTTGCATGGCACACTAGGGTTCAATTAAACTTCCTAAACGGAGTTGAATCACGTTGAGATTCAAGTTCTAGCAGCAAGTGTTCATTCAGGCTAAGAACAGCACACTTGTGCTTTTCTGGCCGTATACAGTGCAAATAGCATTCGCGTCTGTTCCCAGCCAGTACAGTGTATTGGACTGAAGAGAAGCTCCTGTTTTACTCAGTTTCCAATACTGAGTTGAACTAGATATGCCCCGTTTGTGTAGGGAGCACAGTTCTTTTGTTCTGAGCTAGCTCACTGTACGTGCCCTATAGGAAACACAGTAGATTGAAAGAATGCTGTTTTCTCTAAAACAGAGTGTTTTTCTTGCATGGCACACTAGGGTTCAATTAAACTTCCTAAACAGAGTTGAATCACGTTGAGATTCAAGTTCTAGCAGCAAGTGTTCATTCAGGCTAAGAACAGCACACTTGTGCTTTTCTGGCCATATACAGTGCAAATAGCATTCGCGTCTGTTCCCAGCCAGTACAGTGTATTGGACTGAAGAGAAGCTCCTGTTTTACTCAGTTTCCAATACTGAGTTGAACTAGATATGCCCCGTTTGTGTAGGAAGCACAGTTCTTTTGTTCTGAGCTAGCTCACTGTACGTGCCCTATAGGAAACACAGTAGAGTGAAAGAATGCTGTTTTCTCTAAAACAGAGTGTTTTTCTTGCATGGCACACTAGGGTTCAATTAAACTTCCTAAACGGAGTTGAATCACGTTGAGATTCAAGTTCTAGCAGCAAGTGTTCATTCAGGCTAAGAACAGCACACTTGTGCTTTTCTGGCCATATACAGTGCAAATAGCATTCGTGTCTGTTCCCAGCCAGTACAGTGTATTGGACTGAAGAGAAGCTCCTGTTTTACTCAGTTTCCAATACTGAGTTGAACTAGATATCCCCCGTTTGTGTAGGAAGCACAGTTCTTTTGTTCTGAGCTAGCTCACTGTACGTGCCCTATAGGAAACACAGTAGAGTGAAAGAATGCTGTTTTCTCTAAAACAGAGTGTTTTTCTTGCATGGCACACTAGGGTTCAATTAAACTTCCTAAACGGAGTTGAATCACGTTGAGATTCAAGTTCTAGCAGCAAGTGTTCATTCAGGCTAAGAACAGCACACTTGTTCTTTTCTGGCCATATACAGTGCAAATAGCATTCGCGTCTGTTCCCAGCCAGTACAGTGTATTGGACTGAAGAGAAGCTCCTGTTTTACTCAGTTTCCAATACTGAGTTGAACTAGATATGCCCCGTTTGTGTAGGAAGCACAGTTCTTTTGTTCTGAGCTAGCTCACTGTACGTGCCCTATAGGAAACTCAGTAGAGTGAAAGAATGCTGTTTTCTCTAAAACAGAGTGTTTTTCTTGCATGGCACACTAGGGTTCAATTAAACTTCCTAAACGGAGTTGAATCACGTTGAGATTCAAGTTCTAGCAGCAAGTGTTCATTCAGGCTAAGAACAGCACACTTGTGCTTTTCTTGCCATATACAGTGCAAATAGCGTTCGCGTCTGTTCCCAGCCAGTACAGTGTATTGGACTGAAGAGAAGCTCCTGTTTTACTCAGTTTCCAATACAGAGTTGAACTAGATATGCCCCGTTTGTGTAGGGAGCACAGTTCTTTTGTTCTGAGCTAGCTCACTGTACGTGCCCTATAGGAAACACAGTAGAGTGAAAGAATGCTGTTTTCTCTAAAACAGAGTGTTTTTCTTGCATGGCACACTAGGGTTCAATTAAACTTCCTAAACGGAGTTGAATCACGTTGAGATTCAAGTTCTAGCAGCAAGTGTTCATTCAGGCTAAGAACAGCACACTTGTGCTTTTCTGGCCATATAAAGTGCAAATAGCGTTCGCGTCTGTTCCCAGCCAGTACAGTGTATTGGACTGAAGAGAAGCTCGTGTTTTACTCAGTTTCCAATACTGAGTTGAACTAGATATGCCCCGTTTGTGTAGGAAGCACAGTTCTTTTGTTCTGAGCTAGCTCACTGTACGTGCCCTATAGGAAACACAGTAGAGTGAAAGAATGCTGTTTTCTCTAAAACAGAGTGTTTTTCTTGCATGGCACACTAGGGTTCAATTAAACTTCCTAAACGGAGTTGAATCACGTTGAGATTCAAGTTCTAGCAGCAAGTGTTCATTCAGGCTAAGAACAGCACACTTGTGCTTTTCTGGCCATATACAGTGCAAATAGCATTCGCGTCTGTTCCCAGCCAGTACAGTGTATTGGACTGAAGAGAAGCTCCTGTTTTACTCAGTTTCCAATACTGAGTTGAACTAGATATGCCCCGTTTGTGTAGGAAGCACAGTTCTTTTGTTCTGAGCTAGCTCACTGTACGTGCCCTATAGGAAACACAGTAAAGTGAAAGAATGCTGTTTTCTCTAAAACAGAGTGTTTTTCTTGCATGGCACACTAGGGTTCAATTAAACTTCCTAAACGGAGTTGAATCACGTTGAGATTCAAGTTCTAGCAGCAAGTGTTCATTCAGGCTAAGAACAGCACACTTGTGCTTTTCTGGCCATATAAAGTGCAAATAGCGTTCGCGTCTGTTCCCAGCCAGTACAGTGTATTGGACTGAAGAGAAGCTCCTGTTTTACTCAGTTTCCAATACTGAGTTGAACTAGATATGCCCCGTTTGTGTAGGAAGCACAGTTCTTTTGTTCTGAGCTAGCTCACTGTACGTGCCCTATAGGAAACACAGTAGAGTGAAAGAATGCTGTTTTCTCTAAAACAGAGTGTTTTTCTTGCATGGCACACTAGGGTTCAATTAAACTTCCTAAACGGAGTTGAATCACGTTGAGATTCAAGTTCTAGCAGCAAGTGTTCATTCAGGCTAAGAACAGCACACTTGTGCTTTTCTGGCCATATACAGTGCAAATAGCATTCGCGTCTGTTCCCAGCCAGTACAGTGTATTGGACTGAAGAGAAGCTCCTGTTTTACTCAGTTTCCAATACTGAGTTGAACTAGATATGCCCCGTTTGTGTAGGAAGCACAGTTCTTTTGTTCTGAGCTAGCTCACTGTACGTGCCCTATAGGAAACACAGTAGAGTGAAAGAATGCTGTTTTCTCTAAAACAGAGTGTTTTTCTTGCATGGCACACTAGGGTTCAATTAAACTTCCTAAACGGAGTTGAATCACGTTGAGATTCAAGTTCTAGCAGCAAGTGTTCATTCAGGCTAAGAACAGCACACTTGTGCTTTTCTGGCCATATACAGTGCAAATAGCATTCGTGTCTGTTCCCAGCCAGTACAGTGTATTGGACTGAAGAGAAGCTCCTGTTTTACTCAGTTTCCAATACTGAGTTGAACTAGATATCCCCCGTTTGTGTAGGAAGCACAGTTCTTTTGTTCTGAGCTAGCTCACTGTACGTGCCCTATAGGAAACACAGTAGAGTGAAAGAATGCTGTTTTCTCTAAAACAGAGTGTTTTTCTTGCATGGCACACTAGGGTTCAATTAAACTTCCTAAACGGAGTTGAATCACGTTGAGATTCAAGTTCTAGCAGCAAGTGTTCATTCAGGCTAAGAACAGCACACTTGTGCTTTTCTGGCCATATACAGTGCAAATAGCATTCGCGTCTGTTCCCAGCCAGTACAGTGTATTGGACTGAAGAGAAGCTCCTGTTTTACTCAGTTTCCAATACTGAGTTGAACTAGATATGCCCCGTTTGTGTAGGAAGCACAGTTCTTTTGTTCTGAGCTAGCTCACTGTACGTGCCCTATAGGAAACTCAGTAGAGTGAAAGAATGCTGTTTTCTCTAAAACAGAGTGTTTTTCTTGCATGGCACACTAGGGTTCAATTAAACTTCCTAAACGGAGTTGAATCACGTTGAGATTCAAGTTCTAGCAGCAAGTGTTCATTCAGGCTAAGAACAGCACACTTGTGCTTTTCTTGCCATATACAGTGCAAATAGCGTTCGCGTCTGTTCCCAGCCAGTACAGTGTATTGGACTGAAGAGAAGCTCCTGTTTTACTCAGTTTCCAATACAGAGTTGAACTAGATATGCCCCGTTTGTGTAGGGAGCACAGTTCTTTTGTTCTGAGCTAGCTCACTGTACGTGCCCTATAGGAAACACAGTAGAGTGAAAGAATGCTGTTTTCTCTAAAACAGAGTGTTTTTCTTGCATGGCACACTAGGGTTCAATTAAACTTCCTAAACGGAGTTGAATCACGTTGAGATTCAAGTTCTAGCAGCAAGTGTTCATTCAGGCTAAGAACAGCACACTTGTGCTTTTCTGGCCATATAAAGTGCAAATAGCGTTCGCGTCTGTTCCCAGCCAGTACAGTGTATTGGACTGAAGAGAAGCTCCTGTTTTACTCAGTTTCCAATACTGAGTTGAACTAGATATGCCCCGTTTGTGTAGGAAGCACAGTTCTTTTGTTCTGAGCTAGCTCACTGTACGTGCCCTATAGGAAACACAGTAGAGTGAAAGAATGCTGTTTTCTCTAAAACAGAGTGTTTTTCTTGCATGGCACACTAGGGTTCAATTAAACTTCCTAAACGGAGTTGAATCACGTTGAGATTCAAGTTCTAGCAGCAAGTGTTCATTCAGGCTAAGAACAGCACACTTGTGCTTTTCTGGCCATATACAGTGCAAATAGCATTCGCGTCTGTTCCCAGCCAGTACAGTGTATTGGACTGAAGAGAAGCTCCTGTTTTACTCAGTTTCCAATACTGAGTTGAACTAGATATGCCCCGTTTGTGTAGGAAGCACAGTTCTTTTGTTCTGAGCTAGCTCACTGTACGTGCCCTATAGGAAACACAGTAAAGTGAAAGAATGCTGTTTTCTCTAAAACAGAGTGTTTTTCTTGCATGGCACACTAGGGTTCAATTAAACTTCCTAAACGGAGTTGAATCACGTTGAGATTCAAGTTCTAGCAGCAAGTGTTCATTCAGGCTAAGAACAGCACACTTGTGCTTTTCTGGCCATATAAAGTGCAAATAGCGTTCGCGTCTGTTCCCAGCCAGTACAGTGTATTGGACTGAAGAGAAGCTCCTGTTTTACTCAGTTTCCAATACTGAGTTGAACTAGATATGCCCCGTTTGTGTAGGAAGCACAGTTCTTTTGTTCTGAGCTAGCTCACTGTACGTGCCCTATAGGAAACACAGTAGAGTGAAAGAATGCTGTTTTCTCTAAAACAGAGTGTTTTTCTTGCATGGCACACTAGGGTTCAATTAAACTTCCTAAACGGAGTTGAATCACGTTGAGATTCAAGTTCTAGCAGCAAGTGTTCATTCAGGCTAAGAACAGCACACTTGTGCTTTTCTGGCCATATACAGTGCAAATAGCATTCGCGTCTGTTCCCAGCCAGTACAGTGTATTGGACTGAAGAGAAGCTCCTGTTTTACTCAGTTTCCAATACTGAGTTGAACTAGATATGCCCCGTTTGTGTAGGAAGCACAGTTCTTTTGTTCTGAGCTAGCTCACTGTACGTGCCCTATAGGAAACACAGTAAAGTGAAAGAATGCTGTTTTCTCTAAAACAGAGTGTTTTTCTTGCATGGCACACTAGGGTTCAATTAAACTTCCTAAACGGAGTTGAATCACGTTGAGATTCAAGTTCCTGCAGCAAGTGTTCATTCAGGCTAAGAACAGCACACTTGTGCTTTTCTGGCCATATACAGTGCAAATAGCGTTCGCGTCTGTTCCCAGCCAGTACAGTGTATTGGACTGAAGAGAAGCTCCTGTTTTACTCAGTTTCCAATACTGAGTTGAACTAGATATGCCCTGTTTGTGTAGGAAGCACAGTTCTTTTGTTCTGAGCTAGTTCACTGTACGTGCCCTCTAGGAAACACAGTAGAGTGAAAGAATGCTGTTTTCTCTAAAACAGAGTGTTTTTCTTGCATGGCACACTAGGGTTCAATTAAACTTCCTAAACGGAGTTGAATCACGTTGAGATTCAAGTTCTAGCAGCAAGTGTTCATTCAGGCTAAGAACAGCACACTTGTGCTTTTCTGGCCATATACAGTGCAAATAGCATTCGCGTCTGTTCCCAGCCAGTACAGTGTATTGGACTGAAGAGAAGCTCCTGTTTTACTCAGTTTCCAATACTGAGTTGAACTAGATATGCCCCGTTTGTGTAGGGAGCACAGTTCTTTTGTTCTGAGCTAGCTCACTGTACGTGCCCTATAGGAAACACAGTAGATTGAAAGAATGCTGTTTTCTCTAAAACAGAGTGTTTTTCTTGCATGGCACACTAGGGTTCAATTAAACTTCCTAAACGGAGTTGAATCACGTTGAGATTCAAGTTCTAGCAGCAAGTGTTCATTCAGGCTAAGAACAGCACACTTGTGCTTTTCTGGCCATATACAGTGCAAATAGCATTCGCGTCTGTTCCCAGCCAGTACAGTGTATTGGACTGAAGAGAAGCTCCTGTTTTACTCAGTTTCCAATACTGAGTTGACCTAGATATGCCCCGTTTGTGTAGGAAGCACAGTTCTTTTGTTCTGAGCTAGCTCACTGTACATGCCCTATAGGAAACTCAGTAGAGTGAAAGAATGCTGTTTTCTCTAAAACAGAGTGTTTTTCTTGCATGGCACACTAGGGTTCAATTAAACTTCCTAAACGGAGTTGAATCACGTTGAGATTCAAGTTCTAGCAGCAAGTGTTCATTCAGGCTAAGAACAGCACACTTGTGCTTTTCTTGCCATATACAGTGCAAATAGCGTTCGCGTCTGTTCCCAGCCAGTACAGTGTATTGGACTGAAGAGAAGCTCCTGTTTTACTCAGTTTCCAATACTGAGTTGAACTAGATATGCCCCGTTTGTGTAGGGAGCACAGTTCTTTTGTTCTGAGCTAGCTCACTGTACGTGCCCTCTAGGAAACACAGTAGAGTGAAAGAATGCTGTTTTCTCTAAAACAGAGTGTTTTTCTTGCATGGCACACTAGGGTTCAATTAAACTTCCTAAACGGAGTTGAATCACGTTGAGATTCAAGTTCTAGCAGCAAGTGTTCATTCAGGCTAAGAACAGCACACTTGTGCTTTTCTGGCCATATACAGTGCAAATAGCATTCGTGTCTGTTCCCAGCCAGTACAGTGTATTGGACTGAAGAGAAGCTCCTGTTTTACTCAGTTTCCAATACTGAGTTGAACTAGATATCCCCCGTTTGTGTAGGAAGCACAGTTCTTTTGTTCTGAGCTAGCTCACTGTACGTGCCCTATAGGAAACACAGTGGAGTGAAAGAATGCTGTTTTCTCTAAAACAGAGTGTTTTTCTTGCATGGCACACTAGGGTTCAATTAAACTTCCTAAACGGAGTTGAATCACGTTGAGATTCAAGTTCTAGCAGCAAGTGTTCATTCAGGCTAAGAACAGCACACTTGTGCTTTTCTGGCCATATACAGTGCAAATAGCATTCGCGTCTGTTCCCAGCCAGTACAGTGTATTGGACTGAAGAGAAGCTCCTGTTTTACTCAGTTTCCAATACTGAGTTGAACTAGATATGCCCCGTTTGTGTAGGGAGCACAGTTCTTTTGTTCTGAGCTAGCTCACTGTACGTGCCCTATAGGAAACACAGTAGATTGAAAGAATGCTGTTTTCTCTAAAACAGAGTGTTTTTCTTGCATGGCACACTAGGGTTCAATTAAACTTCCTAAACGGAGTTGAATCACGTTGAGATTCAAGTTCTAGCAGCAAGTGTTCATTCAGGCTAAGAACAGCACACTTGTGCTTTTCTGGCCATATACAGTGCAAATAGCATTCGCGTCTGTTCCCAGCCAGTACAGTGTATTGGACTGAAGAGAAGCTCCTGTTTTACTCAGTTTCCAATACTGAGTTGAACTAGATATGCCCTGTTTGTGTAGGAAGCACAGTTCTTTTGTTCTGAGCTAGCTCACTGTACATGCCCTATAGGAAACACAGTAGAGTGAAAGAATGCTGTTTTCTCTAAAACAGAGTGTTTTTCTTGCATGGCACACTAGGGTTCAATTAAACTTCCTAAACGGAGTTGAATCACGTTGAGATTCAAGTTCTAGCAGCAAGTGTTCATTCAGGCTAAGAACAGCACACTTGTGCTTTTCTGGCCATATACAGTGCAAATAGCATTCGCGTCTGTTCCCAGCCAGTACAGTGTATTGGACTGAAGAGAAGCTCCTGTTTTACTCAGTTTCCAATACTGAGTTGAACTAGATATGCCCCGTTTGTGTAGGAAGCACAGTTCTTTTGTTCTGAGCTAGCTCACTGTACGTGCCCTCTAGGAAACACAGTAGAGTGAAAGAATGCTGTTTTCTCTAAAACAGAGTGTTTTTCTTGCATGGCACACTAGGGTTCAATTAAACTTCCTAAACGGAGTTGAATCACGTTGAGATTCAAGTTCTAGCAGCAAGTGTTCATTCAGGCTAAGAACAGCACACTTGTTCTTTTCTGGCCATATACAGTGCAAATAGCATTCGCGTCTGTTCCCAGCCAGTACAGTGTATTGGACTGAAGAGAAGCTCCTGTTTTACTCAGTTTCCAATACTGAGTTGAACTAGATATGCCCCGTTTGGTAGGAAGCACAGTTCTTTTGTTCTGAGCTAGCTCACTGTACGTGCCCTATAGGAAACTCAGTAGAGTGAAAGAATGCTGTTTTCTCTAAAACAGAGTGTTTTTCTTGCATGGCACACTAGGGTTCAATTAAACTTCCTAAACGGAGTTGAATCACGTTGAGATTCAAGTTCTAGCAGCAAGTGTTCATTCAGGCTAAGAACAGCACACTTGTGCTTTTCTTGCCATATACAGTGCAAATAGGGTTCGCGTCTGTTCCCAGCCAGTACAGTGTATTGGACTGAAGAGAAGCTCCTGTTTTACTCAGTTTCCAATACAGAGTTGAACTAGATATGCCCCGTTTGTGTAGGGAGCACAGTTCTTTTGTTCTGAGCTAGCTCACTGTACGTGCCCTATAGGAAACACAGTAGAGTGAAAGAATGCTGTTTTCTCTAAAACAGAGTGTTTTTCTTGCATGGCACACTAGGGTTCAATTAAACTTCCTAAACGGAGTTGAATCACGTTGAGATTCAAGTTCTAGCAGCAAGTGTTCATTCAGGCTAAGAACAGCACACTTGTGCTTTTCTGGCCATATACAGTGCAAATAGCTTTCACGTCTGTTCCCAGCCAGTACAGTGTATTGGACTGAAGAGAAGCTCCTGTTTTACTCAGTTTCCAATACTGAGTTGAACTAGATATGCCCCGTTTGTGTAGGAAGCACAGTTCTTTTGTTCTGAGCTAGCTCACTGTACGTGCCCTATAGGAAACACAGTAGAGTGAAAGAATGCTGTTTTCTCTAAAACAGAGTGTTTTTCTTGCATGGCACACTAGGGTTCAATTAAACTTCCTAAACGGAGTTGAATCACGTTGAGATTCAAGTTCTAGCAGCAAGTGTTCATTCAGGCTAAGAACAGCACACTTGTGCTTTTCTGGCCATATACAGTGCAAATAGCATTCGCGTCTGTTCCCAGCCAGTACAGTGTATTGGACTGAAGAGAAGCTCCTGTTTTACTCAGTTTCCAATACTGAGTTGAACTAGATATGCCCCGTTTGTGTAGGAAGCACAGTTCTTTTGTTCTGAGCTAGCTCACTGTACGTGCCCTCTAGGAAACACAGTAGAGTGAAAGAATGCTGTTTTCTCTAAAACAGAGTGTTTTTCTTGCATGGCACACTAGGGTTCAATTAAACTTCCTAAACGGAGTTGAATCACGTTGAGATTCAAGTTCTAGCAGCAAGTGTTCATTCAGGCTAAGAACAGCACACTTGTTCTTTTCTGGCCATATACAGTGCAAATAGCATTCGCGTCTGTTCCCAGCCAGTACAGTGTATTGGACTGAAGAGAAGCTCCTGTTTTACTCAGTTTCCAATACTGAGTTGAACTAGATATGCCCCGTTTGGTAGGAAGCACAGTTCTTTTGTTCTGAGCTAGCTCACTGTACGTGCCCTATAGGAAACTCAGTAGAGTGAAAGAATGCTGTTTTCTCTAAAACAGAGTGTTTTTCTTGCATGGCACACTAGGGTTCAATTAAACTTCCTAAACGGAGTTGAATCACGTTGAGATTCAAGTTCTAGCAGCAAGTGTTCATTCAGGCTAAGAACAGCACACTTGTGCTTTTCTTGCCATATACAGTGCAAATAGGGTTCGCGTCTGTTCCCAGCCAGTACAGTGTATTGGACTGAAGAGAAGCTCCTGTTTTACTCAGTTTCCAATACAGAGTTGAACTAGATATGCCCCGTTTGTGTAGGGAGCACAGTTCTTTTGTTCTGAGCTAGCTCACTGTACGTGCCCTATAGGAAACACAGTAGAGTGAAAGAATGCTGTTTTCTCTAAAACAGAGTGTTTTTCTTGCATGGCACACTAGGGTTCAATTAAACTTCCTAAACGGAGTTGAATCACGTTGAGATTCAAGTTCTAGCAGCAAGTGTTCATTCAGGCTAAGAACAGCACACTTGTGCTTTTCTGGCCATATACAGTGCAAATAGCTTTCACGTCTGTTCCCAGCCAGTACAGTGTATTGGACTGAAGAGAAGCTCCTGTTTTACTCAGTTTCCAATACTGAGTTGAACTAGATATGCCCCGTTTGTGTAGGAAGCACAGTTCTTTTGTTCTGAGCTAGCTCACTGTACGTGCCCTATAGGAAACACAGTAGAGTGAAAGAATGCTGTTTTCTCTAAAACAGAGTGTTTTTCTTGCATGGCACACTAGGGTTCAATTAAACTTCCTAAACGGAGTTGAATCACGTTGAGATTCAAGTTCTAGCAGCAAGTGTTCATTCAGGCTAAGAACAGCACACTTGTGCTTTTCTGGCCATATACAGTGCAAATAGCATTCGCGTCTGTTCCCAGCCAGTACAGTGTATTGGACTGAAGAGAAGCTCCTGTTTTACTCAGTTTCCAATACTGAGTTGAACTAGATATGCCCCGTTTGTGTAGGAAGCACAGTTCTTTTGTTCTGAGCTAGCTCACTGTACGTGCCCTCTAGGAAACACAGTAAAGTGAAAGAATGCTGTTTTCTCTAAAACAGAGTGTTTTTCTTGCATGGCACACTAGGGTTCAATTAAACTTCCTAAACGGAGTTGAATCACGTTGAGATTCAAGTTCCTGCAGCAAGTGTTCATTCAGGCTAAGAACAGCACACTTGTGCTTTTCTGGCCATATACAGTGCAAATAGCGTTCGCGTCTGTTCCCAGCCAGTACAGTGTATTGGACTGAAGAGAAGCTCCTGTTTTACTCAGTTTCCAATACTGAGTTGAACTAGATATGCCCCGTTTGTGTAGGAAGCACAGTTCTTTTGTTCTGAGCTAGTTCACTGTACGTGCCCTCTAGGAAACACAGTAGAGTGAAAGAATGCTGTTTTCTCTAAAACAGAGTGTTTTTCTTGCATGGCACACTAGGGTTCAATTAAACTTCCTAAACGGAGTTGAATCACGTTGAGATTCAAGTTCTAGCAGCAAGTGTTCATTCAGGCTAAGAACAGCACACTTGTGCTTTTCTGGCCATATACAGTGCAAATAGCATTCGCGTCTGTTCCCAGCCAGTACAGTGTATTGGACTGAAGAGAAGCTCCTGTTTTACTCAGTTTCCAATACTGAGTTGAACTAGATATGCCCCGTTTGTGTAGGAAGCACAGTTCTTTTGTTCTGAGCTAGCTCACTGTACGTGCCCTATAGGAAACACAGTAGAGTGAAAGAATGCTGTTTTCTCTAAAACAGAGTGTTTTTCTTGCATGGCACACTAGGGTTCAATTAAACTTCCTAAACGGAGTTGAATCACGTTGAGATTCAAGTTCTAGCAGCAAGTGTTCATTCAGGCTAAGAACAGCACACTTGTGCTTTTCTGGCCATATACAGTGCAAATAGCATTCGCGTCTGTTCCCAGCCAGTACAGTGTATTGGACTGAAGAGAAGCTCCTGTTTTACTCAGTTTCCAATACTGAGTTGAACTAGATATGCCCCGTTTGTGTAGGAAGCACAGTTCTTTTGTTCTGAGCTAGCTCACTGTACGTGCCCTATAGGAAACTCAGTAGAGTGAAAGAATGCTGTTTTCTCTAAAACAGAGTGTTTTTCTTGCATGGCACACTAGGGTTCAATTAAACTTCCTAAACGGAGTTGAATCACGTTGAGATTCAAGTTCTAGCAGCAAGTGTTCATTCAGGCTAAGAACAGCACACTTGTGCTTTTCTTGCCATATACAGTGCAAATAGCGTTCGCGTCTGTTCCCAGCCAGTACAGTGTATTGGACTGAAGAGAAGCTCCTGTTTTACTCAGTTTCCAATACTGAGTTGAACTAGATATGCCCCGTTTGTGTAGGGAGCACAGTTCTTTTGTTCTGAGCTAGCTCACTGTACGTGCCCTCTAGGAAACACAGTAGAGTGAAAGAATGCTGTTTTCTCTAAAACAGAGTGTTTTTCTTGCATGGCACACTAGGGTTCAATTAAACTTCCTAAACGGAGTTGAATCACGTTGAGATTCAAGTTCTAGCAGCAAGTGTTCATTCAGGCTAAGAACAGCACACTTGTGCTTTTCTGGCCATATACAGTGCAAATAGCATTCGTGTCTGTTCCCAGCCAGTACAGTGTATTGGACTGAAGAGAAGCTCCTGTTTTACTCAGTTTCCAATACTGAGTTGAACTAGATATCCCCCGTTTGTGTAGGAAGCACAGTTCTTTTGTTCTGAGCTAGCTCACTGTACGTGCCCTATAGGAAACACAGTAGAGTGAAAGAATGCTGTTTTCTCTAAAACAGAGTGTTTTTCTTGCATGGCACACTAGGGTTCAATTAAACTTCCTAAACGGAGTTGAATCACGTTGAGATTCAAGTTCTAGCAGCAAGTGTTCATTCAGGCTAAGAACAGCACACTTGTGCTTTTCTGGCCATATACAGTGCAAATAGCATTCGCGTCTGTTCCCAGCCAGTACAGTGTATTGGACTGAAGAGAAGCTCCTGTTTTACTCAGTTTCCAATACTGAGTTGAACTAGATATGCCCCGTTTGTGTAGGGAGCACAGTTCTTTTGTTCTGAGCTAGCTCACTGTACGTGCCCTATAGGAAACACAGTAGATTGAAAGAATGCTGTTTTCTCTAAAACAGAGTGTTTTTCTTGCATGGCACACTAGGGTTCAATTAAACTTCCTAAACGGAGTTGAATCACGTTGAGATTCAAGTTCTAGCAGCAAGTGTTCATTCAGGCTAAGAACAGCACACTTGTGCTTTTCTGGCCATATACAGTGCAAATAGCATTCGCGTCTGTTCCCAGCCAGTACAGTGTATTGGACTGAAGAGAAGCTCCTGTTTTACTCAGTTTCCAATACTGAGTTAAACTAGATATGCCCCGTTTGTGTAGGAAGCACAGTTCTTTTGTTCTGAGCTAGCTCACTGTACATGCCCTATAGGAAACACAGTAGAGTGAAAGAATGCTGTTTTCTCTAAAACAGAGTGTTTTTCTTGCATGGCACACTAGGGTTCAATTAAACTTCCTAAACGGAGTTGAATCACGTTGAGATTCAAGTTCTAGCAGCAAGTGTTCATTCAGGCTAAGAACAGCACACTTGTGCTTTCCTGGCCATATACAGTGCAAATAGCATTCGCGTCTGTTCCCAGCCAGTACAGTGTATTGGACTGAAGAGAAGCTCCTGTTTTACTCAGTTTCCAATACTGAGTTGAACTAGATATGCCCCGTTTGTGTAGGAAGCACAGTTCTTTTGTTCTGAGCTAGCTCACTGTACGTGCCCTCTAGGAAACACAGTAGAGTGAAAGAATGCTGTTTTCTCTAAAACAGAGTGTTTTTCTTGCATGGCACACTAGGGTTCAATTAAACTTCCTAAACGGAGTTGAATCACGTTGAGATTCAAGTTCTAGCAGCAAGTGTTCATTCAGGCTAAGAACAGCACACTTGTTCTTTTCTGGCCATATACAGTGCAAATAGCATTCGCGTCTGTTCCCAGCCAGTACAGTGTATTGGACTGAAGAGAAGCTCCTGTTTTACTCAGTTTCCAATACTGAGTTGAACTAGATATGCCCCGTTTGGTAGGAAGCACAGTTCTTTTGTTCTGAGCTAGCTCACTGTACGTGCCCTATAGGAAACTCAGTAGAGTGAAAGAATGCTGTTTTCTCTAAAACAGAGTGTTTTTCTTGCATGGCACACTAGGGTTCAATTAAACTTCCTAAACGGAGTTGAATCACGTTGAGATTCAAGTTCTAGCAGCAAGTGTTCATTCAGGCTAAGAACAGCACACTTGTGCTTTTCTTGCCATATACAGTGAAAATAGGGTTCGCGTCTGTTCCCAGCCAGTACAGTGTATTGGACTGAAGAGAAGCTCCTGTTTTACTCAGTTTCCAATACAGAGTTGAACTAGATATGCCCCGTTTGTGTAGGGAGCACAGTTCTTTTGTTCTGAGCTAGCTCACTGTACGTGCCCTATAGGAAACACAGTAGAGTGAAAGAATGCTGTTTTCTCTAAAACAGAGTGTTTTTCTTGCATGGCACACTAGGGTTCAATTAAACTTCCTAAACGGAGTTGAATCACGTTGAGATTCAAGTTCTAGCAGCAAGTGTTCATTCAGGCTAAGAACAGCACACTTGTGCTTTTCTGGCCATATACAGTGCAAATAGCTTTCGCGTCTGTTCCCAGCCAGTACAGTGTATTGGACTGAAGAGAAGCTCCTGTTTTACTCAGTTTCCAATACTGAGTTGAACTAGATATGCCCCGTTTGTGTAGGAAGCACAGTTCTTTTGTTCTGAGCTAGCTCACTGTACGTGCCCTATAGGAAACACAGTAGAGTGAAAGAATGCTGTTTTCTCTAAAACAGAGTGTTTTTCTTGCATGGCACACTAGGGTTCAATTAAACTTCCTAAACGGAGTTGAATCACGTTGAGATTCAAGTTCTAGCAGCAAGTGTTCATTCAGGCTAAGAACAGCACACTTGTGCTTTTCTGGCCATATACAGTGCAAATAGCATTCGCGTCTGTTCCCAGCCAGTACAGTGTATTGGACTGAAGAGAAGCTCCTGTTTTACTCAGTTTCCAATACTGAGTTGAACTAGATATGCCCCGTTTGTGTAGGAAGCACAGTTCTTTTGTTCTGAGCTAGCTCACTGTACGTGCCCTCTAGGAAACACAGTAAAGTGAAAGAATGCTGTTTTCTCTAAAACAGAGTGTTTTTCTTGCATGGCACACTAGGGTTCAATTAAACTTCCTAAACGGAGTTGAATCACGTTGAGATTCAAGTTCCTGCAGCAAGTGTTCATTCAGGCTAAGAACAGCACACTTGTGCTTTTCTGGCCATATACAGTGCAAATAGCGTTCGCGTCTGTTCCCAGCCAGTACAGTGTATTGGACTGAAGAGAAGCTCCTGTTTTACTCAGTTTCCAATACTGAGTTGAACTAGATATGCCCCGTTTGTGTAGGAAGCACAGTTCTTTTGTTCTGAGCTAGTTCACTGTACGTGCCCTCTAGGAAACACAGTAGAGTGAAAGAATGCTGTTTTCTCTAAAACAGAGTGTTTTTCTTGCATGGCACACTAGGGTTCAATTAAACTTCCTAAACGGAGTTGAATCACGTTGAGATTCAAGTTCTAGCAGCAAGTGTTCATTCAGGCTAAGAACAGCACACTTGTGCTTTTCTGGCCATATACAGTGCAAATAGCATTCGTGTCTGTTCCCAGCCAGTACAGTGTATTGGACTGAAGAGAAGCTCCTGTTTTACTCAGTTTCCAATACTGAGTTGAACTAGATATGCCCCGTTTGTGTAGGGAGCACAGTTCTTTTGTTCTGAGCTAGCTCACTGTACGTGCCCTATAAGAAACACAGTAGATTGAAAGAATGCTGTTTTCTCTAAAACAGAGTGTTTTTCTTGCATGGCACACTAGGGTTCAATTAAACTTCCTAAACAGAGTTGAATCACGTTGAGATTGAAGTTCTAGCAGCAAGTGTTCATTCAGGCTAAGAACAGCACAATTGTGCTTTTCTGGCCATATACAGTGCAAATAGCATTCGCGTCTGTTCCCAGCCAGTACAGTGTATTGGACTGAAGAGAAGCTCCTGTTTTACTCAGTTTCCAATACTGAGTTGAACTAGATATGCCCCGTTTGTGTAGGAAGCACAGTTCTTTTGTTCTGAGCTAGCTCACTGTATGTGCCCTATAGGAAACACAGTAGAGTGAAAGAATGCTGTTTTCTCTAAAACAGAGTGTTTTTCTTGCATGGCACACTAGGGTTCAATTAAACTTCCTAAACGGAGTTGAATCACGTTGAGATTCAAGTTCTAGCAGCAAGTGTTCATTCAGGCTAAGAACAGCACACTTGTTCTTTTCTGGACATATACAGTGCAAATAGCATTCGCGTCTGTTCCCAGCCAGTACAGTGTATTGGACTGAAGAGAAGCTCCTGTTTTACTCAGTTTCCAATACTGAGTTGAACTAGATATGCCCCGTTTGTGTAGGAAGCACAGTTCTTTTGTTCTGAGCTAGCTCACTGTACGTGCCCTATAGGAAACTCAGTAGAGTGAAAGAATGCTGTTTTCTCTAAAACAGAGTGTTTTTCTTGCATGGCACACTAGGGTTCAATTAAACTTCCTAAACGGAGTTGAATCACGTTGAGATTCAAGTTCTAGCAGCAAGTGTTCATTCAGGCTAAGAACAGCACACTTGTGCTTTTCTTGCCATATACAGTGCAAATAGCGTTCGCGTCTGTTCCCAGCCAGTACAGTGTATTGGACTGAAGAGAAGCTCCTGTTTTACTCAGTTTCCAATACTGAGTTGAACTAGATATTCCCCGTTTGTGTAGGGAGCAGAGTTCTTTTGTTCTGAGCTAGCTCACTGTACGTGCCCTCTAGGAAACACAGTAGAGTGAAAGAATGCTGTTTTCTCTAAAACAGAGTGTTTTTCTTGCATGGCACACTAGGGTTCAATTATACTTCCTAAACGGAGTTGAATCACGTTGAGATTCAAGTTCTAGCAGCAAGTGTTCATTCAGGCTAAGAACAGCACACTTGTGCTTTTCTGGCCATATACAGTGCAAATAGCGTTCGCGTCTGTTCCCAGCCAGTACAGTGTATTGGACTGAAGAGAAGCTCCTGTTTTACTCAGTTTCCAATACTGAGTTGAACTAGATATGCCCCGTTTGTGTAGGAAGCACAGTTCTTTTGTTCTGAGCTAGCTCACTGTACGTGCCCTATAGGAAACACAGTAGAGTGAAAGAATGCTGTTTTCTCTAAAACAGAGTGTTTTTCTTGCATGGCACACTAGGGTTCAATTAAACTTCCTAAACGGAGTTGAATCACGTTGAGATTCAAGTTCTAGCAGCAAGTGTTCATTCAGGCTAAGAACAGCACACTTGTGCTTTTCTGGCCATATACAGTGCAAATAGCATTCGCGTCTGTTCCCAGCCAGTACAGTGTATTGGACTGAAGAGAAGCTCCTGTTTTACTCAGTTTCCAATACTGAGTTGAACTAGATATGCCCCGTTTGTGTAGGAAGCACAGTTCTTTTGTTCTGAGCTAGCTCACTGTACGTGCCCTATAGGAAACACAGTAAAGTGAAAGAATGCTGTTTTCTCTAAAACAGAGTGTTTTTCTTGCATGGCACACTAGGGTTCAATTAAACTTCCTAAACGGAGTTGAATCACGTTGAGATTCAAGTTCCTGCAGCAAGTGTTCATTCAGGCTAAGAACAGCACACTTGTGCTTTTCTGGCCATGTACAGTGCAAATAGCGTTCGCGTCTGTTCCCAGCCAGTACAGTGTATTGGACTGAAGAGAAGCTCCTGTTTTACTCAGTTTCCAATACTGAGTTGAACTAGATATGCCCCGTTTGTGTAGGAAGCACAGTTCTTTTGTTCTGAGCTAGTTTACTGTACGTGCCCTCTAGGAAACACAGTAGAGTGAAAGAATGCTGTTTTCTCTAAAACAGAGTGTTTTTCTTGCATGGCACACTAGGGTTCAATTAAACTTCCTAAACGGAGTTGAATCACGTTGAGATTCAAGTTCCTGCAGCAAGTGTTCATTCAGGCTAAGAACAGCACACTTGTGCTTTTCTGGCCATATACAGTGCAAATAGCGTTCGCGTCTGTTCCCAGCCAGTACAGTGTATTGGACTGAAGAGAAGCTCCTGTTTTACTCAGTTTCCAATACTGAGTTGAACTAGATATGCCCCGTTTGTGTAGGAAGCACAGTTCTTTTGTTCTGAGCTAGTTCACTGTACGTGCCCTCTAGGAAACACAGTAGAGTGAAAGAATGCTGTTTTCTCTAAAACAGAGTGTTTTTCTTGCATGGCACACTAGGGTTCAATTAAACTTCCTAAACGGAGTTGAATCACGTTGAGATTCAAGTTCTAGCAGCAAGTGTTCATTCAGGCTAAGAACAGCACACTTGTGCTTTTCTGGCCATATACAGTGCAAATAGCATTCGTGTCTGTTCCCAGCCAGTACAGTGTATTGGACTGAAGAGAAGCTCCTGTTTTACTCAGTTTCCAATACTGAGTTGAACTAGATATCCCCCGTTTGTGTAGGAAGCACAGTTCTTTTGTTCTGAGCTAGCTCACTGTACGTGCCCTATAGGAAACACAGTAGAGTGAAAGAATGCTGTTTTCTCTAAAACAGAGTGTTTTTCTTGCATGGCACACTAGGGTTCAATTAAACTTCCTAAACAGAGTTGAATCACGTTGAGATTCAAGTTCTAGCAGCAAGTGTTCATTCAGGCTAAGAACAGCACACTTGTGCTTTTCTGGCCATATACAGTGCAAATAGCATTCGCGTCTGTTCCCAGCCAGTACAGTGTATTGGACTGAAGAGAAGCTCCTGTTTTACTCAGTTTCCAATACTGAGTTGAACTAGATATGCCCCGTTTGTGTAGGAAGCACAGTTCTTTTGTTCTGAGCTAGCTCACTGTACGTGCCCTATAGGAAACACAGTAGAGTGAAAGAATGCTGTTTTCTCTAAAACAGAGTGTTTTTCTTGCATGGCACACTAGGGTTCAATTAAACTTCCTAAACGGAGTTGAATCACGTTGAGATTCAAGTTCTAGCAGCAAGTGTTCATTCAGGCTAAGAACAGCACACTTGTTCTTTTCTGGACATATACAGTGCAAATAGCATTCGCGTCTGTTCCCAGCCAGTACAGTGTATTGGACTGAAGAGAAGCTCCTGTTTTACTCAGTTTCCAATACTGAGTTGAACTAGATATGCCCCGTTTGTGTAGGAAGCACAGTTCTTTTGTTCTGAGCTAGCTCACTGTACGTGCCCTATAGGAAACTCAGTAGAGTGAAAGAATGCTGTTTTCTCTAAAACAGAGTGTTTTTCTTGCATGGCACACTAGGGTTCAATTAAACTTCCTAAACGGAGTTGAATCACGTTGAGATTCAAGTTCTAGCAGCAAGTGTTCATTCAGGCTAAGAACAGCACACTTGTGCTTTTCTTGCCATATACAGTGCAAATAGCGTTCGCGTCTGTTCCCAGCCAGTACAGTGTATTGGACTGAAGAGAAGCTCCTGTTTTACTCAGTTTCCAATACTGAGTTGAACTAGATATTCCCCGTTTGTGTAGGGAGCACAGTTCTTTTGTTCTGAGCTAGCTCACTGTACGTGCCCTCTAGGAAACACAGTAGAGTGAAAGAATGCTGTTTTCTCTAAAACAGAGTGTTTTTCTTGCATGGCACACTAGGGTTCAATTATACTTCCTAAACGGAGTTGAATCACGTTGAGATTCAAGTTCTAGCAGCAAGTGTTCATTCAGGCTAAGAACAGCACACTTGTGCTTTTCTGGCCATATACAGTGCAAATAGCGTTCGCGTCTGTTCCCAGCCAGTACAGTGTATTGGACTGAAGAGAAGCTCCTGTTTTACTCAGTTTCCAATACTGAGTTGAACTAGATATGCCCCGTTTGTGTAGGAAGCACAGTTCTTTTGTTCTGAGCTAGCTCACTGTACGTGCCCTATAGGAAACACAGTAGAGTGAAAGAATGCTGTTTTCTCTAAAACAGAGTGTTTTTCTTGCATGGCACACTAGGGTTCAATTAAACTTCCTAAACGGAGTTGAATCACGTTGAGATTCAAGTTCTAGCAGCAAGTGTTCATTCAGGCTAAGAACAGCACACTTGTGCTTTTCTGGCCATATACAGTGCAAATAGCATTCGCGTCTGTTCCCAGCCAGTACAGTGTATTGGACTGAAGAGAAGCTCCTGTTTTACTCAGTTTCCAATACTGAGTTGAACTAGATATGCCCCGTTTGTGTAGGAAGCACAGTTCTTTTGTTCTGAGCTAGCTCACTGTACGTGCCCTATAGGAAACACAGTAAAGTGAAAGAATGCTGTTTTCTCTAAAACAGAGTGTTTTTCTTGCATGGCACACTAGGGTTCAATTAAACTTCCTAAACGGAGTTGAATCACGTTGAGATTCAAGTTCCTGCAGCAAGTGTTCATTCAGGCTAAGAACAGCACACTTGTGCTTTTCTGGCCATGTACAGTGCAAATAGCGTTCGCGTCTGTTCCCAGCCAGTACAGTGTATTGGACTGAAGAGAAGCTCCTGTTTTACTCAGTTTCCAATACTGAGTTGAACTAGATATGCCCCGTTTGTGTAGGAAGCACAGTTCTTTTGTTCTGAGCTAGTTCACTGTACGTGCCCTCTAGGAAACACAGTAGAGTGAAAGAATGCTGTTTTCTCTAAAACAGAGTGTTTTTCTTGCATGGCACACTAGGGTTCAATTAAACTTCCTAAACGGAGTTGAATCACTTTGAGATTCAAGTTCTAGCAGCAAGTGTTCATTCAGGCTAAGAACAGCACACTTGTGCTTTTCTGGCCATATACAGTGCAAATAGCATTCGTGTCTGTTCCCAGCCAGTACAGTGTATTGGACTGAAGAGAAGCTCCTGTTTTACTCAGTTTCCAATACTGAGTTGAACTAGATATGCCCCGTTTGTGTAGGAAGCACAGTTCTTTTGTTCTGAGCTAGCTCACTGTACGTGCCCTATAGGAAACACAGTAGAGTGAAAGAATGCTGTTTTCTCTAAAACAGAGTGTTTTTCTTGCATGGCACACTAGGGTTCAATTAAACTTCCTAAACGGAGTTGAATCACGTTGAGATTCAAGTTCTAGCAGCAAGTGTTCATTCAGGCTAAGAACAGCACCTTTGTGCTTTTCTGGCCATATACAGTGCAAATAGCATTCGCGTCTGTTCCCAGCCAGTACAGTGTATTGGACTGAAGAGAAGCTCCTGTTTTACTCAGTTTCCAATACTGAGTTGAACTAGATATGCCCCGTTTGTGTAGGAAGCACAGTTCTTTTGTTCTGAGCTAGCTCACTGTACATGCCCTATAGGAAACTCAGTAGAGTGAAAGAATGCTGTTTTCTCTAAAACAGAGTGTTTTTCTTGCATGGCACACAAGGGTTCAATTAAACTTCCTAAACGGAGTTGAATCACGTTGAGATTCAAGTTCTAGCAGCAAGTGTTCATTCAGGCTAAGAACAGCACACTTGTGCTTTTCTGGCCATATACAGTGCAAATAGCGTTCGCGTCTGTTCCCAGCCAGTACAGTGTATTGGACTGAAGAGAAGCTCCTGTTTTACTCAGTTTCCAATACAGAGTTGAACTAGATATGCCCCGTTTGTGTAGGGAGCACAGTTCTTTTGTTCTGAGCTAGCTCACTGTACGTGCCCTATAGGAAACACAGTAGAGTGAAAGAATGCTGTTTTCTCTAAAACAGAGTGTTTTTCTTGCATGGCACACTAGGGTTCAATTAAACTTCCTAAACGGAGTTGAATCACGTTGAGATTCAAGTTCTAGCAGCAAGTGTTCATTCAGGCTAAGAACAGCACACTTTTGCTTTTCTGGCCATATACAGTGCAAATAGCGTTCGCGTCTGTTCCCAGCCAGTACAGTGTATTGGACTGAAGAGAAGCTCCTGTTTTACTCAGTTTCCAATACTGAGTTGAACTAGATATGCCCCGTTTGTGTAGGAAGCACAGTTCTTTTGTTCTGAGCTAGCTCACTGTACGTGCCCTATAGGAAACACAGTAGAGTGAAAGAATGCTGTTTTCTCTAAAACAGAGGGTTTTTCTTGCATGGCACACTAGGGTTCAATTAAACTTCCTAAACGGAGTTGAATCACGTTGAGATTCAAGTTCTAGCAGCAAGTGTTCATTCAGGCTAAGAACAGCACACTTGTGCTTTTCTGGCCATATACAGTGCAAATAGCATTCGCGTCTGTTCCCAGCCAGTACAGTGTATTGGACTGAAGAGAAGCTCCTGTTTTACTCAGTTTCCAATACTGAGTTGAACTAGATATGCCCCGTTTGTGTAGGAAGCACAGTTCTTTTGTTCTGAGCTAGCTCACTGTACGTGCCCTATAGGAAACACAGTAAAGTGAAAGAATGCTGTTTTCTCTAAAACAGAGTGTTTTTCTTGCATGGCACACTAGGGTTCAATTAAACTTCCTAAACGGAGTTGAATCACGTTGAGATTCAAGTTCTAGCAGCAAGTGTTCATTCAGGCTAAGAACAGCACACTTGTGCTTTTCTGGCCATATACAGTGCAAATAGCGTTCGCGTCTGTTCCCAGCCAGTACAGTGTATTGGACTGAAGAGAAGCTCCTGTTTTACTCAGTTTCCAATACTGAGTTGAACTAGATATGCCCCGTTTGTGTAGGAAGCACAGTTCTTTTGTTCTGAGCTAGTTCACTGTACGTGCCCTCTAGGAAACACAGTAGAGTGAAAGAATGCTGTTTTCTCTAAAACAGAGTGTTTTTCTTGCATGGCACACTAGGGTTCAATTAAACTTCCTAAACGGAGTTGAATCACGTTGAGATTCAAGTTCTAGCAGCAAGTGTTCATTCAGGCTAAGAACAGCACACTTGTGCTTTTCTGGCCATATACAGTGCAAATAGCATTCGTGTCTGTTCCCAGCCAGTACAGTGTATTGGACTGAAGAGAAGCTCCTGTTTTACTCAGTTTCCAATACTGAGTTGAACTAGATATTCCCCGTTTGTGTAGGGAGCACAGTTCTTTTGTTCTGAGCTAGCTCACTGTACGTGCCCTCTAGGAAACACAGTAGAGTGAAAGAATGCTGTTTTCTCTAAAACAGAGTGTTTTTCTTGCATGGCACACTAGGGTTCAATTATACTTCCTAAACGGAGTTGAATCACGTTGAGATTCAAGTTCTAGCAGCAAGTGTTCATTCAGGCTAAGAACAGCACACTTGTGCTTTTCTGGCCATATACAGTGCAAATAGCGTTCGCGTCTGTTCCCAGCCAGTACAGTGTATTGGACTGAAGAGAAGCTCCTGTTTTACTCAGTTTCCAATACTGAGTTGAACTAGATATGCCCCGTTTGTGTAGGAAGCACAGTTCTTTTGTTCTGAGCTAGCTCACTGTACGTGCCCTATAGGAAACACAGTAGAGTGAAAGAATGCTGTTTTCTCTAAAACAGAGTGTTTTTCTTGCATGGCACACTAGGGTTCAATTAAACTTCCTAAACGGAGTTGAATCACGTTGAGATTCAAGTTCTAGCAGCAAGTGTTCATTCAGGCTAAGAACAGCACACTTGTGCTTTTCTGGCCATATACAGTGCAAATAGCATTCGCGTCTGTTCCCAGCCAGTACAGTGTATTGGACTGAAGAGAAGCTCCTGTTTTACTCAGTTTCCAATACTGAGTTGAACTAGATATGCCCCGTTTGTGTAGGAAGCACAGTTCTTTTGTTCTGAGCTAGCTCACTGTACGTGCCCTATAGGAAACACAGTAAAGTGAAAGAATGCTGTTTTCTCTAAAACAGAGTGTTTTTCTTGCATGGCACACTAGGGTTCAATTAAACTTCCTAAACGGAGTTGAATCACGTTGAGATTCAAGTTCCTGCAGCAAGTGTTCATTCAGGCTAAGAACAGCACACTTGTGCTTTTCTGGCCATGTACAGTGCAAATAGCGTTCGCGTCTGTTCCCAGCCAGTACAGTGTATTGGACTGAAGAGAAGCTCCTGTTTTACTCAGTTTCCAATACTGAGTTGAACTAGATATGCCCCGTTTGTGTAGGAAGCACAGTTCTTTTGTTCTGAGCTAGTTCACTGTACGTGCCCTCTAGGAAACACAGTAGAGTGAAAGAATGCTGTTTTCTCTAAAACAGAGTGTTTTTCTTGCATGGCACACTAGGGTTCAATTAAACTTCCTAAACGGAGTTGAATCACTTTGAGATTCAAGTTCTAGCAGCAAGTGTTCATTCAGGCTAAGAACAGCACACTTGTGCTTTTCTGGCCATATACAGTGCAAATAGCATTCGTGTCTGTTCCCAGCCAGTACAGTGTATTGGACTGAAGAGAAGCTCCTGTTTTACTCAGTTTCCAATACTGAGTTGAACTAGATATGCCCCGTTTGTGTAGGAAGCACAGTTCTTTTGTTCTGAGCTAGCTCACTGTACGTGCCCTATAGGAAACACAGTAGAGTGAAAGAATGCTGTTTTCTCTAAAACAGAGTGTTTTTCTTGCATGGCACACTAGGGTTCAATTAAACTTCCTAAACGGAGTTGAATCACGTTGAGATTCAAGTTCTAGCAGCAAGTGTTCATTCAGGCTAAGAACAGCACCTTTGTGCTTTTCTGGCCATATACAGTGCAAATAGCATTCGCGTCTGTTCCCAGCCAGTACAGTGTATTGGACTGAAGAGAAGCTCCTGTTTTACTCAGTTTCCAATACTGAGTTGAACTAGATATGCCCCGTTTGTGTAGGAAGCACAGTTCTTTTGTTCTGAGCTAGCTCACTGTACATGCCCTATAGGAAACTCAGTAGAGTGAAAGAATGCTGTTTTCTCTAAAACAGAGTGTTTTTCTTGCATGGCACACAAGGGTTCAATTAAACTTCCTAAACGGAGTTGAATCACGTTGAGATTCAAGTTCTAGCAGCAAGTGTTCATTCAGGCTAAGAACAGCACACTTGTGCTTTTCTGGCCATATACAGTGCAAATAGCGTTCGCGTCTGTTCCCAGCCAGTACAGTGTATTGGACTGAAGAGAAGCTCCTGTTTTACTCAGTTTCCAATACAGAGTTGAACTAGATATGCCCCGTTTGTGTAGGGAGCACAGTTCTTTTGTTCTGAGCTAGCTCACTGTACGTGCCCTATAGGAAACACAGTAGAGTGAAAGAATGCTGTTTTCTCTAAAACAGAGTGTTTTTCTTGCATGGCACACTAGGGTTCAATTAAACTTCCTAAACGGAGTTGAATCACGTTGAGATTCAAGTTCTAGCAGCAAGTGTTCATTCAGGCTAAGAACAGCACACTTTTGCTTTTCTGGCCATATACAGTGCAAATAGCGTTCGCGTCTGTTCCCAGCCAGTACAGTGTATTGGACTGAAGAGAAGCTCCTGTTTTACTCAGTTTCCAATACTGAGTTGAACTAGATATGCCCCGTTTGTGTAGGAAGCACAGTTCTTTTGTTCTGAGCTAGCTCACTGTACGTGCCCTATAGGAAACACAGTAGAGTGAAAGAATGCTGTTTTCTCTAAAACAGAGGGTTTTTCTTGCATGGCACACTAGGGTTCAATTAAACTTCCTAAACGGAGTTGAATCACGTTGAGATTCAAGTTCTAGCAGCAAGTGTTCATTCAGGCTAAGAACAGCACACTTGTGCTTTTCTGGCCATATACAGTGCAAATAGCATTCGCGTCTGTTCCCAGCCAGTACAGTGTATTGGACTGAAGAGAAGCTCCTGTTTTACTCAGTTTCCAATACTGAGTTGAACTAGATATGCCCCGTTTGTGTAGGAAGCACAGTTCTTTTGTTCTGAGCTAGCTCACTGTACGTGCCCTATAGGAAACACAGTAAAGTGAAAGAATGCTGTTTTCTCTAAAACAGAGTGTTTTTCTTGCATGGCACACTAGGGTTCAATTAAACTTCCTAAACGGAGTTGAATCACGTTGAGATTCAAGTTCTAGCAGCAAGTGTTCATTCAGGCTAAGAACAGCACACTTGTGCTTTTCTGGCCATATACAGTGCAAATAGCGTTCGCGTCTGTTCCCAGCCAGTACAGTGTATTGGACTGAAGAGAAGCTCCTGTTTTACTCAGTTTCCAATACTGAGTTGAACTAGATATGCCCCGTTTGTGTAGGAAGCACAGTTCTTTTGTTCTGAGCTAGCTCACTGTACGTGCCCTATAGGAAACACAGTAGAGTGAAAGAATGCTGTTTTCTCTAAAACAGAGGGTTTTTCTTGCATGGCACACTAGGGTTCAATTAAACTTCCTAAACGGAGTTGAATCACGTTGAGATTCAAGTTCTAGCAGCAAGTGTTCATTCAGGCTAAGAACAGCACACTTGTGCTTTTCTGGCCATATACAGTGCAAATAGCATTCGCGTCTGTTCCCAGCCAGTACAGTGTATTGGACTGAAGAGAAGCTCCTGTTTTACTCAGTTTCCAATACTGAGTTGAACTAGATATGCCCCGTTTGTGTAGGAAGCACAGTTCTTTTGTTCTGAGCTAGCTCACTGTACGTGCCCTATAGGAAACACAGTAAAGTGAAAGAATGCTGTTTTCTCTAAAACAGAGTGTTTTTCTTGCATGGCACACTAGGGTTCAATTAAACTTCCTAAACGGAGTTGAATCACGTTGAGATTCAAGTTCTAGCAGCAAGTGTTCATTCAGGCTAAGAACAGCACACTTGTGCTTTTCTGGCCATATACAGTGCAAATAGCGTTCGCGTCTGTTCCCAGCCAGTACAGTGTATTGGACTGAAGAGAAGCTCCTGTTTTACTCAGTTTCCAATACTGAGTTGAACTAGATATGCCCCGTTTGTGTAGGAAGCACAGTTCTTTTGTTCTGAGCTAGTTTACTGTACGTGCCCTCTAGGAAACACAGTAGAGTGAAAGAATGCTGTTTTCTCTAAAACAGAGTGTTTTTCTTGCATGGCACACTAGGGTTCAATTAAACTTCCTAAACGGAGTTGAATCACGTTGAGATTCAAGTTCTAGCAGCAAGTGTTCATTCAGGCTAAGAACAGCACACTTGTGCTTTTCTGGCCATATACAGTGCAAATAGCATTCGTGTCTGTTCCCAGCCAGTACAGTGTATTGGACTGAAGAGAAGCTCCTGTTTTACTCAGTTTCCAATACTGAGTTGAACTAGATATCCCCCGTTTGTGTAGGAAGCACAGTTCTTTTGTTCTGAGCTAGCTCACTGTACGTGCCCTATAGGAAACACAGTAGATTGAAAGAATGCTGTTTTCTCTAAAACAGAGTGTTTTTCTTGCATGGCACACTAGGGTTCAATTAAACTTCCTAAACGGAGTTGAATCACGTTGAGATTCAAGTTCTAGCAGCAAGTGTTCATTCAGGCTAAGAACAGCACACTTGTGCTTTTCTGGCCATATACAGTGCAAATAGCATTCGTGTCTGTTCCCAGCCAGTACAGTGTATTGGACTGAAGAGAAGCTCCTGTTTTACTCAGTTTCCAATACTGAGTTGAACTAGATATCCCCCGTTTGTGTAGGAAGCACAGTTCTTTTGTTCTGAGCTAGCTCACTGTACGTGCCCTATAGGAAACACAGTAGAGTGAAAGAATGCTGTTTTCTCTAAAACAGAGTGTTTTTCTTGCATGGCACACTAGGGTTCAATTAAACTTCCTAAACGGAGTTGAATCACGTTGAGATTCAAGTTCTAGCAGCAAGTGTTCATTCAGGCTAAGAACAGCACACTTGTGCTTTTCTGGCCATATACAGTGCAAATAGCATTCGCGTCTGTTCCCAGCCAGTACAGTGTATTGGACTGAAGAGAAGCTCCTGTTTTACTCAGTTTCCAATACTGAGTTGAACTAGATATGCCCCGTTTGTGTAGGGAGCACAGTTCTTTTGTTCTGAGCTAGCTCACTGTACGTGCCCTATAGGAAACACAGTAGATTGAAAGAATGCTGTTTTCTCTAAAACAGAGTGTTTTTCTTGCATGGCACACTAGGGTTCAATTAAACTTCCTAAACAGAGTTGAATCACGTTGAGATTCAAGTTCTAGCAGCAAGTGTTCATTCAGGCTAAGAACAGCACACTTGTGCTTTTCTGGCCATATACAGTGCAAATAGCATTCGCGTCTGTTCCCAGCCAGTACAGTGTATTGGACTGAAGAGAAGCTCCTGTTTTACTCAGTTTCCAATACTGAGTTGAACTAGATATGCCCCGTTTGTGTAGGAAGCACAGTTCTTTTGTTCTGAGCTAGCTCACTGTACGTGCCCTATAGGAAACACAGTAGAGTGAAAGAATGCTGTTTTCTCTAAAACAGAGTGTTTTTCTTGCATGGCACACTAGGGTTCAATTAAACTTCCTAAACGGAGTTGAATCACGTTGAGATTCAAGTTCTAGCAGCAAGTGTTCATTCAGGCTAAGAACAGCACACTTGTTCTTTTCTGGCCATATACAGTGCAAATAGCATTCGCGTCTGTTCCCAGCCAGTACAGTGTATTGGACTGAAGAGAAGCTCCTGTTTTACTCAGTTTCCAATACTGAGTTGAACTAGATATGCCCCGTTTGTGTAGGGAGCACAGTTCTTTTGTTCTGAGCTAGCTCACTGTACGTGCCCTATAGGAAACTCAGTAGAGTGAAAGAATGCTGTTTTCTCTAAAACAGAGTGTTTTTCTTGCATGGCACACTAGGGTTCAATTAAACTTCCTAAACGGAGTTGAATCACGTTGAGATTCAAGTTCTAGCAGCAAGTGTTCATTCAGGCTAAGAACAGCACACTTGTGCTTTTCTTGCCATATACAGTGCAAATAGCGTTCGCGTCTGTTCCCAGCCAGTACAGTGTATTGGACTGAAGAGAAGCTCCTGTTTTACTCAGTTTCCAATACTGAGTTGAACTAGATATGCCCCGTTTGTGTAGGAAGCACAGTTCTTTTGTTCTGAGCTAGCTCACTGTACGTGCCCTCTAGGAAACACAGTAGAGTGAAAGAATGCTGTTTTCTCTAAAACAGAGTGTTTTTCTTGCATGGCACACTAGGGTTCAATTAAACTTCCTAAACGGAGTTGAATCACGTTGAGATTCAAGTTCTAGCAGCAAGTGTTCATTCAGGCTAAGAACAACACACTTGTGCTTTTCTGGCCATATACAGTGCAAATAGCGTTCGCGTCTGTTCCCAGCCAGTACAGTGTATTGGACTGAAGAGAAGCTCCTGTTTTACTCAGTTTCCAATACTGAGTTGAACTAGATATGCCCCGTTTGTGTAGGAAGCACAGTTCTTTTGTTCTGAGCTAGCTCACTGTACGTGCCCTATAGGAAACACAGTAGAGTGAAAGAATGCTGTTTTCTCTAAAACAGAGTGTTTTTCTTGCATGGCACACTAGGGTTCAATTAAACTTCCTAAACGGAGTTGAATCACGTTGAGATTCAAGTTCTAGCAGCAAGTGTTCATTCAGGCTAAGAACAGCACACTTGTGCTTTTCTGGCCATATACAGTGCAAATAGCATTCGTGTCTGTTCCCAGCCAGTACAGTGTATTGGACTGAAGAGAAGCTCCTGTTTTACTCAGTTTCCAATACTGAGTTGAACTAGATATGCCCCGTTTGTGTAGGAAGCACAGTTCTTTTGTTCTGAGCTAGCTCACTGTACATGCCGTATAGGAAACACAGTAGAGTGAAAGAATGCTGTTTTCTCTAAAACAGAGTGTTTTTCTTGCATGGCACACTAGGGTTCAATTAAACTTCCTAAACGGAGTTGAATCACGTTGAGATTCAAGTTCTAGCAGCAAGTGTTCATTCAGGCTAAGAACAGCACACTTGTGCTTTTCTGGCCATATACAGTGCAAATAGCGTTCGCGTCTGTTCCCAGCCAGTACAGTGTATTGGACTGAAGAGAAGCTCCTGTTTTACTCAGTTTCCAATACTGAGTTGAACTAGATATGCCCCGTTTGTGTAGGAAGCACAGTTCTTTTGTTCTGAGCTAGCTCACTGTACGTGCCCTATAGGAAACACAGTAGAGTGAAAGAATGCTGTTTTCTCTAAAACAGAGTGTTTTTCTTGCATGGCACACTAGGGTTCAATTAAACTTCCTAAACGGAGTTGAATCACGTTGAGATTCAAGTTCTAGCAGCAAGTGTTCATTCAGGCTAAGAACAGCACACTTGTGCTTTTCTGGCCATATACAGTGCAAATAGCATTCGCGTCTGTTCCCAGCCAGTACAGTGTATTGGACTGAAGAGAAGCTCCTGTTTTACTCAGTTTCCAATACTGAGTTGAACTAGATATGCCCCGTTTGTGTAGGAAGCACAGTTCTTTTGTTCTGAGCTAGCTCACTGTACGTGCCCTATAGGAAACACAGTAGAGTGAAAGAATGCTGTTTTCTCTAAAACAGAGTGTTTTTCTTGCATGGCACACTAGGGTTCAATTAAACTTCCTAAACGGAGTTGAATCACGTTGAGATTCAAGTTCTAGCAGCAAGTGTTCATTCAGGCCTAAACAGCACACTTGTGCTTTTCTGGCCATATACAGTGCAAATAGCATTCGCGTCTGTTCCCAGCCAGTACAGTGTATTGGACTGAAGAGAAGCTCCTGTTTTACTCAGTTTCCAATACTGAGTTGAACTAGATATGCCCCGTTTGTGTAGGAAGCACAGTTCTTTTGTTCTGAGCTAGCTCACTGTACGTGCCCTATAGGAAACACAGTAGAGTGAAAGAATGCTGTTTTCTCTAAAACAGAGTGTTTTTCTTGCATGGCACACTAGGGTTCAATTAAACTTCCTAAACGGAGTTGAATCACGTTGAGATTCAAGTTCTAGCAGCAAGTGTTCATTCAGGCTAAGAACAGCACACTTGTTCTTTTCTGGCCATATACAGTGCAAATAGCATTCGCGTCTGTTCCCAGCCAGTACAGTGTATTGGACTGAAGAGAAGCTCCTGTTTTACTCAGTTTCCAATACTGAGTTGAACTAGATATGCCCCGTTTGTGTAGGAAGCACAGTTCTTTTGTTCTGAGCTAGCTCACTGTACGTGCCCTATAGGAAACTCAGTAGAGTGAAAGAATGCTGTTTTCTCTAAAACAGAGTGTTTTTCTTGCATGGCACACTAGGGTTCAATTAAACTTCCTAAACGGAGTTGAATCACGTTTAGATTCAAGTTCTAGCAGCAAGTGTTCATTCAGGCTAAGAACAGCACACTTGTGCTTTTCTGGCCATATACAGTGCAAATAGCATTCGTGTCTGTTCCCAGCCAGTACAGTGTATTGGACTGAAGAGAAGCTCCTGTTTTACTCAGTTTCCAATACTGAGTTGAACTAGATATCCCCCGTTTGTGTAGGAAGCACAGTTCTTTTGTTCTGAGCTAGCTCACTGTACGTGCCCTATAGGAAACACAGTAGAGTGAAAGAATGCTGTTTTCTCTAAAACAGAGTGTTTTTCTTGCATGGCACACTAGGGTTCAATTAAACTTCCTAAACGGAGTTGAATCACGTTGAGATTCAAGTTCTAGCAGCAAGTGTTCATTCAGGCTAAGAACAGCACACTTGTGCTTTTCTGGCCATATACAGTGCAAATAGCGTTCGCGTCTGTTCCCAGCCAGTACAGTGTATTGGACTGAAGAGAAGCTCCTGTTTTACTCAGTTTCCAATACTGAGTTGAACTAGATATGCCCCGTTTGTGTAGGAAGCACAGTTCTTTTGTTCTGAGCTAGCTCACTGTACGTGCCCTATAGGAAACACAGTAGAGTGAAAGAATGCTGTTTTCTCTAAAACAGAGTGTTTTTCTTGCATGGCACACTAGGGTTCAATTAAACTTCCTAAACGGAGTTGAATCACGTTGAGATTCAAGTTCTAGCAGCAAGTGTTCATTCAGGCTAAGAACAGCACACTTGTTCTTTTCTGGCCATATACAGTGCAAATAGCATTCGCGTCTGTTCCCAGCCAGTACAGTGTATTGGACTGAAGAGAAGCTCCTGTTTTACTCAGTTTCCAATACTGAGTTGAACTAGATATGCCCCGTTTGTGTAGGGAGCACAGTGCTTTTGTTCTGAGCTAGCTCACTGTACGTGCCCTATAGGAAACTCAGTAGAGTGAAAGAATGCTGTTTTCTCTAAAACAGAGTGTTTTTCTTGCATGGCACACTAGGGTTCAATTAAACTTCCTAAACGGAGTTGAATCACGTTGAGATTCAAGTTCTAGCAGCAAGTGTTCATTCAGGCTAAGAACAGCACACTTGTGCTTTTCTTGCCATATACAGTGCAAATAGCGTTCGCGTCTGTTCCCAGCCAGTACAGTGTATTGGACTGAAGAGAAGCTCCTGTTTTACTCAGTTTCCAATACAGAGTTGAACTAGATATGCCCCGTTTGTGTAGGGAGCACAGTTCTTTTGTTCTGAGCTAGCTCACTGTACGTGCCCTATAGGAAACACAGTAGAGTGAAAGAATGCTGTTTTCTCTAAAACAGAGTGTTTTTCTTGCATGGCACACTAGGGTTCAATTAAACTTCCTAAACGGAGTTGAATCACGTTGAGATTCAAGTTCTAGCAGCAAGTGTTCATTCAGGCTAAGAACAGCACACTTGTGCTTTTCTGGCCATATACAGTGCAAATAGCGTTCGCGTCTGTTCCCAGCCAGTACAGTGTATTGGACTGAAGAGAAGCTCCTGTTTTACTCAGTTTCCAATACTGAGTTGAACTAGATATGCCCCGTTTGTGTAGGAAGCACAGTTCTTTTGTTCTGAGCTAGCTCACTGTACGTGCCCTATAGGAAACACAGTAGAGTGAAAGAATGCTGTTTTCTCTAAAACAGAGTGTTTTTCTTGCATGGCACACTAGGGTTCAATTAAACTTCCTAAACGGAGTTGAATCACGTTGAGATTCAAGTTCTAGCAGCAAGTGTTCATTCAGGCTAAGAACAGCACACTTGTTCTTTTCTGTCCATATACAGTGCAAATAGCATTCGCGTCTGTTCCCAGCCAGTACAGTGTATTGGACTGAAGAGAAGCTCCTGTTTTACTCAGTTTCCAATACTGAGTTGAACTAGATATGCCCCGTTTGTGTAGGAAGCACAGTTCTTTTGTTCTGAGCTAGCTCACTGTACGTGCCCTATAGGAAACACAGTAAAGTGAAAGAATGCTGTTTTCTCTAAAACAGAGTGTTTTTCTTGCATGGCACACTAGGGTTCAATTAAACTTCCTAAACGGAGTTGAATCACGTTGAGATTCAAGTTCCTGCAGCAAGTGTTCATTCAGGCTAAGAACAGCACACTTGTGCTTTTCTGGCCATATACAGTGCAAATAGCGTTCGCGTCTGTTCCCAGCCAGTACAGTGTATTGGACTGAAGAGAAGCTCCTGTTTTACTCAGTTTCCAATACTGAGTTGAACTAGATATGCCCCGTTTGTGTAGGAAGCACAGTTCTTTTGTTCTGAGCTAGTTCACTGTACGTGCCCTCTAGGAAACACAGTAGAGTGAAAGAATGCTGTTTTCTCTAAAACAGAGTGTTTTTCTTGCATGGCACACTAGGGTTCAATTAAACTTCCTAAACGGAGTTGAATCACGTTGAGATTCAAGTTCTAGCAGCAAGTGTTCATTCAGGCTAAGAACAGCACACTTGTGCTTTTCTGGCCATATACAGTGCAAATAGCATTCGTGTCTGTTCCCAGCCAGTACAGTGTATTGGACTGAAGAGAAGCTCCTGTTTTACTCAGTTTCCAATACTGAGTTGAACTAGATATCCCCCGTTTGTGTAGGAAGCACAGTTTTTTTGTTCTGAGCTAGCTCACTGTACGTGCCCTATAGGAAACACAGTAGAGTGAAAGAATGCTGTTTTCTCTAAAACAGAGTGTTTTTCTTGCATGGCACACTAGGGTTCAATTAAACTTCCTAAACGGAGTTGAATCACGTTGAGATTCAAGTTCTAGCAGCAAGTGTTCATTCAGGCTAAGAACAGCACACTTGTGCTTTTCTGGCCATATACAGTGCAAATAGCATTCGCGTCTGTTCCCAGCCAGTACAGTGTATTGGACTGAAGAGAAGCTCCTGTTTTACTCAGTTTCCAATACTGAGTTGAACTAGATATGCCCCGTTTGTGTAGGGAGCACAGTTCTTTTGTTCTGAGCTAGCTCACTGTACGTGCCCTATAGGAAACACAGTAGATTGAAAGAATGCTGTTTTCTCTAAAACAGAGTGTTTTTCTTGCATGGCACACTAGGGTTCAATTAAACTTCCTAAACAGAGTTGAATCACGTTGAGATTCAAGTTCTAGCAGCAAGTGTTCATTCAGGCTAAGAACAGCACACTTGTGCTTTTCTGGCCATATACAGTGCAAATAGCATTCGCGTCTGTTCCCAGCCAGTACAGTGTATTGGACTGAAGAGAAGCTCCTGTTTTACTCAGTTTCCAATACTGAGTTGAACTAGATATGCCCCGTTTGTGTAGGAAGCACAGTTCTTTTGTTCTGAGCTAGCTCACTGTACGTGCCCTATAGGAAACACAGTAGAGTGAAAGAATGCTGTTTTCTCTAAAACAGAGTGTTTTTCTTGCATGGCACACTAGGGTTCAATTAAACTTCCTAAACGGAGTTGAATCACGTTGAGATTCAAGTTCTAGCAGCAAGTGTTCTTTCAGGCTAAGAACAGCACACTTGTTCTTTTCTGGCCATATACAGTGCAAATAGCATTCGCGTCTGTTCCCAGCCAGTACAGTGTATTGGACTGAACAGAAGCTCCTGTTTTACTCAGTTTCCAATACTGAGTTGAACTAGATATGCCCCGTTTGTGTAGGAAGCACAGTTCTTTTGTTCTGAGCTAGCTCACTGTACGTGCCCTATAGGAAACTCAGTAGAGTGAAAGAATGCTGTTTTCTCTAAAACAGAGTGTTTTTCTTGCATGGCACACTAGGGTTCATTTAAACTTCCTAAACGGAGTTGAATCACGTTGAGATTCAAGTTCTAGCAGCAAGTGTTCATTCAGGCTAAGAACAGAACACTTGTGCTTTTCTTGCCATATACAGTGCAAATAGCGTTCGCGTCTGTTCCCAGCCAGTACAGTGTATTGGACTGAAGAGAAGCTCCTGTTTTACTCAGTTTCCAATACTGAGTTGAACTAGATATGCCCCGTTTGTGTAGGAAGCACAGTTCTTTTGTTCTGAGCTAGCTCACTGTACGTGCCCTATAGGAAACACAGTAGAGTGAAAGAATGCTGTTTTCTCTAAAACAGAGTGTTTTTCTTGCATGGCACACTAGGGTTCAATTAAACTTCCTAAACGGAGTTGAATCACGTTGAGATTCAAGTTCTAGCAGCAAGTGTTCATTCAGGCTAAGAACAGCACACTTGTTCTTTTCTGGCCATATACAGTGCAAATAGCATTCGCGTCTGTTCCCAGCCAATACAGTGTATTGGACTGAAGAGAAGCTCCTGTTTTACTCAGTTTCCAATACTGAGTTGAACTAGATATGCCCCGTTTGTGTAGGAAGCACAGTTCTTTTGTTCTGAGCTAGCTCACTGTACGTGCCCTATAGGAAACACAGTAGAGTGCAAGAATGCTGTTTTCTCTAAAACAGAGTGTTTTTCTTGCATGGCACACTAGGGTTCAATTAAACTTCCTAAACGGAGTTGAATCACGTTGAGATTCAAGTTCTAGCAGCAAGTGTTCATTCAGGCTAAGAACAGCACACTTGTGCTTTTCTGGCCATATACAGTGCAAATAGCGTTCGCGTCTGTTCCCAGCCAGTACAGTGTATTGGACTGAAGAGAAGCTCCTGTTTTACTCAGTTTCCAATACTGAGTTGAACTAGATATGCCCCGTTTGTGTAGGAAGCACAGTTCTTTTGTTCTGAGCTAGCTCACTGTACGTGCCCTATAGGAAACACAGTAGAGTGAAAGAATGCTGTTTTCTCTAAAACAGAGTGTTTTTCTTGCATGGCACACTAGGGTTCAATTAAACTTCCTAAACGGAGTTGAATCACGTTGAGATTCAAGTTCTAGCAGCAAGTGTTCATTCAGGCTAAGAACAGCACACTTGTGCTTTTCTGGCCATATACAGTGCAAATAGCATTCGCGTCTGTTCCCAGCCAGTACAGTGTATTGGACTGAAGAGAAGCTCCTGTTTTACTCAGTTTCCAATACTGAGTTGAACTAGATATGCCCCGTTTGTGTAGGAAGCACAGTTCTTTTGTTCTGAGCTAGCTCACTGTACGTGCCCTATAGGAAACACAGTAGAGTGAAAGAATGCTGTTTTCTCTAAAACAGAGTGTTTTTCTTGCATGGCACACTAGGGTTCAATTAAACTTCCTAAACGGAGTTGAATCACGTTGAGATTCAAGTTCTAGCAGCAAGTGTTCATTCAGGCTAAGAACAGCACACTTGTGCTTTGCTGGCCATATACAGTGCAAATAGCATTCGCGTCTGTTCCCAGCCAGTACAGTGTATTGGACTGAAGAGAAGCTCCTGTTTTACTCAGTTTCCAATACTGAGTTGAACTAGATATGCCCCGTTTGTGTAGGAAGCACAGTTCTTTTGTTCTGAGCTAGCTCACTGTACGTGCCCTATAGGAAACACAGTAGAGTGAAAGAATGCTGTTTTCTCTAAAACAGAGTGTTTTTCTTGCATGGCACACTAGGGTTCAATTAAACTTCCTAAACGGAGTTGAATCACGTTGAGATTCAAGTTCTAGCAGCAAGTGTTCATTCAGGCTAAGAACAGCACACTTGTGCTTTTCTGGCAATATACTGTGCAAATAGCATTCGCGTCTGTTCCCAGCCAGTACAGTGTATTGGACTGAAGAGAAGCTCCTGTTTTACTCAGTTTCCAATACTGAGTTGAACTAGATATGCCCCGTTTGTGTAGGGAGCACAGTGCTTTTGTTCTGAGCTAGCTCTCTGTACGTGCCCTATAGGAAACACAGTAGATTGAAAGAATGCTGTTTTCTCTAAAACAGAGTGTTTTTCTTGCATGGCACACTAGGGTTCAATTAAACTTCCTAAACAGAGTTGAATCACGTTGAGATTAGTTCTAGCAGCAAGTGTTCATTCAGGCTAAGAACAGCACACTTGTGCTTTTCTGGCCATATACAGTGCAAATAGCGTTCGCGTCTGTTCCCAGCCAGTACAGTGTATTGGACTGAAGAGAAGCTCCTGTTTTACTCAGTTTCCAATACTGAGTTGAACTAGATATGCCCCGTTTGTGTAGGAAGCACAGTTCTTTTGTTCTGAGCTAGCTCACTGTACGTGCCCTATAGGAAACACAGTAGAGTGAAAGAATGCTGTTTTCTCTAAAACAGAGTGTTTTTCTTGCATGGCACACTAGGGTTCAATTAAACTTCCTAAACGGAGTTGAATCACGTTGAGATTCAAGTTCTAGCAGCAAGTGTTCATTCAGGCTAAGAACAGCACACTTGTGCTTTTCTGGCCATATACAGTGCAAATAGCATTCGCGTCTGTTCCCAGCCAGTACAGTGTATTGGACTGAAGAGAGCTCCTGTTTTACTCAGTTTCCAATACTGAGTTGAACTAGATATGCCCCGTTTGTGTAGGGAGCACAGTTCTTTTGTTCTGAGCTAGCTCACTGTACGTGCCCTATAGGAAACACAGTAGAGTGAAAGAATGCTGTTTTCTCTAAAACAGAGTGTTTTTCTTGCATGGCACACTAGGGTTCAATTAAACTTCCTAAACGGAGTTGAATCACGTTGAGATTCAAGTTCTAGCAGCCAGTGTTCATTCAGGCCTAAACAGCACACTTGTGCTTTTCTGGCCATATACAGTGCAAATAGCATTCGCGTCTGTTCCCAGCCAGTACAGTGTATTGGACTGAAGAGAAGCTCCTGTTTTACTCAGTTTCCAATACTGAGTTGAACTAGATATGCCCCGTTTGTGTAGGAAGCACAGTTCTTTTGTTCTGAGCTAGCTCACTGTACGTGCCCTATAGGAAACACAGTAAAGTGAAAGAATGCTGTTTTCTCTAAAACAGAGTGTTTTTCTTGCATGGCACACTAGGGTTCAATTAAACTTCCTAAACGGAGTTGAATCACGTTGAGATTCAAGTTCCTGCAGCAAGTGTTCATTCAGTCTAAGAACAGCACACTTGTGCTTTTCTGGCCATATACAGTGCAAATAGCGTTCGCGTCTGTTCCCAGCCAGTACAGTGTATTGGACTGAAGAGAAGCTCCTGTTTTACTCAGTTTCCAATACTGAGTTGAACTAGATATGCCCCGTTTGTGTAGGAAGCACAGTTCTTTTGTTCTGAGCTAGCTCACTGTACGTGCCCTATAGGAAACACAGTAGAGTGAAAGAATGCTGTTTTCTCTAAAACTGAGTGTTTTTCTTGCATGGCACACTAGGGTTCAATTAAACTTCCTAAACGGAGTTGAATCACGTTGAGATTCAAGTTCTAGCAGCAAGTGTTCATTCAGGCTAAGAACAGCACACTTGTGCTTTTCTGGCCATATACAGTGCAAATAGCATTCGTGTCTGTTCCCAGCCAGTACAGTGTATTGGACTGAAGAGAAGCTCCTGTTTTACTCAGTTTCCAATACTGAGTTGAACTAGATATGCCCCGTTTGTGTAGGGAGCACAGTGCTTTTGTTCTGAGCTAGCTCACTGTACGTGCCCTATAGGAAACACAGTAGATTGAAAGAATGCTGTTTTCTCTAAAACAGAGTGTTTTTCTTGCATGGCACACTAGGGTTCAATTAAACTTCCTAAACAGAGTTGAATCACGTTGAGATTCAAGTTCTAGCAGCAAGTGTTCTTTCAGGCTAAGAACAGCACACTTGTTCTTTTCTGGCCATATACAGTGCAAATAGCATTCGCGTCTGTTCCCAGCCAGTACAGTGTATTGGACTGAAGAGAAGCTCCTGTTTTACTCAGTTTCCAATACTGAGTTGAACTAGATATGCCCCGTTTGTGTAGGAAGCACAGTTCTTTTGTTCTGAGCTAGCTCACTGTACGTGCCCTATAGGAAACTCAGTAGAGTGAAAGAATGCTGTTTTCTCTAAAACAGAGTGTTTTTCTTGCATGGCACACTAGGGTTCAATTAAACTTCCTAAACGGAGTTGAATCACGTTGAGATTCAAGTTCTAGCAGCAAGTGTTCATTCAGGCTAAGAACAGCACACTTGTGCTTTTCTTGCCATATACAGTGCAAATAGCGTTCGCGTCTGTTCCCAGCCAGTACAGTGTATTGGACTGAAGAGAAGCTCCTGTTTTACTCAGTTTCCAATACTGAGTTGAACTAGATATGCCCCGTTTGTGTAGGAAGCACAGTTCTTTTGTTCTGAGCTAGCTCACTGTACGTGCCCTATAGGAAACACAGTAGAGTGAAAGAATGCTGTTTTCTCTAAAACAGAGTGTTTTTCTTGCATGGCACACTAGGGTTCAATTAAACTTCCTAAACGGAGTTGAATCACGTTGAGATTCAAGTTCTAGCAGCAAGTGTTCATTCAGGCTAAGAACAGCACACTTGTGCTTTTCTGGCCATATACAGTGCAAATAGCGTTCGCGTCTGTTCCCAGCCAGTACAGTGTATTGGACTGAAGAGAAGCTCCTGTTTTACTCAGTTTCCAATACTGAGTTGAACTAGATATGCCCCGTTTGTGTAGGAAGCACAGTTCTTTTGTTCTGAGCTAGCTCACTGTACGTGCCCTATAGGAAACACAGTAGAGTGAAAGAATGCTGTTTTCTCTAAAACAGAGTGTTTTTCTTGCATGGCACACTAGGGTTCAATTAAACTTCCTAAACGGAGTTGAATCACGTTGAGATTCAACTTCTAGCAGCAAGTGTTCATTCAGGCTAAGAACAGCACACTTGTGCTTTTCTGGCCATATACAGTGCAAATAGCATTCGCGTCTGTTCCCAGCCAGTACAGTGTATTGGACTGAAGAGAAGCTCCTGTTTTACTCAGTTTCCAATACTGAGTTGAACTAGATATGCCCCGTTTGTGTAGGAAGCACAGTTCTTTTGTTCTGAGCTAGCTCACTGTACATGCCTTATAGGAAACACAGTAGAGTGAAAGAATGCTGTTTTCTCTAAAACAGAGTGTTTTTCTTGCATGGCACACTAGGGTTCAATTAAACTTCCTAAACGGAGTTGAATCACGTTGAGATTCAAGTTCTAGCAGCAAGTGTTCATTCAGGCTAAGAACAGCACACTTGTGCTTTTCTGGCCATATACAGTGCAAATAGCGTTCGCGTCTGTTCCCAGCCAGTACAGTGTATTGGACTGAAGAGAAGCTCCTGTTTTACTCAGTTTCCAATACTGAGTTGAACTAGATATGCCCCGTTTGTGTAGGAAGCACAGTTCTTTTGTTCTGAGCTAGCTCACTGTACGTGCCCTATAGGAAACACAGTAGAGTGAAAGAATGCTGTTTTCTCTAAAACAGAGTGTTTTTCTTGCATGGCACACTAGGGTTCAATTAAACTTCCTAAACGGAGTTGAATCACGTTGAGATTCAAGTTCTAGCAGCAAGTGTTCATTCAGGCTAAGAACAGCACACTTGTGCTTTTCTGGCCATATACAGTGCAAATAGCATTCGCGTCTGTTCCCAGACAGTACAGTGTATTGGACTGAAGAGAAGCTCCTGTTTTACTCAGTTTCCAATACTGAGTTGAACTAGATATGCCCCGTTTGTGTAGGAAGCACAGTTCTTTTGTTCTGAGCTAGCTCACTGTACGTGCCCTATAGGAAACACAGTAGAGTGAAAGAATGCTGTTTTCTCTAAAACAGAATGTTTTTCTTGCATGGCACACTAGGGTTCAATTAAACTTCCTAAACGGAGTTGAATCACGTTGAGATTCAAGTTCTAGCAGCAAGTGTTCATTCAGGCTAAGAACAGCACACTTGTGCTTTTCTGGCCATATACAGTGCAAATAGCATTCGCGTCTGTTCCCAGCCAGTACAGTGTATTGGACTGAAGAGAAGCTCCTGTTTTACTCAGTTTCCAATACTGAGTTGAACTAGATATGCCCCGTTTGTGTAGGAAGCACAGTTCTTTTGTTCTGAGCTAGCTCACTGTACGTGCCCTATAGGAAACACAGTAGAGTGAAAGAATGCTGTTTTCTCTAAAACAGAGTGTTTTTCTTGCATGGCACACTAGGGTTCAATTAAACTTCCTAAACGGAGTTGAATCACGTTGAGATTCAAGTTCTAGCAGCCAGTGTTCTTTCAGGCCTAAACAGCACACTTGTGCTTTTCTGGCCATATACAGTGCAAATAGCATTCGCGTCTGTTCCCAGCCAGTACAGTGTATTGGACTGAAGAGAAGCTCCTGTTTTACTCAGTTTCCAATACTGAGTTGAACTAGATATGCCCCGTTTGTGTAGGAAGCACAGTTCTTTTGTTCTGAGCTAGCTCACTGTACGTGCCCTATAGGAAACACAGTAGAGTGAAAGAATGCTGTTTTCTCTAAAACAGAGTGTTTTTCTTGCATGGCACACTAGGGTTCAATTAAACTTCCTAAACGGAGTTGAATCACGTTGAGATTCAAGTTCTAGCAGCAAGTGTTCATTCAGGCTAAGAACAGCACACTTGTGCTTTTCTTGCCATATACAGTGCAAATAGCGTTCGCGTCTGTTCCCAGCCAGTACAGTGTATTGGACTGAAGAGAAGCTCCTGTTTTACTCAGTTTCCAATACTGAGTTGAACTAGATATGCCCCGTTTGTGTAGGAAGCACAGTTCTTTTGTTCTGAGCTAGCTCACTGTACGTGCCCTATAGGAAACACAGTAGAGTGAAAGAATGCTGTTTTCTCTAAAACAGAGTGTTTTTCTTGCATGGCACACTAGGGTTCAATTAAACTTCCTAAACGGAGTTGAATCACGTTGAGATTCAAGTTCTAGCAGCAAGTGTTCATTCAGGCTAAGAACAGCACACTTGTGCTTTTCTGGCCATATACAGTGCAAATAGCGTTCGCGTCTGTTCCCAGCCAGTACAGTGTATTGGACTGAAGAGAAGCTCCTGTTTTACTCAGTTTCCAATACTGAGTTGAACTAGATATGCCCTGTTTGTGTAGGAAGCACAGTTCTTTTGTTCTGAGCTAGCTCACTGTACGTGCCCTATAGGAAACACAGTAGAGTGAAAGAATGCTGTTTTCTCTAAAACAGAGTGTTTTTCTTGCATGGCACACTAGGGTTCAATTAAACTTCCTAAACGGAGTTGAATCACGTTGAGATTCAAGTTCTAGCAGCAAGTGATCATTCAGGCTAAGAACAGCACACTTGTGCTTTTCTGGCCATATACAGTGCAAATAGCATTCGCGTCTGTTCCCAGCCAGTACAGTGTATTGGACTGAAGAGAAGCTCCTGTTTTACTCAGTTTCCAATACTGAGTTGAACTAGATATGCCCCGTTTGTGTAGGAAGCACAGTTCTTTTGTTCTGAGCTAGCTCACTGTACATGCCCTATAGGAAACACAGTAGAGTGAAAGAATGCTGTTTTCTCTAAAACAGAGTGTTTTTCTTGCATGGCACACTAGGGTTCAATTAAACTTCCTAAACGGAGTTGAATCACGTTGAGATTCAAGTTCTAGCAGCAAGTGTTCATTCAGGCTAAGAACAGCACACTTGTGCTTTTCTGGCCATATACAGTGCAAATAGCGTTCGCGTCTGATCCCGGCCAGTACAGTGTATTGGACTGAAGAGAAGCTCCTGTTTTACTCAGTTTCCAATACTGAGTTGAACTAGATATGCCCCGTTTGTGTAGGAAGCACAGTTCTTTTGTTCTGAGCTAGCTCACTGTACGTGCCCTATAGGAAACACAGTAGAGTGAAAGAATGCTGTTTTCTCTAAAACAGAGTGTTTTTCTTGCATGGCACACTAGGGTTCAATTAAACTTCCTAAACGGAGTTGAATCACGTTGAGATTCAAGTTCTAGCAGCAAGTGTTCATTCAGGCTAAGAACAGCACACTTGTGCTTTTCTGGCCATATACAGTGCAAATAGCATTCGCGTCTGTTCCCAGCCAGTACAGTGTATTGGACTGAAGAGAAGCTCCTGTTTTACTCAGTTTCCAATACTGAGTTGAACTAGATATGCCCCGTTTGTGTAGGAAGCACAGTTCTTTTGTTCTGAGCTAGCTCACTGTACGTGCCCTATAGGAAACACAGTAGAGTGAAAGAATGCTGTTTTCTCTAAAACAGAATGTTTTTCTTGCATGGCACACTAGGGTTCAATTAAACTTCCTAAACGGAGTTGAATCACGTTGAGATTCAAGTTCTAGCAGCAAGTGTTCATTCAGGCTAAGAACAGCACACTTGTGCTTTTCTGGCCATATACAGTGCAAATAGCATTCGCGTCTGTTCCCAGCCAGTACAGTGTATTGGACTGAAGAGAAGCTCCTGTTTTACTCAGTTTCCAATACTGAGTTGAACTAGATATGCCCCGTTTGTGTAGGGAGCACAGTTCTTTTGTTCTGAGCTAGCTCACTGTACGTGCCCTATAGGAAACACAGTAGAGTGAAAGAATGCTGTTTTCTCTAAAACAGAGTGTTTTTCTTGCATGGCACTCTAGGGTTCAATTAAACTTCCTAAACGGAGTTGAATCACGTTGAGATTCAAGTTCTAGCAGCAAGTGTTCATTCAGGCTAAGAACAGCACACTTGTGCTTTTCTGGCCATATACAGTGCAAATAGCATTCGCGTCTGTTCCCAGCCAGTACAGTGTATTGGACTGAAGAGAAGCTCCTGTTTTACTCAGTTTCCAATACTGAGTTGAACTAGATATGCCCCGTTTGTGTAGGAAGCACAGTTCTTTTGTTCTGAGCTAGCTCACTGTACGTGCCCTATAGGAAACACAGTAGAGTGAAAGAATGCTGTTTTCTCTAAAACAGAGTGTTTTTCTTGCATGGCACACTAGGGTTCAATTAAACTTCCTAAACGGAGTTGAATCACGTTGAGATTCAAGTTCTAGCAGCAAGTGTTCATTCAGGCTAAGAACAGCACACTTGTGCTTTTCTGGCCATATACAGTGCAAATAGCATTCGCGTCTGTTCCCAGCCAGTACAGTGTATTGGACTGAAGAGAAGCTCCTGTTTTACTCAGTTTCCAATACTGAGTTGAACTAGATATGCCCCGTTTGTGTAGGAAGCACAGTTCTTTTGTTCTGAGCTAGCTCACTGTACATGCCCTATAGGAAACACAGTAGAGTGAAAGAATGCTGTTTTCTCTAAAACAGAGTGTTTTTCTTGCATGGCACACTAGGGTTCAATTAAACTTCCTAAACGGAGTTGAATCACGTTGAGATTCAAGTTCTAGCAGCAAGTGTTCATTCAGGCTAAGAACAGCACACTTGTGCTTTTCTGGCCATATACAGTGCAAATAGCGTTCGCGTCTGATCCCGGCCAGTACAGTGTATTGGACTGAAGAGAAGCTCCTGTTTTACTCAGTTTCCAATACTGAGTTGAACTAGATATGCCCCGTTTGTGTAGGAAGCACAGTTCTTTTGTTCTGAGCTAGCTCACTGTACGTGCCCTATAGGAAACACAGTAGAGTGAAAGAATGCTGTTTTCTCTAAAACAGAGTGTTTTTCTTGCATGGCACACTAGGGTTCAATTAAACTTCCTAAACGGAGTTGAATCACGTTGAGATTCAAGTTCTAGCAGCAAGTGTTCATTCAGGCTAAGAACAGCACACTTGTGCTTTTCTGGCCATATACAGTGCAAATAGCATTCGCGTCTGTTCCCAGCCAGTACAGTGTATTGGACTGAAGAGAAGCTCCTGTTTTACTCAGTTTCCAATACTGAGTTGAACTAGATATGCCCCGTTTGTGTAGGAAGCACAGTTCTTTTGTTCTGAGCTAGCTCACTGTACGTGCCCTATAGGAAACACAGTAGAGTGAAAGAATGCTGTTTTCTCTAAAACAGAATGTTTTTCTTGCATGGCACACTAGGGTTCAATTAAACTTCCTAAACGGAGTTGAATCACGTTGAGATTCAAGTTCTAGCAGCAAGTGTTCATTCAGGCTAAGAACAGCACACTTGTGCTTTTCTGGCCATATACAGTGCAAATAGCATTCGCGTCTGTTCCCAGCCAGTACAGTGTATTGGACTGAAGAGAAGCTCCTGTTTTACTCAGTTTCCAATACTGAGTTGAACTAGATATGCCCCGTTTGTGTAGGGAGCACAGTTCTTTTGTTCTGAGCTAGCTCACTGTACGTGCCCTATAGGAAACACAGTAGAGTGAAAGAATGCTGTTTTCTCTAAAACAGAGTGTTTTTCTTGCATGGCACTCTAGGGTTCAATTAAACTTCCTAAACGGAGTTGAATCACGTTGAGATTCAAGTTCTAGCAGCAAGTGTTCATTCAGGCTAAGAACAGCACACTTGTGCTTTTCTGGCCATATACAGTGCAAATAGCATTCGCGTCTGTTCCCAGCCAGTACAGTGTATTGGACTGAAGAGAAGCTCCTGTTTTACTCAGTTTCCAATACTGAGTTGAACTAGATATGCCCCGTTTGTGTAGGAAGCACAGTTCTTTTGTTCTGAGCTAGCTCACTGTACGTGCCCTATAGGAAACACAGTAGAGTGAAAGAATGCTGTTTTCTCTAAAACAGAGTGTTTTTCTTGCATGGCACACTAGGGTTCAATTAAACTTCCTAAACGGAGTTGAATCACGTTGAGATTCAAGGTCTAGCAGCAAGTGTTCATTCAGGCTAAGAACAGCACACTTGTGCTTTTCTGGCCATATACAGTGCAAATAGCATTCGCGTCTGTTCCCAGCCAGTACAGTGTATTGGACTGAAGAGAAGCTCCTGTTTTACTCAGTTTCCAATACTGAGTTGAACTAGATATGCCCCGTTTGTGTAGGAAGCACAGTTCTTTTGTTCTGAGCTAGCTCACTGTACGTGCCCTATAGGAAACACAGTAGAGTGAAAGAATGCTGTTTTCTCTAAAACAGAGTGTTTTTCTTGCATGGCACACTAGGGTTCAATTAAACTTCCTAAACGGAGTTGAATCACGTTGAGATTCAAGTTCTAGCAGCAAGTGTTCATTCAGGCTAAGAACAGCACACTTGTGCTTTTCTGGCCATATACAGTGCAAATAGCATTCGCGTCTGTTCCCAGCCAGTACAGTGTATTGGACTGAAGAGAAGCTCCTGTTTTACTCAGTTTCCAATACTGAGTTGAACTAGATATGCCCCGTTTGTGTAGGAAGCACAGTTCTTTTGTTCTGAGCTAGCTCACTGTACATGCCCTATAGGAAACACAGTAGAGTGAAAGAATGCTGTTTTCTCTAAAACAGAGTGTTTTTCTTGCATGGCACACTAGGGTTCAATTAAACTTCCTAAACGGAGTTGAATCACGTTGAGATTCAAGTTCTAGCAGCAAGTGTTCATTCAGGCTAAGAACAGCACACTTGTGCTTTTCTGGCCATATACAGTGCAAATAGCGTTCGCGTCTGTTCCCAGCAAGTACAGTGTATTGGACTGAAGAGAAGCTCCTGTTTTACTCAGTTTCCAATACTGAGTTGAACTAGATATGCCCCGTTTGTGTAGGGAGCACAGTTCTTTTGTTCTGAGCTAGCTCACTGTACGTGCCCTATAGGAAACACAGTAGAGTGAAAGAATGCTGTTTTCTCTAAAACAGAGTGTTTTTCTTGCATGGCACACTAGGGTTCAATTAAACTTCCTAAACGGAGTTGAATCACGTTGAGATTCAAGTTCTAGCAGCAAGTGTTCATTCAGGCTAAGAACAGCACACTTGTGCTTTTCTGGCCATATACAGTGCAAATAGCATTCGCGTCTGTTCCCAGCCAGTACAGTGTATTGGACTGAAGAGAAGCTCCTGTTTTACTCAGTTTCCAATACTGAGTTGAACTAGATATGCCCCGTTTGTGTAGGAAGCACAGTTCTTTTGTTCTGAGCTAGCTCACTGTACGTGCCCTATAGGAAACACAGTAGAGTGAAAGAATGCTGTTTTCTCTAAAACAGAGTGTTTTTCTTGCATGGCACACTAGGGTTCAATTAAACTTCCTAAACGGAGTTGAATCACGTTGAGATTCAAGTTCTAGCAGCAAGTGTTCATTCAGGCTAAGAACAGCACACTTGTGCTTTTCTGGCCATATACAGTGCAAATAGCATTCGCGTCTGTTCCCAGCCAGTACAGTGTATTGGACTGAAGAGAAGCTCCTGTTTTACTCAGTTTCCAATACTGAGTTGAACTAGATATGCCCCGTTTGTGTAGGGAGCACAGTTCTTTTGTTCTGAGCTAGCTCACTGTACGTGCCCTATAGGAAACACAGTAGAGTGAAAGAATGCTGTTTTCTCTAAAACAGAGTGTTTTTCTTGCATGGCACACTAGGGTTCAATTAAACTTCCTAAACGGAGTTGAATCACGTTGAGATTCAAGTTCTAGCAGCAAGTGTTCATTCAGGCTAAGAACAGCACACTTGTGCTTTTCTGGCCATATACAGTGCAAATAGCGTTCGCGTCTGTTCCCAGCCAGTACAGTGTATTGGACTGAAGAGAAGCTCCTGTTTTACTCAGTTTCCAATACTGAGTTGAACTAGATATGCCCCGTTTGTGTAGGAAGCACAGTTCTTTTGTTCTGAGCTAGCTCACTGTACGTGCCCTATAGGAAACACAGTAGAGTGAAAGAATGCTGTTTTCTCTAAAACAGAGTGTTTTTCTTGCATGGCACACTAGGGTTCAATTAAACTTCCTAAACAGAGTTGAATCACGTTGAGATTCAAGTTCTAGCAGCAAGTGTTCATTCAGGCTAAGAACAGCACACTTGTGCTTTTCTGGCCATATACAGTGCAAATAGCATTCGCGTCTGTTCCCAGCCAGTACAGTGTATTGGACTGAAGAGAAGCTCCTGTTTTACTAAGTTTCCAATACTGAGTTGAACTAGATATGCCCCGTTTGTGTAGGAAGCACAGTTCTTTTGTTCTGAGCTAGCTCACTGTACGTGCCCTATAGGAAACACAGTAGAGTGAAAGAATGCTGTTTTCTCTAAAACAGAGTGTTTTTCTTGCATGGCACACTAGGGTTCAATTAAACTTCCTAAACGGAGTTGAATCACGTTGAGATTCAAGTTCTAGCAGCAAGTGTTCATTCAGGCTAAGAACAGCACACTTGTGCTTTTCTGGCCATATACAGTGCAAATAGCATTCGCGTCTGTTCCCAGCCAGTACAGTGTATTGGACTGAAGAGAAGCTCCTGTTTTACTCAGTTTCCAATACTGAGTTGAACTAGATATGCCCCGTTTGTGTAGGGAGCACAGTTCTTTTGTTCTGAGCTAGCTCACTGTACGTGCCCTATAGGAAACACAGTAGAGTGAAAGAATGCTGTTTTCTCTAAAACAGAGTGTTTTTCTTGCATGGCACACTAGGGTTCAATTAAACTTCCTAAACGGAGTTGAATGACGTTGAGATTCACGTTCTAGCAGCCAGTGTTCATTCAGGCCTAAACAGCACACTTGTGCTTTTCTGGCCATATAAAGTGCAAATAGCATTCGCGTCTGTTCCCAGCCAGTACAGTGTATTGGACTGAAGAGAAGCTCCTGTTTTACTCAGTTTCCAATACTGAGTTGAACTAGATATGCCCCGTTTGTGTAGGAAGCACAGTTCTTTTGTTCTGAGCTAGCTCACTGTACGTGCCCTATAGGAAACACAGTAGAGTGAAAGAATGCTGTTTTCTCTAAAACAGAGTGTTTTTCTTGCATGGCACACTAGGGTTCAATTAAACTTCCTAAACGGAGTTGAATCACGTTGAGATTCAAGTTCTAGCAGCAAGTGTTCATTCAGGCTAAGAACAGCACACTTGTTCTTTTCTGGCCATATACAGTGCAAATAGCATTCGCGTCTGTTCCCAGCCAGTACAGTGTATTGGACTGAAGAGAAGCTCCTGTTTTACTCAGTTTCCAATACTGAGTTGAACTAGATATGCCCGGTTTGTGTAGGAAGCACAGTTCTTTTGTTCTGAGCTAGCTCACTGTACGTGCCCTATAGGAAACTCAGTAGAGTGAAAGAATGCTGTTTTCTCTAAAACAGAGTGTTTTTCTTGCATGGCACACTAGGGTTCAATTAAACTTCCTAAACGGAGTTGAATCACGTTGAGATTCAAGTTCTAGCAGCAAGTGTTCAATCAGGCTAAGAACAGCACACTTGTGCTTTTCTGGCCATATACAGTGCAAATAGCATTCGCGTCTGTTCCCAGCCAGTACAGTGTATTGGACTGAAGAGAAGCTCCTGTTTTACTCAGTTTCCAATACTGAGTTGAACTAGATATCCCCCGTTTGTGTAGGAAGCACAGTTCTTTTGTTCTGAGCTAGCTCACTGTACGTGCCCTATAGGAAACACAGTAGAGTGAAAGAATGCTGTTTTCTCTAAAACAGAGTGTTTTTCTTGCATGGCACACTAGGGTTCAATTAAACTTCCTAAACGGAGTTGAATCACGTTGAGATTCAAGTTCTAGCAGCAAGTGTTCATTCAGGCTAAGAACAGCACACTTGTGCTTTTCTGGCCATATACAGTGCAAATAGCATTCGCGTCTGTTCCAGCCAGTACAGTGTATTGGACTGAAGAGAAGCTCCTGTTTTACTCAGTTTCCAATACTGAGTTGAACTAGATATGCCCCGTTTGTGTAGGAAGCACAGTTCTTTTGTTCTGAGCTAGCTCACTGTACGTGCCCTATAGGAAACACAGTAGAGTTAAAGAATGCTGTTTTCTCTAAAACAGAGTGTTTGTCTTGCATGGCACACTAGGGTTCAATTAAACTTCCTAAACGGAGTTGAATCACGTTGAGATTCAAGTTCTAGCAGCAAGTGTTCATTCAGGCTAAGAACAGCACACTTGTGCTTTTCTGGCCATATACAGTGCAAATAGCATTCGCGTCTGTTCCCAGCCAGTACAGTGTATTGGACTGAAGAGAAGCTCCTGTTTTACTCAGTTTCCAATACTGAGTTGAACTAGATATGCCCCGTTTGTGTAGGAAGCACAGTTCTTTTGTTCTGAGCTAGCTCACTGTACGTGCCCTATAGGAAACACAGTAGAGTGAAAGAATGCTGTTTTCTCTAAAACAGAGTGTTTTTCTTGCATGGCACACTAGGGTTCAATTAAACTTCCTAAACGGAGTTGAATCACGTTGAGATTCAAGTTCTAGCAGCAAGTGTTCATTCAGGCTAAGAACAGCACACTTGTGCTTTTCTGGCCATATACAGTGCAAATAGCATTCGCGTCTGTTCCCAGCCAGTACAGTGTATTGGACTGAAGAGAAGCTCCTGTTTTACTCAGTTTCCAATACTGAGTTGAACTAGATATGCCCCGTTTGTGTAGGAAGCACAGTTCTTTTGTTCTGAGCTAGCTCACTGTACGTGCCCTATAGGAAACACAGTAGAGTGAAAGAATGCTGTTTTCTCTAAAACAGAGTGTTTTTCTTGCATGGCACACTAGGGTTCAATTAAACTTCCTAAACGGAGTTGAATCACGTTGAGATTCAAGTTCTAGCAGCAAGTGTTCATTCAGGCTAAGAACAGCACACTTGTGCTTTTCTGGCCATATACAGTGCAAATAGCATTCGTGTCTGTTCCCAGCCAGTACAGTGTATATTGGACTGAAGAGAAGCTCCTGTTTTACTCAGTTTCCAATACTGAGTTGAACTAGATATGCCCCGTTTGTGTAGGAAGCACAGTTCTTTTGTTCTGAGCTAGCTCACTGTACGTGCCCTATAGGAAACACAGTAGAGTGAAAGAATGCTGTTTTCTCTAAAACAGAGTGTTTTTCTTGCATGGCACACTAGGGTTCAATTAAACTTCCTAAACGGAGTTGAATCACGTTGAGATTCAAGTTCTAGCAGCAAGTGTTCATTCAGGCTAAGAACAGCACACTTGTGCTTCTGGCCATATACAGTGCAAATAGCATTCGCGTCTGTTCCCAGCCAGTACAGTGTATTGGACTGAAGAGAAGCTCCTGTTTTACTCAGTTTCCAATACTGAGTTGAACTAGATATGCCCCGATTGTGTAGGAAGCACAGTTCTTTTGTTCTAAGCTAGCTCACTGTACGTGCCCTATAGGAAACACAGTAGAGTGAAAGAATGCTGTTTTCTCTAAAACAGAGTGTTTTTCTTGCATGGCACACTAGGGTTCAATTAAACTTCCTAAACGGAGTTGAATCACGTTGAGATTCAAGTTCTAGCAGCAAGTGTTCATTCTGGCTAAGAACAGCACACTTGTGCTTTTCTCGCCATATACAGTGCAAATAGCATTCGCGTCTGTTCCCAGCCAGTACAGTGTATTGGACTGAAGAGAAGCTCCTGTTTTACTCAGTTTCCAATACTGAGTTGAACTAGATATGCCCCGTTTGTGTAGGGAGCACAGTTCTTTTGTTCTGAGCTAGCTCACTGTACGTGCCCTATAGGAAACACAGTAGAGTGAAAGAATGCTGTTTTCTCTAAAACAGAGTGTTTTTTTTGCATGGCACACTAGGGTTCAATTAAACTTCCTAAACGGAGTTGAATCACGTTGAGATTCAAGTTCTAGCAGCAAGTGTTCATTCAGGCTAAGAACAGCACACTTGTGCTTTTCTGGCCATATACAGTGCAAATAGCATTCGCGTCTGTTCCCAGCCAGTACAGTGTATTGGACTGAAGAGAAGCTCCTGTTTTACTCAGTTTCCAATACTGAGTTGAACTAGATATGCCCCGTTTGTGTAGGAAGCACAGTTCTTTTGTTCTGAGCTAGCTCACTGTACGTGCCCTATAGGAAACACAGTAGAGTGAAAGAATGCTGTTTTCTCTAAAACAGAGTGTTTTTCTTGCATGGCACACTAGGGTTCAATTAAACTCCCTAAACGGAGTTGAATCACGTTGAGATTCAAGTTCTAACAGCAAGTGTTCATTCTGGCTAAGAACAGCACACTTGTGCTTTTCTCGCCATATACAGTACAAATAGCATTCGCGTCTGTTCCCAGCCAGTACAGTGTATTGGACTGAAGAGAAGCTCCTGTTTTACTCAGTTTCCAATACTGAGTTGAACTAGATATGCCCCGTTTGTGTAGGGAGCACAGTTCTTTTGTTCTGAGCTAGCTCACTGTACGTGCCCTATAGGAAACACAGTAGAGTGAAAGAATGCTGTTTTCTCTAAAACAGAGTGTTTTTTTTGCATGGCACACTAGGGTTCAATTAAACTTCCTAAACGGAGTTGAATCACGTTGAGATTCAAGTTCTAGCAGCAAGTGTTCATTCAGGCTAAGAACAGCACACTTGTGCTTTTCTGGCCATATACAGTGCAAATAGCATTCGCGTCTGTTCCCAGCCAGTACAGTGTATTGGACTGAAGAGAAGCTCCTGTTTTACTCAGTTTCCAATACTGAGTTGAACTAGATATGCCCCGTTTGTGTAGGGAGCACAGTTCTTTTGTTCTGAGCTAGCTCACTGTACGTGCCCTATAGGAAACACAGTAGAGTGAAAGAATGCTGTTTTCTCTAAAACAGAGTGTTTTTTTTGCATGGCACACTAGGGTTTAATTAAACTTCCTAAACGCAGTTGAATCACGTTGAGATTCAAGTTCTAGCAGCAAGTGTTCATTCAGGCTAAGAACAGCACACTTGTGCTTTTCTGGCCATATACAGTGCAAATAGCATTCGCGTCTGTTCCCAGCCAGTACAGTGTATTGGACTGAAGAGAAGCTCCTGTTTTACTCAGTTTCCAATACTGAGTTGAACTAGATATGCCCCGTTTGTGTAGGAAGCACAGTTCTTTTGTTCTGAGCTAGCTCACTGTACGTGCTCTATAGGAAACACAGTAGAGTGAAAGAATGCTGTTTTCTCTAAAACAGAGTGTTTTTCTTGCATGGCACACTAGGGTTCAATTAAACTTCCTAAACGGAGTTGAATCACGTTGAGATTCAAGTTCTAGCAGCAAGTGTTCATTCTGGCTACGAACAGCACACTTGTGCTTTTCTGGCCATATACACTGCAAATAGCGTTCGCGTCTGTTCCCAGCCAGTACAGTGTATTGGACTGAAGAGAAGCTCCTGTTTTACTCAGTTTCCAATACTGAGTTGAACTAGATATGCCCCGTTTGTGTAGGGAGCACAGTTCTTTTGTTCTGAGCTAGCTCACTGTACGTGCCCTATAGGAAACACAGTAGAGTGAAAGAATGCTGTTTTCTCTAAAACAGAGTGTTTTTCTTGCATGGCACACTAGGGTTCAATTAAACTTCCTAAACGGAGTTGAATCACGTTGAGATTCAAGTTGTAGCAGCAAGTGTTCATTCAGGCTAAGAACAGCACACTTGTGCTTTTCTGGCCATATACAGTGCAAATAGCGTTCGCGTCTGTTCCCAGCCAGTACAGTGTATTGGACTGAAGAGAAGCTCCTGTTTTACTCAGTTTCCAATACTGAGTTGAACTAGATATGCCCCGTTTGTGTAGGAAGCACAGTTCTTTTGTTCTGAGCTAGCTCACTGTACGTGCCCTATAGGAAACACAGTAGAGTGAAAGAATGCTGTTTTCTCTAAAACAGAGTGTTTTTCTTGCATGGCACACTAGGGTTCAATTAAACTTCCTAAACGGAGTTGAATCACGTTGAGATTCAAGTTCTAGCAGCAAGTGTTCATTCTGGCTAGGAACAGCACACTTGTGCTTTTCTGGCCATATACAGTGCAAATAGCATTCGCGTCTGTTCCCAGCCAGTACAGTGTATTGGACTGAAGAGAAGCTCCTGTTTTACTCAGTTTCCAATACAGAGTTGAACTAGATATGCCCCGTTTGTGTAGGAAGCACAGTTCTTTTGTTCTGAGCTAGCTCACTGTACGTGCCCTATAGGAAACACAGTAGAGTGAAAGAATGCTGTTTTCTCTAAAACAGAGTGTTTTTCTTGCATGGCACACTAGGGTTCAATTAAACTTCCTAAACGGAGTTGAATCACGTTGAGATTCAAGTTCTAGCAGCAAGTGTTCATTCAGGCTAAGAACAGCACACTTGTGCTTTTCTGGCCATATACAGTGCAAATAGCGTTCGCGTCTGTTCCCAGCCAGTACAGTGTATTGGACTGAAGAGAAGCTCCTGTTTTACTCAGTTTCCAATACTGAGTTGAACTAGATATGCCCCGTTTGTGTAGGAAGCACAGTTCTTTTGTTCTGAGCTAGCTCACTGTACGTGCCCTATAGGAAACACAGTAGAGTGAAAGAATGCTGTTTTCTCTAAAACAGAGTGTTTTTCTTGCATGGCACACTAGGGTTCAATTAAACTTCCTAAACGGAGTTGAATCACGTTGAGATTCAAGTTCTAGCAGCAAGTGTTCATTCAGGCTAAGAACAGCACACTTGTGCTTTTCTGGCCATATACAGTGCAAATAGCATTCGCGTCTGTTCCCAGCCAGTACAGTGTATTGGACTGAAGAGAAGCTCCTGTTTTACACAGTTTCCAATACTGAGTTGAACTAGATATGCCCCGTTTGTGTAGGAAGCACAGTTCTTTTGTTCTGAGCTAGCTCACTGTACGTGCCCTATAGGAAACACAGTAGAGTGAAAGAATGCTGTTTTCTCTAAAACAGAGTGTTTTTCTTGCATGGCACACTAGGGTTCAATTAAACTTCCTAAACGGAGTTGAATCACGTTGAGATTCAAGTTCTAGCAGCAAGTGTTCATTCAGGCTAAGAAAAGCACACTTGTGCTTTTCTGGCCATATACAGTGCAAATAGCATTCGTGTCTGTTCCCAGCCAGTACAGTGTATTGGACTGAAGAGAAGCTCCTGTTTTACTCAGTTTCCAATACTGAGTTGAACTAGATATGCCCCGTTTGTGTAGGGAGCACAGTTCTTTTGTTCTGAGCTAGCTCACTGTACGTGCCCTATAGGAAACACAGTAGAGTGAAAGAATGCTGTTTTCTCTAAAACAGAGTGTTTTTTTTGCATGGCACACTAGGGTTCAATTAAACTTCCTAAACGGAGTTGAATCACGTTGAGATTCAAGTTCTAGCAGCAAGTGTTCATTCAGGCTAAGAACAGCACACTTGTGCTTTTCTGGCCATATACAGTGCAAATAGCATTCGCGTCTGTTCCCAGCCAGTACAGTGTATTGGACTGAAGAGAAGCTCCTGTTTTACTCAGTTTCCAATACTGAGTTGAACTAGATATGCCCCGTTTGTGTAGGAAGCACAGTTCTTTTGTTCTGAGCTAGCTCACTGTACGTGCCCTATAGGAAACACAGTAGAGTGAAAGAATGCTGTTTTCTCTAAAACAGAGTGTTTTTCTTGCATGGCACACTAGGGTTCAATTAAACTCCCTAAACGGAGTTGAATCACGTTGAGATTCAAGTTCTAACAGCAAGTGTTCATTCTGGCTAAGAACAGCACACTTGTGCTTTTCTCGCCATATACAGTACAAATAGCATTCGCGTCTGTTCCCAGCCAGTACAGTGTATTGGACTGAAGAGAAGCTCCTGTTTTACTCAGTTTCCAATACTGAGTTGAACTAGATATGCCCCGTTTGTGTAGGGAGCACAGTTCTTTTGTTCTGAGCTAGCTCACTGTACGTGCCCTATAGGAAACACAGTAGAGTGAAAGAATGCTGTTTTCTCTAAAACAGAGTGTTTTTTTTGCATGGCACACTAGGGTTCAATTAAACTTCCTAAACGGAGTTGAATCACGTTGAGATTCAAGTTCTAGCAGCAAGTGTTCATTCAGGCTAAGAACAGCACACTTGTGCTTTTCTGGCCATATACAGTGCAAATAGCATTCGCGTCTGTTCCCAGCCAGTACAGTGTATTGGACTGAAGAGAAGCTCCTGTTTTACTCAGTTTCCAATACTGAGTTGAACTAGATATGCCCCGTTTGTGTAGGGAGCACAGTTCTTTTGTTCTGAGCTAGCTCACTGTACGTGCCCTATAGGAAACACAGTAGAGTGAAAGAATGCTGTTTTCTCTAAAACAGAGTGTTTTTTTTGCATGGCACACTAGGGTTTAATTAAACTTCCTAAACGCAGTTGAATCACGTTGAGATTCAAGTTCTAGCAGCAAGTGTTCATTCAGGCTAAGAACAGCACACTTGTGCTTTTCTGGCCATATACAGTGCAAATAGCATTCGCGTCTGTTCCCAGCCAGTACAGTGTATTGGACTGAAGAGAAGCTCCTGTTTTACTCAGTTTCCAATACTGAGTTGAACTAGATATGCCCCGTTTGTGTAGGAAGCACAGTTCTTTTGTTCTGAGCTAGCTCACTGTACGTGCTCTATAGGAAACACAGTAGAGTGAAAGAATGCTGTTTTCTCTAAAACAGAGTGTTTTTCTTGCATGGCACACTAGGGTTCAATTAAACTTCCTAAACGGAGTTGAATCACGTTGAGATTCAAGTTCTAGCAGCAAGTGTTCATTCTGGCTACGAACAGCACACTTGTGCTTTTCTGGCCATATACACTGCAAATAGCGTTCGCGTCTGTTCCCAGCCAGTACAGTGTATTGGACTGAAGAGAAGCTCCTGTTTTACTCAGTTTCCAATACTGAGTTGAACTAGATATGCCCCGTTTGTGTAGGGAGCACAGTTCTTTTGTTCTGAGCTAGCTCACTGTACGTGCCCTATAGGAAACACAGTAGAGTGAAAGAATGCTGTTTTCTCTAAAACAGAGTGTTTTTCTTGCATGGCACACTAGGGTTCAATTAAACTTCCTAAACGGAGTTGAATCACGTTGAGATTCAAGTTGTAGCAGCAAGTGTTCATTCAGGCTAAGAACAGCACACTTGTGCTTTTCTGGCCATATACAGTGCAAATAGCGTTCGCGTCTGTTCCCAGCCAGTACAGTGTATTGGACTGAAGAGAAGCTCCTGTTTTACTCAGTTTCCAATACTGAGTTGAACTAGATATGCCCCGTTTGTGTAGGAAGCACAGTTCTTTTGTTCTGAGCTAGCTCACTGTACGTGCCCTATAGGAAACACAGTAGAGTGAAAGAATGCTGTTTTCTCTAAAACAGAGTGTTTTTCTTGCATGGCACACTAGGGTTCAATTAAACTTCCTAAACGGAGTTGAATCACGTTGAGATTCAAGTTCTAGCAGCAAGTGTTCATTCTGGCTAGGAACAGCACACTTGTGCTTTTCTGGCCATATACAGTGCAAATAGCATTCGCGTCTGTTCCCAGCCAGTACAGTGTATTGGACTGAAGAGAAGCTCCTGTTTTACTCAGTTTCCAATACAGAGTTGAACTAGATATGCCCCGTTTGTGTAGGAAGCACAGTTCTTTTGTTCTGAGCTAGCTCACTGTACGTGCCCTATAGGAAACACAGTAGAGTGAAAGAATGCTGTTTTCTCTAAAACAGAGTGTTTTTCTTGCATGGCACACTAGGGTTCAATTAAACTTCCTAAACGGAGTTGAATCACGTTGAGATTCAAGTTCTAGCAGCAAGTGTTCATTCAGGCTAAGAACAGCACACTTGTGCTTTTCTGGCCATATACAGTGCAAATAGCGTTCGCGTCTGTTCCCAGCCAGTACAGTGTATTGGACTGAAGAGAAGCTCCTGTTTTACTCAGTTTCCAATACTGAGTTGAACTAGATATGCCCCGTTTGTGTAGGAAGCACAGTTCTTTTGTTCTGAGCTAGCTCACTGTACGTGCCCTATAGGAAACACAGTAGAGTGAAAGAATGCTGTTTTCTCTAAAACAGAGTGTTTTTCTTGCATGGCACACTAGGGTTCAATTAAACTTCCTAAACGGAGTTGAATCACGTTGAGATTCAAGTTCTAGCAGCAAGTGTTCATTCAGGCTAAGAACAGCACACTTGTGCTTTTCTGGCCATATACAGTGCAAATAGCATTCGCGTCTGTTCCCAGCCAGTACAGTGTATTGGACTGAAGAGAAGCTCCTGTTTTACACAGTTTCCAATACTGAGTTGAACTAGATATGCCCCGTTTGTGTAGGAAGCACAGTTCTTTTGTTCTGAGCTAGCTCACTGTACGTGCCCTATAGGAAACACAGTAGAGTGAAAGAATGCTGTTTTCTCTAAAACAGAGTGTTTTTCTTGCATGGCACACTAGGGTTCAATTAAACTTCCTAAACGGAGTTGAATCACGTTGAGATTCAAGTTCTAGCAGCAAGTGTTCATTCAGGCTAAGAACAGCACACTTGTGCTTTTCTGGCCATATACAGTGCAAATAGCATTCGTGTCTGTTCCCAGCCAGTACAGTGTATTGGACTGAAGAGAAGCTCCTGTTTTACTCAGTTTCCAATACTGAGTTGAACTAGATATGCCCCGTTTGTGTAGGAAGCACAGTTCTTTTGTTCTGAGCTAGCTCACTGTACGTGCCCTATAGGAAACACAGTAGAGTGAAAGAATGCTGTTTTCTCTAAAACTGAGTGTTTTTCTTGCATGGCACACTAGGGTTCAATTAAACTTCCTAAACGGAGTTGAATCACGTTGAGATTCAAGTTCTAGCAGCAAGTGTTCATTCAGGCTAAGAACAGCACACTTGTGCTTTTCTGGCCATATACAGTGCAAATAGCATTCGCGTCTGTTCCCAGCCAGTACAGTGTATTGGACTGAAGAGAAGCTCCTGTTTTACTCAGTTTCCAATACTGAGTTGAACTAGATATGCCCCGTTTGTGTAGGAAGCACAGTTCTTTTGTTCTGAGCTAGCTCACTGTACGTGCCCTATAGGAAACACAGTAGAGTGAAAGAATGCTGTTTTCTCTAAAACAGAGTGTTTTTCTTGCATGGCACACTAGGGTTCAATTAAACTTCCTAAACGGAGTTGAATCACGTTGAGATTCAAGTTCTAGCAGCAAGTGTTCATTCAGGCTAAGAACAGCACACTTGTGCTTTGCTGGCCATATACAGTGCAAATAGCATTCGCGTCTGTTCCCAGCCAGTACAGTGTATTGGACTGAAGAGAAGCTCCTGTTTTACTCAGTTTCCAATACTGAGTTGAACTAGATATGCCCCGTTTGTGTAGGAAGCACAGTTCTTTTGTTCTGAGCTAGCTCACTGTACGTGCCCTATAGGAAACACAGTACAGTGAAAGAATGCTGTTTTCTCTAAAACAGAGTGTTTTTCTTGCATGGCACACTAGGGTTCAATTAAACTTCCTAAACGGAGTTGAATCACGTTGAGATTCAAGTTCTAGCAGCAAGTGTTCATTCAGGCTAAGAACAGCACACTTGTGCTTTTCTGGCCATATACAGTGCAAATAGCGTTCGCGTCTGTTCCCAGCCAGTACAGTGTATTGGACTGAAGAGAAGCTCCTGTTTTACTCAGTTTCCAATACTGAGTTGAACTAGATATGCCCCGTTTGTGTAGGAAGCACAGTTCTTTTGTTCTGAGCTAGCTCACTGTACGTGCCCTATAGGAAACACAGTAGAGTGAAAGAATGCTGTTTTCTCTAAAACAGAGTGTTTTTCTTGCATGGCACACTAGGGTTCAATTAAACTTCCTAAACGGAGTTGAATCACGTTGAGATTCAAGTTCTAGCAGCAAGTGTTCATTCAGGCTAAGAACAGCACACTTGTGCTTTTCTGGCCATATACAGTGCAAATAGCATTCGCGTCTGTTCCCAGCCAGTACAGTGTATTGGACTGAAGAGAAGCTCCTGTTTTACACAGTTTCCAATACTGAGTTGAACTAGATATGCCCGGTTTGTGTAGGAAGCACAGTTCTTTTGTTCTGAGCTAGCTCACTGTACGTGCCCTATAGGAAACACAGTAGAGTGAAAGAATGCTGTTTTCTCTAAAACAGAGTGTTTTTCTTGCATGGCACACTAGGGTTCAATTAAACTTCCTAAACGGAGTTGAATCACGTTGAGATTCAAGTTCTAGCAGCAAGTGTTCATTCAGGCTAAGAACAGCACACTTGTGCTTTTCTGGCCATATACAGTGCAAATAGCATTCGTGTCTGTTCCCAGCCAGTACAGTGTATTGGACTGAAGAGAAGCTCCTGTTTTACTCAGTTTCCAATACTGAGTTGAACTAGATATGCCCCGTTTGTGTAGGAAGCACAGTTCTTTTGTTCTGAGCTAGCTCACTGTACGTGCCCTATAGGAAACACAGTAGAGTGAAAGAATGCTGTTTTCTCTAAAACTGAGTGTTTTTCTTGCATGGCACACTAGGGTTCAATTAAACTTCCTAAACGGAGTTGAATCACGTTGAGATTCAAGTTCTAGCAGCAAGTGTTCATTCAGGCTAAGAACAGCACACTTGTGCTTTTCTGGCCATATACAGTGCAAATAGCATTCGCGTCTGTTCCCAGCCAGTACAGTGTATTGGACTGAAGAGAAGCTCCTGTTTTACTCAGTTTCCAATACTGAGTTGAACTAGATATGCCCCGTTTGTGTAGGAAGCACAGTTCTTTTGTTCTGAGCTAGCTCACTGTACGTGCCCTATAGGAAACACAGTAGAGTGAAAGAATGCTGTTTTCTCTAAAACAGAGTGTTTTTCTTGCATGGCACACTAGGGTTCAATTAAACTTCCTAAACGGAGTTGAATCACGTTGAGATTCAAGTTCTAGCAGCAAGTGTTCATTCAGGCTAAGAACAGCACACTTGTGCTTTTCTGGCCATATACAGTGCAAATAGCATTCGCGTCTGTTCCCAGCCAGTACAGTGTATTGGACTGAAGAGAAGATCCTGTTTTACTCAGTTTCCAATACTGAGTTGAACTAGATATGCCCAGTTTGTGTAGGAAGCACAGTTCTTTTGTTCTGAGCTAGCTCACTGTACGTGCCCTATAGGAAACACAGTAGAGTGAAAGAATGCTGTTTTCTCTAAAACGGAGTGTTTTTCTTGCATGGCACACTAGGGTTCAATTAAACTTCCTAAACGGAGTTGAATCACGTTGAGATTCAAGTTCTAGCAGCAAGTGTTCATTCAGGCTAAGAACAGCACACTTGTGCTTTTCTGGCCATATACAGTGCAAATAGCATTCGCGTCTGTTCCCAGCCAGTACAGTGTATTGGACTGAAGAGAAGCTCCTGTTTTACTCAGTTTCCAATACTGAGTTGAACTAGATATGCCCCGTTTGTGTAGGAAGCACAGTTCTTTTGTTCTGAGCTAGCTCACTGTACGTGCCCTATAGGAAACACAGTAGAGTGAAAGAATGCTGTTTTCTCTAAAACAGAGTGTTTTTCTTGCATGGCACACTAGGGTTCAATTAAACTTCCTAAACGGAGTTGAATCACGTTGAGATTCAAGTTCTAGCAGCAAGTGTTCATTCAGGCTAAGAACAGCACACTTGTGCTTTTCTGGCCATATACAGTGCAAATAGCATTCGTGTCTGTTCCCAGCCAGTACAGTGTATTGGACTGAAGAGAAGCTCCTGTTTTACTCAGTTTCCAATACTGAGTTGAACTAGATATGCCCCGTTTGTGTAGGGAGCACAGTTCTTTTGTTCTGAGCTAGCTCACTGTACGTGCCCTATAGGAAACACAGTAGAGTGAAAGAATGCTGTTTTCTCTAAAACGGAGTGTTTTTCTTGCATGGCACACTAGGGTTCAATTAAACTTCCTAAAAGGAGTTGAATCACGTTGAGATTCAAGTTCTAGCAGCAAGTGTTCATTCTGGCTACGAACAGCACACTTGTGCTTTTCTGGCCATATACAGTGCAAATAGCATTCGCGTCTGTTCCCAGCCAGTACAGTGTATTGGACTGAAGAGAAGCTCCTGTTTTACTCAGTTTCCAATACAGAGTTGAACTAGATATGCCCCGTTTGTGTAGGAAGCACAGTTCTTTTGTTCTGAGCTAGCTCACTGTACGTGCACTATAGGAAACACAGTAGAGTGAAAGAATGCTGTTTTCTCTAAAACAGAGTGTTTTTCTTGCATGGCACACTAGGGTTCAATTAAACTTCCTAAACGGAGTTGAATCACGTTGAGATTCAAGTTCTAGCAGCAAGTGTTCATTCAGGCTAAGAACAGCACACTTGTGCTTTTCTGGCCATATACAGTGCAAATAGCATTCGCGTCTGTTCCCAGCCAGTACAGTGTATTGGACTGAAGAGAAGCTCCTGTTTTACTCAGTTTCCAATACTGAGTTGAACTAGATATGCCCCGTTTGTGTAGGAAGCACAGTTCTTTTGTTCTGAGCTAGCTCACTGTACGTGCCCTATAGGAAACACAGTAGAGTGAAAGAATGCTGTTTTCTCTAAAACAGAGTGTTTTTCTTGCATGGCACACTAGGGTTCAATTAAACTTCCTAAACGGAGTTGAATCACGTTGAGATTCAAGTTCTAGCAGCAAGTGTTCATTCAGGCTAAGAACAGCACACTTGTGCTTTTCTGGCCATATACAGTGCAAATAGCATTCGCGTCTGTTCCCAGCCAGTACAGTGTATTGGACTGAAGAGAAGCTCCTGTTTTACTCAGTTTCCAATACAGAGTTGAACTAGATATGCCCCGTTTGTGTAGGAAGCACATTTCTTTTGTTCTGAGCTAGCTCACTGTACGTGCCCTATAGGAAACACAGTAGAGTGAAAGAATGCTGTTTTCTCTAAAACAGAGTGTTTTTCTTGCATGGCACACTAGGGTTCAATTAAACTTCCTAAACGGAGTTGAATCACGTTGAGATTCAAGTTCTAGCAGCAAGTGTTCATTCAGGCTAAGAACAGCACACTTGTGCTTTTCTGGCCATATACAGTGCAAATAGCGTTCGCGTCTGTTCCCAGCCAGTACAGTGTATTGGACTGAAGAGAAGCTCCTGTTTTACTCAGTTTCCAATACTGAGTTGAACTAGATATGCCCCGTTTGTGTAGGAAGCACAGTTCTTTTGTTCTGAGCTAGCTCACTGTACGTGCCCTATAGGAAACACAGTAGAGTGAAAGAATGCTGTTTTCTCTAAAACAGAGTGTTTTTCTTGCATGGCACACTAGGGTTCAATTAAACTTCCTAAACGGAGTTGAATCACGTTGAGATTCAAGTTCTAGCAGCAAGTGTTCATTCAGGCTAAGAACAGCACACTTGTGCTTTTCTGGCCATATACAGTGCAAATAGCATTCGCGTCTGTTCCCAGCCAGTACAGTGTATTGGACTGAAGAGAAGCTCCTGTTTTACACAGTTTCCAATACTGAGTTGAACTAGATATGCCCCGTTTGTGTAGGAAGCACAGTTCTTTTGTTCTGAGCTAGCTCACTGTACGTGCCCTATAGGAAACACAGTAGAGTGAAAGAATGCTGTTTTCTCTAAAACAGAGTGTTTTTCTTGCATGGCACACTAGGGTTCAATTAAACTTCCTAAACGGAGTTGAATCACGTTGAGATTCAAGTTCTAGCAGCAAGTGTTCATTCAGGCTAAGAACAGCACACTTGTGCTTTTCTGGCCATATACAGTGCAAATAGCATTCGCGTCTGTTCCCAGCCAGTACAGTGTATTGGACTGAAGAGAAGCTCCTGTTTTACTCAGTTTCCAATACTGAGTTGAACTAGATATGCCCCGTTTGTGTAGGAAGCACAGTTCTTTTGTTCTGAGCTAGCTCACTGTACGTGCCCTATAGGAAACACAGTAGAGTGAAAGAATGCTGTTTTCTCTAAAACTGAGTGTTTTTCTTGCATGGCACACTAGGGTTCAATTAAACTTCCTAAACGGAGTTGAATCACGTTGAGATTCAAGTTCTAGCAGCAAGTGTTCATTCAGGCTAAGAACAGCACACTTGTGCTTTTCTGGCCATATACAGTGCAAATAGCATTCGCGTCTGTTCCCAGCCAGTACAGTGTATTGGACTGAAGAGAAGCTCCTGTTTTACTCAGTTTCCAATACTGAGTTGAACTAGATATGCCCCGTTTGTGTAGGAAGCACAGTTCTTTTGTTCTGAGCTAGCTCACTGTACGTGCCCTATAGGAAACACAGTAGAGTGAAAGAATGCTGTTTTCTCTAAAACAGAGTGTTTTTCTTGCATGGCACACTAGGGTTCAATTAAACTTCCTAAACGGAGTTGAATCACGTTGAGATTCAAGTTCTAGCAGCAAGTGTTCATTCAGGCTAAGAACAGCACACTTGTGCTTTTCTGGCCATATACAGTGCAAATAGCATTCGCGTCTGTTCCCAGCCAGTACAGTGTATTGGACTGAAGAGAAGCTCCTGTTTTACTCAGTTTCCAATACTGAGTTGAACTAGATATGCCCCGTTTGTGTAGGGAGCACAGTTCTTTTGTTCTGAGCTAGCTCACTGTACGTGCCCTATAGGAAACACAGTAGAGTGAAAGAATGCTGTTTTCTCTAAAACGGAGTGTTTTTCTTGCATGGCACACTAGGGTTCAATTAAACTTCCTAAACGGAGTTGAATCACGTTGAGATTCAAGTTCTAGCAGCAAGTGTTCATTCAGTCTAAGAACAGCACACTTGTGCTTTTCTGGCCATATACAGTGCAAATAGCATTCGCGTCTGTTCCCAGCCAGTACAGTGTATTGGACTGAAGAGAAGCTCCTGTTTTACTCAGTTTCCAATACTGAGTTGAACTAGATATGCCCCGTTTGTGTAGGGAGCACAGTTCTTTTGTTCTGAGCTAGCTCACTGTACGTGCCCTAAAGGAAACACAGTAGAGTGAAAGAATGCTGTTTTCTCTAAAACGGAGTGTTTTTTTTGCATGGCACACTAGGGTTCAATTAAACTTCCTAAACGGAGTTGAATCACGTTGAGATTCAAGTTCTAGCAGCAAGTGTTCATTCTGGCTACGAACAGCACACTTGTGCTTTTCTGGCCATATACAGTGCAAATAGCATTCGCGTCTGTTCCCAGCCAGTACAGTGTATTGGACTGAAGAGAAGCTCCTGTTTTACTCAGTTTCCAATACTGAGTTGAACTAGATATGCCCCGTTTGTGTAGGAAGCACAGTTCTTTTGTTCTGAGCTAGCTCACTGTACGTGCCCTATAGGAAACACAGTAGAGTGAAAGAATGCTGTTTTCTCTAAAACAGAGTGTTTTTCTTGCATGGCACACTAGGGTTCAATTAAACTTCCTAAACGGAGTTGAATCACGTTGAGATTCAAGTTCTAGCAGCAAGTGTTCATTCTGGCTACGAACAGCACATTTGTGCTTTTCTGGCCATATACAGTGCAAATAGCATTCGCGTCTGTTCCCAGCCAGTACAGTGTATTGGACTGAAGAGAAGCTCCTGTTTTACTCAGTTTCCAATACTGAGTTGAACTAGATATGCCCCGTTTGTGTAGGAAGCACAGTTCTTTTGTTCTGAGCTAGCTCACTGTACGTGCCCTATAGGAAACACAGTAGAGTGAAAGAATGCTGTTTTCTCTAAAACAGAGTGTTTTTCTTGCATGGCACACTAGGGTTCAATTAAACTTCCTAAACGGAGTTGAATCACGTTGAGATTCAAGTTCTAGCAGCAAGTGTTCATTCAGTCTAAGAACAGCACACTTGTGCTTTTCTGGCCATATACAGTGCAAATAGCATTCGCGTCTGTTCCCAGCCAGTACAGTGTATTGGACTGAAGAGAAGCTCCTGTTTTACTCAGTTTCCAATACTGAGTTGAACTAGATATGCCCCGTTTGTGTAGGGAGCACAGTTCTTTTGTTCTGAGCTAGCTCACTGTACGTGCCCTATAGGAAACACAGTAGAGTGAAAGAATGCTGTTTTCTCTAAAACGGAGTGTTTTTCTTGCATGGCACACTAGGGTTCAATTAAACTTCCTAAACGGAGTTGAATCACGTTGAGATTCAAGTTCTAGCAGCAAGTGTTCATTCTGGCTACGAACAGCACACTTGTGCTTTTCTGGCCATATACAGTGCAAATAGCATTCGCGTCTGTTCCCAGCCAGTACAGTGTATTGGACTGAAGAGAAGCTCCTGTTTTACTCAGTTTCCAATACTGAGTTGAACTAGATATGCCCCGTTTGTGTAGGAAGCACAGTTCTTTTGTTCTGAGCTAGCTCACTGTACGTGCCCTATAGGAAACACAGTAGAGTGAAAGAATGCTGTTTTCTCTAAAACAGAGTGTTTTTCTTGCATGGCACACTAGGGTTCAATTAAACTTCCTAAACGGAGTTGAATCACGTTGAGATTCAAGTTCTAGCAGCAAGTGTTCATTCTGGCTAAGAACAGCACACTTGTGCTTTTCTGGCCATATACAGTGCAAATAGCATTCGCGTCTGTTCCCAGCCAGTACAGTGTATTGGACTGAAGAGAAGCTCCTGTTTTACTCAGTTTCCAATACTGAGTTGAACTAGATATGCCCCGTTTGTGTAGGGAGCACAGTTCTTTTGTTCTGAGCTAGCTCACTGTACGTGCCCTATAGGAAACACAGTAGAGTGAAAGAATGCTGTTTTCTCTAAAACGGAGTGTTTTTTTTGCATGGCACACTAGGGTTCAATTAAACTTCCTAAACGGAGTTGAATCACGTTGAGATTCAAGTTCTAGCAGCAAGTGTTCATTCTGGCTACGAACAGCACACTTGTGCTTTTCTGGCCATATACAGTGCAAATAGCGTTCGCGTCTGTTCCCAGCCAGTACAGTGTATTGGACTGAAGAGAAGCTCCTGTTTTACTCAGTTTCCAATACTGAGTTGAACTAGATATGCCCCGTTTGTGTAGGGAGCACAGTTCTTTTGTTCTGAGCTAGCTCACTGTACGTGCCCTATAGGAAACACAGTAGAGTGAAAGAATGCTGTTTTCTCTAAAACAGAGTGTTTTTCTTGCATGGCACACTAGGGTTCAATTAAACTTCCTAAACGGAGTTGAATCACGTTGAGATTCAAGTTCTAGCAGCAAGTGTTCATTCAGGCTAAGAACAGCACACTTGTGCTTTTCTGGCCATATACAGTGCAAATAGCGTTCGCGTCTGTTCCCAGCCAGTACAGTGTATTGGACTGAAGAGAAGCTCCTGTTTTACTCAGTTTCCAATACTGAGTTGAACTAGATATGCCCCGTTTGTGTAGGAAGCACAGTTCTTTTGTTCTGAGCTAGCTCACTGTACGTGCCCTATAGGAAACACAGTAGAGTGAAAGAATGCTGTTTTCTCTAAAACAGAGTGTTTTTCTTGCATGGCACACTAGGGTTCAATTAAACTTCCTAAACGGAGTTGAATCACGTTGAGATTCAAGTTCTAGCAGCAAGTGTTCATTCTGGCTACGAACAGCACACTTGTGCTTTTCTGGCCATATACAGTGCAAATAGCATTCGCGTCTGTTCCCAGCCAGTACAGTGTATTGGACTGAAGAGAAGCTCCTGTTTTACTCAGTTTCCAATACTGAGTTGAACTAGATATGCCCCGTTTGTGTAGGAAGCACAGTTCTTTTGTTCTGAGCTAGCTCACTGTACGTGCCCTATAGGAAACACAGTAGAGTGAAAGAATGCTGTTTTCTCTAAAACAGAGTGTTTTTCTTGCATGGCACACTAGGGTTCAATTAAACTTCCTAAACGGAGTTGAATCACGTTGAGATTCAAGTTCTAGCAGCAAGTGTTCATTCAGTCTAAGAACAGCACACTTGTGCTTTTCTGGCCATATACAGTGCAAATAGCATTCGCGTCTGTTCCCAGCCAGTACAGTGTATTGGACTGAAGAGAAGCTCCTGTTTTACTCAGTTTCCAATACTGAGTTGAACTAGATATGCCCCGTTTGTGTAGGGAGCACAGTTCTTTTGTTCTGAGCTAGCTCACTGTACGTGCCCTATAGGAAACACAGTAGAGTGAAAGAATGCTGTTTTCTCTAAAACGGAGTGTTTTTCTTGCATGGCACACTAGGGTTCAATTAAACTTCCTAAACGGAGTTGAATCACGTTGAAATTCAAGTTCTAGCAGCAAGTGTTCATTCTGGCTACGAACAGCACACTTGTGCTTTTCTGGCCATATACAGTGCAAATAGCATTCGCGTCTGTTCCCAGCCAGTACAGTGTATTGGACTGAAGAGAAGCTCCTGTTTTACTCAGTTTCCAATACAGAGTTGAACTAGATATGCCCCGTTTGTGTAGGAAGCACAGTTCTTTTGTTCTGAGCTAGCTCACTGTACGTGCCCTATAGGAAACACAGTAGAGTGAAAGAATGCTGTTTTCTCTAAAACAGAGTGTTTTTCTTGCATGGCACACTAGGGTTCAATTAAACTTCCTAAACGGAGTTGAATCACGTTGAGATTCAAGTTCTAGCAGCAAGTGTTCATTCAGGCTAAGAACAGCACACTTGTGCTTTTCTGGCCATATACAGTGCAAATAGCGTTCGCGTCTGTTCCCAGCCAGTACAGTGTATTGGACTGAAGAGAAGCTCCTGTTTTACTCAGTTTCCAATACTGAGTTGAACTAGATATGCCCCGTTTGTGTAGGAAGCACAGTTCTTTTGTTCTGAGCTAGCTCACTGTACGTGCCCTATAGGAAACACAGTAGAGTGAAAGAATGCTGTTTTCTCTAAAACAGAGTGTTTTTCTTGCATGGCACACTAGGGTTCAATTAAACTTCCTAAACGGAGTTGAATCACGTTGAGATTCAAGTTCTAGCAGCAAGTGTTCATTCAGGCTAAGAACAGCACACTTGTGCTTTTCTGGCCATATACAGTGCAAATAGCATTCGCGTCTGTTCCCAGCCAGTACAGTGTATTGGACTGAAGAGAAGCTCCTGTTTTACACAGTTTCCAATACTGAGTTGAACTAGATATGCCCCGTTTGTGTAGGAAGCACAGTTCTTTTGTTCTGAGCTAGCTCACTGTACGTGCCCTATAGGAAACACAGTAGAGTGAAAGAATGCTGTTTTCTCTAAAACAGAGTGTTTTTTTTGCATGGCACACTAGGGTTCAATTAAACTTCCTAAACGGAGTTGAATCACGTTGAGATTCAAGTTCTAGCAGCAAGTGTTCATTCTGGCTACGAACAGCACACTTGTGCTTTTCTGGCCATATACAGTGCAAATAGCGTTCGCGTCTGTTCCCAGCCAGTACAGTGTATTGGACTGAAGAGAAGCTCCTGTTTTACTCAGTTTCCAATACTGAGTTGAACTAGATATGCCCCGTTTGTGTAGGGAGCACAGTTCTTTTGTTCTGAGCTAGCTCACTGTACGTGCCCTATAGGAAACACAGTAGAGTGAAAGAATGCTGTTTTCTCTAAAACAGAGTGTTTTTCTTGCATGGCACACTAGGGTTCAATTAAACTTCCTAAACGGAGTTGAATCACGTTGAGATTCAAGTTCTAGCAGCAAGTGTTCATTCAGGCTAAGAACAGCACACTTGTGCTTTTCTGGCCATATACAGTGCAAATAGCGTTCGCGTCTGTTCCCAGCCAGTACAGTGTATTGGACTGAAGAGAAGCTCCTGTTTTACTCAGTTTCCAATACTGAGTTGAACTAGATATGCCCCGTTTGTGTAGGAAGCACAGTTCTTTTGTTCTGAGCTAGCTCACTGTACGTGCCCTATAGGAAACACAGTAGAGTGAAAGAATGCTGTTTTCTCTAAAACAGAGTGTTTTTCTTGCATGGCACACTAGGGTTCAATTAAACTTCCTAAACGGAGTTGAATCACGTTGAGATTCAAGTTCTAGCAGCAAGTGTTCATTCTGGCTACGAACAGCACACTTGTGCTTTTCTGGCCATATACAGTGCAAATAGCATTCGCGTCTGTTCCCAGCCAGTACAGTGTATTGGACTGAAGAGAAGCTCCTGTTTTACTCAGTTTCCAATACTGAGTTGAACTAGATATGCCCCGTTTGTGTAGGGAGCACAGTTCTTTTGTTCTGAGCTAGCTCACTGTACGTGCCCTATAGGAAACACAGTAGAGTGAAAGAATGCTGTTTTCTCTAAAACAGAGTGTTTTTCTTGCATGGCACACTAGGGTTCAATTAAACTTCCTAAACGGAGTTGAATCACGTTGAGATTCAAGTTCTAGCAGCAAGTGTTCATTCAGGCTAAGAACAGCACACTTGTGCTTTTCTGGCCATATACAGTGCAAATAGCATTCGCGTCTGTTCCCAGCCAGTACAGTGTATTTGACTGAAGAGAAGCTCCTGTTTTACTCAGTTTCCAATACTGAGTTGAACTAGATATGCCCCGTTTGTGTAGGAAGCACAGTTCTTTTGTTCTGAGCTAGCTCACTGTACGTGCCCTATAGGAAACACAGTAGAGTGAAAGAATGCTGTTTTCTCTAAAACAGAGTGTTTTTCTTGCATGGCACACTAGGGTTCAATTAAACTTCCTAAACGGAGTTGAATCACGTTGAGATTCAAGTTCTAGCAGCAAGTGTTCATTCAGGCTACGAACAGCACACTTGTGCTTTTCTGGCCATATACAGTGCAAATAGCATTCGCGTCTGTTCCCAGCCAGTACAGTGTATTGGACTGAAGAGAAGCTCCTGTTTTACTCAGTTTCCAATACTGAGTTGAACTAGATATGCCCCGTTTGTGTAGGAAGCACAGTTCTTTTGTTCTGAGCTAGCTCACTGTACGTGCCCTATAGGAAACACAGTAGAGTGAAAGAATGCTGTTTTCTCTAAAACAGAGTGTTTTTCTTGCATGGCACACTAGGGTTCAATTAAACTTCCTAAACGGAGTTGAATCACGTTGAGATTCAAGTTCTAGCAGCAAGTGTTCATTCAGGCTAAGAACAGCACACTTGTGCTTTTCTGGCCATATACAGTGCAAATAGCATTCGCGTCTGTTCCCAGCCAGTACAGTGTATTGGACTGAAGAGAAGCTCCTGTTTTACTCAGTTTCCAATACTGAGTTGAACTAGATATGCCCCGTTTGTGTAGGAAGCACAGTTCTTTTGTTCTGAGCTAGCTCACTGTACGTGCTGTATAGGAAACACAGTAGAGTGAAAGAATGCTGTTTTCTCTAAAACAGAGTGTTTTTCTTGCATGGCACACTAGGGTTCAATTAAACTTCCTAAACGGAGTTGAATCACGTTGAGATTCAAGTTCTAGCAGCAAGTGTTCATTCAGGCTAAGAACAGCACACTTGTGCTTTTCTGGCCATATACAGTGCAAATAGCATTCGCGTCTGTTCCCAGCCAGTACAGTGTATTGGACTGAAGAGAAGCTCCTGTTTTACTCAGTTTCCAATACTGAGTTGAACTAGATATGCCCCGTTTGTGTAGGGAGCACAGTTCTTTTGTTCTGAGCTAGCTCACTGTACGTGCCCTATAGGAAACACAGTAGAGTGAAAGAATGCTGTTTTCTCTAAAACAGAGTGTTTTTCTTGCATGGCACACTAGGGTTCAATTAAACTTCCTAAACGGAGTTGAATCACGTTGAGATTCAAGTTCTAGCAGCAAGTGTTCATTCAGGCTAAGAACAGCACACTTGTGCTTTTCTGGCCATATACAGTGCAAATAGCATTCGCGTCTGTTCCCAGCCAGTACAGTGTATTGGACTGAAGAGAAGCTCCTGTTTTACACAGTTTCCAATACTGAGTTGAACTAGATATGCCCCGTTTGTGTAGGAAGCACAGTTCTTTTGTTCTGAGCTAGCTCACTGTACGTGCCGTATAGGAAACACAGTAGAGTGAAAGAATGCTGTTTTCTCTAAAACAGAGTGTTTTTCTTGCATGGCACACTAGGGTTCAATTAAACTTCCTAAACGGAGTTGAATCACGTTGAGATTCAAGTTCTAGCAGCAAGTGTTCATTCAGGCTAAGAACAGCACACTTGTGCTTTTCTGGCCATATACAGTGCAAATAGCATTCGCGTCTGTTCCCAGCCAGTACAGTGTATTGGACTGAAGAGAAGCTCCTGTTTTACTCAGTTTCCAATACTGAGTTGAACTAGATATGCCCCGTTTGTGTAGGGAGCACAGTTCTTTTGTTCTGAGCTAGCTCACTGTACGTGCCCTATAGGAAACACAGTAGAGTGAAAGAATGCTGTTTTCTCTAAAACAGAGTGTTTTTCTTGCATGGCACACTAGGGTTCAATTAAACTTCCTAAACGGAGTTGAATCACGTTGAGATTCAAGTTCTAGCAGCCAGTGTTCATTCAGGCTAAGAACAGCACACTTGTGCTTTTCTGGCCATATACAGTGCAAATAGCATTCGCGTCTGTTCCCAGCCAGTACAGTGTATTGGACTGAAGAGAAGCTCCTGTTTTACTCAGTTTCCAATACTGAGTTGAACTAGATATGCCCCGTTTGTGTAGGAAGCACAGTTCTTTTGTTCTGAGCTAGCTCACTGTACGTGCCCTATAGGAAACACAGTAGAGTGAAAGAATGCTGTTTTCTATAAAACAGAGTGTTTTTCTTGCATGGCACACTAGGGTTCAATTAAACTTCCTAAACGGAGTTGAATCACGTTGAGATTCAAGTTCTAGCAGCAAGTGTTCATTCAGGCTAAGAACAGCACACTTGTGCTTTTCTGGCCATATACAGTGCAAATAGCATTCGCGTCTGTTCCCAGCCAGTACAGTGTATTGGACTGAAGAGAAGCTCCTGTTTTACTCAGTTTCCAATACTGAGTTGAACTAGATATGCCTCTATTGTGTAGGAAGCACAGTTCTTTTGTTCTGAGCTAGCTCACTGTACGTGCCCTATAGGAAACACAGTAGAGTGAAAGAATGCTGTTTTCTCTAAAACAGAGTGTTTTTCTTGCATGGCACACTAGGGTTCAATTAAACTTCCTAAACGGAGTTGAATCACGTTGAGATTCAAGTTCAAGCAGCAAGTGTTCATTCTGGCTAAGAACAGCACACTTGTGCTTTTCTCGCCATATACAGTGCAAATAGCGTTCGCGTCTGTTCCCAGCCAGTACAGTGTATTGGACTAAAGAGAAGCTCCTGTTTTACTCAGTTTCCAATACTGAGTTGAACTAGATATGCCCCGTTTGTGTAGGGAGCACAGTTCTTTTGTTCTGAGCTAGCTCACTGTACGTGCCCTATAGGAAACACAGTAGAGTGAAAGAATGCTGTTTTCTCTAAAACAGAGTGTTTTTCTTGCATGGCACACTAGGGTTCAATTAAACTTCCTAAACGGAGTTGAATCACGTTGAGATTCAAGTTCTAGCAGCAAGTGTTCATTCAGGCTAAGAACAGCACACTTGTGCTTTTCTGGCCATATACAGTGCAAATAGCATTCGCGTCTGTTCCCAGCCAGTACAGTGTATTGGACTGAAGAGAAGCTTCTGTTTTACTCAGTTTCCAATACTGAGTTGAACTAGATATGCCCCGTTTGTGTAGGAAGCACAGTTCTTTTGTTCTGAGCTAGCTCACTGTACGTGCCCTATAGGAAACACAGTAGAGTGAAAGAATGCTGTTTTCTCTAAAACAGAGTGTTTTTCTTGCATGGCACACTAGGGTTCAATTAAACTTCCTAAACGGAGTTGAATCACGTTGAGATTCAAGTTCTAGCAGCAAGTGTTCATTCTGGCTAAGAACAGCACACTTGTGCTTTTCTGGCCATATACAGTGCAAATAGCCTTCGCGTCTGTTCCCAGCCAGTACAGTGTATTGGACTGAAGAGAAGCTCCTGTTTTACTCAGTTTCCAATACTGAGTTGAACTAGATATGCCCCGTTTGTGTAGGAAGCACAGTTCTTTTGTTCTGAGCTAGCTCACTGTACGTGCCCTATAGGAAACACAGTAGAGTGAAAGAATGCTGTTTTCTCTAAAACAGAGTGTTTTTCTTGCATGGCACACTAGGGTTCAATTAAACTTCCTAAACGGAGTTGAATCACGTTGAGATTCAAGTTCTAGCAGCAAGTGTTCATTCAGGCTAAGAAGAGCACACTTGTGCTTTTCTGGCCATATACAGTGCAAATAGCATTCGCGTCTGTTCCCAGCCAGTACAGTGTATTGGACTGAAGAGAAGCTCCTGTTTTACTCAGTTTCCAATACTGAGTTGAACTAGATATGCCCCGTTTGTGTAGGAAGCACAGTTCTTTTGTTCTGAGCTAGCTCACTGTACGTGCCCTATAGGAAACACAGTAGAGTGAAAGAATGCTGTTTTCGCTAAAACAGAGTGTTTTTCTTGCATGACACACTAGGGTTCAATTAAACTTCCTAAACGGAGTTGAATCACGTTGAGATTCAAGTTCTAGCAGCAAGTGTTCATTCAGGCTAAGAACAGCACACTTGTGCTTTTCTGGCCATATACAGTGCAAATAGCATTCGCGTCTGTTCCCAGCCAGTACAGTGTATTGGACTGAAGAGAAGCTCCTGTTTTACTCAGTTTCCAATACTGAGTTGAACTAGATATGCCCCGTTTGTGTAGGGAGCACAGTTCTTTTGTTCTGAGCTAGCTCACTGTACGTGCCCTGTAGGAAACACAGTAGAGTGAAAGAATGCTGTTTTCTCTAAAACGGAGTGTTTTTCTTGCATGGCACACTAGGGTTCAATTAAACTTCCTAAACGGAGTTGAATCACGTTGAGATTCAAGTTCAAGCAGCAAGTGTTCATTCTGGCTACGAACAGCACACTTGTGCTTTTCTGGCCATATACAGTGCAAATAGCATTCGCGTCTGTTCCCAGCCAGTACAGTGTATTGGACTGAAGAGAAGCTCCTGTTTTACTCAGTTTCCAATACAGAGTTGAACTAGATATGCCCCGTTTGTGTAGGAAGCACAGTTCTTTTGTTCTGAGCTAGCTCACTGTACGTGCCCTATAGGAAACACAGTAGAGTGAAAGAATGCTGTTTTCTCTAAAACGGAGTGTTTTTCTTGCATGGCACACTAGGGTTCAATTAAACTTCCTAAACGGAGTTGAATCACGTTGAGATTCAAGTTCTAGCAGCAAGTGTTCATTCTGGCTAAGAACAGCACACTTGTGCTTTTCTCGCCATATACAGTGCAAATAGCCTTCGCGTCTGTTCCCAGCCAGTACAGTGTATTGGACTGAAGAGAAGCTCCTGTTTTACTCAGTTTCCAATACTGAGTTGAACTAGATATGCCCCGTTTGTGTAGGAAGCACAGTTCTTTTGTTCTGAGCTAGCTCACTGTACGTGCCCTATAGGAAACACAGTAGAGTGAAAGAATGCTGTTTTCTCTAAAACAGAGTGTTTTTCTTGCATGGCACACTAGGGTTCAATTAAACTTCCTAAACGGAGTTGAATCACGTTGAGATTCAAGTTCTAGCAGCAAGTGTTCATTCAGGCTAAGAACAGCACACTTGTGCTTTTCTGGCCATATACAGTGCAAATAGCATTCGCGTCTGTTCCCAGCCAGTACAGTGTATTGGACTGAAGAGAAGCTCCTGTTTTACTCAGTTTCCAATACTGAGTTGAACTAGATATGCCCCGTTTGTGTAGGAAGCACAGTTCTTTTGTTCTGAGCTAGCTCACTGTACGTGCCCTATAGGAAACACAGTAGAGTGAAAGAATGCTGTTTTCTCTAAAACAGAGTGTTTTTCTTGCATGGCACACTAGGGTTCAATTAAACTTCCTAAACGGAGTTGAATCACGTTGAGATTCAAGTTCTAGCAGCAAGTGTTCATTCAGGCTAAGAACAGCACACTTGTGCTTTTCTGGCCATATACAGTGCAAATAGCATTCGCGTCTGTTCCCAGCCAGTACAGTGTATTGGACTGAAGAGAAGCTCCTGTTTTACACAGTTTCCAATACTGAGTTGAACTAGATATGCCCCGTTTGTGTAGGAAGCACAGTTCTTTTGTTCTGAGCTAGCTCACTGTACGTGCCCTATAGGAAACACAGTAGAGTGAAAGAATGCTGTTTTCTCTAAAACAGAGTGTTTTTCTTGCATGGCACACTAGGGTTCAATTAAACTTCCTAAACGGAGTTGAATCACGTTGAGATTCAAGTTCTAGCAGCAAGTGTTCATTCAGGCTAAGAACAGCACACTTGTGCTTTTCTGGCCATATACAGTGCAAATAGCATTCGCGTCTGTTCCCAGCCAGTACAGTGTATTGGACTGAAGAGAAGCTCCTGTTTTACTCAGTTTCCAATACAGAGTTGAACTAGATATGCCCCGTTTGTGTAGGAAGCACAGTTCTTTTGTTCTGAGCTAGCTCACTGTACGTGCCCTATAGGAAACACAGTAGAGTGAAAGAATGCTGTTTTCTATAAACAGAGTGTTTTTCTTGCATGGCACACTAGGGTTCAATTAAACTTCCTAAACGGAGTTGAATCACGTTGAGATTCAAGTTCTAGCAGCAAGTGTTCATTCAGGCTAAGAACAGCACACTTGTGCTTTTCTGGCCATATACAGTGCAAATAGCGTTCGCGTCTGTTCCCAGCCAGTACAGTGTATTGGACTGAAGAGAAGCTCATGTTTTACTCAGTTTCCAATACTGAGTTGAACTAGATATGCCCCGTTTGTGTAGGAAGCACAGTTCTTTTGTTCTGAGCTAGCTCACTGTACGTGCCCTATAGGAAACACAGTAGAGTGAAAGAATGCTGTTTTCTCTAAAACAGAGTGTTTTTCTTGCATGGCACACTAGGGTTCAATTAAACTTCCTAAACGGAGTTGAATCACGTTGAGATTCAAGTTCTAGCAGCAAGTGTTCATTCAGGCTAAGAACAGCACACTTGTGCTTTTCTGGCCATATACAGTGCAAATAGCATTCGCGTCTGTTCCCAGCCAGTACAGTGTATTGGACTGAAGAGAAGCTCCTGTTTTACACAGTTTCCAATACTGAGTTGAACTAGATATGCCCCGTTTGTGTAGGGAGCACAGTTCTTTTGTTCTGAGCTAGCTCACTGTACGTGCCCTATAGGAAACACAGTAGAGTGAAAGAATGCTGTTTTCTCTAAAACAGAGTGTTTTTCTTGCATGGCACACTAGGGTTCAATTAAACTTCCTAACGGAGTTGAATCACGTTGAGATTCAAGTTCTAGCAGCAAGTGTTCATTCAGGCTAAGAACAGCACACTTGTGCTTTTCTGGCCATATACAGTGCAAATAGCATTCGCGTCTGTTCCCAGCCAGTACAGTGTATTGGACTGAAGAGAAGCTTCTGTTTTACTCAGTTTCCAATACTGAGTTGAACTAGATATGCCCCGTTTGTGTAGGGAGCACAGTTCTTTTGTTCTGAGCTAGCTCACTGTACGTGCCCTATAGGAAACACAGTAGAGTGAAAGAATGCTGTTTTCTCTAAAACAGAGTGTTTTTCTTGCATGGCACACTAGGGTTCAATTAAACTTCCTAAACGGAGTTGAATCACTTTGAGATTCAAGTTCTAGCAGCAAGTGTTCATTCTGGCTAAGAACAGCACACTTGTGCTTTTCTGGCCATATACAGTGCAAATAGCGTTCGCGTCTGTTCCCAGCCAGTACAGTGTATTGGACTGAAGAGAAGCTCCTGTTTTACTCAGTTTCCAATACTGAGTTGAACTAGATATGCCCCGTTTGTGTAGGAAGCACAGTTCTTTTGTTCTGAGCTAGCTCACTGTACGTGCCCTATAGGAAACACAGTAGAGTGAAAGAATGCTGTTTTCTCTAAAACAGAGTGTTTTTCTTGCATGGCACACTAGGGTTCAATTAAACTTCCTAAACGGAGTTGAATCACGTTGAGATTCAAGTTCTAGCAGCAAGTGTTCATTCAGGCTAAGAACAGCACACTTGTGCTTTTCTGGCCATATACAGTGCAAATAGCGTTCGCGTCTGTTCCCAGCCAGTACAGTGTATTGGACTGAAGAGAAGCTCATGTTTTACTCAGTTTCCAATACTGAGTTGAACTAGATATGCCCCGTTTGTATAGGAAGCACAGTTCTTTTGTTCTGAGCTAGCTCACTGTACGTGCCCTATAGGAAACACAGTAGAGTGAAAGAATGCTGTTTTCTCTAAAACAGAGTGTTTTTCTTGCATGGCACACTAGGGTTCAATTAAACTTCCTAAACGGAGTTGAATCACGTTGAGATTCAAGTTCTAGCAGCAAGTGTTCATTCAGGCTAAGAACAGCACACTTGTGCTTTTCTGGCCATATACAGTGCAAATAGCATTCGCGTCTGTTCCCAGCCAGTACAGTGTATTGGACTGAAGAGAAGCTCCTGTTTTACACAGTTTCCAATACTGAGTTGAACTAGATATGCCCCGTTTGTGTAGGAAGCACAGTTCTTTTGTTCTGAGCTAGCTCACTGTACGTGCCCTATAGGAAACACAGTAGAGTGAAAGAATGCTGTTTTCTCTAAAACGGAGTGTTTTTCTTGCATGGCACACTAGGGTTCAATTAAACTTCCTAAACGGAGTTGAATCACGTTGAGATTCAAGTTCTAGCAGCAAGTGTTCATTCTGGCTAAGAACAGCACACTTGTGCTTTTCTCGCCATATACAGTGCAAATAGCATTCGCGTCTGTTCCCAGCCAGTACAGTGTATTGGACTGAAGAGAAGCTCCTGTTTTACTCAGTTTCCAATACTGAGTTGAACTAGATATGCCCCGTTTGTGTAGGAAGCACAGTTCTTTTGTTCTGAGCTAGCTCACTGTACGTGCCCTATAGGAAACACAGTAGAGTGAAAGAATGCTGTTTTCTCTAAAACAGAGTGTTTTTCTTGCATGGCACACTAGGGTTCAATTAAACTTCCTAAACGGAGTTGAATCACGTTGAGATTCAAGTTCTAGCAGCAAGTGTTCATTCAGGCTAAGAACAGCACACTTGTGCTTTTCTGGCCATATACAGTGCAAATAGCATTCGCGTCTGTTCCCAGCCAGTACAGTGTATTGGACTGAAGAGAAGCTCCTGTTTTACTCAGTTTCCAATACTGAGTTGAACTAGATATGCCCCGTTTGTGTAGGAAGCACAGTTCTTTTGTTCTGAGCTAGCTCACTGTACGTGCCCTATAGGAAACACAGTAGAGTGAAAGAATGCTGTTTTCTCTAAAACAGAGTGTTTTTCTTGCATGGCACACTAGGGTTCAATTAAACTTCCTAAACGGAGTTGAATCACGTTGAGATTCAAGTTCTAGCAGCAAGTGTTCATTCAGGCTAAGAACAGCACACTTGTGCTTTTCTGGGCATATACAGTGCAAATAGCATTCGCGTCTGTTCCCAGCCAGTACAGTGTATTGGACTGAAGGGAAGCTCCTGTTTTACACAGTTTCCAATACTGAGTTGAACTAGATATGCCCCGTTTGTGTAGGAAGCACAGTTCTTTTGTTCTGAGCTAGCTCACTGTACGTGCCCTATAGGAAACACAGTAGAGTGAAAGAATGCTGTTTTCTCTAAAACAGAGTGTTTTTCTTGCATGGCACACCAGGGTTCAATTAAACTTCCTAAACGGAGTTGAATCACGTTGAGATTCAAGTTCTAGCAGCAAGTGTTCATTCAGGCTAAGAACAGCACACTTGTGCTTTTCTGGCCATATACAGTGCAAATAGCATTCGCGTCTGTTCCCAGCCAGTACAGTGTATTGGACTGAAGAGAAGCTCCTGTTTTACTCAGTTTCCAATACTGAGTTGAACTAGATATGCCCCGTTTGTGTAGGAAGCACAGTTCTTTTGTTCTGAGCTAGCTCACTGTACGTGCCCTATAGGAAACACAGTAGAGTGAAAGAATGCTGTTTTCTCTAAAACAGAGTGTTTTTCTTGCATGGCACACTAGGGTTCAATTAAACTTCCTAAACGGAGTTGAATCACGTTGAGATTCAAGTTCTAGCAGCAAGTGTTCATTCAGGCTAAGAACAGCACACTTGTGCTTTTCTGGGCATATACAGTGCAAATAGCATTCGCGTCTGTTCCCAGCCAGTACAGTGTATTGGACTGAAGGGAAGCTCCTGTTTTACACAGTTTCCAATACTGAGTTGAACTAGATATGCCCCGTTTGTGTAGGAAGCACAGTTCTTTTGTTCTGAGCTAGCTCACTGTACGTGCCCTATAGGAAACACAGTAGAGTGAAAGAATGCTGTTTTCTCTAAAACAGAGTGTTTTTCTTGCATGGCACACCAGGGTTCAATTAAACTTCCTAAACGGAGTTGAATCACGTTGAGATTCAAGTTCTAGCAGCAAGTGTTCATTCAGGCTAAGAACAGCACACTTGTGCTTTTCTGGCCATATACAGTGCAAATAGCATTCGCGTCTGTTCCCAGCCAGTACAGTGTATTGGACTGAAGAGAAGCTCCTGTTTTACTCAGTTTCCAATACTGAGTTGAACTAGATATGCCCCGTTTGTGTAGGGAGCACAGTTCTTTTGTTCTGAGCTAGCTCACTGTACGCGCCCTATAGGAAACACAGTAGAGTGAAAGAATGCTGTTTTCTCTAAAACGGAGTGTTTTTCTTGCATGGCACACTAGGGTTCAATTAAACTTCCTAAACGGAGTTGAATCACGTTGAGATTCAAGTTCTAGCAGCAAGTGTTCATACTGGCTACGAACAGCACACTTGTGCTTTTCTGGCCATATACAGTGCAAATAGCATTCGCGTCTGTTCCCAGCCAGTACAGTGTATTGGACTGAAGAGAAGCTCCTGTTTTACTCAGTTTCCAATACAGAGTTGAACTAGATATGCCCCGTTTGTGTAGGAAGCACAGTTCTTTTGTTCTGAGCTAGCTCACTGTACGTGCCCTATAGGAAACACAGTAGAGTGAAAGAATGCTGTTTTCTATAAACAGAGTGTTTTTCTTGCATGGCACACTAGGGTTCAATTAAACTTCCTAAACGGAGTTGAATCACGTTGAGATTCAAGTTCTAACAGCAAGTGTTCATTCAGGCTAAGAACAGCACACTTGTGCTTTTCTGGCCATATACAGTGCAAATAGCGTTCGCGTCTGTTCCCAGCCAGTACAGTGTATTGGACTGAAGAGAAGCTCCTGTTTTACTCAGTTTCCAATACTGAGTTGAACTAGATATGCCCCGTTTGTGTAGGAAGCACAGTTCTTTTGTTCTGAGCTAGCTCACTGTACGTGCCCTATAGGAAACACAGTAGAGTGAAAGAATGCTGTTTTCTCTAAAACAGAGTGTTTTTCTTGCATGGCACACTAGGGTTCAATTAAACTTCCTAAACGGAGTTGAATCACGTTGAGATTCAAGTTCTAGCAGCAAGTGTTCATTCAGGCTAAGAACAGCACACTTGTGCTTTTCTGGCCATATACAGTGCAAATAGCATTCGCGTCTGTTCCCAGCCAGTACAGTGTATTGGACTGAAGAGAAGCTCCTGTTTTACACAGTTTCCAATACTGAGTTGAACTAGATATGCCCCGTTTGTGTAGGAAGCACAGTTCTTTTGTTCTGAGCTAGCTCACTGTACGTGCCCTATAGGAAACACAGTAGAGTGAAAGAATGCTGTTTTCTCTAAAACAGAGTGTTTTTCTTGCATGGCACACTAGGGTTCAATTAAACTTCCTAAACGGAGTTGAATCACGTTGAGATTCAAGTTCTAGCAGCAAGTGTTCATTCAGGCTAAGAACAGCACACTTGTGCTTTTCTGGCCATATACAGTGCAAATAGCATTCGCGTCTGTTCCCAGCCAGTACAGTGTATTGGACTGAAGAGAAGCTCCTGTTTTACTCAGTTTCCAATACTGAGTTGAACTAGATATGCCCCGTTTGTGTAGGGAGCACAGTTCTTTTGTTCTGAGCTAGCTCACTGTACGTGCCCGATAGGAAACACAGTAGAGTGAAAGAATGCTGTTTTCTCTAAAACAGAGTGTTTTTCTTGCATGGCACACTAGGGTTCAATTAAACTTCCTAAACGGAGTTGAATCACGTTGAGATTCAAGTTCTAGCAGCAAGTGTTCATTCTGGCTAAGAACAGCACACTTGTGCTTTTCTGGCCATATACAGTGCAAATAGCATTCGCGTCTGTTCCCAGACAGTACAGTGTATTGGACTGAAGAGAAGCTCCTGTTTTACTCAGTTTCCAATACTGAGTTGAACTAGATATGCCCCGTTTGTGTAGGAAGCACAGTTCTTTTGTTCTGAGCTAGCTCACTGTACGTGCCCTATAGGAAACACAGTAGAGTGAAAGAATGCTGTTTTCTCTAAAACAGAGTGTTTTTCTTGCATGGCACACTAGGGTTCAATTAAACTTCCTAAACGGAGTTGAATCACGTTGAGATTCAAGTTCTAGCAGCAAGTGTTCATTCAGGCTAAGAACAGCACACTTGTGCTTTTCTGGCCATATACAGTGCAAATAGCATTCGTGTCTGTTCCCAGCCAGTACAGTGTATTGGACTGAAGAGAAGCTCCTGTTTTACTCAGTTTCCAATACTGAGTTGAACTAGATATGCCCCGTTTGTGTAGGAAGCACAGTTCTTTTGTTCTGAGCTAGCTCACTGTACGTGCCCTATAGGAAACACAGTAGAGTGAAAGAATGCTGTTTTCTCTAAAACAGAGTGTTTTTCTTGCATGGCACACTAGGGTTCAATTAAACTTCCTAAACGGAGTTGAATCACGTTGAGATTCAAGTTCTAGCAGCAAGTGTTCATTCAGGCTAAGAACAGCACACTTGTGCTTTTCTGGCCATATACAGTGCAAATAGCATTCGCGTCTGTTCCCAGCCAGTACAGTGTATTGGACTGAAGAGAAGCTCCTGTTTTACTCAGTTTCCAATACTGAGTTGAACTAGATATGCCCCGTTTGTGTAGGAAGCACAGTTCTTTTGTTCTGAGCTAGCTCACTGTACGTGCCCTATAGGAAACACAGTAGAGTGAAAGAATGCTGTTTTCTCTAAAACAGAGTGTTTTTCTTGCATGGCACACCAGGGTTCAATTAAACTTCCTAAACGGAGTTGAATCACGTTGAGATTCAAGTTCTAGCAGCAAGTGTTCATTCAGGCTAAGAACAGCACACTTGTGCTTTTCTGGCCATATACAGTGCAAATAGCATTCGCGTCTGTTCCCAGCCAGTACAGTGTATTGGACTGAAGAGAAGCTCCTGTTTTACTCAGTTTCCAATACTGAGTTGAACTAGATATGCCCCGTTTGTGTAGGGAGCACAGTTCTTTTGTTCTGAGCTAGCTCACTGTACGCGCCCTATAGGAAACACAGTAGAGTGAAAGAATGCTGTTTTCTCTAAAACGGAGTGTTTTTCTTGCATGGCACACTAGGGTTCAATTAAACTTCCTAAACGGAGTTGAATCACGTTGAGATTCAAGTTCTAGCAGCAAGTGTTCATACTGGCTACGAACAGCACACTTGTGCTTTTCTGGCCATATACAGTGCAAATAGCATTCGCGTCTGTTCCCAGCCAGTACAGTGTATTGGACTGAAGAGAAGCTCCTGTTTTACTCAGTTTCCAATACAGAGTTGAACTAGATATGCCCCGTTTGTGTAGGAAGCACAGTTCTTTTGTTCTGAGCTAGCTCACTGTACGTGCCCTATAGGAAACACAGTAGAGTGAAAGAATGCTGTTTTCTATAAACAGAGTGTTTTTCTTGCATGGCACACTAGGGTTCAATTAAACTTCCTAAATGGAGTTGAATCACGTTGAGATTCAAGTTCTAGCAGCAAGTGTTCATTCAGGCTAAGAACAGCACACTTGTGCTTTTCTGGCCATATACAGTGCAAATAGCGTTCGCGTCTGTTCCCAGCCAGTACAGTGTATTGGACTGAAGAGAAGCTCCTGTTTTACTCAGTTTCCAATACTGAGTTGAACTAGATATGCCCCGTTTGTGTAGGAAGCACAGTTCTTTTGTTCTGAGCTAGCTCACTGTACGTGCCCTATAGGAAACACAGTAGAGTGAAAGAATGCTGTTTTCTCTAAAACAGAGTGTTTTTCTTGCATGGCACACTAGGGTTCAATTAAACTTCCTAAACGGAGTTGAATCACGTTGAGATTCAAGTTCTAGCAGCAAGTGTTCATTCAGGCTAAGAACAGCACACTTGTGCTTTTCTGGCCATATACAGTGCAAATAGCATTCGCGTCTGTTCCCAGCCAGTACAGTGTATTGGACTGAAGAGAAGCTCCTGTTTTACACAGTTTCCAATACTGAGTTGAACTAGATATGCCCCGTTTGTGTAGGAAGCACAGTTCTTTTGTTCTGAGCTAGCTCACTGTACGTGCCCTATAGGAAACACAGTAGAGTGAAAGAATGCTGTTTTCTCTAAAACAGAGTGTTTTTCTTGCATGGCACACTAGGGTTCAATTAAACTTCCTAAACGGAGTTGAATCACGTTGAGATTCAAGTTCTAGCAGCAAGTGTTCATTCAGGCTAAGAACAGCACTCTTGTGCTTTTCTGGCCATATACAGTGCAAATAGCATTCGCGTCTGTTCCCAGCCAGTACAGTGTATTGGACTGAAGAGAAGCTCCTGTTTTACTCAGTTTCCAATACTGAGTTGAACTAGATATGCCCCGTTTGTGTAGGGAGCACAGTTCTTTTGTTCTGAGCTAGCTCACTGTACGTGCCCTATAGGAAACACAGTAGAGTGAAAGAATGCTGTTTTCTCTAAAACAGAGTGTTTTTCTTGCATGGCACACTAGGGTTCAATTAAACTTCCTAAACGGAGTTGAATCACGTTGAGATTCAAGTTCTAGCAGCAAGTGTTCATTCAGGCTAAGAACAGCACACTTGTGCTTTTCTGGCCATATACAGTGCAAATAGCATTCGCGTCTGTTCCCAGCCAGTACAGTGTATTGGACTGAAGAGAAGCTCCTGTTTTACTCAGTTTCCAATACTGAGTTGAACTAGATATGCCCCGATTGTGTAGGAAGCACAGTTCTTTTGTTCTGAGCTAGCTCACTGTAGGTGCCCTATAGAAAACACAGTAGAGTGAAAGAATGCTGTTTTCTCTAAAACAGAGTGTTTTTCTTGCATGGCACACTAGGGTTCAATTAAACTTCCTAAACGGAGTTGAATCACGTTGAGATTCAAGTTCTAGCAGCAAGTGTTCATACTGGCTACGAACAGCACACTTGTGCTTTTCTGGCCATATACAGTGCAAATAGCATTCGCGTCTGTTCCCAGCCAGTACAGTGTATTGGACTGAAGAGAAGCTCCTGTTTTACTCAGTTTCCAATACAGAGTTGAACTAGATATGCCCCGTTTGTGTAGGAAGCACAGTTCTTTTGTTCTGAGCTAGCTCACTGTACGTGCCCTATAGGAAACACAGTAGAGTGAAAGAATCCTGTTTTCTATAAACAGAGTGTTTTTCTTGCATGGCACACTAGGGTTCAATTAAACTTCCTAAACGGAGTTGAATCACGTTGAGATTCAAGTTCTAGCAGCAAGTGTTCATTCAGGCTAAGAACAGCACACTTGTGCTTTTCTGGCCATATACAGTGCAAATAGCGTTCGCGTCTGTTCCCAGCCAGTACAGTGTATTGGACTGAAGAGAAGCTCCTGTTTTACTCAGTTTCCAATACTGAGTTGAACTAGATATGCCCCGTTTGTGTAGGAAGCACAGTTCTTTTGTTCTGAGCTAGCTCACTGTACGTGCCCTATAGGAAACACAGTAGAGTGAAAGAATGCTGTTTTCTCTAAAACAGAGTGTTTTTCTTGCATGGCACACTAGGGTTCAATTAAACTTCCTAAACGGAGTTGAATCACGTTGAGATTCAAGTTCTAGCAGCAAGTGTTCATTCAGGCTAAGAACAGCACACTTGTGCTTTTCTGGCCATATACAGTGCAAATAGCATTCGCGTCTGTTCCCAGCCAGTACAGTGTATTGGACTGAAGAGAAGCTCCTGTTTTACACAGTTTCCAATACTGAGTTGAACTAGATATGCCCCGTTTGTGTAGGAAGCACAGTTCTTTTGTTCTGAGCTAGCTCACTGTACGTGCCCTATAGGAAACACAGTAGAGTGAAAGAATGCTGTTTTCTCTAAAACAGAGTGTTTTTCTTGCATGGCACACTAGGGTTCAATTAAACTTCCTAAACGGAGTTGAATCACGTTGAGATTCAAGTTCTAGCAGCAAGTGTTCATTCAGGCTAAGAACAGCACACTTGTGCTTTTCTGGCCATATACAGTGCAAATAGCATTCGCGTCTGTTCCCAGCCAGTACAGTGTATTGGACTGAAGAGAAGCTCCTGTTTTACTCAGTTTCCAATACTGAGTTGAACTAGATATGCCCCGTTTGTGTAGGGAGCACAGTTCTTTTGTTCTGAGCTAGCTCACTGTACGTGCCCTATAGGAAACACAGTAGAGTGAAAGAATGCTGTTTTCTCTAAAACAGAGTGTTTTTCTTGCATGGCACACTAGGGTTCAATTAAACTTCCTAAACGGAGTTGAATCACGTTGAGATTCAAGTTCTAGCAGCAAGTGTTCATTCAGGCTAAGAACAGCACACTTGTGCTTTTCTGGCCATATACAGTGCAAATAGCATTCGTGTCTGTTCCCAGACAGTACAGTGTATTGGACTGAAGAGAAGCTCCTGTTTTACTCAGTTTCCAATACTGAGTTGAACTAGATATGCCCCGTTTGTGTAGGAAGCACAGTTCTTTTGTTCTGAGCTAGCTCACTGTACGTGCCCTATAGGAAACACAGTAGAGTGAAAGAATGCTGTTTTCTCTAAAACAGAGTGTTTTTCTTGCATGGCACACTAGGGTTCAATTAAACTTCCTAAACGGAGTTGAATCACGTTGAGATTCAAGTTCTAGCAGCAAGTGTTCATTCAGGCTAAGAACAGCACACTTGTTCTTTTCTGGCCATATACAGTGCAAATAGCGTTCGCGTCTGTTCCCAGCCAGTACAGTGTATTGGACTGAAGAGAAGCTCCTGTTTTACTCAGTTTCCAATACTGAGTTGAACTAGATATGCCCCGATTGTGTAGGAAGCACAGTTCTTTTGTTCTGAGCTAGCTCACTGTACGTGCCCTATAGAAAACACAGTAGAGTGAAAGAATGCTGTTTTCTCTAAAACAGAGTGTTTTTCTTGCATGGCACACTAGGGTTCAATTAAACTTCCTAAACGGAGTTGAATCACGTTGAGATTCAAGTTCTAGCAGCAAGTGGTCATTCTGGCTAAGAACAGCACACTTGTGCTTTTCTCCCCATATACAGTGCAAATAGCGTTCGCGTCTGTTCCCAGCCAGTACAGTGTATTGGACTGAAGAGAAGCTCCTGTATTACTCAGTTTCCAATACTGAGTTGAACTAGATATGCCCCGTTTGTGTAGGGAGCACAGTTCTTTTGTTCTGAGCTAGCTCACTGTACGTGCCCTATAGGAAACACAAAGAGTGAAAGAATGCTGTTTTCTCTAAAACAGAGTGTTTTTTTTGCATGGCACACTAGGGTTCAATTAAACTTCCTAAACGGAGTTGAATCACGTTGAGATTCAAGTTCTAGCAGCAAGTGTTCATTCAGGCTAAGAACAGCACACTTGTGCTTTTCTGGCCATATACAGTGCAAATAGCATTCGCGTCTGTTCCCAGCCAGTACAGTGTATTGGACTGAAGAGAAGCTCCTGTTTTACTCAGTTTCCAATACTGAGTTGAACTAGATATGCCCCGTTTGTGTAGGAAGCACAGTTCTTTTGTTCTGAGCTAGCTCACTGTACGTGCCCTATAGGAAACACAGTAGAGTGAAAGAATGCTGTTTTCTCTAAAACAGAGTGGTTTTTTTACATGGCACACTAGGGTTCAATTAAACTTCCTAAACGGAGTTGAATCACGTTGAGATTCAAGTTCTAGCAGCAAGTGTTCATTCAGGCTAAGAACAGCACACTTGTGCTTTTCTGGCCATATACAGTGCAAATAGCATTCGCGTCTGTTCCCAGCCAGTACAGTGTATTGGACTGAAGAGAAGCTCCTGTTTTACTCAGTTTCCAATACTGAGTTGAACTAGATATGCCCCGTTTGTGTAGGAAGCACAGTTCTTTTGTTCTGAGCTAGCTCACTGTACGTGCCCTATAGGAAACACAGTAGAGTGAAAGAATGCTGTTTTCTCTAAAACAGAGTGTTTTTCTTGCATGGCACACTAGGGTTCAATTAAACTTCCTAAACGGAGTTGAATCACGTTGAGATTCAAGTTCTAGCAGCAAGTGTTCATTCTGGCTAAGAACAGCACACTTGTGCTTTTCTGGCCATATACAGTGCAAATAGCCTTCGCGTCTGTTCCCAGCCAGTACAGTGTATTGGACTGAAGAGAAGCTCCTGTTTTACTCAGTTTCCAATACTGAGTTGAACTAGATATGCCCCGTTTGTGTAGGAAGCACAGTTCTTTTGTTCTGAGCTAGCTCACTGTACGTGCCCTATAGGAAACACAGTAGAGTGAAAGAATGCTGTTTTCTCTAAAACAGAGTGTTTTTCTTGCATGGCACACTAGGGTTCAATTAAACTTCCTAAACGGAGTTGAATCACGTTGAGATTCAAGTTCTAGCAGCAAGTGTTCATTCAGGCTAAGAACAGCACACTTGTTCTTTTCTGGCCATATACAGTGCAAATAGCATTCGCGTCTGTTCCCAGCCAGTACAGTGTATTGGACTGAAGAGAAGCTCCTGTTTTACTCAGTTTCCAATACAGAGTTGAACTAGATATGCCCCGTTTGTGTAGGAAGCACAGTTCTTTTGTTCTGAGCTAGCTCACTGTACGTGCCCTATAGGAAACACAGTAGAGTGAAAGAATGCTGTTTTCTATAAACAGAGTGTTTTTCTTGCATGGCACACTAGGGTTCAATTAAACTTCCTAAATGGAGTTGAATCACGTTGAGATTCAAGTTCTAGCAGCAAGTGTTCATTCAGGCTAAGAACAGCACACTTGTGCTTTTCTGGCCATATACAGTGCAAATAGCGTTCGCGTCTGTTCCCAGCCAGTACAGTGTATTGGACTGAAGAGAAGCTCCTGTTTTACTCAGTTTCCAATACTGAGTTGAACTAGATATGCCCCGTTTGTGTAGGAAGCACAGTTCTTTTGTTCTGAGCTAGCTCACTGTACGTGCCCTATAGGAAACACAGTAGAGTGAAAGAATGCTGTTTTCTCTAAAACAGAGTGTTTTTCTTGCATGGCACACTAGGGTTCAATTAAACTTCCTAAACGGAGTTGAATCACGTTGAGATTCAAGTTCTAGCAGCAAGTGTTCATTCAGGCTAAGAACAGCACACTTGTGCTTTTCTGGCCATATACAGTGCAAATAGCATTCGCGTCTGTTCCCAGCCAGTACAGTGTATTGGACTGAAGAGAAGCTCCTGTTTTACTCAGTTTCCAATACTGAGTTGAACTAGATATGCCCCGTTTGTGTAGGAAGCACAGTTCTTTTGTTCTGAGCTAGCTCACTGTACGTGCCCTATAGGAAACACAGTAGAGTGAAAGAATGCTGTTTTCTCTAAAACAGAGTGTTTTTCTTGCATGGCACACTAGGGTTCAATTAAACTTCCTAAACGGAGTTGAATCACGTTGAGATTCAAGTTCTAGCAGCAAGTGTTCATTCAGGCTAAGAACAGCACACTTGTGCTTTTCTGGCCATATACAGTGCAAATAGCATTCGCGTCTGTTCCCAGCCAGTACAGTGTATTGGACTGAAGAGAAGCTCCTGTTTTACTCAGTTTCCAATACTGAGTTGAACTAGATATGCCCCGATTGTGTAGGAAGCACAGTTCTTTTGTTCTGAGCTAGCTCACTGTAGGTGCCCTATAGAAAACACAGTAGAGTGAAAGAATGCTGTTTTCTCTAAAACAGAGTGTTTTTCTTGCATGGCACACTAGGGTTCAATTAAACTTCCTAAACGGAGTTGAATCACGTTGAGATTCAAGTTCTAGCAGCAAGTGTTCATACTGGCTACGAACAGCACACTTGTGCTTTTCTGGCCATATACAGTGCAAATAGCATTCGCGTCTGTTCCCAGCCAGTACAGTGTATTGGACTGAAGAGAAGCTCCTGTTTTACTCAGTTTCCAATACAGAGTTGAACTAGATATGCCCCGTTTGTGTAGGAAGCACAGTTCTTTTGTTCTGAGCTAGCTCACTGTACGTGCCCTATAGGAAACACAGTAGAGTGAAAGAATGCTGTTTTCTATAAACAGAGTGTTTTTCTTGCATGGCACACTAGGGTTCAATTAAACTTCCTAAACGGAGTTGAATCACGTTGAGATTCAAGTTCTAGCAGCAAGTGTTCATTCAGGCTAAGAACAGCACACTTGTGCTTTTCTGGCCATATACAGTGCAAATAGCGTTCGCGTCTGTTCCCAGCCAGTACAGTGTATTGGACTGAAGAGAAGCTTCTGTTTTACTCAGTTTCCAATACTGAGTTGAACTAGATATGCCCCGTTTGTGTAGGAAGCACAGTTCTTTTGTTCTGAGCTAGCTCACTGTACGTGCCCTATAGGAAACACAGTAGAGTGAAAGAATGCTGTTTTCTCTAAAACAGAGTGTTTTTCTTGCATGGCACACTAGGGTTCAATTAAACTTCCTAAACGGAGTTGAATCACGTTGAGATTCAAGTTCTAGCAGCAAGTGTTCATTCAGGCTAAGAACAGCACACTTGTGCTTTTCTGGCCATATACAGTGCAAATAGCATTCGCGTCTGTTCCCAGCCAGTACAGTGTATTGGACTGAAGAGAAGCTCCTGTTTTACACAGTTTCCAATACTGAGTTGAACTAGATATGCCCCGTTTGTGTAGGAAGCACAGTTCTTTTGTTCTGAGCTAGCTCACTGTACGTGCCCTATAGGAAACACAGTAGAGTGAAAGAATGCTGTTTTCTCTAAAACAGAGTGTTTTTCTTGCATGGCACACTAGGGTTCAATTAAACTTCCTAAACGGAGTTGAATCACGTTGAGATTCAAGTTCTAGCAGCAAGTGTTCATTCAGGCTAAGAACAGCACACTTGTGCTTTTCTGGCCATATACAGTGCAAATAGCATTCGCGTCTGTTCCCAGCCAGTACAGTGTATTGGACTGAAGAGAAGCTCCTGTTTTACTCAGTTTCCAATACTGAGTTGAACTAGATATGCCCCGTTTGTGTAGGGAGCACAGTTCTTTTGTTCTGAGCTAGCTCACTGTACGTGCCCTATAGGAAACACAGTAGAGTGAAAGAATGCTGTTTTCTCTAAAACAGAGTGTTTTTCTTGCATGGCACACTAGGGTTCAATTAAACTTCCTAAACGGAGTTGAATCACGTTGAGATTCAAGTTCTAGCAGCAAGTGTTCATTCAGGCTAAGAACAGCACACTTGTGCTTTTCTGGCCATATACAGTGCAAATAGCATTCGTGTCTGTTCCCAGACAGTACAGTGTATTGGACTGAAGAGAAGCTCCTGTTTTACTCAGTTTCCAATACTGAGTTGAACTAGATATGCCCCGTTTGTGTAGGAAGCACAGTTCTTTTGTTCTGAGCTAGCTCACTGTACGTGCCCTATAGGAAACACAGTAGAGTGAAAGAATGCTGTTTTCTCTAAAACAGAGTGTTTTTCTTGCATGGCACACTAGGGTTCAATTAAACTTCCTAAACGGAGTTGAATCACGTTGAGATTCAAGTTCTAGCAGCAAGTGTTCATTCAGGCTAAGAACAGCACACTTGTTCTTTTCTGGCCATATACAGTGCAAATAGCGTTCGCGTCTGTTCCCAGCCAGTACAGTGTATTGGACTGAAGAGAAGCTCCTGTTTTACTCAGTTTCCAATACTGAGTTGAACTAGATATGCCCCGATTGTGTAGGAAGCACAGTTCTTTTGTTCTGAGCTAGCTCACTGTACGTGCCCTATAGAAAACACAGTAGAGTGAAAGAATGCTGTTTTCTCTAAAACAGAGTGTTTTTCTTGCATGGCACACTAGGGTTCAATTAAACTTCCTAAACGGAGTTGAATCACGTTGAGATTCAAGTTCTAGCAGCAAGTGGTCATTCTGGCTAAGAACAGCACACTTGTGCTTTTCTCCCCATATACAGTGCAAATAGCGTTCGCGTCTGTTCCCAGCCAGTACAGTGTATTGGACTGAAGAGAAGCTCCTGTATTACTCAGTTTCCAATACTGAGTTGAACTAGATATGCCCCGTTTGTGTAGGGAGCACAGTTCTTTTGTTCTGAGCTAGCTCACTGTACGTGCCCTATAGGAAACACAAAGAGTGAAAGAATGCTGTTTTCTCTAAAACAGAGTGTTTTTTTTGCATGGCACACTAGGGTTCAATTAAACTTCCTAAACGGAGTTGAATCACGTTGAGATTCAAGTTCTAGCAGCAAGTGTTCATTCAGGCTAAGAACAGCACACTTGTGCTTTTCTGGCCATATACAGTGCAAATAGCATTCGCGTCTGTTCCCAGCCAGTACAGTGTATTGGACTGAAGAGAAGCTCCTGTTTTACTCAGTTTCCAATACTGAGTTGAACTAGATATGCCCCGTTTGTGTAGGAAGCACAGTTCTTTTGTTCTGAGCTAGCTCACTGTACGTGCCCTATAGGAAACACAGTAGAGTGAAAGAATGCTGTTTTCTCTAAAACAGAGTGGTTTTTTTACATGGCACACTAGGGTTCAATTAAACTTCCTAAACGGAGTTGAATCACGTTGAGATTCAAGTTCTAGCAGCAAGTGTTCATTCAGGCTAAGAACAGCACACTTGTGCTTTTCTGGCCATATACAGTGCAAATAGCATTCGCGTCTGTTCCCAGCCAGTACAGTGTATTGGACTGAAGAGAAGCTCCTGTTTTACTCAGTTTCCAATACTGAGTTGAACTAGATATGCCCCGTTTGTGTAGGAAGCACAGTTCTTTTGTTCTGAGCTAGCTCACTGTACGTGCCCTATAGGAAACACAGTAGAGTGAAAGAATGCTGTTTTCTCTAAAACAGAGTGTTTTTCTTGCATGGCACACTAGGGTTCAATTAAACTTCCTAAACGGAGTTGAATCACGTTGAGATTCAAGTTCTAGCAGCAAGTGTTCATTCTGGCTAAGAACAGCACACTTGTGCTTTTCTGGCCATATACAGTGCAAATAGCCTTCGCGTCTGTTCCCAGCCAGTACAGTGTATTGGACTGAAGAGAAGCTCCTGTTTTACTCAGTTTCCAATACTGAGTTGAACTAGATATGCCCCGTTTGTGTAGGAAGCACAGTTCTTTTGTTCTGAGCTAGCTCACTGTACGTGCCCTATAGGAAACACAGTAGAGTGAAAGAATGCTGTTTTCTCTAAAACAGAGTGTTTTTCTTGCATGGCACACTAGGGTTCAATTAAACTTCCTAAACGGAGTTGAATCACGTTGAGATTCAAGTTCTAGCAGCAAGTGTTCATTCAGGCTAAGAACAGCACACTTGTTCTTTTCTGGCCATATACAGTGCAAATAGCATTCGCGTCTGTTCCCAGCCAGTACAGTGTATTGGACTGAAGAGAAGCTCCTGTTTTACTCAGTTTCCAATACTGAGTTGAACTAGATATGCCCCGATTGTGTAGGAAGCACAGTTCTTTTGTTCTGAGCTAGCTCACTGTACGTGCCCTATAGAAAACACAGTAGAGTGAAAGAATGCTGTTTTCTCTAAAACAGAGTGTTTTTCTTGCATGGCACACTAGGGTTCAATTAAACTTCCTAAACGGAGTTGAATCACGTTGAGATTCAAGTTCTAGCAGCAAGTGTTCATTCAGGCTAAGAACAGCACACTTGTGCTTTTCTGGCCATATACAGTGCAAATAGCATTCGCGTCTGTTCCCAGCCAGTACAGTGTATTGGACTGAAGAGAAGCTTCTGTTTTACTCAGTTTCCAATACTGAGTTGAACTAGATATGCCCCGTTTGTGTAGGGAGCACAGTTCTTTTGTTCTGAGCTAGCTCACTGTACGTGCCCTATAGGAAACACAGTAGAGTGAAAGAATGCTGTTTTCTCTAAAACAGAGTGTTTTTCTTGCATGGCACACTAGGGTTCAATTAAACTTCCTAAACGGAGTTGAATCACGTTGAGATTCAAGTTCTAGCAGCAAGTGTTCATTCTGGCTAAGAACAGCACACTTGTGCTTTTCTGGCCATATACAGTGCAAATAGCCTTCGCGTCTGTTCCCAGCCAGTACAGTGTATTGGACTGAAGAGAAGCTCCTGTTTTACTCAGTTTCCAATACTGAGTTGAACTAGATATGCCCCGTTTGTGTAGGAAGCACAGTTCTTTTGTTCTGAGCTAGCTCACTGTACGTGCCCTATAGGAAACACAGTAGAGTGAAAGAATGCTGTTTTCTCTAAAACAGAGTGTTTTTCTTGCATGGCACACTAGGGTTCAATTAAACTTCCTAAACGGAGTTGAATCACGTTGAGATTCAAGTTCTAGCAGCAAGTGTTCATTCAGGCTAAGAACAGCACACTTGTGCTTTTCTGGCCATATACAGTGCAAATAGCATTCGCGTCTGTTCCCAGCCAGTACAGTGTATTGGACTGAAGAGAAGCTCCTGTTTTACTCAGTTTCCAATACTGAGTTGAACTAGATATGCCCCGTTTGTGTAGGAAGCACAGTTCTTTTGTTCTGAGCTAGCTCACTGTACGTGCCCTATAGGAAACACAGTAGAGTGAAAGAATGCTGTTTTCTCTAAAACAGAGTGTTTTTCTTGCATGGCACACTAGGGTTCAATTAAACTTCCTAAACGGAGTTGAATCACGTTGAGATTCAAGTTCTAGCAGCAAGTGTTCATTCAGGCTAAGAACAGCACACTTGTGCTTTTCTGGCCATATACAGTGCAAATAGCATTCGCGTCTGTTCCCAGCCAGTACAGTGTATTGGACTGAAGAGAAGCTCCTGTTTTACTCAGTTTCCAATACTGAGTTGAACTAGATATGCCCCGTTTGTGTAGGAAGCACAGTTCTTTTGTTCTGAGCTAGCTCACTGTACGTGCCCTATAGGAAACACAGTAGAGTGAAAGAATGCTGTTTTCTCTAAAACTGAGTGTTTTTCTTGCATGGCACACTAGGGTTCAATTAAACTTCCTAAACGGAGTTGAATCACGTTGAGATTCAAGTTCTAGCAGCAAGTGTTCATTCAGGCTAAGAACAGCACACTTGTGCTTTTCTGGCCATATACAGTGCAAATAGCGTTCGCGTCTGTTCCCAGCCAGTACAGTGTATTGGACTGAAGAGAAGCTCCTGTTTTACTCAGTTTCCAATACTGAGTTGAACTAGATATGCCCCGTTTGTGTAGGAAGCACAGTTCTTTTGTTCTGAGCTAGCTCACTGTACGTGCCCTATAGGAAACACAGTAGAGTGAAAGAATGCTGTTTTCTCTAAAACAGAGTGTTTTTCTTGCATGGCACACTAGGGTTCAATTAAACTTCCTAAACGGAGTTGAATCACGTTGAGATTCAAGTTCTAGCAGCAAGTGTTCATTCAGGCTAAGAACAGCACACTTGTGCTTTTCTGGCCATATACAGTGCAAATAGCATTCGCGTCTGTTCCCAGCCAGTACAGTGTATTGGACTGAAGAGAAGCTCCTGTTTTACTCAGTTTCCAATACTGAGTTGAACTAGATATGCCCCGTTTGTGTAGGAAGCACAGTTCTTTTGTTCTGAGCTAGCTCACTGTACGTGCCCTATAGGAAACACAGTAGAGTGAAAGAATGCTGTTTTCTCTAAAACAGAGTGTTTTTCTTGCATGGCACACTAGGGTTCAATTAAACTTCCTAAACGGAGTTGAATCACGTTGAGATTCAAGTTCTAGCAGCACGTGTTCATTCAGGCTAAGAACAGCACACTTGTTCTTTTCTGGCCATATACAGTGCAAATAGCATTCGCGTCTGTTCCCAGCCAGTACAGTGTATTGGACTGAAGAGAAGCTCCTGTTTTACTCAGTTTCCAATACTGAGTTGAACTAGATATGCCCCGATTGTGTAGGAAGCACAGTTCTTTTGTTCTGAGCCTGCTCACTGTAGGTGCCCTATAGAAAACACAGTAGAGTGAAAGAATGCTGTTTTCTCTAAAACAGAGTGTTTTTCTTGCATGGCACACTAGGGTTCAATTAAACTTCCTAAACGGAGTTGAATCACGTTGAGATTCAAGTTCTAGCAGCAAGTGTTCATACTGGCTACGAACAGCACACTTGTGCTTTTCTGGCCATATACAGTGCAAATAGCATTCGCGTCTGTTCCCAGCCAGTACAGTGTATTGGACTGAAGAGAAGCTCCTGTTTTACTCAGTTTCCAATACAGAGTTGAACTAGATATGCCCCGTTTGTGTAGGAAGCACAGTTCTTTTGTTCTGAGCTAGCTCACTGTACGTGCCCTATAGGAAACACAGTAGAGTGAAAGAATGCTGTTTTCTATAAACAGAGTGTTTTTCTTGCATGGCACACTAGGGTTCAATTAAACTTCCTAAACGGAGTTGAATCACGTTGAGATTCAAGTTCTAGCAGCAAGTGTTCATTCAGGCTAAGAACAGCACACTTGTGCTTTTCTGGCCATATACAGTGCAAATAGCGTTCGCGTCTGTTCCCAGCCAGTACAGTGTATTGGACTGAAGAGAAGCTCCTGTTTTACTCAGTTTCCAATACTGAGTTGAACTAGATATGCCCCGTTTGTGTAGGAAGCACAGTTCTTTTGTTCTGAGCTAGCTCACTGTACGTGCCCTATAGGAAACACAGTAGAGTGAAAGAATGCTGTTTTCTCTAAAACAGAGTGTTTTTCTTGCATGGCACACTAGGGTTCAATTAAACTTCCTAAACGGAGTTGAATCACGTTGAGATTCAAGTTCTAGCAGCAAGTGTTCATTCAGGCTAAGAACAGCACACTTGTGCTTTTCTGGCCATATACAGTGCAAATAGCATTCGCGTCTGTTCCCAGCCAGTACAGTGTATTGGACTGAAGAGAAGCTCCTGTTTTACTCAGTTTCCAATACTGAGTTGAACTAGATATGCCCCGTTTGTGTAGGAAGCACAGTTCTTTTGTTCTGAGCTAGCTCACTGTACGTGCCCTATAGGAAACACAGTAGAGTGAAAGAATGCTGTTTTCTCTAAAACTGAGTGTTTTTCTTGCATGGCACACTAGGGTTCAATTAAACTTCCTAAACGGAGTTGAATCACGTTGAGATTCAAGTTCTAGCAGCAAGTGTTCATTCAGGCTAAGAACAGCACACTTGTGCTTTTCTGGCCATATACAGTGCAAATAGCGTTCGCGTCTGTTCCCAGCCAGTACAGTGTATTGGACTGAAGAGAAGCTCCTGTTTTACTCAGTTTCCAATACTGAGTTGAACTAGATATGCCCCGTTTGTGTAGGAAGCACAGTTCTTTTGTTCTGAGCTAGCTCACTGTACGTGCCCTATAGGAAACACAGTAGAGTGAAAGAATGCTGTTTTCTCTAAAACAGAGTGTTTTTCTTGCATGGCACACTAGGGTTCAATTAAACTTCCTAAACGGAGTTGAATCACGTTGAGATTCAAGTTCTAGCAGCAAGTGTTCATTCTGGCTAAGAACAGCACACTTGTGCTTTTCTGGCCGTATACAGTGCAAATAGCGTTCGCGTCTGTTCCCAGCCAGTACAGTGTATTGGACTGAAGAGAAGCTCCTGTTTTACTCAGTTTCCAATACTGAGTTGAACTAGGTATGCCCCGTTTGTGTAGGGAGCACAGTTCTTTTGTTCTGAGCTAGCTCACTGTACGTGCCCTATAGGAAACACAGTAGAGTGAAAGAATGCTGTTTTCTCTAAAACAGAGTGGTTTTTTTACATGGCACACTAGGGTTCAATTAAACTTCCTAAACGGAGTTGAATCACGTTGAGATTCAAGTTCTAGCAGCAAGTGTTCATTCAGGCTAAGAACAGCACACTTGTGCTTTTCTGGCCATATACAGTGCAAATAGCATTCGCGTCTGTTCCCAGCCAGTACAGTGTATTGGACTGAAGAGAAGCTTCTGTTTTACTCAGTTTCCAATACTGAGTTGAACTAGATATGCCCCGTTTGTGTAGGGAGCACAGTTCTTTTGTTCTGAGCTAGCTCACTGTACGTGCCCTATAGGAAAAACAGTAGAGTGAAAGAATGCTGTTTTCTCTAAAACAGAGTGTTTTTCTTGCATGGCACACTAGGGTTCAATTAAACTTCCTAAACGGAGTTGAATCACGTTGAGATTCAAGTTCTAGCAGCAAGTGTTCATTCTTGCTAAGAACAGCACACTTGTGCTTTTCTGGCCATATACAGTGCAAATAGCCTTCGCGTCTGTTCCCAGCCAGTACAGTGTATTGGACTGAAGAGAAGCTCCTGTTTTACTCAGTTTCCAATACTGAGTTGAACTAGATATGCCCCGTTTGTGTAGGAAGCACAGTTCTTTTGTTCTGAGCTAGCTCACTGTACGTGCCCTATAGGAAACACAGTAGAGTGAAAGAATGCTGTTTTCTCTAAAACAGAGTGTTTTTCTTGCATGGCACACTAGGGTTCAATTAAACTTCCTAAACGGAGTTGAATCACGTTGAGATTCAAGTTCTAGCAGCAAGTGTTCATTCAGGCTAAGAACAGCACACTTGTGCTTTTCTGGCCATATACAGTGCAAATAGCATTCGCGTCTGTTCCCAGCCAGTACAGTGTATTGGACTGAAGAGAAGCTTCTGTTTTACTCAGTTTCCAATACTGAGTTGAACTAGATATGCCCCGTTTGTGTAGGGAGCACAGTTCTTTTGTTCTGAGCTAGCTCACTGTACGTGCCCTATAGGAAACACAGTAGAGTGAAAGAATGCTGTTTTCTCTAAAACAGAGTGTTTTTCTTGCATGGCACACTAGGGTTCAATTAAACTTCCTAAACGGAGTTGAATCACGTTGAGATTCAAGTTCTAGCAGCAAGTGTTCATTCTGGCTAAGAACAGCACACTTGTGCTTTTCTGGCCATATACAGTGCAAATAGCATTCGCGTCTGTTCCCAGCCAGTACAGTGTATTGGACTGAAGAGAAGCTCCTGTTTTACTCAGTTTCCAATACTGAGTTGAACTAGATATGCCCCGTTTGTGTAGGAAGCACAGTTCTTTTGTTCTGAGCTAGCTCACTGTACGTGCCCTATAGGAAACACAGTAGAGTGAAAGAATGCTGTTTTCTCTAAAACAGAGTGTTTTTCTTGCATGGCACACTAGGGTTCAATTAAACTTCCTAAACGGAGTTGAATCACGTTGAGATTCAAGTTCTAGCAGCAAGTGTTCATTCAGGCTAAGAACAGCACACTTGTGCTTTTCTGGCCATATACAGTGCAAATAGCATTCGCGTCTGTTCCCAGCCAGTACAGTGTATTGGACTGAAGAGAAGCTCCTGTTTTACTCAGTTTCCAATACTGAGTTGAACTAGATATGCCCCGTTTGTGTAGGAAGCACAGTTCTTTTGTTCTGAGCTAGCTCACTGTACGTGCCCTATAGGAAACACAGTAGAGTGAAAGAATGCTGTTTTCTCTAAAACAGAGTGTTTTTCTTGCATGGCACACTAGGGTTCAATTAAACTTCCTAAACGGAGTTGAATCACGTTGAGATTCAAGTTCTAGCAGCAAGTGTTCATTCAGGCTAAGAACAGCACACTTGTGCTTTTCTGGCCATATACAGTGCAAATAGCATTCGCGTCTGTTCCCAGCCAGTACAGTGTATTGGACTGAAGAGAAGCTCCTGTTTTACTCAGTTTCCAATACTGAGTTGAACTAGATATGCCCCGTTTGTGTAGGAAGCACAGTTCTTTTGTTCTGAGCTAGCTCACTGTACGTGCCCTATAGGAAACACAGTAGAGTGAAAGAATGCTGTTTTCTCTAAAACTGAGTGTTTTTCTTGCATGGCACACTAGGGTTCAATTAAACTTCCTAAACGGAGTTGAATCACGTTGAGATTCAAGTTCTAGCAGCAAGTGTTCATTCAGGCTAAGAACAGCACACTTGTGCTTTTCTGGCCATATACAGTGCAAATAGCGTTCGCGTCTGTTCCCAGCCAGTACAGTGTATTGGACTGAAGAGAAGCTCCTGTTTTACTCAGTTTCCAATACTGAGTTGAACTAGATATGCCCCGTTTGTGTAGGAAGCACAGTTCTTTTGTTCTGAGCTAGCTCACTGTACGTGCCCTATAGGAAACACAGTAGAGTGAAAGAATGCTGTTTTCTCTAAAACAGAGTGTTTTTCTTGCATGGCACACTAGGGTTCAATTAAACTTCCTAAACGGAGTTGAATCACGTTGAGATTCAAGTTCTAGCAGCAAGTGTTCATTCAGGCTAAGAACAGCACACTTGTGCTTTTCTGGCCATATACAGTGCAAATAGCATTCGCGTCTGTTCCCAGCCAGTACAGTGTATTGGACTGAAGAGAAGCTCCTGTTTTACTCAGTTTCCAATACTGAGTTGAACTAGATATGCCCCGTTTGTGTAGGAAGCACAGTTATTTTGTTCTGAGCTAGCTCACTGTACGTGCCCTATAGGAAACACAGTAGAGTGAAAGAATGCTGTTTTCTCTAAAACAGAGTGTTTTTCTTGCATGGCACACTAGGGTTCAATTAAACTTCCTAAACGGAGTTGAATCACGTTGAGATTCAAGTTCTAGCAGCAAGTGTTCATTCAGGCTAAGAACAGCACACTTGTGCTTTTCTGGCCATATACAGTGCAAATAGCATTCGCGTCTGTTCCCAGCCAGTACAGTGTATTGGACTGAAGAGAAGCTCCTGTTTTACTCAGTTTCCAATACTGAGTTGAACTAGATATGCCCCGTTTGTGTAGGAAGCACAGTTCTTTTGTTCTGAGCTAGCTCACTGTACGTGCCCTATAGGAAACACAGTAGAGTGAAAGAATGCTGTTTTCTCTAAAACTGAGTGTTTTTCTTGCATGGCACACTAGGGTTCAATTAAACTTCCTAAACGGAGTTGAATCACGTTGAGATTCAAGTTCTAGCAGCAAGTGTTCATTCAGGCTAAGAACAGCACACTTGTGCTTTTCTGGCCATATACAGTGCAAATAGCGTTCGCGTCTGTTCCCAGCCAGTACAGTGTATTGGACTGAAGAGAAGCTCCTGTTTTACTCAGTTTCCAATACTGAGTTGAACTAGATATGCCCCGTTTGTGTAGGAAGCACAGTTCTTTTGTTCTGAGCTAGCTCACTGTACGTGCCCTATAGGAAACACAGTAGAGTGAAAGAATGCTGTTTTCTCTAAAACAGAGTGTTTTTCTTGCATGGCACACTAGGGTTCAATTAAACTTCCTAAACGGAGTTGAATCACGTTGAGATTCAAGTTCTAGCAGCAAGTGTTCATTCAGGCTAAGAACAGCACACTTGTGCTTTTCTGGCCATATACAGTGCAAATAGCATTCGCGTCTGTTCCCAGCCAGTACAGTGTATTGGACTGAAGAGAAGCTCCTGTTTTACACAGTTTCCAATACTGAGTTGAACTAGATATGCCCCGTTTGTGTAGGAAGCACAGTTCTTTTGTTCTGAGCTAGCTCACTGTACGTGCCCTATAGGAAACACAGTAGAGTGAAAGAATGCTGTTTTCTCTAAAACAGAGTGTTTTTCTTGCATGGCACACTAGGGTTCAATTAAACTTCCTAAACGGAGTTGAATCACGTTGAGATTCAAGTTCTAGCAGCAAGTGTTCATTCAGGCTAAGAACAGCACACTTGTGCTTTTCTGGCCCTATACAGTGCAAATAGCATTCGCGTCTGTTCCCAGCCAGTACAGTGTATTGGACTGAAGAGAAGCTCCTGTTTTACTCAGTTTCCAATACTGAGTTGAACTAGATATGCCCCGTTTGTGTAGGGAGCACAGTTCTTTTGTTCTGAGCTAGCTCACTGTACGTGCCCTATAGGAAACACAGTAGAGTGAAAGAATGCTGTTTTCTCTAAAACAGAGTTTTTTCTTGCATGGCACACTAGGGTTCAATTAAACTTCCTAAACGGAGTTGAATCACGTTGAGATTCAAGTTCTAGCAGCAAGTGTTCATTCTGGCTACGAACAGCACACTTGTGCCTTTCTGGCCATATACAGTGCAAATAGCATTCGCGTCTGTTCCCAGCCAGTACAGTGTATTGGACTGAAGAGAAGCTCCTGTTTTACTCAGTTTCCAATACTGAGTTGAACTAGATATGCCCCGTTTGTGTAGGAAGCACAGTTCTTTTGTTCTGAGCTAGCTCACTGTACGTGCCCTATAGGAAACACAGTAGAGTGAAAGAATGCTGTTTTCTCTAAAACAGAGTGTTTTTCTTGCATGGCACACTAGGGTTCAATTAAACTTCCTAAACGGAGTTGAATCACGTTGAGATTCAAGTTCTAGCAGCACGTGTTCATTCAGGCTAAGAACAGCACACTTGTTCTTTTCTGGCCATATACAGTGCAAATAGCATTCGCGTCTGTTCCCAGCCAGTACAGTGTATTGGACTGAAGAGAAGCTCCTGTTTTACTCAGTTTCCAATACTGAGTTGAACTAGATATGCCCCGATTGTGTAGGAAGCACAGTTCTTTTGTTCTGAGCCTGCTCACTGTAGGTGCCCTATAGAAAACACAGTAGAGTGAAAGAATGCTGTTTTCTCTAAAACAGAGTGTTTTTCTTGCATGGCACACTAGGGTTCAATTAAACTTCCTAAACGGAGTTGAATCACGTTGAGATTCAAGTTCTAGCAGCAAGTGTTCATACTGGCTACGAACAGCACACTTGTGCTTTTCTGGCCATATACAGTGCAAATAGCATTCGCGTCTGTTCCCAGCCAGTACAGTGTATTGGACTGAAGAGAAGCTCCTGTTTTACTCAGTTTCCAATACAGAGTTGAACTAGATATGCCCCGTTTGTGTAGGAAGCACAGTTCTTTTGTTCTGAGCTAGCTCACTGTACGTGCCCTATAGGAAACACAGTAGAGTGAAAGAATGCTGTTTTCTATAAACAGAGTGTTTTTCTTGCATGGCACACTAGGGTTCAATTAAACTTCCTAAACGGAGTTGAATCACGTTGAGATTCAAGTTCTAGCAGCAAGTGTTCATTCAGGCTAAGAACAGCACACTTGTGCTTTTCTGGCCATATACAGTGCAAATAGCGTTCGCGTCTGTTCCCAGCCAGTACAGTGTATTGGACTGAAGAGAAGCTCCTGTTTTACTCAGTTTCCAATACTGAGTTGAACTAGATATGCCCCGTTTGTGTAGGAAGCACAGTTCTTTTGTTCTGAGCTAGCTCACTGTACGTGCCCTATAGGAAACACAGTAGAGTGAAAGAATGCTGTTTTCTCTAAAACAGAGTGTTTTTCTTGCATGGCACACTAGGGTTCAATTAAACTTCCTAAACGGAGTTGAATCACGTTGAGATTCAAGTTCTAGCAGCAAGTGTTCATTCAGGCTAAGAACAGCACACTTGTGCTTTTCTGGCCATATACAGTGCAAATAGCATTCGCGTCTGTTCCCAGCCAGTACAGTGTATTGGACTGAAGAGAAGCTCCTGTTTTACTCAGTTTCCAATACTGAGTTGAACTAGATATGCCCCGTTTGTGTAGGAAGCACAGTTCTTTTGTTCTGAGCTAGCTCACTGTACGTGCCCTATAGGAAACACAGTAGAGTGAAAGAATGCTGTTTTCTCTAAAACTGAGTGTTTTTCTTGCATGGCACACTAGGGTTCAATTAAACTTCCTAAACGGAGTTGAATCACGTTGAGATTCAAGTTCTAGCAGCAAGTGTTCATTCAGGCTAAGAACAGCACACTTGTGCTTTTCTGGCCATATACAGTGCAAATAGCGTTCGCGTCTGTTCCCAGCCAGTACAGTGTATTGGACTGAAGAGAAGCTCCTGTTTTACTCAGTTTCCAATACTGAGTTGAACTAGATATGCCCCGTTTGTGTAGGAAGCACAGTTCTTTTGTTCTGAGCTAGCTCACTGTACGTGCCCTATAGGAAACACAGTAGAGTGAAAGAATGCTGTTTTCTCTAAAACAGAGTGTTTTTCTTGCATGGCACACTAGGGTTCAATTAAACTTCCTAAACGGAGTTGAATCACGTTGAGATTCAAGTTCTAGCAGCAAGTGTTCATTCAGGCTAAGAACAGCACACTTGTGCTTTTCTGGCCATATACAATGCAAATAGCATTCGCGTCTGTTCCCAGCCAGTACAGTGTATTGGACTGAAGAGAAGCTCCTGTTTTACACAGTTTCCAATACTGAGTTGAACTAGATATGCCCCGTTTGTGTAGGAAGCACAGTTCTTTTGTTCTGAGCTAGCTCACTGTACGTGCCCTATAGGAAACACAGTAGAGTGAAAGAATGCTGTTTTCTCTAAAACAGAGTGTTTTTCTTGCATGGCACACTAGGGTTCAATTAAACTTCCTAAACGGAGTTGAATCACGTTGAGATTCAAGTTCTAGCAGCAAGTGTTCATTCAGGCTAAGAACAGCACACTTGTGCTTTTCTGGCCCTATACAGTGCAAATAGCATTCGCGTCTGTTCCCAGCCAGTACAGTGTATTGGACTGAAGAGAAGCTCCTGTTTTACTCAGTTTCCAATACTGAGTTGAACTAGATATGCCCCGATTGTGTAGGAAGCACAGTTCTTTTGTTCTGAGCCTGCTCACTGTAGGTGCCCTATAGAAAACACAGTAGAGTGAAAGAATGCTGTTTTCTCTAAAACAGAGTGTTTTTCTTGCATGGCACACTAGGGTTCAATTAAACTTCCTAAACGGAGTTGAATCACGTTGAGATTCAAGTTCTAGCAGCAAGTGTTCATACTGGCTACGAACAGCACACTTGTGCTTTTCTGGCCATATACAGTGCAAATAGCATTCGCGTCTGTTCCCAGCCAGTACAGTGTATTGGACTGAAGAGAAGCTCCTGTTTTACTCAGTTTCCAATACAGAGTTGAACTAGATATGCCCCGTTTGTGTAGGAAGCACAGTTCTTTTGTTCTGAGCTAGCTCACTGTACGTGCCCTATAGGAAACACAGTAGAGTGAAAGAATGCTGTTTTCTATAAACAGAGTGTTTTTCTTGCATGGCACACTAGGGTTCAATTAAACTTCCTAAACGGAGTTGAATCACGTTGAGATTCAAGTTCTAGCAGCAAGTGTTCATTCAGGCTAAGAACAGCACACTTGTGCTTTTCTGGCCATATACAGTGCAAATAGCGTTCGCGTCTGTTCCCAGCCAGTACAGTGTATTGGACTGAAGAGAAGCTCCTGTTTTACTCAGTTTCCAATACTGAGTTGAACTAGATATGCCCCGTTTGTGTAGGAAGCACAGTTCTTTTGTTCTGAGCTAGCTCACTGTACGTGCCCTATAGGAAACACAGTAGAGTGAAAGAATGCTGTTTTCTCTAAAACAGAGTGTTTTTCTTGCATGGCACACTAGGGTTCAATTAAACTTCCTAAACGGAGTTGAATCACGTTGAGATTCAAGTTCTAGCAGCAAGTGTTCATTCAGGCTAAGAACAGCACACTTGTGCTTTTCTGGCCATATACAGTGCAAATAGCATTCGCATCTGTTCCCAGCCAGTACAGTGTATTGGACTGAAGAGAAGCTCCTGTTTTACACAGTTTCCAATACTGAGTTGAACTAGATATGCCCCGTTTGTGTAGGAAGCACAGTTCTTTTGTTCTGAGCTAGCTCACTGTACGTGCCCTATAGGAAACACAGTAGAGTGAAAGAATGCTGTTTTCTCTAAAACAGAGTGTTTTTCTTGCATGGCACACTAGGGTTCAATTAAACTTCCTAAACGGAGTTGAATCACGTTGAGATTCAAGTTCTAGCAGCAAGTGTTCATTCAGGCTAAGAACAGCACACTTGTGCTTTTCTGGCCATATACAGTGCAAATAGCATTCGCGTCTGTTCCCAGCCAGTACAGTGTATTGGACTGAAGAGAAGCTCCTGTTTTACTCAGTTTCCAATACTGAGTTGAACTAGATATGCCCCGTTTGTGTAGGGAGCACAGTTCTTTTGTTCTGAGCTAGCTCACTGTACGTGCCCTATAGGAAACACAGTAGAGTGAAAGAATGCTGTTTTCTCTAAAACAGAGTGTTTTTCTTGCATGGCACACTAGGGTTCAATTAAACTTCCTAAACGGAGTTGAATCACGTTGAGATTCAAGTTCTAGCAGCAAGTGTTCATTCTGGCTACGAACAGCACACTTGTGCTTTTCTGGCCATATACAGTGCAAATAGCATTCGCGTCTGTTCCCAGCCAGTACAGTGTATTGGACTGAAGAGAAGCTCCTGTTTTACTCAGTTTCCAATACTGAGTTGAACTAGATATGCCCCGTTTTTGTAGGAAGCACAGTTCTTTTGTTCTGAGCTAGCTCACTGTACGTGCCCTATAGGAAACACAGTAGAGTGAAAGAATGCTGTTTTCTCTAAAACAGAGTGTTTTCCTGCATGGCACACTAGGGTTCAATTAAACTTCCTAAACGGAGTTGAATCACGTTGAGATTCAAGTTCTAGCAGCAAGTGTTCATTCAGGCTAAGAACAGCACACTTGTGCTTTTCTGGCCATATACAGTGCAAATAGCATTCGCGTCTGTTCCCAGCCAGTACAGTGTATTGGACTGAAGAGAAGCTCCTGTTTTACTCAGTTTCCAATACTGAGTTGAACTAGATATGCCCCGTTTGTGTAGGAAGCACAGTTCTTTTGTTCTGAGCTAGCTCACTGTACGTGCCCTATAGGAAACACAGTAGAGTGAAAGAATGCTGTTTTCTCTAAAACAGAGTGTTTTTCTTGCATGGCACACTAGGGTTCAATTAAACTTCCTAAACGGAGTTGAATCACGTTGAGATTCAAGTTCTAGCAGCAAGTGTTCATTCAGGCTAAGAACAGCACACTTGTGCTTTTCTGGCCATATACAGTGCAAATAGCGTTCGCGTCTGTTCCCAGCCAGTACAGTGTATTGGACTGAAGAGAAGCTCCTGTTTTACTCAGTTTCCAATACTGAGTAGAACTAGATATGCCCCGTTTGTGTAGGAAGCACAGTTCTTTTGTTCTGAGCTAGCTCACTGTACGTGCCCTATAGGAAACACAGTAGAGTGAAAGAATGCTGTTTTCTCTAAAACAGAGTGTTTTTCTTGCATGGCACACTAGGGTTCAATTAAACTTCCTAAACGGAGTTGAATCACGTTGAGATTCAAGTTCTAGCAGCAAGTGTTCATTCAGGCTAAGAACAGCACACTTGTGCTTTTCTGGCCATATACAGTGCAAATAGCATTCGCGTCTGTTCCCAGCCAGTACAGTGTATTGGACTGAAGAGAAGCTCCTGTTTTACTCAGTTTCCAATACTGAGTTGAACTAGATATGCCCCGTTTGTGTAGGGAGCACAGTTCTTTTGTTCTGAGCTAGCTCACTGTACGTGCCCTATAGGAAACACAGTAGAGTGAAAGAATGCTGTTTTCTCTAAAACAGAGTGTTTTTCTTGCATGGCACACTAGGGTTCAATTAAACTTCCTAAACGGAGTTGAATCACGTTGAGATTCAAGTTCTAGCAGCCAGTGTTCATTCAGGCTAAGAACAGCACACTTGTGCTTTTCTGGCCATATACAGTGCAAATAGCATTCGCGTCTGTTCCCAGCCAGTACAGTGTATTGGACTGAAGAGAAGCTCCTGTTTTACTCAGTTTCCAATACTGAGTTGAACTAGATATGCCCCGTTTGTGTAGGAAGCACAGTTCTTTTGTTCTGAGCTAGCTCACTGTACGTGCCCTATAGGAAACACAGTAGAGTGAAAGAATGCTGTTTTCTCTAAAACAGAGTGTTTTTCTTGCATGGCACACTAGGGTTCAATTAAACTTCCTAAACGGAGTTGAATCACGTTGAGATTCAAGTTCTAGCAGCAAGTGTTCATTCAGGCTAAGAACAGCACACTTGTGCTTTTCTGGCCATATACAGTGCAAATAGCATTCGCGTCTGTTCCCAGCCAGTACAGTGTATTGGACTGAAGAGAAGCTCCTGTTTTACTCAGTTTCCAATACTGAGTTGAACTAGATATGTCCCGATTGTGTAGGAAGCACAGTTCTTTTGTTCTGAGCTAGCTCACTGTACGTGCCATATAGGAAACACAGTAGAGTGAAAGAATGCTGTTTTCTCTAAAACAGAGTGTTTTTCTTGCATGGCACACTAGGGTTCAATTAAACTTCCTAAACGGAGTTGAATCACGTTGAGATTCAAGTTCTAGCAGCAAGTGTTCATTCTGGCTAAGAACAGCACACTTGTGCTTTTCTCGCCATATACAGTGCAAATAGCGTTCGCGTCTGTTCCCAGCCAGTACAGTGTATTGGACTGAAGAGAAGCTCCTGTTTTACTCAGTTTCCAATACTGAGTTGAACTAGATATGCCCCGTTTGTGTAGGGAGCACAGTTCTTTTGTTCTGAGCTAGCTCACTGTACGTGCCCTATCGGAAACACAGTAGAGTGAAAGAATGCTGTTTTCTCTAAAACAGAGTGTTTTTTTTGCATGGCACACTAGGGTTCAATTAAACTTCCTAAACGGAGTTGAATCACGTTGAGATTCAAGTTCTAGCAGCAAGTGTTCATCAGGCTAAGAACAGCACACTTGTGCTTTTCTGGCCATATACAGTGCAAATAGCATTCGCGTCTGTTCCCAGCCAGTACAGTGTATTGGACTGAAGAGAAGCTTCTGTTTTACTCAGTTTCCAATACTGAGTTGAACTAGATATGCCCCTTTTGTGTAGGAAGCACAGTTCTTTTGTTCTGAGCTAGCTCACTGTACGTGCCCTATAGGAAACACAGTAGAGTGAAAGAATGCTGTTTTCTCTAAAACAGAGTGTTTTTCTTGCATGGCACACTAGGGTTCAATTAAACTTCCTAAACGGAGTTGAATCACGTTGAGATTCAAGTTCTAGCAGCAAGTGTTCATTCTGGCTAAGAACAGCACACTTTTGCTTTTCTCGCCATATACAGTGCAAATAGCGTTCGCGTCTGTTCCCAGCCAGTACAGTGTATTGGACTGAAGAGAAGCTCCTGTTTTACTCAGTTTCCAATACTGAGTTGAACTAGATATGCCCCGTTTGTGTAGGGAGCACAGTTCTTTTGTTCTGAGCTAGCTCACTGTACGTGCCCTATAGGAAACACAGTAGAGTGAAAGAATGCTGTTTTCTCTAAAACAGAGTGTTTTTTTTGCATGGCACACTAGGGTTCAATTAAACTTCCTAAACGGAGTTGAATCACGTTGAGATTCAAGTTCTAGCAGCAAGTGTTCATCAGGCTAAGAACAGCACACTTGTTCTTTTCTGGGCATATACAGTGCAAATAGCATTCGCGTCTGTTCCCAGCCAGTACAGTGTATTGGACTGAAGAGAAGCTCCTGTTTTACTCAGTTTCCAATACTGAGTTGAACTAGATATGCCCCGTTTGTGTAGGAAGCACAGTTCTTTTGTTCTGAGCTAGCTCACTGTACGTGCCCTATAGGAAACACAGTAGAGTGAAAGAATGCTGTTTTCTCTAAAACAGAGTGTTTTTCTTGCATGGCACACTAGGGTTCAATTAAACTTCCTAAACGGAGTTGAATCACGTTGAGATTCAAGTTCTAGCAGCAAGTGTTCATTCAGGCTAAGAACAGCACACTTGTGCTTTTCTGGCCATATACAGTGCAAATAGCATTCGCGTCTGTTCCCAGCCAGTACAGTGTATTGGACTGAAGAGAAGCTCCTGTTTTACTCAGTTTCCAATACTGAGTTGAACTAGATATGCCCCGTTTGTGTTGGAAGCACAGTTCTTTTGTTCTGAGCTAGCTCACTGTACGTGCCCTATAGGAAACACAGTAGAGTGAAAGAATGCTGTTTTCTCTAAAACAGAGTGTTTTTCTTGCATGGCACACTAGGGTTCAATTAAACTTCCTAAACGGAGTTGAATCACGTTGAGATTCAAGTTCTAGCAGCCAGTGTTCATTCAGGCTAAGAACAGCACACTTGTGCTTTTCTGGCCATATACAGTGCAAATAGCATTCGCGTCTGTTCCCAGCCAGTACAGTGTATTGGACTGAAGAGAAGCTCCTGTTTTACTCAGTTTCCAATACTGAGTTGAACTAGATATGCCCCGTTTGTGTAGGAAGCACAGTTCTTTTGTTCTGAGCTAGCTCACTGTACGTGCCCTATAGGAAACACATCGAGTGAAAGAATGCTATTTTCTCTAAAACAGAGTGTTTTTCTTGCATGGCACACTAGGGTTCAATTAAACTTCCTAAACGGAGTTGAATCACGTTGAGATTCAAGTTCTAGCAGCAAGTGTTCATTCAGGCTAAGAACAGCACACTTGTTCTTTTCTGGCCATATACAGTGCAAATAGCATTCGCGTCTGTTCCCAGCCAGTACAGTGTATTGGACTGAAGAGAAGCTCCTGTTTTACTCAGTTTCCAATACTGAGTTGAACTAGATATGCCCCGTTTGTGTAGGAAGCACAGTTCTTTTGTTCTGAGCTAGCTCACTGTACGTGCCCTATAGGAAACACAGTAGAGTGAAAGAATGCTGTTTTCTCTAAAACAGAGTGTTTTTCTTGCATGGCACACTAGGGTTCAATTAAACTTCGTAAACGGAGTTGAATCACGTTGAGATTCAAGTTCTAGCAGCAAGTGTTCATTCAGGCTAAGAACAGCACACTTGTTCTTTTCTGGCCATATACAGTGCAAATAGCATTCGCGTCTGTTCCCAGCCAGTACAGTGTATTGGACTGAAGAGAAGCTCCTGTTTTACTCAGTTTCCAATACTGAGTTGAACTAGATATGCCCCGATTGTGTAGGAAGCACAGTTCTTTTGTTCTGAGCTAGCTCACTGTACGTGCCCTATAGGAAACACAGTAGAGTGAAAGAATGCTGTTTTCTCTAAAACAGAGTGTTTTTCTTGCATGGCACACTAGGGTTCAATTAAACTTCCTAAACGGAGTTGAATCACGTTGAGATTCAAGTTCTAGCAGCAAGTGGTCATTCTGGCTAAGAACAGCACACTTGTGCTTTTCTCGCCATATACAGTGCAAATAGCGTTCGCGTCTGTTCCCAGCCAGTACAGTGTATTGGACTGAAGAGAAGCTCCTGTTTTACTCAGTTTCCAATACTGAGTTGAACTAGATATGCCCCGTTTGTGTAGGAAGCACAGTTCTTTTGTTCTGAGCTAGCTCACTGTACGTGCCCTATAGGAAACACAGTAGAGTGAAAGAATGCTGTTTTCTCTAAAACAGAGTGTTTTTCTTGCATGGCACACTAGGGTTCAATTAAACTTCCTAAACGGAGTTGAATCACGTTGAGATTCAAGTTCTAGCAGCAAGTGTTCATTCAGGCTAAGAACAGCACACTTGTGCTTTTCTGGCCATATACAGTGCAAATAGCATTCGCGTCTGTTCCCAGCCAGTACAGTGTATTGGACTGAAGAGAAGCTCCTGTTTTACTCAGTTTCCAATACTGAGTTGAACTAGATATGCCCCGTTTGTGTAGGAAGCACAGTTCTTTTGTTCTGAGCTAGCTCACTGTACGTGCCCTATAGGAAACACAGTAGAGTGAAAGAATGCTGTTTTCTCTAAAACGGAGTGTTTTTCTTGCATGGCACACTAGGGTTCAATTAAACTTCCTAAACGGAGTTGAATCACGTTGAGATTCAAGTTCTAGCAGCAAGTGTTCATTCAGGCTAAGAACAGCACACTTGTGCTTTTCTGGCCATATACAGTGCAAATAGCATTCGCGTCTGTTCCCAGCCAGTACAGTGTATTGGACTGAAGAGAAGCTCCTGTTTTACTCAGTTTCCAATACTGAGTTGAACTAGATATGCCCCGTTTGTGTAGGAAGCACAGTTCTTTTGTTCTGAGCTAGCTCACTGTACGTGCCCTATAGGAAACACAGTAGAGTGAAAGAATGCTATTTTCTCTAAAACAGAGTGTTTTTCTTGCATGGCACACTAGGGTTCAATTAAACTTCCTAAACGGAGTTGAATCACGTTGAGATTCAAGTTCTAGCAGCAAGTGTTCATTCAGGCTAAGAACAGCACACTTGTGCTTTTCTGGCCATATACAGTGCAAATAGCATTCGCGTCTGTTCCCAGCCAGTACAGTGTATTGGACTGAAGAGAAGCTCCTGTTTTACTCAGTTTCCAATACTGAGTTGAACTAGATATGCCCCGTTTGTGTAGGAAGCACAGTTCTTTTGTTCTGAGCTAGCTCACTGTACGTGCCCTATAGGAAACACAGTAGAGTGAAAGAATGCTGTTTTCTCTAAAACAGAGTGTTTTTCTTGCATGGCACACTAGGGTTCAATTAAACTTCCTAAACGGAGTTGAATCACGTTGAGATTCAAGTTCTAGCAGCAAGTGTTCATTCAGGCTAAGAACAGCACACTTGTGCTTTTCTGGCCATATACAGTGCAAATAGCATTCGCGTCTGTTCCCAGCTAGTACAGTGTATTGGACTGAAGAGAAGCTCCTGTTTTACTCAGTTTCCAATACTGAGTTGAACTAGATATGCCCCGTTTGTGTAGGAAGCACAGTTCTTTTGTTCTGATCTAGCTCACTGTACGTGCCCTATAAGAAACACAGTAGAGTGAAAGAATGCTGTTTTCTCTAAAACAGAGTGTTTTTCTTGCATGGCACACTAGGGTTCAATTAAACTTCCTAAACGGAGTTGAATCACGTTGAGATTCAAGTTCTAGCAGCAAGTGTTCATTCAGGCTAAGAACAGCACACTTGTGCTTTTCTGGCCATATACAGTGCAAATAGCATTCGCGTCTGTTCCCAGCCAGTACAGTGTATTGGACTGAAGAGAAGCTCCTGTTTTACTCAGTTTCCAATACTGAGTTGAACTAGATATGCCCCGTTTGTGTAGGGAGCACAGTTCTTTTGTTCTGAGCTAGCTCACTGTACGTGCCCTATAGGAAACACAGTAGAGTGAAAGAATGCTGTTTTCTCTAAAACGGAGTGTTTTTCTTGCATGGCACACTAGGGTTCAATTAAACTTCCTAAACGGAGTTGAATCACGTTGAGATTCAAGTTCTAGCAGCAAGTGTTCATTCAGGCTAAGAACAGCACACTTGTGCTTTTCTGGCCATATACAGTGCAAATAGCATTCGCGTCTGTTCCCAGCCAGTACAGTGTATTGGACTGAAGAGAAGCTCCTGTTTTACTCAGTTTCCAATACTGAGTTGAACTAGATATGCCCCGTTTGTGTAGGAAGCACAGTTCTTTTGTTCTGAGCTAGCTCACTGTACGTGCCCTATAGGAAACACAGTAGAGTGAAAGAATGCTGTTTTCTCTAAAACAGAGTGTTTTTCTTGCATGGCACACTAGGGTTCAATTAAACTTCCTAAACGGAGTTGAATCACGTTGAGATTCAAGTTCTAGCAGCAAGTGTTCATTCAGGCTAAGAACAGCACACTTGTGCTTTTCTGGCCATATACAGTGCAAATAGCATTCGCGTCTGTTCCCAGCCAGTACAGTGTATTGGACTGAAGAGAAGCTCCTGTTTTACTCAGTTTCCAATACTGAGTTGAACTAGATATGCCCCGATTGTGTAGGAAGCACAGTTCTTTTGTTCTGAGCTAGCTCACTGTACGTGCCCTATAGGAAACACAGTAGAGTGAAAGAATGCTGTTTTCTCTAAAACAGAGTGTTTTTCTTGCATGGCACACTAGGGTTCAATTAAACTTCCTAAACGGAGTTGAATCACGTTGAGATTCAAGTTCTAGCAGCAAGTGGTCATTCTGGCTAAGAACAGCACACTTGTGCTTTTCTCGCCATATACAGTGCAAATAGCGTTCGCGTCTGTTCCCAGCCAGTACAGTGTATTGGACTGAAGAGAAGCTCCTGTTTTACTCAGTTTCCAATACTGAGTTGAACTAGATATGCCCCGTTTGTGTAGGAAGCACAGTTCTTTTGTTCTGAGCTAGCTCACTGTACGTGCCCTATAGGAAACACAGTAGAGTGAAAGAATGCTGTTTTCTCTAAAACAGAGTGTTTTTCTTGCATGGCACACTAGGGTTCAATTAAACTTCCTAAACGGAGTTGAATCACGTTGAGATTCAAGTTCTAGCAGCAAGTGTTCATTCAGGCTAAGAACAGCACACTTGTGCTTTTCTGGCCATATACAGTGCAAATAGCATTCGCGTCTGTTCCCAGCCAGTACAGTGTATTGGACTGAAGAGAAGCTCCTGTTTTACTCAGTTTCCAATACTGAGTTGAACTAGATATGCCCCGTTTGTGTAGGAAGCACAGTTCTTTTGTTCTGAGCTAGCTCACTGTACGTGCCCTATAGGAAACACAGTAGAGTGAAAGAATGCTGTTTTCTCTAAAACGGAGTGTTTTTCTTGCATGGCACACTAGGGTTCAATTAAACTTCCTAAACGGAGTTGAATCACGTTGAGATTCAAGTTCTAGCAGCAAGTGTTCATTCAGGCTAAGAACAGCACACTTGTGCTTTTCTGGCCATATACAGTGCAAATAGCATTCGCGTCTGTTCCCAGCCAGTACAGTGTATTGGACTGAAGAGAAGCTCCTGTTTTACTCAGTTTCCAATACTGAGTTGAACTAGATATGCCCCGTTTGTGTAGGAAGCACAGTTCTTTTGTTCTGAGCTAGCTCACTGTACGTGCCCTATAGGAAACACAGTAGAGTGAAAGAATGCTATTTTCTCTAAAACAGAGTGTTTTTCTTGCATGGCACACTAGGGTTCAATTAAACTTCCTAAACGGAGTTGAATCACGTTGAGATTCAAGTTCTAGCAGCAAGTGTTCATTCAGGCTAAGAACAGCACACTTGTGCTTTTCTGGCCATATACAGTGCAAATAGCATTCGCGTCTGTTCCCAGCCAGTACAGTGTATTGGACTGAAGAGAAGCTCCTGTTTTACTCAGTTTCCAATACTGAGTTGAACTAGATATGCCCCGTTTGTGTAGGAAGCACAGTTCTTTTGTTCTGAGCTAGCTCACTGTACGTGCCCTATAGGAAACACAGTAGAGTGAAAGAATGCTGTTTTCTCTAAAACAGAGTGTTTTTCTTGCATGGCACACTAGGGTTCAATTAAACTTCCTAAACGGAGTTGAATCACGTTGAGATTCAAGTTCTAGCAGCAAGTGTTCATTCAGGCTAAGAACAGCACACTTGTGCTTTTCTGGCCATATACAGTGCAAATAGCATTCGCGTCTGTTCCCAGCTAGTACAGTGTATTGGACTGAAGAGAAGCTCCTGTTTTACTCAGTTTCCAATACTGAGTTGAACTAGATATGCCCCGTTTGTGTAGGAAGCACAGTTCTTTTGTTCTGATCTAGCTCACTGTACGTGCCCTATAAGAAACACAGTAGAGTGAAAGAATGCTGTTTTCTCTAAAACAGAGTGTTTTTCTTGCATGGCACACTAGGGTTCAATTAAACTTCCTAAACGGAGTTGAATCACGTTGAGATTCAAGTTCTAGCAGCAAGTGTTCATTCAGGCTAAGAACAGCACACTTGTGCTTTTCTGGCCATATACAGTGCAAATAGCATTCGCGTCTGTTCCCAGCCAGTACAGTGTATTGGACTGAAGAGAAGCTCCTGTTTTACTCAGTTTCCAATACTGAGTTGAACTAGATATGCCCCGTTTGTGTAGGGAGCACAGTTCTTTTGTTCTGAGCTAGCTCACTGTACGTGCCCTATAGGAAACACAGTAGAGTGAAAGAATGCTGTTTTCTCTAAAACGGAGTGTTTTTCTTGCATGGCACACTAGGGTTCAATTAAACTTCCTAAACGGAGTTGAATCACGTTGAGATTCAAGTTCTAGCAGCAAGTGTTCATTCAGGCTAAGAACAGCACACTTGTGCTTTTCTGGCCATATACAGTGCAAATAGCATTCGCGTCTGTTCCCAGCCAGTACAGTGTATTGGACTGAAGAGAAGCTCCTGTTTTACTCAGTTTCCAATACTGAGTTGAACTAGATATGCCCCGTTTGTGTAGGAAGCACAGTTCTTTTGTTCTGAGCTAGCTCACTGTACGTGCCCTATAGGAAACACAGTAGAGTGAAAGAATGCTGTTTTCTCTAAAACAGAGTGTTTTTCTTGCATGGCACACTAGGGTTCAATTAAACTTCCTAAACGGAGTTGAATCACGTTGAGATTCAAGTTCTAGCAGCAAGTGTTCATTCAGGCTAAGAACAGCACACTTGTGCTTTTCTGGCCATATACAGTGCAAATAGCATTCGCGTCTGTTCCCAGCCAGTACAGTGTATTGGACTGAAGAGAAGCTCCTGTTTTACTCAGTTTCCAATACTGAGTTGAACTAGATATGCCCCGATTGTGTAGGAAGCACAGTTCTTTTGTTCTGAGCTAGCTCACTGTACGTGCCATATAGGAAACACAGTAGAGTGAAAGAATGCTGTTTTCTCTAAAACAGAGTGTTTTTCTTGCATGGCACACTAGGGTTCAATTAAACTTCCTAAACGGAGTTGAATCACGTTGAGATTCAAGTTCTAGCAGCAAGTGTTCATTCTGGCTAAGAACAGCACACTTGTGCTTTTCTCGCCATATACAGTGCAAATAGCGTTCGCGTCTGTTCCCAGCCAGTACAGTGTATTGGACTGAAGAGAAGCTCCTGTTTTACTCAGTTTCCAATACTGAGTTGAACTAGATATGCCCCGTTTGTGTAGGGAGCACAGTTCTTTTGTTCTGAGCTAGCTCACTGTACGTGCCCTATCGGAAACACAGTAGAGTGAAAGAATGCTGTTTTCTCTAAAACAGAGTGTTTTTTTTGCATGGCACACTAGGGTTCAATTAAACTTCCTAAACGGAGTTGAATCACGTTGAGATTCAAGTTCTAGCAGCAAGTGTTCATCAGGCTAAGAACAGCACACTTGTGCTTTTCTGGCCATATACAGTGCAAATAGCATTCGCGTCTGTTCCCAGCCAGTACAGTGTATTGGACTGAAGAGAAGCTTCTGTTTTACTCAGTTTCCAATACTGAGTTGAACTAGATATGCCCCTTTTGTGTAGGAAGCACAGTTCTTTTGTTCTGAGCTAGCTCACTGTACGTGCCCTATAGGAAACACAGTAGAGTGAAAGAATGCTGTTTTCTCTAAAACAGAGTGTTTTTCTTGCATGGCACACTAGGGTTCAATTAAACTTCCTAAACGGAGTTGAATCACGTTGAGATTCAAGTTCTAGCAGCAAGTGTTCATTCTGGCTAAGAACAGCACACTTTTGCTTTTCTCGCCATATACAGTGCAAATAGCGTTCGCGTCTGTTCCCAGCCAGTACAGTGTATTGGACTGAAGAGAAGCTCCTGTTTTACTCAGTTTCCAATACTGAGTTGAACTAGATATGCCCCGTTTGTGTAGGGAGCACAGTTCTTTTGTTCTGAGCTAGCTCACTGTACGTGCCCTATAGGAAACACAGTAGAGTGAAAGAATGCTGTTTTCTCTAAAACAGAGTGTTTTTTTTGCATGGCACACTAGGGTTCAATTAAACTTCCTAAACGGAGTTGAATCACGTTGAGATTCAAGTTCTAGCAGCAAGTGTTCATCAGGCTAAGAACAGCACACTTGTTCTTTTCTGGGCATATACAGTGCAAATAGCATTCGCGTCTGTTCCCAGCCAGTACAGTGTATTGGACTGAAGAGAAGCTCCTGTTTTACTCAGTTTCCAATACTGAGTTGAACTAGATATGCCCCGTTTGTGTAGGAAGCACAGTTCTTTTGTTCTGAGCTAGCTCACTGTACGTGCCCTATAGGAAACACAGTAGAGTGAAAGAATGCTGTTTTCTCTAAAACAGAGTGTTTTTCTTGCATGGCACACTAGGGTTCAATTAAACTTCCTAAACGGAGTTGAATCACGTTGAGATTCAAGTTCTAGCAGCAAGTGTTCATTCAGGCTAAGAACAGCACACTTGTGCTTTTCTGGCCATATACAGTGCAAATAGCATTCGCGTCTGTTCCCAGCCAGTACAGTGTATTGGACTGAAGAGAAGCTCCTGTTTTACTCAGTTTCCAATACTGAGTTGAACTAGATATGCCCCGTTTGTGTTGGAAGCACAGTTCTTTTGTTCTGAGCTAGCTCACTGTACGTGCCCTATAGGAAACACAGTAGAGTGAAAGAATGCTGTTTTCTCTAAAACAGAGTGTTTTTCTTGCATGGCACACTAGGGTTCAATTAAACTTCCTAAACGGAGTTGAATCACGTTGAGATTCAAGTTCTAGCAGCCAGTGTTCATTCAGGCTAAGAACAGCACACTTGTGCTTTTCTGGCCATATACAGTGCAAATAGCATTCGCGTCTGTTCCCAGCCAGTACAGTGTATTGGACTGAAGAGAAGCTCCTGTTTTACTCAGTTTCCAATACTGAGTTGAACTAGATATGCCCCGTTTGTGTAGGAAGCACAGTTCTTTTGTTCTGAGCTAGCTCACTGTACGTGCCCTATAGGAAACACATCGAGTGAAAGAATGCTATTTTCTCTAAAACAGAGTGTTTTTCTTGCATGGCACACTAGGGTTCAATTAAACTTCCTAAACGGAGTTGAATCACGTTGAGATTCAAGTTCTAGCAGCAAGTGTTCATTCAGGCTAAGAACAGCACACTTGTTCTTTTCTGGCCATATACAGTGCAAATAGCATTCGCGTCTGTTCCCAGCCAGTACAGTGTATTGGACTGAAGAGAAGCTCCTGTTTTACTCAGTTTCCAATACTGAGTTGAACTAGATATGCCCCGTTTGTGTAGGAAGCACAGTTCTTTTGTTCTGAGCTAGCTCACTGTACGTGCCCTATAGGAAACACAGTAGAGTGAAAGAATGCTGTTTTCTCTAAAACAGAGTGTTTTTCTTGCATGGCACACTAGGGTTCAATTAAACTTCGTAAACGGAGTTGAATCACGTTGAGATTCAAGTTCTAGCAGCAAGTGTTCATTCAGGCTAAGAACAGCACACTTGTTCTTTTCTGGCCATATACAGTGCAAATAGCATTCGCGTCTGTTCCCAGCCAGTACAGTGTATTGGACTGAAGAGAAGCTCCTGTTTTACTCAGTTTCCAATACTGAGTTGAACTAGATATGCCCCGATTGTGTAGGAAGCACAGTTCTTTTGTTCTGAGCTAGCTCACTGTACGTGCCCTATAGGAAACACAGTAGAGTGAAAGAATGCTGTTTTCTCTAAAACAGAGTGTTTTTCTTGCATGGCACACTAGGGTTCAATTAAACTTCCTAAACGGAGTTGAATCACGTTGAGATTCAAGTTCTAGCAGCAAGTGGTCATTCTGGCTAAGAACAGCACACTTGTGCTTTTCTCGCCATATACAGTGCAAATAGCGTTCGCGTCTGTTCCCAGCCAGTACAGTGTATTGGACTGAAGAGAAGCTCCTGTTTTACTCAGTTTCCAATACTGAGTTGAACTAGATATGCCCCGTTTGTGTAGGAAGCACAGTTCTTTTGTTCTGAGCTAGCTCACTGTACGTGCCCTATAGGAAACACAGTAGAGTGAAAGAATGCTGTTTTCTCTAAAACAGAGTGTTTTTCTTGCATGGCACACTAGGGTTCAATTAAACTTCCTAAACGGAGTTGAATCACGTTGAGATTCAAGTTCTAGCAGCAAGTGTTCATTCAGGCTAAGAACAGCACACTTGTGCTTTTCTGGCCATATACAGTGCAAATAGCATTCGCGTCTGTTCCCAGCCAGTACAGTGTATTGGACTGAAGAGAAGCTCCTGTTTTACTCAGTTTCCAATACTGAGTTGAACTAGATATGCCCCGTTTGTGTAGGAAGCACAGTTCTTTTGTTCTGAGCTAGCTCACTGTACGTGCCCTATAGGAAACACAGTAGAGTGAAAGAATGCTGTTTTCTCTAAAACGGAGTGTTTTTCTTGCATGGCACACTAGGGTTCAATTAAACTTCCTAAACGGAGTTGAATCACGTTGAGATTCAAGTTCTAGCAGCAAGTGTTCATTCAGGCTAAGAACAGCACACTTGTGCTTTTCTGGCCATATACAGTGCAAATAGCATTCGCGTCTGTTCCCAGCCAGTACAGTGTATTGGACTGAAGAGAAGCTCCTGTTTTACTCAGTTTCCAATACTGAGTTGAACTAGATATGCCCCGTTTGTGTAGGGAGCACAGTTCTTTTGTTCTGAGCTAGCTCACTGTACGTGCCCTATAGGAAAAACAGTAGAGTGAAAGAATGCTGTTTTCTCTAAAACAGAGTGTTTTTCTTGCATGGCACACTAGGGTTCAATTAAACTTCCTAAACGGAGTTGAATCACGTTGAGATTCAAGTTCTAGCAGCAAGTGTTCATTCAGGCTAAGAACAGCACACTTGTGCTTTTCTGGCCATATACAGTGCAAATAGCATTCGCGTCTGTTCCCAGCCAGTACAGTGTATTGGACTGAAGAGAAGCTCCTGTTTTACACAGTTTCCAATACTGAGTTGAACTAGATATGCCCCGTTTGTGTAGGAAGCACAGTTCTTTTGTTCTGAGCTAGCTCACTGTACGTGCCCTATAGGAAACACAGTAGAGTGAAAGAATGCTGTTTTCTCTAAAACAGAGTGTTTTTCTTGCATGGCACACTAGGGTTCAATTAAACTTCCTAAACGGAGTTGAATCACGTTGAGATTCAAGTTCTAGCAGCAAGTGTTCATTCAGGCTAAGAACAGCACACTTGTGCTTTTCTGGCCATATACAGTGCAAATAGCATTCGCGTCTGTTCCCAGCCAGTACAGTGTATTGGACTGAAGAGAAGCTCCTGTTTTACTCAGTTTCCAATACTGAGTTGAACTAGATATGCCCCGTTTGTGTAGGAAGCACAGTTCTTTTGTTCTGAGCTAGCTCACTGTACGTGCCCTATAGGAAACACAGTAGAGTGAAAGAATGCTATTTTCTCTAAAACAGAATGTTTTTCTTGCATGGCACACTAGGGTTCAATTAAACTTCCTAAACGGAGTTGAATCACGTTGAGATTCAAGTTCTAGCAGCAAGTGTTCATTCAGGCTAAGAACAGCACACTTGTGCTTTTCTGGCCATATACAGTGCAAATAGCATTCGCGTCTGTTCCCAGCCAGTACAGTGTATTGGACTGAAGAGAAGCTCCTGTTTTACTCAGTTTCCAATACTGAGTTGAACTAGATATGCCCCGTTTGTGTAGGAAGCACAGTTCTTTTGTTCTGAGCTAGCTCACTGTACGTGCCCTATAGGAAACACAGTAGAGTGAAAGAATGCTGTTTTCTCTAAAACAGAGTGTTTTTCTTGCATGGCACACTAGGGTTCAATTAAACTTCCTAAACGGAGTTGAATCACGTTGAGATTCAAGTTCTAGCAGCCAGTGTTCATTCAGGCTAAGAACAGCACACTTGTGCTTTTCTGGCCATATACAGTGCAAATAGCATTCGCGTCTGTTCCCAGCCAGTACAGTGTATTGGACTGAAGAGAAGCTCCTGTTTTACTCAGTTTCCAATACTGAGTTGAACTAGATATGCCCCGTTTGTGTAGGAAGCACAGTTCTTTTGTTCTGAGCTAGCTCACTGTACGTGCCCTATAGGAAACACAGTAGAGTGAAAGAATGCTGTTTTCTCTAAAACAGAGTGTTTTTCTTGCATGGCACACTAGGGTTCAATTAAACTTCCTAAACGGAGTTGAATCACGTTGAGATTCAAGTTCTAGCAGCAAGTGTTCATTCAGGCTAAGAACAGCACACTTGTGCTTTTCTGGCCATATACAGTGCAAATAGCATTCGCGTCTGTTCCCAGCCAGTACAGTGTATTGGACTGAAGAGAAGCTCCTGTTTTACTCAGTTTCCAATACTGAGTTGAACTAGATATGCCCCGATTGTGTAGGAAGCACAGTTCTTTTGTTCTGAGCTAGCTCACTGTACGTGCCATATAGGAAACACAGTAGAGTGAAAGAATGCTGTTTTCTCTAAAACAGAGTGTTTTTCTTGCATGGCACACTAGGGTTCAATTAAACTTCCTAAACGGAGTTGAATCACGTTGAGATTCAAGTTCTAGCAGCAAGTGTTCATTCTGGCTAAGAACAGCACACTTGTGCTTTTCTCGCCATATACAGTGCAAATAGCGTTCGCGTCTGTTCCCAGCCAGTACAGTGTATTGGACTGAAGAGAAGCTCCTGTTTTACTCAGTTTCCAATACTGAGTTGAACTAGATATGCCCCGTTTGTGTAGGGAGCACAGTTCTTTTGTTCTGAGCTAGCTCACTGTACGTGCCCTATCGGAAACACAGTAGAGTGAAAGAATGCTGTTTTCTCTAAAACAGAGTGTTTTTCTTGCATGGCACACTAGGGTTCAATTAAACTTCCTAAACGGAGTTGAATCACGTTGAGATTCAAGTTCTAGCAGCAAGTGTTCATCAGGCTAAGAACAGCACACTTGTGCTTTTCTGGCCATATACAGTGCAAATAGCATTCGCGTCTGTTCCCAGCCAGTACAGTGTATTGGACTGAAGAGAAGCTTCTGTTTTACTCAGTTTCCAATACTGAGTTGAACTAGATATGCCCCTTTTGTGTAGGAAGCACAGTTCTTTTGTTCTGAGCTAGCTCACTGTACGTGCCCTATAGGAAACACAGTAGAGTGAAAGAATGCTGTTTTCTCTAAAACAGAGTGTTTTTCTTGCATGGCACACTAGGGTTCAATTAAACTTCCTAAACGGAGTTGAATCACGTTGAGATTCAAGTTCTAGCAGCAAGTGTTCATTCTGGCTAAGAACAGCACACTTTTGCTTTTCTCGCCATATACAGTGCAAATAGCGTTCGCGTCTGTTCCCAGCCAGTACAGTGTATTGGACTGAAGAGAAGCTCCTGTTTTACTCAGTTTCCAATACTGAGTTGAACTAGATATGCCCCGTTTGTGTAGGGAGCACAGTTCTTTTGTTCTGAGCTAGCTCACTGTACGTGCCCTATAGGAAACACAGTAGAGTGAAAGAATGCTGTTTTCTCTAAAACAGAGTGTTTTTTTTGCATGGCACACTAGGGTTCAATTAAACTTCCTAAACGGAGTTGAATCACGTTGAGATTCAAGTTCTAGCAGCAAGTGTTCATCAGGCTAAGAACAGCACACTTGTTCTTTTCTGGGCATATACAGTGCAAATAGCATTCGCGTCTGTTCCCAGCCAGTACAGTGTATTGGACTGAAGAGAAGCTCCTGTTTTACTCAGTTTCCAATACTGAGTTGAACTAGATATGCCCCGTTTGTGTAGGAAGCACAGTTCTTTTGTTCTGAGCTAGCTCACTGTACGTGCCCTATAGGAAACACAGTAGAGTGAAAGAATGCTGTTTTCTCTAAAACAGAGTGTTTTTCTTGCATGGCACACTAGGGTTCAATTAAACTTCCTAAACGGAGTTGAATCACGTTGAGATTCAAGTTCTAGCAGCAAGTGTTCATTCAGGCTAAGAACAGCACACTTGTGCTTTTCTGGCCATATACAGTGCAAATAGCATTCGCGTCTGTTCCCAGCCAGTACAGTGTATTGGACTGAAGAGAAGCTCCTGTTTTACTCAGTTTCCAATACTGAGTTGAACTAGATATGCCCCGTTTGTGTTGGAAGCACAGTTCTTTTGTTCTGAGCTAGCTCACTGTACGTGCCCTATAGGAAACACAGTAGAGTGAAAGAATGCTGTTTTCTCTAAAACAGAGTGTTTTTCTTGCATGGCACACTAGGGTTCAATTAAACTTCCTAAACGGAGTTGAATCACGTTGAGATTCAAGTTCTAGCAGCCAGTGTTCATTCAGGCTAAGAACAGCACACTTGTGCTTTTCTGGCCATATACAGTGCAAATAGCATTCGCGTCTGTTCCCAGCCAGTACAGTGTATTGGACTGAAGAGAAGCTCCTGTTTTACTCAGTTTCCAATACTGAGTTGAACTAGATATGCCCCGTTTGTGTAGGAAGCACAGTTCTTTTGTTCTGAGCTAGCTCACTGTACGTGCCCTATAGGAAACACATCGAGTGAAAGAATGCTATTTTCTCTAAAACAGAGTGTTTTTCTTGCATGGCACACTAGGGTTCAATTAAACTTCCTAAACGGAGTTGAATCACGTTGAGATTCAAGTTCTAGCAGCAAGTGTTCATTCAGGCTAAGAACAGCACACTTGTTCTTTTCTGGCCATATACAGTGCAAATAGCATTCGCGTCTGTTCCCAGCCAGTACAGTGTATTGGACTGAAGAGAAGCTCCTGTTTTACTCAGTTTCCAATACTGAGTTGAACTAGATATGCCCCGTTTGTGTAGGAAGCACAGTTCTTTTGTTCTGAGCTAGCTCACTGTACGTGCCCTATAGGAAACACAGTAGAGTGAAAGAATGCTGTTTTCTCTAAAACAGAGTGTTTTTCTTGCATGGCACACTAGGGTTCAATTAAACTTCCTAAACGGAGTTGAATCACGTTGAGATTCAAGTTGTAGCAGCAAGTGTTCATTCAGGCTAAGAACAGCACACTTGTTCTTTTCTGGCCATATACAGTGCAAATAGCATTCGCGTCTGTTCCCAGCCAGTACAGTGTATTGGACTGAAGAGAAGCTCCTGTTTTACTCAGTTTCCAATACTGAGTTGAACTAGATATGCCCCGATTGTGTAGGAAGCACAGTTCTTTTGTTCTGAGCTAGCTCACTGTACGTGCCCTATAGGAAACACAGTAGAGTGAAAGAATGCTGTTTTCTCTAAAACAGAGTGTTTTTCTTGCATGGCACACTAGGGTTCAATTAAACTTCCTAAACGGAGTTGAATCACGTTGAGATTCAAGTTCTAGCAGCAAGTGGTCATTCTGGCTAAGAACAGCACACTTGTGCTTTTCTCGCCATATACAGTGCAAATAGCGTTCGCGTCTGTTCCCAGCCAGTACAGTGTATTGGACTGAAGAGAAGCTCCTGTTTTACTCAGTTTCCAATACTGAGTTGAACTAGATATGCCCCGTTTGTGTAGGAAGCACAGTTCTTTTGTTCTGAGCTAGCTCACTGTACGTGCCCTATAGGAAACACAGTAGAGTGAAAGAATGCTGTTTTCTCTAAAACAGAGTGTTTTTCTTGCATGGCACACTAGGGTTCAATTAAACTTCCTAAACGGAGTTGAATCACGTTGAGATTCAAGTTCTAGCAGCAAGTGTTCATTCAGGCTAAGAACAGCACACTTGTGCTTTTCTGGCCATATACAGTGCAAATAGCATTCGCGTCTGTTCCCAGCCAGTACAGTGTATTGGACTGAAGAGAAGCTCCTGTTTTACTCAGTTTCCAATACTGAGTTGAACTAGATATGCCCCGTTTGTGTAGGAAGCACAGTTCTTTTGTTCTGAGCTAGCTCACTGTACGTGCCCTATAGGAAACACAGTAGAGTGAAAGAATGCTGTTTTCTCTAAAACGGAGTGTTTTTCTTGCATGGCACACTAGGGTTCAATTAAACTTCCTAAACGGAGTTGAATCACGTTGAGATTCAAGTTCTAGCAGCAAGTGTTCATTCAGGCTAAGAACAGCACACTTGTGCTTTTCTGGCCATATACAGTGCAAATAGCATTCGCGTCTGTTCCCAGCCAGTACAGTGTATTGGACTGAAGAGAAGCTCCTGTTTTACTCAGTTTCCAATACTGAGTTGAACTAGATATGCCCCGTTTGTGTAGGAAGCACAGTTCTTTTGTTCTGAGCTAGCTCACTGTACGTGCCCTATAGGAAAAACAGTAGAGTGAAAGAATGCTGTTTTCTCTAAAACAGAGTGTTTTTCTTGCATGGCACACTAGGGTTCAATTAAACTTCCTAAACGGAGTTGAATCACGTTGAGATTCAAGTTCTAGCAGCAAGTGTTCATTCAGGCTAAGAACAGCACACTTGTGCTTTTCTGGCCATATACAGTGCAAATAGCATTCGCGTCTGTTCCCAGCCAGTACAGTGTATTGGACTGAAGAGAAGCTCCTGTTTTACACAGTTTCCAATACTGAGTTGAACTAGATATGCCCCGTTTGTGTAGGAAGCACAGTTCTTTTGTTCTGAGCTAGCTCACTGTACGTGCCCTATAGGAAACACAGTAGAGTGAAAGAATGCTGTTTTCTCTAAAACAGAGTGTTTTTCTTGCATGGCACACTAGGGTTCAATTAAACTTCCTAAACGGAGTTGAATCACGTTGAGATTCAAGTTCTAGCAGCAAGTGTTCATTCAGGCTAAGAACAGCACACTTGTGCTTTTCTGGCCATATACAGTGCAAATAGCATTCGCGTCTGTTCCCAGCCAGTACAGTGTATTGGACTGAAGAGAAGCTCCTGTTTTACTCAGTTTCCAATACTGAGTTGAACTAGATATGCCCCGTTTGTGTAGGAAGCACAGTTCTTTTGTTCTGAGCTAGCTCACTGTACGTGCCCTATAGGAAACACAGTAGAGTGAAAGAATGCTATTTTCTCTAAAACAGAGTGTTTTTCTTGCATGGCACACTAGGGTTCAATTAAACTTCCTAAACGGAGTTGAATCACGTTGAGATTCAAGTTCTAGCAGCAAGTGTTCATTCAGGCTAAGAACAGCACACTTGTGCTTTTCTGGCCATATACAGTGCAAATAGCATTCGCGTCTGTTCCCAGCCAGTACAGTGTATTGGACTGAAGAGAAGCTCCTGTTTTACTCAGTTTCCAATACTGAGTTGAACTAGATATGCCCCGTTTGTGTAGGAAGCACAGTTCTTTTGTTCTGAGCTAGCTCACTGTACGTGCCCTATAGGAAACACAGTAGAGTGAAAGAATGCTGTTTTCTCTAAAACAGAGTGTTTTTCTTGCATGGCACACTAGGGTTCAATTAAACTTCCTAAACGGAGTTGAATCACGTTGAGATTCAAGTTCTAGCAGCAAGTGTTCATTCAGGCTAAGAACAGCACACTTGTGCTTTTCTGGCCATATACAGTGCAAATAGCATTCGCGTCTGTTCCCAGCTAGTACAGTGTATTGGACTGAAGAGAAGCTCCTGTTTTACTCAGTTTCCAATACTGAGTTGAACTAGATATGCCCCGTTTGTGTAGGAAGCACAGTTCTTTTGTTCTGATCTAGCTCACTGTACGTGCCCTATAAGAAACACAGTAGAGTGAAAGAATGCTGTTTTCTCTAAAACAGAGTGTTTTTCTTGCATGGCACACTAGGGTTCAATTAAACTTCCTAAACGGAGTTGAATCACGTTGAGATTCAAGTTCTAGCAGCAAGTGTTCATTCAGGCTAAGAACAGCACACTTGTGCTTTTCTGGCCATATACAGTGCAAATAGCATTCGCGTCTGTTCCCAGCCAGTACAGTGTATTGGACTGAAGAGAAGCTCCTGTTTTACTCAGTTTCCAATACTGAGTTGAACTAGATATGCCCCGTTTGTGTAGGGAGCACAGTTCTTTTGTTCTGAGCTAGCTCACTGTACGTGCCCTATAGGAAACACAGTAGAGTGAAAGAATGCTGTTTTCTCTAAAACGGAGTGTTTTTCTTGCATGGCACACTAGGGTTCAATTAAACTTCCTAAACGGAGTTGAATCACGTTGAGATTCAAGTTCTAGCAGCAAGTGTTCATTCAGGCTAAGAACAGCACACTTGTGCTTTTCTGGCCATATACAGTGCAAATAGCATTCGCGTCTGTTCCCAGCCAGTACAGTGTATTGGACTGAAGAGAAGCTCCTGTTTTACTCAGTTTCCAATACTGAGTTGAACTAGATATGCCCCGTTTGTGTAGGAAGCACAGTTCTTTTGTTCTGAGCTAGCTCACTGTACGTGCCCTATAGGAAACACAGTAGAGTGAAAGAATGCTGTTTTCTCTAAAACAGAGTGTTTTTCTTGCATGGCACACTAGGGTTCAATTAAACTTCCTAAACGGAGTTGAATCACGTTGAGATTCAAGTTCTAGCAGCAAGTGTTCATTCAGGCTAAGAACAGCACACTTGTGCTTTTCTGGCCATATACAGTGCAAATAGCATTCGCGTCTGTTCCCAGCCAGTACAGTGTATTGGACTGAAGAGAAGCTCCTGTTTTACTCAGTTTCCAATACTGAGTTGAACTAGATATGCCCCGATTGTGTAGGAAGCACAGTTCTTTTGTTCTGAGCTAGCTCACTGTACGTGCCATATAGGAAACACAGTAGAGTGAAAGAATGCTGTTTTCTCTAAAACAGAGTGTTTTTCTTGCATGGCACACTAGGGTTCAATTAAACTTCCTAAACGGAGTTGAATCACGTTGAGATTCAAGTTCTAGCAGCAAGTGTTCATTCTGGCTAAGAACAGCACACTTGTGCTTTTCTCGCCATATACAGTGCAAATAGCGTTCGCGTCTGTTCCCAGCCAGTACAGTGTATTGGACTGAAGAGAAGCTCCTGTTTTACTCAGTTTCCAATACTGAGTTGAACTAGATATGCCCCGTTTGTGTAGGGAGCACAGTTCTTTTGTTCTGAGCTAGCTCACTGTACGTGCCCTATCGGAAACACAGTAGAGTGAAAGAATGCTGTTTTCTCTAAAACAGAGTGTTTTTTTTGCATGGCACACTAGGGTTCAATTAAACTTCCTAAACGGAGTTGAATCACGTTGAGATTCAAGTTCTAGCAGCAAGTGTTCATCAGGCTAAGAACAGCACACTTGTGCTTTTCTGGCCATATACAGTGCAAATAGCATTCGCGTCTGTTCCCAGCCAGTACAGTGTATTGGACTGAAGAGAAGCTTCTGTTTTACTCAGTTTCCAATACTGAGTTGAACTAGATATGCCCCTTTTGTGTAGGAAGCACAGTTCTTTTGTTCTGAGCTAGCTCACTGTACGTGCCCTATAGGAAACACAGTAGAGTGAAAGAATGCTGTTTTCTCTAAAACAGAGTGTTTTTCTTGCATGGCACACTAGGGTTCAATTAAACTTCCTAAACGGAGTTGAATCACGTTGAGATTCAAGTTCTAGCAGCAAGTGTTCATTCTGGCTAAGAACAGCACACTTTTGCTTTTCTCGCCATATACAGTGCAAATAGCGTTCGCGTCTGTTCCCAGCCAGTACAGTGTATTGGACTGAAGAGAAGCTCCTGTTTTACTCAGTTTCCAATACTGAGTTGAACTAGATATGCCCCGTTTGTGTAGGGAGCACAGTTCTTTTGTTCTGAGCTAGCTCACTGTACGTGCCCTATAGGAAACACAGTAGAGTGAAAGAATGCTGTTTTCTCTAAAACAGAGTGTTTTTTTTGCATGGCACACTAGGGTTCAATTAAACTTCCTAAACGGAGTTGAATCACGTTGAGATTCAAGTTCTAGCAGCAAGTGTTCATCAGGCTAAGAACAGCACACTTGTTCTTTTCTGGGCATATACAGTGCAAATAGCATTCGCGTCTGTTCCCAGCCAGTACAGTGTATTGGACTGAAGAGAAGCTCCTGTTTTACTCAGTTTCCAATACTGAGTTGAACTAGATATGCCCCGTTTGTGTAGGAAGCACAGTTCTTTTGTTCTGAGCTAGCTCACTGTACGTGCCCTATAGGAAACACAGTAGAGTGAAAGAATGCTGTTTTCTCTAAAACAGAGTGTTTTTCTTGCATGGCACACTAGGGTTCAATTAAACTTCCTAAACGGAGTTGAATCACGTTGAGATTCAAGTTCTAGCAGCAAGTGTTCATTCAGGCTAAGAACAGCACACTTGTGCTTTTCTGGCCATATACAGTGCAAATAGCATTCGCGTCTGTTCCCAGCCAGTACAGTGTATTGGACTGAAGAGAAGCTCCTGTTTTACTCAGTTTCCAATACTGAGTTGAACTAGATATGCCCCGTTTGTGTAGGAAGCACAGTTCTTTTGTTCTGAGCTAGCTCACTGTACGTGCCCTATAGGAAACACAGTAGAGTGAAAGAATGCTGTTTTCTCTAAAACAGAGTGTTTTTCTTGCATGGCACACTAGGGTTCAATTAAACTTCGTAAACGGAGTTGAATCACGTTGAGATTCAAGTTCTAGCAGCAAGTGTTCATTCAGGCTAAGAACAGCACACTTGTTCTTTTCTGGCCATATACAGTGCAAATAGCATTCGCGTCTGTTCCCAGCCAGTACAGTGTATTGGACTGAAGAGAAGCTCCTGTTTTACTCAGTTTCCAATACTGAGTTGAACTAGATATGCCCCGATTGTGTAGGAAGCACAGTTCTTTTGTTCTGAGCTAGCTCACTGTACGTGCCCTATAGGAAACACAGTAGAGTGAAAGAATGCTGTTTTCTCTAAAACAGAGTGTTTTTCTTGCATGGCACACTAGGGTTCAATTAAACTTCCTAAACGGAGTTGAATCACGTTGAGATTCAAGTTCTAGCAGCAAGTGGTCATTCTGGCTAAGAACAGCACACTTGTGCTTTTCTCGCCATATACAGTGCAAATAGCGTTCGCGTCTGTTCCCAGCCAGTACAGTGTATTGGACTGAAGAGAAGCTCCTGTTTTACTCAGTTTCCAATACTGAGTTGAACTAGATATGCCCCGTTTGTGTAGGAAGCACAGTTCTTTTGTTCTGAGCTAGCTCACTGTACGTGCCCTATAGGAAACACAGTAGAGTGAAAGAATGCTGTTTTCTCTAAAACAGAGTGTTTTTCTTGCATGGCACACTAGGGTTCAATTAAACTTCCTAAACGGAGTTGAATCACGTTGAGATTCAAGTTCTAGCAGCAAGTGTTCATTCAGGCTAAGAACAGCACACTTGTGCTTTTCTGGCCATATACAGTGCAAATAGCATTCGCGTCTGTTCCCAGCCAGTACAGTGTATTGGACTGAAGAGAAGCTCCTGTTTTACTCAGTTTCCAATACTGAGTTGAACTAGATATGCCCCGTTTGTGTAGGAAGCACAGTTCTTTTGTTCTGAGCTAGCTCACTGTACGTGCCCTATAGGAAACACAGTAGAGTGAAAGAATGCTGTTTTATCTAAAACGGAGTGTTTTTCTTGCATGGCACACTAGGGTTCAATTAAACTTCCTAAACGGAGTTGAATCACGTTGAGATTCAAGTTCTAGCAGCAAGTGTTCATTCAGGCTAAGAACAGCACACTTGTGCTTTTCTGGCCATATACAGTGCAAATAGCATTCGCGTCTGTTCCCAGCCAGTACAGTGTATTGGACTGAAGAGAAGCTCCTGTTTTACTCAGTTTCCAATACTGAGTTGAACTAGATATGCCCCGTTTGTGTAGGAAGCACAGTTCTTTTGTTCTGAGCTAGCTCACTGTACGTGCCCTATAGGAAAAACAGTAGAGTGAAAGAATGCTGTTTTCTCTAAAACAGAGTGTTTTTCTTGCATGGCACACTAGGGTTCAATTAAACTTCCTAAACGGAGTTGAATCACGTTGAGATTCAAGTTCTAGCAGCAAGTGTTCATTCAGGCTAAGAACAGCACACTTGTGCTTTTCTGGCCATATACAGTGCAAATAGCATTCGCGTCTGTTCCCAGCCAGTACAGTGTATTGGACTGAAGAGAAGCTCCTGTTTTACACAGTTTCCAATACTGAGTTGAACTAGATATGCCCCGTTTGTGTAGGAAGCACAGTTCTTTTGTTCTGAGCTAGCTCACTGTACGTGCCCTATAGGAAACACAGTAGAGTGAAAGAATGCTGTTTTCTCTAAAACAGAGTGTTTTTCTTGCATGGCACACTAGGGTTCAATTAAACTTCCTAAACGGAGTTGAATCACGTTGAGATTCAAGTTCTAGCAGCAAGTGTTCATTCAGGCTAAGAACAGCACACTTGTGCTTTTCTGGCCATATACAGTGCAAATAGCATTCGCGTCTGTTCCCAGCCAGTACAGTGTATTGGACTGAAGAGAAGCTCCTGTTTTACTCAGTTTCCAATACTGAGTTGAACTAGATATGCCCCGTTTGTGTAGGAAGCACAGTTCTTTTGTTCTGAGCTAGCTCACTGTACGTGCCCTATAGGAAACACAGTAGAGTGAAAGAATGCTATTTTCTCTAAAACAGAGTGTTTTTCTTGCATGGCACACTAGGGTTCAATTAAACTTCCTAAACGGAGTTGAATCACGTTGAGATTCAAGTTCTAGCAGCAAGTGTTCATTCAGGCTAAGAACAGCACACTTGTGCTTTTCTGGCCATATACAGTGCAAATAGCATTCGCGTCTGTTCCCAGCCAGTACAGTGTATTGGACTGAAGAGAAGCTCCTGTTTTACTCAGTTTCCAATACTGAGTTGAACTAGATATGCCCCGTTTGTGTAGGAAGCACAGTTCTTTTGTTCTGAGCTAGCTCACTGTACGTGCCCTATAGGAAACACAGTAGAGTGAAAGAATGCTGTTTTCTCTAAAACAGAGTGTTTTTCTTGCATGGCACACTAGGGTTCAATTAAACTTCCTAAACGGAGTTGAATCACGTTGAGATTCAAGTTCTAGCAGCAAGTGTTCATTCAGGCTAAGAACAGCACACTTGTGCTTTTCTGGCCATATACAGTGCAAATAGCATTCGCGTCTGTTCCCAGCCAGTACAGTGTATTGGACTGAAGAGAAGCTCCTGTTTTACTCAGTTTCCAATACTGAGTTGAACTAGATATGCCCCGTTTGTGTAGGGAGCACAGTTCTTTTGTTCTGAGCTAGCTCACTGTACGTGCCCTATAGGAAACACAGTAGAGTGAAAGAATGCTGTTTTCTCTAAAACGGAGTGTTTTTCTTGCATGGCACACTAGGGTTCAATTAAACTTCCTAAACGGAGTTGAATCACGTTGAGATTCAAGTTCTAGCAGCAAGTGTTCATTCAGGCTAAGAACAGCACACTTGTGCTTTTCTGGCCATATACAGTGCAAATAGCATTCGCGTCTGTTCCCAGCCAGTACAGTGTATTGGACTGAAGAGAAGCTCCTGTTTTACTCAGTTTCCAATACTGAGTTGAACTAGATATGCCCCGTTTGTGTAGGAAGCACAGTTCTTTTGTTCTGAGCTAGCTCACTGTACGTGCCCTATAGGAAAAACAGTAGAGTGAAAGAATGCTGTTTTCTCTAAAACAGAGTGTTTTTCTTGCATGGCACACTAGGGTTCAATTAAACTTCCTAAACGGAGTTGAATCACGTTGAGATTCAAGTTCAAGCAGCAAGTGTTCATTCAGGCTAAGAACAGCACACTTGTGCTTTTCTGGCCATATACAGTGCAAATAGCATTCGCGTCTGTTCCCAGCCAGTACAGTGTATTGGACTGAAGAGAAGCTCCTGTTTTACTCAGTTTCCAATACTGAGTTGAAGTAGATATGCCCCGTTTGTGTAGGAAGCACAGTTCTTTTGTTCTGAGCTAGCTCACTGTACGTGCCCTATAGGAAACACAGTAGAGTGAAAGAATGCTGTTTTCTCTAAAACAGAGTGTTTTTCTTGCATGGCACACTACGGTTCAATTAAACTTCCTAAACGGAGTTGAATCACGTTGAGATTCAAGTTCTAGCAGCAAGTGTTCATTCAGGCTAAGAACAGCACACTTGTGCTTTTCTGGCCATATACAGTGCAAATAGCATTCGCGTCTGTTCCCAGCCAGTACAGTGTATTGGACTGAAGAGAAGCTCCTGTTTTACTCAGTTTCCAATACTGAGTTGAACTAGATATGCCCCGTTTGTGTAGGAAGCACAGTTCTTTTGTTCTGAGCTAGCTCACTGTACGTGCCCTATAGGAAACACAGTAGAGTGAAAGAATGCTGTTTTCTCTAAAACAGAGTGTTTTTCTTGCATGGCACACTACGGTTCAATTAAACTTCCTAAACGGAGTTGAATCACGTTGAGATTCAAGTTCTAGCAGCAAGTGTTCATTCAGGCTAAGAACAGCACACTTGTGCTTTTCTGGCCATATACAGTGCAAATAGCATTCGCGTCTGTTCCCAGCCAGTACAGTGTATTGGACTGAAGAGAAGCTCCTGTTTTACTCAGTTTCCAATACTGAGTTGAACTAGATATGCCCCGTTTGTGTAGGGAGCACAGTTCTTTTGTTCTGAGCTAGCTCACTGTACGTGCCCTATAGGAAACACAGTAGAGTGAAAGAATGCTGTTTTCTCTAAAACGGAGTGTTTTTCTTGCATGGCACACTAGGGTTCAATTAAACTTCCTAAACGGAGTTGAATCACGTTGAGATTCAAGTTCTAGCAGGAAGTGTTCATTCAGGCTAAGAACAGCACACTTGTGCTTTTCTGGCCATATACAGTGCAAATAGCATTCGCGTCTGTTCCCAGCCAGTACAGTGTATTGGACTGAAGAGAAGCTCCTGTTTTACTCAGTTTCCAATACTGAGTTGAACTAGATATGCCCCGTTTGTGTAGGAAGCACAGTTCTTTTGTTCTGAGCTAGCTCACTGTACGTGCCCTATAGGAAACACAGTAGAGTGAAAGAATGCTGTTTTCTCTAAAACAGAGTGTTTTTCTTGCATGGCACACTAGGGTTCAATTAAACTTCGTAAACGGAGTTGAATCACGTTGAGATTCAAGTTCTAGCAGCAAGTGTTCATTCAGGCTAAGAACAGCACACTTGTGCTTTTCTGGCCATATACAGTGCAAATAGCATTCGCGTCTGTTCCCAGCCAGTACAGTGTATTGGACTGAAGAGAAGCTCCTGTTTTACTCAGTTTCCAATACTGAGTTGAACTAGATATGCCCCGTTTGTGTAGGAAGCACAGTTCTTTTGTTCTGAGCTAGCTCACTGTACGTGCCCTATAGGAAACACAGTAGAGTGAAAGAATGCTGTTTTCTCTAAAACGGAGTGTTTTTCTTGCATGGCACACTAGGGTTCAATTAAACTTCCTAAACGGAGTTGAATCACGTTGAGATTCAAGTTCTAGCAGCAAGTGTTCATTCAGGCTAAGAACAGCACACTTGTGCTTTTCTGGCCATATACAGTGCAAATAGCATTCGCGTCTGTTCCCAGGCAGTACAGTGTATTGGACTGAAGAGAAGCTCCTGTTTTACTCAGTTTCCAATACTGAGTTGAACTAGATATGCCCCGTTTGTGTAGGAAGCACAGTTCTTTTGTTCTGAGCTAGCTCACTGTACGTGCCCTATAGGAAAAACAGTAGAGTGAAAGAATGCTGTTTTCTCTAAAACAGAGTGTTTTTCTTGCATGGCACACTAGGGTTCAATTAAACTTCGTAAACGGAGTTGAATCACGTTGAGATTCAAGTTCTAGCAGCAAGTGTTCATTCAGGCTAAGAACAGCACACTTGTGCTTTTCTGGCCATATACAGTGCAAATAGCATTCGCGTCTGTTCCCAGCCAGTACAGTGTATTGGACTGAAGAGAAGCTCCTGTTTTACACAGTTTCCAATACTGAGTTGAACTAGATATGCCCCGTTTGTGTAGGAAGCACAGTTCTTTTGTTCTGAGCTAGCTCACTGTACGTGCCCTATAGGAAACACAGTAGAGTGAAAGAATGCTGTTTTCTCTAAAACAGAGTGTTTTTCTTGCATGGCACACTAGGGTTCAATTAAACTTCCTAAACGGAGTTGAATCACGTTGAGATTCAAGTTCTAGCAGCAAGTGTTCATTCAGGCTAAGAACAGCACACTTGTGCTTTTCTGGCCATATACAGTGCAAATAGCATTCGCGTCTGTTCCCAGCCAGTACAGTGTATTGGACTGAAGAGAAGCTCCTGTTTTACTCAGTTTCCAATACTGAGTTGAACTAGATATGCCCCGTTTGTGTAGGAAGCACAGTTCTTTTGTTCTGAGCTAGCTCACTGTACGTGCCCTATAGGAAAAACAGTAGAGTGAAAGAATGCTGTTTTCTCTAAAACAGAGTGTTTTTCTTGCATGGCACACTAGGGTTCAATTAAACTTCGTAAACGGAGTTGAATCACGTTGAGATTCAAGTTCTAGCAGCAAGTGTTCAGTCAGGCTAAGAACAGCACACTTGTGCTTTTCTGGCCATATACAGTGCAAATAGCATTCGCGTCTGTTCCCAGCCAGTACAGTGTATTGGACTGAAGAGAAGCTCCTGTTTTACACAGTTTCCAATACTGAGTTGAACTAGATATGCCCCGTTTGTGTAGGAAGCACAGTTCTTTTGTTCTGAGCTAGCTCACTGTACGTGCCCTATAGGAAACACAGTAGAGTGAAAGAATGCTGTTTTCTCTAAAACAGAGTGTTTTTCTTGCATGGCACACTAGGGTTCAATTAAACTTCCTAAACGGAGTTGAATCACGTTGAGATTCAAGTTCTAGCAGCAAGTGTTCATTCAGGCTAAGAACAGCACACTTGTGCTTTTCTGGCCATATACAGTGCAAATAGCATTCGCGTCTGTTCCCAGCCAGTACAGTGTATTGGACTGAAGAGAAGCTCCTGTTTTACTCAGTTTCCAATACTGAGTTGAACTAGATATGCCCCGTTTGTGTAGGAAGCACAGTTCTTTTGTTCTGAGCTAGCTCACTGTACGTGCCCTATAGGAAACACAGTAGAGTGAAAGAATGCTGTTTTCTCTAAAACAGAGTGTTTTTCTTGCATGGCACACTACGGTTCAATTAAACTTCCTAAACGGAGTTGAATCACGTTGAGATTCAAGTTCTAGCAGCAAGTGTTCATTCAGGCTAAGAACAGCACACTTGTGCTTTTCTGGCCATATACAGTGCAAATAGCATTCGCGTCTGTTCCCAGCCAGTACAGTGTATTGGACTGAAGAGAAGCTCCTGTTTTACTCAGTTTCCAATACTGAGTTGAACTAGATATGCCCCGTTTGTGTAGGAAGCACAGTTCTTTTGTTCTGAGCTAGCTCACTGTACGTGCCCTATAGGAAACACAGTAGAGTGAAAGAATGCTGTTTTCTCTAAAACGGAGTGTTTTTCTTGCATGGCACACTAGGGTTCAATTAAACTTCCTAAACGGAGTTGAATCACGTTGAGATTCAAGTTCTAGCAGCAAGTGTTCATTCAGGCTAAGAACAGCACACTTGTGCTTTTCTGGCCATATACAGTGCAAATAGCATTCGCGTCTGTTCCCAGCCAGTACAGTGTATTGGACTGAAGAGAAGCTCCTGTTTTACTCAGTTTCCAATACTGAGTTGAACTAGATATGCCCCGTTTGTGTAGGAAGCACAGTTCTTTTGTTCTGAGCTAGCTCACTGTACGTGCCCTATAGGAAAAACAGTAGAGTGAAAGAATGCTGTTTTCTCTAAAACAGAGTGTTTTTCTTGCATGGCACACTAGGGTTCAATTAAACTTCCTAAACGGAGTTGAATCACGTTGAGATTCAAGTTCTAGCAGCAAGTGTTCATTCAGGCTAAGAACAGCACACTTGTGCTTTTCTGGCCATATACAGTGCAAATAGCATTCGCGTCTGTTCCCAGCCAGTACAGTGTATTGGACTGAAGAGAAGCTCCTGTTTTACTCAGTTTCCAATACTGAGTTGAAGTAGATATGCCCCGTTTGTGTAGGAAGCACAGTTCTTTTGTTCTGAGCTAGCTCACTGTACGTGCCCTATAGGAAACACAGTAGAGTGAAAGAATGCTGTTTTCTCTAAAACAGAGTGTTTTTCTTGCATGGCACACTACGGTTCAATTAAACTTCCTAAACGGAGTTGAATCACGTTGAGATTCAAGTTCTAGCAGCAAGTGTTCATTCAGGCTAAGAACAGCACACTTGTGCTTTTCTGGCCATATACAGTGCAAATAGCATTCGCGTCTGTTCCCAGCCAGTACAGTGTATTGGACTGAAGAGAAGCTCCTGTTTTACTCAGTTTCCAATACTGAGTTGAACTAGATATGCCCCGTTTGTGTAGGAAGCACAGTTCTTTTGTTCTGAGCTAGCTCACTGTACGTGCCCTATAGGAAACACAGTAGAGTGAAAGAATGCTGTTTTCTCTAAAACAGAGTGTTTTTCTTGCATGGCACACTACGGTTCAATTAAACTTCCTAAACGGAGTTGAATCACGTTGAGATTCAAGTTCTAGCAGCAAGTGTTCATTCAGGCTAAGAACAGCACACTTGTGCTTTTCTGGCCATATACAGTGCAAATAGCATTCGCGTCTGTTCCCAGCCAGTACAGTGTATTGGACTGAAGAGAAGCTCCTGTTTTACTCAGTTTCCAATACTGAGTTGAACTAGATATGCCCCGTTTGTGTAGGGAGCACAGTTCTTTTGTTCTGAGCTAGCTCACTGTACGTGCCCTATAGGAAACACAGTAGAGTGAAAGAATGCTGTTTTCTCTAAAACGGAGTGTTTTTCTTGCATGGCACACTAGGGTTCAATTAAACTTCCTAAACGGAGTTGAATCACGTTGAGATTCAAGTTCTAGCAGGAAGTGTTCATTCAGGCTAAGAACAGCACACTTGTGCTTTTCTGGCCATATACAGTGCAAATAGCATTCGCGTCTGTTCCCAGCCAGTACAGTGTATTGGACTGAAGAGAAGCTCCTGTTTTACTCAGTTTCCAATACTGAGTTGAACTAGATATGCCCCGTTTGTGTAGGAAGCACAGTTCTTTTGTTCTGAGCTAGCTCACTGTACGTGCCCTATAGGAAACACAGTAGAGTGAAAGAATGCTGTTTTCTCTAAAACAGAGTGTTTTTCTTGCATGGCACACTAGGGTTCAATTAAACTTCGTAAACGGAGTTGAATCACGTTGAGATTCAAGTTCTAGCAGCAAGTGTTCATTCAGGCTAAGAACAGCACACTTGTGCTTTTCTGGCCATATACAGTGCAAATAGCATTCGCGTCTGTTCCCAGCCAGTACAGTGTATTGGACTGAAGAGAAGCTCCTGTTTTACTCAGTTTCCAATACTGAGTTGAACTAGATATGCCCCGTTTGTGTAGGAAGCACAGTTCTTTTGTTCTGAGCTAGCTCACTGTACGTGCCCTATAGGAAACACAGTAGAGTGAAAGAATGCTGTTTTCTCTAAAACGGAGTGTTTTTCTTGCATGGCACACTAGGGTTCAATTAAACTTCCTAAACGGAGTTGAATCACGTTGAGATTCAAGTTCTAGCAGCAAGTGTTCATTCAGGCTAAGAACAGCACACTTGTGCTTTTCTGGCCATATACAGTGCAAATAGCATTCGCGTCTGTTCCCAGGCAGTACAGTGTATTGGACTGAAGAGAAGCTCCTGTTTTACTCAGTTTCCAATACTGAGTTGAACTAGATATGCCCCGTTTGTGTAGGAAGCACAGTTCTTTTGTTCTGAGCTAGCTCACTGTACGTGCCCTATAGGAAAAACAGTAGAGTGAAAGAATGCTGTTTTCTCTAAAACAGAGTGTTTTTCTTGCATGGCACACTAGGGTTCAATTAAACTTCGTAAACGGAGTTGAATCACGTTGAGATTCAAGTTCTAGCAGCAAGTGTTCATTCAGGCTAAGAACAGCACACTTGTGCTTTTCTGGCCATATACAGTGCAAATAGCATTCGCGTCTGTTCCCAGCCAGTACAGTGTATTGGACTGAAGAGAAGCTCCTGTTTTACACAGTTTCCAATACTGAGTTGAACTAGATATGCCCCGTTTGTGTAGGAAGCACAGTTCTTTTGTTCTGAGCTAGCTCACTGTACGTGCCCTATAGGAAACACAGTAGAGTGAAAGAATGCTGTTTTCTCTAAAACAGAGTGTTTTTCTTGCATGGCACACTAGGGTTCAATTAAACTTCCTAAACGGAGTTGAATCACGTTGAGATTCAAGTTCTAGCAGCAAGTGTTCATTCAGGCTAAGAACAGCACACTTGTGCTTTTCTGGCCATATACAGTGCAAATAGCATTCGCGTCTGTTCCCAGCCAGTACAGTGTATTGGACTGAAGAGAAGCTCCTGTTTTACTCAGTTTCCAATACTGAGTTGAACTAGATATGCCCCGTTTGTGTAGGAAGCACAGTTCTTTTGTTCTGAGCTAGCTCACTGTACGTGCCCTATAGGAAAAACAGTAGAGTGAAAGAATGCTGTTTTCTCTAAAACAGAGTGTTTTTCTTGCATGGCACACTAGGGTTCAATTAAACTTCGTAAACGGAGTTGAATCACGTTGAGATTCAAGTTCTAGCAGCAAGTGTTCAGTCAGGCTAAGAACAGCACACTTGTGCTTTTCTGGCCATATACAGTGCAAATAGCATTCGCGTCTGTTCCCAGCCAGTACAGTGTATTGGACTGAAGAGAAGCTCCTGTTTTACACAGTTTCCAATACTGAGTTGAACTAGATATGCCCCGTTTGTGTAGGAAGCACAGTTCTTTTGTTCTGAGCTAGCTCACTGTACGTGCCCTATAGGAAACACAGTAGAGTGAAAGAATGCTGTTTTCTCTAAAACAGAGTGTTTTTCTTGCATGGCACACTAGGGTTCAATTAAACTTCCTAAACGGAGTTGAATCACGTTGAGATTCAAGTTCTAGCAGCAAGTGTTCATTCAGGCTAAGAACAGCACACTTGTGCTTTTCTGGCCATATACAGTGCAAATAGCATTCGCGTCTGTTCCCAGCCAGTACAGTGTATTGGACTGAAGAGAAGCTCCTGTTTTACTCAGTTTCCAATACTGAGTTGAACTAGATATGCCCCGTTTGTGTAGGAAGCACAGTTCTTTTGTTCTGAGCTAGCTCACTGTACGTGCCCTATAGGAAACACAGTAGAGTGAAAGAATGCAATTTTCTCTAAAACAGAGTGTTTTTCTTGCATGGCACACTAGGGTTCAATTAAACTTCCTAAACGGAGTTGAATCACGTTGAGATTCAAGTTCTAGCAGCAAGTGTTCATTCAGGCTAAGAACAGCACACTTGTGCTTTTCTGGCCATATACAGTGCAAATAGCATTCGCGTCTGTTCCCAGCCAGTACAGTGTATTGGACTGAAGAGAAGCTCCTGTTTTACTCAGTTTCCAATACTGAGTTGAACTAGATATGCCCCGTTTGTGTAGGAAGCACAGTTCTTTTGTTCTGAGCTAGCTCACTGTACGTGCCCTATAGGAAACACAGTAGAGTGAAAGAATGCTGTTTTCTCTAAAACAGAGTGTTTTTCTTGCATGGCACACTAGGGTTCAATTAAACTTCCTAAACGGAGTTGAATCACGTTGAGATTCAAGTTCTAGCAGCAAGTGTTCATTCAGGCTAAGAACAGCACACTTGTGCTTTTCTGGCCATATACAGTGCAAATAGCATTCGCGTCTGTTCCCAGCTAGTACAGTGTATTGGACTGAAGAGAAGCTCCTGTTTTACTCAGTTTCCAATACTGAGTTGAACTAGATATGCCCCGTTTGTGTAGGAAGCACAGTTCTTTTGTTCTGAGCTAGCTCACTGTACGTGCCCTATAAGAAACACAGTAGAGTGAAAGAATGCTGTTTTCTCTAAAACAGAGTGTTTTTCTTGCATGGCACACTAGGGTTCAATTAAACTTCCTAAACGGAGTTGAATCACGTTGAGATTCAAGTTCTAGCAGCAAGTGTTCATTCAGGCTAAGAACAGCACACTTGTGCTTTTCTGGCCATATACAGTGCAAATAGCATTCGCGTCTGTTCCCAGCCAGTACAGTGTATTGGACTGAAGAGAAGCTCCTGTTTTACTCAGTTTCCAATACTGAGTTGAACTAGATATGCCCCGTTTGTGTAGGGAGCACAGTTCTTTTGTTCTGAGCTAGCTCACTGTACGTGCCCTATAGGAAACACAGTAGAGTGAAAGAATGCTGTTTTCTCTAAAACGGAGTGTTTTTCTTGCATGGCACACTAGGGTTCAATTAAACTTCCTAAACGGAGTTGAATCACGTTGAGATTCAAGTTCTAGCAGCAAGTGTTCATTCAGGCTAAGAACAGCACACTTGTGCTTTTCTGGCCATATACAGTGCAAATAGCATTCGCGTCTGTTCCCAGCCAGTACAGTGTATTGGACTGAAGAGAAGCTCCTGTTTTACACAGTTTCCAATACTGAGTTGAACTAGATATGCCCCGTTTGTGTAGGAAGCACAGTTCTTTTGTTCTGAGCTAGCTCACTGTACGTGCCCTATAGGAAACACAGTAGAGTGAAAGAATGCTGTTTTCTCTAAAACAGAGTGTTTTTCTTGCATGGCACACTAGGGTTCAATTAAACTTCCTAAACGGAGTTGAATCACGTTGAGATTCAAGTTCTAGCAGCAAGTGTTCATTCAGGCTAAGAACAGCACACTTGTGCTTTTCTGGCCATATACAGTGCAAATAGCATTCGCGTCTGTTCCCAGCCAGTACAGTGTATTGGACTGAAGAGAAGCTCCTGTTTTACTCAGTTTCCAATACTGAGTTGAACTAGATATGCCCCGTTTGTGTAGGAAGCACAGTTCTTTTGTTCTGAGCTAGCTCACTGTACGTGCCCTATAGGAAACACAGTAGAGTGAAAGAATGCTATTTTCTCTAAAACAGAGTGTTTTTCTTGCATGGCACACTAGGGTTCAATTAAACTTCCTAAACGGAGTTGAATCACGTTGAGATTCAAGTTCTAGCAGCAAGTGTTCATTCAGGCTAAGAACAGCACACTTGTGCTTTTCTGGCCATATACAGTGCAAATAGCATTCGCGTCTGTTCCCAGCCAGTACAGTGTATTGGACTGAAGAGAAGCTCCTGTTTTACTCAGTTTCCAATACTGAGTTGAACTAGATATGCCCCGTTTGTGTAGGAAGCACAGTTCTTTTGTTCTGAGCTAGCTCACTGTACGTGCCCTATAGGAAACACAGTAGAGTGAAAGAATGCTGTTTTCTCTAAAACAGAGTGTTTTTCTTGCATGGCACACTAGGGTTCAATTAAACTTCCTAAACGGAGTTGAATCACGTTGAGATTCAAGTTCTAGCAGCAAGTGTTCATTCAGGCTAAGAACAGCACACTTGGGCTTTTCTAGCCATATACAGTGCAAATAGCATTCGCGTCTGTTCCCAGCTAGTACAGTGTATTGGACTGAAGAGAAGCTCCTGTTTTACTCAGTTTCCAATACTGAGTTGAACTAGATATGCCCCGTTTGTGTAGGAAGCACAGTTCTTTTGTTCTGAGCTAGCTCACTGTACGTGCCCTATAGGAAACACAGTAGAGTGAAAGAATGCTGTTTTCTCTAAAACAGAGTGTTTTTCTTGCATGGCACACTAGGGTTCAATTAAACTTCCTAAACGGAGTTGAATCACGTTGAGATTCAAGTTCTAGCAGCAAGTGTTCATTCAGGCTAAGAACAGCACACTTGTGCTTTTCTGGCCATATACAGTGCAAATAGCATTCGCGTCTGTTCCCAGCCAGTACAGTGTATTGGACTGAAGAGAAGCTCCTGTTTTACTCAGTTTCCAATACTGAGTTGAACTAGATATGCCCCGTTTGTGTAGGGAGCACAGTTCTTTTGTTCTGAGCTAGCTCACTGTACGTGCCCTATAGGAAACACAGTAGAGTGAAAGAATGCTGTTTTCTCTAAAACAGAGTGTTTTTCTTGCATGGCACACTACGGTTCAATTAAACTTCCTAAACGGAGTTGAATCACGTTGAGATTCAAGTTCTAGCAGCAAGTGTTCATTCAGGCTAAGAACAGCACACTTGTGCTTTTCTGGCCATATACAGTGCAAATAGCATTCGCGTCTGTTCCCAGCTAGTACAGTGTATTGGACTGAAGAGAAGCTCCTGTTTTACTCAGTTTCCAATACTGAGTTGAACTAGATATGCCCCGTTTGGGTAGGGAGCACAGTTCTTTTGTTCTGAGCTAGCTCACTGTACGTGCCCTATAGGAAACACAGTAGAGTGAAAGAATGCTGTTTTCTCTAAAACGGAGTGTTTTTCTTGCATGGCACACTAGGGTTCAATTAAACTTCCTAAACGGAGTTGAATCACGTTGAGATTCAAGTTCTAGCAGGAAGTGTTCATTCAGGCTAAGAACAGCACACTTGTGCTTTTCTGGCCATATACAGTGCAAATAGCATTCGCGTCTGTTCCCAGCCAGTACAGTGTATTGGACTGAAGAGAAGCTCCTGTTTTACTCAGTTTCCAATACTGAGTTGAACTAGATATGCCCCGTTTGTGTAGGAAGCACAGTTCTTTTGTTCTGAGCTAGCTCACTGTACGTGCCCTATAGGAAACACAGTAGAGTGAAAGAATGCTGTTTTCTCTAAAACAGAGTGTTTTTCTTGCATGGCACACTAGGGTTCAATTAAACTTCCTAAACGGAGTTGAATCACGTTGAGATTCAAGTTCTAGCAGCAAGTGTTCATTCAGGCTAAGAACAGCACACTTGTGCTTTTCTGGCCATATACAGTGCAAATAGCATTCGCGTCTGTTCCCAGCCAGTACAGTGTATTGGACTGAAGAGAAGCTCCTGTTTTACTCAGTTTCCAATACTGAGTTGAACTAGATATGCCCCGTTTGTGTAGGAAGCACAGTTCTTTTGTTCTGAGCTAGCTCACTGTACGTGCCCTATAGGAAACACAGTAGAGTGAAAGAATGCTGTTTTCTCTAAAACAGAGTGTTTTTCTTGCATGGCACACTAGGGTTCAATTAAACTTCCTAAACGGAGTTGAATCACGTTGAGATTCAAGTTCTAGCAGCAAGTGTTCATTCAGGCTAAGAACAGCACACTTGTGCTTTTCTGGCCATATACAGTGCAAATAGCATTCGAGTCTGTTCCCAGCCAGTACAGTGTATTGGACTGAAGAGAAGCTCCTGTTTTACTCAGTTTCCAATACTGAGTTGAACTAGATATGCCCCGTTTGTGTAGGAAGCACAGTTCTTTTGTTCTGAGCTAGCTCACTGTACGTGCCCTATAGGAAACACAGTAGAGTGAAAGAATGCTGTTTTCTCTAAAACAGAGTGTTTTTCTTGCATGGCACACTAGGGTTCAATTAAACTTCCTAAACGGAGTTGAATCACGTTGAGATTCAAGTTCTAGCAGCAAGTGTTCATTCTGGCTAAGAACAGCACACTTGTGCTTTTCTTGCCATATACAGTGCAAATAGCGTTCGCGTCTGTTCCCAGCCAGTACAGTGTATTGGACTGAAGAGAAGCTCCTGTTTTACTCAGTTTCCAATACTGAGTTGAACTAGATATGCCCCGTTTGTGTAGGGAGCACAGTTCTTTTGTTCTGAGCTAGCTCACTGTACGTGCCCTATAGGAAACACAGTAGAGTGAAAGAATGCTGTTTTCTCTAAAACAGAGTGTTTTTCTTGCATGGCACACTAGGGTTCAATTAAACTTCCTAAACGGAGTTGAATCACGTTGAGATTCAAGTTCTAGCAGCAAGTGTTCATTCAGGCTTAGAACAGCACACTTGTGCTTTTCTGGCCATATACAGTGCAAATAGCATTCGCGTCTGTTCCCAGCCAGTACAGTGTATTGGACTGAAGAGAAGCTCCTGTTTTACTCAGTTTCCAATACTGAGTTGAACTAGATATGCCCCGTTTGTGTAGGAAGCACAGTTCTTTTGTTCTGAGCTAGCTCACTGTACGTGCCCTATAGGAAACACAGTAGAGTGAAAGAATGCTGTTTTCTCCAAACAGAGTGTTTTTCTTGCATGGCACACTAGGGTTCAATTAAACTTCCTAAACGGAGTTGAATCACGTTGAGATTCAAGTTCTAGCAGCAAGTGTTCATTCAGGCTAAGAACAGCACACTTGGGCTTTTCTGGCCATATACAGTGCAAATAGCATTCGCGTCTGTTCCCAGCCAGTACAGTGTATTGGACTGAAGAGAAGCTCCTGTTTTACTCAGTTTCCAATACTGAGTTGAACTAGATATGCCCCGTTTGTGTAGGAAGCACAGTTCTTTTGTTCTGAGCTAGCTCACTGTACGTGCCCTATAGGAAACACAGTAGAGTGAAAGAATGCTGTTTTCTCTAAAACAGAGTGTTTTTCTTGCATGGCACACTAGGGTTCAATTAAACTTCCTAAACGGAGTTGAATCACGTTGAGATTCAAGTTCTAGCAGCAAGTGTTCATTCAGGCTAAGAACAGCACACTTGTTCTTTTCTGGCCATATACAGTGCAAATAGCATTCGCGTCTGTTCCCAGCCAGTACAGTGTATTGGACTGAAGAGAAGCTCCTGTTTTACTCAGTTTCCAATACTGAGTTGAACTAGATATGCCCCGATTGTGTAGGAAGCACAGTTCTTTTGTTCTGAGCTAGCTCACTGTACGTGCCCTATAGGAAACACAGTAGAGTGAAAGAATGCTGTTTTCTCTAAAACAGAGTGTTTTTCTTGCATGGCACACTAGGGTTCAATTAAACTTCCTAAACGGAGTTGAATCACGTTGAGATTCAAGTTCTAGCAGCAAGTGTTCATTCTGGCTAAGAACAGCACACTTGTGCTTTTCTCGCCATATACAGTGCAAATAGCGTTCGCGTCTGTTCCCAGCCAGTACAGTGTATTGGACTGAAGAGAAGCTCCTGTTTTACTCAGTTTCCAATACTGAGTTGAACTAGATATGCCCCGTTTGTGTAGGAAGCACAGTTCTTTTGTTCTGAGCTAGCTCACTGTACGTGCCCTATAGGAAACACAGTAGAGTGAAAGAATGCTGTTTTCTCTAAAACAGAGTGTTTTTCTTGCATGGCACACTAGGGTTCAATTAAACTTCCTAAACAGAGTTGAATCACGTTGAGATTCAAGTTCTAGCAGCAAGTGTTCATTCAGGCTAAGAACAGCACACTTGGGCTTTTCTGGCCATATACAGTGCAAATAGCATTCGCGTCTGTTCCCAGCCAGTACAGTGTATTGGACTGAAGAGAAGCTCCTGTTTTACTCAGTTTCCAATACTGAGTTGAACTAGATATGCCCCGTTTGTGTAGGAAGCACAGTTCTTTTGTTCTGAGCTAGCTCACTGTACGTGCCCTATAGGAAACACAGTAGAGTGAAAGAATGCTGTTTTCTCTAAAACAGAGTGTTTTTCTTGCATGGCACACTAGGGTTCAATTAAACTTCCTAAACGGAGTTGAATCACGTTGAGATTCAAGTTCTAGCAGCAAGTGTTCATTCAGGCTAAGAACAGCACACTTGTGCTTTTCTGGCCATATACAGTGCAAATAGCATTTGCGTCTGTTCCCAGCCAGTACAGTGTATTGGACTGAAGAGAAGCTCCTGTTTTACTCAGTTTCCAATACTGAGTTGAACTAGATATGCCCCGTTTGTGTAGGAAGCACAGTTCTTTTGTTCTGAGCTAGCTCACTGTACGTGCCCTATAGGAAACACAGTAGAGTGAAAGAATGCTGTTTTCTCTAAAACAGAGTGTTTTTCTTGCATGGCACACTAGGGTTCAATTAAACTTCCTAAACGGAGTTGAATCACGTTGAGATTCAAGTTCTAGCAGCAAGTGTTCATTCAGGCTAAGAACAGCACACTTGTGCTTTTCTGGCCATATACAGTGCAAATAGCGTTCGCGTCTGTTCCCAGCCAGTACAGTGTATTGGACTGAAGAGAAGCTCCTGTTTTACTCAGTTTCCAATACTGAGTTGAACTAGATATGCCCCGTTTGTGTAGGAAGCACAGTTCTTTTGTTCTGAGCTAGCTCACTGTACGTGCCCTATAGGAAACACAGTAGAGTGAAAGAATGCTGTTTTCTCTAAAACAGAGTGTTTTTCTTGCATGGCACACTAGGGTTCAATTAAACTTCCTAAACGGAGTTGAATCACGTTGAGATTCAAGTTCTAGCAGCAAGTGTTCATTCTGGCTAAGAACAGCACACTTGTGCTTTTCTCGCCATATACAGTGCAAATAGCGTTCGCGTCTGTTCCCAGCCAGTACAGTGTATTGGACTGAAGAGAAGCTCCTGTTTTACTCAGTTTCCAATACTGAGTTGAACTAGATATGCCCCGTTTGTGTAGGGAGCACAGTTCTTTTGTTCTGAGCTAGCTCACTGTACGTGCCCTATAGTAAACACAGTAGAGTGAAAGAATGCTGTTTTCTCTAAAACAGAGTGTTTTTCTTGCATGGCACACTAGGGTTCAATTAAACTTCCTAAACGGAGTTGAATCACGTTGAGATTCAAGTTCTAGCAGCAAGTGTTCATTCAGGCTAAGAACAGCACACTTGGGCTTTTCTGGCCATATACAGTGCAAATAGCATTCGCGTCTGTTCCCAGCCAGTACAGTGTATTGGACTGAAGAGAAGCTCCTGTTTTACTCAGTTTCCAATACTGAGTTGAACTAGATATGCCCCGTTTGTGTAGGAAGCACAGTTCTTTTGTTCTGAGCTAGCTCACTGTACGTGCCCTATAGGAAACACAGTAGAGTGAAAGAATGCTGTTTTCTCTAAAACAGAGTGTTTTTCTTGCATGGCACACTAGGGTTCAATTAAACTTCCTAAACGGAGTTGAATCACGTTGAGATTCAAGTTCTAGCAGCAAGTGTTCATTCAGGCTAAGAACAGCACACTTGTGCTTTTCTGGCCATATACAGTGCAAATAGCGTTCGCGTCTGTTCCCAGCCAATACAGTGTATTGGACTGAAGAGAAGCTCCTGTTTTACTCAGTTTCCAATACTGAGTTGAACTAGATATGCCCCGTTTGTGTAGGAAGCACAGTTCTTTTGTTCTGAGCTAGCTCACTGTACGTGCCCTATAGGAAACACAGTAGAGTGAAAGAATGCTGTTTTCTCTAAAACAGAGTGTTTTTCTTGCATGGCACACTAGGGTTCAATTAAACTTCCTAAACGGAGTTGAATCACGTTGAGATTCAAGTTCTAGCAGCAAGTGTTCATTCTGGCTAAGAACAGCACACTTTTGCTTTTCTCGCCATATACAGTGCAAATAGCGTTCGCGTCTGTTCCCAGCCAGGACAGTGTATTGGACTGAAGAGAAGCTCCTGTTTTACTCAGTTTCCAATACTGAGTTGAACTAGATATGCCCCGTTTGTGTAGGGAGCACAGTTCTTTTGTTCTGAGCTAGCTCACTGTACGTGCCCTATAGGAAACACAGTAGAGTGAAAGAATGCTGTTTTCTCTAAAACAGAGTGTTTTTCTTGCATGGCACACTAGGGTTCAATTAAACTTCCTAAACGGAGTTGAATCACGTTGAGATTCAAGTTCTAGCAGCAAGTGTTCATTCAGGCTAAGAACAGCACACTTGTGCTTTTCTGGCCATATACAGTGCAAATAGCGTTCGCGTCTGTTCCCAGCCAGTACAGTGTATTGGACTGAAGAGAAGCTCCTGTTTTACTCAGTTTCCAATACTGAGTTGAACTAGATATGCCCCGTTTGTGTAGGAAGCACAGTTCTTTTGTTCTGAGCTAGCTCACTGTACGTGCCCTATAGGAAACACAGTAGAGTGAAAGAATGCTGTTTTCTCTAAAACAGAGTGTTTTTCTTGCATGGCACACTAGGGTTCAATTAAACTTCCTAAACGGAGTTGAATCACGTTGAGATTCAAGTTCTAGCAGCAAGTGTTCATTCTGGCTAAGAACAGCACACTTGTGCTTTTCTCGCCATATACAGTGCAAATAGCGTTCGCGTCTGTTCCCAGCCAGTACAGTGTATTGGACTGAAGAGAAGCTCCTGTTTTACTCAGTTTCCAATACTGAGTTGAACTAGATATGCCCCGTTTGTGTAGGGAGCACAGTTCTTTTGTTCTGAGCTAGCTCACTGTACGTGCCCTATAGGAAACACAGTAGAGTGAAAGAATGCTGTTTTCTCTAAAACAGAGTGTTTTTCTTGCATGGCACACTAGGGTTCAATTAAACTTCCTAAACGGAGTTGAATCACGTTGAGATTCAAGTTCTAGCAGCAAGTGTTCATTCAGGCTAAGAACAGCACACTTGTGCTTTTCTGGCCATATACAGTGCAAATAGCATTCGCGTCTGTTCCCAGCCAGTACAGTGTATTGGACTGAAGAGAAGCTCCTGTTTTACTCAGTTTCCAATACTGAGTTGAACTAGATATGCCCCGATTGTGTAGGAAGCACAGTTCTTTTGTTCTGAGCTAGCTCACTGTACGTGCCCTATAGGAAACACAGTAGAGTGAAAGAATGCTGTTTTCTCTAAAACAGAGTGTTTTTCTTGCATGGCACACTAGGGTTCAATTAAACTTCCTAAACGGAGTTGAATCACGTTGAGATTCAAGTTCTAGCAACAAGTGTTCATTCTGGCTAAGAACAACACACTTGTGCTTTTCTCGCCATATACAGTGCAAATAGCGTTCAAGTCTGTTCCCAGCCAGTACAGTGTATTGGACTGAAGAGAAGCTCCTGTTTTACTCAGTTTCCAATACTGAGTTGAACTAGATATGCCCCGTTTTTGTAGGGAGCACAGTTCTTTTGTTCTGAGCTAGCTCACTGTACGTGCCCTATAGGAAACACAGTAGAGTGAAAGAATGCTGTTTTCTCTAAAACAGAGTGTTTTTCTTGCATGGCACACTAGGGTTCAATTAAACTTCCTAAACGGAGTTGAATCACTTTGAGATTCAAGTTCTAGCAGCAAGTGTTCATTCAGGCTAAGAACAGCACACTTGTGCTTTTCTGGCCATATACAGTGCAAATAGCATTCGCGTCTGTTCCCAGCCAGTACAGTGTATTGGACTGAAGAGAAGCTCCTGTTTTACTCAGTTTCCAATACTGAGTTGAACTAGATATGCCCCGTTTGTGTAGGAAGCACAGTTCTTTTGTTCTGAGCTAGCTCACTGTACGTGCCCTATAGGAAACACAGTAGAGTGAAAGCATGCTGTTTTCTCTAAAACAGAGTGTTTTTCTTGCATGGCACACTAGGGTTCAATTAAACTTCCTAAACGGAGTTGAATCACGTTGAGATTCAAGTTCTAGCAGCAAGTGTTCATTCTGGCTAAGAACAGCACACTTGTGCTTTTCTTGCCATATACAGTGCAAATAGCGTTCGCGTCTGTTCCCAGCCAGTACAGTGTATTGGACTGAAGAGAAGCTCCTGTTTTACTCAGTTACCAATACTGAGTTGAACTAGATATGCCCCGTTTGTGTAGGGAGCACAGTTCTTTTGTTCTGAGCTAGCTCACTGTACGTGCCCTATAGGAAACACAGTAGAGTGAAAGAATGCTGTTTTCTCTAAAACAGAGTGTTTTTCTTGCATGGCACACTAGGGTTCAATTAAACTTCCTAAACGGAGTTGAATCACGTTGAGATTCAAGTTCTAGCAGCAAGTGTTCACTCAGGCTAAGAACAGCACACTTGTGCATTTCTGGCCATATACAGTGCAAATAGCATTCGCGTCTGTTCCCAGCCAGTACAGTGTATTGGACTGAAGAGAAGCTCCTGTTTTACTCAGTTTCCAATACTGAGTTGAACTAGATATGCCCCGTTTGTGTAGGAAGCACAGTTCTTTTGTTCTGAGCTAGCTCACTGTACGTGCCCTATAGGAAACACAGTAGAGTGAAAGAATGCTGTTTTCTCTAAAACAGAGTGTTTTTCTTGCATGGCACACTAGGGTTCAATTAAACTTCCTAAACGGAGTTGAATCACGTTGAGATTCAAGTTCTAGCAGCAAGTGTTCATTCAGGCTAAGAACAGCACACTTGTGCTTTTCTGGCCATATACAGTGCAAATAGCATTCGCGTCTGTTCCCAGCCAGTACAGTGTATTGGACTGAAGAGAAGCTCCTGTTTTACTCAGTTTCCAATACTGAGTTGAACTAGATATGCCCCGTTTGTGTAGGAAGCACAGTTCTTTTGTTCTGAGCTAGCTCACTGTACGTGCCCTATAGGAAACACAGTAGAGTGAAAGAATGCTGTTTTCTCTAAAACAGAGTGTTTTTCTTGCATGGCACACTAGGGTTCAATTAAACTTCCTAAACGGAGTTGAATCACGTTGAGATTCAAGTTCTAGCAGCAAGTGTTCATTCAGGCTCAGAACAGCACACTTGTGCTTTTCTGGCCATATACAGTGCAAATAGCATTCGCGTCTGTTCCCAGCCAGTACAGTGTATTGGACTGAAGAGAAGCTCCTGTTTTACTCAGTTTCCAATACTGAGTTGAACTAGATATGCCCCGTTTGTGTAGGGAGCACAGTTCTTTTGTTCTGAGCTAGCTCACTGTACGTGCCCTATAGGAAACACAGTAGAGTGAAAGAATGCTGTTTTCTCTAAAACAGAGTGTTTTTCTTGCATGGCACACTAGGGTTCAATTAAACTTCCTAAACGGAGTTGAATCACGTTGAGATTCAAGTTCTAGCAGCAAGTGTTCATTCAGGCTAAGAACAGCACACTTGTGCTTTTCTGGCCATATACAGTGCAAATAGCATTCGCGTCTGTTCCCAGCCAGTACAGTGTATTGGACTGAAGAGAAGCTCCTGTTTTACTCAGTTTCCAATACTGAGTTGAACTAGATATGCCCCGTTTGTGTAGGAAGCACAGTTCTTTTGTTCTGAGCTAGCTGACTGTACGTGCCCTATAGGAAACACAGTAGAGTGAAAGAATGCTGTTTTCTCTAAAACAGAGTGTTTTTCTTGCATGGCACACTAGGGTTCAATTAAACTTCCTAAACGGAGTTGAATCACGTTGAGATTCAAGTTCTAGCAGCAAGTGTTCATTCAGGCTAAGAACAGCACACTTGTTCTTTTCTGGCCATATACAGTGCAAATAGCATTCGCGTCTGTTCCCAGCCAGTACAGTGTATTGGACTGAAGAGAAGCTCCTGTTTTACTCAGTTTCCAATACTGAGTTGAACTAGATATGCCCCGTTTGTGTAGGAAGCACAGTTCTTTTGTTCTGAGCTAGCTCACTGTACGTGCCCTATAGGAAACACAGTAGAGTGAAAGAATGCTGTTTTCTCTAAAACAGAGTGTTTTTCTTGCATGGCACACTAGGGTTCAATTAAACTTCCTAAACGGAGTTGAATCACATTGAGATTCAAGTTCTAGCAGCAAGTGTTCATTCTGGCTAAGAACAGCACACTTGTGCTTTTCTCGCCATATACAGTGCAAATAGCGTTCGCGTCTGTTCCCAGCCAGTACAGTGTATTGGACTGAAGAGAAGCTCCTGTTTTACTCAGTTTCCAATACTGAGTTGAACTAGATATGCCCCGTTTTTGTAGGGAGCACAGTTCTTTTGTTCTGAGCTAGCTCACTGTACGTGCCCTATAGGAAACACAGTAGAGTGAAAGAATGCTGTTTTCTCTAAAACAGAGTGTTTTTCTTGCATGGCACACTAGGGTTCAATTAAACTTCCTAAACGGAGTTGAATCACGTTGAGATTCAAGTTCTAGCAGCAAGTGTTCATTCAGGCTAAGAACAGCACACTTGTGCTTTTCTGGCCATATACAGTGCAAATAGCATTCGCGTCTGTTCCCAGCCAGTACAGTGTATTGGACTGAAGAGAAGCTCCTGTTTTACTCAGTTTCCAATACTGAGTTGAACTAGATATGCCCCGTTTGTGTAGGAAGCACAGTTCTTTTGTTCTGAGCTAGCTCACTGTACGTGCCCTATAGGAAACACAGTAGAGTGAAAGCATGCTGTTTTCTCTAAAACAGAGTGTTTTTCTTGCATGGCACACTAGGGTTCAGTTAAACTTCCTAAACGGAGTTGAATCACGTTGAGATTCAAGTTCTAGCAGCAAGTGTTCATTCTGGCTAAGAACAGCACACTTGTGCTTTTCTTGCCATATACAGTGCAAATAGCGTTCGCGTCTGTTCCTAGCCAGTACAGTGTATTGGACTGAAGAGAAGCTCCTGTTTTACTCAGTTTCCAATACTGAGTTGAACTAGATATGCCCCGTTTGTGTAGGGAGCACAGTTCTTTTGTTCTGAGCTAGCTCACTGTACGTGCCCTATAGGAAACACAGTAGAGTGAAAGAATGCTGTTTTCTCTAAAACAGAGTGTTTTTCTTGCATGGCACACTAGGGTTCAATTAAACTTCCTAAACGGAGTTGAATCACATTGAGATTCAAGTTCTAGCAGCAAGTGTTCATTCTGGCTAAGAACAGCACACTTGTGCTTTTCTCGCCATATACAGTGCAAATAGCGTTCGCGTCTGTTCCCAGCCAGTACAGTGTATTGGACTGAAGAGAAGCTCCTGTTTTACTCAGTTTCCAATACTGAGTTGAACTAGATATGCCCCGTTTTTGTAGGGAGCACAGTTCTTTTGTTCTGAGCTAGCTCACTGTACGTGCCCTATAGGAAACACAGTAGAGTGAAAGAATGCTGTTTTCTCTAAAACAGAGTGTTTTTCTTGCATGGCACACTAGGGTTCAATTAAACTTCCTAAACGGAGTTGAATCACGTTGAGATTCAAGTTCTAGCAGCAAGTGTTCATTCAGGCTAAGAACAGCACACTTGTGCTTTTCTGGCCATATACAGTGCAAATAGCATTCGCGTCTGTTCCCAGCCAGTACAGTGTATTGGACTGAAGAGAAGCTCCTGTTTTACTCAGTTTCCAATACTGAGTTGAACTAGATATGCCCCGTTTGTGTAGGAAGCACAGTTCTTTTGTTCTGAGCTAGCTCACTGTACGTGCCCTATAGGAAACACAGTAGAGTGAAAGCATGCTGTTTTCTCTAAAACAGAGTGTTTTTCTTGCATGGCACACTAGGGTTCAATTAAACTTCCTAAACGGAGTTGAATCACGTTGAGATTCAAGTTCTAGCAGCAAGTGTTCATTCTGGCTAAGAACAGCACACTTGTGCTTTTCTTGCCATATACAGTGCAAATAGCGTTCGCGTCTGTTCCTAGCCAGTACAGTGTATTGGACTGAAGAGAAGCTCCTGTTTTACTCAGTTTCCAATACTGAGTTGAACTAGATATGCCCCGTTTGTGTAGGGAGCACAGTTCTTTTGTTCTGAGCTAGCTCACTGTACGTGCCCTATAGGAAACACAGTAGAGTGAAAGAATGCTGTTTTCTCTAAAACAGAGTGTTTTTCTTGCATGGCACACTAGGGTTCAATTAAACTTCCTAAACGGAGTTGAATCACGTTGAGATTCAAGTTCTAGCAGCAAGTGTTCATTCAGGCTTAGAACAGCACACTTGTGCTTTTCTGGCCATATACAGTGCAAATAGCATTCGCGTCTGTTCCCAGCCAGTACAGTGTATTGGACTGAAGAGAAGCTCCTGTTTTACTCAGTTTCCAATACTGAGTTGAACTAGATATGCCCCGTTTGTGTAGGAAGCACAGTTCTTTTGTTCTGAGCTAGCTCACTGTACGTGCCCTATAGGAAACACAGTAGAGTGAAAGCATGCTGTTTTCTCTAAAACAGAGTGTTTTTCTTGCATGGCACACTAGGGTTCAATTAAACTTCCTAAACGGAGTTGAATCACGTTGAGATTCAAGTTCTAGCAGCAAGTGTTCATTCTGGCTAAGAACAGCACACTTGTGCTTTTCTTGCCATATACAGTGCAAATAGCATTCGCGTCTGTTCCCAGCCAGTACAGTGTATTGGACTGAAGAGAAGCTCCTGTTTTACTCAGTTTCCAATACTGAGTTGAACTAGATATGCCCCGTTTGTGTAGGAAGCACAGTTCTTTTGTTCTGAGCTAGCTCACTGTACATGCCCTATAGGAAACACAGTAGAGTGAAAGAATGCTGTTTTCTCTAAAACAGAGTGTTTTTCTTGCATGGCACACTAGGGTTCAATTAAACTTCCTAAACGGAGTTGAATCACGTTGAGATTCAAGTTCTAGCAGCAAGTGTTCATTCAGGCTAAGAACAGCACACTTGTGCTTTTCTGGCCATATACAGTGCAAATAGCATTCGCGTCTGTTCCCAGCCAGTACAGTGTATTGGACTGAAGAGAAGCTCCTGTTTTACTCAGTTTCCAATACTGAGTTGAACTAGATATGCCCCGATTGTGTAGGAAGCACAGTTCTTTTGTTCTGAGCTAGCTCACTGTACGTGCCCTATAGGAAACACAGTAGAGTGAAAGAATGCTGTTTTCTCTAAAACAGAGTGTTTTTCTTGCATGGCACACTAGGGTTCAATTAAACTTCCTAAACGGAGTTGAATCACGTTGAGATTCAAGTTCTAGCAGCAAGTGTTCATTCTGGCTAAGAACAGCACACTTGTGCTTTTCTCGCCATATACAGTGCAAATAGCGTTCGCGTCTGTTCCCAGCCAGTACAGTGTATTGGACTGAAGAGAAGCTCCTGTTTTACTCAGTTTCCAATACTGAGTTGAACTAGATATGCCCCGTTTGTGTAGGAAGCACATTTCTTTTGTTCTGAGCTAGCTCACTGTACGTGCCCTATAGGAAACACAGTAGAGTGAAAGAATGCTGTTTTCTCTAAAACAGAGTGTTTTTCTTGCATGGCACACTAGGGTTCAATTAAACTTCCTAAACGGAGTTGAATCACGTTGAGATTCAAGTTCTAGCAGCAAGTGTTCATTCAGGCTAAGAACAGCACACTTGTGCTTTTCTGGCCATATACAGTGCAAATAGCATTCGCGTCTGTTCCCAGCCAGTACAGTGTATTGGACTGAAGAGAAGCTCCTGTTTTACTCAGTTTCCAATACTGAGTTGAACTAGATATGCCCCGTTTGTGTAGGAAGCACAGTTCTTTTGTTCTGAGCTAGCTCACTGTACGTGCCCTATAGGAAACACAGTAGAGTGAAAGAATGCTGTTTTCTCTAAAACAGAGTGTTTTTCTTGCATGGCACACTAGGGTTCAATTAAACTTCCTAAACGGAGTTGAATCACGTTGAGATTCAAGTTCTAGCAGCAAGTGTTCATTCAGGCTAAGAACAGCACACTTGTGCTTTTCTGGCCATATACAGTGCAAATAGCATTCGCGTCTGTTCCCAGCCAGTACAGTGTATTGGACTTAAGAGAAGATCCTGTTTTACTCAGTTTCCAATACTGAGTTGAACTAGATATGCCCCGTTTGTGTAGGGAGCACAGTTCTTTTGTTCTGAGCTAGCTCACTGTACGTGCCCTATAGGAAACACAGTAGAGTGAAAGAATGCTGTTTTCTCTAAAACAGAGTGTTTTTCTTGCATGGCACACTAGGGTTCAATTAAACTTCCTAAACGGAGTTGAATCACGTTGAGATTCAAGTTCTAGCAGCAAGTGTTCATTCAGGCTAAGAACAGCACACTTGTGCTTTTCTGGCCATATACAGTGCAAATAGCATTCGCGTCTGTTCCCAGCCAGTACAGTGTATTGGACTGAAGAGAAGCTCCTGTTTTACTCAGTTTCCAATACTAAGTTGAACTAGATATGCCCCGTTTGTGTAGGAAGCACAGTTCTTTTGTTCTGAGCTAGCTCACTGTACGTGCCCTATAGGAAACACAGTAGAGTGAAAGCATGCTGTTTTCTCTAAAACAGAGTGTTTTTCTTGCATGGCACACTAGGGTTCAATTAAACTTCCTAAACGGAGTTGAATCACGTTGAGATTCAAGTTCTAGCAGCAAGTGTTCATTCTGGCTAAGAACAGCACACTTGTGCTTTTCTTGCCATATACAGTGCAAATAGCGTTCGCGTCTGTTCCTAGCCAGTACAGTGTATTGGACTGAAGAGAAGCTCCTGTTTTACTCAGTTTCCAATACTGAGTTGAACTAGATATGCCCCGTTTGTGTAGGGAGCACAGTTCTTTTGTTCTGAGCTAGCTCACTGTACGTGCCCTATAGGAAACACAGTAGAGTGAAAGAATGCTGTTTTCTCTAAAACAGAGTGTTTTTCTTGCATGGCACACTAGGGTTCAATTAAACTTCCTAAACGGAGTTGAATCACGTTTAGATTCAAGTTCTAGCAGCAAGTGTTCATTCAGGCTTAGAACAGCACACTTGTGCTTTTCTGGCCATATACAGTGCAAATAGCATTCGCGTCTGTTCCCAGCCAGTACAGTGTATTGGACTGAAGAGAAGCTCCTGTTTTACTCAGTTTCCAATACTGAGTTGAACTAGATATGCCCCGTTTGTGTAGGAAGCACAGTTCTTTTGTTCTGAGCTAGCTCACTGTACGTGCCCTATAGGAAACACAGTAGAGTGAAAGCATGCTGTTTTCTCTAAAACAGAGTGTTTTTCTTGCATGGCACACTAGGGTTCAATTAAACTTCCTAAACGGAGTTGAATCACGTTGAGATTCAAGTTCTAGCAGCAAGTGTTCATTCTGGCTAAGAACAGCACACTTGTGCTTTTCTTGCCATATACAGTGCAAATAGCGTTCGCGTCTGTTCCCAGCCAGTACAGTGTATTGGACTGAAGAGAAGCTCCTGTTTTACTCAGTTACCAATACTGAGTTGAACTAGATATGCCCCGTTTGTGTAGGGAGCACAGTTCTTTTGTTCTGAGCTAGCTCACTGTACGTGCCCTATAGGAAACACAGTAGAGTGAAAGAATGCTGTTTTCTCTAAAACAGAGTGTTTTTCTTGCATGGCACACTAGGGTTCAATTAAACTTCCTAAACGGAGTTGAATCACGTTGAGATTCAAGTTCTAGCAGCAAGTGTTCACTCAGGCTAAGAACAGCACACTTGTGCATTTCTGGCCATATACAGTGCAAATAGCATTCGCGTCTGTTCCCAGCCAGTACAGTGTATTGGACTGAAGAGAAGCTCCTGTTTTACTCAGTTTCCAATACTGAGTTGAACTAGATATGCCCCGTTTGTGTAGGAAGCACAGTTCTTTTGTTCTGAGCTAGCTCACTGTACGTGCCCTATAGGAAACACAGTAGAGTGAAAGAATGCTGTTTTCTCTAAAACAGAGTGTTTTTCTTGCATGGCACACTAGGGTTCAATTAAACTTCCTAAACGGAGTTGAATCACGTTGAGATTCAAGTTCTAGCAGCAAGTGTTCATTCAGGCTAAGAACAGCACACTTGTGCTTTTCTGGCCATATACAGTGCAAATAGCATTCGCGTCTGTTCCCAGCCAGTACAGTGTATTGGACTGAAGAGAAGCTCCTGTTTTACTCAGTTTCCAATACTGAGTTGAACTAGATATGCCCCGTTTGTGTAGGAAGCACAGTTCTTTTGTTCTGAGCTAGCTCACTGTACGTGCCCTATAGGAAACACAGTAGAGTGAAAGAATGCTGTTTTCTCTAAAACAGAGTGTTTTTCTTGCATGGCACACTAGGGTTCAATTAAACTTCCTAAACGGAGTTGAATCACGTTGAGATTCAAGTTCTAGCAGCAAGTGTTCATTCAGGCTCAGAACAGCACACTTGTGCTTTTCTGGCCATATACAGTGCAAATAGCATTCGCGTCTGTTCCCAGCCAGTACAGTGTATTGGACTGAAGAGAAGCTCCTGTTTTACTCAGTTTCCAATACTGAGTTGAACTAGATATGCCCCGTTTGTGTAGGGAGCACAGTTCTTTTGTTCTGAGCTAGCTCACTGTACGTGCCCTATAGGAAACACAGTAGAGTGAAAGAATGCTGTTTTCTCTAAAACAGAGTGTTTTTCTTGCATGGCACACTAGGGTTCAATTAAACTTCCTAAACGGAGTTGAATCACGTTGAGATTCAAGTTCTAGCAGCAAGTGTTCATTCTGGCTAAGAACAGCACACTTGTGCTTTTCTCGCCATATACAGTGCAAATAGCATTCGCGTCTATTCCCAGCCAGTACAGTGTATTGGACTGAAGAGAAGCTCCTGTTTTACTCAGTTTCCAATACTGAGTTGAACTAGATATGCCCCGTTTTTGTAGGGAGCACAGTTCTTTTGTTCTGAGCTAGCTCACTGTACGTGCCCTATAGGAAACACAGTAGAGTGAAAGAATGCTGTTTTCTCTAAAACAGAGTGTTTTTCTTGCATGGCACACTAGGGTTCAATTAAACTTCCTAAACGGAGTTGAATCACGTTGAGATTCAAGTTCTAGCAGCAAGTGTTCATTCAGGCTAAGAACAGCACACTTGTGCTTTTCTGGCCATATACAGTGCAAATAGCATTCGCGTCTGTTCCCAGCCAGTACAGTGTATTGGACTGAAGAGAAGCTCCTGTTTTACTCAGTTTCCAATACTGAGTTGAACTAGATATGCCCCGTTTGTGTAGGAAGCACAGTTCTTTTGTTCTGAGCTAGCTCACTGTACGTGCCCTATAGGAAACACAGTAGAGTGAAAGCATGCTGTTTTCTCTAAAACAGAGTGTTTTTCTTGCATGGCACACTAGGGTTCAGTTAAACTTCCTAAACGGAGTTGAATCACGTTGAGATTCAAGTTCTAGCAGCAAGTGTTCATTCTGGCTAAGAACAGCACACTTGTGCTTTTCTTGCCATATACAGTGCAAATAGCGTTCGCGTCTGTTCCTAGCCAGTACAGTGTATTGGACTGAAGAGAAGCTCCTGTTTTACTCAGTTTCCAATACTGAGTTGAACTAGATATGCCCCGTTTGTGTAGGGAGCACAGTTCTTTTGTTCTGAGCTAGCTCACTGTACGTGCCCTATAGGAAACACAGTAGAGTGAAAGAATGCTGTTTTCTCTAAAACAGAGTGTTTTTCTTGCATGGCACACTAGGGTTCAATTAAACTTCCTAAACGGAGTTGAATCACATTGAGATTCAAGTTCTAGCAGCAAGTGTTCATTCTGGCTAAGAACAGCACACTTGTGCTTTTCTCGCCATATACAGTGCAAATAGCGTTCGCGTCTGTTCCCAGCCAGTACAGTGTATTGGACTGAAGAGAAGCTCCTGTTTTACTCAGTTTCCAATACTGAGTTGAACTAGATATGCCCCGTTTTTGTAGGGAGCACAGTTCTTTTGTTCTGAGCTAGCTCACTGTACGTGCCCTATAGGAAACACAGTAGAGTGAAAGAATGCTGTTTTCTCTAAAACAGAGTGTTTTTCTTGCATGGCACACTAGGGTTCAATTAAACTTCCTAAACGGAGTTGAATCACGTTGAGATTCAAGTTCTAGCAGCAAGTGTTCATTCAGGCTAAGAACAGCACACTTGTGCTTTTCTGGCCATATACAGTGCAAATAGCATTCGCGTCTGTTCCCAGCCAGTACAGTGTATTGGACTGAAGAGAAGCTCCTGTTTTACTCAGTTTCCAATACTGAGTTGAACTAGATATGCCCCGTTTGTGTAGGAAGCACAGTTCTTTTGTTCTGAGCTAGCTCACTGTACGTGCCCTATAGGAAACACAGTAGAGTGAAAGCATGCTGTTTTCTCTAAAACAGAGTGTTTTTCTTGCATGGCACACTAGGGTTCAATTAAACTTCCTAAACGGAGTTGAATCACGTTGAGATTCAAGTTCTAGCAGCAAGTGTTCATTCTGGCTAAGAACAGCACACTTGTGCTTTTCTTGCCATATACAGTGCAAATAGCGTTCGCGTCTGTTCCTAGCCAGTACAGTGTATTGGACTGAAGAGAAGCTCCTGTTTTACTCAGTTTCCAATACTGAGTTGAACTAGATATGCCCCGTTTGTGTAGGGAGCACAGTTCTTTTGTTCTGAGCTAGCTCACTGTACGTGCCCTATAGGAAACACAGTAGAGTGAAAGAATGCTGTTTTCTCTAAAACAGAGTGTTTTTCTTGCATGGCACACTAGGGTTCAATTAAACTTCCTAAACGGAGTTGAATCACGTTGAGATTCAAGTTCTAGCAGCAAGTGTTCATTCAGGCTTAGAACAGCACACTTGTGCTTTTCTGGCCATATACAGTGCAAATAGCATTCGCGTCTGTTCCCAGCCAGTACAGTGTATTGGACTGAAGAGAAGCTCCTGTTTTACTCAGTTTCCAATACTGAGTTGAACTAGATATGCCCCGTTTGTGTAGGAAGCACAGTTCTTTTGTTCTGAGCTAGCTCACTGTACGTGCCCTATAGGAAACACAGTAGAGTGAAAGCATGCTGTTTTCTCTAAAACAGAGTGTTTTTCTTGCATGGCACACTAGGGTTCAATTAAACTTCCTAAACGGAGTTGAATCACGTTGAGATTCAAGTTCTAGCAGCAAGTGTTCATTCTGGCTAAGAACAGCACACTTGTGCTTTTCTTGCCATATACAGTGCAAATAGCATTCGCGTCTGTTCCCAGCCAGTACAGTGTATTGGACTGAAGAGAAGCTCCTGTTTTACTCAGTTTCCAATACTGAGTTGAACTAGATATGCCCCGTTTGTGTAGGAAGCACAGTTCTTTTGTTCTGAGCTAGCTCACTGTACATGCCCTATAGGAAACACAGTAGAGTGAAAGAATGCTGTTTTCTCTAAAACAGAGTGTTTTTCTTGCATGGCACACTAGGGTTCAATTAAACTTCCTAAACGGAGTTGAATCACGTTGAGATTCAAGTTCTAGCAGCAAGTGTTCATTCAGGCTAAGAACAGCACACTTGTGCTTTTCTGGCCATATACAGTGCAAATAGCATTCGCGTCTGTTCCCAGCCAGTACAGTGTATTGGACTGAAGAGAAGCTCCTGTTTTACTCAGTTTCCAATACTGAGTTGAACTAGATATGCCCCGATTGTGTAGGAAGCACAGTTCTTTTGTTCTGAGCTAGCTCACTGTACGTGCCCTATAGGAAACACAGTAGAGTGAAAGAATGCTGTTTTCTCTAAAACAGAGTGTTTTTCTTGCATGGCACACTAGGGTTCAATTAAACTTCCTAAACGGAGTTGAATCACGTTGAGATTCAAGTTCTAGCAGCAAGTGTTCATTCTGGCTAAGAACAGCACACTTGTGCTTTTCTCGCCATATACAGTGCAAATAGCGTTCGCGTCGGTTCCCAGCCAGTACAGTGTATTGGACTGAAGAGAAGCTCCTGTTTTACTCAGTTTCCAATACTGAGTTGAACTAGATATGCCCCGTTTGTGTAGGAAGCACATTTCTTTTGTTCTGAGCTAGCTCACTGTACGTGCCCTATAGGAAACACAGTAGAGTGAAAGAATGCTGTTTTCTCTAAAACAGAGTGTTTTTCTTGCATGGCACACTAGGGTTCAATTAAACTTCCTAAACGGAGTTGAATCACGTTGAGATTCAAGTTCTAGCAGCAAGTGTTCATTCAGGCTAAGAACAGCACACTTGTGCTTTTCTGGCCATATACAGTGCAAATAGCATTCGCGTCTGTTCCCAGCCAGTACAGTGTATTGGACTGAAGAGAAGCTCCTGTTTTACTCAGTTTCCAATACTGAGTTGAACTAGATATGCCCCGTTTGTGTAGGGAGCACAGTTCTTTTGTTCTGAGCTAGCTCACTGTACGTGCCCTATAGGAAACACAGTAGAGTGAAAGAATGCTGTTTTCTCTAAAACAGAGTGTTTTTCTTGCATGGCACACTAGGGTTCAATTAAACTTCCTAAACGGAGTTGAATCACGTTGAGATTCAAGTTCTAGCAGCAAGTGTTCATTCAGGCTAAGAACAGCACACTTGTGCTTTTCTGGCCATATACAGTGCAAATAGCATTCGCGTCTGTTCCCAGCCAGTACAGTGTATTGGACTGAAGAGAAGCTCCTGTTTTACTCAGTTTCCAATACTGAGTTGAACTAGATATGCCCCGTTTGTGTAGGGAGCACAGTTCTTTTGTTCTGAGCTAGCTCACTGTACGTGCCCTATAGGAAACACAGTAGAGTGAAAGAATGCTGTTTTCTCTAAAACAGAGTGTTTTTCTTGCATGGCACACTAGGGTTCAATTAAACTTCCTAAACGGAGTTGAATCACGTTGAGATTCAAGTTCTAGCAGCAAGTGTTCATTCAGGCTAAGAACAGCACACTTGTGCTTTTCTGGCCATATACAGTGCAAATAGCATTCGCGTCTGTTCCCAGCCAGTACAGTGTATTGGACTGAAGAGAAGCTCCTGTTTTACTCAGTTTCCAATACTAAGTTGAACTAGATATGCCCCGTTTGTGTAGGAAGCACAGTTCTTTTGTTCTGAGCTAGCTCACTGTACGTGCCCTATAGGAAACACAGTAGAGTGAAAGCATGCTGTTTTCTCTAAAACAGAGTGTTTTTCTTGCATGGCACACTAGGGTTCAATTAAACTTCCTAAACGGAGTTGAATCACGTTGAGATTCAAGTTCTAGCAGCAAGTGTTCATTCTGGCTAAGAACAGCACACTTGTGCTTTTCTTGCCATATACAGTGCAAATAGCGTTCGCGTCTGTTCCTAGCCAGTACAGTGTATTGGACTGAAGAGAAGCTCCTGTTTTACTCAGTTTCCAATACTGAGTTGAACTAGATATGCCCCGTTTGTGTAGGGAGCACAGTTCTTTTGTTCTGAGCTAGCTCACTGTACGTGCCCTATAGGAAACACAGTAGAGTGAAAGAATGCTGTTTTCTCTAAAACAGAGTGTTTTTCTTGCATGGCACACTAGGGTTCAATTAAACTTCCTAAACGGAGTTGAATCACGTTTAGATTCAAGTTCTAGCAGCAAGTGTTCATTCAGGCTTAGAACAGCACACTTGTGCTTTTCTGGCCATATACAGTGCAAATAGCATTCGCGTCTGTTCCCAGCCAGTACAGTGTATTGGACTGAAGAGAAGCTCCTGTTTTACTCAGTTTCCAATACTGAGTTGAACTAGATATGCCCCGTTTGTGTAGGAAGCACAGTTCTTTTGTTCTGAGCTAGCTCACTGTACGTGCCCTATAGGAAACACAGTAGAGTGAAAGCATGCTGTTTTCTCTAAAACAGAGTGTTTTTCTTGCATGGCACACTAGGGTTCAATTAAACTTCCTAAACGGAGTTGAATCACGTTGAGATTCAAGTTCTAGCAGCAAGTGTTCATTCTGGCTAAGAACAGCACACTTGTGCTTTTCTTGCCATATACAGTGCAAACAGCATTCGCGTCTGTTCCCAGCCAGTACAGTGTATTGGACTGAAGAGAAGCTCCTGTTTTACTCAGTTTCCAATACTGAGTTGAACTAGATATGCCCCGTTTGTGTAGGAAGCACAGTTCTTTTGTTCTGAGCTAGCTCACTGTACATGCCCTATAGGAAACACAGTAGAGTGAAAGAATGCTGTTTTCTCTAAAACAGAGTGTTTTTCTTGCATGGCACACTAGGGTTCAATTAAACTTCCTAAACGGAGTTGAATCACGTTGAGATTCAAGTTCTAGCAGCAAGTGTTCATTCAGGCTAAGAACAGCACACTTGTGCTTTTCTGGCCATATACAGTGCAAATAGCATTCGCGTCTGTTCCCAGCCAGTACAGTGTATTGGACTGAAGAGAAGCTCCTGTTTTACTCAGTTTCCAATACTGAGTTGAACTAGATATGCCCCGATTGTGTAGGAAGCACAGTTCTTTTGTTCTGAGCTAGCTCACTGTACGTGCCCTATAGGAAACACAGTAGAGTGAAAGAATGCTGTTTTCTCTAAAACAGAGTGTTTTTCTTGCATGGCACACTAGGGTTCAATTAAACTTCCTAAACGGAGTTGAATCACGTTGAGATTCAAGTTCTAGCAGCAAGTGTTCATTCTGGCTAAGAACAGCACACTTGTGCTTTGCTCGCCATATACAGTGCAAATAGCGTTCGCGTCTGTTCCCAGCCAGTACAGTGTATTGGACTGAAGAGAAGCTCCTGTTTTACTCAGTTTCCAATACTGAGTTGAACTAGATATGCCCCGTTTGTGTAGGAAGCACAGTTCTTTTGTTCTGAGCTAGCTCACTGTACGTGCCCTATAGGAAACACAGTAGAGTGAAAGAATGCTGTTTTCTCTAAAACAGAGTGTTTTTCTTGCATGGCACACTAGGGTTCAATTAAACTTCCTAAACGGAGTTGAATCACGTTGAGATTCAAGTTCTAGCAGCAAGTGTTCATTCAGGCTAAGAACAGCACACTTGTGCTTTTCTGGCCATATACAGTGCAAATAGCATTCGCGTCTGTTCCCAGCCAGTACAGTGTATTGGACTGAAGAGAAGCTCCTGTTTTACTCAGTTTCCAATACTGAGTTGAACTAGATATGCCCCGTTTGTGTAGGAAGCACAGTTCTTTTGTTCTGAGCTAGCTCACTGTACGTGCCCTATAGGAAACACAGTAGAGTGAAAGAACGCTGTTTTCTCTAAAACAGAGTGTTTTTCTTGCATGGCACACTAGGGTTCAATTAAACTTCCTAAACGGAGTTGAATCACGTTGAGATTCAAGTTCTAGCAGCAAGTGTTCATTCAGGCTAAGAACAGCACACTTGTGCTTTTCTGGCCATATACAGTGCAAATAGCATTCGCGTCTGTTCCCAGCCAGTACAGTGTATTGGACTTAAGAGAAGCTCCTGTTTTACTCAGTTTCCAATACTGAGTTGAACTAGATATGCCCCGTTTGTGTAGGGAGCACAGTTCTTTTGTTCTGAGCTAGCTCACTGTACGTGCCCTATAGGAAACACAGTAGAGTGAAAGAATGCTGTTTTCTCTAAAACAGAGTGTTTTTCTTGCATGGCACACTAGGGTTCAATTAAACTTCCTAAACGGAGTTGAATCACGTTGAGATTCAAGTTCTAGCAGCAAGTGTTCATTCAGGCTAAGAACAGCACACTTGTGCTTTTCTGGCCATATACAGTGCAAATAGCATTCGCGTCTGTTCCCAGCCAGTACAGTGTATTGGACTGAAGAGAAGCTCCTGTTTTACTCAGTTTCCAATACTGAGTTGAACTAGATATGCCCCGATTGTGTAGGAAGCACAGTTCTTTTGTTCTGAGCTAGCTCACTGTACGTGCCCTATAGGAAACACAGTAGAGTGAAAGAATGCTGTTTTCTCTAAAACAGAGTGTTTTTCTTGCATGGCACACTAGGGTTCAATTAAACTTCCTAAACGGAGTTGAATCACGTTGAGATTCAAGTTCTAGCAGCAAGTGTTCATTCTGGCTAAGAACAGCACACTTGTGCTTTTCTTGCCATATACAGTGCAAATAGCGTTCGCGTCTGTTCCTAGCCAGTACAGTGTATTGGACTGAAGAGAAGCTCCTGTTTTACTCAGTTTCCAATACTGAGTTGAACTAGATATGCCCCGTTTGTGTAGGGAGCACAGTTCTTTTGTTCTGAGCTAGCTCACTGTACGTGCCCTATAGGAAACACAGTAGAGTGAAAGAATGCTGTTTTCTCTAAAACAGAGTGTTTTTCTTGCATGGCACACTAGGGTTCAATTAAACTTCCTAAACGGAGTTGAATCACGTTGAGATTCAAGTTCTAGCAGCAAGTGTTCATTCAGGCTTAGAACAGCACACTTGTGCTTTTCTGGCCATATACAGTGCAAATAGCATTCGCGTCTGTTCCCAGCCAGTACAGTGTATTGGACTGAAGAGAAGCTCCTGTTTTACTCAGTTTCCAATACTGAGTTGAACTAGATATGCCCCGTTTGTGTAGGAAGCACAGTTCTTTTGTTCTGAGCTAGCTCACTGTACGTGCCCTATAGGAAACACAGTAGAGTGAAAGCATGCTGTTTTCTCTAAAACAGAGTGTTTTTCTTGCATGGCACACTAGGGTTCAATTAAACTTCCTAAACGGAGTTGAATCACGTTGAGATTCAAGTTCTAGCAGCAAGTGTTCATTCTGGCTAAGAACAGCACACTTGTGCTTTTCTTGCCATATACAGTGCAAATAGCATTCGCGTCTGTTCCCAGCCAGTACAGTGTATTGGACTGAAGAGAAGCTCCTGTTTTACTCAGTTTCCAATACTGAGTTGAACTAGATATGCCCCGTTTGTGTAGGAAGCACAGTTCTTTTGTTCTGAGCTAGCTCACTGTACATGCCCTATAGGAAACACAGTAGAGTGAAAGAATGCTGTTTTCTCTAAAACAGAGTGTTTTTCTTGCATGGCACACTAGGGTTCAATTAAACTTCCTAAACGGAGTTGAATCACGTTGAGATTCAAGTTCTAGCAGCAAGTGTTCATTCAGGCTAAGAACAGCACACTTGTTCTTTTCTGGCCATATACAGTGCAAATAGCATTCGCGTCTGTTCCCAGCCAGTACAGTGTATTGGACTGAAGAGAAGCTCCTGTTTTACTCAGTTTCCAATACTGAGTTGAACTAGATATGCCCCGATTGTGTAGGAAGCACAGTTCTTTTGTTCTGAGCTAGCTCACTGTACGTGCCCTATAGGAAACACAGTAGAGTGAAAGAATGCTGTTTTCTCTAAAACAGAGTGTTTTTCTTGCATGGCACACTAGGGTTCAATTAAACTTCCTAAACGGAGTTGAATCACGTTGAGATTCAAGTTCTAGCAGCAAGTGTTCATTCTGGCTAAGAACAGCACACTTGTGCTTTTCTCGCCATATACAGTGCAAATAGCGTTCGCGTCTGTTCCCAGCCAGTACAGTGTATTGGACTGAAGAGAAGCTCCTGTTTTACTCAGTTTCCAATACTGAGTTGAACTAGATATGCCCCGTTTGTGTAGGAAGCACAGTTCTTTTGTTCTGAGCTAGCTCACTGTACGTGCCCTATAGGAAACACAGTAGAGTGAAAGAATGCTGTTTTCTCTAAAACAGAGTGTTTTTCTTGCATGGCACACTAGGGTTCAATTAAACTTCCTAAACGGAGTTGAATCACGTTGAGATTCAAGTTCTAGCAGCAAGTGTTCATTCAGGCTAAGAACAGCACACTTGTGCTTTTCTGGCCATATACAGTGCAAATAGCATTCGCGTCTGTTCCCAGCCAGTACAGTGTATTGGACTGAAGAGAAGCTCCTGTTTTACTCAGTTTCCAATACTGAGTTGAACTAGATATGCCCCGTTTGTGTAGGAAGCACAGTTCTTTTGTTCTGAGCTAGCTCACTGTACGTGCCCTATAGGAAACACAGTAGAGTGAAAGAATGCTGTTTTCTCTAAAACAGAGTGTTTTTCTTGCATGGCACACTAGGGTTCAATTAAACTTCCTAAACGGAGTTGAATCACGTTGAGATTCAAGTTCTAGCAGCAAGTGTTCATTCAGGCTAAGAACAGCACACTTGTGCTTTTCTGGCCATATACAGTGCAAATAGCGTTCGCGTCTGTTCCCAGCCAGTACAGTGTATTGGACTTAAGAGAAGCTCCTGTTTTACTCAGTTTCCAATACTGAGTTGAACTAGATATGCCCCGTTTGTGTAGGGAGCACAGTTCTTTTGTTCTGAGCTAGCTCACTGTACGTGCCCTATAGGAAACACAGTAGAGTGAAAGAATGCTGTTTTCTCTAAAACAGAGTGTTTTTCTTGCATGGCACACTAGGGTTCAATTAAACTTCCTAAACGGAGTTGAATCACGTTGAGATTCAAGTTCTAGCAGCAAGTGTTCATTCAGGCTAAGAACAGCACACTTGTGCTTTTCTGGCCATATACAGTGCAAATAGCATTTGCGTCTGTTCCCAGCCAGTACAGTGTATTGGACTGAAGAGAAGCTCCTGTTTTACTCAGTTTCCAATACTGAGTTGAACTAGATATGCCCCGTTTGTGTAGGAAGCACAGTTCTTTTGTTCTGAGCTAGCTCACTGTACGTGCCCTATAGGAAACACAGTAGAGTGAAAGAATGCTGTTTTCTCTAAAACAGAGTGTTTTTCTTGCATGGCACACTAGGGTTCAATTAAACTTCCTAAACGGAGTTGAATCACGTTGAGATTCAAGTTCTAGCAGCAAGTGTTCATTCAGGCTAAGAACAGCACACTTGTTCTTTTCTGGCCATATACAGTGCAAATAGCATTCGCGTCTGTTCCCAGCCAGTACAGTGTATTGGACTGAAGAGAAGCTCCTGTTTTACTCAGTTTCCAATACTGAGTTGAACTAGATATGCCCCGATTGTGTAGTTTCCCTAAAACAGAGTGTTTTTCTTGCATGGCACACTAGGGTTCAATTAAACTTCCTAAACGGAGTTGAATCACGTTGAGATTCAAGTTCTAGCAGCAAGTGTTCATTCTGGCTAAGAACAACACACTTGTGCTTTTCTCGCCATATACAGTGCAAATAGCGTTCGCGTCTGTTCCCAGCCAGTACAGTGTATTGGACTGAAGAGAAGCTCCTGTTTTACTCAGTTTCCAATACTGAGTTGAACTAGATATGCCCCGTTTTTGTAGGGAGCACAGTTCTTTTGTTCTGAGCTAGCTCACTGTACGTGCCCTATAGGAAACACAGTAGAGTGAAAGCATGCTGTTTTCTCTAAAACAGAGTGTTTTTCTTGCATGGCACACTAGGGTTCAATTAAACTTCCTAAACGGAGTTGAATCACGTTGAGATTCAAGTTCTAGCAGCAAGTGTTCATTCTGGCTAAGAACAGCACACTTGTGCTTTTCTTGCCATATACAGTGCAAATAGCGTTCGCGTCTGTTCCCAGCCAGTACACTGTATTGGACTGAAGAGAAGCTCCTGTTTTACTCAGTTTCCAATACTGAGTTGAACTAGATATGCCCCGTTTGTGTAGGGAGCACAGTTCTTTTGTTCTGAGCTAGCTCACTGTACGTGCCCTATAGGAAACACAGTAGAGTGAAAGAATGCTGTTTTCTCTAAAACAGAGTGTTTTTCTTGCATGGCACACTAGGGTTCAATTAAACTTCCTAAACGGAGTTGAATCACGTTGAGATTCAAGTTCTAGCAGCAAGTGTTCATTCAGGCTAAGAACAGCACACTTGTGCTTTTCTGGCCATATACAGTGCAAATAGCATTCGCGTCTGTTCCCAGCCAGTACAGTGTATTGGACTGAAGAGAAGCTCCTGTTTTACTCAGTTTCCAATACTGAGTTGAACTAGATATGCCCCGTTTGTGTAGGAAGCACAGTTCTTTTGTTCTGAGCTAGCTCACTGTACGTGCCCTATAGGAAACACAGTGGAGTGAAAGAATGCTATTTTCTCTAAAACAGAGTGTTTTTCTTGCATGGCACACTAGGGTTCAATTAAACTTCCTAAACGGAGTTGAATCACGTTGAGATTCAAGGTCTAGCAGCAAGTGTTCATTCAGGCTTAGAACAGCACACTTGTGCTTTTCTGGCCATATACAGTGCAAATATCATTCGCGTCTGTTCCCAGCCAGTACAGTGTATTGGACTGAAGAGAAGCTCCTGTTTTACTCAGTTTCCAATACTGAGTTGAACTAGATATGCCCCGTTTGTGTAGGAAGCACAGTTCTTTTGTTCTGAGCTAGCTCACTGTACGTGCCCTATAGGAAACACAGTAGAGTGAAAGAATGCTGTTTTCTCTAAAACAGAGTGTTTTTCTTGCATGGCACACTAGGGTTCAATTAAACTTCCTAAACGGAGTTGAATCACGTTGAGATTCAAGTTCTAGCAGCAAGTGTTCATTCAGGCTAAGAACAGCACACTTGTGCTTTTCTGGCCATATACAGTGCAAATAGCATTCGCGTCTGTTCCCAGCCAGTACAGTGTATTGGACTGAAGAGAAGCTCCTGTTTTACTCAGTTTCCAATACTGAGTTGAACTAGATATGCCCCGTTTGTGTAGGAAGCACAGTTCTTTTGTTCTGAGCTAGCTCACTGTACGTGCCCTATAGGAAACACAGTGGAGTGAAAGAATGCTATTTTCTCTAAAACAGAGTGTTTTTCTTGCATGGCACACTAGGGTTCAATTAAACTTCCTAAACGGAGTTGAATCACGTTGAGATTCAAGGTCTAGCAGCAAGTGTTCATTCAGGCTTAGAACAGCACACTTGTGCTTTTCTGGCCATATACAGTGCAAATATCATTCGCGTCTGTTCCCAGCCAGTACAGTGTATTGGACTGAAGAGAAGCTCCTGTTTTACTCAGTTTCCAATACTGAGTTGAACTAGATATGCCCCGTTTGTGTAGGAAGCACAGTTCTTTTGTTCTGAGCTAGCTCACTGTACGTGCCCTATAGGAAACACAGTAGAGTGAAAGAATGCTGTTTTCTCTAAAACAGAGTGTTTTTCTTGCATGGCACACTAGGGTTCAATTAAACTTCCTAAACGGAGTTGAATCACGTTGAGATTCAAGTTCTAGCAGCAAGTGTTCATTCAGGCTAAGAACAGCACACTTGTTCTTTTCTGGCCATATACAGTGCAAATAGCATTCGCGTCTGTTCCCAGCCAGTACAGTGTATTGGACTGAAGAGAAGCTCCTGTTTTACTCAGTTTCCAATACTGAGTTGAACTAGATATGCCCCGATTGTGTAGGAAGCACAGTTCTTTTGTTCTGAGCTAGCTCACTGTACGTGCCCTATAGGAAACACAGTAGAGTGAAAGAATGCTGTTTTCTCTAAAACAGAGTGTTTTTCTTGCATGGCACACTAGGGTTCAATTAAACTTCCTAAACGGAGTTGAATCACGTTGAGATTCAAGTTCTAGCAGCAAGTGTTCATTCAAGCTAAGAACAGCACACTTGTGCTTTTCTGGCCATATACAGTGCAAATAGCATTCGCGTCTGTTCCCAGCCAGTACAGTGTATTGGACTGAAGAGAAGCTCCTGTTTTACTCAGTTTCCAATACTGAGTTGAACTAGATATGCCCCGTTTGTGTAGGAAGCACAGTTCTTTTGTTCTGAGCTAGCTCACTGTACGTGCCCTATAGGAAACACAGTAGAGTGAAAGAATGCTGTTTTCTCTAAAACAGAGTGTTTTTCTTGCATGGCACACTAGGGTTCAATTAAACTTCCTAAACGGAGTTGAATCACGTTGAGATTCAAGTTCTAGCAGCAAGTGTTCATTCAGGCTAAGAACAGCACACTTGTGCTTTTCTGGCCATATACAGTGCAAATAGCGTTCGCGTCTGTTCCCAGCCAGTACAGTGTATTGGACTGAAGAGAAGCTCCTGTTTTACTCAGTTTCCAATACTGAGTTGAACTAGATATGCCCCGTTTGTGTAGGAAGCACAGTTCTTTTGTTCTGAGCTAGCTCACTTTACGTGCCCTATAGGAAACACAGTAGAGTGAAAGAATGCTGTTTTCTCTAAAACAGAGTGTTTTTCTTGCATGGCACACTAGGGTTCAATTAAACTTCCTAAACGGAGTTGAATCACGTTGAGATTCAAGTTCTAGCAGCAAGTGTTCATTCAGGCTAAGAACAGCACACTTGTGCTTTTCTGGCCATATACAGTGCAAATAGCATTCGCGTCTGTTCCCAGCCAGTACAGTGTATTGGACTGAAGAGAAGCTCCTGTTTTACTCAGTTTCCAATACTGAGTTGAACTAGATATGCCCCGTTTGTGTAGGGAGCACAGTTCTTTTGTTCTGAGCTAGCTCACTGTACGTGCCCTATAGGAAACACAGTAGAGTGAAAGCATGCTGTTTTCTCTAAAACAGAGTGTTTTTCTTGCATGGCACACTAGGGTTCAATTAAACTTCCTAAACGGAGTTGAATCACGTTGAGATTCAAGTTCTAGCAGCAAGTGTTCATTCTGGCTAAGAACAGCACACTTGTGCTTTTCTTGCCATATACAGTGCAAATAGCGTTCGCGTCTGTTCCCAGCCAGTACAGTGTATTGGACTGAAGAGAAGCTCCTGTTTTACTCAGTTTCCAATACTGAGTTGAACTAGATATGCCCCGTTTGTGTAGGGAGCACAGTTCTTTTGTTCTGAGCTAGCTCACTGTACGTGCCCTATAGGAAACACAGTAGAGTGAAAGAATGCTGTTTTCTCTAAAACAGAGTGTTTTTCTTGCATGGCACACTAGGGTTCAATTAAACTTCCTAAACGGAGTTGAATCACGTTGAGATTCAAGTTCTAGCAGCAAGTGTTCATTCAGGCTAAGAACAGCACACTTGTGCTTTTCTGGCCATATACAGTGCAAATAGCATTCGCGTCTGTTCCCAGCCAGTACAGTGTATTGGACTGAAGAGAAGCTCCTGTTTTACTCAGTTTCCAATACTGAGTTGAACTAGATATGCCCCGTTTGTGTAGGAAGCACAGTTCTTTTGTTCTGAGCTAGCTCACTGTACGTGCCCTATAGGAAACACAGTAGAGTGAAAGAATGCTATTTTCTCTAAAACAGAGTGTTTTTCTTGCATGGCACACTAGGGTTCAATTAAACTTCCTAAACGGAGTTGAATCACGTTGAGATTCAAGTTCTAGCAGCAAGTGTTCATTCAGGCTTAGAACAGCACACTTGTGCTTTTCTGGCCATATACAGTGCAAATAGCATTCGCGTCTGTTCCCAGCCAGTACAGTGTATTGGACTGAAGAGAAGCTCCTGTTTTACTCAGTTTCCAATACTGAGTTGAACTAGATATGCCCCGTTTGTGTAGGAAGCACAGTTCTTTTGTTCTGAGCTAGCTCACTGTACGTGCCCTATAGGAAACACAGTAGAGTGAAAGAATGCTGTTTTCTCTAAAACAGAGTGTTTTTCTTGCATGGCACACTAGGGTTCAATTAAACTTCCTAAACAGAGTTGAATCACGTTGAGATTCAAGTTCTAGCAGCAAGTGTTCATTCAGGCTAAGAACAGCACACTTGTTCTTTTCTGGCCATATACAGTGCAAATAGCGTTCGCGTCTGTTCCCAGCCAGTACAGTGTATTGGACTGAAGAGAAGCTCCTGTTTTACTCAGTTTCCAATACTGAGTTGAACTAGATATGCCCCGATTGTGTAGGAAGCACAGTTCTTTTGTTCTGAGCTAGCTCACTGTACGTGCCCTATAGGAAACACAGTAGAGTGAAAGAATGCTGTTTTCTCTAAAACAGAGTGTTTTTCTTGCATGGCACACTAGGGTTCAATTAAACTTCCTAAACGGAGTTGAATCACGTTGAGATTCAAGTTCTAGCAGCAAGTGTTCATTCTGGCTAAGAACAGCACACTTGTGCTTTTCTGGCCATATACAGTGCAAATAGCGTTCGCGTCTGTTCCCAGCCAGTACAGTGTATTGGACTGAAGAGAAGCTCCTGTTTTACTCAGTTTCCAATACTGAGTTGAACTAGATATGCCCCGTTTGTGTAGGAAGCACAGTTCTTTTGTTCTGAGCTAGCTCACTGTACGTGCCCTATAGGAAACACAGTAGAGTGAAAGAATGCTGTTTTCTCTAAAACAGAGTGTTTTTCTTGCATGGCACACTAGGGTTCAATTAAACTTCCTAAACGGAGTTGAATCACGTTGAGATTCAAGTTCTAGCAGCAAGTGTTCATTCAGGCTAAGAACAGCACACTTGTGCTTTTCTGGCCATATACAGTGCAAATAGCATTCGCGTCTGTTCCCAGCCAGTACAGTGTATTGGACTGAAGAGAAGCTCCTGTTTTACTCAGTTTCCAATACTGAGTTGAACTAGATATGCCCCGTTTGTGTAGGAAGCACAGTTCTTTTGTTCTGAGCTAGCTCACTGTACGTGCCCTATAGGAAACACAGTAGAGTGAAAGAATGCTGTTTTCTCTAAAACAGAGTGTTTTTCTTGCATGGCACACTAGGGTTCAATTAAACTTCCTAAACGGAGTTGAATCACGTTGAGATTCAAGTTCTAGCAGCAAGTGTTCATTCAGGCTAAGAACAGCACACTTGTGCTTTTCTGGCCATATACAGTGCAAATAGCGTTCGCGTCTGTTCCCAGCCAGTACAGTGTATTGGACTGAAGAGAAGCTCCTGTTTTACTCAGTTTCCAATACTGAGTTGAACTAGATATGCCCCGTTTGTGTAGGAAGCACAGTTCTTTTGTTCTGAGCTAGCTCACTGTACGTGCCCTATAGGAAACACAGTAGAGTGAAAGAATGCTGTTTTCTCTAAAACAGAGTGTTTTTCTTGCATGGCACACTAGGGTTGAGTTGAACTAGATATGCCCCGATTGTGTAGGAAGCACAGTTCTTTTGTTCTGAGCTAGCTCACTGTACGTGCCCTATAAGAAACACAGTAGAGTGAAAGAATGCTGTTTTCTCTAAAACAGAGTGTTTTTCTTGCATGGCACACTAGGGTTCAATTAAACTTCCTAAACGGAGTTGAATCACGTTGAGATTCAAGTTCTAGCAGCAAGTGTTCATTCTGGCTAAGAACAACACACTTGTGCTTTTCTCGCCATATACAGTGCAAATAGCGTTCGCGTCTGTTCCTAGCCAGTACAGTGTATTGGACTGAAGAGAAGCTCCTGTTTTACTCAGTTTCCAATACTGAGTTGAACTAGATATGCCCCGTTTTTGTAGGGAGCACAGTTCTTTTGTTCTGAGCTAGCTCACTGTACGTGCCCTATAGGAAACACAGTAGAGTGAAAGAATGCTGTTTTCTCTAAAACAGAGTGTTTTTCTTGCATGGCACACTAGGGTTCAATTAAACTTCCTAAACGGAGTTGAATCACGTTGAGATTCAAGTTCTAGCAGCAAGTGTTCATTCAGGCTAAGAACAGCACACTTGTGCTTTTCTGGCCATATACTGTGCAAATAGCATTCGCGTCTGTTCCCAGCCAGTACAGTGTATTGGACTGAAGAGAAGCTCCTGTTTTACTCAGTTTCCAATACTGAGTTGAACTAGATATGCCCCGTTTGTGTAGGGAGCACAGTTCTTTTGTTCTGAGCTAGCTCACTGTACGTGCCCTATAGGAAACACAGTAGAGTGAAAGCATGCTGTTTTCTCTAAAACAGAGTGTTTTTCTTGCATGGCACACTAGGGTTCAATTAAACTTCCTAAACGGAGTTGAATCACGTTGAGATTCAAGTTCTAGCAGCAAGTGTTCATTCTGGCTAAGAACAGCACACTTGTGCTTTTCTTGCCATATACAGTGCAAATAGCATTCGCGTCTGTTCCCAGCCAGTACAGTGTATTGGACTGAAGAGAAGCTCCTGTTTTACTCAGTTTCCAATACTGAGTTGAACTAGATATGCCCCGTTTGTGTAGGGAGCACAGTTCTTTTGTTCTGAGCTAGCTCACTGTACGTGCCCTATAGGAAACACAGTAGAGTGAAAGAATGCTGTTTTCTCTAAAACAGAGTGTTTTTCTTGCATGGCACACTAGGGTTCAATTAAACTTCCTAAACGGAGTTGAATCACGTTGAGATTCAAGTTCTAGCAGCAAGTGTTCATTCAGGCTAAGAACAGCACACTTGTGCTTTTCTGGCCATATACAGTGCAAATAGCATTCGCGTCTGTTCCCAGCCAGTACAGTGTATTGGACTGAAGAGAAGCTCCTGTTTTACTCAGTTTCCAATACTGAGTTGAACTAGATATGCCCCGTTTGTGTAGGAAGCACAGTTCTTTTGTTCTGAGCTAGCTCACTGTACGTGCCCTATAGGAAACACAGTAGAGTGAAAGAATGCTATTTTCTCTAAAACAGAGTGTTTTTCTTGCATGGCACACTAGGGTTCAATTAAACTTCCTAAACGGAGTTGAATCACGTTGAGATTCAAGTTCTAGCAGCAAGTGTTCATTCTGGCTAAGAACAGCACACTTGTGCTTTTCTTGCCATATACAGTGCAAATAGCGTTCGCGTCTGTTCCCAGCCAGTACAGTGTATTGGACTGAAGAGAAGCTCCTGTTTTACTCAGTTTCCAATACTGAGTTGAACTAGATATGCCCCGTTTGTGTAGGGAGCACAGTTCTTTTGTTCTGAGCTAGCTCACTGTACGTGCCCTATAGGAAACACAGTAGAGTGAAAGAATGCTGTTTTCTCTAAAACAGAGTGTTTTTCTTGCATGGCACACTAGGGTTCAATTAAACTTCCTAAACGGAGTTGAATCACGTTGAGATTCAAGTTCTAGCAGCAAGTGTTCATTCAGGCTAAGAACAGCACACTTGTGCTTTTCTGGCCATATACAGTGCAAATAGCATTCGCGTCTGTTCCCAGCCAGTACAGTGTATTGGACTGAAGAGAAGCTCCTGTTTTACTCAGTTTCCAATACTGAGTTGAACTAGATATGCCCCGTTTGTGTAGGAAGCACAGTTCTTTTGTTCTGAGCTAGCTCACTGTACGTGCCCTATAGGAAACACAGTAGAGTGAAAGAATGCTGTTTTCTCTAAAACAGAGTGTTTTTCTTGCATGGCACACTAGGGTTCAATTAAACTTCCTAAACGGAGTTGAATCACGTTGAGATTCAAGTTCTAGCAGCAAGTGTTCATTCTGGCTAAGAACAGCACACTTGTGCTTTTCTCGCCATATACAGTGCAAATAGCGTTCGAGTCTGTTCCCAGCCAGTACAGTGTATTGGACTGAAGAGAAGCTCCTGTTTTACTCAGTTTCCAATACTGAGTTGAACTAGATATGCCCCGTTTGTGTAGGGAGCACAGTTCTTTTGTTCTGATCTAGCTCACTGTACGTGCCCTATAGGAAACACAGTAGAGTGAAAGAATGCTGTTTTCTCTAAAACAGAGTGTTTTTCTTGCATGGCACACTAGGGTTCAATTAAACTTCCTAAACGGAGTTGAATCACGTTGAGATTCAAGTTCTAGCAGCAAGTGTTCATTCTGGCTAAGAACAGCACACTTGTGCTTTTCTCGCCATATACAGTGCAAATAGCGTTCGCGTCTGTTCCCAGCCAGTACAGTGTATTGGACTGAAGAGAAGCTCCTGTTTTACTCAGTTTCCAATACTGAGTTGAACTAGATATGCCCCGTTTGTGTAGGGAGCACAGTTCTTTTGTTCTGAGCTAGCTCACTGTACGTGCCCTATAGGAAACACAGTAGAGTGAAAGAATGCTGTTTTCTCTAAAACAGAGTGTTTTTCTTGCATGGCACACTAGGGTTCAATTAAACTTCCTAAACGGAGTTGAATCACGTTGAGATTCAAGTTCTAGCAGCAAGTGTTCATTCAGGCTAAGAACAGCACACTTGTGCTTTTCTGGCCATATACAGTGCAAATAGCATTCGCGTCTGTTCCCAGCCAGTACAGTGTATTGGACTGAAGAGAAGCTCCTGTTTTACTCAGTTTCCAATACTGAGTTGAACTAGATATGCCCCGTTTGTGTAGGAAGCACAGTTCTTTTGTTCTGAGCTAGCTCACTGTACGTGCCCTATAGGAAACACAGTAGAGTGAAAGAATGCTGTTTTCTCTAAAACAGAGTGTTTTTCTTGCATGGCACACTAGGGTTCAATTAAACTTCCTAAACGGAGTTGAATCACGTTGAGATTCAAGTTCTAGCAGCAAGTGTTCATTCAGGCTAAGAACAGCACACTTGTGCTTTTCTGGCCATATACAGTGCAAATAGCATTCGCGTCTGTTCCCAGCTAGTACAGTGTATTGGACTGAAGAGAAGCTCCTGTTTTACTCAGTTTCCAATACTGAGTTGAACTAGATATGCCCCGTTTGTGTAGGAAGCACAGTTCTTTTGTTCTGAGCTAGCTCACTGTACGTGCCCTATAGGAAACACAGTAGAGTGAAAGAATGCTGTTTTCTCTAAAACAGAGTGTTTTTCTTGCATGGCACACTAGGGTTCAATTAAACTTCCTAAACGGAGTTGAATCACATTGAGATTCAAGTTCTAGCAGCAAGTGTTCATTCTGGCTAAGAACAGCACACTTGTGCTTTTCTCGCCGTATACAGTGCAAATAGCGTTCGCGTCTGTTCCCAGCCAGTACAGTGTATTGGACTGAAGAGAAGCTCCTGTTTTACTCAGTTTCCAATACTGAGTTGAACTAGATATGCCCCGTTTGTGTAGGGAGCACAGTTCTTTTGTTCTGAGCTAGCTCACTGTACGTGCCCTATAGGAAACACAGTAGAGTGAAAGAATGCTGTTTTCTCTAAAACGGAGTGTTTTTCTTGCATGGCACACTAGGGTTCAATTAAACTTCCTAAACGGAGTTGAATCACGTTGAGATTCAAGTTCTAGCAGCAAGTGTTCATTCAGGCTAAGAACAGCACACTTGGGCTTTTCTGGCCATATACAGTGCAAATAGCATTCGCGTCTGTTCCCAGCCAGTACAGTGTATTGGACTGAAGAGAAGCTCCTGTTTTACTCAGTTTCCAATACTGAGTTGAACTAGATATGCCCCGTTTGTGTAGGAAGCACAGTTCTTTTGTTCTGAGCTAGCTCACTGTACGTGCCCTATAGGAAACACAGTAGAGTGAAAGAATGCTGTTTTCTCTAAAACAGAGTGTTTTTCTTGCATGGCACACTAGGGTTCAATTAAACTTCCTAAACGGAGTTGAATCACGTTGAGATTCAAGTTCTAGCAGCAAGTGTTCATTCAGGCTAAGAACAGCACACTTGGGCTTTTCTGGCCATATACAGTGCAAATAGCATTCGCGTCTGTTCCCAGCCAGTACAGTGTATTGGACTGAAGAGAAGCTCCTGTTTTACTCAGTTTCCAATACTGAGTTGAACTAGATATGCCCCGATTGTGTAGGAAGCACAGTTCTTTTGTTCTGAGCTAGCTCACTGTACGTGCCCTATAGGAAACACAGTAGAGTGAAAGAATGCTGTTTTCTCTAAAGCAGAGTGTTTTTCTTGCATGGCACACTAGGGTTCAATTAAACTTCCTAAACGGAGTTGAATCACGTTGAGATTCAAGTTCTAGCAGCAAGTGTTCATTCAGGCTAAGAACAGCACACTTGTGCTTTTCTGGCCATATACAGTGCAAATAGCATTCGCGTCTGTTCCCAGCCAGTACAGTGTATTGGACTGAAGAGAAGCTCCTGTTTTACTCAGTTTCCAATACTGAGTTGAACTAGATATGCCCCGTTTGTGTAGGGAGCACAGTTCTTTTGTTCTGAGCTAGCTCACTGTACGTGCCCTATAGGAAACACAGTAGAGTGAAAGCATGCTGTTTTCTCTAAAACAGAGTGTTTTTCTTGCATGGCACACTAGGGTTCAATTAAACTTCCTAAACGGAGTTGAATCACGTTGAGATTCAAGTTCTAGCAGCAAGTGTTCATTCTGGCTAAGAACAGCACACTTGTGCTTTTCTTGCCATATACAGTGCAAATAGCGTTCGCGTCTGTTCCCAGCCAGTACAGTGTATTGGACTGAAGAGAAGCTCCTGTTTTACTCAGTTTCCAATACTGAGTTGAACTAGATATGCCCCGTTTGTGTAGGGAGCACAGTTCTTTTGTTCTGAGCTAGCTCACTGTACGTGCCCTATAGGAAACACAGTAGAGTGAAAGAATGCTGTTTTCTCTAAAACAGAGTGTTTTTCTTGCATGGCACACTAGGGTTCAATTAAACTTCCTAAACGGAGTTGAATCACGTTGAGATTCAAGTTCTAGCAGCAAGTGTTCATTCAGGCTAAGAACAGCACACTTGTGCTTTTCTGGCCATATACAGTGCAAATAGCATTCGCGTCTGTTCCCAGCCAGTACAGTGTATTGGACTGAAGAGAAGCTCCTGTTTTACTCAGTTTCCAATACTGAGTTGAACTAGATATGCCCCGTTTGTGTAGGAAGCACAGTTCTTTTGTTCTGAGCTAGCTCACTGTACGTGCCCTATAGGAAACACAGTAGAGTGAAAGAATGCTATTTTCTCTAAAACAGAGTGTTTTTCTTGCATGGCACACTAGGGTTCAATTAAACTTCCTAAACGGAGTTGAATCACGTTGAGATTCAAGTTCTAGCAGCAAGTGTTCATTCAGGCTTAGAACAGCACACTTGTGCTTTTCTGGCCATATACAGTGCAAATAGCATTCGCGTCTGTTCCCAGCCAGTACAGTGTATTGGACTGAAGAGAAGCTCCTGTTTTACTCAGTTTCCAATACTGAGTTGAACTAGATATGCCCCGTTTGTGTAGGAAGCACAGTTCTTTTGTTCTGAGCTAGCTCACTGTACGTGCCCTATAGGAAACACAGTAGAGTGAAAGAATGCTGTTTTCTCTAAAACAGAGTGTTTTTCTTGCATGGCACACTAGGGTTCAATTAAACTTCCTAAACAGAGTTGAATCACGTTGAGATTCAAGTTCTAGCAGCAAGTGTTCATTCAGGCTAAGAACAGCACACTTGTTCTTTTCTGGCCATATACAGTGCAAATAGCGTTCGCGTCTGTTCCCAGCCAGTACAGTGTATTGGACTGAAGAGAAGCTCCTGTTTTACTCAGTTTCCAATACTGAGTTGAACTAGATATGCCCCGATTGTGTAGGAAGCACAGTTCTTTTGTTCTGAGCTAGCTCACTGTACGTGCCCTATAGGAAACACAGTAGAGTGAAAGAATGCTGTTTTCTCTAAAACAGAGTGTTTTTCTTGCATGGCACACTAGGGTTCAATTAAACTTCCTAAACGGAGTTGAATCACGTTGAGATTCAAGTTCTAGCAGCAAGTGTTCATTCTGGCTAAGAACAGCACACTTGTGCTTTTCTGGCCATATACAGTGCAAATAGCGTTCGCGTCTGTTCCCAGCCAGTACAGTGTATTGGACTGAAGAGAAGCTCCTGTTTTACTCAGTTTCCAATACTGAGTTGAACTAGATATGCCCCGTTTGTGTAGGAAGCACAGTTCTTTTGTTCTGAGCTAGCTCACTGTACGTGCCCTATAGGAAACACAGTAGAGTGAAAGAATGCTGTTTTCTCTAAAACAGAGTGTTTTTCTTGCATGGCACACTAGGGTTCAATTAAACTTCCTAAACGGAGTTGAATCACGTTGAGATTCAAGTTCTAGCAGCAAGTGTTCATTCAGGCTAAGAACAGCACACTTGTGCTTTTCTGGCCATATACAGTGCAAATAGCATTCGCGTCTGTTCCCAGCCAGTACAGTGTATTGGACTGAAGAGAAGCTCCTGTTTTACTCAGTTTCCAATACTGAGTTGAACTAGATATGCCCCGTTTGTGTAGGAAGCACAGTTCTTTTGTTCTGAGCTAGCTCACTGTACGTGCCCTATAGGAAACACAGTAGAGTGAAAGAATGCTGTTTTCTCTAAAACAGAGTGTTTTTCTTGCATGGCACACTAGGGTTCAATTAAACTTCCTAAACGGAGTTGAATCACGTTGAGATTCAAGTTCTAGCAGCAAGTGTTCATTCAGGCTAAGAACAGCACACTTGTGCTTTTCTGGCCATATACAGTGCAAATAGCGTTCGCGTCTGTTCCCAGCCAGTACAGTGTATTGGACTGAAGAGAAGCTCCTGTTTTACTCAGTTTCCAATACTGAGTTGAACTAGATATGCCCCGTTTGTGTAGGAAGCACAGTTCTTTTGTTCTGAGCTAGCTCACTGTACGTGCCCTATAGGAAACACAGTAGAGTGAAAGAATGCTGTTTTCTCTAAAACAGAGTGTTTTTCTTGCATGGCACACTAGGGTTGAGTTGAACTAGATATGCCCCGATTGTGTAGGAAGCACAGTTCTTTTGTTCTGAGCTAGCTCACTGTACGTGCCCTATAGGAAACACAGTAGAGTGAAAGAATGCTGTTTTCTCTAAAACAGAGTGTTTTTCTTGCATGGCACACTAGGGTTCAATTAAACTTCCTAAACGGAGTTGAATCACGTTGAGATTCAAGTTCTAGCAGCAAGTGTTCATTCTGGCTAAGAACAACACACTTGTGCTTTTCTCGCCATATACAGTGCAAATAGCGTTCGCGTCTGTTCCTAGCCAGTACAGTGTATTGGACTGAAGAGAAGCTCCTGTTTTACTCAGTTTCCAATACTGAGTTGAACTAGATATGCCCCGTTTTTGTAGGGAGCACAGTTCTTTTGTTCTGAGCTAGCTCACTGTACGTGCCCTATAGGAAACACAGTAGAGTGAAAGAATGCTGTTTTCTCTAAAACAGAGTGTTTTTCTTGCATGGCACACTAGGGTTCAATTAAACTTCCTAAACGGAGTTGAATCACGTTGAGATTCAAGTTCTAGCAGCAAGTGTTCATTCAGGCTAAGAACAGCACACTTGTGCTTTTCTGGCCATATACTGTGCAAATAGCATTCGCGTCTGTTCCCAGCCAGTACAGTGTATTGGACTGAAGAGAAGCTCCTGTTTTACTCAGTTTCCAATACTGAGTTGAACTAGATATGCCCCGTTTGTGTAGGGAGCACAGTTCTTTTGTTCTGAGCTAGCTCACTGTACGTGCCCTATAGGAAACACAGTAGAGTGAAAGCATGCTGTTTTCTCTAAAACAGAGTGTTTTTCTTGCATGGCACACTAGGGTTCAATTAAACTTCCTAAACGGAGTTGAATCACGTTGAGATTCAAGTTCTAGCAGCAAGTGTTCATTCTGGCTAAGAACAGCACACTTGTGCTTTTCTTGCCATATACAGTGCAAATAGCGTTCGCGTCTGTTCCCAGCCAGTACAGTGTATTGGACTGAAGAGAAGCTCCTGTTTTACTCAGTTTCCAATACTGAGTTGAACTAGATATGCCCCGTTTGTGTAGGGAGCACAGTTCTTTTGTTCTGAGCTAGCTCACTGTACGTGCCCTATAGGAAACACAGTAGAGTGAAAGAATGCTGTTTTCTCTAAAACAGAGTGTTTTTCTTGCATGGCACACTAGGGTTCAATTAAACTTCCTAAACGGAGTTGAATCACGTTGAGATTCAAGTTCTAGCAGCAAGTGTTCATTCAGGCTAAGAACAGCACACTTGTGCTTTTCTGGCCATATACAGTGCAAATAGCATTCGCGTCTGTTCCCAGCCAGTACAGTGTATTGGACTGAAGAGAAGCTCCTGTTTTACTCAGTTTCCAATACTGAGTTGAACTAGATATGCCCCGTTTGTGTAGGAAGCACAGTTCTTTTGTTCTGAGCTAGCTCACTGTACGTGCCCTATAGGAAACACAGTAGAGTGAAAGAATGCTGTTTTCTCTAAAACAGAGTGTTTTTCTTGCATGGCACACTAGGGTTCAATTAAACTTCCTAAACGGAGTTGAATCACGTTGAGATTCAAGTTCTAGCAGCAAGTGTTCATTCTGGCTAAGAAAAGCACACTTGTGCTTTTCTCGCCATATACAGTGCAAATAGCGTTCGAGTCTGTTCCCAGCCAGTACAGTGTATTGGACTGAAGAGAAGCTCCTGTTTTACTCAGTTTCCAATACTGAGTTGAACTAGATATGCCCCGTTTGTGTAGGGAGCACAGTTCTTTTGTTCTGATCTAGCTCACTGTACGTGCCCTATAGGAAACACAGTAGAGTGAAAGAATGCTGTTTTCTCTAAAACAGAGTGTTTTTCTTGCATGGTACACTAGGGTTCAATTAAACTTCCTAAACGGAGTTGAATCACGTTGAGATTCAAGTTCTAGCAGCAAGTGTTCATTCAGGCTAAGAACAGCACACTTGTGCTTTTCTGGCCATATACAGTGCAAATAGCATTTGCGTCTGTTCCCAGCCAGTACAGTGTATTGGACTGAAGAGAAGCTCCTGTTTTACTCAGTTTCCAATACTGAGTTGAACTAGATATGCCCCGTTTGTGTAGGAAGCACAGTTCTTTTGTTCTGAGCTAGCTCACTGTACGTGCCCTATAGGAAACACAGTAGAGTGAAAGAATGCTGTTTTCTCTAAAACAGAGTGTTTTTCTTGCATGGCACACTAGGGTTCAATTAAACTTCCTAAACGGAGTTGAATCACTTTGAGATTCAAGTTCTAGCAGCAAGTGTTCATTCAGGCTAAGAACAGCACACTTGTGCTTTTCTGGCCATATACAGTGCAAATAGCGTTCGCGTCTGTTCCCAGCCAGTACAGTGTATTGGACTGAAGAGAAGCTCCAGTTTTACTCAGTTTCCAATACTGAGTTGAACTAGATATGCCCCGTTTGTGTAGGAAGCACAGTTGTTTTGTTCTGAGCTAGCTCACTGTACGTGCCCTATAGGAAACACAGTAGAGTGAAAGAATGCTGTTTTCTCTAAAACAGAGTGTTTTTCTTGCATGGCACACTAGGGTTCAATTAAACTTCCTAAACGGAGTTGAATCACGTTGAGATTCAAGTTCTAGCAGCAAGTGTTCATTCTGGCTAAGAACAGCACACTTGTGCTTTTCTCGCCATATACAGTGCAAATAGCGTTCGCGTCTGTTCCCAGCCAGTACAGTGTATTGGACTGAAGAGAAGCTCCTGTTTTACTCAGTTTCCAATACTGAGTTGAACTAGATATGCCCCGTTTGTGTAGGGAGCACAGTTCTTTTGTTCTGAGCTAGCTCACTGTACGTGCCCTATAGGAAACACAGTAGAGTGAAAGAATGCTGTTTTCTCTAAAACAGAGTGTTTTTCTTGCATGGCACACTAGGGTTCAATTAAACTTCCTAAACGGAGTTGAATCACGTTGAGATTCAAGTTCTAGCAGCAAGTGTTCATTCAGGCTAAGAACAGCACACTTGTGCTTTTCTGGCCATATACAGTGCAAATAGCATTCGCGTCTGTTCCCAGCCAGTACAGTGTATTGGACTGAAGAGAAGCTCCTGTTTTACTCAGTTTCCAATACTGAGTTGAACTAGATATGCCCCGTTTGTGTAGGAAGCACAGTTCTTTTGTTCTGAGCTAGCTCACTGTACGTGCCCTATAGGAAACACAGTAGAGTGAAAGAATGCTGTTTTCTCTAAAACAGAGTGTTTTTCTTGCATGGCACACTAGGGTTCAATTAAACTTCCTAAACGGAGTTGAATCACGTTGAGATTCAAGTTCTAGCAGCAAGTGTTCATTCAGGCTAAGAACAGCACACTTGTGCTTTTCTGGCCATATACAGTGCAAATAGCATTCGCGTCTGTTCCCAGCTAGTACAGTGTATTGGACTGAAGAGAAGCTCCTGTTTTACTCAGTTTCCAATACTGAGTTGAACTAGATATGCCCCGTTTGTGTAGGAAGCACAGTTCTTTTGTTCTGAGCTAGCTCACTGTACGTGCCCTATAGGAAACACAGTAGAGTGAAAGAATGCTGTTTTCTCTAAAACAGAGTGTTTTTCTTGCATGGCACACTAGGGTTCAATTAAACTTCCTAAACGGAGTTGAATCACGTTGAGATTCAAGTTCTAGCAGCAAGTGTTCATTCAGGCTAAGAACAGCACACTTGTGCTTTTCTGGCCATATACAGTGCAAATAGCATTCGCGTCTGTTCCCAGCCAGTACAGTGTATTGGACTGAAGAGAAGCTCCTGTTTTACTCAGTTTCCAATACTGAGTTGAACTAGATATGCCCCGTTTGTGTAGGAAGCACAGTTCTTTTGTTCTGAGCTAGCTCACTGTACGTGCCCTATAGGAAACACAGTAGAGTGAAAGAATGCTGTTTTCTCTAAAACAGAGTGTTTTTCTTGCATGGCACACTAGGGTTCAATTAAACTTCCTAAACGGAGTTGAATCACGTTGAGATTCAAGTTCTAGCAGCAAGTGTTCATTCTGGCTAAGAAAAGCACACTTGTGCTTTTCTCGCCATATACAGTGCAAATAGCGTTCGAGTCTGTTCCCAGCCAGTACAGTGTATTGGACTGAAGAGAAGCTCCTGTTTTACTCAGTTTCCAATACTGAGTTGAACTAGATATGCCCCGTTTGTGTAGGGAGCACAGTTCTTTTGTTCTGATCTAGCTCACTGTACGTGCCCTATAGGAAACACAGTAGAGTGAAAGAATGCTGTTTTCTCTAAAACAGAGTGTTTTTCTTGCATGGCACACTAGGGTTCAATTAAACTTCCTAAACGGAGTTGAATCACGTTGAGATTCAAGTTCTAGCAGCAAGTGTTCATTCAGGCTAAGAACAGCACACTTGTGCTTTTCTGGCCATATACAGTGCAAATAGCATTTGCGTCTGTTCCCAGCCAGTACAGTGTATTGGACTGAAGAGAAGCTCCTGTTTTACTCAGTTTCCAATACTGAGTTGAACTAGATATGCCCCGTTTGTGTAGGAAGCACAGTTCTTTTGTTCTGAGCTAGCTCACTGTACGTGCCCTATAGGAAACACAGTAGAGTGAAAGAATGCTGTTTTCTCTAAAACAGAGTGTTTTTCTTGCATGGCACACTAGGGTTCAATTAAACTTCCTAAACGGAGTTGAATCACGTTGAGATTCAAGTTCTAGCAGCAAGTGTTCATTCAGGCTAAGAACAGCACACTTGTGCTTTTCTGGCCATATACAGTGCAAATAGCGTTCGCGTCTGTTCCCAGCCAGTACAGTGTATTGGACTGAAGAGAAGCTCCAGTTTTACTCAGTTTCCAATACTGAGTTGAACTAGATATGCCCCGTTTGTGTAGGAAGCACAGTTGTTTTGTTCTGAGCTAGCTCACTGTACGTGCCCTATAGGAAACACAGTAGAGTGAAAGAATGCTGTTTTCTCTAAAACAGAGTGTTTTTCTTGCATGGCACACTAGGGTTCAATTAAACTTCCTAAACGGAGTTGAATCACGTTGAGATTCAAGTTCTAGCAGCAAGTGTTCATTCTGGCTAAGAACAGCACACTTGTGCTTTTCTCGCCATATACAGTGCAAATAGCGTTCGCGTCTGTTCCCAGCCAGTACAGTGTATTGGACTGAAGAGAAGCTCCTGTTTTACTCAGTTTCCAATACTGAGTTGAACTAGATATGCCCCGTTTGTGTAGGGAGCACAGTTCTTTTGTTCTGAGCTAGCTCACTGTACGTGCCCTATAGGAAACACAGTAGAGTGAAAGAATGCTGTTTTCTCTAAAACAGAGTGTTTTTCTTGCATGGCACACTAGGGTTCAATTAAACTTCCTAAACGGAGTTGAATCACGTTGAGATTCAAGTTCTAGCAGCAAGTGTTCATTCAGGCTAAGAACAGCACACTTGTGCTTTTCTGGCCATATACAGTGCAAATAGCATTCGCGTCTGTTCCCAGCCAGTACAGTGTATTGGACTGAAGAGAAGCTCCTGTTTTACTCAGTTTCCAATACTGAGTTGAACTAGATATGCCCCGTTTGTGTAGGAAGCACAGTTCTTTTGTTCTGAGCTAGCTCACTGTACGTGCCCTATAGGAAACACAGTAGAGTGAAAGAATGCTGTTTTCTCTAAAACAGAGTGTTTTTCTTGCATGGCACACTAGGGTTCAATTAAACTTCCTAAACGGAGTTGAATCACGTTGAGATTCAAGTTCTAGCAGCAAGTGTTCATTCAGGCTAAGAACAGCACACTTGTGCTTTTCTGGCCATATACAGTGCAAATAGCATTCGCGTCTGTTCCCAGCTAGTACAGTGTATTGGACTGAAGAGAAGCTCCTGTTTTACTCAGTTTCCAATACTGAGTTGAACTAGATATGCCCCGTTTGTGTAGGAAGCACAGTTCTTTTGTTCTGAGCTAGCTCACTGTACGTGCCCTATAGGAAACACAGTAGAGTGAAAGAATGCTGTTTTCTCTAAAACAGAGTGTTTTTCTTGCATGGCACACTAGGGTTCAATTAAACTTCCTAAACGGAGTTGAATCACGTTGAGATTCAAGTTCTAGCAGCAAGTGTTCATTCTGGCTAAGAACAGCACACTTGTGCTTTTCTCGCCGTATACAGTGCAAATAGCGTTCGCGTCTGTTCCCAGCCAGTACAGTGTATTGGACTGAAGAGAAGCTCCTGTTTTACTCAGTTTCCAATACTGAGTTGAACTAGATATGCCCCGTTTGTGTAGGGAGCACAGTTCTTTTGTTCTGAGCTAGCTCACTGTACGTGCCCTATAGGAAACACAGTAGAGTGAAAGAATGCTGTTTTCTCTAAAACGGAGTGTTTTTCTTGCATGGCACACTAGGGTTCAATTAAACTTCCTAAACGGAGTTGAATCACGTTGAGATTCAAGTTCTAGCAGCAAGTGTTCATTCAGGCTAAGAACAGCACACTTGGGCTTTTCTGGCCATATACAGTGCAAATAGCATTCGCGTCTGTTCCCAGCCAGTACAGTGTATTGGACTGAAGAGAAGCTCCTGTTTTACTCAGTTTCCAATACTGAGTTGAACTAGATATGCCCCGTTTGTGTAGGAAGCACAGTTCTTTTGTTCTGAGCTAGCTCACTGTACGTGCCCTATAGGAAACACAGTAGAGTGAAAGAATGCTGTTTTCTCTAAAACAGAGTGTTTTTCTTGCATGGCACACTAGGGTTCAATTAAACTTCCTAAACGGAGTTGAATCACGTTGAGATTCAAGTTCTAGCAGCAAGTGTTCATTCAGGCTAAGAACAGCACACTTGTGCTTTTCTGGCCATATACAGTGCAAATAGCATTCGCGTCTGTTCCCAGCCAGTACAGTGTATTGGACTGAAGAGAAGCTCCTGTTTTACTCAGTTTCCAATACTGAGTTGAACTAGATATGCCCCGTTTGTGTAGGAAGCACAGTTCTTTTGTTCTGAGCTAGCTCACTGTACGTGCCCTATAGGAAACACAGTAGAGTGAAAGAATGCTGTTTTCTCTAAAACAGAGTGTTTTTCTTGCATGGCACACTAGGGTTCAATTAAACTTCCTAAACGGAGTTGAATCACGTTGAGATTCAAGTTCTAGCAGCAAGTGTTCATTCAGGCTAAGAACAGCACACTTGTGCTTTTCTGGCCACATACAGTGCAAATAGCATTCGCGTCTGTTCCCAGCCAGTACAGTGTATTGGACTGAAGAGAAGCTCCTGTTTTACTCAGTTTCCAATACTGAGTTGAACTAGATATGCCCCGTTTGTGTAGGAAGCACAGTTCTTTTGTTCTGAGCTAGCTCACTGTACGTGCCCTATAGGAAACACAGTAGAGTGAAAGAATGCTGTTTTCTCTAAAACAGAGTGTTTTTCTTGCATGGCACACTAGGGTTCAATTAAACTTCCTAAACGGAGTTGAATCACGTTGAGATTCAAGTTCTAGCAGCAAGTGTTCATTCAGGCTAAGAACAGCACACTTGTGCTTTTCTGGCCATATACAGTGCAAATAGCATTCGCGTCTGTTCCCAGCCAGTACAGTGTATTGGACTGAAGAGAAGCTCCTGTTTTACTCAGTTTCCAATACTGAGTTGAACTAGATATGCCCCGTTTGTGTAGGAAGCACAGTTCTTTTGTTCTGAGCTAGCTCACTGTACGTGCCCTATAGGAAACACAGTAGAGTGAAAGAATGCTGTTTTCTCTAAAACAGAGTGTTTTTCTTGCATGGCACACTAGGGTTCAATTAAACTTCCTAAACGGAGTTGAATCACGTTGAGATTCAAGTTCTAGCAGCAAGTGTTCATTCAGGCTAAGAACAGCACACTTGTGCTTTTCTGGCCATATACAGTGCAAATAGCGTTCGCGTCTGTTCCCAGCCAGTACAGTGTATTGGACTGAAGAGAAGCTCCTGTTTTACTCAGTTTCCAATACTGAGTTGAACTAGATATGCCCCGTTTGTGTAGGAAGCACAGTTCTTTTGTTCTGAGCTAGCTCACTGTACGTGCCCTATAGGAAACACAGTAGAGTGAAAGAATGCTGTTTTCTCTAAAACAGAGTGTTTTTCTTGCATGGCACACTAGGGTTCAATTAAACTTCCTAAACGGAGTTGAATCACGTTGAGATTCAAGTTCTAGCAGCAAGTGTTCATTCAGGCTAAGAACAGCACACTTGTGCTTTTCTGGCCGTATACAGTGCAAATAGCATTCGCGTCTGTTCCCAGCCAGTACAGTGTATTGGACTGAAGAGAAGCTCCTGTTTTACTCAGTTTCCAATACTGAGTTGAACTAGATATGCCCCGTTTGTGTAGGAAGCACAGTTCTTTTGTTCTGAGCTAGCTCACTGTACGTGCCCTATAGGAAACACAGTAGAGTGAAAGAATGCTGTTTTCTCTAAAACAGAGTGTTTTTCTTGCATGGCACACTAGGGTTCAATTAAACTTCCTAAACGGAGTTGAATCACGTTGAGATTCAAGTTCTAGCAGCAAGTGTTCATTCAGGCTAAGAACAGCACACTTGTGCTTTTCTGGCCATATACAGTGCAAATAGCATTCGCGTCTGTTCCCAGCCAGTACAGTGTATTGGACTGAAGAGAAGCTCCTGTTTTACTCAGTTTCCAATACTGAGTTGAACTAGATATGCCCCGTTTGTGTAGGAAGCACAGTTCTTTTGTTCTGAGCTAGCTCACTGTACGTGCCCTATAGGAAACACAGTAGAGTGAAAGAATGCTGTTTTCTCTAAAACAGAGTGTTTTTCTTGCATGGCACACTAGGGTTCAATTAAACCTCCTAAACGGAGTTGAATCACGTTGAGATTCAAGTTCTAGCAGCAAGTGTTCATTCAGGCTAAGAACAGCACACTTGTGCTTTTCTGGCCGTATACAGTGCAAATAGCATTCGCGTCTGTTCCCAGCCAGTACAGTGTATTGGACTGAAGAGAAGCTCCTGTTTTACTCAGTTTCCAATACTGAGTTGAACTAGATATGCCCCGTTTGTGTAGGAAGCACAGTTCTTTTGTTCTGAGCTAGCTCACTGTACGTGCCCTATAGGAAACACAGTAGAGTGAAAGAATGCTGTTTTCTCTAAAACAGAGTGTTTTTCTTGCATGGCACACTAGGGTTCAATTAAACTTCCTAAACGGAGTTGAATCACGTTGAGATTCAAGTTCTAGCAGCAAGTGTTCATTCAGGCTAAGAACAGGACACTTGTGCTTTTCTGGCCACATACAGTGCAAATAGCATTCGCGTCTGTTCCCAGCCAGTACAGTGTATTGGACTGAAGAGAAGCTCCTGTTTTACTCAGTTTCCAATACTGAGTTGAACTAGATATGCCCCGTTTGTGTAGGAAGCACAGTTCTTTTGTTCTGAGCTAGCTCACTGTACGTGCCCTATAGGAAACACAGTAGAGTGAAAGAATGCTGTTTTCTCTAAAACAGAGTGTTTTTCTTGCATGGCACACTAGGGTTCAATTAAACTTCCTAAACGGAGTTGAATCACGTTGAGATTCAAGTTCTAGCAGCAAGTGTTCATTCAGGCTAAGAACAGCACACTTGTGCTTTTCTGGCCATATACAGTGCAAATAGCGTTCGCGTCTGTTCCCAGCCAGTACAGTGTATTGGACTGAAGAGAAGCTCCTGTTTTACTCAGTTTCCAATACTGAGTTGAACTAGATATGCCCCGTTTGTGTAGGAAGCACAGTTCTTTTGTTCTGAGCTAGCTCACTGTACGTGCCCTATAGGAAACACAGTAGAGTGAAAGAATGCTGTTTTCTCTAAAACAGAGTGTTTTTCTTGCATGGCACACTAGGGTTCAATTAAACTTCCTAAACGGAGTTGAATCACGTTGAGATTCAAGTTCTAGCAGCAAGTGTTCATTCAGGCTAAGAACAGCACACTTGTGCTTTTCTGGCCGTATACAGTGCAAATAGCATTCGCGTCTGTTCCCAGCCAGTACAGTGTATTGGACTGAAGAGAAGCTCCTGTTTTACTCAGTTTCCAATACTGAGTTGAACTAGATATGCCCCGTTTGTGTAGGAAGCACAGTTCTTTTGTTCTGAGCTAGCTCACTGTACGTGCCCTATAGGAAACACAGTAGAGTGAAAGAATGCTGTTTTCTCTAAAACAGAGTGTTTTTCTTGCATGGCACACTAGGGTTCAATTAAACTTCCTAAACGGAGTTGAATCACGTTGAGATTCAAGTTCTAGCAGCAAGTGTTCATTCAGGCTAAGAACAGCACACTTGTGCTTTTCTGGCCATATACAGTGCAAATAGCATTCGCGTCTGTTCCCAGCCAGTACAGTGTATTGGACTGAAGAGAAGCTCCTGTTTTACTCAGTTTCCAATACTGAGTTGAACTAGATATGCCCCGTTTGTGTAGGAAGCACAGTTCTTTTGTTCTGAGCTAGCTCACTGTACGTGCCCTATAGGAAACACAGTAGAGTGAAAGAATGCTGTTTTCTCTAAAACAGAGTGTTTTTCTTGCATGGCACACTAGGGTTCAATTAAACTTCCTAAACGGAGTTGAATCACGTTGAGATTCAAGTTCTAGCAGCAAGTGTTCATTCAGGCTAAGAACAGCACACTTGTGCTTTTCTGGCCATATACAGTGCAAATAGCATTCGCGTCTGTTCCCAGCCAGTACAGTGTATTGGACTGAAGAGAAGCTCCTGTTTTACTCAGTTTCCAATACTGAGTTGAACTAGATATGCCCCGTTTGTGTAGGAAGCACAGTTCTTTTGTTCTGAGCTAGCTCACTGTACGTGCCCTATAGGAAACACAGTAGAGTGAAAGAATGCTGTTTTCTCTAAAACAGAGTGTTTTTCTTGCATGGCACACTAGGGTTCAATTAAACCTCCTAAACGGAGTTGAATCACGTTGAGATTCAAGTTCTAGCAGCAAGTGTTCATTCAGGCTAAGAACAGCACACTTGTGCTTTTCTGGCCGTATACAGTGCAAATAGCATTCGCGTCTGTTCCCAGCCAGTACAGTGTATTGGACTGAAGAGAAGCTCCTGTTTTACTCAGTTTCCAATACTGAGTTGAACTAGATATGCCCCGTTTGTGTAGGAAGCACAGTTCTTTTGTTCTGAGCTAGCTCACTGTACGTGCCCTATAGGAAACACAGTAGAGTGAAAGAATGCTGTTTTCTCTAAAACAGAGTGTTTTTCTTGCATGGCACACTAGGGTTCAATTAAACTTCCTAAACGGAGTTGAATCACGTTGAGATTCAAGTTCTAGCAGCAAGTGTTCATTCAGGCTAAGAACAGCACACTTGTGCTTTTCTGGCCATATACAGTGCAAATAGCATTCGCGTCTGTTCCCAGCCAGTACAGTGTATTGGACTGAAGAGAAGCTCCTGTTTTACTCAGTTTCCAATACTGAGTTGAACTAGATATGCCCCGTTTGTGTAGGAAGCACAGTTCTTTTGTTCTGAGCTAGCTCACTGTACGTGCCCTATAGGAAACACAGTAGAGTGAAAGAATGCTGTTTTCTCTAAAACAGAGTGTTTTTCTTGCATGGCACACTAGGGTTCAATTATACTTCCTAAACGGAGTTGAATCACGTTGAGATTCAAGTTCTAGCAGCAAGTGTTCATTCAGGCTAAGAACAGCACACTTGTGCTTTTCTGGCCGTATACAGTGCAAATAGCATTCGCGTCTGTTCCCAGCCAGTACAGTGTATTGGACTGAAGAGAAGCTCCTGTTTTACTCAGTTTCCAATACTGAGTTGAACTAGGTATGCCCCGTTTGTGTAGGAAGCACAGTTCTTTTGTTCTGAGCTAGCTCACTGTACGTGCCCTATAGGAAACACAGTAGAGTGAAAGAATGCTGTTTTCTCTAAAACAGAGTGTTTTTCTTGCATGGCACACTAGGGTTCAATTAAACTTCCTAAACGGAGTTGAATCACGTTGAGATTCAAGTTCTAGCAGCAAGTGTTCATTCAGGCTAAGAACAGCACACTTGTGCTTTTCTGGCCATATACAGTGCAAATAGCATTCGCGTCTGTTCCCAGCCAGTACAGTGTATTGGACTGAAGAGAAGCTCCTGTTTTACTCAGTTTCCAATACTGAGTTGAACTAGATATGCCCCGTTTGTGTAGGAAGCACAGTTCTTTTGTTCTGAGCTAGCTCACTGTACGTGCCCTATAGGAAACACAGTAGAGTGAAAGAATGCTGTTTTCTCTAAAACAGAGTGTTTTTCTTGCATGGCACACTAGGGTTCAATTACACCTCCTAAACGGAGTTGAATCACGTTGAGATTCAAGTTCTAGCAGCAAGTGTTCATTCAGGCTAAGAACAGCACACTTGTGCTTTTCTGGCCGTATACAGTGCAAATAGCATTCGCGTCTGTTCCCAGCCAGTACAGTGTATTGGACTGAAGAGAAGCTCCTGTTTTACTCAGTTTCCAATACTGAGTTGAACTAGATATGCCCCGTTTGTGTAGGAAGCACAGTTCTTTTGTTCTGAGCTAGCTCACTGTACGTGCCCTATAGGAAACACAGTAGAGTGAAAGAATGCTGTTTTCTCTAAAACAGAGTGTTTTTCTTGCATGGCACACTAGGGTTCGATTAAACTTCCTAAACGGAGTTGAATCACGTTGAGATTCAAGTTCTAGCAGGAAGTGTTCATTCAGGCTAAGAACAGCACACTTGTGCTTTTCTGGCCATATACAGTGCAAATAGCATTCGCGTCTGTTCCCAGCCAGTACAGTGTATTGGACTGAAGAGAAGCTCCTGTTTTACTCAGTTTCCAATACTGAGTTGAACTAGATATGCCCCGTTTGTGTAGGAAGCACAGTTCTTTTGTTCTGAGCTAGCTCACTGTACGTGCCCTATAGGAAACACAGTAGAGTGAAAGAATGCTGTTTTCTCTAAAACAGAGTGTTTTTCTCGCATGGCACACTAGGGTTCAATTAAACTTCCTAAACGGAGTTGAATCACGTTGAGATTCAAGTTCTAGCAGCAAGTGTTCATTCAGGCTAAGAACAGCACACTTGTGCTTTTCTGGCCATATACAGTGCAAATAGCATTCGCGTCTGTTCCCAGCCAGTACAGTGTATTGGACTGAAGAGAAGCTCCTGTTTTACTCAGTTTCCAATACTGAGTTGAACTAGATATGCCCCGTTTGTGTAGGAAGCACAGTTCTTTTGTTCTGAGCTAGCTCACTGTACGTGCCCTATAGGAAACACAGTAGAGTGAAAGAATGCTGTTTTCTCTAAAACAGAGTGTTTTTCTTGCATGGCACACTAGGGTTCAATTAAACTTCCTAAACGGAGTTGAATCACGTTGAGATTCAAGTTCTAGCAGCAAGTGTTCATTCAGGCTAAGAACAGCACACTTGTGCTTTTCTGGCCATATACAGTGCAAATAGCATTCGCGTCTGTTCCCAGCCAGTACAGTGTATTGGACTGAAGAGAAGCTCCTGTTTTACTCAGTTTCCAATACTGAGTTGAACTAGATATGCACCGTTTGTGTAGGAAGCACAGTTCTTTTGTTCTGAGCTAGGTCACTGTACGTGCCCTATAGGAAACACAGTAGAGTGAAAGAATGCTGTTTTCTCTAAAACAGAGTGTTTTTCTTGCATGGCACACTAGGGTTCAATTAAACTTCCTAAACGGAGTTGAATCACGTTGAGATTCAAGTTCTAGCAGCAAGTGTTCATTCGGGCTAAGAACAGCACACTTGTGCTTTTCTGGCCATATACAGTGCAAATAGCATTCGCGTCTGTTCCCAGCCAGTACAGTGTATTGGACTGAAGAGAAGCTCCTGTTTTACTCAGTTTCCAATACTGAGTTGAACTAGATATGCCCCGTTTGTGTAGGAAGCACAGTTCTTTTGTTCTGAGCTAGCTCACTGTACGTGCCCTATAGGAAACACAGTAGAGTGAAAGAATGCTGTTTTCTCTAAAACAGAGTGTTTTTCTTGCATGGCACACTAGGGTTCAATTAAACTTCCTAAACGGAGTTGAATCACGTTGAGATTCAAGTTCTAGCAGCAAGTGTTCATTCAGGCTAAGAACAGCACACTTGTGCTTTTCTGGCCATATACAGTGCAAATAGCATTCGCGTCTGTTCCCAGCCAGTACAGTGTATTGGACTGAAGAGAAGCTCCTGTTTTACTCAGTTTCCAATACTGAGTTGAACTAGATATGCCCCGTTTGTGTAGGAAGCACAGTTCTTTTGTTCTGAGCTAGCTCACTGTACGTGCCCTATAGGAAACACAGTAGAGTGAAAGAATGCTGTTTTCTCTAAAACAGAGTGTTTTTCTTGCATGGCACACTAGGGTTCAATTAAACTTCCTAAACGGAGTTGAATCACGTTGAGATTCAAGTTCTAGCAGCAAGTGTTCATTCAGGCTAAGAACAGCACACTTGTGCTTTTCTGGCCGTATACAGTGCAAATAGCATTCGTGTCTGTTCCCAGCCAGTACAGTGTATTGGACTGAAGAGAAGCTCCTGTTTTACTCAGTTTCCAATACTGAGTTGAACTAGATATGCCCCGTTTGTGTAGGAAGCACAGTTCTTTTGTTCTGAGCTAGCTCACTGTACGTGCCCTATAGGAAACACAGTAGAGTGAAAGAATGCTGTTTTCTCTAAAACAGAGTGTTTTTCTTGCATGGCACACTAGGGTTCAATTAAACTTCCTAAACGGAGTTGAATCACGTTGAGATTCAAGTTCTAGCAGCAAGTGTTCATTCAGGCTAAGAACAGCACACTTGTGCTTTTCTGGCCGTATACAGTGCAAATAGCATTCGCGTCTGTTCCCAGCCAGTACAGTGTATTGGACTGAAGAGAAGCTCCTGTTTTACTCAGTTTCCAATACTGAGTTGAACTAGATATGCCCCGTTTGTGTAGGAAGCACAGTTCTTTTGTTCTGAGCTAGCTCACTGTACGTGCCCTATAGGAAACACAGTAGAGTGAAAGAATGCTGTTTTCTCTAAAACAGAGTGTTTTTCTTGCATGGCACACTAGGGTTCAATTAAACTTCCTAAACGGAGTTGAATCACGTTGAGATTCAAGTTCTAGCAGCAAGTGTTCATTCAGGCTAAGAACAGCACACTTGTGCTTTTCTGGCCGTATACAGTGCAAATAGCATTCGCGTCTGTTCCCAGCCAGTACAGTGTATTGGACTGAAGAGAAGCTCCTGTTTTACTCAGTTTCCAATACTGAGTTGAACTAGATATGCCCCGTTTGTGTAGGAAGCACAGTTCTTTTGTTCTGAGCTAGCTCACTGTACGTGCCCTATAGGAAACACAGTAGAGTGAAAGAATGCTGTTTTCTCTAAAACAGAGTGTTTTTCTTGCATGGCACACTAGGGTTCAATTAAACTTCCTAAACGGAGTTGAATCACGTTGAGATTCAAGTTCTAGCAGCAAGTGTTCATTCAGGCTAAGAACAGCACACTTGTGCTTTTCTGGCCATATACAGTGCAAATAGCATTCGCGTCTGTTCCCAGCCAGTACAGTGTATTGGACTGAAGAGAAGCTCCTGTTTTACGCAGTTTCCAATACTGAGTTGAACTAGATATGCCCCGTTTGTGTAGGAAGCACAGTTCTTTTGTTCTGAGCTAGCTCACTGTACGTGCCCTATAGGAAACACAGTAGAGTGAAAGAATGCTGTTTTCTCTAAAACAGAGTGTTTTTCTTGCATGGCACACTAGGGTTCAATTAAACTTCCTAAACGGAGTTGAATCACGTTGAGATTCAAGTTCTAGCAGCAAGTGTTCATTCAGGCTAAGAACAGCACACTTGTGCTTTTCTGGCCATATACAGTGCAAATAGCATTCGCGTCTGTTCCCAGCCAGTACAGTGTATTGGACTGAAGAGAAGCTCCTGTTTTACTCAGTTTCCAATACTGAGTTGAACTAGATATGCCCCGTTTGTGTAGGAAGCACAGTTCTTTTGTTCTGAGCTAGCTCACTGTACGTGCCCTATAGGAAACACAGTAGAGTGAAAGAATGCTGTTTTCTCTAAAACAGAGTGTTTTTCTTGCATGGCACACTAGGGTTCAATTAAACCTCCTAAACGGAGTTGAATCACGTTGAGATTCAAGTTCTAGCAGCAAGTGTTCATTCAGGCTAAGAACAGCACACTTGTGCTTTTCTGGCCGTATACAGTGCAAATAGCATTCGCGTCTGTTCCCAGCCAGTACAGTGTATTGGACTGAAGAGAAGCTCCTGTTTTACTCAGTTTCCAATACTGAGTTGAACTAGATATGCCCCGTTTGTGTAGGAAGCACAGTTCTTTTGTTCTGAGCTAGCTCACTGTACGTGCCCTATAGGAAACACAGTAGAGTGAAAGAATGCTGTTTTCTCTAAAACAGAGTGTTTTTCTTGCATGGCACACTAGGGTTCAATTAAACTTCCTAAACGGAGTTGAATCACGTTGAGATTCAAGTTCTAGCAGCAAGTGTTCATTCAGGCTAAGAACAGCACACTTGTGCTTTTCTGGCCATATACAGTGCAAATAGCATTCGCGTCTGTTCCCAGCCAGTACAGTGTATTGGACTGAAGAGAAGCTCCTGTTTTACTCAGTTTCCAATACTGAGTTGAACTAGATATGCCCCGTTTGTGTAGGAAGCACAGTTCTTTTGTTCTGAGCTAGCTCACTGTACGTGCCCTATAGGAAACACAGTAGAGTGAAAGAATGCTGTTTTCTCTAAAACAGAGTGTTTTTCTTGCATGGCACACTAGGGTTCAATTAAACTTCCTAAACGGAGTTGAATCACGTTGAGATTCAAGTTCTAGCAGCAAGTGTTCATTCAGGCTAAGAACAGCACACTTGTGCTTTTCTGGCCATATACAGTGCAAATAGCATTCGCGTCTGTTCCCAGCCAGTACAGTGTATTGGACTGAAGAGAAGCTCCTGTTTTACTCAGTTTCCAATACTGAGTTGAACTAGATATGCCCCGTTTGTGTAGGAAGCACAGTTCTTTTGTTCTGAGCTAGCTCACTGTACGTGCCCTATAGGAAACACAGTAGAGTGAAAGAATGCTGTTTTCTCTAAAACAGAGTGTTTTTCTTGCATGGCACACTAGGGTTCGATTAAACCTCCTAAACGGAGTTGAATCACGTTGAGATTCAAGTTCTAGCAGCAAGTGTTCATTCAGGCTAAGAACAGCACACTTGTGCTTTTCTGGCCGTATACAGTGCAAATAGCATTCGCGTCTGTTCCCAGCCAGTACAGTGTATTGGACTGAAGAGAAGCTCCTGTTTTACTCAGTTTCCAATACTGAGTTGAACTAGATATGCCCCGTTTGTGTAGGAAGCACAGTTCTTTTGTTCTGAGCTAGCTCACTGTACGTGCCCTATAGGAAACACAGTAGAGTGAAAGAATGCTGTTTTCTCTAAAACAGAGTGTTTTTCTTGCATGGCACACTAGGGTTCAATTAAACTTCCTAAACGGAGTTGAATCACGTTGAGATTCAAGTTCTAGCAGCAAGTGTTCATTCAGGCTAAGAACAGCACACTTGTGCTTTTCTGGCCATATACAGTGCAAATAGCATTCGCTTCTGTTCCCAGCCAGTACAGTGTATTGGACTGAAGAGAAGCTCCTGTTTTACTCAGTTTCCAATACTGAGTTGAACTAGATATGCCCCGTTTGTGTAGGAAGCACAGTTCTTTTGTTCTGAGCTAGCTCACTGTACGTGCCCTATAGGAAACACAGTAGAGTGAAAGAATGCTGTTTTCTCTAAAACAGAGTGTTTTTCTTGCATGGCACACTAGGGTTCAATTAAACTTCCTAAACGGAGTTGAATCACGTTGAGATTCAAGTTCTAGCAGCAAGTGTTCATTCAGGCTAAGAACAGCACACTTGTGCTTTTCTGGCCATATACAGTACAAATAGCATTCGCGTCTGTTCCCAGCCAGTACAGTGTATTGGACTGAAGAGAAGCTCCTGTTTTACTCAGTTTCCAATACTGAGTTGAACTAGATATGCCCCGTTTGTGTAGGAAGCACAGTTCTTTTGTTCTGAGCTAGCTCACTGTACGTGCCCTATAGGAAACACAGTAGAGTGAAAGAATGCTGTTTTCTCTAAAACAGAGTGTTTTTCTTGCATGGCACACTAGGGTTCAATTAAACTTCCTAAACGGAGTTGAATCACGTTGAGATTCAAGTTCTAGCAGCAAGTGTTCATTCAGGCTAAGAACAGTACACTTGTGCTTTTCTGGCCGTATACAGTGCAAATAGCATTCGCGTCTGTTCCCAGCCAGTACAGTGTATTGGACTGAAGAGAAGCTCCTGTTTTACTCAGTTTCCAATACTGAGTTGAACTAGATATGCCCCGTTTGTGTAGGAAGCACAGTTCTTTTGTTCTGAGCTAGCTCACTGTACGTGCCCTATAGGAAACACAGTAGAGTGAAAGAATGCTGTTTTCTCTAAAACAGAGTGTTTTTCTTGCATGGCACACTAGGGTTCAATTAAACTTCCTAAACGGAGTTGAATCACGTTGAGATTCAAGTTCTAGCAGCAAGTGTTCATTCAGGCTAAGAACAGCACACTTGTGCTTTTCTGGCCATATACAGTGCAAATAGCATTCGCGTCTGTTCCCAGCCAGTACAGTGTATTGGACTGAAGAGAAGCTCCTGTTTTACTCAGTTTCCAATACTGAGTTGAACTAGATATGCCCCGTTTGTGTAGGAAGCACAGTTCTTTTGTTCTGAGCTAGCTCACTGTACGTGCCCTATAGGAAACACAGAGAGTGAAAGAATGCTGTTTTCTCTAAAACAGAGTGTTTTTCTTGCATGGCACACTAGGGTTCAATTAAACTTCCTAAACGGAGTTGAATCACGTTGAGATTCAAGTTCTAGCAGCAAGTGTTCATTCAGGCTAAGAACAGCACACTTGTGCTTTTCTGGCCGTATACAGTGCAAATAGCATTCGCGTCTGTTCCCAGCCAGTACAGTGTATTGGACTGAAGAGAAGCTCCTGTTTTACTCAGTTTCCAATACTGAGTTGAACTAGATATGCCCCGTTTGTGTAGGAAGCACAGTTCTTTTGTTCTGAGCTAGCTCACTGTACGTGCCCTATAGGAAACACAGTAGAGTGAAAGAATGCTGTTTTCTCTAAAACAGAGTGTTTTTCTTGCATGGCACACTAGGGTTCAATTAAACCTCCTAAACGGAGTTGAATCACGTTGAGATTCAAGTTCTAGCAGCAAGTGTTCATTCAGGCTAAGAACAGCACACTTGTGCTTTTCTGGCCGTATACAGTGCAAATAGCATTCGCGTCTGTTCCCAGCCAGTACAGTGTATTGGACTGAAGAGAAGCTCCTGTTTTACTCAGTTTCCAATACTGAGTTGAACTAGATATGCCCCGTTTGTGTAGGAAGCACAGTTCTTTTGTTCTGAGCTAGCTCACTGTACGTGCCCTATAGGAAACACAGTAGAGTGAAAGAATGCTGTTTTCTCTAAAACAGAGTGTTTTTCTTGCATGGCACACTAGGGTTCAATTAAACCTCCTAAACGGAGTTGAATCACGTTGAGATTCAAGTTCTAGCAGCAAGTGTTCATTCAGGCTAAGAACAGCACACTTGTGCTTTTCTGGCCGTATACAGTGCAAATAGCATTCGCGTCTGTTCCCAGCCAGTACAGTGTATTGGACTGAAGAGAAGCTCCTGTTTTACTCAGTTTCCAATACTGAGTTGAACTAGATATGCCCCGTTTGTGTAGGAAGCACAGTTCTTTTGTTCTGAGCTAGCTCACTGTACGTGCCCTATAGGAAACACAGTAGAGTGAAAGAATGCTGTTTTCTCTAAAACAGAGTGTTTTTCTTGCATGGCACACTAGGGTTCAATTAAACTTCCTAAACGGAGTTGAATCACGTTGAGATTCAAGTTCTAGCAGCAAGTGTTCATTCAGGCTAAGAACAGCACACTTGTGCTTTTCTGGCCATATACAGTGCAAATAGCATTCGCGTCTGTTCCCAGCCAGTACAGTGTATTGGACTGAAGAGAAGCTCCTGTTTTACTCAGTTTCCAATACTGAGTTGAACTAGATATGCCCCGTTTGTGTAGGAAGCACAGTTCTTTTGTTCTGAGCTAGCTCACTGTACGTGCCCTATAGGAAACACAGTAGAGTGAAAGAATGCTGTTTTCTCTAAAACAGAGTGTTTTTCTTGCATGGCACACTAGGGTTCAATTAAACTTCCTAAACGGAGTTGAATCACGTTGAGATTCAAGTTCTAGCAGCAAGTGTTCATTCAGGCTAAGAACAGCACACTTGTGCTTTTCTGGCCGTATACAGTGCAAATAGCATTCGCGTCTGTTCCCAGCCAGTACAGTGTATTGGACTGAAGAGAAGCTCCTGTTTTACTCAGTTTCCAATACTGAGTTGAACTAGATATGCCCCGTTTGTGTAGGAAGCACAGTTCTTTTGTTCTGAGCTAGCTCACTGTACGTGCCCTATAGGAAACACAGTAGAGTGAAAGAATGCTGTTTTCTCTAAAACAGAGTGTTTTTCTTGCATGGCACACTAGGGTTCAATTAAACCTCCTAAACGGAGTTGAATCACGTTGAGATTCAAGTTCTAGCAGCAAGTGTTCATTCAGGCTAAGAACAGCACACTTGTGCTTTTCTGGCCGTATACAGTGCAAATAGCATTCGCGTCTGTTCCCAGCCAGTACAGTGTATTGGACTGAAGAGAAGCTCCTGTTTTACTCAGTTTCCAATACTGAGTTGAACTAGATATGCCCCGTTTGTGTAGGAAGCACAGTTCTTTTGTTCTGAGCTAGCTCACTGTACGTGCCCTATAGTAAACACAGTAGAGTGAAAGAATGCTGTTTTCTCTAAAACAGAGTGTTTTTCTTGCATGGCACACTAGGGTTCAATTAAACCTCCTAAACGGAGTTGAATCACGTTGAGATTCAAGTTCTAGCAGCAAGTGTTCATTCAGGCTAAGAACAGCACACTTGTGCTTTTCTGGCCGTATACAGTGCAAATAGCATTCGCGTCTGTTCCCAGCCAGTACAGTGTATTGGACTGAAGAGAAGCTCCTGTTTTACTCAGTTTCCAATACTGAGTTGAACTAGATATGCCCCGTTTGTGTAGGAAGCACAGTTCTTTTGTTCTGAGCTAGCTCACTGTACGTGCCCTATAGGAAACACAGTAGAGTGAAAGAATGCTGTTTTCTCTAAAACAGAGTGTTTTTCTTGCATGGCACACTAGGGTTCAATTAAACTTCCTAAACGGAGTTGAATCACGTTGAGATTCAAGTTCTAGCAGCAAGTGTTCATTCAGGCTAAGAACAGCACACTTGTGCTTTTCTGGCCATATACAGTGCAAATAGCATTCGCGTCTGTTCCCAGCCAGTACAGTGTATTGGACTGAAGAGAAGCTCCTGTTTTACTCAGTTTCCAATACTGAGTTGAACTAGATATGCCCCGTTTGTGTAGGAAGCACAGTTCTTTTGTTCTGAGCTAGCTCACTGTACGTGCCCTATAGGAAACACAGTAGAGTGAAAGAATGCTGTTTTCTCTAAAACAGAGTGTTTTTCTTGCATGGCACACTAGGGTTCAATTAAACTTCCTAAACGGAGTTGAATCACGTTGAGATTCAAGTTCTAGCAGCAAGTGTTCATTCAGGCTAAGAACAGCACACTTGTGCTTTTCTGGCCGTATACAGTGCAAATAGCATTCGCGTCTGTTCCCAGCCAGTACAGTGTATTGGACTGAAGAGAAGCTCCTGTTTTACTCAGTTTCCAATACTGAGTTGAACTAGATATGCCCCGTTTGTGTAGGAAGCACAGTTCTTTTGTTCTGAGCTAGCTCACTGTACGTGCCCTATAGGAAACACAGTAGAGTGAAAGAATGCTGTTTTCTCTAAAACAGAGTGTTTTTCTTGCATGGCACACTAGGGTTCAATTAAACTTCCTAAACGGAGTTGAATCACGTTGAGATTCAGGTTCTAGCAGCAAGTGTTCATTCAGGCTAAGAACAGCACACTTGTGCTTTTCTGGCCGTATACAGTGCAAATAGCATTCGCGTCTGTCCCAGCCAGTACAGTGTATTGGACTGAAGAGAAGCTCCTGTTTTACTCAGTTTCCAATACTGAGTTGAACTAGATATGCCCGTTTGTGTAGGAAGCACAGTTCTTTTGTTCTGAGCTAGCTCACTGTACGTGCCCTATAGGAAACACAGTAGAGTGAAAGAATGCTGTTTTCTCTAAAACAGAGTGTTTTTCTTGCATGGCACACTAGGGTTCAATTAAACTTCCTAAACGGAGTTGAATCACGTTGAGATTCAAGTTCTAGCAGCAAGTGTTCATTCAGGCTAAGAACAGCACACTTGTGCTTTTCTGGCCATATACAGTGCAAATAGCATTCGCGTCTGTTCCCAGCCAGTACAGTGTATTGGACTGAAGAGAAGCTCCTGTTTTACTCAGTTTCCAATACTGAGTTGAACTAGATATGCCCCGTTTGTGTAGGAAGCACAGTTCTTTTGTTCTGAGCTAGCTCACTGTACGTGCCCTATAGGAAACACAGTAGAGTGAAAGAATGCTGTTTTCTCTAAAACAGAGTGTTTTTCTTGCATGGCACACTAGGGTTCAATTAAACTTCCTAAACGGAGTTGAATCACGTTGAGATTCAAGTTCTAGCAGCAAGTGTTCATTCAGGCTAAGAACAGCACACTTGTGCTTTTCTGGCCGTATACAGTGCAAATAGCATTCGCGTCTGTTCCCAGCCAGTACAGTGTATTGGACTGAAGAGAAGCTCCTGTTTTACTCAGTTTCCAATACTGAGTTGAACTAGATATGCCCCGTTTGTGTAGGAAGCACAGTTCTTTTGTTCTGAGCTAGCTCACTGTACGTGCCCTATAGGAAACACAGTAGAGTGAAAGAATGCTGTTTTCTCTAAAACAGAGTGTTTTTCTTGCATGGCACACTAGGGTTCAATTAAACTTCCTAAACGGAGTTGAATCACGTTGAGATTCAAGTTCTAGCAGCAAGTGTTCATTCAGGCTAAGAACAGCACACTTGTGCTTTTCTGGCCGTATACAGTGCAAATAGCATTCGCGTCTGTTCCCAGCCAGTACAGTGTATTGGACTGAAGAGAAGCTCCTGTTTTACTCAGTTTCCAATACTGAGTTGAACTAGATATGCCCCGTTTGTGTAGGAAGCACAGTTCTTTTGTTCTGAGCTAGCTCACTGTACGTGCCCTATAGGAAACACAGTAGAGTGAAAGAATGCTGTTTTCTCTAAAACAGAGTGTTTTTCTTGCATGGCACACTAGGGTTCAATTAAACTTCCTAAACGGAGTTGAATCACGTTGAGATTCAAGTTCTAGCAGCAAGTGTTCATTCAGGCTAAGAACAGCACACTTGTGCTTTTCTGGCCATATACAGTGCAAATAGCATTCGCGTCTGTTCCCAGCCAGTACAGTGTATTGGACTGAAGAGAAGCTCCTGTTTTACTCAGTTTCCAATACTGAGTTGAACTAGATATGCCCCGTTTGTGTAGGAAGCACAGTTCTTTTGTTCTGAGCTAGCTCACTGTACGTGCCCTATAGGAAACACAGTAGAGTGAAAGAATGCTGTTTTCTCTAAAACAGAGTGTTTTTCTTGCATGGCACACTAGGGTTCAATTAAACTTCCTAAACGGAGTTGAATCACGTTGAGATTCAAGTTCTAGCAGCAAGTGTTCATTCAGGCTAAGAACAGCACACTTGTGCTTTTCTGGCCATATACAGTGCAAATAGCATTCGCGTCTGTTCCCAGCCAGTACAGTGTATTGGACTGAAGAGAAGCTCCTGTTTTACTCAGTTTCCAATACTGAGTTGAACTAGATATGCCCCGTTTGTGTAGGAAGCACAGTTCTTTTGTTCTGAGCTAGCTCACTGTACGTGCCCTATAGGAAACACAGTAGAGTGAAAGAATGCTGTTTTCTCTAAAACAGAGTGTTTTTCTTGCATGGCACACTAGGGTTCAATTAAACCTCCTAAACGGAGTTGAATCACGTTGAGATTCAAGTTCTAGCAGCAAGTGTTCATTCAGGCTAAGAACAGCACACTTGTGCTTTTCTGGCCATATACAGTGCAAATAGCATTCGCGTCTGTTCCCAGCCAGTACAGTGTATTGGACTGAAGAGAAGCTCCTGTTTTACTCAGTTTCCAATACTGAGTTGAACTAGATATGCCCCGTTTGTGTAGGAAGCACAGTTCTTTTGTTCTGAGCTAGCTCACTGTACGTGCCCTATAGGAAACACAGTAGAGTGAAAGAATGCTGTTTTCTCTAAAACAGAGTGTTTTTCTTGCATGGCACACTAGGGTTCAATTAAACTTCCTAAACGGAGTTGAATCACGTTGAGATTCAAGTTCTAGCAGCAAGTGTTCATTCAGGCTAAGAACAGCACACTTGTGCTTTTCTGGCCATATACATTGCAAATAGCATTCGCGTCTGTTCCCAGCCAGTACAGTGTATTGGACTGAAGAGAAGCTCCTGTTTTACTCAGTTTCCAATACTGAGTTGAACTAGATATGCCCCGTTTGTGTAGGAAGCACAGTTCTTTTGTTCTGAGCTAGCTCACTGTACGTGCCCTATAGGAAACACAGTAGAGTGAAAGAATGCTGTTTTCTCTAAAACAGAGTGTTTTTCTTGCATGGCACACTAGGGTTCAATTAAACCTCCTAAACGGAGTTGAATCACGTTGAGATTCAAGTTCTAGCAGCAAGTGTTCATTCAGGCTAAGAACAGCACACTTGTGCTTTTCTGGCCGTATACAGTGCAAATAGCATTCGCGTCTGTTCCCAGCCAGTACAGTGTATTGGACTGAAGAGAAGCTCCTGTTTTACTCAGTTTCCAATACTGAGTTGAACTAGATATGCCCCGTTTGTGTAGGAAGCACAGTTCTTTTGTTCTGAGCTAGCTCACTGTATGTGCCCTATAGGAAACACAGTAGAGTGAAAGAATGCTGTTTTCTCTAAAACAGAGTGTTTTTCTTGCATGGCACACTAGGGTTCAATTAAACTTCCTAAACGGAGTTGAATCACGTTGAGATTCAAGTTCTAGCAGCAAGTGTTCATTCAGGCTAAGAACAGCACACTTGTGCTTTTCTGGCCATATACAGTGCAAATAGCATTCGCGTCTGTTCCCAGCCAGTACAGTGTATTGGACTGAAGAGAAGCTCCTGTTTTACTCAGTTTCCAATACTGAGTTGAACTAGATATGCCCCGTTTGTGTAGGAAGCACAGTTCTTTTGTTCTGAGCTAGCTCACTGTACGTGCCCTATAGGAAACACAGTAGAGTGAAAGAATGCTGTTTTCTCTAAAACAGAGTGTTTTTCTTGCATGGCACACTAGGGTTCAATTAAACTTCCTAAACGGAGTTGAATCACGTTGAGATTCAAGTTCTAGCAGCAAGTGTTCATTCAGGCTAAGAACAGCACACTTGTGCTTTTCTGGCCGTATACAGTGCAAATAGCATTCGCGTCTGTTCCCAGCCAGTACAGTGTATTGGACTGAAGAGAAGCTCCTGTTTTACTCAGTTTCCAATACTGAGTTGAACTAGATATGCCCCGTTTGTGTAGGAAGCACAGTTCTTTTGTTCTGAGCTAGCTCACTGTACGTGCCCTATAGGAAACACAGTAGAGTGAAAGAATGCTGTTTTCTCTAAAACAGAGTGTTTTTCTTGCATGGCACACTAGGGTTCAATTAAACTTCCTAAACGGAGTTGAATCACGTTGAGATTCAAGTTCTAGCAGCAAGTGTTCATTCAGGCTAAGAACAGCACACTTGTGCTTTTCTGGCCGTATACAGTGCAAATAGCATTCGCGTCTGTTCCCAGCCAGTACAGTGTATTGGACTGAAGAGAAGCTCCTGTTTTACTCAGTTTCCAATACTGAGTTGAACTAGATATGCCCCGTTTGTGTAGGAAGCACAGTTCTTTTGTTCTGAGCTAGCTCACTGTACGTGCCCTATAGGAAACACAGTAGAGTGAAAGAATGCTGTTTTCTCTAAAACAGAGTGTTTTTCTTGCATGGCACACTAGGGTTCAATTAAACTTCCTAAACGGAGTTGAATCACGTTGAGATTCAAGTTCTAGCAGCAAGTGTTCATTCAGGCTAAGAACAGCACACTTGTGCTTTTCTGGCCGTATACAGTGCAAATAGCATTCGCGTCTGTTCCCAGCCAGTACAGTGTATTGGACTGAAGAGAAGCTCCTGTTTTACTCAGTTTCCAATACTGAGTTGAACTAGATATGCCCCGTTTGTGTAGGAAGCACAGTTCTTTTGTTCTGAGCTAGCTCACTGTACGTGCCCTATAGGAAACACAGTAGAGTGAAAGAATGCTGTTTTCTCTAAAACAGAGTGTTTTTCTTGCATGGCACACTAGGGTTCAATTAAACTTCCTAAACGGAGTTGAATCACGTTGAGATTCAAGTTCTAGCAGCAAGTGTTCATTCAGGCTAAGAACAGCACACTTGTGCTTTTCTGGCCGTATACAGTGCAAATAGCATTCGCGTCTGTTCCCAGCCAGTACAGTGTATTGGACTGAAGAGAAGCTCCTGTTTTACTCAGTTTCCAATACTGAGTTGAACTAGATATGCCCCGTTTGTGTAGGAAGCACAGTTCTTTTGTTCTGAGCTAGCTCACTGTACGTGCCCTATAGGAAACACAGTAGAGTGAAAGAATGCTGTTTTCTCTAAAACAGAGTGTTTTTCTTGCATGGCACACTAGGGTTCAATTAAACCTCCTAAACGGAGTTGAATCACGTTGAGATTCAAGTTCTAGCAGCAAGTGTTCATTCAGGCTAAGAACAGCACACTTGTGCTTTTCTGGCCGTATACAGTGCAAATAGCATTCGCGTCTGTTCCCAGCCAGTACAGTGTATTGGACTGAAGAGAAGCTCCTGTTTTACTCAGTTTCCAATACTGAGTTGAACTAGATATGCCCCGTTTGTGTAGGAAGCACAGTTCTTTTGTTCTGAGCTAGCTCACTGTATGTGCCCTATAGGAAACACAGTAGAGTGAAAGAATGCTGTTTTCTCTAAAACAGAGTGTTTTTCTTGCATGGCACACTAGGGTTCAATTAAACTTCCTAAACGGAGTTGAATCACGTTGAGATTCAAGTTCTAGCAGCAAGTGTTCATTCAGGCTAAGAACAGCACACTTGTGCTTTTCTGGCCATATACAGTGCAAATAGCATTCGCGTCTGTTCCCAGCCAGTACAGTGTATTGGACTGAAGAGAAGCTCCTGTTTTACTCAGTTTCCAATACTGAGTTGAACTAGATATGCCCCGTTTGTGTAGGAAGCACAGTTCTTTTGTTCTGAGCTAGCTCACTGTACGTGCCCTATAGGAAACACAGTAGAGTGAAAGAATGCTGTTTTCTCTAAAACAGAGTGTTTTTCTTGCATGGCACACTAGGGTTCAATTAAACTTCCTAAACGGAGTTGAATCACGTTGAGATTCAAGTTCTAGCAGCAAGTGTTCATTCAGGCTAAGAACAGCACACTTGTGCTTTTCTGGCCGTATACAGTGCAAATAGCATTCGCGTCTGTTCCCAGCCAGTACAGTGTATTGGACTGAAGAGAAGCTCCTGTTTTACTCAGTTTCCAATACTGAGTTGAACTAGATATGCCCCGTTTGTGTAGGAAGCACAGTTCTTTTGTTCTGAGCTAGCTCACTGTACGTGCCCTATAGGAAACACAGTAGAGTGAAAGAATGCTGTTTTCTCTAAAACAGAGTGTTTTTCTTGCATGGCACACTAGGGTTCAATTAAACTTCCTAAACGGAGTTGAATCACGTTGAGATTCAAGTTCTAGCAGCAAGTGTTCATTCAGGCTAAGAACAGCACACTTGTGCTTTTCTGGCCGTATACAGTGCAAATAGCATTCGCGTCTGTTCCCAGCCAGTACAGTGTATTGGACTGAAGAGAAGCTCCTGTTTTACTCAGTTTCCAATACTGAGTTGAACTAGATATGCCCCGTTTGTGTAGGAAGCACAGTTCTTTTGTTCTGAGCTAGCTCACTGTACGTGCCCTATAGGAAACACAGTAGAGTGAAAGAATGCTGTTTTCTCTAAAACAGAGTGTTTTTCTTGCATGGCACACTAGGGTTCAATTAAACTTCCTAAACGGAGTTGAATCACGTTGAGATTCAAGTTCTAGCAGCAAGTGTTCATTCAGGCTAAGAACAGCACACTTGTGCTTTTCTGGCCGTATACAGTGCAAATAGCATTCGCGTCTGTTCCCAGCCAGTACAGTGTATTGGACTGAAGAGAAGCTCCTGTTTTACTCAGTTTCCAATACTGAGTTGAACTAGATATGCCCCGTTTGTGTAGGAAGCACAGTTCTTTTGTTCTGAGCTAGCTCACTGTACGTGCCCTATAGGAAACACAGTAGAGTGAAAGAATGCTGTTTTCTCTAAAACAGAGTGTTTTTCTTGCATGGCACACTAGGGTTCAATTAAACTTCCTAAACGGAGTTGAATCACGTTGAGATTCAAGTTCTAGCAGCAAGTGTTCATTCAGGCTAAGAACAGCACACTTGTGCTTTTCTGGCCGTATACAGTGCAAATAGCATTCGCGTCTGTTCCCAGCCAGTACAGTGTATTGGACTGAAGAGAAGCTCCTGTTTTACTCAGTTTCCAATACTGAGTTGAACTAGATATGCCCCGTTTGTGTAGGAAGCACAGTTCTTTTGTTCTGAGCTAGCTCACTGTACGTGCCCTATAGGAAACACAGTAGAGTGAAAGAATGCTGTTTTCTCTAAAACAGAGTGTTTTTCTTGCATGGCACACTAGGGTTCAATTAAACCTCCTAAACGGAGTTGAATCACGTTGAGATTCAAGTTCTAGCAGCAAGTGTTCATTCAGGCTAAGAACAGCACACTTGTGCTTTTCTGGCCGTATACAGTGCAAATAGCATTCGCGTCTGTTCCCAGCCAGTACAGTGTATTGGACTGAAGAGAAGCTCCTGTTTTACTCAGTTTCCAATACTGAGTTGAACTAGATATGCCCGTTTGTGTAGGAAGCACAGTTCTTTTGTTCTGAGCTAGCTCACTGTACGTGCCCTATAGGAAACACAGTAGAGTGAAAGAATGCTGTTTTCTCTAAAACAGAGTGTTTTTCTTGCATGGCACACTAGGGTTCAATTAAACTTCCTAAACGGAGTTGAATCACGTTGAGATTCAAGTTCTAGCAGCAAGTGTTCATTCAGGCTAAGAACAGCACACTTGTGCTTTTCTGGCCGTATACAGTGCAAATAGCATTCGCGTCTGTTCCCAGCCAGTACAGTGTATTGGACTGAAGAGAAGCTCCTGTTTTACTCAGTTTCCAATACTGAGTTGAACTAGATATGCCCCGTTTGTGTAGGAAGCACAGTTCTTTTGTTCTGAGCTAGCTCACTGTACGTGCCCTATAGGAAACACAGTAGAGTGAAAGAATGCTGTTTTCTCTAAAACAGAGTGTTTTTCTTGCATGGCACACTAGGGTTCAATTAAACTTCCTAAACGGAGTTGAATCACGTTGAGATTCAAGTTCTAGCAGCAAGTGTTCATTCAGGCTAAGAACAGCACACTTGTGCTTTTCTGGCCGTATACAGTGCAAATAGCATTCGCGTCTGTTCCCAGCCAGTACAGTGTATTGGACTGAAGAGAAGCTCCTGTTTTACTCAGTTTCCAATACTGAGTTGAACTAGATATGCCCCGTTTGTGTAGGAAGCACAGTTCTTTTGTTCTGAGCTAGCTCACTGTATGTGCCCTATAGGAAACACAGTAGAGTGAAAGAATGCTGTTTTCTCTAAAACAGAGTGTTTTTCTTGCATGGCACACTAGGGTTCAATTAAACTTCCTAAACGGAGTTGAATCACGTTGAGATTCAAGTTCTAGCAGCAAGTGTTCATTCAGGCTAAGAACAGCACACTTGTGCTTTTCTGGCCATATACAGTGCAAATAGCATTCGCGTCTGTTCCCAGCCAGTACAGTGTATTGGACTGAAGAGAAGCTCCTGTTTTACTCAGTTTCCAATACTGAGTTGAACTAGATATGCCCCGTTTGTGTAGGAAGCACAGTTCTTTTGTTCTGAGCTAGCTCACTGTACGTGCCCTATAGGAAACACAGTAGAGTGAAAGAATGCTGTTTTCTCTAAAACAGAGTGTTTTTCTTGCATGGCACACTAGGGTTCAATTAAACTTCCTAAACGGAGTTGAATCACGTTGAGATTCAAGTTCTAGCAGCAAGTGTTCATTCAGGCTAAGAACAGCACACTTGTGCTTTTCTGGCCGTATACAGTGCAAATAGCATTCGCGTCTGTTCCCAGCCAGTACAGTGTATTGGACTGAAGAGAAGCTCCTGTTTTACTCAGTTTCCAATACTGAGTTGAACTAGATATGCCCCGTTTGTGTAGGAAGCACAGTTCTTTTGTTCTGAGCTAGCTCACTGTACGTGCCCTATAGGAAACACAGTAGAGTGAAAGAATGCTGTTTTCTCTAAAACAGAGTGTTTTTCTTGCATGGCACACTAGGGTTCAATTAAACTTCCTAAACGGAGTTGAATCACGTTGAGATTCAAGTTCTAGCAGCAAGTGTTCATTCAGGCTAAGAACAGCACACTTGTGCTTTTCTGGCCGTATACAGTGCAAATAGCATTCGCGTCTGTTCCCAGCCAGTACAGTGTATTGGACTGAAGAGAAGCTCCTGTTTTACTCAGTTTCCAATACTGAGTTGAACTAGATATGCCCCGTTTGTGTAGGAAGCACAGTTCTTTTGTTCTGAGCTAGCTCACTGTACGTGCCCTATAGGAAACACAGTAGAGTGAAAGAATGCTGTTTTCTCTAAAACAGAGTGTTTTTCTTGCATGGCACACTAGGGTTCAATTAAACTTCCTAAACGGAGTTGAATCACGTTGAGATTCAAGTTCTAGCAGCAAGTGTTCATTCAGGCTAAGAACAGCACACTTGTGCTTTTCTGGCCGTATACAGTGCAAATAGCATTCGCGTCTGTTCCCAGCCAGTACAGTGTATTGGACTGAAGAGAAGCTCCTGTTTTACTCAGTTTCCAATACTGAGTTGAACTAGATATGCCCCGTTTGTGTAG